>NC_134091.1:45279199-47869199 GCF_000715075.1 Nicotiana tabacum
GTTGTTTTTTTTTTACTGAGTTTGAGTGGTTTGGAGCAGCTTTAATTGCTGCATTTGGGGGGATTTTTGGAGCTGGGTTTTAGTGATTTCATAGCCAATTTTCGCTGGTGTCTTGACTGATTTTTGCAGGTGGCTAGAGGGTGTTTTGGGCGGTGTTTTTGAACAGAAAACAAGGGCTGATTTAGGGTGATTTTTCGGTTGGAGTTTGGTGGTGTAACTAGGCGGAAGAGAGCAGAGGTTCACTACTGATTTTTGGTGGTTTCGGGATGGCTTTACGACTGCGTTTTGGAGCAGTTTCGGACAGAGGTTTCAGCTGCGATTTGGAGCTGATTCGGGACTGTTTGGTGGCTGGTTTTATGTGCAAAAATGTGAGGTTTTGGAGCTGGATTTGCAGCTCGTTTTTTGCTGGTTTCTCCTCCCTTCATTGCTGATTTTTGCAGCAATTATATAGAGGGTTTTGTTGGTCTTTAGGGTGGAGATGAAGCTCATTTATTTTGTGAGTGACATGTGTGTTTGTGGAGGGATCATGTGAGAGAAGTGCTTGTGTGAGTTGTTAAAGAGGAAGAGTGGAGTGTGAGTCTTTAAAGATAAAGAGTGTGAGTGTGAGTTGTGAGAGAATAATTGTGTTGGTGGTAAGGTGTGTTAAGTGATGTGAGTGAGTTAGAGAAAAATACAAGCATGGTCAGAAATTAGTTGTTCACATTTAGAATTGAAATAAATAAATAAATAACTTGAAGAGTACCATAGAATTTGATGCTGGCCATTAATATTTTACTTGCCACTGCTCCATGGAAACTTAATGGAGAAAACCTTTTCCCAATTAGAAAAAAGTAATATAAGTGCCCATAATAATGATAGGCTTTTCTAGGCTCAATTACAAACGCATAACGGTACAATAAATTGAGCCTTGATCATCACACCCTCTTTTTACAATCAAATGAAAGAAAGGGAAACGAAAAAAAATGCTTTAGGAAATAACAACACTCAAGAATTATAGTTTGCTCTAACCTTTTCTTTTCCCAGATTGATTCTTAGTTCTAATCAAATGAATTACAAACACAACAAGAGATAATATTAAGGCCGAGCCTGCAACAATTGGCACACAAATTTTGGAGCTTTTCTTAGGCACATTGTCTCCTTCCCTTTTCCTTGATATTTCACCATCTTCTTCCTTTTCTAAAATTCCATTTGCTCTTTCACTATCTTGATCATCTTTAGGCTCATCCCTTGAACTTGTAGATTCAGTTTTATCACCACCTAATTGATTGCTCTGAGGCTCTCTTATTTCTTGAATCGTATCGTTGCCCTTGATGTTTGACTCTATTTTTGGCATTAGTTCCTTCTCCATTTTAGTAACTTCATCCTTGACAACATGTTTTTCAACTTCTTCACGTGGTTTTCGGATACTAGATGCCAAATCAATTTTTTCCTCAATTTCTTTCTTCTCCTTTTCTTGGTTTTCTTCTTCTTTTTTAGTAGACTCTGAATCAGCTGAGGATGTTGGTTTATCCATATCATCTTTAAATGTGACCTTTTTAGGAATCTTATCAGCTACTATTGACAAATCTTCAGAGGTGCCTTGTCTAGTAATAAGCTCATCCTCCTCCACTTCTACAAACTCAATTCCAAGAATTCCTTTCACTTTCTTTGGCATTTCAATTGTCAATATAGACTTTTCCTCATCATATCTAGCCTTGATTTTATCCAAGATCACCCCATCTGGAATCTTGAAAGCCTTACTAAATTTTCTAATTTCTACATCTTTCTTGACCAATTTCCACCCTACCATCACAGTCTCTTGAACCAGCTTCTCACCCCTTATCGCGATTATTGTCCCTTCCTCATTTATATCAATCTTTATGTTTTTTTTTGTATAACCTATACAAATATTTTCCAAATTCCACAATATATAGTAATAAGTATAATGAACATGAAACTAAAAAAATGAATAAAAAATGAGATAAGAATTAGGTGAAGAGAAATGACCTTTCAAATGGACACTAAGGATGAACATAGTGTCCGTTTCTGTAGATTGGAAAAGAGAGCCTGCTCGATCTTTTGCAAATTGGAATTCAGTAGAGGAAAATTCATCCGCAGCTCTTGTTAGTTTGAGTCCCAATTCCATTTCCATTTTCGTCGGCTTTACTCCAAAAACTTTGATTCTACAAGTTGAAATATAGATTTATGTTCATAACAATGCAATGCATATGCTAAAAACATGAGAGAAGAATATATGCTTTGCTTCATAGCATATTATACCTTGATTGAAGGGTTATAACTAATGTCAGATGGTTTGTTTTCGAAGTTTTTGAATGTTGACTCCTAACTGAGGAATTGTGATATAAACACGTGAAATAATAGACAAAAAAGAAAAGTTAAGATTGAAGGCGATATCTTGTGGGATAGGCAAGTAAAAAGGAAAAGGCTGGTATTTTGCCTTGTCAAAGAGTTTATGTAATTGGCTTCAATGGGTTCATATGTGCACATTGCATTTCCAATTAAGACTTCATTTGTACTCCACAATGTGGCGCACTTTTAAGTTTAGTATGGCGTACGATGGTTCTGAATTGTGCTTGCAGCTCAAGCAGAAGTTAATTAAGTTTTGAACATTAAGAAAGCTGCATTTTGAAAGAATAACTGCGGTGTGTTCTATGCAAAATATAGGGAACAAAAAAAAAATACTAGAATGTGGTTTAAATTGCCAATAGTGGAATTCTGATAACCAGAATGTGACGGTGAGGTAGTGATTTTAAATAATCCCCGGACTCTCGGTAATAATCCTATTAACATCTTCTAGACGCACTCTAATTAAGTTTTATATTGGTTGGGTAAAGAATTTTTTACACTATCAGACACTCAAAAGATATTTATAAGTAAGTCTCCCTAAATGTGAGATTTGTAATCTTGAAAAGGTGACATGATGGTGTATAAGCGATGTACTGTGTACAACTTAAACTCGCACTCTAAATAACTTAGTTTCCGATCGAGTATATATAATACAGAAAGACTTGGGCCACAAAGACGAATGATATTGAAGCAATCAAGATGTGCAAGACAGTGTAGCAAAGCTCTTGGCCTTAGGCAATTATCCTTAATTGGGCATGCACTGCCATGTTGCAAACTTTCTTTAACAACTTTTGCATACTACTATCCTCTTAATATTTCCCAAACTTGTGGATGCAACAAATTGAAGAATGAAGTGACTGCCCCCAACTTAGAAGTTAATATCAAGATCAATCGATGATAGTCAGTAATGGTTTATTAGGTAGCTTAGACTTGGACCTTGGCTTCCAAATCCATGTGATGTGTTTCTGTTGGATTTGACCGAGTCTTGTATTCTCTTGGGCCATCAATCAGTTTTTATTGGGCTTGGATTTTTATGGGTGTAAATTTGGGAATTGTACAAATCGCTATGAAAAGTGGAATAAGTCATAACATGTTTCCACTTTTGAAAAACCATTTTCCAAAAAATAATAAATAAAAAGAAACCGTTTTTTGTTGATGAACAAATAAAACTAAAACCTATGGTACTGGTCCCATATTTTCTGAAGAAATCAACAAGAAGCACCAAATTTTCTGATAATAATTTGAGAAAACTATCCTCTATAGCCCCTCAAAATTTTAACAGCCCATGTTTTTCCCTCATTGACACAAAATGGCCCTCCAGCCCAAACATATTACATCTAAAAGCCCGAAATATCTATTTTGTATATTTTTTGTATAGTGACAGTCTATTTTGTATATTTTTTTATATAGTGACAGTCTATTTAGTATATTTTTTGTATAGTGACAGCCTATTTTGTATATATATTTCGTATAGTGACAGTCTATTGTATATAAATTATATAGTGGCAGTCTATTTAGTATATTTTTGTATAGTGACAGTCTATTTTGTATAGTTACACTTAAAAAATCCCTATACAAAATATATACAAAATAGACTGTCACTATACAAAAATTATACAAAATAGACTGTTACTATACAATTTATATACAATAAACTTGTTATTCCAAACTTAATTTAAGTGCGTTACTATTTTTATTATTCGATTTTCAGAGCAAAATCTGAAATCACTTTGCATAGTTCTAGGATAAATCTGAAACAAAGCCTTAGCATCACTGTATTGGTCAGCGCGATACATAGCACCGATGATAGCATTACACGTGAATATAGTCAGCCGTGTGTTTGAGAAAACGACGTGACGAGCAATGACAGCTGCAGATTCCAAATCCCCGGCGCGAATGAGAGATTGAACGTGATTGTTAAGGTTAAGCCGGTGGCCGATCAGTGCCGACATGGTGTCGGGAAGGTGGGAACGAGGGTCGTCAGGTAAAGGCGGCCCCCTCGGGAGTGGATCACGACGGAGGGCGTTGATTGGTGGTTCAATATAGAGGCGGCGCTTGCGACGGGGGCGTTTGACATCGGCTTCTTCGGCTAAGAAAAATGCGTATGATCGCTGAGGGAGAAGGAAGTTAGGGTTTTGAGGTGATGGTTGTGGTGTTGGGTGAGGATGAACAGATGGTATGATTTGAATTCTGGCAGTGGCAGGGGAACGGCGGAGAGAGCGGAGGAGGATGCCATAGAGAGAGGGAAGAGTGGTAGTGGTCTTGGGCTAGCCCTTTAATTAGTTTTGGGCTGTTAATTGTATGGTTTATTTTGTGGCTATATATTATCATTAATTTTTTTCGGATGGCTATAAATTAAGTTTGCCAAAAAAAATTTGCTAACTTTCGAAAGGTGTGCTAGGCAAAAACGTAAAAACAAGAGAATAACAAACAAAACTGTTAAGAAAAATCTTCTACCATGATGACTTCAAATAATGAGTGCGCATAGAAAATTTCTTCATATACAACGGTTTTGCTGTTTTTTTTAATAAAAGTTTTTAAAAAAAAACTATAGTCGACCAAAAATCCAAGAGAAAGGGACTGTCAATCATAGTACAAAAAGAGAGAGAAAACCAACTTTTGGTAATTAAAGCATATATGATGAAAACTGGTTGCAGACTGGAAGGGAGGGACCTCTTCTCATTTTGGCCTCTCATACTTTGGGTAGGTATATATAGAAAATGACAATTCTCATTTATTGTTTGATAATTGCTTGTTCTATCTCATATATATGAGTGAATTATCAGTGGCCTAAATGCCATGTCACCAAAAGCCACTAATATTAATAATGACAATAATTAATTGTTTCTTTATGTATGAGAATTGATAACGTTAATGTCGGCGGCGAATTCAGAATTTCAAAGTAGTAGATGTTCAGTTACCTATAACTGAGACTTACTACAACCGCAAATTATAATTGCACAACCATTAATTTGAAACTTGATGGTAAAATATTTAAACAAGTATATATATATGACATTATCATCAAAAGATTAGTATATTCACATTTGTATTCGGTCTTTTCATAGTTTGAAAATGATGAATAATAGCATTATTAGTTACACTAAATTTCAAACATCAAATTCAGTGCACCATTGGTCTAGGCAGAGACGGATCCAGGATTTAAACTCTATGGGTTCAACTTTTAAGATTTTTAACATTGAACCCATTATATTTTTAAAGTTATGGGTTCATATCCATTATTTTTGCAATTTTAATAAATTTTACACATAAATTTTTACTTTATGTCGAAAGTTATGGGTTCAATTGAACCCGCATCTACCACATTGCATCCGCCCGTAGGTCTAGGTCGATGTGAATTGAAAAGTTTAACTTTTTTACACAAATGAACAAAAATAAAATTTTCAAAAGTTAATTTAAACTATATCAAATTGACTTCAGTCACAAAGGTCATATTGAGAAAACGAAAAGAGAAAGGAAAATTATTTCGAGGAAAAAGTCAAATTGTTGAAAGCAACTAGAGGAAGAAAAGAAGTAAAAAAAGGAAGAGCAAATTGAGAAATAAAGCAATATAGGAAGATAGCAGGTCCATGAAATGGAAATGAACCTTGAGGTTGGATTTGGATTGTCATTTCTTTCGTCAGAAAATCGAAAATCCAATATATTCGAAATCGATTAATCCAAAATATCCAAACCGATTAATCCGAAATCGAACTAAAATATCCGATCCAATCCGAACTTATTTGAATTGGATTTGGATTCTCATTTCTTCAATCCGAAAATCGAAAATCCAAACTGAAATTTTCATATGCAATCCGAACGCAAAGAATAAAAAGGTAGAAAAGAAGAAAGCAAAGAATAAAATGGCAAAGAGAATAAAAAGGAAAGCAATTCTTGGAAGAAGAAAATAAAAAAAGAGGCAAGCAATTCACGGTAAAAGGTAGAGAAGAAAAAACATGAGTTGAAATGAAAATAAATGTACGTGGACAGATTCGATCTCGGAACATTTTAGCTCGACCGAACTTTCTGCAAACTCAAAAACCAAACTACCCATGATGTTTCTTTATTGGTGGTTGCTTAACAAAATATTGACAAATAATTGACCAATGTCTGCCAATACAAAAATATATGTGGATCCGCCCCTTAATACCAATGCAATTTTACAACTAAATCTCTATCTTCTTCCTTGATGTTAAAATTGTCTCGTGAGTAAGTGAATGTTACTTTTCATAACCACAAATGAATGAGAAGTCTGTTATTATCCTCTTAATAAATATATTTTAAAATCAATCATTTGGCATTCCTATTGTTGGACATACATAGTTACGTGCATGAGTTTGTACTTACGTATAACTCTATTTCAATAATCCTGATTAGAAATGTTTTTCTCTCTCTCTCTTACACATTTGGTATTTCAATCAAAATCAAATTAATACAAGAGTTTTGCCAAATTACATATTACAAGTTAAATATAGATGTCTTATACTAGTATATATGTGTTAGTAGTATGATTCAGTAATTACATCTATTAAAAATGAAAAGTTTCTAAAATAGGTTCTAATCGATGATAAAAGTATGAGCTACGAACGATTTGCTCATTTTTTTTCCCTTTCTTTGTTTTGTTAATTTAAGACATGCAAAACAAAATAAAGTTAAGAAAGTTTAGCTAAGTATGATATAACTTCTCCTTATGTATAAGTACTTATAAAAGCTCGAGTAGCTTTCATAACCATGATTAAAACGAATTTTTTGATTATTACTTTATGTGTATAATAAGGTAACTAAGCAAAATGATGTCCGTGCAAAACTAGTCTAGTGGATTTCTTCATTGTTTGTTTAATTACTGGCGGAATTTGATGTGGTGAGATTTTTGTTGGAGTAACGACAATAACATTCATTCAAATAATAATGACAATAACACTTCATTTAAAAATGAGAGGAAATATTAAAGACAAATATATGTGGCCACTTTAACTCTTCTTCTAAAGTAAATGGATAGTTAACATGAACTAAGACCAGACTATTCATTTTTGGAATTAGAACTACAGTTTAATAGTTACACTTCTGTTTCTGTACCACTTAGTTAGGTGAGAATTCAATCCATCAAATGTTTTCCTTTTTCTTTTAACCTTCTTCTTCCCCCGCTACTCATAATGTAAGCACCCTTAAAGGTTGAAAATAAAAAATTAAATTTTTAAATAAAAAAGAAATAAAATCGTCACACATTTTCCCGAGAACATGATGCAGTGTGTTTAGTGTGATAAGAAATATTTGTAGAAAATATTTTTTATTAAAAGAAGTCACGACTATTTGAACTCTGTACTTTATACCAATACGCTAACCAACTAAGACCAAAAACATTGAAGTAAATAGCGAGATTGGATAAAGTAGGCATCCCAAATTTCGGAATAAAATCAAGGAAGAACCATTTTGTTTTTAATAATGCTAACAATAGATAGTTCTGACTAATGTATTGTGATGGTAACGGTACGTATAGCATCCTTTTGTGAAGCTTATTATAATTAGAATGTAATGGAGTTAATCTCCCAAAATAGAAAATATTTATTACTTTCAGATGATCATAAGTACTGTGATTAATATCACTCTTCATTGTAGTTTGGAGCTTATGATATATGTCTTCTCCATGTACTAATCTCTTTTGATAATCTACACATTACAAAAAAATGGGTAGATTGCGGACATAAATAACCTCCGCAATTTGCATAATTTTTCGCAATATATTAGCCCCACAAAATTATATAATTTTCGGGTCTAAAACATCCGCAACCCTAAAATAATAGCGGGTCATTTATTTCAAAATCCTCCATTTTTTTCCCAATCTTTTTCGCCCTAAAAACTTCCGCCTCACAACAACAAAATACTCCTTTCCTTCTTCTTCTTAATCGAAGTTATCCGCTTAATGGTTTTACACCTCCATTAATCGAAGTTCTCCGCTTCTTCTTCTTCTTCTTCTTCTTCTTCTTCTTCTTCTTCTACTAACTTCTCTTTTCCTCTTCAATCGCCGCCGCTTTTACACCTCCCAGGTTTGATTTTTCTCTTTCTTTCCTTATTTCCCTTCATGGATTTTCTGTTAATTTTGAATTTTTGTGTGTATTAAATGGTCAATCTGTATGAATCTTTGTGTGCTTTTTCCTTGCTTTCTTTGTGCTTTTGGGTTTAATGGTCGATCTCTCTGCGGGAATTTTTGTGTGCTTTTATTTTTTTGTAGGCCTTAATGTTCTATCAGTATGAATTTTTCTTTGTCTCGTTTCCTCTGCATTGTATATTTGTTGTTGTGACTCTGACCTTGGACAAACTTAAAATTCCAATTCCACTGCCTCTCTCATTTTCCTTTTCTTATTAGTATATTTTGGTACAAAACTCAACTTGAAAGGGTTTTGTCATTTTTGTCCATTCTCAGCCATTATTCTAGCCATTAATTCAAACTCATTTTTTTCCGGCCATCTTCGAACAAGTACTTTTCTTTTTTTAAAAATTTCTACATAAATGTTTATAATGGTAAAACTTAGCTAAACTTGTTTGGAAGACTTTGAACAATTTGTGTGCTGGAGTGTCATGGAATTCACGCATTTGTTTTTGGTCGTTGAAGAGAGAGGTCGACATCGCCATTGAAATTTTATTTAGGGATTGGAAGCATAGCAATCTAGAAAGTTGAAAATTGCATAGCTGGTCCATCTAAGAAGCCCCCTTTTTCTTCAGTAGTTGTTCTTCTTTTGTTAGAACAGTAACGCTATGAAAGGTTTCGTTAAGCATCTCTAACTGCATAATATTATATGACCTTCCCAATATCTCATTTCACACCGAGTATTCAAATATTTTTATCTTTTCTTCTTTGCAAATCCATGGATGTAGCAGTTAATAATCACAAGACAAAAACTCAACCAGCATTATGAGAGCTCCTATGTGTCTATTGTCAAACTTAAGTTTATTCAAGCAGGCATGAGTCTATAGGTCAACCAAATGTCCCAAGGTACCATGAAATCGAAAAACGCATTGGCTTGCCATGACCCCACCACAGCAAACATCATAATCCTTTATCCTGGTCACATTTTTCAGTAGTCCACTCTCCAAAAAAAAATTAATACTATAAATTGACAATGCAATTTCATATTTAGATCTGCAACAATTTCAGCATTGTACTCTAGTTGATCATAGATGTCATTGTTTGTTGTTAGTTGTTACTATTTTCATGCATTATCAGTTCCAACAAGTACCATCAAACCTACCATGCCTACAAGGGTAACTCCAAAAACAACCAAGTGCGTACAGAGAAATATCACAAGCAGAACTAGTTCAACAAGTCTTGGATAGATTACAATTTTCACTTAAATTCTTGGATAGATTACAATTTTGGGTTTACATAAATGATAATTTTCACTTAAAGTCGCGGACTTTATGCAAGTTGTTTATATTCGAACTTGAAGATACTGCCTTCATCTTCTTATATTCTTGAACTGCTTGTTCATATGACAATTATCAGTAAAAGTCTGTTTTTTTATATTCTATGATGTAATTTTTATATTCTTAAATCGCTTGTTTCATATGGTCAAGTTGTTCTTAGTTTCACAGTAATAGTATCTTTCAATATAATGAATTATTGAGACCTCTCTATACTATATCTCTTACCTTCATTTTTTTGCTTTTATTTGTATTTATTAAAGATTCACATGGAGATACCAAAAGGCTCAAATTGAAGACTAGAGAAGCATTAAGTTTACCTCAGCAAGAACGTGTTGTGCTGGAGTTTGATTGCTTGGATCCGATTGGCGACGCACAAGGCCTTCTTGTAGGCGTATGTGGCCTTTTAGCAACTGACTGTACCATATTTTCTTAGCTTTGATAAATGGTCGGATATGCCTAAGTCATACTTTAACGACTGCTTTACTAACATTATAAAGGTATAAACTCTATAACTTTATAACTATATCTCTATTTTGTCTTTTGTTTTTATATTTGTATATAAAAGATAAACTAACTAAAATTTATTTTTGAAGCCTCATTTCTGTTTTATGACCATTGAGGAAGTTGTACGGGAATATGTTTATCGCTCTATTGCAAAGAAGTGGACTGCAAGTAGGCAGAAATTGTGATATGAGTTTAAAGACCCACTTAAAACCAAAGATGAGATTATGGATAATGTTCCGGTAGGTATTACTCGGGATCAATGGACTTCCTTTGTGAATTACCGTTATAAAGAAGAAACTCAGGTATTTTTCTGAAACGTCACATTGAAATGCATAAAAATATGATTATTCATTTATATAATTGAATGAAATGTATCTTATTGTTAGAACACGTGTAAAAGAAATGCTGAAAATCGGAAAAAATAAATAGTTCCACACACCGGTGGCTCCAAACCTAATTCTAGAAGAAGGGCTGAAATGGTAAAAGATGTCACATTATTTACCTTACTTTACTATTTAAATTTTAGATATTGTATCTATTTTTATTTTTTTTAATTAAACTATTCTGACTTATTTTTATTTTCATACATAGATGGCTGAGACAGGGAGAAAGCCTGGACGAGCACAACTTTATCTTGCTACACATACGAAAAATGATGGATCATATGTAAATGAGGAGGCAAAAGAAATATGTGTAAGTTACATTCATGATTGTTTCTGTTAATGGGCATCCTCTTTGTGCCAAATTATTTGTTAAGAAAAGGGATCATTTGTTTGGTTGGAAACCTTTCTTCTGCATGTTTACTGAAGAAGGGGAAAAGTAAAAGAAGTTTTGACATGGAAAATTTTACTGCATTGAAAGTTACATATCTGGAATATTAGCATGGCACGCCGGCTCCGTTGTTTTCAACAATCTTTACAAGATTTGCGGTTTTAGTTTCTATTGCATTGGATCAATGTATATGAGCCTTTGATTCAGTTCCTGTTTATAACATGAATTTTAACAGATAAAAGATAGTTGCATTACAGTCAATTGTTAATTCCAGTTACTAGATTTTTTTTAGCCTTTTGATGTGCATTAGTTCTATTCTTGACATGATGAAAGCTGGTACAGTTTTGCACATACCTTTTGAGTTAGTTCTTGAATTTCATCCTTTAATATTTTCTCCTATAAAGTCAAAACATGTTTAGTTCCTACTAGTATTTTACAGTTCCAATAATATTAATTAGATAGTATCAAGTTGGTTGCTGACCTTTTTCATACGGATGCCCCTTAAGCTCATTTCCAATTGATTCTCCAGATTTGTTAGGTCTTTTACACCCAAACCACAAAGTTCCTCTCCCATTAATTGCATGTTCTATCACATGGTGAGAAAATTGCCTATTGAGTAATACTTACTTGTCAGTATAGATACTGAGAGAATGCTCTGAATGAATTTGAAATCAATGTCATTCATTCTGTTTTCTAAGTAGTGGGTGGTAGCAGCAGTGTTGTATTACTGCTTCTTGGTTCTGTGGCACAGTAGTGTTGTATCACTTATTAAACAAATGCTTTATTTTTTTTGTATTCGTGTTGCATACCGTCTACCTTTTAGACTAGAGGCTTCGTACCTTGTCATGTTTTATTCTTTTTTGTTGGTTTAAGTAGACAACATATATTTTATCTCAATAACTTGTTTCCCGATACTCCTCTTAATAGTTGTATTTTTTTTTTTACTTTTTGCTGCAGTTAAGTGATGAGCTAGTGGACCCATTTCACCTATGGATGCAAGAAGATCTTTTGGCGCTAGTAATCCCAGTGACAGCTATTGAGATTCATTTTAATCGAAGTGGATGTATTAGGATAACGTAATAGCTGACTAATATAGACGGTTAACTATGTTCTAAGTTAGCTTGATGACATATGATACTACTCTGTCATAGTATTTTTCACGGTTAATGAAATGTTGATGTCTCTTAATTTTAATATTTTGGTTTAAGCATAATATCAATTGATATTAAGGAAAAAGTATGGCAAATTGATGATAAAAAATTAATTCTATAATATATTTAAAAATAGATGGGGATAAAACCCCCAAAGAGAAATTGAACAGATTCTGATGGTGTACACATAAGAATTTGCGGGGGTTTACAACCCTTACACTAATATATATATATATATATATATATATATATATATATATATATATATATATATATATATATATATATATATATTTATATAATTTATTTTCGCGCATGAAATTGCGGAGGTTAAAATTGTAATTTGCGGAGGTTAGAAACCTCCGCTATTTGCTGTCATGGAGTTCGGAAAACCCTCGTATTTATCTGCCACAAATTAATAGTGGCGATGCTTACTACGGGGGCCTGCTCAACCGCCGTGACAGCAAATAGCGGAAGTATCTAACCTCCGCAAACTGTAATTTTAACCTCCACAATTTACCTTTTTTTTTTTTTTTTTTGTAGTGATAGGCCTAAACCTCATGGAAAAAAAAACAAACTAAAACATTAATATCATCTTTAGCACTCAAAATTCCATCAAAGCACTACGCAATTTGTTAGATTCATATTATTCTTTAGTAAATGTTTTTTTTAATAAAATATTTCTGATTGTCCAATGCGAAAGGTATATGATCATGTCAACACGTATGATCTACACGTCTATAGTCACCTACCACTCTAATTGCCAATTAGGCAACCCTCAAATATCACAACACTTTTACCTACTTTCTTTAATTTTACAAGAATTAATTGGCCAATATCAAAGGCTACTACTATAAAGAAAAGGGGCCTTGTAGGGGGAAAGGGGTCTCAAGAGTGGATGTGCCAACGAAAACCTTTTGGAATTTAATAAAGGATTCAATGATGTCACGTGAATAAATATAATAATATAAATCCACTGCCTATTTGCAACTTGCAAGTAGCAGTTGAAATGTCCACATGACATTTCCAATGCAACCAACTTTCTACTTGTGAATTATTTTCTATATCAATATGTTTCTTCCTCTTATATAATTCATCAAATTGATTTATGGAGTAAAACTGAAGCGTTCTCCTTTTTATGACTAAAAACGTCACTTAACCAAGAAAAAGAAAAAGTATAACAAGTCATACATGTTAGCAATTAATCCCCAAATGAAGATTCATGTAATTATTAGTATTTCTTGCATGATCGTTTGGTTAGGTTCTCAATTGTCACGATCCAAAACCTAACCCGTCGTGATGGTGCCTATCGTGATACTAGATAAGCCGACCTTTCTAAAACACTTTCAAAATTTAACAGAAATAAAATAAAACATTTAAAATAACTAGAGTTTTTTTTTCATAAAATGGGGGTAAAACCCAAATAAAAAATAATTGCGAAAAAATAGCTCGACATCGGGGTGTCACTGAGTCATGAGCATCTACATGTCTAGTCTAATAAAACAGTATCTAAGTATCAATACAGAAAAGAAGGAAAACATAGAAGGAGAGACAAGGTCTGCGGACGCCGGCAGCTACCTCGTAGTCTCCGGTGCTCGATCGCGCACGAACTCAACGACATCCATGATCGAACACACTTGGATCTACATATGAAGTGCAGGGTGTAGCATGAGTACAATCAACTCAGCAAGTAACAGAAATAAATAAGGAAATGAGAAAGTAGTGACAAGCTATACGTTCATTTTCAACAATTCCAGCAAAGAATAGACATGCTTTCAAATCCGACAGTTCAAATCAAATCAGTTTTTATACAGTTACAGTGCAGGTAAATTCGGATATATAATCTTTCAAAAATTTCACAACATTGACAAATAACAACTATGTGCATCAACAAATGAAAAAAAAGAAGAGCAAGTACAGCCTCTCAGGGCAACGATTACTCAACTCGTCACAACAGCTCAAATCACTCGGCTCTCAGCTCTCAATACTCACACTCAATAGGTACCTGCGCTCACTGGGGGTGTGCAGACTCTGGAGGGGCTCCTTTCAGCCCAAGCACTATATTCGCACGTACAACTCACGTGTTGCACGGACAACTCACGTGATATAGTATCAATATGTGAAACTGCACAGACAACTCATGTGTTGCACGGACAACTCACGTGCCATAGTATCAATATGTGGAATCGCACGGATAACTCATGTACTGCACGGACAACTCACGTGCCATAGTATCAATACCTCACAAACAGGCCCTCGGCCTCACTCAGTCATCAACCTCTCTAATCTCTCGGGCTCTCGAAAATCACAAAGATCGGCCCAAACAAAGATAACATAGTGTATCAACAAGAATCAAGAAGAGGCTGAGATATGATACGCAAGTAAAACCATGAGTGAGTACAAGACAACAATTAGCAAATACTTCAACAAGTACGTGACCTCTGCGTGTCCCAACAGTAACATCACATAGCCTAAGCATAATTTCTAACATGATTTGCAGTTAAATTTCTATAACACAGAGGGAACATGTAATTAACAATAGGCTATTCAACTTTACAGTCTCACGGGACGGACCAAGTCACAATCCACCATGGTGCACGCCCACACGCATGTCACCTAGCATGTGCGTCACCTCCAAAATAGTCACATCATACCAAAATCTGGGGTTTCATACCCTCATGACCAGATTTAAAATTGTTGCTTACCTCATCCGCGCAGAAATCCTACTCTGAAATGCCTTTGCCTCTCGAATCGGCCTCCAAATGTCCTGAATCTAGTCACAAACAGTACGAGATAATCAATATTTGCTAAAAGAATCAATTCCACAAGAAAACTACTAAAATATAGTCCAAAATTCGAAATCGGCTCAACTCGGCCCCCCGTGCCCACGTCTCGAAACCCGACGAAGTTACAAAACCCGAAAGCTCATTCACTCACGAGTCTAACCATACCAAATTTAACAAAATTCGACCTCAATTGCCCTTCCAAAATCCCAAAATTCGCTGTCCAATTCCCAAGCCCTGGTCTCCCAAATCTCACCTCAAACACTCACCAACTAGGGGTGATAAATAGGCACAAAGAACTTACCTTAGTGATTACTCAGAAATCTTTCTCAAAATCCCCAAAATTCGAGCTAAAAAATGATGAAAATGGTGAAAAATCTCGAAGTCTTCTATTTATAAGTTCTACCCAGACTTCTCGCACCTGTGACTCTATTTCCGCATCTGCGGAGCGCATTTGTGCGCAAAGCCCCGTTTTTGCGAAAAAATCACTAAAATACTGCCTTCTCTCCTGCGATCAAGTGACCGCATCTGCGCTCTTCGCGGGTGCGGGAACTACATCGCACCTGCGGTCCAAACTCGCATCTACGCCCCTAAATCCGTTTCTGCGACCATCGTAGGTGCGAGAATACCATCGCACCTGCGTCCTCTGCCCATATCCTTCTTAGCCGCATCTGCGGCTCCTCCTTCGCTTCTGCGGGCTCGCACATGCGGTTCCCACTCCGCAGGTGCGGTTACACCAGTAGCAGCAGCCTCAGCTGAAATTCCTCAACTCCCATCAAGCCGTTAACCACCCGAAATCACCCTGAGGCCTCCGGGACCTCAACCAATTATACCAACAAGTCCTATAACCCGATACGAACTTAGTCAAACCTTCGAATCCATCAAAACAATATCAAAACGCCGATTACACCCGGATTCAAGCCTAAAGAACTTCTAAACTTTCAAATTCTACAAACGATGCTGAATCATACCAAACCACGCCCGATTGACCTCAAATTTTGCACACAAGTCATATTCAACATTACGGACCTACTCCAACTTTCGAAAATCTAATCCGACCCTGATATCAAAATTTTCACTGTCGGTCAAAATTGCCAAAATTTTAACTTTCGTCAATTCAAGTCTATTCTACTACGGACCTCCAAATCACATTCCGGACGCGCTCCTAAGTCCAAAATCACCTAACGAAACTCCATTCCATAGTCGTTTTTTCACACTTCCGATTACGATTAAAATCCTGAGACTTAAGCTTCCGATTAAGAGACTAAGTGTCTCAAAACACTCCAAAACCAAAAACAAGTCCTCCCGACAAGTCACATAAGCAGAAACATATACGAGAAAACAGTAAATAGGGGATCAGGGCTAATACACTCAAAATGATCGGCCTGGTCGTTACATCAATTGCCTTGTACATGTACTAACTTTTGTACTTTAATCATTCTTTAATTTAAGAGATGCCGACATAGATTCTAGTCCTTTCTATGAAGAAAAATGGTCATCAAAATGGATGAATTTTAATTCAAATAAGTTGTAGAATTAGATTCAAATTGCTGCTTATATTGATTTTCTTCTGAGACTAGAACTATCACTCTATAAACTTTTCAAAATAATCGAAAAGGACCTAGTAAAACAAAACTTGGGTGTTGAATTCAATATGGTTAAAAGAAGAAATTATGTCAAAAAGCAAATATTTGGCACTTACTTCCTTCTGTCCTATATACTCCTAGAAGCAAAAATTATTAATATAGAACTTCTTCTAGATGTTGAGGTCCACTTTCTTTGTAGCCTACCATAAAATCAGCCAGCTAATATTTTTTTGGCAATTAAAGCACACCTTCATAATACTTGTAGATTCATTCAAGAAAAGGTCCTCAACCTCTCACCACTTAGTGGCCTCTCATATCCTACTATTGATAGCTATTGCATAAAATGCCAAATCTCAAATTTTTGAACTTATTATAGATCTTAATAAACATGCCAGCTATGATCCAGTTCTCAAAATCAGCAATTAGCTGGCCAGAGAAATATCAAAATCTACAAGGGGTTATTGAGGTGGGGATTTTTGAGGGGGGAGTTGAGTTCCTTCTCTACCATGTTTTCAACTCTTTGACAAATTAAGCAAACATGTGATTAATTATTTCAAGATAGGCTATCCTGCTTTGTTTGTCTACTCTGGTTTTTGGATTATATCTATGTATTGGAGTCCTCTCCACTAACCACATCTTATGATTTTTCTGAAATAGTTTTAAGTTTTTGTGCATGACTTTTCATAGTAAGTCTATATAATTACTTAAAAATTCATTAGCAATCTGATATATTAAATTATGTTGATGGGTGTAAAAATTCTTTACAATCAGTGCATGTAACTTAAGTCCTTCTGGGAATTATTCCTAATCCTCTCAATAGTGAAAAATGGTATCACTAAATGCGAATTGATACATTTTTTAAGGTCGTTAAACAGCTCCAAAAACAGTAAATATCCCTTGTAAAAGTATGATTATTGGTACTAACAACAACAACAACAACCCAACAAAATTTAAAACATCGTCTGTGAGGATCAAACCCACGACCACGTGGTTAAAAGCTACGCGCTCTACCACTGAGCTAAGAAGGCTAGTTTATTATTATTGACACTAAGTAAAAAGAAAAACACCATTAATAATCCCTGCCAGCAGAGATAGACAAGTTGCTCTACACTAATAATCTACAAAAGTTTAGTTAATTTATGCCCAATTGCCAATGAGTTAAAAACAAGGAACAAGAAAAGAACGTCATCCTAGTCTGTCTTAAGGCAGTTTTTTTTTTTCACAAGACATAACTAACGTGCCTTCCACAAATAAAAATAGTATGAAATATCGTCTCGGTCAACAAGAAAGGCAAAGGTTTGACCAAACCTTGAGACAACCACCTCTTCAAAATCACATGCTGAAGAAATGTATATGACTTTCCTCAAAGATGAGAAAATTTCAAGTGGTAGATAACAGAAACTGCAAACTCAGAGAACTAATGTCAAACAAACATTTTAATAACTCATTAATAAAGTTTCTGCTCTTGACCAAATAGACACTACATGACAAAGCCAGCTCTAATGTCAGAACAAAAACAAAATTGACCCCAACAAAGGTAACTCCAAAAGTATCAATATTTTGGGATTGCAAAAGGGTTGTCTTTGATTTAGGATAAAACGAGACTAAATCAAATGGGCGTGTAATGAGAACAGCCTTGAACAAGAGCAAATCACATACCATAAGGAAAAACTATTTGGAGTAGATGACCAAATTGAACCTGTGACATTCCTTTTTAAAGTGACAAGTCATTCAGTAAGCTTTAAAGGAGAAGGGAAAAAGTCAAAAAACATAAACTTGGTTTGAAAGCAAATGTATTGTCAAACAAGAAGATAGAAACAGAGTGACAGTGAATGATTTTAATGACAATTTCTAGACAGTTTAACATCCTAATCAGGAAAATTCTAATTTGATTGTCAATTCCAGTTTAATCAACGACATGTATCAATACATACCAAGGTTGTAAGCAACAAGAACAAAGAAATTGAAACAAACGTCTCAGTTAAAAAGCAACTTAACTCAGAAATGTGATTATACAATTCCAAACAAGATGAACATCACCAAAAATGGACCAAAGATCCACCTTTTTTCCTAATTTCTTTACATATATAAAGTGAAAATACATGATTTTCACCTCTTTAAACTACTTATTCTTTAGGCACATTACACCATTAACCATTCTCCCTCCTCTTCTCATCTAAAAAAAGGGTCAAACAAAGAAAAGAAAAAAAGGGGAAAATCTATATCATATTATGCTCATGTTCTAATAATAGATGCCTTCTCAAAAGACAACCATCACCCAATTCTACACAAATTTGTCACTCATGATTTCATCTTCCAATAGAGTCAAGGCCTTCAGTCCTGCTCCGAACGATCCTATGAAACACTTCTCTAACCTGGCGCTCCAAAGGATCCAATCCACTCTTTAAACCATCATAGACAAGCCCAAGTTCATGAATTCTTTCCTTTACTTCTCCATCTTTTTCCTCTGTGATTGGGAACTGAACAGTATCGATCAATTCGTTCATTTGGTGCACGCATTTCTCAATCTCCTGAATCTCCTTCAACAATCCACAAGCATTTCTACGATCCCTCTTCTTCGATTCCTCCAAAATCCTTTCATGAAGAGACAAAATTGGGCCGGCCCAAACGAATTGCCTAGTCACATAAAAATGTGTTTGCAGGCCGCGGTCTTGGCAAGGAATTGCAGCCACTAGTGCCCACATTACAAAGTACAACACATAACTCATTGTAAAAACAGCCAAAGCTAATCCATTAGTAGCAATAATTTCATTACTTTTCGGAGCAACTAAATTATTACCAATTGCTTGGAGCTGCTTAGCAGCAGACCAATTCCTCGATACACTCCACGATAACGATCTAAAATGCCCCATAGACCTATGATCATTCTGAGTATTGTTTCGCCCGAATGACCTGTTTCTATGGTTAACAGTTGCATTAGAATCCTTATCGTCTAGCATACCAATAGTCAAATCAATCAACGCCTTCTTAGCGCGACGAAATTGGCCTTCACCAACACTCCTCTGATTCTCCAATGCACACAAAACAATCTCCATCTGCTTCTGCCATTGCCTGATCTGCTCAATTCCGTCCCTTATCGCGTTACAAACATCCAAACCCTTCACACTCCTATCGAAATAATCAGTAATGTAACGGTCCATTGGAGCTTTATTCAAGTAAGCAGTGTTGTTAAACACAATGGACCTGAATTGTTCCTGGCAACAGAGGAAAACATCCAAGAGTTTACGAATCCACGGGATCGAAAGCAGTTGATCAGAATCAACAGAAGCTAAGTCGTTGAAACGCTCAGCGACTTGCTTTTGAAAAGATTCAAGTTCTAGCTCTTGGCTAGTTGCCTCATGAGCAGATTCCATTGAATGCACCTGATCACGGCGCATACTTAAAAGTGACCTTCCAAAATTTGTGAAAGATGCTGATGCCCCTTGATAATCTGTAACTGGCATTTTCTATAGATTTTTTTTTGTCACATGAAACAGTCAAATTGTTCCAATAAAGAAAATCTTATAATTTTTTTGACAATTTGAAATTCAACCCACAAATTGTTGAGTGTAGAAATTGGAGAAATGGAATGATAAACACGAAATTCGGATCAAACCCCCAAAAATCCGCACCTTTAATAGGAATTGGAAGTGAAAAGAAATTATCAAAAAGAGATCAACCCTTCAAGACTGAACAATTCTAAGGCAAAAGATTCAAACTTTAAGGAAATTAGAGCCAACCCACTAAAATAAGATGAAGAAATGGTGGGAAATGACAAGGAAATTTCAAGAAAATGAACACAACACTATCCTTAACAAGACCAAAATTCCCAGATATTCTTTAAACCTTAAAATCCAAGGGAAGCCATCAAATAAAAATAAGAACAGATGGCAAATCCCAGATTCAATATTTTTTTCTTTCAGTGGACAAAGGAGAGAGAAAACACAGAGAAAGGCAAAAGAAGAGGATGTTTGTGTAACCCTAACAGGAGGAATAAGCCTTTATATTGTGGTTCATTTGTGGACCGCGTATATCGGTTTGTTGGAAATTAAGAAAAGGAAAAATGAAAAGTGATGAAAGAGAAATTTTAATGATTATAAAAATGAAATATTCTCAAAAGGTAATAACTTTAATGGAAAAAATAATCTAATCTAATTGGTGACTAAATATGTAAATTAAGTTAAGAAGGGTTTGGTTTCAACTTTTGCTAACACGTACTATCACACGCAGTGGACACGCATCATCTTCAATCGAGATGGGGCCAATCAAGAACGTGTAACATAAATTTCATAGAGCAATCTTTGATGTTAAATCTTGTCCGTTGGATTTACTTTAGTTTTAATCTGAGGGTGGAGATTAAAGGATGTGACGATTAACTAAGTACTATTTGGTGGAACGTTTTGGTCAGTTTTGCTGACCGAGTCACACTATGGGTTATAGAGGGCTCGTGAAACATCTAATCAAAGATAAGAGAAATTAGTTAGGCTTAGCTTTCATAATTAAAATATTTTAGAATGTTGAAATAAGCAATGGTTAAAGAAAAAATGGTTCATCTTTAGATAGTAATAATGTCATTCTCTCATAACGAGAGGGGAGTATTAAATAAACGTATGATTGACAATAGAAAAGTTAAAATATAAGGAAAAGGGAAGATTTATTAATAGTATATGGTGGAAGATCTCTCTCAAAAAAATTGGCATGTTAGTGATTGTCACTTAACCTTATTTTTGTTATAAATATTTGGTATGTGAAATTTATTGGCCAGATTAACTTATATTCATATTGTACATAGTCCATAAAAAGAAGAAACGCTTCATATCAAGAGTTTTTCATTCACAAGACTCGAACTTGAAATATTTAATTAATAAATGTACGACGATATCATTTATCCTACCAGGCTACCACATTCCTTTGGTGGTAATCGACCTTATTAGTTTTACGTTACATTAAGATACTAAGTAATGTATTCTAATAATGATATGTTAGGGTATCTAAATTTGAAGGAAAAAGAAAACAATTATATAATGAATGCTGATTATGTTACGTCTCAAACAAGACGAGTCTTACGTAGACAACATGTAATTGAGGTAAAAACAACATTATTTTCAATTAATAAATGAGAATATTAAGTTTATTCGTTAACAAATTTGAATCTAATACCTTAAAGAATATTCATCTCAATTCTCAGTCAAAGTAGCAGATTATTCCCTTCACATTAAATTAGTTATGCCTCCCGCGGATTTGATTATTTAGTAAATAAATAGTATCTGTCAGATGATGTTAATAGCAAGTAATCCATTAAGGTGAAAAGTTCTTTCCTAATGACTTGCAAATTTTTTATATAAAACGATAATAACTAATTACAATAAAATTCAATAAAATATAGAATTCATCCTAAATGATAAAATGATAAATGCGTCGAGATTAAATGTAAAAATGGTTTTCATGTGATATTTTATTTTCATTATTGTATTGTAACGACCCAGCCGGTCGTTTTGAGCATTTGCATTCCATTCAACTATTTGAAATCTTGAGCAACATCGTATGATGTATTATGACTTGTTTGAATCGTCTGTTTTGGTTTTCAGGTTATTCGAAATTGATTTAGAAGAATGATTACCAACTAAGAAGTTTTAAGTTGGAAGAGTTGAACAAATTTGACTCTTGAGTATTTGACCCCGGATCGGAATTTTAATGGTTTCGTTAGATCCGGATGGTAATTTTTGGACTTGGACGTTGGCACGGATTCGCATTTGGATATTTCTAGAAGGTTTAGGCACATTTTGACAAAAATTGGAAGATTGAAGGATTGGAAGGTTGGGAGGTTTAATCGAGAGTTGACTTTATTGATATCGGGTTCGAATTTTAATTCCGGGAGTTGGTATAGCTCCATTGTGTCATTTGAGACTTGCATGCAAAATTTGACGTCATTCCGGGTTGATTTGATATGTTTCGACACGAGTTTTGGAAGTTGGAAGATTTGAAAATTCATAAGTTTGATTCGAGGCGCAATTCATAGTTTCGACGTTGTTTGATATGATTTGAGGCCTCGAGCAGGTCCGCGTTATGTTATGGAACTTGTTGCCATGTTTCGACAGGGTTCCGGGGAGTCTCGGGTGTATTTCGGATGGACTACGGGCCATTCCTTCTATTTTTGGAATGCTGATTGTTGGTATCTGATGTCCTTCATCTCATTCGCGATGAAGCAATCACGTTTGCATGGTGTAATGGGGACGCATGCAGCAATTTCCCTTCGCGTTCGTGAAGGTTGGAAGGCCCTTGCCTTCGCGTTCGCATTCAGTGGTCCGCGATCGCGTAGAGGCAAGGCGGAAAAGGGAACCAGGCAACTCTTCACTTCGTATTCGCGAGTACACAGACGCGTTCGCGTAGGATCTGAAGATTTGGTCACCGCGTTCATGAGCTTGATGTCGCATTCGCGAAGCACGTTTTGGCAGCCTTCATTTACTTCTACGCGATCGCGAGGAATGTTCCGCGATCGCGATGTTTTAATCACTCGGCAGAAATAGAAGAACTCTATTTCGAGGGTTAGCCATTTCTATCATTTTTGGAGTTGTAGACCTCGGCTTTGGGAGATTTTTCGTGGGTTTTTCAATCAATTCATTGGGGTAAGTGTTCTTTACCCGAATCATATTATATTTCATGAATCTATTATAATTTTTTTATTATTTAATTAGTGAATTAAGTTGGAAATTTGGAAAAAATTTATAAAATATTTCAAAATGTAAAATGAGGATTTGAAGGCCGATTTGATATCGGAATTTAGTAATTCTTGTATGGTTGAACTCGTTATCGAATGGGCGTTCGGATTTTATGAATTTTATTGGGTTCCGAGGTACGGGCCCGAGTGTTGATGTTTGGGTTGACCTTTTAGTTTTTATTAAAACCCGAAGCTTTATTACCCGAAATTATTTCCTGTGAGTTTTATTTCTGATTTGAAGTTATTTTTGGCTAGATTTGAGCCATCCGGAGGTTGTTTCACTCGAGAAGGTCTTTTAAGAGTATCAGTTTAGCTTCTTTGAGGTAAGTATCTTGTCTAACTTTGTGAGGAGGGGGAGAACTACCCCTTAGAATTCGAGTTGATTGTGCTATTTGTGTTATGTAAAAGCCGTATACGCAAGGTGACGAGTGGGTACACGGATTATATATGGTATTTGACCAATTTAGGTTATCTAGACTCTTTCCATATCTTTAATTGAATTGTCATGACGTGTTATGTCTCATATTGTTAATCTACCCTTATATGCTTTATTTGACGATATTAGCACTTATTGTACTTGTTACTTATTATTTTGCCCTTACATGCTTTAGTTCCAGTTATTGCCTTCCTTATTGTCTTGTCACCTTTTTAATTGTTGAGTTCCTTCCATGACTCCGTGCTTATCTGCTACTTGCCTTAATTGTCGTAATTGCACACCTTAGTTGTCACGTGCTTTACTTGTCCTGTTGCTTTTTGTAATATTTGTTGCGTTCCTTGATTTTTACGTGATTCCTTCATTGCTGTGTACTCATACCCTATAATTGTAAAAATTCTTGTAAATTGAGTATTGGATTATTGATGTTATTGATTTATTTATGGATCAAGTTGCACGCCGCCACATGTAGAATAAGGGTGGATATATGTTGTACGGTGGGATCGGGTTGCACGCCGCAACAGGTGAAATAAGGGTGGATTTATATTGATACGGTGGGATTAGGTTGCACGCCGCAACAGGTGAAATAAGGGTGGATTGATATGGTAAAATAAGGGAGAATTATGATATTGACTCTCATTATATGGTGGGATCGGGTTGCATACCACAACATATATATTTACTTATTATTATTGATATTTACATGGTGGAATAAGGGAGGATCGTGTTGTACAGTGGGATCGGGTTGTGCGCCGCAATAATTTATGTATTTTTATATTCCTTGTTGTATTGTGTTAGATTCGGTTCTTTCGTACGAGACTTTGGGAATTGGTATTCCCGGGTTTTACTGGTTTTCGAGGATCAGGTTGTTTCTATTAGTTATTGCTTTGCCGTCATTTCCTGTTTTCCTTTCCTATTACTATTATTTAGGTGAATTGATTTTCTAGATAATTTATTACGCTGAGTCATTATCTCATACCATGTTGAGTTGTTGGTAACATAATAGTTTTAAATAAAAGAATTATTAACATGCTTACCTCATGTGACTCTTAAGTTAAAACTCGTCGTTTCATTCGGTACTTTACTATTTTTAACAGTTGTCATATTTCACTTTAATTGATTTCTCAACTTAATATCCTTACCATGTTTGATATTTTTACTTTACTTAAAAAGAATTGTTATTATGTTTTAATTTAATAAATTCTATATTAAATTCAGTAGCTTATCCGATGCATTATTTTATTTGAAAATATTATTTTCTTCACCCAAATGATTTCTAAAATAAACTCATTTTCTCATTGATTTCCTACTTGGTTCAGAAACTATAATTTTAATTTACGGTATATAAATAAATCTCTTGAATATCTTAATTAACATTTGGCACGGATACTATGTACCGGGTAACACTTGAATTTTGTCGTGCGGAAGTGATTTGGAAAAATGTGGGCATAAGGTGCCTTGTGTGTAAAGTTTGAAAACTGTGACATATGATATGAGATTATGAGAAGTGGTATCTAGGATAATTCTTGTTGAGATTCGTGCATTAGAAATGAATTGATTAATTGAGTTGTCATCGATTTCCCTTGCTTGGACACATTTATATCTCACCTGTACTCCGGTTGTGTTGTTGCTTAATTATTTGGTTGTTTCTCGTTGCTATTCGTGCTTCTATTATTTTCACAGTTGATTGTAATTTGGAATCCTTCTACTATTGGCCTTAAATTGATGTTATTTCCTTGTTAGCTTTATATTATATCCTACACAGGTTTACATGTCTGGTAGGTATCTTGACCTGGCCTCATCACTACTCTACCGAGGTTATGCTTGATACTTATTGGGTACCACTGTGGTGTACTCATGCTACGCTTCTGCATATTTTTGTGCAGAACCAGGTACTTCGAATTTGATTTTGAGACTTATGCTTGTGCGGCTGGAGACTTCAAGGTACGCCTGCTGGACGTTCGCAGGCTTCGAAGTCACCTTCTGTTGTATTTATTTCCATTGTTTCTTATTATTCCGGAACATTGATGTATTCATTATATATAGTTACTCTTTGAAAGGCTTATGACTTGTACTACCGGTTTTGATATATTGTATCATGTTGAGATTATTGGCTTAATTAGAAATTTTCGGTTCATGTTTAATAGCTATTTAGTAGAACCTGTTATCATTTCGGTATGTGTTAGGCTTACCTAGTTTTAGAGACTAGGTGTCATCACGACTCATTCGGAGGAATTTTGGGTCATTTTTTAAGCATTGTTGTTACATATTTAATCAATTAATAACAGAAAGTTATCAAAGTGACATCACTATTGAAAATAACATTCGAATTAAATCAAATGAAAAGAATAGGTAAATAGAAGCCAATAATGGATATACTCCGAATGCAAGGCCTAACAGCAAACAAGATTAGGGGATTTTGGAAATTCAGATTTTCTTTATATGCGAAAATGGATATTGGAGTGGACTAAGTTAACATTACGGTATAATATCCAATTATCTAAAGAAATATAAATTTGAAAATGATGGAAGCTAGACTTGACCTTTAATGTTGAGTTATTTGAAAAGCAGATGCGCACTTATCTCGTTACAATGTGCCACCAAGGGTTGAGCGGGATAAATACAATTTCTGCACTCTTAACTAGAGTCTGAAATTAGAACCTTGAGAATGGAAACAAATTATAGCATGTACCACTTATTTTTTTTTAATGAGTCTTGCTCCATGCGAATTCGAATTAATTAGTTCATCAATAAGAATACTAGAATTGAGTGAGAACAAAAACATATAAACCTGTTTCAATTAAATCATATTATTAATTGCCATCAAGATTACCTTGAACTACTAACTTGATTATAGGAGAATTTGTCTAAAAACCCAATTATTTTCCTCTTAATTAGTGTTTCAACTGCCACTAATTGGAGCAGGAAGTGTGAAGTTGGAAAAAAAGTAATAAATACGTCGTATTTTTTTCTGAAATACGAAATAATTTAAAATAAATTATAAGTAGTATAGTTGCTAAACAGCCAATATTTACGACGGTAAGGAATATTATATTTTTACTCTTATTTGTGAGTGTGACTCTCAAAAATTAGAAGTACATGGAATACGTATGTAGAGTTGTCATCAGTTGTGACACTGGGGTCTTCGTTGGCGCGTAAGATGTAGATGACTGGGTCCGCTAGACTCAAGACTCTGTCTTTTTCTAGAAGTAGAACCTCACATTCCTTACCTTTGAGTTTGATGATGTCAAAACGGAATTTTCTTGTGGTTACCAAGGTTAATTTAATGTACTTTTCCGAGTTTATGTGGGTGTGTCAACTATTCGACTTGGTCGATAATTAAATATTAATTTTTTAATTATTTTATTATGTATCAGTAAATTTAATTTTTAAAGTCATTCCAATATCACGATCTCTTTCTATACTTCTATTCATTTTCAGTATTTTTTTAAAACATTATGCGTCACTTTGTTATTAGGATATCTTATTTGCTATGTCAAATAGTACTAGCAAGCTTTAATCTAACATAAAAAGTATATATAACAGTACTATATGTTCATTGAATACATTTTTTTCTACAAGAGTTTGAATACATACAATGAGCAGGAGTTTGCTTTATAGCGCAAAGGTTGCACCTGCAGCGCAGGTGGAATCGATTTTGGGTTTTGAGGGCTGATTGCTATTTTTGTTGGTGTATTAGTGAAAAATAGAACCTTAATCAAGAGTTTGAAGAAGCCCCTTTTGAGCAAGGGCGAAGCTACGTTCCTCCGAGGGTGGTCAACGACGACCACCATTCGCCGGAAAATTATACTCCGTATAAGGTAAAATATTATTTGTTATTGATTAAAAATAGACTTTGAACACCCTTACTGTTGAGATTTTTGTTATTTAAGATGAAATAATCTTAAAATGAGGGTGAATGGGAAATGGAGGGAAATAAAATTTTTGAGTAAAATTTTAAGTTTTCCCCTCTTGACAATGAGACATTGTCCCATATTGGAAGAGGAAAAGATTTTTGGTGGGTATATATATAATTGCTCTTCTTGTAGCTTTTAAAGAGTTAAGAAGAAAGCAAGTCTCGCGCCGTCGTCGTCGGACCAAATTTATTTGTTAATAGTAAATATTAACGTAAGATTATCCGCATTTGTAACGGATATGTTCCAATCCGTGTATTGACCACCAGCTGCAATAGCAGCCGCCTAATGCTCTTCCCACCATGGCCAAGTGCTTGCTCCACAAACAAGCTAGTGCATGCTCCACCATGGAGAGTGGAGGGTTGTTCATCTTCAAAGCTGACTGCTATAAATATGTGCAGCAGTTGTTGAAGAAAGATAACAAACCAAACTTAAAACGCTCAACTTTGGCTATACATTGCACTCCTTCCTCTCAGCATTTTCATATGATTTTCTGAGTTTCAACTCCTTTGTTCTGCATTGTTTTAACTTCAAACAAAGCAATTGTAAGTGTGATTTGCTACCGAACTTTGTGTTCGCTGAAACACTGGGGTTTGAAGTACCACTACACTAGTGTGTGATTCGTTCTGTCCTGTGAGGAAATAATTCATAACCTTGGGTATTAGGAGGGAATTATACATAATCCACTGGCAAATGTTTAAACACCCTTATTAAATTTTCTGGCATCGCCACTGCTTTGCTTTTGAGAGACATGAGATGCCTAAAATCATGCATAAATGCTTGAGGATTAGTCATATATGCTTTTGTCGGAAGTTTTTGACTGACTAACCAAACTTCAGACCAAAAAAGTAAGAAGTTTGGCGTTGGCAAGCCAAATTAAGACGCATATGTCAAAAGTTCGCTTATAAAAATTTAGAATGTGAAATTTGTACAATCAATTTGTAACTTTGAATTTTGAATTCAGTTGTACAATCAATATGCAAAATTCAAATGTGAAATTTTTACAATTTTAGTCCCGTATATCTGAAATAGTTTCTGAAGTAGCTAGACTTATAAAAATTTATGAAGTTAAGCCATGACTTAAATAAAGGTCGCAAAATCGGCTATTTTTTTTTTTATTTTATGTTTGAAGTAGTCTTGCTGGCCTCTGATGTGTAGGTCTCAATCATGAGTCCTTTAGTACTTTCCATATGGCCAAAAAGAAAAATGGTTATAATCTGAAGCATATGCATCAGCAATATCACGATCATAGCACTACGCCCTCATAATTGAAATTTAATTAAATAATTGCTTTATGATGCATTCTAGCCTTTAATATCAAGTTTACCACGACTCAAACTGAGGGTCATAACTCTAGATTCGACACAGTGTCTTCAACACCCTGACTTATATTAAAAATGAAAATAAATTGAGTAAAACAATTTTCATTTGCCCTTTTCGTTTTTCCAAGAAAATCCAAATAAATCCTAACAACAATTGGAATTGATAAATGATCAATTATTGTACTCATTTCTTTCTTTATATAATATATATCAAGCGATTTGAGCATTCATAGAAACTTAAAACATAATGATTTCATCGTCCAAGAGAAGAGAGAATCTCAGCTATGGGAGTTAACAAACGAAGTAATACATAAGTTGTCCTGAAAAGTTATTTACACACTCAAATTATGCGAACGATCTTGTACCCGCCTATTTTTTTCTTTTTAAAGCGAGTCTAACCCCATTGAAAATATATAATGAGTTGTGGTTTACCTGCGTGATATGTATCGATCAAATACTGACTGCTTTATTTTGATTTAAGTGTGTAAATGACTTTTACCAAAATCACTTGCCTATTTTGCTACTTCAACAAAAACTCAATATCACCTGTTTATTACTCCTAACTTTTAATTCTAACGAGTTCAACTCTTCATCACACTTCATCAGAATACAACTCTCAGTTCTAAGACATGAGTGAAAAGAAAAAGAAAGATACAGAAAAGGTCCACGTCTGATTACTCGCCATAAAAACAAAGTATTGATTGAAAAAGAAGGAATATATATATATATATATATATATATATGATTGAAAAAGGAGGAATATATGATGTAAATATATAAATTTATATTATATAGGAGTAGTTAGTGTTTATGGGTTTTCTCAAAGATATTCTTTATATTTAAGTCCATCGTGCAGCGCAAAAATATATAAAATATTTAATGGATAACGATATTAGAAAAATCTATCACCATCACCAAAGATATCTATGGTAGAGTGTCATATGAGTTCATGAATAATTGAATCATCGAGTTGTTGTCCTAAATAAATAAAAACTAAAGCAAAGGCCTGCTTAGATGGAGACATGTTAGGATGTGGTGTTCGGTTCTTTCAACAAATCTCTCAATAGTTTGATATATCAGATTAATTATAGGGATATGCCATAAACCTAACAGGCATGGAATCGTAATAATAATAATAATAATAATTAGATAAAAGACGATAACATTTTCTCCACATCAGTGGCTCAATAAAAGGACGATTATGCTTCTTTTATCTATACATTCAATTGACACCGTTCTTTTTATTTCAGAAAAAAATAAATTTTCAATTTAGGTTTTTAGCTGTATTATTTGTCTATGGGGTAGTTCTGAAATCTGAGGTATAATTGTTTTTTCTCTCCAGAAAATCAACTAATTAAAACCAACCCAATAAAAAAATAGGTCTACTTGATGAAACCACTGGCAATCTATCGGTGAACTAGTATTGCCATTATTCATTTTAGTTTTGGCAATTGGCCTTTTCTTATTATGAGTTGCCATGTTTTAAGCAACTGAATATAGTTTCAATAGTAACGAGACGATGGAAGTGACATAAGTCATAGGAATTTTTAAGTAATTTCAACATTTAAAGGTGTTATATTTTCATTAATACACAATAAAGAAAAGGTTGGTAGAGTATTTCACTCTTACTCACCGAAAAATTCATGTAACACTCAGATTTTTAGTCTTCTTTCTGAGAGTAAATACAATCATCTACCAATGAGTAATTCTGCAACTAGACGTGCCTCGCTAAGGGTTGCATTACAAAAGAAATCAACCTTAAAAATTCTTAACATTAATATATTGATAGTAGATTCATTTTCTAATTGGATTGGTTAGATGAGTATAAGGATTATGGGTTAAATGAGGTTTTTATTATTAAAATAATAAAGTTTTAATATGACATGGTATGGTAAATATGTGAGATTTTTTTACCGAGTCAAAAGACAATTGTTGGGTGACTTTGTTATTCCAAAATAAATAAAAATGACTTTGATAATATATCTCTTTTAAGTTGGGTGACCATCTAAGAATTAACTCAAATTAGGAATCTGGTGAAGTATAAAAACAAATATCCATCCAGAAAGAAAAGAAGTGCCAAAACTTGGGGTTTAAGTTTCACCACCTTTTCCAAAAGTTTGCTTTATATATCTCATATTGCCTCTATCTTAAATCACTCTTTAGGGGATTGAAAAAGTGAGATTATTTTAAAAAAAATTGTCTATTCGATTTGTTTGCCTAATAATAGTTAAAAGTTGAGCTAACAAGTTCAGATCTATGCAAAAATTCAAGAACAATGAGAACGAAGCATGTGATTTTGCAAACTCCCATACGGTTTAGGGTCCACACACTAAAAATTTGGGATTTGGGATATGGTTCCATCACTAAATCCCAAATTTTTAGTTTGTTCCAAGCTGATTTAATGTCATTATCGATGAACCCTTGATTGCAACTTGCATTTATCAGAATCTTGGAAATTAGTGGAAATTTTTTTTTTAAAAAAAGTTTTAACTAATTTATCCATTAATTTGACTAGTATTAGGGGTTTAGGCCAGCTCATGGAACGAGCTTCCTGTGTTCCACAGTTGAGATGTAGGGTTTAAACCTTATCGATACTTAATATCTTCTCCCCTTTTTTCTGTATCCTCCCCTGATATATAACAATAACAATAACAAGCTTAGTGAAATTACACATGTGAGATATGGGAAGGGTAAAGTGTACGCAAACTTTATCTTTACCTAATGAAGATAGAGAGATTATTTTCGAAAGACCCTCAGCTCAAAAAAAATAATAAAAAATAATATATAAGGGAGCTTGTCTCCTCCCCTGATATAAAAAATATAAAGAAATAATGGAAAATAATCACTAGTAGTAGTATTTATTTTCCTACTTTATTGTTGTTCCATCTTTTTAGTAACTACTAGGGCTTCGGAGAGTTGAGGTGGTACCATACCTTAGCCTTGAAGGGGTTAGTCCAAATAAGGGTGGGTCCATTTTAGGTATTATTCCAAAAGTTTTTTTTTGGTGGGACCCTTTGTTGGTCTCCAAACGACCTCAACTCCCCCCCCCCCCCGGCCCACTCCACTCTACCCCACCCAATCAGGACTCCAAACTATAGGGTCCAAAAATAATTACAATAAATTGCCTAATTTCAAGTGGCAGCTTTGATCTTGTCCCCTAAATGTAGATATCTTGACCTTTGACCTTTGAAAGATTCATCTAAGTTGACTCGCTCAACCTGCAGAAAAATTTGATCCAAATAATAGAAACTATTACAACTCTATCCAATTCTGAATATTAATTGTTTTGACTAATGAATTTGTTTTAAGTATTTGATACTTTAAGAAAATAAAAAGTTATTTATTATTTATTTGTTCAAATTACTCTCAATATTTCGATTAGCTAGTGTTAATTAAGTAAGACGTTTAAGAGATAAATATAATTTAGGCGAATACTCCTATGATTGAAGTTATAAAATTTCTTTCTTAAGAGATGACTAAATAATAGAACAGAAGGGAGTAAAATTCTTGATAGGAAATTCCTAAAACAAGAAAAAGAAGGTGCTGGTCAACAGACAAGAAATAACGAGACTTACAATGGTACTAGTAAAAGTAAAGATGTTATGAAGCATACAAATTCAGAGCTTTAACTCTTCTTTTGGCATCAAACTGTAAATATTATAGGATGATCTGTTGAAGATATTTTGGATTAGTTTGCAATATCCTATAGTGAGTTGCCAATTGATGTTAATGAGACCAGTCAAGTCATATCTTAAGAATGGAAACATAGTCCTTTTATCATTGAAGAAGGAGCCAATTATCACGTCTCAAAACAGAGACGACTAAAAATGAAAAAGATTTCGTTTTATGGGGCCAATTTTTCACTATATAGAAAAACATGCACAACAACATTCAGGAAGGAGAACCTTTGTTTACATTTGCCTCTATCCCCATCAGATGCTGGAATACATTAGTGACTGTTAAGTATAATTGTTATGCTCTTTGCTAATATGTTACTCCAAGAAAACTTACAATGTAATTGGGAAGCAAACTGACATTAGTAAGATGGTTGATTCTGTTAAACAAATGACTCGAGTGATGCAGGAGTCGTGCAACTGAGATCCCCTTTGAGCTGATCAGGCCTTGATCTAAATGAACTGCTGATACGAGCGGAGGGTTGAAAAGTGCATGAGGAATATAAGCACATTCATTCAGAAGGTTGTTTCAGCAGAGACATCTAAGTCACTTGGCAGGTGTAATCCGTTCTCTTCATTTACTCCACGGATATCAGCCACAAATATACTACCTGAGTCGCACCAACCCCCCAAGACATCTCTGTCTGAACACTGTAAAAAACATGTAGAAAAGAGCTTAATGGATGAGGAATAACAAGAAACAAGTTTCATAGCAAAGTTGGCATATTACTGAACAAAAACTCTCAAACACAGTAGTAGTTCGCATTACAGCTCCAGCAACATAGCAGTTCATGAGGAGGTGAACAGGGGAAAAATAAGGAAACAAAATCAAGCAAAATGATACTGTTAGCAACACAGGAGTTCAACAGTTAGTCAAGAAGTGACATCTGATTTAACAGAAGATCCTATCACAGTGCTGATCCATTTCAAATAAAAGAAGTGCATTGGTGGTGATTACCACCATCAAATTAACCAAGTAGAGCTGGATAATCTGCATATCACATTTACACTTAGTTCATACCTTGCTAAATCCAAGCCAATTAGAATCTCCTCGGTATGAAAATACTTTCTTGCTTTCTCGCCATCGTCCACAGAGGACCTGTGCAGAAGTATTCATCAATTGTGCTATTCAATATCAATGACATTGTCATGGGAAGTATAAAGGATGTACAATACTTACATTCAATTTCATACCCATAGCACAAATTAATGCTCTCTTAAGTTTATCAAGAATAGGAGAAAAAGGAAAAAGGTGATGGAAACAAATCACTACTTGCACTACGAACTATTATGAGGAACAAAAATCAAAATGCACCATGTATAAGGATGGAGCAAGACCAGATGGCTGTGGTATAGGACCTCAAATTCGCAAGTTATAAACCATTCGTCATTTTGGCCCGCTAAACTAACAATAGATGACAGTAATCATTTCAGGGGGCAACAGACCGCTGCCTGTCACTATCTTGAGACTGACGTTACAAAATTGGCAATAGTGTAGGGAAGGAAAGGGGGGAAAAGGAAATAAAGAACAAGAAAATCTGCGGAAGGAAACTACTAAAATAACAAGAACCGGTTTTCACGTACTTGAGTGATTTATGCTTCTACTTTGAAGGAAAAAAAAGAGTAATAACATTTTAATCATTGTAGACGGACCATGTAATCTACCATGTAATGCATTTTACCCATTGCTTGGTGGGATGAATAAAAAAAAATTACTTAAAATTGGAGACAGATTAGAAGATAGTATCTTCAAATTCAAAGAACTAAAAGGAAAAAGAGAGTTGGGTTGGGTAGTGAGGGGAGAAATTGAGTTTTACATTTGTCGTTTCGGGAGCTGGACAGAAAGAAAGAGAGAAAAATTCCTCAGTAATATTTTTGGTAAGATTTGCCGGCCAGACTGTCACTACTTAAAAAGTACAACAATCAACAATATTGGATCTTAATGGGGATTATTACGTTTTGAGGAATTGAGGATACAAGTTGGAATAATGGAAAAAGATTTTGAACATCTTTGAAGGAATGTTGCTGAAAATTTACATCAATATTGGCTCTATTTTAGTTCTATGTTTTAAGGAAGTGAAGATACAAGTTGGAGTACTGAGGCAACTCAGATTCTCTACTTAATTCAAGAGAAACTATGAGCCCGTTTGGATTAGCTGATTTGAAGTAGCTGATAAGCATTAGGCGCTGAAAAGCACTTTTTAAGTGCTGAAACTGATTTAACAAATAAGCAGTTACGTGTTTGGATACAAGTGCTGAAATTGATAATAAACTGTTGCAGTATTTGATAAAAAAGTGCCGATAAGCTCCTTTTTCTGTTAAAATGACTTGAATAACCTTAGAACTATTTACACTTATAATGGCATAATTTCTTCAAACTTTAGATTGCATATCGATTCAAATACAAAATATTCTATTTGTCATTTTATTTTAAATACAACTGTGATTAGATAAGATAATTTTTATGATAAATATAATTTATTTTATGATAAGCATATAATCATAAGTTATAATAATTAATAAATTGACAAAAGTTTCTCAGTAAAAAAAATAAACCTAAATAGGATAAAATATTTGAAGAAAAACATTGTCTTCATCACCACAACACTTTGAAACCAATACATCAAAAATTTGATATGTCCTCGTTTATTACATTCATTTCAAAGATTAATACACAACCATATAGATACAAATATGCAAAAGAATAGAGAATTTACTTACCTCAAATAGTCAATGAGAATTGCAGACTTGAAGAGGCAGGGGGTTTAGGTTGAAAAAATATGTGAGGCAGTGAGTATCGATGTAGGAGTTTTGTTTTGAAAAGGAATATTTTAGGGATAAAATAGTAAAAATCTTGGTCAAACTTAAAGTGCTTATAAGCTAAAAATTCATAAGTTGGAGGTGACCAGCTTATGGCTTTTGGCTTATAAGCACTTTTAACTTTACCAAACGCGTAGATAAGCCAAAAAGTGCTTATAAGCTAGTTTGACCAGCTTATAAGCTTAGCCAAACACCCTTTGTGAATGGTTGGTTGTGAAATAGTCACCTCATAGTCAACTCCTTGCACATAGACGTATTCAGGATCGACGGAAGAGAAAGCAAGTCCAGTTATCTGTCGTAGCATGAGATATTATAGTAATTAGAAGTAGAAGAACAAAGCATGGGCATAATGAAGAACATTGAAAGAAAAAATGAACAGCAAGGAAATAGAAGAAAAAAAAACAAAAAGAATGTTCATTGAGATTGAGGGAACCAACAATGAGATGAATTAAAATATTGACCAAACAACTTCATTCTGTGTGGCCTCACTTGAGACAAGGGTACTATTGGCAGGATTTCTTTTTAGAAGTTCCTTTGATACCTTATTACACAAAATAACTAAAATACCCCCACCCCACCCCACCCCCCAAATACACACACATATGACAGAAATTTACCTCATATTTAGAGCAGTTTAGCCATCTTGAGATGGCTGACCACCTGCATTTGAAATGTATATTTCGCATCAGGACATTGAAGCAGACATAGGAAGCTGAGATAATTACACACTTCATGAGAAGTTGCAAGAGAGAACATATCCTAGTGCTAAAAACCGCAATATTCCTTTCAAAAGAATGCAAAGATTAGAAATGTATGAGATGATAGACAAGATCAAAGTTGGCATAGTGTATTCCAAGTGATCTGCAATTGATTAAGCGTACAAGCACACTGTAAATATAATTTTTTCTTTATACTAGTATAGCAAACAATCCCTCAGGACCAAGTAAAGCTTCATGAGGAAACAACCTTCGAGGATCATAGACGGTCACAGTGCGATCAGCTCCACCAGTTGCAATAGTACCTTTTGAAGAATTACAGAGTGCATACAAGATATCTCCTACTGATCCACAGATTCGACGCACGCAACCACCGTTTTCTTTCATTCTCAAGTCCCATATTGACAGCTGCAGTCAATATAGAGTGCAGAGAGGAATCAGTAACGAACAGGGAATTCTCTGCATGATTCCAACATAAGAAAATGAAAAACAAAGGAACATCACCTGGCAACCTTCTGCAATTGCTAATACGGAATTTTCACCCCCTCCAGAAAAACTTTGCATGAACATAAGTGATGATGGATACGACAATCTGCAACATGATTCTTGTTTGCATAGATTTCTCATAGACATTTAAGAAGAAAAAAAAAGGAAAAAAGAAAATAGTCCACGAATAGAATTATTTGCCATCTGATGGACACATAGCACTCAGAAATGCAATCTAAATACTTTTCCAAAAATTGCTACTACAGACAGCAAGTCACAGGTATAAACATGGATACTCAGCTTTCATAGTGAGACATTATTGAAATTGCTAAGTATGATGGGAAAGGTAGGGATAAGGTCTGTGTACATACTACCTTCCTCAGACCCCACTTGTGGAATACACTGGGTATGTTGTTGTTATTGTTGTTGTTATTGAAGGGAAAGGAGAATGAGTAATAGAAATGGCTATGAGGGAATGCATTTAATTCCTGGACTGTTTTGCTTTGGTTCTATTTATTTTGTCTTTTGTTCACACTTCAAATAGTGTATGCTGTTTTACTCAAAAGTTGACGAGCAATTGGACTGTGGATAAAAAGATGCCTTGTATCTTCAGTTTCATTTTTCACAAATAAAGCATCTGCTAAAGGTATTAGTGCTCCTTAATGTCTGACTTGTTTATTTCCGACCACAAGAAGTAAACTCAGCATTTGGCAATAGTTTCCTATATTTTGTGTTTACACACACACACACACACACACACACACACACACACACACACACACACACACATATATATATATATATATATATATATATATATATATATATATATATATATATATATATATATATATAGAGAGAGAGAGAGAGAGAGACTGGAAATGTGAATGCTAGATGCATGATATTTTTGTACATGCTGCTTTATATATTGACCATATTTCAGAACCAGAGAACACAGTAGTAAGAAATAGAATGAAGGGTTTGAGATGATACTGTAAAGGATAACTGCTGTCTCCAAACCAAAGATAGGTACTTACGTACGTAAAGTGCGGAGATGAATATCTTGGTCATAAACATCTATGGTTTTGGAGAAACTGTGAGCCACAGCTGCCTGTGGAAAAGGCCAGTAAATACTGAAATTCAGGCTGAAACCAAGAAATATGCCACTAAAAAGAATTTTTTCTTTGCAAGAGAGAACAAAGAGAGTGTGAGAGAGAAGATGGTAAAAGAAAGAAAATGAAATGCATATGGAAGAAGAACAAAAATAACCTTCCCACTTGCCTTCCAAGAGTTCAACTCAACTTAAAAGTGCTTTAGAGTTCATTTGAATACCCAATATGACATTGAGAATAATAGAAACTTACTATTTGTGCTCAGGTATGTTGACTAGCTGAAGTTATTTAGCTTAATAAGCAATAGATACATGGGGCAAAAAGTAAGCCGACGTTACATCTAGAGGCAAGGAGATTATTTTGAGAAAGTTTTTGCCATCATTTCACATTTCTCAGTATAACGTAGACAAAAAGTAAAATTTGTTCCGAGCAGCAGATAGTCTAGCTGGAAAACTCTCAGGCAAAGGACACAAGCTATATTGAAGCACACCGGAAGATATACAACAGCAAATGGATAGCAAACTAATCAGAAGACAAGGACAAGGGCCACCCTCCACCCCAATTCTCTCTAATTTGCACCCACAAGCACACATACAATAGTTTTCATACAAACTTTGCCAAGCAGGAAGAAGCTTAAAGATGTGAGACGTCAGGATTAAGGAGTACAAACTCAAATCTAGCAGATACATGAGATCAAATACCATGGACCATTGAGTAGGGTTGAAGCAAAGGCCTGCCCAGCTACCTTCTCCAACACCACAATCTCGAGGAGAGACAGAATATGTAAGCCTGTTGACATCTGAAAAAAGAGCACTTGATCAAACCACAATCAAAATATCATGCTTGATAAGAATAACTCACTAGTGAAATTCAATGTCTGGCCCATGTTAAAATCACATTACACAATTTTGCTTAGATCTAGTCTAATTAGCAAAACTATCAGTTTATCTAATCAGTTTTAATCAAGAAGCAAGTTGGTAAACAACATCACTCATACATTAGATTATACTACTCTAAGCTCAGCATCTTTAGTTAAATTATAATAAAACTAAACAAGTGAGCATGTTGGACCACATAACTAGTGAATTTAGTTACTAACAGTTGCTTAACGCCTATATCCATAGAGAAAATTTAGGTCTGCCAGGAGCTACACCAAAATAAACTGTTAATGTTTATCCGAATCCACCACCATATAGTTCCGTGATGAAAATGAAACAGGAGAGATACCTTTACCACTGGCATCTAATCTTGAGACAATAAGGTGACCATAAGAATCCACGCTTCCCAGTGTTAAGCAACCAGTGCCTGTAGAGAGCTAGACATAACATCAAGTTGTTGACAGGTAGAGGGTAGCTGCTTCAAGTACTTAAGAGAAAAAAAATCACTTGTAAACTAATGGAAAAACCGCAGTGCATAAAATAATGAAGATAGAAAAGAAGCAAAAGCAGCAAGTGCTTAAAAGGAAACGAGGTAGAAAACCCTTCAGATGTACAAGACCACAGTATGGTACAAATAGTTTCTAACTTAAGAAAAAAGTTTTAATACTAGTTTTATAATTCAATGATGTGATACGACAGACCATTCCCGTAGTTTCTTTTTCTAATTCCCCTTCTCTGTCTCTCTATCTATATGTATCACTGTCTCCCTCACATCATTTTCTTGGGTGGAAAGTAGAGTGAACTCCTTTATCACCATGCCTTATTTCAATACCTTAGGAGGATTATTTCAGAATAAGAGAATAGCAACAAACTTTTCAGTAAATCACAAGAGCTGCCAAATATTCAAAAGCTAAATATCACTTAATAATGCAAGTGCAACTCATGGAAATCAGAAGATATTCAGCATGTCTCCAGATCTTACTTTCAGTTTCAGCTAGCGCTATGCTTTGGATTTCTGACCGATGGGGGCAGTGATTAACCACTGAGGCCTCTAGAACCTTCACATGAACGTCATTGTTAAGCAAAATCACAATTTTCTTCTTGCATCATGACAAAAGAAATGACAAGTTTACCTCACATTGTTCAGGAATTAGGAGGTCCCCCTTTCCTAGGTTGATCAGTGAACTTTTCATTGGAATCTGTACAGTGAAGATGAAAATAAAATGAACTACTCTTTCTTGTCTGTCAAACATGTCTATCAAAAACATGCTTGTAAAAGTGTTAGTCAGCTAATAACCTGCAAGAATGTGTGTCAAGTCAATAATGAACTTATTCTCTTTTATAGACAACATAACTACAACAATAATAACCGAGGAAGAAATGAAATAACTACATGACAACAATCTGCAATCCGACAGAGTAGCTTATTCAACTTCCCCCACCCCCGACCCCGAACCAATCCTCAATCTGTCTCCCTATCTCTTCTTGTCACCTTTACAAATCACAAACAGAAGGCGTAAATTGCGTGTGCAGGGTCATATCAACAGGGGCAGATCTATAGTGTTAGCTATACGTTCACACGAATCCTGTAGCTTTCGCCCAAGCCCTGTATATGTATTAAGAAATCCACTATCAATAAATATTTCACTGTGAACCCAGTTATTGTTGTATATTAACTTGAGGTTGCTGTCGGAACTCATAAACTTAAAATTTTGGAGCCTCTTGGATATTAGACATGCAAGTAATAAAATTATAATAACTGGAAAGACAATATCAGATTTTCCCCTCTCTTAAACGGGGCAAGAGAACAATTGCAACTCAGTTTAGCATTCTAGAATTCATCTGGGACAATAAAAAGAACCAAAAAGAAAAAATCTAACCTGAATATAATACATATAGAAAGTTGTGATTTTGACATGCATATATGAGAACTTTTTAAAATCTTGCACATGTAACATACATATACACAAGTGTAAAGCATGTCTTTATACAACTAAAGGACTTACAAGAAGTCTGTAAATATGGCAACCAGAAGCTACATAGACCCAACAAGAAGAATTGTTATCATCATTCACCTGCTCTCAGAAAAAAACGAAGTTTTTAAAATGAATAGCGAAAAATGGAAATAGGGGGGGAAAAAAAGGCAATTAGTACAACGGACATGAAGGGCAAGACGAGTAGACTGGAGATTGCCAGGGGAAGGATGATCAATAAGAGTGGAAGGAATCACTGCTTTCTTCAACCAATTTGCTTTCAACTCCACCATCACTTCTCTCTCTCTCTCTCTCTCTATCTCTGTCGCTCGCTCGCTCGCTGCTGCAGTTGCTGCTTCTGGTTCTATGGGTTTGCTTCAAAGTCCAACAATTAGAAAAACTAGGGAAAAGAAAAGAAAAACTTAAGGAGTGTTATAAAAAAATATCAAATTAGAATGAATGTCTATTCTCCCTCCGTGATTTTCATCTCAAATCTTTAATAATGACATATTTTTTTTTATGTTTAATGACATATTCAATAACATATTTTTTTTATTTTTCATGCCTATATAAAGACCTTGTAATAGATAGGAAAATGCACACAATTGAAGAAGAAATAAAATCTCTTATCTCTTTCTCTATATATCTCTTAGCTTGTTTTTCCTTGTTCCATATTGTTACTTTGAGTTATATTTTATAACACCTTATCAGCACGAAGTTCTAGCCATCTGAGTTGTTATGATGCGGTCAGTGCCGGTAGCGTCATTTAATATTAATAATATGGTAAGAACGATGATAGTATAAGGTGTACAACGCCAGCATATATTCGGCCATCACGATTAGCCTTTTCTAATTAGTTTTCAAGTTTCTTTACACTTTGCTATTTATGTTTCCATACATGAACAAACTTGCTTTACGGAAAAAAAATTCTTGAAAGTTCATCAAATCATGTAAGAATTTTTGGTGTAAAGAACGATAAATAATTTCCCTATAATAAGTATTATGTTCCTATGTGTTTTGAGAGAGCACATATTTTTCCTTTCTATTTTGTCACATATCTCTTCCATCTTAAAGTGGGATAATTATCACAAAGGACACGTAGATTTTAATTAATTATGTATTTTTCTATATTTGCTTGATACTTTTTATTTGATTGAGTCGAGTTAATGAAAGTTCGCATATGCAAATTAAATTCAATCGCCACCAATAGTGAAAACCCATCACATAAGTCTAAAATAAGACATAATGTTATCGTGGAGGTATGAATGGATGTGTACGTGGTAATGGACGAAATTATAATCGTCATCATTATGGTAATGAGAACAATAATTGCTCTCAAAATAATCCTTCACTTTGTGAAAGTGATGTTTGTCATTGATATGGCATGAGATTTTATAAAGCACACGTGGATTATTATGTTCCATTCCTAAAGTGAATGTGAAAACAATGTGATAATCATTATGAATACATATTCATCTTGAAAGAATATGAACGTGCTAGTGGTAGTAAATATACCACACTCACCTCGAGAAGGGGTTTTGAGATGAAATAAGAAAATAATGTCATTATTATGGCATAAATGGTCATTGGTCACGTACCTATTGTACGCCAAAATATTTTGGCAATGTGATTATTAAAGGACAATAATAATGCAAGAAACACATCTTGCATCTAATTTTGACCATGACCACAATGGTATAACTCTCTCTTTAAAAGAGATATTCACCATATAGATATTGATGAATATATGGTAGTACAAAATTAATTGAAGGCTATGGAAGAGCTACTATAACTCTGCCTAAGGGAACAATACTTATCATAGAGAATGCAATGTTCTCCTCCAAGTCCAAGAGGAACTTGTTGAGTTTTAAAGATATCCACCGAAATGGATTTCATATTGAGATAATAGATGAGAATAATCTCAAATATCTCATCATTACCAATAATGTCTCTGGCCAGAAAAAGGGTTATTAAGAAGTTCCCATCTTTATCTTGTGGCCTGTATTGGACAAGAATAGTGCAATTGAGGAACATTCTATCGTAAACCAAAAGGTTACTAATTCCAATACTTTTGTACTTTGGCATGATCGATTGGGACATCCCGAATCAATTATGATGAGACGAATTATAGAGAACTCAAATGGGCATCCATTTAAGAATTTAAAGATTCTTTTAAATAATGAATTTTCTTGCACTTCTTGTTATCATGGCAGGTTGATTATTAGACCATCACCAATAAAGATTGGGGTTGAGTCTCCTGCGTTTTTGGAACGTATACAAGGGGATATTTGTGGACATATTCACCCACCTAGTGGGCTGTTTAGATATTTTATGGTCTTAATAGATGCATCTTCTAGATGGTCTCATGTATTCCTATTGTCATCTCGCAACCTGGCATTTGCAAAATTAATGGCACAAATAATCGGATTACGGGCACAATTTTTCGATAATCCAATTAAGTCTATTAGACTTATAATGCCACTGAGTTTTCATCCCAGACATTTAATGATTATTGCTTATCAATTGGAATAAAAGTGGAACATTCTGTAGCTCATGTTCACACTCAAAATGGCCTTGCAGAACCTTTAATTAAACGTCTGCAATTGATAGCAAGACCATTACTCATGAAAACCAAGTTACCCACTTCAGTCTGGGGTCATGCCATTTTGTATGCAGCAATGCTAATTAGTCTCAGACCGATAAATTATCATAAATATTCCCCGTTACAATTAGTTTTGGGTCATGAACCTAATATATCCCATCTAAGAATTTTTGGATGCGCTGTATATGTGCTTGTAGCACCGCCATATCGCACCAAGATGGGTCCCCAAAGAAGGTTAGGAATATATGTTGGGTTTGAATCGCCCTCCATTATTCGCTACCTTGAAACATTAACGGGAGATTTATTCACTGCTCGATTTGCAGATTGTCGGTTCGATGAGGCATTTTTCCCAATTTTAGAGGGAGAAATTGGTGAAACCAAAGGTGAAATTTTGTGAAAAAATACATCATTGTCTCATTTTGATCCGCGTGCCTCTATTTGTGAAAAAGAGGTGCAAAAGATTATCCATTTGTAGAAAATAGAAAATCATATGCCAGATGTATTTACGAATCTGATAATGAATCACATATCCCTGCAGAGAATGTTCTAATCCGTATTGATGTCCATGTTGGAAAATCTTCTAGTGTCATAGCTAATGAGTCAAAAGCACGCCTAAAGCGTGACAGACCACTGGGTTCTAATGATCGAAATCCTAGAAAAAGGAAAATAAATGATCAAGATAATACTACGAAAGAGTCTCATAAAGAAACCCATAATTTAACCAATCATGAGATTCATGAGGATATCGATGAGCCTGAGACACAAGAAAATAAGGAACTATCAATAAATCCAATCGATATTGAGACAAATTTGAATCAATCGAATATAGTGGTAGACTATGTCTTTGCATACAATGTTGCATCTAGTATTATGCAAGATAATGAGGATCTTGAACCTCAATCTGTAGGAGAATATTGACAAATACGTGATTGGCCAAAATGGCAAGAAACAATCCAATCTGAGTTGGATTCACTCGAAACGTGAAGTTTTTGGGTCTGTTGTCCAAACACCTAATGGTGTTAAACTTGTTGGATATAAATGGGTCTTTGTAAGAAAAAGGAATGAGAAAATGAGGTACAAAGATATAAGGCACGCCTTGTTGCACAAGGATTTTCACAAAGGCCTTGTGTCGATTATGAAGAGACGTATTCTCTTGTTATGGATGCTATAATGCTCCGTTATCTCAGTAGTCTTGCTGTCCGTGAAAAGTTTGACATGCATTTAATGGATGTGGTTACAACCTACCTTTACGACTCACTTAATAATGAGATATATATGAAAATTTCCCAGGGATTTAAAATGCCTGATGCACATAATTCAAAATCCCGGAAAATATTTTCAATCAAATTGCAAAGATCTTTGTATGGTCTAAAGTAATCAGGAAAAATGTGGTATAACCGCCTTAATGAGTATTTATTAAAGGAAGGTTATATAAATGATGTAATTTGTCCATGTATTTTTATAAAAAAAATAACATCGGAGTTTGTTGTACTTGTTATGTATGTTGATGACATAAACCTTATTGGAACTCCTTCAGAACTCCAAAAGGCAATTGATTATTTAAAGAAGGAATTCGATATGAAAGATCTCAGAAATACAAAATTATATCTTGGTTTGCAAATTGAACATTTGGTAAACAAGACTTTTGTTCATCAATCTGCCTACATAGAAAAGGTATTGAAATAATTTTACATGGATGGAGCACATCCATTAAGTACTCCGATGATTGTTCGATCACTTGATGTGAATAAGGACCCGTTCCGACCTCAAGAAAAGAATGAAGAACTTCTTGGTCCTGAAGTATCATATCTTAGTGCAATTGGTGCACTAATGTATCTTGCTAACACTACAAGGCCTGACATAACTTTTTCAGTTAATGTCTTAGAAAGATATAGCTCTGCTCCTACAAGGAGATATTGGAATGGAATTAAACACATATTGCGGTATCTAAAATGGACTCCAGGCTTATTTTATTTCAATGATTGCAGCCCTGATCTTGTTGGTTATGTAGATGTTGGATATTTATCTGACCCACACAAGGCCTCAAATTGGCTATGAGTTTACATGTGGAAGCACTACAATATCTTGGCGATCGACTAAGCAATCAATTGTGGCTATTTCATCTAATCATGCTGAGATAATTGCTATTTATGAAGCAAGTCGAAAATGTGTATGGTTGAGGTCTATAATACACCTTATTCGAGACAAATGTGGTTTAAAGTATGACAAATTACCCACAATTTTGTATGAAAACAATACAGCATGCATAGCCCAACTGAAGGGAGGATTCATAAAAGGAGATAGGACAAAACACATTTCACCAAAGTTATTTTTTACACATGATCTTCAAAAGAATGGTGATATTAATGTGCAATAGATCCGTTCAAGTGATAATATGACTGATTTATTTACCAAATCTCTACCGATACCAACCTTCAAGAAACTAGTGTACAAGATTGAGATGCGAAGGCTCAAGGATGTGAATTGATGCTCTCATCAGGGGGTAGTTAATACGCGATGTACTCTTTTTCCCTTACAAGATTTGTCCCACTGGGTTTTCCTTGCAATGTTTTTAATGAGGCAACCAAAAAGCGTATTTCTAAACATGTGTACTCTTTTTCCTTCACTAGAATTTTTTTTCTAATAAGGTTTTAACGAGGCACATTATCTATGAACATCCAAGGGGGAGTGTTATAAGAAATATCAAATTATGGTGGATGTCTACTCTTCCTCCATGATCTTTATCTCAAATGCTTAATGACATATTCAATGACATATTTTCTATGTTTAATGAGATATTCAATGACATATTTTCTTCACTTTTCATGCCTATATAAAGGCCTTGTAATAGATAGGAAAAAGCACACAATTGAAGAAGAAATAAAATATCTTCTCTCTTTCTCTATATATCTCTTACCTTATTTTTTCTTGTTCCATATTGTTACTTTGAGCTATATTTCATAGCAAGGAGAAAAATTATATGTAATTCCTTTATAAATGTATCTGTTTTTCAATTAAACATCAAGAAAGATATTCTTTTAATAGTATTTTAATGCCGACAGAAACTTAATAAAATTTAGAGTGTGTTTCGTTAAGCTGCCAAAAATTACTTATTTTGAAAAGTAATTTTATTCAAAAATACTTCTCGAAAAAGTACTTTTAGAGATAAACATTTTGTGTTTGGCCAATCTTTCTAAAAAGTACTTTTGAATACCAAATTACGATAAAGGACAGTAAAGATTTACCTTACAAATAATATTATTTTAAAAAAAGAAATTTTAAATATTTATTATAGAAGATTTTAATTAATTTTTAATTTTTATGTAATTAAATTATATATAAAACATAAAGTAATATATATTAAAGATTTAATCAATATAAAATATAAGTATATAAAAGCAATAATATTGGTAGAATCATATATGCAAGCAAGTTACATCTATGCAAAACACTATCAATTCTTGAGAAAACTACAAACTAAGTAGTATTGCATTGTGTCAACTATATTATACGCATGCATGCCAAAAAGAAAATATTAATAAAACTACAAACTGGAGATCGATCATATAATATTGGTATACTATAAAAGAAAAAAAAATCATACATTATGAAAAAAGTACTTGAATTTGGCGATTAGCCTTGTTATTTTAAAGAGTAATAGGAGATAAAGAAAATAAGAAAAGATAGAAGAGAAAAGAAGAGATATATATATAATAGAGAGATTATTCCAAATAAGAATAAGAGAAGAAGAATAAAATACTGTGAAAATAAAAAAGAGAAAATAAAAAACTAAAGGTTAAATTAATAAGGAATAATTTGGGCATTATAGTTTTATGTTAAGGATATTTTTGTCATTAAAAACATAATTTTTTGCTTCTGCTTCTGCTTCTTAGAAGAAGCTAGACTTTGTAACTTCTTCCCAAAAGTAGAAAAACCGTTTTTGCTGCTGCTCAAAAATACTTTTCTGTTTTGGCCAAATACCTCATATTTCTAAATAAGCACTTTTTCTGAAGAAAAAAAATATATTTTTGACCTCCTAAAAACTTGGTCGAATAAGCTCTTATTATTGTTTGGTACAAAAACAATTTTGTAAAAGAAAAAAAGATGATTGAAAATCTGTTCCAAAATTTTAAGCAAACGCCTTGGTTTAATTGGGGCTAAGTTTTAGTATTTCAAAACATGAGATGAGGGGGAAAAACTAAAGTAACTAAATGGCTAGCGTATACTAAAAACTATGGGTGTACAAAGAAAATCGATAAATCGCATCAAATCGATAATCTGAGTCAAACCGTAAAAAAAAAAACCAATTGTGATTTGGTTTGGTGTTAGGAAAAAATCCCGACCATAATTGGTTTGTTTTAGTTTTAACTAAAAAAAGTCAAAACCGAAACCAAACCAACCCGACATTACATATATATAATTTTTAAAAATATTTTATACATATAAATATTTATTGTAATATAATTTATAAATATTTTTTAAACTTGTTCACAATTTTATCTCTTTAAATGTATTATTTAAAGTTTGGACTTAACCTTCTTGAATAATCCAATAAATTTTATAGCCCATAAAGGTAGTAGGTCAAATAAAGTTCAAATCAATACTAATACTAATAAAGAAAATTCAATTCAACACTAGGAATGAGTAATGACAATAGTGTTGGATATTTATTTTTTAGTTTTTCATTGGTTTATAATGAAAATGCATAACTTAGTTTATTTTTTTCTTTAGTGCTTAGTTGTGTAATTAATACGTAGTACTTATTAGCTGTATTTATTTTAGCATGACCTATATAATATTTTTAGATTATGTTAATTTTTATTATGGCGTATTAATTAGTAATATTTTCTTTATGCGTTTTTATTATCTTTGTTATTGATTATTTTAGTACGGTGCTACGACTCATCTCATATTATTATGTTATTTTCTTGAAAAATACATTATATAATTGTATCTTACTAAGATTAAAAAAATATTTGGAGAAAAAGTTACATATTTTGTGATATGGAAGACTTTGTCGGGAAAAAATCCGAAAACCATAGTCCCCTCAAAAGTTACATATTTTCCCCGATTAGATAATAACACCGATATTATTGCAATCTACCACGTTATTATTATGACATGAAAAGAAAAACATAGTCCTACCCAATTTAGGAAGTTATAATCGGTAAATGTAATAAAACAAAGAAGACAGAAGTTATAAAACGATATCCTAATCCTATTGCACTTTGGTTTTCTTAGACATCTATATATACGTACTACCCCACTCTCAAGGACACCATCTCAACATAATCTTCCTTCTGTTTCTCTTTCTGCATATTTTCTTCGATACAGTTGCACAATTCATGGCTGGTGGAAACTTTGCTTTTGCCGGTGGCGGCGGCATTAATCCGGATGAGTACACAGGGAAGCTAACGTGGTACGTGAAATGGACTTGTATTATGGCAGCCATGGGTGGTTTGATCTTTGGGTACGACATTGGAATTTCAGGTGGAGTTACTTCTATGGCTCCTTTTCTCCAACGTTTCTTCATGTCTGTTTACCGAAAAGAGGCACTGAACACCTCGACCAACCAATACTGCAAGTTCGACAGCCAGTTGTTAACCCTTTTCACATCTTCTCTCTATGTGGCTGCCCTTTTTGCGTCCATTGCTGCTTCTCATGTTAGTAAAAAATATGGCAGAATACGTAGTATGATCCTTGGAGGTCTCTTTTTCTTATCAGGCGCCGTCCTCAACGCTGCTGCTATCCACATTAGCATGCTCATCTTGGGTCGTATCCTTTTAGGGATTGGTGTCGGATTTGCTAATCAGTCTGTCCCTATTTATTTGTCCGAGATTGCTCCACCCAATTACAGAGGTACTTTCAATGTCTTATTCCAATTGTCCATCACGGTCGGGATTCTGATAGCGAATTTAGTGAATTTTGGAACGGACAAGATTTCTGGTGGTTGGGGTTGGAGGGTTAGCTTAGGAGGTGCAGCCGTGCCAGCATTAGTCATCTTGTTTTCGTCAATGTTTCTTTCTGATAGTCCGAGTTCTTTGATCGATAGGGGAATGGAAAAGGAGGCCAAACAATTGTTAAGAAAGATAAGAGGAGTTGATTATCCTGAAGCAGAGGTGTTGCGTGAAATGGGCGCCGCGGTGTTGCTTGAAAAGATCAAAGCAGTTAAGAGTGTTGAAGCAGATCAGGAGTTAATTAAAGAGATCAGAGAAGTTATTAATGTCGAAGCTGAATTTAATGACCTTTTGATGGCGAGTGAAGCATCCAAGAAAGTAGAAGGGCCATGGACCAACCTTGTATTCGTTCGAAAGTACAGACCACAGTTGATATTGTCAATTTTGATTCCATCATTCCAGCAACTCACAGGAATTAATGTGGTCATGTTCTATGCTCCTGTACTTTTCCAAACATTAGGATTCAAGAGCAATGTTTCGCTTATCTCCGCTGTCATCACTGGGCTTGTCAACTTGCTCGCGACTTTTTTTTCAGTCTATGGAACCGATAAGTTTGGCAGGAGAAAATTGTTCTTTTACGGTGGCATCTTCATGTGTTTATTCCAAACTGCACTGGCAGCTCTTATTGGGGCAAAATTTGGAACAACAGGGAATTCCGGAGTTTTACCTCATTGGTACGCAGCTTTAGTGGTTTTATGCATATGTGTATTCGTGGCTAACTTTGCATATTCATGGGGTCCGTTAGGATGGTTGGTTCCGAGTGAGATATCTCCATTGGAAGTTCGATCTGCAGCACAATGCGTTACTGTGTCCATGAACATGTTTTTTACGTTTCTAGTGGCTCAAATTTTCTTGAAGATGCTTTGTGGGATGAAGTTTGGTTTATTCATATTCTTTGCGGCCTTTGTGTTTATAATGACTATGTTTATCTACTTGTACGTGCCCGAAACCAAGAACATACCTATTGAAGAGATGTCACAAATTTGGAGAGAGCATTGGTTCTGGAAGAAGTTCGTAGATGAAGATGGAGAATCAAAGCCACAAGGGAATGGAACAAAGCTTAGAATGGAAGTAGTCTGAGTCTGAGTTTAGATTACTGGTTTTTAGAGTATCTGTTTTCTCTTTTTAGTGTTTTGGAACCGGTGTGCTCTACTTTGTTTTTGACTTTGTAACTACTTACTATAGTTTTTATTTAATGGCATTGTTTTTCCTTTTTTGTTCAATATATTCTTGTTTTCAACATTTTATCATTCTTTGTGGTGAGAAGCAGAGTGGTCATTGATACTTAGTCGAAATAACTCAAATTCAGCACCTTAGGAAAATGGCATTCTGGAGCTCCAAAATTGTAATCAGCTTATAACTTGGAATTTTCAATCATACCATAACGTTTTCTGGTTTCTTGTTAACTTTAGTTCCCAACAAGGCTACTAACTCTACGACTTATTAATTAGGATAAGGTTACAAAGAAAAGCTAACTTATGTTCAACTTCCATAAATCTCGAGGGCCAAATGTATCTTCATATGCGACAGCAATCCTATGTGCTTTTACTTGGAAGGGATAAGTTGATGTGCAGTAACATTGTGAAAAGGCAAATATGAGGTGGTAATCATGTTATCCCTGAGGCAGTCATTGGTAATAGATTGACCAAAGCTTCTCTTTACAGGCACAGACTTGTATATTTGCTACAGTAATAGGAAAGAAAATCACATTAATAGAATAATATATGATGATGCTAAGCAACAAAGTTACACCACTAAGGTACTGAACTGATAATGCTGCAGGACAGTTTTTTAGCCTCTTCATATCAGAACTCAAGCTCCTACAAATTGAATTAAACCATTTGGCGTTTAGGAAATCGATGTATACTCTAATTATAAGACATGCCAAATTTTATATCCATTTCATCAAAACCGGAAACGACGTTCATAAATACATGAATTATTAAGAAAGTATGAAGAAAACACCTTAAAAGATGAACTTAGTTATAAAGATGGGATGGTAGTTTCGGTTGTATGATAAAAGAGAGTGGTAACTTTAGATGAGTAGTCAACCCAAATTGTTCCTCCATGCTTACATCTTCAGGCCTCATGTTATGATCAGCCAATTTCCAGAAGAAGGCATTGGTGTGATACTATCCATTTCTCAAAAGAGTGTTTAATTTGTCTCACTTGTACAGATAGTAGACAAGTACCATATAAAGATTGAGGGGAAAAACAAGAAAAATGAGGTTGCAAAAGATAACAGAGAAAAGGAGGAGGAAAAACTACTCCCTCCGTCCCCATTTATGTGGCACTATTTGGATTTTGAGAGCCAAACAAAAAAAAATTACCATAACTTTTTCACAATTCTTGAATGGTTAATTACTGTGACTTATAATACTTTTTTACGTAGTTTCTAATCATGTAAATTTATTTTATATTGTTCGAAATTTTCTTATTAAAGTTCTTGTCACTTAGCACCATTCTACTTATAGAAGAAAGACTATAACGCAACAATCTCCTAGTGCAATTGGCTTCCCTGAGAGAGCCACAAGTCTAGAAATCAAAGCATTCCTTTCTTCAATACGAATCCAGCCTTTTTTGGTTAAATAACTCTTCAACATATAGCTAGCTAGTGTACTTACTAGCAGCAGTCTGAGGGCGAGATGCAAAGATGATGTCATGAGTTTTCAACATTTGTTTTGCCATTTCTGGGGGAGGATCCTATCACAACCGGGCGTGAACCAAATTTTAGAAACATTACATCTCCATATATTTGGGATAATTTGTGTACAGATTGGTGAGGTAGAGAACCAAGTTGATGCAAACTGCCAATAATAGGCCATGTTTTTGGACCTGGAGGAGGCTTCTAATGAAAATTTAATGTTGGAAAGTGTGTTCGGAAGTAAAAATCACTTATGCCGTAGGAAAAGAATTCGAAGGTATTCTTCCTCCTCCTAACAAACATATAATTTGCTTTTTCTCTTTATCTGTTTTTTCACTTCTTTTGTCATCTTTCTTTGACTTTTTCTTTCTTCTTTCTTTTACATGTGCGTGGTCTTTTTTTCCATCACTTAATGCTACTACGAACGAGAATCTAAGATGAGCCAAGCAATACTTTCCATTTTGGATGAAATTGAGGAGGATGACATGGAATTATATAGATGAGATAGTTCATCTTTTCAATTTTTTTTTTTCGAAAGTTGAAGTACACATTTGGAGCACGTGTATACTACTACTGGAAAATGTTGAGCAAATTGCATTATATACACAGGCTGCAGATCGATGAGTCGCGACAAAAAAGAGAGCCAAGAATTCAACGGAATTTTTACCGATGTTTTTGAGCAAAATTCAGGTGGTAAATATATTAGAGATGTATGAAATTCTATGGAATGTTCTATATGTTCAGTACGTTTATTAAACTCATCTCCCGTTCAAAGGAAAAATTAAAAAAATCATGTTTCACCATACTTTCCCTTGTGACAAATTTCCCTTGTGATGACAACATAGTAGTATTTCTAATGTGTGAGGACTAAATTTTTTTAAGTTAACAATATATGTATCTATTTGGAAAGCAACAATTATACATATGTAGAATATAAAGAGGAATTTTGCATTTTCATCTTACATGTTTTCTTTTAAACTTTTGGAAACTACAAACACATTCACATGTACCTATATATAGGGCTGCTTATCGGGCGGATTGAGCGATTATTTAATCTTATCGGCCTAGCTGAATCTATATTACAGAGGCCTATTTTGGTCCTTCGTGTTACACTGTTACTAATAAATACTAGCAAAAAGCCAGTTTACTTTGCATGTATTCCCACTATTTTTCACCGTTACCTTCAATGGTCGTAAAACACAAGCCATCGCTTGTTACTATCTTCTTTTGGCCAACAATCTGGTCCATGTGGTGGCATTAGGATCTCATTTACCTATATATTTATAACATGCAAAGAAGGAGATTGTTGGCATGTTATAGGTTTGAGCAACAGAAAAAAATGGAAATTCTTCAACAGTGGAAGTGGAAGAGATATTTAATATACATATGGATAAAATTATAAAATATATAAATATAAAAATTCTTAACGGATTAACGGTTTATCCGATAAGAAAATTGAATAATCTGCCCCCAAACCGATAAGCCGTTAATAATAAAATTTCAATCAATTCACCACCCGTTAATCCGATAACCCGATATCAATAAGCCATTAAGCCACTTTTGCAATTTAACTTGCAGTTTTCACACAAGCACACAAATGATCAAAATATAGACAAGCTAAGTAACACGTGGGGAAAATAAATAACATAGAAAACGCAAAGATCGGTTAAGGTGGATCTTATCATATTAATAAATGCAGGTAAGATAAATAGTTAAATTGAAAAAAAAAAAGGACACACCAGTTACTGATTAAACGTTTTTTTTCGAAGGAACAATCTGCATGAGCAATTGAAAAAGGACACACCAGTTCTCAATTAACGAATATTAAATGTTCCTTTTTGATCTGTTATTTCCAGTATACTCTTTCAAGTTTTAATAGCTAGATTACCAATTAAATTGCACTACTAATATAGGTCCAAGAAAAACCTAGAATATGGAATGCATATCCTTTGTTTCGTGACGCTCAATTATCATCCTTCAAGCAAAAGCGAAACCCCATTGAAACAAGTAGCATCATTAATTAACTCATGCTTGTTTTGGTTTAGACTAAATTAGGGTTAGAAACCATTTGGTATGGACTCTAAAAAACAAACAGAATAACAATTGTTTAAATCTAATGACATTCATCGTAGAGGGCGAAATATTTTTCTATTCTATATTTGACGGTCCTTGTAACAAATTTCGCTCTCTTTGTCCAATTTTTACTTAAAATACCTTATCTGTTGATATTCATCATCCACATAATTATGAAACACAAATTATCGCAAAAACAAACCAAAAAGCAATACTCTCAAAACAATAGTATAAATTTTCCGAAAAGAAAAGCAAACCAAAAAACCATTTGTAAACCAAATTGAGAGAAAAAAAAGAAGTGAAAAGCCCTCAGATCTCATAGCTTCAGAATCACAGACGGCTTAAATCGTGATGGAGCTCATCAGAAGCCTTTCACACATCACCACAAAAATCAGCTCTATAAAAATGTTTAGGGGGAACGGGAGGAGGATGGGATTTTTTTTGTAAAAAAAATTGAATTTTTCTCGCTGATTTTCAGGTGATGCAGAAAGGCAACTGATGAATCTAAAACCATCACAGCCTCTCAATTTATATAGATTTTCCATCATCGGGCTTTTCCGAAACCAAATTTTGAAGATAACAAACTAGAATCAAACTAAGAAAATTACGATAAAAACACAAAAATGAGGCGAAAGAAAAAAGTAAACTAGGGCTTCATCTGTAAGTAACGTTCTGCGTTATTATATAGAGGCTGCAAATTTTGGAATTTGATGAAAGACCTAGGTAACGGTAATGGGTGGCCCTCTTTAGCTAAACGAATCTTGGGCTATTCACATTGGATTTGAATTTGCAGACTAGGCCTATGAGCTGCCACTACAAAACCTCTGATGTTGGGCCAAAATTGTAGAACAACGAGGAGAGAAAGTCAATGAAACTTGGGATCTTTATACAAATAATCGCCTATTAGCTATTTATTTTTGGAAACTTTACATAACTATCAAAGTTTAAAATAAATATAAAATTTTTCTTCACATAAAATTCAATATTACATATTGTGATAGGAAAATATTTATATTTGTAGCACAAAGTTCCATTAAAATATGAATATTAATTATTAATCCCTAAACATAAGCAATTTGAATGGAAAGTCAATAATCTTTTGTACAAAAATCATGCATTTTTTTGCTCTTTATCTATTAGCTTTCCTTCTTTTTCTTTATTTTCTTAATTTTGTCTTCTGCCGAAGCCAATATATTTTCTAAATTTGTTCCATTCATTTTCTTTTTAATTATCTTTCTTAAGTTTTTCTCTTCCTTCTTTCTTCCTTTCTTAACATAAAGATCTTACTTCGATAATAATATACGTTAGTATATACAAAATATATATATAAAAAATATACATTGAATTAACACATATAAAGTATATAAAAAATATACATAAAAAATACATCTTCAATTAAGATGACACTTAGACATGTAAAATATACATAAAAAAATATATCTTAAATTTAATTAAAGATGGCATATAAATATACAAAAAAATATTTCAAAAATACATCTTGAATTAAAATGGCACTTGATATACAAAATATATTTGAAATATACATTAAAAATACATCTTAAAATAAGATGATACTTCACAAATAAATATACAAAAAATATATACATAAAAATATATTTTAAATTAAAGTGATACTTGATGTACAAAGTATAAAAAACGTACAAATCAATACATCTTGAATCTAGGTGGCATTCACATATGCATCAGATTTTCAAAAATTAGAGTAAAAAAGATGAATGTTGGAAAGGGAGAGTGGAGATGGACAAAAAAAGTACTTCCTGTGATTAGTGAATTAGTTAACTTATTAAATATTGAGCTTAATTTTTATAATATGCTAATAATAATTAAAAAAAAGTGCTCTTTATGAAATGAACAATAAATGATGCTATTTTTTAAATAATAGTTAAAAAAGATCAAGCGTGTAAAAAACTCTTTATTTTTATTGGTTCTAACTGTATACATAAATTATATAATACATCCACCGGTTATTTTTAGTTTAAACGATTGGGTAAACAACTATTTAGGGTAATTCTTCATGAAAATTTAGACCTAATGTGTCCACTTGTTGCAACCTAGTCTAAGTATACGCCAATTTGATCTCTATAGTTCGAGGTTACGAGAGCTGACACCTTTTGTAATTTCAATTAAATCTTTTTTTTCCAAAAATATAATTACTAAATCACATTTGTTCAAAAAAAAATTATATCTCATTTGTGACATAGCAATTAGCAAGAACTGAAGTTTAGGGGTTTTTTTTCCCTTTGTTAGCTGAAAATCCTTTATCATTTACAAATTTTTGAATATGGTTTATCGTTTACTCAATTAAGGTTCAAAAGTAATTCCGACCAGCAAATGAACGATGGGATCATTTTATAAGTTTTGGAATGAGCAGGTAATTTAACGCGATATATAGACAAAATTTTTGTTGGGTTGGACTAAATGTGGACAACTTTGAAATCTAGACACTATTGTAAGTGCTCCTTTATAAGTTTGGGAATGAAGAGATAATTCAGCATGAAATATAGACAGATGATGTTGGGTTGGAATACATGTGGACAATTTCAAAAACTTAGAGGACTAATTAGTTCTCCATCTTTCACTTTGGGAAATATTTTGAGTAAAGAAATAGTACACATGCATGGTCGAGGTGAATGAGATTACAAAGAAAGCACTTGTGATGACCTGATAGGTCATTTATAGTTTTACCTTTTATTTCTATGTTGCGAGACCTCGAATAGCTCCGTTTAGCCTTTCTCGATTTGTGTGCGCAGTCCGTGTCTTTTTCTGAAAAGGTTTTATGAGAAAATTTGATGAAAATATGAAATCGTGCTTTAAAACTCATTTGAGTTGACTACGGTCAACGTTTTGTGTAAACGGACCCAGATCAGTATTTTGACGGTCCCGGTGGGTCCGCATCGTGATTTGAAACTTGGGCATATGCCCGGAATCAAATTCGGAAGTCCCTAACTTGATTTAACATAATTTATTGAAAACTAGCAATTTAAAAGTTTAAAGAATTTTTAAGTTTGACCGAATGTTGACTTTGTTGCTATCGGGTTCAGATTTCGGTTTCCGAACTTGGTATAGGTTCGTTTCAGCATTTATGACTTGTCTGCAAAATTTGGTGCAAAACGGAGTTGATTTGTCGTGATTCATACGCCCGATTGTAAATTTGCATGTTCTTAAGTTTCTTTGAAAATTTTATTCATTTTGGTGTCTGATCCATAGTTCTAGGTATTATTTTGGTATTTTGATCGTGCGAGCGAGTTCATATGATGCTTGTGGACTTGTGTGCATGTTTGGTTTAGGACCCCGAGGGCTCGGTTGAGTTTCAGATAGGCTAGAGAGTGATTTTTGAACTTAGAAAGTTGCTGGTGTGATTTGGTGTGCAGGTCTCACAATTGTGAGACCAGGGGTCGCAATTACGACATAAGGCTAAGTCTGTCATGATCGCAATTGCGAACAATTTATTTGCAATTACGAATGGGGCCGGGGATCAGCAGAGATCGCAATTGCGATGAAAGCATAGACGGGAGTGCCTTCGCATTTGCGGGGTTCGCAAATTGTGACATCTGCGCCTCGACAAAACGCTGAGAATGCGGGATTTAGCTCATTTTTCACAAACTCTCAACCCTGAACACCCTAGAGGCGATTTTTTCAAGAGATTTTCTTCCTAAATTCATTGGTAAGTAACTTTAATCTATTTCTTTTCAATTACCCATTACATTTCAGAAGATTTCAACATCAAATTTAGGATTTTCATGATAGAAATTAGGGATTTGGGTATAATAAAATTTAGAATTTAGACCTCGAATTGAGATCGAATTTCGAAACTAATTACATAACCAGCTCGGGGGTGAATGGGTAATCGGATTTTGGTCCGAATCTCGGGTTTTGACCAAGCGAGTCCGGGGTTGACTTTTATTGTCTTTTTGGAAAAAATGTAAAAATCTTAACTTTATGTATTGTAATTGATTTTTCTAGCATTGTTTGTTGATATAAGTCGATTTTGGTTAGATTCGGTTGGTTCTGAGGCGAATTTTAGAGGAAAGGCCTCGGTTGAGCTTTGATTTGCTTGCGGAGCGAGGTAAGTGTTGGATCTAACCTTTGATTTGAGGGAATTAGGAACCCTTGAACTATGTGCTATGTGAATTATATGTGTGGCGGCGTATATGCAAGGTGACGAGTGTATATAAGCCGTCAAAATAGTTGTTTTTCATGTTTACCCATATTTCATTAATTATCTCATTCCATGCCTTAACTATTACATGTCTTAGTTTCTTTCTATGCCTTAACTTGTTACTTGTCACCTAGTACTCTTGTATTGAAATGCTTGTTTCTTCCATTATTCCATGATTAATTGCTACCTGCCTTATTTTTCTTACTTGTACACTTTAAGATAAGTGTTGTATGATTTGGTATTCATTGTTGTATTGTGTTAGCTTTCGGTGTTTTCATACGAGATTCTGAGAACTGGTGTTTCTAGTTTTACTGATTTTAAGGATTGAGTTTAATTTCATAAGTTAACTGACTTACTTTTCCTGTGTACCTTTCATGTTACTATTATTATACTACGTACAAGTTATTGTAAGTAACCCACCTTAACCTCGTCACTATTTCATCGAGGTTAGGTTCAACACTTACATAGTACATGGGGTCGGTTGTACTCATACTATACTCTGCACTTCTTGTGCAGATTTTGGAGTTAGTCCTAGCGGCGGTCAGTAGATTGCTCGAATTAATTATCGGTTCGGAAACTTGAGGTATAACTGCACGGCATTCGCAGCCCTGAAGTCCCATTCTACCTTATTCTAGCTGTTTATTTCATTTCAGACAGTTGTAATTTCATTAAGACCATTATTTGTAATATTCTAGTCGCTTGTGCACTTGTGACACTAGTTATGGGATTGTATTTAGATATCACGGTTATATGATCTTCTCACTCTATTTCACTTTATTCAGTTCTTGATTATTATTTAATTTGAATTGTTAAAAATGGCTAAAAATTGTTCTAACGTTGGCTTGCCTAGCAAGTAAAATGTTAGGCGTGGTTTCACTTCTTTCTTTCTCTATCGTGCGATTTTATTCTATCATTGATGATTGAACCATTCTATTCTTTTTCTCTCACAGATGGCGAGAACACGCACTGCATCTACAGTCGGACATGAGCCAGAGCCCCATGTGGTAGCTACTGGCCGAGCCAGAGGTAGAGCTCAGCTTAGAGCTCGAGTAGCAGCACCTGCAGTGGAGCCTCAACTTGATCACTAGGAGGAGTTTCTATATCAGGTTGTACCCGTTGGACCAGCTCAGGTCCCGGAGGGATTCATAGCCACTCCAGTGCTTCAGGACACTCTAGTCCGTTTGGTGGGACTTATGGAGAAGTGGCCCAGACCGGTACATTCCCAGTGGCACCAGCCGTCTCTCGGGTTGGGGGAAGAGCCCAGACTCCCACCACTCACACTCAGGAGCAAGTGACTCCCTAGTATCAGACTCCAGCATCGCCGCCAGTTGGGGTGGTTCAGCTAGTTGTTACGGCAGAGGCTGATGATAGGCCCGCTATGTATTCTGAGGCTTTGTTGAGGTTTGACAAGTTTACCAAGCTCTTTACTGTTCATTTCAGTGGTGCACCTTCTAAGACCCACAGGATTATCTAGACTGTTGCCACGAGGTACTGCAGAACATGGGCATAGTTGAGACCAATAGGGTCGATTTGTAGTGTTTCAGATGATTGGTTCCGCCAAAAGATAGTAGAGAGATTATATGTACTAGACTAGTTGGTTCGCCTGCAATTACCTGGGAGAAGTTTTCACAGCTATTTCTAGAGAAGTTCATCCTTGTCACTCTGAGAGAGGATTATTGCAGGCAGTTTGAGCGTCTTCAGTAGGGTAGTATTATTGTTACCCAGTACAAGACTCGATTTGTGGACCTAGCTCGCCATGTCATTATCTTGCTTCCTACGGAGAGGGAGAGAGTGAGGAGATTCATTGATGGGCTCACTTTCACTATTAGGATTTAGATGGCCAAGGAGACCGGAGATAATATTACTTTTCAGAATGTCGTAGATATTGCCAGACGGATCGAGATGGTTCGTGCTCAGGAGAGGGAGTCAGTGTCTGATAAGAGGCCTCATCATTCTAGTAGTTTTAGCGGTGCCTCATCTGGAGGCAGGGGTACTTTTGGTAGAGACCATCCTCCCAGGCCATTTCAGTCAGCACTTCAGGCATCTCACAGTGCTTCAGGGAGTCGTTGTCCTTATGTGCCTCATTATGGGCAACCAGCCTATAGTGCACCATCAGCTTCTATAAGTGCACCTCCAATTAAGAGCTATCACCATGGTTATCCAGCCCGTTTGGGTCAGCTTCAGCTTCAGCAGCCACAACAGCAGAATGGGTGTTTTGAGTGTGGAGGTACTGGTCACATCAGGAGGTTCTGTCCGAGATTGTTAGGCGGCATGCCACAGTAGAGTTCTCATGCCATGGTTCCAGCCTTGGTTGCTCCACCGCCTGCTCAGCCAGCTAGAGGCAGGGGTCAGGCATCCAGAGATGGAGATTAGGTCGTTAAAGGTGGAGGTCATGCCATTAGAGGTAGAGGCCAACCAGCTAGAGGCCGTCCCAGAGACGTAGTTCAGAGTGGTGGGACCCAGACCCGATGTTATGCTTTCCCAGCTAGGCCTGAGGCCGAGTCATCTAACGCAGTTGTCACAGGTATTGTTCCAGTTTGCCATAGAGATGCTTCAGTTCTATTTTATCCGGGCTCTACTTATTCCTACGTGTCATCCTATTTTTCTTCATATCTAGTTGTGCCTCGTGATTCTTTGAGTGCTCATGTGTATTTATCCACGCCCGTGGGAGATTCTATTATTGTAGATTGTGTCTATCGCTCGTGTGTGATTATTATTGGGAGTCTTGAGACTAGCATAGATCTCCTACTTCTTGATATGGTAGACTTTGATGTTATCTTGGGTATGGATTGGATGTCATCCTATCATGCTATATTAGACTCTCACGCCAAGACGGTGACCTTAGTCATGCCGGGGTTGCCTCGATTAGAGTGGAGAAGGACTCCTGACCATTCTACCAACAAAGTTATTTATTATGTGAAGGATCGACGAATGGTCGAGAAGGGATGTCTAGCTTATTTGGCCTACGTCTGTGATTCTAGTATGGAGGTTCCTTCCATGGATTCAGTACCAGTTGTGCGTGAGTTTCCAGAGGTGTTTCTTGCAGATCTATCGGGGATGCTACCCGACAGATATATTGACTTCTATATTGATTTAGTTCCGGGCACTCAACCCATTTCTATTCCACCATACAGTATGGCCCCGCCGGAGTTAAAGGAATTGAAGGAGCAGTTGCAAGATTTGCTTAATAAGGGCTTCATTAGACCTAGTATCTCGCCTTGGGGTGCGTCCGTGTTATTTTTGAAGAAGAAATATGGATCGATGAGGATGTGTATAGATTATCGGCAGTTGAACAAAGTCACTGTCAAGAACAAGTATATGTTGCCGAGGATTGATGATTTATTTGATCAGCTTCAGGGTGCCAAGATGTTTTTGAAGATTGATTTGAGGTCTGGTTACCATTAGTTGAAGATTAGGGCATTCGATGTCCCTAAGACAGCTTTTGGGACTCGGTATGGGTATTCTGAGTTCCTAGTGATGTCATTTGGGTTGACAAATGCCCTAACAACATTTATGGATTTGATGAACCGAGTGTTCAAGCCCTATTTGGATTCTTTTGTTATTGTATTCATTGATGATATCTTGATCTACTCCTGCAGTCGAGAGGAGCATGAGCAGCACCTTCGGATTGTACTCCAGACTTTGAGAGATAACCAATTATATGACAAGTTTTCAAAGTGTGAGTGTTGGTTAGACTCAGTCGCCTTTTTGGGGCATGTTGTATCGGCAGAGGGCATAAAGGTGGATCCTAAGAAGATTGAGGCAGTCCAGAACTGGCCTAGACCTACTTCAGCTACAGAGATCAGAAGTTTCCAGGGTTTGGCGAGTTATTATCACCGGTTCGTGGAGGGGTTTTCATCCATAGCAGCCTCATTGACTAGATTGACCCAGAAGGGTGCCCCATTCAGATGGTCGGATGAGTGTGAGTTGAGCTTTAAAAAGCTCAATACTACTTTGACTAGGGCACCAGGGTTGGTGTTGCCCACAGGTTCAGGATCCTACACGGTGTATTGTGATTCATCTCGTATTGGGCTCGGTTCAGTATTGGTGTTGCCCTTAGCTCCCACCGTACACAGCAATATCAACATCCAACTTCTACACGCAAGGTGCAGAAGTGTAGTATGAGTACAACCGACCCTATGTACTCAATAAGTAACAAACCTAACCTTAGGTTGAAGTAATGATGAGCTAGGACAAGGGTCAAAGTCTAACTCCAATAACCAGGAACAGTTCATAACAACATAATAAAAATGGTACAAGAAATAACTCATAAATAAGATGCTCAACTCGTTCACAGTTACGAAAAATGGGCATGCTTTTCAATTATAACAGTAAATCCCAAATCTTTCACCGAAAACACCAAGAACATATGAGTGAGTTTGAAAACTATGATTTTTCCCAAAAACCTTTCAATAATAAATAAGATGTTTCATTTTCAGATAGCATGAGGAAAGTACATCTCTATACCTACATGTCAATATGCAGGTAAAATCATGAATGTCACCAAAATCGGGTAGCGTGAGGAAATGCATCTCTATGCCCGAATCTCAAGTACGCATGACAAACGCAATGCATCTCAGTAATGAATTCAGGTACCCACACTCTAGAGTACTCAATCTCACTAATCTCATATTCTCACTCACCATGCTTAATACTCAGCACACTCAGTCACTCAGTACTGTAAAGGGCAGATCCAGCCCATGGTAAATCCAGCCCAATCATAGATAAATCCATGGCATATCCAACCCAATGCAAATGAATCTAGGATGGATCCAGCCCAAAAATCCATAACAACTGCATCCACTGTGGATGTGCAGACTCCGGAGGGGCCGATCTAGCTCAAGCGCTATAATAAGCCAAGTCCCGGCATGAATCAATAAATCCTGTTGCGGCGTGTATCCCGATCCCATAAATATCACTCATAACACACCCTCGGCCTCACAACACTCATGCTAAGCAGCCCTAATCAATGATACGAGATGTGATAATATACGATAACAGAGACCGAGATATGATATATAATGATGAATGTGAATGAGCACATAACTACAATTAAGCAAATAACTCAACAGCAAAGAACGATCATTGTGGGTCCCAATAGTACCAGCATATAGCCTAAACATGTTGTCTAGCATAAATTACAGCTCAAGTGTTCTAACACAGAGTACAATAAAAATATTCAGATAAGAGAGCTAAACAGTTCCATGGAATCGGCTAAATCACAATTCACACTGTGCACGCCCACACGCCCGTCACCTAGCATGCGTGTCACCTTAATATCAATCACATAACACGTAATTCGGGGTTTCATACCCTCAACATCAAGTTTAGAAGTATTACTTACCTCAAATCGTGCCAAACTCTACTCCAACAAGCCATTGCCTTACGAAACGGACTCAGAATCCCTCGAATCTAGCCACAAACAATTCGATACGATCAACTCAAGCTATAGGAATCAATTACGTGTGAAAATGCTAAGTTCTTAATCAAAGTCAAAAAGTCAACCTATAGGCTCAGGTCTCGGAATCCGATGAAAGTTACAAAATCCGAACACCCACTCAACCATGAGTCCAACCATACCAAAATTATCCAAATCCGATACCAAAATCTCGCTCAAATCTTTAAAATTCGGCCTAAGAAGTTTTCTCCATTTTTCCTAAATTTTCAACCCAAATCACTAATTAAATGATGAAATCAAGGATATATTCATGTAACTTATCCAAATTCGAGTTAGAATCACTTACCCCAATCAATTCCTTGAAAAACCCACGAAAAATTGTCACAAACCGAGCTCTCTAGATCCACCAATGAAAAATAAGATGAAACCTCGTTTATATAGTACCACACTTGATTTCCCAAAGTTCTGACCGCATATTTTTTGTGTGGTCCGCACGTTCCAAGTTCCGCGGCCGCGATCCAAATTGTGCGGTCACACTTCAGCAGTGACTGAGCTACCAGGCTTCAGTAAATTGGCCATACCTTTCGGTACAAATGTCCAAATGATGAATGGTTTAGCTTTCTCGAAACTAGACTCAAAGTGCTACAACTTTCGTTTATTGATCATCTCCATCTTCCTTATAGATTAAAAGATATAAGCGTCCGAAGTCAGACCATCAACCTGCAGATGAGGCTTTTCCTCAGCACTCCAAAATGTGCCCTTCGCACTTCACTAGCTCTAGAACATCATCAAAGTGCCGAAATGCCCACACTTGTTCAAAACTCACCCGAAATACACCCGGGCTCACCGGGACCCCATCAAACATACCAACAAGTCCTAAAATACAATACGAACTTACGCGAAGCCTAAAATCACACATAACAATAGCGAAATGACAAATCACGCCTCAAATCGAATTTAATGAACTTTGAAATCTTCAACTTCCAAAACTCGCGCCGAAACACATCATATCAACATGGAATGAACTCAAATTTTGCAAACAAGTACCAAATGACATAACGAAGCTATTTTGATTCCCGGAACCACAATCCAAATCCGATATCATCGAAGTCAACTTTCGGTCAAACTTATGAACTTTCCAAACTTTCAAATTTCTAACATTTGCCAATTAGCGTCGAAACCTTCTAGAAATATTCAAATACAAATCCGATCATACGCCCGAGTCCAAAATCACCATACGGACCTAACAGAACCATCAAAACTGCAATCTGAGGTCGAATACTAAAAGGTCAAAATTGGTCAACTCTTCCAACTTAAAACTTCAATCATGAAATCCATCCTTCTAAATCAATTCTGAATAACCTGAAACTAAAACCGGCAATTCACACCAGTCATAATACATCATACGGAGCTGCTCATGCCCTCAAACTACCGAGCGAAGTGGAAATGCTCAAAATGACTGGTCGTGTCGTTACATCCTCCCTCACTTAAACATGCGTTCGTCCTCGAACGTGCCGAGAGTTGTTCCAAAGCCATCAAACCGCTATGTAACCTTACCATGCACGTACCTGGGGGTGATCACACGTCACCCTAATCTATACCAGCTTGCCGACACAATATAACTGAATATCCTTAATTCAACCTTAGCCTGTAAGCTTTAGAATCCAATTTCTAACATCCGGAATTTCCTATAAGACCCTCATCTTGCATATACACACCGTATAAGTCTGCAAAAGTTACACCAAGCCGTAACCATAACCCAAGACACAATCACATGATATACTACATAACTCAATACTCATAGTAATAGCTTCCGACCTCAATAGCTGCTCGATAACCAACTCGACACCGGTAACAAACCTCATATCAACTAAAATCTTGTTCTGAACCTTTGTACACTGCCAATGATGAAAGAGACAAGCAAAAACTCTTAATCACTCATCAGATCCACAAGTCATGGAGCTCTCTCTCGTCCGTCAGGAACCAAAGCCAAGTCCTAAGACGACTTCCGATATTATTCCTCCATACATACTGTAATCCAGTCTAATAGTATCCATTCTAGGTCCAATAACCTTACCTCATCAAGCACAACTATTCTATTGACATGCCACCCAATACTACCTAGAATCACAAATTGTGCAATCCGTGCACCAATAAGAAACAATTCAAATGTACCCAAAATGGAAAATGACTCGAATGAGAGAACCGTCCTGCAAGCTCAACAAGCACCACCACAACCGCAATGCTACGAACCCATCATACCTTGTGGAACCAAGACACACGAATCTAACACAAAGGATAATATCCCGACATAACTTAGTTGCAATGTGTGACCCCATCCAAACACTGGTCCATATGAAATACCTCAAGCCACAATGCTCCAAATCTACAACCACTCGCAATTTAACATCAAGTACACAAGGTTTATGACCATAACCACAGAGAAGCAAGTAACACAATACCACAAACCCGAAAGGACCATAACCAAGGCGCAACCAACCATTCCACACCCCAATTAATCACACGTAGTTTGCTAAGGCCCAAACAGAGCCACATCATGTGTGCATATAGCCAACAAATCACAACCCCTCGTAGCATGGAAGAGTAACACATTTATCACATTAGAACACGAATAAGCTCAACTCTAACCGAACGACACACCCCTCAACACTAATAGTTCTGAGCCAACAAATTCGACATGGTGTAGAATACACATCCTCATTGGGCCTACTAGTGGGCCCCCAAACCAACTCTGTTCATCCTCAAATAGATAAATGTCCCCCCAAAAGTCCACAATGACCTAACCATAGCACGTACTACCATCCAGCTAACTTTGATCATATCTTCACAGTCTACAACCACGAAACAATCTGCTTGTGAGAACTCCCAGTCTCCAAATCCATAGAACACACGAATCACCATATCTGATCCCAACTCTACCGCCCGAATGTGTAGCACATCTCTCATACATGATCACCCCCACAAGAAATATTTCTATAATTCTTCCACGCCACATAGCAAAATCTGAATATCAGCAGTCGATCAACTAGGCGAGTACCGCAATATCAATGAAGCATCCGTAAGTCAAAACACAGTGCGCCTTCTGAAATGCGCACCCTTCTCAGGCAATACCAAGTAGTAATAACATTCATTTAGACATCTGAAACCCTCTATGTTATCTAGGAATTCATGACCTTCCCTTCAAAACGGAACCGTGACATTGCACATGCCAAATCTCAATCCCACAGAACAGATCACATCTATCATGCCACCATATGAAAAGTACGAGAATATCATTATCAACTCTGAGTCACAAGTAGAATGCATACTCAATTAGTCAGAAACCTTCCATTTGATCTCACCCACGAGAAAATCACAATGCGCAACATGCCCATCTCGCCAGTAGGAAATATCAATCTCAAACCATGGTATAAACCATCGAGAACTCTCCGAAACCTATTTGTGCATAACCAAACCATCAGAACTGAATCTCTCTAACTCAACCAAGCCACGCAGGTCGCCAAATCCAAGAGTATTGCCACAAAATACCTGTAAATATTCACCACATCATAAGTACCCAAAGGACCGATCGTATCAATTGTCGTGCTGATCCAACCTACTACCAAGCTGTCCCATTTCTCTTAGTTCCTTCCGAATCACCCTCAAGTTGACACTTCTCCTTGCTAGTAGACTATGACCCTACCCAAAGCTCACCACGAGAGATCCTAGAATAAAATCACATCACCATGAGGCCCATAAGTCGTTGTATTCCCTATTAAGTATCCCAAAAGTACCACAACCGAGACACATACTCTGAAGAGACATTTTGTGAATTTAAACCCGTTAACTTCACCTTCTTGATACTGAAACAGAGAATTCATAGTGATATAGAATATATCGCGAGTCTCGATACCATCCAATGTAAATCTCAGATTCTAGTCATATACAAATTCGAAAATTCTCAATTGCTACATATAAATCTTGAATCCATTAACAGATATTCGAGAGTCATTCCCTCTACTCGAATCTCAATTGCACCGCCCAACGGGCCGAACGACCTGTGCCCCATTAGTACGACAACGCCCAAAGAAATAACCTACACCTCTAAACAATCGAGTGAACCCCTATTCCATACACACTACATCCATCACGAATAACAAACTCAAATCATTCCATGATTTCCATATACCCATAAAGTGTAATATACCCCATATCCAGAAATTCCCTTACTCGAGTCATCCTCGATCTCAACCTCTGTAAGTCATAACTGATTCATAAGTATGCCTCAAACTGAAACCAGTACAACACATAACCATGTAATCCAATCTTTGATAACCGACTCCCCCGCTTGGCTCAAAGCCATAGATCAAAACACTCTATAACTCACAATGCCTATACTCTATTACTGCCATAATACCGCAGTGAGATTCAACTCAATCCTTCATAAACTCATGTAACACAAACAGTATAATACCTCAAATCATCTATTAAGCTCACGTTAATTCTCATGATGGCCAGGTCAACTATTACAACCGATCCAAACTCAACTTGCAACACCCATAGCCACTAGTAGAAAAGAAAGCCTCCACACAACATCATAAGGATCACACATCTGTAGATTACCCCACATGTCATAACCCACCTGCTTAGCCTCAAACTATAATCTCTCTATACCTTTTCACAGCCACAACTACTATTCAATCACCTAATTTTCCTGAGTCCGTACTCATCAACAAGCCCTGAGAATCTAATTCATTCCATAATTAAACAACATGAAAAGATCCATCAATACACTCATAACTCGAGAATATACATCACATCAAGAAAGAATTCAAGCACCCAATAATCCTTTTTACATCTCAAAAAAACCCTTCTTGTCACACTCAAACCATCTGAACACATCCCGCAGCCACATCTTACTCATCATATAGCCATCCAACCACTCATCGGGCTATAAATTCCTCTAATAGGAACACTACCGGAATTATAAGTCTAAAAGCATGTGCTCAGACAACCAAAATCCACATGCTCACGCTACAGCCAGAACCCAGCCTCAAGTCCTACAGACTGGCCCATCATCAGCACACAGAAATCACATCTCGCACATTAGCCATGGAATCACAAGCCGTCGATGCACAACTGATACTGAGTGCTCATATGTGCATACGAATGCGTGGAAAGAATTCAAAGAGTTACGCTTCAAGCTGAATCAATGTTGCACGATAAGGAAAGAAAGATGGGAAGTATATCCTAAATGCCCTGTAGCCTCTCGAAGATAGGTATGGACGTCATCACACCGATCCGCAAGACTCTACTAGACACTTGCTCATGACTTGTAGAACCTATGAACCTAGAGCTCTGATACCAACTTGTCACGACCCAAAATCCATCTACTCGTGATGGCACCTAACCCAACCCACTAGCTAAGCTAATTAACAACTATCCAATCTAATGAGGTTGATTAAGAGAAGAAATGATAATATTACTACTTTTATACAAGAATTTTCCAAGGACTGGTAGTACAAATCACGAGCTTCTAAGATTTAGATTTTTACAAAACTGAATTGAAATAATTGCAACATCTATTTGAAATGTAAATGAACAGAATTCATCTCAAAACCGAATCTAACACTACCAAGAAATGTAAATGAAGTAATAGCCATAACTGGAATGAAGATACATCTTCAAATTCATCTCCTACCGTACACAGCAACATCAACATCTAACATCTGCACGCAAGATACAAAAGTGTAGTATGAGTACAACCGACCTCATGTATTCAATAAGTAATAAACCAAACCTTAGGTTGAAGCAATGACAAGTTAGGACAAGGGTCAGAGTCTTACTCCAATAACCAGCAATAGTTCATAACAACACAATAAAAATGGTACAAGAAATAACTCATAAATAAGATGCTCAACTCGTTCACAGTTACGAAAAATGGGCATGCTTTTCAATTATAACAGTAAATCCCAAATCTTTCACCGAAAACACCAAGAACATATGAGTGAGTTTGAAAACTATGATTTTTCCCAAAAACCTTTCAATAATAAATAAGATGTTTCATTTTCAGATAGCATGAGGAAAGTATGTAGGTGAAATCATGAATGTCACCAAAATCGGGTAGCGTGAGGAAATGCATCTCTATGCCCGAATCTCAAGTACGCATGACAAACGCAATGCATCTCAGTAATAAACTCAGGTACTCACACTCTAGAGTACTCAATATCACTGTCTTATATTCTCACTCTCCATGCTCAATACTCAGCACACTCAGTCACTCAATACTGTAAAGGGCAGATCCAGTCCAGGGAAAATCTAGCTTAATCATAAATAAATCTATGGCATATCCAACCCAATCCAAATGAATCTAGGGCAGATCCAACCCAAAATCCATAGCAACTGCGTCCACTGTGGATGTGCAGACTCCGGAGGGGCCGATCTAGCCCAAGCGCTATAATAGGCCAAATCTTGGCATGAATCAATAAAGCCAGCTGCGGCGTGCAGCCCGATCCCATAAATATCACTCACAATAGGCCCTCAGCCTCACTCAGTCATCAATCTCTCCAGTCTCTCGGGATCACAACACTCATGCTAAGCATCCCTAATCAATGATATGAGATATGACAATATACGATAACAAAGACTGAGATATGATATGTAATGATGAATGCGACTGAGCACATAACTGCAATTAAGCAAATAACTCAACAGCAAAGAACGATCATTGTGGGTCCCAATAGTACTAGCATATAGCCTAAAATGTTGTCTAGCATAAATTACAGCCCAAGTGCTCTAACACAGAGTACAGTAAAAATGTTCAGATTTTATAGCTACACAGTTTCATGGAATCGACTAAATCACAATTCACACGGTGCATGCTCACTCGCCCGTCACCTAGCATGCGCGTCACCTCAACATCAATCACATAACACGTAATTCGGGATTTCATACCCTCAGCACCAAGTTTAGAAGTGTTACTTACCTCAAACCATGCCAAACTCTATTCCAACAAGCCCTTGCCTCGCGAAACGACCTCTTAATGCTTCGAATCTAGTCACAAACAATTCGATACGATCAACTTAAGCTATAGGAATCCATTCCATATGAAAATGCTATGTTCTTAATCAAAGTCAAAAAGTCAACTCAAAAGTCAACCCCCGGGCCCACATCTCGGAATCTGATGAAAATTATAAAATCCAAACACCCACTTAACCACGAGTCCAACCATACCAAAATTATCCAAATCCGATACCAAAATGTCGCTCAAATCCCCAAAAATCGACCTAAGAAGTTTTCTCTATTTTTTCCAAATTTTCAACACAAATCACTAATTAAATGATGAAATCAAGGATATATTCATGTAATTTAACCAAATCCGAGTTAGAATTACTTACCCTAATCAATTCCTTGAAAAACCCATGAAATATCGCCACAAACCGAGCTCTCTAGGCCCACCAATGAAAAATGAGATGAAACCCTCGTTTATATAGTACGACATATGATTTCCCAATGTTCTGACCGTACATTTTTTGTGTGGTCCGCACATTCCATGTTCCGCGGCCGCGATTCAAATTGTGTTGTCGCACTTCAGTAGTGACTGCACTACTAGGTTTCGGTAAATTGGCCATAACTTTTGGTACAAATATCCAAATGATTAATGGTTTAGCTTTATGGAAACTAGACTCAAAGGGATACAACTATCATTTTTGGATCAACTTTAAATTCCTTATAGATTAAAAGATATAAGCTTTCTAAGTGAGACCATAAATGTTCCCTCCGCACTTCACTCGCTCCAAAACATCATCAAAGTGCCGAAATGCTCAAACTTATTCAAAACTCACTCGAAATACATTCGGGGTCACGGGGACCCCATCCAAATATAGCAATAAGTCCTAAAATACAATACAAATTTACTCGAAGCCTCAAATCACCCATAACAACATCAAAACGATGAATCACACCTCAAATCAAATTTAATGAACTTTGAAATCTTCAACTTCCAAAACTCACGCCGAAACATATCAAATCAACTCAGAATGAACTTAAATTTTGCACACAAGTCCCAAATGACATAACGAAGCTATTACAATTCCCGGAACCACAATCCGAATCTGATATCATCAAAGTTAACTCTCGGTCATACTTATGAACTTTTCCAACCTTCAAATTTTCAACTTTCACCAATTAGCGCTGAAACCTTCTAGTAATCCAAATGAAAATCCGGGAATACGTCCGAGTCCAAAATTACCATTTGGACCTAACAGAACCATCAAAACTTCAATCCGAGGTCGAATACTAAAAAGTCAAACTTGATTAACTCTTCCAACTTAAAGCTTCAATCATGAAATTCATCCTTCCAAATCAATTTTGAATAATCTAAAACCAAAACTGACAATTCACACAAGTTATAATACATCATACAGAGCTACTTATGCCCTTAAACTATCGAGCGGAGTGCAAATATGGTGGCTGTTGTTTTAAGTAGAAAGGCTGTGAGTATGGGCAACCTTGCATACATTCCAGTTAGTGAGAGGTCGCTTGCAGCATATGTTCAGGCTTTGGCCAATAAATTCATGAGGTTAGATGTTTCAGAGCCTAGTCATATTCTAGATTGCACAGTCTCTCGGTCTTCCTTGTATGAGCGCATCAGAGAGCGTTAGTATGATGACTCCCATTTGTTTGTCCTTAAGGACACGGTGCGACATGGTGGTTCCAAGCAGGTTATTGTCGGAGATGATGGGGTTTTGCGGATGCAAGGTCGTATTTGTGTGCCCAATGTGGATGGGTTTCGTGAGTTGATTCTTGAGGAGGCCCACAGTTCCTGGTATTTTATTCATCCATGTGCCGCCAAAAAGTATCAGGACTTGTGGCAACATTATTGGCGGAGGAGGATGAAGAAGGATATAGTTGCATATGTAGCTCGGTGTCTAAATTATCAATAAGTAAAGTACGAGTGTCAGAGGCCTGGTGGTTTGCTTCAGAGGCTAGAAATTTCTGAGTGGAAGTGGGAGTGTATCACTATAGATTTTGTTGTTGGACTCCCACGGACTCAGAAGAAGTTTGAGCGGTATGGGTCATTATGAACAAGTTGACCAAGTCGGCACATTTCATTCTAGTGGTAGTTACCTATTCTTCAGAGCGGTTAGCTGAGATCTACATCCGTGAGTTCGTCCGTCTTTACGGTGTGCCCGTGTCTATCATTTTCTGATCAAGGTACGCAGTTCACCTCGCACTTCTGGAGGGCTGTACAATGTGATTTGGGCATACAGGTTGAGTTAAGTACAACATTTCATCCCTAGATGGACGGACAATCCGAGCACGCTATTAAGATATTAGAGAATATGCTTCGCATTTGTGTTATGGATTTCAGGGGTTCTTGGGATCAGTTCTTGCCACTTGCGGAGTTTGCCTGGAAAAACTACTAGTTGAGCATTCAGATGGCTCCCTACGAGGCATTATACGGGAGGTGGTGCCGTTCGCCAGTTGGATGGTTCGAGCTCAGAGAGGCTCGGTTGTTGGGTACCGATTTGGTACAGGATGCCTTGGATAATGTCAAGATTATTCAGGATCAACTTCGCACTGCTCAATCTAGGTAGAAGAGTTATACCGACCGTAGAGTTCATGATGTTGCATTCATGATTGGAGAGAGGGTACTGCTCCGGGTATCACCCATGAAGGGTGTGATGAGGTTCATAAAGAAGGGCAAGTTGAGGCCTAGGTATATCGGACCTTTTGAGATTCTTTAGAAAGTAGGTGAGGTGGCCTATAGACTGGCATTTCCACCTAGTTTATCAGCAGTCCATCCAATATTCCATGTGTCCATGCTCCGAAAGTATCACGGTGATCTGTCCCATGTGCTAGATTTCAGCTCAGTCCAATTGGACAAGGATTTGACCTATGAGGAGGAGCCGGTGGCTATTTTTGCCCGACAGGTCCAGCAATTGAGGTCTAAGAGTTATCCTTTAGTTCGAGTGAAGTGGAGAGGTCAGCCGATAGAGCATCCACATGGGAGTTTTAGTCAGATATGCGGAGTAGATATCCACACCTTTTCACCAATCCAAGTACATTTCTACGTCCGTTCGAGGACGAACGCTTGTTTTAGAGTTATTTATAGTTTTACTTTTTATTTTTGTATTTTGAGACCTCGAATAGCTCTATTTTAGCCTTTCTCAATTTACGTGCACAGTCCGTGTCTTTTTCCGAAAAGGTATTATGAGAAAATTGATGAAAATGTGAAATCGTGCTTCAAAACTCATATGAGTTGACTACGGTCTATGTTTCGTGTAAATGAAGCTGAATAAGTATTTTGACGGTCCCGGTGGGTCCGTGTCGTGATTTGGGACTTGGGCGTATACCCATAATTGAATTCAGAAGTCCCTAGCTTGATTTAACGTAATTTTTTGAAAACTAGCAATTTAAAGGTTTAGAGAATTTCTAAGTTTGACCGAATGTTGACTTTGTTGCTACCGGGTTCGGATTTCGATTCCGGAACTTGGTATACATTCATTTCAGCAGTTATGACTTGTTTGCAAAATTTGGTGCAAAACAGATTTGATTTGACGTGATTCAGACGTCCGGTTGTAAATTTGCTTGTTCTTAATTCTTTTTGAAAATTTCATTCATTTTGGTGTCCGATTCATAGTTCTAGGTATTATGAGGACTGGTGTTTCTGGTTTTACTGATTTTGAGGATTGAGTTTATTTTCATAAGTTAACTGCCTTACTTTTCCTGTGTACCTTTCCTGTTACTATTATTATATTGCATAGAAGTTATTGTAAGTGACCCGCCTTAGCCTCGTCACTACTTCATCGAGGTTAGGCTCGACACTTACAGAGTACATAAGGTCAGTTGTACTCATACTACACTCTGCACTTCTTGTGCAGATATTGGAGTCGGTCCTAGCGGCGGTCAGTAGATTGCTCGGATTGATTACCGGTTCGGAGACTTGAGGTACAGCTGCACGACGTTCGTAGCCCTGGAGTCCCCTTCTACCTTACTCTAGCTGTTTATTTCATTTCAGATAGTTGTACTTTCATTCAGACCATTATTTTTATTATTCTAGTCGCTCGTACACTTGTGATACCAGTTCTAGGATTTTATTTAGATATCGCAGTTGTATGATCTTCTCACTCTATTTTAGTTTATTCAGTTCTTGATTATTATTTAATTTGAATTGTTAAAAATGGCTTGAAATCGTTCGAACGTTGCTTGCCTAGCAAGTAAAATGTTAGGCGCCATCACGATCCCGAGGGTAGAAATTCCGGGTCATGACACTAAGCTATGTTTTGCAGTTCTTCACTTTAGTGATTAATAAAAATATTTAATTACCAAAAAAGAAAAATATTTTGAGCAAAGCGCCAACCCTAGGGATGATTTTGCGAAATTTGTCTAACTTGATCTATTAGTTATAGATGTATCCCGTTTAATTGGATTATTCTTCCACCACTTTTGAAAACTCAGAGTAGCTATTAGTGCTCTACTTTATACGTTAGTTACCATTTAAGTGAAGCCAAACTTAACAGTCTATATTGGGATTTTTACTAATGGCTCCGCTCAAGGAACTACGGGCCATTACAGAGTCCTTCGCATTTTACCCCCTAATGTATATTATGAATCATTTTTTGATTTGCACCTTATCCTTTTGATTTTTTCAACTTACCCCCTAACTTATTCATTTCTTTACAAAACTATAAGAGAGTTCATTTTGTGGAGGAAAAAATAGGTACTTGCATAATCAATAAAAAATAAAAAAGAGGAATTAAAAACGAGGAGACAAGTAGGATTGAGAAAGACGGAGAAGAGAACTTAGGGCAACTAATGATCCAATGGAGTTTCTAGGAGACATTGTTAGAGTAACAAGGTGAAGAGAACTACAAGTATTAACCATATATGTATGAGGAAGACATGAGAATAGTTTTAACTTCCTATCAGCTCTCGTCCGTTCTTCGTTGACGACTTTTAGCAGACAGATATATAGTCACTAAATCCTTCATACCTTACTAAATGCCCTTAAGACTTAACCAATCATGAAAGTAGAGTATACCAACTGGCATACCTTGATCTTTCGATCCTTCCTTCCATGTGGTTGACTGGCTTTTATACCTTTTTCCATGCTATAGGAGGAAGAGATCACCGAAATCAACTCTCGTTCCTGATAGCGATTCCTTCTTGAAAATAGTACGATATCTTTATTTTGTCAAAAAGATAGTTTTAAAGCTAGTTAAAATTTCTTTATAAAATTTATGTCATATATATTACTTCAAAATAGTAATGTATGGGTCAAAATCTGTCTTTAGAATATTCAAGCCAAGATAGTACTAAGGGAAGAGTTCTCAAGTCGTCGTTTGTCGAAATGGACCAAGGAGCAGCGAAGTCTGTGGTCGAAAAGCCAACGAAAGCCGTAGTCGAGGTGTCAATAAGGGTCGAGGCCGAGTTCGAGTACCGTTGACAGAGTTGTAATAGCTAGTTTTCAAGATAGCAAATTAAAGAGAATATTCTAATGGATATTCTCTGTACTTGTACTATTAGAGCTTCTTAGGAACATGTTCCCTATAAATAGAAAAAGAGAGAATAATAGGGGACATATGATATTCATTTGTAAAAAACAAACTTGACTTGAGAAAGAGAATCGGATCTCACTTGCTAAGATACAAACATCACCTTTTCACTAAAATTCTTGCCTATACGTTTCCACTAGATCCAAGAATAACTCAAATATTCAAGGGATTGTCTATCATTCATCATTGTCAGAAAGAACATCCACTTATTCCATCCTTTCTTGGGTGAATAATTCCTTCTATTGACTTAAATGTCATTTATTGCTATCATTATTATTGAATGCTACATTATTGCTTTTGATTTGTAGAACATTTATTGTATGCCACTGCCACTGCGCGACCAGATCTACGTAATATTTGTTGCTTCTTTAAGAACTCCATCTAAGGATATTATTGTTTACTAAGATTAATCCCTATTTGTTTATATTTAGATATTTGAACCAAGATATAGTTTTTTGGTCAAACAATTTGGCACCGTCTGTAGTAATTTCTTAGTTAAATTTTTAGTTTCCTCTAGATCTACAACTAACGCCGGTCACTAACGTCAAAAAACCTTGAGATCTCTTCTCTTTGTGTATACAAAATCCTACATGGCAGGTAACCAAGGACAAAGGACAAAAATAACAAGTGACTTCCCAACCAACCTGATGAATGTCATCAACGAAAGCTGTGAAATAGTAGGCGAGGACCCGACTCCCAACGCGTCCCCTAGGCGAGAAAGGTCACCACCCCCACACTATAGTATAACAAAACCCGGCGGAAAAAGGGCCTCCATATCTACAGAAGAAGGGACACCCCCAACTGTGAAAAGACTCCTTGAGGCATGGCTGACTGACACGCTAACGAGCGCCCTCAACAAACTCGCTCCTGATAGGGCTACAGAAATCGCAAGTGCCTGCACGATACAACAAACAGACGAGCAGTGCAACCGGCCCCTCCCTCTAACGACAGGTATAAATTCCAATGTTACTGATACTACAGGTGACAACGCCCTTGCTGCCATTCTAAAGAGGGTGGAAGAAATGGAGAATGAAAACAAGTACTCCGAGACCAGATGAAAGAACACCAAGAACAAGTAGACAAGATACCGGGCGCTCCTAAGCTGCTGCCGAAAAGGGACGCCAGCAAGTTTGTAGAGCAGCCATACAATGATGATGCAGCCCCACATGCCATACATACCAAAAACTGTCAAAATGCCGCCCTACCTCAGGATATATGACGGAACGACCAATCCTAAAGACAATGTGACTCACTACACCGCCGTGAAAGGCAACGACAAGGAACAAGTGTCTTCTATTTTGCTGAAGAAGTTTGGCGAGACCCTCACAAGAGGGGCACTAACATGGTATTCGCAGCTACCAACACACTTCATAGAAACTTTCGAAGAAATGGCCGATAAGTTTGTAACCGCCCATGCCGGAGCCAAGAAGTTCGAGGCGAGAGTAAATGACATATTTGCTATTAAGAAGTCCATGGGATAGGGACTAAGGGACTTCCTCACCCGATTCAACAGAGTAAGGATGACTCTGCCAAACGTATCCGAAGGGATGACGGTCATAACTTTTCAGAATGGGCTGAATAGAGAGGGTTCAAGAGCAACTAGATAATTTTTGAGTTGATTTATGAAGTATCCTCCAAGCACTTGGGATGAAATCCATAATTATTACTATGCCGAGGTCCGAGAAGATGAGGATGACCTCAACGGGCCAATCCACTAACTAACCTTGGTACAAGCCGAATCCAGAAAAGAACAAAGAGACAGGACCAGAAGAGATCATCCAATCCTGCGACCTAACAGGGAATGACACCAACCATATGTCAAGACGGTTGTTGCGCCTTTCATCCGCTACGAAGAAGGCCCGTCCAAGCCAAGGACGGGAACTCATCGAAATGAAAGAGTTATGCCTTCCTTATTATCTACTCACAATTATTTTGTGTCACCTACAAAGATAGTCTACGCTCTGGAGAAGCTCGAACCGAAAGTGATATGGCCGCCGAAGATGAGATTAGACCTGAACAACAGAAAATTTGACGCCCTCTGTGAGTTCCACCAGGAACGAGGGCACAAAACTGATGATTATATCACCCTCAGACAAGAAGTCGTAAACATGTTGCGACAAGGGAACCTCAAAGAGCTATTAAGCGATAGGGGTAGGACCAACTTTGCCAAAGGACGTGAACACCAAGGCCTGCCAAAGCTGCCATCGCCAGCTCGTACCATTAACATGATCATCGGCGGAAGCAACGATGCCTCTATCAACAACATGAAGTTCACCACCACTCACAAACTCAAGCGGTCTATCACCCGCGAACGGTACGACGAACTCAAAGAAAGTATCATCTTTGACGAGCGGATGCCGATGGTTTGACTTTGACGAGCGCAAAATATAACACAAAATTATTTCTCGCTAATCAAAGATAGTATAGATTTATTATCATCTCCACATGGATTGAATTTAAACAGTGTTCGAATAATCTCCAGTTGATTACTATCCAAGAAAATCAACACTTGATTTGATAACTGGTACTACGGTGAACTACTAAAAATTAAGCAAATAACAATTGATCACAAAAGACAGCAGATGAGTAACAAAGAAATATCAATGAGAGGGATAAGGGTATTTGACTAGATATGTGAAAGATAACCGACTCAGGATCCAATTCTTGAGTTAATTCACTATATAATACGGTTGATCCTCACGAATTCAATCGATAATCAGATTGCACTTGAAGTTAATGTTCCTCTTTCGATTAAACATTAATTCAGTAATTAATCCAATTGAAGCACGGTGAACAATTGCAACAATCAAATCAAATGATGGTTATGATCTAAAGGGTAACTTCTCACGAATATTTCCCTATTTTTTAGTTCGATTAATAATTCAAGAGGTTCTTTCGATTACCTATTTGAATCATAAATTTAAACTAGAGCATAATATGTGACAAAATTCAATATCAAACTCCTCTTTCGATTAAGAAAAACAACAAATAACTCACAATACAAATTAAAGCTCCATCAACTAATTCTAACAATTATCAAGAATCGAATCACTAATCATGTTATCGAAATACCGTATCTATCAACACCCTAATGGAAATTACTCCATAACAATGGATTAATACATCTCAAATAAATTTAAGAACAAAGAAAACATCAAAGCTAATGATTTCGATACAAACTCCCGTATTGCACCGATTACAGTTGTATTATTGATGAATTCTTGAGTCTTTTTGCCTTGGTTGGTTCTCCAATCTTTCGTATGTCAAAAAGTCCCTTCAAAATCGTGTTTTTGATGTATTTATACTATGTAGAAACAAGCTCGGATGAAACTACCCTTTCCTAGCCGAACTTGGAAATCACTTTGAAAATTTTTGCACAGCCGTGCTGCACGCCGCGTTGCCCCATGCAGCGCGCTAATGAGGAAATCCAAAGAGCTCGCATTTTTCTTGTCAGGCTACTTTTGCACTGCGGCGCCCCATGCGGCGTGGTAGTGGCCTTTTCTCAGAGTAAATTCATGTGTTCACTTTTTGATATCCGGACTTGGTCCTCGACCCTCGAACATGATCCCGACCTAATTTCTTGGGCTTCCACTCATACTTTAAAGCTCCAACTTGTTCGATTTCGCTCCAAATTACCTAAATAGCTCAGAATCATTTCCTACAAGGCATAAAACACGTAATAAGTATAATTTACTATCAATTAAGCTCAAGCACACGTAAAATGCTATGGCTAAAACACGGGTTTCTATCCTACCATCAATACCCCACACTTAGACTATTGCTCGTTCTCGAGCAATCAAACTGCACTTCACCTAGGGACGACCTTTTCATTAAACAACATCCCTAACACATCATGCCAAGAATGTTTAAAATCAACTAAGCGCCCTATCATAACATCCTGACCTCATGATTGGATCTTTCCCGACTCTCTAGTCAAAGCAGTTAAGTAGAGTTACGATCAAGCAATTTAAGATACTTATCTAAAAGTCAAGAAATGAACCTAGGCATCACGACTAAGACACTCACCACTCTCAAGGCATATGCAGTCAAGGGAAATTGCTTCAAATTAGCACTATGACTCAAGATTCTTTACTCCTATAAAACAAAAAACTAACTACGCCTGGTTCAAGTAAAACCCTTGGAAAAGAATCGCGGCACAAATAAAAACCAAGGGAGAATTACTACACTACCTAAGAAAGTAAAATAAAATAGAATAAAATAAAACAAAGGACATATTTTTGGATTTTTCAATTTTTTTTAATTTTTGTTTCGTTCAACTTCAAATCCCTCAAGAAGCCAGTCGGCAAAATCCATCGTCGGGAAGAGTCAAAACTAAACAATTAATTACTAACTATTACAGGCCGATATAATTCAGAGTTATGATTACAGACCATATTGTCTAAGAAAGCAAGAAACAAATCAAACAAAACCAACTGGCAAATAGAAAACAAGTACAAATACAATCAAATAGGAGCACCCCACACTTTAAAAATTGCATTGTCCCCAATGCAAAACAATAAAACAAGAGTGAAAAGGTAACTCCCTGAGGCTCATGGCCTACTCCTCATCAATAACCTCAAAAGTGCGCAAGTACTCTTCATCATAAGAGGGAACAGAGTTGGCGTCCTCATCTGGCGGCATCTGTACTCTAGCATCTAAGCCCAACCACTGTTGCATGACCGCGGAGAGTGGATGGTCCTCCTGTAGCTCTGCCAAGTCAACTTCCCCCCGATCAGAGCGAAGGAGCATATCGGCAAATAGCAGCTGTAGTGTCTCTTCAACACGAACAAACCTCTGATCTACAAGAACAACAACAACATGAGGGTCTGTCATAGTTGTGACATCAAAAGTCTTAAGAGGTCGCAAAACTAGAATCTGTCGATCATAGTGGAACTCCTCTTCCACATGGTGGGTCCTCAGAAGCCCCGTGATCATACTCGGGAAATATAGGCGGCGGGCCCCAAGTGGTCATACTCGAGACATGTGCTCAAGAATAATCTTACCCAGATCAAACTTTATCCGAGTCAAAATAGCATAAATGAGACACACCTTCAACCGGGAGACATCAATGTCATTCTGGGTAGGCATGATCTTTGCATTAATCAAACGGAGAACGACTCTGGCGGGACGCTGGAAATGGAACTTTTTCATGTTCTTGTGGAACTCATTAGCATCTCGCATCCATGTGGCAAGAGACCCCGCGCCACACAGCTGGCGTCTAATATCAGGATAGGGGGCCAACGCAACAACCTCAAGAACAACTTATGTGAATGCTCCGTGAATCCCATGATCTGTTTTATTACTCGGGAAGAAAATGGAATCATCTTGCCTCGCACCTCCACTTCATACAATGCATCTAAACTGGCCTCGGGTTGCCAGTCAGCATAAAACTCCTTAACCATGTTCACATTCACCAACTCACCGGGACAGAACAAGCTTTCAAAACCCATGTATATGATGTTGTTGTAAATCCCCGAGTATTTCCTGGCTAACTTACCATCAGCAATGCCAACTTCCGAGTCAGAACTCACCGCTGGAACAAAGGTCCAATACCACATCTTAGTATGAGCTGGCATAGCCTGAATGCCATACTTGCAGCTTGGCACTACATCCGCATCAGGATCAATGCGCTCTTCTTCCTCCTCTACTGGGGTGGGGGGAGGTGACCGTCTACCTCCTCAATGGCTACTAGAGGCAACCTCTGAGGTACATATGTTGGAACATTTGCTAGGGCGTCGAGACATTGTACCTGCACAAGACGAACAACATTAGCCACTACACTTAAAATATAAACAGGACCAAATGGGGTAACCACCCCACACTTATGTTATTGGCATGTTCACAAGTACAATCTATATCGGGGACTCAAACTACCCCATTGAAAGTACACCACGAGTAATCCACGACCCATCCGACCACCAACATAACCTTACAACAACATAACCACGGACTATACTAGTGTAAAAGACAAAATTAAGAAGCTAAACTAGTAATTAAGAAAAGAAGCATAAGAAGTTAGTCTAATCCACTACTAACAAAATTTACGATACAATACAACACTACACACGTGCTTAGCATGAATCAGGCACCCCATTTAACACCTAGTAACACATTAGTATGGGGTGGCCAATCAATTAGTACTAGGGGCTAACAAATTAAAGTTTAACAACATACGAACATGACATCTCACCCCACACTTATCATCTAGCATCACATCCCACAACGTACTTCCCTTCAATATTAGCAATACTACAAAATTTTATGTCACTAAGACATTTCAACAAACACATTGCGGGCATACCTTTCACATTCTTATTTTAATTCAAAGTGGGTTAGAATCATCATACAACCATATCAAAAACACCACTCACCACAACTACAAAATCACCGTATCTTCCCAATAGCACAAAGTGCATAATTTTACACAAAACTTCACCAATTTTCGGCCACTTGGGCACCCCCACCAAGCTTCAACACAAATTAATTCCAACCCATCAAAACATACCAAGAATCACCCATAATCAAATGAACAATAAAAACTCCACAATTTTATGCAATAAATTCGGCCAAAATAGAAGAAAAAATAGTTAAAAGATTAGCACAAAATAAAATACCTAGGGTTAGAGAACTTAAACTCAAATTAACTAAATTCTATAACTAAATACTAAAATAAAGAGAAGGAGAACTTACCTTGAAATTGGAGTGGTAAAGATGGGGAGTTGGAGTGGAAGTAAGTTGAAGAAGAAGAAAGGGATTTAGGGTGAGAGAGAGGGAATAGTTGGGAAGCAGTAAAATGAAAGAATGGGAAAAGAAGGAACAGGGTCGGGGGTGTTAAAGTTTCACGTTTAAAATTTTTTAATTATTATTTTTTAAATGTGTACTTCCGCGTCGCTGGGTGCGGCGCGGTAGTAGAGTTTTCGATATCGTCGATTCTGACAGATTTTGCCCGTTTGGCCTAGCGCGGTGCCCCATGCGACGCGGTTGGCCATTTTTCTCAGAGTCCCGATTTTATTTTCACTTTTTAGCCTACGAGTCGCACCCCGACTCTATTTTATACTTATTATGTGTTCGATTCATGCTCATACCTATTCAAACAATTATCAAAACTACTAAACTCTAATAATCCTAAACTACCATTATCTAACTAGTCTACAAAAGAAATAAAGAGGGTTAGAAGTAGTTCTGAGTTATAGTCGTCTGCTTGACTCCGTCATTTAGCCTCATTTGGTCATGATTTTTGAGGATTACTTGTCAAATCCTCCAACAAGGTACTATTTCAACATGTGCCCATTCAACTTAAAACTTTCATTCCCTTCTTCATCCTGTATTTCAATTGCCCCAGATGTATTTCACCACATACGAACCTGTCCATCTTGATTTGAATTTTCCTGGGAAAAACCTAAGTCTACTATTGTATAGTAAGCCTTTGTCCCCTTCATGAAACTTCTTTGGCTTAATCAAAAAATCATGCCACCTCTTTGTCTTTTCCTTAAAGATTCGCGCATTTTCATACGTTTCCAGTCTAAACTCCTCCAATTTGTTCATCTGCGCCAACCTGTGTTTACCTGCAAGACTACGATCAAGATTAAGCATCTTAATTATCCAATAAGCTTTGTGTTTATTAATTTGAATGGTAAAGTCCATATGGTTGTTTTGAACGCAGTTCTATATGTCCTTAGAGCTTCATCCAACTTTATAGACCAATCCTTACGAGAAGCACTAACCATCTTTTCAAAAATTCGTTTAAGTTCACGGTTAGCCACTTCAACTTTCCCAGTAGTTTGGGCATGGTACGGGGTTCCTGAATTTTTGTGTGTGACCCCGTACTTAGATAACAATGTAGCAAATTATTTGTTCACAAAGTGTGACCCATTATCACTGATAATCACTCGAGGTGTCCCAAAGCGGGTAAAGATGTTCTTCCGTAGGAACTCACACACCACCCGAGCATCATTGGTCCTTGTAGGGATTGCTTCGACCCATTTAGAGACGTAGTCAATGGCTACTAGGATATACTCATATGAATAAGATGATGAGAATAGACCCATGAAGTCAACGCCCCAAACGTCAAAAATTTCACATACTAAAATGGAGTTAAGTGGCATCTTATCCCTCTTGCTAATGTTACCTGCCCTTTGACACTTGTTACATGCAACTACATATGCCCGTGTGTATTTCTACAAAGTAAGACAATAGAAATCGGCTTTCATGACCTTTGCTGCAGTGCGATTTCCACCATAGTGTCCTCCAGCTGCTCCATCATGGTAATGAGAAAGAATGCTTGCCATCTCTCCTTCAAGCACACACCTTCGAATCACACCATTTGCACACAGTTTAAACAAGAAAGGGTCATTCTAAAAATAACTTTTTACCTCACCTTGAAGCTTCCTTCTTTGATCACGAGAGAGGTCATGCAGCAACCATCCACTAGCCAAAAAGTTGGCTACATCATCATACCAAGGCGGTCTTTCGAAGACCGCAACAATGGAGAAAATCTGCTCATCAGGGAACTCTTCTCTCACGTTAATTGTTTCAACCGGAGGTCTCTCAAGTCGAGATAGATGATCGGTGACTTGATTTTCTGTGCCCTTCCTATCTTTGATCTCCAAGTCAAACTTTTGGAGCAACAAAACCCACCGTATCAGACGCGACTTGGATTCCTTCTTACTCAACAGAGATTTCAAGGCTGAGTGATCCGTGTGTACAATCACTTTGCTCCCCACCGGGTATAATCTAAACTTGTCAAAAGCAAAGACGACAACAAAAAATGCTTTCTCAGTAGTGGCATAGTTTACTTGAGCATCATTCAACGTCCTGCTGGCATAGTAAATAGGCCTAAAGATTTTCTCTTTTCTTTTCCCCAGAACTGCCCCTACAGCTACATCACTGGCATCACACATTATCTCAAATGGCTGGCTCTAATCAGATGTCACCATAATAGGAGCACTTACAAGCTTTTCCTTTATCAATTTGAATGCTCTTAAGCACTCCACGTTGAAAACACACTTGACATCTTTCGCTAGCAATGCGGTCAATGGTTTGGTAATGCTGGAAAAGTTTTTGATGAACCTCCTATAGAACCCAGAATGTCCCAAGAAACTCCTTATTCTCTTCACCGACGTTGGTGGAGGGAGCCTAGCAATTGCATCCACCTTGGCTCTGTCAACTTCAATTCCATGTGTAGTTACTTTGTGGCCCAATACAATTCCCTCTTTCACCATGAAGTGACACTTCTCCCAGTTAAGAACCAAGTGCGTGGCTTCGCAACATTCAAGCACGAACTCCAAATTCTTCAAGCAGTCCTCAAAGTCATCACCAAAGAGAGTGAATTCATCCATGAATACTTCTAGACACTTCCCATTTAAATCAGAGAATATAGATATCATGCACCTCTGAAAAGTGGCAGGTGCATTACATAACCCAAACAACATCCTCCTTTAAGAAAGAATGCATGACATGCAAGTGAATGTGGTTTTCTCAACATCTTCTGGGGCAATGGGTATCTTATTGTAGCCTAAGTACCCATCCAAGAAGCAGTAACATCCATGTCCAGCCACTTTTTCTAACATTTGATCAATAAAGGGGAGTGGGGAGTGGTCCTTCCTTGTTGCATCATTCAACCTTCTATAATCAATGCACATTCTCCACCCAGTGACTGTTCTTGTGGGGATCAATTCATTATCTTCATTTTTCACCACTGTCATGCCCCTTTCTTAGGTACAACTTGTACTGGACTAATCCACTGGCTATCAGAGATGGGAAAAATCACTCCTGCATCTAGTAATTTGATGATCTCCTTGTGCACTACCTCCTCCAAATTTTTGTTCAACTTGCGTTGGGGCTGCACCACTGGCTTGCTTTTTTCCTCCAACAGAATTTTATGCATGCAAATGGCTGGACTGATTCCTTGAATATCGGTTATACTCCAGCCAATGGCCTTCTTGTGTTTTTTCAGCAGCTCCACTAGCTTTTTCTCCTGTGTACCTGACAAGTCAGCAGAAATAATCACAGAAAAATTGTTAGTTTCAAGAAAAGCATATTTTAAGTGAGTGGGGAGGACATTCAATTCCACATTAGGCTTAGAAGACTCCTTTTTTATTTCCTCCTCATCAACCACTTGATCCTCAGTTTTAAGAGCTTCAGCCTCTTTTTTTATTTCAGGATCTTCATCCTCCACTATGCTAGACTAAGTAATACACCTCTCTAGAGTATCCCACATAAGCTTGTCAAACTTGTATCTTTCATCCAATTCTCCAACAACATCCAGCTTGAAACACGAGTAGGCGGGCACCTCATCACTGGGGTATTTCATCATCCTCTTTATCTGGAACACCACTTTTTCGTTGCCCACTCTGAGCATAAGCCGCCCTTTATAGATATCAAGGATAGCTATACCTATACATATGAATGGTCTCCTTAGAATTAAAGGCACCTCCTTGTTCACCTCCGTATCCACCATAATAAAGTCTACGGGGAACACAAACTTGTCCACCCGCACTACGATATCCTTAATGATTCCCTCAGGTAGAATGGTGGTTTGGTCAGCCAGTTGTAGGGACACTGGTATTGATTTGATCACTCTGAGCTCACCTTCCAGTTTCCTGAATACAGACAGAGGCATTAGATTTATCAACGCACCAGAATCACAGAGGGCCTTGTCGAATTTTTCACTCCCCAACGAGCATGGTATGGTTAAGCTACCTGGGTCCCCACACTTTTGGGGAATTTTATTTTGTAATATGGCACTGCATTGGGCATTTAGCTTGACCACTGTTGTTTTCTCTAATTTTCTCTTGCAAGACAGGATTTCCTTCAAGAACATTGCATAGGCCAACATCTAAGTGAGTATCTCTATGAAGGGAATGTTCACATAAAGTTGCTTGAGCATCTCCAAGAATCTCCCAAAACATTTGTCAAGTTTCTCCCACTTCATCTTTTGAGGGAATGGTAGAGCTGGCATATGTCTACTTTCTTCACTCTCCTTTTGTACCCCACTACTCTGACCTTGCTACTCTTCACCTTTTTTTTTTCCTGCTAGTGTCTCTGCCTGCTTGTTCACCACCTCGATTCTAGCTTTCACCACTGGATTAACCGATGTTTTTCCACTTCTCAGAGATACAACTTTGATTGTTTCCTTTGGGTTCTTTTCAGTGTCAGAGGGCAAAGTCCCAGAAGCCCTCTCAGATAACAAATTTTTAATTTGTCCCAATTGTCTTTCTAAATTCCGTATGGCCGTGCCCTGCTCTCTGATAGTTGTGCCCTGAGTCTCAAATTTTCATCTGACTTGTTGATGAAAGCCTTCATGAGGTCTTCCATACTAGACTGATTTGACTGTTATGGCTGGTATTGCTGCCTCTGCTGGTTCTGAAAACCTGGTGGTCCTTGACTGTCACGACCCAATTTAGGATCATGACCGGCACTTAGGAGCAAGTGACCCCAAGTAAGCCTCATCAGTATTTTACAGAAAATCAGACAGAGTTTTCCCTGTTTTTGGACTATCCTAAAAATTTCCCTGTCTAAAATCAACAACCAAACATTCTAATATCAATTCAAACGACAATAACTTTATCAATAGTCCACCCACTAATAACAAAAAATACTACTTTATCTCCAACTTTGATAAGAATGAGCGATACTCAACATAAGTCTATAATAACAAAAGAATACTCAAGACACTAAAAGAATGGATATGGTGCGACTATAAGAGTTCAAAGAAAAGACCATAACAATAAAGAAAATCTCTGCCCACGCGAACAAGTGCAAGGCTCACCAAGAACTATCAACCTGTGCGCTCTAATTAACGAAATCCTCGCCTGCGTCAACTGCTGTCTCTATAAAATAAAATTAGCAGGGAATGAGTCGCTAGCTCAGTGAGTAATAACACTTAACCACAACCGTTTTTATTGGTGACAAGTCAGAAAACATGCTAGTATATATTTTAAACAGAAAATATCATAAGAATGCCCTTTCAGAAATAATAAATAATAATCAGTATCATCATGTTTTTCATGTAATATAAATCAATTGACAATTCGGTAATAAGCTCGGTAAATACTGTGTAATATTAATATTCATGTTTGCGAGGTTTCAATGAATGGATCATGTAATCGGTATAACTATGGACTTCTTCACAAGAAGTCAAATATAATGGTAGTCCCTACTCGAGAAAAATCGGTAACGGTATGCTAGTTCTACCTTTCCACTAGCGAGGGTTATAACTGTACTCGGTAATTACAAGGTGCAACAGGTCTAACGAACCCGCCGTTAGCTACGGGATCCTTCAAAGTCTACTCCTATTTATACTTGTCTTTGTAATCCGTATATACTCATAAGAAAATATTTTAAAATAATATAGGGCATTTCATTCTTATCAAATCATGCAATTTCATTTTGATAACCATAAATTCAAGTAACGGTAAAACATATCTAGTGACAACAAGAATATTTAAAGCAGCGGTAATCATCTCACATAACTATTTCGCTATCATATCGAGTAAAAGACTTGTCCCACATGCAACTCAAAATAATCGGTAACATATTCATATTAAAAATCAAATGTAAATAATGCAAGTTATGAAAACACAAATTACGGTAAGATTACTACTCATAATACTCGTGCCGAAATACCAAATGCTTCACCTCGATCAATTCGTACAAATTTCTCCAATCAATCTATAATTACATAATATCAATCTCATGTTAATTTCCTTGTTTAGGCTAATTCATAGCTAATTTAGAATACCCAACCCTCGAGGTTTCATATTTGAATCTTAATTCGCCGAATTATATTCACCCACATATGAGTAATTACTAATCTATCAACTCCAACCTATTCATATAATTTATTAATCCAATTTCATAAAATTCTATTGACTCTTTAGGAAGAAAATTCTCAATTGTGAGAATGAACTAGTGTAATTTCTATTACTCTGTAGAATCTTCCAATCATGAGAATCGAAATTAAAATCTACCAGAAGAAGAAGCTCAAGTAATACATGAAAGATACAATTAGTGCTTAAGATTCCTCAACAATTATAGCTATGGTTCCAACGCACTGCATCAACTTCTTCCTCCTTATTTTCTCTTTTCTTTCTTTCCTTCTCTGCTCGTTTTTTGTTTTTTCGTTTCTCTGAAGCTTTTGCTTCGTTCCCCTTCCCCTAACCCTTTTCAGTTGGCAGATATGTTCTAATGGGCTTCAGCCCTTTTCTTTCAATTCCTTATCCCTTTTTCCTTTTTTTTTGTTTTGTTTTATTAGTTAGTTCTTTTATTATTTTTTTCTTTGGACTTATATTATTCACTAAATATCCTATATGTCCTCATTTAAAATATTGGGGTATTACATCCTCCTCACCTTATAAAATTCGGTCCCCGAATTTAACTCAAGTACGTACCTGTAGACTGAAATAAATAAGGATACTTGACTCGCATAACATCTTCCACTTCCCATGTAGCTTCTCCAACTATATGGTTTCTCCATAAGACTTTAGCGAACATAATATCTTTTGACCGTAGCTTTCTTACTTGTCTATCAACAATAGCCATCGGCTCCTCCTCGTAAGACAACTTCTCATCAAGCGGAATGGTCGGCGCTTTAAGCACCAGAGATGAGTCTGATATACATTTTCTTAGCATTGAGACATGAAACACTGGATGAATAAAAGACAACTCAGGAGGAAGTGCCAAACGATAAGCCACAACTCCCACTCGGTCTAGTATACTATACGGTCCTATAAACCTGGGGCTCAGCTTGCCTCTTTTCCCAAACCGCATCACACCTTTCGAAGGAGAGACTCATAAAAAAACTTTGTCCCCAATTGTGAACACTAAATCTCTTCTTCTCCTATCTACATACGACCTTTATCTGCTTTGAGCAGTGAGCAATTTCTGCCTGAGTAATTGGACCTTGTCAATAGCTTCTTGTACTATGTCGGGTCCCAATAAGTTAGTTTCACCAGCTTCAAACCATCCGAGAGGAGAACAATATCTTCTACCATACAGTGCTTCGTACGGTGCCATTTGAATACTGGACTGGAAGTTATTATTGTAAGCAAATTCAGCTAAAGGTAGATAAGCATCCCAACTACCTCCAAACTCAAGAATGCAAGCTCTCAACATATCCTCCAAGATCTGTATAGTACGCTCAGACTGACCGTTTGTCTGTGGGTGAAATGCAGTACTAAGATCTACTCATGTACCCAATGCTTCTTGAAAAGATTTCCAAAAGTGTGAAGTGAACTGTGATCCTCTATCAGAGATGATGGATACTGAAACTTAGTGAAATCAGACAATTTCGTTCATAAATATCTGTGCATATCTTACTCCACTATATGTAGTTTTCACTGGAAAAAAGTGTGCTAATTTTTTCAATCGATCTACAATCACCCATACCGAGTCATAACCTCTAAGGGTTCATGGTAGACCGATGACAAAATCTATAGTAATTCTTTCCCACTTCCACTCTGGAATCTCATTTTGTTGTAATAGTCATGCGGGTCACTGATGCTCAGCCTTGATCTACTGACAAGTCAAACAACTAGAAACAAAGTTAGCAACATCTTTCTTCATACTTTTCCACCAATAAAATTGCTTTAGGTCGTGATACATTTTTGTGGATCCAGGATGTATAGTGTATCTAGAGTTGTGAGCTTCTTTAAGAATAGCATGCCTCAACCCATCTACGTCCGCGACACATAGCATGTCACCCATTCGAAGAACACTATCACTTTCAACAATCATAACCTTGTTTTTACTAGCTAAGGCCTCATCACTGTATTTGCAAAATCGCTCATCCTCATATTGGGTGGCCTTAATGCGCTCAAATAATGAAGACTTAGCCTGAGCACAAGCCAACAATGCTTTTGAATTTTCGACACTAAATCTGACGCCTGTACCCTCTAGTATATGCATATCTTCAATCAAAGGTCTCCTTACAGGAACTATATGTGCCAAACTTCCCATAGATTTTTTGCTCAATGCGTCAGCCACTACATTGGCTTTGTGTAACGACCCGGCCGATTGTTTTGAGTGTATTATCCCCGATCCCCTATTTACTGCTTTCCCCGTATCTATTTCTGCTTATGTGACTTGCCGGGAGGTCTTTTTTTTGGTTTTGGAGTGTTTTGGGACACTTAGTCCCTAAAATAAAAGCTTAAGTCTTAAGATTTTGACTGTAGTCAGAATTATGTGAAAACAACTCTGGAATAATGTTCCGTCAGTTCCGTTAGCTCCGTTGAGTGATTTTTGACTTTGGAGCGTGTCCGGACTTTGAATTTGAGGTCCGTAGCTAATTTAGGCTTGAAATGGCGAAAGTCGAATTTTTGGAAAGTTTGACCGTGGGGTTGACTTTTTGATATCGGGGTCGAATTCTGATTCCGGAAGTTGGAGTAGGTCCGTAATGTTGAAGGTGACTTGTGTGCAATATTTGAGGTCAATCGGACGTGGTTTGGTATAGTTCGACATCGTTTGTAGAATTTGGAGTTTCAAGTTCATTAAGTTTGGATTGGACGGTGATTCGTGTTTTTTTGTTGTTGTTGTTTGACATGTTTTGAGGGCTCGACTAAGTTTGTATGGTATTTTAGGACTTGTTGGTATATTTTGTTGAGGTCTCGGGGGTCTAGGGTGTGTTTCAGATGCTTAACGGTTTGAATTTGGACTTAGGCAAATTGTTGAAGCTTTGAAGCTTCTGGTATAATCGCACCTGCAGTGGGTGGTCACAGGTGTAGGCACGCACGTGCGTTAGGCCAAGCGCAGAAGCGGGAATTGAGGATATGTCTAGGTGTCGCATGTGCGAGGGAATTTCCGCATATGCGAGCCCGCATGTGCGCTTGAAGCTCCGCAGATGCGGAGAGTGAGCTGGAGGGAAAGATCGTAGAAGCGAACCCTTGTCCGCAGGTGCGCACACGCAGGTGCGACCTCTTGCTCGCAGATGGGAACCCAGTCCCTTAAGTCATTTATGCACCTGTGAGGGAAATTCTGCAGGTGCAACAGTATGTCCGCAGGTGCGGAAGAACTGGGCAGAAAATGGGATTTCGAGGGTTTGTGTCCCATTTTGATTTTGGGACTTTGAGAGCTCGGTGTAAGGTGATGTTTCGAGGTTTCTTCAAGAAGATTGTTGGGGTAAGTAATTCTAACTCGGATTGGACTATATTTCATGAATCTATTGCTATTTTTATCATCTAATTAGGGATTTGAGTTGTAAATTTGGGGGGAAATGGTAGAAACTTAATAGGCTACAATTTCGAGTTTTGGAAGGTGATTTAAGGTTGGATTCGAGTAATTCTTGTATGGTTTGACTCGTGAGTGGATGGGTGTTCGTATTTTGTGACTTTTGTTGGATTTTGATACATGGGCCCGGGGGCCGGTTTGAGTCTACTTCGGATTTTGGCTTATAATTTCGTATTTTTCATGCGAAATTGATTCTTTTGGCCTATATTAACTATATCGTACTACTTGTGGCTAGATTTAGGGAGTTTGGAGATTGATTCGAGGGGAAAGGCATGGCAGAGTAGGATTTTGCGCGGTTTGAGGTAAGTAACAGTTTTAAATCTGGTCCTGAGGGTATGAAGCCCAGAACTATTGGATTATGTGAGTATTTTAGAGGTGACACACATGCTAGGTGATGGGCGTGTGGGCGTGCACCGTAGGAATTGGGACTCGGTCCATTCTGTGAAACTGTAAAGTTGAATAACTTGTTGCTAGCTATATGCTCTCCCTGTGTTATAAACATTTGACTGCAAATCATGTTAGGACCCGTAGAGGTCGCGCACTTATTGAATTACTTGCTAATTATTGTCTTGTACTCGGTCATGGTTTTACTCGCGTATCATATCTCAGCCTCTTCTTTATTTTTGTTGATACACTATGGTATCTTTGTTTGGGCCGATCTTTGTGATTTCCGAGAGCCCGAGAGACTAGAGAGGTTGATGACTGAGTGAGGCCGAGGGCCTGTCTGTGAGGTAATGATACTATAGCACGTGAGTTGTCCGTGCGGATCCACATATTGATACTATAGCACGTGAGTGTCCGTGCAACACGTGAGTTGTCCGTGTAGATATAGCGATTGGGCTGAAAGGAGCCCCTCCGGAGTCTGCACCACCCCAGTAAGCGCATGTACCTATTGAGTTTGAGTACTAAAGGCTGAGAGCTGAGTGGTTGAGCTATTGTGACGAGTTAAGTGACTGTTAGCCTGAGAGGCTGTACTTGCTTTTCATTTGTTGATGCACCTAGTTGCTATCTGTCATTGTTGTGAAATTTCTGAAAGATTTTATATTCGGATCACCTGAACTTGAACTGTATAAAACTGAGTTGACTTAAACTGCCAGATTTGAAAGCATGTCTATTCTTTGCTGGAACTATTGAAAATGAACTGTATTTGTATACCTCGTCACTACCTTCTCAGTTCCTTATTTATTTTTGTTACTTATTGAGTTGGTTGTACTAACACTACACCCTGCACTTTGTGTACAGATCCAGGTGTTCCCGGTTATAGCGGGTGTTGATAGTTTAGCAGCCGATTCCGGAGACTATCGAGGTAGCTGCATAGCTTTCGCAAGCCTTGGCTTTCCTTCATTATCTTTATCGCATTTTTAGTTCTTATTCCTTAGATGTTGTATTAGACTGCTCCTGGTATAGATGCTCATGTACTCAGTGACACTCCAATGTCGGGCTAATTTTTCCGCACTTATGCTTTGGGTTTTACCCCATTTTTATGAAAGACTCCGGTTATTTTAAATATATTAATTCATTTCTGTTAAATGTTGAAAGTGTTTTGGAGATGTCGGCTTGCCTAGTATCACGATAGGCGCCGTCACGACGGGTTAGGTTTTGGGTCGTGACACTTTTCCAGGATAATACAAAATAGAACAATCATAGTCCTTGAGTAGTTCCATCCACCGACGCTGCCGAAGATTTAGATCTCTCTGCTGAAAGATATACTTCAGACTTTTATGGACAGTATAAATCTCACAAGTTTCACCGTATAGGTAATGCCTCCAAATGTTTAAAGCAAATACCACTGCAGACATCTCCAAATTATGTGTAGGATAGTTTTGCTCGTGCGTTTTCCATTGTCTCGAAGCATAAGCTATAACACAACCATTTTACATGAGAACACATCCTAATCCCACCCTCGATGCATCACAGAACACCGTAAATCCTCCGAAACCTGATGGTAAGGCTAATATTGGTGCAGTTGTCAAACACATTTTGAGTTTTTGAAAGCTCTTCTCACATTCTCCCGTCCACTGAAACCTTGCATTTTTCTGTGTTAGCTTAGTTAGTGGCGCTGCTATTTTGGAGAAATCCTGCACAAAACGCCTGTAATAGCCTGCCAAGCCTAAAAAGCTACGAATCTCTGTAGGAGAAGTAGGTCTGGGCCATTTTTGCACAGCTTCTATCTTCTTAGGATCTACCATAATTCCATCTTTGGATATAACAAGCCCCAGAAATGCTATTGAGTCTAGCCAAAATTCACACTTCGAGAACTTAGCATAAAGCCGATATTCTCGCAATGTCTGCAACACAGTCCTGATATAATTCTCGTATTCTCCTTGACTACGAGAATATATCAGGATATCATCAATAAATACTATTACAAATCTATCCAGAAACGTCTTGAACACCCTATTCATCAAATCCATGAATGCAGCTGGAGCATTAGTCAGTCTGAAAGGCATCACAAGAAACTCATAATTCCCATATCAAGTTCTGAAAGCAGTCTTAGAAATATCTTCATCTTTGATTCTAAGTTGATGATAACCAGACTGAAGGTCTATTTTTGAAAAGTAGGAAGCTCCTTGTAACAGATCAAACATGTCATATATACGAGGCAAAGGATATTTATTGCGTATTGTTATCTTGTTCAACTGCCTGTAGTCAATGCACATTCTCAGGGATCCGTCATTCTTCTTTACTAAGAGTACTGGTGCACCCCATGGAGATATACCCGGTCTGATAAAACCCTTATCTAAGAAATCCTGTAGTTATTATTTTAGCTCCTTCAACTCTGCTGGCGCCATCCGATATGGGGGTATTGATATGGGTTGTATGTCAGGTGGCAAATCAATACCAAAATCTATTTCTCGTACTAGAGGCAATCTTGGTAAATCCTCAAGAAATACATCAGAAAATTCTCTCACTAGTGGTACATTTTTTATACTGACTGTTTCCTTTCTTATGTCATTTACAATAGCTAAGAGACCCAATCAACCTTTCTTTAGAAGTAGTTGAGCCTTCATAAAAGATACAACTTTGCAAATCTCTGAAACCTGACTCCCTCTTAGAATAAAACTGGGTTCGTTTGGTATCTCAAACTTAACTATATTTGCATGACAATCGACGATAGCATAGCAAGAAGGCAACCAATCCATTCCCATCAGTATGTTAAAGTTAATCATATCAAGTACAATAAGGTTAGCTAGAGTATCCCTACCCTCAACCCGAATCTGATAAGCACGATACACATATTCAGCTAATAGAGACTCTCCAACAAGAGTAGCAACTAGAAAAGGATCATTCAATAGCTCAGGCTATCTACTAAACCTCAAAGAAAAGTACGAGGACACATATGAGTGAGTAGATCCCGAATCAATCAACGCAAGTGCATCAAATGAACAGACAGAAAGAATACCTGTAACCACATCATTCGAGGCTTGAGCATCCTGTCTAGTAAATGCAAAAACTCTTGCCTGACCTCTACCAGCATTTTCTTGTCCTTGATTCACAGTAGCACGGTCTCCAGCACCTCGACGTCTATTTCCTGTACCTATAGCACCTGAAGTATTACGAGTAGTCTGAGTAGGTGTAGCTGACTGAATAGAAGCCTGGTTGAAATTCCTCGGAGGCTGAGGGCAATCCCTCAAGTGATGTACCAACTGGCCATACCGAAAGCACTCTCCAGTTAGAACACGACATTGGCCCAAATGTGATCTACCACATTTCTGGCAAACTGAAGTAGTGGCATATATCTGCCCAGAATTACGATGTCCAGATAGTGATGGTCCCCTAGTACCCTGTCTGTAATGTGGTCTGTATATGGACTATGAAGACAGGTGTGTCCCTATCTGAGAACCCTATTGTTGTTGTCCCTGATTTCCTGCTCTTCGATTTTCACTAAAACCGCCACTGAAAGACCCTCCCATCTTGGACTTCTTACGTAAATCACGAGCTGCACGCTCATCACGTCCCTTGGTTTCAATCTTTCTAGAAAGGTCAACTGCATCAGAGTAGGATAAAGTCTTCATCTGTGGGGCTACTATAGTGTATAGACGACCAACCAATCCATCAACAAACCTCTGAACTCGAGCTTCTTCGGTAGGCCCTAAGTAAGGAGCATATCTTGCCAGCTTACAAAACTTGGTGGTATATGTTGACACATCCATATCTGGAGTCTGAACCAATCTCTCAAAGTCTCTAATATATTTTTGCATCAGGCTGTCTAGAAGAAAATGATTCATGAACAACTTAGTGAACTCGTCCCATGTCAGTGGTGTTGTTCATGCTGGCCTTCCCAGCAACACACTTTCATATCATGTATTGGCCATATCCTCTAGTTTGTATGCTGCGAGCTCCACGACTCTCTCACTAGAACATCCTAGAGCACGTAATGCCTTGAGTGTCCCATCCAAGAAACTTTGAGGATCTGCTGAATTATCAGAACCTGTGAATTTTGGTGATATCAATTTCAGGAACACTTGTAGGGATACTTCCTTATTCCCGAAAGTCTGAGTCTGTGCAGGTGCTTGTATTTGTAAAGTAGCCCGAGGAGCTGAACTTCCACCCTGAGTAGGCACCAATGCCTCTAACACATTCAATAACCTTACCACGACGTCTGCAGGTAAGGTAACACTAGGTACAACAGTTGGCACTGGTGATGGAACATCCTGAACCCCCTGTTCTTGCACTTGATCTAGCATAGTAGCTTGGGGTTGACCCATGTTCCCAACTTCATGTTGAGGAGCATCCTGTCTTCTAGTTTGATGAACCCCAACTTGACCACCACCCCGGGTAGTACCACGTCCAGCACCATGTCCAGTAGATGAAGGTGTGCGTGTCCTAGCCATCTGCTTAAGAAATACTCCAAAGTCAATCTCAAGTTATCTCAACGCACGATCAAAGAATAAAAGAAGGGAAAACATTCCTAGATGTTCAGTAGCCTCAAGATCATAAGTATGGGTGCCTACATACCCATGAACAAGACTCTACTAAACATTGCTTCATGACTCGGGACTTAAAGCCTAAGCTCTGATACCAACTTTGTCACGACCCAATTTAGAATCATGACCGGCACTTAGGAGCAAGTTCCCCCAAGTAAGCCTCATCGGTATTTTACAGAAAATCGGACAGAGTTTCCCCTATTTTTGGACTATCCCAAAAATTTCCCTGTCTCAAATCAACAACAAAACATCCTAATATCAATTCAAACGATAATGACTTTATCAATTAACCAAAAAAAATATCTACCATTAATAGTCCACCCACTAATAACAAGAAATACTACTTTATCTCCAACTTTGATAAGAATGAGCGATACTCAACATAAGTCTATAATAACAAAAGAATACTCAAGACACTAAAAGAATGACTATGGAGCGACTCTAAAAGTTCAAAGAAAAGACCATAACAATAAAGAAAATCTCTGCCCACGCGAACAAGTGCGAGGCTCACCAAGAACTATCAACCTGTGCGCTCTAATTAACGAAATCCTCGCCCGCGTCAACTACTGTCTCTGTAAAATAAAATTAGCAGGGAATGAGTCGCTAGCTCACTGAGTAATAATACTTAACCACAACCGTTTTGGTGACAAGTCAGAAAACATGCTATTATATATTTTAAACAGAAAATATCATAAGAATGCCCTTTCAGAAACAATAAATAATAATCAGTATCATCATATTTTTCATGTAATATAAATCAATTGACAATTCGGTAATAAGCTCGGTAAATACTGTGTAATATTAATATTCATGTTTGGGAGGTTTCAATGAACGGATCATGTAATCGGTATAACTGTGGACTTCTTCGCAAGAAGTCAAATATAATGGTAGTCCCTACTCGAGGGAAATCGATAACGGTATGCTAGTTCTACCTTCCCACTAGAGAGGGATAATCGGTAATTACAAGGTGCATTAGGTCTAACGAACCCGCCGTTAGCTACGGGATCCTTCAAAGTCTATTCCCATTTATACTTGTCTTTGTAATCCGTACATACTTATAAAAAAATATTTTAAAACAATATAGAGCATTTCGGTTCTTATCAAATCATGTAATTTCATTTTGATAACCGTAAATTCAAGTAACGGTAAAACATATCTAGTGACAACAAGAATATTTAAAATAACGGTAATCATCTCACATAACTATTTCGGTATCATATCAAGTAAAAGACTTGTCCCTCATGCAACTCAAAATAATTGGTAACATATTCATATTAAAATCAGTGTAAATCATGCAAGTTATGAAAATACAAATTGCGGTAAGATTACTACTCACAGTACTCGTACCAAAATACCAAATGCTTCACCTCGAGCAATTCGTACAAATTTCTCCGATCAATCTATAATTACATAATATCAATTTCATGTTAATTTCCTTGTTTAGGCTAATTCATAGCTAATTTAGACTTACTAACCCTCGAGGTTTCATATTTGACTCTTAATTCGCCGAATTATATTTACCCACATATGAGTAATTACTAATCTATCAACTCCAACCTATTCATATAATTTATTAATCCAATTTCATAAAGTTCTATTGATTCTTTAGGAAGAAAATTCTCAATTGTGTGAATGAACTAGTATAATTTCTATTACTCTGTAGTTCCAATCATGATAATCGAAATTAAAATCTACCAGAAGAAGAAGCTCAAGTAATACCCGTAAGACACAATTAGTGCTTAAGATTCCTCAACAGTTATAGCTATGGTTCCAACGCACTGCATCAACTTCTTCCTCCTTCTTTTCTCTTTTCTTTCTTTCCTTCTCTGCTCGTTTTTTGGTATTTCGTTTCTCTGAAGCTTTTGCTTCGTTCCCCTTCCCCTAACTCTTTTCAATTGGCAGATATGTTCTAATGGGCTTCGACCCTTTTCTTTCAATTCCTTATCCCTTTTTCATTTTTTTTTGTTTTGTTTTGTTTTATTAGTTAGTTCTTTTTTTCTTCTTTGGACTTAAATTATTCACTAAATATCCGATATATCCTCTTTTAAAATATTGGGGCATTACATTGACCATGGGGTTTGAGATTAGTTTGCTGCCATGTATTCAAGCTCCCACTAGGTAAACTCCACGAAAAACCTGGATGCCTTTGACCCATAGAATTATATTTGTTCCCACCTTGGTAGTTTCCCCTATTAAAATTTTCCACTACGTTGACTTTCTCAGCTGATGCTTGACACTCATGTGTAGGGTGTCCCAATCCACAAAAGTCACATGATGTTTGCGGCTCATTCTGTACCTTGGCCAATGTCAACTTTTTTTTATCTCCTTGGCTATGGTGTCTAGCTTGGCTTGCGTGGATGTGTTAGAGTCCACCTGGTGAACCCCAACTGATTTTCTTCTGTCATTACTCTCAGTCGGCCACTGATTAGAATACTCAGATAATTCATTACGGATTAAGATAACCTCCTCCGGCATTTTCTTCATTAGTGGACATCCACATGCAGTATTCAGAGTTCGTCGCGAGGATGTATCAGTCCATCCCAAAAATCCTGGAGTTGCATCCACAAATCGATTCCATTGTGCTGACACTTCCTGACTATCTCCTTGAATCGTTCCCAAGATTCAAAAACCATTTCTGTCTCCTTCTGGCAGAAATTGTGGATTTCCTTTTTGAACTTCCCTGTTTTTACCGCTGAGAAGTACTTGTCAAGAAACTTCTTGGTCATATATTCCCATGTCCTGATAGAACTTGCGGGTAAGCCACGAAGTCATTGCTTCGCGTCATCTTTCAATGAAAAGGGGAATACCCTTAAGTAGATTGCATCCTTTGAAACTCCATTGTATTGGAATGTGTTCATGATATCTTCAAAGTCCATCAAGTGAGTATTAGGATCTCCGTTCACCTTCCCTATGAAAGTGCAGTTGTTTTGGATGGTTTGAAGCAAGCGTTGCTTCAATTCGAAGTTGTTTGCTGCTATGGGTGGAGGTTTGACACTTGACAATCCTTGATTATAGACTGGCCTAGCATAGTCACCCAATGATCTTCCAGACCTGGGTGCTGCATTCTCGAACTGGTCTTCAACTAAGGGTTGGTTTAGATTGAATCTTCGACCCCCATCATCGTTGATGGTCTCATTAGTAATTCTCCGTGCAACTTCTAGTTGTGCTACCTCTCTTGCAGCTAAGTCTACTCCATCATTCTCTTCGTTTTCCATGGTATCTTGAGTCGAAGTTTGACCCAAGATTTTTTCTGTTAAGTCTCTTTTTTTTCTCAGTTGTCGCAGGTGTTTTTCCAACTCTGGTTCGTAGGTTATCACTTCCTTTGAAGACGATCGAGTCATACACCAGAGAAATCAAACCTGTATCATGCACACAAGTATGAAATGTGAATAAATAAAGTAAAAAGTGGTTCCTGAATTAGTACTAAAAACTATTTTAAACATTATTGATTGTCAATCCCCGGCAACAATGCCTAAATTTGACGAGCGCAACACACAACACAAAATTATTGCTTGCTAATCAAAGATAGTATAGATTTATTATCATCTCCACAAGGATTGGATTTAAACAGTGTTCGAATAATCTTCAGTTGATTACTATCCAGGAAAATTAACACTTGATTTGATAACTGGTACTACATTGAACTACTAAAAATTAAGCAAATAACAATTGATCACAAAAGACAGCAGATGAGCAACAAAGAAATATCAATGAGAGGGATAAGGGTATTTGACTAGATAGGTGAAAGATAACCGACTCGGAATCCAATTCTTGAGTTAATTTACTCTATAATACGGTTGATCCTCACGAATTCAACCGATAATCAGATTGCACTTGAAGTTAATATTCCTCTAAAGGGTAACTTCTCACGAATATTTCCCTATTTTCTAGTTCGATTAACAATTCAAGAGGCTCTTTCGATTACCTATTTGAATCACGAATTTAATTTATAGCATAAGATGTGACGAAATTCAATATCAAACTCCTCTTTCGAATAAGCAAAACAACAAATAACTCACAATACAAATTAAAGCTCCATCAACTAATTCTAAAAATTATCAAGAATCAAATACCTAATTATGTTATCGAAATATCATATCTGTCAACACCCTAATAGAAATTACTCCATAACAATGGAGTAATATATCTCAAATAAATTTAAGAATAAAGAAAATATCAAAGCTAATGATTTTGATACAAACTCTCGTATTGCACCGATTGCAGGTTGTATTATTGATGAATTCTTGAGTCTTCTTGCCTTGGTTGGTTCTCCAATCTTTCGTAGGTCAAAAAGTCCCTTCAAAATCATGTTTTTGGTGTATTTATATCATATAGAAACAAGCCCGGACGAAACTACCCTTTCCTAACCGAATTTGGAAATGACTCTGAAAAATTTTACACAGCCGCGCCGCACGCCGCCCCGCCCCATGCGGCGCGCTAGTGAGGAAATCCAGAGAGCTCGCATTTTTCTTGTCAGGCTACCTTTGCACTGCGGCGCCCCATGTGGTGCGGTAGTGGTCTTTTCTCAGAGTAAATTCATGTGTTCACTTTTTGATATTTGGACTTGGTCCTCGACCCCCGAACATGATCCCGGCCTAATTTCTTGGGCTTCCACTAAGACTTCAAAGCTCCAACTTGTTCGATTTCGCTTCAAATTATCTAAATAGCTCAGAATTATTTCCTACAATGCATAAAACACGTAATAAGTATAATTTACTATCAATTAAGCTCAAACACACGTAAAATGCAAGTATCATCTTCGATGAGTCAGATGCCGACGGTTTGACTTTTCCTCATAATGATGCCCTCGTTATTACTTTACGCATTTTAGATACCGATGTCAAACGCATCATGGTGGATGATGGAAGTGGTGCATGCATTATCCATCCCCGAGTCCTTACCCAAATAAGGGTCGATGATAAGATAGTGCCACGCTGCATCACGCTAGCCAGTTTTAATAATGCAGTTGAGCGAACATTCGGGGAAATTACACTCCCCGTCTTGGCCGGTAGCGTGACTATGGAGACAATATTTCCACATCATGGACCAGGCCACCGCGTACAATGCCATAGTGGGACGACCATGGATAAACCCCATGAGAGCCATCCCATCCATCCTATACCAAGAAATTAAGTTCCCGACACCATGGGGGATATTCAGCATACACGGAGAATAGTGTACGTCTCGAGAATGCTACCGCATTGCATTGGACAGCATGACCATCCAACAGAAAAAAAGACAAAGAAAAAGAGGCATAGCAATCAACAGGGTCGAGGTCGAAATAAGAAGAAATCAGGGATGTCATCATGGATCCCGACCTGGTCGAGGCTGCAGGTTTGACCATAGAAGACCTCTAACCCGTTCAATTGGACCTCAACGATCATAGCAAGAAACCCTATATCGACTGGATACTCCAGGAACCAGGTAAATTCAGTCAATTCTTAATAGATAATGCTAGTTTGTTTGCTTTCAGCCATGCAGATATGCTGGGCATCCCAAAGGAAATCTCCATACACAAGTTAAATGTCGAACCATTTCATCCCCCAGTAAGGCAAGTCAGACGTAAATTCAACTCCACCATCAATGATGCAGTCCGGAAGGAGGTGGAAAAATTATTAGAAAATGGCTCCATCAAGGAGTCGAAGTACCCAAAGTGGATTGCCAATGTAGTGATGGTCAAAATGAAAAATGGGAAATGGCGGATGTGCGTAGATTTCACAGACTTGGACAAAGCATGTCCGAAGGATTTGTTCCTATTACCCCACATCGAACAACTCATCGACGCAACAGCCGGGCATGAACTACTGAGTTTCTTAGATGCTTACTCGGGCTATAATCAAATTCTCATGGAGGAAGAAGACCAGGAGAAGACCACGTTCATCACCTACCAAGGAACGTATTGCTATCGGGTCATGCCGTTTGGACTAAAAAATGCAGGGGCTACTTATCAAAGGGTGGTAACCAAGATGTTCAATGACCAGTTCGGTAAGACCATGGAGGTATATATAGACGATATGTTGGTAAAATCCAAAAGGGCAGAGGATCATATCGATCATTTGAAAGAAACTTTCGACATACTTAGACGATACAGAATGAAGCAGAACCCAGAGAAATGTGCGTTTGGCGTAGCCTCGGGAAAATTCTTGGGTTTCTTGGTGTCGCAGCGAGGGATCGAGGCCAATCCCGACCAAATCAAATCTATCGAGGGGATACCAGAACTCTTAACCACCAAAAAGCAAGTCCAAAGGTTGACTGGTCGTATCGCCGCCCTATCAATGTTTATTTCGCGGTCGTCGGATAATGCCACAATATGTTTGGCATACTCAAGAAGGAAAACGACCTCGAATAGACTTCTGAGTGCATCCAGGTTCTGCGAGAACTAAAGGCATACCTATCATCACCGCCCCTGCTCTTGAAACCTGAACCTAGGGAGCAATTTCGCGTCTATCTAGCCGTATTCGAGGTAGCAGTAAGTGCAATCTTGATCCATGAAAACAAAGGTACGCAATACTCCACCTATTATATTAGCAAAACACTCGTCGACACCGAGACGAGGTACCCACACCTCGAAAAAATGGCTCTAGCCTTGGTCGTAGCTTCACGGAAGCTTAGACCCTATTTCCAATGCCACCCAATCTCGGTCGTCATAACTTTTCCCCTGAGGAGCATTTTGCATAAACCTGAGCTACCGGGGAGGCTAGCCAAATAGGCCATCGAGCTAAGTGAGTACGATATCACATACCAGGCGCGAACGACAATAAAGTCATAAGTGCTCGCCAACTTCATCGCCGACTTCAGTGCAACAATAATGACTGGAGTCAAAAGGAAAGTCGTCCAAACTTCCCTCCAAACACAAGACCTCTGGGTGCTATACACCGATGGAGCATCCAACGTATCAAGGTCCGGACTGGGACTTGTACTCGAGATCCCAATAGGCAAAGTAATTCGCCAGTCCATAAGGTGCCCGAATATGACTAAGAATGAGGACGAGTATTAGGCCGAAATTGCAGGGGTAAGGCTAGCACTCAAATATGGGGAGAAATGGTTTAAACTCCGTTGTGACTCCCAACTCGTAGTCAACAAGTCATAGGGATTTTCCAAATCAAGGAATAAAGATTGCAAAAATACCAGACCAAAATCTGCAAGCTATTGCCTCAGTTCGACGAATGCCAGCTCGATCAAATCCTACGAGCACAGAATGCCGAAGCAGACGGCCTCATCCAACTAGTCGCAGCCACCAAAAGCATCACGACTGGAGATAAAAGCATAGTCCACCTCCTTAACTCATCACTAGACCAAATCAAGGTAAGAACTGTAAACTTAACTTGGGACTGTCGCAATCGCATTATTGCATATTTGCAGGATGGCACACTCCCAGGCAACAAACAAGAGGCCAAGAAACTAAGAACGCATGCGGCCAGATATAGTCTCCTTTATAACGATCTGTACAAGAGGACTTACGGTGACTATCTGGCGAAGTTCTTGGGCCTGAACCAAACCCAACACATCCTCTAAGAAGTCCATGAAGGCCATTGTGGAGCTCATTCCGGCAATCTAGCACTGGTCAAATGCCTCATACGTGTGGGTTACTACTGGCCCACCATGAAAAAGGATGCCGCAGACTTTGTGAGAAAATGCGAACAGTGCCAGAAGTACTCCCCAATGATTCACCAAGCAGGCGAACACCTCGACTCAGTCACCTTCCCTTGGCCGTTCATCAAATGGGGAATGGACATCGTGGGCCCCCTCTCATCAGGGTGAGGTAATGTACGATTCCTTTTGGTTTTAACTGACTATTTCTCTAAATGGATAGAAGCAGGAGCATTCACCCAAATACGGGAACATGAGGTAATCACCTTTATATGGAGAAACATCATATGCTAATTCGGCCTACCCAAGGAAATTAGCTGTGACAACGGACCATAATTCACGGGGAAGAAAACCACCAAATTCTTCGAGAAATGGCACATTAAGAGAATACTCTCAACCCTATACCACCCAGCAGGTAACGGGAAAACAGAGTCCTCCAATAAGTCAATACTAAACTATAGTAAAAAATACTACCAGAAGTATTATGGGCCTACCGAACAACTCCAAAAACGAACACATGAGAGATGCCCTACTCTATGGTCTATGAGACCGAGGCAGTAATAGCAGTCGAGGTCGGAGAACCTAGACTAAGGTACTTCCATGAAAGCGGCATGAGTAACGATGAGAACAGAAGGCAGGAACTCGACGAAGTCGACGAACGAAGGAATATGGCCTACATAAGAATGGCTTCCCAAAAACAATAAGCAGAATGCTATTACAACAAGAACGCAAAGGTCAAACCGCTCAAAGTCGGGGACAACGCACTGAAAGCTAAAACTCAAGCGAGCAAAAATCCCGGGGAAGGCAAGTTGGGAACAAATTGGGATGGTCCGTATAAAATCACAGCCAAAGCAAACAAGGGTTTATTCCAACTAGAGACAGTAGAAGGAAAGCTATTACCAAACAATTGGAATATCAGCCACCTCAAATACTTCAACTTCTAAGAGAAAAAACGTCCATCAAGACGTACTCTTTTTTCCTCACTTGAGTTTTGTTCCATTTGGGTTTTCTCAAGGAGTTTTTTAATGAGGCAGCGAAGGGAACGCTTCGAGTTGAAGTACATAAAGATAAGGTTATGGCTACGATTTTATTGCTCTACCTCTCAATACGCTCCAAGTCAACCAATGAAGAGACTAGATAGACTGGGACTGGGACTGGAACACCAGCCAACACCTAAAAATTTGTAAATTTCTCCAAGTATGTAACCAAAGCAACAATGTCAAAGCAATAAGAAACTTACGCTTATCAACACACCTTTTTCATGTTAAGGTTATGTTCGACCCCGCTCGCACAAACACCTGCCGGCCCTCGACCAAGTATGTAACCAAAGCAAAAATGTCAAAGCAATAAGAAACTTACACTTATCAACACACCTTTTTCGTGTTAAGGTTATGTTCGACCCCGGACGAACAAAGACATTTCGGCCCTCGACCATGATTTAATGAAAGGTTATGTTCGACCCCACTCGAACAAACACCTATCGGCCCTCAGCCGCAATTTAATGAAAGGTTATGTTCGATCTCGCTCGAACAAATACCTACCATCCCTCGGTCGCGATTTAATGAAAGGTTATGTTCGACCCCGCTCGAACAAACACCTACCGGCCCCCGGCCACGATTTAGTGAAAGGTTATGTTCGACCTCGTGGCCGAGGGCCGGCAGGGAACAACCACATCCCAACAAACAAACAAAAAATACACACAAGTACAGAAAATAAACCACAAGAAAAGAAGAAGATGCAAGGAACAACTTTGATATTTCACAAACTTAAAACTGTTTACAATAGGCTCGTGAAGACGCCGACAAAATATACACAAAAGATCAAAAGGAAAAACTACTGATCACAACCATTAGGGCCTTCAACATCCTCCCCAACTTCTCCCTCAACAACATCTCCACCTAGACCATCAACACCCTCGCCATCGCCACCTTCTCCCTTAGGATATGCGGCATCATACCAACCATTCTCCTCGAGCCGGTCTACGCACTAGTCCCCCTCGTCATCACCGGCCTCGGGAATAACCGGATCATACCCAAGCGACTCGAGCTTCACGAGCCTTAGCACAAACAACTTTGAGGGCAGACTCAGAAACGGATCCCGCTGCATGTAAATCTCGAAAGAAATCAAACTGGGCCTCGACGTGGATCCACTTCTCGTACAACTCCGGGGGAACATTGGGAAAATCTAAAGTGCATGAAGAGGACGGTTGTGCCAGTTACTGGGCCTTCTCGGCCTCCAGAATAGCAACTCGGTCGTACAAGCCAGAAGTTTCTTTCTCCAACTCTCTGATCCTCTCATCAAGTCACTCTTCTTTGAGACTTGTTGTTGTTAAGTCATTTTCTCGCTCGGAGCGGAGAGTCCGAATAACCACTTCAAGAGACTCCGCTTTCCTCAAAGCCCCGACCGAGAAGAATCCGCCTTCTCTAGCTCCACCATCTTCTCGACGACCTCTCCGCTATGAGCCTCCGCCCTAAATTGATACTCCTCAAGCTGGGATTGCAGCAAAACCACCTGAGCTTGGAGATCACTGCACTAGGCTTCGACCCCCTTTTTGAGATCGAGCTCTTCCTCCTTGCTCCTCAATGTACCCTCCAAGATGCTACACTTCCCCACCATCCGCACTAGCTCCTCGTCCCTCTCCTTCAAGTCATCCCTCAATTGGCGCGCATCGCCGCTTTTGCGAAGCCGGCACCGAAGCTCTATGTACTTGTCAAGGACTCTGAAGTACTTGTCCTTCTACTTCACATAAATATCTTTACGCCTCTGCTCCCTACGAGCACTCTCAATCTCCAGGACAACCGTCTACAAAACGAACAAAAGAAGTTTTAGACTGTGAAAGAACAAAACCAAAGGAAAACAACCAACAACGAATGTACTTACCCGAAGGGCGAGGCTGGAAATGTTAGTTGACAGGTCACTGTCATTCATATCCTTGAGGGTCTTACCCTCAACTTCAGAACTAAGAGGAATAAGGGATGGGATAATCTTCTCGGTATCCATGGGAAGATTACGGTCCATCGGGATTGTAATAGTCCTCGAACCTCCCTCCAACCTCACTTCAAGTTGAGTAAGTCCCTCGTCGATCATCCTCAGATCATCTACATCTATGTCGCAATCGGATCCAACATCCTGCTCAGCAACAACCTTACTTCTATCATCAGTCGAAGGAGGTACGTCTGCCGCAACCCCGGAAGATGAGGCCTCTTCGCGTCTTGGAAGAACAGGGCCGCCATTGTTCAGCACGCCTTCGACCGCAACCCCTGCAGGTCATATATCTGTATCCTCTAAACAAACAGCCTCATGACTAGCTTCAGGGCTCTCCCCGATATGCACTGTGACTGTCTCCCGCAAGACAAAACCACAGTCTCCTGCATCAGCGGCCATCGACCTCTCTCCCCCGATGTCCACGGCCCTCCTCTTACGAGGCATCAAATCTCCATCACCAAGCAAAAGTTCATCCTCCTCATCTATAAGAAAATACAAGGGAGAAGATGATGTTTTCACGACCGAAGTCTCCACGGCCAAAGAAGGGACAGATTCGGATGCAACCACTGGAGGGACCGAGACACGAGAAACATCAGCCGCAGTCGAAGAAGGGGCGGGAGACGAGGACGTAATAGCTTTCCTCTTTCGGAACGAGGGTGTGGGAGCTTTCAACCTCCTCGAAGATCCCCTAGCCGAAGCTAGGAAAACACAAGGAAAGGGGAAAGTCAGCAAAGGTAAACAAAAATAAGAAGAGAGAACTAAGACACCAATGATAGAAGGAACTTACCAGCTGAAGGGAGAGCATCCCCAAACTTCTTAAAGAAACCCGACCACTCACGAATCCCTGCAATATAAGGGAGGATCCGACCAACCAAGTCAGAAATGTGAGCGACCGAAGGAGAAGGCGAGGTCTTGGCTGCATAAGAAAAAGGCAAGAGGTCAAAGCCCACGACCAAGCACAGGAAAAAAATCAAATAATTACAAACAAGGAAATTAGGTACTTACGAGCATAATTCCAAGCCTCGGGAAAACCGTCGTGTTGGACACCACGTCCTTGGTTCTTATGAAGAAGAAGTTGCACTAGAATTGGTGGTTGGCTTTATCGTCCATCTTTACCACCAAGCACTTGTTTCCTCGGTGGCGAAGATTCAATATCGTCCCCCTATAAAAGCTAGGGGCAAAATATATGTATTAAATGTCGAAGTGTCAATTCGACCCCGGCTAGCTCGACAAATTTGGTAAGCATCTTTATAAGTTTATAAATGTACGGTGCGAGCTAAGCTGGGCAAATGCCGTAATAATGAAAAAATTCCTCCGCCAATGGTAAGAGAGGGAGAGTGAAGCCGACTTGGAAAGGGTAGGCGTAGAAGGTGCAATACCCAGGACGGTGAACCTGCAGCGTATCCCACCCAGCCGGGATTAATTCAATATGATTGGGAAGGAGGAACTTAGCCTTAAGCTCTTCCAATTCCTTCACCGTCATCACTGACCGAAAGGCCCCAAGGCCAGCTTCAGGTAATTTGGTGAAATCGGATCTGGAATCAGGGTTGCGAGGAATTATCTCCTCCACCATTAGGAAGGTTTCATCCTCAACAGCGGCAAGAACACTCTCCTCATGAGGGGAATACACCACTGCCAAGGGGGCACATGACTCCCCTCACCAGACTTAGAAGGAATGTTAGACATAGTTTGAAATAGGAAAGAGAGTTATCAAACAAGGAAAATCTAAGAACAATACGAATCACTAGAACAGAGAAGAGACGTCGAAGCAAGAAGAGAGCAAGAGAAAAATATGGGATTTCGAAGCAACAGAAAACTTAAACTTCAAAATCGTGTCCAAATACCTTTATTTATAAAGGTCTTGACACCAGAACCAAAAACGGCTCATCATCACTGGCAACGGAACCAAAGCGGTAGGTTCAATCAGGGGTCACACGCGAAATGAAACAACGCATCAGGAATATGCATCATAATGATGCATGACGTAATGACGTCATCGTAACTCGTGGACAGCATAGTTCCAGCAAATCGCCCAAGAAAATCGAAGCGTTTGAAATGTGCGGTCCACATAGGGCCACACTGCCAGTTCGCCACAACCACTATGGCCTGCATAGCTCGCTCGATTGAGTTGACCGCAAAGAACAAGATCCAGTCATCGAGCTCGCCTGAAGTCGGCCTTAATAAGCGGAGGGACTAACTGTATGGGTCAAAATCTGTCTTTAGAATATTCAAGCCTAGATAGTACTAAGGGAAGAGTTCCTAAGTCGCCGTTTGTCAAAATGGCCCAAGGAGCAGCGAATTCTGTGATTGAAGAGCCAACGAGAGCCGTAGTCGAGGTGTCAAGAAGGGTCGAGGCCGAGGTCGAGTACCGTTGACAGAGTTTTAACGGCTAGTTTTCAAGAGAAATTAAAGAGAATATTCTAGTGGATAATCTCTGCACTTATACTATTAGGATTTCTTAGGAACATGTTCCCTATAAATAGAAAAGGAGAGAATGATAAGGGACATGTGGTATTCATTTGTAAAAAATACACCTTGACTTGAGAAAGAGAATCGAATCTCACTTGCTAAGATACAAACATCACCTTTTTCACTAAAATTCTTGTCTATACTTTTTCACTAGATCCAAGAATAACTCAAATATTCAAGGGATTGTCTGTCATTCATCATTGTCAGATAGAACATCCACTTATTTCATCCTTTCTTGGGTGAATCATTCCTTCTATTTACTTAAATGTCATTTATTGCTATTCATTATTATTGAATGCTACATTATTGCTTCTGATTTCTAGAACATTTATTGTATGCCACTGTCACTGTCCGACCAAATCTACGTAATATTTGTTGTTTCTTTAAGAACTCCATCTAAGGATATTATTGTTAGCTAAGATTAATCCCTATTTATTTATATTTAGATATTTGAACCAAGATTTTGTTTTTGTCAAACAAGTAATAATATCAATCTTTTGGGAAACGAACGGAGTAACAACCCTCTCCTACTTACCACAACAAATTCTCTTGAAGTAATCTTTATTTGTTTATTATTGATTTGTGAACTTGATCACGACGATGATAATTAAATTGGAATCTAGGCGAATATGCCCAAGATGTCAGCTTTTATCACCTTATTTCTTTTAATTTATTCTATAGAAAAAGTAGAAAATTAAAGAGTGGGTTAATTTCTAGCGTGCCCGGAACCAAAGTATGATATTTTTGGACCCAAACGACGAAAATAGGTAAAAAAAATAACTGATACTATTTTTATATATAGCGCAGTTATTTACCCCGCTATACCTTAACGACACGTTTGTCCGTTAAGATATAATGCATGTAATATATGCGCTGTATTCAGTATTTGCATTTTGACTGCATAGCGCATCAATTACCTGTGCTATCCATAGGATTTGTCTATGCTATTCACTTATCTCAAGACCACACTTTGGTTTCGGACTTGCAAATCCTATGTTAAATAAATAGCATAGACAAATCCTATGTCAAAGCCGTTCAAGTTTGGAGCGATATGCAGGAAATAAGGTATTGAATTGACCAAAAGGAATTAGCGTAGACAAATTCTATGGATAGCACCGGTCGTGCGCTATGCAGTCAAATTATAAATATTGAGTATAGTGTATATATTACATGCGCTATACCTTAACGGACAAACGTATCATTAAGGTATAATGTGGTAAATAACCGCGCTATATATAAAATGGTGATCAATTATTTTTTCACCTATTTTTGTCGTTTGAGTCTAAAAAAATCACACTTTCATTCCGGACTCGCTTATGGTGCACGCACAGATGTGACATACCCCAGAAAACACCTAGAACTAATCGAAAAATTAAATAAAAAGCTTAAGACAGAGAAGTGTTCAGATTTGGAAGCTTTGCAATACCTAATTAATAGTAAAAAAGAAAGTAGTTCCACACTACTACCTTATCATCCTCGAAAATTAATTTAAAAAATTGCGACTAGTGCTTTATTCATTTTATTATTTCAGTCTCCTAGTAATGGTAAAACCAAGAAGTCACTATCCTAACTCTGAAATGCATCCTTATTTTTAATAACTAATCTTTGTGAAGATGTGTTGTCGATTTTTAACCTGTTAAGATCTGATCTTGACATTAAACTAAACTTATGTCGAAGGTGTATGCACTTGGTGTGGTTTAGAATTGGAATTCAATAAGTATAAATCTTCAGATGTCCAACAACTATGATGGTCTGACTAATTTGTCCTATAATTATTATACCTGCCAAAATCTGCTGCAAGTTGAGGATATGATCTTTTAATTTTGGTGGGATAAATTGATCGTGAGAGTCTCTAACACATTCTGAACTTGTATATCTGTCAATTTCGTCGCATGGTCTATGTGTAGGGGCGGAGCTAGGGGCACAACAAAGTAAAAATATACATATTTACCCAAAATATTCTAAACTCCTAAACAAATACATTATGATAAATTTCTTAAAAGGTAGAGTATACTGGTAAGGTTTAATGTGTAAATTCTTATATACAGTATCCCAATTTGTGATTCAAGCTAATCAGATTTGAGGTAAATGTTTATGTATACAGTATACGAATTAGAGTTTTTTTTTTTTTTTTTTTTTGTAAGAGAGGAAACTCGCAGCCGCTACAATCTCTACCACAGCCTCTCACCTTCAGGTGAGCACTTTGTGCGCACTGGATAAACTTTATTGGTAAAAAAAAAGCGGGTAATGGCGGGTCGCTTTTAATTAAAGACCAAATGGATCAACAACTTTGGATGGGGGCATGCCACGTGTGTCGTCCATCAAGTTAGAGGTATATTTATTTTATTAGTAAGACGGTAGAGGTTCTTTTGAACCAATAGTGTATCAGAGTGCAATTCTAAATAAATTTTAATAGTAGAGGAATATATCAGACCCTTTTCCGCAGAAACTATGACTGTGTTGATGTTAAATAGATAAATTTTACAGTTCATTAGTATATTATAAGGGATGATTCCTACAACAGATTTGACAAATGATGGCACCATTAACGTGTGTGCGCGCGTGTGTTCATTTAAGTTATTCTTGGTAAAAATTAAGTGAACACGAGAGGAGTGGAAGAAAAGTCGAAAGAGGTAAATTAAAGAATTAAGTATGGTGGTAAAAGTGAATCAAAAATTTGAAATTTATAGGTTCTAAATTTAAAGTTTATGAGTTATAAAATTTATTATATATACCTATTTAGTGGATTCTTAAATTACATACAAGATTTGGATCCGCATAGAACTATTAAGTTTTGTCGAAACCAACTGCTAAAAAATATAGCTTATACAAGATTGGGAGTGCAATTGGATCCACATAACGACCACTAAAGTTCACCTTTTGAATATTATAAAATAACTAAGGACGATTTCTAGTGTGATTATTTCATATAGAAATTCACAAGTGGCTTATGATTTCTTATGCATCAGCAAAAAGAATAAACAAAAAACTTTATTTCTTTATTCTTTTTCTTTTATACTTTATTTCTCTGCATTCAAGGATTGGAAGGAGATGGGTCATGGGTGTTTTTAAAGATGCATGGCCATTTGGTTGGGATATCATTATGAAATTCAAATGGTAATAATCAAAGAACGTTTAATGTTTTGCAGAATAAGAGTGTGGACAGGAATCTAGAAAAGTGAAGATAAATTAAGTTAAATACCTAATAGCGACATGTAATTTTAAATTAAATTAAAGTGGCAATCACTTTCTCAACAGCAAGGTATCTATCATATATACTTTCTCAACTCTAATTCGTATTACCCTCCGGGTTGCCCACCCCTCAATGCCTTCTGGGTTAAGCCTGTCGCACAGGACTTGTCTAGTACGGTTTATATCCCCTATGTGGTTTGCAAGCTATTACACATGGGGTTTATGTTTAACCAAAAAATAGGATCTTTGGTCAAAACTTATATTTAGAAGAAATCGGGCTACTGATAACCAAATAATACCTTACTTCCTCAACAATCCGCTTGAAAAGAAATAAAAATAGCAATGTGAATTAGCAAAAAAGAGATAAGGAATAGAATGATAATCTATCCCTCAAATTACGTAGAAGGCTTTTTTAAAGCAAGAAAATGTAAGCATATTTCAATAGTGCTCGGAACTTGTCCTTACAAGTGAGATTCTATAGGAGTATCCAATTATAACGTTTTCACCTATTTATGACGAATTCATTATGAGCATTAATGGTATTAATTGCTCGTTTTGGTTGATAATCATAACTGACACATTCGTAATTGTAAAGGCCTTGTAACGACTCCGATTCCCTTTCCTTATTTACTGCTGGTTTATGAATCTTCCTTCTTTTTGGTCTTGATTCATTCCGTTCGTGCCTCTTCAACAACTATTTAGGTTCGGTCATTTGTTCTTTACTGTCTCGTGGGTGTTTACTCCGCATCTTCCTTGCTCCATTAATTTCATTAATGGAATACGCCAGTTGTCACTTCACCATTATTCCATGTATCATGCTTAGTCAACTCAGTAAGGTTCCATGTATGACACCTTTTTTCCACCAATACAGATAGTCCCCCCACTTTCTGAATATTCTTCAATTGAATATTCGGAAAGTGGTAAGTATTTATGGCGGGAATTCTTTGCCGCCGCTTTTCTAGTATCATTGCATTTTCTTTGTATGTCACGTCTATTCAATGCATATGCCACGTTGTTCTTGACGATTGGTTCTGCAAGTTTTCAGCGCTTTTTAGAGTTTTACCGCGACTGCGTCAGTTACGAAGTGACGATTTCATTATGACGCTTCATAATGACCTTCTTTTAATGATGATTGTGTCTTCTTATAAATACTTCATTCTTATTTGATTTCTCAAAGTCCCTCTTCTGCAGTATTCTCTATATTACTATTCCTTCTTCCTTATGTATCTACTCTTTGTTAGTTCTCCATATAATCATGTCTTCTTCTACACCAGACCCTCGCAAGGTTGTTATGGTCAACGAGCTCGCTCTTTCTACTATCCCTACTAGAAGTAGGAGAGGTGGTAGAGTCCATAGTTTAGGCTCGTTGTCTAACCACAGTTCCTCTTCTCATTGCAATGCTGCTAAACCTTCCTCTTCTAAACCTAGGGCTCTTTTAACCCCTAGATCTTCTTCTAGGAATAGAGACTCGAGTGAACCAGTGCGTGAACTAACAGTTGCAGAGATTGTTCCCCAAGAATTTTCTTTTTCATTCGATCATGAATCCATTAGAAATCAAGTTTCATCCATAGCTTCCCTTAATCATGTCGACCTTTATCCTACCTTGATTACCACTGGTCTTATTTTCCTGGTTAGAAGAGAATGTAATTGGAAACTAGATTTTCCAGTCTTAGTTCCCGGTTCCAACCAGAGAATAACTTCACACCAAGCTGGTTATTCTTTCGTTTACACTTACCCCTTTTACTCTAGGGTTTAAACCACCTATCGATCTAGTAATCATAGACTTCTGCCGTTACTTCAATATGTTTCTTGGACAAATTGGCCCCATTGTGTGGAGGGTTGTTGCATGCTTTCGTTATTTATCAGATCTGGCTTCTATGCCTTTTACTTTCCGGCACTTGCTTCATCTTTACTCTCCTAAACTATTTCGTGAAGGAGTTTTTTCCCTTGGCTAGAAGTAAGAGGGTATTAGTTAGTCCTGAAGATGACAGATACCGTGGCTGGTATGTCCGTTTTGTTGCTGCTTCCACTTGTGCTCTGGTGGGTGAAGAAAATATGCCTTTTCTAGAAAAATGGAATTTTGCACGTAAGTTTTTCCCCCTTGTTTTTTTTCTTTTATTTTTAAAAAGAAACTCATGTGATCACATGCCTACTTTTTCAGCAACCATGAATGTTTTCTAGGAAATTCCTAACTTCCGTGCTTGGGTAGATAAGTTGCTAATTATTGCTCCTATGGAGAAAAGATCTTGGAAATACCTTTCACAGAGATTTGGTTGGAAAGTGAAGATACACGATACTTTTTCCGCTTACTATCTTTCTTCTCCTTTCCCTTATTGATTCAAGAGTTTCTTATCTTGTCTTTTTTCTTTGCTAGAATTTTCCATTCGTGGTATTAGTCCCGCATTTGTTTCATCCACAAGGCTTTCCGTGACTCTTGCTCAGGAAAGAATTTTGAGCTCTTCTTCAAAAAGAAAGATTGATGGAGCCCGTGGCTCTGACGGTGAAGAAGACATTGAAGAGGGATCTTTGGAGCGAAGGACACGTGCCCATAGACGCGTGGTTTCTGATGATGAAAATACTCCTTCTCACGAACCTCTACTAGTGAGTGCCCCGTTGGTGATCTCTGATGAAGAAGTTAATGATCCCCTTAAGATTCTGTTGAAAAATTATTTGCTCGTGGCTTCGAAGGTGATGAAGCTTTTGGCCCTGTTTCTGAGGAATTGCCCCTCGCCTCCTTTCCAATATCAGTCCCCGTTAATCCTCGCGTGTCCTTACCTGAAGTTACTTCTGATGCTACCCCCGTGGCTGCTTCTACCTCATCTGCCATCCCCATGACTACTACTCCTCATGTAGAAGTTAAAACTTCCAGTAGCAAGAAGCCAATGAAGAAAGTTGTTGTCGAGGTTCCTGAAGGTGGGAACTTATTGAGGAAATCGGGTCAAGCCGACGTGTGGTTGAAACCTTTGTTAGGTCCTGCGGAGAAGTCAAAGTTGGAAAGTCATAGCTCGTTGACCTTGATGAATGATATTGTTCATTCTTCTTTGAAGGTACGAGTTTAATTATATTTCCTTTTTCTCTTCTTTTTGTCTATTCAAAACTCCTTCTCTTTCTTTATAGATTAACTTGATCGGTACGGAACTCATGAAAAGGGTTGTTCATGCAGATCAACAGGTTATTGATTATCGCACTGAGGCTGATAATTGGAAAGGACAATTTGAGGGTCTTCAATTGGATAAAAAAGTTTTGGCAGAGGAGAAGAATGCTTTAGAGCAACAAATGAAAATGATTGCTGATGAATTAGCGATTGAGAAAGCTTCTTCTAGTTAAGTTGGTAAGGATAAGGATATCCTTGAGTCCTCCTTTGCTGAACAACTTTTTAAGGCAACTGAAGAAATAAGGAGTTAGAAAGAACTTATTAATCAAAAAGAGGTTTATGCGGGAGAGCTGCTTCAAACTCTTACTCAAACTCAGGAAGATCCCCGCGCCTCTACTGATAAGATTCAGTTCTTAGAAAGATCACTTGCTCCTCTGAAGACAGCCTATGATGCCTCTGAAGCAGAGAAATAAGAATTGAGAGCCAAGATTAACCAGTGGGAGAAGGATTATGAGATTCTCGAGGATAAGCTGACACTAGATGTGAGTTGAGCTTTTTTGAATACACGCCTCGAGACCCTAGTTGAGGCAAACCAGGAGAGTTTTCACCTTAGTGCTGAAATTTCCAAAGCTAAAGAATCTATTGAGAAAACTCAGCAACGTCAAAGCTTTTCCTCACTTGAAGCTGAAGATCTCGGAGGTGATGGACTCGTTCCTGGTGAAGCTGATGTGCAAGCCTCTTCTTCTCAAATTAATCCCTCTTCTCCCGTTGACGATTTTCCCGTGGATGATGCCTCCTTAGATGATGCTCCTTAGTTTTTTCTATTTTTTATTTGGTTGTTTTGTTCGCAACTTTTTAGTAGAAAGTTTCTGGGAAAGGTTGTTTTGTTTTTTGGTTACGCCTATCTTGTTTTGGGGTTTTAATGATAAACTAATACCTTTGTTTTCCCAAGGTTTAATATATGTTTCGGTTGTTTTTACCGTTTATTTTGCTCTTTGATATTTGAGTTTTTTCTTTGCACTTAAAAATGCTTAAACAGTCAGTGAATTTAATAAACACGGATATTCATAAAAGAGGGCCCTTTTATATTAACGACACTGATGAAGATGACGTCTCATCTTTATATTAGTGTAAATATATGAAAGACGAAGTAAACATGGAAAAGAAATAATTTGAGGAAGTTTTATGCTTTGAATTTTCAAATTTCGTACATCATTTTTCATTTATGCATATAACACTTTGTACAATATTTATGCATACAACACTTTCATAACTTCTTTCTTTGTAATAGATTTTTGAAATTCAAAATCGGGTCTATTATCATGTGATTAATTTTTGGCCTAAAACTCGTAACTCATGTCCTTTTTGCAAGCTTATGCCTTTCCAAGTTTTCTTCAAAGTTTCAGGCTTCTATATGTGTAGTCCCCCTAGTGTTAGAGTTTTGAAGTATTAAATCTCGAACACTGGAGTACTCCTTGCTTGTGGTCCATTTCCTGAAAAGGAAAATACAAACGGGACTCGGAGACATATGTTTAGATGATGACTGTATAACCTCTTTTTCTATTAGATAGGCTGTAACCTAGACTGGGAATTTATTTAGTATTTCGCCGCGTCTTTCGGGTCTAATATCATCATTTGGCACGGGCTAGCTTTTTGCCTATCATCTAAAATTGTTAGTATAATTCAAAAGAATAAAATAAATTTGTAATTGAGCGATACCTGTCCGTGGGTATTTTCTTCATCTAAAAGTAATACTTCTTTAGATGAACATCATTCCAATTTGATGGTAGTCTCTTCCATCCATTGTTTCCAACTCATATGCTCCCTTCAGCGATGCCTCGAATCCTATAGGGGCCTTTCCAATTTGGACTCAATTTTCCTACATTAGCTGTTTTTGTTAATTGAAATACTTTTTTGAGGGCGAAGTCCCCAATCTTGAAGTATCTCAGATTAGTTTTCCTGTTATAGTATCGCTCAATCATTTGTTTCTGAGCCGACATTCTTATTAGTGCTGCTTCTCTCCTTTCTTCCAGTAAATCCAAATTCATTCGCATCTCTTCCTCATTTGATTCCTCGGTTGCTTGTATATACCTTGTACTTGGTTCACCTATCTCAACTGGAATTAAGGCTTCAATACCATAGACAAGTGAAAACGGAGTCTCTCATATGCCTGTTTTTGTTGTCGTTCGATAAGCCCATAAAACTCCTGGTAGCACTTCGGGCCATTTGCCTTTTGACTCTTCTAATTTCCTCTTTAAATTATTAATAATAACTTTGTTTGTTGACTCAGTTTGCCCATTGTCCACATGGTGATAAGGTGAGGACGTTATCTGTTTAATCTGCCAACTATGAAAACATTCTGTGATTTTTATGCCTATGAATTGTGGGCCATTATCACACACGATTTCTTTTGGAACTCTGTGCCGACAGATAGTGTTTCGCCAAATAAAGTCCATGACTACTTTTTCTCGTATCTGTTTAAAAGCTCCTACCTCTTCCCATTTTGAAAAATAATCTGTCAATACTAATAAAAACCGTACCTTTCCTTCAGCTAGAGGTAAGGGACCCACGATATCTATACCCCCACTTCATGAAAGGCCATGGCGAAATAATCAGATGTAACAGCTCCGCTGGGCGATGCATATTATTTCCATATCATTGGCATTTATCACATTTAGCCACAAAACTTTCCGCATCTTCTTCTATTTTTGGCCAATAGTATCCTGCTCTTATTAGAGTTTTTACCAATGATCTTCCTCCAGTGTGATTGCTACAATGTCCCTTATGTACTTCTCTCATCATATATTTCGTTTGAGAAGGTACGAGATATCTTGCTAAAGGTCCTCCAAACATCTTTCGGTATAGATTTCCACGACTCAGACAGTACCGGGCAGCTTTTCAGCGAAGTAACTTAGACTTTTTCTTGCCTTCAGGTAAAATTCCATACTGCAAAAAGTTAACAAATTCGTTTCTCCAATCCCAAGTCAAATTGTTAAAATTTACCTCATTTTTATCTTGGTCGAGCGTCGAATGAAACAAATGTATTACTATAGCATTTTCTGCATTTGTTATTTCCGCAACAGACGCGAGGTTAGCTAATGCATCTACTTCTGCATTTTCCTCCTTGGGTATTTGCTCGATTTTCTATGACTGAAACTGTCTGATCAATTCCCGTGCCTTTTCCAAGTATTGTTGCATTCGTGCCTCTCTAGCTATGTAAGTCCCCTGTATCTTGTTAACTATTAGTTGCGAATCACTTTTGATTATAATTTTCTCTATACCGAGTTCTCGTGCTAGTTCCAAACCTGCAATCACAGCCTCATACTCTGTTTCATTGTTAGTAATGGGATAATATTTTATTGCTTGTCTTATGATTTCCCCTGAAGGTGGGATTAAAACAATACCTAAACCCGCTCCTTTAACATTCGAGGAGCTATCGGTAAATAAGATCCAAGTCCCCGGATTATATCCGGTAAATACATGTAGTTTTTTTTCTGCTTCAGGAACTATATTTGTGCTGAAATCTGCCACAAAATCTGCTAAAATTTGTGATTTTATTGCAGTTCTAGGCTGGTATATGATATCATATTCACTGAAATCTATCGCCCATTTAGCTAACCTACCGGATAGTTCTTGTTTATACAATATATTCCTTAGAGAAAAAAAAGTTACTACAGAGATAGGATGACATTGAAAATAAGGTCTCAACTTTTTAGATGCCATAATTAATGCTAAAACAAGTTTTTCCAAGTGAGGATATCGTGTTTCAGCATCCAGCAAAGATTTGCTAACATAATAAATTGGAGATTGTTTACCTCTATCTTCTCGCACCAATACTGCACTTGCCGCCATTTCTGATACGGCAAGATAAATGAGTAGCCTTTCTCCACCCTTCGGTTTAGCCAGTAGGGGTGGATTTGACAAATATGATTTTAGATTTTTGAGAGCTTGTTGGCGTTCGTCAGTCCACTCAAATTGGTTTTGCTTTTTCAATACTGAAAAGAATTTAAAACTTTTCTCTGAAGATTTGAAAATAAATCTTCCCAAATATGCTATCCTCCCTGTTAACCTCTGCACCTCTTTTTTGCTCGTGAGTATGTCAGGTATCTCCTCAATGGATTTGTGTAGGATTCACTTCAATACCCCTGTTACAAACAAGAAAGCCTAAAAACTTACCTGAAGCCACGCCAAAAGCATATTTTTCTGGATTTAGCTTCATATTGTACTTGCAGAGAATTTCGAAAGTGCTTGAAAGGTGTTGAAAATGATTCCATGCTTATGTTGACTTGACTAACATATCGTCAATGTAGACTTTCATAGTCTTTCCCATGTGTTCTTAAAATATTTTAGTCACCAATCTTTGATACGTGGCTCCAGTATTTTATAAACCAAAGGGCATGACTTTGTAACAATAAGTCCCCCTGTTTGTAATAAATGAAGTTTTTTCTTCATCTAGGGGATCCATATTTATTTGATTATAACTTGAATATGCATCTAAAAAACTTAACAGCTCATGACCTGCGATAGAATCAATTAATTGATCTATATGCGGTAAAGGAAATGAATCTTTTGGACAAGCTTTATTTAGATCAGTATAATCTATGCAAACCCATCATTTTCCATTCTTTTTTGGAACTACCATGGTATTAGCTAACCAGTTTGGATACTTTACCTCTCGTATTGATCCGATTTTTAAAAGTTTTTATACCTCATCCTCAATCACTTGATTTTTGAAGGACCCTTGCTTCCTTTTTTTTTTTTTGCTTGACTGGGGGGTACAATGGATCTTCATTCAGTTTGTGGGTAATCACCTCTGGTGGTATACCTGTTATATCTGAATGCGACCAAGCAAAGTAATCTGTGTTAGCTTCTAAAAATTTGACTAATTTACCTTTCATTTCCGGGCTCAATTTCGCTCCGATGTAAACTTTTCTATCTGGCCAGTGCTTGAACAATATGATAGCCTCAATTTCTTAAATTGTTGTTTTGATGTATTCATTCTCTTCTGGTTCTTGAATAACATCGGGTCTTGAATCCTTACTGAGCTCACTAAGCATGATACGTGGAATAATGGTGAAGTGACAACTGGCGTATTCCATTAATGAAATTAATGGAGTAAGGAAGATGCGGAGTAAACACCCACGAGATAGTAAAAAATAAATGACCGAGCCTAAACAGCTGTTGAAGAGGCACAAGCGGAATGAATCAAGACCAAAAAGAAGGAACTTTCATGAACCATCAGTAAAAATAAGGAAAGGAATCGGAGTCATTACAAGGCCTTTACAGTTACGAATGTGTCAGTTATGATTATCAACCATAATGAGCAATTAATACCATTATTACTCATAATGAATTCGTTATAAATAGGGGAAAACGTTATAATTGGATACTCCTATATAAGGATATAGAATCTCACTTGTAAGGACAAGTTCCGAGTACTATTGAAATATACTTACATTTTCTTGCTTCAAAAAAGTCTTCTACGTAATTTGAGGGATAGATTATCATTATATTCCTTATCTCTTTTTTACTAATTCACATTGCTATTATTATTTCTTTTCAAGCGGATTGTTGAGTAAGTAAGGTATTATTTGGTTATCAGTAGCCCGATTTCTTCTAAATATAGGCTTTGACCAAAGATCATTTTTTTGGTTAAACAAATTGGTTCCGTTACCGGAAATCTGATAATCTTTTTACTTTTCAAATCCTTCTTTCTCACAACTAAATTATGTCAACTGGTAACAACAATAACCAACTGAATCTTCAAGAGGTAACACCACCACATCACTCTCCAACAAAATCCCCTCGCCAGTCCCGAGGAGGATCATCTGAGAGATCCACGTCACACGCTAATGATCAACAAGGGGACGAACAAACTGTAGAACAAGACGTTCTAAAGCAGTTGATTGCAGAACACGTGAATAATACTCTTCAGGCCTTTATTAGGGGGTTGCCTAACACGCCGCAAACCCATCCTCCAGCCAATACGGCGACTTTAGAAAACCCACGCTCGGGGCTCGATAATTCTGGAAGTGGAGGAGTTCCTAATGAATCCCGTGATGGGAGGTTAGGTATACATAATAACTTAAATTTACAAAGTTTGATACTAACTTTGCAGAAATAGTTGAAAGAGCAGAACGATCGCATAGAGCAAATACCAGGCGTACCTCCCGTAATAAAAGGTGTGGATATTGATAAGTATTCGCAGCAACCTTGGAAGCCGAGTGCGGCTCCTCTGCCAATTCCTAAAAAGTTTAAAATGCCTGATATTCTAAAATATGATGGGACAACCGACCCACGAGATCATGTAACTGCATTTACAACTGGCGTAAAGGGCAGTGATTTAACCAAGCAGGAAATTGAATCAGTTTTGATAAAACAAATTGGAGAAATACTCACGAAAGGGGCATTAATATGGTATTCTCTTTTACCTGAAAACTCTACTAATTCTTTTGCTGAGCTTGCAGATTCATTCATAAAAGCACATTCGGGAGCTCAGGAGGTTGAAAAAATGATGGAAGACATCTTTAAGGTAAAATAAGGAGATACAGAGTTACTTAGGAAATTTGTGGATAGATTGCAATGTGAAGGGATGATGCTACCACAAGTGCCTGATAATTAGGCAGCTATGGCATTCACAAGAAATTTAAATGAAAAAAGATCAGAATCCATGAGAAGACTTAAGGAAAGTTTGCGAGAATTTCTTGCTACAACATGGAATGATGTGTACAATAGGTACAACACACCCAACTCTCTTTTAATTCAATTAAATTTGAACTCCCAAAAATAAAGGTTGAGTTCCTCATCGGCGAGCAAAATTAGGTTTTTACATGACATATGGACACCCCAAGAAATCAAACTGAAAAAAGAATTTCAAAAAGTAAAATAACACTTCGAAAATAAAAAATTTAGCTAAGAAAATAGATCACCTTCAAAAAAAGAATACACACTTGCACGTTTCATCAAAGCACCAATTTTTCATCTCTAGCACTTGAAATAATGAAAACCCAACAAACAATTTGAATTAGAACTCCAAAAAAATTACGAACGCTTAGATGAAAAGTTACAAATTTGGTTCAAAATATTGATCGAAATCAAAGAAAAAAGAACCTCACATTAAGAACTATTTAATTTGCTATCACCCCTATTTTCTCAGTAATTAACCAAAATGGAGATGAAAAAGAAAGTTAAAAAATGGCACATAGAGAGAGTATTTTTTCAGTTTTGAAATGATAAAAGGAGTCGATCTTGGATTGAGGGGTCACGCTTTCAATACAGGGGAAATCATCTTCTTCTTCACTGCTTTCCATTTCCAATAGAATTTTCCCTTTTGTAGTTGTTGAAAATGGAAAATAAAGAGAGGGGCAGAGTTCCAATCAGTTCGTCAAGTTAGGGGTATATGTGTTTTAATAGTAAGATGGTAGGGATTTTTCTGAGCCAATAGTATAACGGATTACAACTCTAAATAATTTTTAATAGTAGAGGGATATATCAGACCCTTCTCCGTAGTTTCTAGGAGAGATTATCTCATGCGTTATGTTCAATCACATACTTCCGTAAAATATATTAGCGTATAGCGCAAGCCTACATGATCAGTTTCTTACAACAACCCTACATATAATTGTAGATCTTTACCCAATCCAACTGTTAGAGTCTCACATCAGTGTGAAAAGAGGTAATTGGTCTTTGTTATATTATATGATCTTGAGCAATCTTTACGTCACAAGCTATCATTAAGTTAAGTATTTTTGTGTACATATACGCTAAACAGATGAATCCAACGTAGTTACAAACTAGACCACGACGGACTAATTTACACCCGTGTCGCATAGGGTCTACTTAAGTAAAGCCCTTTGTACTAGGAATTTTTTAATATTCAGAGCTTTTTGATGGGTCCATCCCATAACTTAAAGAAGATATTTTTCTTCCTTTGAAAAAGACTTCTAATGTCAGTAGTCTTTCTTGAATTGGCAGCCAACGCTTTTTGAATTGTCCATATTGAAGAGTTTGAAATTTCTTTCTTTCTTTTGATGTCACTGATGACATCTAGAGGAGTATTAAATCTCTATAAATAGAGAGCTCCTGAGCCATTTGTATCACACCAAAAAGAGAGAGAAAAAAAAAGTGAGACATCACAGATAGGGTATAAGAAAATAGTCTGTGAGAAAAATAGAGAGTGGACGATATTGCAGTGAGGTGGGAATATCAAAAGAGGGTTATTTCTTTTGAGTGTTATAGTGGTCTTTGGAGTATTTTACTCGGACCTACAAAGTATAAAATTCCTTGCTATAGTGATATTAGTTGCTCCTCTCAGGGCCGTAATTTTTCCCTTATTCAAAAGGAGTTTTCACGTAAAAATTTTGGTATCGTTGTCACTCTTTTATTCTTGTTAATTACTGTATCTCGGTGCTACATTATTATTCCGCTTTTATTACTGTGAATATTATTTCTGTAGGGGGTTTATTCTCAACAACTGGTATCAGAGCTCAGGTTCTGCTCGTTCATAGAAATATTATTCACTGTCGGTAGTACTATACTCGGTAAAAAGTAAAAATGTCCGAAGTAAAGTACGAGGTAGCAAAATTTAATAAAGATAGCAATTTTTCAATATGCCAAAGAAGGATGAGAGATCTGCTCATCCAACAAGGATTATATAAGGTACTAGATGTTGATGCTAAAATGCCTGATACCATGAAAGCTGAGGATTGTACTGACTTGGATGAAAGGGTTGCTAGTACAATCAGGTTGCTTTATCAGATGATGTGGTAAATAACATCATTGATGAAGAAATCGCATGTGGTATTTGGACAAGGTTGGAAAGCCTATACATGTCCAAAACGCTAACAAATAAATTGAACCTGAAGAAGCAGCTATACACCCTACACATGGGTGAAGGTATGAATTTTTTGTAATATTTAAATGTGTTTGACGGACTAATCACACAGCTCGCCAATCTCGAAGTGAAAATCGAGGAAGAAGATAAAGTCATTTGTTGTTGAACTCGTTGCCATCTTCGTACGATAATCTGGCAACAACCATCCTGCACGGTAAGACTACCATTGAGTTGAATGATGACACATCGGCTCTTCTACTCAATGAGAAGATGAGAAAGAAGCCTGAAAATCAAGGACATGCTCTCATCACAGAAGGTAGAGGCAGGAGTTATCAAAGGAGTTCGAGCTACTATGGTAGATCCGGAACTCGTGGGAAGTCTAAGAACCAATCTAAATCAAGAGTTAGAAATTGCTACAATTGTGATCAACCAGGTCACGTCAAAAGAGATTGCCCAAATCCAAGGAAGGGCAAAGGTGAAACTAGTGGCCAGAAGAATGACGACAACACAACCGCCATGGTGCAAAACAATGATAATGTTGTCCTCTGTATAAACGAGGAAGAGGAATTTATGCACTTATTAGGTCCAAAGTCAGAATGGGTAGTTGATACAACAACATCTTACCATGCCACACCGGTAAGAGATCTTTTTAGCAGATATGTAGCAGGTGATTTCGGCCTTGTGAGAATGGGTAACACAAGTTACTCAAAGATTGCGGGGATCGGTGACATTTGTATCATGACAAATGTCGGATGCACATTGGTTCTAAAGGACGTGCGACATGTACCTGATTTGCGAATGAACTTGATCTCGGGAATCACTTTAGACCGAGATAGATATGAGAACTATTTTGCAAATCAAAAGTGAAGACTCACCAAGGGATCATTGGTGATTGCAAAGAGAGTTGCTCGTGGCACGTTATACAGGACAAATACAGAAATATGCCAAGGTGAATTGAACGCGGCACAAGAAGAGATTTCTGCAGATTTGTGGCACAAAAGAATAGGTTATATGAGCGAGAAGGGATTGCCAAAGGTACAGCGAGAAGGGATTGCCAAATCACTCATTTCTTATGCCAAAGGTACAACTATAAAACCTTGTGACTTCTATTTATTTGGTAAGCAGCTGTAACGACCCGACCGGTTGTTTTGAGCCCTGGCATGTCATTCGATGGTTCGAGGCCTTGAGTAGCTTCACTTCAGGTTTTATGACTTGTACGTGTAGTAGGAATTTAATTTTGGGAAGTTCGGAGTTGGTTTGGAAATAAAATTCTAAATTTGGAAGTTTTAAGTTGGAAGAGTTGACTAAACTTTAACTTTTGAGTAAACGATCTCGGAATCGGGATTTAAAGGTTCTAATAGGTTCGTATGATGAGTTCAGATTTGGGCGTATGTCGGGATTGGGTTTCGGATGACCCGGGAGCGTTTCAGCACCTATTGTAGAAGTTGGCATTTTGGGAAAGATTTCATAAATTTGAGTTGAAGTGTATTTCAATGTTATCAATATCCGTTTGAGATTTCGAGCCTAGGAATAGATCTGTATGGTGATTCTGGTGTTGGGAGCGTGTCCGGATGTGGATTTGGAGGTCCGTAGGTCATTTTGGGGTCTTTTGGCGAAAGTTAGAAATTTGAAGGTTTTTGAGAAGTTTGACCGAGAGTGGACTTTTTGATGTCGGGGTCGGATTCTGATTTCGGAAGTTGGAGTAGGTCTGTAATGTCGAATGTGACTTGTGTGCAAAATTTGAGGTCAATCGGACGTGATTTGATAAGTTCCGGCATCGAATGTAGAATTTTGAAGTTCTAAAGTTCATAAAGCTTGAATTGGGGTGTGATTTATGGTTTTGATGTTGTTTGATGTGATTTGAGGCCTCGAGCAAATTCGTGTTATGTATTGGGACTGGTTGGTATGATTGGACGGGGTTCCGGGGGCCTTAGGTGTGATTCGGGGTGGTTCCGGACCAAGTTTGGGTGTTTTGATGCTGCTGGTTGCTGGTTCTGGGGTTGTTCTTCGCGTTCACGAAGAGCCTCTCGCATTTGCGAAGAAGGATTTTTCTGCTGGGACTTTGTTCTTCGCATTCGCGAAGAGGCTCTCGCGTTCGCGAAGAAGGAATTTTTGTTGTCTGTCGTCTGATTTCGGAAGCTTATATCTCTCAATTTATAACGAATTGGAGATGATCCAAACTTGAAAGTTGTAGACCTTGGTGTCTAGTTTTCAGTAAGGTAAACCATTTGTCATTTGGATTTGTGTACAAAATGTTATGGTGGATAAACTACAGACTGTCCGGGAAGAGTTTGGAAATCTCTGCTGCATAGGGCTGACTTTGAAGCTTAAATCTCGCAATCTACAGTGAATTGGGAGATGATCAACATATGAAAGTTATATACCTTGATATCTAGTTTTCTGAAAGTCAAACCATTTGTGATTTGGAGTTATTTACAAAAAGTTATGATCATTATACTAGAGGCTGTCTGAGAAGAGTTTGAAAATGGTTTTTGAGAATTTTGTGCATCGCGAACGCAATGGGGGTCTTGCGAACGTGAAGAACGGTCGCCTGGGCAGTGTATAAGTTTGAAAAAATGGGTTTGGCTCATTTCATCTCATTTCCTCCATGGGAGCCGACCTAGGAGCGATTTTGGAGCTCCATCTTCATCGTCTATGTCAAGGTAAGTGATTCCTATCTATTGCAAGTTGAATACTTGGTTTATATATGAATTTAGGCATGAAAATTTGTAGAAATATGGGATTTTGAAGAAAAAACTAGAAATTGGTATTTTTAGATTTTGACCACGAATTTAGTCATGGGATTGAGAATAAATTATATGTTTGAGTTGTTGATGTTATGGGTAATGTTTATCTTCAAAAATTTTCGGAATCTGGGCACGTGGGCTTGAGGGTGATTTTTATCGACTTTTCGATCGGGGTTAGAAATTGTAGTAAATTGAATTATAACGAGTATTATAGTATATATTTATAGATTTACACATTTATTGACTAGTTTTGGAGCGTTGGGCATCGGTTTGAGTTGTTGGAAAGGCTTTGGAGCCGGTTATGAAATTTTGGAGCGAGCTAAGTCTCTTTTCTAACCTTGTAAGAGGGAATTAACACCATAGGTGAACTAAATTATTGTGTGTTTCTATTTGTGGGGGCTACGTACGCACGAGGTGACGAGAGTCCATACGTAGCTACTAGCTATACCTATGTCCGGGTAGGTTTTGGCTCACATCATGCCTTGTTGATATTGTTATTGATTTATGTTTATTGTTTGCCTCGAGAGGGAGCGAGATTGAGTTTTCTTATTAAATGTTTTGAAAGGAGTTGAAATTGAAGAACTTGAGATTTAAAAGGTTTCATTTGAACTTCGTAATTTCGAAAAGGATTTAGGAATGCTATAATAACTTAAGAAATCTATTTGTGACCGCATCGTATGTATGTTTCGGGAGCGGGGTAATTTTCTTAAAAGGCTACAAGCTAAATTTCCCTTATTTTGAAAAGAATCACGAAAGAGATAGGATTTTAATGTTAAAATTATATTTGACCGCATCGCAAGTATGATCCGCGAGCGGGGGGATTTTCTTAAATTTTTATTTGACCGCGTCGCACGTATGATTTGTGAGCGGGGTATTTCCTTCTACCACTCTTATGAGATCGGGTCGTTCGCCTCGGCAGAATTTATGTACCACACTCTTATGGGATCGGGTCGTTCGCCTCGGCAGGATTTATGTGCCACATTCTCATGGGAGCGGGTCGTTCGCCTTGGCAGGTTAATAGATGCATCTATAGTTCGCGTCGTTCGACCTCAGCAGTGCACAGTTTACTTTTATGTTGGATCGGGTCGTACGCCTCGGCATTTCCTATATATATATATATATATACACACACACACTATTCCCATGGAATCGTGCGTAATATTGGCAAGAGGCCGGTGTATTTGAAGGTTTTCCCTGATTTAGATTATGACCACCTCTTTGATGAAATCCACCATCTCTATATATATGCTCCGATTACAGAGGGAACTTGTTAGTTGAGAGCTCGAGTTAAATTGTAAAGAGGGGAATTATGCCACGTATTTTATACATGTTTATTTCATATATTTACTCGGTTTCATATCTATTCAATTCTTTATTGTGCCTGATAATTTTGGACCACTAGTAAGTGTCAAAGTCGACCCCTCGTCACTACTTATTCGAGGTTAGACTGGATACTTACTGGGTACATGTTGATTTACGTACTCATACTACACTTGCTGCACATTTGTTGTGCAGGTGCATATATGTCTAGCAGCCTTATGGGCGCAGAGGTGTGGTTAATACAGAGACTTAGGTGAGCTGCATTTCCATCTACGATCCGCAACCAGCAGAGCCCCCTTCAGAGTTGCTTATGTATTTTCCTGTCTAATTTGTATTCTGGACAGGTGTTGTATTTTATTTTATATTCCTAGTTGACGCTCATGCACTTGTGACACCGGATTTTGGGATGATTACGGGTTATTCAGTATTGAAATCATTAGAAACATTATTATTTATTCTGTTAAGTCCATCTTTTACTATTAAATGGAAGAAAAAATCATGATTTCAAAATACTAAAATGAGAATCAAATTAAGTATTTAGTTTTGGCTTGCCTGACAGCGGTGTCCGGTGCCATCACGACCTTTAATGAATTTTGGGTCATGACAACATGGTATCAGAGCACTAGGTTCATTAGGTCTCACGAGTCATGAGCAAGTCTAGTAGAGTCTTGCGGATCGGTACAGAGACATCTGCACTTATCTTCGGGAGGCTACAGGACTGTTAGGAGCACTTCCCTTCTTGATTCCTCGTCGTGCGATTTGATTCCTTTGAGGCTTATGCCTTTGCTTCTTTCCTATTCAATCTTATACGACGTGAAACGCTTGTTATAAATCGGGAATCAAGGAATTGTAATGATATTATAGATGTGGTGCAGGATGTTTCTCCATGCTTATTTGATTGGGCTAATATCATCGCCTCGCGGGAGAATGTTCTGTCATTCCAGCTCGGTAGCGGTATTTCTGATGGTTTTGAAGCTATGCATAGATTGCTAGTATGTTCACCAGTTGTTATCACACAATATTGATGTGATGGTAGGATAACTACGCGCCTTGAGAAATCTTAGAGTGATTTGGGATTCATGGTGGACCGTGACTAGGTCTACAGACTTAATCTGGAATATTGGCTATTATAAGGGGGAGATTTGGTACAACAAAAAAGAGTTGTTTGATATGAAGAAGGGTACAACATGACTCTGGATTTTAATATATTATGGCACTTTTAGTAGATGTCAAATGGGGAGTTAACGGGCTTGTACAACCGGTGAATGGGCACGGACCCGGGATGGGTTATTGGTTTCATAGTAATTGCGCTCGGTGCAGCGTCATTGGATTCGAGGAATTTGGCGGGTCGATAGCGCGAGGTCAGGTCAGAGAGGAAGGATGAACCTTGGTGGGTTTCAGAGTTATGCGGTGGTGGCTTCGAGCTAAGTGGGAGAGACCCACTGCCTACGATTGGATGGCATGGTTATCTATTTATGAGGTTCCTGGTTATCGGTGTATTGGTGGGTTATTACGATTAAGCAAAGAGAACATCAGTGGTGATTCGAGCAAAAGATTTGAAGAATGTGTGCTATAAGTGGCCTTATCAATTTATGTTCAGGCTTTGGGAAGACTCAGGATGTATGCTTCGTGTAGAGGTGATATGCAAGGAAAGTGATTCAGCCGGGTGCTTCTTTGAAAGAGTGTTCATGTGATAGCAGAGCCTTGTAGTTGACTATATTCGGGACCAAGTCAGAGTGGGTGACTCTCAACAATGGTCCTGGTGGATTCAAAAGTTAAAGTGTGGTACCTGGGAATTTCGAGTTCGTAGTATGGTTGAGTATCGAGCTTTTGAAGCGGATTATGAGAGGGGCTTGGAGTGTTCTGTGTTACCTTCGGTCTGCGGTGAAATGTGAGAGGGATGGGAGGAAATGACTTCGGATTCATTGAGGAATTATCAGAATGGGTATACTAGTTGAAGATGCGAATATGCCCATAAGGAGGGTATGGGATGGTTCGTGGTATTTGGGACAGTGTGGTCTCGTGAAATAAGGTCACTCGGGATGAGTGCGGATTTAGATTCGTGATGTAATGAATGGAGTTATTATTATTTCTAAGGCAAGTTAAGAATAAATTGGGTGAAGACGGGTCGGCTAGTAATGGTTGAATTGTCATGATGATGGCAATAATTAGTTCCTTCAGCGCGTTGAGTTATGCATGTGATTTGTGGCGGTACACGCGAGGCTTGACGGCGGCCGTAATTGATTTTATTTGGAAGTATTCAAGTATTATGGCATGTTGTGTAGATAGATCCCGAAAGGATCATAGTGGTTTAGACCACTGCCTGAGGATCATATTTTCTGTGGTTGATGGAATTCAGTCGCGTGTTGTTATGGTTCTCATGAAATGAGTTAAGTGAAAAGGTTTCTATATGATGACGTATTTAATCTATTAGTGGTTCAGGAGTTATGATGAAATTATTGCACTCTCGCATAGTGGCATGATTAGGTGCAGTGAGTAGCATAGGAATTTGGAAGTTGAGGATCAAAGTTGCAGTTGATGTCGACAAGAATGTCAAGTGTTCGGATGAGTGGGGAAGGACTTAGACATTTAGAGTAAGCTGGTATTGTCTTCGGCATCACCTGAGGTCGGTGACATGTGAAAGAGGCCTTGTGTGCTGATTGCGGATCCTTGATTTGCTTTACAGCATTTGTGTGGCCGGTGGTATGGATGTGCAGACTTGTTGTCTGGTGAGGTCGTGGTAGTGTATTCCCCGGGAAGATTTTATAAGTATGTAATGTATTCCCTTGATTGATTGAGGATTCAAAACCAAGTGTGGAGATTTTTGGTACTATCGCTAATGTGAGAAATTATGCCTGAACGGCGCTCGGTTCATTTGGTTATGGGTTGTGGAAGTGTGTTCTGGATTTAACGGTTGTTCTTGTGTATCAAGAGTTATTGTGGATCCTTGAAAGATTATTAGCCCAGTGTGGTACGATCAGAATCGTCTTGAGGTCGGTGGACGGATCAAAAATATGAATTTGGGCTCTATATCAGGTCGGATATGTTCATTTCAACAAAGCGCTCCTTATGGAGGAGTATTCGAACGTTGGATGTTACTTCTATCGTCAGTTATTCCGTGTAATCTATATTCTGCCTGGTGGGTTGTGAGGTGGCTTGATTATTCGCACTCGTATTGATATCCTGTTTAAATTATGGTGTTGTGAGAGCAGAAAGGCTCTCAAGATACAGGACATTTATTGCACCTTAGTTGTGCTTGAGTTTCGCAGCGTATGGCGCTATTCGTCTCCCCAGGATTTGTATTATGCAGTTGGCGTGCTTATGGTTGATATTTGGGCATTTCATGAGTATAAACATTACGGTGCGAGGTGTGGTTTTCTTTGATTATTAAGTGTGGATCGGGTGGCACGCAGCCACGAGTATCATAGGTGAATTGGGTGGCACACCGCAATAGCGTGACTTTGAGCATAGTTCCCTATATCTATCCCTGTGTGTTTTGTGCCGCATTTGCTGAGAAAGATTCATGATATCTTTTCAGTTGTTAAATTAGTTACGCGGGTTGAGTAGTTCTTTCCAGAGTTTATTTTTCCTTATGTATCGCATTCGAGTTTGTAGCTTGTTGGCGCATTGTTGGCGTCATACGAGATCTTAGTCAGTGTTTGAGGCGGCTTATTGCCTATGTAGCTTATATTGGGTGAGACGAGACTATTGGACCTGAAATCAGTGCAATCAGATTTATATAAGATATATTAAAGGACAAATATCACTATTCAATTCAGAATGAGGTAATTGTCCTTGGCAGGAGGAGAGACTCCATAATTTGTTAATTCGGCAAGTGGTTATGAGTTTCTACGCATCTCTTTCGTCGTGGCAGTATTTCGAGTATTAGAGCAGGGCTTATATGTGTTATGGAGTGTATTATGGGCTATAGATTAGTGAAAATTTAAAGCTATTGGGCTCGGAGGATGTTATTATGGGCAACCGACTTATGTAGTGCATGGGGTGATTTCAGCACAAGTGCACAATCATTTTTTGGTACAGTGCGTGGTGATTGGTACAGTGTTTGCGTGTTAGAGTCAGGTCTTGTAAAGGAATTCAGAAGTGGGAACTCGGTTTTTCTAAAGCTTGTTAACTAAGGTTATAGGGAGAGTTTTCAGTCTGGCTCGAGCTAATGTGCTCAACTAAGTTGTGGTGGCACGGGTAGGTGCACGAGGTATTAAACAGTGATTTTGGACAACTCCAGAACAATCTTTAGCACATTCGAAGACGAACGAATGTTTAAGTGGGAGAAAATATAATGACTCGACCGGTCGTTTTGAGCCCTGGCACGTCATTCGGTGGTTCGAGGCCTTGAGTAGCTTCACTTCAGGTGTTATGACTTGTACGTGTGGTAGGAATTTAATTTCGGGAAGTTCGGAGTTGGTTTAGAAATAAAATTCTAAATTTGGAAGCTTTAAGTTGGAAGAGTTTACCAAACTTTAACTTTTGAGTAAACGACCTCAGAATCGGGATTTGAAGGTTCCAACAGGTTCGTATGATGATTTCAGACTTGGGCGTATGTCCGGATCAGGTTTCGGATGACCCGGGAGCATTTCGACGCCTATTGTAGAAGTTGGCATTTTGGGAAAGATTTCATAAATTTGAGTTGAAATGCATTTCAATGTTATCAATGTCCGTATGGGATTCCGAGCCTGGGAATAGCTCTGTATGGTGATTCTGGTGTTGGGAGCGCATCCGGATGTGGATTTGGAGGTCCGTAGGTCATTTTGGGGTCATTTGGCGAAAGTTAGAAATTTGAAGGTTTTTGAGAAGTTTGACCGGGAGTGGACTTTTTTATGCCGGGGTCGGATTCCGATTCCGGAAGTTGAAGTAGGTCTGTAATGTCGAATGTGACTTGTGTGCAAAATTTGAGGTCAATCGAACGAGATTTGATAGGTTCCGGCATCGAATGTAGAATTTTGAAGTTCTAAAGTTCATAAAGCTTGAATTGGGGTGTGATTCTTGGTTTTGATGTTGTTTGATGTGATTTGAGGCCTCGAGCAAGTTCGTGTTATGTATTGGGACTGGTTAGTATGATTGGACGGGGTCCCGGGGGCCTCGGGTGTGATTCGGGGTGGTTCCGGACCAAGTTTGGGTGTTTTGATGCTGCTGGTTGCTGGTTCTGGGGTTGTTCTTCGCGTTCGCGAGGAGCCTCTCGCGTTCGCGAAGAAGGATTTTGCTGTTGGGACTTTGTTCTTCGCGTTCGCGAAGAAGGAATTTTTTATGTCCGTTATCTAACTTCGGAAGCTTATATCTCTCAATTTATAACGAATCTGGAGATGATCTAAAACTGAAAGTTGTAGCCCATGGTGTCTAGTTTTCATAAAGGTAAACCATTTATTATTTGAAGTTGTGTACAAAATATTATGGTAGATATACTACAGACTATCCGAGAAGAGTTTGGAAATCTCAGATGCATAGGGCTGACTTTGGAAGCTTATATCTCGCAATCTACAATGAATTGGGAGATGATCAACATATAAAAGTTATAGCTCTTGATATCTAGTTTCCAGAAAGTCAAACCATTTGTGATTTGTAATTTTTTTACAAAAAGTTATGACCATTAAACTAGAGGCTGTCTGAGAAGAGTTTGAAAATTGCTTTTGAGAATTTTGTGCATCGCGAACGCGATGGGGGTCTTGCGAACGCGAAGAACGGTCGCCTGGGCCGTGTATAAGTTTGAAAAAATGGGTTTGGCTCATTTCATATCATTTCCTCCATGGGAGCCGACCTAGGAGCGATTTTGGAGCTCCATCTTCATCGTCTATGTCAAGGTAAGTGATTCCTACCTATTGCAAGTTGAATACTTGGTTTATATACGAATTTAGGCATGAAAATTCATGGAAATTTGTAGAAATATGAGATTTTGATGAAAAAACTAGAAATTGGTATTTTTAGATTTTGACCACGAATTTGGTCATGGGATTGAGAATAAATTATATGTTTGAGTTTGTGATGTTATGGGTAATGTTTATCTTCGAAAATTTTCGAAATCCGAGCACGTGGGCCTGAGGGTGATTTTTATCGACTTTTCGATCAGGGTTAGAAATTGTAGTAAATTGAATTATAACGAGTATTAGAGTATATATTTATGGATTTGCACATTTACTGACTAGTTTTGGAGCATTCTGCATCAGTTTGAGTTGTTGGAAAGGCTTTGGAGCTAGTTATGGAATTTCGGAGCGAGGTAAGTCTCCTTTCTAACCTTGTAAGAGGGAATTAACCCCATAGGTGAACTAAATTATTATGTGCTTCTATTTGTGGGGGCTACGTATGTACGAAATGATGAGAGTCCGTACGTAGCTACTAGCTATGCCTATGTCCGGGTAGTTTTAGGCTCACATCATGCCTTGTTGATATTGTTATTGATTTATGTTTATTGTTTGCCTCGAGAGGGAGCGAGATTGAGTTTGCTTATTAAATGTTTTGAAAGGAGTTGAAATTGAAGAACTTGATATTTAAAAGGTTTCGTTTGAACTTCATAATTTCGAAAAGGATTGAGGAATGCTATAATAACTTAAGAAATCTATGTGTGACCGCGTCGCATGTATGTTTCGCTGGCGGGGTAATTTCCTTAAAAGGCTACAAGCTGAATTTCTCTTATTTTGAAAAGAATCAAGAAAGAGATAGGATTTTAATGTTCAAATTATATTTCACCGCGTCGCAAGTATGATCCACGAGCGGGGAGATTTCCTTAAATTTTTATTTGACCGCGTCGCACGTATGATTCGCAAGCGGGGTATTTCCTTCTATAACTCTTATGGGATCGGGCAGTTCGCCTCGGCAGGATTTATGTACCACACTCTTATGGGATCGGGTCGTTCGCCTCGGCAGGATTTATGTACCACACTCTCATGGGAGCGGGCCATTTGCCTCGGCAGGTTAATAGATGCATCTATGGTTCGCGTCGTTCGACCCTCGGCAGTGCACAGTTTACTTTTATGTTGGATCGGGCCGTATCTGAGGTTTTTCGCTGATTTACATTATGACCACCTCTTTGATGAAATTCACCATCTCTACATATGCTCCGGTTACAGAGGGAACTTGTTAGTTGAGAGCTCGAGTAAAATTATAAATAGGGGAATTATGCCACGTATTTTATACATGTTTATTTCATATATTTACTCGGTTTCATATCTATTCAATTCTTTACTTTACCTAATATTATTGGACCACTAGTAAGTGTCGAAGTCGACCCCTTGTCACTACTTCTTCGAGGTTAGACTGAATACTTATTGGGTACACGTTGATTTACGTACTCATACTACACTTGCTGCACATTTTTGTGTAGGTGCATATATGTCTAGCATCCTTGCGGGCGCAGAGGTGTGGTTAATTCGGAGACTTAGGTGAGCTGCATTTCCATCTACGATCCGCAGCCAGCAGAGACCCCTTCAGAGTTGCTTATGTATTTTCCTATCTAATTTGTATTCTGGACAGGTGTTGTATTTTATTTTATCTTTCTAGTTGATGCGCATGCACTTGTGACACCGGGTTTTGGGATGATTACGGGTTATTCAGTATTGAAATCGTTAGAAATATTATTATTTATTCTGTTAAGTCCATATTTTACTATTAAATGGAAGAAAAAAATCATGATTTCAAAATACTAAAATGAGAACCAAATTAAGTATTTATTTTTGGCTTGCCTGACAGCGGTGTCCGGCGCCATCACGACCTTTAATGGATTTTGGGTCGTGACAGCAGCATAGAGTCTCATTTCAGACATCGTCTGAAAGAAAATTAAATATGCTTGATTTAGTATATTCTGATGTTTGTGGTCCAATGAAAATTGGATTGATGGGCGGTAACAAATATTTTGTTAATTTTATTGATGATGCTTCATGAAAATTATGGGTTTATATTTTGATAACCAAAGATCAGGTATTTCAAGTTTTCCAGAAGTTTCATGCTATGGTGGAAAGGGAGACAGGCCAAAAGCTAAAGCGTCTCCGAAGTGACAATGGAGGTGAGTACACTTCAAGGGAATTTGAAGAGTATTGTTCGAGCCATGGGATCAGACATGAAAAGACAGTTCCTGGAACCCCACAACACAATGGCGTAGCCGAAAGGATAAACCGCACCATTGTGGAGAAGGTGAGAAGCATGCTCAGAATGGCTAAACTGCCTAAGTCATTCTAGGGTGAAGCAGTTCAGACAGCCTGTTACCTGATCAATAGGAGTCCATCAGTTTTGTTGGCATTTGACATCCCAAAGAGAATTTGGACCAACAAGGAAGTGTCCTACTCGCATCTGAAGGTGTTCGGTTGCAGAGCTTTTGCACATGTACCAAAGGAGCAGAGAATAAAGCTGGATGATAAATCTGTTCCCTGCATATTCATCGGATATGGAGATAAAGAGTACGGATACAGATTTTGGGATCCTATAAAGAAGAAGGCCATCAGAAGCATAGATGTAGTCTTCCGAGAAAGTGAAGTTGAAACTGCTGATGATATGCCAGAGAAGGCCAAGAATGGTATAATTCCTAACCTTGTTACTATTCCTTCTACTTCTAACAATCCCACAAGTGCAGAAAGTAAGACCGACGAGGTTGCCGAGCAGGGGGAGCAACTTGGTGAGGTTATTGAGCAGGGGGAGCAACTTGATGATGATGTCGAATAAGTTTGGAGTACCCCACTCAGGAAGAAGAACAATCTCAACCTCTGCGAAGATTAGAGAGGCCAAGGGTAGAGTCATGCAAGTACCCTTCCACAGAGTATGTCCTCATCAGTGATGAAGGGGAGCCAGAAAGTCTTAAGGAGGTGTTGTCTTATCTAGAAAAGAACCAGTGGATGAAAGCCATGCAAGAGAAGATGGAATCTTTGCAGAAAAATGGCACGTACAAGCTGGCTGAACTTCCAAAAAGTAAAAGACCACTCAAATGTAAGTGGGTCTTTAAACCCAAGAAAGATGAAAATGGCAAGCTGGTCAGATACAAAGCTCGATTGGTGGTTAAAGGCTTCGAACAGAAAAAAGGTATTGATTTTGATGAAATTTTCTCACTTATTATCAAATGGCTTCTATTCGAACAATTTTGAGCTTAGCGGCTAGCCTAGATCTTGAAGTGGAGCAGTTGGATGTGAAAACTTCATTTCTTTATGGAGATTTGGAAGAGGAGATTTATATGGAGCAGCCAGAAGGATTTGAAGTAGCTGAAAGGAAACACATAGTGTGCAAACTGAATAAGAGTTTTTATGGGTTGAAGCAGGCACCAAGGCAGTGGTACAAGAAGTTTGACTCATTTATGAAAAGTCAAACTTACACAAAGACATATTCTAATCCATGTGTATACTTCAAAAGAGTTTCTAAAAATATCTTTATTATATTGTTGTTGTATGTGGATGACATGTTAATTGTAGGAAAAGACAAGGGGCTGATCGCAAAGTTGAAGGGAGATTTGTCCAAGTCATTTGACATGAAGGACTTGGGCCCAGCACAACAAATTCTAGGGATGAAGATAGTTCGAGAGCGAATAAGCAGAAAGTTGTGGCTATCTCGGGAGAAGTACATTGAACGTGTACTGGAACGCTTCAACATGAAAAGTGCTAAGCCAGTCAGCACACCTCTTGCTGGTCATCTAAAGTTGAGCAAGAAGATGTGTCCTACAACAGTGGAGAAGAAAGGGAACATGGCTAGAGCTCCTTATTCTTCAGCAGTTGGAAGCTTGATGTATGCAATGGTATGCACCAGACCAGATATTGCTCATACAGTTGGTCTTGTTAGCAGGTTCCTTAAAAATCCAGGAAAAGAACATTGGGAAGCAGTCAAGTGGATATTGAGGTACCTAAGAGGTACCACAGGAGATTGCTTGTGTTTTGGAGGATCTGATCCAATCTTGAATGGCTACACGGATGCTGATATGGCAGGTGATCTTGATAATCGTAAATCTACTACAGGATACATGTTCACATTTTCAGGGGGAGCTATATCATGGCAGTCGAGGTTGCAGAAGTGTGTCGCACTCTATACAACTGAAGAAGAGTATATTGCCGCTACTGAAGCTGGCAAGGAGATGGTTTGGCTGAAACGGTTCCTTCGAGAGCTTGGATTGCATCAAAACAGGTATGTCGTCTATTGTGGCAGTCAAAGTATAATAGACCTAAGCAAAAACACCATGTATCATGCAAGGACAAAGCATATCGACGTGAGATATCACTGGATTCGAAAAAGAATAGAGGATGGATCTATACATGTCAAGAAGATCCATACAAGTGAGAATCCTTCAGATATGCTGACTAAGGTGGTACCAAGAGACAAGTTCGAGCTATGCAAAGAACTTGTCGGCATGCACTCAAATTAGAAACTCTGGTGTTACCTCCTTCAGGTGAATGGGACTGGAGGGGGAGATTTGATGGGTCCATCCCATGACTTAAGAAAGATATTTTTCTTCCTTTGAAAAAGACTTCTAATGTCAATAATCTTTCTTGAATTGGCAGCCAATGTTTTTTGAATTATCCACATTGAAGAGTTTGAAGTTTCTTTCTTTCTTTTGATGACATCTGGAGGAGTATTAAATCTTTATAAATAGAGAGCTCCTGAGCCATTTGTATCACACCAAAAAAGAGAGAAAGAAAGAGTGAGGCATCACAGATAGGGTATAAGAAAATAGTCTGTGAGAAAAATAGAGAGTGAGCGATATTGTAGTGAGGTAGAATATCAAAAGAGGGTTATTTCTTTTGAGTATTGTAATGGTCTTTGGAGTATTTTACTCGGACCTACAAAGTGTAAAATTCCTTGCTATAGTGATATTAGTTGCTCCTTTCAGGGCCGTGGTTTTTCCCTTATTCAAAAGGGTTTTCCACGTAAAAATTTTGGTGTCGTTGTCACTCTTTTATTCTTGTTAATTATCGTATCTCGGTGCTACGTTATTATTCCGCTTTTATTATTTTGAATATTATTTCTGTAGGGGGTTTATTCTCAACACTTTTCCACCACATTCCAGCTTGATATGGTAAAATTTCAGATTCACTCAATGATCTTTCAATCTTGATGTTATTATATTCTTATTATCAGACAGTTGTACTTTGATAAAATTCTTTCTATCAATCAATGTTAAAACTCGAAAATAAAAGCTAAACGCCGGTCCCAATTGCGCTGCAACTAACACTTGGATTGTGTTTAAAATATTAATTATCTATAAGCCATCAAAAGGAGGATGACCTATACAATGATATTTATTCATTAAAGAGGCCACCTTTTCTCTATATAAACATCTTAGGATGAACATTTAATATATTCTTAGTTTGTCTTCTTAATAACGGTCCGATCTGATACTAGGAAGATGAACAAAAATCAGAAACAGTCTAATCTTCCTGTCCCTTGAAAGGAAACCATTAGTGACGCTGTGGCTAATTGATAAGGAAAGGAAGAACAGTTTAATTTCAAGTAGTTTTGAGTCTCGAGGCAACCTGTTATCTATCAATAGGCGAGAACAGACTGCTATGAATTGTTTTGCCAATATATTCTATTATAGTGAACTTGGAGACATCAGCAGAAAACCATCATCTCTATCCGGCGAGTACAATCATATAGCTTCATTCAACTTTGGGGATCGCCATTAACATTGAGGTCTAAATGCACTCGGGCTGGTAGTGGTGTTGGATACAGGTACATGTTGGATACGAGTACATTCAACTTTTGCATTATGTATAAATGCTTTGAAAGGTTGATGTAAATTAGTACATTTATCCATGTCAAACAAAGGCAGTCTGGTGCACTGAGCTTCCGTTATGCGATGTGTGGGATCTGGGGAAGGGCCGGACCTCATTTGGTAGTGCAGGTTAGATTTGTACGTCAGTCTAAGATGCTTAGGATATATAGTGCTCACTTCTCAGATATCTGTCATTAATCTTGCCAAAGAACCTCAGCAGGGGTTCAACAATGGCATTTTCTACTAAGAAAGGATTCACAAAATCCATGTTTATCCACATCTCCTTTTTTACTTATGGTTTGAGTCTTCTTGATCATCTCAGATAAGCTGATTAGCCCGGGCAAGAGATTTAATCGTTCATTTCTTGAATCCCTTGGAACTAGCTAGCTGTCTGGTATCAGACTCTATAGGAATTATTAGTCAAAAGTCTTTACATTTGGGTTAAACTTCATTATCAGTTGTTAATATAGGTGCTCCTTTTGTGGAGATGTACTGAAAGCTGCTTGTATATTTCAGCTTTATTTATTATTGATCTTAATTTTGAGAAAATGTAAACAGACCGGTTTTGATACTATACAAGGGGAAAGGTTGGTTTAAAGACAGAGTGTTGTATTTGCGTGTATTGGAACCCGTGGTTATGGACCTGAATCTGTGAATATGGAACTTTTTTTTTTACTGCTAAGTGTTACGGTGAAATGGTTAGGATCCCTCCAGTCCTAGATTCGAGCACTAGATAAGGAAAAAATTCGAATAGAAAGTACTTCCCTTTTAATAGACTTTATGCGATGCAGATTCACATTAGCCGAGCCCCAATGTGCCTACTGAACACCGATTGGGAATACTTATGTTACAAGATTAGCTGATGGTATTAATATATCGTTTCAACAAATGAGAGATCAACTTCTTCTTGATTCTGTAGTGGATAATTTGGATAAGTTTTACGAGGATCAAAAAAAGTTGCTCAACAAAATATTCAGGACATCAGAATCATCACGACATTGGTCGATCATCATTGTATTTTAAAACAAGACTTGAGCAAAAAAAAAAAAAAAAAGAAACCCCATGAAATTCTTGAGAGTGGGACTTCCTAAAATCCTCCATTTTTCACATTTTCTCCCTTCCAATTTGCTTTCAAATGTCAAAAAAATCACTCGCTACTTCACTCAAATTTTTTTAATACCCTTTTCATGCTCTGATTTTCTATCAGTACTGTTAGAAACATGCGTTAGAAGCTGCTCTTAGTAAAATTATTTTACTGTTTCAGTTTAAGAGTTATTTACTGCACTAATTTAGTTTGAATTTCAAATAATTTTGAACTAGAACTAGTCTCTAGGAGGTTGTTATTTTTAGCAGATTTTGTACTGATTTTTAGGACTTTTAAGTTAGTAATTTTCTTATAAATTGTAGTCTAAATGCAGTAAGATAATATAGAATTTCCAGCTTCAGTTCTTTAGAGTTCCTTTTATATCTATTCCAGTATACTCCTTTTATTTTCCTATCATCTTCCTCTGTTATTTCCCTTAGTTTCTTTTATCAAGAACCAACAAGTACTCGGCATAAAATTTGTGGCAAATTTGGGAGTGAAGATAGATATGTATACGATGTTTTGGGCAGAGTTTATTATGATTGCCGGATTGGTGTAGTAGATTCCATAAACAGACCAAAGTATCGTCTTCACCAAATCGGTTTTTTGCATAAAGTATTTCTGTATTGGTCATGTGTTGAGAACGAGAGTTGAACTCTGTGAGCAGTCGGCTGAATAATTTCAGGAGCCATCCATTGTTGGTTACCTTCATTGACTTGGCACCAGTCATAGTAGCCTGAAGCAGTCAAGAGTCAGCTATAAAAGAATACTCCAACCAACAATGAGTTTAGTTATATATATATATATATATATATATATATATATATATATATATATATATATATATATATATATATATACATATATTAAGAAAAGTGAAATATTAGCTACGATTACGACATCCAAATAAGTTAGTTTAAGGATTTTCTGCAAAAATTATTTATTAGAAACTGTACATAACTTTTGAAAGAAAAAAGCCATATTGACTGACCCCCGTCTCCTTCACAAAAGGCATATACCGTAACCTCCAAATTTCAACCAAAATATCTACCATGGCCTCCACAAAGATGAAGTAATAACAGTAAACATCACCGCCAGCATAATCCAAACTTATAAAACACACTAGAAGTTGGGCTGATCGTACAAAAGGGTGTTACAACTGGAAATCAAACATGGTACAAAGTATACTGTTATTTTCACCAAGTACATTAACACTTTTGCAACAAATTACAACAAAGCATCTTAAACTCTATGATTGAAGGATAAAGCGACGAAGGACAACGGTGAGGCAACAAGAGGAGGAAAAAGAAAAAAAACAAATAATAACTGTCCAATGTGCTGAAACAGCTCCCTGCATCTCCTTGGTTATAATGAAGAGTTGCACAATGACTGCAACAGACTCAATCTTTAGGCAACTCTAGGGAAGAGAACTACTAGTATCAACCAAAATCTTCTCTACTATTCACATGCCAACTTTGTGTCAAAGCTGCTCAAACAGATGGCAAAAGCCTGAAATGCAGACAAAGGATACCGGTAATCCATTGTAAACATATCTTTGCCGACCTTACCAAACTGCAAGATAATCTTGTCATGATCTGATGATGACTGAGCCGGTTGTGCTGGTGTTGGGGCACCGGCTGCACGCTGTGTAGCAGCAATCAGCTGGAAATTCTTGACAGAAGCGACGGTTACCCTCCCTCTGAAATTCAGACACCAACACTGCAGCTGTTCATGCCATCTAGGCGGCTTGTTCCGGAGAACCAAAGGTCTAGCCTTCCCTTCTTCATCTTCTTCACTTGGACCCCCAATATCTGAAAACCGAGCGCTGCTGAATTCTGTTGAAGTATCAATTGATTTTGAGAAGGACATGCTCCGAAATGAGTCTTCATGATTGGGAGGGAGAAGTTCAGGTTGGCCAGGGACAGTTCCCCCCGGTTCAAGGGCCGAGGCAGGGACTGAGTGCATGACACAATTCATCCTACGTGGGCCCCTGGTGCCGAGCACATTCAGTTCATAGGTAACCTGTGCAATTTTGTAGGTTCCTGTAGGGACTTTGGGAGAAACTTTCTTGGAGTTGAATCTCCGGCTTCCACCAGGTGGGGGTATACTAGAACTGTTGTACGGTGGCTGGGTATCATAAATTATGAACTTCGTGCCCAGAAAATTTGACCTAAAAAGAAGAAATGGAAACAGTTAAAAAGCCTCTTGCAATTGGACTGAAGCGGAAACTTGCATCTGAATTATCATGTCCATTAACGGCTAAATTCATTATGACAAATTCCATCACATTACACATAATAATATTCACATGTTTAACAAATTATTCACCTTTTTTCTAAGACAATTCAGGGAATAAAAGATCGAACAAATTAAGGAATATGACCCAAATAGGATATCAGGACAGGCTCAATATTAGACATGACTGGCACATGATCCATCCGTTGCCTGTCAAATTGCTACCATAGCAATTTACAGCATTGCAGAGTGAAACATATAAAAGAGCAAACCATTTCAAATCACCAAAAATGCATCCATGCGCTCAATATTATTCAAAGCCTCATTCGACAGCCAAAAGGGATAGAATCCAGGTTGATGACTTGACTAGTTTCTTATATAGAAAGTTTATAAGCCTGATTGCCCTTAGCCTGAAAGGACAGAATCCAAGCAGAACATTGCACTAGTTTCCTCCCTCCATAAAACTCCCTTTCTTTTCTTTTCTTTTCTTTTCTTTTCTTTGAAAGAAAGTTGAAGAAATCATATAACCCTCTCTTTCTTTGGATAGAACCTTGGAGATTCTATTCATCATTCCACATTTTCTACCTTGTACATTTCGTGAGCCATTTTAAATATTTATGATAACATTCCTTTAGCCAATCACGATCTCGTTTGACAACAAAACTAAAGAAATTTAAAGATTTGAACTCTCTTGAAGCATTACCTCAGTTTTCCAATATAAGATCTGCTTGACCTTGATATGTTATCTGCATTCATAGAGATGACGTACTCTGTACAAGTGGTTCTCCGATTACGCTTTGCAGAAAGAAGAAACTTTCCATTTTCTACAAGCAAGGCTGATGAAAATCAGAATGGGAAAAAACATCAGGATGCCGGGTTTTTGATGAAAACAAGGTAATATAAGTTTGTATAAACTTAAAAGGGAAATATCGAGAAGCCTCAGTCATGGTTCTGAACCATTAAATAAGAATCCTTTTCCACCATCGACAAAGTATGTATTGGTGAAAATGCAGAATTGTAACTCCTACAGTCATGACATTACACACTAGGAAGTGATTACCAAAAGAAAAAAAAGAAGAATCCCACCTAAACAGAATCAAAACTGCCTGCTCTTCAAACAGTCCACAAAAGGAGAAAAAAAACATCCTTTTGTGAATCATCATCTGAATTTTCTGTCAATATCTGTGAAGTTCGCCTAAGCATACAAACATATATGCACAAAAATCAACCCCTCATTTGTTAGTGAGACACCTCCACAAACCCGATTCCATCTTTCACTCTGTGAAACAAAGGACTTTTGCATAATCTTGGTGGATTACGTACAGAGTAAGATGATTCTTCTGGCAACCCACAGAAATGAATCCAATCTAATCCATGATTTAGAAAGAAAAAAAAACTTTTAAATCCTAAAGGATCAAATGCAAGAAAGGGAGACATCAAATGACGGTGGAAACATATGAAGCTTCACATATGAGCAAAAGATCTAAATTAGACTACATGTCAGTCCGCATAAGCGAGTAAGACAAACTTACCAGGGCTAAGGCAAAGGAAAAGTTGGTAAGTTGTATTAGCTTTGTCTCTTCGGATAAAGCACTGGATGGTTCCATCTCGAAACCCAGGCTGCAAAAGGGAATTGGATAACAAACATTACAACAATAATATAGCTCTCATTTTCCACTTTAAACCTAGTTCAAAACAATAGAGAGACAGGGGAAAACTAAAGAACGATAATCACCTGCTTAAGAGAGACGGGAAAGGTCAACTTTCCACACAACTCAGGACGCTGAACAATTTCTTTGCACATTTCCCTCCATGAGCGGCAAACAGCTGCACATGCAACAACATGTTTACGAGCAGGCCACGTACTCTCACTGGCCTCCAGTCTTTTAATTACATCACGAAGTAACTCTGGTGGGAGGCTTGCCCAACAACTGCTTTGAATGACTATAGGCTGGTCATGCAACTCATGGACAGCACTCTGAGACTTCCCTCTGTTATGACCAGACAGCCTAACCTCGAAACTCCGCCTAGATAAGCTTCCAATACTATCCCTAATATCACGAGCTATACTGCGAAAAGACATTTACTAGACCAGAACAAGGCTTCACAGGTTACCTTTTATATGTGAATCTTTTGGAGTGATGAACTCAAATCCCCAACATCCGTGCACAATAAATACCTGGAGAGGGAGTAGGGTATCAATTCAAACTATTCTGCATACCTTAATCACAAAGAAAATAAAAGAGGTGGCCAGAGGTAGATGAGGAAAAGTACAAAGCAAGAAAAGAAGATTCCTGCAAAAGAAGGCTCTTAAAGTAGAATCCAAAACTAGAGAGTTTACTGGAGGCCTCTTTCCTACTTGTTAAAATTACATTAGGAAACAAGACTACAAGACCCTCTTCATCATTCATAAAAAGTTAAATCTAAAAAGAATTTTAACACCTCCACCTCCCCTCCCCCCCCCCTCCCCCCACACCCCAAAAAAAAAAACAGAAACTTTATTTCTATTAAAAAAATTCCATTAGTTTGCCATGTTGAATCTTGTATCAGCTACATTTCTCTCTCATTTTCTAATCTGCTAGGGAGGGGGAGGGGGTAATACAAACTCCTTTATAAGTTTATAGCAACAGACCATCCATTAAACCAACGGCAAAAAAGAAGAGCAGAAGATACAAAAAGTTCATTTTTTGACCTGAAACAACGGCCCAAAAAAGGGGGAAAATTCAATTTTTGCTACCCGGTAAGAAAACAATAACAGGAAAGATAAAAGATTTGATTTTTTCTAGCCCCATCAACAGGAAAAAGAGACAAACAGAGATATATACAAAGAAATGAAATTTCCTAAATAGTTCATAAATGTCACACTTAGGCTAATCCGGTCTCGCACATACAAAATTATGTTTAATGTTTTACTTTAAACAAAAACTGTTTGTACATACAAATTAAGCAGCAATGTTTTTAAACAAAATGTTACTTAGCTGAAAACCAGGAAATTTTGAAAGAAAAATCAAAGAAATTTTCTGGGTAAAAATCTTATATCATGGAAGTTTCAACAAAAAAACTAGAATGAAACCAAATAAAATACACTCTGCTACCTAAAGCAACAAAGTATTCAAAAAACTCACCATAGATCTTCTTCCTTTTTTAGCTCTCTATAACTCTCTTCTTTCTTATTCTCTCTCTAAACACTTGGAAAGTCTATCTGACTCTCTCTTTAACTCATTCACACCCAGCGGATACCAAAGTCTCTATTAAATCCTCTTCACGGGCTTTTGGTTTTAATTAGATAAAAACAAAGTACTGTAGCTGTTTTTTTTTTCCTTTAGCAAATGTGGAGTTGAGTTTCAATAGTATTAAATATTAATTAACTGTCACTTGGTTGGGACCGGGGGGTTTGGACTTTGTTTTCGAATTTACCTTTTTGTCCTTACAGAATTTTTTTATTTTTGGGCTTTGGTGAGGTAACATTTTTTTGTTTTTCCTTTAAAAGATAATTAAAAAAAAGAAGAAAAAGGGTTTGGTTTTTTTTGTTTTTTGTTTTCTCTTGAATGTTTTGATGCAAGGTAGTTTATTTTATGTTACTACTCTTTAGCAAATTTGTGCCCAAGATCGACTACAAAGAATATGAACAAGTTGGTTATGAATTCTATTGATGAGGTAGTTTGTTTTATGTTCATAAGAACAAATTTGATGCAAAGTAGTTTGTTTTATGTTCATAAGAATTTTTTTTTCCCTTTTTCAAACTTTTTTAAAGTATTGTTTGGTCATACAGTGGGATGATTATTTGAAAAAAAATAAAGATAAGTTTCAAGTTTGAGAAAATAGTAAAACATAAAACTTGTTTCCCTCACAAAATTATAATTTGTTTCAAGTGAAATACAAATTCAAATATAATTTTAATTTTAATACTCTTTTCAGCTTAACTTCAAAAAATGCTTTTTAAAATCTTACTGTTTTTTAATGTTCAAACGAGATTTTCAAAGATAAGGGATAGGTAAATGATGGAAGAACGATAAGAGATAAAGCTTTGCTGCTTTTTAATAGAATTAGTTTCTAGAAACGAGCGTTGCACACGTATCCCTTGTCAATCAATACAAATTTTTTAAAATAATTTTATTGTATTGAAGTGTGATGAGTAACACGAAATTTTAATGCAACATTATTTGACATCTTCTAAACTTGTTGTTGAGGCCGGTAAGTACAGTGTAATAATGTGTAATAAAATTAATTTTGATGTTATTAGGTCTAAACATGTGATACAATCGTATCTCATACCTAATATTTTATTTTGAAATGATGCTTTTAATATATGTATCATTCTCACGTTTTAATTGGTATGTCATGACCAGAACTCTTGAAGTTTATTTAATATTTAATTTACAGTTTGTACATACGCAACACGTATTATCCTGTGAGAACTATTAGAAAGTTTATGCATATCAAGACAACAAAATTGTTCTTTCAAGAATCATTTGCATTTACCTCAAGGTCATTAAAAAACTAACTATTGAGGTCAGTTCTTAGAATTCTTGCAACCTTAATTTTTCAACTAAAACGACCAAAGCATGACAATCATGATTGAAGAATTCTACCTCTTAGTTCTTAAGCCACCAAATAGTACTACTTTTTGCGGTTGTCAAATGATTGTTATTGACTAATCCACCTATATTTATATAATATAAGAAGATAAAATTAAATACAAATTAAAATTAGTCAAATAGTAAACACATTAAGTATTTGCTGTCACGACCCAAAATCTCACCACAGGCGTCGTGATGGCACCTAATCTCTAAGACTAGGTAAACCAATTTCTATTACATTTTGAAGCCATTTTTTTTGAATTAAATAAATAACCAAAATTAACAGCGGAATAAATATGAATATACAACCTCCCGAAGACTGGTAGTGCTGAGTCACGAACTCTAACTAAATACATGGAATGATCACGAGGAAACAAATAATAATAAGGGCATGATAAAACAACCAGTGATATGCACAACAGACAACAAGAATACCATTAATATCATTCAATAATTAATAAACACAATTACACTCAATTAAATCAAGCCATTCAAATAAATATCTTTCACATTGTTTATTCCAGATAACTCTCTTTCAAATATAATTTTTTCAAATAATTATTTTTCAAATATAATTCTTTCAATAAATCTTTTCAAATATAATTTTCTCAAACAAATATTTTGAATATAATTCTTTCAATTAAAAAGTCACCATGTGACACCTCATTTCATTATCATTAAAATACGGGTCTCAGCCCATTTTCATATTTTTTGTAAACACGGGTCTCAGCCCATTTTCATATTTCCACGGCACTTCGTGCCCATAATTAAATCATCATATTTTTCCGGCACCTCGTGCCATCATTTCATATCACAGCTGCATGGATAATTCACGTGCCCAATATCATTATCATTTCATCACAGCACCTCATGTCCACATTTTATATCACAACTGCACGGACAATTCACGTGCCAATATCCCCATTTCATATCACAATTTACGGCACCTCGTGCCCATATTTCATTTTATAAACCGCCTGGCAATAGCCACAGGCTCCAAATTTTAACATAAATCAGGTTATTATCAATTTACTAACAACAAGACAAGTTGCACAAGGTATAAAAATAAACATAAAAAATCACAACATCACATGAAAATTGTCAACACCACAACCCCACATCATCACATATCGTCCCTGACAATAGCCACCCTTATCGCTACTATTGCCACCCTTATCGCTCTGCCGAGACAATACCAATAGCCATCCTTATCACTCCTATTGCCACCATTATCGCTCCTATAGCCACCCTTATCGTTCCACCCAGACAATAATCCAACAAACACAACAGTGAAATGCCACCCTTATCTCACCAAAATAATAATTCACACAACACAACAATTTACACGGTAAATTATCACAACAACATAATAAAATTAACTCATATCACCATTTGCCCAATGGCCACAACCAAATTCCAAAGATATAACAAATCAACTAATTTCACAATAAATAGCCCAAGGCTCCACAAAAATATATATAACACCCCAAAGATAATTAACAGAGATAGAAAATACTCAGCATAAAGCAAATCTTTATTAATCTAATTTTAGATAATTATATAAACACCTCTTCTTAAGCTCATTTAATTAATTATTTGCAGAGGAAAAAATTCAAAATGAAATTAAATTCCAATAAATATCAAACCAGAAAATTTACGAAATTTCATAAATAATCAAATAATAATCACATCAAATTGTCATAATACAATAGAGTCAACAACAAGGATTTAGGCACGATAAATAGATGATTAAATATATGCCGGCAATTATCCAATTTACTATACTATATGCTCAAGACTTTAACTCAATAAAATTTGCACATATAACCCAAGCACGTACTCGTCACCTCGCGTACATGGTTTTCAATTACACAAATTACACATAAAACTCAATGCCTAAGGAAAAATTCCCCCACTCGAGGTTAAGTAAGACACTTACCTTTTTGAAGTTACGCCAATATTCTAAAATAGACTTTCTTGCTTGAATTGACCTCCGGACAGCTCAAATCTATCCAAATTAATTGTATAACTTCATTAAAATTTATCAAAAATAATTCCGGATAATAATACGTCGACTTAAAAATTTATTCCAAAAAGTCAACAAAAGTCAACGAGGGACTCGCCTCTCGGAACCCGACATATTTTTTATGAAATTCGAACACCCATTCCGATACGAGTTCAACCATATCAATTTTATCAAATTTCGATACCATTTCGTCCCTCAAATCTTGAATTTTTATTTTGAAATTTTTCTTCAAAAACCACTATTTTTCTCAACTCAAAACACAACTTAAATGATAAACATAAAGATAGAATTATGGTTAAATAGATTCTAGGTGAAGAACACTTACACAATCGATTTGCTTGAAAAACCCACAAGGAATCGCTCAAAACCGAGCTCTATAAGTCAAAATATGATAAAAATGGCCTAACCCTCAATTTGGAAATCTTATATTCTGCGCAGGTGATTGTGCATCGCGAACGCGGAGAAAAGATCGCGTTCGCGAAGATGAAAAATGAACTGCCCAGTTGTGCTTCGCGAACACGATGGGTTGTTCTCAAACGTGGAGAGGAAATATGTAATGGCCCATGACTGACTTACGCGAATGCAAGCAAAGGGCCGCGAATGCGAAGAATAAGAACAGGAAACCTTCGTGAATGCAAGATGCTCTTCGCGAACGCGAAGAAAATATGAGGCTGCCATGAAGAGATCCGCGAACGCGAGTGTCTAATCGCGAACACGATGGAGGAAAAGACAAACCTTCGCGAACGCGAACGCGAAGAAGAAGTATAAGGTGGTTAGCAGTAACACTTCGCGAACGCGAGGTGATCTTCGCGAACGCAAAGAAGAATACCAGAAAACAGAAACCGCAGTTCAAAAATAGAAAGAAGTGGCCCGTAGCCCATCTGAGACACACTTGAGACCCCCGGGACCCCGTCTAAACATACCAACAAGTTCCATAACCTATCACAGACTCGCTCGAGGTTTCAAATCACATCAAATAACGCCGAAAATACAAATCGCACCACGAATCAAACTTATGAATTTCCAAAACTTTCAACTTCTAAAACTCGTGCCGAAACCTATCAAACCAACCCGGTATGACGTCAAATTTTGCAGGCAAGTCTCAAATAACATAACGAAGTTGTTTCAACTCTTGGAATCGCATTCCGACCCCAATATCAAAAAGTCAACCCCTCGGTCAAACTTCTCAAAAATTCGACTTTCACCATTTCAAGCCTAAATTGGCTACAAACCTCAGATTCATAGTCCGGACACGCTCCTAAGTCCAAAATCACCCAACAGAGCTAACGAAATTGACAGAACTCTATTCCGGAGTTATTTTCACACAGTTCCGGCTACGGTCAAAATCCTAAGACTTAAGCTTCCGTCTTAGGGACTAAGTATCCCAAATCACTCTGAATCATCCGTAAATCAAACTCGACCACACACACGGGTCATAGTATATATTGCGAGATTTCTCGAGACTTTAAGTCAGTGAACGGGGCGTTATTTCTTAAAACGACAAGTCGGGTCATTACATATGCACAGATTATCATTATCAAATTACTGCAATAATTTATATTTTCCTTTAACATATATAAAAGCGTATAATTTCTAATAGATTCGAATACTATCTTCACATAAATTTATAAATAATTATATACTGATACTTTTGTTGTTTTAGAATATCTAATGATGATTTAATAAATACGAAGCAGAAGTAGCCACCTCAAATAATTTCAATTTAAAAAAGAATTTTCAAGCTAGAAATAAAAATCACTAGAGAAATAAAAATAAACGTATACACACACAGAGAAAAAGAGGTACTAGTATAGTACTTTTTCCAATAATTAATCAGACCTAAGAAAGTAACAAATATATACCCTTTCAATTTTCATGTGCCAGATCTATACACTCAAGAATTGCGAAACTTAAACTTATGACATAAATAATTGCTTACTTAGACAGTTGAGCGGGTTGATACATGGGCAATATCACTAAAATCCACGACATAGACGCATAATTGAGCATCACATTGAAGATCAGAAGATGAATAATGAAGAAGAAGAATGGATATCAAAACTTCCCGAAGAGAACGTCAATGGTTCAATAGTTTGGCAATCTGTAAGTTTTAAAAAATGTACTCGTGGAGGTTGAAAAGAACTTCTAAACATTGAATAGGTATAGAAAGATGAAAATCAATTCTAAGGTAATGAATAGGCTGCTAAGTGGCTGTTGTAAGGAAATTATTCCACCCGCTTCTATACCCATTTACCTGATTCATTGTTGTACAACTTAATTTATCATTTATTTAAAGGTAGGTTTTTGGTATAAAAATATTAAAGAAATTGTGTTTAAATGAGGGATAAAATAGTTATTTAACTTTTTATGGATATTTTAGTAAATTAATTTCACCTAAAAGTCTTTACACTTATAATATGACTAGTCTCTATATACGTACTTTGCACGTAAATCTCCAGTCAATTATTTATATAGAGGAGCAAAAAATTAAACTTAAGGAAAATTATATACGAGAAATAAGTTTGTTTGAAGATATGATCTTTTTAATAAGTTTGAAGTATCTTCAGTCCATTATTTGCTTTTTAAAATAAATTTTATTTTCTATTATATTTTTTAATTTTTAAACAAAAAATTTTAACCAAAAGAAATAATTTTTTAAGATATGGTCATAAGTCATTTAAACAATTCACCTCAATTTATACGATAAAAAATGAGTAATTACATATACGTATTATAACCTCTAGAGTTTTCATAGAACAATTTAAATACAATAAGATTAAGATAAACTCAATCGTAATAAATAATATCACATTATCAACAAAACTCAAAGACATTAGAAGACAAAAGAAAAAATAATAATACTCTATGTATAAAAGCCTATCAATATATTTGCATCGATTCAAAAGAATAAAAAAATAAACACAAAACTTACACTTCATAGACAAATTAAAAAGCTATACTTTTGTCATATTAATATGTTTATGTGTTGTTTTTTGACAAATAATTATCTCTTCTAGAACTCTGTACGTAAAACTTACACAAAGCAACATACATTCATAGAAGTGTATATGTATATATATATATATATATATATATATATATATATATATATATATATGAGAGAGAGAGAGAGAGAGAGAGAGAGAGAGTCAAATAGTCATGTAAGTTTAAAGTTATATACAGTCAGTCGAACTTATAGTTCAACAAATGTTCTATGTGTTAAATAGCAAACTCTAGGTTCCATGTACGTGCTTTGCACGTATATTTCCAATCAATTGTTATAAAATATATTTTAAAAAGATAAATTTTTAATTGCATGTATTCACCAAGTATATAGATAAAAAATAATTAAATATTTCTTGAACCTTCCAAGATGAATGATTAAATTAGATAATTGGTGTCCTTGTTCTAGATAAAAAAATAATTAAATATTTTCTAAGAGGAATGTCTTTCCTGTAATAGGAAAAAACCTTAGTGTGGTGTAAATCTTAAATATTAGACATAGGCCTACGAAAGATATCAAAAATAGGAGAATCGAAGTGGTAAATTTATACTTGATCCAAGTCTTGTAGTTTAATTCGAAAAGGAATTTTATCATTGGATAATTTACAATTAGATCCTTAAATTATACAAATATTTAAGGGCATAACGATTTATCAATATTTCGAGAATATTTTAGTCGTTCAATATTTAGCATATATTATTCGTGCTTTTATAATTTATAATAATAATATAGATGATTAAACAAAGGAATGAAAACGAGGTCCAATATTTTTTAGGAAATATGTGACGTACTTTGAATTGATTGTGGAAGGGAAATATCTATAAATATATCGTTTTTTTTTTTTCGTTCTCTAAATAAGTTGGAGTGACTTACATTAAGCAAGAAAATGTTGAAATTATATGTTATTAGGACTCCAATTTCTCACCTACGGAGTTGACATTAATTGGTATGAGGTTCTGTCAGTGTGTGTAATTGTACATATCCCATATCTTTTATAAAAAAAGGGTTAGAAGTCTAGGAGTTAAAATACATAATTATCGATGTAAACTAGAGCTCAAAACCTTGAGTTTAGACAGATGCTTTTTGATTCTATAAATCAAAAAGTAAAATATGTTGTTACAATTTATAATTACTCATTACTCTAAAAATTATTCTATAAGTCCCATTTTATAAAAAGAGGTTTGAAGTCCAGGAGTTGAAACACATAATTCTCGATGTAAACTCGAGCTCAAAACCTTCAAGTTTTTCAAATAAAATTTATAAAATTGTAAACTCCGTGAAAAGTGTTATAAGTTAACATAATTAATAGTAATTCAAAATATTTAAAAAGAGTTTGAGAAAATTTATTTACCCTCAAAATCGGATAACAATTGAATTTGTAAGTGATTTTAAGGATATGTGGACTAACTTGACACAAAACGATAAATTAGATTGCAATTGAAATAAATAATGATAAAGTAAATGCAAACCACACGAATTGAACAGTCTTAGCCATGAAAGATTAATCACCCTCGAGCCAGGTACGCTTCGATCGGTGTCAGGACACAAAAGAACAAGAGCTTAAAGAGAAATAATAATGATGTATTGCTTTGGAATGCGTGTTACAATGTGTTCAATGAATTATCACACACCCCTTTTATATAGTAGAGGAGTCCTACTTTAGGTACAATTCTATAAATAGTAAAAATCCATTAATTTGCTGATTGCGAGCTCCTCACTGATACGCGTCGAGATTCCCGCCGCAATATCCGCTCTGTTACGAATATTTCGGTCTTCCGTTGGTTATGCTAACAATGTTTCTCCGAGCTCGTTCGGGGCTAAGGTCAACTCCGGGGTCTCGAACTCAATGTTCTCGAAGGCCGGTGTCCTGACCCGGGGTTCTAACCCGGTGTGACTCGGGGCCGATTTTCAGTCTTGCATTGTCATATTCCGAGCATGTCCTTTCATGTCGTAGGTGAACTCGATCTCGACCGTATACAGATAGTCCCCTTATTTTTCGGAGAGTAGATGACGAGAAATGACATGAGTTTCTGATTCTTTCTTCAACACCATACGACAGAAACGACAAAACAGTCGAAACGTCTCGTTAGTCCAGTCTTAATGGCATTAAATGTTTGTCAGTTGATGCCTGGATGCGAACCATCGTTTGAAAAACTATAAATACCCCATCATTTGTTCATTCAAACTTTACATTCAAACCTTCTGCCCTCGTACCTTAGGAATCTTAATATTTTTAGGCACTTATATTTTGGTTATTTGAGATCTTTTTATTAGAACTTCTGTTTCGTCTTCATCCCAAACCATCAAGTTTACTCTTTTAACTTCCTCTTCTTCCTTCATTTTCCTTCATTTTCAAAGAAATGGCGAAGACTTTAAAAATCGTTCCCCAAAAAGAAACTCCTTCTACCTTGCGGTCGGATATCGAAGAGACCTTTTCACGTACTGCTGTCGAGGAACCAGTACCGGAACCTCCTTTGAAAATGTTCATCCCGGGGGGGTGCCCGGTCAACGCTGATTTTGAGGTTGAAAAGTCCTCCTCCGTACCAGGCCGGTGCGAGGAGGTCTCGAGGTACATATGCTCGATCGCCGAGGATATTCTCTCCGAAGTCAAAAAGGATTGTAACTGGGTCGACAAACATGTGGTGGTTCCCGAACCTGACAAAGCCATCACCACCCACGTCGAGGGATTTTTAAGTGTTTGCACTTATCCCTTCACGATGCGTCCCTTGGACCGGGTTATCATCGACTTTTGTAAAAGATACGAGGTAACCCTCGGTCAAATTCACCCTTCTTTTTGGACGATCGTAATCCTCCTCTGTTTCTTCGTAAGCAAGATCGAAGGGTGCCCTTTCACTATCGACCACCTCATGCGTTTATAAAGTCCCCGACTCTACCGGGGGAGACTGATCAAGCTCGCCCATCGGGCTAATAAAGCCCCATTCTCGAGTATCGATAAAGATGGGGATTGAGGTTGTCTAGGCCGTTTCGTCCGAGTGAGGACCTCAGACTTGATCCCGACCGAGCACATGTCGTTCCCTGAAAAGTGAAACATGTCACGTAAGTATAATTTTGCTTCCAAAATTTAATTTATCGCTTTTTTCCTTCCTTCTTATCGGTGTTCTTTGGTGGTGCAACTATTGCTCGAGTTCCGAATGCAGTTCCTCGACTCAAGGAGTGGGTCGAGGGCATCATATTACAGAGGCCTTATTCCGAGCATTCGTGGCGCGAGCTTTCAAAGGGTCGATGGGATGCCCGTTCCCATGGTGACATCCATTTCATGAGTAAATAATACTTGAGTTCCTTTTTGCTTCATTAAGTTCTCACTTGTTTTACTTCTTTTTGCAGGTTTACCCAAGGATGTCACACTGAGGACTCCATCCAGTAGAGAGAACCTCCCCGCCGAGTCCCCTGCTTCGAGACAGGCCGAAGAGAAGAAAAGAAAGAGGGCTCTGAGTTCTCCGAGCTCGGAGAAGAAGAAAACAAAGAGAAGGCTGGTGCGCAAGTATAAAGAAAGCATCAGCGCTCGAGCACCGTCTTCGAATTCACTCTATCGGTTGAGGGATGAATCCGAAGAAGAAGATGAAGCCTTCAATCTGATGGCCCATGTATCATCGCGACTCGAAGGGCAAGGGCATCTGAACCGAAGAAAGATGAGGGCGATCTGCCTCAAGTTAGGTAGGCCGACAAGGAAGCCTTGGCCGAAACCTCTCGGGATATGGGTGATGCCCCCAAGGAAGCACACGGTGTGATCGACATCAATGAGTTGCCTTCGTTAACAGAGCCCATGTACAACGAGGCCCAGATGGTGAAGGAACGTCCCAACGAGGGGGTCCTCAGAGTGGACAACCCCTTCTGTGGCTTTTTTGATGGCGTGGATTCTATCGCCACAGAGGATATCATCGGGTTGGGTGACTTGGAGGTGCCAAAGAAAACATCCGTCTTCGGGAACAAGCGGGCCTTCTTCAAGCTCGAAGCTCATCAATTGGTTTCCTGCTCCGAGTGTGGATCCCGACCGGAAGCGATCGATCGTTATCTCTGTTCCGGAGGATGCCCGGATCCTTTCCACCCCCGTAGGGGTGGCCAGCTATCTTCGGGGCTTGGTGACCGAGGAGGACCAAGCTCAGATGAATGAGGTAGACGCACCATGCCTGTTCAATGAAGCATAACAGACACTAAACCGGGTAACTTCAAATATCTCATGATGATTTCAATTCATACTTAGACTAATTTATAGATAATATTAACATTTGTCTTTGTGTCTGCAGGCCTCGGTGCTTCATCATGAGACCTTTCTTCGATATCGGGACGAGTAAAACCAGCTTGAGGCCGAGGTCCGAGGGCTTACTGAGAAGAGATATTCTTATAAACTTCTCAGCGAGTAGCGTGAGAGGGAGGTTAAGAGCCTCCGAGCTGAGCTGGAGGTGGCTCGGAAGGAGCATACCGATTTGGTTGAGCAGATAAAAATATTTGAGGTTAGTGACGATGAGCTAGGCTCGGTGACTAACAGTCGGAATCTGTAGGTCCAACAAAAAATCGATCGAATCGAACAACTGCGAGATGAGATGGACGACGTCAAGGCTGAGACCGACGAATAGAGGGGAAGGATGGACTGCCTGGCCTCGAAAAAAGAGACTGCTCGGGCGCAACTGGCTTCAGTTGAGGCCCAGCTTCGAGTGATAAAATAAAAAGGCCGAGGTGCAGTCCAAAAGGGTTGAGGAGCTCTAGTCTCAGCTAAATTCGGCTGTCTCCGATCGAGAAAATCTTGCCAAGGAGATGGAAACGGCCAAGTTGGTGGTCATTTTTGTTAAAGCTGATGCCAATGAAATGGTGGCCCAATATAAGGCCGATGCCTAGGCGATCCAGGTTCGAATGAAAGATATCATCGAGTATGCGAAGTGGCAATCCCGAAGGGAGGCCCTCGAGGAGATTCATGCTCGGGGTTTTGACTTATAGGCCGAAATCGAGAGTGCTAAGGGGCTCGAAGCCGAGGCTAAGAGGTTGGCTTATCCCGAGGAAGACTCCGAGTGTTCGAGCAGATCCAAGGGTGGAGGAGACACTGGAGACGAGGCGGGCTCAGGTGAAGACCAGGCCGTTTATGTGTCTTGTGCATTTTTTGTATTTTTGACTTGTGTACTTTTGTACTTTTTGTCAAGGTCGTTTGGCCTTTGTAAAGACTTTACGTCTATAGTACAAGGCTTGCTTTTCCCTTCGGCAATCTCTGAGTTTTGTTATGTACTTTGCTTTATTATTTATATTTACAAAGATCAAAATGCCTTAGCATGAGATAGTTAGGTCATGTTCGGAGGTTCGAACAGGCCTTGCCTTCGACATTATTTTGTTTGAGGCATCGTGGGGGTTTGGTATGACCGGAAACTTTTTCCCAAAGTACTTATAATTTTTAGATTATAGTTTGCCGAAGATAGCCTTTAGAATCGGTTTTGAAATTTTTCAAGGCCTTGTTTTTATTACGGGTCACGGACGTCTCCGAGCCGTTTTAATATGGTCATAGCCTTCTTTGTTTGGGTGTTGCCTAGTGGGCTTGTCACCTCGAGTTATCCGGTCTTGCCTAAGATAACAGTCCCCGAATGAGGATGGCCGTAGCCTTTAAGGTTCAGGCGCTGCCTAATAGGTCTTGTGCCACCAGGCTCTAATAGCTCGAGCCATCCAATTTTATTTTTGGATGGAAGTCCCCGATTGGGAGTGATCGTTTGAACCCGGATAAGGAGGCCCTTGGGCTCGATACCTTTAGGGGATCGTATGTAGGAAATTCCTTAAGAAAGAAAAGAAATTTTCAAGGGACAAGATATTTATCCGCAAGGTAGAGACTTCTTTTTATTCTTGTGTGTAATAGTTACACATATGTACAAGCTTTGTGCCAGGGCTCGAGCAGTCTATGCAGGCACTGTTTATTTGATTGTTTGGCCCTTGCAGTAAATCTTATCGATCGAGCCGAGACCATTCAATCATAAAGTTTCTTTCCTTTCTAAAATCGTTATCCGAGGATAATGTCCCCCAGTGTTCGGGGCCGATCGTAGATAGGCCTCAAATACTGTTATCGTGATCTTTGATGCTGGTTCGTAACCGGCCTTCAATTCTAAGTTAGTTTGATTTACTGTTGCCTCGTTAAAAACCTTGTCGGAAAACCCATTTGGGACAAAACCGGTTCAAGGGAAAAAGAGTGCAATGCGTGCTTTCAGGGCTAAAGATTGTATCGTACTTTGATGATTGTATGTAAGTGTTAGTTTGGGATGCAGATAAATAAGAGGAAATGAATGAGGTCGTACTTAACAGTAGTATCACTTCAAGTAAGCTATGTTCCAGTTGTTCGGTAGTTGCTCACCGTTCATTGTTCCGAGTTTGTACGATCTTTTACCAGTGATCTCGATAATTTGATAAAGGCCTTCCTATTTTGGCCCCAACTTCCTTTCGTTCTAGTTTCGGGTATTTAGCGTGACCTTCCTTAACACCAAGTCCCCGATATTGAAATCTCAATCCGCTATTTTTGGGCGGCCAACCGAACAAGGGTTGCTTTGCACCTTTCCTCTAATAGATCTAGGCTCGTATTCATAGCCTCGTCGTTTGATTCTTGGTTGCATATCAGAACCTGAGACTTGGTTCTCTGACTTCTACCGGCATTAGAGCTTCGGCGTCGTAAACCAGTAAGAACGGGGTGGATTCGGTACTGGACTTCGATGTCGTACGGTATGCCCATAAGCCTTCGGGCAGGATTTCCTTCCATTTTCCTTTGGCGTCGGTCAACCTCTTTTTGAGGTTTTGGAGTATGATTTTGTTGGTCGATTCTGCTTATCCGTTTCCACTAGGGTGGTAGGGAGAGTATAGGATCCCTTTGCTTATGATCTTCGAGAAACTTGCTTACTTCGTTGCCGATGAATTGTTTCCCGTTGTCACATATGATCTCAACCGGCATTACGAACCGGCATATGATGTGGTCCCAAATGAAACAGATGAATCTTTCTTCCTAACCTTTTCATATGCCTGGGCTTCGACCCACTTAGAAAAATAGTCAGTTATAAACAATATAAATTGAGCCTTATCGGGTGCCCATGGAAGGGGGCCAACGATATTCATTACCCACTTTATGAACGGCCATGGTGACAAAATCAAATACAGCAGCTCCCCGGGCTGATGAATCGTAAGAGCGTGTCTTTGACATTCATCACATTTTTGTGCAAACTCTTTCGCGTCCTTTCCATATCGATCTAGTAGTAGCCTGCTCTGATTATTTTTTGAACCAATGATTCAACGCCCAAATGATTTCCACAGGTGCCTTCGTGGATTTCCCTCAAAACATACTCGGTATCCCCTGGTCCTAGACATATCGCGAGTGGTCCATTGAATGTTCTTCTGAACAGGGTTCAGTCTTCGGACATGCTAAACTGGGTTGCCTTTGTACGTAGGGCCCTCGATTCTTTTGTATCCGATGGCAGTTTTTCAGTCTTCAGATATTCTATATATTTATTTCTCCAGTCCCAAGTTAGGCTCGTTGAGTTAATCTCAGTATGGCCTTCTTCCACTACTGATCTCATAAGTTGTATGACTACCCTCGGGTTAAACTCGTCATCCTCGACCGATGATCCTAAGTTAGCAAGGGCATCAGCCTCACTGTTTTGATCCCAAGGTACACGTTGCAAAGTCCATTCTTTGAACCGATGTAACGTTACCTATAACTTATCCAGGTACCTTTGCATTCGTTCTTCTCCGACCTCGAATATCCCATTAACTTGGTTCACCACGAGGAGGGAGTCACACTTGGCTTCGATCACCTTTGCCCCCAAGCTTTTGGCTAGTTGGAGACCTACAATCATGGCCTCATATTCGGCCTCATTGTTAGTCAATTTCACAGTCCTAATAGATTTTCTAACTACATTGCCTGTTGGTGGCTTCAATACGATGCCAAGTCCGGACCCTTTTACATTTGAGGCACCGTCCGTAAAGAGGGTCCAGATCCCCGATGAGGTCCATGGGTTGATTAATAACTCTCTTTCAACCTCGGGTATTAGGGCCTGTGTAAAGTCGGCCACAAAGTTTGCCAAAATTTGAGATTTAATGGCAGTCCAGGGTCGATATTCAATATCGTACCCACTGATTTCCACGGCCCATTTGGCCAACCGGACCGAGAGCTCAGGCTTATGCATAAAATTCCTCAACAGGTAAGTAGTCACGACACATATAGGGTGACACTGGAAGTATGGTCTTAGCTTTCTAGAGGCGCTTAGCAAAGCGAGTGCCAACATTTCTAGGTGAGGGTACCTAGTTTTGGCCTCACCTAGGGTCCTGCTAACATAGTAAATTGGAAATTGCGTACCTTGCTCTTCTCAGACCAGAACTCCACTTACCGTTATCTCTGATACTTCTAAGTACAAGTATAGTTGTTCATCAATCTATGGCGTGTGAAGCAGCATTGGGCTCGATAGATACCGCTTGAGTTTCTCCAAGGCCCGTTGGCACTTCGGGGTCCATGAGAAGTTATTCATTTTCTTCAATAGTGTGAATAACCGGTGGCTCTTGTCGGAGGACCTCGAGATGAATCGCCCCAGGGTGGCTATACGCCCGGTTAATCTTTGCACGGCCTTCACATTTTCCACAACTGTGATATATTCGATGGCTTTGATCTTGTCAGGGTTGATCTTGATTCCTTGGTTGGATACTATGAACCCGAGGAATTTACCTGATCCAACTCCAAACGCATATTTCTCCGGGTTCAACTTCATATTATATTTCTTTAATATGCTGAAGGTTTCCTGCAAATGTTTTAAATGGTCCTCTACTCCCAGGGACTTAACCAACATATCGTCAATGTAAACCTCCATTGATTTTCCTATTTTTTCCTCGAACATTCGGTTTACTAGGCGTTGGTAAGTGGCACCGGCGTTTTTTAATCTGAATGGCATCATGTTATAGCAGTATGTGTCGTACTTAGTGATGAAGGAGATTTTTTCCTGATCATCCGGGTTCATTTGTATTTGGTTGTACCCGGAGTAGGCATCGAGAAAACTAAGGATCTCATAGCCGGCTGTGGCATCGATCATGCGATTGATGTTGGGCAAAGGTAAGGAGTCCTTGGGACATGCCTTATTCAAATCCTTATAGTCTACACACATTCTTAATTTATTCCCTTTTTTAGGGACTACCACTGCATTTGCTAACCAATCAATATATTTGACCTCGGATTGGGGCCTCCTCTTCTGCTTGACCGAATGGAACTTCGGGTCGAGGCTCAGTTTATGAGTGGTTATCTCCGGCGGGATCCCTATCATATCAAGGTGGGATCAAGCGAAACAATCTTCATTAGCTATAATAAATTGAATGAGTTTTTCCTGAGCTCGGGGCTTAACCCTGTGCCCAGGTATAACTTTCGATCGGGAAAGTGTTCTCTCAATGCGACTTGTTCCAGTTCCTCAACCGTTGATTTTGTAGCGTCGGAGTCATCGGGGGCTATGAAATATCTGGGGACCCCGTAATCATCATCTTCATCAATCCCCTATTTTTCTAGTCGTGTCGGGGATGGTGTCGGTAATTTCTATTTAGCTTCTTGCTTTGTGACCAAACCCGGCCTCTTTGTCATTGCAAGTGCGGATATCGGAATTGCCTCTTCGACCGTAAACATCTCCTTTGCGGTTGGTTGTTCTCTGTAGATTGTTTTAATCCCACCTGATGTTGGGAATTTTAATACTTGGTGTAGAGTCGAGGGCACTGCCCTCATGTTGTGGATCCATGGCCTCCCGAACAAAGCGTTGTACCTCATGTCTCACATAAAACTTAGCTTCCTGGATGGTCCCGACGGTGTTCATCGGTAATGTTATCTCCACCTTAGTGATTTCACATGCCATGTTGAATCCGTTTAGTAGTCGAACTGCAGACACGATATGATCTTGTAGATCGGGCTGCTCCACGACCCTCGATCGGATGATGTTGGCCGAGCTACCTAGATCAATTAATACACGCTCAACTCAAAATTATTTACGAGTACAGATATTACCAGTGCATCATTGTGGGGTTGCACGATCTCTTCTGTGTCCTCGTCGTTGAAAGACAAGGTTCCTTCCAGTATGTAATCTCGAGTCCGTTTTTCCCTCGTGATGGAAACTTTGGTGCGCTTCAACATTGGCCCCTGAGGGACGACGACCCCACCGATGATCATGTTAATGATGTGTTGAGGTTCTTCTTGTTTGTTCTGTTTGTTAGAATCCCTTTTCCTGATATAATTCTTGGCTCTGTCGCTCAGGAATTCTCGAAGATGCATGTTGTTAAATAGTCGGGCTACTTCCTCTCTCAACTGTCAGCAATCCTCCGTTCTGTAGCCGTGAGTGTCGTGATATTTACACATCTGGTTAGGATCCCTTTGGGTTGTATTGGATTGTAGAGGTCGAGGCCATTTGGTATCTTTGATGCATCTGATAGCTGATACAATGGCGGCAACGTCGATGTTAAAGTTGTATTCCGATAACCTCGGTGCTTCTTTAGGACCGATGGGCCTGTCGAAGCTGTTTTTGCTCATGAGCCCCCTGGTTGCTCTGACCTCGATCACTTCTCCTTTTATTTCGTATAGTGTTCCGCCTGGACCCACTACTTCTTTGTTCTCCATTATACGGCTGATACCAATCCTTGTTTGATCTCGGTTCACGATCGATGTCTCTCTTGACTTTATCGATGGTTCTGACGGGATAAACGGACCCCAAAAGGGCCCTAAGTATATCATCTTCGACTCCGATTTTCGATTGATACCGGTTATGCACGTCGGCCCAAGTAATAGCCGGATATTCTATCAGGTTTTGTTTTAACTTATGTGAAGCCACCGAGCTTTGAATGTTGAGCCCTTGGGTGAAAACTTGAACGGCCCAATCATCAACGACCAGTGGCAGGTCCATTCGTTCCATTTGAAACCGTGACATGAACTCTCTCAGCATCTCGTTATCCTTCTATTTTACTTTGATAGGGTCCGATTTCCTGGTCTCGACCTTGATGGCCCCGACGTGTGCTTTCACGAAAGAATTCGCAAGCATAGCAAATGAGTCAATAGAATTAGGAGGTAAGTAGTGATACCATATCATAGCTCATTTTGACAGGGTCTCTCCGAACTTCTTCAATAGGACAAACTCGATTTCATCATCCTCCAAGTCGTTCCCTATGATGTCACATGTGTAAGAGGTTATATGCTCATTTGGGTCGGTTGTTTCGTTATACTTAGAAATCTCGAACATGCAGAATTTCTTAGGGATCGGCTTTGGAGCCGCTCTTGGAGGAAAAAGTTTTTCCACGAACTTCTTGGAATTCAGGCCTTTCAATATCGGTGGTGCTTCCAAGGATTTGGTCTACCCTGGAATTGTAGGTTTGCACCTTTTTGTCAGTAGCTTCGATTTTCTTCTCCCCTGATTCTACCCGTTTTGTCAGTTCTTAGAGCATCTTTATGATCTCAAGGTTAGCCCCCGATTCATTTTCATTTGACCTTTCTGCGACAGGTTCATCCCTGCGGGTGACTTCCCGGGGTGGATCAGGTTCAACTCTGCTCGGTGCACGGCTTTGGTTCTGTAACTGAGCTATCGCCGCCTGTTGAGCCTGCAGCATTTTGAAGATCACCCGTACACTGATCCCGTGTCCTCCAATGTTTTGCGTATTTTGAGCTACCGATCGGGCTCCACCACAGACGCTATTCTGGGGGTCGGTAGGTAGGTTTGAGTCGATAGACACATGTGAATTAGCGTCAATCGGGTCCGCGGTCGGAATTCTGTTGGGATCAACGGGCGGTACCTCGTCACCGGGCGTTATGTTGTTATTTTCACCGTGATGACTGGACTCATTGTCAACATGTAGGGGTGTTGATTGAGAGGTCGACATTTTGAGTTTTAACCTGCAATTAGAGACACTTCAAGGAACAAGTGTAAAGTAGTGTGTGTTATAGAGATTTGTATCAAATAACCACTATTATCCTTAGCCTCACGGTGGGCGCCTAACTGTTTGCCCTCAAAATCGGATAACAATTGAATTTGTAAGTGATTTTAAGGATATGTGGACTAACTTGACACGGAATGATAAATTAGATTGCAATTAAAATAAATAATGATAAAGTAAATGCAAACCACACGAATTGAACAGTCTTAGCCTTGGAAGGTTAATTACCTTCGAGCCAGGTACGCTTCGATCGGTGTCAGGACATAGAAGAACAAGAGCTTAAAGAGAAATAATAACGATGTATTGCTTTGGAATGCGTGTTATAATGTGTTCAATGAATTATCAGACCCCCTTTATATAATAGAGGAGTCCTAGTTTAGGTACAATTCTATAAAAGATAAAAATCTCTTGATTTGCTGATTGTCGGTTCCTCATTGATACGCGCCGAGATTCTCGCCGCAACATCCGTTCGGTTACAAATATTTCGGTCTTCCGTTGGTTATGCTAACAATGTTTCTCCGAGCTCGTTCGGGGCTAGGGTCAACTTCGGGATTTCAGACTCAATGTTCTCGAAGGCAGGTGTCTTGACCCCGGGTTCTAGCCCGGTGTAACTCGGGGCCGATCTTCAGTCTTGCATTGTCATATTCCGAGCATGTCCTTTCATGTCGTAGGCAAACTCGATCTCGACCGTATACAAAATTATACTAGAAGAAAATTTTATTTGAATTCTCAAAGAGTGATAGTGTCACGTAAATTGGACAACGTACTATTCTATTTGAAAAAAAGTGATATTCTATTATAATCTGTTTGCGACTTTCATAATTGTCATGAAGTTTTGGCTATATATCAAAGCTTTTCAGTACTAATTATTTTACATAATGAATGATTACATTAACGAATAGTTTACATTTGAGTGATATTTATTGAAGAAAAATTTAGGAAATAGTTTTCAATTCTATTTATAACATATTTGTAATGTTGGATACAAGCATAATCAATAACGGGAAAATAATCTCAACTCTATAGTTTTATAGATGTAATGCCTACTCTAAGCATTTTAGGACAAGAATAAAAAAATATTGTGTAGACATGTGCTTTTACTATAATTATAACTAAGGCCAAATACATAGACAATAATCCATTAAACTTGACCCAATTTTTTATTTTGGCACTCTAACTCAACTTTGTTCTATTTTGGCCCTCCAACTCTATTTCTTATATTTCATTTTAACACAAAAACTTTTATCCGACGTAAAAATGCAGCGCGTATACATACTTGCTTGGCTAAATACATAGACATCCCATTGAACTTGGCTCCATTTTTCATCTTGGCACTCTATCTCCACCTTATTCCATTTTGGCCCTTCAACTCTATTTCTTATGTGTTATTTTGGCACTCTATCTCAACCTTGTTCCATTACGGGTTTGAAAGTTCGCGGTTTCGAAAGTTTCGCGGTTCGGAAGTTTATGAAATTTGTGGGTATTCAGGATATGCATGCACACACGTTTCACAAAATATAAAATTTATTTCAAAATATTTTATTTTTTAATTTTTTTACGAAACCGACCAACTTCGGTCGTTTTTATTTTGGCGCAAAAATGCAGGAAACTCTTTTAGTATTTTTTGGCGCAAAAATACGATTTTCATATAAACGGTAAATGGGGAAGGAAATAATGAAGATGAAATATAGAGGAAGGAAGTTGGGGGATTAAAAATGGGGCCAACAGTTATTTTATTACTGTTGGAGAAGGAATTTTGCCATAAACAATCTGCCTCACGCGCCTACCATATGAGCCGATTCACACTATGTGACTAGTCAGCTTTCGTGTTAAAATAAAACATAAAAAATAGAGACGGAGGGCCAAAAAGGAACAAGGTTTAGATAGAGTGCCAAAATAAAAAATGGAGCCAAGTTCAATGGGTTGTATATGTATTTGGCCTTTATGTTATTACCGTTGGAGAAGGAAATTTGCCCAAAAATATCTCCCTCACGCGCCTACAAGGTGAGACAACTCACACTCTGAATCTCGTCAGCTTTTATGTTAAAGTGAAACATAAGAAATGGGGCTGGAGTGCAAAAATAGAACAAGATTGAGTTAGAGTGCCAAAATAAAAAATTAAGCCAAGTTTAATGGGCTGTCTATGTATTTTGGCCTATAACTAAACTAAAGTTTATAATGGATAATGGCACAGAAGTCATAGTATTAGTTTTTTTAGTAACAAAGAATTACATAGTTTATAAAACGGCAAAGGGCCAAATATACCCCTCTATTTTCGAAAATGGTCTAAAAATATCCCTCGTTATACTATTGGGTTATCTATACCCCTGCAGTCATACTTTGGGTTCAAATATACCCCTCATTTAAACGGAGGGACACGTGTCATCGTCCTGTTGGTCAATTCTAAATATCTCCTAATTAATTAAAAAGACTCATTACTCATACACGAATTTTTTTATTTTTTTTTTTGTAAAAACTGAAAAAATTAGAATTATTTTTACCTAAAAACTCTAAAAAAACGAAAATATATTTTTTCAGTTTTTCACAAAAAAACTGCTTTAAAAAACTGAATTTTTTTTCTAAAATAATATTTTGTAAAAACTGAAAAAAAAAAATGAAAACCAATTTTCTAAAGCAATTAAAAACTGAAAAAAACTGAAATATTTTTAACTAAAAACTGAAAAAAAAATATTTATTTTTTCAGTTTTTACAAAAATATTGCTTTAGAAAATTGCTTTTTAGTTTTTTTTTTAGTTTTTACAAAAATATTGTTTTAGAAAATATTTTTCAGCTTTTTTTAAAGCAGTTTTTTTGGAAAAACTGGAAAAAAAAATATTTTCGTTTTTTCAGTTTTTAGTAAAAAACATTTTAGTTTTTTTCAATTTTTACAAAAAACATTTCTTTAGAAAATTGATTTTCAGCTTTTATTTTTTCAGTTTTTACAAAAACATTGTTTTTGAAAATATTTTTCAGTTTTTTCTAAGGCATTTTTTTTTTAAAAACTGGGGGAAAAAATATTTTCATTTTTTTTAGTTTTTAGTAAAAATAATTTCAATTTTTTTCCAATTTTTACAAAAAAAAAAAAAAAAAAATCATGTATGGGTAATGGGTCTTTTTAATTAATTAGGAGATATTTAGAATTGACCAACAGGACGATGACACGTGTCTCTCCGTTTAAATGAGGGATATATTTGAACCCAAAGTATGACTGCAGGGGTATAAATAACCCAATAGTATAACGAGGGGTATTTTTAGACCATTTTCGAAAATAGAAGGGTATATTTGACCCTTTGCCGTTTTATAAAACCATTAATTGTTGTTATCTTACGTGCAATGATTGTCGAAGAGTTGTCTTGTTAAGAATACATATATTTAGTGACATCTTATTTCATTCTTTACATATTTTCTTCTTCAATTCATTAATTGATGAGTCCAAAATCTAATTCTTTCCTACATCAAAAGAGAACTAAAAAGAGCACCGCTCGTCTATTCGCCTCATAAATTGCAATAATCAAACTAGTTGTACGAAAAACTTCCATATCATTCTCTAGATTAGGGATAGAAAGTTAGAAACCATTTGAACTCAATAAAAAGTAATCCTATTTGATTAAACTTTTGAAAAAATGAGGATGCCAAACTGTCACGATCCGAAATTCCCACCTTCGAACCGTGATGGCGCCTAATATTTCACTTGCTAGGCAAGCCAATGTTAGAATAATATTATCTATTTTTAAAATAATTTTTATATTATTAATAATCAAGAAAACAAAGGCGGAAGCAAAGTTTGAAACATAGTGAAATAATCCATAAAAATAACGGTGCCTAAATACCATCCCAAAATTGGTGTCACAATTCACGAGCATTCTAGAATAATACAAATAAAGATCTGAATAAAATAAAGTTGTCTGGAAATAAATACATAGCTAAAGTAAAATAGATGGGGACTTCAGAACTGCGGACGCCATGCAGTTATTCCTCAAGTCTCCTTCGAATAACTGAAATCCGAGCAAGTCTATGGCACGCCGCTGGGACCAACTCCGAAATCTGCATAAGAAGTGCAGAGTATAGTATCAGTACAACCGACCCCATGTACTAGTAAGTGTTGAGCCTAACCTCGACGAAGTAGTGACGAGGCTAAGACGGTTCACTTACATTAACCTGTACGCAATATTAATAACAATAACAAATAATAAAAATAAATCAGGTAACTCATTTATAATAATTGAAGCCAACTTAGCAGTCATAATCCATTATTAATTCACCTAATTATATTGCAGCGTGCAACCCGCTCTCACAATATATTCACATTCAATTCTATTGCAGTGTGCAACCCGCTCTCACAATATATTCCTTTTAATCAAGTCTGTCATATATTTATTTCAATCAAGTATATATATAGACTTTTAAATAAGTCTGTTGCGGCGTGCAATCCGATCCTCCAATATTGACTTTTAAATAAGTCTATTGCGGCGTGCAATCCGATCTCCCAATATTGGCTTTTAAATAAGTCTATTGCGGCGTGCAATCCGATTGCGGCGTGCAACCCGTTCCCCCCAAGTAGCAATTAATGCACATAATTCAAATAAACATGTAGCAATTATTACAGAAATTTAAGAATTAATATTTGGCAAAGAATAGAAGAGAAATAATTATTATAATAATTAATTTATGACTTTTCAAGTAAGCAAGCAAACAATTAATTTGACGACGTATAGACACTCGTCACCTCACCTATACGTCGTTCACGTGCAATTCACATAACAAATCATTTAAGGGTTCTATTCCCTCAAGTCAAGGTTAACCACGATACTTATCTCACTTTGCAAATTTCCAACCAATTACTCAATCACAACTTTTCCTTTTAAATTTGTCTCCGAAAGCTTCAAATTTATTCACAAACAATTCGATATATTCAATACTAATCATAGGAATTAATTCCATATGAATTTATAAATTTCCGTATAAAAATCCGAAATTTATTAAAATATTCGACAGTAGGACCCACGTCTCAAATGTCGGAAAAACTCACGAAATTCAAACACCCGCTCCGATACGAGTTCAACCATATAAAAATTATCCAATTCCGATATCAAATGGACCTTCAAATCTTAACTTTTCGTTTTTGAAAGATTTTATAAAAAGTCCAATTTCTTCCATCTAAATCCGAAATAAATGATGAAGACATGGATTTATGAAATATAATCACTTTTAGTTAAAGAACACTTACCCAATTCAAAGTCATGAAAATCCCCCTTGAAATCGCCCAAATCCGAGACTTGAAACTCAAAAATGAGTAAAAATGGCTAAGACCCGATTTTATGTATTCTGCCCAGTATTTTCGCGTCTGCGGGCTATATTTTCGCACCTGCGGTCACGCATTTGCGAGAAAAATCTTGCATTTGCGAAGTAGGGTTGCCAGGCGAGGTTCCGCATCTGCGGACATTTCTATCGCGCCCGCGACGTCGCAGAAGCGACCAAACGACCGCAGAGGCGGTCTCTTCCGCAGAAGCGATGCAACCTTCGAAGAAGTGGTCGCACATTTGCGCCCCATTTCTCCGCAGAAGCGATGCAACTGGCCAGCGCCCGGGTCACAGAAGTGACCAGCTTCTCGCAGATGCGGTTGCGCACCTGCGATCATCATTGCGCATGTGCGATTACACCAGGTTCTGCCAAGAACCTACTGCTTTCAACATGCTCTAAACAATCCGAATTTCATCCGAAACTCACCCGAGCCCCTCGGGACCTTATCCAAATATCCCAACAAGTCCTGTAACATAATACAGACTTACTCGGAGTCTCAAATCATATCAAATAACATCGAAATTGCAATTTACACCTCGATTCGGACTTTGAGTTTCAAACTTTTCAATTTCCAAACCTCATGCCAAAACATATTAAATGAATCCGGAATGACTTCAAATTTGGCATACAAATCATATATGACTTAACGGAGCTGTTCAAATTTCCAGAATCGGATTCCGGCTCCGATATCAAAAAGTCAACCCCGTGGTCAAACTTGGAATCTTTAGCCTTTAAATTGCTAGTTCCGTTAAATGGTCATAACTTGAGCTAGGGACCTCCAAATTAAATTTCGGGCATACGCCCAAGTCCCAAATTACGATACGGAGCTACCGAAACTGTCAAAATACTGATCCGGATCCGTTTGCTCAAAATGTTGACCAAAGTCAACTCAGTTGAGTTTTAAAGCTATATTTCACATTTTAATCCATTTTTCACATGAAAACTTTTCGAAAAATTTTACGGACTGTGCACGCAAGTCGAGGAATGATAAATGGTGCTCTTCGAGGTCTTAGAACACATAATTATTTATTAAATTTAAAGATGACATTTTGGGTTATCACACAAACTTTTCTAATTAGCTAGATTAACATTAGTTGTCAAAACCAGCAATGGGAGCAGACCACACAGAACATTTTACCTAACCATAAAAAAAAAAAAAATTATTCACATTCCGTGTTCGTGCAATAATTTAACTTTGAGAATCTCAAATTAAAGTTAAAAAATAAATTAATTTATCATAATTAAAAACAAAAATTAAATTTTCCTAAGAAATAAAAATTACTGTAATTTAAGTCGTAAAATAAAAAGTTTACACTTGCGGTTGACCAACCGGTTCCCTTTCCTGCCCGTTACAACACTAGTTCAGAGTTCAGACTCGTCATAGGGCGGTGCATTTTAGCATTGTACTTATCTGATGGGTTCGTTTTGCCGATGGCGTATTCTAGATCCTTCGGCGTATTTGTTTTTCCTCAATTTGCTGGAGATAGTATCTGGTACTTCCGTTGTAAAATTTCCCTTTGCAAACGCTTCTACTATTAGTTATCTAAAAAGAAATGGAGAATTACGTAAAGGCCACAATGTTTGGTGCAATATCAATTTTAAGACTTATACCTTTTTTATTTATAACTTACAAACATTATTTCATAATATCAATGTTTTTTAAAACTATATATGAATTGTATGGGTACGTGGATCAGACTAGTTATTTACAAAAGAGGGTGAAATACCACGGACAAGTGCACAAATCCAGGACCATGAGTCCTTAATATTTACATTGCATACATGAAGTTAAGGACAAGATGTCCTAAAATTTATTAATAGAATGTGCATATTCAGAACACTCTGTCCTTAATATTTACTATCCAATTTTGGGGCTACTTTTAAGTTGTTTGAATTTTTTTTGTTTGTAAATTTATCCACTTCGAAATACACTTCAGAATTCGCATACGAAGTTACAATTAGGATTCATAATCGGATCTGAAGTTTTAATCATTTTATCTGAAATTCTTATCACTTCAAAGTGCAACTTCAGAATTAGAGATCTCTGAAGTTTAGCTCTTTCTTCTTCCTCTCACGTTTTGCACTTTAAACTAGCCATAAACCTTCACAGACCACCCAAAACAGCCATCATGAGAGAAATCCTTAAACCTCTATTAGCACCGCTAGTCTCATCCACTAAAACTCCATGAAACAACCATGAGAACCACCCAAAACGTCCACCAAAGGACCACCATGTTATCTCCAAAACTAGCTAAAACAACCACCATAACACCACCATTGCTTCCGCCATGTAAAATTGTGACTCAGCCGTGCAAAGAAAAAGAACAAACAACAACAACAAAGTTCTCTTAAAATTGAATAACAATTAAATTTTTTTTTGTTTTTTAAATGAATACCTGTTAAATGGGGACACCAAATACACCTCGTGAAATTTTTATGAAATACAAAGTCACCAAATAAGTTCGATCAGGTAAATAACGACATGATTGCTCAATTTTGATATTTTTCTCATGCAAAATAAAAAAGGAACTATGAAATTTCACATTGAAGTGGGGATTTGATTCGATGTAGATTTTACCTAATTATACTTTTGTACAATTAAATTAAATGATTAAAATAACCTAGGTTAGAATTTAATTTGAGAAACTTCAGATATACGAGATTGATGTTGGGGGTTGTCAAGTCTAACTTCATACCCAAATATCTAAAGTTCGAATTGCAAATATAATGCAATATGCTATATTTTAAAATTTGGTTTGAAGTTAGGCTTGGCAAAACTTTAGACCCGTAAATTGAAGTTTGAAACTGCAGACTTGCAATTTTCAATTTCAGTCTTGCAAACTGTTTACCCTTAAAATCAGATAATAATTAAATTTGTAAGTATTTTTAAGGATACGCGGATTAATTTGATATAAAATGATAAATTTGATTAAAATAAACAAATAGAAATACAGTAAATTCAAACGGCGCAGGAAAGATGTCTCCAGCGTTAGTGAGCTATTTGCCTTCGATCCGGGCTCACAATGGTCAATATTGATGAATGAAAGAAACGCTTAGAATAACAGTGAAAATAATAGTATATTGCTTTGGAATGCGTGTTACAACGTGTTTAATGAATTATCATACCCCCTTTATATAGTAGGAGAATCATACTCTAAGTATAACTCTATAAAAGGTAAAAAAAAATCTTCTGTTTAATTGATTGCTAGTTCTACATTGATAAGTGCCGACATCCCCACCGTGATATCCGTCCGCTCACGGATATTACAGCCTCATGTTGGCCGTGCTTGATTGCCCATCAACGCTCTCCGAAGTACTTTAGGTTTTAGGTCGATCTTGAATCATGACCTCGATATTATCGAGGGTCGATGGTTCCCCCGGTACTCTAACTTGAGGATATCCTTGCCTCGGTTCCAATCTTTCGCAATCATATCTCGAGCTCGTTTTACCCTGTTGGAGGCCGGAGTGGATCATAAGCTCGGTTTTTACCCGTACACAGATAGTCCCCTCGTTTCTCGGAAAGTAAGATGAAGAGAAACGACATGAGCATATCGATTCCTTCTTCGATATACCGTGACATAAACGACAAAAAATCTGAAACGTCTCGTTAGTCATGTCATAATGGTATTAAATGCATGTCAGCCACCGGTCGACTGTCCATGTAGGCAAAGCGTCATGTCATCACTATAAATACCCCCTCTCTCGTTCATTTTTTACTTTATGTTAAACCGTCTACCCTCATATCCTCAAGATTTCACTACTCTCTTTCACATTCTAGCATTTTTACCTCTGGTATTCGAGATTCCTTTGAAGTCTTTACTCAACATCCACTCAAGCCAACACATCTGAGCCTCTAGTTTTCAACCCTTTTCCATATTCTTCAAGCTTTCTCTTAGATCAATGGCAAAAACCTCAAAATTTGTCCCCCAAAAGGTTACTTCTACCTCCCAAACGACTGCCGAAACCAATGAGACTACTTCTGATGTGGTCGACCTCGGGAGATCCGCTGCTAACGTGGCTATCGACGAACCGACTCCCGAACCTTCCTTGAAGATATTCATTCTCGGGGGTTGTTCGATTGCCGATGACTTCAAGGTCAAGAAACCCTCCTCAGTGCAGGGTCTGTGCGAGGAGGCATCGAGGTATATTTGCTCGATCATCGAAAATGATCTCCCATTTAGTCCGAAAGGACTGTAATTGGGCTGAAAAGGACATAGTGGTCCCCGACCCTGAGGAGGCCATTACTACTCACGTTGAGGGATACCTAAGTATCTACACTTATCCCTTTACGCTAGGCCCGGTGGATCTGGTCATCATAAACTTCTGCAATAGGTATTAGGTATGTCTCGGCCAAATTTACCCTTTACTGTGGATGATCATGATCCTCCTCCGATTTTTTTAAAATAAAATTGATTCGTGCACCTTCACCATTAATCGCCTATTCCGTTTATACAGTCCTCAGATATTCCAGGGGGACTGATAAAGCTTGTTCGCTGGGCCAGCAAAGCCATATTTTCAAGCATCGACAAGGACCGGGATCGAGGCTGGCAGGGTCATTTTGTCCGGGTAAGGACCTCGGATTTGATCCCGGCCGAGTTCAGGCCATTCCCCAAGAGGTGGAATGCATCACGTAAGTAAAAACTTTCCTTTGAATGTTGATTCCGTGTTCATCCCTCTTTTCTCATTGGTATCCGGGATGGTGTAGCTGTTGACCGAGTCCCAAATGCTGTTCCTCGACTCAAGGAGTGGGTCGAAGATATCGTTTCATAGATGCCTAACTCCGATCGCTCGTGGCGCAAACTCTCGAAGGGTCGTTGGGAGGCCCGTTCTTATGGTAAGATATTTTTCTTGAGTAGTTTGAGTTAGGCTTCTTCTCTTAGCATTACGTTCTTATTATTTTTTCTTTACCTTTCTTTTGTAGGTCTGCCTAAGACCGTCGAGCTTAGGCCCTCGGTTGGGGACGAGGACTTACTTGCCGATTCTTTCACTTCGGGACAACCCAGAGCCATAACAGGGGAGAAGAAAAGAAAAAAGGCCCTGAGTTGACCGAGCTCGAAAAAAAAAAATAAGAAGGAGGCTCGTTCGTAAGCCAAAGGAAACCTCCAACTCCCGAGTGCTTGACTCGAAATCACTCCTCCGGCTCAGAGACGAGCCCGAGGAGGACGACATCTTCATGGACCATATTCCATCTATCCTCAAGTTTGCGAGGCTGATGGCAAGGTGAGAGTCAAGGATTTGCGAGATGTCGGTTCTTCTCCTCTCGGCATTATAGATATTTTGGGATCGCCCTCGTTCACGGAATCAATGTTCGATGAAGCCCGAACGACGAAGGAGCGATTCCATGAGGAGGTCTATGGAGTGGATGATCCCCTCCGAGGCATTTTTGACGGTATAGGCTCATCCGTCCCGGAGGATTTTACCGGGTTGGGTGGCTTAGAGGTACCAAGGAAAAGTCCACCTTCGGAGGCTGGCGGGTCGAGCTCGAGCCCTAGACCAAAATTAAACAACCGGTTCCCTGCTTCGAGCACGGATCCTGGTCGGAAGCGGACCGTCATTATCACCGTTTCGGAGGATGCCCGGATCCTTTTCGCCCCCGTAAGGATAGCCAGTTATCTCCGGTGTTTGGTGACCGAATAAGATCAAGCCAAAATGAACAAGGTAGATGCACCATGCATGTTCAACGAAGCACAACAGGCGCTTAACCGGGTAATTCTTGATAATTCTTAATGATTCTAATATCTCTTATGATATTTGAATTAACTTTTGATAATTCTAATATCTCTTCTTCGTATATGCAGGCATCGGTGCTTCACCATGAAACCTCCCTCCGGTAACGGGATGAGTTGAGCCAACTCGAGGCCCAAGTTAAAGAGCATGGTGAGAAGAGAGGTATGTATAAGCTTCTCAGCGAGCAACGTGAAGGAGAAGTCAAGAGCCTTCCAGCCGAGCTGGACGCAACTCAGAAGGAACATGCCGACCTGTTGGAACAGGTAAGAATCTTTGAAGTTAGTGATGATGAGCTAGAAACGGTGTCTAACTCTCAGAATCCTCAGGTCCAGCAGAAGATTGATCGAGTCGACCAGCTCCGGGCTGAGATGGATGAAGTCAAGGCCATGGCCGAGGAGTGGAAAGGCAAAATGGACCGATTGGCTTCGGAAAAGGAGACTGCCCGGGAGCAGTTGGCTTCGGCGGAGGCCCAACTTCGATCCGCGAAGGAGAAGGTTGAGATCCGATCTCATGAAATCAAAAACCTCCAGTCTCAACTAGGCTCGGCCATTGCCACCCGGGACACCCTTGTCAAGGAGCTCGAAGCAGCCAAGTTAGAGGTGGAAATGACTAGGGATGAAGCTGAAGAGATGGTGACCCAGTACAAAGCCGATGCTGAGGCAGCTCAGGAACGCCTAAAGGCCATAGTCGAATATCTGAAGTGGCAGTCCCGGAGGGAGGCGATTTATCGGTCGAGCTTGATAATTTTATGAGGCTAGAGGCCGAGGCCAAGAAGCTGGCATACCCCGAGGATAAGGAAAATTCTGAGGGTTCGGGCAAATTCGAGGACGGGGAAGGCCCCGATGGCTCCGTTGACCAGGCGGGTTTCGGTGAGGATCGGGTTTCTTAGGTGCCTTGTAGATTTCATTTTTATACTTTGTATTTCGTTGAGGCCGTTTGGCCTTTGTAAAATTTTTATGTGTGTGTATATATATATATATATAAGGCTTTTTTCCTTCGGCAAATTTCAGGCTTGTTTCTTTTTGCTTTTTCTTTTATGATTGCAAAGATTTTGGATGCCTTAGCACGTAATAATTAGGTCCTTTTTGGAGTTTCGAACAATTTTTGTTCTCGATTTTATTTTGCTTAAGACTCGTGGGGGCTTGGTATGACCGGAAGCTTTCCTCGAAGTGTTTACTTAGAATTTTTGATAATTTTGCCGAGGGTAGCCTTCGAACCGATTTAGAAATTTTGAAAGCCTTATGTTTCGGATACGGATCTCGGACGTCTCAGAGCCGTTCTAGCATGGTCGTAGCCTTTTAAGTTCAAGTGTTTCCCAATGGGCTTATTACCCCCGGGCTTCATAGCCGAGCTGTCCGAGCTTACCCAGGACGATAGTCCCTGAGCGGGGATGATCTCTTGGATTCGGACGGAGGTGGCCCTTGGGCCCGATGTCCTTAAGGTACAAAATTCAGTAGTTGTGCAAAATTCAGATGATCTCTTAGAAACTTTATTTTATTTCTGTGCAACATACAAGATTACGAATGTGTACAAGTTTCATGCTGTGGCTTAAGTGTTTTATGTGGGCACAGTTCATTTGACCGTTTGGCCCTTACAACAAATCTTATCCACCAAGCCTAGACTTGTTTGAGCATGAAGTTTCCTCCCTTGCTAAAATCATTACCCGAAGGTGATGGCCCCCAGTATTTGAGGCCGGTCTTTGAGAGGGATCGAATATTGTTGATGTGAACCTTGACTCTGATTCATAGTCGGTCTTCAATTCTAAGTTAGCACCATCCACTATTGCCTCGTTAAAAACCTTACCGGAAAACCCATTTGGGGAAAAACCAGTTCAATGGAAAAAGAGTGCAACGCGTGCTTTCAGGCCTAATAGTTGCATCATTCCATGGTTGTCACCTGCAAGTGTTAGTCCAATCCGTAATATATTTAAAGAAAGGTAATGAATGGGGTCGTACCTTAGCGGTAGTATTGTTTTAAGTGGGTTATGTTCCAGTTGTTCGGTAGCCGCTCACCGTTTGACGTTTCGAATTTGTACGATCCTTTGCCAGTGATCTCAATAATTCGATATGGGCCTTCCCAATTCGGTCCCGGTTTACCTTTGTTTTGGTTCCGGGTGTTCAATGTCACCTTTCTTAATTTTAAGTCCTCGACATTGAAGTGTCGAAGGTTAGCTCTCCAATTGTAATATCTTTCGATCCGTTGCTTTTGGGCGGCCAACCGAATAAGGGCGGCCTTGCGCCTTTCATCTAACAGTTCCAGGTTCATACTCATGGCCTCGTCATTTGACTCTTCGATCGTATATCGGACCTGGAGACTCGATTCTCCTACTTCGACCGGTCTAAGATCTTTGGCACCGTAGACCAACGAGAATAGAGTGGCCTCGGTACTGGATTTTGAGGTCGTACGATACACCCATAGGACTTCGGGCAAGATTTCCTTCTATTTTCCCTTGGCATCGGTCAACCTTTTTTTTTGACGTTTTGGAGTATGGTTTTGTTCGTGGACTCTGCTTTCCCGTTTTAACGAGGGTGATAGGGCGTTGATAGGATCCTTTTAATCTTGTGGTCCTCGAAAAACTTGCTCACTTTGTTGTCGATGAACTGCTTCCCATTGTCACATACGATCTCGGCCGACATTTTGAATCGGCATATTATGTGGTCCCATATGAAATCAATAACCTCTTTCTCCTTGAAATTCTCAAATGCCTGGGCTTCCACCCACTTAGAAAAATAATCAGTCATAAATAAGATAAATTGAGCTTTACCGGGCGCCCAAAGCAGGGGACCAACGATGTCCATCCCCTATTTCATGAATGGCTAGGGTGATAAGACCGAATGCAGCGGCTCCCCGGGATGGTGGATCATCGGACCATGCCTCTGACACTCGTCGCATATCGATCCAATAGTAGTCGGCTCTGATTATCTTTCGAACCAATGACTCGGCACCCAAATGTTTCCTGCAGGTGCCCTCGTGGACTTCCCTCAAAACGTACTCGGTATCTCCCATCCCCAAACATATGGAAAGTGGGCCATCGAATGCTCTTCTGAATAGGGTTCGTCTTTGGACAAACTGAACCGGGCCGCTTTCATACACAAAGTTCTCGATTCTTTAGGATCTGAGGGTAGTTTTCTAGTTTTCAGGTAATATATGTACTTGTTTCTCCAGTCCCAGGTTAATCTTGTCGAGTTTATCTCGGCGTGGACTTTCTCCACTACCGATTTCATGAGTTGTACAACCATTCCCGAGTTGAATTCATCGTCGTCGACCGACGATCCCAAGTTAGCAAGAGCATCGACCTCGATGTTTTGATCCCGAGGTACATGTTATAAAGTCCATTCCCTGAGTCGATATAGTGTTACTTGTAGCTTGTCCAGGTATCTTCGCATTCGTTCCTCTTTGACTTCGAACGTTCCATTGACTTGATTCAACACGAGGAGAGAATTGCATTTAGCTTCGACCACCTCGGCCCCCAGACTTTTAGCGAGTTCAATAACTGCAATCATGGCCTCATATCCAGCCTCGTTGTTAGTCAATTTTACAGTTCTAATAGATTGTCAAACTACATTACCCGTCAGTGGTTTCAACACGATGCCAAGTCCGGACCCCTTTGCGTTCGAGGCACCTTCCGTAAAAAGGGTTTAGATTCTGGAAGAGGTCCCCGATTTCAATAGTAACTCCTTTTCAACTTCAGGAACTAGGGCTGGCGTGAAGCCGGCCATGAAATCCGCTAAAATTTTTGATTTGATGGCTTCGGGGTCGATATTCGATATCGTACTCGCTAATCTCCGCGGCCCATTTGGCCAATCGTCCCGAGAGCTTAGGCTTATGCATTATGTTTCTCAGAGGGTAAGTAGTCACAACACATATATGATGGCATTGGAAATATAACATTAACTTCCTAGAGGCACTTAGCAAAGCGAGCGCCAATTTTTCTAGGTAAGGATACCTAGTTTTGGCGTCGCCCAGAGTTCTTCTAACATAATAGATAAAAAAATTACGTACCTTCCTCTTCTCGAGCTAGGGCTTCACTTACCACTACCTCGGATACCGCTAGGTACATGTATAACTGTTCGTCAGCCTTCGGAGTATGAAGCAAAGGCGGGCTCGAGAGGTACCGCTTAAGTTCCTCCAGGGCCTGTTGGCACTCAGGGGTCCACGAGAAGTTATTCCTATTCTTTAATAGTGAAAAGAACCGATGGCTCATACCGGAGGACCTCAAGATGAATTGACCCAAAGTGGCAATGCGCCCGGTTAGCCTTAGTATGACCTTGACACTATCCACGATGGAGATGTCCTTGATTTCCTTGATCTTATCGGGATTAATGTCGATTCCTCGGTTGTACACCATGAACCCAAGGAATTTTCCGGACCCGATTCCGAATGCTCATTTCTCCGGGTTTAGCTTCATGTTGTACTTCTTCAATATGTTGAAGGTTTCCTGCAAATATTTCAAATGGTCCTCTGCTCGCAGGGACATAACTAACATATCATCAATGTAAACATCCATCGATTTTCCTATTTGTTCTTCAAACATTCGATTTACTAAGCGTTGGTACGTGGCACCGGCATTTTTTTGTCCGAATGTCATTACATTATAGTAGTAGGAACCGCATTTAGTAATGAAGGACGTTTTTTCCTGGTCGTCCGGGTCCATTCGAATTTGGTTGTACCCGGAGTAGGCATCGAGAAAACTGAGGATCTCGTGACCGGTCATTGCATCGATCATGCGATCGATGTTTGGCAGGGGGAAAGAGTCCTTAGGGCATGCCTTGTTCGAGTCTTTATAGTCTACACGCATTCTTAATTTATATCCCTTTTTAGGGACAACTACTACGTTTGATAACCAATCCGGGTACTTAACCTCCCCGGATGGACCCTTTTTTAAGGAGTTTAGATACCTCGTCCTTGATGAATGCATGCTTGACTTCGGACTGAGGTCTCATTTTCTGCTTGACTGGATGGAACTTCGGATTCAGGCTTAGCTTGTAAGTGGTTATCTCCGGCAAAATCCCTATCATATCAAGATGGGACCAAGCGAAACAATTTATGTTTGCTATAAGGAATTGAATGAGTTTTTTCCTGAACTCGGGACTTAACTCCGTGCCTAGGTGTACCTTACGATCAGGCAGGTGTCCGATCAATATGACTCGATCTAGTTCTTCGACTGTTGATTTGGTGGCGTCGGAATCATCTAGGACTATGAAAGACTTGGGAACTCCGCAGTCATCGTCTTCATCCATCCCCTGCTTCCCTGGTTCCATCGAGGCCGATATCGGTAATTGCTATTTGGTCTCGTCTTTGGCCATCGGGTTCAGACCCTTCAATGTTGAAAGTATGGATACCGGGATCACCTCGTCGACCGTGAACATCTCATTTACGACCGGTTGCTTTCCGTAAGCTATTTTAATTCTTCCAAGCGTTGGGAATTTCAACAACTGGTGCAGTGTCGAGGGTATTGCCCTCATGTTGTGAATCCATGGTCTCCCGAACAAAGCATTGTACCTCATGTCCCCTTCAATCATGCAGAACTTCATTTCCCGAATGGTCCCGGTAGTGTTCACCGGTAATGTTATCTCCCCTTTAGTGGTCTCGCATGCCATATTGAATCCGTTTAGAACCCTGACTGCAGGCACGATTTGGTCTTGCAAACCAGTTGTTCCACGACCCTCGATCTAATGATATTGGTTGAGCTACCTGGATCAATCAACACACGCTTAACTCGAGATTTATTTATGAGTACAAATATTACCAGTGCATCATTGTGGGGCTGCATGATGCCTTCAACGTCCTCGTCGTTGAAAGATAATGTCCCTTCTGGTACGTAACATCGAGTTCATTTTTCTCTCATGATGGATACTTTGGTACGCTTTAACATCGGCCCCTAGGGAACGTCGACCCCACCGATGATCATGTTAATGACGTGTTGAGGCTCCTCCTCCCCGGTCTATTTATTAGAATCTCTATTCCTGAAATGATTTTTGGCTCGATCGCTCAGGAACTCCCGGAGATGTCTGTTGTTGAATAAGCGGCTACCTCCTCCCTTAATTATCGGCAATCCTTTATTCTGTGGTCGTGTGTGCCATGATACTTGCATATTAAGTTGGGATCCCTTTGGGCTAGATCAGACTGTAGAGATTGAGGCCACTTGGTGTCTCTGATGTGTCCGATGGCGGATACGATAGCAGCAACATCGACATTGAAGTTGTACTCTGATAACCTCAGCGCTTCCTTAGGCCCGATGTTCCTGTCAAAACCATTTTTGCTCATGAGTCCCCAGTTATTTTTACTCCAATCACTTCTCCTTTCATTTCTCATAGGGTTTCGTCCGGATTTGCTACCCCTACAATCACCGTTATACGGCTGATATCGATCCCAACTTGACCTTGGTTCACGATCAATATCTCTTTTGGTCATGTCACTAGCTCGGACAGGATAAACACACCCGGAAGGGGCCCCAAGCTGATCATCTTCGACTCTAATTTTTGACTGATACCGGTTATGCACATCAGTCCAAGTTATGGCCAGATATTCTACTAGATTTTGCTTCAACTGCTGCAAAGCCAATGAGATTCGAGTATTGAGTCCTTGGGTGAAGACCTGAACGGCCCAATCATCTGCCATTGGCGACAGGTCCATCCGTTCCATTTGAAATCTTGACACGAACTACGTGAGCATCTCGTTATCTCTTTGCTTTACCTTGAAAATATCTGATTTCCTAGTCTCGACCTTGGTGGCTCCAGCGTGTGCTTTTATAAAAAGCATCTTCAAGTATGGCAAATGAGTCAATAGAATTGGGGGGGGGAGAGGTAAGTTGTGATACCATATCATAGCTTCTTTTGACAAGGTCTCCCCGAACATTTTCAGCAAGACAGATTCGATCTCATCATCTTCTACGTCGTTCCCCTTGATGGCACACGTGTATGAGGTCACATGTTTATTTGGGTCAGTTGTCCCTTTATACTTAAGAATTTCAGGCATGCGGAACTTTTTAGGGATCGGCTTCGGAGCCGCGCTCGGAGGGAACGGTTTCTGAACAAACTTTTTGGAGTCTACGCCTTTCAATATCGATGGCGCTCCAGGTATTTGGTCGACCCTGGAGTTGTAAGTCTCCACCTTCTTGTCGTTGGCTTCGATTTTGTTTTGTTTTGTTTTCACCCGCTTTTTCAATTCCTCGATCATCTTTATTATCTCGGGGTTGGTCCCGGGTTCAGCTTCATTTGGCCTATCTGTGACTGGTTCATTTCTGCGAGTATTTTCCCGGGATGATTCGGGCTCAACTCTACTGGGAGCGCGGCTTCGGTTCTGCAGTTGGGCTATCGCTGCCTGCAGTATTTCGAAGATCACCCGTAAGTTGATCACATCCCCTTCACCTTCACAAGCATTTTGGGCTACGGGTCGGACTCCCCCGCAGACGCTGTTCTCAGGATCGGTGGGCAAATTCGTGTTGATGGCCACATGTGAGTTGGCGTCGATCGGGTCCGCGACCGGAATTCCTTTGGGATTGGCGGGGGGAACCTCGTTACCGGGCGCTATACTGTTGTTCTCGCCATGGTGGCCAGACTCAGCATCCGTGTTTAGAGGGACAGATCGAGAGTTTGACATTTTAAACGCACACCTGAAATCAAAGACACTTCAAAAAACAAGTGTGAAGTAGGGCGTGTTATGAAAATTTGTATCAAATTGCCACTATTATCCTTAGCCCCACGTTGGGCACCAAACTGTTTACCCTCAAAATCGGATAACAATTAAATTTGTAAGTGGTTTTAAGGATCCACAGTTAATTTGATACAAAACGATAAATTGGATTAAAATGTCGAGGGTGCAGTGTCGAGGGTATTGCCCTCGATAATCATGACTCCAATATTATCGAGGGTCGAGGGTCGGCCCCCCGTACTCTGACTCGAGGATATCCTTGCATCGGTTCCAATCTTTCACAATCATATCTCGAGCTCGTTTTACCCTATTGAAGGCCGGAGTGTATCATGAGCCCGATTTTTACCCATACACACCAACCTATATTTGATGCGGTTAAATTGAATTTTTTATAAACTTCAGTTATTTGTTAAATGGGATCTTAAATATGGCTATTTCTGCACTTCGTCCCTTGGCATGGAAACACTGGAAAATAAGGTGTTGATAGTGCTTTTATAGTTCCTATACACACTGATTAATTTAACCACGGCAAGTTCTTTAGGGGTACATGTGCATTTAAAACATGATAAGTTTTGTTCAAGAACCTAACGTGAAGGATATCTCTTTGACTAAGCTGAAATATAATTTAGATCCTTAAAATATAATGGTTTGTGAGAAGGAAAAGAAAAAAGAAAACCGATTGACTATATATCTTAGGGGAAAAAATGTCCCCCTCCCCCCCCCCCCCCACACACACACAAAAAAAGCCATTTTTTGGTACCAAATAGATTGGATAATTCAATTTAAAAGTTTGTTTTACTTACATTTAGGGTCACATTAATTTGTTCTTTATCAAAAATCAATAGAAGTCACAGGAGTCCAGAAAGGTAGGTGGTCAAAACAAGTATGGCTTGACCGGCTTCAACTCATTCAAATACATATTCTTCAGAATAGTTGGTCACTAATAACTAAAAAGAAAAGAACGAAGCAAGAATTATTTGGTTTATGGACCTCAGCAACAAATATATAGGACTTCAACCACTTCCATTTTGTACGTTCATTTGTTTTCTTGGCCTTTTTTCTTAATAAATAGTAGTAATTTCTTAGTACTAAGAAATGCAAAGTGTACCAACTCTAATAACCAAAGGAGATTCATGAATCAATTGATGATATATTTGGTCAATCGGGCGTCCAAGATCTGCACCTTTCTAAAAATTAAACTCTTTTAGTTTCCAGAAATTTACATACTCATAGTAAGCTATATTCATGCAATTTAGACACTACTTACACTCTAATTTAGCCGCACTTTATTGATATTTGAATGCTAAAAGATAACAAAATGCTCTAATTAAGAATTTGATGCTTTGTAGGAGCTACCCGAGCTAGGAGGGAGCTAACAAGTGTTTTGGAGTCAACATGGAATGTGAAAGGGCAATCGAAGGTTAGTCCGGTCGAAAATGTGCGAGAAAAGCAAGCGAAACGACCCCTCCAGGTGCGCGGCCGCGAACTCAAGGCAGTGAGGCAGTCCAAATCCGCGGTCGGATCCGCGGCCGCGGACGGGGGGATGAAAGCCAAACACGCAGGGTTAATTATGTAATTTCCTAAGCGACTAACCTAAACTTATATGAAACCTAAACTCGCCCAGAAGTGAGAGATAGCTATTTTTAGAAGATTTTAGATGCAAGAACGAGGGGGAGAAGACGGAAAAATTTCTAAGAGTTTTCATTTTCTTCTTGATACTTCTATTTATTGATTATGAATTATTTTAGTGATTTGTTTTTCATTAGCATGAGTAGCTAAATCTGTTGTCTAGGGTTGATGAAACCAATTGTTAGATGAAGGTTTGACTCTATTTTGTTATAATTGAGCCGTGTTTATTCTATGATTTTTCAATTACGTATTGTATTATGGTTAATTGAAAGGGCCCTCGATTAATCGTGTCTATTCGCCTTGTGTTGCTTGAGAAAGAACACTTGATTAGATTGTTGTTGAACAACACCACTTTTGGGGAAGTTAAGAGATTAATTATTTGAATTTAAAAGTGAGGTTAGAAATAACGAAGCTTTGGTGGGATGATTCTGAGTTGCATAAATTGTTAACTAGAGTAGTTCGAGAGAATGCTTCTAGTAAATTATCGTAATTGATCGAAAGGTAATTACGGTAGCCCGGAACTCATAATCCTCATAGAGTATTACGGCGAGATTATAGCTAAAGAGTTGAGAATTAATCCGGTAATTGGGAAAATCAATAGCCCTAGATCCTTTTACACTTGAATTCAATTTTAGTCTTGATTATTGCTAATTTTATTGTTATTTTTTCTTGGCTAAATAAATTCCATTAATTATCCATAAAACTATTGCATCTGGAAGTTGTCTGAGCTTATCATTAGCATTATTTAAAGTTGTAGTAAATAGGTTAGTTCCCTGTGGGATTCGACTCCGAACTTGAACCGGGTTATATTTGAAGTGACCGCTTCGTCCTTCTTACAAGGCATAGTTAGGCGTGATCAAATTTTGACGTCGTTGCTGGGGAACTAACGGTGTTATTTATTACAACTTAGAAGAATTATTAGGATTCTTAGTTTGGATCAATTTCTTACGGTGTTTTTTTTTTTAATTTAAATTCTCACGTTTGAATTTTCCTGTGACTCAGGGGTATGCCTAGAAGATCTTCGAGGGATGGTGACTTTTTGAAGGACTTTCAGACCCCGATAAAGCATTTAGGGCATTAAATCGAGCCTACAAGAAGAACAAACAGTTACAACAAAAACACACACTCGAAATTGAAATGGACATCATGGACGATGTCAATGAAAACAATCGGAATAATCGGGTTGACCCAAACAATGGAGTGGTGGCACCTCTTGTGCCAGAAGCTGATCTATATGATTGGGCACTACCAACTGCTGATAACTTAGCCACCGCCATTGTTGTACCTCAGATACAAGCGGAGACATTCCAGATCACCAACAACATACTGCATCTATTGCAAAATAAGGGACTGTTCTCCAGGTCATACATTGAAGACCCACAACAACATCTGAAGAACTTCCTATCAATATGTGTGACCCAAAGACAGCTGAATGTGACTCCTGAAGCCATCAAGCTATTACTGTTTCCATTCTCTATTACTGGAGAGGCTCAAACTTGGCTGAAGTCACTCCCAATAAACTCTATTGCCACTTGGGAAGAATTAATCAAACTGTTTTAAATAATTTTTATCCTCCCAACAAGACTGCAAGGCAGATTGATGAGATATTGCAGTTCAGGCAAAAACTAACTAAGTCCTTGCAAGAAACCTGGGAGAGGTTCAAGGGTATGCTAGTGAAGTGTCTACACCATGGCATTCCAGATCAGATGCTAGGACAAAGATTCTACATGGGTTTAGCAGATAGTTTGAAGGCCAATGTAGACGCTTCAGCTGGGGGTGCATTTTTTAGCAAGACATTCACAGAGTACAAGATTCTTCTTGACAAGATGGCTCAAAATTCAGGTTGGATGGCTAGAGGTACGACACTTACACCAATAGTGCATTATGTTGCTCTTGACCCAAACAATTCCCATGTAGAGAACATAGCCACTCTCATGACTCAGATGAGCATACTGACAAAGAAAATTGATGAGATGGGTACAAAGTAAGTGCACATTGTTGATACAATGAATGGAGGATTGTGCACTGCTTGCATAAACCAGTCATATATGTGCTCGTGGAGTGGAGAGAATGAAAATCAGGGCTTCAGAGAAGACATGAATTATGTCAATAATTTTGGAGGTCAGAGGCAAGGTAGGCAACAATGGGGACCAGCACCAAACCAGCAGTACAGACCCAACCTGCCACAACACAACCCTAATTCTGGAGGCGCACGACCACAAGGTCAAGTTGTGCCTTATCAAAGGCAGCAGGGCTATAATCAGCAGCACCAGCAACAGTTGGCCAACCAACCACTTCATCAACAACAGGACAACAATATGGTAGAAGTCAGGGGTATGCTGCAACAACTCATTGGAACAAATGGTAAGATGCAAGAAAAGTTAGCAACACATGATTCAGCAATCAAAGGCATTGAAACTCAACTGGGAGAACTGTCTATGGCCTTGAACAATCGCCCCCAAGGAACATTGCCTGCAGATACAAATATTAACCCAAAGGAACAGAACCCAAATCTGCTAATGGCAGTGAGTCTCAGGAATGGAAGAGATTTAGACAGAGAGAAAGAAGTTGCTCAATTTAGGAGAGAGACTACGCCAACTACTCCAGTTACATTAGAGGCAGATGAGTCAGCAGAGCTCACCGATGTTGTAATTGAACAAGCACATGTTGACAAGGGTAAGGAAAAGGACGGTGAACAAGTCTCAGAACAGATGGCACCTCTTGTGCCAGAAGCTTTCAACAAAGAAAAGACATCAAGTAATGGACAGAGATTGATTCATGCACCATTCCCTCAGAGATTGGCAAAAACAAAAGAAAGATGATCAATACAGGAAATTCATGGAAATGCTTCGACATATTCAATTGAATATTCCACTGATGGATTCTTTGAGGGAAATGCCAGGGTATACAAAAATGATGAAGGACCTGATGTCGCGGAAATTTGACTTCCAGGACCTGTCCACTGTAACTCTAACACAGACCTGCAGTGCAGTAGTGACAAGACCTATGGCCCAAAAGGTGTCTGATCCAGGTAGCTTCACTATCCCATGCACTATTGGGAGTTATGTTGCTGCTAAAGCATTTTGTGACTTGGGAGCCAGCATAAACTTGATGCCCTTGGAAATCTATATGAAACTGGGCATTAGCAGAGCTAGACCGACCTCAATATTGCTGCAACTGGCTGATCGCACAGTCAAAAAACCGACAGGAATTCTTGATGATGTGCTAGTACAAGTGAGGAAATTTATATTTCCTGCTGACTTTGTTATTCTTGATTGTCAGGTGGATGAAGAGATACCCATCATTCTGGGAAGGCCATTCTTAGCCACTGGAAGAGCATTAATTGATTGTGATACTAGAGAGTTGAAAATGAGGTTGAACAATGAAGAAATAATATTCAACGTTCAACAATCCATGAGGAGACCCTTTGAATTTGCAAACTGCTCGCTAGTGGAGGCCGTAGATGTGATACTGCAAGAAGAGGACGAGACCCTTAATGTCAAGGATCCACTAGAAGCCTACTTGATGAATTTGGAAGAGATAGACGGTGAAGGGTTGGCAGAGTGGGTCATGGCTCTCGAAGGTCAAGGATTCTGGAAAAGGGAACCTCAGTTCGAGCCCCTACGCTTAGAAGAGAGAGCAATACCACTTGCAAAACCATCAATAAAGGAGCCACCACAACTGGACCTGAAACCGCTTCCAGCCCACCTCAGGTACGCTTTCTTGGGGCCTAATTCTACTTTACCTGTTATTATATCATCTGGTTTGCTATCTGTGCAGGTAGAGCAAATATTGAAGGTATTGCAAGAATGTAAGACTGCCATTTGGTTGGACCATGACAGACATAAAGGGTATCAGCCCAACCTTTTGCATGCACAAGATTCTTCTGGAAGAGGGGCACAAACCTTCCAGGGAACATCAATAACGTCTGAACCCAAATATGAAGGAAGTAGTAAACAAGGAAGTGATCAAGTGGCTGGATGCGGGTATCATCTTCCCCATCTCTGACAGCCACTGGGTCAGTCCTGTCCAATGTGTGCTAAAAAGGGGAGGAATGGCGGTCGTACAAAATGAAAATAATGAGTTGATCTCGACTCGTACAGTCACGGGGTGGCGGATTTGCATAGACTATCGGAAACTGAACATAGCCACTCGAAAGGACCATTTCCCATTGCCTTTCATTGACCAAATGTTGGACAGGTTAGTTGGGCGGCCCTACTTCTGTTTCTTGGATGGATATTTGGGGTATAACCAGATCTCAATAGCCCCGGAAGACAGAGATAAAACATCCTTCACTTGTCCATATGGCATCTTTGCCTTTCGGAGAATGCCTTTTGGACTTTGCAATGCACGAGCTACATTCCAGCGGTGCATGTTAGCCATTTTCACTGACATGGTGGAGGATATTATGGAGGTATTTATGGATTATTTCTCCGTGGTGGGGGATTCATTCGAAGATTTTCTTCACAATTTAAGAATAGTGCTCAAAAGATGTGTGGAGACAAATTTGGTGTTGAATTGGGAAAAGTGCCATTTTATGGTACAATAAGGAATATTTTTGGGGCATCGAGTGTACAGTAAGGGAATTGAGGTCGACCATGCTAAAGTTGATGTGATTGAGAAATTGCCACCGCCCACTTCGGTCAAGGCAGTGAGAAGTTTCCTTGGGCACGCCGGGTTCTACAGGCGATTCATAAAAGATTTTTCCAAAATTGCTAACCCTTTATGTAAACTTCTTGAAAAGGATTAGCCCTTTGTGTTTTCTAATGATTGCAGGTTGTCATTTGAGAAGCTGAAGAAGAGACTGATAACTGCATCCATCATTGTTGCACCCAACTGGAAGCAATCATTCGAGCTCATATGCGACGCCAGTGATTATGCTATAGGAGCAGTCTTGGGGCAGCGAAAAGACAAGATGATGCACCCGATTTACTATGCAAGCAGGACGCTCAGCGGTGCATAGCTCAATTACACTGTAACGGAAAAGGAAATGTTGGTTGTAGTGTTTGCCTTCGACAAATTCAGGTCGTATTTAATTGGTTCAAAAGTTATTGTTTATATTGACCATGCAGCAATTAGGTACTTGATAGAAAAGAAGGAGTCAAAGCCACGCTTGATTCGCTGGGTTCTTTTGCTACAAGAATTCGATCTGGAAATTCGTGACAGAAAGGGGACAGACAATCAAGTGGCAGACCACCTCTCAAGATTGGAAGGAGCTGAAAAGAGAATGGAGGTTGAAGACATAACAGAGACATTCCCGGATGAACAGTTACTTATTGTGACAATGGAGGAGACGCCCTGGTATGCTGATATTGCTAAATATTTAGCAAGCGGTATTGTACCTTATGAACTCTCCTCAATTCAAAAGAAAAAGTTCGTCCGCGACTATCGAGCCTTTTATTGGGACGAACATCTATTGTTTAAAATATGTGTAGATAACATGATCCGGAGGTGTATCCCCGAGAAAGATCAACGTTCTATTTTGCAGGCTTGCCATGCTTCACCATATGGTGGACACTTTAGATGAATTCGGACAGCAGCAAAAGTATTGGAATCGGGATTGTATTGGCCTACTCTGTTCAAGGATGCCCATGCTTGGGTCAAAAGCTGCGATGAATGCCAAAGGACAGGCAACATATCTCGCCGTCACGAGATGTCGATGACAACAATTCAAGAGGTGGAGGTTTTTGACATATGGGGGATCGACTTTATGGGGCCGTTCATCAGCTCGTATGGTAACAAATATATATTGGTAGCGGTTGACTATGTCTCCAAGTAGGTCGAAGCGGTGGCTCTCCCAACCAATGATGCAAAAGGGGTAACAAATTTCCTAAAGAAAAACATCTTCACACGTTTTGGCACCCCGAGAGCTATAATCAGTGATGGTGGAACCCATTTTTGCAATAGAGCGCTCGCACGTCTGTTGGAAAAGTATGGATTTTGCCATAAAGTAGCCACACCGTACCACCCACAGACGAGCGAGCAAGTTGAAGTGTCCAATAGAGAAATTAAAAGTGTCCTGACAAAGACAGTGAATGCAACAAGGACCGATTGGGTGAAGAAGCTGGATGATGCATTATGGGCATACTGCACAACATTCAAAACTCCAATTGGTATGTCACCGTACAAGTTGGTGTTTGGAAAGGCATGCCACATTCCGGTAGAGCTCGAACATAAAGCATTTTGGGCACTGCGGTAGTTAAATCTGGATATAGAGACCGCAGGCACCAGCAGAGTCACTGAGTTACATGAGCTCGAGGAATTCAGGTTCCATGCTTTTGAAAATGCCAGAATATACAAAGAAAAGATGAAAATGATCCATGATAAGCACATCTTAGATCGGAACTTCAAGCCCGGAGATCTAGTATTGTTATACAACTCGAGATTGAGGTTGTTTCCGGGTAAGTTGAAGTCCAGATGGTCAGGACCCTTCAGAGTGGTGCAAGTGTTCTCAAGCAGAGCTGTGGAGATTGAATTCGAAGATGGGACAAACAAGTTCACGGTAAATGGGAAAAGGTTGAAACATTACCTTGGAATGGTCGAAGAGAAAGGGGATAGAGTGGTGATAACTTTGGAAGAGCCCCAGTACGCGAACGAGGAGTGATAATAAAACCCTGCGTTGTGCCGCGACGTTAAATCAGGCGCTTCCTGGGAGACAACCCATGGTTTGTTATAAATCGTCGTGCCGCGACGTTAACTTTGGCGTTTTTTAGGAGGCAACCCATTATTTTTCTTAATTTGTTTGTTGTAATTGATTTTGAATGACTTTGATCGACCTACTAGTGTACATGAAAAAGATCACGCGCATCGGAAGGATTCGGCGATCGAAATTAACCCAAGACTAGGTAAAGAAAATGCGGCAAACACAAAAATTGGCTGGAGACGGAGATCCGCGGCCGCGGATTAGAGCGCAGATTGGACCGCGAATTTTGGGACCCCCTCTGCCCAGAATCCGCGACCGCGGATTGGGGAGCGAAAGCCCGGGTTTGTCCAGGTAAGTTTTTTTTATTTAAATCCCCCACCCCCTTCTTTTCCTTAACCCAAACCCTCACTTCCCCCACTTCTCTTCTTCCCTTCCTAACTCTAAGAACCCAAACCCCTCATCTTCCCCCCACTTCTCTTCTTCCCTCCCTAACTTCAACAACCCAAACCCCTCACTCCCCCCCCCCCCACTTCTCTTCTTCCCTCCCTAACCTCAAGAACCCAAACCCTTCCTTTTCCCCATATTTTCCTTTTAACACAAGACTCTTCTCCTTCCTTCTCTTCTCCACTCAACCAATCTCCAACCTCCGTTCTTCTCAAGATCTCCAAGTAAGTACATGATTTTATTCCTCTTTCTTAGTATTTTTTTAATTTTATTTTCCTTTTCTGTATAGGGTAGTAAAATCACAGGTACTTTTGTTTGGGATTTGGATTGTGGTTTATATGTGGTATATGGAGGCTATTTGAATTGATTGATTTGAAGGAAGCCATTGTTGGGTTTGATTGGGCCTTTCGGTGACTTGGGGGTACATATGCATACTACCTGTTTGTTGATTTGCCTTAATGAGTGTTGAAGATAAATTGTGACCATTTGTGCTAGTGAAGTCTGAGTAACTGCCATTGGGACACATATTCCTCTATCCACTGATAGTAGTATTTATTGTGTAGGTAAAATGCAATCCTCAAGGAAGAGACGCGCTACCGGGGCCTCATCAAGTGGTCATGGAGGATCATCTCGGGGACGGGCACAGACCAGTGCAGCTCAGTTTGATTGTACCAGGTTTATCTTCAGAGCTGCCCAAGACCGTTTCAGTTTGAAGGCCACTAAAAAATCTATATTTGAAAGGGGTATTGATAGGGGGTCCCTCCAGGATGAATGCCCTAATATGTATCGGGAGCTGATCATGCACAGATTGGACAACTTTTTCGAAGAGCCGGAGGAGGGTAACTTGATGCTTATTCGGGAGTTCTATGCCAACTACCCCGAACATGAGGATAGAATATGCACTTTGCGACACACGAGAGTGGATGCCTCATTAGGAGCCATCAGGAGAGTGTATCGATTTCCTGAATTCAATGGGGAGGAGGATTTCTATGATACTTACAAAAGAGAACTCGTCACATGGAACAGGTTTTTTCAGAACTATCTGTGCACCAGACAAATAGGTAGTGTGGGTTGTGTTGGAATCAAAGCTACACTCTTCCTCACTCACTTTTGAAGGAAAATGCCGGTTGTACATCATCAACAGTCGCTTACTGCCGTCCCACAACACCATGGAGGTAAATGGTCTGAGAGCAGCCTTGATATGGTGCTTCGTGAATGGCCACAACTTCGATGTGGCCAAGGTTCTTCGGTCTGACATGTTCGTCCGTTCAACACAGAAGAGGTATGGGTTCTTTTTCCCCTCTTTGATCACTAGAATGTGCCGGTCAGCAAGGGTGCCTGAGAACCCAAATGCGGATGGCATGGTAAAGAAAGAAGCAAAGTTTCGGGCAGACAAAGTGACCATCAGGAAAGACTCGGTGGCACCAGGAGCAGCTCATAGTGATGATTCTAATGCGTTGGAAGAGAGAGACGAAGGGCAGGAGGAGGTTGAACCTGCCTCACCCCCACAGGAACAAGCTGCAGTAGCTGAAGGACCATCCCAGGTCAGACGGAGCACGCGAATGACAACCCTAGAACAAGACATGGCAGGATTGCGCATTTTCTTCACAGAATTGGGGACCAGAGTTGATGCTTTGGCAACCCAAAATGCAAAGTCAAAAAAGAAAATCATGGGCTGGCTGCGTGCGCTGGGGAGAGCATGTCATCTCGACCCTGGCACTGTCTCCGATCAAGACTGATCCACCAGGGAAGTTCCTTTACCTCACATTACTTTACTTTGTATGACATGGGGACAAGCCATCTTTTTAAGTATGGGGTGAGGGATACTTTGTTGTATGTAGATAGTTTCGTAGTTTATTTGTATAAATCAATTTTGACTTGTACCAACGATGGATATCATTCGACGGGTTTCTTGAGGGACTAAAGTCGAAAGAAAAAAACAAATTCTTTTATAGTAGTGTATCAATTCCCCCTTGATTTTTCTTCAAACCACAGTTCTTTTTCACGAGTTTTGTTTGAACCGGGTGTAGTTAGCTTTTTATTATTTTTAGTTAGGAACTTATGGGCTATGGGCAGAATTAAAATAGGAAGCCTTGTTTGATTTCGTAATGCCTTGAATATAGCGGTTACTTTAGTGTGACGCTTGGGCTCATTTGTTAACTCTTGTAAGAAGGCCTTAAAATGTATGTTCTTAATTTGGTTGAAATACCCTGATCTGAGTGTTTGATGATCTAATCTGGAATGAGTCATGTGCCATATGTGTGAGAGGTTTTTTATATTCTGTGCACGACATTTAACGCCTAGAACTTGCCCTGTGTGTCTATAAAGCGAAATGATAGTCTTGTTTAGTCTGGAAAGTGATATAGGCATTTCTTTGTTGAACCATATATATACATACTCCACCCACCTATTTGCTATGTACCATAGTTAACCCCGTTGAGCCAGTAATCCTGTTTCCTTGGCAACCACATTACAAGCCCTATCCGTTATTTGAATTGACCATCTTTTTGAATCTTTTATCTCTCGTAAGCACTGAAAATACTATGAATTTACAAAGAATAAAGTGTGGGGTAGTTAATGGAGCTTTTGAGTGGAACTAGGAAATAAGGAGAAAGGTAAATCTTGTTGGAAAAGGCCACTTGAAAAAAAAAAAGGAGAAGAACATTGTTAATAGTGTATCATGTTGATTGGTAATAAATCTTTGGTGGCTTTTAAGGTGATTGTGCTCAAAGAATAAGTGTGGGGTGGTATATGTGGTGTTAAAAAAAATAAAAATATTGGTTTAACTTAGGTGTGGACTTGATTGTAAAATAAATATATTAAAGTGCTTAGGGAGGTATAGTCACTATTATATATCCAAATATATCCTACCCAACCTACAGCCTACATTACATCCAAATAAAGTCCTACTTGATCCTAGACTGAGTGAGCTCAATTAGTAGAGTCGTATACTACGGGCAAGCCTATAGTGCATTTTCTGTGGCACAAGAATGTCATTTCTGAGGGTGAGTGAATTCTATTCCTTTTAAAGTTTCTCAGTGTGTGTGAATTTTACTGATTGTGAAATGAGTCTCTTTTGTTGTGAGCAGGCACTTGATTCATGAAGGAGAGGTAAGTCTGGACCTTTGATATAAAATAAGTAAGCCAGTTAGGAACATTGCGTGGCTAGAGGGAGTCAACTCTTGAGGTGTAGATGTTGCACTAATGTACTCAATATATGTGAAATATTCTTGGTGTGACGATTAGGGAAGTCGCTCAGTGAAATTAAGCATCTTAGAGTGTGGTTTGATTGCTCGGGGACGAGCAATGGTTTAAGTGTAGGGTGTTGATAGTAGGCTATATTCGTGCAATTTAGACACTACTTAAATTCTAATTCAGCCGCACTTTATTGATATTTGAATGCTAAAAGATAACAAAATGCTCTAATTAAGAATTTGATGCTTTGCAGGAGCTACTCCGAGCTAGGAGGGAGCTAACGAGTATTTTGGAGTCAACATGGAATGTGAAAGGGCAATCGAAGGTTAGCCCGGTCAAAAAGGAGCGAGAAAAGCAAGCGAAATGACCCCTCCAGGTGTGCGGCCGCGGAGTGGGCCGCGAACTGGTCCGCGAACTCAAGGCAGTGAGGCAGTCCAAATTCGCGGCCGGATCCGTGGTCGAATCCGCGGCCGCGGACGAAAGCCAAACACGCAGGGTTAATTATGTAATTTTTTAGGCGACTAACCTAAACTTATATGAAACCTAAACTCGCCCAGAAGTGAGATATAGTTGTTTTTAGAAAATTTTAGAGGCAAGAACGAGGGGGAGAAGACGAAAAAATTCCTAAGAGTTTTCATCTTCTTCTTCATACTTCTATTTGTTGATTATGAATTATTTTAGTGATTTGTTTTTCATTAGCATGAGTAGCTAAATCTGTTATCTAGGGTTGATGGAACCAATTGTTGGATGAAGTCTTGACTCTATTTTGTTATAATTGAGTCGTGTTTGTTCTATGATTGTTCAATTACGTATTGTATTGTGGTTAATTGAAAGGGCCCTCGATTAATCGTGTCTATTCACCTTGTGTTGCTTGAGAAAGAACACTTGGTTAGATTGTTGTTGAACAACACCACTTTTGGGGAAGTTAAGAGATTAATTACTTGAATTTAAAAGTGGGGTTAGAAATAACGAAGCTTTGGTGGGATGATTCTGAGTTGCATAAATTGTTAACTAGAGTAGTTCGAGAGAATGCTTCTAGTAAATTATCGTAATTGATCGAAAGGTAATTACGGTAGCCCGGAACTCATAATCCTCATAGAGTATTACGGCGAGATTATAGCTAAAGAGTTGAGAATTAATCCGGCAATTGGGGAAATCAATAGCCCTAGATCCTTTTACCCTTGAATTCAATTTTAGTCTTGATTATTGCTAATTTTATTGTCATTTTTTCTTGGCTAAATAAATTCCACTGATTATTCATAAAACTATTGCATCTTGAAGTTGTCTGAGCTTATCATTAGCATTATTTAAGGTTGTAGTAAATAAGTTAGTTCCCTGTGGGGTTCGACTCCGGACTTGAACCGGGTTATATTTGCAGCGACCGCTTAGTCCTTCTTACAAGACATAGTTGGGCGTGATCACATACAAATTTAAAAGAAAGGAAAATTATCAAATACCAAATTCAAAATTTGGATTGAGTAGATTTAGAATGAGTATAATTTTATTTTGTATATATACATTTTAAATTTATTCATATATGATTCGAATCAAAAACAATAAATTCATTTAAATATCACCTTAAATCCGCCTATGCATATTAGTCGAGACTCGGGAGAGATTAAAAGTACGAATGCTCAAGTTGAGGTCCAATAGCGTAAAACACTCAAGAGATGAGAGACCAAAGTCACTCTATTAAAAATTACGAACATGTATTCTTACATAAAAAGCGTACTATACCTTTTTGGTTACAAAAATTTCTGGTCTCTTTCCTTTTCTTTGATTTCACCAAATCTCAGTGGCATTAGCTGAGCAGATTTATATACCCCACCACTCAGATAATAAAATCCTCTTTCATTATTGGTTAAAAAAAATATGTTCAAACAATATTTTTTTTTATGTCATATGGTATATAAATTAATACAACAAGGATCACATAATGACATCAGAATATTTGGTGCTGAATCAATTAGTACTATTTATTCCCGAAAATACAAAACTAGGAAAAAGAAATTGGGGAATAGAATCTAGAACAAGATAGAAAGCAGTGTCTCAAATTGTTAGTTCCAGGTCCAAAACGATAGAATCAAAGGATAGAAATTAGTTCCAGGTCTAAAACATTAGATATAAGGTACGCCATATTGCGAAGAACTATTAATTTTGATTCAGTTAGGATATTATGTATAATAATATGATTTACAGATAGATAATAACATGATATTCAGTTTGGATAAAGAGTTTATTAATTTTGAGACCAATTAAAAATTGCAGGCTTATCCAGATTGAGAATAGGACCTAGTGTAAATTTTTGTAGCATGATTGAAGAGATTTTGCATATTGTTAGGGATTCAAATCTTACTCTTTTATTTACTTTAAGTTCTTATTTGTTTATTTGTTACTCTTTTCCTAATTGATCCATAAATCAGGTGCAGAATATTTTGCTTCAAGCATAAAACAGCCAGACCTAGACCGACTTGATTGTCGTTTGTACGTGGAAGAAACGTACACGTTAACTAGCATAATTACAATTTCGGGTGATTAAAAACCCAATCACTATATAATCTGTAATAGCATCATTAGATCAACTATCGTGGATGATGTTAGGTTGGAGATTCATATTAGTAATTCCTTCAAGCAAAAGAATCAACTTTTTTTTTTCCCTACAAAATAATGATAATAATCTTATTTTCACTTTTTCTTGAGTTTCAATTTTTTTCCTTTTTTATTTTTGGGTTTAGAGTCTATGATTTTAATACTTTGCTATATTGACTATCACTAATATGGACATTTGCACAGGTAGAACCCTTTTTTTCATAAGTAAACTTATTTGTACATTATGCTTTGTCTGTTTAAGTGATTATTAAGATTAGGTAGAAAGGCTTGTTCTCTTTTGCATTTCCTCTTGTTATCTTGTGTTTGGAAGCTAGTGTTTGAATTGGTTAGGCTTTAAATATATTTTATTTCTGTTCCAATTATAATCTATCTATATCTATACAATATTAAAAGCACGAAAGATCTTAGCGAAATGTCGTTCGCCTTTTTTACTCTTTAAAAATAAATTTTTCATTAGACAAAATTGTAATTTAGTTATTATCCTAATATATAGGACTTTAAATTTTATTAAGTTTTTTATTATTAAATCTTTCCTTATTTGAATTATGTAAGATGTCCTAATATTAAGGACTTTAAAGTAGAAATTATTTCGGAAAATAGAAGTAATATTACGTTTCTTTTCCTTGTATATCCGACGGCAATTTCAATGGAAATATATTTCACATTCATTCTTCTTATATTGGGGAGCTTATAATTCTAATAAGATATACTACTAAAAGTAAGAGATTTGGTACCTAACTATATATATATTTTAATTATTAAATATAATTTTTAAATATTACACAAATTGACAAAGAGAATAATATATTGTTCGAATAGGAAAAAAGATCGAAAATAATTTGTATCTTCTATCATTTGCACGTACCTATATCAATAAATATATATTTTTTAAAAATTACATAAATATTATTAAATAATTTATTTGAGTTATTGAATAAATATTAAAAATTATAAATTTCTAAAAATAACGAATGTTAATCTCATTAAGCTAGCTCTGTCAATAATTTTAAAAATATTTATGTAAATTTAAAAATTATATATTTATTGATATAGGTACAAGCGCAAAACACGTACCCTAAGACTAGTTATATTAAAAGCACGAAGGCCCTTAGCGAAATGTCGTTCACTTTTTTTACCCTCTAAAAATAAAGTTCACAGTTGACAAAATAGTTATTTAATTATTTCTCTAATAATTAAAAATATTTATTTAATAAATTTCCTAATATTTTGGGATACTCATTTAATTATTCTCATATTATTTAGGACTTTAATAATTTTCTATTCCTTTTAATTCTACAAGTCGTGCCTTTTCAAATCCATGTAGATTTAGTAGTATTAAATTTCATGAAATTTCAGTTACCACTAGGAAAATTTCTGAAACGTTGTACTCCTTATATGTTTAAGATGATCTTTTAATAAAATTGTCATCACTTTCAAACTCCATTTAGTTTTAGATTTAGGATGGTTTTTCACTTACCTCCACTTAAATTTAGAAGTATTAAATTTCAAACCCAATTTATCTTAGGAAAGTTTTCTACCACTTTGTAACTTCTTATAGTTTTAGGAGGCTTTTTAAATAAAATTTTGACTCAATTAAATTTCAAGCACTTTCCTTTTATACTAGGAAAGTTTCAACCACTTTGTACTCATTTTAGGTTTAGATTAATTTTTTATAAATTATTAGGTAAAAAATAAGCACTTTGAACTCCTTTTGTTTTAGGAGTCTTTATTTTTACCTTACATAAATCTTTTCCTGTTTCAATTATATATGTAATGCTTCTAAGAAGCTTTACTATTCTATTATTTTTATCATCAAAACTTGCATAATTTTACTTTAGGAAGTGTCAAAAAATTTGTAATGAACAAAATAGTCATTTAATTATTTTTAAAATATTTAAGACTATAATTATTTCTTAAATATTTAGGACGTCAAAATTAATTAAATTTAATGTATTAAAGTTTTCCTTATTCTATTTATGTACTATACCTTATTTGTAAAAGAAAATCACGTTTTCAGATTTAGAAGCTTAAAAACCATATATTACAAATTCATATTAGGCTAAGGCACGTAGGCCAAATGCCTTGAAATCATATTTTTAGTTTGGAACATCATTGTTAGGTTTAAGGGTCTTAATTATTATAGTTCTAAAACTTTTAAAGCGGGTGGCACAAAATATATTTCACCTTTCAATCAAATGTTATTCCTATGATATTTTTGTATAATGAAGCAAATATTTGAAGAAATTAAAGGAAGAAGTACTAGAATAGATCAAATTCCTAAACATGGTTAACACAATTATCATTTAAAACTTATCATTTTTTTAATTCTTATATTATAACGTAAACACATATTTTGAATAATACTTATGTCGTTTTTAAAAGATTATTCTCATTAATATGAGGTAACCCCCAACAAACGTACAATAAGATGCAACACACGTACTTTGCATCTATCGATACTATATTAAAAGCATGAAACTCCTTAGCAAAATTTTATTCGCATTTTTTATTCTTTAAAACAACTTTCATATTAGAAAAAAATTATAATTTAATTAATCTTCTATTATTTAAAATTTTAAAATCAAATAAAATTTTAATTATTAAAATTTATTTTTTAATATTTTAACTATATAGAAACTCCTAATATTTAGAACTATACATCACCAAAAAATTTCTTTCGCATATTTGACATAGAACTTTACTCTCCAGAATATTTTTATTACATATTTTTTTATCTAACATTAAATGTACGTACAATATTTTACTCCTATGATTAATATTTTAGTAATTTACATGTATTTTTTTCCCACAATAATATACATGCATACTTACTTTTAATATTCTTTATTTGTATCTACTTTAATGTCCATTACAATTTTACATAACTTGTTCTTTTACATAAATTTTAATTGATTGACGCGATAAACACGTGCAACGCACGTACCCTAAAACTAGTATACTATATTAAAAGCATGAAAACCCTTAACGAAATATCGTTCGCCTTTTTTACCCTTTAAAAGTAAATTTTACATTGGATAAAATTGTAATTTAAGTTATTTTCCTAATATTTAGGACTTTAAAATTAACTAAAATTTAGTTATTAAATTTTTTCCTTGTTTGAAATATTTTTGTAGATTCTTAATATTTATGACTTTAAAATCACTTAAGATTTACCTTACATTCTTTCCTAAATGAAGTAGGTAATATAAGTATAATTGGTATTACTAAGAATTAGAATTTTTTTAAGGATAAGCGTCAGCTTACTTGTCAAGAAGACATGCACAAAGGGATTCTTTGAGCATTAAATTTTCATCGCAAAATAACTATAATTCTTTAATGTTGTTTTTCTTAATAATTACTCCGCAATATCTTGAGATTAACTGAAATTTTATGTATTAAATTCTCCATATTTGAAGTAAGTTTTTATATTTAGGATTTTAAAATTAATTAAAATTTAACTATTTGTAAATTATATTTTTATTTGAATAATGTATAATAATCATATAAATTTCTTCCATGCTAACTTTGAACTTTATATATGCACTATAATATATTTTATATTATATTTGAACTCCTTTTTTTTCACTAGCTTGCTTTAGTATCATTTTTGAGTATTTTTCTTTTTCTGATTTGTATTGCACTTTGATTTTGTATTCAATTGACATTCGTAAATTATTAGTTGCAAACTGATATGTTTACTATATAGGTTTTAAGGGGTTATGTGTTCTTGCTCAAATTGAAAAGAAAATATGATAACTTGTGAAATTAAAATTGTGATATTATAAAATTGGAACAAATTCTAAGCTGAATTATTGACTAATGATTGAAAATTTTTATGAGACAATTTATTTGTTGACTGAATTAGTTATACACTATCAACATTCATGATTATCCTTAGGAACTAACACTTTTATTTTATAACTCAAATATAATTTTTAAATAAATTAGTACTCATAGATACGAGGTACACCTGCATTGCACGTACGTGTACCTTGAGACTAAGGTTGAAATATCGTTATTATTTTTGCATCATTTATCACCAATGTCATAGAAAGAATATAATACTTTCTTTTCTAGTTTTCGTCAGTTTTTATAAATAGAAATGTCAACATAGCTACCGCATAGAATCTGATGCAACTTGCAAGTCTTTTATTTCTTCTCGATTTTTCTGTTTCTCTTTTCTCCCTTCTGATTTATTGCTTTTTAAAAAAAACAATTATTAGGTAAATTAGGAGATTTGGAAGATCTTTTAAAGAATTATTTAAAAACAAAACGTCAAGCATGGTTTACTCAACTTACATGGCCTTAGACTCATTCCACATTTCTTTTATTTAGAGTTTAATTAATGCTGAGCATATCCATATCATCGTTTACATTATTTATTGTTACACAAGGCCTTTTAATTTATATTCCATGCTGTTGCTGCTTCTTCTTCTTGTTCTTCTTCTTCTTTTTTTTAAAAAAATATTCTTTCAAAATAACCATCATCTTCACATATATCAACTTCTATTTCTTTTTCAGTACATAATACATAATGGGTGAAAATCATTTTGATCCCCCAACTTCATCTTAAAAATCAAACTCCTCCTCCAACATTGAACAATAGACATTCTGCTTCTTGAAACTTAATTGTATTTTTAAAATACCTATTTTATCCTCAATTTTATCAGCCTTGGTCGATATTTTTTTTTTTACTTTTTTAATATCATGATATTTTTCTTAATATATGTTATGAATTTACCTATAGTGAAAATATATTTTTTTAAAATAAAAAATGATAATCAATCATATATAATTTACTGATATTGAATAATAAAGGAAATGGGGAAAATTAAAATATTAGGCTAAAAGATTTGGTAATTTAAATCAAATAAATGATAGCGCAGTAATATTAAAAAATAACAATTTAAAATAGAGTTAGGTTTTATAATAAATTCCTAAAATATTATATATATTTATACCTTCAATGTTCTTTAAATTACAACTTAAAATATACCATTTCATTAATAAAAATAAAAATTCAAAAATATACACACATGCACACACCGCGCGCGCACACACACATATATATAAAATAAAAGAGAAAGTAAAACTTAGATTTATACTTAATATTAAAGTAACAATAAAAAGGAATAACAATGAATTTTGTTACAAATTCATAAAATAATTATTCTAGTTAAATTTTATTGAGATTTAATTATAAAATTAATAATAAGATATTTAGCTAAGTGTTTTACCAATTTAAATATAATAAAAAAAATTATATGCGTAGAGGAGGAATTGAAAATGTCAAGGGTAAAATAGACAATGCATATGATAAGAGGAGTAAAATGTTTATTGTTCAATGTTGGAGGAGGAGTTTGATTTTTAAGGTAAACTTGGGGGATCAAAATAATTTTCTGTGTGCAAGATTATCTAACAACTGTCATTGTCGTCACAACTATTGCAATATCATCGCATTAATATTTGCTAAAAAAAATAACCTTCAACCTAGTTATTTTTTCAACTCAAAATAAGCTATGATCAATTTATTAATTAGTCCTGGTTGTCAACTTGTCATACTGTGTGTTTGTTACATTTGAACTACCTAACTTTAGTTTAATTTTTATTTCCTGTGGCTACTAGCTAGCAAAGAACCATCCATTATTATAAATTAATTACAGGACAAATAATAGGGGATTTTGGAAACTCTGGGCCGGAAAGAAGTCAACTTGAAACATATTTGAGAATTGAGAGAGTGATAGATCAACAAATATCAAAATTTTAATTTGCACCAGCAGAGAAAAAAGGCAAGGAAAAAATAAATATAATAATTAAAATTATACTAACAAAAATGAAAACAAGCAAAAACCGAACTTCAGATTTGTTTACCCCACTCATTAACCAAATAAAAAAATGACACATTGGATCTGTTTACTTTTTCAGGTACACTTGGCATTATTTAGAACTCATAATCCCAGTTGACCCTGTTTATATATATAAAAAATATTATTATTAGTACATAATATGGGAGTACCTTATCCTATAGATACACCAAAATATAGATTGCACCAAAACTTGAACCAAAAGTCAACTTGATCCCTTCAAATGGCTAAACCTAATTCAAAAAGGCCATCAGTTAACTCGTTCTTATCCTAAGAAATTCCAAAGTAACGCCCCATTTGGTACGACGAAAGTATCATTAAGAGAGAAAAAAGTATGCTTATTGATTTCTCGAACACGTTTTTTCAGGATAATAATGAGATAGAAGTACATTGTAACAAAAAACCGATCCTAATCTAACATGAAACACTTTCCAAGTATAATGAGATAAAACAATTCCACCGTAAAAGACTTATACCGAAGTTATTCTGCTTAAATGGATATCAAATACAAAAAGTACTGATATTGTATTTGTCTAAGTCCTTTGATCTATTTAATAATTTGGCAAGAGGGGAATTGAATTATCAGCAGATAAAAATCTTAGAAAACTAAAAATTGTTGGTTTTAAGCATCACAAGTGTTAAGGCTATTATTACTGCTTTTATTGGTGTGGGGGCAGGACAGCGGAAGGAAAGTACAAGTAATTCAACCAAGGGTACACACTATCCAATCCAAATTAATCCAATGCACATCCTAATAAGATGCTTACTGAAGTATTACTTTGTGAGGTTTTCCGAAATTAATCATTTATAACAGCGCTTTGGTTAAAATAAGGGAAATCTACTCTAAATGCCTATTCAAGCAATTTTAATTATCCGTTATTGCCCATTCTAATTTGTCTTACAATATGTACCTCATTTACCCAACTACGTATTTTCAATATCCTTTCCTTTCTAATCCCGGATCACGTGAAACCCCATTAATTGTCCCAACCTATTTTCTCTTTTATTGTTTTCTCAAATATAAATAAACGTTTTTCTTCTATCTTTCTCATTTCATAATAGGATATATGTGTCCATTGAATATTTTTTATTAATTTATTCTCCATTTCAAAATGGTATATAGTATATTACTATAACATATCTAAATTTTAGTATAATCGATGACGCACAAAATTGAGTTAATTAGATTATGTGGCAACTGATATTATTTTTATTTTAATAATTGAATTAAAAAAATCTTTTTTAAACTCTTTGTGTACAACTGTATACCCTGTTGGTATATCTATATATTATACTAGTATCATATGTTAGCTGAAACCTTTTTTGGTTGTATTAGCTACATTTAATTGGTACGCTGTTTGATTTTTCTTTAGTAATAGTAGAATAGTACAATATCTTGAATTCTTTTTAATTTTCCTTTATGTATATGTAATATGTAATCATTTTAATTATTTTTTTATGCATTTGTTTTATATAATAGTATTATAGTACAATATCTTAAAATATATTATTATATTAATATGTGGTACACTATTTTTTTTTCTCTTTATGCATGTGTATTATGTAATAGTAGTATAGTCATATATAGTTGCCTGGAATTAATTAGTAGAACTGTATATTATATTGGTATAATTATATGTCATATTGGTATCATATGGTAATTGAAATATTTTTTGGTTGTTTTAGCTATATTTTTAAGTGAATTCTATTATGAAATGATTTATATGATCATATTTTGCTGTGTTGAATTTTTTTGTACCTATGGACATAGATTTTGTGTATTATGTAATAGTTTTTTATAGTTATATGCAGTTGATGGAACGACCCCGTACAACTATATATCCTATTAGTATAGCTATATACTATATTGGTATCATATGTTAGTTGAATCCTTTTTTAGTTGTATTAGCTGTATTTAATTGGTACACTATTTGATTTTCTTTTAATAATAGTAATATAGTACAATATCTTGAAATACTTTATTATATTAATATGTGGTACACTATTTTTTTTATTTTTCTCTTTATGCATGCGTGTTATATAATAGTAGTATAGTCATATAGTTATCGGAATTAACCAGTAAAATTATATACCATGTTGGTATAGTTATATGCCATATTGGTATCATATGGTAGTTTGAACATTTTTTGGTTGTTTTAGCTGCATTTTTAAGTGAATTCTATTCTAGAATTATTTATATGAACATGATTTGCAGTGCTGGGAATTTTTTTTGTGTCGATCGACATAGATTATGTGTATTATGTAATAGTTTTTATAGTTATAAGTAATTGTTGGAACGACCCCATACAACTATATACCATGTTAGTATACGAAATGAGCAAGTTTCTTTGTGAATATTTAGCTTGCAATGCGAGCATGTAATTTTCTCATACTTTTATTGCATCCTTTAATGTTTTGGTACAGTAGTATAGTCGCAGATAGTTGTAGCAATATTCTAGAGTAATCATATACTCTGTTGGTATACATGTATTCCATATTGGTATCATATGGTTCTAGAAGTCTTTTTTGCTACTTATACTTTTATTGTATTTTTCAATATTTTATTATCATTTCTATTCTAACTAGTAAATATGGAGATTTGGTGGCCGTAGATTATGTTTTGCTCCATAACTGGTTGTGTTACTGCTAATGATAGAGTGTGTACTGATATTTGTAGGGAATGAGATCAATGTTTGCATGTCAATCACGTGGAATTAGAAAAGGAACAAGAAATAAAAAAAAATAAAAAATAAAGAAGGAGTCAAATTTGAGTGTGAAATAAGTTATGGTAGAAATAGCAATAATACGATTTGGGCAAAAATAAATGAATAAAAGAGAAAAAAAGAAAAAAATAAGAAGAAAACGAGGAAAAAGAAAAGAAGAAAAGAAAGAAAAAAAGGAAAAAAGAAAAGAAGCATAGAAATAAAAAAGAATTGGAGAAAAAAGAGAAAATTCCCCACAAAAACTACTATGGCTAGAAAATGTAATTAGATTGATGGGTAGAAAAATAAATGGGTAGGTAAGGATAAATTATTTTATTTTTTTGGGTAACTGTGCCATTCACCCTTAAAATAATGGGATTTTTACCTAGCTATACTATATTAGAAACTTATTTACCTATATTCTCTATGTTTTGCAGTTTTTAATAAGCATCTAGGTTTTTCTTACAACTTATATATATTGCTTCTTAAAAGGCTCCCACCCCATTATTAGTGCCTTCAATTAAGAGATTCAATTACATCTTTTCCTTTTTTTCCCCTTCTTCTCTTCTCTCTCCTTTTTAAAAAAAATCAAAATCCCTTAATCTACGTCCAGAATCTCCATCTTCTCTCTTCACCATTGCTGACAACTTTATATTATTAAAAAATATTCAGAAATTGTATGATAACTGTATCATAATTGTAGTTGAATTATACCATATACATCAATGCCTAAAACATAAATGTATCATACTTATATCATAATTGTATCTAACTTGTATCGGGTACAATAATATCCAAAATAATACCTGATACAATACTAATAAATTAATATATAATTATCATATTTGTGATACAAATTGTGAAATTCGTCACGAATTCACAACTGCTCGTAACAATATATAATGAATATATAATTATCATACATTTGTAATACAATTTCTGCAACAAATTATGATACATATACAATTATAATACAATCGCGATACATTTTCTAAAAAATTGTGATACAATTTTGATCTTCATCTTCCTCAAGTTTCAATCACAACTCTACACTAAAAATTTAATATAATTGTATTAGTATTGTATCCACAACTTACCCACAAATTGATTATAAAGCAAAAATTCGAATTTCTCCTGTATTGTATAAAAAAGAAAGAGATTTTGGATGATTGAAAGAGAGAAATCGGATATCAAAAGCTTCGGAAGAGGAAAGAATCTGCAATTTTGGGGGGATAACAGTAGATGATTGAAAGAGAAAAATCGGATATCAAAAGGTTTGGAAGAGGAGTGAGTAAGCGAGATTTTTGGGTTAGAAAGATTTTGGGTATCAGCGGGTAAGGGAGAACTTTTACGGTGGGTAAGTACAAATTTGGGTAATTGTTAAAGGAAGAGAGAAGATGTTTTTGTAATCCTTTGGAAAAGGAAGAGAATCTTAAATGTAAGAGGATTATGTGTAATTGATATGCTATATTTAAGGTATGTTGCATTTTCTCTTTTTTATGATTTTGTATAAAACTAGTAAATATAGATATATAAAGTAATTAATAAGGAACCTAAATAAATATAGTAAATAGGTTTCTAATATAGTATAACTAGGTAAAACTTTCTAAAATAATGTCGATATGCTTGTTGGTCAACCCAATTGGATAGTCATGTTTAGCCCAATCCCTCAACTTATGAGGATTAACATTGGGTTAGATAGGATACAACCAATTCGGCCCTTGATCCATTCAGAAATTTATATTAAAACAGTAATTGAATTTATTTTTGATATTTTTCCCTCCAAGGCTATTGCAAAAGAAAAATAACACCCCACAAGTAACCTTTTTAAAATTTACCCGCAATAGTCATGTTAAAAAGTATTTACACCTATGACTCACCTTTTAAAAAAGGACGAGGCCTATCTGTTTGCATTTAATGGGGTCTGAATCTTAATCATTCAGATCTTACACGTTAAGTGCGTTTGTTTTTAAAGTATGAATCTTAACCATTTAGATCTTACTCATTAAGTGCGTTTATTTTTCTTACTTCACAACCACTTAATGGGTCTGAATAGGTCTGTATGATTAGGATATATAACAGAGATTTAATTTTATTAAGATGCTATCATCCACATTCATTTTTAACGGCCACCGCCGCCTACCATTATCAACTACTACCACTGCCACCACCATCCTCAATCATAGCTGCCACCACTACCACCACCTACCACCCCCATCACTAACATCCTCAACCATAACCACACACTCACCCACCACAACTATCACAACTAACAACCCCATCACCATCAATAAGCATAGCCAGAATTGTCCACCATTATAAACTACCACCACCCACCATCACCTTCTTCAATCATATCTACAGTCACCACCCACCATTATTAACTATAACCATCCACCACCACCATCCTTAATCATAGTCGCTATCGCTACTAATCACCATTAGCTACTACCTAGAACCACCACTATTAGATTAGTTAGTATTTTGTTTAAATTTTATGTTTATTAATTTAAAATAAAGATAAATTTTAATATTCAGATGTGTATTCAGATTCAGATGTCTTAATCTTAATTCAGATCTTCATATTCATATAATTCACATCTTCATATTCATATACGTATTCAGATTCAGACGTTTTAATCTTAAAAAAATAAAATAAAAAAGGTATGAACCCCTCATCTCCACTAGTTTCTTCATTTCTCTTCGTTTTTTTGCATGTGCACGAAATATAGGTTAAATTGCGGTTATTAGACAAATTTAGGACCGCCACTTATATTTTGATACCATAATGTTTTTTAAATTTTTTGTAGTCAACCATCAAATTCTCTCTCTCTTTAGAGAGCGAATGCATAGGCCAGGTGAGCAAGGATGCAACTCTATGAATTTCTTGTTGGGCCTGATAAGTGGCGGTATCGCACCTTCTCAAAGGAACTGTACGTGATACTCTTGCATCATACAACTCTATCCTGGAAGCAAGACCTTCCCGTTCCTTTGACAAACGGGTCCTCAAACCTTTATGATTTCGTGCGAACATGATCTCTATCTTCAAGCTTCTCGTTCGATGAGACCCAGACCTCGCTTTTCGTTTTTTATTAATCTCGTTAGAAAGCGGAGTTTGACGAGCTTCTTCTTCTATAACTTCCTTTCTTCTGCATCTTCTTCTTCTCCTGCTTAAACTAAAATATAATAGAATATGCAGTGTAGAAAATTAAAGACGCATTACTTATTTGGATTTGATCAATTGGGTGGATAATATTTCATTGGGCATAGATTATCTATCTTTAATGATTTAGATGGGTTTGGTTGGAGAAAATTAAAAATTACCATTGCTGATTTTTGTTTAAGCTTGAAAAAAGCTTATCGAAGAAGAATACAAAGCGGGTCTTTTAATTCTTGAAAGTTTAAGTTGAATCTAATAATTGAAAATTAAAAATTAATATTAAAAGATTGTATATCAAATTTGGAGTTATTTGACGTCGATTTAAATTAATTTTAAAGAAAAATACAGTAGCAACAACAAACCAAGTATAATCTCATAAATGAGGTATGGGGAGGATAATATATATGCAGACCTTACATCTACTTTCAAAAAGGCAAAAATGTTATTTTCGGTAGACCCTCTACTTAGAATAATTTTAAATAAAAATATGATACTAAAATTTTTGCACAGTAATTATGGTGATGGTCGAACTTTGTGGCCCATTATGACGATATGCCATGATTTTCACAAATCAATTATGGCGATTGATAGAATTTATGGCTAATTATGACAATGCTAGGATTTTTGCAAATCAATTAGGGTGACGGTTAGAATTTGTAGCCAATTATGACGAATACCAGAATTTTTGTGAATCAATTATAGCGATGGCCAGAATTTATGGCCAATAATGCCAATTGATCCGAAATTCTTGCCACCACTATGATACAAGAAATTCTAACAAGCGTGTTTCAAAATTCTAACGAACAATTGGGTTGTTCGTCAGAAGACAAATGTTTCCTGGCCCAAATAGAAATCAAATTGGTTTCAAAATTTTGAGTTCTAAAACTTTTTCATTTATCAATTCTTTCTTTTTTGGCGTTTTTACATAAATAGCCAATTAAATTTGCTATTTACTTTTTTTGGCCGGTATGCATACATTATACACTGATTATATACAGTTATATACATAGATCCATATGGTACATGATTTATACATATTTATATATTTATCGGCTATTTCTAGTTTAAGCAATTATGTATATTTTTCTTTTTCTCTTTTCTTTGTTTACACTTTGTTATTCATTTTCTTTAGTTTCTTCCATAAAATTATGCATATATATGTTTAGTGGAATAGTAGTAAATAGAAGTGATTATCTCGTTTTAATCTATTATATTATTGACCAATAATAAATTTCTAACAGTGTATGTATTAGACTATTAGTAATATATTTTAAAATCAAAACGCAATCCTCCCAAAACAAAAAACCTTGCTACCAAAACTACATCCAACCACTCACATTAAACCAAACAAACCACTCATAGAAACGGAGAGAAAAGAATACAAAAGAAAACTTCAATATCTGTAATCATCTTAATGTAACCATTTTCCACCCATTCCTTGCTGCTGGTTTAACGCATTATATGCTGTTAATTTCCTCTTTGCATTGATCACTTGTCTTTTTATTACATTCTGCTTCCTTTTGTTTACCCCACAAAACACCATAAAGTCCCATCACTAGCAATATTGCTCCACATACACTGTCAATTTTTTCAGAGGGGCAAACCATTAGGTAATCCACTTGAAAAAGTAGTGCTACTTATAGGAGGTAAATTTAAAATCTTAGGCTGTCTTTTTCCCAGAAATGTGAATTAAGTGTAATTTTTTACTTTTAAAGAGAAAATATAATGTTTTCTTTTTTTAGAGTGAAAAGGAAAATAAGAAGTATGAACCTTCCCAAATGAGGAGTTTCTTTCCAAAAGATAGATGAAAAGACGGCTGTTACTATTAAAGATAATGGAGTAAACATAGCTGTAAAAACTGGTCCTTTTATCTCTATCACCCAAGCTCTTAGCCAATATGAGAGCCCAGCGACCAACACACCCTGTCAATTTTCAAGAGAATTAATTATAACTCAGTTAGAAAACTTAAAATAAAAATCAAAATTGAGAGATGGAAATATTCTTACACAGTAAGCCACAGAGAGAAGATTAAAATTGAAACCTAATTTCCATGCTGCTATGTCCCTCTTTACTGAAATAGCCCAAATTGCTGATTGAATGCAGCTAAAGAGGCATTGAAGAGTTGTAAGCCTTATTTTTGCTGGATATTGTTTCATAATTGGACCCTGTTTGAACAAATTGAAGCATACTTTTACTCCATCTCCTATACATGCATGCGGCAATCGTTAAAGAATAAGAAGTTGCAATATGACACTTTTTACAATGAGCCTTTAGCATATGGGCCACACATATATTACTAGTGTTTGCCCCCTTTATTTTTTTTTTCTTTCTATGTGACGGTTAACATACTTAATTTAAAATTTATATACTAATAGTGTAAAAAATATTCACACAATCAGATAATAGAGGTAAGTTAAATTGAAGACAAATTTCTATAATAAATATTAATTAGTAACTTAGTAATGTTGAATCATGATAACTAACTCGGTTAAATAGTCTGGAAAATTGTAGGATACACCTGCAAAATAAGCCACAATGACCACATTGTGTTGGCTAAGAGCATGATGAGAGAACCTTTAATCCATTCCCCTTTGGAGGTGCCATTTGAAGTTAGGTAATGAACTTGTTTATGGCTTTCTGGATAGAGAGGAGGTCCATTGACAAAAGCATATATTAAAGCCCCAGCAACACACACAACTGAACCAATAATCTTAGCTATTCCATGGCTTTGCTTATAACAGATGCTCTCCATCCTTTAAAATCATCAATAAACAAGGTAATTAATTACTAATATTTGACACCTTCACATAAATTTTCTCTTAAATATTATTTAGAGAAGTACCTAAAGCATATGGCTAAGATGAAAGTGATAACAGGGATCATGTTAGTGCCTGCAGCTGCAAATGTTGCTGATATATAACTTATTGACACATAGCATAGATCCAGGCTCAAAGTAATCCTGAAAATCAACAGAACTTGTCACACCAAGGAGTAGTATAGGCAGCAAACGACCCAACAAAAAGTCAATTGCTTTCTGATTGAACTATGTATCCATATAAAACAATATTTAAAATGTATAGATATAATAAGATTACACTCGTTCTGAACCCCATTGACTAAGTTACGTAGATTCGCCTCATGTACAACATGCAAGAAGGAAAGGAATCCGTACCCAAGTAAGGATATAAAGAATATCTTCACCAGTAAGAGGAATGAAAGGGAAGTTGTCTTGTTACTGTGAGTCAAAGAACATAACTACATATTAGCGTAAAATTCAAGTATATATATAAATAAACATAAGATGAAAATTTGAAGTGAGTATATATAGCTAAGTAGGCAAGACCTTTCGAGGAAAATCGCGAATGGAGCCAAGGCTAGAGTTGCAAATGCTTGTCGATAAACCACAAACACGTAAGGATTCATGCCATTGGAGATGGAAGCTTTAGAGAACAAAGCCATGCCTGCATATAATATCTGTATGAAGATCATTGCCAAGTAGGGTTGATATCTCTTCAAAGCCATTGCTTTTTGCCTAATTTCCAGCTTGTTCATACCTCTTGTTAATACTATATTTATAGTATAAGTTTAAGTACTATGAACAGTGGTGTAAAAACAAAAGACAATATCAGAGATCAATAAAAAATTATCTACAGGTTATCCATCATAAAAAGTAAGATTTGCAATATCCAAAATAAGTTACTGCTGCGTATATAACAGGTAATCTAGCTAACTTGATAGTGTAAAAGAACCTTTCTTTTCAAAACCTATTTATATATTTTCAACACCAAAGATCGTACTAGCTATTAAATATCCTTTTTATTTGTCCCCCAATCAGGGCTTCCTTTAATGTACAAGGAACTGAGGAAGTGTGTGGTTCACATATATAGATTCGCTTTCATGGTTGGACATTTTCCATAAACATTTTTATGACTAAAGTTTCTAACTTTGTTGTGTATAGTACTGCAGAGAACCTTTAATTTCTGTCTTTGCAGAAGAACGTAAGACATAAAATTACTCAATCTCTTAGAAAAGCTAAGTTAATTGTACGTTTGGTTCAAAAATGTACTCAAGCTTCACTTATTTCTCACTAATTTCTATCATAACTTGGTATTATTCCCTTTATCATATATGCAATAAGGATTAGAAATATGTGTTATAAACTTATAATTTTGCTGCACAAATATTGCGAGATGAAAGGTATTTTGATAATTGATGGAAATGCTTATAATCTTCTTTCGGGGAAGCACCCACATGAATAATCAAAATAAAAGAAGGGGAAGAAGGGAAAAAAATGATATCATAATTTTACGTGAAAAACCCTTCTAATTTAGGTTTAAAAATTTTGGGTAGAAAAGCACAAAAGAATATCACTATGGTAAGGAGAAATTTTATACTTAGAATACCAAATATAACAAAAAGTCTGGAGACTATTTCTAACACTCAAAAGGAAAAGACCCATTTTTGAAATATATTTATTGTAAAATCGCTCAAAATCTATATGTTTTCTTTGTGATTCGAGGAACCAAGTGAGGGAGGTAGGTCCTCTATTTATAAGGGGATAAGAAACTACTCTAATGTTTGATTCCATCACATGACAAAAAATTTCCTCCATTCATTTAGTACTACTTTAATTCCAAAAGTTTCCTTCTTCAAGCCCAGCATTTAATGAAGGTATCTCAAATTTTCATAGATGGAGCTCAGGCTAATTAGTTTGAGGCAAAATTCGAACTTGTCTCTTAGTACCATTTTGATTATCAACACATCCGAATGAAATGCAGGAATATAATATACCTTAGACAATGAAAAAAGTCTTGCGCTGTGTATTTTGTATGTCCAGGCGACTGCCGTTCCCATTCCTTATCCTCGGATTTAGAGAATTTTCACTCATGTGAAAATCTACTTGACCTGTATGGTTTGATTTCCTCTACATTTTAATGAATTTAGTAGTATCTCATGTCGATGAGTGTTTTTCTTGTATGAAACATAGAAATTTTTGGTCAAGTATAATGCACAATGTTGTTCTAATGGACAACATAATGCATTAATTGCAATATAAGTTCTTGAAGAAAACGTTTGAGCGATATCATCATAGAAGCAATATGCTCCAATTAATTAATTGTTGAGAGTGTAGGGTACAACTGTGTGGAAATAAAGAAACTAATTTTTTTACCATTGACCCTCTAGAGTTAAGTAAAAAACTAGAATGTGAGAGAAACATAGAAGAAATTTTACTATCTAATGGTCAAGTATCACGTGCGAAATTTTCAAGATCATTACCACGTGACACCTTGCTGAATTTTGTAGGGTTCCTATATCTTCCTATTTATGGTTAGTTTTTCTAATGTATACTTATAATTAATCAAATATATAGCCTCACAAGATATAGTTCTAAGTAAGTTGTATACGGTCGAAATAGGTTTCGACCTTTATACGATTGATCAGGATCGAAATATAATGGACCGAAAAATAACTTCGTAATATCGAGATGGTCCCGAAGATGACACAAACAAGCTTCGGATTCCAGGTATAGGTCAAACACCGAGTTCGAAGTCATCATCGAGCTCGGGTCTGGATCAAACTACGATGAGACGACTTCGAGCTCAAAGGGCGGAGGTCAACCGGGGCCGAGTCCAAATCATCACCTAATCCAGAATCCGTATCGAGCTTTAGAAGCGCTATCGACTAGCACCGAGGCCGATCGAGTTCGAGCCTACAGACAAAAGCCGTTGCAAACACACTAAGGGAGAAAATTTTGGCGGAAATACGGGAAAAGCTGATTTATCATGGAGTTTTCACTATGAATTTTTAATTATATTTAAAGTAGGATAATTCACTATAAAGAGGATGGCTACATTTCTGTACAGAGTCATTCAAGTACCATATTCTTCTATATTCAAGAACTATTCTTGAAGGCTTTGTTAACTAATTCATTTTGCTTAGTTTAAACTATCATCTTCTTCCCAATCTTATTTATTTTGCATTCTCTGTAATCCATATTTGATATTTTTATTCATCCTTACGATTTGTATCAAGCTATATCATGTATCCTTAGAACTATGTACAAATTTAACTATATTCATTTTTCGGGTAAATAGTTTGGCGCCCACCGTGGGGCAAAGGATAACAGTAGCTATTTGATACGAATCTGCAAAAATACACCGTTGTGTTTTGCGCTTGTTCCCGATTTTGGATTAGCAACGACTAACTACCAATCAAATGGCCTCACCTATCGACAACGAAGCTAGTCTTCAAGATGAGAACAAAAACTTGACACCCAGTACCGAAAGACCACTAGTCAACGCTGTTGAAGCTCGAATCGAAGTGCCGATAGATATCAATTTGCATGTGGCCATTGAGGCAAACCTGCATTCTGAACCTGAAAATAACATTCATGGTGGCTTTCGATCTACAGCTCGAGATACCCATAAAGTCGAGGAAAATGGCATCAGCTTGCGTATGATTTTCGAAATGTTGCAAGCCCAACAAGCAGCAATAGCTCAGTTGCAAAGCCAAACCCAACTACCGAGCAGGCCGAAGCCCAGTCCACCTCGAGAAATTGCCCACAGAACGGAACCAGCCATAATAAAGTCAAATAAGCAAGAATCGGGGACTACTCCCGAAATTACTAAAATACTTGAGGAGCTTACAAAGCGAGTCAAAGCCAACGATAGAAAAGTAGAAACATATAACTCTATGGTCGATCAAATCCCGGGAGCTCCACCAATGATAAAAGGGTTAGATTCCAAAAAATTCGTGCAAAAGCCTTTTCCCTCGAGCGCAGCCCCAAGACCAATCCCCAAAAAATTTCGTATGCCCGAAATTCCCAAATATAACGGAACGACCGACCCCAACGAACACGTCACCTCTCACACGTGTACCATCAAGGGCAATGATTTAGAAGACGATGAAATCGAATCTGTGTTGTTAAAAAAATTCGGAGAGACGCTATCAAAAGGAGCAATGATTTGGTATCACAACCTACCACTAAATTCCATCGACTCGTTCGCCATGTTAGCAGATTCTTTTGTGAAAGCGCACGCCGGTGCCATAAAAGTCGCAACAAGGAAATCAGACCTTTTCAAGGTAAGACAAAAGAACAACGAGATGCTGAGGGAGTTCGTATCTCGTTTTCAAATGGAACGAATCGATCTGCCACCGGTCACAGATGATTGGGACGTTCAAGTTTTCACTCAAGATTTGAACGAACGAAGTTGGATGGCTTCACAACGGCTGAAACATAACTTGATCGAATATCCAGCTATTACTTGGGCCGATGTGCACAATCGGTACCAATCTAAAATAAGGGTCTAAGACGACCAGTTGAGTTCTGGGTCCGGTTTTAAAGGGGATGTTGATCGAGAATCAAGGTCAAGCAAGGATCGATACTGGCCATACAACGGAGATCGTCGGGGTAATGAACTTCCACGTAATCTTGTACTAGGAGAAAAGAGGAATGCTCGAAGCCAAGGATCTCGGGGACTGATGGACGAAAATGGGTTCGATAGGCATACCGGTCTTAAGGAAGCGCCACAACTATCAGACTATAACTTTAGCATCGACGTATCCGCCATCGTATCGGCTATCGAACGCATCAAGGACACTAAATGGACTCGACCCATGCAGACCGATCCTGCCCAGAGGAACCCCAATCAAATGTGCGAACATCATGGCACCCATGGGCACAGAACGGAAGATTGCAGGCAACTAAGAGAGGAGGTAGCTCGGTTATTCAATAAAGGGCACCTTCGAGAATTTCTAAGCGACAGAGCCAAAAACCATTTCAAAAATAGGGATTTCGGTAAACAACGCGAACAGGAAGAACCACAACACGTCATCCATATGATCATTGGTGGCATCGATACTCCTCAGGGAACGGTACTCAAACATACTAAGACATCGATTATGAGAGAAAAATGATCTCGAACTTGGGATTACGCACCCATAGGAACCCTGTCCTTTAATGATGAAGATGCAGAAGGGATTATGCAACCTTACAATGATGCACTGGTGATATCTGTACTCATGAATAAAACTAAGGTTAAGCATGTGCTAATTAATCCAGGTAGCTCGGCCAACATTATTAGATCGAAGGTTGTAGAACAACTCGGTCTACAGGACCAGATCGTACCCACAACCCTGGTTCTAAACGGATTCAATATGGCATGTGAAACTACCAAAGGTGAAATAATTCTGCCAATAAACGTGGCCGAGACTATCCAGGAAACGAAGTTCCATATAATAGAAGGTGATATGAGGTACAACGCCCTTTTCGGAAGGTCGTGGATCCACAAAATGAAAGTTGTGCCTTTGACCTTCCATCAGGTTCTTAAATTCCCAACATCGGAGGGAATTAAAATGGTACACGGGGAACAACCGGCCACAAGGAAAATGTTTTTCGTCGAAGTAATAATTCTGATATCCTCGCCTTCATCGACAAAGGGTTCGGGCTCAAAAGGGGAACGAGATGCCAAATAACAGTCACAGACATCGGTTTTAACCCAACCAGAAAATCAGAAGATCGATGAAGATGATGATCAAAGGATCCCTCGATCCTTCGCGGTTCCTGATGATTCCGACGCTACCCAATCAACGATTGAGGAATTGGAGCAAGTCATACTAGTTGAGCACTGGCCCGAACGAAAGGTATACCTGGGAACGGGGTTAACCCCCGAACTCAGGAAAAGGCATATTCAATTTCTTATTGATAACGCATAGTGTTTTGCTTGGTCCCATTTAGATATAATAGGGATCCCATCGAATATAACAACGCATCGTCTAAGCTTGAATCCTAGGTTCAGATCGGTGAAGCAAAAGAGAAGACCACAATCCGAGGTAAAACACACATTCATAAAGGACGAGGTAACCAAACTTCTCAAAATAGGATCTATTCGGGAAGTGAAATATCCTGAATGGTTAGCCAATGTAGTTGTAGTGCCTAAAAAAGGGAACAAACTTAGAATGTGTGTAGATTATAAGGATTTGAACAAAGCATGTCCCAAAGATTCCTTTTCACTGCCCAACATCTATCGCATGATCGATGCCACGGCCGACCACAAGATCCTTACTTTCCTCGATGCCTATTCCGGGTATAATCAAATCCAAATGAATCCGGAAGACCAGGAAAAGACTTCATTTGTCACCAAGTATGGAACATATTGTTATAATGTGATACCCTTCGGGCTGAAAAATGCAGGAGCTACTTACCAACGACTAGTAAATAAAATATTCGAGGAACTAATAGATAAATCAATGGAAGTTTATATTGATGATATGCTAGTTAAGTCCCTGCGCGCAAAGGACCATTTGACCCATTTGCAGGAAACATTCGAGATTTTAAGAAAATACAACATGAAGCTCAACCCTGAGAAATGAGCTTCCGGGGTCGATTCGGGCAAGTTCCTCGGCTTCATGGTGTCAAATCGGGGGATCGAGATTAATCCCGATAAAATCAAGGCCACCGAAGACATTACCATCATGGACATCGTGAAAGTCGTACAGAGGCTAACGGGATGGATTGCAGCCTTAGGCCGATTCATTTCAAGATCGTCAGATCGGAGTCACAAATTTTTCTCTCTACTTAAAAAGAAGAACGATTTCGCTTGGACCCCGGAATGCCAACAAGCATTAGAGGAATTAAAACGATATCTATCGAGCCCACCACTGCTTCATACTCCAAAAACAGATGAAAAACTTTGCTTGTACTTGGCAGTATCGAAAATCGCGGTAAGCGGTGTCCTAGTTCGAGAAGAGCAAGGTGCGCAATTTTCCGTTTATTATGTAAGTCGAACCTTAGGAGAAGCAGAAACTAGATATCCGCACCTAGAAAAATTGGCACTTGCACTGATAAGCGCCTCTAAAAAGTTTAGGCCGTACTTTCAATGTCATCCCATATGTGTATTAACATCTTACCCGCTTCATAATATTTTGCACAAGCCCGAACTATCAAGCCGATTGGCCAAATGGGTCGTCGAACTCAGTGGGTATGATATCGAATATCAACCCTGTACGGCCATCAAGTCTCAAATTTTAGCGGACTTCGTGGCTGATTTCACGCCGACCCTCATACCCGAAGTCGAAAAAGAACTCTTATTGAAATCGGGTACGTCATCAGGGGTATGGACCCTTTTTACCAATGTGGCATTGAACGTGAATGAGTACAGGCTAGGCATCGTTTTAAAGCCACCCACGGGTAACACTATTAGGCAATCTATTAAAAATACTAGGTTGACTAACAACGAGGTCAAGTATGAGGCCATGATTACAAGTCTCGAGCTAGCTAACAGCTTGGGAGCAGAAGTCATTGAAGCCAAGTGTGACTTTTTGCTGGTGGTAAATCAAGTAAACAAAACCTTCGAAGTTCGAGAAGATAGAATGCAAAGGTATTTGGACAAACTGCAGGTCACTCTGCACCATTTCAAAGAATGGACTTTACAACATATTCCACGAGAGAAAAATAGTGAGGCTGATGCACTTGCAAATTTGGGATCATGTCGAGGAAGGCGAGATAAGCTCAGGGACTGTCGTTTAACTCTAGAGATCCGTGATCAAAGAAGGCCATGCCAAGATAAATTCTACGAGGTTAACCTGGAATTTTAGGAATAAGTATAGTGAATACTTAAAAAATGGAAAGCTCCCATCGGACCCTAAATATTCGAGGGTCCTACGAACCAAAGCTGCTCGATTCACATTAACTGCAGATGGAACGCTATACCGAAGGACATTCGATGGACCATTGGCAGTATACTTAGGTCCAAGAGACACCGATTATATACTACGTGAGGTGCACGAGGGCACTTGTGGAAATAACTCCGGTGCCGATTCATTAGTCCAAAAAATAATCAGGGCAGGGTATTATTGGGTCGATATGGGAAAAGATGCAAAGGAGTTTGTTCGAAAATGTGACAAATGCCAAAGATTTGCACCGATGATCCATCAGCCCGGAGAGCAACTTCACTCAGTCTTATCCCCATGGCCATTCATGAAATGGGGAATGGATATCGCCGGCCCTCTGCCATCGGCCCCAGGTAAAGCTAAATGCATTTTATTTATGACTGAATATTTCTCTAAATGGGTTGAAGCACAGGCGTTCGTGAAAGTAAGAGAGAAAGAGGTTATAGACTTTATCTGGGATCATATTGTATGTCGATTCGGGATACCCACCGAAATAGTGTGTGACAATGTGAAACAGTTTGTCGGCAGCAAAGTGACGAAATTCTACGAAGACCATAAAATAAAAAGGATATTATCGACACCGTACCACCCCAGTGGGAACGGACAGGCCGAATCAACGGACAAAATTATCATTCAAAACCTAAAAAAGAGGTTGAACAACGCTAAGGGAAAATGGAGAGAAAATCCTACCCGAAGTCCTTTGGGCATATCGAACAACATCAAAATCCAGTACGGGGGCAACCCCGTTCTCCTTAGTATATGGCTTTGAAGCCTTGATTCCAGTCGAAGTCGGAGAACCCAGTGCCAGGTTTTGATATACAACAAAAGAGTCAAATAACGAGGCTATGAACGCTAGCCTCGAATTATCGGATGAGAAACGAGAAGCTGCTCCGTCTAATTGGCCGCCCAAAATCAGCGAATCGAAAGATACTATAATCGAAGAACCAAGCTTCGCCATTTTAAACCTGGGGACTTAGTGCTAAGGAAATTCACCCTCAGCACCCGAAATCCAAACGAAGGAAAACTAGGACCGAATTGGGAAGGACCGTATCAAGTTCTCAAAAACGTCGGAAAAGGATCATACATGCTCGGTATTATAAATGGCAAACAACTATCAAGCAATTAGAATGTGTCGCACCTAAAACGATACTACTGCTAAGGTACGACCCTCCCATATTCATTTACATTTTGAAACTAACCACTGCAGGAGTCCGATCAGGAGCTAGGATGGATCCTTCAATACTAAGCCCTAGGACTGGAAGCACGAGTTGCACTCTTTTTTCCTTAGATCGGTTGTATCCCAAATGGGTTTTTCGGCAATATTTTTAATGAGGCAACTAATGATCGTGCTATACTTAGAGACAATTCGACAGTATCCGAGTTCGAAACATTCACTCGACCATTACGCCTACGGGCTACATTACTTCGAGTTCGAAACATTCACTCGACCATTACGCCTACGGGCTACATTACTTCGAGTTCGAAATATTCACTCGACCATTACACCTACGGGCTACATTACTTCGAGTTCGAAACATTCACTCGACCATTACGCCTACGGGCTACATTACTTCGAGTTTGAAACATTCACCCGACCATTATGCTTACGGGCTACATTACTTCGAGTTTGAAACATTCACTCGACCATTACGGCCACGGGCTACATTACTTCGAGTTCGAAATATTCACTCGACTACTAAGCCCATGGGCTACATTACTTCGAGTTCTAAACATTTACTCGACCATTACGCCTACGGGCTACATTACTTTGATTTCGAAACATTCACTCGACCATTACGCCTACAGGCTACATTACTTCGAGTTTGAAATATTCACTCAACTACTAAGTCTACGAGTTATTTTTATTCCGAATTCGAGCAAGAACTCACTCGACCATTATGCCTACAGGCTATATTACTTCGAGTTCGAAACATTCACTCGACCATTACGCCTACGGGCTATATTACTTCGAGTTCGAAACATTCACTTGACTACTAAGCCTACGGGCTACATTACTTCGAGTTCTAAACATTCACTTGACCATTACGCCTACAGGCTACATTACTTCAAGTTCGAAACATTCACTCGACCATTACGCCTACGGGCTACATTACTTCGAGTTTGAAACATTCACTCGACTACTAAGCCTACAGGCTATTTTTATTCCGAGTTCGAGCAAGCACTCACTCGACCATTATGCTTACGAGCTACATTACTTTGAGTTCGAAACATTCACTCGACCATTACACCTACGGGCTACATTACTTCGAGTTCGAAACATTCACTCGACCATTACGCCTACGGGCTACATTACTTCGAGTTCGAAACATTCACCCGACCATTATGCCTACGGGCTACATTACTTCGAGTTTGAAACATTCACTCGACCATTACATCCACGGGCTATATTACTTCGAGTTCGAAATATTTACTAGACTATTAAAGCTACGAGCTATTTTTATTCCGAGTTCGAGCAAGCACTCACTCGACCATTACGCCTACGGGCTACATTACTTCGAGTTCAAAATATTCACTCGACTACTAAGCCTACGGGCTATTTTTATTCCGAGTTCGAGAAAGCACTCACTCAATCATTACGCCTACGTGCTACATTACTTCGATTTCGAAACATTCACTCGACTACTAAGCCTACGGGCTATTTTTATTCCGAGTTCGAGCAAGCACTCACTCGATCATTACGCCTACGGGCTACATTACTTCGAGTTCGAAACATTCACTCGACTATTAAGCTTACGGGATATTTTTTTCGAGTTCGAGCAAGCACTCACTCGACCATTACGCCTACAAGCTATTTTTATTCCGAATTCAAGCAAGCAAGCACTCGACTATTATGCCTACGGGCCATATTACTTCGAGTTCAAATCACTCACTCGACTAATAAGCCTAAAGGATATATCATACTTCAAGTTCAAACAAATCACTCAAGCCTATGGGCCACCTCATCTCAAGCTTGAATAAGCGCTCACTCAGTTATAAAGGATACGAAGTCCAAATTCGATAAATTCGATCAAATTACCTAAATCCTTATGAAAACATTCATAAGGCATGAATAAAATCTTCACAAAGCAGAAGCAAAAAATATTTTTATATACAAGATTGTTTACATGATTGATTACAACATAAAAGCTAAGGGCTAAGCTTCTTGGTTATCCCTAGGAGAGGTCTCCTCTCCACTAGGCTCCCCCTCCCCGTTGTCGGACTCACTCTTATTCCCATCATCATCATTATCATCATCATCGTCATCGGAAACCAAGGCTTCAGCATCAGCTTCGAGTTCTTTGGCCCATTTTATCTCTTCAGCAAGGTCAAAATCTCGAGCATAGATCTCCTCGAGGGTCTCCCTCCGAGATCGGTTCTTAACAAGTTTGGTAACCCAATGTGCTCGAGTATCGGCGGTCTCGGCTGCCTCTCTTGCTTGAACTTGGGCAGCTTCAGCATCGGCCCGATAGACGTCCACAAGTGTGTCCACATCAGCCTTTGCCTTTTCAGCATCAGATTTGGCATTGGCGAGTTCGGAGGCCAACCGAGCCTCGAGCTCCTTTATTCTTCTTTCTTGAGCCGAGCCTTTCTCCTTCATATTGTGAAGTTGGTTTTCGGCCGCTGATAATTGAGTTCAAGCGGCTTCTTTCTCTGCAGCAAAGCGGTCCATACCTTCTTTCTACTTCAAGGACTCCGCTTTTATCACATCGACTTCTCCACGAAGTTTCATGATCATCTCAATTTTCTACTGCAGCTGTGAGACCGAAATATTAGCCATCATTCCAGTATCGAGTCCATAGGCTTTTAAAAGTATCATTACCTGCTCGGACAGATCGGTCTGATCTTGGTGAGCCTTGGCCAACTCGACACGGAGGTCTTTTATTTCCTCTACCCTTTTCCCTAAGAGGAGTTTAAGGGAGTTCTTCTCCTCGATAACCCGTTGAATATCATCCTCATATCGACATAGCTCGTCTCGGGACCGAGAAAATGCTTCTCGATGAACTCCCGCGGCCTGCAAAGAAAGAAGAAACGAAGTTAGAAAAGAAAAGCAAATATTAAAGTAATACCAATGAAATAATTTAAGGCTTACCTGATTCAAAGCCTGCTGCACCCCGTTAAAAAGGTCCGATGTATTGCTACTACCAGCAACGTCCTCGACACCGGCAAACAGGTCATGAAAAGATCCTCTCCGCCATGAGGCCTATCTAGTTCGAGGGCCCCCAAAGTTTGGGCCTCCCGAATCGCCCATGCGAAAAAAGTAGGGAAGGTGGGCAAGTCTTCGATTGCTACTGCCCCAAGTGAATCACTTGGAGCATTCTCTTCGGTTCGAAGAGATTCGAGGAGAGCCCCTTCAGATATATCCCCCATCCGTTGGCTTCGATGGGAAGCATCTTCGATCTCCAACAACTCGGGGACTCTGCCCGAATCCTTCTCCGATATATCCTCAATTCGAGGCGGAGCCTTATGAACCACCATCGATCCAGGTGCTTGTGGAACGTCGGTTGTCTTCTTCGTTCGGGCCACCCGCGCGGACCCATCATTTTCTTCTTCCTTTTCGTCTTTATCCCTTAGACGCATAACTGATTCTGCGGTCAAAGGAATGGTATTCTTGTTCGGCTTTCGAGCCGTCCTCTTCTTCGGCTTTGGATCCTCGGGAACAGAAGCTCTTTTCCTCTTATTATCTTTTGCCGGCTTTGGGACAGAGGCCGAAGCCTCTTCCTCGATGGATGAGGGCCTCAAAACTGCATCTTTGCCCACACCTACATATGGAAAATTTTATTAAAAATATATGGAAAGTGTCTCGTTCGAACTACTAAAAGGTACGAGAAAGGGGATCACCGTGATTTTTTGCCTCCCATCGGCCCTTTGACAAATCACGCCATGAGCGCTCGGAGTATGTGGAGGTCGAAACCAAAGCCTGTACCCAATTCTTGAGATCGGGAACTGCTCTGGGTATCCAGGGAACCGCTGCATCATAGAAAGAGGAACATCGGTGAGAAAATAAATGAAAGGGCGAAATAGAAGGAAGTAACAGCAGAACCACACTTACGTTTCATATTCCACTCCTCGGGAAAAGGCATCTTTTTAGTCGGAATCAGGTCCGAAATCCTTACTCGAATGAACCTGCCTATCCAGCCTCGATCCCCATCCTCGTCAATACTCGAGAACAGAGCCTTGGTAGACCGACGCTGAAGTTATATTAACCCTCCTCGAAAAAGGCAAAGACGGTACAACCAGATGATATGGTCGAGGGTGAACGACATCCCCTCGATTTTGTTCACAAAGTATCGAATCAAAATAATGATCCGCCAAAAAGAGGGGTGGACCTGACCTATGGTTATTTGGTATTGACGACAGAAGTCAATAATAACAGAATCGAGGGGACCTAACGTGAAAGGGTAAGTATACACACTTAAAAACCCTTTCACGTAAGTGGTGATATCTTCGTTAGAAGAAGGGATTATTATTTCTTTACTCTCCCAATTGCAATCTTTTTTCAGCTGTTTGAGGTGCCTCTCGGTTATCGAACACATGTACATCGATACTGGCTCACATCGGCCGGGAACCGATGAGCCTTTATCGACCTTAAAATCATAGGTAAGAACACACGCCCCAGGAATGCACTCCTCAGGCTGTGGCTCTACCGGTGTTTCGTCGGCGGCAGACTATGAAGATGAAACTTTCTCTTTCTGAGGAATGGTTTGTGATGTTTTTGTCATTTTTCAAATTTAAAGGTCAGGAATAGAATAAAGTGACAAAGATTTGGTAATTTTGAAGAAGGAGGAATCACAGATCTGCGAATAAACTCAGAGGGTGCGAAAAGGAACTTGGAAAATTTGGAAGATGAAGATGTAAAAATGGTAAATGGTAAAAGTAAGGGTTATTTATAGAAAAAAAAGACAATGGCGGTTTAATGTCAGCGGTGGCCGACCACCGTCTGACATGCATTAAATGCCTTGAAAAACTAAATCAACGGGACAACTATCATGTACGTCATGATCGAACCCAATGTGAACGTCAGCTTATGATCCAATCGATCCATGGAGGAATCATATCGTTTCTCACCGCATCCTTCCCGAGAAACTAGGAGACTATCTGTATACGGTCGAAATAGGTTTCGGCCTTCGTACGATTGATCAGCATCGAAATATAATGGACCGAAGAATGACTTCGTAATATCGAGATGGTCCCGAAGATAATACAAACAAGCTTCGGATTCCAGGTATAGGTCAAACACCGAGTTCGAAGTCATCATCGAGCTCGGGTCTGGATCGAACTACGATGAGACGACTTCGAGCTCAAAGGGCGGAGGTCAACCGGGGCCGAGTCCAAATCATCACCTAATCCCGAATCCGTATCGAGCTCTAGAAGCGCTATCGACTAGCACCGAGGCCGATCGAGTTCGAGCCCACATACAAGAGCCGTTGTAAATACACTAAGGGAGAAAATCTCGGCGGGAATACGACAAAAGCTGATTTATCATGGAGTTTTCACTATGAATTTTTAATTATATTTAAAGTAGGATCATCCACTATAAAGAGGATGACTACATTTCTGTATAGAGTCATTCAAGCACCATATTCTTCTATATTCAAGAACTATTCTTGAAGGCTTTGTTAGTTGATTCATTTTGCTTAGTTTATACCATCATCTTCTTCCCAATCTTGTTTATTTTGCATTCTCTGTAATCCATATTTGATATTTCTATTCATCCTTACGATTTGTATCAAGCTATATCACGTATCCTTAGAACTACGTACAAATTTAACTATATCTGTTTTTCGGGTAAACACAACTCATGATTATGCCTTTGTAATCATTATTTATTGGATTGATTAGCGGTTATGGATATAATAAGAGATGAGATGCATATACTATATATAGTATGTCATATATAATTAATGAAAACATCTTTTGCTACCCATGACGGGCAAGTAGATGGTATTATTATGAATCAATATAAAGATACAAGTTTCTAGAAAAGGGATCCTCCCTACTAAGAATGAGTTAATTTTTATATAACCGATATCGTATGATTTTTATATTAAAGAACACTTAAAATTTATTTATCGGTACTTTTCCGTTGCAAAGCATGCTTGCAAATTTTGTTACTTCGTAATATACCGTAACCACTTTTTGGGTGTGTTTGGTATGACCGAAAATGTTTTCTCATTTTTCACTGTTTGATTGCACAAAATAGTTTGAAAAATTAATATTTTTTTATATATCACATTTTTCTGAAATTGGAGGAAAATAAAAAAGTTAAGGAAAATATTTTCCATAAACTCCACCCAGCCCAGCCCACACCCCCCTCCCCCCGCATTTTTTTTTTACTTTTTATTTTATTTTATATATTTTCAATTTTCTATTTTCTGTCTGTTTTCTGTTTTCTGTTTTTTCGTTTTTCTGCACCCCCCCTTCCCCCACGCAAAACTTATATATATATATATGGGTTTAGAAATTATAAAGTTTACGGGTTCTGAAGTTTACCGATTGAAAGTTTGCGAGTTCGAAAGTTTAGCGGTTCAGAAGTTTATGAAATTTGTGGGTTCAGAAGGTTGTTGGTTCGAAAGTTTATGGCTTCATGTTTATTGTATCTAAATTATTTATGAATACTCTAAAAAGTTATTTTCCTTAATTTACATATCAAACACAGGAAAATGAGTAAGATTACTACTTGTTTTCCAAAAAAATATTTTCTTGGTCCGTTATACCACACACCCTTTCATCTCAAAATAAAAGGTCTCATAAAACTTTTTTAAGGTTCAAGTAAATCATTTCTTAAACAATACATTACTTTGGAATTAAGGTAACTACTAGGATCCAGTGCCGTATTCAGAGATAACTGCTAAACTAATCTTCCAAAAGATTTATTAAAATATGCCAAACTATTTAAAGGACAAAGAAAGATATGGACATTTTAGTAAAGCCTCTAATGCGACTGAAAGAATGGAAGACAGAATATTACGGAATTTCCACTTTACGTCGTAATCATGGAAAACAGTAAGCAACACATAAATATATTTATGCTTCTAAAGTGCTTTTTTTTTTTTTTTTTTTTCTCAAAAGCATTTTTTCCCCCTAATTTAAAGTGTTTGGCCAAGTATTTTTGGGAAGAAGCAGAAGCTGTTTCTGAGAAGCAGAAAAAAGTAACTCTTTTCGAAACGCAGAAACAGAAACAGTTTTGACTTTTCTTCTTACCAAAAATACCCTTAACAAAATATAGTATATGCCAAAATAATCGTTAAACCTAATACTTAGGATATTAATGTATAAATATTTCTTATTATTTTTAGGATAACTTTCTAATATATAGTGACTTTAGGGGTGAATGCTTTTATATTTGTTGAATGATTTTTAATATATTTAACTTATATTAAAAGAATTAAGTACTTTTAAATTTTATTTTCATATTTTACTTAAATAAAATAAAAAGATTTAATTATTGCATGTAATAAAAAAAATTTAAGATTATTTATTTACTTATAATATTAACTATTAAGTAAATCTATTCATGTCGTTATTCGTAATTTGATACTTAAAAGCATTTTCTGAAAAACGTGGCCAAATACAAATTATTGCTCAAACATATTTTTGAGAGTGATTAATCAAACACAAACTGCTTCTCTTTAAAAGTACTTTTTTCAAAAGCACTTTTAAAAAAAATACTTCTTTGGCAATAGATGAAGCTAATATGCTCCACTGTTTTGTGCTTTTCTAAGGTGAAAACGAAGAGAAGTAGAGAGTACATGTCTTAGAATTTGAAGCAAAACTCAGATTCTTGATCCTAGGGAATCATGAATCATTATTACTAGAGACTGCAAATTAATTCCAAGTTTTTAATTTTATCTTTACTTATTCCGAAATAACTCTCTCATCTTTTATCCCCCTAGAAGATTGGTAAGACTTTAGTCACCAATTCGTTTAAAAGGAATTGATTCGATACATATCTAATGTGCACATGGGTACTATGCTGAGTTGATTTATATGCCGATCGAATCAATCTTTATTATCAGTAATTTTTTGTTTTACTAAGTTCCAAATCATTCTAATTAACAGGTTTGTTTTCTTCAAAGGAAACAATAGTAAGAGCACTGAAATACATCTTAGCAGCACAATTTATTTCATAGTCTGGTAGTTCGCAGACAAACTTTTTGGGTACTCAAAAGGCTCTAATATGTTGGATCTTTTTGCCCTAATTTTAGACAAAGTACTTTTATAAAAGTGAAAAAGATAACTACCATACCCTTTCGCCAGAAATCGTCGGTCACAGTTTTCAGGCCTCAATAGTTTGTAATATACGAGTGGTCTAATTTATATGACTGGCACTGGAATTTGTTTTGTTATTTTGCAATCCCTTCATTATAGCATTAATTTTAGTTAAACTTGAAGCTTTACTCTCGCATTATAAGTTTATATTTGACTTGTTATATGTTCATATTCTCCAGATTAATCTGTATTAAAAGTGGTCGTTTGGATGGCGTGTTGGAGTAATTAATTCCAGCGTAATATAATGTGTATTAAAAGTGGTCATGTGAGAATGATGTTTTAAGAATTTGAGATTTGAATGCTTGCTTGGGAGTTGGGAACAAGAAAAGAGTAAAAATAAAGTAAAAGGCGAGAAATATGTATGAGCGAAACACGATTCAATTTTCTAAATCAGTAGAGAGTTTGACCATGACTTCTAAAATTCAAGTTGTAGCAGTAAAAAAATCCATATAACCTCTTAAGCCACTCATAGCACATAATGGATACGTTCTGGTTATGATATTTTACGAAATTAATCTGATAGGATTTCAAACCATTTGATCTTGGTTTTAATTTATTTCGATTTGAGTAAAAAATCATTTTTGTGAAAACGGTGATGAATATACATGAACAAGATCCCATGAAAAAATAGTTGTCACTTGTCACTTGTCTAGCAAGGACAAGAAGCCCCATTATTACAACGGGACAATAAACCCAGTCTAAAACGATTTTGGAAGAAAAACCTTCTGCTTCCTAGCAACTTGGGTACTAAAAAAGTTGGAAGAAATGTACATAAATGGCATGCCATATAGCTATCATACTTGCGCAAACAATAGCCTGGCATCTTTCAGTATCTACTATTTTCACTTTGAAGCTATTTTGCAAATTTGAAACTGAATAGGGCCACTGCACCAACGATATGCACCCGAGGAACCAGCAATGGACCTACTAAAATCATGAAAAGAACACCAGCAAGAGCTCAGTAAGAACATTGTGGCCCATCTTAGTGACTGAGTTGTACAGACAAACCTCATCCCCGCCCATGTAGGATCTTGTATTACACTCGTGACAATTTTAGAACCAAAATTTCCGAGGTTTAGCTATTAAACGTTGTTTTAATAGACCTGGAGACTCGTCTAACACTGATAATCACTTGCTTAGATTATAGGGATTGGCTCTTCAGCATTGCTGATGCTACTGAGACAAGGTGGCTTGGCAGCTCCATAATAGAAGAATGCCATCATTTTGGACAACTCGTCTGCTGTTCGGTTCCCTACTCAAGAATTAAAAGAAAAAGAAGATTAGAGATAAAATGAGGATTTGAGATCAAGCAACAAATGTCAAAAGAAATATTCCATTAGATAGACTTTAACCTTTCTCGCGGTGCATGATTTTCCCTGCTTTAGTAAAGATGAGCTCGGGAAAAATAGAGACTTGTAAAGCAGACACCAAGTCAACTTCAACAACAGCATCAATTGCTACACACTAGAGAAAAAAAAAACTATCAATAGTGTGTTTGGAATATAATTGCATAAAAGTTAAATGATTCAACTTACCCTTGGAGATGGTAGTCTGCAGTTCCAGATGATGTGGACAGCCTTCTCCAATTCATTCCGAACCATTTCATTTTCCTTTGGCCTGTGTGTAACACACAGCTTTCATAAGATAGTATTTGAAAAACTTACTTTAGACCTAAAGTAAGTTATTGAGAGAGACTTTGCACTTTGAAAAACTTACTTTAGGCCTTTGTTTTTTAAGGCTCAGCCAGTAACCAATTTTATGATAAGAAATCCCTTCAAAGAAAGGAGAATGCATGGTTTTTCGTCAATGAACATGATCTCAAAGAACAGCAGAGAGGAATATTTAGGGAAGAGATTGCCATCATGAAAAATATACAAATAAAGTTAGGGTTATTTGTGAAATAAATTATGCTGATCTCTTCTAGAAACGTTATCTCTAGAATGCCAAGTCTTCCAATATTTTTGAGTAAAAACCCTTTTTAGTAAAAGTTTACCAGGTCATCTTCACATAAAAGAATTGATATTTATGAAAAGACATAAAAGCGAAAGGAAAAAATTAGTGAATTCGGTGTCATTCTCCTCTAAGCTGATATGGACTGACAAGAATGACAGAACTCACCTTTTTTTATTTAGCACTCTAATTTAAACAGGACTCACCAATTAATTTAGTTTACTACACGTCTGATTTTTCGGTCCTAACTGTGAATAAGTGGGAGAGACTTCAAAGTGTTTGTATTAGTACTGCGAAGAGTAAGGAAATCTAGAGAGTGGATGTGCATACGCAAGCTACCATGTAGTAAACGAATTTGATTATCTAATAGAAGCAAGATAGATAAGTACAGACAACAGATAACCCTAGACCATCAGAGAAGCAAGTAGACTCTTCACTGTCAGGCACTGCATTTCATATATAATTTCAAAGGCTACATCTTTAATGAGAAATGCAGAGGGGCTGCGAGATCACCTTTTGTAACGATTATGAACAAGTATAATAAGAGGACTGATGTCCTTAAACACAGACTCCTCCCATTCTGCAGTGGTTAAGTCCTTAATTGGACGAATATAATCATCATCTTGCCATACCACTTCATTGTCACTGTCATAATTCTCATCATCATCATTATCTTTCTTAACGTTCTTGATAGTGATCTTGTTAAAGAATTGATCCAAGTTAAAACCCCGCCCATCCGCATCTTCTGGCCAATCAGGGTCTTCCTCTTCAACAACAAGAGGGTAATCAGCCAAAAGCTTTTGCATCTTTTTTCTTTTCTCAACAAGATCGACCTCTTCCTCAACATCAGGAGACATTTTAATGACATCCCTTATCTTCCTCCGCCATTCCCGCCTTTCATCCTCATCCATATGAAAGTAATCATCCCTCTTATGACCTCCATCAGATTCAGAATCAGATTCAGATTCATCTCCTGAATCTTCCTCTCCATTACCAAATTTTAGCAACTCTTCTAGCTTCGAAGCTTTTAATCCCTTTTGTCTGAGACCATGAACCTGATTTTACAGTTCATTGTCAAAGCAGGGATCTTGAAGAATATGAACATGTAATAGAGATTAACGGCAATGATGTAGTCCAAACAAATAAGAAAGGAAGTGGAGAGAAGAGCATACCAGCAATTGGGACGTCCAAAATCTTGGTGCTGACTGGCCACAATAATTCAAATTCAATGAAGATACAATAGAACTTCTCAGTTTGTTTCTCCTTTGAGGAATAATTCCAAACACTGAAGGGAAGCTTCTCAGGCATTTCTCCTCTAAATGTGGGGCCAAAAGCTGCAGCCTTAGACTGTTTTGTAATTCCATTGACTAGAAAATTAAAAAAAATAAAAAAATTGTAACTTACCATAAAGAAATTCCGTGCAATAAGGGAGAGAAAACATAGTTATGGCATGCAATTATCCCATTTGCTATATTTCAAGTTCATAATGGTTAAGGCTGCGTATATCAGACCCAGCGTGATCCGGCCCTTTCCCGGACTCCACGCATAGAAGGGGCTTCGCTTAGGTCACCACTGGCCTTTATAATGGTTTTATTGAAACACAGGGACTCTTCTATTATTCATTTTCCCGACTTATTTTATAGTGTTTTATTATCCAGTATCCTATGCTGGACCTACAACAAATGGGTTTAAGGTCAAATGCAAAAAAAAACATAGTTCATGAATTGAACCTTAGATGGATTATGCATTTACTCTGTATTTCTTTGTCATTCCTCAGCTATTAGTAGAAGAGGAATGGTGAACTTGATTTCCTCAACCAGCGCAATTGAGAATGCAAAAAGGACCTCTACAATCACCACAAGACCAAAGGGAAAAAGGTGTAGTGTCATATATGAGAAACGGTGAACTTCATTTTCACCAGAAATTGCGATTGAGAAAGCAAATAACATCTTTACGATCATCAAAGACCCAGGAAAGAAAAGTACGGCATCAAAAATTGGTACAACTGAAGAAATAACTCATAACCTAGATTCATCTTAGAAGAGAAAGGAAAAACCAGCTGTAAGAACAGCATTTACAGCACAGAGTAATCCAAAACCACAATATCATAATAAGAAAGTGTTTTCCTCTCAACATAGCAAAAGACCATATTCCCTACTTAGTTTTCTGTCATCAAGTCATGACTCATGTGTTCCCTATGTACAACTGTATAAGTCAACTCGTTTTCATGTTGCAGGTCCTTGTAGCATGTATATGTTCCAGGCAATTTAGCGCACTAGAGCGCTGATGTATCGCTCAGTCTCACATATCTCTTAGACCTAGCATTTGCTAAGTGGAACCTGGTATTGGTCGTAAACTCTATCCACATGAGTAATTAGCGCACTACACCTATTATATAACATTTCGCAAGTTGGGTGTACTTGATAATCAACTAGCGTACTTGATGATCAACCAAGTGCTCATAAGTTACTGTAGTCTGAGGAGGGATAAATCCCTGATTACAATGCATTTGAATATTCAGCCTTAACGAGAAGTGCATAGCAGTTAGAACCCCTGCTCCTGAACCCTCAATGTCTAAGGAAATCCACTAATTTACGACAAACTGTTACCAAATAAACAAATAGTAGAATATAGCTCTCTCATCCATTTCCAGTTTTAGGCCACCAATTACAGTTACCACTTGGAGAAAAGACCCCTAAGTCATAGACAAAACTTTACATACTTATCTCGATACTCGGGTTTTAAGTATGTTGTTTGTTATTCTCAATGGTCACTCCATATTCATACAAGATTCAAATTGAACATCATGCACTACCACAAATTCAAGTGGGGCAACTTTTCAAAAATAAAAATAAAATAACAAACATCATATTAGTGAAGTTTGTGACTGAAAGAAAAAAAAAAAAAAGACCTAGGTTTAATCCTAATTCAAATGTAGAAAACAACAAGCAAAACAAGCACAGCAGTTAAACTTGGAGTATACAACAAATTTAAAAGCACAAATTGCTTTATTCATAGCATCCAAACCATACTTCAAACAGGAAGATTCTGGAAAAAAAGAAACGATTGAGACTTAACCCCCCCAATTTCAAACGGAGAACCCAGAAGGAAATTACAGAAAACTCAGCTTAAGGGGAGGGACAAGTTGAAGAATTCTTACTTGGTTAGAATAATTAGTGTTTCTTGAGCTGGTACGATACACAGCTTCGATAATGAAAGGATTCAAGAAAGAGGGAAATGGTAGTTAAAAGGTACTATAATGGAGTGAAACCCCGTGGATGAAACTGCAGATTTTATGGCTTTTGAAGAGAGTTTAGTGATAAGGGAGTGGAAATTTCTCTAAAATCTGAATATCGAGTTTTTGCTTATTTTTTAGTGGGCGTTTGGATGGTGAAGTTTCGAATTTTTTTTTTTGAGTGCTTTAAAGTAAAAAATTTTAAAAATAGCTTTTTGAAGTTTTTTAAATTTCGAAAAATTATAAAATTTAACTTTAAGTGAAAAATTAAAATTTTTATGACGGAATTCGGAAAGGAATTTCGAAAAAAAGGAAAAGAAATTTCAAAAAAAAGGAATTTTTTTTGGCCAAACGGCCCTTAGTAACTTCAATGTCGTGTAAATTGTATTTGCCACAAAGCCTTTTTACACTTACTTAAAAACAATTTTTTCCTTCTTAAAAATTGTCCAAACATTGATTTTTTTTTTTTTTTTTGGTTGGGTTTTTCAATATATTCGGATGGCTTGATTAAAGAGAGGAAAAGAAAACCCAAAAATTAAATCTTCAGTCTCATGGATCCTCAGCTGTTTAAAGTTTTGGATAATGCTTTACTATTTTGCATTTGGAACCTCTAAACTTTGTCTTATATAAACTTTCATGCTTATTTAATTCCGATTTAGCTGTCCACTATTTGTTAGAAAGACCTCAAAATTTCAATTTATATCATACTTGTAGTCCAAACCTCTTGCTGAATTGATAAAAGAGTATCATCTTACTCCCTCTCTCCCTACAAAAGAATGAACCTTTTACTATTTGAAGAACCAAATAAGATTTTTATTGACCATATCTTTTACAAATAGTTTTTAAATATTTAAAATTATTAATTATTATATCTTATAGTATTTTTTATGTAATTTCTAAATATATAATTTATTTCAAAAAACTAAAGGATCCATGTCCCAATTTATACAAAAAACCAGTCAATGTGACCTCATGCTCCGAAAAGATTCAAGCAAATTAAAACAAAGGGAGTATTAAACTTTTACAAGTTAACTCAGGTACATTTTTCAATTCAAAGTATATTTACTCCCACAATATATAAAATACTCCCTCCTTCTGACTTTATGTGATACAATTCGGAGTACGAGTGTTAAATATTTAGTTTTTGGTGTGAATTTTAAATAAAATATAAAACAATTAATATGATCGGCTATATGTAAAATATCCCTATTTAAAAACTATATAAAAAATATTTTAAATTACCATAATAAGAATATAAAATATTTAAAAGACATACGAAAAAATTGTAATAAAAAAATTCCTTTAACTCTCCGAAATCAGCTGTATCACATAAATGGAATCGGTATGATATCGATCACAAAAGTAGTTACTATATCAAATAAGTTAAAATCTCGGAGAAGATTTACATAATGGAATCTTCGCAAAAGTAAAATGAATTTAACGATATGTCATTTTTTACCTCTTATTTTGTAAACTAAAATGAAACGAATTGAAAACAGAAACGTTTTATCCACACTTTTGTTAGACGCATAAACTTGGAAAATTTTCATAGTTACTTAAGGATTTGTAAAATATTCCATAATATACAACTTGGTTTTGAATTACAAATTGTACAACATATATGTTATAAATATACTCTAAAAATATGGTAACTATCCCTATTTAAGGGGAATGTCATCAAATCCTTTAAGTAACGTATGAAATTTTTCCTGGGGTATGGTAATCTGAAGGGTATATTTAGGCCCTAAATATTCTCTAATTTGTTAATTATTAATTATCAATATAAACATATTAGGTTACCACTACAACACTACCTCATAACAAACGCTCCATATTCCCTAAAAATAGGTAATAGTCGTAGTTGGTATGAAAATTGTCGATTCTTGCATCGTCTCTTCCTGAATCTCCATCTTTGTATACTTAAGGTAGGATATTGTACTCTAAGAAATAATGATGAATGTATCAATTCTGATTCAATACAATGGAGTTTGGCAAGACAATCGCAGATATGTTAAATTTGATGCTGAAGGGATTTTGATCAATTCGAGCTGCAATTTTGAAGAGTTGGTCACGACAATATCGAAGCAGATCAAAGGTGAGACTTGTACAAAGTTGATTGAAATTAAGTACATTGTTCAGGAAGGGTATCCACCAATTTCCATATCAAATGATATGAATGTACAATTGTATATAGATTTAAAGATGAAAAAGACAGAAATCACTTCGTATCCGTTATGCATAACATTCAAGGACAATGCAGTCGACAGAGAATATGTGAAAGCAAATAATTCTGCGATATCATCACATCATGTAAATGATTTAAATATACCATATTTGCTAGAAAATGGAGCAATAGGGGTGATATGTAATGGGCAAAACTTCGACGGCATAGATGAAGCTCAACATAGTATAATTCGAGACCCGACAAAGAAACCCTTATAAGTGTTATGAAACACTGCGCAATCCGTGAGAATTTTCAGTTCAGAGTTCAGAGTTCCTGTACAAAAAGGTATATTTAGTATTGTTATATAAATTTGTTCCTTGCAACACTGGAATGTTAAAACATGTATATAGTATATTGAAAATATGTATGCGTGTATTATTTAGATAGAAGTAGTAGAAAAGTATTACATGTTAAGTTGTATATATTATATTGCTTATAGGTATAAAATATAGTATTTTCATATTCAATATATCATATTTTTCTTTCAACAGGTATTGTCTCGTATGCGTAGACGACATGTGTACTTGGAATTTTGTATCTTCCAGATTGAACAAAACTAAGATATTCAAAGTGAGGAAGTTCAATAATGTTCACAACTGTTGGGTCGAAGAACGAATGTATACACAACGTCATGCTACATCAGATTTCATAGGATATCTTATACAAGACAAATATGTTGATCCGAAGACTGTGTATACTCCAGCAAATATAAGGCGTGACATGAAAAAAAATTCATGGTTTCGACGTGAATTATATAAAAGCTTGGAGATCGAAGGAAAAGGCGCTTGAAATGGTGCGAGGGAACCCAAGCAAATCATATGGAGAGCTTCCTAACTACCTTTACATGTTGATGCATACAAATCCTGGGTCCGTATATAGATTAGAGAAAACTGATGATGGATCATTCTTGTATTTATTTGTAGCTATTTATGCATCGATCAAAGGGTGGGAGTATTGCAAGCCAATCGTTGTTGTTGATGGCAACTTTCTAAAATCTACATATAGAGGAACAATAATCACCGCTTCAACACAAGATGCCGCATGTAATTTTAAAATATTGATGAGTTTAAATTATCTGCTCCTTCTAAGCTTTGTGTTTACTTGTAAGAGAATAAATAGAAGTGAGACTATCTTAGTTCTGAATAAATATGTGATTGTATATCAATTCCAAGTGGAGGATAATTAAGGTGTTTTGATCTTTTATGATCTCATCATCATATGTATGACGACGTAAAATATAATAGTATTTGTATTTCCTTACCTTTATTTCTCATTGAATGAATTATGAATCCTACTTTCCTTTGCTTATATATTGTAGTTCCTAGTTAGTTTCAGTTTATATTATTTTTGTGTTCGACTCTATTGATGAGTTTTCACAATAGTGTATAATATACTTCACATATAAATTAATACAACACCATACATACAATATACTTTTTTTTTTAATTAAGCCAATCACCCAAGCTATTATCACCTGTGGTATTGGGGGGTTTGGCAAGACCCCTACCATGTCTATAGATTGAAAAAAATAGTTTACATACAATGGAGGAGGGCATGGACCTTACCTCTTATACATCTTTCATGAGAGGATAACTACTATAACCTTACCTCTCATGATCGTCAATCAAAAGTTTCAACTAATAAAGAAATTCGCTTTGTCATACCTAATTCTAAAACTAGGCAGCTGCCACTTACCTAATTGAAAAGGCCCTTTAACATTTCCTCGGAGATATTGATAATTGTAATAATAGGAGTTATTACCAGTTGCAACTGCATTTTTAGCTAGCATATCTGCCAATTGATTGGCTTTCCTGTAGCAATGAGCTATGTTGACCTCTGTTTGATTCATCATCTGTGTCATATCTTCAACAATCCTTTGTACCTTCAGGTTGTTGGTCTTCTTAGCTATGAGAATATTGGCCACTATCTGAGAGTCTATCTCTAGATAGAGGTCATTATACCCCTATTGCAAGCACCATTGTAAACCTACCTTGGCAGCCATGGCCTCTATACAATTGTTAGGCCTACCTCTAATAGTTAAAGAGAAGGCCATAATCAAGTCACCTTTGTCATCTCTTACAATGCCTCCAAGGCCTGCTTTTCCCGATTCTTTTCTAAAGCTCCCATCAGTATTTATTTTTACTCTACTAGTAGGTGGTTTCTCCCATATGACTTGCTTTCAAGTAGCTATAGGTCTCCATGTTTCTATCTTTTCACAGAAGGATGTCCAAGGCCAAGTAACTGCACAACTGGGGAATGCCATTGATATAACTGCTTGAATAGTCCAACTAATCTGATGCTCCATCTTTTTGATAAAGAACTTTTTCTGTTCATCATATCTACATGAGCACCAATTCTTCCATATTTCCCAACATATTGCTATTTGTACAATATAGAGGATGAGTTTATGCACATTGTTGCTTGGCTTTACATCCCACAAATTTTTGAAAATTCTTCTAGCAGGCCATCTATCATGTCTAATGCCCAATGGAGCTCCAAAAAACTTCCACAAGTATGTAGCAGCCTCGCCTTCTATAAAAGTATGTTGCATAGAGTCCACAACTGGATTATTATAACATTTACATCCAGAAACAATATGGTGTCCCAAACTTAGCTAGAACTTCATCAAAAGGTAGCTTGCCAAGATACAGTCTCCAGGCCAAGAAAGAAAGTTTGAAAGGAATATAATTATGCCACAAATTGTTTAAAGCTTCATGTTTCTGCTTCCTGCTCCTAATAAGTTACCAGACATTCTTGTTGGAGTACTGACCATCTGCAGATGCATTCCATATGGCATAGTCCTCTTTATTTTGATCTCCGGTATCAATATCTGTGATAAGTTGTATAGCTTGATCTTTGAGTATATTTTTCAGATTATCTAAATTTCATCGATTATTCATAATGATTTCCTTCACTGTAATTTTCTTGCTCATTTCCATGGTAGGAAATAACTTTGCAAGTGCACCTTTTTCTGTCCAGTTATCCTACCAGAAGCTACTGTTACCCTTATTAATTTTCCATATCAGGTTCTTCTCCACTTCATCTCTCATCAGTGTCATATGTTTCCAAGTATGCGAATCCTCAGATGACCATTTTTTAGCTACAGAGTGTGCTCTGATGCAGTACTTAGCTCTCATAAAATAAGCCCATAATAAATTATGAGTTCTGAACCTCCACCATCTTTTCATTGCAAGAGCATTGCTGATATCCTCCATCGATCTTATGCCAACACTACCTTCATATTTTGGGAGGCATAAGTTCTTCCATGCACTCCAACGGTAATTTAATTTATCCCCTGAAGTTTCCTAAAAAAACTTTACAATTTTTTTTTTATCAATTTGAGTGTATCTTTAGGAGGACTCGTAGCAAATAGAGTGTAAATAGGGAGAGATTGCAGAACACTCTTAATGAGGACCATTCTTCCCCCACAAGTAAGCATCCTTCCTTGCCATCCATTCAGTCTTTTAGTTATTTTGGTAACCATGTTATCAAAATGTGAGAGTTTCTTCCTTCCCACATATAGTGAGCAACCAAGATAATTAAAGGGAAAGTTCTTCTCCATGAAACCCGTGACTTCTCTCATTCTGTTTATTTTGTGTGCTCTTGCTTTAGGGTCAGTGAGAAAGAAACTTTTGCATTTGTTGACCTTTTTCCCAGATGCTTTCTCATACCTGGTGATCTGTTGCATGACTAATCTCACTGACTTGTTGTGCCCACTGCTAAAAATTACAATATCATCAGTATATGCCAGGTGATTAACTTGAGGTCCTCTCTTATTCATGTAAAATGGAGTGAATTCAGGATTTGAGTGTAGTCCATTTAGTGGCCTAGATAATACTTCAGCAGCAATAATAAATAAGGATGGTGACAAAGGGTCTCCTTGCTTGAGTTCCTGAGATGAAGTAAAGAAACCCCCTATAATGCCATTAATAATAATAGAGTACCAGACATCAGATATTAATCTCCATATGATATTAACCCATACATCATCGAAACCAAATTTTCTGAGAACTGAAGATATAAAAGACCAAGACATTCTATCATAAGCTTTTTCCATGTCAAGTTTAATGATGATATTGCCTCCTCTGTTCTCTTTGCTGATTCCCTGAATAATTTTTTGAGCTAACATCATATTTTCAGTAATTAATCTACCCCTCACAAAGTCACTTTGATTGTCAGATATCAACTTAGACAAAATATGGTTTAACCTTTCAGCCAAGATCTTTGAAATGATCTTAATCGTAAAATTTGTTAGACTGATAGGCCTTAATTCTGAAAAGTTTGAAGGAGATTCTACTTTGGGTATAAGTACCAAACATGTATGAGAATAAAACTTGGTTAAATTATTGCCATTGAAGAACTCGTGAACAAAGTCCATTATATCCTCCTTGATGTTCTCCCAATATTTTTGAAAAAATACCCCATTAAAACCATCAGGGCCGGCAGCACTGTTAGCGTTAAGCTTAAAAATTGCTTCTCTAACTTCAATGATACTAGGAATAGATGTTAATAGCTCATTATCTTCTACAGAAAATAATTCTAGGAATGCAATACAGAAGTGAATGATCCATAATAGTGGCCTGAAGATTGAAAAGTTTTTCAAAGTTTCACACAACAGCTTTATTAATCCTATCGTCTCCCTGAACCCACCTATTTCTGTGGTTCTTGATTCTGTGCAAGCGCAATCTTCTTCTTTTATCTCTTAGAATACTGTGAAAATATATACTGTTATAGTCCACTTCCTGAAATCACTTCACCTGAGATTTTTGTTTGAACAAAGTTTCCTGTAATCCCATCCATTTCACATATTCTGCATGAGCTTTATTCAGCTCTTCTCTGCTATTTTCTATATTTTGTTGGAGACCTAGCTCTTCCAGTTGTTGTACCTTAGATTCCCAACTATTGAATTGTTCATATATGTCTCCAATGCTTTTTCTAGACCACTGACCAAGTTTCCTGCTCAATGTTTGCAACTTACTCTTCAATCTCCACATTGCAGCATTACCACTAACCTGCATACTCCAAGAGCTCTGTACCACAATCAAAAAAATCTGATTGTTGTGTCTAGAAATTTAGGAATCTAAAATATTTGATCACTTTTTGTTGCTCACTACGACACTTCATGAGTAAAGGCCTATGATCAGAACCTGTCCTCACTAAGTGTCTTATATAGCTGTGCTGAAATTTCTGTGACCATTGGTCATTAACAAGAATTCTGTCTAGCCTTTTCCATATTCTCTTCCTTGGTCTCCTATTATTGCACCAAGTATATTTAGCCCCTACATAACCTATATCAGTGAGACCACAAGATTCCATTGTAGTAATAAAATCAAAGCAAAAAGCTTTTGTGAGGTCTATGAGGTATCCCTCCAATCTTCTATTCTGGATCCATAATAACGTTGAAGTCACCTCCAATACACCATGGACCATGAATACCACAACTTATATCTTCTATACTTGTCCAGAGGTCTTTTCTCCCTGTGAAAGTACGCTTAGCATAAATTGCAGTAACATGAATCTCTTCATTATTACCATATTGATTACTACTCAGAGTAATTTGTTGTTCTTCATTGTTAACCACCACTGCTTGACCATTCCAAAAATATCAAATTTGGCCATTGACATTAGCCAAGCAATATTGAAAACCCAAAAACCTTTTATAGCCTTCTATCTTGTTACTACTAATGAAGGGTTCAAAAATAGCAACAAAGTCATTATTATTTTTGTTGATGAGATTTTTCAATCTGTGTATGGCTTTTTTAGACCTCACACCCCTAATATTCCAGAATATTGCACTAATCATGGAAAACTAGTGCTTGATTAGCTAGTTTTTGTTCCTTCCCTCTGTGAGAAGGTGTACATTTTTCTCTGGATTTTCTTCCTTTTTTTCTTTGCCTACTTCTCCCTCTATCATCTGACATCCATTCATCACTTTCCTCAATTACATCTTCACTATGTATTTTTGAGTTGTCTTTTTCTGAGTAACTGTTGGAGTCTGGTGGAGCTATTGCAATCTCTCCCTCTGTAGTATTCTGTTTGTCGGCTCTATTGTGCTCGCTACTAAATAAATCTACAACAATTTGTATTGGTGGTTGGTTTTTCACTTTAGTATCAATACAATATACTTATTGGTAATTGTGAGCACCTAATTTTTTACTGTGCTTGAATATTTCCCGCTCCCATCTTCCCACGTGTGTCCCCACTCTTTGTCCCCTATACTTTATCCCCACTCTACTTTCTCTTGTCCCCCATGCTTGTCCCCCCACACTTTGTCCCCTCTCCACTTTCCCTTGTCCCCCACTCACAAACCCCATACCCTATTTTCAGCCATTAAATCACACAACCCTCCCCCATTTTGGGAACCAGTCGCATAACCCCTTAAACCCCCCTCATTTTCCCCCAAGACCAAGCTCTCATCTCTCTTTCTTAAAATAAAAATAACAACACCAAAACAACAACGAAGATCTTTAACAAAACTGCTGTCAAACCAGCCCTCTTTTCGCCCCCTAAAACTTCCCAAAACAGGCCCAGAACACTCTCTTTTCGCACAAAAATAGCAGCTTCAAGGTTGAGTTCGAGTCCTCGAGGTCGACGTAGAAGTTCTCCGGTCGATGGTTCCTGTTGGTTGAGTTTATTTGTTGTTCATTTGGTCGTTGTCTCATCTTGTCTATTGAGTTACAAGCTCTCAACTTCAGGTTCATTAATAGAGGAAATCAAGACCCAAATTGACTCGCTCTATTCTTTTCCAGATCTTTTGTGTTATATTTTCGGGTAAGCATTTTCTTTTAAGTTGAAAAACCAATATAGTTGCATTCAATCAAAAGTTTTCTTTAAGATGGTAATCGTATGTATAATTCTGTTGTTTTACTCCTTTATTTTTTGCTCTGTTTGTCTTTATTATTAAAAGAGTATGTCGTTACATGATTGAGTTACATTAGTGAAAAGTGAGAAGCGCGTTACTGAAAACAGGAGGTGTTGCGCTGAGCGTTTCATTTGTTGTCGAAATGGTTTTGATTACCTTGATACTCAGATAGCTATTATCTTAATCCTTCTCCAAGAAAGATGTTTGGTATTGTTTTTCAGGACTTGTGCTAAGTGTGTAGTAGCATATATTTAGAATTGTTTGGTGATGCCTTTAACCATTACGGTTGAGTAATTTTCTTTTTGGCCATAGGTCAGTACTAGTATAATTTATAATTTAGACACAGGTTAGTCAGTGAATCTATTGTGCTAAAGCTCAGACGTCCTTTTAATAGAACTCACGCGTTAACCCACATAATTTTTCATAACTTCAAATCAGCTTAGGAAATGAACTAACTCATAAACACCGTTAGTATGCTTTAAACGCTATTAATAATAAATCATCACGACTATGGTTACTGTTCCCGTGACATGGTCGTGATACATAATCCCCAATTCGAGTGTGTGTTTCACGTGACTCGACCATAACTTCAAATAATTAAAACAAACTTGTTGTGAATGATGGGTATATTTTACGTAGCATGATTTGCGATGTGTACAAAAAATAACAAGTGCGCGACACCGTGTCTTGTTTAAATAAACTCCATAATTATTTTTTTTAATAATTAAAAGCGGATAAATAAAATATGGAAAATAATAAATTACAGTGTTATCCAAAATTAAATCAAGCCAAGTTGTAGTCAATAAAGCGACCGTGTTAGAACCACGAGACTCGAGGAATGCCTTACACCTTCTCCCCGGTCAACAGAATTCCTTACCCGAACTTTATTTTTGCAAACCAATAATAATAGAGTCAAACTTTTCTTTGACTAGGGATTCAAATAAAAGGTGACTTGGAACACCCGAAAATCAATTTCGAGTGGCGACTCTGTAAATAAAATAATTCCTATTTCAAAAAATTGTCACTTTAATTGGAAAAACTCTTTAACCCACCATCCATAATACACATTTATCTTTGGGGGAGGCATAAAATGGGTGTGACAGCTCTGGCAACTCTGCTGGGGACTTCAAGAATTTGAGCTTGTACATTTACTTTATTTGACTTTATTAATTTTTGTATATATTGTGTTTTTTTTGGGCCTAATGTGTTACTTGTCGAGTTTTTACCGTTTTGATATTTTTGAACTGTACATATAAATTGTATCTTCTCTCGCATCCCATTGAGTCTTCTGATAATTAGTTATGTTGTGTTTGCCTACCAGCATCACAAAATTTCTATTTTGAGATAAAGCCAGTTAGCCTACCAGCTTCTGGTGAAGGATTTAGTCACACATGTTTAGGCGGGAGAGCCGTTAGCTAGTCAGTGCTGTTCTACTACTGGTAATGCTTGACGCTCCTCGGCTCGGGTTGTCCGCCCGAGTAAGCCAGGTCTAGATACTATCTCCTTTAGGATTTACAAACTTAGAAGAACAAGCCACAAGCAATGAATATCCCTAGTAGGCTACGCTTTATTTGCATCATGTGCATTTGACTTAGCAGCGCTCGACTCATGGGCCAAGTTCTGTTTTAGGACAGGTACCTTGTGGAGACCATTATGTCATGTTATGTGCTACTTGTTGCATTATTTGGGAGGCTTGCCTGTCGACCGACTTTAGCATATATCGGTTGAACGAAGTCGGTTTTCACCGAACTACGCGGGTCTGATTCTCACCGGATGTGAGATACGTAGGCAAACCTCATCGGTTCCGGCCCCAATTTTCAAAAAAAAAAAAAATTATTTTCCTTTTCCTTAATTCCCTGTTTATAATTCTTTCCTTAGAAAATCCAAAAAAAAAAAAATATACTAAATCCAAAAATATTTTTTATAGTCCCACAATTGAGTTTTTATTTATTTATTTATATTCTTTTATGGAGTCAAAACTCGAAAAATCAGAATTTTTGTGTGTCAATAATATGTTTGATCAAAGCCTAACCCCGTGTCTGGCTAGACAGGTATACCATGAGTGGGGAAAGAGGTAAGTCTGAAAAGAAGCCCAGATCAGAAGGGATACCAGATTTTCTCATTGTCGATCAGATACCACAGTTGTTGTGGGATTGGTGGAGAGACTTTAAGGAATATGAGCGAAACCAGATAAAGAAATACTTGGGACATTTGGTTCACATGATTACTATAAAGCCTAGGAGGGATGTGATTGAAGCATTGATTCCGCACTGGGATCCTGAAAATAATGTGTTCCGTTTCACCGACTGTGAAATGACTCCGACCTTGGAGGAAATCGCCCATTTCCAGGGGTGGGGCCGCAATCTTCGCCGCCAAAGGCCCATAGTACCAAAAAATATGAACGAAGGTAGGTTTCTGAAGCTTTTGAACATAAATTACGGACAATATGAAGGTCTAGGAGGCAAATGGGTTAAGTTGGGCCTTTTGTTTCAGTTGTATGGCCTAGAATGCAATTTCGAAAGGAATGTGGGAAAATTGAAATCAAAGGAAGATAAGGAAACATGGAAGGTACATAGAAGGTTTGCATTTATGGTTACTTTTTGGGGGCGTGTAGTTTTCCCGGAAAGGGAGGGACGCATTGACATCCGCTTGGCAGGTGTAGTTGAGGCTCTGACCTCAGGAGGGGGTGATTATACTTTGGTCCCTATGATTCTTTCTTGCATTTTCCGTGCTTTAACTAGATGTAAAATGGGCGCGCGAAACTTTGATGGTTGCAATATTTTGTTACAGATATGGTTTTTGGAGCATTTCTATCGTCATCCTACGATCACTAATTTTAGTGAGCTATGGCCCAATAATACTTATGATCACCAGAAAAGAATTGACGAATGTGACTTACCAGAGGGGATTGGCGCCTGGAAAGAACTACTTCTTACTCTGTCTGCCAAACAGATCACTTGGAACTACGATTGGTTCTCCTCCAAAGAGGTCATTTGTGAGTATGCATACCACTCTTATTTGGTACTCATAGGATTGGATGGTATTCAGTTTTATGCTCCACTTCGGGTAATGCGCCAATTTGCACGACTACAGGAGGTGCCACCAACACGAGATATGAGCAAGTTCTGTTATGATTTTGGTAAAGATCAACCTCATGACGAAGAAGAAATTATGAAAATTTGGTATGCAAGTAAAGTATCGGAGTTGAATGATATGGTAGAAGACAGAGATCATGGAAAGGTGATCCCTGAATATATTACCTGGTTTCATAACCCTTCATTGCTTGGAGATATGCCTGAAGGATCCAACAGGAGGAGAAATGATCAAAGAGCTATAGAAAAGTTAAAAGAGGAATTGGAGCGTTCCCGAATGACCATATCTAAACAACAAGCCCAACTGCAAGCCGGAGTCACTCAGATTCGTTTAAATATTGAGAAAGATTACCAATCGGCCTTACGGGGCATGGATAAAGATCTAAAGCATGCTAAAAATGAGGCGGCCCGCTTAGAAGAAGAATTGGCAAGCACTATTGGTTTAGTTAGAAGAGTTGAGGCAAATAAAAATGCTGAAATGCATAAGCTGCAAGAAGACTTGAGTATCATTGAAGAGGATGCGCACCAACAACAATTGGTGTTTGATCAACAGAGAGAGCAGTTTACAAGAGAAAGGGCCCATTCGATACGTTCAAAGGGTCAGTTTCTTGCACAATTAGAAGAAACGAAAAGTCATCAACATGAAGATTTTGAAGTAGAGCGGCGTCAGTGGATGATTGAGAGAGCTGTGCTAAACCACCAGATTGAAGAATATGAGGGACGCGAGACTGAGATGGGTAACGCCCTCAACACTACCCATATATGGTTGCAGAATTATCACATGAATATGAGGCAAGCTAGAGAGCAAGTACTTCAATTGGCAGAGAAAGGAGCTTATATCCATGATGATCATCGTCATCTAAACAATGAGAAAGTTGGTCAACAGGCACGTGCCCTCGTTCCACAATTGCCGGGAGTGTTTCAGAATTTGTATGAGATGTTGGGGGGAGAGTGGAGGCCAAGGGATGCAGACCATTGATGATTTCAGTTTAAGAAAGAATGCCATTGAAGATTAAAGTTTAAGTGCAGTCAATTAGTTTTTAGTTTCATTTTGCATTTGTCGTATTTTTAATTTTATATTTGTCGCATTTTCAGTCATATATATGTCTTTAGAGTTTTTTTGAAAAAAAAAACAAAACAAAACAAAATTGTTATTATGTCCCCCTGAACTATGTAATGATCTGATTCATGCGGTGACATGATACGTAGGCAACCCACAAAAGATTCGATCAAAATATTTTTTCAATAATTCTAAGATGGGGGATCAAAATGAGGCGTGAGTAAAAAAAAATGAGAAGAAAATAAGAGTGTCAATAAGAAGCAACCTCATAAGCCGGAATGAAACATGAAGCCCCCAAAAGCATGTTAGAAATAGTGACAATGATAGGAGCATGGCACATTATGTGTGATTTCATATCTATAAAATGCTTAACCCTAACACGTTTGCTGTCTCTAAAGTTAAGCTTAAGGTGGTTGGTTTGTGGTGAAACTGGCAACATACCATTACTTCACTAGATCTAAGGGAGCAGTAATAATGGCCAATGATGATGAGATCGAGCTGATCAGTGACGACCCCCAGGGTCAATCAGTTGAACAAGAGTCAGAGGAAATAAGAAAATTGAGACAACAATTGTCTGATGTATATCAAGCTTGGGTGTCTGGTCAGCCTCCACCCCGTGGTCCCTCAGAGGGAACTTCCACTGTACCCCTGGCTACTCAACCACCGCTCCATGCAACGAGTGACCACATCCTACCACCAGGGTATGTGCCAAACTACAGCCTCCACGTTGCTCCCGGTACCTCTAATGTGCGAGCTCCAGTCGCACCGGTCAGGAACACTCCTCTAGTCGTGTCTGGCGCACCGGCATACACAATCCCGCCTCCACCTCCTATGACGAGGCCAATCAATGAGCCACCATCTCATGCTTATGATGGCCAATACTACTCTCCAAATATGGCTTTCGGGGTCTCGGCTCCATATAATCAGACTCCTCAGTACGAGTCACCAGTGGAAAATAAAAAGCTTGCCAAGACGGTTGAGCCAGATGAGATGGCCAGGAAAATGAAAAGTCTTGACAGAACATAAAGAACATACTGGGACCAGGGGTTCACAAAAGTGTTTCGTTCAATGATTTATGCATGTTCCCTCACATCCATTTGCCACCAGGGTTCAAGACCCCAAAATTTGAGAAATATGATGGACACGGCGACCCTATCGCCCATTTGAAAAGGTACTGCAACCAGCTGAGGGGTGCAGGTGGAAAAGAAGAATTGCTGATGGCTTATTTTGGAGAAAGTCTGGTGGGGATAGCCTCCGAATGGTTCATTGACCAAGATATCTCTCACTGGCATATCTGGGACGACATGGCCCAAGCCTTCGGCAAATAATTTCAATACAACATAGATATTGCGCCGGATCGCAATTCTCTGTCCAACATGAAGAAAAAGCCGACTGAAAGCTTTAGGGAGTATGCGATCAAGTGGAGGGAGCAAGCAGCTAGAGTTAAGCCACCCATGGATAACCACGAGCTGATCACTGTTTTTCTGGAGGCCCAAGAGCCTGATTACTTTTAGAACATGATGTCCGCAATGGGTAGGCCTTTTGCGGAAGCGATCAAAATGGAGAAATGGTCGAAAATGGCCTCAAGACTGGCAGAATTATAAGTCAAGCTGCTCTCAAAGCCACCACCCAAGCTATCCAAAATGGGTCGGGAAGTTTGGCAAATAGAAAGAAGAGAGATGAAGGGTCCATGATGACTTCGGGATCCAGGGAAGTTCGACGAGGGGCATCGCACCCTTATGTGCAAGCTCAGCATGGGCAATCCAGCTACCCTCAACATTACTATCCCCCGCCAATTCCTCAGTACTCCGTGGGAATGCCATAATATACAGTGTTTAATGCTAAATCATATGCTAGTCTTCCCAATCAACAGGCACGGGCACCAGCTCCAAGATTCCCCCGACCTCAGCAGCAAAATTTTCGGGCACCCTACAATGCTCGTCCTAGGCAGGATTATGGTCGAGAGCAGAAGTCGGTGGAAAAATTTACTCCATTGGCTGAATCATACTCTAGTATGTTCCAGAAGTTGAAGCAGATGGGCGTGATTGGACCCATCGCTCCACACCATATGCATCCTGATTCGCACGGATTTCAAGCAAATGCTAGATGTGAATACCATTCAGGTGCTCCGGGGCATAGCACTGATGACTGTTGGACCCTGAAAAGAGCCATAGAAAGACTCATTGTTGAAAAATTGATTGTAGTCACGAATGGCGAGGACCCTCCTAATGTGACCAATAACCCATTGCCAGTACACAATGATGTTCATTTTGTGGGAATGATTGGACGAGATCATGTATACAAGCCGGTTGGTCGAGCAAGAAATGACAGTGGTAACAATTCAAGAGGGAACCAAACTGGAAGTAAGTCCAAGCCTAGATGCACCGTTGGTTGTGAAAGGTGCCCAGAGCTCAGAGAGGGCAACTTTATTTGTTCCAAAAATCTCGAGGTTGGAGTTTCGCTCCAATGCTCCAAGCCCAACGTTATACGTACTTGGAGGTCACCCCATCACAAAGGAGAATCAGGGCGGTACGACGGGTATAATAGAGCCGATCATAATCAAGCCTGCCACACAACCCCGTATAACAAATACGAAAACCATCCCTTGGAACTACAACAAAACTGTAGTAACCTACAAAGGTAAGGAAATCATAGAAGAAGTGGGGGAAACTGGAGGTTTGACTCGATCAGGGAGGTGTTACTCTCTAGAAGAGTTGAGGAAGGCTAAGCAAATCAGAGAAGGCCAAATGCCAATAAAGAAACCGGTCACTGAAGAAGAGGCGGAGGAGTTTTTGAAAAAGATGAAAGTTCAGGATTACTCAATCATTGACCAGCTGAGAAAGACTCCTGCCCAAATCTCTCTGTTATCTCTGCTTATACACTCAGGAGAGCATGCCCGTGTACTAATCAAAATCCTGAACGAGGCACATGTCTCAGAGAATACCACCGTGAATCAGTTAGAGAAGATGGCCAATAGATTTTTTGAGGTGAACAAAATTTCCTTTACTGATGATGAACTTCCTGAGGAGGGATCAGGTCACAATAGGGCTTTGCACTTGATTGACAAATGTGAGAGGCATTATGTGAATCGAGTCATGGTTGATGGAGGCTCGAGTGTAGATGTATGCCCCCTCTCTACCTTGCAAAGTATGAAGATCAATACAGACAGGATCCGACCCAGCAATGTTCGCATCCGGGCTTTTGATGGCTCAGCGAGAGAGACCATTGGGGAGATCAACTTCACCATGATGATTGTGCCTGTTGATTTTGAAATTGTCTTCCAAGTAGTGGACATGGAAACTTCTTATAACTTTCTTCTTGGAAGGCCATGGATCCATACGGCCCGAGCTGTGCCATCCACCTTGCATCAGATGCTCAAATTCGAGCACGACATGCAAGAAATTATTGTTCACGGAGAAGACGAATCATCCATTTATAAAGACCCGTTAATCCTATGTATTGAGGCCAAGGAAGGATGTGAGTCTATTGTCTATCAGGCTTTCGAAGTGGTTGCTGTGGACTATGTTGAGGAAGGAAAACCCATTCTACATTCGCGTCTCTCCGCCACATCTGTAATGGTGGCTGCACTTATGATGAGACAAGGTTATGAGCCAGGAAAAGGTTTGGGGGCATCATTGCAAGGAATTTCAGAACCCATTTCTCCGTTCAGTAACAGAGGTACTTTTGGTTTAGGCTTCAGGCCAACACAAGCAGATGAAGACAAAGCCAAGCACCGCAAAAAGTATGGGTGGGTCTTGCAGCAACCTATCCCTTACATTTTCTGCACTTTTGTCAAGCCACGATTCAAACATGGCCAAAATGCCTCGGCGCATGCAAACATTGATGAAATTTGCCATGGCCTCAGCCAGATATTTTCTGAAGTGAATATGATCCAGACTGGTGAAGGCACTAGTCATGCCGATATGCAACTAATTGGCCCAGAAACCATGCTCAATAACTGGGAAGCAACTCCTCTCCCCACAAGGAAGGAGTCTTGGTAGTTGACTTTTGCAGTTTCTTTCTTTTGTACTTTGGGTTACTTTCAGGGTTGTAATCCAAATATCTTAGTATGATGGTTTTATTTTGACGTTAACCCTTCTATCCTTTCAAATTCAATGAAATGCAATTCAGTTTTATATTTTATCTTTTCCTTTTCCTAATTCCTGCCATTTTATTTCCATTTCAGTTTTGTTAATGCCGGCTTTAATAATATGACATGCATGCGGAATTCACGCCCAGATCTCAGAAAGCTGTCTAATTTCGAAATAATGCATCAAGATGTTGAATATGATGAAGATAAGGTTTTTGATGAAATAAAAAGAGAGTTGGAACAATTCGAAAACAAGCTTAGGCCCAACCTCAGTGAAACTGAGCCAATTAATATCGGAGGTCATGAAGAAGTTAGAGAAACAAAGATAAGCATTCACACTGAACAAAAAATCAGAGATGCCTTGATTTAACTTTTATTTGAGTATAGAGATGTGTTTGCTTGGTCTTATGATGATATGCCGGGTTTAAGCGCCGATTTAGTTGTTCATAAGCTTCCTACGTATCCTGATTTTCCACCAGTCCAACAGAAGCAACGTAAATTTAAAACAGACATGAGTGATAAAATCAAAGAGGAAATAATGAAGCAATTGAGCGCCAATGTTGTCAGAGCTGTACGATACACCACCTGGGTGGCAAATATTGTGCCCGTGCCAAAGAAAGATGGAAAAACTAGAGTCTGTGTTGACTACAGAGACCTGAACAAAGCAAGTCCGAAGGATAATTTTCCTTTGCCGAACATCCATATTCTTGTAGATAATTGCGCAAAGCATGAGATACAGTCATTCGTGGATTGCTATGCTGGGTACCACCAGATTCTAATGGATGAGGGTGATGCAGAAAAGACTGCTTTCACCACTCCGTGGGGTACCTATTGTTACAGGGTCATGCCATTCGGTTTAAAGAATGCAGGGGCAACTTACATGAGGGCCATGACCACCATTTTTCACGACATAATGCACAAAGAGATTGAAGTATATGTCGATGATGTCATCATAAAATCAAAGACACAGGCTGACCACGTGAATGATTTGAAAAAGTTCTTCGAACGGCTTCGAAGGTATGACCTTAAGCTCAATCCAGCCAAATGTGCGTTCGGGGTTCCATCTGGGAAACTCCTCGGTTTTATAGTTAGTCGGAGAGGCATCGAATTGGATCCATCTAAGATAAAGTCCATTCGAGATCTGCCACCCCCGAAGAACAAAAAGGAGGTCATGAGTTTGCTCGGAAGGTTGAACTACATCAGTAGGTTCATTGCTCAGCTCACAACCACGTGCGAGCCCATCTTTAAGTTGCTGAAAAAGGATGCTGCAATCAAGTGGACAGACGATTGCCAAAATGCTTTTGACAGGATCAAAGATTATCTATCAAAACCCCCTGTACTGGTCCTACCTGAACCTGGTAGGCCTTTGTTTTTATATCTATCGATGATGGATAATTCTTTTGGATGCGTTCTGGGGCAACATAATGCGACAGGCAAAAAGGAACAAGGAATATATTATTTGAGCAAGAAGTTCACAAATTATGAGGTTAAGTACACCCTTTTAGAAAGGACATGTTGTACTTTGACTTGGGTCGCTCAGAAGTTGAGACATTATCTTTTGGCCTATACTACTTACCTCATATCCAGAATGGATCCTCTGAAGTATATTTTCCAAAAGCCAATGCCCGCCGGCAGGCTCGCAAAATGTCAAATCCTGCTCACAGAGTTCGACATCGTCTATGTCACTCGCACTGCGATGAAAGCACAGGCTTTGGCCGATCATTTGGCAGAGAATCCAGTTGATGATGAGTACAAGCCACTTACCACATACTTCCCAGACGAAGAGGTCAACTCAATAGAGGAAGTAGTTCCAGACGACAACCCTCTATGGAAAATGTATTTTGATGGAGCTGTCAATATCAAAGGAGTTGGGATCGGGGCAATACTCATCTCACCTATTGGACAGTATTACCCTGCAACAGCCCGACTTCGATTCTTCTGTACCAATAATACGGCAGAATACGAAGCATGTATCATGGGTTTGAAAATGGCCCTCGATCTGGATGTGCATGAACTATTGGTTATGGGAGATTCTGACTTGCTTATCCGGCAAGCCCAAGGTGAATGGGAGACTCGAGACATCAAGCTTATTCCATACAGACAATGTGTACAAGATTTGAGCAAAATATTCAAATCCATCGAGTTCAGGTACATTCCCAGGTTTCACAACGAGCTAGCCGATGCTTTGGCTACTTTAGCCTCGATGCTCCCTTATCCGGGAAACACCCATATCGATCCACTAGAAATCCAAGTTCAGAATCAACACGGTTACTACAATACAATTGAGATAGAACCAGATGGTGAACTATGGTATCATGACATAAAACGATTCCTGAAAATGAGAGAATACCCAGAGCACGCCAAGGGAGATCAAAAAAGAACTATAAGGAGGCTCGCCAGCGGTTTCTTCCTGAATGGGGAAATTTTGTACAAAAGGACCCTAGATTTGAACTTGTTAAGATGCGTAGATGCCACAGAAGCTGAGCGGATCATGAGTGAAGTGCATTCGGGGGTATGCGGACCTCACATGAATGGATATGTTTGGGCGAAGAAGATTCTGCGGGCAGGGTATTATTGGCTTACAATGGAGCGAGATTGCTTCAGTTTTGTTCGCAAGTGTCACCAATGCCAGATTCATAGTGACCTGATTCACTCGCCACCTTCAGAGTTGCATCCCATGTCCTCTCCTTGGCCTTTCGTTACTTGGGGAATGGATGTTATTGGGCCAATTGAGCCAAAGGCTTCAAATGGGCATAGATTCATTTTGGTTGCAATTGATTACTTTACCAAGTGGGTGGAGGTCGTCACTTTCAAAGCAGTCACCAAGAAAGCAGTGGTAGACTTTGTTCATTCCAACATCATCTGCCGCTTTGGTATCCCAAATACCATTATCACTGACAATGCAGCTAATCTCAATAGTCATTTGATGAAGGAAGTATGCGAGCAATTTAAAATTATGCATCGCCATTCTACCCCTTACCGGCCAAAAGCCAATAGAGCCATTGAAGCGGCGAACAAGAACATCAAGAAGATTCTTAGCAAAATGATCCAAGGCTCGAGACAATGGCATGAAAAGTTGCCCTTTTCTCTTCTGGGATACCGCACGACTGCTCGCACATCTGTTGGTGCACCTCCTTATCTGTTGGTATATGGGACAGAAGCTGTAATACCGGCTGAAGTAGAAATTCCCTCTCTTCGGATCATTGTGGAGTCGGAGATTGAAGATGCAGAATGGGTAAAGACCCGATTAGAACAACTAATGTTGATTGATGAGAAAGGCTAGCAGCAGTGTGCTTTGGCCAGTTATACCAGCAAAGAATGACACACGCTTACAACAAGAAAGTGCGTCCAAGGCAATTCGAGGTAGGCCAACTCGTTCTGAAACGCATTCTTCTACACCAAGTAGAAGCTAAAGGAAAGTTCGCCCCAAACTGGAAAGGACCCTACATTATCAAGAAAGTGTTACCAAAAGGGGCCTTGCACTTGGTAGATGAAGAAGGACGGGTACCAGACATGACTATTAATGCAGATGCAGTCAAAAGATATTATGTCTGATATATACCCACTGTGGAACTTTCGCGCATGATTTTCTTAGATCGAGATGACGAAGGCTACCATTGCTCGCTATTCCAAGAAAGTGTCACCCTTTTGTTACCCCTTTTAAGTTGTATTTTTCTTCTTCCTTTGTTTTCCACTTTTTGGAACATGTGTACTTAAAAAAAAAAATCTGAGTCATTGAGCAAATTTTCTGAGTCATTGAACTACGTCCGACCTGATTCCGAAAGGATACGTAGGCAGCCTTACCCTGGGTTCGGTCCCATTGCAACAAAAATCCATATTCCCAATACTCCAAAACTGGGGCAGAAGTTTGTTTTTATCTTACGGTTTTTCCTGTAGAAACAGTTCCAAAGGTTGTAATTCAGTTCAAGGTTCCTTTCGACTTTTCCTGTTAAGAACTTCTGATCGATCTTTGAGAATACTTGAAGTCCCCATGCCAGGGGCATCAGCCAACCTTCCGCGTGTCGTATCTTAGTTAAAAAAAAAAGAAAAAAAAAAGAAGAAATGAGAGAGTCTTATCGGTGAAAACCCGTATGGGCACTGTAAGGCGACGATGATTAGAGAAATGAGAGAGGTCAGTTAGCGAAAACCCGCAAAGGGCGCTACTAGCCGGATGAGGGTCTTCCATGCTCCGACATGAGCACAACTAAGACAGTTTCAAGATGAACATTTGCGACGTATTTTGAGAATTAGACAGCTCAGACAGATCAGGCGTCCAGTCCAAAATGCATGTCATGATTCATTAAAGTCGGCACATATCTCCAGATAAGTCTCCTTATTTCTCTCCCCGAAAGGGACACCTTTTATTTAGACACAATTCCTTTTTCATTTCCAATTGCTCTTCTATTCTTTTCCATAATTTTTCCTAGATTCCCTTCCGGTCTAATCTTGCATCAAAAGCAAAGCAAAAATGGCTGCAAAACTGGCTACAGTTTCCCCGTAATACCGAGCATAATTTGGAGCATATACGGCATTGACGAAGGCAGGAATCCATATGTGATCTCTTTTGATAAGACGGACAAAATGTCTCAAAGAAACTGAAAAGGCCGCTTAAGCAAGACTCGCTTCATGGGAAAAGTTGATAAGCACTACAGACAGAAATTGGTTCTAGGTGAAAGACAACTAAGTTTGATTTTAAAGGAAAATTGCCTTGCCTTAGGGACAAGGATTAGCGGTACCATGGACATCCGGTTATGAAACAGCCAGGGGCAACGTCAGAAAGACAATGTCTCTAGAAAGTGATACAGACTATTCGGGAACCTCGGTATCACATTGACAAAATCAATTCTTCGACAGCGGAGGGGTGAATTCAAACTACTAAGGGCATCAAGGCCACAAACCGACCACCACTTTAAAAACTCACGAATCTTTCTTTGTTTGAAGCAGGATCAAAGCAGTGCAGAATGGCGATTCTTAAAGGACGAATGTCACCAAAGGTAAGTTTCGTCAAAATCTCCACTTTCCTTTATTTGCTGCATGCATCACTACTGTTCATACCTCCCATTTTTGTAGCTTAACCCAGGTAGAACCATTTCGCCTAGGGGGATCCAGCTCATAGTTCCGGGTAGAAGTACTCTTCGCTCAGGTTGTTCTTCGTAGCTTAACCCAGGTAGAACCTTTTTGCCTAGGGGAATCCAGCTTATAGTTCCGGGTAGAAGTACTCTTCGCTCAGGTTGTTCTTCGTAGCTTAACCCAGGTAGAACCTTTTTGCCTAGGGGAATCCAGCTCATATTTTCGAGTAGAAGTACTCTTCGCTCAGATTGTTTTACGTAGCTTAACCTAGGTAGAACTTTTTCGCCTAGGGGGATCCAGCTCATAGTTCCGGGTAGAAGTACTCTTCGCTCAGAATGTTTTAAGTAGCTTAACCTAGGTAGAACCTTTTCGCCTAGGGGAATCCAGCTTATAGTTCCGGGTAGAAGTACTCTTCGCCCAGGCTTATTTTTCATAGCTTAACCAAGGTAGAACCTTTTCGCCTAGGGGATCCAGCTCATAGTTTCGGGTAGAAGTACTCTTCGCTCAGAATGTTTTAAGTAGCTTAACCCAGGTAGAACCTTTTCGCCTAGGGGGATCCAGCTCATAGTTCCAGGTAGAAGTACTCTTGACTCAGATTGTTTTACGTAGCTTAACCCAGGTAGAACCTTTTCGCCTAGGGGGATCCATCTCATAGTTTCGGGTAAAATTACTCTTCGCTCAGGTTGTTTTACGTAGCTTAACCCAGGTAGAACCTTTTCGCCTAGAGGGATCCAGTTTATAGTTCCGGGTAGAAGTACTCTTCGCTCAGGATGTTTTATGTAGTTTAACCCAGGTAGAACCTTTTTCGCCTAGGGGATCCAGCTTATAGTTCCGGGTAGAAGTACTCTTGGCTCAGATTGTTTTACGTAGCTTAACCCAGGTAGAACCTTTTCGCCTAGGGGGATCCATCTCATAGTTTCGGGTAGAAGTACTCTTCGCTCAGGTTGTTTTACGTAGCTTAACCCAGGTAGAACCTTTTCGCCTAGAGGGATCCAGTTCATAATTCCGGGTAGAAGTACTCTTCGCTCAGGATGTTTTACGTAGTTTAACCCAGGTAGAACCTTTTCGCCTAGGGGGATCCAGTTCATAGTTCGGGGTAGAAGTACTCTTCGCTCAGGATATTTTACATAGCTTAACCCAGGTAGAACTTTTTCGCCTGGGGGATCCAGCTCATATTTCCAGGTAGAAGTACTCTTCGCCCAGGTTTGCTTAATTTGGTTTAATCCGGGTAGAAGTACTCTTTGTCCAGTCTTGTTTTTCATAGTTTAACCCAGGTAGAACTTTTTCGCCAAGGGGATTCAACATTCTTTTTCCCAGTAATATAGGGCGTCAACCCCTGGTTATATTTCCTTTTCAGTAATACAGGGCACCAACCCCTGGTTACATTTCCTTTTCAGTATAGGGTACACCAATCCCCGATCTCCTTACCAGTATAGGCTACACCAATCCCTAGCTGTGTTATCCAACATAGGATACTTCATTCCCTAGTTGATTTGAGCTTAAATGCATGATACACCACTCCCTAATATCATTGCCAATATAGGGTATCCCATTACCTTGCCATATTTTCCCAACATAAGGTACACCAATACTTAGTTGAGATATTTTTTTGGGATCATGACCTTTTCAGGATACACCATTCCTATTTTTTTATTGCTTTCAATAAACAAGTAGTTTAGAATTTTGTTACAATAACTCACGAAATATTTCTAGTGAAAACTGGGGAAGAAAAAATTCGTTCGTTTGTTTGGTGTGATGTCTGAGCAGGTTTTACCTTGAGGCACAACGTTCGAGATGAACAAAAGAAAAAGTCTCAATCCAAAATAAAGAAAAGAAAAGGAAAAGAAAATGAATCCAAATGCAGAAGCAGATGGAAAGGATACGGACTATTCAAGACATGACTGAAGTTACGAGCTTCACATTTCCCGTTTTGCTCAGAAGAAGTCGTAGAAGAATGAACTAGCACTTACAATTAGCAAGCATCAAGGTTCAGATTAGAGTTTGCATGAACAACCAGCCAAGATTCAAGATCAAGCTTCCAAAGACTTATAGATAGGAATCTTGTAACTCATAGTTGATAGGCTTGTTTAGTTTCTTTTAATTTTGATGTAATAGCAAGACCACTGACCGGAGCCTCGACGGAACCTCACTCAACTCTCCAACTAATCATTCCATCACTTTCCTGGAACTACACGTGTCCGGATTCCCTTATAACCCGGGGATATGTAGGCTGACCAAAACCAGGACTCGGTTGCACCCTTTTCTTTTATTTTCTTCCTCTTTTGAATAACGATATGGTCAAAAACTTAGTCACACGGCTCACTTTATCTTTGCCTGAAAATTTTTAATGTTTTCAAGCAAAGAGGGGCATGTTGTGAGCACCTAATTTTTTACCGTGCTTGAATATTTCCCGCTCCCATCTTCCCACGCGTGTCCCCACTCTTTGTCCCCCATACTTTGTCTCCACTCCACTTTCTCTTGTCCTCCATGCTTGTCCCCCCACACTTTGTCCCCTCTCCACTTTCCCTTGTCCCCCATGCTTGTCCCCCACTCACAAACCCCATACCCTATTTTCAGCCATTAAATCACACAACCCTCCCCCATTTTGGAACCAGTCGCATAACCCCTTAAACCCCCCTCATTTTCCCCCAAGACCAAGCTCTCATCTCTCTTTCTTAAAACAAAAATAACAACACCAAAACAACAACGAAAATTTTTAACAAAACTGCTGTCAAACCAGCCCTCTTTTCGCCCCCTAAAACTTCCCAAAACAGGCCCAAAACACCCTCTTTTCGCACAAAAATAGCAGCTTCAAGGTTGAGTTCGAGTCCGTCGAGGTCGACATAGAAGTTCTCCGGTCGATGGTTCCTGTTGGTTGAGTTTATTTGTTATTCATTTGGTCGTTGTCTCATCTTGTCTATTGAGTTACAAGCTCTCAACTTCAGGTTCATTAATAGAGGAAATCAAGACCCAAATTGACTCGCTCTATTCTTTTCCAGATCTTTTGTGTTATATTTTCGGGTAAGCATTTTCTTTTAAGTTGAAAAACCAATATAGTTGCATTCAATCAAAAGTTTTCTTTAAGATGGTAATTGTATGTATAATTCTGTTATTTTACTCCTTTGTTTTTTGCTCTGTTTGTCTTTATTATTAAAAGAGTATGTCATTACATGATTGAGTTACATTAGTGAAAAGTGAGAAGCGCGTTACTGAAAACAGGAGGTGTTGCGCTGAGCGTTTCATTTGTTGTCGAAATGGTTTTGATTACCTTGATACTCAGATAGCTATTATCTTAATCCTTCTCCAAGAAAGATATTTGGTATTGTTTTTCAGGACTTGTGCTAAGTGTGTAGTAGCATATATTTAGAATTGTTTGGTGATGCCTTTAACCATTACGGTTGAGTAATTTTCTTTTTGGCCATAGGTCAGTACTAGTATAATTTATAATTTAGACACAGGTTAGTCAGTGAATTTATTGTGCTAAAGTTCAGACGTCCTTTTAATAGAACTCACGCATTAATCCACATAATTTTTCATAACTTCAAATCAGCTTAGGAAATGAACCAACTCATAAACACCGTTAGTATGCTTTAAACACGATTAATAATAAATCATCACGACTATGGTTACGGTTCCCGTGGCATGGTCGTGATACATAATCCCCAATTCGAGTGTGTGTTTCACGTGACTCGACCATAACTTCAAATAATTAAAACAAAATTGTTGTGAATGACGGGTACATTTTACGTAGCATGATTTGCGATGTGTACAAAAAATAACAAGTGCGCGACACCGCGTCTTGTTTAAATAAACTCCATAATTATTTTTTTAATAATTAAAAACGGATAAATAAAATATGAAAACTAATAAATCACAGTGTTATCCAAAATTAAATCAAGCCAAGTTGTAGTTAATAAAGCGACCGTGTTAGAACCACGGGACTCGAGAAATACCTTACACCTTCTACCCGGTCAACAGAATTCCTTACCCGGATTTTGTTTTTGCAGACCAATAATAATAGAGTCAAACTTTCCTTTGACTAGGGATTCAAATAAAAGGTGACTTGGAACACCCAAAAATCAATTCCGAGTGGCGACTCTGTAAATAAAATAATCCCTATTTCAAAAAATTGTCACTTTAATTGGAAAAACTCTTTAACCCACCATCCATAATATACATTTATCTTTGGGGGAGGCATAAAAGAGGTGTGACAGTAATAATATATCATATACAATGTTTCACATATTTGATGTGTGCTTATAAAGCACATGTATGGACGCAGGTAAAATTTTTCCGCTTGCATACTCTATTATTGATTCAAAGAACGATGCATCTTGGGAATGGTTCTTCGAAAGATTCAGAGAGACATACGGTGTAAGATAAGGAATGTGCATAGTATCTAACCGACATGAAAGCATAGCAAAGGCAACTTCAACAGTGTATCCAAGTGCGCCTCACTGCGTATGCATTTTCCACTTGTGGAACAACATAAAAGTGAAGTTCAAGAAGAATCAACTGCTTATGAAGGATCTATTTTTTGCAGCAGCGAATGCATACACGATTGAAGAGTTTGAGCATCATATGAGTGAAATTGATGACCTTGACAAGAGGGTTAGACCATATTTACTCAAAATCGGATATGATTGATGGTCAATAGAGCATTCAACAGTCAACAGAACAACAACTATGACTTCTAACATTGCGGAATCGATAAATGCAACAAATAAAAGTGCAAGAGACTTACCAATTCGTCCTTTGGTGGAATACATGGCGAACTTGATTCGTGATTGGAATTATGAAAACAATAAAACTGCCATGTATACCTTCACAAAGCTGAGTGAGAAATATGAAGATATTCTGCAGAAAACATGATCAAATCTCATAAGATGACGGTAATATGCGTCTCTTGTATACTTGTAGAAGGTTATATCCACATTACATATATATATATATATATATATATATATATATATATATATATATATATATATATATATATATATAAAATCATAATATATATATATACATATAAAGTATACAGAGCAATATATATTATATAGCCTACGTATATTATGATTATATATATATATATATATATATATATATATATATATATATATATATATATATATATATATATATATATATATATATATAAAATATTTTGTACAACCATAATTTTAACGTATTACAGGTGAGGCCGTCAAGCTATTCATTATATACAGTATTGGAAGATGGTATGAATATGAACGAAAGAACATGCACATGCCGTAGATTTCAGAAGGATGAAATGTCGTGCCCACATGCGTTGGCGGTTGTGACAAAGGAAGGAATGAGTGCGTACGAGTATTGCTCAGTATACTTTAGTATTGATTACATGTTAAAAACCTATGAACAAGAGGTATTTCCTATATCCAACGAGAGCAATTGGGACATTCCTAGAGAAATATTAGAAGAAGTCGTGCTGCCACCAGTTGGTCAAGTTCAGCCAGGAAGGCTAAAAAAGTGTCGATGGCAGACAGCTGCGGAAATACAATCCAAGAAATCCAAAGTTTCTTGCGGTATATGTGGACAGTATGGCCATAACAGGAAAACATGCAGAAATCTTCTAAAAAGAGATTGAGGCTTTTGATTGTCTGTGAAGAAATTGAGGCTTCTAAAAAGAAATTGTATATTCTCGTAATATTTCTGTATTTGGTTTTTCTCCATGGTTTGACAATTCAGTATAAGCTAAGTTGTTATCAAGTTTCTAATCTTATTATCTAAACAAGACTATAATGACAAAAATCAACTTTAATCTTGATAATTAGCTTGTTGGGTCGACAACAATCTAGGAGAGAGAGATTATCAGTTTTTTGCTTCTTTCTGTTCATCCTTATATTATTTTTCCCTTACTGAAACTTAAAAAATATGAAATGAATTAGATACAAGTAACAATTGAACTGTATATATCTATGATGTCTCACTCCTATAGGATATCGCAAACAAGCACTGTGGAACTCACGTAGGGGATGTTCCTCGTAGTACAAAAAATGATCTAATATGGTATTACAAAGCTTTCTATAATAACCTCATTTTTTTCCGGATAATTTTGGATTTTATAGCGAATTGTTGTTATAGAGAACATATATTATAACAAAATACGACATTTGGTTCCGAAAGAACTTGACTTTTATGTTGAAGTGTTGTTATATAATTATATTGTTATAAATAGGTCTGAACGTAGCAGATAAAATACTAGTGTTGTAAGAAATTCCCAAATAGCATATACACATACGGGAAAGAAAGTTCTAGCAGCAGTTATCGCAAATATAATTTGTCAGACATACTAATGTACTTTAAGTTGTTCAGAGAAATGAACAATTAAAGTGCAACTGAATGTAAACAATTTTGCCAAAAAAATATTGTTACTGCTTTTCACATGCGAAGGCATTAATATCCTAAATTGTCACCAATGTCATATCTAAGATACTTCTTATTCTAACATCAAAAGAAATGGACTTATAGACCAAATACTACTTCTGTCTTTTTGCAAGACCTTTACGCTCATTTCTTTTCGTCACCTCCGAATCCGAGACGTAGTTTTGTGTCTGTTTCATTCTTCCATAGTTCCATAACAAAACACCAAGCCGGTTACGAAGTTGTATAGCATCAAGTTGATAATCAGTTATATCCCTGCCTTCAATAAAATACTCTGCAAATGATACCATATAGACCTCACAGTCACTGCAAAAACAAATATAAAGTATCACTAATATACAAGAACAACCCAGTATAATCTCACTAATAGGTCTGGGGAGGGTAGTGTGTATGAAGACCTTACCCCTACCCTGGGGGTAGAGAGGTTGTTTACGATAGACCTTCGGCTCCCTCCAAGAACTCCCCACCTTGTTCTTGGAGTGACTCGAACTCACAACCTCTTGGTTAAAAGTTGATGGTGCTTACCATTAGAGAACTCACTCTTGTCCAATATCACTGATATAATATATAAAAATTATACAATATCAATGTCATAATATGTGTAACGTACGTATCTTGTTGCGATGGCAGATCATCAACCAATATCACTTCGAAATGATCCAACTTATTCTTCCCGTGGTATGGACCACCATCCAAGTTAATATCACTTCTTTTGTTGTAAAAATAAACAACATGCATGAAATATGGGAGCACAGTAGCATATGTCTCAACCTCCTTATACACAGTAGCATCATGTAATGCACCTCTTGGAATCATACACATAAATGCATCTCTCATGGAATGATAATATCCCCAAGACCCAGTGCCAAGCAGCTGAAGCATTAATTGGGAAGAGTACATGGTCGACAGTATGCCATGCTTTGTTGCATAACATGTATAATAACCTTGTATGTAATCAGCAATTCTATGCTTACCGCTGATCACATGCATTTTTTCTGTCGTCTCAATAAACTTTGAATATATACCTTTTATCTTATCACCAAACAAACAATCAGTTGTGGTGAAGTTTACATGAATATCACGTCCATATTTTCCATTCTTTTGCAAATAGTAAAATATGACATCAATGTGGTGTAATTAAAAAATATCAAACTTTAACAATAACAGTGTTATATAAATGGAAACTGATTCGTGATTGGAATTATGAAAACCCGGGTCCGTATATAGATTAGAGAAAACTGATGATGGATCATTCTTGTATTTATTTGTAGCTATTTATGCATCGATCAAAGGGTGGGAGTATTGCAAGCCAATCGTTGTTGTTGATGGCAACTTTCTAAAATCTACATATAGAGGAACAATAATCACCGCTTCAACACAAGATGCCGTAGGTAATTTTAAAATATTGATGAGTTTAAATTATCTACTCCTTCTAAGCTTTGTGTTTACTTGTAAGAGAATAAATAGAAGTGAGACTATCTAATTAGTTCGGATTCAGTTTCGGATTCGGATTTGGTCAAATGATTGATTGATTAATTTTTTTGGACCAAATTTATTTGTTAATAGTAAATATTAACGTAAGATTATCCGTATTTGTAACGGATATGTTTCAATCCGTGTACTGACCACCAACTGGGAGGAAATAATCCATAACCTTGGGTACTAGGAGGGGATTAAATTCCTTAAGGAAACACTGTGAATTCAGTGGGCTCGAATTTATTACTGTTTCATTACGATAACTTATATTTTTCAGAATTATTATTTATAAATACAGCAATATTGGCGGGACTAACAATCTTAAGAAATTTAATATTTATTTCTGTATTTGTGTTATTCTTATTATTCTGCAAACTAAAAACCTTTGTGGTTTTGTGTACTCCCATTTTGGAGAGTAAAGCCTTCGTGGCGTTTTGTTGGAAACATGTATTAAACGTTTATTTGTGTCATTTTTTTTTTCCAGAAAAAATGACGACTGAAAGCGAAAACTAAGCTGTTCCGATGGTGACTGCTAACGCATCGACAAGCCGAACACCGGCGTTGGCACCGGCAGAAAAATTCGAAAAATTTTCCGGGATTAATTTCAAGCGCTGGCAGCAGAAGATGTTCTTCTACTTAACTACATTATGTCTAAAGAAGTTCATCAAGGAAGATATTCCTGATCTGCCAGATAAAACTCCAGAGAATGAACGCTTTATCGTGATTGAAGCGTGGAAGCATTCTGATTTTTTGTGCAAGAATTATATTCTTAGCGGACTGGATGATAATCTGTATAATGTATACAGTGGCGTGGAGACGTCAAAAGAATTGTGGAATGCGCTTGAAAAGAAATATAAAACTGAAGATGCCGGGATGAAGAAATTCATTGCCGCAAAATTTTTGGACTACAAAATGGTAGATAGCAAGTCTGTTATTACCCAAGTCCAGGAATTGCAAGTGATTATTCATGATCTACTTGCTGAAGGTCTTGTCATCAATGAAGCATTCCAAGTAGCAGCAATGATTGAGAAGTTGCCTCCGTTGTGGAAGGACTTCAAAAATTATTTGAAACACAAACGAAAGAAAATGTCCCTTGAAGATCTCATTGTTCGGTTGAGAATCGAAGAGGACAATAAAGCTGCTGAAAGGAGAGGCCGTGGAAATTCAACAATAATGGGAGCAAATATTGTTGAAGATAACAAAAAGAGGAAGAAGGCTTCTGGTCCGAAATACAACCCAAGCAAGAAGCGGTTCAGTGGAAACTGCTACAACTGTGGAAAAATCGAACACAAATCTACGGAGTGTCGTGCTCCGAAGAAAGACAAGAAAAAGGGTCAAGCAAAATAGTAGTAAACCATGATGATATTGATAACTTGTGTGCCATGCTTTCTGAACGTAACTTGGTGGGAAATCCTAAACTGTGGTGGTTTGATTCAGGAGCTACTCGCCATGTTTGTGCAGTTAGAGAAGCTTTTGCTACTTATGCTCCTGCTGGACCCGGAGAGACAGTTTATATGGGAAATGCTTCAACAGCAAAAGTTGAAAGATATGGGAAGATATTTCTGAAAATAATTTCTGGCAAGGTCATGACTTTGAACAATGTCCTTCATGTTCCCGAAATGAGAAAGAATTTAGTCTCTACTGGACTTCTTGTTAAGCACGGTTTTAAGTGCGTTTTTGTGTCCAACAAGGTTGTCATAAGTAATAATGAAATATTTGTAGGAAAAGGTTACCTCACCGAGGGCCTTTTCAATCTGAATGTAATGATTGTGGAAAACAATAATAATATTTCAGCTTCTTCTTACTTACTTGAGTCAAATGATTTATGGCATACACGTTTGGGTCATGTCAATTATAAAACCTTGCGAAAAATGATTAACTTGGAAGTACTGCCTAAGTTTGAATGCGAAAAATTAAAATGTCAAACATGTGTGGAATCTAAGTATGTTAAACATCCTTATAAATCAGTTGAAAGGAATTCAAATCCTTTAGACTTAATTCACACAGATATTTGTGACATGAAGTCAATACCATCTCGCGGTGAAAAGAAGTATTTCATAACTTTTATTGACGATGGTACTCGATATTGCTATGTTTACTTACTGAATAGTAAAGATGAAGCAATAGACGCATTCAGGCAATACAAAAATGAAGTTGAAACGCAACTTAACAAGAAAGTAAAAATGATAAGAAGTGATAGGGGTGGTGAATATGAATCTCCTTTTGAAGAAATATGTTTAGAATATGGAATTATTCATCAAATAATAGCCCCTTACACGCCTCAATCTAATGGGATTGCGGAAAGAAAGAATCGTACATTAAAGGAGATGATGAATGCGTCGTTGATAAGTTCTGGTTTGCCACAGAACTTGTGGGGGGAAGCCATTCTTACGGCTAATCGAATATTAAATCGAGTGCCCCATAGCAAAACACAATCCATTCCATATGAAAAATGGAAAGGAAGGAAGCCCAACTTGAATTATTTTAAAGTGTGGGGGTGTTTGGCAAAAGTGCAAGTTCCTAAACCCAAAAGGGTAAAGATAGGACCGAAAACCGTTGATTGTGTTTTCATAGGATATGCGACAAATAGTAAAGCATATCGATTTCTGGTTCATAAATCAGAAAATCCCGACATTCATAATAATACGGTTATAAAATCAGATAATGCTGAGTTCTTTAAAAATATATATCCGTATAAAAAGGAATGTGAGTCGTTTGGTGAAGGATCTAAACGACCTCGGAAAGAAACAAAAGAAAGTATATGTAATCAGGAGGATCCAAGACGTAGTAAACGTCAAAGAACGTCTACTTCATTTGGACCAGATTTTGTGACTTTCTTATTGGAAAATGAGCCTCAAACATTTAAAGAAGCTATGACTTCTTCGGAATTATTGTTTTGGAAAGAGAAAGTCAATAGTGAAATAGAATTCATATTAAACAACCATACATGGGAATTGGTTGATCTTCCTCCTGAAAATAAACCTTTGGATTCTAAATGGATTTTTAAGAGAAAAATCAAAGATGATGGCACTATTGATAAATTCAAGGCAAGACTCGTAGTCAAAGGGTATAGACAACGAGAAGGTCTAGACTACTTTGATACATACTCTCCAGTTACAAGAATTAAGTCCATACGGATGTTAGTAGCATTAGCTGCAATGTATGATCTTGAAATTCATCAAATGGATGTTAAGACGGTCTTCTTAAATGGAGAGTTGGAGGAAGAAATTTACATGGAACAACCTGAAGGGTTTGTGGTTCCAAGTAAAGAAAAGAAGGTATATAGACTTGTTAAGTCTCTTTACGGACTAAAACAAGCACCCAAATAATGGCATGCGAAATTTGACCAAATAATGTTATCAAATGGTTTTAAGATAAATGAATGTGATAAATGTGTGTACATTAAAAATATTCCAAATCACATAGTCATTGTTTGCCTATATGTGAATGATATGCTGATAATGAGTAATGACATTGCCAACATAAATGCTACTAAGCGTATGCTCAATAGCAAGTTTGATATGAAAGACTTGGGAGTTGCTGATTTAATTCTGGGAATTAAGATCCATAAGACTCCTCAAGGTCTGGCATTGTCACAATCTCATTATATTAAGACAGTACTTGAAAAATTCAAGCACTTGGGCTTTAAAGTTGCAAAGACTCCAATTGATGTGAATCTTGCATTAGCAAAGAATAAAGGCCAAAGCATATCACAATTGGATTATGCTCGTGTATTGGGATGCTTAATGTATATCATGAATTGTACACGACCAGATATAGCTTGTGCTATAAGTAAACTGAGTCGATATACGAGAAATCCAGGCCAATCTCATTGGATGGCAATGAAATGAGTTTTGGGATATTTAGAACATACCCAGAACTTTGACTTGTACTACAGTAAATTTCCTGCGGTGATTGAGGGATACTGTGATGCAAATTGGATCACCGGTTCAACTGATTCTAAGTCCACGAGTGGATATGTATTCACTATTGGTGGAGGAGCGGTATCTTGGAAGTCATCCAAACAAACATGTATTGCCCGCTCTACAATGGAGGCTGAATTCATAGCCTTAGATAAAGCCGGTGAAGAAGCTGAATGGCTCCGGAATTTCTTGGAAGACATTCCATTTTGGCCCAAACCGTTGGCACCAATATGCATACATTGTGATAGTCAAGCGGCAATTGGAAGGGCTGGGAGCGTTATGTATAACGGTAAATCTTGTCATATACGACGAAAACATAAGACCGTTAGGCAATTACTCTCTAAAGGAATTATCACGATTGACTATGTAAAGTCAAGTGATAATGTGTCGGATCCACTTACAAAAGGCCTAACTAGAGAGGTAGTTGAGAAATCATCAAGGGGAATAGGGCTATGGCCGAGAACAAGTCATTGTGGCGGTAACTCTACCTAGAAGACTGGAGATCCCAAGATCTAGGTTCAAGGAGATCAAACAAAGTCATTAATGACGGTTCAACATTGTCAAATAAAATTTTAGTCCGTTCTCGTGATGAGACAATGTTCAGTACCAAGGATAAAGCATTAAGGCTTTTTAATGATTTCTAAATTTGATACGGGGTATATCAAATAGTGTATCTATAGGATGACACGTTTAGGAATCACCTATGTAAGTGTGAAGTGTTAGCCGCTTCAAGGAGAACTTTGTAAGGCCAGTTCTCTACGCACTTATGAAACCAGACGGTGTTCATGGCTGAAACGAATACAACAATGAGAACCAAACACAGTTAAGGGTTGATTGTGTGACTTATGGTTGTCTAGGTATACACCAAAGATCGATGGTTCAAAGATATCAAATCTACCGATTGACCAAGTATATCCGACATAAGTTCACTACGGAAAGTTCAAAGGAAAACCTACTTATCCAGATGCGATTAATCCTTGCTTGCAAATCACACAGTTTTTTCATGCATACTTCCGTGATATAGCCATTCCCCATTCATGTGGGGGATTGTTGAAGGTTTTGTTATTTAAGATGAAATAGTCTTAAAATAAGGGTGAATGGTAAATGGAGGGAAAATAAATTTTTTTAGTAAAATTTTAAGTTTCCCCCCTCTTGACAATGAGACATTGTCCCATATTGGAAGAGGAAAAGATTTTTTGGTGGGTATATATATAATTGCTCTTCTTGTAGCTCTTAAAGAGTTAAGAAGAAAGCAAGCCTCGCGCCGTCGTCGTCGTCGCTCGCTCGGCTCGGCTTCGGCTTCGGCTACGGCTACGGCTTCGGCTACGGCTTCGGATTCGGATTCGGATTCGGATTTGGTCAAATGATTGATTGATTAATTTTTTTAAACCAAATTTATTTGTTAATAGTAAATATTAATGTAAGATTATCCGCATTTATAACAGATATGTTCCAATCCGTGTACTGACCACCAGCTGCGACAACAAGCCGCCTAATGCTCTTCCCACCATGGCCAAGTGCTTGCTACACAAACAAGCTAATGCATGCTCCACCATGAAGGGTGGACGGTGTTCTTCTTCAACACTAGCTGCTATATATATGTGCAGCAGCTGTTGAAGAAAGACACACACAATACACAAGACACAAAACTGAAAACGCTCAACAGATTTGGCTATACATTGCACTCCTTCCTCTCAGCATTTCCATACGATTTTCTGAGTTTCTACTCCTTCGTTCTGCATTGTTTTAACTTCAAATAAAGCAACTGTAAGTGTGATTTGCTACCGAACTTTGTATTCGCTGAAACACTGGGGTTTGAAGTACCACTACACCAGTGTGTTATTCGTTCTATCCTGGGAGAAAATAATCCATAATCTTGGGTACTAGGAGGGGATTAAATTCCTTAAGGAAATACTGTGAATTCAGTGGGCTCGAATTTATTACTGTTTCATTACGATAACTTATATTTTTCAGAATTATTATTTACAAATACAACAATATTGATGGGACTAACAATATCTAAGATACTTCTTATTCTAACATCAAAAGAAATGGACTTATAGACCAAATACTACTTCTGTCTTTTTGCAAGACCTTTACGCTCATTTCTTTTCGTCACCTCCGAATCCGAGACGTAGTTTTGTGTCTGTTTCATTCTTCCATAGTTCCATAACAAAACACCAAGCCGGTTACGAAGTTGTATAGCATCAAGTTGATAATCAGTTATATCCCTGCCTTCAATAAAATACTCTGCAAATGATACCATATAGACCTCACAGTCACTGCAAAAACAAATATAAAGTATCACTAATATACAAGAACAACCCAGTATAATCTCACTAATAGGTCTGGGGAGGGTAGTGTGTATGAAGACCTTACCCCTACCCTGGGGGTAGAGAGGTTGTTTACGATAGACCTTCGGCTCCCTCCAAGAACTCCCCACCTTGTTCTTGGAGTGACTCGAACTCACAACCTCTTGGTTAAAAGTTGATGGTGCTTACCATTAGAGAACTCACTCTTGTCCAATATCACTGATATAATATATAAAAATTATACAATATCAATGTCATAATATGTGTAACGTACGTATCTTGTTGCGATGGCAGATCATCAACCAATATCACTTCGAAATGATCCAACTTATTCTTCCCGTGGTATGGACCACCATCCAAGTTAATATCACTTCTTTTGTTGTAAAAATAAACAACATGCATGAAATATGGGAGCACAGTAGCATATGTCTCAACCTCCTTATACACAGTAGCATCATGTAATGCACCTCTTGGAATCATACACATAAATGCATCTCTCATGGAATGATAATATCCCCAAGACCCAGTGCCAAGCAGCTGAAGCATTAATTGGGAAGAGTACATGGTCGACAGTATGCCATGCTTTGTTGCATAACATGTACTCCCTCCGTTTCAATTTATGTGAACCTGTTTGACTGGACACGGAGTTTAAGAAAAAATGAAAACTTTTGAAATTTGTGATCTTAAACAAGTCAAAAGGGGCCCAGAATATTTGTGTGGTTATAAAAACTGAAACGGAGGAAGTAATAACCTTGTATGTAATCAGCAATTCTATGCTTACCGCTGATCATAGACATCTTTTCTGTCGTCTCAATAAACTTTGAATAAATACCTTTTATCTTATCACCAAACAAACAATCAGTTGTGGTGAAGTTTACATGAATATCACGTCCATATTTCCCCTTCTTTCGCAAATAGTAAAATATGACATCAATGTGCTGTAATTAAAAAAGATCAAACTTTAACAATAATAGTGTTGTTATATAAATGGAAACTGATTATAATATGGATCCATCTTAAGCATATTGCATATATAATATAATAAATATTTTTAAGTAATATTTAAGTCTAATGTATAATTTACTGAACTACAACAAAAGCGTTCTAAACTTTAAAAGATGTGAGATACAATATTGAACTGACATACCGCATTAGAAAGGGCTTCACCACTGTATTCTAGTGCAAAAAACCATGACTTTTTCTTGATTTGTGAGACTCCAAAATCAAATATCGGGACTAACTTTTTGAACTTCTTCGAATATGACGTTCCCCTTACAAAAAAAAAATATATTTTATATAAAAACCAATTTCTCTAGTAGATTATACATTTAATGTATAAAACAAAATAACTTAATTTATACTAGTATCTTACCTTTTTCCCTTCAGACCAATATCAACCCATTTGGCAAACTCATGAAGCATTTCAAAACTAACTTCTTCTGTAATACTTGCTTCAAAAGGAAGCTTTACATTTGCAGCAAAACTGTTCTGCTTATCTTCAACTGTGTTGCCACCTGAACTAAAATCATTCACATATGGGGACTTAAACACAGCTGCTAGACGTCTCTTTCTTGGCACATTTACAGGTGTGATATTATCTGGCACATCACGCGTAAATGGCTTAATAATTTGAGATTTTGTTACTCCCACCATCTGAGTCTCCATTATTTCACCCCACTGTCCGTACAATACCATTTCTCCAGCTGCCACACCATAGTAAAACCAATCAAATCAATAATATGTTCAGGAAAATATTCAATAAATTCATCTGAGCAAATCCATAACTAGTTGTATATCATATGAATATTCAATCTAAAAAATTATTATACAAATATAATATTAATATATATCTAATATTTATAAAAATACCAGAAACCATGTCCATATTGTTGTGTTGTATATTTTCATCAGCATCATTGACGTTACGATATTCTTGTTTGTCATCGTCCACATTATTATCATGATCATGAACATCGATTTTGTCTTGTTGATTGTCCTGGAGATGCTTTTCGCAGGTTGAATTAGTATCACCATCCTTACTGACTTGTCCAATCTCGTCACCATAATTGTTGGTCTCTTTTTCTTGGTTCTTGTTTTTAATTTCAAGAGCTTTGTCCAATCTCGTCACCATAATTGTTGGTCTCTTTTTCTTTGTTCTTGTTTTTAATTTCAAGAGCTTTAAAAAGCTCGACAAATTCGTCATGTATTAACTCTTTGATCTAATGGAATATAAAACCCAGTTAGACAAAATGATGATTGGTCTAATGAAATATATTAATGTAATGAAATTAAAAAGTGACAATATGTAACATGCACCATACCGTTCCAATTTCTTTATTCAGCATAGCTTGACCATCAAAAATCTTTTTAAAATTCGCATCAATTGATTGAGGATCACCACTGTCTCTGATCTGTTTGTCAAATATATGAGGCGGAGGAGAGGAAAAATCAACATCAGTGTTGAATCTTTTAATATAAGTTTCATCAAATAGCTCCCTTTCCTTCAGCAACTCTTTCTCCTTCACATTCTGCGTCCCCCTCCAATTCGTCTGCTCGTTCATATTTTCTTTCTTATTACATTTTTCTTTCACATCTTCAATCACATTCTCATTCCCTGTTGTATCTTCATCCACATTCTCATTCCGCATCACCTTATCAGTTGTATTCTTCTTCTCCGCCCCATTCGCGAGAAAGAACACATCCTTTATCATATTTTCCTTCTCCAATTCAGTAGGACAAATATTCTTCAAGTACAACTAAAAAAAAAGAGATAACAAGATTTATATCATAAATAATATACAGCAACTAATCACAAATTAATTTTTAAAAAGCTATGTGAACTAAGAGACATCATACTCACTCAGATATGTAGTATTGTATTAGCTATATACCACTGTAATATAAGTATATGTTATATAATATATTGTATACAATATTTATTAATAGTATACATCAGATACATATTAATAATAACAATGGGAAAATATACCTTATCAGTTTTCGTCTTCGCAATGTGCTTTGAAACTAGGCTATACCTTGGTGTGGATTCAACCTTTCATCCAAGAATACGAGGTATTCTTTCTTCCAATCGATGAGAAATTTGTGGTTTAACCCGTTGGCAACATTCATAAAACCAAAATCTGAACGCCAAAGGGAAACCACCAATCCTGTACATTTTTGGATTACCTCTCAACCTGTCCTTCATAGATTCCAGGGTGGCTCTGAAAACATCTTTGCCCCAAGGGTAATAGTTATATTGACCCTTCTCCACAATGTCTAAGTAAGCCTTTCCAATAGTCTTACTTCTTACATTTGAAAACAGAAATGTATGTAAAAAGAAGAGAATTGAAATCTTTAAGGCATCTTCGTCAGTACTCCATCTTCGTTGTTTGAAGCATTCATCAATGTACACCTTATCTATCTTATCAGAACCATCAAAACATCTCACAACCAAGTCATTGTTTAAATCAAGATCAGGACAATTCGCAACATCACTACTACAACTTAAACCAGTCATCAATGCAAACTCCTTCAGCCCAAAACGCAGCCTGACACCATTCAATTCAACCCACAACTCATCATCATTCTCCTGATATACCTCCCTCAACAATAAGTAATGAATTAATTGGTTTTGTACACTAATCTTCTTTAGTTCAAGAAAATGTCCAAAACATGTGTTCCTAAACAAATCCAATTGTTTAGATGATAGATATTCCTTCAAATCTTCTATAATGTCAAGATTTACGTGAACACTAGGCTTTGATGTAATATCTCCATGCTTCTTCACGTATAGATCCCAACGCCGCAGACAAACAGAATTATACTTGTAATATAATAAAACAATTCCACATAAGTAAAAAATCCTAACAATCTATGTTATAATCATGTATGTGACGGAAAATAATATATGAAATGTTAATAATAATCTATGAAACGATAACAATATCATGCAATAATATCAAATATGTTGAAGGTAAAACCATATACTAAATAAGTACCTTTAACTTTTCGTAATATGAATATTTTTTCCGGCAATGAACATCATTTTTTCTTCCTTTCTGAACATTCTCCACTTCATCTTCTATAATTTTTCCTTTGACTTCAGCCTTCACATATAGAAAAAGCAATGTAGTTTACTAAAATGAAAAATATGAACAATTAAGATTCAACATCTAAATTGATAATCTACCATATATAATGAACTATATTTGATATAATATTCAATTCAATATGATAGTTAATGCCTCTAAACGTTTAGCATGTATATGCTGGGAGTATACTTGTCACGACGCAAAACCTAACCCGTCGTGATGGAACCTATCGTGGTACTAGGTAAGCCGACCTTTCCAAAACACTTTCAAAATTTAACAGAAAAGAATTAAGACACTTAAAACAACCGGAGTTTCTCATAAATACGGGGATAAAACCCAAATAAAATATACGTGCGGAAAAATAGCCTGACATCGGGGTGTCACTAAGTCACGAGCATCTAACAACCAATCTAGAAAATGGAGTCTACTAAAGTCTGTGCCAAATGCCAAAATAAGAGAGAAAAGATAATAAGAAAGGAGAAACAAGGACTACGGACACCGGCAGCTACCTCGTAAGTCTCCGATAGTCAGCTCGCGCACTTAGCGACCGCCAGAACCGTATACACCTAGATCTACACATGAAGTGCATGGTGTAGCATGAGTACAACCAACTCAGCAAGTAACAGAATTAAATAAGGAACTGAGAAACAGTGACGAGCTATAAAAATACAGTTCATATCAAAAGTTTTCAGTAAAGAGTAAACATGGTTTCAAATCCAGTGGTATAAGTCAAATCAGTTCGAGCCCAAGTAAAACAGATATGAATCTTCCAGAATTTCACAACAACATCGGACAACAACCAAGTGCAATAATAAATAAAAGCAAGTATAGCCTCTCAAGGCGGCAATCACTCAACTCATCTCATAAGCTCATACTCTCGGCTCTCAGCCCTCAATACATACTTTCAATAGGTACCTGCGCTCACTGGGGGTGTATACACTTCGGAGGGGCTCCTTCAGCGCAAGTGCTATATTGTTGCGGCGTGCAGCCCGACCCAATACTGCTGAGGCGTTCAGCCCGACCCATATATTGCTACGACGTACATCCCGATCTGATATATGGCCCGAAGGCTTGTTGCAGCGTGCAACCCGATCCAATATTGATGCGGCGTGCAGCCCGACCCAATATTGCTGTGGCGTGCAGCCCGATCCATATATTGCTGCTGCGTGCAACCCGATCCAATATACCTCACATAGCTCTCAACCCGGCACTCAAGCCCTATCTCAGTCACTAACCTCTCCAGCCCCTCGGGCTCATAGAATATCATAATAATTAGCCTAACCAGAGAATACAACATGTATCAACAAGAAATGAGAGAGAATTGAGATATAACACACAAGTAAGACCGTGACAGAGTACAAGATATCAATTAGCAGTCAATTCAACAAGTATTCGACCGTTGCGGGTCCCAACATTGATATCATATGGCCGAAACATAGTTTCTAACATGAAAGTCAGTCAATTGCTCAAGACAAGGAAAAACAAGTACTAACAATGGCTATTCGACTTTACAATCTCACGGGATGGACCAAGTCACAATCTCTTATGGTGCACTCCCATACGCCCGTCACCTATCATGTGCGTCACCTCCAAATATTCACATCATACAAATTCTCAGGGTTTCGTACTCTCAAAACCAGATTTAAGACTGTTACTTACTTCAATCCGAGAAAAATCCTACTCTGCGATGCCTTTGCCTCTCAAATCGGCCTCCAAACATCCCGAATATAGCCACAAGTAATACAACACAATCAATAAAGGTTAAAGGGATCAATTCCACAAGAAAACTACTAAATTAGAGCCAAAATCTGAAATCGACTCAAACCCCCCCCCCCAATTCACTCACGAAATCGATCAATCACGTCTTGAAATCTGACAAAAGTTACAAAATCCAAAAGCCCATTCACTCACGAGTCTAACCATACCAAATTTATTAAAATCCGACCTCATTTGGTCACTCAAATCCCTAAATATTCACTCTCTAACTCTCAAGCCCTAACCCCCAATTTTACTCCAAAACCCAACTAATTAGGTGAGCAATCAATGGAAAAATACCATAGCTAAGGATAATTAGGCCCAAGGAACTTATCTCAGTGAATAACCTTGAATTTCCTTCAAACATCACCTCAAAAGCTCCAAAGTCCGAGTTTAAAATTGTGGAAATGAGGAAAAATCTCGAAGTCCTCTATTTGTACATTCTGCCTAGTGAAATCGCATCTACGGTCCCTTTTGTCGCTTCTGCGATACTGCATCTGCGGACCAAGCTCCGCTTCTGTGGAAAGTCACTTAAAACCCCCGGACTACTTTTGCGACTCTCGACCGCATTTGCGATCATCGCAGGTGCGGAGACTACCTCGCCCCTGCGGATTTCCTCTCGCACCTGCGCATGCCTGCCCGCATCTGCGACTCTTGCAGGTGCGGGAATACTTTCGCACCTGCGGTTCCTACCCAGGTCCTTCACGGACGTATTTGCAGCTCCTCAGTTGCTCCTGCGGTCTCGCACATGTGGCTCCCACTCCGCAGGTGCGGAAGACACCAGAACCAGCAGCTTCAGCTGCATTTTCCAAGTTCCAAAGCTTCCGTTAATCACCTGGAATCACCCTGAGGCCCTTAGGATCTCGACCAAACATACCAACACGTCCCATAACATCATACGAACTTAGTCGAACCTTCGAATCACTCAAAATAACATAAAAATACCAAATTACCCTCGGATTCAAGCATAAGAACTTCTAAACTTTCAAATTCCGCAAACGACGCCGAAACCTATCAAACCACGTCTGAATGACCTCAAATTTTACACACATATAAAAAATGACACCACAAACCTACTCCAACTTCCGAAAATCCATTTCGACTCCGATATCAATTTTTTCACTGCCGACCAAAATCGCTAAGTTTTCATTTTTTGCCAATTCAAGCCTAATTCTACTACAGACCTCCAAATCACATTCTGGACGCGCTCCTAAGTCCTAAATCACCTAACGGAGCTAACAGAACTATAAAAATTTAAATCTGAGATCGTTTACATATAAGTCAACATCCAATTGATTTTTCCAATTTAAGCTTCTAATAAAGAGACTAAGTGTCTCAATTCACTCTGAAACCACTCCGGACCCAAACCAACTAACCCGACATATTATAATATAGCTGAAGAACATAAAAAGAAGCAGAAATAGGGAAACATGACTATAACTCTCGAAATGACCGGCCGAGTCGTTACATCCTCCCTCTATTAAACAAACGTTCGTCCTCGAACGGGTCTAGAAACATACCTGGAGTCTCAAATAGGTGTGGATATCTGCTCCGCATATCCTGCTCGGTCTCTCAGGTGACCTCCTCTACAGGCTGACTTCTCTACTGCACCTTCACTGAAGCTATATCCTTTGACCTCAACTTCCGAACATGCCGATCCAAAATGGCTACCGGCTCCACATCATAAGTCATATCACCATCCAACTGAACCGTGATGAAATCCAAAACATGGGATGGATCTCCAATATACTTCCGGAGGCAAGCTGGGTGGCAAGGCAAGCTTGTAAGCCATATCCCCTATCCTCTGAAGCACCTCAAAAGGCCCAACCATGAAAGACACAACACAGACCTTCCTATCCGTATAGCTCTTCTGCCTAGACTTCGCCGTACGAAGCCGCTCCTGAATCAATTTTACCTTGTCTAATGCATCCTGGACCAAGTCTGTACCTAAGATCCTAGCCTCACCCGGCTCAAACCACCCTATTGGAGATCTACACCTCCTCCCATATAAAGCCTCGTACGGAGCCATCTGAATGCTCGACTGATAACTGTTGTTATATGCAAACTCCGCGAGCGGCAGAAACTCCTCCAATATCAGGATAGTGCACTCGGACTGTCCGTCCATCTGAGGGTGAAAGGTTGTGCTCAACTCAACCTGAGTACCCAACTCTCGCTGCACGACCCTCCAAAACTGTGATGTAAACTGGGTGCCCCTATTTGAAATGATGGAAAGTGGGACACCATGCAGGCGAACAATCTCTCGGATGTAAATCTCAGACAACCGCTCCGAAGAGTAAGTAGTACCAACTAGAATGAAGTGCGCGGACTTGTCAACCGATCCACAATAACCCAAATAGCATCGAACTTCCTCGAAGTCAGTGGGAGCCCAACTACGAAGTCCATGGTGATCCGCTCCCACTTCCACTCTGGGATCTCTAACCTCTGAAGAAAACCACCCGGTCTCTGATGTTCATACTTAACCTGTCGACAATTGAGACACCGAGCCACAAACCCAACTATATCCTTTTTCATCCGCCTCCACCAATAGTGTTGTCTCAAATCCTGGTACATCTTCGCGGCACCTGGATGGATGGAATACCGCGAGCTGTGGGCCTCCTCAAGAATCAACTCCCGGATCCCATCCATATTGGGTACACATATCCGGCCCTGCATCCTCAACACGCCATCATCACCAATAGTCACATCTCTAGCATCACCTCGCTGAACCCTGTCCTGAAGAAAGAGCAGGTGGGGGTCATCATACTGACTCTCCCTGATACGATCATAAAGAGAAGACCTGGAGATCACACAAGCTAGTACCCGACTCGGCTCCGAAATATCCAATCTGACAAACTATCCAGGTAAGGCATGAACATCTAATGCCAAAGGTCTCTCTGCTCTTGGAAGATATGCTAAACTCCCTCTCCGCCCGGCGACTCAAAGTATCGGCCACCACATTGGCCTTCCCTGGATGGTACAAAATAGTGATATCATAGTCCTTGAGAAGCTCCAACCATCTCCGCTAGTGCAAATTAAGATTCTTCTAATTGAACAGGTGCTGTAAACTCCGGTGATCAGTATAGATCTCACAATGAACCCCGTACAAATAGTGCCACCAAATCTTTAAGGCATGCACAATAGCTGCTAACTCAAGATCATGGACATGATAGTTTTTCTCATGAGTCTTCAACTGGCGCGAGGCATAGGCAATCACCCTACCCTTCTGCATTAGAACACATCTAATACATATCCTCGAAGCATCACAATACACAATGTAAGAACTTGAAGCTGACGGTAGAACTAGAACTGGAGGTGTGGTCAAAGCAGTCTTGAGCTTCTGGAAGCTCTCCTCACACTCATACGACCACCTGAATGGAGCACCTTTTTGGGTCAATTTGGTCAAAGGTGATGCAATAGATGAAAATCCCTCCACAAAGCGACGGTAATAGCCAGCCAAACCAAGGAAGCTCATAATCTTCGTGGTTGAGGATGGTCTAGGCCAACTCTGCACCGCCTCTATCTTCTTCAGATCCACCTGAATACCCTCACTAGACACCACGTGCCCGAAAAATGCTACTGAACCGAGCCAAAACTCATACTTGGAGAACTTTGCATAAAGCTTCTCCTCCCTCAATCTCTGTAATACAATCCTCAGATGCCGAGCATGCTCCTCCTGGCTACGAGAGTACTCCAGGATGTCATCAATGAATACAATAACGAATGAGTCCAAATAGGCTGAATACACTGTTCATCAAATGCATGAACGCTGTTGGGGCATTGGTCAGCCCAAAAGACATCACTAAGAACTCATAATGGCCATATCGGGTTCTGAAAGCTGTCTTAAGAATATCCGAATCCCGAATCTTTAGCTGGTGATACACGGACCGCAAATCACTCTTGGAGAATACCCTCGCTCCCTGGAGCTGGTCAAATAGATCATCAATACGAGGCAAATGATACTTGTTCTTGACTGTGACCTTGTTCAACTGCCTGTAATCAATGCACATCCTCATGGAACCATCCTTTTTCTTCACAAATAGCACTGGTGCACTCCAAGGTGACACACTAGGCCGAATAAACCCCTTATCAAGGAGTTCCTGAAGTTTTTCTTTCAAATACTTTAACTCCTCCGGTGCCATACGATACGGTGAAATAAAAATAGGCTGAGTGTCCGGCATCAAATCGATACCAAATTCAATATCCCTGTTAGGCGGCATGCCCGACAGGTCTACAGGAAACATATCCGGAAAGTCACGTACCACCAGAACAGAATCAATGGCAGGAGTCTCTGCACTAACATCCCTCACAAAAGCCAAATAGGATAGACAACCCTTCTCAACCATCCGATGAGCCTTCAAGTATGAAATCACTCTACTGGAAACATAGTCTATAGAACCGCTCCACTCAACCCTCGGCAACCCCGGCATCGCCAACGTCACAGTTTTAGCGTGACAATCTAGAACAACATGACATGGAGATAACCAATCCATACCCAATATCACATCAAAATCGACCATATTGAGCAGCAAAAGATCCACTCTGGTCTCCAAACCCCCAATAGTCACCACACATGACCGATATACACAATCCACTATAATTGTATCACCCACATGAGTAGATACATAAACAGATAAAACTAAAGAGTCACGGGGCATATCCAGAAAATGAGCGAAATACGAGGAAATATATAAATAAGTGGAAATAAGGTCAAATAATACAAAGGCATCTCTGTAGCAAACTGAGACAATACTGGTAATCACAACATCTGAAGCAATGGCATCTGGTCTGGCAGGGAGGGCATAGAAACGGGCCTGGCCACCCCCTGATCTGCCTTCCCCTCTCGGGCGACCCCTAGCTAACTGGGCTCCACCCCTAACTGACTGGGCGGGTGGTGGAAAAACTGATGCTGATGACATAGACTGGCTCCTCTGCGGAGCGGGACCTCCCATTAGACGGGGACACTCTCTCCTCATGTGACCAAACTCCCCATACTCATAGCAATACCTCGGTGCTGGTGCTGGGGACTGAAGGGAGCTCGAGCACCGGGATAACTAGAAGAAGGACCCAGCATAGACGAACCCTGACCCGATGGAGCACGAGAAGAACTCTGCGCTGGAAGGGCACCAAGAGATGAACGACCCTGCTGATAACTGTGAGAACCATGGCTAGATGATGCACCATGGTGACCTGGACGAGCCGTCTGGGCATGTCTGAATGGACGACCTCTACCGTACTAGAACTGACCCCCAGAAGGAGTACCACTAAATCCACCCTATCTATGAGGCCTCTTGGCCTCCCTCTCAACCCTCTCCTGATCGCGAACCATCTCAATCTGCCGAGCAATGTTGACAACCTCATCAAAAGTAGCACCAGACACTCTCTCTCTGGTCATAAGCAATCGCAACTAATAAGTGAGGCCATCTATAAGCCTCTTGTTCCTCTCCCTATCTGTGGGAACCAACCAGATAACATGACGAGACAACTCCGAGAATCGCATCTCATACTGCATCACAAACATATCACCCTAACGAAGCTGCACAAACTATCTGCACAACTCATCTCTGCGGGACTGAGGCACGAACTTCTCCAGAAAGATAACAGAGAACTGCTACCAAGTAAGGGGTGCTGCGCCGACCGGCCTACGCCTCTCGTATGCCTCCCACCAACTGAATGCAGCCCTAGAGAACTGAAAGGTAGTGAACGAGACCTCACTGGTCTCCAGAATACCTGTTGTACGGAGTATCCTCTAATACCTGTCCAAGAAACCATGTGCATCGTCACCCTATGCACCACTGAAAGATGGAGGCTGGAGTCTCCCAAACCTCTCCAATCTATGCTGCTCATCCTCAGGCATAGCAGGAACCACATAGTCCTGAGCAGCTGCAACCGACTGGGCTGGTGGTGCCCCCGGTGTCTGGAATCTCTGTACCACCTGCTCTAGTGTGCGGGCAGTGGGAGTCTGAGCACCTCCCCCGGCCTGAGAAGTGGCTGCTGCGGCCGGAACAAAGACTGCCTAAGAAAGACTGGAACACATGGTCAGAATTTGAGCTAAGGCCTCTTGAAAGCCTGGAATCACAATAGGCATAGGTGGTGCCTGAGCTGGTGCATCAACAACTGGAATCTGGTCCTGATCTGGGGCAACTGGTGGATCTGCAGGTACAGCCCCAGCTACTGTACGGGCTACACCTCTGCCCCTACCGTGCCCTCGGTAGTACTAGTGGCTGTCCATCCTGCCCGGTAGTACGACTCCTCACCATCTGTGAGAGAATGAAACAACATATATTTAGTTACTAGAATCAACAGATTCGCACGACATGAATTTAAGAATGTGAAGTTTTCTAAGGGTTCTGCAGCCTCTCGAAGATGAGTACAGACATATCCGTACCGATCCGAAAGACTCTACTAAACCTGCTCATGACTCGTGAGACCTATGTAACCTAGGCTCTGATACCAATTTGTCACGACCCAAAACCTAACCCGTCGTGATGGCGCCTATCATGGTATTAGGCAAGCTGACCTTTCTAAAACACTTTCAAAATTTAACAAAAAAGAATTAAGACATTTAAAATAACCGGAGTTTCTCATAAATACGGGGATAAAACCCAAATAAAATATAAGTGCGGAAAAATAGCCCGATATCGAGGTATCACTAAGTCACAAGCATCTAACAACCAATCTAGAAAATGGAGTCTACTACAGTAAAATAAGAGAGAAAAGATAATAAGAAAGGCGAAACAAGGACTGCGGACGCTGACAGCTACCTCGTAAGTCTCCGATAATCAGCTCACGCACGAACTCAGCGACCGCAAGAACCGTACATACTTGGATGTGCACATGAAGTGCAGGGTGTAGCATGAGAACAACCAACTCAGCAAGTAACAGAATTAAATAAGGAACTGAGAAGCAGTGACGAGCTATAAAACTACAGTTCATATCAAAAGTTTTCATTAAAGAGTGAACATGCTTTCAAATCTAGTGGTATAAGTCAAATCAGTTCGAGCCCAAGTAAAATAGATATGAATCTTCCAGAATTTCACAGCAACATCGGACAACAACCAAGTGCAACAATAAATAAAAGCAAGTACAGCCTCTCAAGGCGGCAGCCACTCAACTTATCTTATAAGCTCACACTCTCGGCTCTCAGCCCTCAATACATACTCTCAATAGGTACCTGTGCTCACTGGGGGTGTACAGACTCCGGAGGTGCTCCTTCAGCCCATGCGCTATATTTCTGCAGCGTGCAGCCTGACCCAATACTGTTGCGGCGTGCAACCCAATCCGATATATGGCCCGAAGGCTTGTTGCAGCATACAACCCGATCCAATATTGCTGCGGCGTGCAGCACGACCCATTACTGCTGCGGCGTGCAGCCCGATCCATATATTGCTGCGGCGTGCAGCCCGATCCAATATACCTTATATAACTCTCAACCTGGCACTCATGCCCTATCTCAGTCACTAACCTCTCCAGCCCCTCGGGCTCATAGAATATCATAATAATTAGCCAAACAGAGAATACAACAAGTATCAATAAGAAATGAGAGGGAATGGAGATATAATACACAAGTAAGACTGTGACTAAGTACAAGACAGCAATTAGCAGTCAATTCAACAAGTATTCGATCGCTGCGCGTCCCAACAATGATATCATATGGCCTAAGCATGGTTTCTAACATAAAAGGCAGTCAATTGCTCAAGACAAGGAAAAACAAGTACTAACTATGGCTATTCGACTTTTACAGTCTCACGCGACGGCCCAAGTCACAATCCCTCATGGTGCACGCCCACACGCCCGTCACCTAGCATGTGCGTCACCTCCAAATATTCACATCATACAAATTCTCGGGGTTTCATACCCTCAAAAACAGATTTAAGACTGTTACTTACTTCAATCCGAGCAAAATCCTACTCCGCGATGTCTTTGCCTCTCAAATCGGCCTCCAAACGTCCCGAATCTAGCCACAAGTAATACAACACAATCAATAAAGGTTAAAGGGATCAATTCCACAAGAAAACTACTACCTCCGTTTCAAATTAGATGAGGTACTTTCCTTTTCAGTATGTTCCAAAATAAATGACACATTTCTCAATTTAGAAATAATTCAACCTTAAACTCTGTATTTTACCCATTTTACCCTTAATGAGAAGCTTTTATAACCACACAAATATCATGGCCCCATAAAATTTTTACCCCTTAAGCTTTTAAGCCCACAAGTTTCAAAAGTCTTCTTCTTTTTTCTTAAACTCCGTACCGAGTCAAACTACCTCATCTAAATTAAAATGGAGGGAGTACTAAATTAGAGCCAAAATCCGAAATCGACTCAAACCCGGCCCCCGGGCCCACGTCTTAAAATCTGACAAAAGTCACAAAATCCGAAAGCCCATTCACTCACGATTCTAACCATACCAAATTTATCAAAATCCGACCTCATTTGGTCACTCAAATCCCTAAAATTCCATTCTCCAACTCTCAAACCCTAACCCCCAATTTCACTCTAAAACCCCACTAATTAGGTGAAAAATCAACGGAAAAATACCATAGCTAAGGATAATTAGGCCCAAGGAACTTCCTCAGTGAATAACCTTGAATTTTCTTCAAAAATTACCTCAAAAGCTCCAAAGTCCGAGTTCAAAATTGTGGAAATGAGGAAAAATCTCAAAGTGCTCTATTTATACATTCTGCCCAGTGAAATCGCACATGCGGTCCCTTTTGTCGCTTATGTGACACTGCATCTGCAGACCAAGCTCCGCTTCTGCGGAAAGTCACTTAAAACCCCTGTACCGCTTCTGCAACTCTCGATCGCATCTGCGATCATCGCAGGTGCGGAAACTACCTCGCCCCTGCGGATTTCCTCTCGCACCTACACATGTCTGCCCGCATCTGTGACTCTCGCAGGTGAGGGAATACCTTCACACCTGCGGTTCCTGCCTAGGTCCTCCATGGCTGCATCTACGGCTCCTCAGTCTCTCCTGCGGGCTCGCACCTGCGGCTCCCACTCCGCAGGTGCGGAAGACACCAGAACGAGCAGCTTCAGCTGTATTTTCCAAGTTCCAAACCTTTCGTTAACCACCTGGAATCACCCCGAGGCTCTTGGGACCTCGACAAAACATACCAACACGTCCCATAATATCATACGAACTTAGTCAAACCTTCGAATCACTCAAAACAACATCAAAACATCAAATTACCCTCGGATTCAAGCCTAAGAACTTCTAAACTTCCAAATTCCGCAAACAACGCCAAAACCTATCAAACCAATTCCGAATGACCTCAAATTTTACACACACATCAAAAATGACACCACGAACCTACTCCAACTTCCGTAAATCCATTCCAACCTCGATATCAATTTTTTCACTGCCGACCAAAATCGCTAAATTTTTATTTTTCGCCAATTCAAGCCTAATTCCACTACGAATACCCAAATCACATTTCGGACGTGCTCCTAAGTCCAAAATCACCTAACGGAGCTAACAGAACCATCAAAATTTAAATCTGAGATTATTTATACATAAGTCAATATCCGGTTGACTTTTCCAACTTAAGCTTCTAATAAAGAGACTAAGTGTCTCAATTGACTCCGAAAATACTCCGGATCCGAATCAACTAACCCGGCATATTATAATATAGCTGAAGAACACAAAAAGAAGAAAAAAAATGGGGGAAACGAGGCTATAACTCTCGAAACGACCGGCTAGGTCATTATAATACTATATATTGTAGGCATTACTACGAAATACCTTTGAGGAACCTTTGGAAGCATCTACTCTGCTATTAACAACTACAACTTGACTCCTTTTCTGTATCGAATCCAAACAGAAATTATCATCATCGTCAAATACTAAAGATTTACTATTGCAAATCTTCTTCATAGATTCATCTCTGCCGTATTTTTTTCCAGAAATCCTTTTATCTTCGTTTTTTTTTTCAAATGCAACTTGTTGATAATTAGAATGAGGGTGATGGCGGGTTGAGAACAACTTGGTTCTTTCAAAAGATGGTTTTGAAATTTCTTCAATACAAACAATGTCTTTACTACCACCGTCCATGATTTTTTGAGCAATATATTTTCTATGAAAATCGCCCCTACACAGATATATTATAGACGCAGAAAGGGGATATGCGGTTATGAAATCATGGAGTATCTTTTACTTGAGAAATTGGGGGAAAATTGATAGTGATAGATATGTGAGAATCAGAAAGAGATATTTTTAAGTGAGAGAGAATATCAAGGAGAGATTTTAGGAATTTAAAAGTTTTATATAATTTAATTAAAAAGGTATAATTTTAAAATAAGTTGTACTAAAAGTAATTTTGTTAAAGCAGTTGTAGAAAATATAAATAAGTCTTTTAAGAGTTGTATTCTATGTAAATTCCTCCATAAACTTGGACTGGGATTTAGGTCCATTGCAGGATTAGGATTGGGCCAAATATGAGCTATGATTATTTTATTCTTTCTTCTTTCTACAAGATAAGTTATGGCCTTTTGCATTTATATTCAGTTTTGGATTCACAATTGAATCTATATCTATTTCGTAAAAATAATTACAAGCCTATCCATTTTACGATATCTTCAGACTTATCGGGTCTGAAGTTAAAAAAAAATTAGCCTGAAATGAAAAAATTACACTTTAGATGCACTTGAGGTCAAATAGGTATGAATTGCAACCAATGGTTTCATGTACTTAAGACCAATAAGTCTGAAATAAAAATTACACTTCAGATGCACTTAAGGCCAAAAAGTCAGAAGTGCAACAAACGTTTTCCTACCCTTAAGGCCTATAAGCCGATGTTGCAGACTTGAGTATGATATTTTTGCTCTAAAATTGGTCTCTTTTGGCCTCTCCCGATTACTACTTTGAAAGAGATTGAGATAGGAATGAGCTCGCCAATAGGAAAAAGGAACAAAAAGAAGGAAGGCTCGTAACGGAATTTTAACAAAGACGTCGAAGGACAGGTTCAAAAATAAAAATTTATTTGCATTGGATGTGTGCATCAAATTATATCAATTTATCAGGATTGAATAATTTAATAAAGTGACAATATATATATATATATATATTAATCATAATTAAATAAGAAAAGTTTATAAGCAAATACATATCATGTATTTTCTGTGTAAGAGTAAAACGTATATCGTACAAGAAGTCGATTCGATCTATGTGCAAAAACATATCATGCGTGTAAAATTTTATCTTTAATTTGATACTCCCAAATTATATTATCACTTCATTCCTGTCAAAGTTTATCCTATATATTTTTTCAAACTTAAGCATGAAGCCTGGTCTTAGAATATTTGTCGTGTATGTGGAACCAAAGCATTGGTTGTTTGGGAATTTGGGAATTCCACTTTTACCGACCAATTCTTCGCACAATTCTTTTGTTATGATTGAGCAATCAATTAGCGTTTTCTTGAAGCTGGTGAATATTTTGACCTCTACACAGTACCATGCTGTTTACTATTCTGGTGTACAATGAATCAAGATCACTAGTTGGTGCCATAGACTTATTTTAGGTTTTAAATTTTATGGGTTATTGAGATCAACATTTGAGATATCTTAAAGGAAATCTAAAACGGCTGAGGAAATATTTGTGTGTATCAGTAGGAGGGGCTACAACGGTTTAACAGATTGCCTACTTGGCTATCAAGCTTATCAAGATGGAGGGGATAAAATATACTGTCATCCTCTTATTGAGAATTACAAATATTTTCTGAAAGTGAATAAAACAACTGTTACATCCATATGGAAGGAGACAAACCAAATTAAATATGCAGATTTTCGGTGAACAAAGGCCATAAACGTGAAATTTTTTACTGACAAGGAAATGGATTTGTTCTCCTCCTGAATTAAGCCATGTAGCTTATGAAAAATATTACTAAGAAATTTAATTATTTAGTTTTCTTCCCATGTAACAAAATTTCCCTATCAAAGATTAGAAAATAAATTAAAAAGAAGAAGCAAGAGCTTAGGTTATCAACACCAAGTAACAAAATAATTAAAATACTCTCTACAATAGCTAGGAAAATGTATGTTGGTTCAGGTAACCCTATTGGCATGGAGAATTTATCAACTCGTGTATATAGTTTGTATATAATTAATGTTAGTTAATTTGATTTACTATAATAAATAACGAAACAATAATCTTTCTGAAACGGAAAACAGAAACAGAAAGTTAGTAGCAACAGAATGTCGAAATAATATCTGAAAAAAATAATTTTGGAATAAATCGAGTCACTGAATGCACAGTATGTCCTTAAGGAAATTATTCCTTTCAATACCCCAGATGCTGAAATATTATCCTCCCAGGATAGAACGATTTAACTCACCGATGTATTGGTACCAAAACCCACGGTGTCAGCGAACCACTCAATGGTAGTAAATCACACTGGAATAGATTTGTGCAGAAGAAGAAGAAGTCTTGAAGTTCAGAAAATTCGTAAAGAAAAATCGGAGGAATCAAACGAATTTATAGCCAATGGAAGTACTGTTTCTGAAAGTTTACAACCTTTCAGAACAGTCACTTAAAAGCGGGAGGGAAATTTAAATAAAAATCCGGGAAGAAACTGAATCGGATTGCGCATGGTTCCGATTGGATATTTGGCTAATTTAATTAATATTTTATTAAATAATTAAAGAAATTTTGTCCAAAAAGATTAATTAATCAATCTTTGACTAGAGCCGGAGCCGAGCGAGCGACGACAGCGTGAGACTTGCCTTCTTCTAACTCTTTATGAGCTAGAAGAAGAGCAATTGTATATATACCCAATAAAAGTCTTTTCTTCCTCCAATACAGGACAATATCCCTTTGTCAAGGAGGGAAATTCAAATATTTCAGTTTCCCTCTATTTCTCATCGACTCTTTATTTTAAGCTAACCAAGCTTAAACCCAACAATTAAAGCTTCACTGCACTCAGTAGAGACATATTTTTTCTTTAATTAACCAATTGTTGAGTTCTATTTGATTGACTTAATTATCGTCTCATACTCACAAGTCAGAACAGATGTTCAAACACTAAATTATTAAGTTCTACCTTAAGGATCTAATCTAACTAGAAAATCTCATGTGTAAATAATATCTGATGCACGTCTTTTCTCTCACCATATCCGAATATAGTACATGTCTTAGAGGAATCACATTTTAGCTAGAGAGTGTAAATTAAATGCCATCAAGATTCTCATAATTTAATTTTTCATTTTCTTTTCAGATGTTTTATCTTGTCAACTATGCCTATATAAAGACCTTTCAAGTCCATTATTCTAACAATATAATATACAGAGAGATCTAGAGAGCATATCTTAATTAAGACCATTATTATTATATTATTATAGATGGCACCTCAAGTAGATCACCTTGTAAAGCTAGGCAAAGTTTTGGGATTTTCCCTTTCAAAAGGAAGAAAAGGAAGAGAGTCTTCTACTTGTGAGGGACCAAAACAAGCATGTGTTTATAGGTATCATTATCATTCTGATCATGTTGTTCAGCTTCTTCCTCCTTCTGCTGAGGGCAAAGTAATTGCAACTTCCTGCAGCTAATCATTTTCATTCTGTTATCTACTTCTTATGATATCGAATTCTAATGTGTAGCTAATATTGGGTACTCGTACTAGTTTAATGATACTTCAAAAGTCCTATGTACTCTTTGTACACACACTCGCTCTAAGTTGAGTGTGCAATGTGGAGGTTGGTCTCATGAATATTAGTTATTTTTACACTGACTCTCCATCGCATTAGTTAGTTCCTTTAAATAAGAATGACACCTTTTAAAATAACTTCTCATTTTATACTTGTGACGATGCTATAATTTTATCGCTACAGAAATCTCACGACATGTGTCACAACTTTTAAGCAAAAACAAAGTTCTCTTTTAACTTTTAACACCACATAAATAACAATAGTGGAATAGTAGATTTTATTATCTACAAACCAAAATATCCGCATTAGCTCTTCATGAAAGGAGAAGGAAAAAAAGTAGAGAGTATTTATTTAAGTGAACTAAGTATATAACAGTACTAGATTATACTCCAAAAATTCATGAAATTGACCATCATAAACCAAAAGTAACCAAAGAAGGGCGCAAGATGGAGAGAGAGGAACTAGCCTCCAGAAAATCTGGAATATTATTTTTTCTTTTAAAGAAAGTTCTGGAGAAGCAATTCGTTTTTCCTCTTAAAGATTTTGAGGATATTTCTAATACAACAGATTGTTGGAAAGAAACAAGCAATACCAAATTGTAAGATTAGGCAAATAGTGAAAACAAGCCTAAGTCTAAATCTATTTATGTCCATTGTTTTCTATTATATCAATAGTCAAAAGTTTAACCTTTAATTTTTTCACACTAAATTATTTTATTTTAAATTCTGAATTCATAATCATGAAAATATTATAAATAATAAATTAAATAATTATAACAATGTAACGGTTTGAATCCAGTAAATCTGAATATTTTGAGATAATAAAGGCAATTCTTCCCAATCTACTTGAACCAAGAGTAGACAATAAATTAACACAAACGGTGATACATGCATCAACTATACCACAACAAAATATCAAAGCAAGCAAAATAAATCAAATGCAAAAGACACCTTACGTGAAAAACCTCCTTCAAGGCGGAGAGGAAACAACCATGGGACCTCCGGCCCACTAAAGCTCCACTAATAATCAACAAGAGTCACAATAATGTTCTCCAAATGGCTACAACATCACTGTCAAATACGGAACAACAATACACAAAAGATAGCACCAAAACTAGTGAAGAAAGGAGAGAAATCACCCAAAAAAATGAGTTACTACTCGTGCTCGAAAACTGGAACTACGGACCATAAAATCCAATCTACACCATTGAAATTCAAGAACAAGATATTATGAACTCTCAGTTCAAATTTGAGCACGATCCAACGGTAAACGAATTAAAAACGCAGTTTGAAGCGGACTGTTGTAACTGATTTTCACTAGTGCGAAAATCACTTCTCTCACTTTTTCTCTCTATATGTCTACTGTAAAATAACTCTTGTATTCATGAAATAAGACCTAAGTTGGTCATAGAAAAGTCCAAAAAAAACCCAACACAGATATCCTAAATTTTGTATTCTGGTGTCCAAGAAATGAAAATCTATCCTTTTGCTCACATTAATTGTATTTGCCACTTGGGTTAATTTACCAACGTTACGCAACAATATATGGGAAATAGGAATTTCACATTAGGTTAGGACTTAAATTAAATTATCACTGTGATGAAGCTTTTTATTCCCCCCTCTTTCAGAAGCAACATTTTAAAAGATAAAATAACCTTAATTACATCTCCTAATGTTTTGTGATTCTCCTTTCCTTTGCAGGCTTTTTGTGATTCAGATTAGGCTACCCATGCCCATCCAAATCCTTAGAATTAGTCAGTGCTTCTTTATTATGTTGGGGGCCTTGTCCCTCTATGTTGGAAGTCAGAGAAACAGCTCTTTCACTTTAATGGCTAAAGTTATGCGTTCAATGGGTAGTTGAATTAAGTTGGTTATAGACTTTTCCATGATTTGTCTATTTTTTGCTGGAATCCTATCTTGGTGATAATCATGTGACAGTTTGATATTGCCAAGAATCTTTTCTAAAATGAGCCTACTAAATTGGATTTCCACTTTGCTAGTAAAAAAGAACTCTTCGAAGGATTGATTCCTTATGTTTTGTTCCGTCTGTCCAGTAGCGCACCAACATTTTCTAACTAACTTGCAATGTGTTCATCTTTCCCACTTTAATTTCAACTTGTGGGGTTGGTGGTTGTTGGGTGGTAATAGCGCAGGTTAGCCACTATTCAGCTCTTTAATTGAACGTAATTACTATCATGGAGTCTCAATTTCCACACGTAAATTAAAACTCTATAATAATGTCTTGGAATTATATTTGTAGAATTTGAAACTTCATGATAGTTTATTTCACAGACATGGACTAAAAAGTGTCTATTTGTGAATTTTATCCGGGGATTTACAGCCGTACCCTATATTTGTGTCACCTTTTAACATATACCTTATTTTTAAAAATTATTAATTTGGTAGCCAGCTGACAAAAAATCCGTAATAATATGACAATTACACCCCTGACAAAAGATATAAAACCAGAAACTTCTACTCGCGTGATCTGCAACCTCATTCGTGAAAAAAGATCTCATCTTCTCCTCTCAGCAACTTTATAAAAAATAGAAATTTTTTCAGATTCATCTTCAGAATCACACTTGTATGAAGTTGTTTCACCTTGAAGCTAAAACTTCATGCTAATGTAGCATGAAGTTGTTTGATGTTGAAGTTAAAACTTCATGCTAATGCATGCTGAAATTATTTATCTTGCAGTCTATAGTTTTGTCATGAGTTTTATCCGAAACTTCAGTCTAAACATGCTGAAGTTATTTAGTTCATTTGCTAAAATTTCAGACTAAATATGCTTAAGTTATTTAGTTCATTTGCTAAAACTTCAGACTAAACATGCTTAAGTGTTTTAGTTCATTTGCTAAAACTTCAAACTAAACATGCTTAAGTTTTTAGTTCATTTGCTAAAATTTTAGACTAAACATGCTTAAATTTTTTAGTTTATGTGCTAAAACTTCAAACTAAACATGCTTAAGTTTTTGTCTTGCAGTATGTAATTTTCTAATGAGTTTTTACTAATGCATGCTGAAGTTATTTAGTTCATTTGCTAAAACTTCATACCAAAATATGCTGAAATTTTTTCCTGTGGTCTACAGTTTTGTCATGAGTTTTATCCAAAATTTTAGTCTAAACAAGCTGAAATTTTTTAGTTCATTTGCTAAAATTTCATACCAAAACATGCTGAAATTTTGTCCCGCAGTCTAATATTTTATCAATAGTCTTTTATTAAAAAAGGACAAAATCGTCTTTTTAAAACGCTTTTAATAAAAAAATCAAAAAAATAAAATGGGTATAAGTAAAAAAGGGGCGACCAAATAGGGCGCCCCATGAAATTTTTATATTTTATCCGTGTGTTAAATATCAGAAGACCAGGCCCAACTTTGATCCACCTAGTGGCCTACATCTCTCAGCACATTAGGCCCATATCAAATCGTTTTTATTTAGGAAAAACTATATAGCATAATCACTCTAAAAAATAATAGCCGATAAAATATATATTTTTATATATCAATGTATAATATACAAGAAATATACATATTTTATGTATAATCAATGTATATTTTTTATATATTAGCTAGCAGATATAATTATATTTGATCGATCGGCCAAATATAGTTGCTCTTTTATTTTTACGCATTGGGATTAGTTAGCAGCCCCTGTACTCTCCAAGACCAATGGAATGAAAGATTTAGACATAAAGGTCATGATTTAGGCTTAATGGTTTAAAATGGACGTACGTAATTTATTATATAATTTTTTCACACACACGCACACACTTAAAAGCATATGATTTAAGCTGAAAAAGTGTGTGTCACGACCTCAATTTTTCTCCGTATGATGTCGCAATAGCACCTAGTCTCTAAGATTAGGTAAGATTAACATTCATACAGAAATAACTGAAATAAAAAAATAAAGTCTCAAAACTCAGCAACTATATAATATGAAATCTGCAACTCAGCATATACAACTCCCAAAACCCGGAATATACAAGTCACAAGCTCTAATTAGAAGTACTGCATAATCCTATACATCAATATCTATAAAAGAATAAGGAAAACAGAATAGTCAAGGTAGAGGGGGACTCTGAGGCCTACGGATGCTAGCATGTACACCTTGAAGTCACAACACCTAAACTCTCGCTAATGCCTAGGCTGGTAAGAGGTACCTGGATCTGCACAAAAGATGTGCAGAAATATAGTATGAGTACACCACAACGGTACCCAGTAAGTGTCAAGCCTAATCTCGGTAGAGTAGTGACGAGGTCAGGTCAAGGTCCTATTGGAATAAATTATAAGAAGAATGTACAAGTATATGGCAGTGTAGTAATAAAATTGAAACAACAAAAAGCATATCAAGATCAACTACACGGAACTAAAGCAAATAGTGCAATACGGAGAAGACAAGAAATAATATGCTAAGAAAACAAACAATCAAAGACAAGTGCAACAATAGAGAGATACCAAAAAGAGTCACTACCGAGGTACCGCCCCGTCGTCTCAAATCATAAGAATAATTCAAAATCTTTTCTTATATCACCGCGAGAACCTTTGCATTTAGTTTAAAAATTATTTTTCCGAAATAGCATTGTACGTTTTAACTCACCTTATCACACCGCATGGCTTCTAGTAGTTCCCCTACTAGCCACGCGTATCAAGCCCACCTTATCGCATCACATGCGTTTCAACCCCAAAAACCTTATATCACCGCATGCGTATCAATATCACAACGTATCACAAATCTCACCTCAAGTGCCCAATATCACAACTTGCCACGTAAACCAACAATAATAGTGTTTTCATAATAGAGAGCCCATGGATTAACCACAATTTACACAAGAGTCTCAACAACAATGACTAGTAGTGAATAACTCAAGAAGAATAGTATTTCACAACTTAACACTTTGCCTCAATGCAAATCACGACCTTTATAACTCAATACCAACTTCAACAACAAGATATTCCAATAATAACAACTTCAAGTAAAGAGTTCAACGACTAAATAATGAATAGGAATAAAGGAAACAAGAACTTCAACTAAACATGTAAAGCAATTAGCAAGTAAGAGATAAGACACGTAGACATATGAACATATACTAGAAATGATGACTATAACATGTTAAGGTAACTCAATTAAGGCATGAAAGGAATCTACATAGCTAAAACAGGTAATTTCTATATTTAGCCCATGTACACACTCGTCACATTGCATACACGACTTTCACATAGCAAAATTATCACAACCAACACAAATTCTAAGGGGGTAATTCCCCCACACAAGGTTAGGCAAGTCACTTACCTCAAATCACGCAAACAGAATCCACTAATAGGTCTTTTCCTCGATTTTCCATCTCTGAACGACTCGAATCTAGCCAAAACAATTTCATACCATAAATATAAACTATAGAAAACTAATTTAAACAATAAAATTACGATCTTTGCAACGAAATAAAACGTCAACTCAAAAATTCAACCTGGGCCCGCGCCTCGAAACCTGACCAAAATTACAAAATCCAAACACCCATTCGTTATCGTGTCCAACCGTACAAGAACTACTCAAATTCGACCTCAAATTGCCTTTCAAAACTCAAAACTTTAGTCTAGGAAGTTTTTTTTAAAAACTATTTTCCCCCAAATTTCCAACTCAAATCCCTAATTAGATGATGAAAATAGTAATAGACTCATAAAATATAGTCCAATCCGGACTAGAATCACTTACCCTAACAATCTTCTTGAAGAACCCTCGAAAAATTGCCTCACACCGAGCTCTCTAGGTCCAAAATATGAAAAATGAGATGAACTCTCTTTTTTGAAATTATAATCTGTTGCCCAGTGATTTCTTCTTCGCGAACACGGAAGGTGCCTCGCGTTCGCGAAGCACAAAAATGCTGCTGCCCAAATTCCTTTTACGCGAACGCGAGAACCCACTTGCTAACGCGATGACCAAAGATCCCAAGCTTCGCGAACGCTAAGCCTCACTCTCGAACGCGTAGACCAAATGTGTGAGGTCCCCCCCCCCCCCCCAGTCTTCCTCTCCTCTTCGTGAACGCGGCTCCCTGTCCGTGATCACATTGTACAAACACTCTGAACCTTTGCGAACGTGAAGGGTAAATTTCCACCAACCCCTGAAGACTCTACGCGAACGCAGAAAAGCCTTCGCGAATGCGTAGAAGGAAACCAGACCTGTAGAAAAACTAGTAGCTTCAGCAATCCTTAATGTTCCAAAATGCGCCGAACATGGTCTGAATTACACCCGAGGCCCCCTGGGACCTCAACCAAACATACCAACAAGTCCTAAAATATCATACGAACATGCTCGAAGTATCAAATCACATCAAACAATATTAGAACCACGAATCGTGCATCGATTCAAGCGTAATGAACTTATGAACTTCCGAATTTCAAAACTAATGTTGATTCGTACCAAAACAACTTCGATTGACTTCAAATTTTGCACATAAGTCATAAATGACATGACAGACCTATTTCAATATTCGGAATCGAAATTTGACCCCGATATCAATAAAGTCAACTCCCGGTCAAACTTTCCAACCTTCCAAACCTTTAACTTTCCAACTTTCGCCAATTCATACCGAGATGATCTACGAACCTCCAAATCAATACCCGGACACACTCCTAAGTCTAAAATCATCATACAGAGCTATTGGAACCGACATAACTCTATTCTGGAGTCATCTACATAAAAGTCAAACTACAATCAACTCTAGCAACTTAAGCCTCCAACTTAGGGATTATGTGTCCCATTTCACTCCAGAACTCACCCGAACCAAAACCAAACTGTCACGACCCAAATCGATGGGCCGCGACAGATGCTCGAGTCCTACCTATAACAACATCAGGCGATGACTCCTGATCATGTCGTCCTGCCAACGCATAAATGTGGTTCTGAGGACCGCTCGAGCTCCGCCTCTACCACGACTAATTGGTGCTTGTGAACCTTGCCCAGGGGGCGTACTGATGATGACAAACCAGCTACAAATCCCGTTGGCTGAGCTATGCTTGCATCACCTCTTGTCGGACAATCCCTCATAACGTGGCCCAGATAACCACAAGTATAACAAACACTTAACCCATACGACACTGCCCGGCATGCTGCTTACCACACTGAGCACATCGTAGCAAGGGCGGCCTCATTTGACTTGACTCACCCCTATACTGAGAACCTGAGGCCCTGAAATTCTGACCAGGCCCTGAATATGTGGAACGCATCGTGGCAAGGGCGGCCTCATCTGACTTGACTCACCCCTATACTAAGAACCTGAGGCCCTGAAATTCTGACCAAGCCCTGAATATGTGGAACGATCAAATCTCTTACCGCCAAACTGAGGGGGCATGCTAGCCGATGGCTGGGCTGGATACCTCGGGTATTGTGGTCTTTGACCACCTCGAAACTCACCAGAAGGACCCGAAGACCTCGCTCTCTTATTATGGGCCCTATCATGCTCACGATCGACTCTCTGCTTCTGCTTACACTCCTCTACACCCTGAGCGTATGCCTGAATACGAGAAATATCCATGTCTGGCTAAAGTGAGACTAACATACAATCGTTAAGAAAGTGTGGCTCTAATCCCATCACGAACCGGTGAACCCTATCCTCCATCTTAAATACAATAGTGGGAGCATACCTAGCCAACAAATCAAACTAAAGACTGTATTCTCGAACACTCATGTTACCCTGCCGAAGGGTCAAGAACCTATCAACTCTGGCCCGTCTAAGCTCTGGTGGCAGATAATGATGAAGAAAAGCTTCTGTAAACTCCTGCCATACTGCTGGAGGGGCATCCTCACCTCTGGACAATTCCCAAGACTCGTACCAATTAATTGCAACATCTTGGAGTCTATAGGAAGCTAGATTAATTGACTCAGTCGCAGTGGCCTTCATTACCCTCAACGTCCTCTGCATTCTATCAATAAATACCTGAGGGTCTTCATTTGGATCTGCCCCAGTGAATACCGGAGGGTCCAAATTAATGAAATCACGAACCCTCGCGTTGACGTACCTATCTGTATGACCAATACCTACTTCCTAACACCGAGCCTGCGCAATTACTAATCGGGTTAATAGCTGAATAACATCTCTCATCTCCTGACCCAATGCATCCGGTTGAGGGGATGAACGTACAGGGACGGGCGCTAAAGCTGGTGCCTCTCGGAGCTCTCCTGGAGGGGGCGGGGTATGTGAAGTCTGAGTTGGAATCTCACTATGAGACTCTCCCCAAGCCCTAGTCACTCGTGACGCTCGACTAATAATCTCACCAGCCATAGACTTTCCCTTCTGGGCGGTTGTAGTCTTTGGAGGCATCGCTGAAAATATAATATATCGTTAGGAACATGAATTCTTATATCGCACGATCTAAGATAAGAAAAGAGGATAACGTCATATATGTCCTGTAGCCTCCCGTTTATAAGTGTGGTGCACAACACACCCATAAACAAGACTCTACTAGACACAGTCTGTAGACAACCCTAGGACAGAACTGCTCTGATACCACTTTTGTCACGACCCAAACCGATGGGCCACGACGGATACCCGAATCCTACCAGTCGAACATCCTTAAGCATACGTCTAAGATATAAAAATAAATAGTGTATGTGAGGGAAACCTGCCCAAAAGACATATATAGATAGACATACGAAATACAGTGGGGCGAGCCGGCAAGGCTGCTATAGACAACTATATATACCCAAAACTGAAAGCCGACAAGGCCACATACTATCAAACTATACATAACTGTCTACAGACCTCTAATATAAAATACAACTGTACAAGGACGGTACTGGGCCACGTCATACCCACATATGTATACAAGCATATCATACCAAAATCAAAAGCAGTTCCGGATCAAGTGGAGTATGTCAACTCTCGCTGATCGGGAATCCTAAGAAGGGGGACCGTCGACTTGCCTACCTGCACCTGCGGGCATGAAACCCAGGTCCCGGGAATAAGGTGTCAGTACGAATAATGTACTGAGTATGTAAGGCATGAAAATCAATACATAAAGACATAGATGAAACATGGAGTAAAGAATTCCACTTGAAGTCTAAATAAGTTTGTGAATCCTGAAACATTTATAATGTAATGCACGTGCGTATAAATGTCGTATCATGCATAGGTATAGGTGTACATAACATCATCAAGTCTCTGAGGGCATCCCGTCATATCGTCTCGGCCACTGTGGGCAACATCATCAACATATACCAACTGATCAGGTGGTAGTGCGTATATAACGCCGTAACCTTTTTCCATATTCCATATACATATATTTACATATATATAACGACATCTGATCATGGGTCAATGTATATGTATAAATGAATGAAATGCATGAAAATATGTTAATAATCTCAATATTCCTTTCGGATAAACTTTATTAACTGCGTATTATTCTGAGACCCATGAACAAAAGATATAATAATATATCACATGGGGAATTAAGAACACAGAGACCCCTAGTATTTCTATGAATAGAGTCGCTTATAAAAACTGTGCGTTTGCTCGTTTCTTCTGTATAATTTGGATCATGCCAAAAAAAAAGGGATAGCCTTAACATACCTGGAGTAGGAAAAAATTCGTATGATATTCTTGAAAAGGGTTGCACCATACTCCTTTAGAACCACAAAATTTTACGTTGCTAAAGTTCTAATAATTCTCGTTGGATTTTTATTTTTTTGTGTGTAGGAAATGGTTGAAGAATCACGTTGCTAATGTGGTGTTTAGAATCTGATTGAAGTGTTGTATTCCAAATATGATGTGTTGCTAACATTCTGACATGAAGTCTTTGTATTCAAAATCCTAGAAATGAATATATTAGGTTGAAATTAATATCCTAGAATGAAATGTGTCTTGAAATTAATGCATTAGGTTGCCACCTAATCATAAATGACCAAGAGTCATTTGTCTAATATGTGGCTTGCTGCCACGTGGGGGTGGGGTGAAAATTTTAAATCTTTATCCAACTTATTAGTTAATAAGGTAATGTCTTGTTACCCAATAATTAACCAATTACCCACATAATTAAGAATTATCTCAAATTACTTAAAATACTACTCATTTTTAATATACTTTATATATCATACTATCATGGTCATATGGTATCTTGTATGGTACTAGTCCATAAATATCGGGTATTATAGCTCGGACCGTATTTTACTCCAAATCGACAACTTTCAACGAAACTCATTTTCTTTAATTCGTGTATCATTTACCCTTCATGGCACTTACTTATCGCTTGTTATAAATAGCATAAATACGTTAACCTCAAGATAATCTCATCCCCGGGTCTACGTCGATTAACTGAAGGAGAAACTTTAACGTACGAAAACGCGAGATGTAACACAAACACCCCGGCAAGTCACATAATAATGATACAACATAGAGGAGACAATAAATAAGGGATCAAGTCTAAAATACTCAAAACGATCGGCCGGGTTGTTAGAGTGAGCAATGGTACCTACAATCAATTAGATTTGCTAATGTATGGAAAGAATATTATATAGAGTGCTCAAAAACTAATTAAGAAAGAAAAGACAATCATGATAAAATTGAGCCTATCATTGATAAAGCAGTTCTTCCGTCAATGGTGGAGTTTCGTTCGTAATGAGGGTACATCCATTTTCTTAACTTTCTTGGAATAAAATTAACATATAGGAATATTACATTATAAGTATTATAAGCAACAATTTGTTATAGCTAATAAAAACAGATATGAAAGATTAATTAACTCTTTGGTTTCAGTGTTACAAGTTGTTTGCTCGATTTTTTTTAATTAGAATAATATGATGTCCAACCTTGACTACTGATGCGTTAGTAGACGTAGTGATCAGAAACTGCTTTCAAATAAGTTTCTAGCCTAGTGTCACGTCCTTAGACTTAAACTAAGCGCACATGCGACACTTGCTTATGTTTTTGCACAACTCGCTCACGATCTTGCTATGCCAAGTCAGCTGAAAATACTGCACTCAAGATCGCTAAAGGAATGTTAGATAAGAAAGACAAGAGAAATTTGCCAAATGAAACTTTTTATTATAGAAAACTTGATTTGTTTTTGCTTGGTGAGTTACAAATAAATAGCCCCCTTTATATACTAGTCTCCTAGGGGCTAGTGAGTAAATAATAATTATTACGCAAGACTCTTATTATTTACAAGTAAGTCCCTTCTCTAGAATTTTTTACATAGCTAGAATCTTCTAAGTACTTTCCTAGCAATTCCATAGGGTTCTAAGGTCTTCCATGAGAAATCTCTATATTTCTCTAGAACCTTCCCGTGTGTGCTAGTCTATTTCATATGTAAGCTTTCCATATAACCGAAATATATGCCAAGTGGCACCTATGTGGCATGATGATGTGGCGGTCCATGACACTCTCCCCCACCCAATTTTGTGTCGCCCTTGGCACAAAGCATCGATACGTACAACTTTGTCCATTAGCCATGATGCCCTGTGGAGCGGTTCGTCTTCCCATATCACAAAGTACTGGTCATATTTCTTCTTGCCCTATTTGTACTTTGGATGACTAGCAATGGCCTCGATCCTCCGCCCATCAGATGCCTCTCCTTGCTCTTGGCTTGAATCTCCCCATGACTCAACCAAGTCTAGCAGCTTCTCAAGCATCGGGTCCATGCTTCCACTCCATATTTGGCTGTCCTTTGTGGTCCCAGCCCTGCTAGCAAACTTGACCTCTCTGCTTGGTGCATCGTCTAAGTCTGATAGCGTGCCATTACTTTGTAATTCGCCATCCTCTTCAACTATGTCCGCCCAACTTTTCTTGCTGCCACCATGCTCCATTTGCAGGGTGCCAATATAGGCTTTGGAATCCCTAACTTTCGGCTTAGATTCCAAGCACATCCTTCCAATGCAGGCGGTCCCTCCTGTGTCACCCTTGTATGCCTAAGCAAAGTTCCTGATCATTGCTGCAAGCTTCCCCAACTCTGGGCATTCACTTTTCCAATGTGATCATTTACAGAAGTAGCACCCTCTTTTAGGCATGTACTCGCTACCATTTTTCGCCCCTTACCATTTCTCTTGGGCTTCTATCCGTTATGGGAGGACCTCTTGTCATTGCCCTTATATACCTCGGCTATGCCTTTCTCGTTGTCCTTGTCATGATCTCCCTCACCCCTCTCGGTGTTGTTTTTTTTGGACTTGGCAGGCTCCATCTTGAAGTCAACAAACGACTCGGCTACCGCTATGGCCTCATCCACATTGGCTACTTGATGTCTTCTTAACTCCTGTTTTGCCCAATTTTGTAACCCATACATAAAGTAGAAGAGGGAATCTTCCTCAGATAATGACGGGATTTGCAACATTAAGGTACTGAACTCGCGGACATACTCTCGAATTGTGGCCGTCTGTCGGAGTTCCCTTAGCTTCCGCCTAGTATCGTACACCACATTCATGGGGTAGAATTTCTTCTTTAACTCCTTCTTCAACTGCTCCCATGTCTCAATCTTGTTTAGCCCCCTCTCTATGTCAGTACACGTTTGACGCCACCATAATGCGGCAATCTCTGAGAGGTACAATACAATGGTATTGATCTTAGCCTCTTCGTCCCTCACCTTTCCGTGCTTGAAGTAGTTCTCCATGTGCCAAAGAAAGTTTTCCACTTCTTGTGAATCACAAACAATTTTGAATACCGGTGGCTTGGGAGCTTCGATCTTGGCCTCCCTCGTCATAACAACATTGTCGTTTGCCTCAGTCATTCCAGTATCAATATGCTCATCGATTGACTCTATCTTTGCCTTCATTGCATCGATAGTACTCAAGGCCTCCATGAGTCTGCATTCCAATATAGTGATGATTTGCCTTAGCTCCATCTCAGTCTGTGTACGTCCCTCCAAGTCATTTCAGATACTCTCAATCTCCTCAAGAGTGTGTCCCTCAAGAACACTAAGGGTGCTTTCCACCTTCCCTAAGCGTTGGCCAAATATCTCCATGGTATCCATTCCCGCATTTACCTCTATCACCCACTCTTTACATAGCGAGACGTCCTCCGATAGGACCACCACTGCATCCTCACTCGCCTCAATGACATATGGTTCTTGGTATGTAAGCCATTCGTTTGACGCAATCTCGGGCGACACCTCCTGGATCTTGTTGGTGAAATTTCTCTTTTTGTTACAGCCCTTCTTGCCACTGGATGACGTTGGCTTGGGTGTTGGCAGCATTAATTTCTCCGCCGTTCTCCATTCCCTTAGTTGCAACCTTTGCTCTGATACCACGTTGTCACATCCTTAGACTTAAACTAAGTGCACATGCGACACTTAACAATTTGCTCACGTTCTTGTACAACTCGCTTACGATCTTGTTATACCAAGTCAGCCAAAAATACTATACTCAAAATCGCTAAGGGAATGTTAGATAAGAAAGATAGGAGAAATTTTCCAAATGAAGTTTTTATTGTAGATAACTTGATTTGTTTTTGCTTGGTGAGTTACAAATGAATAGTCCCTTTTATATACTAGTCTCCTATGGGCTAGTGAGTAAATAATAATTATTACGCAATACCCTTATTATTTACAAGTAAGTCCCTTCTTTAGAATTTTCTACATAACTAGAATTTTCTAAGTACTTTCCTAACAATTCTATAGGGTTCTAAGGTCTTTCATGAGAAATCTTCATATTTCTCTAGAACCTTTCCACATGTGCTTGTCTATTTCATATGTAAACTTTCTATATGACAAAAATATATGCCAAGTGGCCCATTTGTTGCATGATAATGTGGTGGCCATGACACTAGTCATAATAATAATGGAGTGATTTCTGGACAGGCAAGGAGATTATATTGGCAGAGATAATGCAGCATACTTTTCATCCTTTTCTCTTTTTGCTTTTATTTTAAGGGGTTAACATGATAGTCACCACTTAATATTACTGTAGGAAAGTCATTAATCTACTTGTTGTAATGAAAATTACTCATTTGTATTTAAATATCACAAAATTAATAAATTATTTTTTATAACGAAAAAGTCAATCAACTTTGTAAAGTATTACAAAAAGTTATTATGAGAAAACAAAAAAGGATTTATATGATACTTAGGTATGGTTGAATAACCTTTTAAAAAGATATTGGCTAATGACTTTCTATGATACTTAGGCAAAATTGAGTGATTTTTTGTTCCAAAAATAATTAAACTAGTGACTTTCTGTAATATTTAGGCAAATTTAATTGATTTTTTTGTTACAAAAAATAGTTTAATGATTTTTAATAAAAGTTAAATGGCCATTCGTGAAATTACCTCAATTATAAGTTACCTGAATGTTTATTTCAAAAAGAAAATACTTCTAAAATGCAGTCATGGAATACCAATAAGTTGGATTAGTAAAATTTATGGTACTTTAGATTTTTTATTTCTCTGAAACACATTTCTAATGTTCCAAATATACTTTTAATATGGTGTGATATTGTCCGCTTTGAGCCAACATCGCACGATTTTTCCCAAAATGCCTCACACCATTAATAGTATCCAACTCCTTATAAGTAGTTTTTTTTTTCTTTTTTACATTTGAGGTGGGACTTTGTTCGCACACACCCAACAATTTTCCCCTTGAACTAAGTTCATGACCCATCACCATTCATGGACTAATTTAGAGATTTAACTATGTGTCACCCATATGATTTTGAGTATTTACGATCACCGAAGCTCAAAGACTGTGTATGCGTCTTGAGAGTTACGAGTAAAGGTCGTAAACCCCGTAGACGGGCAAAGGCACTAAGCCCGGGACCCACGCCACACTCCACCATCTTTATAGTCTCGCCAAATCATTGGCTCTAATACCAGTTGTTTGGCTAAAATGACCCAAAAATACTCTTAACATGATATGATATTGTCCGTTCTGAACTTAACCCACTTTGCCTTATAGCCCACTAATATCAAGACATATAAATATGACTTATTTTAAGTCAGAAACATAACAAGAGAAAAAACATAAGGGGCAGTCGATTTTAAAGCCTTGTGATCTACTCCAATTAGCTCGTTCCGGCTCGTTAATAGTTGGATCATACTGAAATTTTGACTGAGTGTTCTTAATATCTTGATCTTTTATTTGAACGGTGGAGATCGGATTTGGAGGCCTGTAGGATCCAGTTTCGACCCCCGAACAACATGCCCGTTTTGTGAATTCTCCTCTTTCTTCAATTGATTTGTTGTTGCTCTTGTTGTTATTGTTGCTCCGTATTTTACACTTGTTGTGTAGCCAATTTAGAGAACTTTTGTAACCCTCTTATTGTTATAGTAGAGGTTTTTTGTATCTTTGTGACCCCGTGGATTTTATAGGTTTTCCACGTAAACCTTGGTGCCTCGTGTGTTTGATTATTTACCTTCCATATTTGTGGTGGTTGATATAATTGCTGCCCATATATGTTTGTGTTTGAATTTGTTTGTATTCTCTTGGTTCAAATAAATTGGAAAAGTTTGACTTAGAATATTATTCCGCTTCTATCTCGTCGTGCACATTGCTTGTGCTTATTATTTCCCAACAAAGTGGAGCCCAACAATTTCAATAGACAATTACTTACAACTTATACTAGTTCCTTTTTATTGACCTAATAGTATATGAATGATCCATTGACGCTGTCAGTGTCTATATAAGTTAAATTCTACTAGAATTTATAGACGGCGAAGTGGCGTCTATGATCGAAGTAAGATTTGTAAGACTTCAGTTTTATGATTTTTCTTTTAAGTTGATCATGATGAGACTGGAGATTGGAGATCACTGAAACTTTGTATAAGAACCAAATCTATTTGCTAGGTAATATTGGACAGTCCATGCTTGTTAGCTGACATGCTTTTAGGAAAATAAGTGTAAAAACCTAATACTGTCCTATCAAATTACTGATGTAGAATGCAATGTAATGCATTCCACTGTGGTTCCTTCCTTGGTTTCCAGTATTTGATCCTTATTTACTTTCCTCTCTGCTTCTCTATTCTTTCCCCATAGGACCAAGTAGAGTCCACCAACTAGCAATATTCCTCCACAAACACTGCCAAAACAAAGTACAGAAAATTGAGCTTTTGAAGTTTAATTATACTGAGGAAATTAAAGGGTTGATTAATTTAAGTTGAAATTAGAAGGATAATATATGATTATGGACCTTCCCATATAAAGTGTTTCCTTCCACAAAAATGCTGACACTATAGCAGTTATGATAAGTGATAATGGAGTGAACATGGCTGTGAATACTGGTCCTTTCTTCTCTACTGCCCAAAGCTGTAACCAGTATGTTATCCCTGTAACAATCACACCCTGCAATGTTTTCTGCTGAATGAATTATTAACTACAAAGCAAAAAACTAAACTTAAACAATATAAAATAAAAACCATAAACAAGGATTTCAATTGTTTGTGGATGAGAGTACTCTTAGTAGCTTAGTTGGTTGGTTACCTGAACTTTCACATTGTTGGTGAGGATATGATTCTCCACCTTCTAATTCCCCTCCCCCATTTCCCCCTCTGTATAATTAAAAAAAAATTACTAATTTCTTTTTGCGGATACCAATAAAAAAGTGATTTAACTTGTATACAAACAAAGTAAGAAATTTTTGCACTAGTAAGACGGTTTTAACTCGTTGGAGCATATTGCTTTCCTTATTTTTCATGTTTGAACGGTTACATGTATTTATCTTTAGATGACTTGATAGTGTAAAAATCGTTGTTCTAATCGTTGTTTTATAGAAATAACTCATAAAAACAGTCTCAATCCTAACAGGAGGTTGTATGTATATTAGAAAACATACACAGTAAGCCACAGAAAAAAGATTGATGTCCCACTTGAGCTTCCATGCTGATATGTTCCTTTCCATTGCCATTGCCCAAACTGATGATTGTATGCAGCTAAACAAGCAGTATAGGGTGGCAAGACGTAGCTTTGCCGAATATTGTTTTATAATAGGGACCTAAGAGAAGCAATATGTGTCAATTAATCAACATATTGTAATTCTTTTTTCCAAATTTTTCAATTTAAACACAAGGATGTGGCTGAAGAATTACATGTAAAATGAGCCACAGAGACCATGTTATGTTAGCTAAAAGCATGACTAGTGAACCTTTTATCCATTCTTCCTTCAAAGTATAATGAAAATTTGAGCTATGAGTTCCCTTTGTGTTCCCCATAGACCAATTCATGAAGTTTAAATGTGGTCCTTTAACTAAGGCAAACACCAAAGCTCCTGAAACACAAATTGAAGAACCCAATACTTTTGCCATTCCATGTGACTGCTTTATTGATAGAGTCTCCACCCTATATGTTTGATTCAAAACAAAGAGAAAAAGATCGAAGACAAAAACAGAGAATATTAGCTACATATGGTTCCTTTTATCCTCGATATAATTAAGGCTGCTTAGGTAGTTTTGAAGTGTGCCTACCTTAGGATAATTGCCATAACAAAAGTTATGGATGGAATTATGTTAGTGGTGGCTGCAGCAAAGGTTGCTGTTGTATAGTGTATGGAGAAGTAGTAGAGATTCAAACTTAGAGTGCTGAAAATGTCACAAAATTAATCCAGTGAGGCTAAGAAATTTACAAACAATAGTTCAAGAAATTGAATATTTAACAGTGAACTTACCTAAGAAATGACATCAGTAAGATCTTGAACAGGATGTTGTAGGATAAAGGAACCGCAGTCTTTCTATTTAATTGAAAAAGATGAACATATAATAGGTTTTATAACTCAATAATTAAGTTCTCAAATATGAAATGGACCTAGTAAGAGATAGATAAATTAAAACAAATTGTGGGACAAATTAACCTCTCGAAGAAGGCAGCGAGTGGCGCCAACGCGAGGACAGCAAATGCTTGACGATAAGTAACAAATACATAAGGATTCATCCCTTCAGATATTGCAGCTTTAGAAAACAAAGCCATGCCTGCGAAAATCATTTGTGTGAGGAGCATGGCTATATTAGCTTTATGCTTTTCTATTGAAATAGCACAACCTAGTAAATGCTTCATTTTCAGGTCTATTTGGTTTCTTGGACATCAATGCATTGCAGACTCTTCAATTTATAGAGAAACTTGTAACCAAAACGTTCATTTATGTTGTGCTGTTGATCAGTTAAGTGGGGTCAAGGTTCATTTTAGCCCTTCTGATGACTAACTGACTATTCAAAAAGCTAATGTCTCTGAGTAAGTCAATTGAGATATGTTAACTTTGTATATATGCAGACTAAAACCAGCTTTTAATGATAAGTTCTGTGATTGATTGTTCTGCTAAACTTGTTAGCTGTAATTTTTTTTTCAGTTGAGAAAATCTTTTTCTATCATTCTGTGTTATACAGTAGCCAGAAGGATGAAGTTACCATATTTTAGATTGTCGTTAAAGTGTTGCAAGAGCCACGTTTGACACTTAAGTTTTTGTTACATTATTGACATATTTAGGCATGGAAAGTAAGTTGAATGGATTTGTACTAGCAGAAATGTCTCCCCGCATTGGTCTCATAAAGCAGAACACTCTATTGAAAAATTAAATTTAGCCAATATCCTATGGTTTGAAAGGTTTAGTCCTATAAGCAAGAATTACGAGCTTGACTATCCAAATCACTTTGAGAGTGCTCCTTCGAATTGTTATCTCAAAGACTAGATATTCTTCTCTATTTTGCTAGTACTTAACTGGTAATAGGCACTCTTACTGTGACACCCATAACGGAGGGTGAGCCGATGACGACGGATCAAAGAGAATGACTGACAAGCTTCTAGGCTGGCAAATTTCTGGAAGAAGGGCTAGGCGAATCCTACATCGAAATGGGAGATGAAAGTAAAGAGCTTTATAACGCATAACACAAGTTTACATGACACGCACGCTTTTTGGCTCGATAGTGTAGCCCAAGGGACAAATCAATGAGGTCTATTGGGCCAAAGCGAAAAATACGTAATATGGGCTTGGGCTGTGATACTTACTATAAGGTTGGAGAGGTACAACTCGTTGGTGGAGCACTGAGATCCAATCCGAAAAAAACAAAGGCACAAGCTTTAGATTTATCAACAAATAATAAACATTTCACGAGAAAATTAAAGAATGCTTTTTTATGTAAATCTCAAAGAAAGGTATAGTTAACAACTAAAATAGTCATTCCAAGTTTGTTTCTTCCAATTTGCAGAAAGATCAATTAAATAGTCTTGGTCCAGAATAATAATATATATGCAGTTATGCACTATCAATTATATAAAGTTTGTTTTTACAAGAATTAATATTGTAATAATGGTTTTGTTTTTTCACTTCAATGCCGTAAGATTTCAGGGTCACTCCATCTACAATATTGACAAGTTAAATATACCTCATCTATAAGCTCTTGATATTTTTTGTGTCTTTAGACTCTTAAATAGCAAAAATAACATAATTAAATCTCGACTCTTGATCAATTACAAAATTTTTTGTGATGACCCGATCATCCCTCAACTCTTCATCGTATCTCATTCCCCCCCCCCCCCTTATCTTTTCGTAGGTTTTATACAATAACAACAACAACCCAGTATAATCCTATTAAAGGGGCCTGGGGAGGGTAGTGTGTACGCAGACCTTAATAGTCATTCCAAGTTTCTTTCTTCCAATTTGCAGAAAGATCAATTAAATAGTCTTGGTCCAGAATAATAATATATATGCAGTTATGCACTATCAATTACATAAAGTTTATTTTTACAAGAATTAATATTGCAATAATGGTTTTGTTTTTTCACTTCAATGCCCTAAGATTTCAGGGTCACCCCATCTACAATATTGGCAAGTTAAATCTACCTCATATATAAGCTCTTGATATTTTTTGTGTCTTTAGACTCTTAAATAGCAAAAATAACATAATTAAATCTCGACTCTTGATCAATTATAGAAATTTTTGTGATGACTCGATCATCCCTCAACTCTTCATCGTATCTCCCCCTTATCTTTTCTTAGGCTTCATACAACAACAACAACAACAATAATAACAACAACCCAGTATAATCCTACTAGTGGGGTCTGGGGAGGGTAGTGTGTACGCAGACCTTACTCCTACCTAGAGGTAGAAAGGCTGTTTCCGATAGACCCTCGATTCCCTCCCTCCAAGAACTCCCCACCTTGATCTTGTAGTGACTCGAATTCACAATATCTTGATTGGAAGTGGAGGCTGCTTACCACTAGAGCAACTCACTCTTATGCTTCATACAAAGAACATCTTGGAGGTGGCTTGCCTAATTAGCAACCTTGTCGAACATCTCTGAGACGGAGGAGAGTGAAGATATTTCTTTTTGGTAATAACTGTAAAAATTACCATTAATAAATACAAAACAATACACCTATAGAGCACCTAAGAAACCAATTTGGTTGCTAAGCCCCTAACAAAACGATTACATAATCTCCTTATCAGTAAACTACATCTATGGGCTCTCTTTGATCCTCTTAGAAAATCTACTCTCTCTCTGTGATCCCTCTTTTTATCTATGCAATTACAAAATTCTTATTTACATTTGTTACTCCAAAGAGCTTTTAGTTTCTAGCAGTCCATGTATGATAGATTGCAGCTCTCCAAATTGCAGTGATCACTTCCTTTTTGAAGTGTTTCCAGTGTCTGGTTTTGATCCATTACAGACTACGCATGACTCCTAGCTTCCTGATAGTTACTCCAATCCAGTTTGCTAAGCTTTCCCTGATCACTTCTATCCAGCTACATTTAGAGAATATGTGTTGTTGTGTCTCCATATGTACATCTTCACATAGGCAGCAACTAGTGTCCTCCATTGGTATATGCAGCCTTACCAATCTTTCTCTTATAAGTAGTTTATCTTGAGCTGCCAACCAAACAATGACTCTGTGTTTAGGTTGCAGCACTGAACTCCAGATCAAGTCAGCTTCTGGAACCTTAGGCATGTTATTCTTCATGGCTAGGTAACTCTTGCTCACTGAATATTTGCTTGTTGAATTCAGCCTATAAATGCCATTCAAATATCAATCGACTATCTTGTTCTTGATTTCATTAAGTTTCTTCTAGTATCAAATACAGTCCACTGGTAGTATATGAGTCCATATGTAAGTAATTTGTTTTCATATAAAATCCATGTATCCATTTAACTCATAACAAGTCCTTCTTAGTAGCCAGTTTCCAGATTAATTTCCCCACTGAGGCAACGTTCTAGGTTTTACTATCTTTGATGTTTAAACCTCCAAATTTCTTTGGAACACACACATATTCCCAAGCGACCAAAGCAATCTTTTTTTTTCCTCAGACCCACCCCAAAGATACTATCTGCACTTTTTATCCACCTCTTTCAAGATGCTCTGTGGCAAAATGAAGACAGCTCCCCAGAAGTCGTAGATTGAAAACAAAACATCATTAATTATTTGTAACCTTCCAGCATAGAAAAATTACCTTGCATAAATTTTAGTGATTATGCTATTTATTTTATCCACTAGTTGATGACATTCCACCCTGCTCCACTTATTTGAGGATAATGGTAGTCCCAAGTATCTAATGGGAAAGGTACATACAGTAAAACCTGTCATGCCTAACAGTTCCTCCCCTACAGATTCATGCACTCCTACTAGGAAGATGCTTGATTTGTCAAAATTTGCCACAAAACCAGTCACCTTGCTAAAATGATTTAAAGCTTCCATTACTCTAGTTACTGAAGCAATATTGCTACCTTTACAAAATATCATTAAATCATCTGCAAATATAAGATGTGTAAGTTTCAGTGCTTTACACATGGGATGCAGTTTGAAAATTGGAAACTCACATATTTTTCTTAATACTCTTGATAGGTACTCCATAACAAGGACAAACAATAAAGGGGAAATTGGATCTCCTTGCCTTAGACCCCTCTTCCTAGCAAAGTACACATATCCTATTCCATTTACCTTCAGATAGAATCTAGTGGATGTGATACATGTTATAACTCTTTGAGTAAAACTTGCTGGGAATCCATACCCTTCTAATGCCTCTTCAATAAAGTCCCAACTATCCATGTCATATGCCTTTCTCAAATAAATATTCATCATACATACATAGATGTATTCCTATTCTAATGCCTTAACAAATTATGAAAAATAAGTACATTGTGAACCAATGGCTTCTCTGCAATAAATCCTGATTGGTTATCAAATACTATATGAGTGATTGCCTTCTCTAATCTAGTACAAAGCATCTTGGAAATATATTTGTACAATACACTGCAACAACAAATGGGTCTATACTGGCTAGCATTTTCTGTAACTTTGACTTTTGGAATCAAGGAAACCATGGTGGAATTTACTTGATTCAACAATTTCCCATTGTTATAAAACTCTAACACTTTTCAGTTATGTCTTTACCTATTATTGCCCATGCAGCTTTATAAAATCCACTTTCATATCCATCCTTACCAGGACTCTTATTACTATCTATTCCAAACATAGATTCCTAAACATCCCTCTCTGTGAAATGCTACACTAACTCAATGTTGTTCTATGCTCAGTGTTGGATAATTCTTCAGCAATCCTGCATAAGCTTTTGTTCTTGATGTTTCCTTCCTCCCCAATAGTTTTTCATAGTACTCCACCAGTATTCCAGCTATAGCATTAGGTTCTGTTTGCAACCTATTATTCTTAAATTGTAGTTGAGTAATAGCTTGTTGCATCTTCCTATATTTTATAACTGAGAAAAAATATTTTGTATTGTCATCACCTAGTTTGATCCATGTTGCCTTACTTCTTTGTTGTAGGAACAACTTATCCAGATAAGATGATTGCCTGTACTTCTGATACTTCACTTTTTCATCTTGCTGAAGCACTGGATCCAAAGGGTTGGCTTGCAAAGATCTTTGAGCGAGAACTAGAAATTCCCTACCTTCACTTGCCTCTATTAGAATGTTTCTGAAATGTTGACCATTCAGTTCTTTCAGCTTCTTTATTAGTAACTTAAGTTTTTTTACCATCTGCAGCATTTTACATCCATCTACTTAGACTTGCCACACCTTTTTTACTTTATCAGCAAATTGAGGATGCTTCGACCAAACATTATAAAATTGAAATGGTTTCTTTACTCTAGGAGGAATATTCAACATAGCAACCTTAATTGAGCAGTGGTCACTTATACTTTCAGGAAGAAATGTGGCTACATAAACAGGTATGTTAAATAGCCACTCATTATTAACAAAAGCCTAGTCTATTTTGAAAACACCATTTGATCTCCTTATTTGTCATTTCATGAATATCGACTACCATGAGTTGGCAGTTCTAGCAATCCACGTAATTTCACACAAGTGTGAAAGTCCAGCAGCTCAGCTAAAGTTGTAGGATTCCCTCCAATTTTATCCTCCTGGTGCAACACTGAGTTGAAATCACCTAGGACCAATCAAGGGATATTACACCATATACTCTGATTCTCCAAATAGCTCCACAATTCCCTCCTTTCTGCCCTTTGGTTAAAAAATACACAAAGGTCAGCATAAATGTCATCTGCATAGGAGTATACCTCACTTTGCAAGTAATTTCTTGTGCTGAACTAGTAACAAGAGTTACATGCTAAGAGTCTTGCCTCCAAGTAATCCAAATTCTACTATTGTAATGATGTTCTAGGTTTGTGACATATTGCCAACATCCAAACAATTTATTTGCTAGACCCTCAATCTTATTAACTTTGACCTTCGTTTCTAATAAACCAACCAGTCTTGCTTCTTGTTCATTGCAAAGGAGTCTGATCTCCTTCTGCTTATTAGGGCTATTGAGGCCCCTTATATTCCAACTTAAAAGATTAACCATTTCCCGAGAGAGGAATAATATGTCCTTCCTCATTTCCAACTGAGTTGATTGAATCAGAGTATTATTCCTTTCTTTGTCAAGAACTTGGAAGGATTTTTGATTGATCATTTGTTGGTTTTGTCTGAACCGCTGCTTTCTTACATTCACTGGAGTAATCCACCCTGTGTTCCGATCAACTGGTCGCCTACTCTGTACATTTGAGTCTTCACTAAGTTGGTAGATGATTCAGCATGTGTCATTCCTCTCTTAGTCATGGCTACTACTTTAACATATTGTATCTTCTCCCGATTCCCTGCTTCTTCAATATCCACCTTTTGTTTCTCCTTCCTCACCTGCTCTCCTTGTTTTGGGCGATCCAGGTTTGGTAACCTTCTTTTTCCTACATTCCTCTTTGGAGTTCCCATACCTACGACAGAAATTGCATAATGTGGGTTTTCAATCATATTGGATCTTTTGTTCTAATAGTACTCCCTTCTCATTCCTAAATATTATCACATTAGGAAGCTTAGCATCCATTTCTACCTCTATAAAAAACCTAGCAAAATTGAGCCCCATTTTTTTTCTCAGTATTATGATCCACAAAAAGTGGTTTCCCAATTAGACTGCCTATTTTTCTTAAGCCTTTAGGACTCCAATATTTGAATTCGAGGCTGGGTAGCTTGATCCATATAGGAACTGTAAGTAGTTCTCTTCTTGTAAATTCCATATCCGGATTCCATATTTAACTATAAATGGTTTGTTGTCGAAATGATAAATTCCCTCTTGTATCGCTTCATTTTTTCCCTCCTTTGAATCAAATCAAATTAATACAATTCCATTCTTCAGCATAGAAATCTTGTTGATTCCATGCTTTGCCCATAACCTCTGGTATGTATCCACTTAGCACAGCAAAGGGGGGGGGGGATGTGTGCCCCAATGACATAGCAAACTACTGCCGACTTCTAGTAATCTAACTCTGAACTTATATCTTCAACGTTAATTGCACAAACAAAAGACTTACCATGAGTTTCAGGAGCGATGTATCCCAATTTGAAACCGGCATTCGAGATTTTCCCGATATCGAAGTTATCCCAAATTGGCCTTTTCGCCACTGTCTCTTCTGCTGCCTCCACTACCTCTGCCCAAGACAATTTGCGACTGCTCGTTGGCGATTGAACCATTTTAACCCATTCTTCTTGCATTTTTACATGTGATTCGGTCTCTTCTTCCGTCAATTGTTCCTCCAATTGTGTGTTTTCCTTACCCCTCGGCGACTGGTTCACTACCACATCAAATTTGTTTTGATTTCCTTTTCTTCCTTGATTTGTAGTTACCAATGATGACGACGCTTGCGCCACTAGTGCTTTTTGAGATGGAATTCGTGCCCTCTTCCCCATGGATGCGCACATTAAGCTAACATGCGCTGAGAGAAAAAACACATCGCAGAAAACGCCTTTTGAAAACAGAGTGATGATTTTCTCATTCATCTTTCTCATGATAATGGCATAACCTGCTATTTAACTTCTTCATTTGATATTCCTCTTTAATTTTCAAAACTGCACAAATCACAAGGAGCAAATAATTTTGTTTGAATTCTAGGTTAGTCCTATTGGAGCAAGGTACACAAGAGGGAAAGGGAAATTAACTTTTGTTAGTCATTACTTAATGGGATTTCTCTCATTTGCAGTCATGTTGAGGGGGTCCGAGTGTAATATCATATAAGCCAAAATAAGATTTGAGCATTTTTTTTATCAGATTAGTGAGGGTGTGAGTATCTGTCATCAGTGGCGAATGCAGATTTTTCACCAAGAGATTTCATCATCTACTATATAAAGATAAAAAGAAAAATGACCTTGTATAATATACATTATGGTTTTTCAACGAATAGGATACGGACGAGCCCCTTCCGCTCCTCTAGCTCCGCCACCGTTAATGATGAAGCTTATGCCAGGGTTATGCACATTCTGTGGCTCAAAACCATTTGATCCACCTTGAGAGCCTGCAGAATAAGCATGCATGCCATTTCTTTTTTTAGTTCGAGTCGCAACACGTGCTCAAATGTTTTGTACCATCTTATATTGCGGAAACAGTTTCCAACATAATAGTCATATCACATTACATATTACCAACACGACATACATAGTACTGTTTGATTTGGTTGATGCATGTCTGATTTGGTTCATTTTTTTCTGAAAATTCAGCACTGTTCGATGTGCTCCATTTTCATGCGTTTAATCACCTTGAAAGCATCAGCTTGACAATCGTGTATATGTAGACCAACACTTTATCTTTATGTCAATGACACATATATTGAAGACTAATAGTGTTGTCATATTTGAGATTTTTATTTAAATTGACTCATTTTATGTTGGTTATCAATCTACTGCAATAACCGTTCTTTTTTTTTTTATCCGGGATTGAGACTGGAAATCCAAGCTGATAGAAGATATTTGGCCCCTAAAAACTCTTATCTTCATTATCTAAACAAGAATTAAATCTAAAAATATTTTATTCTAACTAATTAAATAAGAAAAATATAAATAATAAACTTTGAACAGAGAAAGAGCAGATTTTAATGATATCAATGTAATGAAAACGATCTAGGGTTATGGGCTATCTAACAATCCTATTGTATTCTTCAATTGAATTGACCGACTAATTTATCTAGCTTATTGGTTGACAGGGTTAATATTGCTCATAAGAATCTGTCGAGTTCTTACTCGCCTATTCAAGCTAACCTAACGCCTATATGTCTATGGAGTTAGAATCAACAAGAACGCATTTATAATTTCTGTAAATCAACCAAGCAAGGTAATTAGGTATATGTCTATCCTAACCACGAATCTGTTCCCCGATGCCCGAGTTCAAGAACTTACCCTACTCAATCCTATATGCAATATAGAATTCCCACTTTCGAGTTCAATTCTAGATTCGTAGATAATATTCAATTGGTGATCAAGCAATTAAATAATTAAGTGCAAGATTGAATAAATAAACTAATATGATAAATCAAGAAGTCAAAATCAATATCCGAATAACAATAGTCATGAAAGAACCACAACCCTAGAACGTGAAGTTTAGCTCCACATAGACATGGTAGCCAAACAACAAATCATACAAAGAAACATAAAAATTACTAAGTTTGGTGGGAGAAAGATGAAACTTGATGAATTCCGGCCTCCACAACTTTGTCGTGGCTTTTTTTCTTTTCCCAATATGTTAGATAACCTAAAAGAGGCGTTTTTAGCTTATATATTGCGTACAAAAGTCGTGGGCCAAAGCTCTCCTATTCCTAGTCCAATTCGGCTTCAGGGATTGATGCTAAGGTGGATGCGACGCATCCACCTTGTCCTCTATTTCTCAGCTTGCATGCGATGGTGGACGCGACGCATCCAGCTTCACTTCTACTTCCCAGTTTCGCACGCGATGGCAGACGCGATGGCCCAACTTCACTGCTAAGGTTGCATGCATGATGATGTTTTCCTAGGTTGGATGCGACGCATCCAACCCTTCTTCCTCTAGCTAAACCACCTTTTCTTCATATTTTGCACTCCGAACACCTTAAATCGTCACACATAACTTAATTAGTCATCAAACCAATAATTACACCATGTTGGGTGTTTTAAAGATTAAATAACATCAAGAAGTGGTTAAAACATGGGTAAAGTAATATTAACACATATCGAAATATGCCAAACATCACTACCCCACACTTAAACCTTTGTTCGTCCTCGAACAAACCATCATATAGTAGACGAAACAAAATTAAACTCTTATCGTTCAAAGCACACTGCACCTATGACCGTGGTTATTTGCTACAATTAGGCTCTAGACTATGCATCAACACACTTCCCTTTTCTTATGCCCTTCTTTAAACATATTCGAACAAAGACAACATGCTCACAACAATCCTAACCTCAAAAACCGACTCAATGTCACAATGCACTCATGGCTTGAACAACCAACATCATAGAGAAGTCTAATAACGTTACCTATCCCTCGTGAAACCATGTGCCCTCACAACAAAAGCAGAGAGAGTAAAATCAATCCACACATTCATGCTCACAAAGAAAATCGCTCACTCTCACAAAAGAAGTCGCATGCATGCAGTTGGTACCATAGGCTTGCCCTTAATGTAAATCTCTACTAATGTAAGCTCGCTCGATCTAAAATCAATTAGGACTTTTTCATGGTTGTAATGTGGGCTAAGGGACGGGTAGGATATATTTTAGGAATAGTGACTCAACTTCCTAAGCACTTTAACACATCATCAAATAACTTAAGCGCAAATTCTTCAACACCACTTCAATTTCACAAATAATATCACCCCAACAATATTTCCTCTTTCTTTAAGCACTACTTTAATTCATACCCACTAGCAAGAATAAGACAACAATTTATTCCTCTATATTTTTCTTTCTTTTTTTTTTTTTTTCGCTAGTGGCGTATTATTTTACAAAATAAGTGCACCCTTCTTTCTTTCATTGGTTCCACTCAAAAGTCACCCCACACTTAGTCCCTTCTTACTTCTTTTAGCGCTCATCTAACACTTAAAGTGCTTTAAGAGGTAAAAGGATCAAAACAATGTCAATTAAGAATAAAAAAGGGTATAGGCTTGTAATGTGGGTACCAAATAAAAGGTCTACAGGCTCAAAAGGTTTAACTAGGGATAGATTTTATTTGTGATAAGCAATAAGCTCAAAAAGATCAAAGAAAGCCTAAAATCATTTTTCAAACCGAGCATCACCTAAAATTTCGCTTCAATTCACATACCGGGCAAGTTCTAGACACAAGTACACTACATGGACTACACAAAAACCTCACCACACATGGCACATGACTCATTAAGGACGGTTACATTCCGACTCTCAAACAATGCAAGTATTCACGGAGCAACGAGATATTAAGCATTAAGCGCAAAGTGAACACAAGTCAAGAAAATGAGAAATAGGCTGCAACAAAACATGCTATCCGTTTTAACAAGGCATCATCAATAATTTCAGAGTGAGAAGGGAAGATATTACATATGTAAAAGCTTAAATATGCCAGTATCAACCAAGTCAAGGTCACCTAGGTTCATCATTCTTCCTCCTTTTATTCCCTACATTCCTACTCTACTCTAAAAAGAAAACAAAATTACCCGGTTCAAACTACATCCCATGGAAAAGAACCGAGGCACAAAGAAAAACCACAGGGGATTATTACTATCTACAAAGATACTTTTTTTTTTTTAAATAAATAAACTAATAGATAAACTGATAGTTACTCCATATAGATGAATTTACTGCTATTTTATGCCATTAATCCAGTGAATATATTAGTACATTCATCCATACATCAAACATAAATCACCCCCACCCCACACTTAGGATTGTGCCTAGTTCATTCTATCAGTTGAGCAGTGCAACTACCCTCCCAAAGTTGGACGAGATGAAGGGAATTATAGTTTATCATCTCTCAACCATTACAACTACCAAGAACGACAGCCTAAAAATCTTGAAATTGCAAAACCTACTTGTTGCTACCATTGAAGGAGGGAGGAGAGACGAATTAGGAGAGAAGCCAACGGAAGAACGAAGAGGATGATGCGTACCTGTCGCGTTTGAGCTTATTGCGTTACAATTTCGATGAGAGAATTCTGTTCTGCGTTCGTAGGCGTCGCCAAAACGAGACGAGTGGATGCGTCGCAAGAAACGTTTTTTGTTCGAATAGGTTATCTTAAGATGTGTTAAAATATATATTACTTACCTGTGCGTGCGAGCTTTGACGCGACGCATCCCCTTGTCTTCCTTCAAAAAATTTTCGGACGCGATACGGGCGCGATAGGCAGACTTCACTGCCTTGAGCAATTGGCCCGTCAATTTTTTTTTGCTGAGAGGGACGCGACGCATCCGCCTCGTTTTCTTGAATAAAATCTATGTCCTACGAAAAGAAAGGAGAAAAAAAAAATAAAAAAAAAAATAAAAAACTAACTAACTTGGGTGGCCTCCCAAGAAGCGCCTGATTTAACGTCGCGGCACGACGCAACATGTTCTTCATGCCTCCACTAAATCCATTGTGGTCTTGTGACGTGCAATGTCACCACCCCAATAGTGTTTTACTCTTTGGCCATTTACCAAGAATGTCGTATTGGACCCCTTATCACACAATTCTATCGCACCATGAGGTTTCACACTAACCACTTCAAACGGACCCGACCATCGAGATTTAAGCTTTCCTGGAAAAAGCTTTAGCCTTGAATTAAACAGTAGAATTTGTTGACCTGGTTCAAACTCATGATGTTGGATATGCTTATCATGCCATCTTTTGGTCTTCTCTTTATACAATTTGGCATTTTCATACGCATGCAATCGAAACTCATCAAGCTCGTTGAGTTGTAGCAATCTCTTTTCACCGGCCAAGTCCATCTCCATATTTAGCTTTTTAATCGCCCAATATGCTTTGTGTTCAAGCTCGACGGGCAGATGGCAGGCCTTCCCATAAACCAACCTGTACGGAGAAGTGCCTATTGGGGTCTTGTACGCAGTGCGATATGCCCATAATGCGTCATCCAGCTTCCCGGCCCAGTCCTTTCTATTCATACTTACTGTCTTTTCCAAAATCTGCTTGACCTCTCTGTTGGAAACTTCTACTTGACCACTCGTTTGGGGATGATAGGCAGTGGAAACTTTGTGCTTGACTCCGTATTTTGCAAGAATATTATTCAGCAGTTTGTTACAAAAGTGAGTTCCCCCGTCGCTTATCAACACTCTTGGGGTCCCGAAACGTGTGAAGATGTGCTTCTTTACAAAGCCTACCACAACTTTTGCGTCGTTAGTAGGAAGAGCTATGGCCTCTACCCACTTAGAAACATAGTCGACCGCCACCAAGATGTATCTGTGTCCGTTAGAATATGGGAATGGTCCCATAAAATCAATCCCCCAAACATCAAAAAGTTCTACCGCCAGTATATTTTGCAAGGGCATCTCGTGCTTCCTCGTGATAGTTCCAGTTCTTTGGCATCTATCACAATTTTTAACGAAGGCATGTGCATCCTTAAACAATTTTGGCCAATAAAAACCTGATTGTAGCACTTTTTGGGCGGTTCTATCCCCGCCGTGATGACCTCCATATGGTGACGCATGGCAGTCATGTAGTATAACCTTCATCTCTTCCTCAGGAACACACCTTCTCACCAACTGATCTGCACACTGCCTATATAGGAATGGCTCATCCCACACGTAGAACCTTACATCATGTAGGAATCTTCTTCTATTGTCAGCTGTCCATTCTAGTGGCGTTACCCCACTTGCGATAAAATTCACATAATCTGCATACCATGGGGCTTCACCTGAGGTGATTGCCAATATTTGCTCATCCGGAAATGTTTCTTTAATTGACCCTCCTTCAGCTACATGGTTCCGGCTCTCTAATCTGGACAAATGATCGGCCACTTGATTTTCTGTCCCTTTTCGATCTCGGATCTCTAAGTCAAATTCTTGCAAGAGGAGGACCCAACGAATCAGCCTCGGCTTGGCGTCTTTCTTTTCAAATAGGTATCTGATAGCTGAATGATCTGTGTAGACGATGACTTTGGTTCCCACTAGATAGGATCTGAACTTGTCAAACGCCCACACCACTGCAAGCAACTCCTTTTCAGTCACTGTATAATTCATCTGAGCTGGATTCATAGTTTTGCTTGCATAATAAATGGAGTGAAAGATTTTATCCCTCCTTTGCCCCAACACCGCTCCAATTGCTATGTCACTTGCATCGCACATCAACTCAAATGGTTGTGCCCAATCGGGGCCAATGATAATTGGTGCAGTCACCAATCTTCCCTTCAGCTCCTCAAATGCTTTCAGACATGCATTATCAAACTTGAAGGTAACGTCTTTCTCTAGAAGCCTGCACAAAGGGGAAGAAATTTTCGAAAAATCTTTAATGAAACGACGATAAAAACCTGCATGACCCAAGAAACTGCGAATGCCTTTGATGGATGTCGGCGGGGGCAATTTTTCGATCGTCTCCACCTTTGCTTTATCCACCTGTAGACCATCTTTTGAAACCTTGTGCCCCAAAACTATACCTTCACGTACCATGAAATGGCACTTTTCCCAGTTTAGCACCAAGTTCGTCTCTTCACACCTAGCTAGCACTTTATCAAGGTTCATCAAACAACTATCAAAAGAACATCCAAACACAGAAAAATCGTCCATGAATACTTCTACATATCTTTCAACCATGTCAGTGAAAATAGCCATCATACACCTTTGAAAAGTCGCAGGTGCATTACAAAGACCGAAGGGCATTCTCTTGAACGCATACGTGCTATAAGGACATGTAAATGTAGTTTTCTCTTGGTCTTCTGGGGCTATAGCAATCTGATTATACCCCGAATAACCGTCCAGGAAACAGTAGTATTCCTGGCCAGCTAATCTATCAAGCATTTGATCAATAAAAGGCAGGGGAAAGTGGTCTTTCCGGGTGGCATTGTTTAGTTTTCTGTAATCTATGCAAATTCTCCATCCAGTTACAGTTCTTGTGGGAATTAAGTCATTATTTTCATTAACTACTACGGTTATCCCCCCTTTCTTCGGCACACATTGAACGGGGCTTACCCATTTACTATCAGAGATTGGAAATACAATACCTGCATCAATCCACTTAATCACTTCTTTCCTTACCACTTCTTTCATTATTGGATTTAGTCGGCATTGGTGTTCTACACTCGGCTTGTGTCCGTCCTCCATGAGGATTTTGTGCATGCAGAAAGCTGGACTAATGCCTTTAATGTCAGACATTGTCCACCCAATTGCTCGCTTGTGCTCACGTAGCACCCTTAATAGCTTTTCTTCCTGTAATTTAGACAAGTGAGCAGAATTAATAACAGGTAAAGTGTCAGAACTTCCCAAATAAGCATATTGAAGGTGAGGGGGTATGGGTTTAAGTTCCAAATTTGGAGCTTTTTCAATTGACGGCTTTGGTGGGGGGCCACTTGGCCTATTCAGGGGCTCAAACGGGATTATTCCTTGCATGTAACCACATGATGTATCTAGGATTCCCTTCATCTCCTCAACCTCATCATCCATCTCCAAGCTATCAAACAGCATGATTGCTTTTTCTAAACAGTCGCCTAGATATACACTCGTGTTAAGAAGTTTCTCATCCACCTCCACCACAGATATCATAGAGAGCTCCTCATAGTGGCGGGGGAGTTGGATTGCTTTGTAGACATTGAAGACTGCCTCCTCGTTGTCCACTCTCATAATCATTTTCCCTTCTCTCACTTTAATTATTGCATCGCCAGTAGCCAAGAGAGGTCGTCCCAATATGATTGGAACTTGTTCATCAGCTTCGAAGTCTAGAATAATGAAGTCAGCTGGGAAGATGAATTTTCCAATTTGCAGCAGCACATCTTCAATCACTCCTTCGGGGTAGGCTATGGACCTATCAGCTAATTGCAACATCACGGTGGTTGGTCTCGGAGCTCCCAGACCTAATTGCTTAAACAAGGATAACGGCATCAGATTTATGCTTGCACCCAAATCACACAGAGCACGTCCCACGTTAATATTACCGATTTGTACTGGAATAGTGAAGCTGCCAGGGTCCTTAAGCTTTTGGGGAAGCTTGTTTTGGACCCTTGATGTGCATTCCTCAGTAAGTGCAACCGTCTCGAACTCAGTCAATTTCCTCTTATGAGCCACCATGTCTTTTATGTACTTAGCGTACTTTGGAATTTCACGAAGTACATCCACTAATGGAATATTTAATTGAACCTGACTCAACATGGAGAGAAATTTGTTGAACATGCGATCGTCATTCCTTTTCTGCAATCTTTGGGGGAAAGGTGGTGGTGGCCTTGTAACCTCCATTCGCTCTGAACTTGCATCATCTTCCTTTGACTCTTGTGTTGCCTTAGGTGTCAACTCCCCCCAGGTATAGGTTTTTCTTTTATCTTCCTTGGCGCTTCCTCTAGTTCCCTCCCATTTCTAAGTGTAACTGCATTAATTTGAGGGTTCTTCTCTGTATCACTGGGAAGTGAGCCTGTAGGTCTAGTATTTTGGTTTGCTGCTAACTGCCCCATTTGCCTCTCAAGATTTCTGAAATCGGTCCTGAGCTGTTGATTGTCTAGTAACAACTTTTTCAGCAAGTCATTCGTACTTTCTTCCATTTGTTGGGGTGGCTTCTGAGGTTGAGTAAAATTCCCTTGAGGCCTATACTGATTCTGTTGACTCCCGCCCCATGAGAAGTTAGGATGATTCCTCCAGTTTGGGTTGTAAGTGTTCCCATATTGCGCATGTTGATTCATAGGACCTCTGTTTTGTTGTCCCACATAGTATATAGATTCAGGATTCGTGGGGCACATGTCAATCATATGACTGTCTCCGCATAGTTCGCAACAAATAGACATCTGCTGTACATGTTGCATTTGTTGTGTTGTCATTCTATTCATCTGATTTGCCAATTTTGCTATATCGGCTCTCATGGCGGAAAAGTCATCAAGCTCAATCAAACCGGCGGCCTTCTGTTTAATTACCCTTCGTGAATCCCCCTCTCCTTGCCAATTATGGTCATTAGCAGTGAAATTATTTAGCAGGAGTTGTATTTCACTATACGGTCTTGCCATGCAACTACCCCCACAAGCTGAGTCAAGATTCATCTTTGATGCTTCATCTAACCCATCAACAAAAGTGTGACCCAATACCTCATCAGTTTGACAATGATGCGGGCAGTCTCTGAGTAGTTTCTTGTATCTTTCCCAAGCTTGACGAAGTGTCTCGCCATCCCGTTGTTGGAACCCAAGAATTTGGCTCCTCAACGACTTTGTCTTCTTAGTTGGGAAAAACTTGATCAGGAATTTCCTTGCTAGATCATCCCAAGTGTGGATAGAGTTCGCGGGCTCCTTTTGCAACCATTCTTTAGCTTCCCCCAACAGTGAAAAAGGGAATAGTGTCAGGCTGACATAGTCCTTGGAGACGTTCGGATAATTGTAAGTGTCCGTGATTTCCAAGAAGTTCTGAATATGCCTCTGCGGGTCCTCATGAGATAGACCCACATATTGTCCTGTGGACTGAATCAGCTGTACCATGTACTGTTTGAGTTCAAAATGCCCAGTGATATCAGGCTTCACAATAGCCTGAGTCATATTCGCAAGATTGGGCCTTGCGGCTTCGATTATCGGACGCTCTTCATTGCCTGCCATATCTATTGGCTGTGGTTGGATTGCGATGTCCAAATCTCTTTCTATTCTCGTTCTAGCTTCGTGTTCCCTTCTCACTCTATGTAATGTTCGTTCGATTTCTGGATCAAGAGGAATGAGGTTGTTTGCACTTCTACTCCTCTGCATTCGAGAGTAAACCCTGCGTTGACACAAACCAGGCAAACTGAAAATTAAAACTTGAAAACAAATATCTAATAAAAGCTTAACTTAGTCACGTAGCTAATTTCTAAGTCCCCGGCAACGGCGCCAAAAACTTGTTGCGACCAAACACACTCACGCAAGTATACGCGGTCGTCAAGTAATAAAGTGACTCAAAGTCGGATGTCGAACCCACGAGGACTTATGATTAGCTATTAACTAAATTAGCCTATCTTAATTATCTAAACAAGAATTAAATCTAAAAATATTTTATTCTAACTAATTAAATAAGAAAAATATAAATAATAAACTTTGAACAGAGAAAGAGCAGATTTTAATGATATCAATGTAATGAAAACGATCTAGGGTTATGGGCTATCTAATAATCCTATTGTATTCTTCAATTGAATTGACCGACTAATTTATCTAGCTTATTGGTTGACAGGGTTAATATTGCTCATAAGAATCTGTCGAGTTCTTACTCGCCTATTCAAGCTAACCTAACGCCTATATGTCTATGGAGTTAGAATCAACAAGAACGCATTTATAATTCCTGTAAATCAACCAAGCAAGGTAATTAGGTATATGTCTATCCTAATCACGAATCCGTTCCCCGATGCCCGAGTTCAAGAACTTGCCCTACTCAATCCTATATGCAATATAGAATTCCCACTTTCGAGTTCAATTCTAGATTCGTAGATAATATTCAATTGGTGATCAAGCAATTAAATAATTAAGTGCAAGATTGAATAAATAAACTAATATGATAAATCAAGAAGTCAAAATCAATATCCGAATAACAATAGTCATGAAAGAACCACAACCCTAGAACGTGAAGTTTAGCTCCACATAGACATGGTAGCCAAACAACAAATCATACAAAGAAACATAAAAATTACTAAGTTTGGTGGGAGAAAGATGAAACTTGATGAATTCCGGCCTCCACAACTTTGTCGTGGCTTTTTTTCTTTTCCAATATGTTCGATAACCTAAAAGAGGCGTTTTTAGCTTATATATTGCGTACAAAAGTCGTGGGCCAAAGCTCTCCTATTCCTAGTCCAATTCGGCTTCAGGGATTGATGCTAAGGTGGATGCGACGCATCCACCTTGTCCTCCATTTCAATTTTTGCCTGCGAAGGTGGATGCGACGCATCCACCTTGTCCTCTATTTCTCAGCTTGCATGCGATGGTGGACGCGACGCATCCAGCTTCACTTCTACTTCCCAGTTTCGCACGCGATGGCAGACGCGATGGCCCAACTTCACTGCTAAGGTTGCATGCATGATGATGTTTTCCTAGGTTGGATGCGACGCATCCAACCCTTCTTCCTCTAGCTAAACCATCTTTTCTTCATATTTTGCACTCCGAACACCTTAAATCGTCACACATAACTTAATTAGTCATCAAACCAATAATTACACCATGTTGGGTGTTTTAAAGATTAAATAACATCAAGAAGTGGTTAAAACATGGGTAAAGTAACATTAACACATATCGAAATATGCCAAACATCATGTAACTAGTCCATCAAGTACATAAAAAGCGAATGTGACAAGGACAACCATTAAATAAAACGTACTAAATAAAGGACAGTTTTAAGGAAGCATTATCAATATATATCCAATGAAACAGCAGTGGAACCTTTGCATTATATTGGCACTTTCCAAGATGAAATCATTTCACTCGTCTGAAGTAAGAACATATGTTCATAACTTTAGGATAAGAAGAAACTTTGAGAATGTATTTTCCACGTGACTTTACAATCTTTAGGCGCAGAACATCTAAAATGCAAGCTTTTATCTTCTTCTTTCTTTCTTTTTTTTCTCTAGCATCATTTGTCTTCTTTAACTTGCCTTTCATAAAGTGAACATATATAAGATTTATGTCCGATATAGAACAGTAAGCCATAATGCACGAAAGAAAGCTCCCAAAAATCACCAGTTAGTAAAGTAACTATACATCTAGGCTTACTATGAGATTTTGCTGCAGCTGATCCAGAAAGACGTACGCATTATCCCACTCATTCCCATTACAAGTATAGTACTATTCCAAGAATTAGTCAAATTAGCAATCCATTTCTCAACTATACAATGCCGCTTATAATTTTCTTAATTAACTGCACTTTAGCAGTACGGCGGCGTGTCCCTTCCACAAGTGCACAAAAGTTACAGCCAGTAAGGAGGAGGATATTAAACATCCTTAACTCCAAAACATGCCTTTCTATACAAGAAAATTTACTAGACAGATGCATCTCCCCAATACAAAATAGAACCAACAATACAGAAGAGAAGAAGCATCTATATCTATCAGAATTCACAAAAATAGATTCTTCCTCTCCCATCTGAATGAGATCCAACCTGTATGGTCCTAATTTAGCTTGGTCAGGTAGTGAATTAGGAAAAAAAATAATCTGATTTGGTCTTCCGACACTCCATTTTGCTAAAGCATCTGCAACTTGAATCGCTTCTCTGTAGCAATGTTTAATCTGGCATCAAAATTTAAGCTTCCTTAATAGTGGCTTGGATCTGCCATGCAAGACACTATTAAGTATTTGATGTTGAATCCCTTAATTTTCATATATAGATTCTGGTGCCGCTTTCAATTAATTCATGATATAATTACTGGACTTTGCTAACATTTAATTACCTAGTTAATTGGTACTCATATGATATATCTAATCTAATTTATCTCCCCCGCGGCCTCTTCCTTAGTCCATGATGGAACAAGACTAAAAATCTACTGTCTCTTTAAGAGACTGACAATGTGACCATGTTGAGTGTAGTAGTATAAGTGATGTAGTTAGTGGTGTAACATAACTTAACCATAGTTTAGAAGACTATAGTTAGCTAGCCATAGTTAGTAGTTAGTTATAGTAGTTAGACTTGTATAAAGAGGACATGTTACTGTACCGCTGTCAATAACAGAAATGCAGATTAATTTTCTTCCTCAGCTTTCTCTTCTCTGTTCTTAGATGCAATTGCTTCCTCCTTCTAAATTCTATCTCGTTCCACAAACTTAACATGGAATCAGAGCAAATTACTAAGCGATTCTAGGGATTTTTTTGCAAAGTCAAAGTAAATCGAGAGAATCAACTTCAATTTTTCCTCAATTTCTTCAATTTATTTCAAATCGGGAACGACGATCTGTGGTCGGAACCCTAATTTTACTTCAGTTGTGTAATTGCGAGTAGATTTCTGTAATTTTCCATGGCGATTGCTGACGATTACGGCAATAGCACCACCGCAACAGTAGCATCGACCGGACATGTGAATAGCGGGAATTTCATTCTAGATCATAATCACCCACTCTACTTACATCCATCTGATATACTAGGTTCATTGTCGATTGGTTTGTTATTAACTGGATGGAGAATTATACATTGTGGAGTCGAGTTACTAAAGTAGCTCTTTCAGGAAAGAATAAACTTTGTTTGGTACGCGGTACTACCTCGAAAAGTGATTTTGGACCAGAATTAGCTCATCGGTGGGATCGTTGTAATGCCATTGTTACTTCGTGGTTGATGAGTAATGTTAATTCACACCTCCTTACTGATGTTCTATTCTCAGAGAATGCTCAAACTGTTTGGGCACAATTTAAGGAACGATTTGACTAAGTAAATGCTTTGAGGCTCTATTACTTACACAAGGAAATTTTTACTTCTACATATGGGATATCGTCTGTTTCTGTTTATTTTACAAAATTAACTGACATTTGGGCTGAATATGATGCTATATCACCCCCATTTCCTGTTAAGGATTATGTTGAACAACTGGAATTTCAGAGGTTATTGCAATTCCTAATGGGGTTGAACGATAGTTTTGAGCAAGCTAGAAGTCAAATTTTGATGATGCCTAATGTTCCTTCCATTTACCAAGCTTATGCTATGATAGTTCAAGATGAAAGCAGGAGGATAATCTCAGGCAACCATTTCAACACACATACATGACAGGTTGAGCCTACTGCTATATTCACCACACAGTCAGGGAACAAGCCAAGGAAGAACTTCAGCATAAAATGTGAGTACTGTCACCAGAAGGGGCATACAAAGGCAGGCTGTTACAAGTTGGTGAACTGTGAATTCTGTAACAAACCAGGTCATTCAAAGGATAATTGCTATAAAATAGTGGGCTATCCATCTGTCTTTAAGCCTAAGAGAAGAGGTAATGCAGCACAGATAGAAAGCAATGTCCCACAGGAAGCAAATAAAAGAGTTCCAACACACATGGTCACAAATGAATAATATTCTTAGACCCTATAGATATTGAACAAAAGCTCGATTGGTGAATCAAGTGGCACTGTGGCAGCAATGGAAGTTACATTTCTTTATAATAATATTAGCATTCCTAAGTAGATTGTAGTCACAGGAGCTACAAACCATATGATAGGAAATAAAGAATTGTTGCACCATGGAACACAAACAGAAAATGCATGACAAGTTTACCTACCAACAAGGGATTCTGCTAAAATTACTCACATAGGGGATTGTCAATTGTATGGAGGTGACACTATTAAGGATGTTATATGTCTCCAAGGTTATAAAAGATCTGAACTGTTTTGCTTCTTTCTTCTCTATATTTTTTGTATTTCAGGACCTCTTGTCTGGAAGAGTGAAGGAGATTGGTAGGGAGGTAGATGGGCCGTACACCATGACCTCAGTGGAGTTACAAAATAAACTGCATTCTTGCAGAGCTTTTGCAGTTGTCAAACAAGGAGATCCAGATATATGGCACAAGAGAATGGGACATGTATCTCTGCCAGTTCTTAGAAAATTACAATGTTTCAGAAATAGTATAGACTTTAATAATGCTCATAGGTGTGAGATCTGCCATTTGGCAAGGCAAACTAGAATGCCATTTTCACTAACCACTACTAGAAGTGTTGAACCTTTTCTAATTCACATGGATGTTTGGGAACCCTATAAGGTTGCTACCTATATTGGAAAAAATCTCTTTCTTACATTAATGGATGATTACACTAGATGGACTTGAAAATTTCTATTGAGATTGAAATATGATGTAGTTTTCATACTTAAAAACTTCCTTGCAATGATTAAAACTCAATTTGGCAAGTCTGTCAAGATGTTCAGATCAGATAATATAAGTGAATTTTTCAATACTCATTGTAGAGAACTGTTTCAGTTGCATGAGATCCTACATCAAAGTTTATGTCCTTACACACCCCAACAGAATGTGGTAGTAGAGAGAAGACACATATATTTTAGAAATTACAAGGGCTATCAGATTCCAAAGCCATGTACCATCTAGATTTTGGGGAGATTGTATTGAGACATCTGTATATCTTATCAATAGAGTGCCCTCTACTATTCTTGGCAATAAATCACTATTTGAGCTATTGTATCACAAACAACCTTCCTTATCTCATATAAAGATCATATGATGCTTGTGTTTTGCTTCTTTACTGCCTACAATTGATAAGTTTGGGCCTCTAGCTGTGAAGTGTGTGTTGTTGGGATATGCAACACTTCAGAAAGGATACAAGCTACTTGATCTTGAGCACAATGTATTTTTTATCAGCAGAGATGTAACATTCTTTGAAAAAGCGTTCCCTTTTCAGAATCCTGAAGCGGGGACTGATTAGTCTTTTCTAGATGATCTAGATATGAGATCATTTCCTAATCATAATGGTATAGATCATGAGGCTTCTCTTCCTCCTGCATTAGCTCCTGTTGCAGACTCATTCTCAGACTTATTCGGTGCCTCTTCTTCAGAGAATGCATCTATGCTTAACTCAGACCAGGGGTATCCAGAGTCCCTTCTTGGAACTCCTGCATCAGTTGCAGCTCCTGAGCCAAATGAACGACTTGTTGATGATGTTAGAAGATCAAGTAGGATTTCTAGACCTCCCATCTAGCTTAAGGATTATGTTAGAGTTGACAAAGTTGAACAAACCAATAATTGTAGATATCTCATAGCTGCTGTCATAGGCTATGATCACCTGTCTCCCAAATACCAAAGCTACTTATCTCATATTTCATATGAACAAGAACCCAATAGTTACTATGAGTCTGCAAAGGATAAAAGATGGATTAAGGCTATGCAAGCAGAAATAAAAGCATTGGAGGATAACTAAACTTGGGAGATAGTGTCCTTGCCCCAGGGAAGAGAGCCATAGGATGCAAATGGGAGTATAAGATTGAGTACAATGCAACAGGAGAGGTTGATATGTTCAAGGCACGATTTGTGGCAAAAGGGTACAACCAGAAGGAAGGATTGGATTACCAAGAAACATTCTCACCAATAGTGAAGATCATAACTACTAGAAGTGTAATTGCTTCAGCTGCTGCCAAGCATTGGACAATCCACCAAATGAATGTTTACAATGCTTTTCTACAAGGTGATTTAACTGAAGAAGTGTTTATGTGCATTCCACCTGGATTTGTAGGCTCTAACAACAAGTCATTGGTATGTAAATTGCATAAGTCCCTCTATGGGCTTAAGCAAGCATCTCGACAATGGAATATCAAAGTCACTACATCACTCCTTGCCTCATGATTCCAATAGAGCCACCAAGATTACTCTTTGTTCACTTAAAGAACTTCAGGGAAGTTGGTAGTGGTCCTAGTATATATAGATGACCTCATTATTACTGGAGACAATCTACAGCTAATACAAGAAACCAAATCACAATTGCAAGATAGCTTCAAGATCATAGATTTGGGAGAGCTAAAATATTATCTAAGAATTGAATTTTTCAGAAGTAGAGATAGTATTTTGATGCATAAGAGGAAGTATAGCTTGGAGTTAATAGCTGATTTGGGTCTAGCAGGCTGCAAACCTGTTACTTCACCCTTGGAGTTGAATGCCAAGTTGACCACATTGGAGTTTGATACACACACAGGTTCTACAACTGATGATACTCTACTAGAGGATCCTGGTCCATATCAAAGGTTACTTGGTAGATTGTTGTATTTGACAATCACTAGACCTGACATCTCATTTGCAGTACAAATCTTAAGTCAGTTTATGCACAGTCTCAAATCATCTCACATGGAAGTTGTCCTGAGAGTTGTGAGGTATGTTAAACACTATCCTGATCTGGGGGTGTTAATGAAGGCTGAATGTTCTGGATCTCTATCATCCTTCTGTGATGCTGATTGGGCAGCATGTCCCAACAGTAGAAGATATATAACAGGATACTTAGTGAAGTTTGCTGACTCCCTCATTTCATGAAAATCCAAGAAACAATCAACAATTTCCAGAAGTTCTGCTGAGGTAGAGCACAGGAGTCTTGCTTTGACGGTAGCTGAGATTATTTGGCTTCTTAGTCTGTTTAAAGAGTTAGGCGTTGATCAACAAGCTCCAGTTCCTATATACAATGATAGCAAGTCAGCAATTCAGATTGTTGTCAATCCTGTCTTTCACAAACGGACCAAACACACATACATCGATTGCCATTTTGTGCGTGAAAAGATTCAGTCGGGGTTGATTCACACTGTCTATGTTAACACTGCTGATCAGCAAACTGATCTTCTCACTAAAGGCTTGAGCAAGTTTCAACATGGCTGCTTATTATCCAAGCTAGGGATGGAGAATATCTTCACCTTCTCTAGGTTGGGGGAGGGTGCTTGAGGGTGGGTGTTGAGTGTAGTAGTATAAATGATGTGGTTAGTAGTGTAACATAACTTAACCATAGTTTGGAAGACTATAGTTAGCTAACCATAGTTACTAGTTTGTTATAGTAGTTCGACTTGTATAAAGAGGACACGTTACTGTACAACTGTCAATAACAGAAATGAAGATTCATTTTCTTCCTTATTAGCTTTCTTTTCTCTGTTCTTAGATGCGATTGCTTCCTCCTTCTAAATTCTATCTCGTTCCACAAACCTAATAGACCCGCATATTAGGTAATTAATTAAATTACTTATCTCAGTCTCCCAATTAAGTAATGAATCCGATAATATTCTATTGTTTGCAAATATTTTCTTGAGCATGCATGTTTGTCCGATTTCCATAGTACACGAACTAATGCGTCCTTACAACAATTTTCGAATACCACATGAACTAGGAAACTTGATGTACTTGCGATGAATCAAGTTTATTTAAGCAACAGATAACTAATTGCTACAAATTACAATGACTAATAATTAATCCAATATCGACCCAGAGCATATTTTCAGTAATGACGACAATGATAACCGCCTTCTCCACTCAACTCTCAAGAGATGGCCTATGGGGAATGGTAGCTATCACTCTCCTTGCAAAGTTTCAGTTATTTTCAGGTCCTGGCATGCACCCATTTCAGAAATTTTAGCATGTGTTTATTGTGCATCCTAGTATAGGTCTTTTTAGGTATATTGCTAGGCACTGTTTTATGGCCATTAGCATCCCCACAATGCCATTATTTTGTGTCCCATTGAAGGTTGAAAAATGATAACTGCTGTCAATGCTAGCTAGGATTTCATGACTCATGAATTCATTATAATACCTATCATTCTTTCCTATTTTTAAGCTTTAGACAACTCTGTCATATCAACTTCTTGTCACTGCTTTCTGCCATGTACTCAGGCCTGTACTGTTCTTTCGGGAAAATTGGCTTTGTATTAGTGAGCCAAGTTTTTTGATTTCTTCCTGTGCCCGAAATGGAAAGTAGTGAAAACTCACTGTTACACTCCCACTAGGGAATGATGATCAGATTCAGGACACATCCACTAACTGAACTGTAATATTATTGCTTCCCACTACCGAATTCAGTGGGGAGAAAAGTGAAGGCCGATTCTCTCTGAAAGACACATATATATAGATTACGGGAATTTTGTTAGTTGCGAAAACAAAGTCTCACGTCCAAAAGTTGATAAGAAATTAAAGCTACATATAATGTGAGGCCTTTTTTCAAAATCTGTAAGTTTTGGCTCAAATCCGACAACACACACCATGTTAAAAGTATTTTAAGACTAGCTTAATCCAGCAAATTTTACATATGATCATCAAACTTTATCTGTTGTAGCGGTCAAAAATAAAATATGACCAGAACGAAAGTTTATATTTTTTCTGTAAGATTATAAAACGTCATTCCTCACGTTAGCACTACAACATTTTAGGCCTTTACCTACTTTCGAAAAATATAGGTTAAACTATCAAAAAGTATGGCATTTGATCAAAGGCCACACTTTTCGATTTTAGGCAACGCTTTTCTGGAGTGGCCTAAACTAGCGTAACATTTTTCTTAAGGGCACGTTTTTCAAGTATTATTTTAAAAACTACGCTTCAAAAGTGTGGCCTATATGATATCAAGGCCACGCGTTTGTTACCTTATTGGCAACGATTTTCTTTTTCTAAAGCTACGTGTTTGAAGTGTAGCCTTTGTTATGTTATAGGCTATGCTTTTTAAGTGTGGCAATTTTGTTTGGCTGTAATAATTTTTTTTAATATTTATAAAAGGTACAATTTGTGATTTATTAGTTACATTTTTTACATACTACGATCATATTTATTTCAAGCATAGACAATATTATCTCATTTTGATTATCTCAAGCACTAAATTAGCTAATAAAACACTAAAAATAATAATTCATATGAATTTATTTGCAATAAACTTTGAAAAACCAACATATTTCTTGCATTACACCTACTAATAAAGCAATATTCCAAAATGTGCACCGGCAATAAACTGTACAAAGTGGAATATATTCAAAGATCACAAGTGTTCAAAAATATTCAATAGTCACAGATCAAATTGACTCATGGCCACCATATCAAATTACATCACCCGCATTTTTCTACACAGTCAAAATACAATTAAAATTAAAAATAATATATAGTATGTATTCATATCACTACTAAAAAAAAAGCAAATTTTTGACTGAAAATTTGCGACCGTCGATCAATTACGCGAAAAATACCGCGAAAATATAATTTTGAAATTCCGACTAAGTTAATCGCAAAAATTAAAAAATTAAAATAAATGTTCTGACCGATTTGGTCGGAAATGCTAAAACAAATTGGGTTTGACTGGTCAAGGAGTTTGCGACCGATTCGGTTGCAATTTTAAATTTTAAAATTTCTAATTACGACCGAATCAGTCGCAATCCTTTTATACAACCCCCCCCCCTCCCCCCAAAAAAAAACCGTTTTTCCTTCTTCATTCTTTCTTCTCTATTTTTTATTCCTCTTCTCCCCTCTCCTCTTCTTCTCCCACCCGATCTATTTTCCTTCTTCTCTCAATACAAGGTAAGTAATTCCCTCTCTCTCACTCTCTTCTCCCTCTCCCAGCCCCCTCTCCCCCGTCCATCGCCCTCCCCTTCCCCATAATTTGTTTTTGTCCCAATTTGTTTAACTCTTTTTTTGTGCAGTAAATCCGACGGCTCTTCTATTCTCCGATGGTGGTCCAGCAATTTCTCCGGTGAAGTAAATCCGGCGGGCTTTGGTACAAGGTTATTTTTTTTTGCTTGTAATTGGCATCTTCTTTCTTGGGTTTCATACGGTTCAAGGATTTCAAATTTAGTGTGAAAACTTTCTTGTTCTTAATTGCTTTTTAATATTTTAGCAATTTCTAGTTGTTTTTAGTATGTATAAATTAGATACACTAAAAATATTTTCTTATACTTTTAGCGATTTAGTATATATAAATTAGATATAGTATGGATAATTTTAGTTAGATGTTCTTGTGAAACTAGCTAGTATACTTGTATGTATACAATAGTAAATCAAGAAAAATTTATAATAATTTGGGTATTTTCTTCAATTATTTAATTCTTGTTTATATAAATAATAATTTAAGTGCTAATACTTATCTTTTAGAGTTGAACAATAGTTTAAAGAGTTAGAATTTTTATACATTCATGTTAGGTTAGTTAAGAAACAACCTAAGTGCTAATACTTCTCTGTTTCGGCTTTTTGTTTGGAAATTCTCCATACCCTATCTATAGCCACCCTTATCTCTCCTATAGCCACCCTTATTACTCCTATAATAGCCTCCCTTATCCCTCCGCCCTGACAATATCGATAGCCACCATTATCGCTCCTATAGCCACCCTTATCTCTCCTATAGCCACCCTTATCGCTCCGCCCAGACAATATCCTAACACACATAACAACAGTGAAATGCCACCCTTATACCCACATAATATCAACAGTGAAATGCCACTCTTATATCCTCAAAATAATAACTCAACAATTTACACAGAATATTATCACGGCAACATAACAAAATCAATTCATAACACAATTTGCCCTATGGCCACAATCAATTCCAAAGATATAACAAATCAATTAATTTCACAACAAATAGCCGAAGATTCCACACAATATGTATAAGACCTCAAAAACAATCAACAGAGATAGAAATTACTCATCATAAGGCAACGCCTTCATTAATCCAAATTCTCAATAATTATATAAACACCTCTTCTTAAACTCATTTAATTTATTATTTGCAGAGGAAAAATCCATAATAAAATTAAATTCCAAGAAATATCAAACCATAAAACTCACGGCATTCACATAAATATACAAGTAATATTCACATCAAATCGTCATATAAAAATAAATTCAATAAATGTGAATTGAGGTATGGCAAATAGATGATTAAATAAATGCCAATAATTATCCAATTTACTACACAATATACTCAAGACTTTAACTCAGTAAATTTTTCACATATAAGCCCAAGTACGTACTCGTCACCTCGCGTACACGGATTTTTATATTTTACAAATGGTACATAAGACTCGATGCCTAAGGGGTAATTCCCCCACTCAAGGTTAGGCAGGATACTTACCTTTTTGAATTTAGACCGATATTCCAAAATAACTTTCTCATGTGAATTGACCTCCGGACGGTTCCAATCTTTCTTGAGCCTTCCTTACATTACTACGAGGTTCCGAAAATCCTAGCAACTTCAATCAATTTAGAAACATAACAAAAGTGAACGATAATCAGGAAGATTTTTATGGTTTTAGCTCATTTGAGTATTTTATCAAACACTAGTTGTAGAAATTTGGTTACAAGGTTCTTCTACAAGATTTTCTTTATTCCACAATCCAATCTTTACTTATTTGATCTCAACAATCTTCCCACAAACCTTATTGGTACAAGAATATATATATAATACTCTTACACCCAAGAATCATACTCCCAATCATCAATCTTTTACCCCAAACTCGAAATTTGAAGACTAGGGGTTGAATCTTACCTCTTAGATGAAGATCTTATGATTAGCTTCCTTGATTCTTGAAGATTGGATGATTAGAATGCTAGGTTCCCTCCTTCTCTATCTAAAATGATCTTACCTCTCTCTAAAACCCTCAGAAAAATACCCCAAAATAAGTCCCAAAGGCTATTTATTAAAATGAGGTCGGGTTATGAAAATAGAAAGATTAACCCTTCGAAAACAGGTCTGCGGTCGCATAATGGATCCCAGAATGGGTATGCGGGCCACACAATGATCGCAAAATTCGGTGCCCAGAACTGGGCTGTTTTGGTTCATTCTGCGACCAGTTTGCGGTCGTAGAAGCAGTTTCGCGATCGCATAACTATTCTGCGATCGCAAAATTGGTCGCAAAATTATATTTTTTTTTTCAGCCTTTGGTAATTTGGTTATCACTTCTTGTAGAAATGTCCAAATGATGAACGGTTTAAAACGTTAGAAACTAGACTCAAAGATATTTCATTTGATAGGTAATACACTATATATCACTTCGTATCATGAGAGTTATGCTCATTTGAAGTTAGGTGTTATGCGAACTCACTTGAAACTTTAATCTATTATGAAATTTTCAACTTCTACATTCGATGCCGAAACCTATCGAATCAAGTCCGATTGACCTCAAATTTTGCACACAAGTCATAAATGATATAATTTCAATTTCCAGAATCAGATTCCGGCCTTGTTATCAAAAATTCAACCTTCGATCGTACTTTCCGAAAATCGTCTATTTTCCAACTTTCGCCAAATTGCGTCGAATTATCCTACGGACTTCCAAATCCAAATTTGGGCATACGCCTAAGTCTGAAATCACCATATGAAACTATTGACATCATCAAAATTCCATTCCGGGGTCGTTTGTTCAAAGGTCAACTCTCCGGTCAACTCTTTCCATTTAAGTTTCTAAATAAGAATTGTTCTTTTAATTTATTTCTGAACATATTACGAAGCTGCTCGAGACCCGACCACACCCACGGGTCATAATACATATTACGAAGCTGCTCGAGACCTTAAGTCACAGAACCGGGCGTTAATTCTTAAAAAAATAAGTCGGGTCATTACATTCTCCACCTCTTAAACATACGTTCGTCCTCGAACGTGCCAAGAATCTTTCTGAGGACATTAAATTACTGAGTGTTTTCATACACACATACTCGTGGGTGATTCTACGTTCCGCAATTTAACATGGGTCCGACAACACCATCTCAGTTGAGATTATTTCTTTTATCCATACTTATAAACTTTAAAACTAATTTCTTACACTCCAAACATTTTCAAGATGCCTGATTTTCACATCAACGCACAGTATTAGTCTCAATTGGCTATAACAACTCGTGCCTACACACACATCAATTTTTTTGATAGTGTTGAAGTACTTCGAAATTTTTTCCGGGGTGTTACATTCTCCCCCATTTAGGATCATTCGCCCTTGAATGAGAAGTGGAGTTCTCCCTCAAACACATAACATAACTTATCTCTTCTTTCGCACGTCTCAATCCCCCAAATTTTACTAACTCCCAAATTTTTCAGAAATTTCGGTAGAGTCTACCCTGTAATTGGGCCTATCCACCTGCCAGAGCAATACCAAAACAACTCCTAACAATACATCCACAACCCCACAAAGCACCACAATGTCTACATCAATAACACTAATCTCAACATTACAAGAACTACATTATCATAATGAAATTAGGACATAAAGTACATCATATATATGCCCATTATCACATCTTTGGTCTTAATAGTTATTCATAATCGATTACAATATCGCCAATTAACTTCATATTAACCAAAACCTCGTTTTGAATTTTTACAACACTGACAGCAAAATGTGAGGCATGGAGACCTCATAACTATTTACCCGACTTAACGAGTCACATTTAACGCCACCTGGTCACTCACCTCATAGGCTAAAACTCAATAATTACAGCACAATTATGGCACAGAAACACATAAAAGAATTATCACATAAGCCTATCAGGCATGTGTCACCTATTAGTACTATATTACAAATTAAACTTTACAAAAGGGAGAATTTAAACTCATAAATATTTCACCACAAAGACCTCGTCCTTATATAACTTCCACTGTGGCTTGTAGCCTGGATTGAATATTTCACATCATATAAAAATGCGAGGATCTCGTTCTCAACTCCGAATCACAGGTATTTTGCACATTGTGCCAACTGAAATTTCAATTTCCTTTCTTTCTTCTTTTCAATAAATTTCGTAAATATTTTTCATAACATATATTGAACCCTCATATCGGTAGGGCATATAATTCATAAAATTGGAATCAATTATTCCGAAACACATCAAACCCACTCTAATGAATAATAAAAATTACTTTTGGACTTATAGCCCTCAATGGTTCCCAAAAATAAAAATGACAGACACAGGCTCACATCTTCAAATCTCCCAACAGGGATAAACATATAAGTGGGTCACAAAATTACGAAGCTCACCCATAAGCGGAGCATAATAGGAGGACTCACCTCAATATTCAGATCCGAATCAAATTAAGGAAAAATATTCTTTTATAACAAATCGGGATCGTACCTGTAACGACATCATCTGGTGTATCGGCCTCAGCCAAATCATAGCGATTATATCAACGGGTCAGGCTACCACCTCTTAGGAGCCCTTTACCCGTCTGTCCTCCACCCCTAACTGGGTGTGCACGTGGGGTAGTAGCTGTACTGGGTCCATAGTCTGAGTGTTCTGATAAAATTCACCCCTCCCAAGTCTGGGACAATCTCTCATAATGTGCCTAGTGTCACCACACTCATAACAGCCCCTCTGAGGTCGCGATTGCTCATACTGAGTCTGTATCGGATAACTGGAATAACTATTATAGGAATCCCGTGCCGGTGGTGCATTGTAAGAACTTACTGGAGCACTCCGAGTAATCTGATATGTGGACTGAGCTGGCCGAATGCTCGAGCCTCCGCTATAATAGGTCCTAGCTGAAGAGTAAAATCCACTAAACCCTCCAGAGCTTCGAGACCTTTTGGCCTCCTTAGACTCCCTTTCCTCGCCTAGAACACCTTCAATCTTCCTCGTAATCTCCACTACTTGTTGAAATGGAGTATCAATTTGCAACTCTCGAGCCATGCATATTTTAATATCATAATCGAGCCCCTCAATGAATCTGCGGACCTGCTTTCTAACTGTAGGAACCAATATAGGTGTATGACGGGCTAACTTACTGAACCTGATAGCATATTCTGACACTGTCATAGTGCCTTGACGCAACCGTTCAAACTCTGTGCGCCACGCATCACGGAAAGTCTGGGGAATAAACTCTTTCAAGAACATTTCCGAAAATTGAGCCCAAGTTGGTGGTGTTTCATCGGCTGGTCTACTTTCCTCATAGATTTGCCACCACTGATACGCTGCGCCTAACAGTTGAAATGTAGTAAAGAAAACTCCGCTTACTTCCACAATACCCATGGTGCGGAGAATACGGTGATAATTTTCTATAAATTCTTGGGCATCCTATGTAGCTGTACCACTGAAAGTAGGTGGACTATACCTCTTAAACCTCTCAAGTCTCTTTTGTTCTTCTTCTGATGCCTCTGGCCTGACCTCAGGCCGAACCGGAATAACAGGTTGTACCGGCACCACACCCGGAACCTGACCAACGTGAACCTACTGCTCAGGAGTTGTGGTAAGAGTCTGAGCTACTACCCCAATCTGCGAAATATTTGGTGCAACAGAGATCAATCCCGCCTAAGTTAATGTACCAAACATACTCAGGAACTGTGCTAAAGTCTCCTGAAGCCCGAGGGTAACAACAGGTGCTTCGCGTACCTGTCCCCCAGCTGGAGCTAATAGCGGCTCCTTAACTACTCCTCTAACCGATGTTCTAGCTGTGACACGTGTCCTTCCTCGGCTTCTACCCCGGTCCCGGCCTCTTGCGGCCCAAGCAGTATGCACGGGTACCTGGTCAGCTGACCCGGTAGCACGTGTCCTCACCATCTGTGAGAGAATAGAGATGCAAAGGCTCAAATTCCAAATTTAACAAATTCTGCACGACAAGAATGAAAGAAGTGGAAATTTCCTAACAGTTCTGTAGCCTCTCCCAAGACTGGTAATACTGAGTCACGAACTCTAACTGAATACATGAAATGATCTCGAGGATATAATACTCAATACTGTTTGATTAATAATTAACAGTCCAATAAAATGAAAAGACTTCAAGTGACTGCGACGACCAAACAACTCTACCTTGAACTCTTGCAATCACACTTTAACTTTGTCTGAGTCCAATAACTCCAATACCTGACTCTGCATAAAAATATGTAAAAGTGTAGTATGAGTACACCACGATCGGTACCCAGTAAGTATCAAGACTAACCTCAGTGGAGTAGAGATGAGGTACAGTCAATACACTCACTAGTCTAATAACCTGTGCAATATAATATACAAAATAATAGGAAACAAATAACAATAAGTGCAACACAAATTAACTAGTGATATGCTCGGCATGGTAACAAGAACACTATTAATATTACTCAACAAGTAATAAATAGAAGTACACCCAATTAAACCAAGTTCTTCAAATAAATATTTTTCACATATAATTCTTTCAAATAAATATTTTGAATATCATTCTTTCAATTAAATATCCTTCAAATATAATTCTTTCAATAAATCTTTTTCAAATATAATTTACTCAATAAATATCTTTCACATACAATTCCTTCAAATACTACTTTTAGAATAAAAATACTTTCAAATAAATATTTTCAATATAATTCTTTCAATTAAAAGTCACCATGTGACACCTCATTTCATAATCATAAAAATATGGGTCTCAGCCCTTTTCATATTTTCACGGCACTTCATGCCCATAATTTAATCAGCATATTTTTCCGGCACCTCGTGCCCTCATTTCATATCACAACTGCACAGACAATTCACGTGCCAAATATCATTATCATTTACTCACGGCACCTCGTGCCCACGTTTTATTTTATAATCCGCCTGGCAACAGTCACATGCTCTCAATTGTAACATAAATCAGATTGTTATCAATTTGCCAACAACAAGACAAATTGTTGTGACCCATTTAATCCCCCTTTTGATATTCATCATGATTTGGTTTAAACATCTTTAAATTTCAGACCTTAAGTGAGTGTTGATTACGTATTTAAGGTACAAGAGACATTCATTCGAGCTAAGGAGCACACTTTAGGAAAGTCGCTCTTTTCTTGGCTTAGAGGATCTTAAATCCCTTGATGTCATTTGAGCTTTAGAAACACTAAAGCTCCAAGGTTTGCACATAAACTTGAGTGTTTCTTTCAATTTAATTTGTTGAGATATTGTAAGTGGTTAAGGTTTGGTGAAATTTTACCTTACTTTAAATTTGTTATCATATTGACTTTGTTGCTACTTTACTAGTTTACTTGCTTTGTTGCTTGAGAAAGAATATCTTGAGACATTTTGATATATCAATGATCATTGAGGGTATAATTTTATAATTGAGTAATGAATATGTTAAAAATCATATGGGCGTCATGTAAAATATTTTTGAAAGATAATTTAACTCGCCCACATATACGGATTGCTTGAGCATCATTGCATTCTTGTTCAGATTTTGTCCCTCTTGTGATAGTGTCTTTGTCACTTATATTGGCATGACTTTTGTTTGGATCTTGACCCATCTTGACTTTGGATTCACATTCCATCTTAATCATGAACTTTGTTCATTTTGAGTATGGATGGGAAAGCCACTTTCAATATGGCTCTTGATTCTCTTGATAATTGGATAACGACCCTACTTGATCTAGGACTCTGGTCCTCCTTGTTACTTGATTATGCTTTGATATAATTGCATGATGCATGTATTGGGCAAATCAACTAATCGGTGGACTTTCTCGGATTATAGTTGAAACTCTTCTTGACATTTGAGATTTTGAATAATGGTATCTTGAACTATTTTATAATTTAATATTTAGCCCTCTTGAGATGATTGTACCTTCATTAAGTACTTGATGTTGATTTTAATAAGCTCATATCTAGAACTTATTCCTTGTATTCATTTTATAGTTTATCTTTCTTTAATTATGAAAGGTTAGTTAAGTTTATGTGCCACTAAGCTTTATGCTTAGCGATAGTTTGTTACTATCGTAGGTGATGTGCCGGGAGATGCTTGAGGACATCATTTGAAGTAGACTCTTTGGAAGATTAGATAAATATCACACTTGCTTAGGCATATGTATTTTTTTTTGTATATTTTGGGGGACTTGTACATGATCCATATGATACACTTAGATATGCATTCATGGGCATATTTGTTTTTTTGCTAGTTTATATTATTAAAAGAATGTTTAAATTTATAAGTATTACATTAGTGTTTATGAGTGGCATCCTCCTAGGGGTTGATACATTACATGATGGGTTACCTCTTCATTTTTTCCAATTCAACTTGACCACTTTACCATCTCAACGTTAGTTGATAGTTATACTACTTTATGCTCTTTTAACATATTTTTCCTTAGCTACTCATTTTTTCAGCATTTTAAAGTATATTATAGACTCTCCTTTTTTATAAGGATATACTATAGATACTTTCTCTATAGAATTCTAAACAACTGGTGTCTAACCCTTTAAGCAAACAAGAAAAAGGATCAAGTTTGGCATTGTACTATCTAAAATTGACCTAAAAGGAATGTAATATGTCATTGTAACTCCAAAAAATAACTTGAAATAATAGAAAAATACCTTTTCAAGAATCAGATATAAGTCGAACCAGAGGAATGTGGAAGAATTTGGCCTCACATAACCCCGTACACTACTCGCATTGATCGAATAAGGTAGGTTAGATTAGACGCACCCTGTTATATCCTGTTGTGAAGATGTTTCATAGAAAGCAAAGACAAAAAAATGCAGTACATAATATCTATCTAGATGTATAAGGAGAAAAGTGTTACCAAGGTAAAGACTAAAATACAATATAGTTAATCTTAATCCGCATATAAATAGAGATCACTTTGACAGACTTTCTATGTGAGTTCAAAAGATTGGATTGTAGTTTCAAGGATAGAATCAAGCAATTGTCTTATTATATATATCTTACATTTTTTTTCTTTTTCCATCATTGCAATGGATAACAAAACACTTCACAGAAACTATAAATTTGTGCACAAAAGATATTACTAAGCAGCCCTTGATTGCAGGTCAGTTTTCTCAATATCTCAACTTCTTCGAAGTTCTTACTCTATTCATTTCCTATTTGATTTTCCTTCATACTTAAGACGTTTTCTAATTCAATTTTGTAGGTGCAACTTTAGGTAACTTTCTTGTTTTCACTATTATTCTCTCAGTTTATCAGTTCAATTTGACAAAAGTAAAAATAAAGAGGAGAGGGTCAAGTTAGACTTGAAAGTTTTTGGAAGACTACAAGGTTATAAGAGCAACTAGATATTCTTAGGCTAATATTAAGAAAATAAAGGATTTTAGTGAAAACTTAGGAGAAGGAAGTCATGGCACTGTTTACAAAGGCAAACATTTCAAGAAAATCTATGTTGCAGTAAGAGTCCTACGTAATTTTAAGGCTAAAGGAGGATAATTAATCAACCACAATCATCATATATCAAAATAAAAGTAGCAGGAAAAGCGTACCTGATATCACTACTTGAAGTGAGTCTCCGAGCTCAGGCCCTTGTTTTAGTGAAACAAAAAAAATATTCTTTTTTTCACAATGAACTTTCAATAATGATTAGAAAGGAAGTTTATAAACAAAAAAGTGTAGTTTGTTTTATTAGAAGTTTATAAACTTCTAATAAGATCACTATGAAAACTATGACCATAACAATAACGACATGGCTTCTATAGATATAGTGCAGAACATTACCTTTTCTAAAGATGGCACACCAAACTTTGAATGCCCTGGTGGATTATATATTTACTATCAACTACGCCCCCTACAACAATTTCAAATTCCATATAAGAGTTAGATATATATTAAGTTTTCTCAAGATATAGACAAATATATATGATGTGCCATCACTTAAAAAGTGTGCTCTTTATAGTTAAAGACAATATTTACTAGTGTTGCCTAAAAACTGTGGCCAAAAGCAATTACTAAAGGTCACCCTTACAAAAGCGTTCCCATAGATATTTTTGGGAAAGCTTATCTGTAACGATCCGTCCAGTCATTTTGTGTATTACCGCTCCATCCCCCCATTTACTGTTTATTTTATGCCTTACAATTGTTATGTGACTTGCCAGGGTAATTGGTTCGGGTTCGGTGAGGTTTCGGAATGAATTAAGACACTTAGTCTCAAAGGTGAAAACTTAAGTTGAAAATATTGACTGGATGTTGACTTATGTGTAAAACCCTCGGAATAGAATTTTGATGATTCCAATAGCTCTGTATGGTGTATTTGGATTTAAGAGAGAGTACGAAAAATTATTTGAAAGTCCGTAATTAAATTAGGCTTGAAATGACGAAAATAAAAAATTTAAGTTTGAAAGTTTGACCGGGGAGTTGACTCTTTGATATCGGGATTGAAATTCGATTCTGGAAATTGGAATAGGTCTGTACCGTCATTTATGACTTGTGTATAAAATTTGAGGTCAATCGGACTTGATTTGACAGGTTTCAACGTTGAATGTAGAAGTTAAAAATTATTAATTTTTATTAGGCTTGAATTGGGGTATGATTCGTGTTTTAGCATTGCTTAATGTGATTTGAGACTTCGACTAAATTCGTATGATATTTTAGGACTTGTTGGTGTATTTGGTTGAGGTCCCGAAAGCCTCGGGTGTGTTTCGGGACGAGTTTTGAACGAGTTTGGGCATTTCGGTACTCTCATGGTGTTCTGGGAACAGTTGGAGTATGGGGGCACATTTTGGAGTGCGGAGGCAAAGCCTCATGTGCAGACCTTAGAGCAAAATTGCGAACCGCAGAGGAAAATTGCGGACCGCAAAAATGCTCTTGCGGCCGGAGAATCTGCAGGTTCGATGGTCTAACTTCGGAAGCTTATATCGTTTCATCTATAAATAATTTAGAGATGATCTAAAAATGAAAGTTGTATCTCTTTAAGTCTAGTTTTCAGAAAGGTAAACCATTCATAATTTGGATATTTGTACAGAAAATTATGGTCAATTTACTAAAATCTGATAGTACAGATGCTGCTGAACTGCGACCGCACAATTTGGGTTGAGGCCGCAGAGACCTTAAATGTGCGGACCGCACAAAACTTTTGCGGAAAAATCAATGGGAGATTAGATTTTGTACTATACGAATGAGGGGTAGAGTATTATTTCATATTTGAACTTTGGGAGCCCGGTTTGTGGCGATTTTTCGTGGAATTTTCAAGAAATTCCTCGGGGTAAGTAATTCTAACTCGGATTTGGTTAATATACATGAATATATCATTATTTTCATCATTTAATAAGTATTTTGAGATAAAAATTTGGGTAAAATTGTAGAAATCTCATAAAATAAATTTTTGGGATTTGAATGTCGATTCGAAGTCGGATTTGAGTGAAACTAGTATGGTTGGTTCGTAACCGAATGAGTTATCGGATTTTGTTAGTTTTTTTAGATTCCGAGTCGTAGGCCCCATTGGCGATTTTTGAGTGTAATTTCGAATTTTGTTAGAAAATTAGTATTTTCAGATGGAATTAATTCCTATAATTTGTGCTGACTGTATCAAATAAATTGTGACTAGATTCGAGGCGTTCGGAGGCCGTTTCACAAGGCAAAGGCATATTGGAATAAAGAATTGCACGGTTTGAAGTAAGTATCGTATTTAAACTCGGTTTAGGCACTAGTTGCCTAAATTGTTGTAATAGCCACGTGCTTTTGGGTGCTCACATATGGGGGGATAGTCCCATGTGCAAGCATCGGGGTTGTGTATTTATGTTTGGGTTGTGCTCGGACTCCTCTAAGCCCAGGAATGACTGTTAAGCTTCGAGCTTCGATATCTAATATGTGGTAACAATTTATGTGATCTGATATGATGTGGTTACTCAGAGGTAAAAATCTTGGAACAAACTTGATAAATGTTTTTCACTGATAAAATTTTCGCATTTATTACGATAGCACACTTTGCAAATGCCTACACTTTAACATGTCATTTATACCAATCCAGGGACAGGGGAATCTTATTTCAGTCATTATATACTTGTACCCTTGCTTTATTGTTATTGCATGATACTTTGGCACGTGAGTTATCCGTGAAGCACGTGAGTTGTCTGTGCAGATTCACATATTGATACTTTAGCACGTGAGTTATCCGTGCGGATCCATATATTGATACTTTAGCACGTGAGTTGTCCGTGAAACACGTGAGCTGTCCGTATAATACGTGAGTTGTCCGTGTGAATCCATATATTAATTCTTTACCACGTGAGTTGTCCGTGCAGCACGTGAGTTGTCTATGTAGATTCTATTGTTAGCATGTGAGTTATCTGTGCAATGTGTGAAACTTGTATTTTCTCGATCATTATCTGATTTACTGGTTTTATTTCCCCTACATGCCATAATATTGTTGAGCAGGATATAGTTGTACTGAATTAACTGGTGAATTCAACAAATTAAGCTTCTCTTACCTTGCCATATTTATTTGCGATACTTATTGAGTTAGTTGTACTCACACTATACCCTGCAACTCGTGTACAGATCCAGGTTCTTCCGGATACGATAGTTGCTAGATTCAGGGATTTATCTGTTGGAGACTATCGAGGTAGCTGCTTGGCATCCGCAGACCTTGACTCTCTCCCTCTTTAGTTATTGTGATGTTCTATAATTTCAGACAGTATTTCTATTAGTCAGACTGTGTTATTATTTAGATGCTCATGTACTCAGTGACACCGGATTTTGGGAGTGTATTTGAATCAATAAGGTTGTGGGATTTTCTATTAAATTTAAATATTATATTTTCAAACTTAAAATAAATTGTGGTTTATTGAAGTTGTCGGCTTGCCTACTATTGAGATAGGCACCATCACGACATGCGAATTTTGGATCGTGACAATTGGTATCACATCCTAGGTTACATAGGTCTCACGAGTCATGAGCAGGTTTAGTAGAGTCTTGCGGATCGGTACGGAGATATCTGTACTTATCTTCGAGAGGCTGTCGAACCCTTAGGAAAATTTTACTTTCTTGTATTCTATCGTGCGAATTTGTTGATTCTGGAAACTAAATTTCTGTTATTCTATTCTCTCACAAATGGTGAGGACGCGTACTACCGGATCGAACGGTCAGCCACCGGTGCCACCAGTTAGGACCGCGAGAGGCTAGGGTCGTAGTAGAGGTTGAGGTGTAGCTCGTACAGCAGTTGGAGCAGAACATGTAGAACCACCAGTTGCTCTAGCTCAAGAGCAGGTTCCAGATATAGTTGAGCCGGCGGGGCCAGCTCAGGCACCAGCTGTGCCTATTGTGATTCCAGGCCTTCAGGAGGCTCTAGCACAGATATTGACTGTTTGCACTGGCCTTGCTCAGGTGTTTTTGCTCAGGCCGGGGGAAGTACTCATACCCCTATCGCCCGTACTCCAGAGCAGGTAGTGCAGGGACTTAAGATACCGGGGTCACTACCAGTCTAGTCAGTTGTAGCTCCTCAGACCCAGGTGGGTCCTATTATGAATGACGAGGAGCAGAAGAGATTAGAGAGGTTTGGGAGACTCCATCCTCCAACTTTTAGTGGAACTGAGTCAGAGGATGCTCCTGAATTCTTGGACAGGTGCCAGCGGATGCTTCGTACAGCGGGTATTCTGCAGACTAGTGGGGTCTCATTTACTACTTTTCAGCTGACCGGAGTAGCTTTCCGATGGTGGGAGACTTATGAGATGAGCAGACCAGTTGGTGCAACACCACTTTCATGGCATGAGTTCTCCGTATTATTTTTGGAGAAGTTCGTGCCACAGACCCGCAGAGAGGAACTGCGCAGACAGTTTGAGTACTTACGTTAGGAGGACCTGTCCGTGACTCAGTATGAGATGCAGTTTTCAGAATTGGATCGTTATGCAGTTTGGTTGGGTCCCATTAAGAGGGAGAAGATCAGGAGGTTCATTAATGGCCTCAACCAGCAGTTCCATTTTGTTATGACTCTGGGAATGTAGCAGGTGCTAAATTCGATAAGGTGGTTGATAGTGCTCGGCGGCTAGAGATGGTCTGTATTCAGGAGCGTAAGGAGAGGGAGGCCAAGAGGTCTCATGGTCCGGGTAATCCCAGTAGTGTTCATTTTGGGGGATAGCCCTACAACAACAGGGGTTATCCTTAAGGCCCGCTCAGATGGCTGGTTCAGCCTAGCGTGGTGCATCAGACAACCACGATTTTTACAGTGCTCACACAGGCCAGTCCTCATTCAGTGCACTACCAGCGCAGAGTTCTCGCTATGCCTCGTCTGCTCTGGTTTCTACAGGCAGTGCCTTGGGTTATCAGGACCAGCAGCTCCTTCATAGTATAGGTTGTTTTGAGTGCGGGGACTTGGGTCATATTAAGAGAGATTGCCCTAGATTGTTGAATAGGACTCCACAGTAGAGTTCTCAGTCGATAGTACCGGCACCATCAGTTCCACCACCCACCCAACCAGCTCGGGGAGGGGCTCAGTCAACTAGGAGTCACCCAAGAGGGGGAGGCCGATCAGGTGGCAGTCAGGCCCGATTCTATGCTATTCCTGCAAGGCCAGATGTTGTCGCTTCAGATGCAATGATCACAGGTATTTTCCAGTGTGCCACATGGAAGCTTCTATATTATTTGACCCTGGTTCAACATATTCGTATGTTTCATCATATTTTTTCTGTTACCTGGATATACCCCGTGAGTCCTTAGTTTTAACTGTTCGTGTGTCTACGTCGGTGGGCGATACCATTATTGTGGACCGTGTGTATCGGTCATGTGTGGTAACTATTAGGGAGCTGGAGACTAGAGCTGATCTCTCATTGCTTAGTATGGTTGATTTCGATGTAATCTTGGGTATGGATTAGATATCTCCATGTCATGTTATTTCGACTGTCATGCAAAAGCTGTGACGTTGGCGATACCGGGGTTGCCAAGGGTCGAGTGGATAGGTTCTCTAGATTATGTTCCCAGCAGGGTAATTTCTTATTTGAAGGCCCAATGGATGGTTGGGAAGGGGTGTTTGTCATATTTAGACTTTGTGAGAGATGTTGATGCAGACACTCCTATCATTGATTTTGTACCGGTAGTGCGAGACCTTCTGGATGTATTTCCTGCAGACCTGTCGGGTATGCCACCCAACAGGGATATTGATTTCGGTATTGACTTGGTGCCGCGCACTCAGCCCATTTCTATTCCTTTGTATCATATTGCACCAGCTGAGTTGAAGGAATTGAAAGAGCAACTATAGGAACTTCTTGATAAGGGGTTTATTAGGCCTAGTGTGACTCCTTGGGGTGCGCCAGTTTTATTTATGCAAAAAAAAGATGGCACTATGCAGATGTGTATCGACTACAAGCAGTTGAACAAAGTTACAATCAAGAACAAGTATCCTTTGCCGCGTATTGATGATTTATACCAATTTCAAGGAGCGAGTGTATTCTTTAAGATTGATTTGAGATTTGGGTATTACCAGTTGAAAATTCGGGATTTGGATATTCTAAAGACGACATGCAGGACCTGCTATGGTCACTATGAATTTCTCGTGATGTCTTTTGGGCTGACCAACAGCCCAGCAGCGTTTATGCACTTGATGAACAATATATTCCAGCCATATCTTGATTCATTTGTCGTAGTATTTATTGATGATATCCCAGTGTACTCAAGTATCCAGAAGGAGCATGCACAACACTTGAGTATTGTATTACAAAGGCTGAGGGAGGAGAAACTTTATGCCAAATTCTCTAAGTGTGAGTTATGGTAGTTCGGTGGCATTCTTGGGACACATAGTGTCCAGTGAAGGAATTAAGGTAGATCCGAAGAAGATAGAGACAGTTCAGAGTTGGCCCAGGCCATCTTCAGCTACAGAGATTTGGAGTTTTCTTAGCTTGGCCGGTTATTATCGTCGTTTTGTGGAGTGTTTCTCGTCAATTGCATTTCCCTTGACTAAATTAACCCAGAAAGGTTCTCCATTCAGGTGGTCAGATGAGTGTGAAGAGAGCTTTCAGAAGCTCAAGACTGCCTTGACCACAACTCCAGTTATAGTTTTGCCTTCAGCTTCAGGCTCGTATATAGTGTATTGTGATGCTTCTCGGATCAGTATTGGGTGTGTCTTAATGCAGAAGGATAGAGTTATTGCTTATGCTTCGCGCCAGTTGAAGCTACATGAAAAGATTTACCATGTTCACGATTTAGAGTTGGCAACCATTGTTCATGCATTGAATATTTGGAGGCTCTATCTCTGCGGTGTGTTTGTGAGGTATTTACAAATCATCGGAGTCTTCAATATTTATTCAAACAAAAGGATCTAAATTTGAGGCAGTGGAGATGGTTGGAGCTGCTAAAGGACTATGATATTACTATTCTGTATCATCCCAGGATGGTTGGAGCTGCTATTGGGTGTGTCTTAATGCAGGAGGGTAGAGTTATTGCTTATGCTTTGCGCCATTTGAAGCCACATGAAAAGAACTACCATGTTCACAATTTAGAGTTGGCAGCCATTGTTCATGCATTAAAGATTTGGAGGCTCTATCTCTATGGTGTGTCTTATGAGGTATTTAAAAATCATCGGAGTCTTCAACACTTATTAAAACAAAAGGATCTAAATTTGAGGCAGCGGAGATGGTTGAAGCTGCTAAAGGACTATAATATTACTATTCTGTATCATCCCTGGAAGGCCAATGTGGTGGTCGATGCATTGAGTAGAAAGGCGGTGAGTATGGGTAGCCTTGCATTCATTCCTGTTGGTGAAAGGCATCTTGCAGTTGATGTTCAGACCTTGGACAATCCGTTCGTGAGATTAGATATTTCGGAGCACAGTCGGGTTCTAGCTTGTGTGGTTTCTCGGTCTTCCTTATTTGACCGCAACAGAGAGCTCCAGTATGATGATCCCCATTTTCTTGTCCTGAAGGACACAGTTCAGCACGATGATGCCAAAGATGTTACTATTGGAGATGATGGGATGTTGATGATGCAGGGTCGGATTTATGTATCAAATGTAGATGGACTGCGTGAATTGATTCTTGAAGAACCCCACAGTTCACGGTATTCCATTCATCCGGTGCCGCTAAGATGTATTAGGACTTGAGACAGCACTATTGGTGGAGAAAAATGAAGAAAAACATAGTTGGGTTTGTAGCTCGGTGTTTAAATTTTCAACAGGTGAAGTACGAGCATCAGAGACCGGGCAGATTGCTTTAGAGACTTGAAATTCTAGAGTGGAAATAGGAGCGTATTACCATGGACTTCGTAGTTAGGCTCCCACAGACTTTGAGGAAGTTTGATGCTGTTTGGGTGATTGTGGATCGATTAACCAAGTCCGCACATTTTATTCCAGGTGGTACTACTTATTCTTCGGAGCGGTTGGCTGAGATTTATATCTGTGAGATTTTTCGCCTTCACCGTGTGCCAGTGTCCATCATTTAAGATCGGGGCGCGCAATTTACATAATAGTTTTGGAGAGCAGTGCAGTGAGAGTTGGGCACGCATGTTCAGTGGAGTACAACATTTTACCCACAGACAAATGGACAGTCCGAACGCACTATTCAAATTTTGGAAAATATGCTACGCGCTTGTGTTATAGATTTTGGGGGTTCTCGGGATCAGTTTCTGCCGCTTGCAGAGTTTGCATATAATAACAGCTACCAATCGAGCATTCAGATGGCTCCGTATGAGGCTTTATATGGGAGACGATGTCGGTCTCTAGTGGGTTGGTTTGAGCCGGGTGAGGCTAGGCTATTGGGTACTGATTTAGTTTAGGATGCTTTGGAAAAGGTTAAATTGATTTAGGAACGACTTCGCACGGCACAATCTAGACAGAAGAGTTATGTCGACCGGAAGGTTCGCAATGTTGCTTACATAGTAAGAGAGAAGGTACTGCTCTGAGTTTCACCTGTGAAGGGTGTTATGAGATTTGGGAAGAAGGGTAAGTTGAGTCCTAGGTATATTGGGCCTTTTGAAATACGTAAGAAGATTGGAGAGGTGGTTTATGAACTTGCTTTACCGCCTAGTCTATCTGGTATTCATCTAGTGTTTCATGTATCTATGCTCCGGAAATATGTCGTAGATCCGTCTCATGTTTTGGATTTCAATACAGTGCAGTTGGATGGTAATTTGACTTATGATGTGGAGCCGGTGGCCATTTTGGACCGGCACGTTCGAAAGTCGGAGAAGCTACTTGGGAGACTAAGCGGGAGATGCAGAGCAAATATTCACACCTATTTGAGACTCCAAGTATAATTCTAAACCCATTCGAGGATGAACGCTTGTCTAAGAGGGGGAGAATATAACGACCCGATCGGTCATTTTGAGTATTACAGCGTTGTTCCCCCTTTTATTGCTCATTTTATGCTTTACAGTTATTATGTGACTTGTCGGGGTAATTGATTCGGGTCCGGTGAAGTTTCGAAATGAATTGAGACACTTAGTCTCAAAAGTGAAAACTTAAGTTGAAAAGGTTGACCGGATGTTGACTCATATGTAAACGACCCCGGAATAGAATTTTGATGATTCCAATAGCTCTGTATGGTTATTTTGGACAACGGAGTGAGTCCGAAAAATTATTTGGAAGTCCGTAGTTAAATTAGACTTGAAATGGCGAAAATAGGAAATTTAAGTTTGAAAGTTTGACCGAGGAGTTGACTTTTTGATATCGGGGTCGGATATCGATTCAGGAAATTAGAATAGGTCTGTATCATTATTTATGACTTGTGTGAAAGATTTAAGGTCAATCGAACTTGATTTGATAGGTTTCGGCATTGAATGTAAAAGTTAAAAATTGTTAGTTTTTATTAGGCTTGAATTGGCGTATGATTCGTGTTTTTAGCGTTGTTTGATGAGATTTGAGGTTTCGACTAAGTCAGTATGATATTTTAGGACTTGTTGGTGTATTTGGTTGAGGTCCTGGGGGCCTCGGGTATGTTTTGGGGCGAGTTTTGAACAAGTTTGGGCATTTCGGCACTCTGATGATGTTCCGGGCCACAAAAATCCTCTTGCGGCCGCAGAAATCCTCTTGCGGCCGCAAAAAGGAGAATTTGCAGGTTTGATGGTCTGACTTCGGAAGCTTATATATTTTGATATATAAGAAATTTGGAGATGACCCAAAAATGAAAGTTGTAGCCATTTGCTTTAGTTTTCAGAAAAGTAAACCATTCATCATATGAATATTTTTATAGAAAGTTATGGTCAATTTATTAAAGCCTGGTAGTACAGATGTTGCTGAACTGTGACTGCACAATTTGGGTTGCGGTCGTAGAGACCTTACATGTGCGGACCGCAACAAATTTTACGGGTAGCATAATGGGAGATCAAATTTTGTATTATATGAACGAGGGTTAGAGTATTATTTCATATTTGGACTTTGGGAGCTTGGTTTGTAGCAATTTTTCGTGGGATTTTCAAGAAATTCATCAGGGTAAGTGATTCTAACTTTGATTTAGTTAATATACATGAATATATCATTATTTTTATCATTTAATTAGTATTTTGAGATAAAAATTTTGGAAAAATTGTAGAAATTTCATAAAATAAATTTTTGGGATTTGAATGTCGATTCGCAACCGGATTTGAGTGAAACTAGTATGGTTAGACTCGTAATTGAATGAGTTATCGGATTTGATGAGTTTCGTCGGATTACGAGATATGAGCCCCAGTGATAATTTTTAGTGTAATTTCGGATTTTGTTGAAAAATTAGTATTTTTATATGAAATTAATTCCTATAATTTGTGTTGACTGTGTCGAATAAATTGTGACTAGATTCGAGGCGTTCAGAGGCCGTTTCGCTAGGCAAAGGCATATTGGAATAAAGAATTGCTCAGTTTGAAGTAAGTATCGTATTTAAATTCGGTTAAGGCACTAGTTGCCTAAATTGTTGTGATAGACACGTGCTTTTGAGTGCGCACATATGTGGGGATAGTCCCATGTACAGGCACCGGGGTTGTGTATTTATGTTTGGGTTGTGCTCGGACTCCTATAAGCCCAGGAATGACTGTTAAGTTTCGAGCTTCGATATCTAATATGTGGTAACAATTTATGTGATCTGATTAAACTATGATGTGGTTACTCAGAGGTAAAAATCCTGAACAAACTTCATAAATATTTTTTATTGATGAAATCTCCAGATTTATTACGATAGCACACTTTGCACATGCCTACACTTTAGCATGTCATTTATACCAGTCCAGAGATATGGGAATCTTATTTCAGTCATTATATAACTGTACCCTTACGTTATTGCTATTGCATGATACTTTGGAACGTGAGTTGTCCGTACAACATGTGAGTTGTCCGTGCAGATCCATATATTGATACTTTAGCACGTGAGTTGTCCGTGCGGATCTACATATTAATTCTTTATCACGTGAGTTGTCCGTGCGGATCCATATATTGATATTATTGATACGTGAGTTGTCCGTGTCGCATGTGAGTTGTCCGTGCAATGTGTGAAACTTGTATTTTCTCGATCATTATCTGATTTACTGGTTTTCTTTCCCCTACATGCCATAATACTATTGAGCAGGATATAGTTGTACTGAATTAACTGGTGAATTCAACAAATTAAGCTTCTCTTACCTTGCCTGTTTATTTGATATACTTATTGAGTTGGATGTACTCACACTACACCCTGCACCTCGTATGCAGATCCAGGTTCTTCCGAATATGACGGTTGCTAGATTCGGGGATTTATATGTTGGAGACTATCAAGGTAGCTGCTTGGCGTCCGCAGACCTTGACTCTCTCCCTCTTCAGTTATTGTGTTGTTCTATATTTTTAGACAGTATTTCTATTAGTTAGACTGTGTTGTTATTTAGACACCGGATTTTAGGAGTGTATTTGTATCAAAAAGATTGTGGGATTTTCTATTAAATTTAAATATTATATTTTCAAACTTAAAAGAAATTGTGGTTTATTGAAGTTGTCGGCTTGCCTTGTATTGAGATAGGCGCCATCACGACATGCGGATTTTGGATCGTGACATTATCAAGCATGGTCTAAAATAAGTGTAGCCTTAGGCCAAATTTGTTGTAGTGGCAATTTCCCACTATGTAAATCCATGACTGGGATGGAAATCCTCTTCCTTGATTGTTCTTAAACACTCTAATGGATACTCCATCAGCATAGAAGCTTCAACCTTACTAATAGTAAAGTATTACTTTTAACCTTCTTTTTTTAACAATAAATTAATAAAGGATCGAGAACAGAGTGTTACATGGAATCTTTAACTTAAATAGTTAAACAAATTAGTGAACCTAAATAAAATTTTGAAATCTGGCCAAAATAGTATAGGTCTGATCTCAGAGCAACGTTTTAAGAAATGTTCTTTGAAAATTTAAATGGAAAAGGTTAATTGTGGAGCTGCAACGACAGGTATAATAACGTTAGTATATGTAACACCTGAAGCAGATTGATTCTCATGAAGCTGATTGATTTAACAAAATGTTGTTATTGTGAGTGACGAAACTAATAACAAGGCAAACTAAATGGCAAGTCGTGTGTAACAGCCTGAATTACCTAACACAAACACTAAGGTATTTTAACAACCTTACACTAATACTATATTGATCTTAATAACTGAAAGATTACAACTCTAGAATGTGAAAGGAAATTGCATAACAACAGAAGAACTGGGATAGACAATTAGACACGTGCATGTGCAACAAAAACAATATAAGTGATCAGAATTAATTTCTCTTAAACTGAATGATACTAAGTGTGATTTTTCAAAAATACTGAATAATATTAAGAAAACTGTAGAACTTTGAAGAATATATTAGTTTAGTGATGTGGTTGTTCTTCTATCTCTTCCATTTTATTTAAAATATTATGTTGTTATGGACATGAAGTGAGTGAAAGAAAGTTTATTGCATCTGGAGTTCGGAATCAAAGTAATGCGTAATTATTTTTAAGGAACGATTGTTCAGATGCGCTATATACGTCTAGCCTAACGTCCCACCTTAATGGACGTTTGGTCATGTTTGACTAATATAGCGTATGCCTCCCATGGCCTATACTAATCTGCTTATTCTGCACATCTGCTTCAACTTATTTTCTATTTTTATCTCTTTTTTAGCTTCCTCTTTTAGATTAGCTATGTCGCAGGCGTCCCAAAGCTCAATGATATCCGCAGAACCTGATGTTTGCTATTGTACACAATACTGTAGGTTGAAGACCTCCAAAACAGATACAAATCCGAGTCGAAGATTTTGGGGTTGTAAACTTTAAAAAGTGAGAAAATTGTGTCTTTCGAAAAAGAAAAATATATATAGTATATATATATATATTCAACCACTTTTAATTGTTTGTTATATGTTGTAGGATAACGGGGCGTGCAACTATTTTAGGTGGCGGGATTGGCATGAAGATAAAATTGAACTAGTATGGTGTTGTCGGCGATTAAGGAGGCTTGCGATTGATGTTGATACAACAAACTTACAATATAATGTATAGTTTGAACTACAGTTTAGGTTCAAAGAAGTCGAATAAGATATGGATCTTCTTAGAACGATGTTGAAAGTATTCGAACAAAGAAGAAAATACTTGAAAAATATGTTGAACGAAACCGAACAAGAGAGGAATCATTTGAAAGAACAGTTGAAATTAAGATAGAAAACTGAGGAATTGTGTAAAGCTAATGTGTGGTTTATTAGTTTTATTTGTTATCCGAAAATATTTTATTGTTGGTTAGATTAATCTGTGATAGTTTTATGTATTATGTAGTATCCGCACAATAGTAGTGATCGTAGCATATTATATGTTTTGTGTTATGTATTGCGTTATATATTATATTTTGTGGCATCAACTTTTTTATAAACAAGTATGGCGTGTTTATGCAAATTTGTGGTATACAATAATTTATATAAAGCTATTAACTTTCATATTCAACTAACACAATATAATTGTGATCATTAGAATTTACTAATTTATAGTATAGAAGACTCAATACAATTATCCAATCGATATTTTTCTTTTGCTATGATATTTATTCTTTCTGTTAATGTCAAATTCTGACTAGTCGATGTTGCTTCGAGGCATGGTTGTTAAAAACTTTATTGGGATAGATTCGCGAGATTTTACAAGTCACAAATAATAATTGTTGATATGCCCACATGCATCATAGTCGACACTCTACAGTTATACTCTATGGGTCTGTATATTTTATTTCACAAAAATTGTCGTCCCGCTCAGTCAGAAGGTGAAGCTTATATGTGCCGAACCCAATTTGAGTGTTATTATGCGAGGAATCACTTGAAAAGCTGATTTGATTAGAGCTACCCTCGTTACAATGGTTCCTTAAAAAAAATTATACGTTACATAAATTCTTGTATTTGCGCCTGCTCTTTTAAATTTTACCCATCGTGATGGAAGATTGTCAGCCCTATCAATACTATTATCCCAAGGCATTGGTTCCCTTCAAGTCCAAACAAGCGGTACGCTATCGATCAGGTTCGAACTTATAAGAAAAAGGTTGTATTTCTTCTAATCAATTTATTGAAGCGTCACACTTTATTTTTTAGTTATTTTATACTAAGCGATACCTTTTGTTTTTTAGAACAACTTAACTTTAGCAATCTCAGGTTTTTAAATTAATAACATGACTTTATTAACCTACTTGGTCGAGAAGGGGTGTCTAGCATATTTGGCCTATATCCATGATCCTAGTGCGGAGGTTCCTTCCACGGATTCAGTACCAGTTGTGCGTGAGTTTCTAGAGTTGTTTCCGACAAATTTGTCGACGATGCCACCTGGCAGAGATATCGACTTCTGTATTGACTTGGCTCGAGGCACTCAACCCATTTCTATTTCACCATATCGTATGGCCCCAACTGAGTTGAAGGAACTGAAGGAGTAGTTGCAGGATTTTCTTGATAAGGGATTCATTAGACCTAGTGTCTCGCCCTGGGGTGTACCGGTGTTGTTCGTGAAGAAGAAGGATGGTGTGATGACGATGTATATAGATTATTGGCAGTTGAACAAGGTCACTATCAAGAACAAGTATTTGTTGCTGAGGATTGATGACTTATTTGATCATCTTCAGGTGTTAAAGTGTTTTCGAAGATTGATCAGAGATCTGGCTACCATCAGTTGAAGATTAGGGCATCGGATGTCCCTAAAACAGCTTTTCGGACTCGATATGACTATTATGAGTTCCTAGTGATGTCATTTGGCTTGACAAATGCCCCAACAATATTTGTAGATTTGATGAACCGGATTTTCAAGCCTTATTTTGTTCTTTTGTGATCGTCTTCATTGATGATATTTTGGTCTATTCCCGCAGTCGAGAAGAACATGAGCAGCATCTGCAGATCATACTTCAGACTTTGAGAGATAGTTAGTTGTATGCCAAGTTTTCAAAGTGTGAGTTTTGGTTGGATTCTATTGCCTTTTTGGGGTATGTTGTATCTTTCGAGGGCATTAAAGTTGATCCTAATAAGATTGAGGCTATTCAGAACTGGCATATACCTACTTCAGCTAGAGAGCTTCGGAGCTTCCTAGGTTTGGCGTGTTATTATCGCCGGTTCGTGGAGGGGTTTTCATTTATCTCAGCCACATTGATTAAGTTGACCCTAAAAGTATAAGAGAGGGGTGAATTGTCGATTTTTCTTCTTTTTTTGTACCCTAAGTAGTTAACTAGTTCACTAATTAGTCGACTGAAGGTAAGAATAGAATATAAATAAAGCAGAAATAAAATACAGGAATTAAAGATACCAGGATTTTTTTATACTGGTTAAGATTCAATATGAATCCTATGTCCAGTCCTTTTTGGTTGCAAGGGTGTTCTCTTTCAATATTTGAAGTTTCTCGATACAAGAGAGTTGATGTAGCTTTACACTAACAGCTTAGTCACTATGTTACGTCTCGCTTCTTGATACAATATCTCACCAGTGTTTTTCTCTCTTTCTTCTTTCACTAGTTACACAGTATATCTAGAGTGAACTACAATGCATGTTTGGAGTAGAACAAAAAGAGTGATAGTGGTTGGTTCAAAGTATATGTTACTCCCTTGACATACTTCATTTTATACTTTAGCTTTTTGGCTGGGCGAATGTTTGGCAGACCGTTGAAAGATTTGCAATTCCATGGGAATTGATCCTCAGAATTTAATCTGTTATGATTCATTCCAAGAATAAGTACAGAGCCTTTATAGACGATCCATGACTGCCGGTCGTTTCCTTTTTCGAAAAGAGATTTGTCATAAGTTCTCCTTAAGTTGTTCCTTGATTTATGGGATTGATAGCCTTCCTTTTTCGATGCATATCTTCATCAATCAGGGCAACGGAAAATCTTGGCCTTTCCTTCATTGTATCGATCATCCTGGTTGTCATATCGCTTCAATCATTAATCTTCCTTACTTGCTTCCGTTGACAGATCTTTGCCTTGATTCTCTTACTCCCTCCTTTCTTGACTTCTTCTATACTTCAGTGATACATTTTCTCGAATCCTTCTTGTCATCTCGCGTGATCCTACACCATAGTAATATGTTATTTTTCATCATTGAAATTTATATCTAACAATCTTCCCCTTTTTTATGATGACAAAATAATATATAAAATTAATTTACTTCCTTGTTATAGTCGGTGCTTGTTTTGCTATAGTCGACTTCTTAGCTGGCTTCCATGATGCTGCAATCGACTCCCCCTCAAAAGGTGTTACTATTTGTCCTGCACTGTAAACTTATATATTGTAGTCGACTCCCCCTCAAAAAGTGATGTTATTTGTCATGCACTATAATTTAACCTTTCTCCCCCCTTTTTGGCATCAATAAAGAGGGGATATGCACATATAGAACAATGAAACATTGCAGACAGAGGCAAGCAAACTAGGAAAATATAGGCAATTATAGGAATGCAGAGTTAGCGAGAGTTAAAAAAAAATCCAACGACGGGTGAACCAGTCCAAAACAGCAAAAAAATATTGTCTGAAACATCCACAACTAACGACGCAAGAAGTAAGTGAGAGTGTTGTAAATCGCCTCCTTCAGATGATCAAAACTGGCATTTGCTGAAACTGACACCCCATTCTTTCATGTACTTCCTTGAAGGATTTTACTGCATTTTCTACTAGATTGAGAATCTTGACCCTTATCTTTGAAATATCGGGCCCTGTCTATTTGGAGATGGCATAAATGTCTCCAATAGTTGATTGAGTTGCAGCAAGAAGGTCCTAGATGATGGTCAGCTTTTTGTCAATGGAAGTTAATTTTTCTACAAGATCAAGATCACTTACATTATGATGGGAACCAGAGGCTTTGACCTTTGAATCAGGCTGAATATTCTTGATTTCTCCTTCCTATTTCTTCACCCAGGAACCCTTAACACACACATTTTCCATACTAGCAAAGGCTCTTGAGGTGCAAGATTTGGTGACAGGGACAAAGGGGTATTCGGATATAGAGATGTTATGGGCTTCCAAAATATAAGTGATAACCATACCATATGGTAGATTGGTGGGGTTATCAGCAGTTTCAACCATAAAATTTATAACCCATGAGGACAATTTGATTTTAAGCTTAGTCACCATATATTAGACAAGAAAAGTGCCTCATTGAGAGAAAGTAGAGAATAAGCCAGTGCGAGGGAGAAGGGTTGTTGCTACAATGTGGGCCAAAACTCACGTTTCAAATCTAACATCAATGGGACCTAACTGGTTAGGGAGGGAATCATAGGGACACTCGTCTATACAGCGCTTGGCTTGATCAAAAGTAATTTCAAAATCTTCATGCCAGGTATTTTGAAAACCATGAGGAAACCAAAACACTTACACTGAAATATTGAGTCAACCATGGCACAATAAAGAACGATGTATTTTCCTAGAACTAGGGATTCTAACTTATCAGGCTTGTTAGAACAGAGATTGGCATAGAACATCATCACTAGAAGTTCATAGACTTTAGGATGGGGTAAAGAGAGGAAATTTGACCAACCTTGAAAATCGAACAGATACTTTACCTTACAGTTGAAGACCTCCATGTCATCAAGATCGATTATTCTGCCATGGGAAATGGGCTTCTCTTTGAGTGTAATGAAGAAATCTTTATTAGGAGTATCTCAGAAATTGAGGTCTGACTCTAGAGAACTTGAGAGGTCTACCTTGGATTTCTTGGGGGTAAAAGATTCAGGGGGTTCTTCCATGGGTCTTTTTCCAAGGGATTTTTCGCTCATTCAGTGAGTATAGTCAAATGGCTCTGCCTGAGAAGAGGCAAACCCTTCAGAATGATCGGACCCTAGGTATACTTGTTCTGGGGTTAAACAACCCCTGAATCTAACCACTTGATGATCTCCTTTTTGACCACCTCTTGTATTGCTTTATTTAGCTTCCTTTGATGTTCAATGGAGGGTTTGGAATCTTCCTCCCAATTAATCTTGTGCATGCAAAATGCGGGGCTTATTCCTCGAATATCCACCAATGTCCATCCAATAGCTTTCTTCCTCTTTTGTAGCACCGCCAATGTGGAGTCTACCTACACGTTAGTCAAACAAGAGGAAAGAATAACCGGTAAAGTAGAACAAAGGTCAAGAAATTCATACCTGAGATGTGGAGGCAATGGCTTCAACTCCAAGATAGAAGGCTCTTAAATTGAAGGCTTTGTAGGAGGAGTTTTCCTATTTTCGAGATCCAAGAAAAGTTTCCGAGGTGCATAATTGTATGACCCCATCCATTGCAAAGAGTTTACACATTCCATGAAGCCATCCATTTCCTCATCATTAAAATTTAGCAAAAAGGCCTCCAATATATCACCCACATTAATCGTGGCACTTGTATCATCAATAATAACATCGGTCACCAAGTCCACAAACGAACATACTTCATTGCTATTCGGTTGCCTCATAGATTTGCACACGTGAAACACCGCCTTTTTATCACCCATCCGGAAAGTGAGTTCACCGGCTTCCACATCAATAAGAGTCTTTTCCGTAGCAAGAAAAGGTCTACCAAGAATAATTGGCACCTCATAGTCCACTTCACAATCAAGAATAACAAAATCTGCTAGGAGAATAAATTTATCAACACAAACCAACACATCATCAATTATACCCAACAGTCTCTTCATGGTACGATCCGCCATTTGTAATCTCATAGATGTGGGTCTTGGTTACCCAATTTCCAAAGTCTTGAAAATCGAATAGGGCATCAAATTTATACATGCCCCAAGATCACAAAGAGTTTTAGCAAAGTCGGCACTTCCAATGATACAAGGGATTGTGAAAGCGCCGGGATCTTCCAATTTAGGAGCCATTGAGTGCACAATTGCACTCACTTGATGACTCATCTTTATAGTTTCACAATTCATCGACCGCTTCTTTGTCACCAAGTCCTTCATGAACTTTGCATAACCGGTCATTTGCTCCAAAGCCTCAACCAATGGCACATTAATAGATAGACTCTTCATCATGTCAATGAACTTTTTGAATTGATTCTCGCCATTTTGCTTGGTAAACCTTTGAGGGTATGGAGGAGTAGGCCTTGGCATTGGTTCCTTAGCCTTTGGCACTAACGGTTTCGGTCTGTCAACAATGTGCTCCCGGGACGGGTTTACTTCCTCTTGAATCTCCTCCATATCGTCATCAATATCAATTCTTACTTTAACATTTGCTTGCACCACATTATTCGGGATCTTATATTCTTGTACCACTTGTTCATCATCCACAATTTTCCTTTGATTTGAGGTAGGTGCATCCCCGCCTTTTTCACTCCTTGTAGTAACGGCCATGGTATGTCCCGTGTTGTTCCCACCCTTTGGGTTCACCACCGTGTCATTTGGTAGTGCCCCCTTAGGGCGAGTGTTTAAAGCTTGCGAAATTTTCCCCAATTGAACTTCTAAATTGCGAATTGAAGTGTTGTGAGAGGCTAGTTGAGCATCGGAGTCGGCATTCTTCTCCATCATTTGTTTGAACATATTCTCAATTCGCCCCATCTCATTGTTGGAAGAACTTGGACCCTGGGAAGGATAATGAGGCGGGTTGCTCGGTTGTTGATACATCGGGGGCCTTTGAAAGCCCGACCCCCGATTTCTTTGGTTATTGTTCCATCCCCTTTGGTTGTTACCTCCCCAATATCCTTGACTATTGCCACTCCAATGGCCTTGACCATTCCAATTTCCTTGATTGTTTTGATTGTTCCAATTCCCTTGGTTGTTTTGATTGTTCTTATTCCCTTGATTACCATGAGGTCGCCATTATTGTTGATTCGGGCCTTGAGAGTTGTTTATTTGCCCTTGGAAGTTGTTTACATATTGTACTTTCTCCTCTTGGTCATTGTAAGATTCATCTTGATCAAACCCACTATCTTCTTGCACATAATGTTCCGCACAGTTCTGCACTTGAGGACCCTTTGGCCTTCTCCTGTTTTCTATCATATTAACTCTATCCATTGCATTGACTTGATTAGGACCTTGCACTTGTTGAAGTTGAGCCTTGACTAATTGATTTATTTTGGTGGTCAACTCGGCAATTGTTTGCCCATGATCATACAATTCTTTATGTAGGTGAATCATGTTTGGATCACCTTGAGGAACATTTGCTCTACTTTGCCATGACGATGAAGTATCCGCCATTTCATCTAAGATCTCACAAGATTCCGCATATGGCATTATCATGAAATTTCCACCGGCAAGTTGGTTGACCACGCATTGATTGGTAGTATTGATCCCCCTATAGAAATTTTGTTGAATCATAGCCTCCGTCATATCATTGTTTGGGAACTCTTTCACCATAGTTCGGTACCTCTACCATATTTCATGTAATGGCTCATTGGGTTCTTGTTTGAATGCTAGAATCTCGTCTCTAAGAGTAGCCACATGCCGGGAGAAAAGAACTTGGAAATACATTTCTCTGCCAATTCATCCCATGTATGGATAGAATGGTTTGGCAACCTTTCTAACCAATCCAAGGCTTTCCCCTATAGAGAGAAAGAAAATAGCCTCAACCTTAAAACATCCTCTAAGACGTTTGTTTGTTTACTCCCCCAGCAAGTGTCCACAAACCCTTTCAAGTGTTTGTACGCATTTTGATTTGGAGCCCCGGTGAAGAATTCCCATTGCTCTAGCAATGTGAGCATAACATTTGTGATGTGAAAGTTACCCGCTCTAATACGGGGCGGGACTATGGAACTTTCATACCCTTCATTCGGCAACACCCGGTGTGGAGCCGTTCTTGGTGGAGGTGGGGGTGGAACAGGAACGTTGTCTTGAGGCGGTCAACCTTGTCTATTTGGTTGAGGTTCAAGAGGAACCTCTTCAACTTGGTCATCTTCCATGTCCACATCCCCCAAAGGCATGTTTTCGAGAGGATAATTGTTGTTGAGAGCCATTGTTTCACTTACAATTATGTCACCAAAAATATTAGTAACACGGAAGGAAAAGACGACAATTCATACACAAAACCAAATATATATCTAAATCTGGTTTTAGCTCCCCGACAACGGTGCCAAAAAATGATCTCGTCCAAGTCACACCTCTATTCGGGGTTGTGAAATGGTCGATTGCTATAATAATACCCAACAAGGAGTCGGGATCGAATCCACAAGGAGCTGAGATGGGATTAGTGGTATATATTTGGATAAAGCACGTGAAGTATCTTGGTTGCACTTCTACAAATATGGTTTTATTTTTACTTCTAAAATTACGTTAAGGATTACAATTCTAAAGATATAAAACTAGAGAATATTATTTTTGGATGGTTTTCAAATATATAAAAGGTCCTAGGGGTATGACCTTCACCTAGGTATTTACCTAATGAGTTATAAACTTTAAAGCTTGTTTTGTTGGTCGGGGTGTATTATAACAATCAACACTCAAATACCCACTCAATACCTCTCGGTAAGAGAGTGATTTTGCCCAATTTGGCTTTCTCAAGTGCAAATGGGTATTGAACAAAATAGTTGATAACATTCTCAAGTCGGGTTTTACTATCTCTAGGTTCAACCCTTTAATTGAGACTATCAATCTCTTGATTTTATCCAAAATTCTTGTTAGCCAAGTTTTTCTAGACTAAGTCTCTCTTTCTCAAGTAGGGACCAAGTCAAATAGGCATAAACTAATATTTGCAATCATTAATTCTACAGTTAAAGGCAAGAACAAGGCTAAATAATAAACACCCAACCATAAACAAGCCATAAATCAAACACCATTAGGTTTACACAGTAAGCTTGGATCACAACCCTAGTTAGAAATTAGCTACTCATAATGGGTATAGAAGAAAATAAAGAAGAAAAGATGATAAAACTCATATTGCAAGATTAAAAGATAAAAATCCAATGTTAAATCACCAAAGTAAGCTAAAGTTTCCTAAAGAGGCAAGTAAAAACGGCTACAGGACTTTCAATATTCCAAAACTTAACCTAATTTCGTGAAAGTAGTCTATTTATACAAAGCTGGAATTTTCGGACAAAATTACCCTTTCGGAGTTTCTGCGGCCGCACAGTTATATATGCGGTTCGCACTTCTCTTCAGATCTTGACAGGAGTTGACTCCGCGGCCGCATAATTCTAGATTGTTGCCGCATCTCTCATGTTCTGCGGTCCGCACAATTCTAGGTGCATCCGTACTGGGCTCTTCTGTAGACCGTACATTTCCTGATTGTGGTCGCATAGCTATTTCTGCGGCCGCACAATTATTGTGCGGCTCACATTTATTCTTGAGTTTGAAATGAAACTCTCTGAACTTTGGATCTATGTAGCTTCTGCGGCCGCACAATAATTGTGCGGTCCGCACTTTGCACTGGGGCTCTGTTGATTTTCCTTTACATTCTGCGGCCGCAGATATAAATCTGCGGTCCGCACTTGAGCTTTTATGCCTGATTTTTGTCCTTGTTCAGATCATTCCTCCTTGAGTTGGATTTTATCGTAGTGGCTCATTTTCTAATACTTCTGCAGGTAAGCATATTTCATCAATTTTCGGGAATATAATTAGACACTTTTGGACTAAAACAAATGCTAAAAGGTGCTAATAAGTAGTCAAAATTTCCACTTATCAATGGCCAAAACAACAGTATTAGAACATTTATTGCAAAATTATTTTTGGGAAGAAACAGTAAGCACAACATGTCATATTCTCAACAGTGTCTTATAAGACCCATTTTTAAGAAAACTCCATATGAATTATTGAAAGGCAAACGATCCAATATAGGCTACCTTCATCCGTTTGGAAGTAAGTGCTTCATCCATAATAATGGTAAGGACAACCTTGGAAAATTTGATCCAAGGAGTGACGAAGGTATTTTTCTCGGTTACTCTTTTAATAGTAGATCTTTTAGAGTTTATAACAAATGTACTTTATATTTAGAAGAATCAGTGCATATTATAATTGATGAAAATAACACCACGGCGGATAAAGGAATCATTGCAGGTGATGAAGATATTAGTCAAGAAGTATCACAGGCAAGCAAATCACAAAAGTCGATTGATAGCATAGACACAGTCACAGAGTCAACTAGTGAACCTGCTAGTAATCAAACTGAACCACAAAAGGAGTCAACTACTCCTGCAGTTGGAACGCGACCAAATAAATGGAGAAGCGAACCAGAATATCCTCAAAAGTTTATCATAGGGGATCCCAGCAAAGGAATGAAAACCAGGGGAGATCTTAAGAAAAAAGCTAATATTGCACTTATCTCTCAAATCGAACCAAAGAAAGTTGAGGAAGCCTTAAAAGACTCCAGGTGGATACAAGCCATGCAGGATGAACTCGATCAATTTGACAAGCATCAAGTCTGGGAACTGTTACCTAAGCCAACAAATGATGCCATTGTTTGAACCAAATGGGTTTTCAAAAATAAGTTGAACGAGGATGGAAAAATAGTTAGAAACAAAGCCAGATTAGTAGCTCAAGGCTATTTACAACAGGAAGGAGTCGACTATGATGAAACCTTTGCTCCAGTAGCACAGTTAGAGTCAATACGAATTCTTCTTGCATATACATCCTTTAAAAGCTTTAAACCTTTTCAGGTGGATGTCAAAAGTTCTTTCTTAAATGGCTTTATTGATGAAGAGGTGTATGTAAAATAACCTCATGATTTTCAAGACTTATAGTTTCCTTATCATGTGTATAAGTTGATTAAAGCCTTGTATGGACTCAAACAAGCTCCTCGATCCTGGTTGGAAAGGCTTAGTTCATTCCTACTTGATCATGAGTTTACAAGAGGTAAAGTAGATACTATATTATTTATCAAAAGATCATCAGGAGGTAATCTCATTATTTAAGTCTATGTTGATGCTATTATTTTTAGAATTGCTAACTCTCTCTTATGCAAGAAATTTGCCGATCTCATGCAAAGTGAGTTCAAAATGAGTATTATGGGAGAACTCATGTTTTTCCCCGAACTTCAAATTTAGCAATCTGAGGAATGAACTTTTATCTATCAGGCCAAATGTACAAAGGAATTGATTAAAAAATTCGGCATGAGCAGTGTTAAAGCAATTGGTACACCAATGAGCCCATTAACAAGTCTTGACAAAGATGAAAAGGTAAATCCAGTGGATGAAATAAAATATCGTGGAATAATTGGCTCCTTACTTTATCTAACAACTAGTCCACCAAATATCATGTTTAGTGTGTGTACATGTGCCAGGTTTCAGTCAGATCTTAAGGAATTGCACGTGATAGTAGTAAAGAGAATAATATGTTATCTCATCAGAACTGTTTCTTATGGATTGTGGTATCCACGATCTAACAACTTTAAACTTGAAGGTTTTTCAGATGTTGATTTTGCAGGTGATAAAGAAGACAGGAAAAACACCAATGGAACATGTCAATTACTGGGAAAGGCATTAATATCCTGGAACAGTAAGAAACAAGGCTCAGTTGTATTATCTACAACTAAGGTAGAGTATATTGCCATTGGACAGTATTGTGCACAATTACTTTTGATGTCTCATTAATTGGGTGACTATGAATTATCTTTTAAACCTATTCAAATATTTTATGATAATTCTAGTGCTATATGCTTTTCAAAGAATCCTGTGCATTATTCTAGAGCTAAGTATATAGATATTAAGCATTATTTTGTTAGAGTTCATGTCATTAAAAGAGATATAGAGTTATCATTTGTTAGTACTATTGATCAACTAGTAGATATTTTTACTAAGCCCTTGCTTAAGGATAGATTATGCACTTTGAGAGAACTACTTGGCATTATTTTGCTTGATCTTAAAAATTTGGACTTATGTGTTATTTCTATTTCCTGTATGACTATGTTTTTATTTTCTGTTTTTGTAAGTACTCATTAATTGAGCGCCTCCGATATCCCTCTCTTTTCCCATTAGTCACAACTCTCAAGAAAGAAAAATCAATCATCATGTCCTTTCACTGATGCCTTTTCCTTTCCTGTACTCAATCGTCAAATCCTTTCCTTTTAACCCTCTCAATCACGCCTCTTCTTCTTCATTGGTCTTATCGCTCAGAAACCCTTCTCTAAAACTCTTCAATGGCAAAACACTGCAAGAATCCCTCTGCCTCTACCAGAAAAAGTACTCGTTCCAGGGCAAAACCCTCTTCTCGCGATAGTTCGTGGACCTCTCCGGTGCAATGTGTTTCAAAGAAAGGGAGCATGACGGTGGTTACCAATGACAAGAATGAGTTGATTCCTACAAGAACGGTGACCGGGTGAAGAGTGTGTATGGACTATCGCAAGCTCAACAAAGTCACAAGGAAGGATCATTTCCCACTTCCCTTCCTAGATCAAATGCTTGATAGGCTGGTTGGTCGTTCTTTCGATTGTTTTCTTGATGGGTATTCCGGCTACAATCAAATTGTTATTGCTCCGAAGGATCAAGAGAAGACTACTTTCACATGTCCATATGGTACTTTCGCATTCTTAGATGCCATTTGGGTTATGAAATGCACCGGCGACTTTTCAAAGGTGTATGATGGCTATCTTCACAGACATGGTGGAAGATTTCCTTGAAGTCTTCATGGATGGCTTTTCGGTGGTCGGGAATTCTTTTGATGATTTCTTGAAAATTTTGGATAAAGTCTTGGAAATATATGAAGAGACGAACTTGGTGTTGAATTGGGAGAAATGTCATTTCATGGTTGAGGAAGGCATTGTACTTGGCCACAAAATTTCAAAGAATAGCATTGAGGTCGACAAGACGAAAATAGAGGTAATTTCTAAACTTCCACCTCCAACATCCGTGAAGGGAGTGAGGAGTTTCTTGGGTCATGCGGGGTTCTACCGGTGTTTCATCAAGGATTTTTTCAAAGCGGTGAATCCCTTGTGTAAGCTTTTGGAGAAAGATGCCAAATTCCATTTCAATGAGGATTGCATGAAGGCATTTGAATTGCTCAAGTTCAAATTGACAACTACTCCTATTATCAACACCCCGAATTGGTGCTTGCCTTTTGAGCTCATGTGTGACGCTAGTGATGTGGCGGTCGGAGCAGTTTTGGGGCAACATGTCAACAAGATCTTTCATCCGGTCTACTATGCTAGTAAGACCATGAATGATGCCCAAGTCAATTACACTGTGACCAAAAAAGAGCTCCTTGCTATTATTTTTTCTATGGAGAAGTTCTGCCCGTACTTGATGGGCACTTCGGTACCTTATGAGGAAGAAAGATTCAAAGGCTCGGTTAATGAGATGGGTGCTTTTATTGCAAGAGTTCGATCTAGACATCCAAGACCGCAAAGGCAATGAAAACCAAGTGACGGACCACTTGTCTCGTTTGGAGGAGGAGGGGAGGCTGCAAGATGGCCTTAAAATCAATGACTCCTTCCCCGATGAGTAACTCTTAGCCATTTCAATGAAAGATGTACCATGGTTCGCGGATCTAGAAAATTTTCTTATGAGTGATATCATCCCGGATGAGTTCTCTTCAAATCAAAGGAAGAAGCTCAAACGGGATTGTCAAGACTATTATTTGGATGAACCGTACCTCTTTTGGATTTGTACTGATGGCGTGATTAGAAGATGTGTGCCGGAGGAGGAACAAATTGAAATTCTTGGGGCTTGTCATTCTTCACCATATGGTGGTCACCATGGTGGAGCAAGAACGGCGACCAAAGTGTTGAGTTGTGGATTCTATTGGCCTACTCTCTACAAGGACGCAAGTGATCTAGTCAAGCATTGTGATGAATGTCAAAGGGCCAGTGGGATTTCAAAGAAAAATGAGATGCCCCTCACCACCATCTTGGAAATTGATATTTTTGATATGTGGGGTATTGAATTCATGGGACCGTTTGTAAGCACTTATGAAAACGCCTACATTTTGGTAGATGTGGGTTATGTGTCAAAATGGGTTGAGGCCGTTGCTCTACCCAACAACGAAGCTAGAAGTGTGGTGGCATATTTGAAAAAGAACATCTTCACAAGGTTTTGTACTCCGCGGGCCATTATAAGCGATGGGGGTAGCATTTTTGTAATAAAGCTTTTAATACCTTTCTTAGCAAGTAAGGGGTCACTCACAAAGTCACGACCCCCTATCACCCACAAGCAAGCATACAAGTGGAAGTCTTTAACCGGGAGATCAAGAGTGTAGTTTCAAAACCTGTGAATGCCAACCGGACGGATTGGTCAAAGAAACTTGATGATGCTATATGGTATTATAGGACGGCTTACAAAACACCGATTGGGATGTCTCCATACCAGTTAGTGTTTGGGAAAGATTGTCATCTTCCGGTGGAACTTGAGCACAAGGCCATGTGGGTTTTGAAGAAGCTAAATCTTGATTGGGATGTCACCTCCAACTTAAGGGTGGCACAATTGAATGAGCTAGATGAATTTTGGTACTATGCATATATAAGTTTACCCTTATAATAGAAGAATATGAAGTACCTCCATGACAAGTACATTCGTAACAAGGAGTTTAAAGAAGATGATCTTGTGTTATTGTTCAATTCTCGATTACGGATGTTTCCGAGAAAGTTGAAGTCTAAATGGAGTGGCCCGCTTGAAGTTGTGAGTGTGACACCCTTTGGTGCATTGGACTTGAAGAATAAAAATGATGAAGTGTTTAGAGTCAATGGTCACTGGTCACTGGGTGAAGCACTATCTGGGAAAAGTTGGTGATGGCCACGTAGTGGCAGTGATTCATTTCAAGTGATTGATGGTAATCTGCGTCGTGCCGCAACGTTAAATTAGGCGCTTCTTGGGAGGCAACCTATGTTTCTTTTTCTTTTCCTTTTTCTTCTTCTTTAGATAGGTCTTGTTTTGTGCTAACTGATTTTGAAGTATGTTGCAGGAATGAGTGTGCTATGCAGGAACTGTACTCAGAAAAAATGGCTAAGTGTGAGAAACAAATGCAGACCGCACAATTATTGTGCGGACCGCATAATTTTGAATTCCACAGCAAAAAGGGATCTGCGGCCGCACAATTATTGTGCGGACCACATAACTGGAGATCAAAAATTGCAAACTCTCTGAAGTTTGCCTATCAGAGAAATGGCCAAAGTGCGGCCGCACAAGGAAATGTGCGGTCCGCACCAAAATCTGTGGCCGCACTCAAAAATGTGCGGACCACAGATCAATAAAGGGTAAATGTGTAACAGGTAAAGGAGTGTGGACCGCACATGAAATTGTGCGGCCGCACTCATCTCTTGAACTCTTGCCCTAGCCAGTCAAGTATAAATAGTAGCCTTCTCACTACTGTTGAGACTTTACGAACTCTGAACAATTAACACAAAGGAAAACATAGTGCACTCAACTGATTCACGCATCTAACACTCATTTCATCATCGTTGATTCTTCCTTAGCATCACTACATTACTGGTATGTTCAATTCATCTTTAAATTTTTAAATTTTCTTAATTTTGTTCATAATTAGTTTAGTTATTTTTAGGCCTAATGTCAAATTCATCATCATGTGAGCTTAAATTTGTGTGGGTAACTTCCTATTTTCTATTTGGGGGATGGGTAAACTGGGTATCATATCTAAATTGCTACTACCATGTCTAAATTGTGCGTGAATTAGAAACCCTAAGAATCTGCCCGATAAATTTTTGAATTGTGCGGCGACACAAGGTATTGTGTGGTCCGCAGATCAGTAAGCTAGGGCATTTGGTGTAGAATGATTGTGTGGACCACACTTGAAATTGTGCGGTCCGCAGAAACTCAACCGCGGTCGTAGAAAAGTGTGTGCGGCCACAAATCAAGCAATTCTCTGTCTTCAGAGAGTTGTCATTTTTGAAGTTTCAATATGCGGTCGCACCCAAAATTGTGCGGACCACACTTCAGATTTGCGTCCACACTTAAAATTATGCGGACTGTAGAATCATCACTGCAGCCGCACTTCCAAATTATGCGGTCCGCACAACCCCATCTGCTGCCGCACTAAAAAATGTGCGGTCCGCATTTCCCCAACCTGCAATATGTTTTGTTCTGAAAATTTTTTGCTTACCTACCATAACTAGAATTCACTCTTACTACTATTTTGTGTAGTATATGGTTAGATAACGCAGTCGTGGTGATACATCAAAGGGGAGGGGTAAAGCTTCCAGAGGCTGAGGCAAAAGCACCTTACCCCTCGCCCTCCAAAAAGTGATCGGTAAAAAGGCAACAATAGGCCGAGATAGACAGCCGAAGCCCTCCAAATCAAGTTCATATGCCTCGTCTAGGGAAGCATCGGAGGGCAACTCAGTGCAAAGGCAACCTGTTGTGCAATCACAGCCACAGCTGCCCAGGACAGATACCGACTGAGAGATGAGCCTACCTCTTCTGAGAGTACTTCTGAGGGGTCGCAAGGGAACAGTCAGGCATTAGAGCCTATATCTACTCATGCCCCCGCCACACCAGTCACAGTTGATGATGATGATGATGATATTCCGGATGACGGCCGAGGGGGTGATACCAGAATTGCCGGCCTCGAGAGGTCAAAGAAGAAGGAAGTTTGGGAGGATAGGTTTGTGAGCCTGACTACATTCAACAGGTTCCGAGAGTGGTGGCCTCAGAGATCGCTCACACTTTAGCATCAGTTTCTTTTGAAAGACTTGGATAGGTACAATCCAAATGTGGCAAAACAGTTTCGGGAGAGAAAATGGTGGACACGGTTCACTAAAAGGGTGGTGGATGCCAAGGAGAACTTATTCCAGGAGTTCTATGCTAATGTGGTGCACATCAAGAAGGGGACTAATGTGAGGAACTTGTAAGTACGATTTGATTAGAGCACCATGAACACTTATTTGGGGCTCGAGGATATGGAGCCGGTGCAGTATTTAGAGAAGTTCGCAATGGGTAATGTAGCTCGCCCTTGGCTAGCTGAGATACTAGCAGCTCCAGGACTAAAACAATCATGGATCACAGCAGGGGTTCCCATTCAGCAGAACACCCTCAACTTTGAAGCAAAAGGGTGGCAAACATTTGTGTGCAGTTGCATAGACCCAAGCCGGAATGAAAACAATCTCCCAATCCCTCGGGAAGTCCTAATTTCTTCCATCATGGCCGGGTACCCAATCAATGTGGGCGCCATCATGTCGGCCAACATGTCTCTGGTTGTCAGGCAGGGTGAAAGCTCCTATCCGTATCCCAACACTATTACGTAGTATCTCATGGATGCGGGGGTGGAGCCCAAGAGCTTTGATACGAAGGTTAGGGCTAAAAAGCCCTTCTCCTAGTACTCTCTAAAGGATCTAAGGAACCCGAAGAACAAGGGTAACTCGACTACTACCGTAGGCCAGTCTGATGAGCCATCGGTGGTAGTTGCAGCTTCAGCTGCCATGCCTTCTATAGTAGTCATGCCTTCCACAGTAGCCGGGTCTTACACCGATACAGCTGCCATACCTCCACCTCCATCTTCAGGGCCATCAGTATCAGTGCTTTACTCCTCTACTTATCCACTCTCTGCGCTGTGAGTCTCCTAGACACTAGCGAGTCTCAACAACTGGATGCAGATAGCTACTGCAAAGTTGTCTGACCTATCCAATGTTGTTGCAGCTCAGACTTCTACCCCAGCACCCCAGATTCCTCCGTCAGTGGAGGAAACTTTGAACAAAATATTGGAGAATCAGAAGACCATCATGGACACCTTAGTGGCATATGGGGGAGAAATTGAGGAGCTTGGGAAGCAGGTGAAGAAGATGAGGAAATTTCAGGCTTCGAGGAAATCAATTGACAAATTGAGACGAGAGGTGACCAAGATAGCAGTCGCTGAAGATCCTCCATTTGACTTACTGATGGAGACAAATCCATTAGTACCAGCAGCACCATCAGCACCAGTGGCACCAGCTGGCCAATCTGAGGAGCCAAACCTCGCTGCCCACACTACTGAGGTGATGCTACAGATGTTCACCAACCTAGCTATTCCCCGAGAAGGAGATGATGAGATCCAGTTGGAGGAGCTTGAGGGAGGTGATGCTGCTATGGACACTGAGACCACATAGGGAGTCCTCTCTACTCTTTCCCTTCCTTGTTTTTATTTTGTTAAGCATTGAGGACAATGCTTATTTTTATTCAGGGGGTGGAGTCTATTTTGATTTGACATTTGACTTTGGCCTGTAATAACTGATAACATTTTTTTTTTATTTTTACTTTCATTATGTACATATTCTTCTCTCTCTATTGATGTATATATTCTCTTTCCCTTTCTCAGTTTGTATATTCATTTATGCTTTCAGCAGTTTAATTCATAGCTTCTTTATTTTGTTTTCTCAATAGTCAATGTTTAGTCTAATAGCTTCTTATTTACTTTAATAGCTTCTTTTTAATTTAGTAGTTTCTTTTCATGTTTAAGTGATCAATAAGCCTTTGGTTTTCTTAATGCCACGGTTCTTTCCAAAGGTGATTTTTGTGTGAACCGGGTGACTCTTCCCAATGATGGATGGCGTGACAACCTTCTTAAGGGATTGAGTCCGTTTTTGATGTTTAGGTAAGAACAGTAGTAATAATGAATAAGAGGACCTAATTGAGTCGAACTAGAAGAGTCAAGCATGCTTCACTTGGTACCAACACACTTAACTACATGTTTATGATTAAAAATAAGTTCTTGGAAAGAAATAGCTCTAGTTAGTGACCTTTTGACACTTGTGTTGACTTAAGCAATCATCGAGTGGTTTAGTTAAACCATTAGTGATTTTCAATCTCGAATATGGTTTTTGTGGGCCCTCGACTCTATTCTCTTGAACAATCTAGCTGTGTGAGAGGTGAGATATTTTGTTGCAAGTCCAAGTACTTGTATGAATGGTCTAGAACTTGCCCCGAATGTGTTTCTAGACGAAATTCTAAGTTTTGCTTGGCTTGAGATGTGATTGTAGGCTCTCCTTGACTCGTTTTGAAATTTTCCATGACCCCCTAATGTTGTTATCCCTAGTCAACCCTTTTGAGCCTAAAACCTTTCTCATTTGATAACCATGTTACAAGCCTTTACCCGTTTTGTAGTGATCCTCTCTTGGCACCCTAGCTTTCCTTAACACTCTTGAGAAATAATTGGCTAAAATATAAGTCTGGGAGAGAGACGAGAAATTTGAAAATGGTATCAAGGTACAAAAAAAGAAAAGAAATGAAGAAAAGGAAAGGCTAAGAAAAAGAAAGAAAGAAAGAAAGAAAGAACAAAAAAGAATATGCAAAAAGAAAGTGAATAAGTTGAAGAGTTAAAGGGATTCAAAGAAGCAAAAATGCAAAGCATGGAGAAAACGAATACCATGACCAAGAAAGAGTAATGTTAAGTCTCTCTAGTTTCCCTAAAGAAAAAGAAAATGACTCAAAGAGTCGGCAAAGCATGAGCCAAAAAGAGAAAATGGAGTGCTTAAGGAAAGATGAACTCGTTCTATTCTAACATCTCCTACCTTAGTCCAAAAGCCTTCATTACATTCCGAAAAAGCCCTACATGATTTCAAGCCGAGTGAACTTACATTAGTGGCGATTTACATGAGGGGAAAGCATATGGTACTTAGAGTCATACTTATGACATTCTTTCGAGAGAGATGAGCGAACTTTTCACAAATTCTTGAAGTGAGTGCTACATTCTTAAGTAAGATAGGCTAACGAAGAGTAGAGGGAGAGGAGTTTGGAACCCACAATGACCTACATAAAAGAGCAAACTTCCTTGATGAGTAAAGTCAACTTTTGATGCTCTAGTGTCACATTAGAACTATTTGTGCTTAAAACTTCAAATCATTGCCTTGTTGATAATTCATAAGTGTTGTGGGTAATTGTTGGTTCCAATTGATGTGTGTTTGATTCACCTTAGATTAGCCGGAACAGCTCTTATCTTGTGGAGGTGGGAATTACCTTATTTACTTAAGGACAAGCAAAAGCTTAAGTTTGGGGGAGTTGATAAGTGAAAATTTTGACTACTTATTAGCGCCTTTTAGCTTTCGTTTTAGTCCAAAAGTGTCTAATTGTATTCCTGAAAACTGATGAAATATGCTTACCTGCAGGAGTATTGGAAAACCACTACGATAAAATCCAACTCAAGGAGGAGTGAGCTGAACAAGGACAAAAATCAGGAACAAAAGCTCAAGTGCGGACCGCAGATAGCGGACCGCAGATTTCTATCTGCGGCCGCAGAATGTGAAGGAAAATCAGCAGAGCCCCAGTGCAAAGTGCGGACCGCAAAATTATTGTGCGGCCACAGAAGCTACGTAAGAACCAAAGTTCAAAGAGTTTCATTTCAATCTCAAGAATAAATGCGAATCGCACAATAATTGTGCGGCCAAAGAAACAACTATGCGACCGCACTCAAGAAATGTGCGGTCCGCAGAAGAGCCCAGTGCGGCCACACCTAGAATTGTACGAACCGTAAAACATGAGAGATATGACCGTAATCCAAAATTATGCAGTCGCAGAGTCAACTCCTGTCAAGATCTGAAGAGAAGTGCAGACCGCACATATAACTGTGCGGCCGCAGAACCTCCGAAAGGGCAATTTTGTTCGAAAATTCCAGCTTTGTATAAATAGAATACTTTCACGAAATTAGGTCAAGTTTTGGAATATTGAAAGTCCTGTAGCCGTTTTTACTTGCTTATTTAGGCAACTTTAGCTTACATTGGTGATTTAACATTGGATTTTTATCTTTTAATCTTGCAATATGAGTTTTATCATGTTTTCTTCTTTATTTTCTTCTATACCCATTATGAGTAGCTAGATTTCTAACTAGGGTTGTGACCCAACCCTACTGTGTAAACCTAATGGGTGTTTGATTTATGGCTTGTTTATGGTTGGGTATTTATTATTTAGCCTTGTTCTTGCCTTTAATTGTAGAATTAATAGTTGTAAATATTAGTTTATGCCTATTTGAGTTGGTCTCTACTTGAGAAAGAGAGACTTAGTCTAGGAAAACTTGGCTAACAAGAATTTGGAATAAAATCAAGAGATTGATAGTCCCAATTAAAGGGTTGAACCTAGAGATAGTAAAATCCGGCTTGAGCATTTTATCAACTGTTTTGTTCAATACCCATTTGCACTTGAGAAAGCCAAATTGGGCAAAATCACTCTCTTATCGAGAGGTATTGAGTGGGTATTTGAGTGTTGATTGCTATAATATACCCCGACCAATAAAACAAACTTTAAAGTTTACAACCTGTTAGGCAAACACCTAGGTGAAAGTCATACGCCTAGGACTTTTTATATATTTGAAAATCATCCAAAAATAATATTCTCTAGTTTTATATCTTTAGAATTGTAATCCTTAATGTAATTTTAGAAGTAAAAACAAAACCATATTTGTGGAAGTACAACCAAGATACTTCACGTGCTTTATCCAAATATATACCACTAATTCCATCCCAGCTCCCTGTGGATTCGATCCCGACTCCTTGTTGGATATTATTATTGCAATCGACCCTTTCACAACCCCGAATAGAGGTGTGACTTGTAGGAGATCAATATCTTATAGGGTTTGATTTTTTCGCTCAACTACTCTATTACGTTGGGGTGATCTTGGGGCTGAGAAATTATGAGTATATCCTTGATCATTGCCGAATTCTTTAAAGGCTTCTCTTTCGAATTCTCCTCCATGGTCACTTTGGATGGTTGTGATGAGATACCCCTTTTCTCTTTCAATTCTTTTACAGAAAATCTCAAAAGTTTCAAGGTTTCATCGTTATGAGATATAAAAATCACCCATGTAAAACGTGAGTAGTCATCAATAATAACAAAAATATATCGTTTACCTCCAATGCTGGCAGTTCTAATGTGTCCAAATAAGTCTATATAAAATAATTGTAAAGGCTTGGTTGTAGATACAATGCCCTTGGTTTGAAAGAGTTTCTAGTTTGTTTACCTATGTGACATGCATCACATACATGATTTCTAGAAAAATTGAGTTTGGGAATGTTAAAGCTTTAAGTATAAGTTCCAAAATGGTTAAAGCTGCCACAAAAAAATATCGACAAAATTGTTCTAAAGGTCGTCCTAAAAATTCATGAAATCTTTATTTTTCATGACATTTTTTCGTCGTTACTAGCATGTTATTTTTCATGATAAGTATTAAGATCGTTATCATACAAAGATTTTTTGTTTGCGCAATTGTGAAGGATTATTATTCGTGTCGACCTCATAACCCATTTCTTATAGTGACTTTTGACTCCAAATTCCTATTTTCATCATCTTTGTATAAAATATTCATTAATAAGCTAATTAAGCCAATTAGAAGTTAGTATTAGGGAGAAACTTTCGAATGATGACTAGAAAAATAGAGAGAAATTTTGCCCGTGATCTTCATCAGGAATTCATGGCATCAAAACTATCTCCCACCACCCTTTAAAACCATGCCTTTGGGAAAAAAAAGATGGTGTTTGGATTTCCCTTTCCGTGTTTGTCAAGACTTGTTGATGGGCTCATTGGTGTACCAATTTCTTTAGCACTACTAATGCCGAATTTTTGAATCAATTCCTTTGTATATTTGGTCTAACACATAAAAGTTTTTTCCTCAGATTGTTGAATTTGAAGTTCGAGGAAAAACGTGAGTTCTCCCATCATACTTATTTTGAACTCACTTTGCATGAAATTAGCAAATTCCTTGTATAAGAGAGAGCTAGAACTTCAAAAAATAATATCGTCAACATAGACTTGGATAATGAGATTACCTTCTGATGATCTTTTGATAAATAATGTCGTAACTACTTTACCTCTTGTAAACCCATGATCAAGTAGGAATGAACTAAGCCTTTTGTACCATGCTCGAGGAGCTTGTTTGAGTCCATACAAGACTTTAGTCAACTTATACACATGGTAAAGACATTGTGAGTCTTCAAAATGAGGAGGTTGTTTTACATACACCTCATCATCCATATAGCCATTTAAGAAAGAACTTTTGACATCCATATAAAAATGTTTAAAGCCTTTAAAGGATGCATATGCAAGAAGAATTCGTATTGACTTTAACCGTGCTACCGGAGCAAAGGTTTCATCATAGTCGATTCCTTCCTGTTGTGAATAGCCTTGAGCTACTAATCTGACTTTGTTTCTGACTACTTTTCCATCATCTTTCAACTTGTTTTTGAAAACCCATTTGGTTCCAACAATGGCAACACTTATTGGCTTAGGTAACAGTTCCCAGACTTGATTCTTGTCAAATTAATCGAGTTCATCCTGCATGGCTTGTATCCAGCTAGAGTCTTTAAAGGCTTTCTCAACTTTCTTTGGTTTGATTTGAGAGATAAGTGCAATATTAGCTTTTTTCTTAAGATCTCCCCTGGTTTTCATTCCTTTGTTGGGATCCCCTATGATAAACTTTTGAGGATATTCTGGTTCGCTTCTCCATTTATTTGGTCGCTTTCCAATTGCAGGAGTAGTTGACTCCTTTTGTGGTTCAGTTTGATTACTAGCAAGTTCACTAGTTGACTCTGTGACTGTGTCTATACTATCAATCGACTTTTGTGATTTGCTTGCCTGTGATACTTCTTGACTAATATCTTCATCACCTGCAATGATTCCTTTATCCGCCGTGGTGTTATTTTCATTAATTATAATATGCACTGATTCTTCTACATATAAAGTACGTTTGTTATAAAATACCTTCATCACTCCTTGAATCAAATTTTCCAAGGTTTTTCTAACCATTATTGTGGATGAAGCACGTACTTCCAAACGGATGAAAGTAGCCTATATTGTGCCATTTGCCTTTCCATAATTCATATGAAGTTTTCTTCAAAATGGGTATTAGAAGACATCTGATGAGAATATGAAATGATGTGCTTACTGCTTCTGCCCAAAAATGATTTGGCAATGAATGTTCTAATATCATTGTTCTAGCCATATCTTGTAGTGTTCAATTATTCCGCTCAACTAATCTATTCTATTAGGGTGATCTTGGGGCTGAGAAATTGTGAGTATATCCTTGATCATTGGAGAATTCTTCAAAGGCTCTACTTTCAAATTCTCCTTCATGGTCACTTTGGATGGTTGTGATGAGATACCCCTTTTCTCTTTCAGTTCCTTTACAGAAAATCTCAAAATATTTCAAGGCTTCATCTTTATGAGATGAGAAAATCACCCATGTAAAACGTGAGTAGTCATCAACAATAACAAAAGTATATAATTTACCTCCAATGCTGGCAGTTCTAGTGGGTCCAAATAAGTCCATATGAAGCAATTGTAAAGGCTTGGTTATAGATACGATGTCCTTGGATTTGAAAGAGTTTCAAGTTTTTTAGTAATCTCACATGCATCACATACATGATTTCTAGAAAAATTGAGTTTGGGAAGGCCAATAACTAAATCATGCTTGGAGAGGTTTTCAATTAGATGCATGCTTTCATGACCAAGTTTTTTATGCCACATCCATGGATCATTATATATGGATGCCAAACAGATATGACTATCTAAATTTTCAATGCCATAAAGAATATAAACATTTTCATACCTTTTTTTCTTGGAAGAATGATTTTACTTGACTCATCTTCAATGGCACATCATATTTTTTTGAATTTGACTTCGTACCCCGAATCAAATAATTGACTTATACTCAAGAGATTATAGTTGAGTCCATCTATAAGTTATACTTCTGTAATATCAAAATTATTATTGAAAGGAACTATGTCGGTGCCAATAATTTATTTTTTTGACATTTCCTCTATTTATTTTTGTAACTTCTTTGAACAGATTTTTGTCACCCATCATGTGACTGGAACACACACTGTCTAAATATCATTTTTCTTTGTGACTCTTTCTGTGGTATTCCTACAAAATAGATTTATCACCTTCTTTTAGGTATCCAAGCTTGCTTGGGTCTTTAGTTGTTAGTTCTACTAGAATTAGGGTTGTTTTTGGGTTTCCAAATCTATCTTGAAACATTAGATTTACGAAACCTACACAAGGAATATTCATGTCCAGATGTGTTACAGCAATGACACATAGGGGTTGATCCAGTTTTTGATCTACCTCTTGTATTAGTATTTGTGGACTCAGTTCTAACAGGTCCTTTTCTAGTTGACTTTTAAGTCGCCTGGTTAGACTTCATAGAACTGTGACTGATGGATTTGTACATTTTATTATATTGCATTTGCAGTTCCTGATCTTCATCTTGAAGCACATCTCTTTCGATTTCACAAACTTCAAGTTTAAGTTCCAGTACTTCTTTTCCCTATTGATTCTTTTTTATTCATTCAACATATTTTGAGACTCCTTTAGGGTAAGGTAAAGAATATCCTGTAATTCATTACATCTACCACAATTATAGGGTCTTACCTCGCTTGTTTCACCTCGTACCATGAAACAGTTTTCAGTGTCTTCTTTTCTGTCATCATCTAATGTATCTTCATCACTCCAGCAACTAGAATATTTGTTCATATGATTTTCCAAAATAGTCATGAAGCAGATGTTTGCTATTTCTTCATGTTCTGAGCAGTCTTCATCACTCCAGCTTCCGAAGGATTTTATTTTTGAACCCTCAGGAGACTTTTCTTTTAAGATCTGGGCATTCAGTTTGAACATGGCCATACCTTATACATTCAAAGTATTTTCCATAATTTTTGTCTTGTTCATTATATTGCCTGGTTCGTCTGGATGACATCCTTCCTTTTTTTGTATTTCTGTATCTTCTCATCAATCCATTCATGTTTCTTGACACCATGGCAATTTGTTCTTCAAGAGCTTCTGAATCATCATCAATATCATTTTTAGGTCCTTCAGTTGTAGTTTTGAAAGCAACTGTTTTCTTCTTTTCTTCCTGACGCATTTTCTTGAGATGGGTTTTCTCAAACGCTACGAGATCTCCTCATAGTTCATCATATGAAAGTTTGTCTAGATCTTGAGATTCGAGTGCAACTACTTTTGTCTGCCATGTGGTAGGCAAACTTCTCAAAACATTTCAAACTTGATCACCACTCGAGTAAGGTTTACCAAAGGCTTTCATATCGCCAATGATTTTGCTAAATCTTGCAAACATTTCCTCAATGGATTCTTCTTCTTTCATCTGGAAGAGTTCATAATCGTGAGCCAACATGTTTATCCGAGTTTCTTTCACTTTGTTGGTTCCTTCATAGGTAACTCCAGTTTGTCCCACGTTTCTTTGGCGGTATCACAGCTTGAAATTTTCTCATACTCTTCTCCACTTATAGGATTATAAATCAAGTTTCGTACCTTAACATTAACTTGAACAATAACCATTTGCTCATCTGTGTATTCATCTATATCTTCAGGATAAGTGGGTGGTTGAGCTGCTGATGGCAGTGCATAATTTCCCCTTTTTGATAACACGCCATACTTTGACATCATAGGACTTTGCATAACTTTCCATACGTACATTCAGTGGGAGAAATGTTGTTCATTGAAGTATGGTGGCCTTACTTGCGATGTCCCTTTTTGAAAGAATGCTCCAATAGTTACTTGATTTGACATGATCTTTTCTCACTAGCTGTTAAGCAAAAAGTAAATATGTGAGACTTGCTCTGATAACAAGAGGGAGGGGGAGGGGTGAATTATCGATTTTTTTTTTGTACCCTAAGTAGTTGACTAGTTTACTAATTAGTCGACTGAATGTAAGAACAGAATATAAATAAAACAAAAATAAATTACAGGAATTAAAGACACCAGGATTATTATACTTGTTCGGATTCAATGTGAATCCTACATCCAGTCCCCTTGGGTTGCAAGAGTGTTCTTTTTTAATTTTTCTCCCCATTTTCTCGATACAAGAGAGTTGATGTAGCTTTACACCAACAGCTTAGTCACTATGTTACTTTTCGCTTCATGATACAATGCCTTATTGGTGTTTTTCTATCTTTCTTCTCTCACTAGTTACACAGTAGATCTAAAGTAAACTACAATGCTTGTTTGGAGTAGAACAAAAAGAGTGATAGTGGTTGGTTCAAAGTATATATTTCTCCCTTGACATACTTCGTTTTATACTTGAGCTTTTTGGCTTGGCGAATCTTTGGCATATCGTTAAAGGATTTGCAGTCCCAAGGGAATTGATCCTTAGAATTGAATCTGTTATGATTCATTCCAAAAATAAGTACAGAGCTTCCATAGGCGATCCATGACTATCGGTCGTTTCCTTTTACGAAAAGAGATTTGTCATAAGTTCTCCTTAAGTTGTTCCTTTATTCATGGAATTGATCGCCTTTTTTTTTTATGAATATCTTCAGCAATCAGGGCAGCGGGAAATATTGGTCCTTCCTTCTATGTATCGATCATCCTGGTTGTCATATCGCTTCAATCATTAATCTTCCTTACTTGCTTCCGTTGACATATATTTGCCTTGATTCTTTTACTCCTTCCTTTCTTGACTTCTTCCATACTTCAGTGATAGATTTGCTTGAATCCTTATTTTCATATCTCGTGATCCTGCACCGTAGTAATATTTTATTTTTTATCATTGAAATTTATATCTAACACACCTAGAAGGATGCTCTTTTCAGATGGTCTGGCGAGTGTGAGTTGAGCTTTCAGAAGCTCAAGACTACTTTGACTAAAGCTCTAGTGTTGGTGTTGGTATTGGTGTTGTCTACAGGTTCAGGTTGTTACACCATGTATTGCAACATATCGCGTATTGGGCTTGGCATGGTATTGATGCAGGATGGTAGGATGATTGCCTACGCGTTGCGGCAAGTGAAGGTTCATGAGAAGAACTACCTCGCTCATGATTTAGAGTTGGAAACTATTGTTTATGCATTGAAGATTTGGAAGCATTACCTCTACGGTATGGCGTGTGAGGTATTCACAGATCATCAAAGTCTACAACACTTGTTTAAGCAAAAGGATCTAAACTTGAGGCAGCGGAGGTGGTTAGACCTGTTAAAAGACTATGATATCATCATTTTGTACCCTCCCGGAAAGGCCAATGTGGTTGCTGATGCCTTGAGCAGAAAGGTTGCGAGTATGGGTAGCCTTGCATACATTCCAGTTAGTTAGATACCACTTGCATTAGATGTTCAAGCCTTGGCCAATCAGCTCGTGAGGTTAGATGTTTCGAAGCCCAACTGGATTCTTGCTTGCATGGTTTCTCAATAATCTTTGCATGGGCGCATCATAGAGCGTCAGTATGACGACCCTCATTTACTTATTCTTAAGGACACAGTCCAGCACTTCGATGCCAAAGAGGTTTCTATTGGAGATTATGGGATGTTGTAAATGCAGGGTCGGATTTATGTGCCCAATGTGGATGGGTTTCGTGAGTTGATTCTTGAGAAGGCCCACAGTTCGCGGTATTCCATTCATCCGGGTACTGCCAAGATGTATCAGGATTTGAGGCAGCATTATTAATGGAGAATAATGAAGAAAGACATAGTAAAGTATGTGGCTCGGTGTTTGAACTGCTAACAGGTGAAGTACGAGCATCAGAGCCCGAGTGGTTTGCTTCAGATACTTAAGATCCCTAAGTGAAAGTGGGAGCGTATTTACCATGGATTTTGTTGTTGGGCTCCCATGAACTTTGAAGAACTTTGACGCAGTGTGGGTCATTGTAGATAGGTTGACAAAGTCGGCGTATTTCACTCTGGTGGCGGCTACCTATTATTCAGAGCAGCGGGCTCAGATCTATATCTGTGAGATTGTTCGTCTTCACAGTGTGCCAGTGTCCATTATCTCCGATTGAGGCACGCAGTTCACATCGCATTTTTGGAGAGCCGTGCAGCGTGAGTTAGGCACGCGAGTTACGTTGAGTACAACATTTCACCCCCAGATGGACGGACAGTCTGAGAGCACTATTCAGATCTTGGAGTACATGCTACGAGCTTGTGTCATGGATTTCGATATTTTATGGGATCAGTTCCTACCGCTTGCTGAGTTGCCTACAACAACAACTACCAATCGAGTATTAAGATGGCTCCTTATGAGGCTTTATATGAAGCGGTATCATTTTCCAGTTGGTTGGTTTGAGCTGGGAGAGGATAGGTTGTTGGATAATGATTTGGTTCGGGATGGCTTGGAGAAAGTCATCCAATCTAGGCAAAAGAGTTACGCTGATCGGAAGGTTCGAGATGTAGCTTATATAGCAAGAGAGGGAGTTTTGCTCAGATTTTCACCCATGAAGGGTGTGATAAGGTTCGGGAATAAGGGCAGGTTGAGCCCTAAGTATATTGGTCCTTTTGACATCCTTGAGGGAGTTGGTAAGGTGGCCTACAGACATACATTGCTACCCAGTTTATCGATAGTTCACCTGGTTTTCCATGTTTCCATGCTCTAGAAGTACTATGGTAATCCGTCACATGTATTAGATTTCAGCTCATTCCAATCGAACAAGGATTTGACTTATGATAATGAGTCAGTGGCTATTCTAACCGGTAGGTCCGAAAGTTGAGGTCTAAGAGTTATTCTTCTGTGAAAGTGCAGTGGAGAGGTCAGCCGATCGAGCCAGCTACGTGGGAGTCCGAGTTCGATATGCGGAGTAGATACCCACACTTGTTCACCAGTTCAGGTACTTTTCAATGTTTGTTCGAGGACGAACTTATTTTTAGAGGTGGAGAATGTGATAACCCAATAGGTCGTTTTGAGTACTAGCCCTTATTTTCGTGTTTTGAGATCTCTATTAGCTTCATTTGTTATTTCTCGATTTGTTTGCATAGTCCGTGTCTTTTACTGAAAAGTTTTTACGTAAAAAATTGAAGAAAATATGATTTTGACTTTAAAAACAACTTGAGTTGACTACGGTCAATATTTTACGTAAACGACTCCGGGTCGGTATTTTGACAGTAATTTTGGACTTGGGTGTATGCCCGAGAATTGAATTCGGAGGTCCCTTGGTTGATTTGACTCATTTTTCCGAAAACTAGTAATTTGAAAGTTTGAAAATTTTTCAGGTTTGACCGTAGGTTGACTTTATAACTATCGGGTTCGAATTTTGATTTTGGGACTTGATATAAGTCCATTTTTCTATTTGAAACTTGTATGCAATATTTGGTGCAATTCAGAGTTGGTTCGATATGATTCGGCCCTATAAAATTTCATTTGTTTTGATGTTTGATTTGTAGTTTTAGATGTAATTTTGGTGGTTTGATCACGCGAGCGAGTTTGTATGATGTTATTACACTTGTGTGCATATTTGGTTTGGGATCGGGTGCATTTCAGACACGTTTCGAATGAGTTTGGTTAGTGTAAAGATTGTTGATGCAGTGTTGCTTCTGGTGTCTGGTGCAAATCTCGCAATTCTGAGGTCTGGCTCGCATTTGCGAGCAGGGCCTAGGATTGGATAAGAGAAAATGGTTCACATTTGCGAACTGGCTAGAGCCGCTTTTGCGAGCATTTTAGTCGCATTTGCGACGCCTAGCAAAATAGGACATCTTCGCATTTGCGAAGAATCTGGCCGCATTTGTGAAGGTTAGATTTTCGCATTTGCGATCAATTTGTCGCAATTGTGACACTTGGGCTTCTGATACAGGGTTCGCATTTTGCAACCTTTCTTTCGCATTTGCGACCTTTCTTTCGCATTTGTGATGCTCGCAATTGCGAACAAGACATTACTATTGCGACATCTGCAAATAGATAAAAGAGGAAAAAATGGGACTTAACTCATTTTACACCATATCTCCACCCTCTCTAAAGGTGATTTTTCAAGAATTTCTTCTTTACAAAATTATTGGTAAGCAACTCTAATCAAATTTCTTTCAATTCCCCATTACTTTTCATGAGATTTCAACATCATTTTTAGGATTTTCATAGTAGAAATTAGGAATCTGGGTAAAAATTAGAGATTTTGTAAAATTTAGGTTTAGACCTCAAATGGAGGTCGGATTTCAAAATAAGTCACATAACCGAGCTCGGGGGTAAATGAATAATCGGGTTTTGGTCCGAATCTCGGATTTTGACCAAGCGGGCCTGGGATTGACTTCTGTTGACTTTTTAAAAAATGATCAAAATTGAACCTCTTTCATTAATGGGTAGTTTTTAAATCTTATTTTGAGTCGTTTGATCGATAATTTGCTAGATTTGATTGGTTTGGAGGCTGTTTTCAAAAGGCAAGGATGTGGTTGAGTAATTAATTTGTTCGTAGAGTGAGGTAAGTATTGCGTCTAACCTTGATTTAAGGAAATTAGGACTTATTAAATTATTTGTTATGCGAATTATGTGGGAAAATGACGTATATACGAGGTGACGAGTGTATATATGTCGTCATGGGATTTAGCATGCTGGATTTGGATATTTATCTCCATATTTTCGTTTATTTCATGATATCTCTTGTTTTATGCTTTAATTGTTACATGTCACTATTGGACTTTTACGCTATAATTGTTACTTGTTATTTAATTGTTACTTGCTTTAATTTGTTTATTCCTCACATGATTTATGCTTATTTGCTATTTGTTTTTACTTGCCTTAATTGTATATTTTAATTGTTACATGTTATACCTGAGTTATTTAACTATTCTGAACTGATGAATTGGTAAAGTTTGAGATTTCGGAATGTTAGATATTCTTCAATTATTCAGTGGTTCTTTACTATCTTGTACATCCACCTTCTTTATGTTGATGTTTTATAAATATTATTGTTGAATTGTTTATGTTGATGATTTGAAATTGTTTGGGGTGCAGATTGCACTCCGCAACGGAATTGAATGGTAGTGAAATGATATAAAGGAATAAGGACGGATTATGATATGAACAGATGATGATATGGTGGGATCGGGTTGCGTGCCGTAATGGATTTGATATGTCTAATTATTTGTGGTTGTTGAGTTATCCTCAGTATTGTGATATGAGACTTGAGACTTTGTTATTCTAGGCTCTCTGGTAGTTGAGCTTTGGGTCCGTTTATATGAGTTTATTGCTTTATTTCCATTCCTATTTTTCTGTTATTATTATTTTGTACAGGTTATTTATAAGTGACTTGACATAGCCTTGTTACTACTTCATCGAGGTTAGGCTCGACACTTACAGAGTACATGGGGTCGGTTGTATTCATACTACACTTCTGCACTTCTTGTTTAGATCCCGGTGTTGGTCTTAGTAGCGAGTTGAGGAGTTTTGCCCAGATCGACTTGCTAAGGAGACATGAGGTAAAGTTGCTGGCGTTCACAATCCCAAATTTCCCCTTCTGTTCTGTCTTCTATTTATTTAGTTTCAAATAATTGTATTTTGTTCAAACTTTATCTGTAGTACTCTAGTTGCTCATGTATTCGTGACTCCAGATTCTGGGATATGTTTAGACTTCATCATTTAGTATTTTATCAATCTATTTCAAATGATTACAGTTTATTTTTATTAATGGTTTGAATCTAAATTGTTAAAATCGATTAAGTAATTTAGCTAACGTTGACTTGTCTAGCAAGTGGAATGTTAGGCACCATCACGATTCCGAGGATGGGATTCCGGCTGTGACACATAATTGGAAACCAAGTAAACAAAATAGGTTTACAGGGAGTAGCCTTTCAAATGACAATCAGCTACAAAAAAATAATTTCTAGAGACCACTCATTTGAGAGAATAAGCACCTTACCAGTATATATTTAATTTGTTTTCTAGGAATAATAGAAATATACTAATACAGTCATGGAATGTACATATATATGTCAGGTATTTTATAACTCTGTTTTGATATTAAGAACTATTATTAGTTAACTAATTACTGCTCCAAATGATTCTTTTGAAGAAATTACTAATCATCAGAGAGTCAATTGTCTCCAAAATCTTTGGTCTATATGTGACACAACTGAATGGGCTTGGAGCCCACTATAAGAGATTTGGTCCAGAGACGTACAATCAATTAAGGAATGGGCTTTTTTCACTTTTAGCCCGCGCTAGAAACTATTTATATTCGGTAATCGAAAAAGTGTATAAAATTTATGTAATTTTTGTATATAACATACAGAATGTATATATATACAAAACATATAAAAATATATATATTTCGCCTATTATTTTGAGAGCGGTTATCCAGCGTCATTTTCCCTTAAGAAATCTTTACATTAATATCTCGATTTCCCTGTTGAGTAAGAACCACAAAGCAATTCTCAATATCCTAGGTATTCACATTCCTTACATAAAATTGTGAAAACTATAACATTATACAATAAGTAAAAATGCATCACCTTATCCTTTTTTTCTCCCCTTTCCCCTAATGTAATAAAAAGGCTCTATATTCTTATATATTAGTTAGCTCGTTCGCTTTCAGACTGCTACCCACTCGAACTAGTACTATTAGCTAAATAATCCTTTCTTTGAAAAATGATGAGAAGATAGGAGTAAGTTACATCATGATATTTTCAATGAACTTTTTTTGATTTCCATTCGATATCAAATATTCGTATTGAAGTTCAAATTAATCATGATTCACACTACGTAAGGCTCATCATAAAAGAAAAGCAAATGTTTTCGATGAATTATTACTTTAGGAAACAGAAATAATCGCATGAACAAGTTGATCAAATTCTTTCAATTTCAACCACAGGAAGAATTTTACTACGTCTATTATCACGAATCATGCCTTTAATGTGGATTAGGAGCTTTTTTCTTCCGTGTTGCTAATGATTTGTCTGTTAATAAACGCTTCATGCTTTTTGTCCTTTTATCTTTATTAATAATGCATGACCTACACATGTAGGAGGAATTTAGGTCAATTTTAAGAGCTTTAGTTGAAATAGTTTGTAAATTTAACAAGTTTCCTTTTTGGAATTTGACATTTGAACATCGATCTTAACAAGCGTAGAGAGGCATATATATAAAAATAAAAACGGCAGTTATGTATCATGATACATACTCGTTATCGAATTTCGAAGAAGTGCCAATTTCGTCAAAAGAAAAAAAGGCCTATTTCGAATAAACTTTTCTGCTCCGCATGCATTGCAAATTTTATTTTAGGAATGCAACATATTATTAAGCGCAAAATAAAAAAGTTTAAATTAGTTAATTTTAAATAAAGAAATGTGTCTTTTAAAAAAAAGACTAAAAAGAAATTGTTATGAAATAAAGACTGTAAAGTAAAGACAAGTATAGAGAGAAACTGATATATTATTCAACTTCAAATTTATGTACATAATGAACTGAAATCTCCTCTATTTATAGAAGAAAGGAAGTTGTTGTGTAAGCTGCTACTGCAAGTTGTTGTGTAAGCTGCTACTGCAAGCTGCTGTGTAAGCTGCTATTATACCAGATATAGATAATCTTCTACCGGAGGTAATATTTATCCATAACGGAGTATCGAAAGGATAAACTCATTGTACCGGAAATAGATAATCTTTTATCGGGAGTAATATTTATCCATAACGGAGTACCGAAAGGATAAGCTTCTTCAGAAAGCTTATTTCCAATAGAGTACTAAATAGATAAACATATTTACGACGGAGTCCCATATGGATAAGCTTCTTCAGGAAACTTATTTACAACGGAGTACTAAATGAACATCCATAATATAACATATTCATAACACTCCCCCTTGGATGTTCATTAAAAGATAATGTGCCTCATTAAAACTTTACTAGAAAAAACCCCGTGGGAAAAAAATCCTAATGAAGGAAAAAGAGTACACATATTTAGTAATAAGCATAACTAGTTTTCTCAATAAAAATCTTATAAGGAAAACCCTATGGGAAAAACATAATAAGGGAAAAAAAATATAGCGCATATTTTACTCCCCTTGATAAAGACCTTGTTTCAAATATTTGAGTCTCCGCATTCCAATCTTGTATACCATCTTCTCAAAAGTTAAAGTTGGCAAAGATTTAGTGAATAAATCTACAGGATTGTCACTTGAACGGATTTGTTGCACATCAATGTCACTATTTTTCTGAAGATCATGTGTGTAGAATAATTTTGGTGAAATGTGCTTCGTTCTATCTACTTTTATAAATCCTCCTTTTAATTGGGATATGCATGCAGCATTGTCTTCGTATAAAATTGTGGATCTTTTATCACATTTCAAACCATATTTTAGTTGAATAAAATGAATCACTGATCTCAACAATACGCATTCCCTACTTTCTTCATGAATAGCTATTTTCTCGGCATGATTTGAAGATTTAGCAACAATAGATTACTTTGTGGAGCGTCATGATATGACAGTACCTTCATATGTAAATACGTACCCGGTTTGAGATCGAACTTTATGTGGATCAGATAAATAACCTGCATCTGTATAACCAATAAGATCCGCACTACTTATATTAGAATAAAATAAACTCATATCAAGAGTTCCCTTTAAATATCGCAATATATGCTTAATCCCGTTTCAATATCTCCGTATAGGAGAAGAGCTATATCTTGCTAGTAAATTAACATAAAATGCTATGTCAGGTCTTGTAGCATTAGCAAGATTTATAAATGCACCAATTGCACTAAGATAAGGTATTTCGGGACCAAGGAGTTCCTCATCCTCTTCTGGAAGTTGGAACAGATCCTTATTCACTTCAAGTAATCGAACAACCATCGGTGTACTCAATGGGTACGCTTTGTCTATGTAAAAGCGTTTTAAGACCCTTTCTGTATAGGCAGGTTGATGGATAAAGATCGTGTCTACTAAATGTTCAATTTACAGACCAAGACAAAGTTTTGTCTTTCCAAGATCTTTCATCTCAAATTCTTTCTTAAACTATTCAATTGCCTTTTGGAGCTCTTCTAGAGTTCCAACAAGATTTATGTCATCAACATAAGTAGCAAGTATAACAAATTTTGATGCCATTTTCTTTATAAAAATACATGGACAAATAACATCATTTATGTAACCCTCTTTCAGCAAATATTCACTAAGGCGATTATACCACATGCGCCTAGATTGCTTTAAACCGTACAAAGATCTTTATAATTTGATTGAATACATTTCCTGAGATTTTGAATTTGCTTCAGGGATTTTCATATAAATTTCACTATCAAGTGAACTGTACAGATAAGCTGTAACTACATCCATTAGATGTATTTCAAGCTTTTCATGTAGTGCTAAACTGATGAGATATCGAAATGTTATGGCATCAATAACTGGTGAATATGTTTCATCAAAATCGACTCCACATTGTTGTGAGAATCCTTGTGTTTTTATCATTTCTTTTTCGCACAAAAATCCATTTATAACCAACTGGTTTTATACCAGCAGGTGTTTGGACTACTAGTCCAAAGACCTCTCTTTTAGCAAGTGTGTTCAATTCTGATTGAATTGCCTCTTATCATTTTGGCCAATCAGATCTTTATCGACATTCTTCAACAGACCAGGGTTCAAGATCCTCACTATCTTGCATAATGTTAAGTGCAACATTATATTCAAAAATATTATCCATCACTATTTCAGATCTATTTAAATTAATTCCGTCACCGGTAGAACTTATTAAAAGTTTCTCACTCACTTGAGTCTCGGGTTCATTGATTTCTTGAGGAATCTCAGAACTAATCAGATCTTTGGTCTCTTTAGGAGATCCCTTCATAGTATCGTTTTGATCATTTGTCGATTTTCTTTTTCGAGGATTTCGATCTTTAGAACCCAAAGGCCTACCACGCTTCAGGCGTGCTTTAGGTTCACTAGCTCTCACGCTAGTAGATGGTCCTGCTGGGACATCAATTCAGATAGGCACATTCGCTGCAAGGATATGTGATTTTCAAATCAGTAAACGCGTCTGATATTTGATTTGCTATATTTTGTAAATAGATGATCTTCTAAACGTCCTGATTACATATAGGGGTACGTGAATCAAAATGAGATAATGATAAAATTTTTCACACCATTTTTCGTTTGATTTCCTTTTTCTCTCCCCCTAATTGTGGAAAATTTATTTCATCAAACCGACAATCTGCAAATCGAGAAGTAAATAAATCTCCTGTCAATGGTTCAAGATAGAGAATAATAGAGGGTGATTCAAACCCAACATATATTCCTAACTTTCTCTATGGGCCCATCTTATTTCGTTGTGGTGGTGCTACTGGCACATATACAACACATCCGAAAATTAGTAGATAGGCAATATTTGATTCATGACCAAAAACTAATTGTGATGGAGAATATTTATTATAATGTGTCGGTCTGAGACAGATAAGTGATGTTGCATGTAAGATAGCATGGTCCCAAACAGTAGTGGGCAATTTTATTTTCATACGTAGTTATTTTTCTATTAATTGCAGGCATTTAATAAATGACTCTGCAAGGCCGTTTTGAGTATGAACATAAGTTACATGATGTTCAACTTTTATTCCAACTGATATACAATAATCATCAAAAGCTTGAGATGAGAATTCTCCAGCATTATCAAGGCGAATAGCCTTTATAGGAATCTGGAAATTGTTCTCTTAATCGAATTATTTGGGCTAATAGCTTTGTAAATGCCAGGTTGCAAGATGATAGTAGGCACACATGAGACCATCTTGAAGATGCATATATTAGAACCATAAAATATCTAAACAACCCACTTCGTGGGTGAATAGGTCCACATATATCCCCATGTATATGTTCTAAAAAGGCAGAAAATTCAATGCCAACCTTCATTGGTGATGGTCTAGTGATCATTTTGCCTTGATAATAAGTATCACAAGAAAATTCATCATTTGTGAGAATCTTCAAGTTCTTTAATGGATGCCTACTCGAATTTTCAGTAATTCGTCTCATCATTATTGATCCAAGATGGCCCAAACGGCCATGCCAAAACACAAAAATATTTGAATCATTAAACTTTTGGCTTACGATAGAGTGCTTCAATTGTACTAATCTTTGAATAGTATAAACCAGAAGATAAAATTAGTAACTTTCTACAATACACTTCTCGCCAGAAACATTCTTTGTAAAACAAAGATATTCCACATTCATTTCATCTATCATCTCAACATGATACTCATTTCGGCAGATATCTATAAAACTCAACAAATTTCTTCGGGACTTGAAGGAGAATAATGCATTGTCTATAATAAGTTTTGTTCTCTTAGACAGAAATATAGTGGCTCTTCCGGAGCCTTCAATCAAACTAATATTACCAGAAATTATTGAAACATTTGCTTTTTCCTTATGCAAATAAGAAAAGTATTTCTTATCTTTGAATATGGCATGAGTTGTTCCACTATCAATTACACAAATATCTTCATGATTGGTCTTTGATCCAAACATAATTTGAGGATTATCCATATTTTTCAAAATGACATAAACAAAATATATTATAGTAAATATCATTATCAAAGTGTAACTTTTATTTATGTACAATAATTACATAAACATACTATCTACTACAAACAATAAAAATTAAAATATTTACATTTTTACATATTCATCACCGATCACATAACTTGTTTCTCCTTCCGGGAGTGCAAAGTAATCAGCTACATCCAAATGCATGAAGTCTAAATTATCTTTAAAAATAAAATTTGCTTCAGCATTTTTCTCTGTCTTCTTTAGGGAAGCTTGATAAAGCTCAACCAGATGCTTTGGCGTACGACAAGTACGTGACCAGTGCCCTTTTCCTCCACATCTATAACAACCACTTTTTATATTTATTGTTTGCACCGCTTCACGCTTTTGTTCTTTTCTTTTCTACTGCTAGTGATGAGGAGGGTTCTTTGGTGTATTTATTATTACCATGATTAGAGTTTCTTCCCCGACCACGGCCATGACCACGACTGGGGCCACGACCTCTTCCACGCTTAGCTTGGTGGAAGTTCGTCCCATTCACTTCAAGGAATGGATAAGAACCAGTAGGTCAGCTTTCATAGTTTTTCATTAATATCCCATTATGTTGCTCGGCTATAAGAAGATGTGAGATAAGTTCAAAATATTTTTTGAATCCCATCTCTCGATATTGCTGCTGTAGTAGCATATTCGAGGCATGAAAAATGATAAAAATTTTCTCTAACATATCATGATCAGTAATATTATCACCACATAATTTTAATTGAGAAATAATTCTGAACATAGTAGAATTATACTCACTGATAGATTTAAAATCTTGTAGCCTTAGATGAGTCCAATCATAACGTGCATGTGGAAGAACGACCATCTTCAGCTGGTCATATCTATCTTTCAAATTATTCTACAGTATGACTAGATCTTTAACAGTGAGATATTCTATTTTGATGCCTTCATCAAGGTGATGGCATAGGAATATCATTTCTTTGATACGGTCTTAGTTTGATGCTTGATTTTTGTCCTTGATGGTATCTGCCAGACCCATCGCATCAAGATGAATTTTAGCATCAAGCACCAAAGACATGTAACTTTTGCCCGATATATCTAGGGCTACAAATTCAAGTTTAGAAAGATTTGACATTATTTAGAAAAAGAAAGTTCGTACCTCTGATACTTTCAAAGTATTTGCTCGAGATGGCAGAGTCTCGTGCTAATAACGTGTTATGAAATAAAGACTGTAAAGTAAAGACACGTATAGAGAGAAACTGATATATTATTCAACTTCAAACTTATGTATATAATGAACTGAAATTTCCTCTATTTATAGAATAAAGGATGTTTTTGTGTAAGCTGTTACTGCAAGTTGCTCTATAAGCTGCTACTGCAAGCTGCTGTGTAAGCTGTTATTGTACCAGATATAGATAATCTTCTACCGGAGATAATATTTATCCATAACGGAGTACCGAAAGGATAAGCTCATTCTACCGGATATAGATAATCTTCTACCTGGGGTAATATTTATCCATAACGGAGTACCGAAAGAATAAGTTTTTTCAGGAGGCTTATTTTCAATAGAGTACTAAATAGATAAATATATTTACGACAGAGTCTCATATGGATAAACTTCTTCAGTAAGCTTATTTACAACGAAATACTAAATGAACATTCATAATATAATATATTCATAACAGGAATCATATAAATGGAACAGGCCGACTTATTGTAAAATGTTTGATATTATTTGTTGATTTTTGTTCAAGTTTGATAGTGCACTCACTTAAAAGGAGCTTATTAATTTAGAAACCCGTGAGGTTATATTTTCGTTTTGATCTCAATTTGATTGTCGACTCACATAAAAGCAATGGCAGAGCCAGACTTTTTATTAAGGGGTATCAAAAATATATAAAAGTAAACATATCAAAAAATTAAGGGGAGTCAACACATACTATATATACATATAATTTATTTTTTTACCGCAAAAGGGTGTCATTTGACACCCCTTCTTGTAAGGTGGCTTCGCCAATACATAAAAGGAGTATATGTCATGTTATAGTGAATGAGTTGACATTATAAACAAGAGCGGAGCTAGGTGGGTAGAAGGGGTTGAGTTGTACTAAGGGTGACAAACGAGTGGGACGGGTCAGATATGAGCGGGTCGAAAACTGGTAATTCAAAAAACGGATAAATTATTCGACCCGACCCATATTTAATACGGATAAAAATTGAATTATCCGGCGAATAATATGGTTATCCATATTATCCATGGCTTATTGAATATGATCACTCTTGGGAGAATTCCTAATCTCTCAATCTTGAGGAGTCCCTAATTTAAGGCTTCACAAATGTAAAAGTTAACTCATTAGCTATCCATTGGTTATCCATTTTCTAAGTGGATAATATGGATCTTATCCATACTCGACCCGTTTTTAAAATGTTCATTATCCAACCCATTTTTAATGGATAATATGGGTAGATAACTATTTTTTTTTAACCATTTTGCCACCTCTAAGTTGTACCTTCTTTGTCCAAAAATTATACTATATATATAAGATTTTTTTTCATGTGAATATATTAAATGTTAAATCCCTTAATTTTTTTGCGTGTTTATTTTTTTATTATTTAAATTTCCTTGGTGAAATTTTTTTTTTGCACGAACGCGGGTAAAGGATAGAAGGCTTCACCTAGAAAGCCAAGATGTCATCTCTCGTCAATAGTAAAGCCGAAGTTGTAAATTTAAATACTCAAAAAGAAGAAGAAATCAACCTCAAATTCTGTCAAGTACTCAAAAAGAAAAAATCAACCTTAAATTCTGGTACCAAAATTGTAAAAGTGCAGTAGGCATTAGGCAGTACTAGTTGCTTGGCAGTGTGTGAATTATTTTTAAAAAAGCAGTAACTAAAGATGCCTTCGTACATTTAACTGAATTTGGTACCTCCAACACATCATATTTGTACTAATTGAGGTCCCCCAATGTTTCTTACTTACTGCACTTAATTATTTACAGTACTGTGATGTAATATTAGTATTTTCTGCTTAATGCTTAAATATTTTGCTTTGCTAGTTAATTATTTACGGTACTGTCTACTTATGTTGCATCAATCATCCGTCTTACTCTCTTGTAGATTCCTTTTACCCAAAGAAATCGAAGAATATACTTTTATTCCATATTCTATCTATTTTGGTTTTTTTAAATTTTCATTAGTAAGATAAAATTTTGGGAGATTGTAATTAGTAGTATTTGCCGCTTAATGGTTAGATATTTTGCTTTGCTAGTTATAAACATAAGATTTAAGTTATATGTATTGAGTCTAATTATGCATTATTGTCACATCATGAGTCCATAGAAATTAAACACAACTATTATGGACAAGAGAGGTTGCTCAGATGGTCAGCATCCTCACCTACAATTTCAGTCACCAAAGGAGCAATAATAGATCCAACAAAGGGGATCAAGAAAGAATCAAATAAAAAAAATACAACTATTATCATATTTGAAGTGAGGGGAAAATCGTCTAGTTCTTTCATATCATTAATATTATTTGAGTGCATAATCGGTATATATATATATAGAGAGAGAGATAACAATTATTTTTTTCCTTTTTTGGGGTCACAATGGTTATTTTTCGCTTCAATAGGAAACCATGCACTAATTATAACTCAAAACTTAGAAAATAACGTTGTTTAATACATAGTCCAATTTACTATTTTATACAAAAAAAATATTTATAAAGTTGAACGTTTGACTTAGAAATAGTCCTTTTTCTTCTTGATGGAGACATGAGCTCTTGTATTTATCCAAATGAATTGAAATTCAAACATAACATGAATCTCCAAGTCAAATTAGAATGAATGAGAGAGTTTCAAAAAATGTCTTTCATTAGTGTTCCCAAACAGAGCTTTATGTCTATAAATGGAAAGCTAAAGCTGACTAACAAAAAATACTGTCAACCTACGCTGGGTTTTTAGCTTCTGCAAAGTTCTCTTTTGCTTATTTCTCTTTGTTAGTATCTAGATTTAGTACATATTTCAACTCCATTTGCATGTAAGATGTCATAAAGCATATTTCTGGTTTTGATGAGGTCAGCTTTAACTCTTCATTAATTCCATCACTGTTAGAAGCAGCAAAGGAAAAAATCTTCAAGCTATAGTTCTCAATAATTACAAACACATGGATTTTATCCCTTTTTATTATATAATGATACGTAGCGCAGTGGACTATTTTCCTATTAATTTCTATTTCTATTCCGTACATTATAGTCGGATGCGGACCTATATTACTAGAATTGGGTTCTATTTAACCCATCTACTCAATCATATCATCAATATATATGTATAATTTTTTGAAAAGTAATACTTTTATAAAATAAATTAAGTCTTGTGTCTATATTTTCAATAATCTAGAAACTCGTGAACCCCTTAAATTTTAATCTTGTAATGACCACTTGATAAGCTATGTCGGTATGACTCCTAATTTCTACACAAATACGTTAATTTACACTTTACATTACTCTTAATTACTTAACCAGTTGACTAGAGAGCCGGCTTAGTTACAGATTAATCAAAGAGAAATAATGTACGAACACTCCCATTTGAATGAGGTAACTTTTCAAAACATATATACCATTTGTAAATTGTGGAATTGTTAGATAGAGAAATATTTTTGAAAGAAAAATATGAGTGAATGTACTTACAACAATGCCTTGCTGTCTTTTAATTATTAACTCCGAATAGATCAGATTCCTTTGGAGTGTGGTGGGGCATGTGGGTCCCAAGAAAACTGATTACTACGACGTCCGTTCTAATTTATGTGAACTTGTTTGATTGGGGAACGGAGTTGAAGAAAAAATAAAGACTTTTAAAATTTGTGATCCTAAACAATTCAAAAAGGGGCCAGAGTATTTATGTGCTTATACAAGCTTCTCATTAAGGTTAGAATTGTAAGTTTAAGTAAAATTATTTCCAAATTTAGAAAGGGATCATTCTTTTTGGAATGGACTAAAAAAAAATAGGTTAAATTAAAATATAAAACGGGGAGTTAGTACTACATTAGGACTTTCTGACAAGTAATTAAAATAAATAGAGATATGAGTTGGTAATTTCTTAGAGAGAGAAATTATACTTTAGAAGTTTCATTCATTTTGTCCAGAAAGGAATTGTTAGTAAAACTGTATTGAAGGTTTAGATATGATGAGAGAGTGTGTGAGATAAGTTCAAAAAAAAGGAGAAGATAAGACTTAAGTGGCTTAAATATGAAAGCAACAATAGCTTCTGCTGTTGTCAGCTCTTTGCATGTGTGCCCCTTTCTCACGTGCTCTTCTTTTAACACTACTACTATTACTAATACTATTACTATTACTATTTCCTGTTTTACTTCTTTCTTTTTTTGTTGTGTTTTTAACATCTTATATCTCATATTCATATTGTGGTTCGATTAAATTTGAATTTGTATTATAAAAATTTTATATTGGGATAAAATACTATTTTCTAACAAATATAATTGCATACTCAGGACTCGAATAAGATACCCAATTAAGAATGAAAGAATACTTATCATTTTACCTTACTAGTTGTACTACTCCCTGCTTTACTACCGTTAACTGTTTAATATATAGTAGAAGAATTAATTTATTTTTGTCGTCATATATTACTATTCATCTTGAACACCCATTTTCTGGACCCACTGCACAAAATGGATTAATTGGGGTGAGGGGAGGAGGGGGTGGTTAAGGAGAGTATCAATTTTGAGTTCTATATTTGTACTAAACTTGATCTTACACATTTCAATTAGTAATACATAAGATTTTTGGAGGGCACATCCACATTTTTTTTCTATCCCGAGAGTATAAAATAAGGACATATCAAGTTGTATGACCATATTATTTAAAAGCTTGTTAATAGATAAATTAAATTTAAAAGAATATATAGCTCTTATTCATCGTAATTCTCTTTGTCACAAATACAAATACAAGCTGTGGTAGGAATTATTTGTTGAAATTACATAGTTATTGGACATCATATCAAATGATAGTTCAAGAGATTGCTGTTGAATGTATCTTTCTAGGGCTTCCTATTTTCTAAAGGATGTCGTTTGTGGAATAATTTAGGAAAGGAAACTCCGAATGGTACGTAATATTAGAAACTCGATAATTGTCCTAGTTATATTATGATTTATGTTATTTTTCATTCAGTCATACGACTCATTTCACTATTTTACATATCTCTTGCATTCGTTAGACCCAGACTTTCAAACTTGATAGGAGTGGTCACCATGTTTATTTCTTGACATTAGAAAGTCGTATAAGTATTATACGAATAAAATAAACATAATTTTATCTGCAGGGAGGATCTTTATTTTCGTTATAGGTTATTGATTTGCCTTACTAAGAAATTGCAAGTTATACCTAATTTTCTTTTGTTAAGTTGTAGATTGGCAAGATATATGATCATTGAGATATGGATTTTTGTAACAATGCTTAACTGGATTGAAACGAGTACTACTAAAAACAAATAGTGAAACAAGAAAGTAGGAATATATAAACTACTATATACCTTTAACCCTACACATCATGTGAGAAGAGGAACAAAAGGCATCTCCATAAACTAGCTAGCTACACTACTTATCAATAATTATCTTCTTCTTTTTTTTACACCATCCATATCATCATTATTCTTTCTTTATTTCTTTCTTTACATGAATAACCATTATATTTTGTGGGCTATGTGAAAGTCAACACTTGAATGAAAATAATGCACATTTCACTTATAATGATTTGAAGTTTTTCGAACCTCTTCTTTCTAGTTTCTATGACCCCCACTCCATAGGTAGCTATATACTATTGCTGCATTATTATTGCTTGAGGCCCCATTTTTCTTATATTGAAGAATTTATCTTACGAACTTAAAGTTATTTTATGCTATCGGTGTATTTTTAATCTGCTATATTAAATTTATAATTATTATTTCATTAGGTTAAAAAATAAATATATTTATCATAAAAAACTTACATATAATTATCTTATAAATATTAAACTGTATAATATTTTTTTACATTATTCACATATATAACTTAAACTCATATACAAGATACTTTCTAACATACTCCAGTCCTTATCGAACCGATTTACACTAGGGAAAGATTTTTTTAAAAAAAACCATTGGTCCAAACTTATACATCATTGATCATGAGAATTAGTTCCGATGACTTCTACTCAATGATCTTTTGTGTAAGAGTAAAAAAGAAACTATTTAAATAAATGATCAGAGATGTGATAGTTGTAGAAATAATACAAAAAGACAAAAGAAAAAAAAAAGAGAACAAGTTCTAAAAAAAATTGAAAAAATAATACTAACATTTACTAGATATCATGTGCAACAAGGACCCATTTGTTATGTTTATTCCTCTTTCTTCTTTTGTTCTATCAGGGAATCAAAGTACAAAAATTTACTAGTAACTGTTTTTGCAACTTGGGGTGAAATGTTGCCTCACAAGTTGGTGTACATGAATTTTTCTGTATGTGCTTGTTTTGATGGAAGACGAAAAAATTTAATCTTCAATACATTCTACAAGATTATCAAAGAATTCAATAAGATGAATTGAGTAACTATTTTTTAAGGAAAAAAAATTAAAAGATCTAAGCCTTTTGGCACATGGGAAATACAACAAAAGATTTAATGAAAAAAGAGAATAAGAATGTAATTCTACTTAACTATTTCTCACATTTACACCCATGAACAAAAAGGAAATATATAAAAGAAAAAAGATGTAAAAAAAATTACAGACTTTATCCCTTCATTTTATTCCTTTAAAACTCTCCCTTTATGTCTCTTTTTCTTTTCCCTCCCCATCCCTCAATAAACTTTATTTTGATAATTAATAAATAAACAATGGAAGTGCAAATAAGCTTATACCACCAAAAACTACACTATACCCCGTTACCAACATCCCCAACTCAAAATTAAAGGGAAAAAAAAAAGAGTTTCAATAAAAAAAAAATGAAATGAAGTCTAAATGATGTGTCAATTTGTTCACCTTTTCCTCCAAATGAGCTATTTTTCAGAGTGACCGTCTTCTCATACCAACCGGAATTTTCTGAGATCTGATCCAATCTGACACTTTCCTGCAAGAATCTGTTGACCCACTTGCTATTCCCAATGTTCAGTCACTTACCCACATTTTTTAAAAATTCCGCTCTTTTTGCCCCCACATCACTTCTCTTCTCTTTCTCCCTTTGAGATCTGTGCTAAGCTCGCTCAAACTGTCGTTGTAGCAGTAGCTGTGGTGGTGGTTGCTGTGTTGGCTGCTGCCATTGATGATTGTTGTTTGTTTGCCACTATCTCATACGCATTTTCCTCATCCTCGTCTTCCTCGTCCTCCTCGTCCTCGTCTTGATCCATGTTATCACTCTCGTGGTCGTGATCCATTCGGGTACTTTCATGGTGTTGTTGATGATGTGGCGGAAGCGGCCATTGTTGTTCTGGACGAGCCATGATCGGCATCATTGGGTTGTTTTCGGGGTTTAATGCAAACCCACTTGCTGATGGATTACTGAATGAAGAAGATGAAGTTTCGTTCTTAGCTTTCTCCTTGTACAATGCGTCGAGTTGGTGGAAATAAGGGCAAGTCTTGGAATCTTCTGGTCTCTTCTTGTTACTTTCCTTTACTTTCTTGAAGTACTTATTGATGTTCTCCCATTTCTCTTTGCATCTCTTGGCATTCCTGTTGTATCCAAGTTTCTTCATTCCAGCTGATATCTCCTCCCAGAGCGGCCCTTTTGGTCCGTTTTCTTGGTACTTAACATCTAGCTGTGTTCGAAGCTTAATCAACGCTTCAACTTCTGCTTTAGGCCACCTTGAAGAGCTTGCCGGAGTATAACCCTCACCCCCATTATCACTTTTTGGTGTTAATTCCACGTTCTTAGCTGGTACTGGCGGTGTTAGTGGCAGTGACTGTGCTGGTACTGCAGCTGGTATCGTCACTGGTAATGATATTGGAGCTGGTGTTGCGGGTGATTGTTGAGGTGGCGCTGGTGATACTAGAATGGTTGATTGTGTTTGTTGCTGCAGTACTTGTGAACGCGTTGGTGGAGGTGGTGGATTTTTGGGCAATTGTATTTGTACTTGTGCTGAGGGAGGAGCAACATTGATGTTACTTGGAATTTGGATGTTTTGCTGTTCGGTTATCTTTTGCAAGAATGAAATAACAGCTGCATCTTTAGCTGCTGCCATTGATCTTTCTTGGACTAAAAGATCATGTTCCCTATTCATTCTTGCCACTTCTTGTACTCTCCAAGCTTCTTCTCGTACCGTCCGGTCACGCTCCCGTTTCTCTAATGTCTCCAAAAACCTTCTTTGCAAATCCTCTTGCTTGTCAATCACATCCTTCATCAACCTCTCAAAAAAATCCTTCCATTTCCTCTTCTTCTTATGCCGCCTTTGTATATCCTCGTCCGACGAAGTAGATGAAGAAGTCGAATACGACATTGCTGAAATATTCTGATGGGATGGAAAATTTGTATTTGCTTGAAGATTATTTATGGGATTATTAGCTGGTTGTGGCGATGGTTGTGATGATGGTGCCATGGAAGAGCTTAACGGAATATTTTGGTGAGAGGTTGTATTTTGATGACAAGATACTAAAATATTACTATTATTTGGTGGCGCTGATGAAACAGTAACAGTAGTAGTACCTTGTTGTGAAGTTGGGAGTTGAAGATTTATGGTATTAGCATTTCCAGATGGCATTGGCATGGCCATATTTATAGGAGTTGCTTCCAAAGGAGGTGGTGGGGGACGAGAAGAAGTCATTGCCGGTGGCAATAAAGAATGATGAGAAGAAGGGTTGTTTTCAAGAGCTTCTAATTGTTCAAAGAAACGATAAGTTTTTCCATCTGCTTTAGAAGCTCGACCATCTTTGGTTCTCTTATGATACTTGTAAACATTCTCGAATTTCTCTTTACATTTCTTGGCACTTCGATGGAAACCGAGGTCTGCCATTTTCCTGAGCAGTTGGCAAATGAAACAAAAAGATGAAAATTAGTATTAGAGAAAATCGTAAATTAAACACTCAAGTACAATAAAGAAAACCAAACTCCAATTTTTTAATCCCTTCATAATTGAATTCATCAATAAAACAAATTTCGATGTAGTACTAGTACTATTTACTACATAAAATAAACATGAAGATTAAGAAATCACTAATCAAGATTAAGGTAATTGAAGAGTTTTTAAACAATGTTACTGAAAGAGACAACAGAAGGTGGAAAGAATTTATTGGAACACTACAGAATTAAGCACATTTTTTCTCCAATGGAGAATTAAGAGAATAAAATCATGGTGCAACATAAATCTTGCTTTTACTTATATAAGATTTTGATTACCAATCAATCTTATTTGCTGAATTTGAGAGGAAGGAGAGAAGGTAGTAGTTCATAGAACTGGAATTCTCATAAAAGATAGATTGGTATCCAAAATTTCTTGCTGGGAATTGGCAGAGAAAAACGCCAAAAAAAGCAAAACCGAATTTGGCCCAAAACCCGGAGGGAATCTGAATTCCCTCAAATTTGCTGTATTGTAGTGAAATGAACTGAAAAAACAATGACCCTTTTAATCAAAAAGCAATAATTCAATAGAATTCTGATCCATAGATCTATCTTTTCATTTCCCAAAAATAAATACTACTCATTCTTTAAATTATTTTTTTTCCCAAAAAGAGGAAGAAAAAAAGATTCTGTTTCCATCAATTCAGTGCATCATGAAACTGATGATGATGTTGAGAATGAGAGAAGAAGTAGCAATAAAGAAAGTAACAGCAAATGATTTAATTTTAGTAATTATAGTACCTGGAAACTTCTTCCCACAAGGGACCTTTAAGACTAGAATCTCGAAAAACAACGTCCATCTCCGACCTTATTTTCAGCAAAGCTATTGTTTCTTGTCTTGGCCATCTATTTCCGCCACCTGAATTCCTCTCTCCTTCTTCCATATTTCTTATTGCTCTATCTTCTTCTGTCAAAAATCCACCGGATATTGAAATTGCGCCACCTCCTAGAGCTATTTCACTACTTCCTCCACTAGCAGCTCCGCCGCCGCTTTCTGGATTTTCTCCGCCAGCTCCATCACCTCCTGAATTAGTACTGCTTATTATTCCAGAAACTCCTAGCATCTTTTTTTTTTTTTTCTAAAAGAAAAGAGAGGAGTACTGCTACTATATTTCTACTAGTACTTCTTCTTATTAACCCCCTCCTCCTCTTCTTTTTCTCTTCTGTGCAGCAATTACAGCTGATGAATAATAGAAGAAAAAAAAGATGGTGAATTCTGAGGGGTTTTTATGAAGATGGGGGGTGTGGTGAATTTATTAATTTATTTCGGTGGGATCTGCCTGTCAATCTCACACCTCTTAAAATACAAGAAATTTATAAATAAAAAGGGTAGACCCAGAAATATTTATATAAAAAAAACACCCTTTTGCTTCTTTTAGCTATGGAATCTTCAAATTTCTCTTCTATTATTGTCAAGAAATGGTTTTTCCTTGCAAGAAAACTACAAGGGTCACTTTGGTTTCACTCATGGTAACAAACTTTAAATAATTGTGTGAATTGAAAATGGTTTACGTATATGTATATGTAGGTATAGGTAAAATAAAAATAAAAAGAAGGGTGTATTTTGTGTATATAAATAATGGAAGATTGATCAGTAGAAAGAAGCAGCGAAACTAGCTACAGCTGCAGATAGCGACGACGAAGATAATAAGTTGTTTTTTGTCTGTCCAGCTAAATATAGTTAAAAGCCGGCCCATGTAGGTCACCTTTGCTTTTTAGCCATTTTGGATTTCAGTGGCTCTTCCCTACACTTGTTAAAATTAATAGAGCCATTTTTAAAAATAAATATTATTTCTTCAATTCCGTTTTACATAACACTTTTACGAATTAACTTGTTAAATAATTTTTTACAGTTCAAATATTATAATTATAAAAAAATTTAAAAATCGATGCCGAATTGAATAATATATGAAAAGATTTGACCCTTACACAGAAATCCTTTCACTCTTTCTAAGACAAAAAACAAAGAGTAAAAAGTAAAAAAAAGAAATTAAATACGTTGAGTGTGGTGGGGTTTTGGAGAGCGGGGGATAACGAAATGACCAGTCTACCCCTAACTTGAAATTCATGGACCTTATTTTAATGATTGATGCTAATCTGGACTAATTTTATATTACTTGACCTGATGATTGATCTGGGATTTGTGTGATGTAATCCCGGGATTTTTCGATCCCGGTTAGTAGTCTTGATTTTCCCAAAACACCCTCGAAAATTTGTTTAAGAGCTCAGAAACAATAAAAGTTATTGTCAATGGTAAATTATTGTGTGCTAGTTCGCTTTTTCTTACTATATTTATTTTATTTAAAATTTTCAAACTTTTTATTTAAGTTAATTGGGTGAGACTATGGTGCTAGTGCAGCCACGTTGGTTTAGGGGACCCTAGCTAGAATTTTTTTAAAAGTTTGACAAAATTGGTTAAATGTAGTGCTCAAAAAAATTGCCACAAGTGGAACGATTGAATTCTCTTTCTTCTTCTTTTTTTTTAAAAAAAAAGGTGGGATCCATTTGTTGAATTAAACAAGTTAGACGTAGGTCATATTATTAGGCAAACCCATTTAATGAATTGTAGTAAATAGTGTCCAATTCCGTTAGGTCGCAACCTACCGTAATAAATGGTCTAGAATTTTCACGACCAAGTTCTTACCATTTCCCTGATTATTACTTATAGTTTTTTTACAGTCTTTAAAAGGAGAAAAATAGGTATACTTTTTAATATATATAATTTGAAGATTTTGTAAATTTATGAAAAAGAATAAACGGATAATGTGTTACCAAATTAAAAACAAATATACATTTGGTAAGCCACTATTTTTTTAGTAGTTAGTTTGTTATGTAACCCATGTTCTTAGATTTTTGTGATATTATGTAGATATGTTAGAAAAGAATTATCAAGACTTACCATAATAAAGCCAAAGATGCTTTCCAATGTTCTTTTTCTTTTGATGGTTACCTTTTATTTACGTAAAAGCTCAATACTTTACTATATATCAATCTGGTATGAAACATTTATAATAATATTACGTAATTTGGGAGTATATTATATGACATAATATTCCTAGATTAATATTAATTGTAGATTGTTTGCAAATTGTCATAATATTCCTCCCATTTTCTTTTTTACCAAAAATAATATTGTTATTTTCATTCTACTTTCAAGTCATTACCAACTTCCATGGAAAAACCTTATACAAGAAGGGTATATTAGATGTATCAAATCATACTAATTTACCATGTTCGGAACATAAATTAATTAAAAAAAGTTAAACTTGTTAGTGTTAGTCTTTCTTTGTAACCCTGCATTTTTCTAGCTTCTCGTAAATGATTTTCCGTCCGTGTACTTCTTTTATTTACTGAAACTAATACTTTTGCATTTTGCCTAAATTAGTGGCTCGATAATTTGATTTTATGAGATTTTCAGAAGACCGTCGGTGTTCTTACGTAGGGTGTTCATAAAAGCTGAAAAATCGAACTAAATCGACTAAAAAAATTGATACTTTTTGGGCTTTGGTTTTGAATTTTAAAAATCGATCAAATTTGATTTGGTGGTTTTAATTTAAAAGATGACCGAAAAAACCGAATCAAATCAACTATAAAAGTAGCTATTTAAAATTTATTATTACATATATATATATATATATATATGTGTGTGTGTGTGTGTGTGTGTATTTTTATATAAAGTTTTTAAAATTTTATGGTACATGTTACTTTTAGTCTAGTTCTTTGTTGTTATAATAATCTAGTTCTTTGCCTTACATTCTAGTTTGATCGATAGTTTTCTTTTACTAAGTACAAGAATCTATTTCATATTAAAAGTAATATATTTTTAATTGAGTTCTTAAATTATTATTCATCACTATTTGATTCAATTATCATCAATATATCTTGATAAATAATAGATTTCTCAAAGAACAATTGATTTGATAGTGTTACGTTGAAAATGTAATCACCGGAATATGTATTTGATAGTGTATGTCTCATATTTATTTAAAATCGATAAATAACTAAAAAAATTAAAAAATCGACAAAAACCGAATTTATAAAAAATCGGCTTAATTGGTTTGGTTTCAATATTTGAAAAATTAACTTACTTGGTTTGATTTCTTTTGAAGAATTAACACAAACATTCGCTCACCCAACCTCTTAAACTAAAAATAGTTAGTGGAGATATATTCTATGCATAATTTATGTATTATTTGTGTATAACTGTGTATAATGAATATATAATATATGAATATGGCTAGAAAGAGGGAAAACAATATGGCTAAAAAAAATAAGCATTGAATATGTTGACTATTTGTGTAAAGATCTCTTCTCTTTAGAAAAAAATGATCCAAAATAGAACCATGATGTGAAGGAGTAGGATAAATGTCTTACTGTGCACTGAAGCTAACCGTAATTAGTTTGTAAGTTGAACTAAGTTAGTTAGTTGTTAGTTACCAATTATATTGTTAGTGTAGGATAGGTGTACAGTTGGCTACAGCTATTAGTTAATTAGAAGGTAGTTATACACTGTATATATAGAAGCTAGCTCATTCATTTTGTACTTAACTTTTTCATTCTACACAGAAAATTCTCCAAGGTCTACATGTGCTCTCTTCCTCTATTTTCTGCTCTTTCTCATTTCAGTGGTGATTAGGAATTCAATGAATATTGTCATGGTATCATAGCCATCTCGTCGATAATATCTAAGGATTGTTCTTCGCGGATTGAAGACGATCGAGAGATTCATCGATAATTTTTTGTGAAAATTGAATCCTAATCTGAATTACAGCAAACCCTATATTTGCTTGTTAATTTTTTATTATGTTCACGATTCTTCACTACATCTACAAATTCACCAACTCTGTTGTGTATAATTTCTGTCTTTCATGACGATTGAGTATGTATCTGATCTAGGAACCTCTGTTCGAGCTCTGGTGGTGATTGACCGTAATCATCCCCTATATCTTCATCCCTCTGATGCCCATGGGTCTCTATCTGTTGGTATTCAGCTTGTAGGTATGGAGAATTATACTCTGTGGGATCGAGCAATGAGAGTTGCACTCCTAGGGAGGAACAAGTTGGGATTCATAGATGGTACAATCACTAGGGATATTTTTGGACTAGCTTTAGAACATCTGTGGGATCAATGTAATGCAACAGTAATTTCATGGCTTACTAAAAATGTGAGCAACGAATTGTTAAATGGAATTCTATTTCGTTCAACTGCACTTTTGGTTTGGAAGAAATTGTAGGAGAGATTCAATAAAATGAATGGCTCACGTATGTATTCTCTTCACAAGGAAATCTTCACCTTAACTCAAGGCACATCATCTATATTAGTATACTATTCAAGGTTGAAGGATTTATGGGATAAGTATGATTCAATGATGTCACCTCCTTCATGTGACTATGAAAAATCAAAGGATCTTGCAATGCACTTGCAATATCAGCGCTATTATAATTCTTAATTGGACTAAATAAAGGCTATAATTAGACAAGAAGTTATATTCTAATGAAGTCTAAGGTGATTAATGTGAACTAAACATATGCCTTGATTGCTCAGGATGAGAGTCAAAAGCTTATGGCAGGTAGTAACTATGTTATAGCTGAAACTATGGAGTCGACTGCCTTGTTCACAACTAGAAATACTGTGCCTAAGCAGAAAAGAAATTGGAATGTAGATTGTGACTATTGTCATGGAAAAGGACACACAAGGGATGGTTGCTTTAAGTTGATGCACTGTGGTTACTGCAACAAGAGGGGTCTCCTTAAGGAGAATTGCTACAAATTAATTGGATATCCTGCAGGTTTCAAGTCCAAGGCTAGAGCTAATGTGATTGATGGGCATTTTCTACAATCTGAGATCAGCAAAAGGCAAACTTTGTAATCTGAGATTGGTGTAAGTAATCAAGTCGTCATCACCACAGCAAATAATCAAACCAATAATGCTACACCAATGATCATACAGGAACAATATAATATGCTACTCAGCATGCTCAGTAAGGCTTCCACATCTGAGACAAGTGCACATATGGATGGTAAGTGCTTTCTTGTTAAAGATAATGCAGTCTATTGGATAGTAGACATAGGGGCTACAAACTCTATGACATGAAATGAACGTTTGTTGTTGAATGATGGTAAAGTAGGAAGTACTAGAAATGTGCAAATGCATTATACTAAAGTCATAAAAGTAGGAAACAGTCGTTTGACAGAAGGTGATATCCTTAAGGATATGTTTTGTCTGTTAAGTTTTAGATTCAATCTATTATCAGTATCCAAAATGACCAAGGAACTGAACTGTTGTGCAATGTTCTTTCCTGAACATTTTGTGTTTCAGAATCTTTGCACTGGGAGAGTGAACGCGAATTGTAGTGAATAAGATGGTTTGTATATGCTGAGGATACACTGTAAGGAAGCTGGAATAAATGGAGAAAGGGTTATAGCAGTAGAACAGATGAAGGAACCTGAAATTTGGCATAAAAGATTAGGTCATGTGCCTATGGCAGTCATTAAAAAAAATTTTGCATTTAGGAATAAAGATGCTTTTCAATTATAGCACTGTGATGTATGCCCCTTGTCTAAGCAAATAAGATTACCATTCCCATTAGTACTAGTATAGCTGATGAACCTTTTCATTTGATACACATGGATGTATGGGGCCCTTATAAGGCTGCAGCTTATAATGGAATGAGTTACTTTTTAACATTGGTTGATGATCACACCAGATGGACATGGATTTTCTTAATGAGAGTAAAGTCATAGGTGTCTGAGTTACTTAAAACATTCATTGCAATGATTCTTAATCAATTTGGAAGGATGATTAAAGTGTTCAGATCAGATAATAGATTTGAAATTTTTAACAGGTCTTGCAAGAACTTGTTTGCACATCATGGGAACTTACACCAAGTTCATGTCCTTACACTCCTCAACAAAATCGAGTGGTCGAGAGGAAGCATAGGCACATCCTATAAATAACAAGAGCAATTAGATTTCAAGCTAATTTGTCAATTCGATTTTGGGAGACATGTGTAGAGGCAGCAGTATATATAATTATCAGGATCCCATCTACTATCTTGAAAGGTAAATCATCTTTTGAAGCATTGTACAACAGACCACCTTCTTTGGCTCACATGAGGGTGATAAGTTGTCTTTGCTATGCAACTACACTGCCAAAACAATATAAGTTTGGTCCAAGAGCAGTAAAGTCAGTTCTGCTAGGATATGGTGTTCATTAGAAAGGATATAAACTCTTTGACTTATCTAATAAAGTATGCTTTATTAGTAGAGATGTTATCTTTCATGAAGGCATATTTCCCTTCCAGGATAATCAAAAAATCCAAAGCCCTTCAGTTGCTGATATTACAAAATTGCAGATATTTTATGTAGTGGATGATCTTGACATTGCAAGCAGAAACATTATATCCGATCAACACACTGAAGATCTCATATCACAATAGCTTCCAGATACACCAGCAAAACTTGATCAAGAAAATCATGAAACTCAGGACTCTTTAGGGGATATGGCAGATCATGCTGAAGACATATAAGTAGTAGAAGAGACTCAGACAGCAGAATTGACTGAAAAAAGATCAGGTAGAACAACGAAGCCACCTATTTGGCCGAAGGATTATGTGAGGACTGACAAGAAAATAGGAGCACATACTTGTTTATATCCTATCTCATATGTCATCAGTTATGATTTCTTGTCTCACCAACTATCAAATTTTTATCACGAAGTTCTCTGCAAACACTGAGCCTAAGTCCTACGCAGAAGCAATCAAAGATTCAAGGTGGGTAGAAACAATGCAGACAGAGATCAAAGCATTACAAGATAACAAAACATGAACAGTGGTGCCTTTGCCAATAGGGAAGAAGGCAATTGGTTGTCGATAGGTGTATAAGATTAAATATAAAGCCACAGGTGAAGTAGAGAGGTTTAAGGCAAGGGTAGTTACTAAAAGGTATAGCCCAAGAGAAGGACTTGACTATCAAGAAATATTCTCCCCTGTTGTTAAGATGGCAACAGTGAGAACTGTTATCTCATTGGCAACAATGAATATTTGGGACATTCATCAAATGGACTCACTAAAGGATTAGGTGTCACTCAATATTGTTATCTACTGTCCAAGCTAGGCATGATGAATATCTTCATTGCACCTAGCTTGGAGGGGGGGGGGGAGGAGGGGAGGGTGAAGGAGTTGTATAAATGTCTTACTGTACACTGAAGCTAACCGTAATTAGTTTGTAAGTTGAGCTGAGTAAGTTAGTTGTTAGTTACGAATTATATTGTTAGTGGAGGATAGGTGTACAACTAACTGTTAGGAGGTGGTTATACACTGTATTTATAGAAGTTAGCTCATTCATTTTGTACTTAACTTTTTCATTCTATACAGAAAATTCTCCGAGCTCAGCATGTGCTCTCTTACTCTGTTTTCTGTGCTTTCTCATTTCAATGGTGATTAGGAATATAATGGATTTGGTCACATGAATACCCCTAAATCTTATGCATCACAACTTTTGACATATTTTTTTTAAGCGGTAAAATTTTGTTACCAAGTCTTTACGCCGAAATGTGTTTTTACTATTTTATCTTTATATTGTTAAACGTTTATAAAATAATCTAATATGACCAGTATCTATACTATATTAAAAGCACGAAGGTCATTAGTGAAATGTTGTTCGCCTTTTTTACCCTCTAAAAATTAATTTCATACTAAGCAAAATAGTCATTTAGTTATATACCCTAATATTTAAGAGTTTGAAATCAATTAAAACTTTACTTATTAAAAAATTTCCTTATTTAAAGAACCCTAATTTTTAAAATTTTAAATTAACTAAGAACTTTTATATCATTTAGATTCTGATCCTAAATAAGGGGTATCCACATTAGTCTAGAGTTCTTTTACTTTACATTGCAAGGTGCAAAAGTTTGACAAAATAAAGGACTTGGTATAGCTAGAAATTTGGGGTAGCAACTGACAGAGAGAAACCAAAAAACTTGTAGCCATGAAATACCTCCAGCGTGTAGATGTAAGTATGTATTTTTATTCTTTCTTCCTAATTTTTCAGTTCTTTATCTTTTTTTTTTGTTACATCTTCGATTCTTTTTCCGGTAATAGATTGCTAAAAATATTTAAATGAACTTATGGATCATCAATAACTCCTATATTACGGGAGAACTTATCAAAGAATTATATTATATTTAAAACAAAAAACCTCTTAGTAAAATTTTATTTATTTCTTTTACCCTTTAAAAATTAATTTTACACTAGACATGATTATAATTTAATTAATTTTTTAATATTGAAGATAACCCACAAACACAATATTTAAAATATTGAAAATATTTTGTATTTTGTATTAGTTAAAGAACAAGAACAACTTGCATTTGCTCGCCATAAGAGCATCTTGTGAGTTAGCTGACATGTTGTGTCTTCTAGAGTGAACTTAAGAATACATCTTAACATATAACTCTTCAAGAAATTTTTTCGAAAAAGCTCTTAAATCTTCAAAGGTTATGTGTTCTAACTAAAACAAAAAGGAAGCATAATAATTTGTAATGTTTAAGCAATAAAATAATTAAACTGAGATAAATTTCAAGTTGAATATATTAACCGAGATAACTGATTACCTTTTGTGAGGTAAAGTTTCTTTCTTTATTGAGTTAGTAAAATATGATCGACATTTATCATTTTCAGGAGTTTACATTTTCTCTTTAACTATTATTTCTTAGTCAAACATAATTTTTCATATAATATTTAAGTACTTTTTCAAATAATTTGTTATCATTCAGACAGGATTCACGCGCAACGCGCGTATCCTAGAACTAGCAATACCTAAAAGTGCTTGTCACGTATGTCAGTCTCAATTACTTAATTTTTTTTCCTGACATATATTTTAAATTCTTAATGAATGCAAGTGAATTAATAAATTATATTACACCCTTTCTCGATATCTAGCTTAATGCTAACTGAGCAACACCAAATTTTATCGATTCCTTCTTTCCTCCTTCTTTCTTATTTATTTGTATTTTTATTTTTCTCCTTTAGACTATGTTAGAATTTCCGTTGGATTTCACCTTTAATACTTCTTTTTGGGGTGTGCTTGTTTTGGAGTTTTGCAATTTTTTCATGTTCGAATCAATACCAAAAGAAATACGAAAAATAAATTGCTAACAATTTTACGCTTGTGAGGTTGATTATCAGGTCACATGGATTTATCCATTGAAAAGTGCTTCAAAATTGAATATTTCTTTTATACTATCCTGAAATTTTTATCTTATTTTGATGTGGGACCCGCGCAAAATTTCATTTTCATTGAAATCTATGTTTGTAGAGTGTAGACCATATACTCCATTTCGAACTGGAGTTAGAATTTTCTTTAAAACTTTTTTATCACGATCTTCACTTTGTATGGGATTGTCAAACTAATCCGGTCCCTTCCCTCCGATGTGAATATCTTTTTTTTTTCAACCCTTGATAAGATTTTTTCAAAATAACAAAAATTCTAATATCACTTGCTTGCTTTATTTTTTTACTAGCACAAATGTAACAGCAATTATTTAATCCTTTTTACGCTTGTGGTAGTACTAATAACAAATAACAAAAAGATTGCAGTAAACCGTTTGGCTAAATTCACATACCAAATAAGTCCCGTATTCTACGGAGGACTCGACATACCAAAAAGGTAATCTATTGTAAATTTAATAAAATAGCATTAGCATGACACCGTACAGGACCATACCTCAAATTAACCAAAGCTCACATTAAGTTTGTAAACTTAGCATCCAACCTTCGACTTTGCTTGAGGTAATATTCTTTTAAAATTCACCTTGGATTTTAACATATAAATGAACGTATTTACCGAAAACAAAAAAAAACAAAAAAACAAAAAAATTGAAGGCCCTGCAATATTATCCACAACAGTTCAAAGAACAGAAATAGGATATAAAGAGGATTTCTTTTTCTTCCGAAAAAAGAAACAGAGAAAAACTACAGGTTTCCGTACCATGCTATGCGAAAGAAATGGTACTATTATGAATTTAACTTCCGTTAAATGACATTATAAATGAAATTTTTGTACAATATATTTGTGCAATTTAACTTTATATAGAATATATCTTGTCTTATTTTTTAAATCACATATAATTACTTTATATTATTATTTAAGTGACTTAATAGTATAAAAAAATATATACTATCTTTGCATCAAAGTTAAAACTCCCAATTTTATATATTCATCACAACGCCTAAATAAAAAAAGACGGAACAGATAAAAAGGCCCAGTTTGCGTATGATTGAAAATAACTCAAAAACAAGTGAATTATATTATAGAGTCAAAAATATATCAAAGGGAATGGACCAACCGATAAATAATGCCAAGATGTGGACCCACCAATCAATAAGCAATTAAATACAAATCAACAATAATTACACACTTATGAATCAAAGCGTATACACACAAAATACATTAAAAAAATACATATACATTGAGTTTTAGATACATAATCATTTTATTATTATATTGCGTGAACAAAATGAGATAAGAAAGAATTAAACTCTGGTGGTGGGGTGGGGGTTGGAAGAGAGGGGTTGTATCAGTCATGTATGAGGTGCATTATTGTCATTTCAAGTAAAGAGGATGAATTACAGATGTAATATTAAAGGGAAAGACAAAAAGGTATATATATATTATAAAACTAAAATGCAAAATAAGGTAGGAAAACATCAACAGCAAAATTGGCACCATTCCTCCTTTTTATTTCTTCTGTGTGTGTGCATGACTGTGTGTCTATATTTATTTTTTAAATAGAGAAAAGAGGAGAATGGTATGTAAATGATTAAAAGAAGAATAGTCATTTTTTATCCGGTGTTCGGTATCTACTTGGGGCTCAACTAATTCGGAATATTCGCAACGGGAAGTTATACTTTGGGGGTAAAACAACACTCTATCAATGGCAATATCATACACATGGCTCGAACTCAAAATTTCTAATTAAAAATGAGTGCGTGTTTACCACTTCATCAAAATCTTTGACGGTAAGAAAGGAGACTAGTCACACCTTGCAACTCTCTCTCTCTCCAACTGTATGTTTGTGCGTATAAATGTAAGTATACAGAATATGTATGTGTGTATGGATATATACGTATTTTAATGTTGGATTGCTTATCTGAGTTTTCTTTCTTACAGGAAAAGAACATTGTCTTTGGTAGTTTGTTTTATGTATTTGCTTCGCTGGCTGTGGGCTTCTCAACACAGATGCTTACCCACTATGCTATATTTACGGATATACAACTGCGAAACTCCCCCTCTATCCCCTCCTCCCCACCCTCCCCGCATTACCCCAACTACCCTCTCACCCTCCGTCTTAATATGTTCGATAAAAACGTACTCATATTAAGTATTTACACTAAATTGGAGTACTAATTTACTATAATTATATAAACACTAATATATATACTGATTTCGTAAAAATATTTTACATGTTAGTATAATTTATCCAATTAAAACATGTCACTAATCAATGTTATTATAAGTATTTTATCTTTTAAATTATTTGCTTATATAAATATTCTTTTACGTAGTTGCTACATAGAATTTAAACTTTTTCCTGCATTTGTTAATTTTATTAGATGTCCTGAAGAGAAGTATATTACTGCATTACATACTGTAAATATGTGATACAATACATGCCGAGGCATATCGATATTACGAATTTTCATCTCAACAAATTAAATACAGAATTTTTTATTTACGTTATACTTATTGATATGATTAGAGCAAATTATTGTTAACCAAAAGAGTTTCTGATTGCACACATATTATTAGGATATTCTTGCACGGAGTATTTATACTATACTGATGAAGTTAACTTTAGTAGTTAAACTTTAAAGTAAAAATAAATATCACTTAACCATAAATGTGTATAAAATAGATATGTGTTTTTTGCATTCATAGGCTTTGGTAAACGCTGGTAAATTTTTACTTTGCGTTGTTTTTCTTTTTTCTTTTGGGGTTGCTGTTTATGCGAAGGGCATATAAGGAATTAAGTCGGAAACTCAGATTACATGATTACTTTTACAGTAAATACAAGCTGTAAGGTAGCTGCACAAGATTTAAAAATATATGATTGATGCCAAGCACTACTTACAGTTAATGTATTTGCAAGTAAGATAGATTCTTAGCTTTAGGTGACCTTATTAAATAATTAGTTTAATGTGATTTAATTTGATTTAGAGATCCTTGGATGGCTCTGTGAAAATGGTTCTAGTTGGCATAATTAATTACTTTACAAGAGAAGAAAAAAAAAACAGAATGAAATAGGTGATGTGTCCATGTGTCAGTAAGAATATGTGGGACTGTTAATCATTGTAAATTTAAAAATACTACTACAGCACGAGCCCCATATACTACTATTCAACAAGTTAATGGTATGAGTTGGTTGAATATGAAATGTCAACATCCTTGTATTTTCTTTATCTTTCTTTACTAAGTGATTATGATTTCACATCATTTGTACAGTTGTAAATCAAATTAAAGAAAAAACAAACTAATAACCCTATAATAACATTATGTTTGTTACACATTTTACTGGTAATTTTTAATACAAAGTTCAGAAAGAAAAGTATTATTATTATTATTATTATTATTATTATTTGATAGGTTATATCATCTCATGGCGGTATCGGGCCAAGTTAAATTTGAACCGGCGTAGACATATTGCCAACAAATTTACCGTCCGTCCCCAGTTAAGGAAGACTCGAGTAAGGAAACGGGAAGAAAAGTTATTTTGGTAAAGATGAAAATATCAAATATTATATTCGTAAAATATAAGGTGGCAGCTCAATTGCGTATATTGAAATATCAAAAATTATGGTTAAGTAAAAATAATTCTAAGGGAACTAACTTTAATTATTTCACGCGACATGCATCTTACAAGCGACGGAATATTTTATGAACTTCATTATGTGACTTTATTTTCTTTTTCAAATTAAGATGAAAAAGTAATGAAACTAAAGGTAAATAATTCATTATTAATTAATTATGTTATACTAAAGATGTTAGTTGTGTGGATTCACATGGATATTTTCTTTTTGAACATGACAAGAACTATTTTTCACAAACTCCATACATCACCCCTGCATATATGGTAGGGTCCTTCACCTTTGTAACAAAGCAATTTAATTTCTAGTTACACCATAGACCGATGTGGTGAGATAGTTAGAATTCACCCTTAATTGCAGATCTCTGATTTTAAACTCGAAAATGAAATTTTTTTAGTAAGGGCCTATATTCCTTTTATCGAGCCTACGGGGAAGTAATATTCGAATAAGTCGGGTCAATTAATTTCGAATATTAGAAACTTAAAAGATAAAAATTAATTTCTAGTTAGAGTGCAACAATACATAAATGGATGGCCCAAGGTGCAAGGGGAATGTGGCAAGGGCTGTTGGCTCCTCCCATAGACATAAGATAGAGGCACTTTTTCAAAACATGCATAATTTTGTCTTTTTATTGCAAAATTCTTGAGATGCTCTAGCATTTCTAGTAAAAGAGCACCTTTTCTTTGCAATTTGAGATAAGTCCCTTTTAATACACACCAACAATGGACTATAATAAAAAAAAATATCATGTGGTTGTGGTTAAGTTAAATAGATTTTCTCTCTCTCTTTCTCTTTCAAATCTATCCCTCTTTTTTTTTTTGGCAAAATAAGTAAATAAATGAAATATTTCAACCCGTTTTGCAACAGTTACTAATGTCTTTTTAGGACTAATTATTCATCCACCTAGGAAATAGAAAATGACTAGCGAAAAATCCACAAATAAATCCATTAATTTGACTTTTCGTTGCAATTTGTTTATGCAGTGCGATTTCACAATTTCTGGGCTTCGGTTTAACCATATGATAGCTACACGAATACTCGCGACTAGAGGACGAACTAGAACTCATAAATAATATTATGGAGGTAAAAGTTGGACTTCTTTTTTCTTTTTTTCTCATACACATAAATATAATGTATAACTTTACCACCCAAAAAAAAGATGAAAAGCAAAAAATGAAAGAAATAGACATAAAGTGAAACAACGGAGGTTCAAGGGAGAAGAAAAGAATTAACCAAGGAGGGTCACAGTGAAATGTTAAATACTCTTTCATCCTTAGTTTCGGTTTCAAGTCATAAAGTCGTCTTTGTTGGGAGCGTTTTATCTCAAATATAGAATTTTTCGACGTGAATCTTAATTTAATGGAGCTCAATATATACGAATGACGTACACTTAGTAGAAAATTAAAAAAAAATAATAAAAGCCAAATAGTATGATAGTAACTTTGGTGAAAAGGGGAAACATTAAATGTGAGTAGGAAGAACTAGTTAAGTAATAAGCTTAGTTGAGAGACATGGACCAAAAATGAGCTGTCATTGATATAAAAAACATTGGGTGGCCCCATATGGAAAAGTTACATGTACACAAAGGTTTAATTGTAACATGGTAGGCATGTGAATATAGACATAAACCATGTGTCATCCATGTGGATTAACCCTTTCAGTTTATCTGGCATTAACTAATGCAATCCCACCCCAAGTTGATTCTTTTCTTTCTTCAAATATTTTGTAGTAATTAATTTCATATAAGTAAACATTTGTAATAGTTAAATTACAAAGAAAACATTGATCGGGGGTAGAGTAATTTGTAATCCACATGCTTTAAGGAGCCCACCATATGGGAAAATTTAAGACCCTACCTTTTCAAGTGACCATAACCACACAATTAACAGTCAGAATTATTGAAGTTTGGCTGTCAACTAGGGTTGTGTCCCTTAATTTTGGGTTTCGACAATTGTGTTATTGTGGCCCTAAAGAATGAAAGGTTTATTACCACTCTTTCCTACAATGTGCTCTAATTTCTGAAGTTTCATATCTAAGATAGTTTATATTTAAAAAGGAAAAAATATATATAGTCAGACATTTCTATAATAATTATCCTTTATATATCAGTCAAAACAAATTCGGGCAAACAAATCTGTTATTGAGAAGTTTGACTATATATTCATTCCCCATGTAACCATGATATAGACTGTAATGGGTTATCCAAAGAGCCTATATATATATTTACAGTTTTCGGTTCTATCTATACAAATTAAAACATGCATGCATTTGAGCTTCTTTGCCAAAAGAAATATGCTAATATTGTATATGTATGCAATTGCGATTCAGAATTACAGGCTTTTAAACGGCAAAAACATTTCGAGTTTGATAAAAGATTACAAACCTTCACATTGTTAGACTTTAAGTAAGGGGGCTAGAGAAGAGAAAGGTATCAATCCCTAATCTCTGTTTAATTGTTGCACTATTAATATAATTTAATATGTTAAAACAGGTTATTAATCAATTTTTCAAGTTATCGTATCAAAATTATATGAATTATCTGTTGTTATATATAGGTAAACTTAAAGAAAAAAGTTACACTATCCGCATAAGAGCAAGAAATAATAAGAATCCTGGTATGTTGATCCAAAAAGCAATAGTGGTGGGCGGGGGAAGAGGGTGTTGATTGGTTGGTTGTTTAAGTTTGGAATCAAAGAGAGAGATAAATTAATTAATAAACAAACTTTGGTGTGATTAGGAAGCTAACACAAGCATGTGCTGAGACTTAATTGCAGCCCAATATAACCCTGTGAGACAAAGCTTTAAAAATACACATGAAAATGAAAAGATGTTTGCTTAATATGTTTAATTAACAGAGCATGAAACCATGTGAACCTGCATATATATAATCATCATGTATTGCCACATGCCTTTGTTTATTTAATTTGCTTTCTTTCACTACTGGCTCTGAAATTAAGAGAATATACTGTCACCGATGGTTAAATCAAGATTTAGGAAAACCATAGATTTCATTTAGTATATTATTTAACAATTAATTCCCTTTTTCCCCCTTTTTTCATACCAAGAATTTCGGGGATGGAATTCAATCTCAGTACCTTTAAAATTCTTGACGATTTATTTATTTCACTACTACACGGGGCGGAACTACTTTTGTAGAAGGATAAAATTACATTATATAGATAAGTCAAAAAAATCATAATTTTCTTAACTTCTTTGTGTGTTTACTTTTTTATATTTTGAATTTTTTAGTAATAATTATTTTAAAGTGTTTCCGCTTGCTCTATTTAGTTTGAAAAAATGCATCCTACTGCGTGGTGAAGGTAGAAAACTTTGGAGGAGAATAAACGAATAATTTGTGAGCAAAAAATATACATATCTTTTTAAGACAAGAAATCACTCTGAGAAATTTAATACAATGTGGGCAAGCAACGTAGTCATGTGATGATACTATCAGCAAGCATATTGGAGATCTATCAACTGCTATTTTTGGACTTCAAATATAAAATAATTCATTTGATCAGGGAAGTATAAGGATTCTCAATCTCACTTATCTTAATATTTTATCATTTAGATTTTGGAATCAAGTTTTATGATATTTCTACAATATGGTATTCCGTCAAATCTTAAGAACATGTTCCGCAGAATTTCAAATATAATGACCAAAACTGTAAAGTATAAAATCTTCAGATGTATCATATAGGATATTACAAGAAAATCTGATCATTTTATAATTCCTTTTCCTGAGATATCTAACAAATTACGATTTCTCGAAATCTCTTGCCTTAAAAATGATAGGAGTAGCAAGTTGAAAGATTTCATCTCTTTAATACAAATCGTTAGGTTTTGTTGTGTCATTTCTGCCAACATTAAGAAAATTTATACAATTTTATGGTATAACTGTTGTTTTTATTTTTTTTTAATCATGTGGTACGGGTTGGAACATCACTATTAAAGGAATAGACAATATAGAAAAAGGAAAGATTTTTGATGAAATTGAAATGCTACAATTAAGTGATGGGTTGTGCTACATTTTGACCCTTAATTTTTCAGTTAATTTCTGGATAAATCTGATATCCAGTTCACAAGTCACAAAATAGAGAATTCTGAAAAATATTGTGAAGGAGAAACAATTCTGGCGGATGTGCTTCAAATTCTAAAAGTTTTCTTTTTATATGAAGGACTCAATTAAAATTTTGCAACTTTCTTGTTATTGAGAGGTGGGGACAGGTTACGCTGCAAGAAAATGATGAGAAAGGGACCAAAGTTCACATAATAAAAGTTATATTCATGTTCTTTACTATGTAAGTTAAAACAGATACATTTCCATTTATTTTTTCAATTACAATTCCCGGATCTTCAAAAAAAAGAAGATAAATTGAGTCTTGGATATAAATTCTAAAATCATTCTGGAATTAATGAAAAGTGAAGCTGCATGGCTGGCATTATATGGAATACATTCTTAAAAATAAATCCAAGATTTTGTCCTAATTATTTGTATCCAATATCAGTAAAACTGTAGCATACATGGTAAATTACCCTTAAAATTGGATAACAATTAAACTTATAATGTGGGTTTAAGAATACGTAATTTCACTTAATACCAATTGAAATATATGAAGATTAATGATAGAATTATACAATAAAGTAAATCAAACTAGTGTTTGAGCAGAACTCAACCCTTGAGTTAGAGTATCCTCGAACTGAGTGATGCTAGGACAATAAAAACACAATAAGCTGAAGAACAAGAGTGTGAGCGAGAAAGAAATACTATTGCTTTTTTGTATCCGTTGTCCCTACAAATGGTTAGAACCCCCATTTATATAGTAGAGAAATTTTATATATGGTACAATTCTAATTACAGAAGAAAATTCCATGATTAACTAAACAACAATTCTTGATTTGATCCGTTCCGAGATTTTCGCCATGATCTTCGACTAGTCGCAGATATCTCGTTTGTCCGTTATTACACTATCTTTGGTATTTGCTCGATGCCTGTCTCGTTTGGTCTCGATTGCTGCCGGCCTTGATCTTGGCAGGTGCCTCGAATCTCAATCTCGGTACCTTGTCTTCGTGCCTCGATCCGATACACTTCGGAGTCACCCTTCAATGCAAACTCTCGGTCTCGGTCAAACAGTAAAATCGAATGGCCCGATTTTAACCGTATACAAACATGTTAGAAAAGTTTTACAAAAAAAAAAATATCTAAGAAAAGGCTTACTATTGAGGACAAAGATATATAGATTTCGTATTTTCTCTTTATCTATATATATAGAGAGAGAATTTTAGTTACATACATCGTTAGTGTTAAAAAAATTTACATTATCGGGTTATGGTTAACAGGTAACATATAGTATTTCGAAGATTGCAAATCTCATATTTTAATGCAATTTACCTATAGATATTTAGAACAATTGTGAAGTTATCTCCGTGTGACCTATAGGTCACGAGTTTGAGCCATGAAAGTAGCCACTAATAATTGTATTATATTAGACTGTCTACATCACACCTCTTAGGGTACGGTCTTTCCCCGGATTCTGCGGGAACGCGGAATACTTTGTGCACCAAACTACTTTTTTTTACTTATAGATATTCTTTAAGTGACCTGATAGAAAAAAAATTCTTTACACTAACAAAAGTATATAACTTACACGAAATACTGTGTGTGAGAGAGAGGAATCAGCTTTATCCAGAAAAGAAGAAAAGAGAAAATAGTGAGTAATTTACAAGTGGGTAATAAGATGAAAAGGTAAGGTTCATGAAAGCGAAGGTGCACAGCCGAAGGTCGCTATTAAAGGGCCCATAAGAATGGACCTCAACTTGAAAAAGCCCACATTCAGAAGTTGTTTGTGTAAAATGAAAAATATTAAGAAAAAATCCGTTAAATGTTGACTTTCAAATGACAAACCACAATTGGGAAAAAGAAAGTGAAAAGAAAGAGGAAAGGGATTGTGGGAAAATAGGCTAATGTTTCTCTCACCTTCACAATCCGTGATGTAAAAGACGGAGAAACCCCACAAGTGGATAAGATTTAATTCTATGTTGCTTTATGAGTTTTCCTTTTTCTTTATTTGCTTGCATATATTTTATTCAATAAAGATAAAAATTACTTTCTTGTGCATTAAATAATTTCAAAGTTTGCTGACGGATCTACACTTTGAAGTTTATGATTTTATATAGCAACCTCAAGTTAATACTATAATAACGGGATTCAGGTAAACCCGTAGCCGATCCTTTAGATCCGCTCGTGACTTGGTATACTTCTCCTATTATGATATTTTTATCCTAATATTTTTCGGTTCGGCTTGTCAATAGTGGGGAATTAAAAGCTAAAAAAGAAGGATATCTTTTCTTTTAGCAAAATTAAAACTTTACTTCAATAATTTGGGAGTGAGACCGGCTTAAGTAAGCATATGTGTGCTAACGATTAACATAGTCTACTTCATGGGCGGAGCTAGTAAGGGTAAGTGGCTTTAATTGAATCTCAGTCGTCAAAAAATTATAGTGTGCAAATAGAGTAAAACAATTATCTATAAAAACTATTAAATTCCCTTGACATAGGAACTTTTTTTAGTATAATAGTAAAAGGGTAAAAATTACTTAAAATTATATGTTCAAATCTCGATTATGGCTTCGCCACTTGACTCCAACTTATTAATAAATTTAGGCGTTGTCGTTGTTCTAGAGTGAAGCTCCACATCCAAATTTATAATAGAAAAACATGCAGAGAAAATAATCAATACTATCGTTAGCAGTAATGTTTAGAACTAGAAAACTCCAAACACGCATGGAAGAAACCATGCATTCGAGAAGTCTACTCATTATTGCGGAAGCCGAATATATAGAGAGTGATTAAATCATAATTATTATATCTAAAGGTAGCTAATAAATAGTAAATGAGATAATAATATATAAAGAACATCAGAAATTTACGAGGTTCGGCAAAATTAATTTTCTGCCTAGTCTTCGGACACAATCAACTCAAACTTTATTTCACCCCAAAAATACAAGTGAAATACTACAAGAGAAAAAGAAGATTCAAATGCCTTAGGGGATAAGAAGACAACTGAGAGATGTTTACAAATGAACAAACCCCTTGGTATTTATAGAAGGGAAATTGCCCTAATAATGTCATGCATGACATCTCATAAAGTGTGATCATACAATGTAAATGCATGAAAAATGCATCTACCAATTTTCTCCTAAAAGAAGGCTTCCAAATGTTCACATTAGCTCACATTAATCTTGTCAAATTTAACAAATCTCCACCTTGGCAAGATTCCACTCTTTCAATTTTCTCTCACTAATAAATTTTGATTGTGTATTCAACTTCAATCTTCAAAGTTCAACAATGTTGATCAAGTTCAAACAATGTTGAAACTTGATCGCAGTCACTACTTTTGTTAGCATATCGGCAGTATTGTCTGTAGTCCGAATTTTCTGCACCATAACTCCACTTTCTTCTATAATATCTCGTACAAAGTGATATCGAACATCAATGTGCTTTGTCCTTGCATGATAAACTTGGTTCTTTGCTAATCGGATAGCACTTTGGCTATCACAAAATAGTGTGATGCTTTCTTAACCAATACCAAGCTCTCTAAGCAATCCTTGAAGCCAAATTGCCTCCTTTACAGCCTCTGTAATTGTCATGTACTCTGCCTCAGTAGTAGACAAAGAAACCGTTAACTGCGAAGTAGACTTCCAACTAACCGGTGTATTTGCAAAAGTAAAAACATAACTAGTAGTTGATCTATGCTTGTCCAAATCTCCCGCATAATCTGAGTCACAACATCCAACCAGATACTGACTATCTTGCTGCTCAAAAATCAATCCAACATCTACAGTATTACAAATATACCTTAGAATCTATTTCACAGCTTGCCAATGCTCCTTTCCTGGATCATGCATATACCTGCTTACAACTCCGATAACATGTGAAATATGAGGTCTTGTGCAAACTATTGCATACATCAAGCTACCAACGGTATTCGCATATAGTACTCTTGACATATACCTCGCTCAGCTTCATTCTTCGGCGACATAGAAGCACTAAGCTTAAAGTAAGGAGCAAGCGGAGTGCTAACCGACTTCGTGTTCTCATTCATGCCAAATCGAACTATTACTCTCTTTAAGTATTCTTTCTGAGATAGACAGAGTTTCTTTGAATGTCTATCTCTTTTTATCTCCATGCCAAGAATTTTCTTTGCCTCACCCAAATCCTTCATCTCAAACTCCTTTCTTAGTTGAATCTTCAACTTCTCAATTTCCTCTTGACTTTTGGAAGCTATCAATATATCATCAACGTATAGGAAAGATATATAAAAGATCTGTCTTCAAGCTTGTGCAGATACACACAATGATCGTATTTGCTTCTTTTGTACTTCTGCCGTAACATAAACTTGTCAAATCATTTGTACCATTATCTAGAAGATTGTTTCAATACATACAATGATTTTTTTAAGTTTGCACACCATATTTTCCTTTCCAGCAACTTTGAATCCTTCTGGCTGAGTCATATAGATTTCTTCTTCCAAGTCTCCATGTAAAAATATAGTTTTTACATCTAACTGAACTAGTTCCAAGTTCAACTGTGCTACCAAAGCCAACAAAATACTAATGGATGAGTGTTTCATGACTGGAGAAAATATCTCATTATAATCAATTCCCTCTTTTTGAGCATATCCTTTGGCCACCAATCTTACTTTGTAGCGAACATTTTCTTGGTTCAGAAATCCTTCTTTCTTTGCAAATATTCATTTGCACCCATTTGCTTTCTTTCCCTTCGGGAGATTGGCCAATTTTCATGTGTGATTCTGATGAAGGGACTGTATTTCTTCATTCATGGCAATCCTCCACTTATCTTCTTTTGAATTTTGGATTGCGTCTTTATAAGCGGTAGAAACACCATCAGCTACAATTGAGGCTGCACAAGCCACCATCTCTATGAGACGAACATGTTTCTTTATTGTTCTTTTTGGCTTGCTGGTTGCTATTGATTCAAGTTGTTGTTGAGGTTTCTGAGTTGGAATCTCCCTTTTCACTGGTTCTTCTTCCAGAGTAAAATCTTTTATTGTTTCCTCGTTTTCTCCTTGTGTTGGGAAAATTAATTTTTTTAAGAACTTCACTTGCTTTGAAACATCATCAATTTGTTTGACATCTTCAATTGTCACCTTATCTGTTATGGCAGATTCATCAAAGGTAACATTTCTGCTGAATATAATTTTTCTCGTCTCTAGACACCATAAGCGGTATCCTTTGACTCCGAAAGTAATTCCCATAAATATAGCTTTCTTTTCTCTCGGATCCAATTTTGACTCTTTCACATGATAGTATGCAATTGAGCCAAATACATGTAAAATATTATAATCTTCAGCAGGTTTTTCATACCATTTTTGAAATGGTGTCTTGCTACCAATAGCGGCATATGGTAGACGATTAATGAAGTGGCATGCATATGTTATTGTCTCAGCCCAAAATTCTTTGCCCAAGCCATACTGGACAACATACATCGAACCTTCTCCAGCAAAGTCTGGTTCATACGTTCTGCCACTCCATTCAGTTGTGGTGTATTTCTGAAGGTGAAATGTCTCAAAATGTCATCATCTTCACAAATCTTATTGAAAAGATCATTTTTGTATTCTCCATCGTTGTCTGTGCGAAGACACTTTATCTTTGTGCTTGTTTAAGTCTCTATAATCTCCTTCCATTTGAGAAAAATTTCCAACACCTCATCTTTGGTTTCATCATATACACCCACACTCTCCGGGAAAAGTCATCAATAAATGTTACAAAATAGTATTTTCCACCTAATGAAGGTGTTCTGGAAGCACCCCAAACATCAGAGTGAACATAATCCAAAATACATTTAGTATTATGGATAGTGTTTTCAAATTTAACCTTTGTCCGTTTTCCCTTAATACAATGCTCACAAAACTCAAATTGCAAGTCTTTGCTCCTTTTAACAATCATTGATCTGATAAAATTTTCAAGGATTTTCCTCCAGCATATCCCAAGTGCATGTGTCATCGCTCGGTCGCTTCTGCCTCCTTGTCATCACTGGTTGTCAATGTCACTGTCTCAATAACTGTACTACCGTAATAGTGGTACATGTTATTGTTTCTCTGAATTCCCTTCATTACCACCAGTATACTGGAACATATTCTCATGACCCCATTTTCTGTAATGACTTTGAACCCCTTTGACTCGAGGGTGAAAATGAAATTTTTCTTTAAATCTGGTATGTATCGAACATCTGTTAATGTTCTGATCAATCCATCATGGTTCCTTAATCAGATTGAACCAATACCATATACGGTAATAGGAATGTTATTTGTGGTATGAATAACTCTACATTCTCCTTCTTAAAAATTGATGAACCAGTCCTGGTTAGGATACATATGATAGCTACAAAGCTGAATCCATCATCCATATGTCAGATGGTTTGAATGGCTATGTTGTAACTAATGAGAAATCAGAGTCGTCGCAATCAGCTACATTTGAATCCATGATAGCCTTCCCTATTGTTAGGTTGGCCTTGTTTTTCAACTTTGGATAGTCTTTCTTCTAGTGCCCTTTTTCTCGGCAAAAGGCGCATTCATCTTTGCTAGGTCTGAATCTTGACTTCAATCTTCCTTTCTTTGTTCTCATTTGGTTTTGAGAACGACCTCTCACGACCAGTGCTTCTCATTCTCCACTTTTTTGTTTTTCTCTCTTTCTTTGTTCATAGCTCTACAAGGCAACAAACTTCTTTGAGAAATACTTCATTAGTCCCATGAAGTAGAGTAGTTTCGAGGTGCTCGTACTCATCGGGAAGTGAACTTAATAACATTAAGGCCATATCTCCATCACTAAAAGTCACGTACATATTTTGTAAATATGTCGCCAACTTATTAAAGCTGGTGATATGATCATTCATTGTAGTACCAGGAACATATATGAAGCGTAACAGCCTTTTTTTTATGTAAAGTTTATTTTGATTATTTTTCTTCAAAAATTTATCCTCCAATGCATTCCACAATTTACTTGCAGAAGTTTCTTTTGTGACTGGATACTTCTGTTCTCTTGCAAGGTAAGATCAAATGGTACCACAAGCAATGCGGTTGATAATCTTCCAATCTTCTTCTCTTATATTGTCTAGTTTTTTTTCTTCTATGGCAATACCTTGCCTTGTTGAAAAAGGACATCAAGAACCTCAGCTTGCCACATCCCGAAATGTCCTAACCCGTCAGAAATTTCAATTGCAAATTTTGCATTAGACATAATTCTTGTCAGAAGCGAAGATGCCAATGACGTATTACTGACACCCGATGTGGACTCTTCATTTTTCTTGTCTTTTTGCTACAGATGCTATTTATTTGTTGACACTACAGAACACCAAAGTAATCCTTTTCGGATATGGAAGTTCAGACAATGCTGCAACCACAGAGCATACTCAGATAGAACCTTGGCTCTGATATCAATTGTTGCGGAAGCCGAATATATTAAGGGTGATTAAATCACAACTACTATATCTAAAGGTAGCTAATAAATAGTAAATGAGACAATAAAAAAAAAAAAAAGAACACCAGAAATTTACGAGGTTCGGCAAAATTAATTTTCTGTCTAGTCCTTGGACACAATCAACTCAAACTTTATTTCACTCCAAAAATACAAGTGAAATACTACAAGAGAGAAAGAAGACTCAAATGCCTTTGGAGATAAAAAGGCAAATGAGAGATGTTTACAAATGAACAAAACCCTTGCTATTTATAGAAGGGAAATGGCCTTAATAATGCCATGCATGACATCACATAAAGTGTGATCATGCAATGTAAATGCATGAAATATGCATCTACCAATTTCCTCCTAAAAGGAGGCTTCCAAATATTCACACTAATTCATATTAATCTCGTCAAATTTAACACAGATGAATTCGGGTTAACATAATTATCAACATTTAATAAAGATTGGAATTGTGCGTTGTGATACTCTTTCCATCTATTTAATTCTCTAGGTAAATAATTCACAAAGGTGGAGATCTATTCGGCAGTTTCGGATTAACCTATGAGTAATCTACAAAAAAAATACCCTAATGAAGACGAGATAACAATACACATAAAAAATACATATTATGCATTTATTGATTTGATATAAATAACGGATACGAATAAATTTTCACATCATTGTTACCATTAAGGGGTAGCTATTGATACAAACAAAGTAGTGACTAATAGAAACCAAATGGACAATCAGCCTTGGATTTGGTTCTGCTGGATAAAGATCCATAGGCAATTACTAGTTACCCATTCTTTATTCTTCCTAGGGTGTACTTTTAACAACAAAATTAATAAAATTCAATTTTTTAGTCCCTCAAGCGAGCGAAAACTCCTAAGTCTTGCTTGTTTAGACATTCAGTTTGATTAATGAGGATCCATTTACCAATTTGAATTATGTGGCATTTGTTTCCTCCAATTATTCGATCATCACGACGAGGAAATTGAATGTAAAATGAAAGAAATCAATCTTGGATAGATTACAATAACGTATAATAATACTTCAAAGAATAGGCGTAAACCTTCACTTTTATTCTGTGAATATTTAGGATGTAAATGTTCTTTCCCTTTAGAATATTAAAGTTTATAATACTATCAAATGGATTGTCCTTTATAATAAATTGCAAAATTTAACCTTGAAAACGCAACTGAGGGTCAATATCTTTGCCCAATTAACGGCCCAAACAAGACATGCCAATCCAAAATAACCAAATGGGAAACTACCAGTAATGTTTTTATTACAAAAATTGGCTAATTCATAAAATATTACTAATATTAGTCAAATAGTTATTTGTAGCCAAAAAAAGGTCAATTTTTTACTTTCTTTTGAGTGGGTGTTATTAGAATAAACTAGGTACATCTTAAGGAACTTGAATCTCAGTTTTGGGATGATTTAGTGGAGTTTTGAGCTGGTTTGAATTACAAATTCGAAGTAAAAGAAAAACATGAAAAAAATAATTTGTGTATCACATATGTATCATATTTGTATCAAGTGTGCATCACATGTATATCCATGTATACCTATGTGTGAGATACATACGTGATACATGTGTCAGCAGAAGAATTTTTTGAACTCGATTTTAACTACAAATTTTGATACTAAATCAGTCCAAATTACCTCAAATCTTCCTCAAATTTTGTATATTGACTCATTCATATGTTTTCAATGAATTTCAACCATACCCATTGAAAAAGGTCCTTTTTTGCTTAGATTTTTGGAATCTTGTTTATATTTTTTTGTATTTCATCACCTTGTTTGCTACCTCATCCATGAAATTTCATTTTACACACGAGATGGAATATCCCTGGGCTGGATTGGCCATAAAAATTTCTTTTCGGTCTTGCATCTGGTGTTATTGATCACGCATAAAAATATGTGAGGAGATCTTTGCGTATAATTCTTGGAGAGAAAGAACCTTATTTATTTGAGTTTTTAATTTTTATATGTGTCTGGCTAGTTTTGGTAAGTCTATGATTAATGGCTAGAGGTTGGTAAGTTGAAACTTATTTGGGACATTTCTGTAAGATTCTCTAACCAAATTGAAGTGAAGTGTAACAACCTGAAAGATGCAAGCTTCTAAACTCGAGCAATAGCAGACTGATACAAGTTTACTAGCGGATTCCAATAGGCAGCTCAACTTTCAGGCAAGTACAATTCAGCGTCATTCCATTAAGGCAGAAGCGGCGAGTCTCGAGGAATTTGGACAAGCAGCCCCGACATCAAACAAGAAAACGCTCAACTTATTATCTAACCATATGAATTAACCCAAATACCGCCCATCTAATTTCTTAAACTAAAAATACCCGACGGATGTATAATATGTGTATAATCAATATATAATCTATGTATACGACTAGAAAAAGTAAATAGTAAATCTGACAGGCTATTTGTGTAACAATCTAAAAAGAGTTTACTGTAACTATCTGAAAGGAAGGATCTATTTAAGACGATATATAGCATTGTCCGCTAGTAGAAGGTTCCTTCGTAGAAATAGGGCCAAGCAGCAGCTACCATGTTCTTTTTCCTCACTTTTATCCAACCCCGAGTTAGTCTGTTAGTCTAGAGCAATGATACCAGATGACAGCAGCTGAGACAGAATTCTAGACGTAAGTTGAAGCATACGGACTCCCAACGACATTGGCCCAATCTAAAATTTGCTTTGAGCAAACGACTAGAAGGATACACATACCCAATGGTGTGGTAAAACCAGACGGAGTAATTAGCTACTTGTAGCAACACAAGGTGGTCTGTCCACGGTATACCCCTCAGCTATATATGGGATCGAAAGTAGAATAAGACCAAATACAAGATTAAAACTCAGCCAACTTTATATAAAGAAAATTGCATAAAATCTTTTGAAACCGTACTGGCGAAAAACAGCTTCAATTCTCCGTACATGAATGAATCAGCAAAATTCCTCTCTTCTAACAAAAGAATGTAGGAACTGCTAACATACAACAACTGCACAAGCATTACATAAGAAAAACTGACACAAAAGAAATGGATACTGATTTATCTACGTCTTGGCCTGGAGAAACTTGGGGATCCAATATGTTGTGATCCCCTAAAATTTCTACTGGGAGAATCCATAGGTCCTCTAAAAGAAGCATATGCTGCCTTTGCTGATTCTGGAACAGAGTCCAGGGGAATTGATTCCACAAAGCATGCTGTATTGATTCTAGTCCTCTCAAGTTCAGATTGAAGTAGCTCAGAACTATACTGCTGGGCAAGAGCCTGAGAATTAAAACACAATTGAAATGCAAGTAAGAAAGGTGGAGGAAACAACTCAATGACACTGTCTAAACTAGACACTTTGGTGAAAGGCAGGACTGTGGCCAGGCAAAGCAGCAAAATTGTCGGGTGGATTCAGTGATAATAAGCAATATTCTGTAAGAAAGTCCTATCTTAACTGTAGAGATAACTCAGAAGGTAAGCGGGAAAAAAAATCTGAAAAGAAGAGCATAGAGAGCAAGTGTTACTCACAATCAAGTCATCCGGTGATACAGTCATCCCTTGTTGCCGGTCATCCAGAAATACATCATCACTTCCACGTGTCGGCCGGCGGCTGTGAGTTGGAGTCTCAGTAACCTCAGCAACACACTCTGTTGCTTTCTCTAAGAGGACCCCTTGTAATGTTTTCAGCGACTCCCTTGCTTCATGTGTAAAATAAGGATTCAATATGGTCTCGAAGTAATCAAGCTGCACGTTTAGCCAGACAAACCATCAGAAAAAATCCCAGGAACTATTTATGTTTTTTGGCTCAACATTGAATGCTGTAAACTTAGAGGAACCAAAAGTACTCAAAAAGCAAATGCAAAGCACACAAATGTCTGAGGCGCAAGTTAACTGAACATAGCAACAGTACAGTGTCAATTTTTAGCTTTAGTATGTAGTTATTATTTTTCATTATTTTTTATAAGACTCAGTAGACTGCCAATTCACCTCAAGCATAAGCTGGCAAAAGCCATTCGCGTCTAATGCTTTGAGATCTTTGTCTTGATTTTCATGGAAAAGACTTAGGAAAATATCAATTAAGCCTTCAACAAGAATACCAAGCGTCTTGTCCAGTAGAGGCTTACAACCAGCGAAGACCTGTGAAGAGAAAAATCAATATTACAAAGAAGACCAAGTAATAAGGAAATTTAAAAATTAACTAGTTCAGCAACAGTATGCCCATAAAACAATCAGGGAATTTTACCTCTGCATGTACAGCTACTAGAGTGTGCAGCAATTCCACAGCAGCATCTCGCACACCCTGTAAGGCAGAAAAGGACATGTTAACATTCAAAGGTGAAAACACACTAAGTTAATGAGAAGTGTCTTTCTCACCTTAACTGCTGGCGCAGCACCCCATTGCACTCCGCCATCCAAGAAATAGTTTATAGCTGCTGTTCTAATCAAATTGGTCTGACAAAAATATGCCAAAAAATAGTAATTATGGAGCCTTTATTTAAGAAATGTATGACCATATCAAGCACAGCACATAAATGTTGCAACTTCCTCTTTTTTGGGGGATATTTTACAACTTCCACACCCACGAGGGACCAAAAGATATATCATCTAACTGCCTGTCTCCCAATTGTATTGAATTAAATGATTAGGGGGTGAGGGTTAATCGCAGCACATTGTATTTTGATTCTGAAAAAGGTACATGAACAAGCAATTTGTATGAAAGCACAATGACTATAACTGTATAATTGAATAAACATTTTGCCACATGCTTGGCGCAAATATTACTCATTCAAGAATCTCCAGAGACGTGCAGTAGTTTCTCGACTCAAGGTTCTATTTCTCTTTTAGATTCTTCCAGGTAAAAATTGATACAATAGTTTTATGTCATACCTTTGCAAAAGTGTACTGTTCAAGGACCTTCTCTTCAAGCCCAGCAAAAGACATAATCAATTCTTGGATATCACTGTCCTCTTCATCCTTACCCCTAAAGTAGATATCATAATGACATGATGTTAAACATAATATTTGGCAGTTAAACAAAAAACTTGCCAAAGTCGAGGGAGAAAAGGCCTAGGAAATGATCAACACAGTCTTCTCATTTTTTCTTATTCAACATAAGAATAAGAGTTCTATGCAAAATGTGCAAACCAGTAATGTCCAGTGTAACCAACCATTTTATGAATCTCACCTTGAAATCCGTTCTGCATGATGCTAATATAAGAAATAACATTCCTAAGTCTATCCAGCTTACTTGCTGGGATTTTCCAATACTTCTTATATATTTTGGAGCAAGATATCATTAAAGTGCTTTTAACTAAATGTGTAAACTAAAGAGCAGAAAGTAATTTTGTACCTCGACTGCAGCCAAATTTGTTTGTATTTGCAGTACAATTCACGAGCAAGTTCATCTTTACAATATCCAATATTACTTAGAACCATCAGCAGCTGTCGAAGTGGATCAACAATACTTCCTGGTAGGGGATCAGATGATTTTTCTTCTGGTTCAAGATATCCATTTTGAAAATATGGACTTTCTTTGTTGGATTTATTCAGGTTAAGCTGACTTCCAATTTGCTCCAGATGACCTATAATTATCAGGGAAAACAATTTGTATCAAGCTCTGAAGTCTTTCAGCTACTGAAATGCTAAGGTATCAACTTCTACGTACCAGCAAAATTCAGCAAACAATTCAAGAAGGCAAGTCTAACAGATTCCTGGATTCCTTGAAGCTGCAAGAATATGTCTTCTGACTTCATCGCCTCATTCCGCAAAGACACAATCATTCTGGAAAGAATAAAAGCTTAGCTAACGAAAAAGTAAGAACCGAACAAAAGTTGGGACATACTTAAACTCTCATAATAAAGTAACAGACTTGTTCTCTGATGGCCTAAATACACTGTCAAATGCGGCTTACCACAAGAAGAGTTCATCTTTGCTTACAAGAATTATTCAACCTTTTGATAGATTTCCTTGTAACTTTTTAACCACTGAGGGAGGAGATGTGCCTAGAGTGAATGGAGATACTTTTGATCGATTTCCTTGCAAATTTTTAACCATTGAGGGAGGAGATGTGCTTTAAGTCCCTACGTAGCATGAACACGGATATAAATGCTGCTTAAGAGACACTGAGGAAACAAAAATCTCTATGTTAACTTCCATTTGATATTGTTTTTGATGCCTATGCACAATCAATTCTAGAGGTAGACAGCAGAAAAGGCAGAAAGTTCTAACTTCGTCTTCCAATGCCCAGGCACTAAAAATAAATCACGTGGAAAGAAAATGACATGGATACATATTTGGACTTCATGGACTCCTCGTGTTAATTAAAGAAGCATGGGTCCCTTTTTACGCCTTTGGCTCCTTAGTACTATACAGCTGCTACCTCCTTTATTTATCAAAAAAAGGTCAAAGCTGTGACATACATATGTACTGAGAGCAATGTGTTTTTCTAGCAGTGATATGATATTAGGCATGATCCTAGAACCTCTTACAAGGGGTCCACAAACAAAAAGTCGTCCACCAATTCAGACAAAATATCTTAGTAGTATGGTTCTCAGTAAAGTATATTACCATTTTATCCACTCATTGTCAAATCTCAGAGATGGATATGCCTTTTTGCTTCCTGTTTTCATTTTTTTCCCTTTTCGGGATAAAGGTCAGACACGGATATGATTTTCGACCAGGTAAGGATATCCATATCCCACGCAAACCAAAATGAATTACTATCCACAGCTAATAATATTAGGTTCCACCCATCCTAAAAGACATCACACTTCCATGTCCCTCCAACAACAAATAAACAGCATGACGGAAAACCTACTAGAATGTTCTAACTTTTAACCTTTGTTAAAGATAAACACTTAATCAGTTGGTGATTCCCAAAACTCTAAAGGAGTCAGAAAGATTAAATCATACATGACTCTCTTGAGGAGAGATAGGAGGTGTTGAAGAATCAACCTCTTCTTAACTAAGAGTTTATGCATCTTCCTAAGCAGAATGATTTTTGGGGCCTTGGGATACTTTTAGAAATCTCACGAGAAATCATTCACAATCCCGCCCATCTCTATTCGCCTTTTCTATCATTAAGAGCAGGCAATCACACCTCAATTTGATCCTAAAAGGATTAGTGATATCCATCATCTGCGGTTTGCGCCTTCAGATGCTTCCATCTTATCTTTACACATTCTCAGTAGGGGACTCCTTTTCTTGCAATGTCCACTCCATCCTTGCAAAAATTTGAATAATAGCTAGTATGAACAAATACACGATCCTTTTGGTATCTCTTTATTCATCACTTTGTTACTCAGCTTTATAGTGTTACTCATATTTTCACTAAATCTGTATGTGCTTTCCTCATTCCTCAATATATCTCAGGAATTTCCCTTCGCCTCTTCTATTAAGCAAAGGTTCCACTTAAGTTTAAAAGGTAACAGAGACTTCAATTACCATCACATTTGAGAAGACCTAGAACAATCAAGTCCTTGGTACATTATTTAACAAACACTGTAATAATGAAATATGTTTTTGTTATTGTTTTGCAAGAATACTTAAGAAATCTTTTGTTCTCTCTCACTCATTTAATGAGTTTTTAGCACTAAACTCCAAGACTTGATCATAGCTGGAAAGGTAAGATTTGAGGGAATTGTACCTTCTCGCCATTTGCCAGTGAATGGCGTACGTGGACAGACTGTAGAACCAGTAAATTCTAAAACCGCCTTAAATTTAGTACATAAGGAGTGGGAGGAGAATCAGTGGAACCTCTATATGGTCTATCACATCTCTATCTGTTCTAGAGGTCCCAGAGAAAGTAGAATTAGTCATCTTCAGGTTCTAATCTTTGTGACAGCTATTCTCATTAGCAAAACTTTCTTTCTAGTGAAAAGACAAGTCTTATCAATAATTATAACTGCAGCATAATCTTTCTAACGTAAGTAAGAGGTACCTTTTGGTTAAATTTTTACCTAATTTATAAAATAAAATTTTCACCCATATACAAGTGGTATATAAATGTAGTGAACCTAGTCAAAAATTTTAGTTTAGAAGTTCAGATTACGTATGCAAAGCCACAAATGACCCTTGATTTAGCGAGTTCTTAAGGGCTTATAGCTTCCAAAGACAACGAAAAGTTAACAATTCCTTCGTCAAGTTTCCTCATTCAAGGGAACCAAGTGATGTTTAATAAAGCTGGTCTAAGGCTCACATAGGTGCAAATTACCACTTATTCACTCTTTCTTAAGTCATGTATTCATTCTTAAGTCTTGCAACCCTAGATTTGAAGCACTTCCCAGTGTCTGAAGCTTTTTTCCCTTTTTTTTTTTTTTGACAAGTAATGTCAAAGCAACTTTTTAAAAAAATAAGGAAGTAACAGTAAATGTCAAAGTAGCAAACATGTTACATAATGAGAGAATCATAGCTACCCAGACCGTTCAACTTACTGCCATATGTAGGGGTAACTGGATACTTATGTCTTTATGTATAAATATGTACAGCATGTAACAAACCTCTACAACTTACGAATTGATCTGATCCATTGCAGATGTGATAATTGAATGGAAAGCCAAAGGCAAGGAAGAAATGGTATATGGAGATCTATTCCTTTCTAAAATAGATACTGGGACCCAGGATTCATCTTTTGATATCTCTTCAACTGTAGTCCGCATCCATGAACAGAGCCTCAATATGTAAACTTTTGAGACCTCACACTGAAGTGTTCGCAGTGCTGCAACTGTTACGAAGGAATAAAGTCAATCAGATACCTCTCATGCACAATAGTCTAAGCAACTCTAAAATTTACGTACTAGCAACTGAAGGCGCTGATTCTTTTGCTTCAAAAGCTTGACATGCTTTGGATATCTCCTTTATGGCATCACTCATGTATGAGCAAAGAATATTTGATTCTTCAAGATCCCCAAATGCATTCTGGACCTGTGGGAGTAACTTCAATACTCAGATGCATTAAAAAGAAGCAAAACGAACATATGAAATCGTAAGATGTTACACCTCTTTCACCCCGGGACATACAAATCAATTGCAAAGCCTAGTTGCAAATTTGTTTTCTGGAATGCCAAAACGAGGTTGATAACAGAAAGACTAACTACAGCTTGCTCCTAGTGTAAAAGAATGTGAAAACTTAAAAAGGGTACAAAGCCAACAAACTGAAGTAAAGAGCTTAAGCAGTTTGGGTGTAGTCATGCTTAGATTTGTCACAGTAATCATACTGTCTGAAAGAAGGAAAGGCAATGGAGTACTTCAAATCTAGATACTGTGAGCCGCAACCGTCCAATGAATCTAACTTCCTCCTCCGATATAGACTTTCATAGATAAACTGAAACCAACTGCGTCCTAAGTCAAAAAGTGCTGGAAAGGTTATGCTAACACAGACAAACATGGGTGAAAAGTTTACATAGAGAGGTTTTCACTGGGGATACGTTTTCATTATAAAACGCCTTCGAAAGGCTGCTCTTTAGATAATTCGGAGTAATTACATAATAGTGAGCTCAACAAAACCCCTTCCCAGCAAAGAATTACATAATAGTGACCTCAATAAAATAAAACCCCTTCCCAGCAAAACAAATAGAACAAAGAGAAGTAATGTGCAGCAGGCCTCGATCCTCATTGATTGAAAAGCAAAAAGTTTGGAAGTGATAGTCAAATTTTTTTCTTTTTGGCAGGACAAATTTGGAAGTGGGGAAATTTCCGATAACTATTCCTATTACAACCATAAATGGAAGACAACAAAGTCCACAAACTACTCAAAGATTACATATATATCTATACTTTACTCTCCTACCATCAAGATTGGACAATTACCTTGGATTCATAAGCTGATATAGTACTGCGAACCATCCCAGCAACTTCATCAAGTGAATGATTTGAGTACTTCCCATCTCCCGCTTTTTCTTCAATTTTGTTCGCAGAGGCATTCATATTTGAATCAGAGGATACTTGAGAAGACTACAGAACCAGAAGAAAGGTCCATTGAGATCAAAGAAACTAGCGGATGGAAATAAATAACAAATGTTGAGAGATGAGACTGCATATCTTATAGGGAAAATACACAAGTTACCCCTCAAACTTGTCCCCAGAACTCAGTTACACACCTAAACTTTACGGGCGTTCTATTACCCCCTTATTCTTATCCGATGTGAAATTAATAGCCATTGTTCCCTTTTAGCTTTGTTTTTTGATTTCAACGTACAAATCTACTACCACCAGTAAACCACCCTTCCCCGCTCAAAGAACCCACTTACCCCTTTGTTCCCGTTGGATAGTTCTACGTGCAATTTCATTTGCAAATTTGTGGGTTGTCATCAATTCTCAAGAAAAGGAATTTTGGCTCTGGTGAAGATGAGGGATTGAAGGGTGCTTTTAGTTGGGGGTGAAGTGTTGTTGGGGTGACAAGAGTTACTTTTGGCACCACGATGTAGAACAGCATTGTAAGCACCGTTAACACTATGTAGTTGCTTCGCCTTGAATGTGTCGTCCCAAGAATAATGACACAAACACTAATAGGGGAGCCATATTTTTTAGAATCACTATGAAAAAAAAGCAAAATCCCAGTAATAAGATAGTGCCGGACAGTAACAAACGTCATCTTTACGGAGTCAAAGAGTTTTTCTTTGACAACACTCTTTTCAAAAAGCTTTTAAATATTCAGGTGGTTGTGTAAAGCAGAAGAGTTGGTGGAAGATCATCCCAGCATGCATCTGGTGGACACTATGGAAAGAAAGGAATGCAAGATGCTTTGAAGATAGAAGTAGCTCGGTACAGAAGATTAAGATGAATTGTATTTAGTTATTTCACTTTTGTTGTAAAGAAAAATGTGTAGATGAAGCAGAATCTATCATAGATGTCATACGATCCCTGTGAGATGTGCAGGTGATATTTTTGCATTTTGTAATCTGTAAATATGAATTCCAGCACTTCCTTTGTGCTGATGTTTTAATATACCCGTTACCCATTTTAAAAAAAAGCTTTTAAATATTTTAACAATAAAAATGTTACTTATAGTACTTTTTATTTAGTTTTTAAATAAATAAATTTTACATTAAATATTTAAGAAATCAATGTCCAAATTCACACTGAATTAGATAAGTTCAGCACCGTACTCCGAACACCAATTCTTTTAGGGACGAGGGAGAATCATTAGTTTTAAATAGTGCCAAAAGAAATCAGATATTTCCTCTTTGTGTTTATCAAGCTCTTTGGTGTTTGACATGTTTTAACTTTATAACAGGATCTTGATTACAAACCAAGGGCAGATAACAGATGTAACTTTGTTTAGATATCTATTAATATCGACCAGTGACAGAAGATTTACGTTATCAGACCATTTCTTTTTTTTGAAATTAAGTAGATACATTATCAGACCATTTCTTAACTGCATGTTTTCAATCTTCATGGATTTTCCTCTCGTCCTAGATAATAAGAGCTCAATCAGAAACTAGTAAAATCAGTAGGTCAGATTAACAACGAACCAAAGAAAGAAAATTGACAATTACTTTTCTTTTTATAACCGTGGTGTCCGGAGCAGCTTGCGGGCACCTAAACTAATTCCACAGGTACCTCCCACCAGCACAGGTACCTGGTAATCCTATCCACCAAGGCTTGGACAAATGGAAGGAAATCACCTGAGTATTTTTGCCTCCGCAGGATTTGACCGTGAAACCTCATGGTTCTCAACCCACTTCATTGACCACTAGGCCATACCCTTGGGTGCAGAAAATGAGAATTACTTCTAAACCTAATGCACAAAGTTGTATTCGGAAACTGTGTTCTTACAAGACTCAAAGATTATGCAAATCAACTAAGCAAACTGAGGTTAACCAAACTTATCAATGATTGTCATCCATTTTTTGAATTGTTTAAAACATAAATTGAAACCCCCAAAAATGACAAGTGCAAGATGCAAATTTAACTGCTTTTGTTTCGACACTGAAATAACTCAAAAACACCACAAAAGCTCTGGCCCTCATTGACTTTGTAAATTATCAGAAAATATCTTGTTTATATCCTTCGGATTTTGCACCAACCTAGTTACAAAGTATACTTGGAAGAAAAATTCATTACCTTCGCAAATTTCCCGCTGAAAACTGCAATAGCTACTCTCCAAAAGGCAGGCACATGATGGATAATTACAGCAGTTAACCTCCTTATATAACTTCCTCTGAGAGCATCAACCTTTTCACCACTAAATTCCACTTGTTGTGAATCACCCGGCAAATATGTATTTTCATGAGAATCAGAGTAATCAACATCTGACTGATGATCATTTGGGATAGAAAATTAGTACATTAATGTTTAAATCCAGTTAATTATCAAATGTCTTCTGATAACAGGCAGTTGGGCTTACAGAATGGTTCAAATCTTGCTGAATTTGCCTCCATTTTGCATCAGATAAAGCTCTTTCATGCATCTCATTCCGAAAATTTTCCGTCCTTGATTCATGATCCAAAGTGCATTTCTCAAGCAAACCTCGGATTCTGTGGTTCTGTCAGAGGGACAACAAAGAGAACATTGCAGAATGGTTCAACTATAGTCTATGCAGAAGAGTTGAGGGTTTATTGGAAACAGCCTCTCTATCCTCACAAGGTAGGGGTAAGGTCTGCGTACACACTAACCTCCCCAGACCCCACGGTGTGGGATAATACTGGGTATGTTGTTGTTGTTGTTGTTGTGGTGGTCTATGCAGAAGAGAGAGGGTTTCACAAACCATCACGAGTTTTCTGTTTTTAATGAAATGTGAGCTTGCTCATAAAGGAGGAGAGTTTTGGTAGGCTGACAGCCAGCATAAAACTTGCCAAAGCATAAAACTTGCCAATTCATGATGAATCCTCATATTACATTTTTAGTTGGTATGATGATGATATGAGTTGAGCTTAAATGAGAATGTGAGGATTCAAATAGTTGACCCCACCTTTTACCATGTTAAGAAAATGGACCTTGAGCCTGCTCAATCCAAAACCTTGCTTATGAGGTAAAAATTATCCAAAACCTTGCTTATGAGGTGAAAATTGTCCAAAACCACCCAAGGAGACAACTTCTCATACCCTCAATCGACGTGGGAACTTAATAGGTTCAATCGAAAGGTTAAGAGACATCAAACAACCATGAGTTCAACCGGTAACAAAACTCATAGTGGAGTTAGCAGTTGCTATAAAACAACTCATGATGTAACATTATATCTTGTCAATTGGTCGATCTTTTGTTTCAATTGTTAGTCTCACAAGGCTTTATGTTCAATAAAATTGTCTTTCTAGTAAAAGAAAAAGAAACTAGGAACAAAAATAGAAACTGATGATTGGACCTTAGAGTCCTCACCTGTATATTCAAATAGTGCCACACAGGATCTGATTCGGGTTCCAACTCCAACAAGAGTCTCACATTATTTTCAAGCTGCATGAAGCAATTAAAGTCAAATACGAGTAACAAGTATTTATAGGAAAATATTTTAAATTTTCCTTAAACGTAGAAAGTGACAATTTAAAGTATCTGCATTTAGATGGTTGCACACAAATATAAGGTCCATAATTCAAGTGCAGGGTAACCAATTATCAGAACTGTTTGGTGTACCCTCAGTAATCCGGCAATTGAGACCTGACATACCTTGATATAAGCAATTTCACCCTTCTTTAGCAGAGAATATCACATTTCTCCTTCATATATGTAGCAAGATATCCAAACATTTGTCTGGAAGTTCTTTATCACACAGCAAAAGGCAGTTACATTGAGATTGCAGTCCGATATCAATTTATCAGGCTGATTGTCTACTCATATAAGACATTTGATAGATGATATAGGCACACTTCAATATGAATAAATTAGTTACCTCTATGTGTATTCAGTTCTATCTTATACACAGGAAACAAGAAAATAAATTCAGATAGCAGGTGCGAGGTGATCAACAAGTTTGCACCCTACCATACATCACGAAAAGGAGGTCCGAAGAAAACTATTAATATGGCTCACTGCTTCAAGTAAAAGTACGGTGATGATATACAAAGGAACTTTACATGTTGATGCTTAAACCTTGCTAAGCTTTGAGCAACCTAACGTTGATCATGACCTCCCAAATTCCAAGAAGTGCTTTAGAATTTAGACTCAAAAGAGAGCGTTAGGAGAAGCTATTTGCAGCCAGGAAAGCTCGCTCAGTAAATTAACCAGCTAATATACAATTATAAGATACCCATAATTTTATAAAAGAAGAACACCAATCAAGTCCCTAGACAGCAGTAACAGTACAAAAGGATACCCTAAATCATTATGAACTTAAAAGGACACTATAAAAGAACATGTTTGAGGCATTTCAATCCTATCACAATTTAGCATTAACAAGAAAAAAACAAGTATTAGCTAGACAAGACACAGCAAAAGAGTGATATGCCTCCTTGCAGAAATCAAGTATCCTTGGGTATTAGAGTCTAATGTTGTATACCTCACATATATGGGGTTATCCCGTTTCTTTATATGTAATCACTATTTATCCCAAAAATAGGTAGCTCAAATGGATATGACATAAGTAGTCAAATAGAATGGCCTCAACAGGTGACGGGTCACCAAAACAGAAGTGGATGTCTGATAGAAAGGGGAAAGGAAGCAAAGGAAGTTGAAAGGTCCTAGGACTATCCCTAATCCACAAATTGAAAGCTCGAGATATATTTTCACATTTTTAAGTTTAGCAAGAGAAGAGTTCTGAGATCTTTAGTCTTTCAAGTTTCAACAATCCAAGTGTATATTAAAGAACACCTCCTTGTGGACTTTAAGAGAACCAAACTATCTACAGTAACGTCCTAATCATGCACTGGTCATAACTTTTTGACTTTTTAATGTTGAACTCAAGATGGTAACCATAACTTACATTTGTTAGGTCAATCTGAGGATCTTCCAGAGACTTATAAAGCTTGCTTTTAAATTCTTGCATAACTCTTTCAACCTCCTCAAGCACACGCTTCAAAATTCCAACCTGACGGAAAGATATTCAATCAAGAGTGAGTAACACAGATAGGGCAAAAACTATGAATAACTATGAAAAATATTAAGAAAGACAAAGAGATGCAAACAGTAAATCGATTTAGGTCAGAAACTAATCAAAAAAGGTTAAGCATCAGACTATTATTGAACCCAACATGTTAAGGAGCATATAACAATGTCAACTGGAACATGACTACAACGAAATCAAAACTAAGCCATGAAAATATGGAACTCTGTCAAGTTTTAATCAGCTTAACTAATCAGAACACAGTGAGAAGCAGCAGAGGATGTCTAAAGCACATAAAATACTTTTCTTAAATTATTAAATACAAGGTCTCATCAAATAAGGCATCAAGGAGGTGCTCGCACCAGTACATTAAACAAATTGTTAGTAAAAAAGCAAAATCGTCAATTGTATACACGCAGTCAGAAACAGAGGATGTCTAAAGCACCTAAAATACTTCTCTCAAATAATTAAATTCAAGGTCTCATCAAATAAGGCATCAAGGAGGTGCTTGCACCTGTACATTAAGCAAATCATTTTTTATTTTTTTTAAAAAGCAAAATTGTCAATTGCATACATAGGAGAAGCTTCTGCAAAGAAGTCCTAAACTACAATATATGATAGGATCCAAGCATAATCAATTACTGGTAGCACCAATTATAATGACTATAAAACAGATTAATAAGGCCAGGAAATATAAAGGCTAACCACAGAAAGGCACACGTAAAACAATCATATTAAAACTCTATATGCCATTCTCACTTGGAGGATAACGCATACAACACAAGCATATGTTAAATTCATAGCATTAACTAGGTCATCCATACATGAGAAGGCAGAACGATTGACTTTGCTTTCCTGTACTCCCTGACTGCCAGGTCATATTCACCACTACCAATGCTCTCACGAATCGTGCTGGGCAAGTTAAATAGTGTTCGGAACCTCTGCAGCATTCCTTGAACAGATCTTATCTTCTCAGCTTGAGCCTACACAATAATGTTTACACTCACAAAAGTTTTTTAAAAAAAAAACATAAAGTACCATCCATATTCAAGAGAAGTAAAGAACCAGACTTACACACTCAAATTTTATTACATGTATTAATAAAATATAATGAATTGAGCCTACATACCTGTCTTTCAAATAGTGGCCCAAAAGCACGATTAGCAATTGAACTAACTCCTTCGATACAATTAAATAAGTGAGAGGTTCCAGAACCTTCAGGGTCTTCCTCAATCCGTCTTAACTTTGATTCAATATCTACAAAAAGGAAACATTGCCGCCAAACTAAGCATTTTCTATCATAAATGAAGGTAAGACCAAAGTAGCACGTGCTACAGGACGTAAAGCTCACCATCAATTGTTGTTTTGCAGGACACAAAGCAGTCAAAATTTTCTTTAACCAACTGTTTTTTCTGCAGTGTACGTCCTTTAAGATCAGTCTTTACAGCAAGAGCACCTGATTCTAACTCTGAAGCGCTAGTGTCTTGGTGGATCCGAGACAGAAACAACTTCGGGTCAAATTTCTCAGAAAAGTAATTCAACCTCTCTGCAAGATTATGCAAGAACTTGTAAGAAAACTAGTGTAGATAATAAAAATAGTAAAGACATAGGTTCATTTGAGGAGAGTATAAAGGTTCTCCTTCAAATGACTTCTTTTGAAACAAGTAGAAATGACCTCATTTTATTAGTTGAATGACACTAATAAGAAAATTGTTATAGAATTTGGTAAATATGAAAATGAAAAAATTGACCTCCATTACCCACTATTATCATTTATCTACTAGGATTAATCCTTTGAAAAATCCATGCATCAGTAAAAGCAATCCTTTGCTGCTGTCAGCATTTACTCGTTAAGCTTGTCTTTAAGTGGTCCGATACCTCCTTATAGGACATACCATATTGCAGTGCTACAACATTGAAGATAACCTTATACTCGCAATCCAAGCTTCACATGCTTTCTCACACCACAATATGGTATTTTCTAGTAGACAAGAACAAATCAATTTTACTTTTTTATTTTTTATTTTTGTACTAAAGAGTAAACAAGCACAAATCATTTCCCTAAGGCTCAACCACAAAGGCAATAAGACTGTCAAAAAGCTGCTTGAGGTCCTGATTTACCTGATGCCACAAGAATAAACAGAAATGGAGATAAAGTGCACTATGACAGACCTAAAGGTAATCACAACACAAGTTTGTAATACATCACAAATAAGATCCCCATAATTGAAACCACAAGCACCTGACAGCCGCAGGAACATAAGCTTGATATCATCCAACCCCATAATACGAAATCATTCAATCCAGTAAATCTTGTTATGAAGATCAATCTTCATATTTATCACTGCATCTACACATACACTTGATAACAATGACTTTGAAGGGGCTCAACCATAATTCTTTTCCCATTTTCCCAGGTAGTGCTGACCAAATGTGGTCCGAGGAAAATAATGAATCAAAAACAGGCAGCATTATAGAATAAAAAAAAATGGTGACAGAATTAAATACCACGAACTTTGGGGTCTAAATGATCTCTGTCGCCTATGGACGGGGAACTTTGTAAGGTCTCACTGATTAACCGTAATGTTCTGTTGTCAACTATCCTGTCATTAGGAAAACAGCATCAGCATCCCGGTAAGCACAAGTATCAGGAGAAAGCACTTTCCCAAGCCAGATCTTAAGCAAGAAGAGAAGTACCCCAACTTCAGAGGATCGATGCATTCCATGCCACGAGGAAAAGACTGCAAATTATTAAGAGCTTTTTGTGGTACAGCTGTCTTCTCTGGCTCAGGCTTTTGAGTGGTTGGAACCACTCTTGCCTCCCTCATCTCACGAACTCTGCGTCTTAGCTGCAAAGATTTTCAATAAGTAAATTTCAATACTTATTCATCATGTTTAAATATCAATTGCCACACAGAAAGGGAACTACCACTCACAGCCTCTGATTTATTTACAAAAGATAAAGAAGACTGTTTAACCAATAACACAAATACATATTGCTCCTCCTGATTATTTTTTGTAAGGTAAATAATTTTACATATAGCTCCATATTGGTATAACAAGACCTAAAGACTAATTCCCTTAAAAATGAACAATCCAAGTAATGCGAATTCCAAAAACTATTCAAAAAATGCAAACAGGCTTATAGTAAAGAACGTTACTAGAAATAGTAAGCAACTATAGTACAAACAGATATGTGCAAAGAGGTTATCCATTGAAGCAAATTCTTTAATCGTATACTTTAAACAGTGTTTTTTTATCAGTATTTAAATAGAGTTTATGTTAGGCTGCCACCAAGGCGCTAAAACCGTGCACCTGTTTGCCTATGGGCTCTACTTTTTCCTAAAGAGAAGAACCAAACATGAACAATTACTAGCAGTTGATATGTTCATTGTTAACGAAATGGTAATGAACAAATTAGGTACTGACTAAGAACATGAATTAGATAGTTTAACATTAGAAACCTAGTCACTAAACCTATATCAGAAACTTAAAGCCTCACCTTTGCATCTCTATTAGAAATTTCAAATGGTTTCATGATTTTATTCATATATCTCACTTGAGTTTAGTATTTTCATTTCATTTGCCCTTGTTTGTGAATATATTTTCAAGTCATATTTTCTTCCATTACATATTTTTTTCACTTTTTCCTTCATTTTTGCCTGACTGTCCATGCTTTCGTGTTCTGCAGCTTAAAATCCCTATAAAGCTTGGCAAAATCCTAACCTTTTCCCCTTTGAGAATTTTCGATGAAGACTTTTCCCCTTTGAGAATTACTAACTAAAGAGATTCTCTAGAACTGCTCATAGACCTTATACATCCGAAATATATCACTAACGAGGAGGAGTCCTTAAGGCATGAGTCGGAGCATATACTACTAGTATAGCTTAAGAAGCATATATCATTCAAGTAGTACAAACCAGTGGTGGAGGTAAGTGTGTTGAAGGGGGTTCAATTGAATCCCCTTCATCAGAAAATTATCCGTACAAATAAGGTTTAAATAATTGTTCTGGTTAATAAATTATTGAATCCCTTTGAAAATTAAGAGTGTCAATATCACCGAGCAAGTTTGCATTTTTTTGAATGCCGCCACTGGTACATACAACTAGACTGCAACAACAACAAGAAGCCCGGTGAAATCCTACAAGTAGAGTCTAGTGAGGGTAAAGTGTAGGCCGACCTTACCCCTAACTTATGACGGTAGAGAGGCTGATCCTCGGCTCAAGAGAAGTAAAATGAAGCTATGACATAGGGTAGCAACAACAAGGTAGTTAGACATGGGGCGCAAATGTATAACAACTAGACTGCCTCAGCTTATATAAACTTGTTGAACATACATATTATCAAACATCAGTACAATGAGTCCACAGTGCATATGCAGAAGCAGATAGAACTACTAGTGTTGCTCAATAAGCATAAGAAAAGGAATACATAGATATACCTCAGATTCATCAACACGCTTCCAGCAATCAGGCTCACCACCATCCCACAATCCATCATCCTCGTGTGCAGCTCTCCCTCCACCACTTGCTACCCGATTCCTCGACCCGAACCCGCGATCCTTGGACGAATCCTCATCGCCCGATGATATACTCAGCATCTCGATTTCCGAATCATCGTCATCTTCCACAGACTTCCGCTGCTGATTACTGTTCTTGTTACTGCTCTTCGGCATCGCAGCAGCGTTAGTGTTCTTTCTCCCCGCCGTATTACTACCGGTAGCGCCGGTTCTCGAGTTGGGCTGCGATGGCGGCTGAACGAAGTTGCGAACCGGTTTAGAAGGTTGATGAACCGGTTTCTGGTAATTGATGTTGCGTTGAGCTTGTTCCTGCAATGCGATCTGTAAGAGCTCGTCTTCGTCCTCACTGTCGCTTGACATTTTTTAAAATATATTTATAGAGTTTTTGAAGATTATTAAACTATTCACTGATAGAAAATTAAATGAAAAATTGTAGATGAGAGTTGTTGATATTTTTGGGATCTGTGGGTCGTGTGAATTGTGATGATTAGTTTATTTTTTGGGTTGGTGTAATGTCGGGGAAAATGTCAAATGTACAGAGGAAGTGGGGAAGAAGGAAGGGTATAGGAGAGAATTTTACAACTTCGTTTATGCGACTGCCGCGTCTTATTTTAGGAAAAGTGTAAAATTCGGCCATTCATTCCGTCGTAATACTTTTCTTTTGTCCTTTTTTCTGAATACTACGCTTGAGTATAGGATAAAATCCCATGTTTGCAACCAATATATTCATCTGCTTTCAAATATCGTATATATTTCTTATCATTATACTATTTGACCAAATTTATCCCTACAATCAGCAAACTTTTCAAAATTATCCTTGATATATTAATAAGTAATCTGAAATCTTCCAATTACCTTTTATTTAAATTAGTTGTAGTTCTTTTTGCTCCACTATTTTCATAAATTATTATTGATATGAATATTAAAGGTACTAGAATATACAAATTATTCATGGATATTTTTAATTACCAATGCACTCACTTCTCTTCTTGTGATAATGGGTTTGGAATTGATTTAATTTTTTATTTATTTTTTAACCATATGCACACCGTAGAATTTAATGGTATATTTATTGTGTGTTATATCCAGCTGATCATCATGTTGATTAACAACAACAACCCAGTATAATTCCAGAGGCTGTTTCCGATAAAAACTCGGCTCCCTCCCTCCAAGAACTCCCCACCTTACTCTTGGGGTGACTTGAACTCACAACATCTTGGTTGGAAGTGGAGGGTGCTTACCACTAGAGCAACTCACTCTTGTCAAAGACATTTGATTAAAGCAAAGTTAAATTCGACACTGTAAAGTCTCCAAGGAACTTCAACTTCTATTACTAATACTTGCAAAGTCTCCATACCTTTGGTGCGACGAATTCATTAAAGTTGCGATGTTGTAAATACTTTTGAAATTTAGACAAGCTACCTAATTTAGATTCTTCGATTTACTATACTTTGTTTACTAACCGTTGTATTATTTTAATATTTTTTTTCTTATTTTTTCAATTAAAAAAGTAGGTAAATACAAATTATTTCGAAAATAGTAGATCAAGAAAAAGATTAAGTGACTTAATTAAAATGATCTGAGAGATTCTGGGTCACATGACGGACTGAGGGGTAATTTTTAAAAGTTTGTTGATGGAAGGGGTAAATGTATAAGATAAAATATGTTATGCTAAGTGGCTGCTTAAGAGAGTGACACGTGAAACCTAAGGAGAGGATAGTTAAAACCGAAGGCAATTGTCCTGTTTGTCACCAGAAAAAATGACACTCATAAAGATACAATAAATACCCTATGTCTGGTAGCATTTAATGGAGAATATTCCACAGCATTTAGTGCGCTACCCGTTACAGAAAATTTATCATTTATGTTCACCGTTACATCTTCTCCAATGGCCCTTATAATTGACATTAAAGAAGGGCATGATTCTAGGACCTTGTTCCCTAGGTGCAGCTATAAATAGTGAGCTTTGTTCTCATTGTAAATGATACAAGTTTTCTGGCAAACTTACGCTATAATCGATTCAAAGCTTTATACAATTTTATCTTCTTATTCTTTGATTTCATTACTGTTGTGCCCGGAAGCTCTGCTCCCGGAATTACTGTTATTGTAATTTTATCTTCACTTCAAGGTTAAGTATTACGTATTTCTTCAATTATTTTGTTATTTCAGGATCGAATTAATTCATTTGTCTAGAAACCACGTATAAATTCAATTGTATCGTTTTATGGGTAAACAGTAAATTTGGCCGGATAATATAACGGTAGGGATAAATTTGACAGGATAGTATAATGGATATTAAATGTAGACAATATCCGAAAGTAAAAGGGGTATATTTGGCCCTTTTCCCTATTTCTATTTAATTTATTATCTCTCTTCGTGTTTTATGATTTAGAATTTTTTATTTTTATTATGTATAATGAAGTATCATATTTTGTCAAATTTAATACAACAACTACAACAACAACAACAAAAGTCCAGTATAATCCCATAATTTTTCAAATTTAATAGAGTAAATAAATCATATTTTATTAAAAGTATGTAAACTTTATTATTTTACAAGCGTTTGTGTACGTATATTGCTTGTCGGTTATTATCTATATCTATCTACATATATTATATTAAGAGCACGAACTTCATCGTTCGCCTTTTTTACCCTTTAAAAATAAATTTTTCATTGGACAAAATCGTAATAAAATTATTTTTCTAATTTGAAATCAACTAAATTTTTAATTTAAAGATCATTCCTTATTTGAACTATATAGAAAAATCCTAATGTTTAGACTTAAGACTATAAAATTAACTAAAAATTATATTCACATACAGAAAATATGCACTACTAAAAAATAGCAAATTTGCGACTGAATAATTCCGACCGATTTAATTTAGTCGCAATTTTCGACTTATTCGGTTGGAAACTTTATCAAAAATACATGTTGATAAACTTTATCAAAAATACATGTCAAAAATAAATATTGGCTCAAAATTGCGACTGACTCAGTCGCTCAATTACGTGAAAAATACCGCAAAAATATTTTTTATGGTTTGTGTCTGAATCAGTCACAAAATTTAAAATTAAAAAAAGTTAAATTAAATATTTCGATCGATTTGGTCGGAATCTGCAATAAAAATGAGGTTTGACTAGTCAACGGGATTTGCGACCGAATCAGTCGCAATTTGAAAATTCAAATTTCAAATTTGCGACCGATTCGATCGCGAATCTTTTTTTTGTAATACAACCCTAACCCGTTTTTTCTTCTTTCTTCTCTAGCTTTTTCCCCTCTCCTCTTCTGCCTCCACCCGCTCTATTTTTTGATTTTCTCCTCTAATCTAACCATATAAGGTAAGATTTTCCTCTCTCTCCCTCTCCCTCTCCCTCACCCGCAGCTCTATTTTCCTGTCCAGCCGGCCCCCCCCTCCCCCAAAGTTTTTGTTCCCAAGTTGTTTAACTCGTTTTTGGTGCAGGAATCCGGCGGCTCATCTCCCCTCCGGTGGTGGTTCGGCAGCAGATCCGTTAGTCGTTTTTCAAGTTTATTTTTTGCATTAATTTAGCAAAATAGTATGTACAAATTAGTTATATAATTTGCAATATAGTATTGATAAATTAGCAATAATTTTTGCAATATAATATGTATATAGTGACTTGTTAAAAATTTACTTGTTTAGATTAATTATCTATTTTTTTCTTTTTAGTTAGATGTTCTTGTGAAAATGGCTAGTATACTTGTATGTATCCAATAGTAAATTAAGAAAAAAAAATTAGAATAATTTGGGTATGTTCTATAAGTATGGAATTCTTGTTTATATAAAAAAATAACTAAAGAAACAACATAAGTGCTAATACTTCGTATAATTTAGGTTATAATAGTTAGAGTTGAACAATATTTTAAAGAGTTAGAATTTTTATACATTCAAGTTTTATTAACTAAGAAATAACTTACGTGCTAATACTTCTCTGTTTCGGCTTTTCGTTTGAAAATTCTCCATGCCCTATCTATATGTTAATTATATTATTTATTATTGAAACGAAATGAAGAAAATGCAATCAATTAAGTGTTAGAGCGCTATCATATGCTAATTTGAAATAAATTAGATTAATTTTTATGTTTTAGGACTTTTTTGTCTTACAATTGTTTAATGTACATATTAATATTGAAACTTTCCAAGTATTATAGTAAAATATATAATTAAACTATTTAGATAACCTCTGGGAGAATATAACTTAGTAAGTAATATAAATAAAATAAATATGTCAACTTTTAGTTTTTCTGTGTTTGTGTAGATGGCATTTGCGCATCGTAGATAGACGTATAATAGGAATCATCCCAATAGTGTGGGATTAAGGGATGAATTTAAAGAAGGGTTGCTGGATTTATTGCTAAGGTAAGGACACTTGATGATTTTCATATTAAAGGAACGACTAGGTGCCCTTGTGTGAAATGCAAGTGTGTTAAGTTTTTGGGAGAAGATGTTGTTACATGTCATCTTTTTAAAAAGAGATTTATGGAAAATTATTATATGTGGACTGCTCATGAGGAGAATCTTGATAGCGTAAATGATGTTGATTTTCATAATTATTTTGGTGGTGAGGAGGGTAGTCCCGTAATGGAGAATAATGTTGAAAATTCTAGATTCAATGACATGATGAGGGATGCCTTTGAGATGTTCCCGAGGGCTCAATCTGAACCAAATGATGAGACTAAGAAGTTCTTTAAATAGTTAGAGGAAGCTAGTTGTCCGTTGTATGAAGGCTTAATGCATTCCAAGTTGTCTGTTGTTGTTCGATTACTTCAGATTAAGTCAAATAGTTCTATTTCTCAATCGAGCATGAATTCTATCACTGGGCTTATGAATGAACTTAATCCGAGTAACATTGATCTACCCAAAGATTTCTACACGGCAAAAAAATAGTTCCTAGTTGGATCTTTCATAAGAGAAGATTCATTGTTGTGAGAATGGTTGCATGTTATTCTATAAGGATGATGCATCTCTAGAGAACTATAAATTTTGTAACAAGTCTCGTTACAAGGATGCCACAAATGATAATGTTACGACCCGAAATTTCCAACCAACGGGACCGTGATGGCGCCTAATATTTCACTTGCTAGGCAAGCCAACGTTAGAGAATTATTTTCCAATTCCTTATTTTCGTTCAGTAATTAATATTTAATTAACTACAATAAATATAACAAGTGCGGAATATCATAAATCTGTATTAACTACTACCACCTGGATCTGGAGTCATAATTCACGAGCATTCTAGAACTTACTACAAGTAATAGTCTGAAAGAAATACAACTGTCTGAATGAAAGAAAACAGTAGGACATAAAAAGATAGACGGGGACTTCAAGGTCTGTGAACGCCGACAGATATACCTTGAGTCTCCGGACAACGGACCAATAGCAAATCTCGATCAACCTGAGCCGGTATCAAAATCTGCACAGAAAGTGCAGAGTGTAGTATCAGTACAACCGACCCCATGTACTGGTAAGTGTCGAGCCTAACCTCGATGAAGTAGTGATGAGGCTAAGGCAAGGGACCTACAATCAACCTGTACAATTTAACAGTGTATACACAAATAACAGGAATGAAGAACTAAACAGGAAATGTCGGGAAGGGAGACATACTGAGGGGAATACAAGATAAAGAACTATAACAAAATGATCACCGGAGCAGTCAATATACTATGAATCAACAGGAATAGTGAATACAATAAAGAAAAATGCACGGCATCACCCTTCGTGCTTTCTCTCAATCTCACCATAAAATTAATAGAAATGGCACGGCATCACCCTTCGTACTTTTACTCTCATATCATGGCACGTCATCACCCTTCGTGCATTAACACTCACAATATAGCACGGCATCACCCTTCGTGCATTAACACTCATAATATGGTACGGCACCACCCTTCGTGCATTAACACTCACAATATGGCACGGCATCACCCTTCATGCATTAACACTCACAATATGGCACGGCATCACCCTTCGTGCATTAACACTCTCCCTTACCATAATGCAATACATAAATAATAACAGGGAGATAGAATAATAAGTACAAACCTTACTTCAATATTCGGTTCCATAATATCAATCTTAACTTTGAAATAAAAACTCAATTATCACCAGAAAATTTCGTAAACGTGATAAGAACGATAATTTGAACGACACTAGTATAACACGTAGCAATTTGGCATAGGAATGAGACAATATCAGAAAAATAGAGAAACATGAAAAAACAGGTAAATTGGCGGCGCATAGGTACTCGTCATCTCACATATACGCCGCTCACATGAATTTCACTTAGCAAATAATCTAAGGTTCCTCATTCCCTCAAGTCAGGGTTAGACACAATATTTACCTCGCTCTAAAGGCCACTTAATTCTCAATCACAGCTTTTCCTTTGGAATTCACCTCCAAACCACTCGTATCTATTTAAAAATGACTCAATAATATCAAATATTGCTAAAGGAATCAATTATATTGCATAAATTAAATTTCCCAAATTTTCCTCCAAAATATCGAAAAATCGACCCCGAGCCCGCTTGGTCAAAACCCGAGGTTCGGACCAAAATCCTTTTACGCATTCACCCCCGAGCCCGAATATGTAATTAGTTTTGGAATCCGACCTCAAATTGAGGTCTAAATCCCCAAATTTCCGAAATGCCTATTTTCTACCCTAATCCCTAATTCTATCATGAAAACTCTAGATTTTAGGTTGAAAATTCAAGAAATATAATGGGTAATTGAAAGAAGATGGTTTAGAATCACCTACCAACAATTTGGGGAAGGAATGACTCTTGAAAAATCATCCCTCACCGTTTGGTTTTTGAGAAAAATGAGTTTTTTGGCAAAAATCTCGTTTTGGGTTCTGTTAAGTGCTGGGCGACAGTGTTCATCGTGTTCGCGAGAGCACTGTCGCGTTCGCGAAGGGTACTGGCTGCCAAGCCTTCACGTTCGCGAAACCCAGCTCGTGTTCGCGATGTTCACTCCCCTCTGGCCTTCGCATTCGCGAGACATTGCTCGCGTTCGCGATGAAGAAAAGGCTGACTCCCCCTCCCTAGTGCCTAACGCTATGCGTTCGCGATGGGCTTGTCGCGTTCGCGAAGGGTAACGCCCCCATCGCTTCGCGTTCGTGACCAAGCCTTTGCGTTCACGAAGAAGAAATCCTCAGCTGCCCAGTTTACTCTTCGCGTTCGCGAGAGTACCTTCGCAAATGCGAAGAAGGACATGCCAGAACACAGATTTTGCAGAAAAACCAGATTTCCAAAGTCCAAAACATCTCATGGCCTATCCGAAACTCACCCGAACCCTCGGGGCTCCAAACCAAACATGCACACAAGTCTAAAAATATCATACGAACTTGCTCGCGCGATCAAATCGCCAAAATAACACCTAGAACTTTAAATTTAGCACCAATTCAAATGAAATTCTCAAGAACACTTTAAAACTTCTAATTTATCAACTGGACGCCCGAATCACGTCAAATCAACTCCATTTCTCACCAAATTTCACAGACATGTCTTAAATATCATAATGAACCTATACCGGGCTCCGGAACCAAAATACGGACCCGATACTAACAATGCCAAATATCAATCAATTCTTAAAAACAAATAATTTCTAAACTTTTAATTTTCATCAAAAATTCATAACTCAAGCTAGGGACCTCCAAATTCGATTCCGGGCATACGCCCAGGTCCCATAATTCGATACAGACCTACCGGGACTGTCAAAGCACGGATCCGGGCCCGTTTAACAAAAATATTGACCGAAGTCATCTAAAATTAACTTTTAAGGCAAAAATTCTTATTTTTATTAGTTTTCAACATAAAAGCTTTCCGGAAACCTGCCCGGACTGCGCACGCAAATCGAGGAGGGTAAAAATGAGATTTTAAGGCTTAAGAGCGCATATTCAAGTTCTAAAACATAAGATGACCTTTTGGGTCATCACATTCTCCACCTCTAAAATAACCGTTCGTCCTCGAACGAACATAGAAAAATACCTGGGCTGGTGAAAAAGTGGGATATCTACTCCGCATATTGGACTCGGACTCCCAAGTAGCTGCCTCAATAGACTGACCTCTCCACTGCACTCAAACTGAAGGGTAACTCTTTGACTTCAACTGACGAACCTGCCGGTCTAGAATGGCCACCGGCTCCTCCTCGTAAGTCAAATCCTTATCCAACTGGACAGAACTGAAATCTAACACGTAGGACGGGTCACCATGATATTTTCGGAGCATAGACACATGGAATACCAGATGAACTGAGGATAACCCTGGAGGCAACGCAAGTCGATAAGCTACCTCCCCCACTCTCTCGAGGATCTCAAATGGCCCGATATACCTAGGGCTCAACTTGCCCTTCTTCCCAAATCTCATAACACCCTTCATGGGCGATACCCGAAGCAATATTCTTTCTCCAACCATGAATGTAATATCACAAACTTTACGGTCAGCATAACTCTTTTGCCTAGACTAAGCTGTACGAAGTCGATCCTGTATAATCTTGACCTTGTCCAAGGCCTCCTGAACTAAATCTGTACCTAATAACCGAGCCTCCTCTGGCTTGAACCACCCAACTGGCGACCCACACCGTCTACCATATAATGCCTCATAGGGAGCCATCTGAATGCTCGACTGGTAGCTGGTATTGTAGGCTAACGGCAAAAACTGATCCCAAGAACCTCCAAAGTCAATAACACAAGCGCGAAGCATATCCTCCAAGATCTGAATAGTATGCTCGGATTGCTCGTCCGTCTGAGGATGAAATGTTGTGCTCAACTTAACCCGCGTACCCAACTCACGCTGAACTGCCCTCCAAAAGTGTGAGGTAAACTGCGTACCTCGATCAGAAATGATAGACATGGGTACATCGTGAAGACGGACGATCTCACGAATATAAATCTCTACCAACCGCTCCGAGGAATAGGTAACTACCACAGGAATGAAATGCGCTGACTTAGTCAGCCTGTCCACAATGACCCAAACTGCATCGAACTTCCTCTGAGTCCGTGGGAGTCCAACAACAAGGTTCATAGTGATACGCTCTCATTTCCACTCAGGAATATCTAACCTCTGAAGTAAACCATCATGTCTCTGATGCTCACATTTTACCTGTAGCAATTTAGGCACCGAGCTACATAGGCAACTATGTCCTTCTTCATTCGCCTCCACCAATAATGATGTCTCAAGTCCTGATACATCTTGGCGGCGCTCGGATGAATAGAATACCGGGAACTGTGGGAATCCTCAAGGATCAACTCACGAAGTCCATCCACATTAGGCACACAAATACGACCATGCATCCTCAAAACTCTGCCATCTCCAACAGTAACCTGCTTGGCACCACCGTGCCGCACTGTGTCTCTAATGTCAAGTAAATGCGGATCGTCATCCTGCCGATCTCTGATGTGCACAAACAAGGAAGACCGAGCGACTGTACAAGCTAGAACATGGCTGGGCTCAGAAACATCTAACCTCACGAACTGGTTGGCCAAGGCCTGAACATCCAATGCAAGCGGTCTCTCACTAACTGGAATATATGCAAGGCTACCCATACTGACTGACTTTCTACTCAAAGCATCGGCCACCACATTGGCCTTCTCGGGATGATACAATATGGTGATATCATAGTCTTTCAATAGCTTCAGCCACCTCCTCTACCTCAAATTGAGTTCCTTCTGCTTGAACAAATACTGTAAGCTCCAATGATCAGTGAATGCCTCACATGGCACGCCATAAAGATAGTGCCTCCAAATCTTCAGCGCGTGAACAATGGCTGCCAGCTCTAGATCATGAACATGGTAATTCTTCTCGTAAACCTTAAGCTTCCGTGAAGCATATGCAATAACCTTGCCACCCTGCATCAATACCGTACCCAAACCAATACGAGATGCGTCACAATATACTGTATAAGATCCTGAACCTGTGGGTAACACTAATACCGGTTGCGTAGTCAAAGCTACCTTGAGCTTCTGAAAGCTCGCTTCACACTCGTCTGACCACCTAAACGGGGCACCCTTCTGGGTCAATCTGGTCAACGGGGCTGCTATGGATGAAAACCCCTCCACAAATTGACGGTAATAGCCCGCCAAACCCAGGAAACTACGGATCTTTGTAGCTGATGTGGGTCTAGGCCAATTCTGGACTGCCTTAATCTTCTTAGGATCCACCTAAATACCCTCTGCTGATACAACGTGACCTAATAAAGCAACTGGACTCAACCAAAACTCGCATTTTGAGAACTTAGCATATAACTAACTGTCTTTCAGAGTCTGAAGAATGATCTGAAGGTACTGCTCATGCTCCTCTCGACTGTGGAAGTAGATCAAGATATCATCAATAAACACAACCACAAAGGAATCCAGGTAGGGTTTAAACACTCGGTTCATCAAATCTATGAATGTTGCTGGGGCATTTGTCAGCCCAAATGACATCACTAGAAACTCATAATGCCCATACTGAGTCCGAAAAGCTGTCTTAGGAACATCGGATGCCCTAATCCTCAACTAATGGTAGTCAGATCTCAAATCAATCTTTGAAAACACCTTGTCACCATGAAGTTGATCAAATAAATCATCAATCCTCAGCAATGAATATTTGTTCTTGATGGTGACTTTGTTCAACTGCCGATAATCTATACACATCCTCATCGATCCATCTTTCTTCTTCACAAACAACATAGGTGCACCCCAGGGCGAAACATTAGGTCTAATGAAGCCATTATCCAGCAAATCTTGCAACTGCTCCTTCAATTCTTTCAACTCTGGCAGGGCCATGCGATATGGCGGAATGGAAATAGGCTGAGTGCCCGGAGCCAAATCAATACATAAATTAATATCCCTGTCGGGTGGTATCCCTGACAGGTCTACAGGAAATACCTCTGGAAACTCACGAACAACCGGTACTGAATCCATGGAAGGAACCTCCGCACTAGAATCACGGACATAAGCCAAATAAGCTAGACACCCCTTCTCGACCATATGTTGAGCCTTCACATAAGAGATAACCCTGCTGGCAGAATGCCCAAGATTCCCTCTCCACTCTAATCGAGGCAACCCCTGCAAGGCTAAGGTCACCGTCTTGGCGTGACAATCTAATATAGCATTTTAAAGTGACAGCCAATCTATACCCAGTATGACATCAAAATCAACCATGTCGAGAAGTAGAATATCTACATGAGTCTCAATACTCCCAATGGTGACCACACACGAACGATAAATACGATCTACATCAATAGCATCTCCCACTGGTGTGGACACATACATAGGAGCACTTAAAGAATCACGAGGCATAACCAAATAGGAAGCAAAATAGGATGACACATAGGAGTAAGTAAATCCCGGATCAAATAGAACTGAAGCATCTCTACTGCAAATTGAAACAGTACCTGTGATAACAGCGTCAGATGACTCAGCCTCAGGCCTGGCTGAGAAAGCATAACACTGGGGCTGGGCCCCACCACCCTAAACTATGTCCCTAGGACGACCTCTAGCTGGCTGGTCTCCACCTCTAATGTCCTGACCTCTACCTCTAACTGTTTGGCCCCTACCTCTGGCTGCCTTACCCCTGCCTCTGGCTAGCGGAGCAGGTGGTGCAGCAACTGGTGCCGGAACCATGGAACGAGAACTCTGATGCTGTGAGCTGCCCGTTGCCCGAGGGCAAAATCTAGCAATATGCCTCGGATCACCACAAATATAACATAACCTCGGCTGCTGTGATTGCTGACCCTGAAACTGACCCTGTCGATCTGAATAACCACCCTGATAACTCTAGAGTGGAGGTGCACTAATAGGAGCTGGTGGTGCACTGTAGGCTAGCTGGTTGGAATAATGCATCTGCTCTCTCTCTCTCTCTCTCTCTCTCTCTCTCTCTCTCTCTCTCTCTCTCTCTCTCTCTCTCTCTCTCTCTCTCTCTCTCTCTCTCTCTCTCTCTCTCTCTCTCTCTCTCTCTCTCTCTCTCTCTCTCTCTCTCTCTCTCTCTCTCTCTCTCTCTCTCTCTCTCTCTCTCTCTCTCTCTCTCTCTCTCTCTCTCTCTCTCTCTCTCTCTCTCTCTCTCTCTCTCTCTCTCTCTCTCTCTCTCTCTCTCTCTCTCTCTCTCTCTCTCTCTCTCTCTCTCTCTCTCTCTCTCTCTCTCTCTCTCTCTCTCTCTCTCTCTCTCTCTCTCTCTCTCTCTCTCTCTCTCTCTCTCTCTCTCTCTCTCTCTCTCTCTCTCTCTCTCTCTCTCTCTCGGTGGGAAGCAGAAGAATAGCATGACGGGCCAAATCCACAAAACGGGTCTCATACTGAGTAATCGTCATACTGCCCTACTGGAGACGCTCAAACTGACGGCGGCGCTCCTCTCTCTCAATGTGATATGCAGAAAGTTCTCTATGAAGAGCTAAGAGAATTAGTCCCAAGTAAGAGCAGGCGATCCAGCTGGTCTGGTCAACAAGTAATCTCTCCACCATTTCTTGGAGGAACCAGTCATCTGAAATGCAGCAAAATCGACCCCATTGGTCTCCACTATACCCATGTTCCGTAGAACCTCGTGACAGTTGTCAAGATACTCCTGGGGGTCCTCTGAAGGGGCACCACTGAAGTGAACAGGAAAGGGTTTGGTAAACCTGTCCAATCTCCATAAAGCCTCAGAAGACATAGTTGGCCCATCTCCGACCTGAGCCGCAATAACCGGCTGAACTAATCCAATTGGCTGAGTTGCTAGAGCCTGATACTGGGGAGCTATCTGCTCCGGAGCAGGAGTGGTAAGAGTTTGGGCTCCTCCTCCAGCTTGAGAGACTGCTGGTGCCATAGGAAATGCGCCAGTCTGGGCCACACTCTCCATAAGGCCCACCAAACGGACCAAAGCGTCTTGAAGTATTGGGGTAGCAATGAACCCCTCCGGAACCTGAGCTAGTCCGACAGAAACAGTCTGGGCGGGAACCTCCTCGTCAATCTCTATCTGAGGCTCCACTGCTGAGGCTGCTGCTCACGCCCTAGGCTGAGCCCTGCCCCTGCCCCTGCCTCGGCCTCTGGCATGGCCTCGGCCTCGACCTCTGCCCACGTAGGAGCTATCACTGGAGGCTCTGGCTGCTGCTCAGCTGAGGAAGCGGTATGTGTTCTCGCCATCTGCGAGAGAATACAAGTTCAATCAGTGTTGAGAAAGCAAAATCGCACGACAAAGAAGAATAGAAGTGAAACTTGTTCCTAAACATCATAGCCTCTAGAAGATAAGCACAGGCATCTCCGTACCGATCCTCCATACTCTACTAAGCTTGCTTGTGAATCGTGAAACCTATGTAACCTAGTGCTCTGATACCAACTGTCACGACCCAAAATTTCCCACCAACGGGACCGTGATGGCGCCTAATATTTCACTTGCTAGGCAAGCCAACGTTAGAGAATCATTTACCAATTCCTTATTTTCGTTCAGTAATTAACATTTAATTAACTACAATGAAATATAACAAGTGTAGAATATCATAAATTTATATTAACTACTACCACCCGGATCTGGAGTCACAATTCACGAGCATTCTAGAACTTACTACAAGTAATAGTCTGAAAGAAATACAACTGTCTGAATGAAAGAAAACAGTAGGACATAAAAAGATAGACGGGGACTTCAAGGTCTGTGAACATCAACAGATCTACCTTGAGTCTCCGGACAACGGACCAATAGTAAATCTCGATCAACCTGAGTCGGTATCAAAATTTGCACAAAAAGTGCAGAGTGTAGCATCAGTACAACCGACCCCATGTACTGGTAAGTGTCGAGCCTAACCTCGACGAAGTAGTGACGACGCTAAGGCAAGTCACCTACAATCAACATGTACAATTTAACAGTGTATACGCAAATAAAAGGAATGAAGAACTAAACAGGGAATGTCGGGAGGGGAGACATACTGAGGGAAATACAAGATAAAGAACTACAACAGAATGATCACCGGAGCAGTCAATATACCATGAATCAACAGGAATAGTGAATACAGTAAAGAAAAATGCACGGTATCACCCTTCGTGCTTTTACTCTCAATCTCACCATAAAATTAATAGAAACGGCACGACATCATCCTTCGTGCTTTTACTCTCATATCATGGCACGACATCACCCTTCGTGCTTTTACTCTCATATCATGGCACGGCATCACCCTTCGTGCATTAACACTCACAATATGGCACGACATCACCCTTAGTGCATTAACACTCACAATATGACACAACATCACCCTTCGTGCATTGACACTCACAATATGGCACGACATCACCCTTTGTGCATTAACACTCATAATATGGAACGGCATCACCCTTCATGCATTAACACTCACAATATGGCACAGCATCACCCTTCGTGCATTAACACTCACAATATGGCACGACATCACCCTTCGTGCATTAACACTCACAATATGGCACAACATCACCCTTCGTGCATTAACACTCACAATATGGCACGACATCACCCTTCGTGCATTAACACTCACAATATAGCACAACATCACCCTTCGTGCCTTAACACTCACAATATGGCACGACATCACCCTTCGTGCATTAACACTCACAATATGGTACGACATCACCCTTCGTGCATTAACACTCACAATATGGCACAGCATCACCCTTCGTACATTAACACTCACAATATGGCACGGCATCACCCTTCGTGCATTAACACTTTCCCTTACCATAATACACTACATAAATAATAACAGGGAGATAGAATAACAAGTACAAACCTTACTTCAACATTTGGTTCCATAATATCAATCTTAACTTTGAAATAAAAACTTAATTATCACCAGAAAATTTCGTAAACAAGATAAGAACGATAATTTGAACGACACTAGTATAACACGTAGCAATTTGGCATAGGAATGAGACAATATCAGAAAAACAGAGAAACATGGAAAAACAGGTAAATTGGCGGCGCATAGGTACTCATAACCTCACATATACGCCGCTCACATGAATTTCACTTAGCAAATAATCTACGGTTCCTCATTCCCTCAAGTCAGGGTTAGACACAATACTTACCTCGCTCCGAATGCCACTTAATTTTCAATCACAGCTTTTCCTTTGGAATTCACCTCCAAACCACTCGTATCTATTCAAAAATGACTCATTCGAGTCACCCCAAGAGCAAGGTGGGGAGTTCTTGGAGGAAAGGATGCCGAGGGTCATTTGGAAACAGCCTCTCTACTCCAGGGTAGGGGTAAGGTCTGCGTACACACTACCCTCCCCAGACCCCACTAGTGGGATTATACTGGGGGGTTATTGTTGTTGTTGTTGTTATTTTTAAGGCAAAAATTCTTATTTTCATTAGTTTTTAACATAAAAGCTTTTCGGAAACCTGTCCGGATTGCGCACGCAAATCAATGAGGGTAAAAATGAGATTTTTAAGGCTTAAGAGCGTAGATTCGAGTTCTAAAACATAAAAAGACCTTTTGGGTCATCACAGATAAAAAGAAGAAGATTACGGTGAAGGCGATGCACTACTTACCCCTTATACCAAGGTTAAAGAGGTTGTATGTATCAATGAGCTCCGCTCCTCGTATGAGATGGCATTATGAGCATAGAAGGCCAGATGATGTTCAATGTCATCCATCAGATGGAAAAGCATGGAAACATTTCGATAGGGTGTTCCCGAACTTTGCTAGTGAACCAAGAAATATTAGGTTGGGATTATGTGTTGATGGATTCACTCCATTTGTAATCTCTGCTGCACCATATTCATGTTGGCCGGTGTTTGTTATGCCGTATAATCTTCCACCTGAGTTATGTATGACAAGTCTATATTTGTTTTTAACTTGTATTGTTCCAGGTCCACGCAATCCAAAACAGTTGATTGATGTTTACATGCAGCCTTTGATTGATGAGTTGAAGTTATTGTGGCATCAAGGCGTGGAAACATATGATATATCAACTAAGCAAAACTTCAGATTGCGTGCTGCTTTGATGTGGACTATAAATAATTTTTCTGCTTATGGAATGATGTCCGGGTGGTCGACTGTCAGAAAGTTAGCTTGCCCAACTTGTATGGAAGATACAAAGGCATTCACTTTGAAACATGGAGGTAAGAACACATAGTTTGGCATGAATAAAAGTATAAATATTATGTAATTATCTATTTTTGTATTAGTTTGAAAGTTGTGTGTTTGTTTTCTTACTTCTTTTACTTTTTTTTATTTCCCGTAAAAATAATAAATAAAGGTCGAGTCTACAAATATTGGAGTACAACCTTCCTCTAGTCATCCACCAACAACATTATTCATTGGGCCATCAGTTTCCCAAGAAGACATAGAAGCTATGCATCAAAAAGTGGATCAAATGTCGCAAGAATTTCAAGCAACTCAGGCTTTGATTCAAAAATTATTAAAAAGGAAAAGCAAGAAAGGAGTTGCAATGGAGTCTGAGTTTGAGTCTGAGGAGAAAACTGATTCTGAATAGGCTATTTGAATGTTTTAGAGTTGAAGTTAGAGACATATGTAATTTATGTTGTTTGATTAGTTGGTTGAATTATTATAAATATTACTGTTCGTTGTAGTAAATATTGGATTTGGATTGTTATATTAGGTTTTTGGATTGTTATATTAGGTTTTTGTTTGGTTGTTAGGTATTTGGTTGGCTGTTTTATTTGGCAGATGGTGTAATTAGAAATACAACAGAATTTTGCTTAAAAATGCCCGATTTGCGACTGAATCAACCGCAAATTTTACTAGGAATTACCCATATTTGTCACTGATTCAGTCGCAAATTAAAAATTTCTAACAAAATTTAATTAGGATTTGCGACTGAATCAGTCGCAAATGGAGAAATACCGATATTTTTAATTAATTAATAATCAATATTTACGACTGTTTTAGTCGGAAGAATTAATTTTATTTTTTAATTTTCTGACGGAATCAATCGAAACTTTTAATTTATATTTATTTTTTTAATTCTGGTCAGCAACTGAATCAGTAGCTAAATTTGCAACTGATTCGGTTGCAAATGGCCTAATTTTAAATGTCCCCGTATTTTTTAGTTTGCGACAGAATCCGTCGTAAATTTTTGACTGATTCTGTCGTAAATATATTGTGACCACGTGTTTTCCGACTGACACTTTTCAGTCGGAAATCCGTCGGAAAAATACGATTTCTGACCGTTTTCCGACGGATTTGACGGTCGCAAATTTGTTGTTTTTAGTAGTTGTATTACTTTAGATTCCAAGTCAACATGGAATGCTTTTAGTGATATCTTAAAAGTGTTGTAATAACTTTTTACCCAAAAAAGTGTGGTTATTATAAGTACCAAATTCATGAGATTGCTCTGCAGGATAAAGTAATTGTCAAATATCTTTTTAAAAAAAATATAATCTAGTCTTGATTTTGCCTGCAAATTATTCCAATCTATAGTTTTTATGAATAACATTGATATTCCAAAAGAAAATTACTCAAGAAGTTAGCTTTTAAAACCATCCAAACCTTGACAATATTCCAAGGCAAGAATCATTTACCAAATATTTTCATTGATTTTATTTTGGACGGTTGGTCATTTCGAAAATTTATTGGACAAGTAAATTGAAATAGGATGATAATGTACTCATCACACATAAATTAAGACTATGGACATGTAATTAAAATTAAAACAATAATATATTCTTTTTTGTTTGTTAGTTTTAATATTCTTGTGTTATAGCAACCTTTATTATCGGAAAAGGGTAAAAACTTATTCATATATACCATGTATTATACTATTGATTCACCACAACCCTCCACATCATAAAATTTATTTAAAAATACCCCTCCGTCGTTATCCCATGTAGCTTGACATATCACTCAACCACTGCCAACTTATTTCTGTTAATCAGAATGAGGATAACTTTGTGAAAACTAGGAACACTTCCAGTTGGGTTGGCCTCCTTCTATTCAACAACAAAATCATTGGATAAATCATGGTATGCGTTTGGTCTTGGCTACAATCCGAGTATAAGCATGGATGAGATCCATAATGTTGTTGTGATTCATATGAAGCCTTGGTTGGACATAGCTATGACCCAGTACAAGGAGCTTTGAACCAAATATATCGACATGGAGTTTGTGCAAATTTGCAAATTTGGCATTTAGAGGACCATTCTGTTAATTCCTCAGCAGCAAAGGGGTCACAAAGAAGCAAAATCACGGTCGTTGACTCATTCTTCATCTTAGCATGGAAGATTCTTTTCTTCCATTACTTACTTGATTATATTTTTCAGAGAGAAGCTCAGTTTGGGGTAGTGGTGCACAGTTTAGAATTGGGTGAATAATAGGCCCGCCCTTCTATGCTCATCACGCGTATACTCTTGCCACTAGACCAAATTTGTTATGTTCCTATGTTGTTGTATCAATTTCAAATCTGAAACCAGAATTTCAGCTTCTGTACACATATTCTTCTGTAAAGAGTTAGTAGTTACATTGGGTTGAGTGACTTGTAAACAAATTTTTAAATTATTAATGCACTTTCAACATTTGAATTGCTAGTTCGATTCATTGAACTCTGTTTTTAAGGAATGTTGGGGAGCCTGGGAGGGGGTAAAGAGGGATAGGTTTGGTGAGGTGGCATGCCACATAGCATTCATGTTAGGGCACGTGAGACGGATACTTTTGAACCAATTATATGTAGTATAACAGAGAGTATAAATAAATATTTTCAAATAGTAAAAGAGTATTTATGACCCTTTACCGTTTTATCATCAATCAAACACACCTTTTATAATATTTATGTACAAAAATATTTAAGTAATTGAAATACAAAGAGCCATGAGAGGACTTCTGTGTGGTAAAGTTTCTTCTTCTTATTGAGACAGCATTCGTTATTCTCAAGAACTTACACTTTTACTTAATTTTTATTTTATAACTCAAATATATTGTTTGATAATATTTATGAATTTTTTAAAGTTGTGTAGAAGTTCACGCACAAAACACGTACCCTAAGACTAATAATTGTTGGAAAATTAGTGATATCTCAAAAGGTAATGTCTGTTTGGAAAATTATTTCTCTTTGAAATATTATATACATCTATTTATTATTTAGTAAGTTATTTTACAATTAATAGGGTTAAACTAGCCGTTATCAGCCGGTATCTAGCTGTTGGAGTAACACCTATATAAATATGGTCTTTGGAGAGCTAAAGACATAACTTTCTAACACATTTTTCTGAATCTTTTTCTTCCTCCTGTATGCTGGGTTTCTTTCTTGAATTTTCTGCCAGTTCTGTTCCCAGTTTAATAACTGGAAGAGCTTGTTGAATCCCGGGGGGATACGCCTAATTTTATTCATTATTGTGTGGGCAAAATATCCTTAAGGACAGTGTCCTTGACACACCTCAAGCTATGATAAATTCTGTTCTCCATAATAATCAATTTTTCCAACAATCTTAAGGATATTTCCACGATGATAGATGCTATGGAGAATATCAATTCTGGAATATCGAGAGATAGATGATAGATGAACAAATATTATTATTATTATTATTATTATTATTATTATTATTATTATTATTATTATTATTATTATTATTATTATTATTATTATTATTATATTGGAATCATATATCGTTGTTGCTGGTTATACTTTGGCATGCACTCTTGGCAAGTTGTTATTTCAATTTCGTACACTATCGCATTATGAAGATCAAAATGCACCACAACATTAAGGTACGCCTTTTCTAGTATTTGAATGTGCCTAAGCCTACATAAATGTTGACTTTTATTGTTATCCATTTTTAAAAATCTTAATAGCTTTAAGATAGTGGGTTTAAATTGATTCTTCAATTTCAACAAATTTGAGTTTTTATTTTGGAGTGTTGTAAATAAAAGCATGATTGATTTCACCCAAGTAGTATAAGTTCTTTGCTAATTCTATGAGAACGAAAGAGCGAATAATTTACTATACATGATAATCATTCATGTCAAATAGAATTTGACAAATCTTTTTGATGGAAGGGAACATGATGATTAATGCGTTGATTTTATAAATCTCCTCTCAACATATTTGAATATTTTACATATATTTGCTAAAGTATTTCACAATATATTTAACACTTTTTTGAGATCTTGAATTTTGATGAATTCACATTTATCTTTACAAATAATTTGTATATACCAAATTATCTTAATTAGTGAGCCATGATTACTAGGAATTCAGCTCGAGTATATGTGTTCCTAGATCATTGCGGGTCTCCTACTTATTAGTTTAATAAAAATAATAGATAAGATAAGACCTTTCTGTTCCTGTGACTTATTGGGTGATGCTATGTTATTAGCCTGTTATTTATAAATTGGTAAAACTTTTTATGAGTTGTGAAAAGAGTATTTGATTAACCTGAAATTTTTGAAAGTGTGGGGGCCGAAGTATCTTGCCCGAGTTATGTAGCCTGATCCAAAGAAGAGAAAAACTTAGGAAAAATTATTTGTTAAAATTATAACGAGGTCTTACAAAATTGGGTTTTTTCGCGGCGAAAATTTATATTGGAAGATAAAAAAAAATATGTTGTGCTTTTGACTAGGAAAAATTATTTTGCTTCGGGTCTTTTAGTCGTTTGAATGAAAAAATCATTGAATTATGACTTGTTTTCTACTAATTTGAGATATTCCTGTAGAAGTCAAAGTTGCTTCTATATTTAGAAAATTTTATTTTGGTATTATAGTATGGAAGATAAAAAAAGTTAAAATAAAATTCTTATATGTGTTGAAAAATGTTTCAAAAGGCACTCATATGGAAGTCAAGTTTCATTTCATTTGAGATGATTTTATGCCTTACTTGAGAAATACTATGAGCTAGTATTTTGTATGTGAATTTTCTAATGTATTAGAAGGATACAGTGATGATATTGAATTTTTGATTCAAATGAGAAAACTCAATAGTGATTGTGTGATCACCTTTGGTCGGTGTTGTAGTATTAAAATTGCCTGAAAGTGAGGTTGATTATGCAACCTCTTTATGAGTTAAATCGACAATAATTATGTCGATGAATTGTGATTGCCAAGTGTGATGACCCAAAATGTCATCTTTAAATTTAATAATTAATTATGTGTTCTAAGACCCTAAAAATTACTATTTATCACTCATCGACTTGCATGCGCTGTTCGTAAAATTTTTCGGAAAGTTTTTATGTGAAAACGGATTAAAATATGAAAAAGAGCTTTAAAACTCAACTAAGTTAACTTTGGTCAATATTTTGAGCAAACAGACTCGGATCAGTATTTTAACAGTTCCGGTAGGTCCGTATCGTAATTTGGGACTTGAGCGTATGCCCGAAATTGAATTTTGAGGTCCCTAGCCCGAGATATGGAATTTTGATAAAAAATTTAAAGTTTTAAAGCTTAATGAATTTTAAGAATTTACTGATGTTGGATTTATTGATACCGGGTCCGTATTTTGGTTTCGGAGCCCGGTATAGATCCACTATAATATTTATGACTTATCTGCCGGATTTGGCGAGAAATGAAGTTGATTTGACGTGATTCAGACGTCCGGTTGTAAAAATATAAGTTTTAAAGTTTTTCTTGAAAATTTCCTTTGATTTGGTATCCGATTCGTAGTTCTAGGTATTATTTTATCGATTTGATCGCGCGAACAAGTTTGTATGATGTTTTAGGACTTGTGTGCATGTTTGATTTGGAGCCCCGAGGGCTCGGGTGAGTTTCGGATGCTCAACGGGCCATTTTGGACTTAAGGAAGATGGCAGATTTCTGGTATTTTGTTGCAGAATTTTTACTCATCGCGTGAGGTCGTTCGCGATCGTGTAAGGCAAACTGAGAGGCCAACCAAAGTTGTTCTTCGCGTTCGCGAATTTGAGGACGCGATCGCGTAGGGGTGTGAATAGTGCTTCGCGAACGCGTGGCCAAGGTCGCGTTCGCATTCGCATTCGCGTAGAGTTAAAGAGGCTAAAGCTGAGCCACGCGCTTTACTCATCGCGATCGTGTGAGGTCGTTCGCGGTCGCGTAAGTCTGTGAGTCAAAGTATAACATTCGCGTGGTGTTTTACGCGTTCGCGTAGAGTAAATTTCTAGGGCAGCAAAGTAGAGCTTCGCGATCGTGAGGCTATTCACGCAATCGCGATTAAGAAAAACTGGGCAGCCAAAAATGTGTTTCGCGATCGCAAAGCATTGTACGCGATGACATAAGGTAAAATTTGGCCAAACAAAACTTAAGTTCTGGAAAATGGGATTCGTCCCATTTCAACCAATTCCAATTTTTGAGCTCGGGTAAGGCAATTCTTGGGCGATTTTCACGAACAAATATTGGGGTAAGTGTTCCTTATCCTATATTGATTATATTTCATGATTCCATACTCATTTATATCATGAATTCCTAAAATTTTGGGAGAAAAATCAGATTTTTATAAAATCTTCCAAAAACAAAAATTTAAGATTTGAAGGTCCATTTGACATTGGAATTGGATAATTTTTGTATGGTTGGACTCATCTCGGAATGTGTGTTCGGATTTCGTAAGTCTTTTCGAGATTGGAGACGTGGGTCCCACTATCAAATATTAAAATAAATTTTGGATTTTTATCCGAAAAATTAGTAAATTCATATGGAATTAATTCCTATGATTCGTATTTAGTATATCGAATTGTTTGTGAATATATTTGACGCTTTTGGAGACAAATTCAAAAGAAAAAGCTGTGGTCGAATAATTTATTGGAATTTGCAAAGCGAGGTAAGTGTCGTGGTTAACCTTGACTTGAGGGAATATAACCCTTAAAGTATTTGTTATGTGAAATGCATGTGAACGACATATAGGCGAGGTGACGAGTGTCTATACATCGTCAAATTAATTGTTTGCATAATTATTTAAAAAATCATAAATCGTTTTAAATCTTGAATTAATTGTTATAATAATTGTTTCTCTCCTATTCTTTGTCAAATATTAATTCTTGAATTTCTGCAATAATTGTTACATGCTATTTGATTTATGTGTCTTAATTGTTATTTGACATTTAGCATACTAAATATTAACTGCCTATTTTCTCCACGATTTTCACAAGTAATTGATAATTGCCATTGTTTGCTCATAGATAAATTATAATTATTGTGTGCCTTGATGCTTAATAGTTTCTCATTGGACATGGTATTTATTGGAGTAACTTTTATTACATTTATGAGTTGTTTAAAGTTATATTGGAGGAACGGGTTGCACGCCGCAACGGAGATGAAAAGGAATATATATATATATATATATATATATATATATATATATATATATATATATATATATATATATATATATATACTGGGGGATCGGGTTGCACGCCGCAACAAACTTATTAAAAAGTCCATATTGGGAGATCGGATTGCACGCCGCAACAGGCTTATTAAAAAGTCCATATTGGGGGATCAGATTGCACACGGATTGCACGCAGCAACAGACTTATTAAAAAGTCTATATTGGGGGATCGGATTGCACGCCGCAATAGACTTATTAAAAAGTCCATATTGGGGGATCAGATTGCACGCTGCAACAGACTTATTTAAAAGTCTAAACAGACTTATTTAGAAGTCTATATATACTTGATTAAAATAAATATATGGAAGGATTGAAAATGAATATTTTGTGTGAGTGGGTTGCATGCTGCAACGGAAATTGATGAAAATAATAATTAGTTATGACTGCTGAATTGGCTTCAACTATTAAAAAAATGAGTTACCTGATTTATTTCTATTATTGTTGTTATTACTATTATTGCGTATAGGTTATTGTAAGTGACCTGCCTTAGCCTCGTCACTACTTCGTCAAGGTTAGGCTCGGCACTTACCAGTACATGGGGTCGGTTGTAGTGATACTACACTCTGCACTTCTTGTGCAGATTTCAGAGTTGGTCCTAGCGGCGTACCATAGACTTGCTCGGATTTCAGCTATCAGAAGAGACTTGAGGTATAATTGCATGGCGTCCGCAGTTCTGAAGTCCCCGTCTACTTTACTTTAGCTGTGTGTTTGTTTCCATACAGCTTTATTTTATTCAGATCTTTATTTGTATTATTCTAGAAACTCGTGCACTTGTGACACCAATTCTGGGATGGTATTTAGACACCATTATCTTTATGGATTATTCACTACATTTTAGACCTTACTTCCGCATTTATTTCCTTGTTATTAATAAATTTAAAAATTATTTTAAAATGGATAATATTATTCTAACGTTGGCTTGCCTAACAAGTGAAATGTTAGGCGCCATCATGGGCCCGAAGTTGGGAATTTAGGGTCGTGACAGGTGGTATCAGAGCACTAGGTTACATAGGTCTCACGAGTCACGAGCAAGCTTAGTAGAGTCTGAAGAATCGGTACGGAGACATCTGTACTTATCTCTCAGAGGCTATGAAGTTTAGGAACAATATCACTTCTTTCTTATTCTGTCGTGCGATTTTATGATTGAACCATTCTACTCTTATTCTCTCGCAGATGGTGAGAACACGTAATACATCTACCGATGGATAGGGACTAGAGCCCCACGTGGCAACTATGGCCAGGGGTAGAGGTCGAGGCCGAGGTCGTGCTAGAGGCCGAGGCAGAGGCAGAGGTAGATCTCAGTCTAGAGCTCGAGCAGCTACACCTGTTGTAGAATCTTGGGTGGATCTTCAGTAGGAGGTTCCAGTTCAGAATGTACCAGTTGGACCAGTTTAGGTCCCGGAAGGATTCATAGCTACTCAAGTGCTTCAGGAAGCTCTAGTCCGTTTGGTGAGTCTTATGGAGAGCGTGGCACAGAATGGTATATTTCCAGTGGCACCAGCCATCTCACAGGCTGGGGGAGGGGCACAAACTCCCACTACTCCCGCTCCGGAGCAGATGGCTCCCCAGAACCAGGCTCCAGCACCCCGCCAGTTGGGGTAGTTCAGCCAGTTGCTGCGGCACAGACCGGTGATAGGCCCGCCATGTCTTTTGAGGCCTTATTGAGACTAGATAAGTTTACTAAGCTCTTTCCAATTTACTTCAGTGGTACACCTCTTGAGGACCCACATGATTATCTTGACCGTTGCCATTAGGTGCTGCAGAACATGGGTATAGTTGAGACCAGTATGGTTGATTTTGCTCTATTTCTGATGACGGGTTCCGCCAAGAGGTGGTGGAGAGATTATACATTGGCCAGACCAGTTGGATCGCCTGCACTTACCTGGGAGCAGTTCTCTCAGCTATTTCTGGAGAAGTTCCTTCCTATCACACTGAGAGAGGATTACCGCAAGCAATTTGAGCGTCTACAGCAGGGCAGTATGACTGTTACTCAGTATGAGTTCCCTTTCGTGGAATTGGCCCATCATGCTCTCCTTTTACTACCTACTGAGGGAGAGAGAGTGAGGAGGTTTATTGAGGGACTCACTCACCCTATCAGGCTTCAGATGGCCAAGGATACCGGAAGTGAGATTCTTTTCAGGCGGCTGCTAATGTCGCGAGGAGGATCGAGATGGTTCTTGCACAGGAGAGAGGCAGAGGTCTGATAAGAGGCCTCGTCCGTTTGGTGGTTTTAGTGGTGCCTCGCCTGGAGGCAGGGGTAATTTTGGTAGGGGTAATCCTCACAGACCATTTCATTTAGCACGTCATGCATCTCCCGGTGCTTCAGGGAGTCACCGTCCTATTATGCATTACTCTAGGCAGCCAACATTTAGTGCACATTCAGCTCCTATCAGTGCACCACCACTCCAGAGTTACGACAGCGGTTATCCGGTCTATTCGGGTCAGCTTCAACTTCTACAGCCACGACATCAGGATGGGTGTTATGAGTGTGGGAACATTGGTCACATCAGGAGGTATTGCCTTAGGTTGGCGAGTAACAGATCTCGGCAAGATTCTTGTGCCATCATACCGGCACCGATTGCATCACCGCCTGCTCAACGAGCTAGAGGTAGGAGTCAGGTAGCTAGAGGTGGAGGTCATGCCATTAAAGGTGGAGGTCGGGCCATTAGAGGTGGAGGTCAGACTGTTAGAAGTGGAGGCCAGCCAGTTAGAGGTCGTCCTAGGGACGCAGTTCAGAGTGGTGGGGCTCAGCCCTGATTTTATGCTTTTCCAGTTAGGCCTGAGGCCGAGTCATCTGATGCTGTGATCACATGTATTATTCCAGTTTGCCATAAAGATGCTTCCATTCTATTTGACCCAGGATCTAGTTATTCTTATGTGTCCTCCTATTTTGCTTCATATTTGGTTGTCCCTTTATGGATTTGATGAATCGGGTGTTCAAACCCTATTTGGATTCTTTTGTGGTCGTATTCATTGATGATATCTTGATTTACTCCAGCAGCCGAGAGGAGCATGAGCAGCATCTTTGAAGTGTGCTTCATACTTTGAAGAATAATCAGTTATATGCCAAATTTTCAAAATGTGAGTTTTGGTTAGACTCAGTTGCCTTTTTGGGGCATGTTGTATCGGCAGAAGGCATAAAGGTAGATCCTAAGAAGATAGAGGCTGTTCAAAATTGTCCTAGACCTACTTTAGTTATAGAGATCCGGAGTTTCCTGGGTTTGGCAGGTTATTATCGTCAGTTCGTGGAAGGTTTTTCATCTATAGCAATCCCATTGACCAGACTGACCTAGAAAGGTGTCCCATTCAGATGGTCAGACGAGTGTGAGTTGAGCTTTTAGAAGCTCAAGACCGCCTTAACTACGGTGCCAGTGTTGGTATTACCCACAGGTTCAGGATCGTATACGGTATATTGTGACGCATCTCACATTGGGCTTGGTGCAATATTAATGCAAGATGGCAAGGTGATTGCATATGCGTCACGACAGTTGAAAGTTTATGAGAAGAATTATCATGTTCATGACTTAGAATTGGCAGTCGTTGTTCATGCGCTGAAGATTTGGAGGCATTATCTCTACGGTGTCTCGTGTGAGGTATTTACTGATCATCATAGCCTTCAATATTTGTTCAAATAAAAAGATCTTAATTTGAGACAGAGAAGATGGTTGGAATTGTTGAAATACTATGATATCACCATTTGGTATCACCCCAGAAAGGCCAATGTGGTGGCCGATGCTTTGAGTAGAAAAGCTGTGAGAATGGGCAACCTTGCTTATATTCTGGTTGGTGAGAGACCATTAGCTGCAGATGTTCAGACTTTCGCTAAACAATTCGTGAGATTAGATGTTTCAGAACCCAGTAGGGTTCTAGCTTGCACAGTCGCTTGGTCTTCTTTATATGAGCATATCCGAGAGCTACAATATGATGATCCTCATTTACTTGTCCTTATGGACACCGTGCGACACGGTGATGCCAAACAGGTTGTTGTGGGGGAAGATGGAGTTCTACGAATGCAGGGTCGTATTTGTGTGCCTAATGTTGACGAGCTTCGTGAATTAATCCTTGAAGAGGCACACAGTTCCAGGTATTTTATTCATCCAGGTACCGCCAAAATATATCAAGATTTGCGGCAACATTACTGGTGGAGGAGAATGAAAAAGGATATAGTTGCATATATAGCTCAGTGTCTGAATTGTCAGCAAGTTAAGATTGAGCATTAGAGACCTGGCAGTTTGCTTAAGAAGTTAGAAATTCTTGAGTGGAAATGGGAGCGTATCACTATGAATTTTGTTGTTGCACTCCCACGGACTCAGAGAAATTTTGATGCAGTTTGGGTCATTGTGGACAGGTTGACCAAGTCAGCACATTTCATTCCAGTGGTTGTTGAATGGTTAGCAGAAATTTACATTCGTGAGATTGTCCGCCTTTATGGTGTGCTAGTGTCTATTATTTCAGATCGAGGTACGCAGTTTACCCCAAACTTTTGGAGGGTTGTACAACGTGATTTAGGCACGCGGGTTGAGTTGAGTATAATATTTCATCTACAGACAGACGGACAGTCAGAGCATACTATTCAGATATTGGAAGATATGCTTCGCGTGTGTGTTATAGATTTTGGAGGTTCTTGGGATCAGTTCTTGCCATTTGTGGAGTTTCCTTATAATAATAGCTACCAGTCGAGCATTAAGATGGCTCAATATGAGGCATTATATGTAAGGTGATGTCGTTCGCCAGTTGGTTGGTTTGAACCGGGAGAGGCTCGGTTGTTGGTAACCGATTTGGTACAGGATGCCTTGGATAAAGTCAAGATTATTCAGGATCGACTTCGCACAGCTCAGTCTAGGCAAAAGAGTTATGCCGACCATAAAGTTTGTGATATTGCATTCATGGTTGGAGAAAGAATATTGCTCCGGTTTTCACCTATGAAAGGTGTAATGAGGTTCGGAAAAAAGGGCAAGTTGAGCCCTAGGTATATCGAACCCTTTGAAATTCTTGAAAGGGTGGGTGAAGTAGCCTACAGGCTTGCATTACCACCTAGTTTATTAGCAGTTCATCCGGTGTTCCATGTGTCTATGCTCCAGAAATATCATGGTGATCCGTTCCATGTGTTAGATTTCAGCTCAGTCCAATTGGACAAAGATTTTACTTATGAGGAGGAGCCAGTGGCTATTCTAGCCGGGTAGGTCCGGTAGTTGAGGTCTAAGAGTTATCCTTTAGTTCGAGGCCGAGGTCGTGCTAGAGGCCGAGGCAGAGGCAGAGGCAGAGGTAGAGCTCAGTCTAGAGCTCGAGCAGCTACACCTGTTGTAGAATCTTGGGTGGATCTTCAGGAGGAGGTTCCAGTTCAGAATGTACCAGTTGAACCAGTTCAGGTCCCGGAAGGATTCATAGCTACTCTAGTGCTTCAAAATGCTCTAGTCCGTTTGGTGAGTCTTATAGAGGGCGTGGCCCAGAATGGTATATTTCCAGTGGCACCAGCCGTCTCACATGCTGGGGGAGGAGCACAAACTCCCACTACTCCCGCTCCGGAGCAGATGGCTCCCCAGAACCAGGCTCCAGCACCCCACTAGTTGGGGTAGTTCAGCCAGTTGCTGCGGCACAGACCGGTGATAGGCTGCCATGTCTTTTGAGGCCTTATTGAGACTGGATAAGTTTACTAAGATCTTTCCAATTCACTTCAGTGGTACACCTCCTGAGGACCCATAGGATTATCTTGACTGCTGCCATGAGGTACTGCGGAACATGGGTATAGTTGAGACCAATGGGGTTAATTTTGCTGTATTTCAGATGACGGGTTCCGCCAAGAGGTGGTGGAGAGATTATACATTGGCCAGACCAGTTGGATCACCTGCACTTACCTGGGAGCAGTTCTCTCAGCTATTTCTGCAGAAGTTCCTACCTATCATACTGAGAGAGGATTACCGCAAGCAATTTGAGCGTCTATAGCAGGGCAGTATGACTGTTACTCAGTATGAGTCCCGTTTCATGGATTTGGCCCGTCTTGCTCTCCTTTTACTACCTATTAAGGGAGAGAGATTGAGGAGGTTTATTGAGGGACTCACTCACCCTATCAGGCTTTAGATGGCCAAGGAGATCGGCAGTGAGATTTTTTTTCAGGCGACTGCTAATATGGTAAGGAGGATCGAGATGGTTCTTTCACAGGATAGAGGGCAGAGGTCTAATAAGAGGCCTCGTCAGTTTGGTGGTTTTAGTGGAGCCTCGCCTGGAGGCAGGGGTAATTTTGGTAGGGGTAATCCTCCCAGACCATTTCATTCAGCACTTCATGCATCTCCTGGTGCTTCAGGGAGTCACTGTCCTATTATGCATTACTCTGGGCAGCGAGTATTTAGTGCATACTCAGCTCATATCAGTGCACCACCACTCCAGAGTTACTACAACGGTTATCCGGCCCATTCGGGTCAGCTTCAACTTCAGCACCCACGACATCAGGATAAGTGTTATGAGTGTGGGAACATTAGTCACATCAGGAGGTATTACCCTAGGTTGGCGAGTAACAGATCTCGGCAGGATTCTCGTGCCATCATACCGGCACCGGTTGCATCACTGCCTGCTCAGGCAGCTAGAGGTAGGGGTCAGGCAGCTAGAGGTGGAGGTTAGACTGTTAGAGGTGGAGGGACTCAGCCCTGATTTTATGCTTTTCCAGCTAGGCCTGAGGCCGAGTCATCTGATGTTGTGATCACATGTATTATTCCAGTTTTCCATAGAGATGCTTCCGTTCTATTTGACCCAGGATCTAGTTATTCCTATGTGTCCTCCTATTTTGCTTCATATTTGGTTGCGCCTTTATGGATTTGATGAATCGGGTGTTCAAGCCCTATTTGGATTCTTTTGTGGTCGTATTCATTGATGATATCTTGATTTACTCCAGCAGTCGAGAGGAGCATGAGCAACATCTTCGAAGTGTGCTTCATACTTTGAAGAATAATCAGTTATATGCCAAATTTTCAAAATGTGAGTTTTGGTTAGACTCAGTTGCCTTTTTGGGGCATGTTGTATTAGCAGAAAGCATAAAGGTGGATCCTAAGAAGATTGAGGCTGTTCAGAATTGGCCTAGACCTATTTCAGTTACAGAGATCCGGAGTTTCCTGGGTTAGGCAGGTTATTATCGTCGGTTCGTGGAAGGGTTTTCATCTATAGCAAGCCCATTGACCAGACTGACCCAGAAAGGTGTCCCATTTAGATGGTTAGATGAGTGTGAGTTGAGCTTTCAGAAGCTCAAGACCGCTTTGACTACGACGCCAGTGTTGGTATTACCTACAGGTTCAGGATCGTATACGGTATATTGCGACGCATATCACATTGGGCTTAGTGCAGTATTAATGCAAGATGGCAAGGTGAATGCATATACGTCATGACAGTTGAAAGTTCACGGGAAGAATTATCCTGTTCATGACTTAGAATTGGCAGCCATTGTTCATGCGCTGAAGATTTGGAGGCATTATCTCTACGGTGTCTTGTGTGAGGTATTTACTAATCATAGTAGCCTTCAGTATCTGTTCAAACAAAAAGATCTTAATTTGAGACAGAGTAGATGGTTGGAATTGTTGAAAGACTATGATATCACCATTTGGTATCACCCCGGAAAGGCCAATGTGGTGGCCGATGCTTTGAGTAGAAAAGCTGTGAGTATGGGCAACCTTGCTTATATTCCGGTTGGTGAGAGACCGTTAGTTGCGATGTTCAGACTTTGGCTAACCAATTTGTGAGGTTAGATGTTTTAGAACCCAGTCGGGTTCTAGCTTGCACAGTCGCTCGGTCTTATTTATATGAGCATATCCGAGAGCGACAGTATGATGATCCTCATTTACTTATCCTTAAGGACACAGTGCGGCACGGTGATGCCAAACAGGTTGCTGTGGGGGAAGATGGAGTTCTACGAATGCAGGGTCGTATTTGTGTGCCTAATATTGACGGGCTTCGTGAATTAATCCTTGAAGAGGCACACAGTTTCAGGTATTCTATTCATCCAGGTACCGCCAAAATATATCAAGATTTGCGGCAACATTACTGGTGGAGGAGAATAAAAAAGGATATAGTTGCATATGTAGCTCGGTGTCTGAATTGTCAGCAAGTTATGTACGAGCATCAGAGACCTGACAGTTTGCTTCAGAAGTTAGAAATTCCTGAGTGGAAATGGGAGCGTATCACTATGGATTTTGTTGTTAGACTCCCACAGACTCAGAGAAAATTTAACGCAGTTTGGGTCATTGTGGACAGGTTGACCAAGTCAGCACATTTCATTCCAGTGCCAGTTACCTATTCTTCAGAAATGTTAGCTGAAATTTACTTTCGTGAGATTGCTCGCCTTCACGGTGTCCCTGTGTCTATTATTTCAGATTGAGGTATGCAGTTTACCTCACACTTTTGGAGGGTTGTACAACGTGATTTAGGCACGCAGGTTGAGTTGAGTACAACATTTCATCCACAGACAAACGGATGGTCAGAGCGTACTATTCAGATATTAAAAGATATGCTTCGCACTTGTGTTATAGACTTTGGAGGTTCTTGGGATCAATTCTTTCCACTTGCGGAGTTTGCTTATAATAATAGCTACCAGTCAAGCATTCAGATGGCTCCATATGAGGCATTATACGGAAGGCGATGTCGTTCGCCAGTTGGCTGGTTTGAACCGGGAGAGGCTCGGTTGCTGGGTACCGATTTGGTACAGGATGCCTTGGATAAGGTCAAGATTATTCAGGATCGGCTTCGCACAGCTCAGTCTAGGCAAAAGAGTTATGCCGACCGTAAAGTTCGTGATATTGCATTCATGGTTGGAGAAAGAATATTGCTCCAGGTTTCACCTATGAAAGGTGTAACGAGGTTCAGAAAGAAGGGTAAGTTGAGCCCTAGGTATATCAGACCCTTTGAAATTCTTGAAAGGGTGGGTGAAGTAGCCTACAGGCTTGCATTACCACCTAGTTTATTCGCGGTTCATCCGGTGTTCCATGTGTCTATGCTCCGAAAATATCATGGTGATCCGTCCCATGTGTTAGATTTTAGCTCAGTCAAATTGGACAAATATTTGACTTACGAGGAGGAGTGTCACGACCCAAAATCTCACTCGTCGTGATGGCGCCTATCTCGATACTAGGCAAGCCGTTAATGTCATTAAACCACAATTTCTTTTAAGTTTGAAAATATAATATTTAAATACAATGAAAAATCTCCCAAATACAAATACGAACACTCCTCAAAACCTGGTGTCACTGAGTACATGAGCATCTAATATGAATATAAGTTTGGAAAATACGGTCTATAATAGTTTGAGACCAAATACAGTATACAAGGATGTAGAGAAGGAGAGACAAGGTCTGCGGAACACGGTAGCTACCTAAAAATCTCCCGAAAATCGACTGTGCAAAATGATCAACACCCGCTATGTCCGGAAACACCTGGATCTGCACACGAAGTGCAGGGTGTAGTATGAGTACAACCAACTCAGCAAGTAACAAAAATAACTAAGGAACTAAAGATAATGACGAGCTACACAGTTATAGTTCACTTTCAGTAATTCCAGCAAAGAATAGACATGCTTTCAAATCCGGCAGTTTAAGTCAAAATCAATTTTATACAATTCAATTTCATGTAATCCGGATATAAAATCTTTCAGAGATTTCACAACAATGACAGATAGCAACCAAGTGCAACAACAAATGCAAAGCAAGTACAACCTCTCAGGCAACAATCACTCAACTCATCACTCGGCTCTCAGCCCTCAACACTCACACTCAATGGGTACCCGCGCTCACTGGGGGTGTGTACAGACTCCGGAGGGGCTCCTACAGCCCAAGCTCCATAATCTGTATGGACAACTCACGTGCTGCATGGACAACTCACGTGCTATAATATCCATACCTCACCGACAGGCCCTCGGCCTTACTTAGTCCTCAAACTCTCAAGTCTCTCGGGCTCTCAGAAATCACAAAGATCAGCCTAAACAAAGATAACATAGTATATCAACAAATATCCAGAAAGACTGAGGTATAATACGCAAGAAAAATCATGACTGAGTACAAGACAGCAATTAGCAAATAATTCAACAAGTACGCGACCTCTACGGGTCTCAACAGTACTATAACATAGCCTAAGCATGATTTCTAACATGATTTATAGTCAAGTTTCATCAACAAATAGAGATCATATAGCTAACAATAAGTTATTCAACTTTACAGTCTCTCGGGACGGACCAAGTCACAATCCCCTCGGTACACGCCCACACGCCCGTCACCTAGCATGTGCGCCACCTCCAAAATAATCACATGATACCAAAATTCGGGGTTTCATACCCTCAGGACCAGATTTATAATTATTACTTACCTCAACCCGTGTAATTCTTTATTCCGCTATGCCCTTTTCACAAGAATTGGTCTCTGAAAGCCTCGTATCTAGCCATAATTAATTCGATTCAGTCAATACCAATTATTGTAATTAATTAAATAAGAAAATACTAATTTTTTCAATAAAATCTGAAATTAACTCAAAAATTGCCCGTAGGGCCCATGTCTCGGAACCCGACAAAAGTTACAGAATATGAAAGCCCATCCAACCATGAGTCCAACCATATAAATTTCACCAAAATCCAACATCAACTCGACCCTCAAATCTTCAATTAAAACCTATGAAGATTTCTACCATTTTCAACCCAATCCTTACCCATTTGAACTTAACAATATTTTCATACCCTTATTGGTATGTAAATATAATACTCTTATACCCGAGAATCATGCTATAAATCTCCCATTTTTACTCCAAACCCAAAATTGAAGGGTTGAGGAAAGAAATTCTTACCTCTTTGAAGCCCTAGTAAGATCCTTGTGAAATTTTCAAACCTTGAATAAGAATTGATGGATAAATGACTAAGTCTTCACTTTCTCTCTCCAAAATGCTCTCATCTCTCTCTAAAATATCAGATTTTGGCTAAAAAATGAGCTTCAAGGGCTATAAATCGAAGTTGGGTCGGGTAAAAAATTAGAAAGAATGGAAGCTCCGACGCAGTTATGCGATCGCATAACAGGTATGCGGTCCGCATATCCGCCGCATAATTTGGCCTCTAAAGCTGGGCGATACTGACTCGGTCTGCGGTCATTATGCGGCCCGCATACTTGTTCTGCGGTCGCATAATGCACCGCAAAACAGGTCTGCGGTCGCATAGTGCACCGCAGATTTTCCTCAAATCTTGCCCCTCTCCTGATCCACTTTGCGACCATTATGCGGTCCGCAGAGTGATTCTGCGACCGCGTAGTGGTTGCAGAAATGACCTTTTTCCGACAAAATTTTTCTTCACACATCGGTGCATTGTTCAACCCAAAAATTCCGAGCCGCGGTACCACGGTACTAATTGATCTACCTCGGCACCACCAAACCTTAATTTCCTTAGCAAAATTTCTCCGGGGTCGTTACACATAAGTTAACATCCGGTCAACCTTTTCAACTTAAATTCTAAACCTTGGAACTAAGTACTCTAAATCATTTTAAAACCTCACCGAACCCAAACCAATTACCTCGATAAGCCAAATAATAACTGTAATTCACAATTTGAGCAGTAAATGGGGGGGAACAGGATTGCAATAGTCAAAACGACCGGCCGGGTCGTTACATTCTCCCCCTCTTAAACAAAGGTTCATCCTCGAACGGACTTAGAATCATACCTGGAGTCTCAAATAGATGTGGATATTTTCTCCGTATCTCCTGCTCAATCTCCCAAGTAGCTTCTCCGACTGGCTGGCCTCTCCACTGCACCTTCACCGAAGCTATGTTCTTTGATCTCAACTTCCGAACCTGCCAGTGTAAAATGGCCACCGGCTCCACATCATACGTCAAATTACCATCCAGCTGCACTGTACTGAAATCCAAAATATGAGACGGATCCCCGACATACTTTCAGAGCGTGGATACATGGAACACTGGATGAACACCTGATAGACTGGGTGGCAAGGCAAGTTCATAAGCCATTTCTCCAATTTTCTTAAGTATCTCAAAATGCCCAATATACCGAGGGCTCCACTTGCCCTTCTTCCCAAACCTCAACACACCCTTCATGGGTGAAATCTTTAGCACAACCTTCTCCCCAACCATGTGAACAACATCACAAACCTTCCTGTCGGCATAACTCTTTTGTCTAGACTGTGCCATGCGAAGCCGTTCTTGAATTACTTTAACCTTCTCTAAAGCATCCTGAACCAAGTCAGTACCCAATAGTCTAACCTCACCCGGCTCAAACCAACCCACCGGAGACCGACACCGTCTCCCATATAAAGCTTCATACGGAGCCATCTGAATGCTTGACTGGTAGCTATTATTGTAAGCAAACTCCGCGAGTGGCAGAAATTGATCCCAAGAACCCCCAAAATCAATGACACAAGCACGTAGCATATCCTCCATTATCTGAATAGTGCGCTCGGACTATCCGTCCATCTGAGGGTGAAATGCTGTACTCAACTGAACCTGTGTGCCCAATTCTCGCTGCACTGCCCTCCAAAACAGTGAGGTAAACTGTGTACCCCGATCTAAAATAATAGACACAGGCACGCCGTGTAGGCGAACAATCTCGGGAATATAAATCCCAGCCAACCGCTCCAAAGAATAATTAGTACCAATTGGAATAAAATGCGCAGATTTGGTTAGCCGATCTACAATTAACCAAACAACATCAAACTTTCTCAAGGTCCGTGGGAGCCCAACTACGAAGTCCATGGTAATACGCTCCCATTTTTACTTTGGAATTTCAAGTCTCTGTAGCAATTCGCCCGGTCTTTGATGTTCGTACTTTACCTGTTGACAATTTAAACACCGAGATACAAACTCAACTATATCTTTCTTCATCCACCTCCACCAATAGTGCTGTCTCAAATCCTGATACATCTTCGCGGTGCCTGGATGAATAGAGTACCGCGAACTGTGAGCTTCTTGGAGAATCAGCTCACGCAAACCATCTACATTAGGCACACATAGCCTGCCCTGTATCCGTAATACACCATCACCTCCAATGGTGACTTCCTTGGCATCACTGTGTCCTTAAGGACAAGCAGATGTGGATCATCATACTGGCACTCTCTGATGCGATCATATAAAGAAGACTGAGAAACCACACAGGCCAAAACTCGATTCGGTTCAGAAATATCCAATCTAACAAACTGGTTGGCCAAAGCCTGAACATCTAATGCTAAAGGCATCTCTGCTACCGGTAAGTATGCTAAGCTGCCCAAACTCTCCGCCTTACGACTTAAGGTATCGGCCACCACATTGGCCTTTCCGGGATGATAGAGAATGGTGATATCATAATCCTTAAGCAACTCTAACCATCTTTGTTGCTGCAAATTAAGATCCTTTTGTTTAAACAAATGTTGTGGACTCCGATGATCTATATATACCTCACACTGGACACCGTACAAATAATGCCACCAGAATTTTAAGGCATGAACAATAGCTGCTAACTCAAGATCGTGGACTGGATAATTCTTCTTATGTACCTTTAACTGTCTGGATACATAGGCAATCATCCTACCGTCTTGCATAAGTACTGCACCGAGACCAATACGCGACGCGTCATAATATACAGTATATGACCCTGAACTTTTAGGCAACACCAATACTGGAGCTGTAGTCAAAGCTGTCTTGAGCTTCTGAGAGCTCTCTTCACACTCATCCGACCACCTGAACGGAGCACCTATCTGGGTCAATTTAGTCATAGGCGATGCAATAGACGAGAATCCTTCCACGAAGCGACGATAATAACCAGCCAAGCTGAGAAAACTCCGAATCTCAGTAACTGAAGAGGGCCTGGGCCAATTCTGAACTGCCTCTATTTTCTTCGGATCTAACTTAATTCCTTCACTGGACATTATATGTCCCAAGAATGCCACCGAACTAAGCCAGAACTCGCACTTAGAGAATTTAGCATAAAGTCTCTCCTCTCTCAGCCTCTGTAATACAATACCCAAGTGTCATGCATGCTCCTCCTCGTTACGTAAGTACACCAGAATATCATCAATAAATACCACGACAAATAAATCAAGATATGGCTGGAATACACTATTCATCAAATGCATAAATGCTGCTGGGGCATTGGTTAGCCTAAAAGACATCACAAGAAATTCATATTGGCCATAACGAGTTCTGAATGCCATCTTCAGAATATCCGAATCCCGAATCTTCAACTGGTGATACCCATACCTCAGATTGATTTTGGAGAACACCCTCGCTCCCTGAAACTGGTCAAATAAGTCATCAATACGTGGCAAGGGATATTTATTTTTGATTGTAACTTTGTTCAACTGCCTATAATCAATGCATATCCACATAGTACCATCTTTCTTTTTCACAAACAGAACCGGTGCACCCCAAGGTGACACACTAGGCCTAATAAACCCCTTTTCAAGGAGTTCCTGAAGTTGCTCTTTCAATTCTTTTAACTCAACTGGTGCCATACGATACGGAGGAATAGAAATGGGTTGAGTGCCCTGCACCAAGTCAATACCGAAATCAATATCCCTGTCGGGCGGCATACCCGGCAGGTCTGTAGGAAATACATCAGGAAAGTCTCTCGCTACCGGTACTGAATCAATAGTAGGAGTATCTGCATCAACATCTCTCACAAAAGCCAAGTATGACAAACACCCCTTCCCAACCATACGTTGGGCTTTCAAATAAGAAATTACCTTGCTAGGAACAAAATCTAGAGAACCTCTCCACTCAACCTTTGGCAACCCCGGCATGGTCAATATCAAGATTTTTGCGTGACAGTCCAGAATAGCATGACATGGAGACAACCAATCCATACCCAGGATTACATCGAAATCAACCATACAGAGTAATAAAAGATCAACCCTAGTCTCCAGTTCCCCAATAGTTACCATGCACGACCGATACACACGGTCCACAGTAATAATATCACCCACCGGTGTAGATACACTAATATGTGAAACTAAGGACTCACAGGGAATATCCAGATAATGAACAAAATACGATGATGCATATGAATAAGTAGAACCAGGGTCAAATAATATAGAAGCCTCTATGTGGCACATTGAAACAATACCTGTGATCATTGCATCTGAAACAATAACATCTGGCCTGGTAGGAAAAGCATAGAATCGGGCCTAACTGCCATCTGATTGGCCTCACCCTCTTGGGCGACCCCTAGCTGCCTGACCCCCACCCCGAGTTGGTTGGGCGGGTGGTGTAACTATCGGTGCTGGTGCCGTTGGTCGAGAACTCTGTTGTGGAGCCCCACTCAACAGCATAGGACAATCTCTCTTAAAATGACCCAATTTTCCGCACTCAAAACAACCCCTCCTCTGATGGAACTATTGCTCCTGATAACCCGAAGAATTACCTGTAGAAGCTTGAGCGGACGAGGCCTGATGAGAACTCTGCGCTGGTAGTGCACTGAATGAGGACTGGCCTGAGTGAGCACTGTTAAAACCGTGGCTAGCTGATGTACCACGATGAACTGGATGACCCACCTGAGCGTGTCTATAAGAATGACCCCTACCATGGTAAAACTGACCCCCTGAAGGAACACCGTTGAAATCACCGAAACCACGAGGCCTCTTAGACTCCCTTTCAACCCGCTCCTGGCTACGAACCATCTCAATCTGATGAGCAATGTCAACAACCTCGTCGAAAGTAGCACCGGACACTCTCTCTCTAGTCATGAGTAATCGCAGCTGAAAAGTGAGGCCATCTATGAACCTCCTGATCCTTTCCTTGTCTGTAGGATTCAACTAGATAGCATGACGGGCCAATTCTGAAAATCTCATCTCATACTACATCACGGACATATCACCCTGACGAAGCTGCTCAAATTGCTTGTGCAACTCCTCTCTGCGGGACTGAGGTACGAACTTCTCCAGGAATAGACCGAAGAACTGCTTCCAGGTAAGGGGTGCTGCACCGACCGGCCTACACCTCTTGTAAGATCCCACCATCTGAAGGTAGGCCCAGAAAACTGAAAAGTAGTGAGTGAGACCCTACTGGTCTCCAGAATACCCGTTGTCCGAAGCATCCGCTGACACTTATCCAGAAAACCATGGTCATCCTCTGACTCAGCACCGCTAAAATATGGAGGTCGAAGCCTCTCAAATCTCTCAAATCTCCTCTGCTCATCATCTGCCATAACAAGAACTACCGGGGCCTGAGAAGCTGCAACCGGCTGGGCTGGTAGTGCCCCCGATATCTGAAGTCCCTGTACTACCTGGTCTGGAGTACGAGCAACGGGGGTATGAGTACCTCCTCCGACCTGAGAAGCAGCAGGTGCGGCCTGAGCCGAAACCACCCAAGCCATACCAGTGCAAGCTGCCAATATCTGGGCCAAAGTCTCCTGAAGGCCTGGAATCTCAATGGGCACAGCTGGTGCCTGAGCTGATCCTGTCGGCTCAGCTATATCCGGAATCTGCTCCAGAGCTGGAGCAACTGGTGGTACTACAAGTGCTGGTCTAACTGTGGTATGAGCTACACCTCGACCTCTACCTCAACCCCGGCCTCTACCACGGCCCCGGCCTCTCACGGCCCTAACTGGTGGCATTGGTGGCACTGGTGGTTGACCGTCCGATTCGGTAGTACGTGTCCTCACCATCTGTGAGAGAAAAGATTAACAAAAATTTAGTTTCCGGAATCCACAAATCCACACGACGGAATACAAGAAAGTGAAGTTTTCCTACGGTTTCTGCAGCCTCTCGAAGATAAGTACAGACGTCTCCGTACTGATCCGAAAGACTCTACTAAACATGCTCATCACTCGTGAGACCTATTTAACCTAGGCTTTGATGCCAACTTGTCACGACCCAAAATCTCACCCGTCGTGATAGCGCCTATCTCGATACTAGGCAAGCCATTAATGTCACTAAACCACAATTTCTTTTAAGTTTAAAAATATAATATTAAATATAATGAAAAATCTCCCAAATACAAATACGAACACTCCCCAAAATCTAGTGTCACTGAGTACATGAGCATCTAATATGAATACAAGTCTGGAAAATACAGTCTATAATAGTTTGAGACCAAATACAGTATACAAGGATATAGAGAAGGAGAGACAAGGTCTGCGAACACGGCAGCTACCTAAAAATCTCCCGAAAATCGACTGCACAAAATGATCAACACCCGCTATGTCCGAGAACACTTGGATCTGCACACGAAGTGCAGGGTGTAGTATGAGTACAACCAACTCAGCAAGTAAAAAAAATAACTAAGGAACTAAAGATAATGACGAGCTACACAGTTATAGTTCACTTTCAGTAATTCCAGCAAAGAATAGACATGCTTTCAAATCCAGCAGTTTAAGTCAAATCAATTTTATACAATTCAATTTCATGTAATCCGGATATAAAATCTTTTAGTGATTTCACAACAATGACAGATAGCAACCAAGTGCAACAACAAATGCAAAGCAAGTACAGCCTCTCAGGCAACAGTCACTCAACTCATCACTCGGCTCTCAGCCCTCAGCACTCACACTCAATGGGTACCCGCGCTCACTGGAGGTGTGTACAGTCTCCGAAGGTGCTCCTGCAGCCCAAGCGCCATAATCTGCACGGACAACTCACATGCTGCATGAACAACTCACGTGCCATAATATCCTTATCTCACCGACAGGCCCTCAGCCTTACTCAGTCCTCAACCTCTCAAGTCTCTCGGGCTCTCAAAAATCACAAAGATCAGCCCAAACAAAGATAACATAGTATATCAATAAATATCGAGAAAGACTGAGGTATAATACGCAAGAAAAATCATGACTGAGTAGAAGACAACAATTAGCAAATAATTCAACAAGTACGCGACCTCTACGGGTCTCAACAGTACTATAACATAGCCTAAGCATGATTTCTAACATGATTTATAGTCAAGTTTCTTCAACACATAGAGATCATATAGCTAACAATAAGCTATTCAACTTTACAGTCTCCCAGGACGGACCAAGTCACAATCCCCTCGGTGCACGCCCACACGCCCATCACCTAGCATGTGCGCCACCTCCAAAATAATCACAAAATACCAAAATCCGGGGTTTCATACCCTCAGGACCAGATTTATAATTGTTACTATCTCAACCCGTGTAATTCTTTTTTCCGCTATGCCCTTTCCACGAGAATTGGTCTCCGAAAGCCTCGTATCTAGCCACAATTAATTCGATTGAGTCAGTACTAATTATTGTAATTAATTCCATAAGGAAATACTAATTTTTCCAATAAAATCCGAAATTAACTCAAAAATCGCCCGTAGGGCCCACATCTCGGAACCTGACAAAAGTTATAGAATATGAACGCCCATCCAACCACGAGTCCAACCATATAAATTTCACCAATATCCAACATCAACTCGACCCTCAAATCTTCAATTAAAGCCTATGAAGATTTCTACCATTTTTAACCCAATCCTTACCCTTTTGAACTTAACAATCTTTTCACAACCTTATTGGTATGTATACATAATACTCTTATACCCAAGAATCATACTATAAATCACCCATTTTTACTCCAAACCCGAAATTGAAGGGTTGAGGAAAGAAATTCTTACCTCTTTGAAGCCCTAGTAAGATCCTTGTGAAATCTTCAAACCTTGAACAAGAATTGATGGATAAATGACTAAGTCTTCACTTTCTCTCTCTAAAATGCTCTTACCTCTCTCTCCAAAATATCAGATTTTGGCTAAAAATGAGCTTCAAGGGTTATAAATCGAAGTTGGGTCGGGTCAAAAATTAGAAAGAATGGAAGCTCCGACGTAGTTATGCGATCGCATAACAGGTATGCGGTCTGCATATCCGCCGCATAATTTGGCCTCCAAAGCTGGATGTTACTGACCCGGTCTGCGGTCATTATGCAACCCACATACTTGTTCTGCGGTCACATAATGCACCGCAAAATAGGTCTGCGGTCGCATAGTGCACCGTAAATTTTCCTCAAATCTTGCCCCTCTCCTGATCCACTTTGCGACCATTATGCGGTCGGCAGAGTGATTCTGCAACTGCATAGTGGTCGCAGAAATGATCTTTTTCCGACAAAATTTTTTTTTACATATCGGTGCATTGTTCAGCCCAAAAAGTCCGAACCGCGGCAACACGGTACTAATTGATCTACCTCGGCACCACCAAACCTTAATTTCCTTAGCAAAATTTCTCCGGGGTCGTTACACATAAGTTAACATCCGGTCAACCTTTTCAACTTAAATTCTAAACCTTGGAACTAAGAACTCTAAATCATTTCAAAACCTTACGGAACCCAAACCAATTACCCCGACAAGGCAAATAACAACTATAATTCACAATTTGAGCAGTAAATGGGGGAAACAGGGTTGCAATAGTCAAAATGACTGGCCGGGTCATTACAAGGAGCTAGTGGCTATTCTAGCCCGACAGGTCCGGCAGTTGAGGTCTAAGAGTTATCCTTCAGTTCGAGTGCAATGGAGAGGTCAGCTGGTAGAGGCATCTACTTGGGAGTCCGAGTCGAACATACAAAGTAAATATCCACACTTATTCACCAGTTCAGGTACTTTTTTCTAACTTCGTTCGAGGAAGAACGTTTGTCTTAGAGGTAGAGAATGTGATGACCTAAAATATCATCTTTAAATTTAATAATTAATTATGTGTTCTAAGACCTCGAAAAGCACTATTTATCACTCATCGACTTGCGTGCGCAGTCCGTAAAATATTTCGAAAAGTTTTTATGTAAAAATGGATTAAACTGTGAAAAAGAGCTTTAAAACTCAATTGAGTTGACTTTGGTCAACATTTTGAGCAAATGGACTCGGATCGGTGTTTTGACAGTTTCGGTAGGTCTGTATCATGATTTGGGACTTAGGCGTATGCCCGAAATCAAATTCTGAGGTCCCTAGCCCGAGATATGGAATTTTGATAAAAAATTAAAAGATTCAAAGCTTAATGAATTTTAAGAACTTACTAATGTTGGATTTATTGACACCAGGTCCGTATTTTGGTTACGAAGTCCGGTATAAGTCCATTATAATATTTATGACTCGTCTGCCGAATTTGGCGAGAAACGGAGTTGATTTGACGTGATTCAGACGTCCGGTTGTAAAAATATAAGTTTTAAAGTTTTTCTTGAAAATTTCCTTTGATTTGGTGTCCGATTCCTAGTTCTAGGTGTTATTTTGACGATTTGACTGCGCGAGCAAGTTCGTATGATGTTTGAGGACTTGTGTGCATATTTGGTTTGGAGCCCCGAGGGCTCAAGTGAGTTTCAGATGCTCAAAGGGCCATTTTGGACTTAAGGAAGATGGCAGATTTCTGGTGTTTTGTTGCAGAATTTTTACTCATCGCGATTGCGTGAGGTCATTCGCGATCGCGTAAGGCAAACTAAGAGGCCAGCCAAAGTTGTTCTTCGCGTTCATGAATTTTAGGACGCGATCACGTAGGGGTGTGAAGTGGTACTTCGCGAACGCGTGGCCAAGGTTGCGTTCACGTAGAGTTAAAGAGGCGAAAGCTGAGCCACACGCTTTACTCATCGTGATCGCGTGAGGTCATTCGCGATCGCGTAAGTCTGTGAGTCAAAGCATCACGTTCGCGTAGAGTAAATTTCTGGGGCAGCAAAGTAGAGCTTCGCGATCGCAATTAAGAAAAACTGGCAGCCAAAAATGTGCTTCGCGATCGCGAAGCATTGTACGCGATCACATAAGGTAAAATTTGGGCAAACAGAACTTAAGTTCTGGAAAATGGGATTCGTCCCATTTTCAACCAATTCCAATTTTTGAGCTCGGGTAAGGCGATTCTTGAGCGATTTTTACGGAAAAATATTAGGGTAAGTGTTCCTTATCCTATATTGATTATATTTCATGATTCCATACTCATTTATAACATGAATCCGTGAAATTTTGGGAGAAAAATCAGATTTTTATAAAATCTTCCAAAAATGAAAATTTAAGATTTGAAGGTCCATTTGAGATCGGAATTGGATAATTTTTATATGGTTGGACTCATCTCGAAATGTGTGTTCGAATTTCGTAAGTCTTTCCGAGATTGGAGACATGGGTCCCACTGCCGAATATTAAAATGAATTTAAAATTTTTATCCGAAAAATTAGTAAATTCATATGGAATTAATTCATATGATTCGTATTGAGTATATCGAATTGTTTGTGAATAGATTTGACACTTTTGGAGACAAATTCAAAACGAAAAGCTGTGTTCGAATAATTTATTGGGATTTGCAAAGTGAGGTAAGTGTCGTGGTTAATCTTGACTTGAGGGAATAGAACCCTTAAACTATTTGTTATGTGAAATGCATGTGAACGACATATAGGCGAGGTGACGAGTATCTATACGTCGTCAAATTAATTATTTGCATAATTATTTAAAAAATCATAAATCATTTTAAATTATAAATTAATTGTTATAATAATTGTTTCTCTCCTATTCTTTGTCAAATATTAATTCTTGAATTCCTGCAATAATTGTTATATGCTATTTGATTTTTGTGTCTTAATTGTTATTTGATATTTAGCATACTAAATATTAACTGCCTATTTTCTCTACGATTTTCACAATTAATTGATAATTGCCATTGTTTGCTCATAGATAAATTATAATTATTGTGTGCCATGATGCTTAATAGTTTCTCATTGGACGTGGTATTTATTGGTGTAATTTTTATTACATTTATGAGTTGTTTAAAGTTATATTGGAGGAACGGGTTGCACGCCACAACGTAAATAAAAAGGAATATATATATTGGGGGATCGGGTTGCAAGCCGCAACAGATTTATTAAAAAGTCTATATTGGGGGATCAGATTACACGCCGCAACAGACTTATTAAAATGTCCATATTGGGGGATCGGATTGCACGCCGCAACAGACATATTAAAAAGTCCATGTTGGGGGATCGGATTACACGCCGCAACAGACTTATTAAAAAGTCCATATTGGGGGGATCGGATTACATGCCGCAACAGACTTAGTTAAAAGTCTAAACAGACTTATTTAAAAATCTATACATAGTTGATTAAAATATATATATGGGAGGATTGAAAATGAATATGTTGTATGAGCAGGTTGCACGCTGCAACGAAAATTTGATGGAAATAATAATTAGTTAGGCTATGGTTATCATTTCATGTTGGCTGTTTAATTCTGTACTTTATTTCATTTATTATGTCATTATTATATACTGCGTACAGGTTTTAGTGTAAGTGACCTGCCTTAGCCTCGTCATTACTTTGTCGAGGTTAGGCTCGGCACTTACCAGTACATGAGGTCAGTTGTACTGATACTACACTCTACACTTCTTGTGCAGATTTCAGAGTTGGTCCTAGCGGCGTACCATAGACTTGCTCGAATTTCAGCTACCATAGGAGACTTGAGGTATAACTGCACGGAGTCCGTAGTTCTGAAGTCCCCGTCTACTTTACTTTAGTTGTATGTTTATTTCCAGACAGCTTTATTTTATTCAGACCTTTATTTGTATTATTCTAGAAGCTCGTGCACTTGTGACACCAATTCTGGGATGGTATTTAGAAACCGTTATCTTTATGGATTATTCACTACATTTCAGACCTTATTTCTGCATGTGTTTCCTTGTTATTAATAAATTAAAAATTATTTTAAAATAGATAATATTATTCTAACGTTGGCTTACCTAGCAAGTGAAATGTTAGGCGCCATCACGGGTCCGAAGGTAGAAATTTCGGGTCGTGACACTAAGGCGTAATAGCCAGTATAAGAAAATAAATATTTCAATGGGAAGAGTAGATACATTCTCTAGAGACATAATATGATATAGCAATTGCTTAGAGATGCTAATTGTTTATACCTATTATGTGTATTCAAAAAGGAATTTGGCTGATCCTTTGAGTTATAAGTGAAACATTGAAGGGTTGCGGCTTTTGCCAATTTGAGATATATCAACAATGATGGTAACCCAACCTATGTGATTGGAGATCCCATGAAGTAGGTTCATATAGGTAATAACAAGTCATTAGTTGATCAAACATGCACTATTAAATTATGTCTCTTCCTATGGTGTGTGCATATAGTACAAGAATGCAAGGAATGTGAGGCTGAGTTATTAAACTCCCAATATAATCCATAGCCTTTATAGGTGGTGTATTGTGCTGCAGAATACACTTGATGGATGAACCTATATGAGTGTGAAGTGGGGCCTCTCCTATGAAATTTGTGACAAAATTTCTAGCGCACTCATGAAAACCAGGCGCGCGCATGGCCTATTAGCGCAAAACTGCGATAACAACAGAATTTGTGGGGGTGTAATATGATGAATAAAATCTCTAGCTTACAACAAGAATTTTTGGTTCATAGAAGTTGTCAACTTCACCAATTATTCTGTAAGTTAAATCTTATTTTATCTATATCTGGTTTATAGTCTATAAGACACTTGATGAATTTTATATACCCGAAATCCAAAAAATTATACTCTATTTCTTTCTTTATTTACTATTTATTTCTTATATCCCTTTTGAGATATGTGGGGGATTGTTGGAAAAGTAGTGATATCTCAAAAAGGTAATCTCCTTCTTGGTTTGGAAAATTATTTCTCTTTGAAATATTATTTACATCTATTTATTATTTAGTAAGTTATTTTACAATTAGTAGGGTCAAACTAGCCATTAACTAGCCGTTATCTAACCGTTGGAACAATACCTATATAAATGTGGTCTTTGGAGAGCTAAAGACACAACTTTCTAACATAGTTTTCTGAATCTTCTTCTTCCTCATATATGCTGGGTTTCTTTCTTGAATTTTCTACTAGTTGTGTTCCCAGTTTAATAACTGAAAGAGCTTGTTGAACCCTAGGGGATACGCCTAATTTTATTCATTATTGTGTGGGTAAAATATCTCCAAGGACAGTGTTCTTGACACACCTTAAGCTTTGATAAATCCTATTCTCCGTAATAATCAATTTTTTCAACAGTAATATCTAAACATATGAAACTCTTAATTGCATGTACATTCTAAAAGCATTATTTAGCAATCTTCAAACTAAGTAACAACCTTAAAATTAAGTACTTTTCATGACACAACGTTCACAAAAACTGAAGCTCAGCCATGTTAGTGTTAGAGCATAGTAGAAATTGTACTCTCCCTAGTCTCTTTCATCTTTTCTCAAAAATGTTTTTGTTGTGTCGTTCTTTCTTGCAGTTTATAAATGTTTGTAAATTCACTTATGATAGTGAGAAAGAGAATTCTGAACAAATCTGTAGAATGAATTTTGATCCTTGAAAAAGGGAATGAGCACTTAATTTCCCCTTATCTGAGTCCGCCACATTTTGTTAAAGTGGGACAGCAAATCTTACTTTTGTTGGGAATAAATCTCCCTGCAAAAATAATATTCACTATAATAAAAGCGGAATAATAATATAGTACTGAGATACTGTAATTAACAAGAATAAAAGAGTGACAACAACACCAATATTTTTACGTGGAAAACCCTTTTGAATAAGGGAAAAACCACGGCTCCGAGATGAGCAACTGATATCACTATAGCAAGGAATTTTACACTTTATAGGTCCGAGTAAAATACTCCAAAGACCACTACAACACTCAAAAGAAATAACCCTCTTTTGATATTCTCACCTCACTACAATATCGCTCACTCTCTATTTTTTTCACTGACTATTTTCTTATACCCTGTCTGTGAACCTTACTCTTTCTTTCTAACTTTTAGATATATATTCCTCTGAGATTGATGCATTAAATGAGAGCAGAAACTCTCCTTATATAGAGGGGATGACTGCCCCAATTAACCAATCGGAAGATTGGATCTCACTTTATAACTTGCACTTATACAATTTGCAGTGCAAATTGGTTGCCAACTCTAAAACTTGTTCTTGCCATCATTAGATTCCCTTTCTTTTCTTTTTTCTATCACATGGGTGTGGACCCCATCAATCTCCCCCTCCAGACCCATTCACCTGAAGGATGTAACACTTGTGAGCACCTAATTTTTGCCATAATGCAAATTACTCCTAAAAAATAATCCAAAAATGATTTTAATTATTTTTATGAATTTTAGAAGTGTCACGACCTCAAATTCCCTCTGTAGGATATCGTGATGGCACCTAGTCTCTAAGACTAGGTAGCCTAACAATACGGAATAAAAATAGAAATCTGAAACTTTAAATAATTACAACTCCCAAAACCTGGTAGAAATAAGTCACAAGCTTCTAAGAATTTTATCCTCAATATCTCTATATATATCAAGGTCTAAAGAAAAATAAAGAAGCAACATAATAATGATAGAGGGGGACTTCGGAGTCTGCGGACGCTGACAGATATACCTCGAAGTCTCCGTATACAGGTAATTCACTGATGTCGGGGCTGGTAAGGAGTACCTGGATTTGCACAAAAAGAAGTACAGAAGCATAGTATTAGTACACCATAGCGGTACCCAGTAAGTGCCAAGCCTAACCTCGGTAGAGTAGTGACGAGGTCAGGTCAGACCCTACTGAAAAATAATAATTGCATGGTAAAATGTTTAACAATATAATAAAATAAAATGACAATGGAAATGAATCAAGTAGCATGTCACCATTTAATTACACAAAATAATGGCAAATAATATCTCGTGGAATCAAAACAGAATTCCTTTCAACTTTAAGAAAATCACAACAAATAATCAAAGGCAACTGCGGCCATAAATTAATACCAACAAGGGCACTCCCGAGTGACCGCCTCGTAGTCCCAAATCATAAATAAATTCATAATATCTCATTTCCTTATCTCACCGCGGGAGCCTTCACAATTTATTTTAAAGAAAATATTTTTTCCGAAGTAGCATCCCGCGTTTTAGCCATCCTTATCACACCACATGACTTCTAGTAGTTTCTCCTACCAGCCACGCGTATCAAGCCACCCTTATCTCACTACATGCGTTTCAATACCCAGACCTTATACCACCGCATGCGTATCAATATCACAATATATCACAATTTGCATCTCAAGTGCCCAAATATTTTAATTTGCCAAAATAAATCAACAACAATATTTTTCCATAATAAAATGCTCACGGCTCATGCCAAAATAATTCAATAATAATATTTTTCCACAATAAAGAGCTCACGGCTCATGCCAAAATAATTCAACAATAATATTTTTCCATAATAAAGGGCCCACGACTCATGCCAAAATAATTCATATTAATAATATTTAATTTAAAGAAAATCAACTTCAATTAATGCACAGAATAAAAGAAACCAAGTTTCAACTAAACAGGTAAAACAATTAGCAGGAAAAGGTCAAGCAACTTTAAACTATAAACATTAAATCAATGATGAAGAATATATCAGAATAAAATAGTTTAATTAATGCGCAACAATGATCTACACAATTTAAAACATAATCTTTCACATTTAGCTCGTGTACACACTCGTCACCTCGTGTACACGACTTTCAACACATTACAATTTATCACTTCAATACCAATCCTAGGGGAGATTTCTCCCACATAAGGTTAGACAAGTCACTTACCTCGACTTGCTCCAATTTAACCAAGTAGTATGCCTTTTCCTTAATTTCCCGACTCTGATCGACTCGTATCTAGTCATAATTAATTCGATACAGTCAACAAAAATTATAGAATCAATTCCATAAGAAAATACTATATTTTTCAATAAAATCCGAAATTAACTCAAAAATGGCCCATGGGGCCCACGTCTCGGAATCTGACGAAAGTTATGAAATATGAACGCCCATTCAACAACGAGTCCAACCATACCATTTTTACTAAAATCCGACATCAACTTGACCTCCAAATCTCAAATTCTCATTTTGAAATCCCTAGGCCCAAATCCTCTAATTTCACCTCAAAAACATGTAATCTATTCGAAATATTCAATGATAAGCCAATATAATTGACTAACAATGATCACATGTGACTTACCTCAAGATTTTTCGTGATTTCTCGCTCAAAAATCGCCTCACTCGCTTTTGGAAATGTCAAAAATAACAAAATTTCTCGGACCCTTCTGTTTTGTACATTGCCTAGTGCTTTTGCACCTGCGGACAAAATTCTCGCACCTGCGGTCCCGCATCTGCGGAAATTAGTCAGCCCAGCTGCCTTCGTATCTGCGAGCCTTGGACTGCATCTGCGCCTTCGCAGGTGCGGAAAATTCCATCGCACCTGCGTGCCTGCCCGCACTTGCGCCCTTCCTCACGCTTCTGCGCAACACACACCTACGTCCAATTTCTCGCAGATGCGATTACACCAGAAGACAGAAATTTTTCCCAGATTTCTTCTAAGTCCGAATTTGATCCGTTACCATCTGAAACTCACCTGAGACCCTCGGGACCTTAACCAAATATACCAACATGTCCTAAAATATTATACGAACTTGCTCGCATGATCAAATTGCCCAAATAATACCTAAAACTACGAATCGGACCCAAATCAAAGGAAGTTTTCAAGAAAATTTTAATACTTATATTTTCACAATCGGACGTTCGAATCACATCAAATCAGCTCCGTTTCTCACCAAATTCGGCAGACAGGTCATAAATATTATAATAGACCTATACTGGGCTCCAAAACAAAAATACGAACTCGGTGTCAATAAATCCAACATCAGTAAATTCTTAAAACATTATTAAGCTTTCAATCTTTTAATTTTTCATCAAAATTCCATATCTCGGGTTAGGGACCTCGGAATTTGATTCCGGGCATACACCCAAGTCCCAAATCACGATACAGACCTACCGAAACCGTCAAAACACTGATCCGAGTCCGTTTGTTTAAAATGTTGACCAAAGTCATCTTAGTTGAGTTTTAAAGCTCTAATTCACATTTTAATCCATTTTTCACATAAAATCTTTCCGAAAAATTTTACGGACTGCGCACGCAAGTCGAGTAATGATAAATAGTAATTTTCGAGGTCTTAGAACATAGAATTAATTATTAACTTTAAAGATGACATTTTGGGTCATCACATTCTCCACCTCTAAAACAAACGTTCGTCCTCGAGCGGAGTTAGAAAAAGTACATGAGCTGGTGAATAAGTATGGATAACAGCTGCACATATCATGCTCAGTCTCCCAAGTTGCCTCCTCGACCGGATGACCCCTCCACTGAACCTTCACGGAAGCAATGTTCCTTGACCTCAACTTTCGAACCTGCCTATCTAAAATAGCCATCGATTCCTCAACATAAGATAGATCCTTGTCCAACTGAACTGGACTGAAGTCTAACACATGAGACGGATCACCGTGATATTTTCGAAGCATAGAAACATGGAATACCGGATGAACTGCAGAGAGACTAGGTGGTAATGCAAGTCTGTAAGCCACCTCTCCAACTCTCTCAAGAATCTCAAAAGGTCCAATATATCTAGGGCTCAACTTTCCCTTCTTCCCGAACCTCATCACCTCCTTCATAGGCGAAACCCGGAGTAGGACCCGCTCACCAACCATGAATGCAATATCACGAACCTTCCGATCCGCATAACTCTTCTGTCTAGATTGGGCTGTACGAAGTCGATCCTGAATCATCTTAACCTTTTCCAAGGCATCCTGAACCAAGTCTGTACCTAATAGTCTAGCCTCGCTCGGTTTGAACCAACCCACTGGAGACCGGCACCGCCTACCATACAACGCCTCATACGGAGCCATCTGAATACTCGACTGATAACTGTTGTTATAAGCAAACCCCGCAAGTGGTAAGAACTGATTCCAAGCACCCCCAAAATCTATCACACATGCACGAAGCATATCCTCCAGTATCTGAATAGTGCGTTTGGACTGCCCGTCCGTCTGAGGGTGAAATGCTGTACTCAACTCTACCCGAGTACCTAACTCATATTGTACTGCCCTCCTGAACCGTGATGTAAACTGCGTACCCCGGTCAGAGATGATAGATTCCGATACGCAGTGAAGTCTGACAATCTCGCGAATATAGATTCGAGCCAACTGCTCGAAAAAGTAGGTAGTCATCACAGGAACGAAATGAGCTGACTTGGTCAACCTATCCACAATCACCCAAACTGCATCAAACTTCCGCTGAGTCCATGGAAGTCCAACAACGAAATCCATAGTGATCTGCTTCTATTTCCATTCTGGAATCTCTAACTTCTGAAGCAATCCACCTAGTCCCTGATGCTCATATTTCATTTATTGCCAATTTAGACACCGAGCTACATACTCCACTATGTCTTTCTTCATCCGCCTCCACCAATAGTGTTGTCTTAAGTCCTGATACATCTTTGCAGTACCCGGATGAATGGAGTACCGCGAACTGTGAGCCTCCTGGAGAATCAACTCACGCAAACCATCTACATTAGGCACACATAGCCTACTCTACATCCGTAATACATCATCATCTCCAATAGTGACTTCCTTGGCATCACCGTGCTGAACTATATCCTTAAGGACAAGCAAATGGGGGTCATCATACTGACGCTCCCTGATACGATCATAAAGAGAAGACTGAGAAACCACACAAGCCAAAACTCGACTCGGCTCAGAAATATCCAACCTGACAAACTGGTTGGCTAAGGCCTGAACATCCAAGGCTAAAGGCCTCTCTGCTACCGGTAAATATGCTAAGCTGTCCAAACTCTTCGCCTTACGACTCAAGGCATCGGCCACTACATTGGCCTTCCCGGGATGATAGAGAATGGTGATATCATAATCCTTAAGCAACTCCAACCATCTCCGCTGCCGCAAATTAAGATCCTTCTATTTAAACAGATGTTGTAGACTCTGGTGATCGGTGTAGACCTCACAATGGACACCATACAAATAATGCCGCCAAATCTTCAAGGCATGAACAATAGCTACTAACTCAAGGTCATGGACCGGATAATTCTTCTCATGTACCTTTAACTGTCTGGACACGTAGGAAATCACCCTACCATCTTACATCAACAGTGCGTTGAGACCAATACACGATGTGTCACAATACATAGTATAAGACCCTTAACCTGTAGGTAATACCACTACTGGAGCTGTAGTCAAAGCTGTCTTGAGCTTTTGGAAGCTCTCCTCACATTCCTCAGTCCACCTGAACGGAGCACCCTTATGGGTCAATTTGGTCATAGATGCAGCGATAAAAGAGAAATCCTCTACAAATCGACGATAATACCCTGCCAAACCAAGGAAATTCCAGATCTCCGTAGCTGAGGACGATCTGGACCAACTCTGCACTGCCTCAATATTCTTTGGATCTACCTTGATCCCCTCGTACGAAACTATATGAACCAAAATTCCCACTGAATCAAGCCAGAATTCACACTTTGAAAATTTTGCATATAACTTCTTTTCTCTCAAAGTCTGAAGCACAGTCCTCAGGTGCTGTTCATGATCTTCCCAACTCCGGAAATACACCAGAATGTCGTCAATAAACACAATGACAAAAGAATCAAGATAAGAATGAAATACACTGTTCATCAGATGCATAAATGCTGTTGGGGCATTGGTCAGCCCGAATGACATTACAAGGAACTCATAATGACCATACCGAGTCCTAAAAGCAGTCTTCGGGATATCTGGCTCCCGAATCTTTAACTGATGATAGCCTGAATGCAAGTCAATTTTAGAGAATACCCTGGCACCCTGAAGCTGATCAAATAGGTCATCAATACGTGGCAATGGATACCTGTTCTTCACTGTAACCTTGTTCAGCTGACGGTAATCAATACACATCCGCATAGAACCATCCTTCTTTTTTACAAATAAGATAGGAGCACCACAAGGCGATACAGTGGGCCGAATGAAGCCTTTATCAAGCAATTCCTATAACTGTTCTTTTAATTCCTGTACGCATCTGTCACGACCCGAAATTCCCACCAACGGGACCGTGATGGCGCCTAACATTTCACTTGCTAGGCAAGCCAACGTTAGAGAATCATTAAACCAATTCCTTATTTCAATTCAGTAAATATCAATAATTATAAGATTTTTAAGGCGAACGAGCGTAGAATAAAGTCCTAGAACACAAGATGACCCCTTGGGTCATCACAATCTCCACCTCTAAAATAAACGTTCGTCCTCGAACGAACATAGAAATGTACCTGAACTGGCAAACAATTGGGGATATCTACTCCGCATGTACGACTCGGACTCCCAAGTAGCTGCCTCAACGGGCTGACCTCTCCCCGAACTGAAGGATAACTCTTCGACCTCAGCTGTCGAACCTGCCGATCTAGAATGGCTACTGGCTCCTCCTCATAAGTCAAATCTTTGTCCAACTGGATAGAGCTGAAATCTAACACGTGGGACGGGTCACCATGATACTTCTGGAGCATGGACACATGAAATACTAGATGATCTGATGATAACACTGGAGGCAACACAAGTCTATAAGCCACCTCCCCCACTCTGACGAGAATCTCAAATAGCTTGATATGCCTAGGGCTCAACTTGTCCTTCTTCCCAAACCTCATGATACCTTTCATTGGCGATACCCAAAGAAGTACTCTCTCCTCGACCATGAATACCACATCACGAACTCTGTGGTCGGCATAACTCTTTTGCCTGGACTGAGCTGTACAAAGTCGATCCTGTATAATCTTGACCTTGTCCAAGGCCTCTTGTACTAAATTTGCACCCAACAACCGAGCCTCCCCCGGCTCAAACCACCTAACTGGCGACCTACACCGTCTACCATATAATGCCTCATAGGGTGCCATCTGAATGCTCGACTGGTAGTTGTTATTGTAGGCGAACTCTGCAAGGGGCAAGAACTGATCCCACAATCCTCCGAAGTCTATAACACAAGCGCAAAGCATATCCTCCAAGATCTGAATAGTACGCTCGGACTGCCCGTCCGTCTGAGGATGAAATGTTGTGCTCAACTCAACCCGCATACCCAATTCACGCTGAACTGCTCTCCAAAAGTGCGAGGTAAACTGCGTACCTCGATCAGAAATGATAGACACGGGCACACCGTGAAGACTGACGATCTCGCGAATATAAATCTCTGCCAACCGCTCTGTGGAATAGGTAACTGCCACAGGAATGAAGTGCACTGACTTAGTCAGCCTATCTACAATAACCCACATAGCGTCGAACTTCCTCTGAGTCCGTGGGAGTCCAACAACAAAGTCCATAGTGATACACTCCTACTTCCACTCAGGAATCTCCATCTGCTGAAGCAACCCACCGGGTATCTGATGCTCATACTTCACCTGCTGACAATTCAAACACCGAGCCACGTAAGCAACTATATCCTTCTTTATCCTCCTCCACCAATAATATTGATGCAGGTCCTGGTACATCTTAGTAGCGCCCAGGTGAATAGAATACCGAGAACTGTGAGCCTCCTCAAGGATCAACTCACGAAGCCCATCAACATTAGGCACATATACACAACCCTGCATCCTCAAAATGCCATCATCTCCAACTGTAACCTGCTTGGCACCACCGTGCCGAACTGTGTCTCTAAGGACCATCAAGTGAGGGTCATCATTCTGCCGATCTTTGATACGCTCAAACAAGGAAGACTGAGCCACTGTACAAGCTAGAACAAGGCTGGGCTCCGAAATATCCAAGCTCACAAATTGATTGGCCAAAGTCTGAATATCTGAAGCAAGCGGCCTCTCACCGACTGGAATGAATGCAAGGCTACCCATACTCATTGCCTTCCTACTCAATGCATCGGCCACCATGTTGGCCTTTCACGGGTGATACAATATGGTGATATCATAGTCTTTCAATAGCTCCAACCATCTCCTCTGCCTCAAATTGAGATCCTTCTGCTTGAACAGATACTCAAGGCTGTGATGATCCGTGAAAACCTCACACGACACGCCATAAAGATAGTGCCTCCAAATCTTTAGCGCGTGAACAATGGCTGCCAAATCTAAGTCATGGACAGGGTAATTCTTCTCATGAACCTTCAACTGACGAGATGCATATGCAATCACCCTGCCCTCCTGCATCAATACTGCTCCGACCCCAATACGGGAGGCATCACAATATACCGTGTAAGATCCCGACCCCGATAGTAATACCAACACCGGTGCTGAAGTCAAGGCTATCTTGAGCTTCTAAAAGTTCGCCTCACACTCGTCCGACTATCTGAATGGGGCATCCTTTTGGGTCAACCTAGTCATCGGGGCTGCTATAGATGAAAACCCCTCCACAAATCGACGGTAATAGCCTGCCAAACCCAGGAAACTATGGATCTCTTTAGCTGATGTGGGTCTAGGCCAGTTCTGAACTGCCTCAATTTTTATAGGATCCACCTGAATACCCTCTGCTGATACAACGTGACCCAAAAAAGCAACTGAACTCAACCAAAAATCGCATTTTGAGAACTTAGCATATAACTGGCTATCTTTCAGAGTCTGAAGAACGATCCGAAGGTGCTGCTCATGCTCCTCTCGACTGTGGGAGTAGATTAAGATATCATCAATAAACACAACCAAAAAGGAATCCAAGTAGGGTTTGAACACTCGATTCATCAAATCCATGAATGCTGCTGGGGCATTTTTCAGTCCAAATGACATCACTAGAAACTCAAAATGCCCATACCGAGTTCGAAAAGCTGTCTTAGGAACATCAGATGCCCTAATCCTTAACTGATGGCAGCCAGATCTTAAATCAATCTTTGAAAACACCCTGGCACCCTAAAGCTGATCAAATAAATCATCAATCCTCGGCAATGGATACTTGTTCTTGATGGTGACTTTGTTCAACTGCCGATAATCTATAAACATCCTCATCGATCCATCTTTCTTCTTCACAAACAATATGGGTGCACCCCAGGGCGAGACACTAGGTCTAATAAATCCCTTATCAAGCAAATTTTGCAACTGCTCCTTCAATTCTTTCAACTCTAGCGGGGCCATGCGGTATGGCAGAATGGAAATGGGCTGAGTGCCCGGAGCCAAATCAATGTAGAAATCAATGTCCCTGTCGGGTGGCATCCCCGGCAGGTTTGTAGGAAACACCTCTGGAAACTCACGAACAACTGGCACTGAATCCGCGGAAGGAACCTTTGCACTAGAATCGCAGACATAAGCCAAATAAGCTAGACACCCTTTCTCGACCATATGCCGAGCCTTCACATAAGAGATAACCCTGCTGGTAATATGGCCAAGAGTCCCTTTCCACTCTAATCGAGGCAACCCCTGCAAGGCTAAGGTCACTGTCTTGGCGTGATAATCTAATATAGCATGATAAGGTGGCAGCCAATCCATACCCAGTATGACATCAAAATCAACTATATCGAGAAGTAGAAGGTCTACACGAGTCTCAAGACTCTCAATGGTGACCACACATGAACGATAAACACGATCTACAACAATAGCATCTCCCACTGGTGTGGACACATACACAGGAGCACTCAAAGAATCACGAGGCACAACTAAATAGGAAGCAAAATAGGATGGCACATAGGAGTAAGTAGATCCCGGATCAAATAGAACTGAAGCATCTCTACTGCAAACTAAAACAGTACCTGTGATAACAACGTCAAATGACTCAGCCTCAGGCCTGGATGGGAAAGCAAAACACCGGGGCTGGGCCCCACCACCCTGAACTACGTCCCTGGGATGGCCTCTAACTGGCTGGTCCCCATCTCTAATAGCTGACCTTCACCTCTAACAGTCTGGCCTCTATCTCTGGCTGCCTGACCCCTGCCTCTGGCTGGCTGAGCAGGTGGTGCAGCAACTGGTGCTAGAACCATGGCACGAGAACTTTGATGCTGTGAGTTGCCCGTTGCCCGAGGGAAAAATCCAGCAATATGCCTCGGATCACCACAAGTATAACATAACCTCTGCTGCTGTGACTGCTGAACCTGAAACTGACCCTGTCGACCTGAATAACCACCCTGATAACTCTATAGTGGAGGTGCACTAATAGGAGCTGGTGGTGCATTGTAGGCTAGCTGGTCGGAATGATGCATCTGAGGGCTACGACCACCTGAGGCACCGTGGGATGCCTGGAGCACTGAATGAAATGGCTTGGGAGGATGGCCTCTACCAAAAGTACTTATGCCTCTAGATGAGGCACCGCTGAACTCACCGGAATGACGAGGTCTCTTGTCAGACCCCTGACCTCCTTGAGTAAGAACCATTTCGACTTGTCTGGCGACATTAGCAGTCGCCTGAAAAGAAATCTCACTCCAGTCTCCTTAGCCATCTGCAATCTGATAGGCTGAGTAAGTCCATTAATAAACCTCATCACCCTCTCTCTCGGTGGGAAGCAGAAGAATAGCATGACGGGCCAAATTTACAAAACGGGTCTCATACTGAGTAACAGTCATACTGCCCTGCTCGAGATGCTCAAACTGACGGCGATGCTCCTCTCTCAATGTGATAGGAAAAAACTTCTCTATAAAGAGCTGGGAGAACTGGTCCCAAGTAAGAGCAGGCGACCCAGCTAGTCTGGTCAACAAGTAATCTCTCCACCATTTCTTGGCGGAACTAGTCATATGAAATGCAGCAAAATTGACCCTATTGGTCTCCACTATACCCATGTTCCGTAGAACCTCGTGACATCTGTCAAGATACTCCTGGGGATTCTCTGAAGGAGCACCACTGAAATGAACTGGAAAGAGCTTGGTAAACCTGTCCCGCCTCCACAAAGCCTCAAAAGACATAGCTGACCCATTACCGGTCTGTGGCGCAATAACTGACTGAACTACTCCGACTGGATGATCTGCTGGAGCCTGATACTGGGGAGCTATCTGCTCCGGAGCGGGAGTGGTGGGAGTCTGGGCTCCTCCTCCAGCCTGAGAGACTGCTGGTTGATAACTAGGGGTTTTAGCCTATTATTTGCTCTCTTTTGCTTAGGTTTTGAGTCAAAAATACGTAAAGGTATTCCCGAAAACTAACTTAATGTGCTTGTTTGTAGGGTTTGGTCAAAATGAGGCAAAGAAGCCATAATCAACTTATGAAGGAGTCAAACTTGCACTAATCCAAGGCTGAGACTGGAGCACTGAGAGCGGCAGAAAAGCGCGGCCACGTAAGGACCACCGGTGAGGCGGCCACTATTACATGGTCCGCAAAAGCAGATTCAGAGAAGTCGCTTTTAGTACTAAAATAAATGCTGACCGCGTTAGAAAAGCGCGGCCGCAAAATCTTTAGCGCGACCGCGAGGAGATTTTCATTGAGAGCGTGGTTCGAGGTTCAGAGACTCTACAGGTTGGGCTCAAATGAAGAACGTGACCCGCGTCCAAATTACGCGACCGCAAATTGATCTTACACGGACGCGAAGGAAATTTCACTGAGAGAGCATCTTAAGGTGCAGAGACCCTACAAGTCAGGCTTAACTGAAGAACGCGGTCCGCGTCCAAATTACGTGGCCGCAATGGAAGCTCATGCAGACGCAGTTAAAATTATGCGGTCTGTGAAACTAAGATCAATTCAAGCCCAGTATTGAAGAAATGCGGACCGCGCTTATTATTATGCGGCCGCGAAAGCTCAAGTGCGGACGCAGTCAGAATTACGCGTCCGCGAATCCTCCGTAAGGGCATTTTTGTCCGAAAATTTCAGCTGTGTATAAATAGATCTTTATGACATTTTTAGGTCAAGTTTTGTTGAGTAGAGCACGTGAACAACTGGTTTTTCCCTTTTCGGGCAATTTTAGAGAAGATTTACCTTCAAACTTTAGATTTTCATCTTGTACTTTAATATTATGGCTTATATTTCATCTTAATCTTTGATTTCTGTTGCTATTATGAGTAGCTAGACACCATAGCTAGGGTTGTGACTCAACCTTAGTGTGGGTATTTAATGGGTCTTGAATTTTAGGGCTTAATTGTTTATGGGTTAGTGATATTTAGCCTAATTTATGCTAAAATTGTAGAATTAGTGGTTGCAAACACTGATTCATGCCTTTACGACTTAGGCTCTTCTTGAGAAAGAGGGACTAAGTCTAGGAAAATTAGGCTAACAAGGAATTGGGGAGATCTCAAGAGATTGATAGCCCCAATTAAAGGGTTAAACCTAGAGATAGTAATACCCGACTTGAAAAAATTTCACTTGTATTGTATGAACACCCATTTGGGCTTGAGAAAGCCAAATCGGGCAAAGTTACTCAAACTACCGAGAGGTATAGAGTGAGCATTTATGTGTGATGGTTATATCACGACCCCAATCATAACAAGCTTCTTCTAGATTTTTTATACCCATTAGATACTCACCTAGGCGGAAGTCACTTCCCTAGTGCCTTTTAACACTTGAAAACCTTCACCAAAAATATTGTACTTAGCTTATACTCAGCATACTATAGTATAAAATTAGAATAGAATCAATCGCAATAATGTTTGGAAGTGCAATTAGGTACAACACGCACATCTAGATTAGTTAGATACCCAACTCCAAACCAAATTAACTCCCTCTGGAAATCGATCCCGACCTCGTCGCGTAAAACTGCATCGACCACTCATTGCTACTATATAGTGGTGTAGGTTTAGACCCGATTACTTTTTGGCGCCGTTGCCGGGAGTTAGACGGTGTTGGATATCTATCTAACTATTTGTGTGTCTTGTTTTTCTTTCCTTCCGTTTTTTTAACTTTTGTGTATCAATCATTTTAGGTACCAAATGGCTCATAATGATTCTCTCGCACATGTTCTTCCGGGGGAGGAGGTAGATGACAATGGTGAGGATGAAGTTAATCTAGAACCTCAAGTCTAAAGAAGAGGCCGTTAGGCTAATGAAAACATTCCAAACCCTTCCCCACCTACTCCACGGACAGCACATCAGGTGCTACCCAATGAAGGTTACGCAAGTGCAATTGTCCCACCCCGGATTCGGGCGGGCAATTTTCAAATAACAAATGTCATGATGACCTTATTGGAGAAAAATGGGCTTCTTTACTGGAGCTCCTCATCAGAATGCATACAAGCATCTAAAGGGTTTTGTAGACACAAGCTGGGGGAGCAAGCAGACGAACGTGTCGGGGGACGCTCTGAGATTTAGACTTTTCCCATTTTCACTTAGAGGGAAAGCTTTGGACTGGCTCGAGGGGCTACCCAACCACTTTATACACATGTGGGATGAGTTGGTAGAAATGTTTATAGCCAAGTGTTTCTCACCGGGTCATATGGTAGCATTGAGGGATGAGATCTTAGCCTTTAAACAAGAACCTAATGAACCCCTACATGAAATCTGGGATCGATACTGGACAATGGTCAAGAAATGCCCAAACAATGATATGACTGAAGCAATGATTCAGCAGACATTCTATAGGGGCATCAACACGACCAACCAGTGTGTGGTAAATCAGCTAGCTGGGGGAAATTTTATGAAAATGCCTTATGACAATGCTTGTGACATACTTGATGAGATGTCTCACACATCCTTAGCTTGGCAGAGTCGGGAAAATGTTCCTCAGGGTGACCCTAATGTCATCCATCTTCACAAGGAACTTCATGATCACGGACAAGCCATAGCCGAGTTGACAACTACTATGAATCAGTTAGCGAAGGCCCAGCTTCAGCAAGTTCAAGGGACAAAGCAAGTAAATGCCATAGAAGGGGTAAATGCCATGGTCAACAAGAGGAGACAACGTGGTCAACAAGTGCAAAACAATCAAGATCAATATGAGCAAAGTGGTAGTGGTTACAATCAAGACGATTCTTATGATGATCAAAGTGAGGAAGTGTTATATGCCAATAACTACCAAGGTCAACGGAGCAATGCTCCAAATCAACAATGGAGATCTCAAGGGAACAATCAAAATTGGGGCAACCAAGGCTAAGGGAATTGGAGCAATGGAAACAACAACAACTCGAACAATTGGGAGAACAACAATCAGAATTGGGGGAACAAAAATAACAATTGGGGCGGCAATGGAAACCAAGGGGGTTGGAATAATAATAATCAAGGCAACTGGGGGTCGGGCTTTCAAAGGCCCCCGATGTATCAACAACCCAACAATCCGCCTCCATATTCGTCTCAAGGGCAAAGTTCTTCAAACAATGAGATGGGGCGGATAGAGAGTATGTTCAAACAAATGATGGAAAGGAATGCTGACTCCAATGCCCAAATAGCTTCCAATACTACCTCTATTCGCAACTTGGAAGTACAATTGGGTCAAATTTCACAAGCATTGAATACTCTCCCTAAGGGGGCACTACCAAGTGATATGGTAGTAAACCCGAAGAGTGGGAATAATACAGGCCATGCTATGGCGGTGACCACAAGAAGCGGTAGAGGTGGAGATGCAAGTACCTCTAATCCAAAGAAAATTGTGAGTGATGATGTTGTGTTGCAAGAAGATTATGAGATTCAAGCCAATTATGAGAATGTGAATGATGAAGTGAGGATCGATATTGATGACAACATGGAGGAGACTCAAAATGATGTGAACCCGTCTAGGGAACACATGATAGACATACCGGAAACGGTAGTGCCTAAAGCCAAGGCCCCTTTGCCAAGGCCTCCTCCACCGTATCCTTAAAGGATTGCAAAGCAAAATAATGAAAACCAATTCAAGAAGTTTATTAAAATGATGAAAAGTTTGTCAATCAATGTGCCCTTGGTGGAAGCTCTCGAACAAATGCCGGGATATGCCAAGTTCATGAAGGACTTGGTAACTAAGAAGAGATATATGAATTATGAGACCATCAAAATGACTCATCAAGTGAGTGTCATTGTGCACTCGATGGCTCCAAAGATTGAAGATCCCGGTGCCTTTACAATTCTATGCACCATATGTAGCGCCGATTTTGCAAAAGCCTTGTGTGATTTGGGAGCAAATATTAAATTTGATGCCATATTCCGTGTTCAAGACACTAGGTATTGGTCCACAAAAAGCTACTTCCATGAGATTACAAATGGCGGATCGGATAATGAAAAAGCCGCTTGGTATTATTGATGATGTTCTAGTCCGGGTCGACAAGTATATTTTGCCTGCTGATTTTGTGATTCTCGACTGCGAAGTCGACTATGAGGTGCCTATAATATTGGGGAGACCTTTCCTAGCAACAGGGAAGGCATTGGTTGATGTGGAAGCAGGGGAGCTCACCTTCCGAGTGGGCAATGAAAAAGTTGTATTCCACGTGTGCAAATTAATGAGGCAACCAAATAGCAATGAAGTTTGCTCTTTTGTGGATCTTGTGACGGAAGTGATAGTTGATGACACGAGTGCCATGATCAATGTGGAAGACCCTTTGGAAGCTATGTTGTTAAACCATGAGGATGATAACAAGGAAGGCTTGGTTGAATTTGCAAATGCATTGCAACGAATGGGATCCTACTCATATGGGCCCCGTAAACTTTCCTTGGACTTGGAAAATCGAAAGACTCCACCAACAAAGCCCTCAATCGAGGAGCCACCAACATTGGAGTTGAAGCCTTTGCCTTTACACCTCAGGTATGAATTCTTAGGCCCTTCTTCCACATTACCTGTTATTCTTTTTGCTTGCCTAACTAACGTACATATAGACTCCACCCTTGCGGTGTTTCAAAGAAGGAAAAAGGCAATTGGATGGACTTTGGCTGACATTCGGGGTATAAGCCCCGCCTTTTGCATGCGCAAAATTATACTAGAGGATGATGCCAAATCCTCCGTGGAACATCAAAGGAGGTTGAACGAGGCTATACAAGAGGTCGTCAAGAAGGAAATTATCAAGTGGCTTGATGCAGGGGTTGTGTACCCTATCTTGGATAGTTCATGGACTTCACCGGTACAATGTGTACCGAAGAAGGGGGGGTATGACTGTGGTCACAAATGAGAAAAATGAGTTGATCCCTACTCGTACTGTCACCGGATGGAGGGTATGTATGGACTATAGAAAGCTGAACAAAGTAACCCGCAAAGACCACTTTCCATTGCCCTTTCTTGATCAAATGTTGGACAGACTTTCCGGGTGTGCCTACTATTGTTTTTTGGATGGGTACTCAGGGTACAACCAGATTCTCATTGCACCGGAAGACCAAGAGAAAACCACTTTCACATGTTCGTATGGCACATTTGCATTCTCACGGATGCCGTTTGGTTTGTGTAATGCACCGGCTATCTTTTGGCAGTGTATGATGGCAATATTTACGGATATGGTGGAGGACTTCCTCGAAGTATTCATGGATGATTTTAGTGTTGTGGGGGACTCATTTAAAGAATGCTTGGATAATCTTGACAAAGTGTTGGCCCGATGTGAAGAGACGAACCTAATGCTTAATTGGGAAAAATGCCACTTTATGGTTGAGGAGGTCATTGTCCTCGGCCATAAAATCTCAAAGAACGGTATTGAAGTGGACAAAGCGAAAATTGAAGTTATTTCAAATCTCCCTCCTCCTACTTCCGCCAAGGGAGTTAGGAGCTTTCTTGGGCACGCGGGGTTCTACCGAAGGTTCATCAAGGATTTATCAAAAGTGGTGAACCCCTTGTGCAAGCTGCTAGAAAAGGATGCAAAGTTTGTGTTCAATGAAGATTGCATGAAAGCTTTTGAGCTTCTCAAGTATAAATTGACAACCCATCCCATCATTACCGCACCCAATTGGATCTTACCATTTGAGCTCATGTGCGATGCTAGTGACATTGCAGTAGGAGCAGTTTTGGGGCAAAGGGTCAACACGATATTTCATCCAGTCTATTATGCAAGCAAAATGATGAATTACGCCCAAGTCAATTATATGGTGATCGAGAAAGAGTTACTAGCCATTGTCTTCGCCATGGAAAAGTTCAGGCCATATCTCATGGGTGCCAAAGTGATTATGCACACCGATCACGCGACACTCTGTTACTTGATGACAAAAAAGGACTCGAAGGCTAGGTTGATGAGATGGGTACTTCTGCTTCAAGAGTTTGACCTTGAAATCACTGATAGAAAAGGAAGTGATAATCAAGTGGCGGACCATTTGTCCCACTTAGAAGAGGAGGGGAAGCCCCACGATGGCATCGAAATTAATGATTCGTTCCCGGATGAACAACTCCTCTCTGAATGGTATGCCTTGGTTCGCCGATGTGGCTAACTTTCTTGTGACCGACATTGTCCCGAGTGAGCTCTATTCAAACCAAAGGAAGAAATTCAAACAGGACAGCTTGGATTATTATTGGGACGAGTCCTATCTTTTCAAGATTTGCAATGATGGTGTGATCCGGAGATGTGTTCCGGAAGAGGAGCAAATGAATATACTTGATGCTTGCCATTCCTCGCCCTACGGTGGTCATCATGGTGGGGCGAGAACTGCTTCAAAGGTTCTTAGCTGTGGATTTTATTGGCCTACCCTGTATAAAGATGCAAGTGAGCTTGTTAAGAGGTGTGATGAATGCCAAAGAGATGGTGGAATTTCCAAGAAGGATGAAATGCCTCTCACCACTATTCTAGAGATCGATATTTTTGACGTGTGGGGCATAGACTTCATGGGGCCTTTTGTGAGTTCGTGTGGTAACACTTACATTCTGGTTGCTGTTGGTTATGTTTCCAAGTGGGTTGAAGCTGTAGCTTTGCCCAACAATGAGGCATGGTGTGTGGTGACTTTCTTAAAGAAACATATCTTCACAAGGTTTGGCACTCCTAGGGCGATCATCAGTGATGGGGATTCTCATTTCTACAACAAGGCCTTTGACACTTTACTTTCCAAGTATGGTGTCAATCATAAGGTGTCAACCCCTTATCATCCCCAGACTAGTGGACAAGTTGCGGTCTCCAACAGGGAGATAAAGAGCATATTATCAAAAACTGTCAATGCAAACCAAACTAATTGGTCAAGGAAACTTGACGATGCGTTATGGGCTTATAGAACTGCATACAAGACTCCAATTGGTATGTATCCGTACCTGTTAGTATTTGGGAAAGCATGCCATCTTCTGGTTGAGTTAGAACACAAGGCCATGTGGGTGCTCAAGAAGTTAAACCTTGAATGGGTTGTAGCAGCCAATCTCCGGGTAGAGCAACTCAATGAACTTGATGAATTCCGGTTTCATGCTTATTCCAGCTCATCCTTGTATAAGGACAAGATGAAGTACTTACATGAAAAATATACCCGGAACAAAGAATTCAAGAAGGGTGACTTGGCTCTTCTATTCAATTCCCGGTTACGACTGTTTCCGGGAAAGCTCAAGTCAAAATGGAGTGGCCCTTTTGAGATGGTGCACGTGACTCCGTTTGGTGCTCTTGACTTGAAAAACAAAAATGGTGAAATCTTCATAGTTAATGGGCACTGAGTGAAGCATTACCTCGGCAAGTTTGATGACATCCATGTGGTAGCCTTGATCAATTTCCAATGATGTTGGTAACATGCGTCGTGCCGCGACGTTAAATCAGGCGCTTCTTGGGAGGAAACCCATGTGTTTTTCTTTCTTCTTTGATATTCTTCTTAGATCATGCTTTATTTTGAACTAACTGGTTGTGAACTTTGTGTAGGAATTGTTTATGCAGTACAGGACTGTTGCTGGAAATATTTGCCTAAGTATGGGGAATTACGTGGACCGCGCTAAAAATTTCACGGCCAGCGAGAGCTTTTCGGGGGGCGTATATTGTCAGCGGACGCGGACTTGAAAAGTCCAGAATATCAACTCTCTGAAGTTGTATTCGCGTCCGCATTTATAATTTTGCGGTCCGCGTTGATATTACTCAGCCGCACCCATTATTCCGCTCTCAGCGGACCTGTTTCTGAAAAGGTTCTTCGGAAGGTAAAAATCACGGACGCGGGGGAATTACGCGGACCATGCTCAGTGACCCTTGGGGTTGGTATAAATAGGAAGTCCTTAGGACTTTTACACTTATTCGAACCCACGCTCTCAGCGAAATAGGCCACTGTTCATCTTCCACTTCTTAAAATTTCAATTTCATATCTCATTAGTCAAGAAGCAATTTCCTACTACAAATCCACATCTGGTATGCTCAAATTTTTACATTAATTTCATCTTTTGATTTTCTTTTCTTCTACTTTTAATTTTTCTTTTAGGTTAGGGTTTAATACATGTCACAATCTCAAAATCATGCTTAATTGATGCTTAAATTCATGTGGGTAATTATTTTCCATGCCTAATAGGGGATAGGGTTATTAACTATACATGTTAATTGCATTAATGTTTTCACTTAGTGAAAACCCTAGGTTTCAAATGTACCAGTGCCAGTTTTTGTTTGAATTCCGCGGACCGCGGTCCGCATTCTTTAATTTGCGAGAGCTGAGTATGGTTGCATTTTCGTGGACGCGATGATTCTTCCGCGGTCCACGTTTGAACTTACATGGCCGCGTCCAAAATACGCAGTCCGCGCTCATGAGTTTCAGTGAGTTTGACAAATTGATTTTGCGGTCGCGTTCATTTTTACGCGGTTCGCGCTTCATCTTTCGCGGCCGCGTCCCAAATTATGTGGTCCGCGGAAGACCATGATCAGAGAGTTGGTAGTTTGAGTCCAACCTCCTCGCGGCCGCGCTGACCATCCCGCGGACGCGCTCCTTTTTACGCTGTCAGCGGATCCCTGCTTTGAGAAACAATATGATCATATCATCTGCTTTCCTTTGCTGATTCATTGAACCACAATACTAATAAGCTTGCACTGATTGTGTATGCAGATAGTGGTGTGATCTCATGGCGGTTCGGAGAAATCACAAGGGAGGGGAGAATCCTCCCGAGGCCGGGGCAGAGGGAAACAGACTGCATCATTAGCACCTAAAAAGGTCATTGGCAAGAAACAAACCATCCGAAGACCCACTCCTGACTCTTCTGAGACTAGTGAGTATGTCCCCTCCCGGGAGATTTTTAAAGGGGAAGCTGCACAACCCCAACAAGAGGCTCAATCACAGCCCTACCACCTCGTCGATGAATCTACCTCCCTGTCTTGGTCATCTGATGGATCAGGAGGAGGTAGTGCGACTTCTACACCACCTGCCCCACCTGCTGCAACTCCGGCCTCAACAACAACTCCAATTAATATTAATGATGAAGAGGATGTCCCGGATGACGGTAGATGTGGTGATACCCAGGTTGGAAGTTTGATTAGATCAAGGAAGCCGGCACTGTGGCAAGATAGGTTCGTGAGTGAGAAAGCCTACCACAAATTCCGGGAATGGTGGCCACAAAGGTCGCTCACCCTTGAGCGACATTTCATATAAAGAGATCTTCTACCCCACAATCCCAATGTGAAGAACCAATTTGATGAAAGAGTAGGGTGGAAATTCTTCACTAGCAAGCTACCGGAGGCTAATAAGTACTTAGTCAAAGAATTCTACACCAATGTCGCCCACATCAAAAAGGGAACCTATGTGACTAAGGTACGGAACCGGAAGATCAGATTTGATGGCAAGATACTGAACACATATGCTGGGTTCGATGATGTGAACGAATCCCTATACTTGGAGAAGTTGGCATTAGATGAGGCAGCCCATCTATGGCTTGCAGAGGTGATAGCCATCCCCGGGTCAACATCGGCTTGGCTTACACCTGGGGTCCATATTCATAGAAACACTTTGAGCTTTGAAGCAAAAGGGTGGTGTGCCTTCGTCTGCAGCCGCCTTGATCTGTGCCTGTATGACAGTGACATTCCACTCTCCCGGGAGATCCTCATAGCGTCCATCATGGCGGGGTACCCAATAAATGTGGGGAACCTCATGGCCCAGAACATATCTAAGGCAACCGGGAAGGAAGAAATATCCTACCCTTACCCCAATTTCATCACTATGTACCTAGAGGACCAAGGGGTTGAGGGGAGACACTTTGACACGAAGGTAAAGCCGAAAAGGCCCTTCTCTTGGTACAGCCTTTACGGAGCAGACAATCCCAAGTCCAAAGGCAAAGCCACTACCTCCGCTGGTCAGTCTGAAGAGCCAAGGGTAGTGGTTATTGGGTCCAAGCCTTCCACAGCCGAAGGTTCATCTGCTGATATGCCACCTCCGTCCTCAGGGCCATCAGTCTCTGCCCCACTATCTGTGCCTTCCTCCTCAGCTTACCCTCAATCTGCACTGCGGGTTAATCAGACTTTATCCAGCATCAACAACTGGATGCAGGTAGCTACATCAAAGCTATCTACCTTATCCAGTGCAGTTGCAACACAGGTAGCTCCAGAACAGCTTCAGATGCCTCCGTCAGTGGAGGATTCATTGAAGAAGATCCTTGACAACCAAAAGCAAATTCTGGAGATTCTGGGTACTCATGCGAAGGTAATCAAGGAGATGGGAAAACAGGTCAAGGAATCAAGAGCTGTTAAAGAAAGAGGTAGAGAAGCTTACTTCCACCGGCAATATTCCTCTGGACCTCCTTATGGAGGAAACTGCACCGACAGCACAAACAACACATGCATCAGAGTAGGAGGCTGACAGAGAACTGGTGAGAAGATTTGTGGTACCCCAGATCGAGGACTTAGAGATTCAGCTAGAGGATCCTGATGGGGTTGATGAGCCTACACAGTTTGAGGACCCTGCCAGAGTACCTGAGACCACATAGGGAGTATTCTTTAATCTATATCCTTTCCCTGAGCTTATTTTTACTTTTAGCATTGAGGACAATGCTAATTTCTATTTGGGGGGGGGGGGTCTTACTTTGATTTGATGACTTTGATGACTGGTATGTAATAATTATGACACTATTTTTCATTATTTTTCACTTTTGGTATGTATATAACTTTACCATTCCATGTATATATTCATCCCCATTTTGTGTATATTCGTTTCACTCCCCTATTGTACATATTCAGTTTACTTTCCGTATTTTACTATATAACTTATTTTGTAATTTTCCTTAATAGCTTAGCTTCTTACTTCCTTTAATAGATTCTTTTTGAGTTTGTAGCCTCTTTTTACATTTCTCCGTGATCAATAACCTTTGGTTTTCTTAATGCCTAGGTTCTTTCCAAAGGTGGATGTTGTGTGAACCGGGTGGCTCTTCCCAATGATGGATGACGTGACAACCTTCTTAAGGGATTGAGTCTGTTTTTCTTTCTGTTTTAATATATAGTAGTAATGAATAAAAGTGTCTCAAACAGGCTTCACTTGGTACCAACACATTTACCTTCGACCTCATGGTTAGAGACAAGTTGGTTGAAGATATTAGCTCTAGTTGTGACTTTAGACTCTTGAGTTGACTAAAACTATCATCAAATGGTTTCTGTGAGCCATCTGTGCAATCTTAGCTAAGGTTGTTGTGGGCCCTCAAATATATTCTCTTTAATAATCCAGTAGCTTAAGAGGTGAGGTATTGCATTGCAAGTCCAAGTCCCGTGCCAACAAGTCTAGAACTTGCCCTGAATGTTTGTCCAGGCGAAATTCTAAATATAGCTCGACTTGAGAAGTGATTGTAGGCTCTCCTTGGTCCCATTTGAACTATGAAAGCTTCCATATCCTACCAATGTAATATCCCTAGTCAACCCCTTTGAGCCTAAGCCTTTTTCATTCAATAGCCATATTACAAGCCTTCGTTCATTTTATAATGACCATCTCTTGGCGCCCAATCTTTCCTTAGGATTCATGATGAGCAATGAGCGAAAACATAAGTTTGGGGGAGAGACGAGGAACTTCAAAGTGATAAAAGATACAAAGAACAAAAAGAGTTGATGAAAAGCAAAGGCAAAGAAAAGGATAAAAAGTTAAAAATAAATATGTCAAAAAGAAAGAAAAGGTTGAAGGGATTCAAAGAAAATAATGTTGAAAGGCATGGAATGATGAGAAAAGGAGAAAAATGATTGTTATGAACAGGAAAGAAGTGACAATGTGTCTCTCTAGTTCCCCTGAGGAAGAAGAAAATGACTCAAAGAGTCAAGAAAGTATGAACCGAAATGAGAAAATGGAGTGCTTAAGGAAAGATGAAACCGTCATAGTTCATTATGTCCTACCTTGATCCAAAAAGCCTTCATTACATCCCGCTAAAGCCTTATATGATTTCAAGTTGAGTGAGCTTACATTAGGGGTGATCTACATAAGGGGCAAGCTTATGGTACTTAGAGCCGGACTTGTGGCATTCTTTTGATAGTGATGAGCGCATTTCTTTACAATCCTTGTTTTAAGTGTCACATTCTATAAAGTGAGATTTGGTCATGGAGAGTAGAGGAGGAGAAGTTTGGGATCCACAATGACCTACGTGAGAGAGCGAGCTTCCTTGATGAATTGAGTCAATTCTTGATGTTTTTGTGTCATATCAGAACTATGGAACTCAAGAAATCATAGCATGATGTTGTTGATAATGCATTTGTGTTGAGGGTAGTTGTTAGTCCCAATTGATGCTTGATGAAGTCACCTTAGAAAAGCTGAAATTTTTCTTTCTTCTTTTTGTGGAGGTGGGAATTACCTTGTTTGCTTGAGGACAAGCAAAAGTTTAAGTTTGGGGGAGTTGATAACTAGGGGTTTTAGCCTATTATTTGCTCTCTTTTGCTTAGGTTTTGAGTCAAAAATGCATAAAGGTATTCCCGAAAACTAACTTAATGTGCTTGCTTGCAGGGTTTGGTCAAAATGAGGCAAAGAAGCCATAATCAACTCATGAAGGAGTCAAACTTGCACTAATCCAAGGCTGAGACTGGAGCGCTGAGAGCGACAGAAAAGCGCGGCCGCATAAGGACCACCGCTAAGGCGGCCACTATTATGCGGTCCGCGAAAGCAGATTCAAAGAAGTTGCTTTGAGTACTAAAATAAACACTAACCGCGTTGGAAAAGCACGACCGCAAAATCTTTAGCACGGCCGCGAGGAGATTTTTGCTGAGAGCGTGATTTGAGGTTCAGAGACTCTACAGGTTGGGCTCAAATGAAGAACGTGGCCCACGTCCAAATTACTCGGCCGCGAATTGATCATACACAGATGCGAAGGGAATTCTGCTGAGAGCGCATCTTGAGGTGCAGAGACCCTGCAAGTCAGGCTTAACTGAAGAACGCGGTCCACGTCCAAATTACGCAGCCGCGATGGAAGCTCACGCGGATGCGGTTGAAATTATGCGGTCCACGAAACTAAGTCCAATCCAAGCCCAGTATTGAAGAACCGTGGACCGTACTTATTATTATGCGGCCGCGAAAGCTCAAGCGTGAGCACGGTCAGAATTACGCGTCCGCGAATCCTCCACATGGGCATTTATGTCCGAAAATTTTAGTTGTGTATAAATAGATCTTTATGACATTTTTAGGTCAAGTTTTGTTGAGTAGAGCACGTGAACATCTGGTTTTTCCTTTTTGGGCAATTTTAGAGAAGATTTACCTTCAAACTTTAGATTTTCATCTTGTACTTTAATATTATGGCTTATATTTCATCTTTATCTTTGATTTTTACTGCTATTATGAGTAGCTAGACACCATAGCTAGGGTTGTGACCCAAACTTAGTGTGGGTATTTAATGGGTCTTGAATTTTAGGGCTTAATTATTTATGGGTTAGTGATATTTAGCCTAATTTATACTAAAATTGTAGAATTAGTGGTTGCAAACACTGATTCATGCCTTTATGACTTAGGCTCTTCTTGAGAAAGAGGGACTAAGTCTAGGAAAATTAGGCTAATAAGGAATTGGGGCGAACTCAAGAGATTTATAGCCCCAATTAAAGGGTTAAACCTAGAGATAGTAATACCCGACTTGAGCAAATTTCACTTATATTGTATGAACACCTATTTGGGCTTGGAAAATGCGCCTGTCTGGGCCACACTCTCCATAAGGCCCACCAAACAGACCAAAGCGTCATGAAGTACTGGGGTAGCAATGAACCCCTCCGGAACCTGGGCTGGTCTGGCAGGAACAATCTGGGTTGGAACCTCCTCATCAAGATCTATCTGAGGCTCCACTGCTGCTCGGGCTCTAGGCTGAGCCCTGCCCCTACCTCGGCCTCCGGCACGGCCTCGGCCTCGACTTCTGCCCCGCGTAGGAGCTGCCACTGGAGGCTCTGGCTGCAGCTCAGCTGAGGAAGCGGTACGTGTTCTCGCCATCTGCTAGAGAATAAGAGTAGAAGAGTTCAATCAGTATTGAGAAAGCAAAATCACACGACAGAGAAGAATAGAAGTGAAACGTGTTCCTAAACTTCATAGCCTCTGGAAGATAAGCACAGACGACTCCGTACCGATCCTCTAGACTCTGTTAAGCTTGCTAGTGAATTGTGAGACCTAGGCAACCTAGTGTTCTGATACCAACTTGTCACGACCCGGAATTCCCACCACCGGGACCATGATGGCGCCTAACATTTCACTTGCTAGGCAAGACAACGTTAGAGAACCATTAAACCAATTCCTTATTTCCATTCAGTAAATAACAATAATTATAAGATTTTAAGGCTAACGAGCGTGGAATAAAGTCCTAGAACACAAGATGACCCCTTGGGTCATCACAACATCACACCCCTTCTCAACCATTCGTTGAGCTTTAATAAATGAAACAACCTTGCTAGGAACATGATCTGAGGTACCTCTCCACTCTAGCCACGGTAGACCTAGCATAGCCAACGTCACTGTCTTGGCGTAGCAATCAAGAATAGCGTGATAGGGCGACAATAAGTCCATGCCAAAAATAATATCGAAATCCACCATACTGAGCAATAATAAATCAGCTCTGGTCTCAAAACCACTGATAACAATTAAACACGACCGATACACACGGTCCACAATAATAGATTCACTCACGGGTGTAGATACATAAACAGAAGAAGTCAAGGAATCACGTGATCTGCCCAAATATGGGGCAAAATAAGATGACACATAATAATAAGTGGAGCCTGGATCAAATAAGACTGATGCATCTCTATGATAGACCGGAATAATACCTGTGATAACAGAATCGGATGCAACAGCCTTTGTCCTAGTAGGAAGGGCATAATATCTTGCCTGGCCTCCCCCTGTAGGGCGACCTCTACCTGTTCGACCTCTACCTCTAACTGGCTGTGCAGGTGGAGTGGCAACTGGTGCAGTATTCATAGCCTGGGAAGCCTGAGGGCCCTGTGGAATAGGTAGGGCCTGAGAAATCTGTGGAGGTACACCCCTCCTAAATCTGGGGCAATCCCTCATAATATGACGAGTGTCACCATACTCAAAACAAGACCTCGGAGGTCGTGGCTGCTGGGACTGGCTCGGGCCTGATCGACTAGACTGCCCGCTGAAAGCACCCCGTACAAGAGGTACAATAGACACCGGCGGTGCATAATATGGAACCTGAGGCCTGGGAGTAGCTGGAATACCAGTGAAAGCTGGAAGAGCTAAATAAATAGGACGGCTCACATAACCTCTACCATGACGGGCTGCAACTGAGGCACGAGAATTATTATATGTGCCAGAATCTCGGGGTCTCTTAGCTTCCCTCTCTTCCCTCTCCCGAGTATGCATACCTTCCAATCTCCTAGCAATTGACACCACCTGTTAGTATGTGATGTCCATCTATAGCTCTCGGGCCATACTGAATCAGATACTAGGGTGGAGACCATCAATAAATCTACGAACCCGCTCTCAAATAGTAGCAACTAAGGCTGGTGCATGCCTAGACAACTCACTAAATCGGACCACATACTTTGACACGGTCATAGAACCCTAGCGCAACTGCTCAAACTATGCGCGCCATACATCTCTAAGACTCCGAGGAACATACTCCCTTAAGAACATATCTGAAAATTAAGTCCAAGTGAGTGAAGATGCCTTAGCGGGACTATCCAACTCATATGCCCGCCACCACTGGTAGGCTGCTCCTCTAAACTGGAATGTCGTGAAAGAAACCCAAATGGAATCCATAATACCCATAGTACGAAGGATACACTGACATTCCTCCAGAAAACCCTGAGCATCCTCTGAAGCTAAACCACTGAAAGTGGGAGGGTGGTATTTCTTGTACCTCTCGAGCCTGAGCTGCTCCCCCTCTGAAACTGTTGTCCTAATCTCAGGCCGAACTGTGACAACTGGCTGCACTGGTATAACCCCGGGGGCATGTCAACTTGGGCTCGTGGCTCTGGAGTATGGGCGGCGGGAGTCTGTGCTCCTCCCCCGGCCTGAGATGTGGCAGGAGCAAGTGGAATTAATCCTGCCTGAGCTAGAGTGCCAAACACGCTCAAAAACTGGGCAAGAGTCTCCTGAAGTGCAGGAGTAGTAACAGGCATCTCAGGTGCCTGTTATTCAACTGGAGCTACTGGTGGCTCTGGTGCAACAGCTCGTGCAGGTGCTCTGGCTGCACCACGTGATCTTCTTCGGCCTCGGCCCTGACCCCAACCTCTTGCGGCTCCAACAGGGGGCGCGAATGTCTGATCATCGGATTCAGTTGTGCGTGTCCTCACCATCTGTGAGAGAATAGAAAGACAATGGTTTAAAATTTTGAAGTCAACAAATACGCATGATAAGGAATCAAAGAAGTGAATATTTTCTAACAGTTCCATAGCCTCTCGAAGATAAGTACAGACGTCTCCATACCGATCCGCAAGACTCTACTAAACCTGCTTGTGACTCATAATATCTATGAACCTAGAGCTCTGATACCAACTTGTCACGACCCCAAATTCCCTCTGTAGGATGTCGTGATGGCACATAGTCTCTAAGACTAGGTAAGCCTATCAATGCGGAATAAAAATAGAAATCTGAAACTTTAAATAATTGCAACTCCCAAAACCTGGTAGAAATAAGTCACAAGCTTCAAAGAATTTTATCCTTAATGTCTCTATATATATCAAGGTCTAAAGAAAATAAGGAAGCAACATAATAATGATAGATGGGGACTCCGGGGTCTGCGGACGCTGGCAGATATACCTCGAAGTTTCCGTGTACAGGTAGCTCACTGATGTCGGGGCTGGTAAGGAGTACCTGGATCTGCAAAAAAAGATGTGCAGAAGCGTAGTATAAGTACACCACAGTGGTACCCAGTAAGTGCCAAGCCTAACCTCGGTAGAGTAGTGACGAGGTCAGGTCAGGCCCTACTGGAAAATAATAATTGTATGGTAAAATATTTAACAATATAATAAAATAAAATAAAAATAGAAATGAATCAAGTAGCATGTCACCATTTAATTACACAAAATAATGGCAAATAATATCTCGTGGAATCAAAACAGAATTCCTTTCAACTTTAAGAAAATCACAATAAATAATCAAAGGCAACTGCGGCCATAAATCAATATCAACAAGGGCACTCCCGAGGTACCGCCTCGTAGTCCCAAATCATAAATAAATTCACAATATCTCATTTCCTTATATCACCGCGGGAGCCTTCATAATTTATTTTAAAGAAAATATTTTTTCCGAAATAGCATCCCGCGTTTTAGCCATTCTTATCACACCACATGACTTTTAGTAGTTTTTTCCACTAGCCACGCGTATCAAGCCACCCTTATCTCACCGCATGCGTTTCAATACCCAAACCTTATATCACCGCATGCGTATCAATATCACAATATATCACAATTTGCATCTCAAGTGCCCAAATATTTCAATTTGCCAAAATAAATCAACAACAATATTTTTTCATAATAAAGGGCTCATGGCTCATGCCAAAATAATTTAACAATAATATTTTTCCACAATAAAGAGCTCACGGCTCATGCCAAAATAATTCAACAATATTATTTTTCCATAATAAAGGGCTCACGACTCATGCCAAAATAATTCATATTAAAAATATTTAATTTAAAAAAAATCAACTTCAAATAATGCACAGAATAAAAGAAACCAAGTTTCAACAGGTAAAACAATTAGCAGAAAAAGGTCAAGCAACTTTAAAATATAAACATTAAATCAATGATGAAGAATATATCAGAATAAAATAGTTTAATTAATGCGCAATAGTGATCTACATAATTTAAAACATAATCTTTCACATTTAGCCCGTGTACACACTCGTCACCTCATATATATGACTTTCAACACATTACAATTTATCACTTCAATACCAATCCTAGGGGAGATTTCCCCCACACAAGGTTAGACAAGTCACTTATCTCGACTTGCTCCAATTTAACCAAGTACTATGCTTTTCCTCGATTTTTCGAATCCGATTAACTCGTATCTAGTCATAATTAATTCGATACAGTCAACAAAAATTATAGAATCAATTCCATAAGAAAATACTATATTTTTCAATAAAATCCGAAATTAACTCAAAAATGGCCTGTGGGGCCCACATCTCGGAATCCGGCGAAAGTTACAAAATATGAACGCCCATTCAACCACGAGTCCAACCATACTATTTTTACTAAAATCCGATATCAACTTGACTTCAAAATCTCAAATTCTCATTTTGAAATCCCTAGGCCCCAAATCCTCTAATTTCATCTCAAAAACATGTAATCTATTCAAAATATTCAATGATAATCCAATATAATTGACTAAAAATGATCACATGTGACTTACCTCAAGATTTCCCGTGATTTCTCGCTCAAAAATCGCCTCACCTGCTTTTGGAAATGTCAAAAATGACAAAATTTCTCGGACCTTTCTGTTTTGTACACTGCCTAGTGCTTTCGCACTTGCGGACAAAATTCTTACACCTGCGGTCTCGCATCTACGAAAATTAGTCAGCCCAGCTGCCTTCGCATCTGCGAGCCTTGGACCGCATATGCGCCTTCGCAGGTGCGGAAAATTCCATCGTGCCTGCCCGTACATGCGCCCTTCCTCACGCTTCTGCAGAACATGAGCCGCATCTGCGGCATCGCACCTGCGGCCAATTTCTCGCAGATATGATTACACCAGAAGATAGAAATTTTTCCCAGATTTCTTCTAAGTCCGAATTTGATCCGTTAACCATTCGAAACTCACCCGAGATCCTCAGGACCTTAACCAAATATACCAACATGTCCTAAAACGTTATACGAACTTGCTCGCACGATCAAATTGCCCAAATAACACCTAAAACTATGAATCAGACCCCAAATCAAAGAAAATTTCCAAGAAAACTTTAAAACTTATATTTTCACAACCGGACAACCGAATCACATCAAATCAACTCCGTTTCTCACCAAATTTGGCAGACAAGTCATAAATATTATAGTGGACCTATACCTGGCTCCGAAACTAAAATACGGACCCGGTGTAAATAAATCCAACAGCAGTAAATTCTTAAAAAATCATTAAACTTTCAAACTTTTAATATTTCATCAAAATTCCATATCTCGGGTTAGGGACCTCAGAATTTGATTTCGGGCATACGTCCAAGTCCCAAATCACGATATGGACCTATCGAAACTGTCAAAATACCAATCCTAGTCCATTTGCTCAAAATGTTAACCAAAGTCAACTCAGTTGAGTTTTAAAGCTCTAATTCACATTTTAATCCATTTTTAACATAAAAACTTTTCGAAAAATTTTACGAACTGCACACGCAAGTTGAGTAATGATAAATAGTGCTCTTTGAGGTTTTAGAACACAGATTTAATTGTTAACTTTAAAGATTACATTTTGGGTCAGCACAAGAAATCTTTCTTTATTAGTTTTGCAGTTATTCACATTTTTATGCATGTTAGGAATATCATAAATCAAGAAAATCATAAAAAATAATTTTCAGATCTTAATCTCATAGCATTCTAGATTTTAAATTGCATGTTAGAATTTAATTATATTGTTAAATGCATTAGTTAAATACATAAAATCATAAAGTGCATTCTTAGGTTGGTTAATTAATTAATTAGTTGCATTAGTCCATCATTAGGTAAAATAGATAAATAGGCTAGCCACACAAAAAATGGGATTTAAATTAAAATTTGAGTCTAAAGTGGCCAACATTGCAAAATACAAAGAAAGAAGAAAAAAGTGTTGTCCAAAATTGGGCCAATTTCCAAATGGCCCAGTTGCCTATATTTTCCCCCCAATTTCGCCTTAGCCCAGCAACCTGGTCCGACGACTCACATACCCAACCCGCTTGGCCCAATTCTCTCCTCATTAAAACGTAAACCTATCTCTCATTCTCACACACACCAGAGATCGGACCTTCCCCCGTTTGAAAACCCTAGCCGCCGAGCATGAAGAACAGACCCCTTCCAAAAACCGATAAAACCTAGCCGCCTCCTAAGTCCCCTCTCTAATATCACTGATCTCTCACTATCACATCTGGATACACACACGAAATTCATCATCTGATATTCTCACAAACACACACAAAATAGCTAGAAAGCAAGCTTGAAGTTCAAAAATTCGAGATCTAGAAAACCAAAAAAAAGAGAATGAAAAATCTGAAAAAAGAAGAAGGAAGAACAGTAGAGTTTTGATAGGATGTTTCGGATTCAAATAATTCAAAATCAAAGCTGTGGTTGTTTGCTGTTGATTTCGAGTTGATTTGCCTGGGTTCAAAATTTCCTTCCTCTGGTTCGGGGCTGTTTTTGCTGTTCATCACTGTTGAACTTCACCAATTAGGAGTTCTAGGCTTTTATTTGGTTTTTGTGCTGCTGTTTCCCAGCTATAGGTATGTAAATCCTCACTTGTCCTTTATTTCAAATTTTAGGATAAAACTTTATTGTATTCCTGCTGAGTTCGTGCTGATTTAGATCTGGCTCGCCTAAGCCTCAAATTCTGTTTGTTTCTCTCTTTTTTGATCAATAACTAATGCTGAATGTGCTTCCATTAAAGGTTTAAGTGTTAGTGAGCTATCGATTAGAAATGAGTAATTTGAAAGTTTGTTTAGTGCTCTTGTGAATCTATAAAGGCTGGTTGAAATCCATTTAACTTCATGTGGGTATTTGTGTTGGAGGTTGTGTCTGGCAGATTTAAACATCATTCAAGTTGTTTGAATCATTCAGTTATTCCCTGTGGTTATTGTAGAAGCTGCTGAATTTTGGAATTCATCTTATAATGGCATTGAGGGTATTGATTGATATAGTGGTTGTATATGTGGCTTGTCTTGTTTTTGGTTAATACGTATTGATCTCAAATTTGCAATTACTTAAAACTTCCTCCCTATGAGTAGTATATTGTGATTTATGAATGCACTGTTCAATTAATTTAATTCAAGCTAATTCTATAATTCTTGGTATGTCCATGGTAAGAATTTGGTAAATACCTATCATGTTCAGTCATTTGGCCGTAAACAACATGCTGGATATATTAATCTCTTGCACCTAATTCTATATGGATTATGGAAATCTTAGAATTATCCAGGCCACGAAAGATGAGCCTTGGCTTAACCTCTTGAACCAATATGGCTGCTACGTCCTCTTTTATTAATGAAATTTCTTAAAATTCTAGCTTTCATTTAGGTTCAAGTAATGGAGTCCGCTGGGAATCTCAAACACCTTACTAAGCCTTGAACATCTCTGGTGATTTGGTCATCACATTTAGTCCATAATCTTAACTTTCATATGTGATCCCAACTTAGAAAATGAACAACCATGAATGCGCTAGCATGCTTTAGGCACGACTTATTTAATTATCGTGGCTATGTACATGTTCGCGTGACATAGTTGTGATCTACAAGTTTAAAGGCAAAGTACGCGTTCGCGTGACTTGACAAACTAATTTCTTAATATTAATAAAGCATGATAAATTGTATACACGTACGCGTGACATGATTTTAGTGCCCAAAATAAAGCAGATTTACACACATGTAATCCGTTTTCAAAGATAAATCCATAAGCGCCATAATTAAAAGATGTAAAAAGGGTAAATATACATAGGTTCTAAAACTAAGTAATTAAATAAATTGATTAAGCTAGGTATGATTAAAGCGACCGTGCTAAAATTACGGAATCCGGGAATGCCTACCACCTTCTCCCGAGTTAACAGAATTTCTTACCCGGTCTTCTAGTTTTCGTAGACTTTAAAACAGAGTCAAATGTCCTCGATTTGGGATTTTAAAATAAATCGGTGACTTGCGACACCATGACAATTATTCCAAGTGGCGACTATGAAATTAAATAAATAATCTTGTTTCGAATAATGTCACTTTAATTGGAAAAACTCCCATATCCCTTCGGGAAAAAAGAGGTGTGATAGCTCTGGCGACTCTACTGGGGGAAAGAACCCAGAATCTTTAGTTCACGGTTCAGAATTCGAGCTTGTAATGTGATCTATACTTGATTTTCTTGATTATTGATATTACTGTGTTTGTGGGCCTAATGTGCTAATTGCCGCTCATTTACCGTTTTGATATTATTTGAATTGTATAAACTGTCTTCTTATGCCTCCCTTCTGAGTCTTCTGAAACTATGGTGCACACGTACGCGTGGTCCACTTTTCTGTTAGAGGTCATACCAAATAGAACGAGGTTGGATCAGCAACTAGGCCGGGTAGACTTTCGTGCTCCGGGTACATTGCCCCTACCTCGGCTCGAGCTGTCCGCTTGGGTAAGCTAGGTCTAAAATAGTCCGCCCAGGATTTTAAACTTACAATAACATATCCTCATGCCGGATCTCTAGTAGGAACTTTTATTTACATCAGTTGCATTTGACTTTGGTGACTCAACACAAGGGTTGGGTCCGTCTAGGACAGGTGTACCCCAAATTAAAAGACCATCGTGATGCATCTTACGTGCTACTTGCGCATCTGTTTGTTTCGGCTCGCATGTTGACTGGCTTCTAGAATAGGGAAATAAAATCAAAAGAAAAAGAAATAAAGAAAAAGAAAAAATAATAATAAAAAAAAGAGTGAGAGTTAGGTATTTGAAAAATTCCGAAACATTGCCAAAAATTTTGAAAAAAAAAGAAAGAAAATAAGCCAGTATTTTCGAAACGTCATGTTTCCTTTGTTCCGTCAAAACTGACCGAACTACTCGGGTCACATTCTCACCGGATATGAGATACGTACGCAAACCTCATCGGTTCCGGCCCCCAATTTTTAAAATCCAAAAATAAATACTTTTCTTTAATTCCTCTTCAGAAGTAATTCCTTAGAAAATTCAAAAACAAAAAAGAAAAAAAAGGATTTTAAACCCAAAAAATATTTTCCTTCTTTCCAAAGTCTTTCATATGTTAAAATAAATAAATAAATAAATAAAAATAAATCAATCAAAAATCAAAATCCAAAATATAAGTTTTCTTCATTTTGAAGTATTTTTCCCGAAAATGCAAAAAGAAATCAGAAACAAAAATCTAAAAAATATTCTTTTTCTTCTTTAGAAGTCTTTCTTTAAAGTCCCTCTTTTGAAAATTTAGAGGCAACATTCAAAATCCAAAAATATTTTTTTTCTTCTTAATAAAAAAAGACATAACGAATGGAAATTCAATAAAAATATTTTCTTTTTACTTTTGAAATTCCCAAAGTTCAAAACAAAAGAAAAAGAATTTTTAGAAGTCTTTCATTCAAAAACAAATCAATCAAAATCCAAAAAAATATGTTTTTCCGTTCTTTAGAAATCTTTCGCCTAGAAATTCAAAAACAAAATAACTAATACAAATCAAAATCCAAAAAATATTTTCTTGCTTCTTTAGAAGTCTTTCTTTCAAACATTTCAAAAAAAAATCAAAATATTAAAAAAAGAGCCAAAAATATTTTCTTTCTTCTTTTAAAGCCTTTCTTTCAAAAATTCCAAATAAAAATAAATAAATAAATAAATAAAACGAAATTCAAAAAAAATATGTTTTTCTTTCTCTAAAAACTTTCATGGTCTGAGTTTTATAAAAGTAAACCAAAAAAAAGAGTTAGCTTATTTACTCCATTCTCGATCTTCCTGAACTACGTAATGATCTGATTCATTGGCGTCATGATACGTTGACAATCCCCATCGGATTCGATCATAGCTATAAAATTATTTGAGTGAGAAATAAACTAAAAAAAATTGAGTGAAAAAGAAATAAAAGAGTGAAAAAGAATAAGGAAAAAAAAGAGAGTGACAATAAAAATAAAAGAGTGACAAAAACAAAAAGACAAAAAGAGTGCAAAAAATAAAAGAGCGACAGAAACAAAATGGGAAAATTAAGAGTGATTAAAGAGAGGCAGAAATGAAAGAAAAGAGGGGTTAGTTAAGGCCGGGATGAAACATGCAACCGTTCAAACACATAGTAGAAGTGTTTAACTGTTTAGGTGCATTGCATCCCAACGTACGATTTCCTATCTGTTAAGCGTCTCAAATCTAACAAGGTTGTTGGGTGTGCAAATTAGCCAGGTTTTGTTCAGGTGGTTGGTTTTGTTGGTAATCTGGCTTCCCATCCTTACTTCACAAGATCCAAAGGAAATGTTCCTATGGCCTCCAAAAGCCATCTACCAATTATCGATCGTGAGGATAGCCCAGCACCAGCTATTCCACAACCAGAATCAGCAGCTGCTGAAGAGAATATGATGTTGTGTCTTCGCATATTGGAAATTTGGGACGCCTGGTCTAATGGTAGGGAACTGCCAAGTGCAATCCCTGGGTTCCCTGAGATGATCCCCAGGTTAGGTGAAGCTACCAATGCCCCTGTGCCCAACCCGTTCATCCCATGCGGGTACCCTCCAATGCCGTTTAACGGCCCCAGAATGCCTTCTGTGGTTCGCTCCCAGGCGCTGGCTTCAAAGGCACCGCCAGCAATGTTCTCTGCAGCACCAGTCTACACCACAGCACAACCAACTTTACCACGGCCGTATGTTGAGCCTCCAATGTTCACCTTTCAGGGTCCACAGTTTCAAACAGAAATAACATATGTGACCCCATACTCATTTACTCAACCTCCGCAATGTGACTTCTCGGTGGGGCAAGAAAAGGTTGTCAAGAATCCCGAGCAAGAGGAAATGGCTCGAAAGATGAAGAGCTTGGAATAAAGTTTGAAAAACATGCAAGGTCTGAGTGGCCAAAAGAGTGTCTCTTACTCCGGCCTGTATATGTTTCCCTATGTTCACTTGCCGGCTGGTTTCAAAACAACAAAATTTGAAAAGTACGACGGGCACGGAGACCCAATCGCTCATATGAAACGATACTGTAACCAGCTGAGGGGTGTTGATGGAAGAGAGGAGCTGCTAATGGCCTATTTTGGAGAAAGCCTCACCGGAATTGCTTTCGAGTGGTATATGGATCAAGAAATTACCCATTGGCATGTGTGGGACGATCTGGCTCGAGATTTTATCTGCCAGTTCTAGTATAATATGGACATCGCTCCCGACAGGAACTTTTTGTCCAATTTGAAAAAGAAAACCGCGGAAAATTTCCGCAAATATGCTGTCAAATGGCGTGAGAAAACTTCTAGGGTAAAGCCTCAAATGGACAAAGCAGAAATGGTTGTTGTCTTTCTACAGGCCCAAGAGGCAGACTACTTCCAGAACATGATGTCCGCTATGGGTAAGCCGTTCGCTGAGGCTATCAAGATTGGGGAAATGGTTGAAAACGGTTTAAAAACAGGTCGAATCTTGAGTCATGCTGCTTTTAAGGCCACATCACAGGCTTCTCAGAATGGTTCGGAGGGTTTGATGAACAGAAATGGGAGAGAAGAGGGAGCCATGATGGCTTCGAGCTCGAGGAAGGCCCGCAGGTCATTCAGCCTATCATATGTGTTTCCTAAGGCCCCACCACACAATTATCCCCTTCAATATGTTGCTTATGATGTGGCACCGCCTCCCTACGTGGTGATGAACGCGCAACCTTACACGCAGCCATAATATTATACACAAAACCGAGCTCCACCTCCCAGAAATGCTCTTTCTTACCAAGCTCCATATAATCCCCAACCAAATGATCCCCAATATAATCCTCGCCCAAGAGAGCCTTTTAAAAAGAATCAGTTCACCCCTATTGATGAATCATACTCGAGCTTGTTCCAAAAGCTAATCGGGCTAGGTCTGCTGCAGCCAGTGGCCCCGAACCGGCCGAACCCCGAGTCCCCCTCGCACCGAGCTGATGCTAGATGTGAATACCACTCTAGAGCAGTGAGACATAGTACGGAGAACTGTTGAACCCTAAAGAGGGCAGTTGGAGACTTGATTAAAGCCGAAAGAATCATTTTCTAGGACGAGGAGGCTCCAGATGAGACGAGCAATCCCTTGCTTGCTCACAACAATGGGCCAGTAGTCGAAATGATTAGTGAAGATGAGATATTTGATCCGGCACTGAAGGCCATTGCAACCATTGCCGAGATAGAAGAAAAGCCAAAAAATGGTCGCTAAGCTTGAAAGTTCCCCATCAGACGGGAGTCTCGGTAGACAGTCTTGCTATCCTTTCTGCGTTCGGATTATTTTAGGGTGTGATCCGGATGTTTTACTTTATTGTCTTACTTTCCGATGTAAACCCTTCTATCTTTAAAATTCAAAAAAAAAAAACAAAAAAAAAAAACAAATGAAATGAATATTTCATTGTCCAGGACTGTCTCTTTTCTTAATCTTATCACTTTTCTTATTCTCTTTTCAGTTCTGTTAATGCAGATTTCAATAACATGACATGCTTGCGGACTTCATGTCCAGATCCTAAAATGCTGTCAGACTTTAAAATAATGAATCAAGAGTCAGAATGCAATGAAGATAAGTTTAAGAAAATAAAATAAAGAATCGGAATAGCTAAAGGAAAATTGGCTCCAGATTGGAAAGATCCATACATGGTAACGAGAGTACTGCCAAAAGAGAGCATTGTACCTATGAAACATCAAAGGAAATATCCCTGAAATAACTGTCAATGCAAATGCAGTCAAAAGGTACTATGTTGGATCCTCTATATAGCATTAATGTTCTCCATTTGGGATGAAGAAGGCTTTCTTTCTCACTATCCAAATATTTAACCCTTTGCAAACCCTTTGAGCCGGCTCCCATTCTTTGATTACCCTCTTTGGAACCTGGAAGTTATTATTGAAAAAGAATGATTGAAAATTGAAAAAACAAAAGAAGAGAAGAAAAAAAAATACAAAAAATAAAAAAATAAAAAAAAGAAGGAAGAAAAAATACAGAAAGATATTGAAAAGAAAAATGAAAAAAAAAAGAAGAGGAAAAAGGAAAGGAAAAAAGAAAGAGAAAAAAAAAACAAAATAGAAGAAAAATAAAAAGAAAATAAAATAAAAAAAGGGTTCCTTGAACTACGTTCGACTTGATTCCGAAAGGATACGTAGGCGGCCTCTCTCTAGGGTTCAGTCACACCAAAATAAAAATTCACATTCCCCAAAAGTGAAACTGGGGCAAATGATATAATGGTTTGGCAATGTTTTCGCCTGAAATGTTCTAAAGTTGTAATTTAGTCCAAATCCTTTTTACCCAAATCCTTTTCAAGTCCTTCCGATCAATCAACGAGAATGTTCACAATTAGAGGATACAATCACTTGGTTTTGATGCAACCAAAATTAGAGAAATAAAATGAGAGAGTCTTATTGGTGAAAACCCTGACGGGCACCGCAAGGCGATGGTAAGCAGAGAAATTGAAAATGAGAGAGTCTTGTTAGTGAAAACTCGCAAAGAGTAAGGCGATGGTGAGAAGAGAAATGAGAGAGTTCAGTTAGTGAAAACCCATAAAGGGCGCCACTGATCGTAAAGAGGATCCTCATAGTCACTGGCACTGACACAGTCCTGGGCAAGGTCTCTCGGTTTCGAGGCAAATGTTGTGATGAATATCTGAGAGCCGGATGGTTCACACAGATCAGGCATCCAGTTAAAAAGGTATGTCATGTTCATTGAAGTCCGCATGTACTCTAGATAAGTCCTTCTTTCTCTTCCCCGAAATGGACACCTCTTGTCTAAATTCATTATCCATTCCATTGTTTGTTTTTCTTTGAATCCCTTTCGGTCTAACTCTGTTCCAAACTAAGGCAAAGAAGGGATAGCAAGACTGATTTATAGGGTTCTCATTTGATACAAGCCAATATGCCAAAGGGCACCCAGCCTCGGCAGGGGCATCAAGTCGACTCCGACTGGCAATGATGGTCGATGACTCGAAGTCAAAGACTCTTGAAATAAGAAAAGCAAAGTCAAATACCCACAAAGGCAAAATAAAGTTGAAAAGATAAGTCCCACGTGGCTAACCGTCTTGGCAAAGTTTGAAAAGCTAAAGGTTCCCCAACGCTCTGAAGTTAAATTTAGAGGAAAGAAGTGAAAAGCCTACAAAGGCAAAATAAAGCTGAAAAAGGTTAAGTCCCACGCGACCAACCGTCATGGTAAAGTTTTAGAAAAGCCAAGGGTTCTCCAGAGCCAGAAATGAAGTCGGTGTTCAGGGAACAACCAGTTGCAGTTGAAAGTACCATCAAAGAAGACGGGCCGAGATCAAGTGACTGAAGCACTCAAGACCGCAAAACCAACCACCATTTCAAACTGACAAATTGTTCTTTGTTTGAACTACAGGAAACAGGTGTAATTCAAAGCAACCTTGCAAGAAGCAGGTGCAACCAAAAAGAAAATCATGCGGAGACTGAAATAACTCTGCAGCAACAAACATTCCAAAAAGGGAAGTCTTTTTCAAATTCTTTCCCGTATTTACTCATTCTCTATAAAAAAAAAAAAGGAAACAAAAACATTAAAATGATGAAAAAAAAAAAGAAAAAAAAAGAGAAAGTTCAAAATCATGGTAGTATAGGGTACACCAATCCCTAGTTGCGTTTTCCAACATAGGGTTTCCACTCCCCAGTTGATGATATTATAGACATAGGGTCTCCACTCCCTAGTCTCATTTCCAACATAAGGTCTCCACTCCCTAGTTGATGATGTTTTTAGACATAGGGTCTCCACTCCCTAGTCTGCTTTTCCAACATAGGGTCTCCACTCCCTAGTTGATATTTTTAGACATAGGATCTCCACTCCCTAGTCGCTTTTCCAACATAGGATCTCCACTCCCTAGTTGATGGTTTTTGGACATAGAGTCTCCACTCCCTAGTTTGCTTTTCTAACGTATGGTCTCCACTCCCTAGTTGATATTTTTAGACATAGGGTCTTCACTCCCTAGTTGCTTTTCCAACATAGGGTCTCCACTCCTTAGTTGATGATGTTTTTAGACATAGGGTCTCTACTCCCTAGTCTGCTTTTCCAACATAAGGTCTCCATTCCCTAGTTGATATTTTTAGACAAAAGGTCTCCACTTCCTAGTCGATTTTCCAACATATGATCTCCACTCCCTAGTTGATGATTATTTTAGACATAGGGTCTCCACTCCCTAGTCCCTTTTATAACATAGGGTCTCCACTCCCTAGTCCCTTTTATAACATAGGGTCTCCACTCCCTAGTTAATGGTTTTATTTTAGACATAGGGTCTTCACTCCCTAGTCGCTTTTCCAACATAGGGTCTCCACTCCCTAGTTGATTTTGTTTCAGACATAGGGTCTCCACTCCCTAGTTGATTTTATTTTAGACATAGGGTTTCCACTCCCTAGTCTCTTTTCTAATATAGGGTCTCCAGTCCATAGGTAATTTTATTTTAGATATAGAGTCTCTACTCCCTAGTCTCTTTTCCAACATAGGGTCTCTACTCCCTAGTTGATTTTGTTTTAGACATAGTATCTCCACTTCCTAGTCGGTTTTTCAACCCAGGGTCTCCACTCCCTAGTTGCTTTCATTTTAGACATAGGGTCTCCATTCCCTAGTCTCTGTTTTTTCAGGGTACACCAATCCCGACTTTTATTGCTTTCAATAATGAAGTAGTATAGAGCTTTTGTTACAAATAACTCATGAAATTATTCTAGTGAAAACTGGGGCAGAAAATTTCGTCCGTTCATTTGTTTTGGTTCCTGAGCAAGTTATACCTCGAGGCGCAAGGATCGAGACGACCAAAAAGAGGTCTCAATCCGGAATAAAAGAAAAAAAAAATGAATCCAAAATGCATAAGTGGAGAAAAGATGTGGACTGCTCAAGACATGACTGAAGTCGCAAGCTTTGCATGTCCCGTCTTGATCCGAGAAAGCCGAAGAAAAATGACTAGCAGCTTCAGGTGGCAAGCATCAAGGTTCAGATTAGAGTCTGTGTGAAGAACCATCCAATACTCAAGATCAAGTTCCAAAAGACTTATAGATAGGAATCTTGTAAGTCGTAGCTGATAAGCTTAGTTAGTCTTTTTCATTTTTGACTTTGGTGTAATAAGGAGTTTAGCAAGCAGTAACAGCAACAACAGCAGTGAAATCACAGCTTCTCGGTAGTCCCAGCTACCAAAACTTCCAGAACTACACTGACTTGATTCCATTATAGTCAAGGATATGTAGGCAACCTCCGAAACAAGGTTCAGTCAAATATTTTCAAAGTGCTTCCAAATGGAGTGTCTAACGGGCAAAAATTGCTCATAGTTGCTCACTTTATCTTTGCCCGAAAACTCTTCATGTTTTTGAGCAAAGAGGGGTAGCTGTGAGCACTTAATTTTTGCTCCAATGCAAATTACTCCTTAAAAATAATCCAAAAATGATTTTAATTATTTTTATGAATTTTAGAAGTCTTCTTTATTTGTTTTGCAGTTATTCACATTTTTATACATGTTAGGAATATCATAAATCAAGAAAATCATAAAAAATAATTTTCAGATCTTAATCTCATAGCATTCTCGATTTTAAATTGCATGTTAGAATTTAATTACATTGTTAAATGCATTAGTTAAATACATAAAATCACAAAGTGCATTCTTAGGTTGGTTAATTAATTAATTAGTTGCATTAGTCCATCATTAGATAAAATAGATAAATAGGCTAGCCACACAAAAAATGGGATTTAAATTAAAATTTGAGTCTAAAGTGGCCAACATTGCAAAATACAAAGAAATAAGAAAAGAGGGTTGTCCAAAATTGGGCCAATTTCCAAACGGCCCAGTTGCCTCTATTTTCCCCCCAATTTTGCCCTAGCCCAGCAACCTGGTCCAACGACCCACATACCCAACCCGCTTGGCCCAATTCTCTCCTCATTAAAACCTAAACCTATCTTTCATTCTCACACACACTAGAGATAGGACCTTCCCCCATTTGAAAACCCTAGCCGCCGAGCATGAAGAACAGACCCCCTCCAAAAACCAAAAAAAACTAGCTGCCTCCTAAGTTCCCTCTCTAATCTCACTGATCTCTCACTATCATATCTGGATACACACACGAAATCCATCATCTGATATTCTCACAAACACACACGAAATAGCTAGAAAGCAAGCTTGAAATTCAAAAATCCGAGATCTAGAAAACCAAAAAAAAAGAGAATGAAAAATCTGATAAAAGAAGAAGGAAGAACAGTAGAGTTTTGATAGGATGTTTCAGATTCAAATAATTCAAAATCAAAGATGTGGTTGTTTGCTGTTGATTTCGAGTTCATTTACGTGAGTTCGAAATTTCCTTCCTATGGTTCGGGACTGTTTTTGCGGTTCATCACTGTTGAACTTCACCAATTAGGAGTTCTAGGCTTTTATTTGGTTTTTGTGATGTTGTTTCCCTGCTTTAGGTATGTAAATCCTCACTTGTCCTTTATTTCGAATTTTAGGATAAAACTTTGTTGTATTCCTGCTGAGTTCGTGCTGATTTAGATCTGGCTCGCCTAAGCCTCAAATTCTGTTTGTTTATCTCTTTTCTGATCAATAACTAATGTTGAATGTGCTTCTATTAAAGGTTCAAGTGTTAGTGAGCTATCAATTAGAATTTAGTAGTTTGAAAGTTTGTTTAGTGCTCTTGTGAATCTATGAAGGCTGGTTGAAATTCATTTAACTTCATATGGGTATTTGTGTTGGAGGTCATGTCTGGCAGATTTAAATATCATTCAAGTTGTTTGAATCATTCAGTTATTCCCTGTGGTTATTGTAGAAGCTGCTGAATTTTGAAATTCATCTTATAATAACATGAGGGTTCATGATTAATTATTTGCAATGTTACGGCATGTATTTCTAATTTCAGTAGCTATTGATCTCAAATTTGCAATTAATTAAAACTTCCTCCCTATGAGTAGTATATTGTGATTTATGAATGCACTGTTCAATTAATTTAGTTCAAGCTAATGCTATCATTTTTGGTATGTCCATGGTAAGAATTTGGTAAATACCTATTATGTTTAGTCATTTGGCCGTAAACAACATATTGGATATATTAATCTCTTGCGCCTAATTCTATATGGATTATGGAAATCTTAGAATTATCCAGACCACGAAAGATGAGCCTTGGCATAACCTTTTGAACCAATATGGTTGCTACGTCCTCTTTTATTAATGAAATTTCTTAAAATGCTAGCTTTCATTTAGGTTCAAGTAATGGAGTCCGCTGGGAATCTCAAACACCTTACTAAGCCTTGAACATCTCTGGTGATTTGGTCATCACATTTAGTCCATAATCTTAACTTTCACATGTGATCCCAACTTAGGAAATGAAATGTGCTAGCATACTTTAGGCGCGACTTATTTAATTATCGTAGCTATGTACACGTTCGCGTGACATAGTTGTGATCTATAAGTTTAAAGGCAAAGTACGCGTTCACGCGACTTGACAAACTAATTTCTTAATATTAATAAAGTGTGATAAATTTTGTACACGTACGCGTGACATGATTTTAGCTCCCCAAATAAAGCGAATTTACACACATGTAATCCATTTTCAAAGATAAATCTATAAGCGCCATAATTAAAAGCTATAAAAAGGGTAAATATACATAGGTTCTAAAACTAAGTAATTAAACAAATTTATTAAGCCAGGTATGATTAAAGCTATCATGCTAAAACTACGAAATCTGGGAATGCCTAACACCTTCTCCCGGATTAACAGAATTCCTTACCCAGTCTTCTAGTTTTCGCAGACTTTAAAACAGAGTCAAATTTTCTTAATTTGGGATTTTAAAATAAACCGGTGACTTATGACACCATAACAATTATTCCAAGTGTCGACTCTGAAATTAAATAAATAATCTTGTTTCGAATAATGTCACTTTAATTGAAAAAACTCCCCTATCCCTTCGGGAAAAATGAGGTGTGACAACACCAGACTTTTAGCTTGAGTGCATGCCGACAAGTTCTTTGCACAATTCGAACTTATCTCTTGGTACCACCTTGGTCAGCATATTTGCGGGATTCTCAATTGTAGAAATCTTCAAAACTTTTAAAGATTCATTCTCTACCATTTCTCGAATCCAGTGATATCTCACGTCAATATGTTTGGTCCTTGCATGGTACATGGAGTTCTTGCTAAGGTCAATTGTACTTTGACTATCACAATAGACGACATACTCCTTCTGATGCAATCCAAGCTCTTGAAGGAACCGTTTCAACCATATCATCTCCTTTCCAGCTTCAGTAGCGGCAATATACTCTACTTCAGTTGTAGAGAGTGCGACACACTTCTGTAACCTTGACTACCATGATATAGCTCCCCCTGAAAATGTAAACAAATATCCAATAGTGAATTTTCTGTTATCAATGTCACCTGCCATATCAGTATCTATATAGCCCTTCAATATTGGATCAGATCCTTCGAAGCACAAACAATCTCCCGTGGTACCTCTCAGGTACCTGAGTATCCACTTAACTTCTTCCCAGTGTTCTTTTCTAGGATTTTCAAGAAACCTGCTGACAACACCAACTGCGTGAGCAATATCAGGTATAGTGCATACCATTGAATACATCAAACTTCCGATGGTAGAGGAATAAGGAACTTTGGTCATGATTTCCTTTTCCTTTATTGTTGTAGGACACATCTTCTTGTTTAACTTCAGATGACTAGCAAGAGGTGTGCTGACTGGCTTAGAATTCTTCATGTTGAAGTGTTCTAGTACACGTTCAATGTACTTCTCTTGAGACAACCACAACTTTCTGCTTGTTCTCTCTCGAACTATCTTCATACCCAGAATTTGTTGTGCTGGGCCCAAGTCCTTCATATCAAATGACTTGGACAAATCTCCATTCAACTTTGCGATCAGCCCCTTGTTCTTTCCTCCAATTAACATGTCATCCACATAAAACAACAAAATAATAAAGTTGTTGTCAGAAATTTTTTTGAAGTATACACATAGATCAGAATATGTCTTTGTGTAAGTTTGACTTTTCATGAATGAGTCAAACTTCTTGTACCACTGCCTTGGTGTCTGTTTCAACCCATAAAGACTCTTATTCAGTTTGCACACCATGTGTTTCCTTTCAGCTACTTCAAATCCTTCTAGATGCTCCATATAGATCTCCTCTTCCAAATCTCCGTGAAGAAATGCAGTTTTCATGTCCAACTGCTTCACTTCAAGATCTAGGCTAGCTGCTAGGCTCAAGATTGTTCGAATATAAGTCATTTTCACAACATGTGAGAAAATTTTGTCAAAATCAATACCTTTCTTCTGCTCGAAGCCTTTTACCACCAATCGAGCTTTGTATCTGACCAACTTGCCATTTCTATCTTTCTTGAGTTTAAAGACCCATTTGTATTTGAGTGGTCTTTTACCCTTTAGAAGTTCAACCAGCTTGTACGTGCCATTTTTCTGTAGAGATTCTATCTTTTCTTACATGGCTTTCATCCAATGGTTATTTTCTGGATGGGACAGCACCTCCTTAAGACTTTTGGGTTCCCCTTCAACACTGATGAGGATATACTCTGTGAAAGGGTACCTACATGACTCTACCCTTGGCCTCTCTGATCTTCTCAGAGGTTGGCGTTGTTCTTCTTCCTGAGTGGGGTGCTCCACTTGCTCGACACCATCATCGAGTTGCTCCTCCTGCTCAATAACCTCATCAGGTTGCTCCCCCTGCTCGGCAAACCTCATCGGTCATACTTTCTGTACATGTGGGATAGTTAGAAGAAGAAGAAATGGTAACAAGGTTAGGGATTATACCATTCTTTGTCTTCTCTGATTGATCATCTACAGCTCCAACTTCAATTTCTCGAAAGATTACATCTCTGCTTCTAATGATCTTTTTTTTATAGGATCCCACAATCTGTACCCGAACTCTTCATCTCCATACCCGATGAATATGAATGGAACAAATTTATCATCCAACTTTGTTCTCTGCTCCTTTGGTACATGTGCAAAAGCTTTGCAACCGAACACTTTTAGATGTGAGTAGGACACTTCCTTGTTGGTCCAAAATCTCTCTGGGTTGTCAAACTCCAATGGAACTTATGGACTCCTATTGATTAGGCAATAGGCTGTCTGAACTGTTTCACCCCAGAATGACTGTCGTCAGTTTAGCCATTTTGAGCATGCTTCTCACCTTCTCAACAATGGTGCAGTTCATCCTCTCGGCTACGCCATTGTGCTGTGGGGTTCCAGGAACTGTCTTTTCATGCCCGATCCCATGACTTGAACAATACTCTTCAAATTCCCTTGAAGTGTACTCACCTCCTTTGTCACTTCGGAGACGCTTTAGCTTTTGGCCTGTCCCCCTTTCCACCAGAGCATGAAACTTCTAGAAAACTTGAAACACCTGATCTTTGGTTTTCAAAATATAAACCCATAATTTTCGTGAAGCATCATCAATAAAAGTAACAAAATATGTGTTACTGCCCATCAATTCAATTTTTATTGGACCACAAATATCAGAATATACCAAATTAAGTATATTCAATTTTCTTTTAGATGATGTGTGAAATGAGACTCTATGCTGCTTACCAAATAAACAGTAGTCACAAGGTTTTACCGTTGTACTTTTGGCATAAGAAATGAGTGATTTCTTGGCAAGAATCTACAATCCCTTCTCGCTCATATGACCCATTCTTTTGTGTCACAAATCTGCAGAAATCTCATTTTGTGCCGCGTTCAATTCACCTTGGCATATTTCTGCATTTATCCTGTACAACGTGCCACGAGCAACTCCCTTTGCAATTACCAATGATCCTTTGGTGAGTCTCCACTTTTGATTTGCAAAATAGTTCTCGTATCCATCTCGATCTAAAGCAATTTCCGAGATCAAGTTCATCCGCAAATCAGGTACATGTTGCACGTCCTTTAGAACCAATGTACATCCGACATTTGTCTTGATACAAATGTCACTAATCCCCGCAATCATTGAGTAACTTGTGTTACCCATTCTCACAGTGCCTAAATCACCTGCTACATATCTACAAAAAAGATATCTTACCGGTGTGGCATGGTAAGATGCTGCTGTATCAACCACCCATTCCGACTCTGGACCTGACAAGTGCATGCATTCCTCTTCTTCATTTATAAAGAGGACAACATTATCATTGTTTTGCACTATGGCGGTTGTGTTGTTGTCATTATTCTGGCCACTGCTTTCACCTTTGCCCTTCCTTGGATTTGGGCAATCTCTTTTGAAGTGACCTGGTTGATCACAATTGTAGAAATTTCTGGCATTTGATTTGGATCAGTTCTTAGACTTCCCACGAGCTCCGGATCTACCATAGTTGCTCGAACTCCTTTGATAACTCCTGCCTCTACCTTATGTGATGAGAGCATGTCCTTGATTTTCAGGCTTCTTTCTCATCTTCTCATTGAGTAGAAGAGCCGATGTGACATCTTTCAACTCAATGGTAGACTTACCGTGCAGGATGGTTGTTGCCAGATTATCGTACGAAGATGGTAACGAGTTCAATAGCAAGATGGCTTTATCTTCTTCCTCGATTTTCACTTCGAGATTGGCGAGCTGTGTGATTAGTCTGTTAAACATATTTAAATATGACAAAAAATTCGTACCTTCACCCATATGTAGGGCGTAGAGCTGCTTCTTCAGGTACAATTTATTTGTCAGCGTTTTGGACATGTATAGGCTTTCCAACCTTGTCCAAATACCACATGCGATGTCTTCATTAATGATGTTATTTACCACATCATCTGATAAGTGCAACCTGATTGCACTAGCAGCTTTTTCATCCAAGTCAGCCCAATCCTCAGCTTTCATGGTATCGGCTTTTTGGCATCAGCATCTAGTACCTTGTGTAATCCTTGTTGGATGAGCATATCCCTCATCCTTCTTTACCATGTTGAGAAATCGCTATCTCCGTTAAATTTTGCTACCTCGTACTTTACTCCGGATATTTTTTATTTTTCACCGAATATAGTACTACCGACAGTGAATATTATTTCTATGAACGAGCTGAACTTGTGCTCTGGTACCAGTTGTTGGGAACAAATCCCCCTACATAAATAATATTCACGGTAATAAAATCGAAATAATAACGTAGCACCGAGATACGGTAATAAACAAGAATAAAAGAGTGACAACGATACCAAGATTTTTACATAGAAAATTCTTTTGAATAAGAGAAAAATCACGACCCCGAAATGAGCAACTGATATCACTATAGCAAAGAATTTTACACTTTGTAGGTCCGAGTAAAATACTCCAAAGACCACTACAATACTTAAAAGAAATAACCTTCTTTTGATATTCTCACCTCACTACAATATCGCTTACTCTCTATTTTTCTCAAATACTATTTTCTTATACCCTATGTAAAACCTCACTCTTTCTTTGCTAACTCTCAGATATATTTTACTCTTGGTGTATTACATGAGCGTAATTTGCAGTGCAAATTGGTTGCCATCTCTACAACTTTCTCTTGAAATCGTTAGATTCCCTTTCTTTTCTTTTTTCGATCACATGGGTGTGGACCCCATCAACTTTATGATCTTGCAGTTCCTTTTTCAAGAATGTTCACAGCAAGTAAACCAGTTGATGTTAATCCCGTTTCCATATGCTATGAAAACCAGAGAAATCGTCCCTCGGAAAATAATTAGGTAGAATCGCAACGAAGAGAACTTTGGCTTTAAAAGGAAATGTAAGTGAGCGATATATAAGCCAGAACTTCTCTATTCAACCTTTTATTGTTGATAAGTAGTAGTTACTTGGGAGAAAAAATTAGAACAAGACAGTAATATGCACGTATTATCGCATCACAGCAGCAGCTATTGTGCAACATAAACATCATCTGCAATTCTCTAACTATAACAATCTGCAACTTGCTCTGATTTGAGAAATCAGTTATCTGCACCAGCAAGAGCACTAAAGTGATGATCAGAGGTTATGTACATCCATCCATCATTTCTGCTCTTCAGTAGCATAAAGCTTTTTGATCTCTTCAACGTCATCATAACTACCAAGGAATATAGGAGCGCGTTCGTGTATCTTCTTTGGAACTAGGTCAAGTGCCTGTATAATAACATTAATTACTATTATAAGTTTCACATTCTAATTCGAAAACCAAAGCTCTTCGCTTTCCCTGTGTTCATAGAGATGAGAGTATGAATCCAGTTGCAATCTCAGATATGTTCTATTACAGTAATATTTTTTCTTTCTACTATTGTAGGTATTCTTAATCTAACTAAATTCAGAAAAATAAACAGACGTCAACATCTAAAGCTATAATGAACTGGAAAAAGAATATCAGGTCAACGACATTTTCAGTTTCTTCAGCAAAGGATTACTGGTCTAAACTTGATGTTTCTGTTATACGTTATACTGTGACCAAAGACTCAGAAATATTACCCTCTGCTTCCCGGTAAATGATTGGCCTCCTGCTTGTTCCATCAGAAATGACATGGGAAATACTTCGTATAGAACCCTGTTTAGTAAAATTCATTTGTAAAGCTTTCAGAAAGTTATTGCTCAGGGAATGCTTCAATTACTCAGAAGATGCGTATAACTTTACCTCAGCTTCCCATTGGGGCTTTTCTTATCTGCTGGATACAAGAAGATACCACCATAGAGTAATGTACGATGAACATCAGCAACCATGCTGCGAGTTAAGAGTCCAGATTTGTATAAGTTGATTAACAATATGTTCATTCTCATTTTTTTTCCTCCATGAAAACAAGAGTTACTCTATACAGCATTAACAAATTCAATGACATAGGCAAATTACAAGAAACAACTTTGTCTGCATTTCATCATGGCTATCAAGCACGGCTCTAAGCATAAGCAAATTGAAATTAGAACCAACGTCAAACCCATTATCACTTAACAGAATCCAATTAACTCTTTGCATGTAATGGTCGAAATAGAAGGATTCATTTAATAAGAAATCCAACAAAAATACTCCATTTAACCCTGTCTGCAGATGTAATATGAACCTTTAACATTTGAATATTTCAACCGTAGATGACTTGTAAGAATTCTAGAATGATCAAGCAATGATTCCTATAATTATAGTTATTACTGCCTAGCATGTCAAGAAACAAAAAATGAATTCAAGATTCTATGGATTTAGATTGTAGGTAGGTGAATTGGTTCATACAAGACACTGCAACAAGATAACCTCAGCATATAGAGAAATTTCAATTACCTTCCAATATATCTCAAAGATTTTGGTGAAGAACCATCGGTGGGGTACTTGCAATTCTGCACATATCTGGGATTAAAAGAAAAGTAGGACATCATGAACAACAGAACAAGAGAAACAAGCTTAGCTTTCTATTGCAGTCTATTAAACGTACTTGGTTGTTGGACCATCCCAGTTCTTGGCATTCCCTTCATTTACTGAATAGATCTTCCCTTTCTTAGGAATCTGCAAGTAAAAGCAAAATTAAAACCATGTTTACCGGAAATATAGTACTCCTAGGAAATATTCCAAAGAAATTACAGAAAAAATTAAATAGGAAAAGCATAGTTGGAATTTGAAGAGGTAAAATTTACAAAATCTGAACAAGCTTGAGAATCTTTGATGTAAAACAAAGAGATCGAAGAACTAGATATTTTAACTTAAATTTGAGATAAACTCAAAGCTCAAAAAGGACATAGACCGTCAGAAATGCTAAACCAATCTTATGTTAGACCGTTCGTATTACTAACAGACTGCACTGAAAGCTCATTATGTGTGGTTCAAAAACCATTCAAATATTCAGCAACCGGAGAGAAGTCGATAGACTATTTAAAACACACCTAAACTTAAAAAAGACTTGGGGTATCTTGATAGGATTTTGTAAACTTGTCTATAAATTGATTAGGACTTTTGTCCATACAAATTATGTCCTTTCTCTTGAGTACTGAAGACATGATCAAGATTAAGAGTCAACGACAAGTTTTACGTTCAACATAGATCTAAGGGGCAAAGTAACAATGGTACCTTGATGTCAGGATGAGTTAGAATGAACTCGCCAAGAGAGGGATCAAGGGTAAAACCATTAACTCCAGATCCAGTGCTCAAAACTAGCTGCAAATAACCGAACTCGGAAAATCTTATTACTTGTATTTCCAACTCATCATTGTCTTCAAAGAATTGCGATCACAACATAAGAGTATAAAATTTGTTTGTCGGTGTATATAAAATTTCAAATTATATTAAACTTAAATGTGAGCACCATACCGTACAAGAACTTCCATACATGCAGTATCCAGCAGCTAACATGTTCTTCCCAGGTTGCAAGACATCATCTAGTGTTGGTTCATGACCATCTTTGATCATGTAAATCCCAAAGATCTAGACAAATAATGAGACATATTATTCATTGTGATGTAAAAGAGGATGTAGTAGTGGAAAGCCAGTAAAAACAATTTAGATATTGCTTAAACCAGAATCATACCGTTCCAATAGAAACGCCACAATCGATGTTCGAGGATCCATCAAGAGGATCAAAAACTACACAGTATCTGTTGTTAAAACAGCATCGACGGGTTAGATCTCAAAACATAATGACAAATGTCAAACTACAGAGAACAATAGCACTCACTTTCCACGTTTAGCTGGCTCCACAAATGTAGCCTCTTCGTCTTCTTCAGAGACAAGAATGCACTACATAATTTGACATCTTTTAGATTAACATCATTACATATTTTTCTAGAGTGCATTAATAAAATGAGTGTCTCGATTCTTACTGTTCGGCCACTGCTAACCAAAGCCTTGATAAATACTTCATTTGAGAGTACATCCAGTTTCTTTTGATCTTCTCCCTACAGTTAGAAATCAAAAGCAGAGTAATTCCAAAGTACAAATGGATTCTGATAAGAAACGAAGAGTTCATCAGAATACTATAAGGGCAGCATCTGCATGAACTTGCCTGCACATTCGTTTCACCGGCAAGCCCTAAGAGTTTGGCCAGACCTGCCTGAAAAGATGTATCCATGTGTAAAATATATCAATATAGGAAATAAAGGGAAAAACAAAACAAGGTAGAATACATGAACTACACAAAAACAGATTTATTCTACTGAAGCTTCTTCTGCCTTTTATATCTTTGTAGGTCTATCCATCAGTACCTACAGTCAATTATGGTTTCTTGCAACTAATTTGTTTCCTCCATTCAATGGGGATGCTAAAAGACAAATAAATTAACGGTACTATGAGAAAAGGTTTAAATATAGCCTTCGTTATACTTTGGGTCCAAATATACTCCTGCCTTAATACTATTGGTTCAAATATATCCTGCTTCTGTTAAGTTTGTTCAAGGTAGACATTCATTCCTACGTGGCGCTGATATTTGATGAGGTGGATGCCACATGGCATGTTATCTCAGCGCCACTAATCCGTATATAAAAGACTAAAATTTGAAATACAATATTTTTCATGGTAGCGATAATGAAGACAATAGTGGTGGAGAGGAAGGGAAATTTTAGTGGTTGGAAAAAAATAGAAGGGAGGGGAAAAATAGGTTAGGAGCGCTGAGGTGTCAAGTCATGTGACATCAGTGTCACATAGGATTGGATGTCCACTTCGGACAAACTTAACAGAAAAGTGATATTTGAATCAATAGTATAACGACATGGGTATATTTGGACTCAAAATATAACGAAAGGTACATTTAAATTTTTTCTGATATACATGGGTATATTTGGCCATTTTCCGATAAATTAACCACAGAAAAGTTTAGGCTTTTCAGAATGAATTTGTTGCATATTTCTCAATGGTTTTACCAGCAGTTCCAGTTCAAACTACAGAAACAAGTTAGACTTTTCTCATTTTGTAATGATGCCCACATTGGATTATAATTTAGCTGTACTGGTCAAAGACATGAAATTGCCGTGAATGTATGATAACAAAAATTTGATTCTATAGAAATTAGAACATGTAAATTTTCATTTCCATAGAGTAATTACAACATGTATCGACTAAGTATAGCTATCGTGCTTCACAGCAAACTAACTATTCATACACAACATTCCATAAAATTACTCAAATATATCATGATAAGGAAAGTATGTATGATGAGAATTCCGAAAATGGATTGAGAGACGTGCAAAAGCGCCACACACACACATGAAACAAATATAGTAAAGATCCTAAAACAAAGACGCCACCTTTCTCAACAAAAAAATGAAAAGAAAAATACATAAAACAAAAAAAATAATGGGACCTTGTTAACAGCAGTGCAGACGAACTTGCAACCAAGAACAATGTGACTGAGCAAGATAGAGAAGTCACCACGGGATTCAGGATGTTTACTCTGCTCATTCAACACAAACCTCGTTATGGTCATCAAATCAGTCCTATGTGCATCCGCCGAGTGATCCATTGCTAGCTCTTCTTGATTTTCCGGCAACTCGCCGTATTAAATATATTGTAATATGCTATACTAAGAAATTGGGCACGCTGCTCAATGCTGATATATAGTACTCCGTACTAACTGAAGCTGAAGAAGAAGTAAAAAAGGAGAAAGATATGGGGCTATCTGATTAGGATGACACGTGGAAAGAGGAGAGCGATGCATGTGATTAGTGGTTGGCACTAAGATAATGCAATTCTTCGTCCGCATGCTTATTCTTTCTTCTTCCTTTGTTTCTATCGATCTTCATTATCGACGTCACATATTTCGTGGACTTCAAGGACTTATCCTTTAAATTTTACTTGATCAACCCCCCCGCCCCCCCCCCCCCCAAAAAAAAAGATTTAGATATTTATTATCGCCTCTATTATTCTTCACAATACATGCCGATAAAGGCTTAAACATATATATGAGGATAAATATCTCTCTCGTTGAAGTTAAACCTCTTGATCTATGTAATAGGTTAGTATAAGATATTGATTTTATATTAAAGGTCAAATCCCCGTATGCTAATGATCAATCTATATCTATCTATATTTTATTATAAAAGCACAAATATTAAAACATTAAATATTGAATGACGAAAATATCCTCAAAATATTACTCGACTTTTATACCCTTTGAAACCTAAATTAATTTTAAAAGGAATCACCCCTAAAGGATGAAATCGTAATATTACTGATCGTGTAATACTAATTACACTTGGACAATAACTTCGAATAAAGAATCCGCATGTCCTAATTCTGAATTATTAGAAGAAAAGGCACAAGAAGAGAGAAAAACCTAATCAGTCAAAATTATGTCCCACAAAGCAGTTGAAGTGGCATAAAATTAAATGAACATATACCAAGATACTGTTCACAAAGAAATAGGCAAGATATGATAAAGACACAAAGTTGTACATCTCTGTGCTACAAAAAAAATACTATCTAATTTAACTAAATCGATAATCTTTGTGAATTCAACCGGTGTGAAATCATTTTAAATTCAAGTACTATATACTGCAATAATATTGATTTTTAGTATTTAAATTATTGAACTTTATCCATGTAAATTATATTATAATGTAATATATTTAATTTATTGCTCATATAAATATTTGATTGAAGATTTACGTGTAACACTAATATACATTAAACATTATTTTTCTTCTAGTGAATATTTATTGGCCATTGACTATACTTGTTTTTGGAGGGTTGGCCAACGAACCAACCCTATGAGGCTAGCTATGACTAATCCACGAGGACTCCAAGAATCGGATAAATACCTTCAAACAAACGCTCTTTAATAGAAAAAATATAAATAGAGGCAATAAAAATAGTAAAATGTTATAAAAAATTTAATATTTGTAAAGATGTTTATTTAAGTTGGTATTAAGGATACAAGTCTATGCTTTGAAGTTTTATTTTTCGGTTTAGATAGTAGAGTTATGACGGTAAAATATCAAGTCACAACAAATTAAAGGAGACAGTTAAGTTAAGGATGAGTTAAAGATTGCTTTGGAAAGTAGGTATTGACATAATCAATGAAATTTAGACAGTTATTAACATCTTATGAAAGCAAATCTAGATTGATGTATTTACAATTCAAAAAGAAAAGAATCGAACTAAGTCTAGTCAACTGTAGCAAATTGGTGGAAATACATGAAATTCGTGTCGACGTTACGTTACCTGTCAGCTTCCAAAATTCCCAAAATTCCGTAGATATCATAATTTTAATATCTCATAATTAGGCATTCTTTGATTTCTCAAATATTTAGATAAACATAATTTCTTGATGTATGCTGATGCAATGCATTGTTGGACAGATAATGGTGCATGTTAGTTAACGTCGAAATAAAGCTATAACATTGAACACCTCCAAGAAAGTAGACCATTCTTTTTCTTCTCTTTTGATCAATGACTTAAGAGCAACTACCAATCTCGAAAATTTTGCATATCCAAATCATCTCACCTGTGCAAATATATATAGCTCTGGCGCATTTAACTAGAATCTCTTTGAATTCATCTTAAAACTTTTGACAAAAAAAATTGAGAGAAAAGCGTGCCTACACTTATATAAAAAATTAGACTATATAGTCGTTATAAAACTATAAAAGTCGTAATAAATTTTTTTTTTCATGACTTTCTAAAGGGCATTGAGAATAGTGCGATTACCATAACAGTGGGTATGCTTTTGTGACAATTTAAGTAGTCACTTTTGTAATGACTCGGAGCCTGTTTGGATGGGCTTAATTTAACTTCTGAAAGTGTTTGACAATCAAAAAAAGGGTTTTAAAAAAGTTAAAATCTGCTTTAAAAAAGTCAAAACCAACAAGTTGGATAAACCCAACTTTTTCGAAATTGGCTTAAAAGCCATATTGTTTTGACCAAAAATATTACATTGTTATCCCTTATAATTTTCTTAATCTCGAAATTACCCCTCAGTAGAAAACCCTAAAACATACATTTTTTTCTTTTCTCCATTCTTGTTGCCGCCTCTGCTTTCTTCTTCCATAACTTTCCCCAACTTCATTATATTCTGAATCTTTATTAGTTAGAGGAACAAATTATTTTTCTTTCCTCTTCTGGCATTTTCTTTAGGTGTTTGCAGCATTTGTCTTCAGATGCGCCATACTTCTGCTCATTGCTCCTTTTGATTTGAAGCTCTTGTTGGTGAGCTGGATTGTCTACTTAAGAGTCATTACTTGCTCTTTTGAGTTTTATTTTTCTTTTCTTTTTGGAGCAATACCCAAAATGGCTGGTCGGATAGATGCTTCGGACCAAAAAGAAAATGAGAAAGCTATAGATTCTTAATTTGTGTAGTTGCCCAATTTACTCCATTTATATATGCTCTTTCATATGGTTTAAGACTTAAGACTCCAATTTGTATGACATCATTTCTTTATTAGTCCGTACAAAAATAAGTTTGAAATTTATGGAAGTTTACTTGATTGAAAGTGGTAAAAAAGGAGCATTCAAGAATTATGTAATCAATTAGATTGAACTTAAATTAAAATATAAATTATTTGTATTAATTTAAAATTAAATATATTATAGTAATTAGCTCATTTATAATGTTAACAGCTTTAAGGATATATTTTTTTTGTCTTTTTAACAGAAAAAAGTGCTTACCAGCACTTGTTTACCAAACACTTCAACGCATTTTTTAAGGTTCAGCAATTTTATCCAAACATGTAACTGTTTATTTATAAAACAAGCCCCAGCACTTAAAAGCTGCTTTTAAGCACTTATTTTTAAAAGCTATATTTTTCCTGCTAATTCAAACGGGCTCTTAAGTTGCCACAAAAAATGGTTAAAGCTGCCACAAAAAAATCATAGACGAAATTGTTCTAAAGATCGTCCTGAAAATGCATGAAATCATTATTTTTCATGATATTTTTTCGTCATTACTAGTATGTTATTTTTCGTGATTATTATTAAGAACGTTGTCATAAAAACTTTTTTTGTTCGAGCAATTGTGAAGGATTATTATTCGTGTCGACCTGTTAACCCATTTCTTATAGTGACTTTTGACTCCAAATTCCTATTTTCATCCATCTTTATATAAAATATTCATGAATAACCTAGTATCAGGGAGAAGCTTTAGAAGGATGACTAGAAAAATAGAGAGAAATTTTGCCCGTGATCTTCATCAGGAATTCGTGGCAACAAAACTATCTCCCACCACCCTCTAGAACCATGCCTTTGGGAATTAAGATGGTGTTTGAATAAACTTATAAGCTGGTGTAGTGGTGACAAAATAGATTGATTAAAAAAAATAATGTGGTGACAACATGGATTGATTAAAAAAAATAATTACTTATTTATATTATCTACTAAAATATGTTAATTTTTATATATGGGTCAAATATGAATAAGATCTATATTATCTACTTAAAAACCGGATAAGTGGTGGATAACCGATGAATTTTATTTTGCATGCAAAGATTTACACTGATAGCCAGTAAATCCAAACCCCAGAAATATCCGCCAATCATATATTTTTTTGCCTTGATAGTGTTGCCTAAAGGTGCTAGTTGGCATATTCATTTGTAATGTTCTTGATGAAGATATTTCCTGGTAACGTTATCTTATTTATTTCCGTTTTATCAATTTATGCTCTCACATCACCATTTTTCCGGACAAGAATTTTTTTCATTTTAAGTGACATTATTGAAATAAGATTAATTATTTTAATTTTAAGAGTCGTTACTTGGGATAATTATTTAAGATATCCCAAGTCATCGTTTACTTTAAATCAAGGAACTTTTTGACTCTGTTAAAGTCTGCGAAACACAGAAGATCGGGTAAGAAATTATATTAACCCGCAAAAAAGTTTGAGGCACTCCTGGATTTCGTAATTTTAGCACGATCGCTTTACAATTACACCTAGCTTAATTATCTGATTACTACATATTTTAAACATGTGTGCATTTTAAATATTTATCGCTCTTAATTGTATCTTTTAAATCATTCTAATATTTATGGAGTTATTTTAAACAAGTTATGATGTCGTACACTTATCGTTTTATACATGTCGTAAATCGCGCCACGTGAAACGGGGTAAAATTAAAAAATAGCCAGATTTATAAGTGGTAATTGAAAAATAGTCACAGTTTCAAAAGTAATCGAAATTTAGTCACTTTTAATGTAAAGATAAATCTGAACGAAAACACTATTCAAAATCCGAAAAATATTCCAGCATAATATACTGGAGTTCGAATTTTTTACATGTGAACTTCTAGCATAATATACTGGGTTCCAGCATAATAACTGGAGTTCCGGTATATTATGATAGAGTTCCAGTATAAATATATTGGAACTCCATCATAATATACTGGAGTTCCAGCATAATATACTGGTCTGGCATAATATGCTAGAAGTTCATACACAGGTGCTCCAATCTCCAGTATATTATGCTGGAACTTTACGTGTTGCAGCAAAATAGTGGCTATTTTTTAATGACATTGCAAACGCTTGCTTTTTTCAATTACCAGCCCAAAAACTGGCTAGCCCGTACTATTTTTACTGTGAAACGCACCCGCAATTTACGACATATTGATTTTATGATTCTTTGAAGTTGGGGTCAAGTCACGCGAACGTGCACTTGAGTTTGGGATTACGTGTCATAATTATGCCATGAGAGCCGTATCCATAACCATGACGAAAAATTAATTAAAGCGTGCCTAAAGCAACTACGAGTGGTTCATGAATTATTTATTTTTCCTAAGTTCGGGGTCGTTTGTGAAGGACCGGAGTTATGGAATGATTTATTGTGGACAAACTACAAAATTGATTAAGTTAGTTTGGAGTTGTTATCGTTGGTTAGTGAAACGGGAAATTGGTTGAGGTAATTATGTTTGGGCCTAACAAAGCGTTTGGCAATACTTACCGCACCACTATCTTATTAATATGGATCAAAGAAAGTGGGTAAATGAGCTCAGGCGAAAGGCCCACACCCTAGATTGGTGCATTACTGAGGCCCACTCATGAACAGCAGCTGCCTAATGGGACCTGGAAGTTGCCGGGGTGGGAGAAATTTAAAAATAGTTAGATTTACAAGTGGTAATTGAAAAATAGTTATAGTTTCAAAAGTAATCAAAATTTAGCTACTTTTCATGTAAAGATAAATTTGAACGAAAACACTGTTCAAAATTCAAAAAATATTCCAGCATAATATATTGGAGTTCCAGTATAATATACCGGTCCAGCATAATATGCTGGAAGTTCATACATAGGTGCTACAATCTCCAGTATATTATGCTGAAACTTTCCGCGTGTTAGAGTTCCAGCATAATATGCTGGAAGTTCATACACAAGTGCACCAATCTCCAGTATATTATGCTGGACCGATCCGCGTTGCAGCAAAATAGTAGCTATTTTTCAATGACATTGCAAACGCTTACTTTTTTCAATTATCAGTCCGAAAACTGACTAGTCCGTGCTATTTTTAGCTTCAGGGCATGAGCTTCAGAGTCTATTTGACTCTCTAAGCTAATTCAACGTATTGGGATAATGGCACAAGTAAATCAGTTCTGGCCTCTATTGAGGCCCATCATGTCCAAACATTGCATTTCATTCGTCTCTATCAACAGTGAAAAAAACGTGCATTTGCTTAACACTTACGGCATCTTCAACCCTCCCCATTTCTCCCTAATATGGGCATTTTTTGTCATAATGGGGCTCCAATGCTCCTTCATTTTTGCCCCCAAAATGGAAATGAATAGTATTACCTCAAATATAGAATGACACTATTCATCTCATCAATTACTATTCATCCTTATATTATTATTATTTTTATTATTTAACTCTTTTAATTTATCTCTTTATATATACCTAATTATGTTTATGTAATATCTTTATAATATTAATTTTATATCTTAACTTTGGTGTATAATTTTGATAAATTAATTTTCGTACATTTATTATTTTTATGTAAAATTGTAAGTTAATCGTGACCCACGTTCGCCACAGAAGAAATATTTCGCGATGAAACAAGAATTATGTCGAAAAGATGTTGAACGTACATTCGGAGTTTTTCAAGCTCGTTTCGGAATTGTGTCAGGGCCATCACATTTTTGGAGAAAAGAAGTGTTACATGATATAATAACTACATGTATTATACTGCACAACATGATAATAGAGGATGAACGTGATCTTAATACACCAATTCAAGATGATTGGGAATGTCCACCTCCAAAGGTAGTAGATGAAAATCACCGATTTGAGCAATTTTTAGCTCGACACAAAAAAAAAATTAAGGACAAAGATGCTCATTTTACACTTCGTAATACATTAATAGATTATTTATGGGAGCATACTAGAGATGAAAGTTGCATATTTATGTAATATTTAATATGAATTTTACCATAATGTAATATGTATTTAATTATCTTGTATCTCAATGATTTCACTTTTATTTGAATTAACCATTAATATATATATAATCTATAATATTTATTTACAAATTATATTATTTAAAAATTTATGGTATAAAATAATTTTATATTGAATTATATGTGATGAATATGGAAAAAAGAAAAAAGATAGAATTTCTTTAATAGAAATAGGAAAATAAAATTTAAATAAAAATAATAATATAATATTGAAGAGAGAAGAATATAAAATGGAATATTCTTTTTTTGGAGTTTAAAATGGAGTAATGGTTGGAGTAACTTTACCCTATTTTGGAGGAGAAAATGGAGGCAAGGGTTGGAGATGGCCTAACAATACTAGTTTGAACCGTTTTTATAAAGCAATGCACTCATGAATAAAAAGATGAACTACTCATATCGAGGAAACTTCATATTACAACTAAATGGTTAAAGATTTAGTGTTTCAACGATTGGAATTAATATCACAAACCATACTTGTCATGAATGACCAATTCTTAAACTCTGCGCTTTAACAGAGTTAAAGGATTTAACTAAACTGATTTGAAAAAATTAACTAATAACCAATTTCAAATGATCAAAATCACAATTAATTATATACAACCCAATACGAAATGAATTACATGTATAACCACAGATATTATCTCGAATTAACTACAAATTTCCAGTTAATGAGATCAACTGCAGAGACAGTGATAATCCACCAGTACGTGCGATCTTCTAAGCTGATTCTTAATTTGCAATCACAAGCGCAAAGCTGTTATCAACAAATCACTAAACACTTCAAGTTACTTCCAGAACTTCATAACCCCAATAGATTCTCTAGTGGTCATGCTATAATCTCAATTAACTCTTGACACTAGAAGTCATATGAACAAACTAAAGTTCAAATTTATTACAAATTAGAACTAGTACATGAATGACGGCAATTAAATAAGCTGAATCTGTGACATGGCCTTTCAAACACTTGAACAAATTCAACTCAGAATTTTCAGCTTACAAAGACAGTTATAAGCAGATCATAGCAGAACAAACACATGTAAATAAATCTGGTAATCAATCACAATGAATACACAAAATTAAACATGGATACATCAGGTATTTCAAATCTTCATTTATACATTCAACGAAGAAGTACATGCGTGCCGTCACATACCTAGCAGCAGAAAAACAGTAGAAGAAATTGACCAAATAAAGGTCATAACTGAAGAAAATGATGAAATCAGCTACAATCGACAACAAACAGCAGCAGAGTCAGTAAATAACTTCAATTTACGATCCAGAAACATCTTGAAGATCCCAGAAATTATCGAAGTAAAATAGTAGAAATCAGAATAGCATTTGATCTTTTTTTTGGGTTTTTTGGAGCTTTTGTTTAGCAGATCTGGAGTTTGAATTTTAAAAATTCCAGGCTGTTGCTATGAATGCCTAAGTGCGTGTGTGAGTGGAGGTGAGAGTGAATGAGGGTAGAAAGTGTGAGGGAAGATTCTCTTTTATAACCAATTTTCAGGGCTGCTCCCTTGAGTTTTCTTTTTTACTTGCCTCAAATTTAACGGGTATGCCTGTCAAACAAAGCTGGCCCAACTTTTACAAAGAAAACCAAACAGACCATATGGTTACAAATCTGGCCACCATCATGCCCACAACGATCAAAGTTAACAATTTAAACAAACTTAGAACGATTGCAATGAAAACCCAATTAAGCATGCAATTAACTGATCGAAAACTGGAATTAAAATAATCATTGACTAAACTATATGAATTTAAGAAGTCAACGGACAGAAGAAGAAATTACCAACAGGAGTATCAAACGCCGGCGAAGAGGATTGCGGACAGTGACGGCCACGAAGAAAAATGATGAGGCAAATAAAATTTACCACCGGGAACAAACGAGACGACTTCTGCGTGGGTTACCCGACCCTCAAAGGTCTTTCTTCTAAGAGATTCTTCTTAGATATGAAATCAAGAGGAATCATCTTGGTAGAAAGACTTATGAGATTCAGGTGAAACTCAAAATAACAGGGTTAAAGAAAGAGGAAAGAGACGAGGGGGATAAAAAGTTTCTGGCCGGTCAAAGGCGATTTGACCGGCCTCCGGCGACCACCAATCGACCTAAAACTAAAATCAATCGACAGCTTATGCAAAAAGCCATTGATTGATATAAGTTTCAGTGACAAATTGGTCGGAATGGAACCAGAGAAGAAAAGAGGCGATTTTGGATTTTGATGATTTCTCAGATCCACTATCGTGGAGTTTGTGTAGATTTTTGGGGAAGGCGATGATAGATTAGGAATGAGGAGAGGATGAGGAGTGTACGGTAAAAATTTGGGGACGATTGGAGGTGACCCGCCGCCGTGGGGCGATCCGGCAGCGGTCAACGAGGTGGTGGCAAAGCGGTGCTCGGCGGCGGAGTCGATTTCCTGCCGCCCAGGATTTGAATTGGGGGTGAGATTAGGTTTAATTTGTAAAGATTGAAACTTTAACCTCAATATTATTAAAAGAGAGCAAACACCAAAACGACGTAGTTCTGTCACAAGACTACGCCGTTTAGGTGGCCTGAGGGTAGGGCTGTGTGGACCGGGTTGTGGGGTAGACTGCGAATGGGGGTTAAACAGGGTTTGGGCCTATGACCTTAGCCCAATTTTGAAATTGAAATGCATCAACAAACCTCTTTTCTTTTCCCTTCTTTCTCAAATTAAGCATTTCCCTCTCTTTCAATTTTAACCACTTAGTTTACCACTCTATTTTGTACTCAATCTTTGTAGAATCACACCAATTGTCTGCGTTATCTAATAACTAATTACTTCATTAATTGATTTTTTACAAGTTAACAAAAGAAACTAACTAATTAGACCTACAATTACTAAAATGCAAAACAACTAAATGTATTTTGTGATTCCGTATTTTATAAATGCAACTAACATGCAACTAAATGCTAATGATGCAGTTAAAAATCTAAAATTGTAAAGAGCAAAAGATAAGATATTTTTTTTGTTATTTTCATGATTTGAAATGCTACTAAATATGCTAAAAATGTAAATAAATGCCAAACAAATAAAAATAAAATAGAAGAAAATTCCTAAAATTCCATAAAGGTAATAAAATTGTTTAGGAGTATTTTAGGTATGGGTTAAAAATTATGTGTTCACATATGCATGCCAATATTTTTTCTATATTTATTTTGGGAAAATGCTTAATGAACTGCTATTTCTTCGAAGTTTTTCTTCTTCTTTTTTCGGGTTTCGAAAATTTTCTTTAAAATCCTACTTTTTTGGTCACACCAAAACCACTATTGGAGAAGATAGTTATTAAAAAGAAAAACTGCAGAAGACTATAAAATTGAATTAAGTAATAAGTGAAATATTAAGGCTCACTACTAAATGAATTAAGTAAATTTTCATGTCTCCACCCAAATTAAATTAGATAGGCCCACGTACAAAGTGAAACAGAAGTTGACTATTCTGAAAATTCTTATCAATATCCAACATTCATCTATTTAAGAAAGTAATTTGGACCTGTCAATATTCCAATCAGGCATCTATATAAGCGAAACACTACTATATGTTCTATATTCATAGATAGGTATTTGTTTACCCGAAAAACGGATAGAGTTGAATTTATACGTAGTTCTAAGGATATGTGATATAGCTTAATACAAATCGTAAGGATAAAAAGAAATATCAAATATGGACTACAAAGAATGTAAAATAAAAAAAGTTGTAAAGAAGACGATTTTTAGGACTAAGCAAGATGGATAAGTTTTTTAGGCTTAAAAGAGTAACTCTTGAATATAAGAGGATATGGTGCTTGAATTACAATGTGAGCTATGTATAAAAACTACCCTTACAGAAATGATAACCCTTCACATTTATAGTAAAGGGATCTTATTTTAAATATAATTAAAAATACTAAGTGAAAAGTACATGATAGATCAGCTTTTTCACAATTCCTGTCAAGATTCTTTCCTCTAGTGGGATTGCAACGGCTTTTGTCTGTGAGCTCGATCTTGACTCGAGCTCTCGATCTTGGCTTGAGCTTGATCCAGACTCGAGTTCTCGATCTTGGCTTAAGCTCGATTCTGACTCGGACCCTTGAATTGATTCGGAGTCAATGTTGGTCGGTCTCTGGATCATAAACTTGATAGATTTACTTTGCATCATAGTTTGATTTGGATTCGAGCTTGATAATGATATTGAACTCGACATTGATCAGCCCATCGGGTTCGAAGCTTGTTTGTACCATCTTCGAAACCCATCTCGAAGTCTCACTTCGATCGCTTATCTTTCGAACTCGATCACACGTACGAAAGCCGAAATCTATTTCGACTGTATACAGATTGTCCCCTCGTTTCTCAGGAAGAATGTGGTGAGAAACGATATGACTTTTCAATGGCTCGATCGGATTATAAACTGACGTTTCCATCGGACTCGATCATGACGCACGTGATAGTTGTCCCGTCGATTTAGTCTTTCAACACATTTAATGCATGTCAAACGGTGGTCGGCCACCGCTGATACTGAACCGCCATCGCTTAAACCTATAAATAATCCTTCATTTCATCATTTACCACTTTTAGATCTCCAATCTTCCAAATTTCCCAAGTCCCTTTTCGTATTCTCTGACTTGACCGCAAATCTGTGATTTCTCTTTGCAAAAAGCCCCTCTTAAATTTTACCAAATATTCGTCACTTTCTTCTATTCCTCACCTTTGAATTCGAAAATGGCGAAAACATCACAAATCGTTCCTCAGAAAGAGAAAGCTTCGTCTTCACCATGTGCCGCCGATGAGACACCGACAGAACCATGGCCTGAGGAGTGCATTCCTGGGGCGTGTGTTCTTACTTCTAATTTTAAGGTCGATAAAAGCTCATCGGTCCCTGGCCGATGTGAGCCAGTATCGAGGTGCATGTGTTCAATAACCGAGAAGCACCTCAAACAACTAAAGAAAGATTGCAATTGGGATAAAAAAGAAATAATAATTCCTACTTCTGACGAAGATATCACCACTTACGTGAAAGGGTTTTTGAAGGTCCTCTCGATTCCGTTATTATTGACTTCTGTCATCAATACCAAATAACCTTGGGCCAGGTCCATCCTTCTTTTTGGCGGATCGTTATCTTAATCCGATACTTTGTGAACAAAACCGAGGAGATGTCGTTCACCCTCTACCATCTTACCTGATTGTACCATCCTCGACTTTTTTGAGAAGGGTTAATAAAACTTCAGCGTCGGGCTACCAAGGCTCTGTTCTCGAGCATTGATGAGGACAGGGATCGGGGCTGGATGGGCAGGTTCGTTCGAGTGAGGACTTCAGACCTGATTCCGACCGAAAAGATGCCCTTTCTCGAGGAGTGGAATATGAAACGTAAGTGTGATCGTGTTGTTACTTCCTTATATTTTGTTCTTTCATTTCTTTTCTCATCGATCCTCTTCATTTTGTGATGCAGCGGTTCCATGGATGCCCAGAGCAATTCCCGATCTGAAGAACTGGGTATGAGCTCTTGTTTCGACCTCAACATACGTCGAGCGCTCATGGAGTGATTTGTCAAAGGGTCGGTGGGAGGCCACAAATCATGGTAAGCCCCTTTCTCATACTCTTTGATAATTCGAACGAGATGTTTTCCAAATATTTTAATAAAATTTTCCATATGCAGGTTTGGGCAAAGATGCGGTTTTGAGGCCCTTGTCCAACGAGGAAGAAACTTTGGCCTCCGTCCCAAAGCCGATGAAGGAAAATAAAAGGAAAAGAGCCTCCATTCCCGAAGATCCAAAACCGAAGAAGAGGACGGCTCGTAAGCCGAACAAGAATGCCATTCCTTTGACCGTGGAATCAGTTTTGCATCTAAGGGATGAAGAAAAAGAAGAAAATGATGGGTCCGCGCTGGCGATCCGAATGAAGAGAATCACCGATGCCCCGTCGGTAGCTAGTTCGATGAAGCTTCATGAGGCTCTACCTCGAATTGAGCATATACCAGAGAAATATTCAGGTGGAATCCCTGAATTATCGGAGATCGAAGATGCATCCCATCGGAGCCAACAGATGGAGGATATGTCTGATGGGGACCCTCTTGAATCCCTTCGAACCGAAGAGAATGCTCCAAGTGATTCATTTGGGGCAGCAGCAATCGAAGATTCGCCCACCTTCCCTGCTTTTTCCGCATAGGTGATTCGGGAAGCCCAAGCTTTGGGGGCCCTCGATCTAGACATGCCTTATGATGGAGAGGATCCCTTTCGTGACCTGTTTACCGGTATCGAGGACGTTGCTAGTACTAGTGATGAATCAGATCTTTTTCACGGGGTGCAGCAGGCTTTGAATCAGGTAAGCCTTAAAATTATTTTATCGGTACTACCTTTATGTTTACTTTTCGTTTCTAACTTCGTTTCTTGTTTCTTTGCAGGCAGCGGTAGTTCATCGAGAAGCATGTTCTCGGTCCCAAAATAAGTTGCGTCGATACAAGGCTGACCTTCGACGGGTTACTGAGGAGAGGAACTCCCTAAAACTTCTCTTAGGGCAAAGGGAAGAAGAAATAAGAGACCTCCGAGCTGAGTTGGCCAAGGCTTACCGAGATCAGACCGATCTGTCTTTCCAGGTAATGATACTTTTAAAATCCTATAGGCTTGATACCGTAACGATGGCTAATTTTTCGGTCTCATAGTTGCAGCAAAAAATTAAGATGATCGGGAAGCTTTGTGAGGAGGTCAACATGATAAAAGCGGAGTCTTTGCAGTGGAAAGAAGGTATGGACAGCTTTTCTGCAGAGAAAGAAACTGCTCGAGCCCAGTTATCATCGGCCAAAACCCAACTTTAGAGAATGAAGGAAAAAAACCCGGTTCAAGCAAGAAGAATAGATGAGCTCGAGGCTCGGTTGGCCTATGTACTTGCCAAGGCCGAATCTGATGCCGAAAAGGCAAAGGCTGATGCAGATGCACTCGTGGCCATCTATCGGGCCGATGTTGAAGCTGCCTAGGTCCAAGCAAGATAGGCAGCCGAGACCGCCAATACTCGAGCACATTGGGTCGCTGAACTTGATAAGTACCGATCTTAGAGGGAAACCCTCGATGAGATCCATGCTCGTGGTTTCGACCTCGCTGAAGAGATAAAAAGGGCCAAAGAACTCGAAGCCGATGCTGAAGCCTTGGTTTTTGATGACGATGATGATGACGATGGGAGTAAGAGCGGATCCGAGAATGGGGGGAGCCCGATAGAGAAGAGACCGCTCCTGGGGATGATCAGGAAACTTAGTCCTTAATTTACGTTGTAATCAATCATGTAAAGAATTTTGTATACAAAAACATCCCTTTTTTGCCGACTTGCTTCTGTTTTGTTTCCTGTCTTGTGAAAACTTTATTCACGCCTTATGAATGTTTTCACAAGGATTTAAACAACTTAATCAAATTTGGACTTTGTAGCCTCTATAACTGAGAGAGCGCTTACTCAAACTTGAAGTGATGTAGCCCTTAGGCTTATTAGTTGAGTTAATGATTCCAGCTCAAAGAAATATAGAATGTAGGTATAATGGTCGAGTGAGTGCTTGCTCGAACTCGAAATAAAAGTAGCATGTAGGCTTAGTAGTCGAGTGAATAATTCGAACTCGAAGTAATGTAGCCCGTAGGCATAATGATCGAGTGAGTGCTTGCTCAAACTTGAAATAAAAGTAGCATGTAGGCTTAGTCGAGTGAATGATTCGAACTCGAAGTAATATAGCCCGTAGGCATAATGATCGAGTGAGTGCTTGCTCGAACTCGAAATAAAAGTAGCCCGTAGGCTTAGTAGTCAAGTGAATGATTTGAACTCAAAGAAATATAGCCCGTAGGCGTGATGGTCGAGTGAGTGCTTGCTCGAACTCAAAATAAAAGTAGCCCGTAGGCTTAGTAGTCGAGTGAATGATTCGAACTCGAAGTAATGTAGCCCGTAGGCATAATGGTCGAGTGAGTGTTTTGTCGAACTCGAAATAAAAGTAGCATGTAGGCTTAGTAGTCAAGTGAATGATTCGAACTCGAAGTAATGTAGCCCGTAGGCATAATGGTCGAGTGAGTGCTTGCTCGAACTCGAAATAAAAGTAGCCCGTAGGCTTAGTAGTCGAGTGAATGATTCGAACTCGAAGTAATGTAGCTCGTAGGCGTAATGGTCGAGTGAGTGCTTGCTCGAACTCGAAATAAAAGTAGCTCGTAGGCTTAGTCGTCGAGTGAATGGTTTGAACTCGAAGTAATGTAGCCCGTAGGCGTAATGGTCGAGTGAGTGCTTGCTCGAACTCGAAATAAAAGTAGCCCGTAGGCTTAGTCATCGAGTGAATGCTTCTAACTCGAAGTAATGTAGCCCGTAGGCGTAATGGTCGAGTGAGTGCTTGCTCGAACTCGAAATAAAAGTAGCCCGTAGGCTTAGTGGTAGAGTTTATCTTAATTCTGTTTGCATAATAAATCCCCAAATAGAGGAATTTTTCTTGGATATAAGATATCGGTAAAGAGGAGAACTTTCTTTGCAATTCATTATACATGTGTTCATGTTTCGCGTCTGGGTTCGGGCCAACTACATGAGTATGGTTCGTTTTGACCATTTGGCTCTTACAACTTTTTCTATTGGAATCCCGTTGTTGCGAGATAACTTTCTTGTATCAGAATTTGATGTATTTGAGGGCTAATGCCCCCTAGTATTCGAGGTCAATTGTAAAGAGGCCTCAGATACTGTTGTAAGTGCAGCACGATCATTGGTTGCCTCATTAAAAACCTTGCCGAAAAACACATTTGGGATAAAACCGGTCTAAGGGAAAAAGAGTGCAACGCGTGCTTTCAGACCTAATACTTCGTATTGAAGGATCCATCTTAGATCCTGGTCGGACTTCTGCAGGGGTTAGTTTTGAAATATAAAGAATATGGGAGGGTCGTACCTTAACAGTAGTATCATTTTAGATGTGACACATTCCAATTGCTTGATAGTTGTTTGTCGTTTATAATGCTGAGCTTGTATGATCCCTTTCCAACATTCTTGAGAACCTGATATGGTCCTTCCCAGTTCGGTCCTAGTTTTCCTTCATTCGGATTTCGGGTATTGAGGGCGACTTTTCTTAGAACTAAGTCCCCGGGCTTCAAAGGGCGGAGCTTGGTTCTTCGATTATAGAAATATAAAGAATATGGGAGGGTCGTACCTTAACAGTAGTATCATTTTAGATGTGACACATTCCAATTGCTTGATAGTTGTTTGTCGTTTATAATGCTGAGCTTGTATGATCCCTTTCCAACATTCTTGAGAACCTGATATGGTCCTTCCCAGTTCGGTCCTAGTTTTCCTTCATTCGGATTTCGGGTATTGAGGGCGACTTTTCTTAGAACTAAGTCCCCGGGCTTCAAAGGGCGGAGCTTGGTTCTTCGATTATAGTATCTTTCGATTCGTTGCTTTTGGGCGGCCAATTGGACGAGAGCAGTTTCTCGTTTTTCGTCCGATAATTCGAGGCTAGTGTTCATAGCCTCGTTATTTTGCAGTTCTATTGTGTATCGAAATCTGGCACTGGGTTCGCCGACTTCGACGGGTATCAAGGCTTCGGACCCATATACTAAGGAGAACGGGGTTGCCCCCGTACTAGATTTTGACGTTGTTCGATATGCCCAAAGGACTTCAGGTAGGATTTCTCTCTATTTTCCTTTGGCGTCGTTCAACCTCTTCTTTAGGTTTTGAATGATAGTTTTGTTCGTTGATTCGGCATATCCGTTCCCACTGGGGTGATACAGTGTTGATAATATCCTTCTTATTTTATGATCTTCGAAGAATTTCGTCACTTTGCTGCCAACAAATTGTTTCCCATTGTCACACACTATTTCGGCGGGTATCCCGAATCGACATACGATATGATCCCAGATAAAGTCTATAACTTCTCTATCTTTTACTTTCTCGAACGCCTGTGCTTCAACCCATTTAGAGAAAAAGTCAGTCATAAATAAAATGAATTTAGCTTTACCTAGGGTCGATGGTAGAGGGCCGACGATATCCATTCCCCATTTCATGAATGGCCATGGGGATAGGACTGAGTGAAGTTGCTCCCCGGGTTGATGGATCATTGGTGCAAACCTTTGACATTTGTCACATTTTTGAACAAATTCCTTCGTATCTTTTCTCATATCGACCCAATAATACCCTGCCCTGATTATTTTTTGGAGTAGTGGATCTACACCGAAGTGATTCCCACATGTTCCCTCATGTACCTCACGTAGGATGTAATCGGTATCTCCTGGACCCAAGCATACTGCCAATGGTCCATTGAATGTCCTTCGGTATAGCGTTCCATCTGAAGCCAACGTGAATCGAGCAACTTTAGTCCGTAGTGACCTTGAATCTTTAGGGTCCGATGGGAGCTTTCCGTTCTTTAATTATTCAATATACTTATTTCTCCAATCCCAGGTTAAGCTAGTAGAATTTATCTCGGCATAACCTTCTTCGATCACGGATCTTGAGAGTTGAATGACAGTCCCCTAGCTCAAATTACCTTACTCGACCGATGAACCCAAATTCGCAAGTGCATCGCCCTCACTGTTTTGCTCTCGTGGAACATGCTATAAAGTCCATTGTTTGAAATGGTGCAAAGTGACATGTAGTTTGTCCAAATACCTTTGCATTCTATCTTCTCTAACTTCAAAGGGTTTGTTTACTTGACTTGCCACCAACAAAGAGTCACATTTGGCTTCAATGACTTCTACTCCCAAGTTTTTAGCTAGCTCGAGACCTGCAATCATGGCCTCATACTCGGCCTCGTTGTTAGTCAACCTGGTAGTTTTAATAGATTTCCTAATAGTGTTTCCCGTGGGTGGCTTTAAAACTATGCCTAGCCCGAACCCCTTCACGTTCGAAGCCCCGTCAGTAAAAAGGGTCCATACCCCCCGATGACGTACCCGATTTTAACATGAGTTCTTTTTCGACTTCGGGTACGAGGGTTGGCGTGAAATCGGCCACGAAGTCTGCTAAAATTTGAGACTTGATGGTCGTACGGGGTTGATATTCGATATCGTACCTACTGAGTTTGACGACCCATTTGGCCAATCGACCTGATAGTCTGGGCTTGTGCAAAATATTACGAAGCGGGTAACTGGTTAATACGCATATGGGGTGACATTGAAAGTACGGTCTTAACTTTCTAGAGGCACTTATCAGTGCAAGTGCCAATTTTTCTAGGTGCAGATATCTAGTTTCTGCTTCACCCAAGGTCCGACTTATATAATAAACGGGAAATTGCGTACCTTGCTCTTCTGGAACTAGGACACCGCTTACTGCGATTCCCGATACTGCCAAGTACAAGCAAAGTTTTTCGTCTGTTTTTAGAGTGTGAAGTAGTGGTGGCATCAATAGATATCATTTTAGTTCCTCTAATGCATGTTGGCATTCCGGGGTCCAAACAAAATCGTTCTTCTTTTTAATAGAGAGAAAATTTTGTGACTTCGATCTGATGATCTCGAAATGAATCGGCCTAAGGCTACAATTCATCCCGTTAGCCTTTGTACAGCTTTCACGTTGTCCACGATGGTGATGCCTTTGATGGCCTTGATTTTGTCGGGGTTAATCTCAATTCCCTGATTTGACACCATGAAGTCGAGGAACTTCCCCGAACTGACCTTGAAAGCACATTTTTCGGGGTTAAGCTTCATGTTGTATTTTCTCAAAATCTCGAACGTTTCCTGCAAATGGGTCAAATGGTCCTCTGCGCGCAGGGGCTTAACTAGCATATCATCAATATAAAGTTCCATTGATTTACCTATTTATTCTTCGAACATTTTATTTACTAGGCGTTGGTAAGTAGCCTTTTTTCATTTTTAGCCCGAATGGCATCACATTATAACAATATGTTCCATATTTGGTGACAACTGAAGTCTTTTCCTGGTCCTCTGGGTTCATCTGGATTTGATTATACCCGGAATAGGCATCGAGAAAAATGAGGATCTCGTGGCCGGCTGTGGCATCGATCATGCAATCAATGTTGGGCAGCGAAAATGAATCTTTGGGGCATGCTTTGTTCAAATCCTTATAGTCCACGCACATTCTAAGTTTGTTCCATTTTTAGGCACTACAACTACATTGGCTAACCATTCGGGATATTTCACCTCCCGAATGGACCCCATCTTGAGAATTTTGGCTACCTCGTCATTTATGAATGCATGCTTTACCTCGGACTGGGGTCTTCTCTTTTGCTTCACCGGTCTGAACCTAGGGTCCAAGCTCAGCTGATGCGTTGTTATGTCCGGTGAGATCCATGTTATATCTAAATGGAACCAGGCAAAGCAATCGATGCTATTGATAAGAAATTGAATAAGTTTCTTCCTGAGTTCGGAGCTCAACCCAGTTCCAAGGTATACCTTTCATTCGGGCCAGTGCTCGATTTGTGTGACTTACTCTAGTTCCTCAATCATTGATTTGGTGGCGTCGGAGTTATCGTGAATCACGAAGGATCGAGAGATCCTTTGATCATCATCTTCTGGTTATCTGGTTGGGTCAAGGCCGATGTTTGTGATTGCTATTTGGTATCTTGTTCCCCTTGTGAGTCTGATCCCTTTACTGGCAAAAGTGAGGATATTGGTTTCACTTTCTCGACGGCGAACATTTCTCTTGCGGCTGGTTGTTCTCCGCACACTGTTTCGACCCCTCTCGATGTTGGGAATTTGAGGACCTGATGTAGGGTCGAAGGTACAACTCTCATGTTGTGGATCCATGGCCTTCCGAAAAGGGCATTGTATCTCTTGTCGCCTTCGATCACGTGGAACTTCGTTTCCTGGATGGTTCCGGCCACATTTATTAGTAGAATTATCTCGCCTTTGGTGGTTTCACATGCCATATTGAATCCGTTTAGAACCAAGGTTGCAGGTACGATCTGGTCTTGCAGGCCGAGCTATTCTACGACCTTCAATCTGATGATATTGGCCGAGCTACCTGGATCAATCAACACACACTTAACTTTTGTTTTATTCATGAGTTCGGATATTACTAGTGCATCGTTATGAGGTTGTATGATTCCTTTTGCATCTTCATCATTGAAGGACAAAGTTCCTATGGGTGTGTAATCTTGAGTTCGAGATCGTTTTTCTCTCACAATCGATGTCTTAGTGCATTTAAGAACTGATCCCTGAGGGATATTGGTGACGCCGATGATCATGTGAATGACGTGCTGTGGTTCTTCTTGTTCGTTTTGCTTGCCGAAATCCCTGTTTTTAAAATGGTTCTTCGCCCTATCGCTCAAAAAATCTTGAAGGTGCCCTTTGTTGAATAACCGGGCTACTTCCTCTCTTAGTTTCCTGAAATCTTCCGTTATGTGGCCATGGGTGCCATGATATTCGCACATTTGATTGGGATTCCTCTGGGAAGGATAGGTCTGCATGGGTCGAGGCCATTTAGTATCTTTGATGCGTCCGATAGCCGAAATGATGGCGGATGCATCAATGCTGAAGTTATATTCCAATAGTCGAGGTGCTTTCTTAGATCCGGCAGGACTATCGAACCTACTTCTGTTCATCAGCCCCTTATACCATTGACCTCGATCACTTCTTTTGTTATTTTGCCCGAGGTTATGTCTCGATTCACTGACTCTGTGGCTTCCGTTGTATGGTTGGTATCAATCCCCGGTCAGACCTCGTTCTCGATTAGTACCCCTTTGAACAGTGGGTTCAGACCCCAATTGATCATCTTCGACCCTAATTTTTTATTAGTACCGATTGTGCATGTCGGCCCACGTGATGGCTGGGTATTCGATCAGGTTATGCTTTAATCGCCGTGAAGCCGTCGAACTTTGTTTGTTCAAACCTTGAGTGAAAGCCTGAACAGCCTAATCGTCTATGACTAGTGGCAAGTCCATTCGTTCCATTTGAAAACGAGATACAAACTCCCTCAGCATCTCGTTATCCTTTTGTCTTACCTTGAAGAGGTCCGATTTCCTTGTTGCGACTTTTATGGAGCCGGCATGTGCTTTAACAAAAGAATCTGCTAACATGGCGAACGAGTCAATGTAATTTGGTGGTAGGTTATGATACCAAATCATTTCCCCCTTCGAGAGGGTCTCTCTGAATTTTTTAACAATACAGATTCGATTTCATCGTCTTCTAAATCATTGCCCTTGATGGAACATGTGTAATAAGTGACGTGCTCATTGGGATCGGTCGTTCCGTTATATTTGGGAATTTCGGGCATACGAAATATTTTAGGGATTGGTTTCGGGGCTGCACTCCAGAGAAAAGGCTTTTGCACAAATTTTTTTGAATCCAACCCTTGTATCATTGGTGGAGCTCCCGGGATCTGATCGACCCTAGAGTTATAAGTTTCTACTTTTTATCGTTGGCTTTGACTCGCTTTGTGAGTTCCTCGAGCAATTTAGCAATTTCGGGAGTAGTCCCCGGTTCTTGCTCATTTTGACTTCACTATGGCTTGCCCCGTTCTGTGGGTGATTTCTCGAGGTGGATTGGGCTCCAGCCTTCTTTGTAGCTGGGTTTGGCTCTGCAACTGAGCTATTGCTGCATGTTGGGCTTGCAATATTTTGAAAATGATACGCAAGCTAATGTCATTTTCCTTGACGTTATGGGCATCTCGAGAAGCAGACCAAGTACCACCATGGATGTTATTCTCGGGTTCGGCATGTAGGTTCGCCTCAATGGCTACATGCGAATTGATATCTATTGGCGCTCCGATTAGAGCTCCAACAGCGTTTACAAGTGGTCTTTCGGTACTGGGTGTCAAGTTGTTGTTTTCGTCTTGAAGGCTGGCTCCGTTGTCGATTGGTGAAGCCATTTGATTGGTGGTTAGTCGTAGCTAATCCAAAATTGAAGATATTTTCGGAAACAAGCGCAAAACACAATGGCGTGTTTTTTCAGATTCATATCAAATAACCACTGTTATCCTTAGCCCCACGGTGGGCGCCAAACTGTTTACCTGAAAAATGGATAGAGTTGAATTTATACATAGTTTTAAGGATATATGATATAGCTTAATACAAATCACAAGGATAAAAGGAAATATCAAATATGATTAGCAAAGAATGTAAAATAAACAAAGTTGTAAAGAAGACGATTTTTAGGACTAAGCAAGATGAGTCAGATTTTTAGGCTTAAAAGAATAACTCTTGAATATAAGAGGATATGGTGCTTGAATTACAATGTGAGATATGTATAAAAACTACCCTTACAGAAATGATAACCCTTCGCCTTTATAGTAGAGGGATCTTACTTTAAATATAATTAAAAATACCTAGTGGGAAGTTCATGATAAATCAACTTTTCCACAATTCCTGCCAAGATTCTCTCCTCTAGTAGGATTGCAACAACTTTTGTCTGTGAGCTTGATCTTGACTCGAGCTCTCGATCTTGACTTGAGCTCGATCCAGACTCGAGCTCTCGATCTTGGCTTAATCTCGATTCTGACTAGGACCCTTGAATTGATTCGGAGTCAATGTTTGTTGGTCTCTGGATGATAATCTTGATAGCTTTACTTTGCATCATAGTTTGATTTGGATTCGAGCTTGATAATGATATCTAACATGACATTGATCGGCCCCTCGGGTTCGAAACTTGTCTATACCATCTTCGGAACCCATCTCGAAGTCTCACTTCGATCGTTTATCTTTCGAACTCGATCAGACGTACGAAGGCCGAAATCTATTTCTACTTTGAAATAATCTATATATTTTTAAAAAAATTTACTCATAAATCTATTATTGGTAAAAGTTGGGTTCCACTCCCAAGGATTATGCCGGGATGGATATGATCTAACCTACCTTAATTAGATATTTTGGGTTTGAGCCATATGGATGATATCCTATTAGTGTGCGCTTTAACTTTTATTAAGCCGAGCGAATTCAAATTAATCGGGGTCTCAATGTGAAAAACCAAATACGGTTAGAAAATAAAAATAAAACCAAATTTTAGGGGGCCCTGAAATTTTGGGGCCCAAAGCTATTGCTTTAGTTGCTTGAGCCTCTGGCCGCCCCTGAGTCTATCAATTCGAGCTAATGAAATTAATTCATTTTCTGCACCTTTATATCTATAGTTAAGTGAAGTATATATTATTTGTGTGTACGGGTAAAATCGGGGGCAATATCTAGCCCGATTTCCCAACAAGGGAACGAAGGGGGAGCACGGATCTGCGATACCCTTCATATCGAGACGCAGGTAGAATGAACGATATATCCGACATCGGACATGGTAAAGAGACGCACCCTGGATCGAGATATAACTTCTAGACCTCGGGAGACGCGGTGTACGGTTATGCATGATGGATTGGGGGCCGTAATACTCGCCCTCAACCAGATATTACGGCGTGAATCTCACTCAGTATCGATTATGGGTCAACAATTACCGGGAAAAAAAGATTTTTACCTCTATTAGACTTATATTAGGACTGAAATTCTCCTTCTATATAAAGGGGAAGTTTTTCTTTAGCCTGACACATTGTAACACGTAATTCAAAGCAATAAGAAAATTTATCTTTTGTCTTCTAGCTACTGTTCAAGGCTTTACTTGTTCGTTCCTTTCTTTACTCACGATCGAGCTTGCATCGAGGGTCCGATCGAGGATGAATTCCACTGTTCTATCTAAGATTAGGACTGGCCATTGCATTGCAATTGGTTTGATCATTTATTTTATTTTTAATTCATCTATATGTTATTCTTAATTATTCGTATTGAATTAAACCACGCATCCTTTAAACCGCGTACAAATTTAATTGTTACTCATTTTAGGGGTAAACAGTTTGGCGTCCACCGCGGGGATAAGGATAATAATGGTGATTAATACGAATGTCCATAACACACCCTACTTTACACTTGTTCTTTGAAATTATAATTCCTGGTCAGCCTAAAAATGCCAATCTCTAAATCCACTAACTTGAACATTGACGCTGAGTCAGGCCATTATGGTGAAAATAATAATGTTGTGCCCGACAGTGATGTGCTTCCTACCGATCCCAACGGTGTCCCAGCCACCGACCCTGTCGATGCTAACTCGTAGGTGGCCATTAACATCAATTTGCAAACTGATCCCGAAAAGAGTGTTCGCGGGGGACCCCGACCAATAGCTCGAGAAGCGCCCGAAGGTGATGGTGATGGGGTGAGCCTAAAACTAATTTTCAAAATGTTGCAAGCTCAACAAGCGGCAATAGTACAACTGTAGAATCAAAGCGACGCCCCCTTCAGGGTCGAGCCTGAACAATTTCAAGAAAGCACTCGAAGAGACGAACAAATTACAGAGAGACCAGGGGAAGCCGAGCCCAGGGTAACTTCAGAGGTAATGAAGATGCTCGAAAAGTTGACAAAACGGGTGGAGTCAGGCGAGAAAAAGATTGAGGCCAACGACAAGAATATGGAAATATACAACTCCAAGGTCGATCAGATCCCGGGGGAACCCCCGATATTGAAGGGACCGGACTCCAAAAATAATTTCCAGAAGCCCTTTCCTCCGAGCGCGAGACCGAAGCCGATTCCAAAGAGGTTTCGTATGCCCGACATTCCCAAATATAATGGGACCATAGATCCAAATGAGCATGTAACCTCCTATACATGCGCGATCAAAGTGAACAATTTGGAAGATGATGAAATCGAGTCGGTGTTGCTGAAAAAGTTTAGGGAAACTTTGTCCAAGGGAGCGATGATATGGTATCACAACTTGCCTTCAAATTCCATTGACTCGTTTGCTATGCTTGCAGATGATTTCGTAAATGCCCATGCCGAAGCCATCAAGGTCGAGACTAGAAAGTCAGATCTTTTCAAGGTCAAACAAAGGGATAACGAGATGCTTAGGGAGTTCGTGTCAAGATTCTAGATGGAGCGGATAGACCTGCCACCAATTGCAGATGATTAGGCCGTTCAAGTATTCACTCAGGGGCTCAACCCCCGAAGTTTTGTGGCCTCTCAACAGTAAAACAAAATTTGGAGGAGTATCTGGTGGTAACCTGGGCCGACGTCCACAATAGGTACCAGTCGAAGATCAGGGTCGAGGACGGCCAACTCGGGGACCCTTCTGGATCTGTTTATCCCGTCATGACCAATGATACATCTAAAAGACTCATTGATCAGAAGCCAAGACCGGTCCGGGATCGATATCAACCATACATCGCAGATTGGAGGGGAAACAGATTCGGGAATTACCCAGTAAGAAATGAGAAGAGAAGCAATTGAGGGCCTAGTGACCGGGGATTGATGAGCAAGAACGGGTTCAACATGTCACTCTAAAATAGGGAGGCACCAAGATTATCATAGTATAACTTCAACGTAGAAGCTGCAAGCATCGTGTCAGCCATAGGCACATCAAAGAGACCAAGTGGCCCCGACCATTAAAGTTCGACCCAACCCAGAGAGATCCTAATTTAATGTGTAAGTATCACGGCACTCACGGTCATAACACCGAAGATTGCCAACAGCTAGGAGAAGAAGTTTCTCGATTGTTCAATAATGGGCACCTCCGAGAATTCCTAAGTGAGCGAGCCAAAAACCACTTAAGAAACAGGGACTCCAACTAACAGCTTGAAAAAGAGGAGCCTCAGCACGTGATCAACATGATCATTGGGGGACTCAAAATCCTTCAAGTCCCAATGATAAAGTGCACTAAAGTGTCTATTACGAGGGAAAAACGCACCTGGGATTATGTTCCGGAGGGAGTCATTTCGTTCAGCGATGAAGATGCCGAAGGCATTGTACAGCCTCACAACAATGTGCTGATTGATTCAGGTAGCTTGGCCAACATCATCAGATCAAGGGTCGTAGAGCAATTAGGGTTAAAGGATCAAATTGTACCGGCAATCGGGGTATTTAAAGGATTTAACATGGCATGTGAGACCACGAAAAGAGACATAACTCTATCGGTAAACACTGTCGGGACAATCCAAGAAACGACAATCTATGTGATCGAAGGGGATATGAGTTACAACGCTTTATTAGGAAGGCCATGGGTCCACAACATGAGGGCGGTACCTTCGACCTTACAGCAGGCACTGAAATTTCCCACACCGAGGGGAGTTAAAAGGGTCTACGGAGAGCAGTCGGCCGCAAGGGAAATGTTTGTTATCGATGGAGTGATCCCGTTGCCCATAGTTTCGACGTTGAGGAGCGCCACTGACCCAAAAGGAAGAGATTAAATAGCAATCACTGATACCAGCCTCAGTCAAACTAGAGAAACAGGAAGAACAGAGAGTGGACGATGATGATGATTACAGTGTCCCAAGATCATGCATAGCTCCCGATGAAACCGACGCCACCAAATCAACAGTCGAATAGTTGGATCAAGCTATACTAGTCGAGCATCTACCAGATCGAAAGGTATACCTGGGCATGGGGTTAACCCCCGAACTCAGGAAAAAACTTATTGATTTTCTTAAAGCTAACGCCGACTATTTTGCTTGGTCCCATCTTGACATGACAAGGATCCCACTAGAGGTAACTACCCACAAGCTGAGTTTGGATCCGAAGTTCCATCCGGTTAAGCAGAAGAGAAGGCCACAGTCTGAGATCAAACACGCGTTCATCAAGGATGAGGTATCCAAACTTCTAAAAATAGGATCCATCCAGGAAGTTAAATACCCAGATTAGTTAGCTAACATAGTGGTAGTACCTAAAAGAGGAAATAAAGTAAGGATGTGTGTGGATTATAAAGATCTAAACAAAGCATGCCCAAAGGATTCTTTCTCTTTTCCTAACATCGATTGAATGATCAAAGCGACGACTGGGCACAAGATACTCAATTTTCTCGATGCCTACTGCGGGTACAACCAAATTTGAATGGACCCGGACGATCAAAAGAAGACTTCTTTCATAACAAAGTTCGGCACCTACTGCAATAATGCAATGTCGTTCGGAATAAAGAGCGTGGGTGCCACATATCAACGCCTAGTAAACCGGATGTTCGAAGAACTAAAAGGAAAATCAATGGAAGTTTATATTGACAATATATTGGTCAAGTCCCTGCGAGCAGAGGACCATTTGAAACATTTGCAGGAAACCTTCGTCATGCTAAGGAAGTACAATATGAAGCTAAACTCGGAGAAGTGTGCATTTAGGGTCGGTTCGAGCAAGTTTCTCCGGTTCATGGTATCTAATCGGGGGATAGAGATCAACCCCTAAAATATAAAGGCCATCACCATAGATGACAACATCAAGGTGGTTTAAAGACTGACCGGGCGGATAGCCGCGTTGGGCCGGTTTATCTCGAGGTTGTCGGATAAGAGCCGTCGGTTCTTCTCGCTATTGAAAAAGAAGACTTTTCTTGGACTCCAAAATGCGAGCAAGCTTTGGAAGAACTCAAGTGATACCTATCGAGCCCCCTTTGTTGCACACTCTGAAGGTAGGTGAACAACTATACCTCTACTTGGCGGTTTCCGAGGTGGAGGTAAGTGGTGTCTTAGTTTGGGAGGAAGAAAGTATACAATTTCTTGTTTATTATGTTAGTAGAACCCTAGGCGATGCTGAAACAAGGTATCCTCACCTAGAAAAGTTAGCACTCGCCTTGCTAAGTGCTTCCAGGAAACTAAAAACGCACTTTCAATGCCACCCCATATGTGTTGCAACTTCTTACCCGCTGAGGAATATCATGCATAAGCCTGATCTCTCAGTGTAGCTCGCCGAATGGGTCGTGGAGATCAGCGAGTATGATATTGAGTACCGACCCCAGACTGCCATAAAATCTCAGATCTTGGCAGACTTCGTGGTTCACTTTATGCCAGCATTGATACCCGAGATCGAAAGGGAATTGTTGCTCGCCTCGGGGACTAATTCGGGGATCTGGACCCTATCCACGGACGATGCGTCCAACGCAAAAGGGTTTGGGCTCGGTATCGTGTTAAAACCACCCACGGGCAACGTAATTAGACAATCTATTAGAACTGTTAAATTGACTAAAAATGATTACGAGTAGAAGCTATGATTGCAGGTCTAGAACTGGCCAAAAGACTCTTGGCCGAAGTGATCGAAGCCAAATATGACTCCTTCCTCGTCATGAATCAAGTCAATGGAACGTTCGAAGTGAAAGAGGAACAAATGTGGAGATACTTGGACAAATTGCAGGTAACCCTACACCAACTCAGGGAATAGACTCTGCAACATATACCTCGAGATCAAAACAGCAAGGCCGATGCACTGGCCAACTTGGGATTGTCTGTCCACTCCGATGAATTTAGCTCGGGGGCAGTAGTGTAACTGATGAATTCGGTGGTAGAAGAAGGTCACGCCGAAGTAAACTCGACAAGTTTGACTTGGGATTGGAAAAACAAATACATTTACTACTTGAATAAAGGAAAATTGCCATCAGATCCTAAGGAATCGAGAGCCCTGCGCACCAAAGCTGCCAAATTTAGCTTAGTCAAAGGGGCATTGTTCAGGAGATCCTTCTTCTACCCATTGGCTAGATGCTTAGGTCAGGGAGAGACCGAATACGCCATGAGAGAAGTCCACGAAGGCACTTGCGGGAACCATTCGGGGGAAGAATCCTTGGTTCGAAAGCTAATCAGAGTCGGCTACTACTGGAATGAAATGGAGAAGGAAGCAAAAGACTTCGTGCGAAAATACGACGAGTGCCAAAGACACGCCCCGATGATGCATCAACCAGGAAAGATGCTCCACCTAGTCCTTTCATCATGGCCGTTTATGAAGTGGGGAATGGACATCGTCGCCCCCCTACCATGGTCACCCGGTAAAGTCTAATACATATTATTCATGATCGATTATTTTTCCAAATGGGTCGAGGCCCAGACGTTCGAGAAGGTCCAAGAGAAAGAAGCCATCGACTTTATCTGGGATCGCATAAACTACCGATTTGGGATACCGGCCGAGATCGTTTGCGACAAGGAAAAACAATTCATCGACAGCAAGGTAGGTAAGTTTTTCGAAGAACACAAGATCAAGAAGATATTATCAATGCCTTACCACCCTAGTGGGAATGGGCAAGCGGAATCGACGAACAAAACTATACTCCAAAACTTGAAAAAGAGATTGACCGGTTCAAAAGGAAAGTAGAAGGAAATCTTGCCCGAAGTCTTGTGGGCATACCGTACGACTTCAAAGTCGAGTACCGGGGCGACCCCGTTGTCTCTAGTCTACATAGCGTAAGCCTTAATACCAGTCGCGGTAGGGGAACCGAGCCTCAGATTCTTGTATGCTATCGAAGAGTCAAACGGCGAGGCTATGACCACAAGCCTGAAATTATTGGATGAAAAACGGGAAATCGCCCTGGTCCGATTGGCCGCCCAGAAGCAACAAGGAGGGAGGTACTACAACCGAAGATCCAACCTCCGATATTTTCAAGTCGGGGACTTGGTATTGAGAAAGTTAACACTACACACCAGAAACCCAAACGAAGGGAAACTGGGCCCGAATTGGGAAGGACCGTATAGTGTCATCGGAATAATCGACAAAGGCTTGTATAAACTCAAATCGGGAAATGATGTACAACTACCAAACAACTGGAACGTGGCACACTTAAAGTGGTACTACTGCTAAGGTACGAACTTAATTCCTTTTTAATTTAATTATATTACGGACTAACATATACATGTACTCGACTAGGGACAAATATGACTATTAGGTCTGACAGCACGTGTTGTACTCTTTTTTCCTTGAACCGATTTTGTCTAGAAGCGGTTTTTTCGGAAAGGTTTTAACGAGGAAGGGGTAAAATGTGCTACCTTAGTTTTGAAGACCGGCCTTAAACTAGAATTTATGATCGTTTGCTCCAAATCAACAGTATCCTAGCCCTCACAAGTTCAGCCTCGAATACTGGTTCCATTGCCCCTAGGTTAAGGTCCTTAGCAAGGGGAATTTCTATATGTCAAAAATCAAGGCTTGGTGGTTAGGATTCATTGTAAGGGTCAAACGATTATGCAAACCATGCCCATGTAGCCCACTCTAGCCATGGCACAAGGCTTACGCGCCTCAGATTATATACCCTACATATAAAATAAACAAAGATTTTTCTGCCTCCCTTATATTTTTTTACTACACATTTTGATTATTCGATGCTTCACAACGAATCCCAGATCCTAAAGCCCACGGGCTAGCTCTACTCGGGAACTGTCATCCGATGAAAAATTCGGACGGCCCGGGCTATAAAATCCTAGAAGCACTAAGCCTATTAGGCAGTGCCCGAATGCGAAAGGTTACGACCACCCTAAAAATGGCTCGGAGACGTACGAAGTCCGTACTTAGAAAGTAAGGCCCTTACGTATTATCAAAACCTATTAAAAGGTTACCCTCGGCAAAAACATCACCGTATATGACTAAGACACTTAAGCATATTAAAGGCCTTCAATTTTATCAAAATCTCGAAGCCACGAGTAATCCGGAGTTTCCATTGAAATCGGGCCCCACTCGGGACTCTAAAGAATGGATACTCTAGATTACATTTGATTCCATGCTAAGGCATTAAGAATGATACACAAATAAAAAATTGCAAAGAGATGTTGAAAAGTAAAAACATGGTATTTCCAAAGGGAAAATTTTTATATATTTTAAAAATAATATTAACAAAGGCACGGTAAAATGGCCTCAAAACAAGCAAGAACGAAAATGTACGAAGAAAATTAAAAAAGAATTAAGGCACTTATGCCTAATCTTCTCTAGGGCTCGACTCCACACCGGAACCACCAGGACCGTCAGAGCCTTCGGGACCTTCGGGCTCATAAAATTTCTTTGCCTTGACCTCGAGCCTCTTGGATTCTTCGATCTCGACCGACAGGTCAAACCCTCTGGTGTGAATCTCCTCGAAGGTCTCTCTTCGGGATAGCCGCTTTACATACTCGGTCTTCGTCATCAAGCAGGCCTCAGCTATCTTCACATTAGCCTTATATTGGGCTAGCATTTCCTCGACATTGGAGGAATCACTCAAAGTTGCCTCCAATTTGGACCTCAGCGTAGTATATTCTTGGTCGAGTGCATCCCGTTCCGTGACGACAGAGTTCAATTGTGCCCGGAGTTCATCATTTAACCGAGACCAATTGTCGGCCTTGTCCTTTTCCACCCGTAGATGGTCCCTGATCGATGCCAGCTCCTCTTTTGTAGCCTCTTTTTCCGAAGCCAGCATGTCCATCCTACCTCTCCAAGACTCGGTCGCGGCCTTGACCTCGTCCATCTCAGCCCGAAGTTGGTCGATCAATTCTATCTTCTCTTGGACCTACGAAGTTGCATTGTTAGTCATCACGAGTAGCTTCTTATTTGTAGCTTCAAAGATCCTTACCTTCTTGACCAGATCGGCATGCTCTCGCTTCACGGACTAGGCCTCCTTCTGCGCCTTTTCCAGTTTGGCTCAGAGAATTGGGAGGTCCTTAAGGGCCTCATCTTGTTATTCACTGAGAGCCCTATACATATCCTTTTTCCAGATCTACTCTTTGATCTCGAACTCGAGCTGACTGATTTCCAAGCGAGACCAAAGGAAGCTTTCATGATGAAGTATCGAAGCCTGAAAAACAATTAGGTCATTAGAACATGCTAAGCAAAAATATGCAAAGGATATAAAGGATAGACGTCTTACCCGGTTCAGTGCATGTTACGCCCGTTGAAGAGGCTTGATGTGCCTACTTCGTTCATCTTTGCCTGGTCCTCCTCGATCACCAAGGCAGCTGGTCACACCCACCGGAGAGGACAGTTCCCGAGCATCTACTGGGATAGTAAGAACGACCATTCTCTTACATTCGAGATCCACACTTGGGGTAGGAAACTTCCTCACTAGTTTCGGGCTCGAGCTCGGCTCGCCCGCTCTATATGGCACATCCTTTTTTGGGACCTCCAGGTGACCAATCCCGGAGTAGTCCTCCAATGCGGTCATGTCCATACCATCAAAGAACATGTTGAGGGCATCATCTGGACCTGGTACCGTCTCGTTTGATTTCTCTTTGTCAGCTTGAGCCTCTTCGAACATGTACTTAGTGTGGGACGACGTCTCCGCGATGTCGATGACACCAGCTACCTCCTTCGGGGCAAGAGTGGCTTCTCGGGAGGCCGTGGCCTCTGACTCTCCCTCTGGTTCCCGAGCTAGAGGGGGATCGACCTCTTGGTAACATTTTTTGATTGCCTCCTGCTCCCCGTCGTTGATAGTCAACTCGTGAGCAATGAATTCAAGGTCTTCATCCTCGGGGTAATCCCTGAGTAGGTAGAGGGAAGCAGAGTCCGGCACCCTGGACTTGGTTCTCTTTTTGTTGATTTTCCGGACCTAGACGACCACCCTCTTCTTCTTCACCTCAGCATCCGAGGAGTCCAAGGACTTCCTCTTCTTCTTCCTTTTCTCCTCCTTTGCGGCAGCCCGTGGCTGTCCCGAAATAGAGGGTTTGGCGAGTGAGGACGGATCCTCATCCAACGGGTTGAGCTCGATGTTCTTAGGCAAACCTTTGAGAAGGAAGAAGACTTAGCGAAATACAAGTCAATTGTGTGAGTGTAATCATTCAGGAGAGATCCTCACTACAGGAACATGCCTCTCACTTGCTCTTCGAGAGCTTGCGCCATGCCCGCTCGAAGTAAGACATCTATTTGTAGATCCCCTCGATCCACCCCTTGAAGCGGGGGACTGCATTAGGAACCTGGACAACCGCTGCACAACGACAAACATAGGCAATTAGGAAAAGAGTAAAAGGGAGTGCCTAATACTCAAGAAGGAAAAGACTTACGGGATGCGTTCCACTTTTTAGGGTACAATAGAATTTATAGTGAATAAGGTCTTCAGTTTTCACCTGAACGAACCTCCCCTGCCAACCTTGATCTCGGTCCTCATCGATGCTCATGAACAGAGCTTTACTTACTCGACGAACAATCTTGATCAACCCCCTCGGAAGATTCATGGACTGTAGAGACGAAACAGATAGTCGAGGGTGAATCGAGGTGCTTCGGTGTTGTTTACGAAGTGACGGAAGAGGATTACGATCCTCTAAAAGGATGGGTGAATCTGCCCAAGGAAGGCTTGTACCTTTTGCAGAAGTCGAGGACTACGAGGTCTACCAGGGCGTGCATAAAGGGGTAAGTGTAAACACTTAGGTACCCATCCACGTGAGTAGCGATGTCTTCGTTGGGCTTTAGGACTACCACATCCTTGCCCTCCCAGTTACAGTATATCCGAACTATGGGGAGTGTCTCCTCGTTAACGGAGCATATGTACCTCCATGCTCCCTCGCCTCGGTCCTGTTGACTGGAGGCCTTCTCGACGTTGAAGTCATTCTCAATAGAGCAGCCCCCGGGGACGAAACTCTTCAAGGAAGGCTCATGGGACACCTCGGGAATGGCCACCTCGGCATCTGTGGTCGGGTAGGAAGATGAAGGGGTGGTTTGCTGAGGCACGGATTTGGAAGTTTTTGCCATCAAATTCTGAAAAATATGAAGGTTTGAAGAAAATATATGAAAATTTAAAGACGGGATGAAGATATGAAGATTTTAGGATGAAGATATGAAGATCTAAGGAGCAATGTATGAAGAATTGAAGAGGTTAAAGGTAAGTGGAGAATTCGAGGGTAAGTCAAAGAGCTCTGGAATCGAAAATTGGAGAAATGCAAAAAGGGTCAGAGTTTTTATAGAGGAAAGACAATCAATGCGTGATGCTTCACATTGGAGGACAATCAACCGGCGGCTGACACATGTCCGAAGTCAGAACGACGCGATTGATGGGACATTTCCTTGACACGTCAACTCGGTTGTAACATACGAAGGAAGGAATCAGGGTTCATTTATTGCTTCTCGTCGCTTCGATAAATCTATCCTCCTCAAAACGAGGGGACTATCTGTGTACGAGTAAAATCGAGGGCAATGTCTACCCTGATTTCCCAATGAAATAACGAAGGGGGAGCACGGATCCGCGAGATTATAATTGAAGTCAGAGACCCTTTATATTGAGACCTTGGAAGAAGGAACAATATATCGGACATCGGACATGGTAAAGCACACCCTGGACCGAGTATTACTTCTAGATCTCGAGAGACGCGGTGGACAGTTATGCATGATGGATAGGGGGCCGTAATACTCACCCTCAATCAGATATTATGGCGCGAATCTCACCCAGTATCAATTATGGATCAACAATTACCGTAAAAAGAAGATTTTTACCTCTTTTAGAGTTATACTAGGACTCAAATTCTCCTACTACATAAAGGGGAAGTTTTTCTTTAGTTTGATACATTGTAACATGCAATTCAAAGCAATAAGAAAATTTGTCTTTTGTCTTTTAGCTACTGTTCAAGGCTTTACTTATTCGTTCCTTTCTTTACTCACAATCGCGCTTGCATCGAGGGTCCAATCGAGGATGAATTCTACTATTCAATCTAAGATCAGGCTTGGCCATCGCATTGCAATTGGTTTGATCGTTTATTTTATCTTTAATTCATCTATCTGTTATTTTTAATTATGCGTATTGAATTAAACCATGTATCATTTAAACCGCGTACAAATTTAATTGTTACTCATTTTACGGGTATACAATTTGCTTATCATGGGATGAGCTTAACTGATGTACACTAGCATGCAGTTGGACAAGAAGCTAAAAGTAATCATATTCTATGTATTTTTATATTAACTGTAAGTATGTAAAACAAAAAATAGCAATAGTAGTTCAAAGATGGCAAAGAACACTCTTCCATTTTGATAAAGCACCTTTTTCATTTTAGTTTCTACACTTTAACGCTTGAAGCATTACGTTCCTAGACTTAGCACAGTTGTTTGAGATAGAATCAAATTAATGCTAGAGGTCATGATGTGGCACATCTTTAGACTGCAAAGACATTTGTCTTGCTCTTTCAACTTTTACGTTATTTTTCTTTATGCCTTTCCTCTAATAATAAAATATCGAAAACTCTAAATATTTTGGTTCTTTTTCCCTTCCCCTATTTAGTCTTTATAGAAATTAACTTCTTCATTATTGATTAGCTCTATCTGGAGCATTTATTACTCTAATAACCTGATGAGTATGGAGGAATGAAACAGCAGATATTTAGACATAAGTTTTTAGTTGTAACAAACTCAATAAGCATTTGGCCAGGGTTATAGAGATAGAATTGTGAGTTATGGAGGTGGACTATATAACTGCTTGTGGTTGTTGGGTCCTCACTTGTTGCATCTACGGAGATCCTCAATCACAAAGAAAACGTAAAAATTTCATGTGTTGCCAAGTTTTGCGCCACCTATTGAATTATATATTCATTTTAAAAAATTTTTAATCAATACTCAATTTTTGGGTAACTTTAGATACATACACATATCTCTTCTTCTTTGCTTATGCTTTTTTCTTCTTTGTGCTTAGGGTTTCTTCTTCTTCTTCTTAGTTGCAAAATGAGTTTATTACATTTGTTATTATTTTGATAATTTGATGACTAGGGTTTGCTCTTTATTATATTTGAGCATTATGTTTCAAATTTGAGCTAATTTGATGTGCATTTGGGCGATGAATCATATGTTACATTGTTGAAATCCGAAAAAGATGTTTATGTTTCAGAACTTAAGATTCGAAATCTGAAACTGCATTGAAAAGATTGAACTACTTAAGATTTGAATTTCTGAAGTTACATTTGAAAAATAGAGGAACTTCATATTTATTTTTCTGAAGTTGCATTGAGGAGATTGAACTACTTAAAACTCGAATTTTTCAAGTTTTAAAACTCGAATTTCTCAAGTTGCATTTGAAAGATGGAACATTAAAGAAATTTAACTATTTCATATTCGAGCGGGTACACTTTGCAAATTTTGGTGTACTATGGGTATAAACTTGAATGGTGACCCCAAAAGTGGGTATATATGAAAACGCCCCATAAAAAATGAAATTGAAATAATCAAGCATTAATATGTATTTTTTCTTTTAAATTTGATTTTTTTCTCTTCTCACATTATATATTTGTTTTTATTTCTTGGTATTTAAACATAGTTTACCTGCTTACAACTAAACTTAAAGTAAAACAAAAAAGAGATGTAACCGCGTGAAACACAGACAAATTTACTAGTTCTCCATACTATTCCAGTTGGTGATGCTGCACATGGTAGGGATAAAGCTTGATGGAAATTATCGGCAAATGATGTATTTACAGTGAGCACTACTTGAAATTTTATTCGAAGTAAGGGTAAACCTAATGAAGTGTATAAGTACATTGGGTTAAAGGTTTACCATTCAAAATTTGATTCTTTACGCGGAGAGCATGGAAGTTAAATTTTCCATGGATGATGCAATTCAAATGGTGGATACTAATTAGTGTCTAAATGTTAATGTCGTGGGACCTAGCCAAATAAAAGAAATAAAAAAAAAAAAGAAAAAGAAAAAAATGTTGATTGGTCGGATTTACGGCTAGGGGTGGAACCAATTTACAAAATTTGCAAAATGGCAAATTGATTTGAAGTTGTGAGATACCAATCAATTTTGATGGTTAAACTATTGGCTCTTCTTGCTATAAACAGAGGCCATCGTTTCTCATTTCAAACACACTAAAATAGAGAAGAAATAGAGAGAGTAATACATAGATTGTAATCTGTGAGATAAATAGTGTCACAACTCGGAATTCCACCATCGGGATCGTGATGGCGCCTAACATTTCACTTGCTAGGAAAGCCAACGTTACCTAAATTACTTAACCAACAATTCAAAACAAAATATTAATAATAATAATAATAATAACCGTAATAGTTTGAAATATAGGGATATGGTGCTAAACAAAGTAATTTAAACATATCCCAGAATCTGGAGTGATGAATATATGAGCATCTAAAGTATTACAGATAAGGTCTAAACAAATACATATGTTTGAATCTGAGTAAACAGTAATGATACAAAGGTATCTATACCTCAAGTCTCCACTAGTAGCTAAATATGAGCAGTCTTGTTACGCACCACTGGGATCAACTCTGGTATCTGCACAAGAAGTGCAGAAGTGTTGTATGAGTACAACCGACCCCATGTACTCTGTAAGTGCCGAATCTAACCTCGACGAAGTAGTGACGAGGCTATGGCAAGTCACTCACAAATAACATGTACGAAATAATAATAATAATAATAATAATAATAATAATAATAATAATAATAATAATAATAATAATAATAATAATAATAATAATAATAATAATAATAATAATAATAATAATAATAATAATAATAATAATAATAATAATAATAATAATAATAATAATAATAATAATAATAATAATAATAATAATAATAATAATAATAATAATAATAATAATAATAATAATAATAATAATAATAATAATAATAATAATAATAATAACTCATGAAAACGGATCTGAGATTCAACTACCAGAGAACTCAGAATAATAAATTCTCAAGTCACACATCACCATACCAAGGATAATTCAACAATCACAAGCATTTACAACATATTCAATCCATTGCGGTACGCAACCCGATCCCACCATATCATCATTTGTTCATATCATAATCATGTCACGACCCAAATATTCTAACTTATCGTGATGGCGCCTAACGTGGTACTAGGCAAGCCAACTTTTCACAAAATATTTCCAACACTTTTCACAAGAATGAATTAAAATAGATTTAATAGCAACAATTCTCATAAACGGGATAAAAAAAACCCAAACATAACGCAGAATTCCCAACTATCGGGGTGTCACAGAGTACATGAGCATCTATACATCACAAGTCTAGAAAACACGGTCTATAATAGTCTGAGACCAAATACAGTAAACAAGAAGATAGGGAAGGAGAGACAAGGTATGCAAAACACTGGCAGCTACCTAGAAATCTCCGGAAAATCAAATGTGCGAAGGAATCAACATCCATTGTGTCCGAAAATATCTGGATCTGCAAACGAAGTACAAGGTGTAGTATGAGTACAACCAACTCAGTAAGTAACAATACTAAATAAAGAACTGAAAATAGTGACGAGCTTCACAGCTAAGTCCAATTACAGTAATTTCCAACATAAGAAGGTAGGCATGCTTTCAAGTTCAATATTTAAGACCTAAATAGTAATTTCATATCAAGTTCAACTGAAACATAAGATAATATCTCTCATAATTTTTTCCAAAAACAGTGATATATGAAAACTAAAGTGCAACAATAATGAAACCAATGCATCCTCTCAGATCAACAGTCACTCAGTCCTCCTATTCACTCCAACCTCACAATCACTCTTTCCTCACAGTCACTCATTCCTCTCAATCACTCGGCACTCGGCACTTGGCACTCACACTCAGTAGGTACTTGTGCTCACTTGGGGTATATAAAGACTCCGGAGGGGCTCTTTCAGCCCAAGCGCTATAACAAGCCAATCATGGCATATAACAGTGAAACATGCTACGACATGCAGCCCAATCCCATAAATGTCCTCACAATCAGGCCCTCGGCCTTACTCAGTCATCAACCTCTCCACTCTCTCGAGCTCTCAGAAATCATGATAACCAACCCAAACAGCAATGATATGATGCATCAATAATGAACAATAGAGACTAAGATGTAATGTGCAAGTAAAACTGTGACTGAGTACAAAATAGCAATTTAGCAAATAATTCAGTATGTACACGACCTCTATTGGTCCCTATAGTGTCAACACATGGTTTAAACATGATTTATAGTTCGGTTTCTTTAATACGTGGAAAATTTACGAATATCAACAGATTATTCAACTACATAGTTCCATGGAGTTGACCAAGTCACAATTCCTACGGTGCACGCCCACACGCCCGTCACCCACCATATGTGTCACCTCAAAACCAATCACATATCACAATATTCGGGGTTTCATACCCTCAGGACTAAATTTAGAATTGTTACTTACCTCAATCCGAGCAATTATTTATTCCAATAAGCCTTTTCCTCGCGATTCAGCCTCCGAACGCCTCGAATCTTAGTTAAAATAATTCGATACAATCAACACGAGGTATAGGAATCAATTCCATATGAAAATGCTAAATTTCACAATAAAATCCAAAATTAACTTAAAAATCAACAATGAGGCCCACGTCTTGGAACCCGACATAAGTTACAAAATATGAACGTCCATTCAACAAAGAGTCCAACCATACAAAAATTACTAAATTTCGACTCCGATTCGGCCTTCAAACCCTCAAATTAATTTTTGAAAAATTTCTATTCTAATCCCCCAAATCACGAAATAAATATTGGAAATAGTGTTAGATTCATGAATAACGGACCAAATCAAGTTAATATTACTTACCCCCAGTCCAATTTGTGAAGTTTGCCCCTGAAAATCGCCCAAATCGAGCTCCCCAACTCTATTTTTTGTCAAAAATGGCCAAAAACCTTGTTTATAGAGCCTCTGATGTTTTCGAGCGCCACAGGTAGTGTGGGGAGCTGCCTGTGGCGCAGTTTCCAGAACCCCAACAATTCCCAGCGCCAGGGCTAGCGCTCCACGCTACCCTGGGCGCTGGCGGCAATGGGAAATCTTTCCCGACACTGAAATGAGCATAACTCTCTCATACGATGTCCGAATTTGACGATTCTTTTTGCTATGGCTCTGAAATTTCAATACGGATCTAATTCTTCAAGCAAAACTGAATTTGGAGCTCATTTTATTAATTTGATACCACTTATTCTCGAAGAAACGACGTCGGAACATTCTACTTTCGATGCCGAAACCTAGCAAATCAAGTCCGATTGACCTCAAATTTTGCACACAAGTCATAAATGACATAACTGACCTATTCCAATTTCCATAATCGGATTCTGACCCCGATATTAAAAAGTCAACTCCTCGGTCAAACTTCCAACTTAAATTTCTATTTTAGCCATTTCAAGCCTAATTTAACTACGAACTTTCAAATAATTTTTTAGACACGCTCCTAAGTCCAAAATTACCATACGGAGCTATTGAAATTATCAAAAATCTATTACGGAGTAATTTATACATAAGTCAATATCCGGTCAACCTCTTCAACTTAAGTTTTCATCTTTGAGACTAAATGCCTCAATTCATTTCTAAACCTCACCGGACCCGAACCAATTACCCCGGCAAGTCACATAACAACTATAAAGCACAAATTGAGAAGTAAATGGAGGAACGAGGATGTAATACTCAAAACGACTGCCGGGTCATTACAAATCCGTCATTATTCCTTCATTTCATTTCAATACCTCTCTATTTCTATTGCGGCGTGCACCCCGCTCCCCAAACAATTTCAAATAATCAATATAAGCAATTCAACAAAAATATTTAAAAACATCAACATAAACAATTCAACAACAATATTTACAAAACATCAACATCAAGAAGGTGAACGTACAAGACAGTAGAGAACCATAAAATAATCGGAGAAACAACATTTTAGAGTACGTCAAATAGTATAAGAACAATAAAAACAGGTAAAACATGTGACAATATAAATATACAGTTAAAACAATTAGAAACAGGTAACAAATAAGCAGAAATTATGTGAGGAATGAACAAATCAAGTTATTAAGGTAAGGTAGTAGTAAAATGACAAGTAACAAATATAGCATGGAAGTTGAGTAAGAACATGTAACAGTTAAAGCATATAACAAGAAATATCATGGGATAATCGAAAACATGGAAATAAATATCCAAATCATGCTAAATTCCATAACATTAATCTAAATATCTGAAACTGACCATTCTATCCAGAATTCATGACCTTCTCTTCAAGAATAAACTGCCAGCTTATATATGTAAATCTTAATCCCACACAACACAGCACATCTATCATGCCATCATGTGACAAGCTCGAGAATCTCATTATCAACTCTGAGTCACCAACAAATTACATACCCGGTCAGTTAGAAACCTCCATCTTGCTTCATTCCAAGAGGAAATCATAATACACAACATGTTCCCCACACCGGTAGAAATTATCTGGCTCAAACCATGGTAGAAACCATCAAGAACACTTTAACATCCATTTGCACATAACCAAACTATCAGAACTGAATTCCTCTAACTCGACCAAGCCACGCAGGTCACCAAACCCAAGAATATTGCCACCAAAACATCTGTAAAGTCTCACCACATCATAATTACCTAAAAGAACCAAGCATACCATTACCATATTGGTCTAACCTACTACCCAGTTGTCCTATTTACTTAGAGTTTCTTCAGAATTACCCTTAAGTTGACACTTCTCCTTGTCAGAACACTATGATCCTTACCCAAAGCTCACTACAAGACATCCTAACATAAAATCATACCGCCCTAAGGCCCATAAGCCACTGTATTCTTCTTACGCACCACAAAAGTACCACAACCGAGACCCCCATACTGAAAAGACCTTCAATAGACTTAAAATTATTCCTTTTTACCTTTTTTCCCTGAAATGTAGAATCCATAGCCATACAGAATTACCGCAAGTCCCGACACCATCCAGTGTAAATAACCGATTCTGGCGATATACAAATTCCGAAAAATTTTGAATTGACACATATACATTTTGAATCCATTAAAACCCTTTGGAAAGTCACCCACTATGCTCAAATCTAAATTGTACCGCCCAAACGGGCCGTAAGATACAAGCCCCATTAGCACAACAACCCTCAAAGAAGTAATCTTGCCTTAACACCACCAATCAAATTCATACTTCGTGTGCACTACCTCTTTCAAAATAACAATTTAATCATTTCATGATTTTTCATATTTTCATAAAGTGCAATATAACCCGCATTCAAGATTTTTTCTTACTCGATTAATCCCCGATATCAACCTCTGCAAGTCATAACTAATCAAAAAGTATGCCTCGGATCAAAACCAATACCGCACATAATCGTGCAATCAAATCGTAGATAGCAGACCCTCCCCCCCCCCCACTTGGCTCAAAGCCATATAACAAAACATCTGATAACTTACCATACCCATACTCTACTATTATCATAATCCCGCAGTCAATTCCACGAAAATTCTTCACAAGCTCAGGTAACACAAACCATAAAATACCTCAAATCATCTACTAAGCTCGCCTTCATCCCTGTGATGGTAAAGTCAACTTTCTCAACTAATCCAAACTCAAATATCAACACATATACCCCGCTAGGAGAAAAGAAACCCTTCACTCAACATTATAAGGAACACACATGCGTAAATTACTCCGCAGGAGATAACCCACCTGCTTAGCCTCAAATTGGCATCTTGCTATTCACAGCCACAATTACTACAAAATCACTTAATATTTCTGAGTTTGAACTCATCAACATGACATAAAAATCGACTTCTCTCTACAATTAAACAGCATGACAGATCCCTCAACGCACTCACAACTCAAGACTATACATCACATCAAAACAGGAATCAAGTACCCAATAAAAAACTCCTGAGTCATAAATAAACTTTATTTGTCTCATTCAACCTATTTGAAAACATCCTGCATTCACATCATACTCATCATATAGTCATTCAACCCATCTGAACACATCCCACATTCACATCATACTCATCATATAGTCATTCAACCGCTCATCGAGCCACAAATTCCACTCATAGGGATACTACCAAACGCATAAGTCCAAACGCACAAGTTCTCACAACCGAAACTACTGAGCTTAAGATGCGGTCTAACCCCGACTTCAAGTCCTCTAGACTGGACGATCACCAAAATACAGAATACTCATCTCGAACCTCATTCATAGAATCACAAGCCGGCGATGCACAGACGATACCGAGCGCTCACATGCGCACACGAATGCGTGGAAAGGATTCAAAGAGTTATGTTTCAAGCTGAATCAATGTCGCACGATAGAATACAAGAAAATGAAATTTCCTAAGGGTTCGGCAGCCTCTCGAAGATAAGTACAGACGTCTCCGTACCGATCTGCAAGACTCTACTAAACCTGCTCATGACTCGTGAAACCTATGTAACCTAGGCCCCGATACCAACTTGTCACGACCCAAAAATCCTAACTTGTCGTGATGGTGCCTAACATGGTACTAGGCAAGCCAACTTCTCACAAAATATTTCAAATACTTTTAACAAGAATGAATTAAAACAGATTTAATAGCAACAATTGTCAAAAATGGGATTAAAAAAACCCAAACATAACGCGAAATTCCCAACTATCGGGGTGCCACAAAGTACATGAGCATATATACATCACAAGTCTGGAAAACACGGTCTATAATAGTCTGTGACCAAATACAATAAACAAGAAGATAGGGAAGGAGAGACAAAGTATGCAAAACACCGGCAGCTACCTAGAAATCTCCGAAAAATCAAATGTGTGAATGAATCAACACCCACTGTGTCCGGGAACAACTGGATCTGCACACGAAGTGCAGGTTGTAGTTTAAGTACAACCAACTCAGTAAGTAACAATACTAAATAAAGAACTGAAAGTAGTGACGAGCTTCATAGCTAAGTCCAATTACAGTAATTTCCAACATAAGAAGGTAGGCATACTTTCAAGTTCAACATTTAAGACCCAAACAGTAATTTCATATCAAGTTCATCTGAAACAGAAGATAATATCTCTCAGAATGTTTTTTTAAAAACAATGATATATGACAACTGAAGTGCCACAATAATGAAACCAATGCATTATCTCAGATCAACAGTTACTCAATCCTCGCATTCACTCCAACCTCACAATCACTCTTTCCTCACAGTCACTCATTCCTTTCAATCACTTAGCACTCGCACTCAGTAGGTACCTACGCTCACTGGGGGTGTGTACAGACTCCGGAGGGGCTCCTTCAACCCAAGCGCTATAACAAGCCAATCATGGCATATAACAATGAAACATGCTACGACATGCATCCCGATCCCATAAATATCCTCACAATCAGGCCCTCGACCTCACTCAGTCATCAACCTCTCTAATCTCTCGGGTTCTCAGAAATCATGATAAGCAACCCAAACAACAATGATATGATGCATCAATAATGAACAATAAAGACTGAGATGTAATGTGCAAGTAAAACTATGACTGAGTACAAAATAACAATTTAGCAGATAATTCAACATGTACACGACCTCTAGGGTCCCTACAGTGTCAACACATGGTTTAAACATGATTTATAGTTCGAATTCTCTAATACGTGAAAAATGTACGGATATCAATAAATTATTCAACTACACGGCTCCATGGAATTGACCAAGTCACAATTCCTATGGTGCACGCCCACACGCCTGTCACCTAGCATGTGTGTCACCTCAAAACCAATCGCATATCACAAAATTCGTGATTTTATACCCTCATGACCAAATTTAGAACTGTTACTTACCTCAATCCGAGCAATTCTTTATTCTAATAAGTCTTTTCCTCATGATTCGGCCTTCGAACACCTCGAATCTTAGTCAAAATAATTCGATACAATCAACACGAGGTATAAGAATCAATTCCATATGAAAATTCTAAATTTCACAAAAAAGAACCCCGAAATTAACTCAAAAATTAACAGTGGGACCCACATCTCGGAACCCGATGAAAGTTACAAAATATGAACGCCCATTCAACCACGAATCCAACCATACAAAAATTACTAAATTCCGACTCTGATTCGGCCTTCAAACCCTCAAATCAAAATTTGAAAACTTTCTATTATAATCCCCCAAATCATGAAATAGGTGCTGGAAATAGTGTTAGATTCTTGAATAACAGACCAAATCAAGTTAAGATTATTTACCCCAGTCCAATTTGTGATTTTTGCCTCTGAAAATCGCCCAAACCGAGCTCTCCAACTCTATTTTTGTCAAATATGGCCAAACACTCCGTTTATAGAGCCTTTGATGTTTTTGAGCGCCACAGGTAGCGTGGGGCGCTGCCTGTGGCGTAGTTTCAAGAACCCCAATAATTCCCAGCACCATGGCTAGCACCCCACGCCACTCTGGGTGCTAGCGGCGACGGAAAATCTTTCCCGACACAGAAATTGGTATAAGTCTCTCATACAATGTCTGAATTTGACGATTCTTTTTGCTATGGCTCTGAAATTTCATTACTGATCTAATGCTTCAATCAAAACTGAATTTGGATCTCATTTATTTAATGTGATACCACTTATTCTCGAAGAAACAACGTCGGAACATTCTACATACGATGCTGAAACCTAGCAAATCAAGTCCGATTGACTTCAAACTTTGCATACAAGTCATAAATTACATAACGGACCTATTCCAATTTCAAGAATCGGATTCCGACCCCGATATCAAAAATTCAACTCCCCGGTCAAACTTCCAACTTAAATTTCTATTTTAGCCATTTCAAGCCTAATTTAACTACGGACTTCCAAAAAAATTTCCGGAGCTATTGGAATTATCAAAATTCTATTCCGGGGTCGTTTATACATAAATCAATATTCGGTCAACCTTTTCAACTTAAGTTTTCATCTTTGGGACTAAGTGTCTCAATTCATTCCTAAACCTCACCGGACCCGAACCAATTACCCCGGCAAGTCACACAACAACTATAAAGCATAAATAAAGCAGTAAACGGGGGAACGGGATTGTAATACTCAAAACAACCGCTCTGGTCGTTACAAATCCGTCCTTATTCCTTTATTTCATTTCAATACCTCTCAATTTCTATTGCGGCGTGCACCCCACTCCCCAAACAATTTCAAATAATCAATATAAGAAATTCAACAAAAATATTTAAAAACATCAACATAAACAATCCAACAACAATATTTACAAAACATCAACATCAAGAAGGTGAACGTACAAGACAGTAGAGAACCATAAAATAATCGGAGAAACAATATTTTAGAGTACATCAAATAGTATAAGAACAATAAAAACAGGTAAAACATGTGACAATTTAAATATACAGTTAAAGCAATTAGAAACAGGTAACAAATAAGCAAAAATCATGTGAGGAATGAACAAATTAAGGTAAGGTAGCAGTTAAATGACAAGTAACAAATATAACATGGAAGTTGAGTAAGAACATGTAACAGTTAAAGCATATAACAAGAAATATCAAACGAATAATCGAACATGGAAATAAATATCTAAATCCCGCATGCTAAATCCCATGACAACTTATATATACTTGTCACCCCGTATATACGACGTTTCCCCACATAATTCACATAATAATTAATTCAACAACTCCTAATTCCCTCAAGTAAAGGTTAGATACAACACTTACCTCACTCCGCGAACAAAGCAATCAATCAACCACGATCTTACCGTCTGAACAAGCCTCCAAACCAACCAAATCTAGCAAATTATCAATCAAACGATTCAAAATAAGCTTTAGAAACTACACATTAACGAGAGAGGTTCAATTTTGATCAATTTTTTAAAAGTCAACAAAAGTTAAACCCGGGTTTGCTTGGTCAAAACCCGAGGTTCGGACCAAAACTCGATTAGCCATTCACCCCGGGCCCGATTATGTGATTTATTTTGAATTCCGACCTTAATTTGAGGTCTAAACCTCAATTTTACAAAATCTCCAATTCCTACCCATATCCTTAATTTTGTACCATGAAAATCCTAAATTTGATATTGAAATTTCATGAAAAGTAATGGGGAATTTAAAAAAAACTGGATTAGAGTTGCTTACCAATTATTTTGGGAAGAAACATCTCTTGAAAAATCGCCTCTAGAGTGTTTATGTTAGAGAAATGGTGTAAAATGAGCTAAGTCCTGATTTTTCCTCTTTTACCCAGATGCAGATGTCGCAATTGGGATATATTATTCGCAATTTCTAGCATCACAAATGCGAAGCAAAGCTCGCAAATGTGAATTGTGCATCAGAAGCCCAGAAGTCGCAAATGCGAGAAAATAATCGCAATTGTGAAAACCCAACATTTGCAAATGCGGGCAGATTCTTTGCAAATGCGAAGATGTTATATTTATGCCAGCATCGTGAATGCGACCCAATGCTCGCAAAAGCGTCCCTAGCTAGTTTTCAAATGCGAACTATTTCCTTGCAAAATGCGAGGTTACCCAATCCCAGACCATACTTGCAAATGTGAACCTTTGTCCATAAAATCGAGGCTCGCAAATGCGAGATCTGCAACTGAACACTAGAACTGGAAAGACACCAGTAGAATTCATACCATCCAAACTCATCTGAAACGCGTCCAAAAGTCACCTAAGCCCTACAGACTCCAAACCAAACATTCACACAAGTATAATAACATCATACGAACTCGTTCGCACGATCAAATCACCAAAATAACATCTAAACTACAAATCGAACATTAAAATGAATGAAGTTTCAAAGGGAAACTCAGGAACAACTAGAATCACAACTAAGCGTCTGAATCATATCAAACCAACTCCGAATTGCACTAAATTTTGCAGACAAGTTTCAATTATCAAAACAGACTTATACCAAGTCCCGAAATCTAAATCTAAATTCGATATCCATAAAGTCAACCTACGGTTAAACCTAGTAAATTTTCAAACTTTCAAATTACTAGCTTTTGACAAAATGAGTCAAATCAACCTAGGGGCCTCTAATTTAAATTCTGGACATACGCCCAAGTCCGAAATCATAATACGGACCTACTGTAATCGTTAAAATACTGATCCAGTGTAGTTTTCATAAAATATTGACCGTAGTCAACTCAAGTTACTTTTAAAGCTAAAAATCCTATTTTCTTTAAATTTTCACATAAAAGTTTTTCAAAAAATGACACGGACCATGCACGCAAACCAAAAAATATTGAATGAAGCTAATGGAGGTCTCAGAGCTCAGAATTAAGAGTTAGTACTCAAAATGACCTATCGGATCGTCACAATTCGAGAGTGAAAGTAATATTATAGTGAAGTGCGTAACATAAAAGAGTATTATTTCTTTTAAAGTTGTACTTGTCTCTTGATACTACCAGGTTATAATATTATAATATTATTATATTTTTTAGGTATTGTATTTTACCCCATTAAAAATTTAGTGTCATTGTTACTCTTTTGTTCTTATTATTTATGGATAGGATATTATTTTTTTTCAACAATATGGTGTCAGAGCCATGGCAAACAATGGTCCGTTTTCTTTTCAGTACTCCCGTCTTACAAAAGATAATTATAAGAAATGGTGTCTACGTATAAAAGTCATTCTTGGCTCCCAGGATGTGTGAGAAATTGTAGATAGAGGACATGCCCCGATACTTAGGAAGTTGCCGCTAAATAGAAAAGATATTTTGGCAAATAAAAGGAAGAAGTATCAACAAGCCCTCACACTCATCCATCAATGTTTGGATGATGTAATGTTTGAGAAGGTGCCCAATGCTACCACCTCAAAAAAAGATTGGAAAATTTTATAAAATACTCTCCAAGGAGTGGACAAGGCGAAAAAGGTAAAACTTTAAACTCTAAGGGGTGATTTTGAAGTTTTAAAAATGTAAGAATATGAATGCATTTCAGATTATTACTCAAAGGTAAAGGTTGTTATCAATCAATTAAAAAGATACAAGGGGACGTAGAAGATGTTTGTGTGGTAGAAAAGATCATTTGCACTTTAACACCTAAATTGATTTTGTGATGTATGCTATTGAGGAGACTAAATATTTAAACCCTATGACGGTGGATCAATTAGAGTGTTCTTTATAAGCTCACAAAGAAAAGATCAAGAGGAGACAAGAAGTGCCACTGGAGAAACTTCTTAAAACTCAAGTATCCTTTAAGGATTATGGAGGTAAAAGAGCTATCCTGGGAATGGACGAGGATAAGGTAGTGGCAATCATGGAAGAGGAAGAAGTAACGTAACAACTTCAACAATGAACTTAAATCCATAAAATAATTAGAAGTTGTAATGACCCAATCGGTCATTTTGTATAATTGTACCCCATTACCCCATTTATTGCTTCACATTTGTGTGCTTGTGCTTTTATGACTTGCGGGGCTGATTAATTTTATTCCGAGAAGATTTCAAGTTAATTTGGACTCTTGATTCTAGACTTAGAAGTCTAAATTTGAAAATGTGGACCAAACTTTGACTTTTGTGAAAACGACCACATAACTATATTTTTATGACTCCAATAGTTTTGTATCGTGATTTCAGACTTGGTCGTATGCCCTGAATTAATTTTGAAAGTCCGTAGGTTGATTTGAGTTGAATTGCCAAAATTTGGCAATTTTAAGTTGAAAAGTTTGACCGTAGGTTGACTTTTATCTATTGAGCTCAGAATTTGATTTTGGAATTTGGAATAGGTCTATTATGGCATTTAGAAATGTGTCTTCAAAATTTGGTTTCGTTTGGATTTGGTTTGATAGGATTCGGACGCTTAGTTAAGGATTTAGAAGTTCTTGAAATCTCTTTGAAAATCATACGTTTTTGAGTTGAATTCATACTTTTAGATGTTATTCTTCTGTTTTGATCATACGAGGGAGTTTGTATGATATTTTTAGACTTGTTTGGATGTTTGGTTTGGAGCCCCTGGGGCTCGGGTGAGTTGCGGACGCTTAGCGGAGTGTTGTTGGAAATCAAAGTTGTTAGTTTTTCTGCACAGACCTCAGATCTCACATTTGCGAGGTTTGAGTTCGCATTTGCGAAGGTAGGCCAAGTTTGCTGGGTTCGCATTTGCGAACCCAATGTTCGCATTTGTGAAGTGAACCTGGGGAGAGCTTCTTCGCATTTGCGATCAACATAGTCGCATTTGCAGAGGGTCCATTGTTCGCAATTGCGAACTATTCATCGCTATTGCGATGACAGTAGAGATGGAAGGACTTCGCATTTGCGAGTGATTCTTTGCATTTGCAGGGGTCACAATTGCAAATCCGGGGTCACAATTGCAAATGCGACATCTACGACTGGACAAATAGCTGAGGACGGGAATTTTGAGTTCATTCTCTCATTTTTGAACCCTAAACTCGGTAGGAGGCGATTATGAGAGGGGATTTTCACCTACAAACCGTGGGTAATTGATTCTAATCTACTTCTAATCATACTTCATCAATATATCTAAGATTTTAACATCAAAACCATGTGAATCAAAGTAAAAATTTATGAAACTTTGTCAAGTTTTTGAAAAATAAGAAATTGAGGTTTGAGAGCCGATTGGACTCAGATTTTGAAACTAATCACATATATGAACTCATGGCGTCATGGGTAGATGGAATCTACCATTGGACCCGAGTTTTGACCGGGCTAACCCCGGGTTGACTTTTGTTGACTTTTTGGGAAAAGTGTAAAAATTTTAACTTTATCCATTACAATTAAATTCCCTAGCATTGTTTGATGATATTGAGTCGATTTTGGTTAGATTTGAGCTATGTGGGGGCGAATTATAAGGGAAAAGGTATTTCTAAGTGTTGAATTTGCCTAGTTGAGGTAAGTGTCCTGCCTAACTTCGTGTGGAGGAACTACCCCTTAGGATTGGTATTGTTTGATTCCATTGTGCGAAGTGAAATTCGTGTACGCACGGTGACGAGTGGGTACATGGGTTGTACATAGTATTTGACCGATTTGGCCTACTTAGACTATTTTCCTGCTTTAATTGAAATGCCATATTATGTTCTAAATTCTCATAGTCAAATCATATTTAATTGTGTAAGATTATCCTTAAATGCCTTAGTTGACTTGTTTAGAATTTGTTCTACATCCTACCTGCTAAATTGCCCCATGCTTTAGTTGAACTTATTGTCCCCTTTATTGTTGTATGTTATCTCTTCATTATTAATTATCACTGTTTGAATTAATTACTCATGTTGCCCCTTTACTTGTTGACTTCCATTATTTGAGATTCAATGTTGAAGATTGTTTTCTTTATTGTGAGCTAGTCTTATCTAATATCGTGGTTATACATTATTTTCTCATCGTTGAGTTATTTGGTGTTGAAGTTGTGAAAGTCGTTAATACGTTGAGGCGATGTTGGTTATTGTTCAAACATCTATCTTATTGAGAATTTTCCATCCATTATTATTGTTGGTATTCTTGTATATGTTGTGGTGGGGCCATGGGCTATTATTGTGGAAATATTGATATTATTGTTGTTGGCAAGTTGTAAAACGTGGGCACTTGTGGTGCGAGTTATTATTGTAATATGATATTGATGCGCATGCGACGGTATAAGGCTTGGGTTGAAGTGCATGCGGCGGTATAAGGTGGGACTTATGTGCGTGATTTCTTGTAGGGAAACTACGTGAAGCCACGCGGCATCATAAGGTGGGACTTATGTGTGTGATTGCTTGTAGGGAAACTACGTGAAGCCACGCGACATCATAAGGTGGGCTAAAGTGCGTGTAACTATTTCGGAAAAAATGTTTTTAAAACCTATTTTCAAATGTAAGACTCACATGGCGATATTGGGAAAGATTGTGATTGAAATTGAGAAATGTGGATACGAGGCGGTACCTCGGTTTGATTTCATTATACATGAGGCGGTACCTTGATGTGTTCTTGTTGTTTGTTTCATGTTGCAAAGTGTTGTGGAAGGAATATTTCTTGTTGCTTCATTCTTATTCATTCTAGCAGTTATAGTCCGTACATGATCATTGCAGCACTTTAGTTGCTTATTTTATGTTATTTCTAGTATTAACTTCTGGTACTAGTTCTTGATATTATATTGTTCCGTATCAGCTATTCTTCATTTCCCGTTACATATCTATATTACATTTTTATACTTTCTATTTCATAACCTAGTAGGTGTCTTGACCTGGCCTCGTCACTACTCGGTTGAGGTTAGGCTAGCGTGAGTTGATTCTTCATGAAGCTCACAGTTTGTGGTATTTCATTCATCCGGGTGCCGCTAAGATGTATTAGGACTTGATGCAGTACTATTGGTGGAGGAGGATGAAGAAATACATAGTGGAGTATGTAGCTCGGTGCCTAAATTGTAAGTAGGTGAAGTATGAGCACCAGAGGTCATGAGGTTTGCTTCAAAAACTTAAGATTCCCGAGTGGAAATGGGAGAGTGTTACCATGGACTTTGTTGCTTGACTCCCTCAGACTCAAAAGAAATTTGATGATGTATGGGTAATTGCGGATAGGTTGACCAAGTCGGCTCATTTCATTCTGGTGGTGACTACCTATTTTTCAGAGTAGCTGGCTCAGATCTATATCCGCGAGATTGTTCGACTTCATGACATGCCGGTATCCATTATCTCTGACCATGGCACATAGTTTACATCACATTTCTGGAGGGTCGTACAACATGAGTTACGCACACGGGTTGAGTTGAGTACAATATTTCACCCCAAACGTACGGACAGCCCGAGCGCACTTTTAAGATATTAAAGGATCTGCTTTGTACCTGTGTTATGGATATCGGGGGTTATTGGGATCAGTTCTTTCCGCTTGCGGAGTTTTCCTACAACAACAGTAACCAATCGAGTATTCAGATGGCTCCTTATGAGACCCTATATGGCAGGCGATGTCGTTCTCCAGTTGGTTGGTTTGAGCCAGGTGAGGCTAGATTATTGGGCATAGAGTTGGTTCGAGATACCTTGGAGAAGGTCAAGTTGATCCAGGATCCGCTTCGTACATCACAGTCTAGGCAGAAGAGTTATGCTGATCGGAAGGTTCGTAATGTAGGGAGAGCGAGTTTTGCTCCGGATTTCACGTATGAAGGGTGTGATGAGGTCCGGGAAGAAGGGCAAGTTAAGCCCTAGGTATATCGACCCTTTCGATATCCTTGAGAGAGTGGAAGAGGCGGCCTACAGGCTTGCATTGCCACCTAGATTATCTGCAGTCCCTGGCTTAAGTGAAATCCGCACCTACGATGGATTTGCCGCAGGTGCGGAGCCGCAGGAGAGATTGTTGGTCTGCAGAAGCGGAATTACTAGGCTGAAATGGGACAGATCGAGGGTTTGTTCCCATTTTTCATCTTTTGAGTTAGAGACCTCGGTTTTGGGAGATATTTTCAAAGAGTTGATCGGGGTAAATAATTTTAACTTGGATTTGACTATTATACGTGAATTCATCATTGTTTTTATCATTTAATTAGTGTTTTGAGTTGGATAAATTAGAGAATCTTTGTGAAAGCTTCCTAAGCTATAATTTGAGGATTTGAAGGTCGATTTGAGGTTGGAACTGAATAATTTTAGTATGGTTGGACTCGTTATTGAATGGGTATTCGAATTTTTGTAAGTTTGGTCGGGGTTTCAAGACACGGTCCCAGGATTGACTTTTTGAGTTGACTTTTTGATTTTCTTTAAAGATTGAAACTTTATTATCCAGAATAGTTTCCTATGGTTTGTATTTATGGTATAAAGTTATTTTGGCTAGATTCGAGCTGTTCTGAGTTGGATATTTACGGAAAAGGCTTACTAGTGGATTGAGTTAGCTTGTTTGGGGTAAGTATCTTGCCTAACTTTGTGTGGGAGAATTACCCCTTAGGATTTGAGTTGTTTGTGTTATTTGTGGTATGTGGAAGCCATGTACGCAAGGTGACGAGTAGGTACACAGGCTATATATGGTAATTGACTGATTTGGTTTATTTAGATCATTTTCATGCTTTTAATTGAATTTTTATAGCATGTTATATTTTTCATTGTTAGTCTACCCTTACGTGTATTAATCTGCCATCACATGCCTTGTTTGACATTGTTAACACTTGTTCCACCTTTTACTTGTTATTTGCTCTTATATGCTTAGTTGAGGTTATTATCTTCCTTATTATTTGTTACTCCTTTAATTGTTGAATTGCTTACTTGAAGTTGTTGTTTTAATGTAATAACATGATTTATTAGTGTTGAAGTTGTAAACGTCGTGATCACATTGAGACAAAATTGTTATTTGTTAAAATACCATTCTTGTTGAGTTATTCACTTTCAGTTTGCTATTGTCGAGACTCTTGTACATATTGTGATTGAGTCATGGGCTATTTATTGTGAAAATATCGGTATTGTTGATTCTTTTGGCAAGTTATGGAATATGGGCACTTGTGGTACAAGTTCTGACTATATTATGATATTGATGTGCATGCAGCGGTATAAGGATAGGGGTTAATATGCATGTGGCAGCATAAGGTGGGATTTATGTGCGTGTTGCTAGTAAGAAAATTACTTGAAGCCACGCGACGACATAAGGTGGGGCTAAAGTGTATGTATCTATTTCGGGAATACTGTTTTCAAAACTATCTAAAATGTAAGCTCACACGGCGGTATAAGGAAAGATTGTGATTGTGATTGTGAAATGAGATACGAGACGATACCTCGTTTGTGATTCTTGTTGTAATCTTTCACTTACATCATTTGTGTTTGTCTGTATCGTTTTCTTGGTATTCTTATTATGTGTTCCTCCCTTGTTGCTTTATTGCCTTAAATTCAGTTGTGGCTTATATTGTTGTACTTCTTCGGTTCCTCATTTCCTTTCCTTTACTTATACTGAGTTATACTTGTTCAACCTCTTTTATTATCCCAGTAGGTGTCTTGACCTGATCTCGTCACTACTCTACCAAGGTTAGGCTTGATACTTACTAGGTACCATTGTGGTATACTCATACTATGCTTATGCACATATTTTTGTGCAGATCGAGGTACCTCATACCAGGCTAGGCACCAACGAATAGAACTTTCATATCGGAGATTTCAAGATATACCTACCGGCATTGCAGGCCTCGAAGTCACCCTCTGTCCTTATTTTTCTATTGCATTCTTTCTTACCTAAAATATTTGCGAAAAAATAAAGGCATCTTATTTATTTTTTCTCTTAAAATTTATCTCAAAACTTATTAATATCTTCCCTAATGAGCTCAGATTCACTAGAAGAATCATAATATAAAGACGTTACATAATACCATACTTATAATGTTGACTTTCCTCTCTCCATTTCTCTATTTTCTATAAAACAACAAAATCTAATAAAGAACTATATTTTTCTGAATCTTTTCTCACTCGTTTTTCTTTCTTCTTCCCTTATGTTTTTTGTAACTTAATCTCTTACTTTCTACACAATGTAATTAATTTTTTATGTTCTTGTTTGTTTTCTACAGGTTCAAAGAAAATGATCGATCTTTTATGTTCACTTAAATTCATCAGATTTTCTAACTTGGTTTCTTCAGTTTGTGAGGTTTGTGTTGATTCTTTACATTCTTTTTTGAAGGTTTGTTTTGTTGACATCTAATTGACACCTTTCTGCTTTCGTTTCTAGAACTGTAAAGTCTAGTTTGGAACTTTTATATCTGTCATTTTGTTCAGAAATTACTGGAGTTGATTTTGGAGTTAGGATTATGGCTGGAAAAATAATTTAAAGGTGATCGAGATCTAGTGCCCAATAAAATGAATTAATTGTATTTTTCAAATAATTCTTAACCGAAAAAAACTCATTTTACGGGCTAAACTCCCAATTTGCATTGGCAATTAAATATGAGTTTAATTTATACATATTATTTACCCGTAAAAAGGTACTGTTAAATTTATACGTGGTTTCTAAACAAGTAAATTAATTTGATCCTGAAATAATAAAATAATTGAAGAATTATGCAATACTTAGCCTTGAGATGGAGACAAAATAACATAAACAACAGTTCCGGGAACAAGGTTACCGGGCTCAACAGCAATGAAATCAAAAAGCAAGAAGATAAAATTGTATTAAATTTTGAATAGAATGTAGCATAAGTTTGTTAAAAAATCTGTGTCTCTTCCAATGATAACTGAGCTCACTATTTATAGCTACGTCTAGGGAAGGAGGTCCTAGGATCGTACCCCTCTTTAATGTCAATTATGAGGGTCATTGATGAAGACGTAATGGTGAACATAAATGCCAAATTCCCCGTAATTGGTAATCGTTCTTAATGTCGCATAATATTCTCTATTAAATGCTACCGGGAGAAAAGTATTTATCACATCTTTATGAGCGTTATTCTTTTCGGTGACAAACGGAATAGCTGCCTTTGATCTTAGCCATACCCCCGTCTTGGGTTCCACGTGTCCCTCTTTTTGGTGGCCACGTGTCAAAGCATATTTTACCCTATATAGATAGTCCTTCTACTTTCTGGTGACACAACTTTGTGTTACCGAAAAGTTGGTAGAAATACTCTTTTGTCGGGAATTACTATGACTCCCTCTGAAGGCTTATGACGGTTGAATAGACACACGTCTCTGTATTTAATGCCCCGAACACGCGTCATCCCATGATTCAACACAACTTTTGTCGTTTATCGAGGTAATCATGACCATGAATTTAGCCACCAAAACTTTTACTTATACGCATCAACCTTCTATTATATACTTCCATAATTTTACTAGCTTCCCTTATTCGACTTGCATCCTGCTCTTCATCTAATTCTATTCAAGCAAAAACCTTTTCCTTCTTCCATATAATGGCTTCTTCCTCAAAGCGTACCAGTTTTTCAAAGAACAAGAACAAGGCCGAGGATTCTGCTCCTCCAAAAGTGGGATCCATCATCCCTAGAAGTTTACTTACCACAAAAGACTTCGAAGAGAAATTTCCTACTACTAACTCTCATACGTGGGCCGTCAGTGGGTATCCTTCTTCCATCCGTCCTTCTAGCATTCCTGATGTGAAGGAAGACTGTCGTTGTGACGATTTGGATATTGTTGTCCTAATCTATCGGAGCGAGTGACCTTACCCAATGATGGTTTTGCATATTTTTATACGTATCCCTTTACTTTAGATGCGTTCTCTTTGAGTAGAGAGCATGACTCCGTTATTGCTGAGTTTTGCCTCCGCTACCAGGTGTGTTTGGCACAAGTAAGTCCTTCTGTGTGGAGGACGGTTGCTTTCCTTCGGCGCTTGTGCCAGGATACGGGAGAAGAGCTAACCTTAGCTCATATGATGAATCTCTATTCTCCCAAGATCTTTCGCGGGGGAATGATAAACCTCTGCAAGCGTGGACACCATGCTCTGTTATCTAGCATGGATGACAACAATGACCGTGGATGGATGAAACGGTTCATTGCAGTTTTCACCAATGATATCATTCCGGCAATGGCTTCATCTTTTCCGACCGCTTGGAACCGGACTCGTAAGCTCTTTGTTTAATATTTCTTTTATTAAATATTCTTCTATACAAGTATTTATCCTCCATCCTTTATCTGTTTCAGCAACCTGATGGATCCCACCGGTGGTTGAAGGTTTGGACCGGTGGGTCCAGAAGATCTTGGATGTTACGACGCATGAAACTCGCTTGTGGAAAGAATTGACCCCTAAATATGGGTGGAAAGCCAAAAATCATGGTAATTCAAGCTCACCGTGTTTCAATTTTTCATGTGAAGAGCTTGATTGATCCCTTCTACCTTGTCTATGAAATCAGGTCTACCCGTGGGCTCTATTATTGTCCCCGATGAGGACATCTTGGCTGACCCTGCTGATGTGGCGAGGCTACTTCAAGAAGCACTTACTCGAATAGGTATCTCCAGGACTGCTTTGGGTATAAGTGTATCATTACGGAGTCCTTGTCCAGAGGACAAACAACCAAAAATAAGGCGCTCCTCCGTGGCCAGGGAAAAGAATAAGAGGGTGAAGACCGCTACTCCCGAGTCATCTTCGGTAGTGATGATGATTGGCCCTCTTTTCAGGACGGTCGTAGATACCGTGATGATCAATGATGATGAAGAAGCTAGTGATGAGGGAGCTTTTTTACATAGAAGACGACGATCCTCATCATCTCAACAGGATGCTCGACATGTTGATATAGTTACACCAACTAAGGACGATGTTTCGTCACTTTGAGGAGAGTTCGATTTGGTAGATAATGCCAACTCCCATCTTCGGGCCCCAATTGTTATGCCCGGTGTTGCGGGGCTGAGTACAGGGTCCCTGCCGTCTTTGGTTGGTGAGCATCCAACAACCAGCATAGCATTTAATGCAACTGCTTCTCATTCTTCAACCCCATCAGCTTTATCTCCACCTTCGCCAACACCAACAATTGCTACATCATTTTCATTTGCATTTATTCTTCCACCATCAACTGCCACATCACCTCCATCGGCCATACTTGATCACAAAGGAAGTGTTCCTCTTCCCTAGTCCCCAATTCATGGGAATTTGGGGCAAAATTACGTTGCCCCCTCCGGAGATCCGCAAGGGAGGAGGAATGTTACTCTTTCGGTCTCCATTGGATGTAACTTGCTAACCCGGCCGGTGGAGCTTGCTAATTACCTGAGGTCTTTGGATTCATATAAGGTTTGGGAAAAGGTTCAGGCTCTCTCGGAAGAGTGCTTGTTAAACAACTCCATGCACAACACCGCAACGGTATATTCTTTACTTCTTTTGTTGTTTCTATTATTTTTGCATAAATACATCCTGAGTTTGTTTTTCTCACTTTGTAGGCCAACTTTCTTGCTTCCAAGGGCCTTCAAAGGTTGATTAGGGAAAAGGAGGAACTTACCTCCGAGCGGGATCAATGTTTGGTTGAACGGGACCAAGTCGTTATTCGCCTCTCAGAATTGGAAAATAAGGTTGTCGAGGTTGTTATGTTGGAAACTCATTTGCAGCAAAGTGTGCATGAACTGGAGACCCTTAGCCAAGAGATTGCCCCATTAAGGGTCCAATTTGAAGAGGCCAAGGCCAAATGGGATGAAGTCCATAATGCCATACTTGTTGCATCCGATCGCCAGGCTGCCTCTGCTGAAAAATTAATCAACTTAAAGGCAACCTTGAATTCCAAGGCTGAAGAGCTTGCTGCCGCATGGGTGAAATATGCCCAGCTGGAGGAGAAGTACAGAGGACCAATGAGCATAATAAGATTTTCAGCTCTACTGTCTACGAGCTTGATGTTAGCCTCAAGTGCATTAGATGCGCCCGGGAAAACCTTTCTGTCGAGGTCACCCAACTCAAAGAAGAGCTCAAGCGTCGAGCGGCTTCCCTCGTTATTGAGAAAACTTATGTTATGTACAACATGAGGAGGAAAACCTTGAAAGATGCCAAAGCTGGTATCATTAATTTTGATGCCGAAAATGTTAAGGCATGTGAGCTTGAGTTAGCTGCTAAAAGTGGTCTCCCAGCGAGGTTTGATTCTCCTGGTCCTTCCAGTTCTAAGTTTTCGGGAACTGAAGAAGAATCGGAGGATGATAATGCTGAAGGCCAAAATGTTGAGCCATTGGTAGATCCATCTATTGCTCCCAGGAACGCGGACACTTCTCTTCCTCCAGATTCCGGAGATGCTGCAGTTTAGCTTTTCTTTTCTTTTTCCAATTCTTGTATCTATTCCATTTTGGCATGTTATTATAAATAGAAACATCTTTTTGCTCAAGTATTTGTTTGGGTCTTTCATTCATTTGAATATTCATGCAAGTCCTTAACCTTTGCATTTTCTTCCTTTTGCTTAAGAGTTTTGCGCAAGTTTTTCTGTTTGTGTCTTATTATGTAAAGCCTTGGGTGTATTTTTCCCGAAAGCATTTTGGCTCTGGGTATCAACCCTTTTTCTTGAGGGCTTTTGCAAGTATTTGCGCATGTTTACTTTTTGCGTCCTTTCATATACGACTTCGGGTGTATTTTTTCCTCAAGACATTTTGATTTCGGGCATGAATTCATCCGAAACCAATCCTTTAACGTGAGGGTTTTTATAAGAGATGGCTCTCTTATGTTTATGATGCTCTTGAAGAGGACGTCTCATGTTCATTGTGGCACTAGCATTTGAAGTACTTGTTTAACTTTCAAATGACAAAGTTGATAAAAATAAAAGGATTTCATTTCACTTTATTCATTCTATTTTCAAAAGGTAAATAAGCATTTGCTATGATGAAAAGAAATTACCATTTCTTGTGACTAATTTGTACAACTTATTTCTACAAGGTTGTCCGCGCAGTCCTCAGTTTTTCGTTCCCGATTTTTTGTTCCCAGTTGACGTGGCAGTCATTGTATCTTCATATCATTCCCCTTCTCATTCCCCCCAGTGTTCGAATGCGAAGAATGCAAATTAGAACACTGGAAGTCTTGTATCTTTGAAGATTCCAACAATGAATTACTAGATAATTCTTAACTCGGTAATATATTTTACTTCCCCTCAGGAATTTATGCTATCAAGCAAAGGACTATCTAACAACCCTCTAGTGGTTTGTGCTCGTGAACGGTCGGGTAACCTTTGTTCAATAGCAAACTTAACTTCCCAGTGGAAATTTGCTGTAGAGCAAAAAATTATCTAACCGTCCCCGGGGTGATCTTTGCTTGTGTGCCTTGTTATTAAAGGTCTTATTGTTGTTGTCTTCGTAGTATGCTTTATGTGCTCGAGATAATCAATGATTTCATTTCTCCAGTTCCAGACCAAATTAGTCGCATTTACCTCATAGTAACCATCTGTATCCAGGACTGAGCTCATCAGTTATACTACCATCCCGGATTCTGATCCATTTATTCCCGTCGATGATCAAGGTTCGCCAATGTGTCTGTTTCTGCATTATCTTCCCTTGGGATATGAGTAATCGACCACTCCCAAAATTGCGCTAACAGAGCATGTACCTTTACCACGTATTGTTGCATACGCTCATCTTTGGCTTCGAAGATTCCGTAGACCTGATTTACCACCAGCTGTGAGTCGCACTTGATTTCGATGACCTCAGATTCAAATCCCCGGGCCAATTCGATCCCCGCAATCAAAGCTTCATACTTTGCTTTATTATTAGTTAAAGGGACCGCTCTAATGGCTTGCCTTAGGGTTTCCCACGAAGGCGTGATTAAGACTATACCAAGCCCATACCCTTTTATGTTGGAAGCTTCGTCCGTAAATAAGGTCCAAACCCTTGATGTTGATTCTGATATCATTACTGCCTCCTTGGTTGCCAGAGGCAGTAATCCTAGACTGAAATCGGCCACAAAGTCAGCCAATACTTGCGACTTAATTGCAGTCCTTGGTTTTATTCTATGTCGAACTTACTCATTTCGACGGCCCATTTGGACAATCTACCCGAGAGCTCAGGTTTATGGAGGATGTTCCGCAAAGGAAAAGTAGTTACCATGGCTAGCTGGTGGTATTGGAAGTAGGGCCTCAGCTTCCGAGCTATAACTACGAGAGTTAAGGCCAGTTTCTCCAAATGTGAGTAGCGAGTTTCTCCTCCCGTTAAAATTTTACTAATATAATAAATGGGAGATTGCGTACCTTCGTCCTCACGGACTAAACTCGCACTCACCGCAACTTCCGAGACTGCGAGGTAGACTAACAATGTTTCACCTTCTTATGGTCTTGGAAGCAATGGAGGGCTTGACAAGTATTTTTCAAATCCCTCAAAGCCTGCTGGCACTCCGGGGTTCATTCGAAATTATTTTTCTTTTTGAGTAGTGCGAAGAAACGATGACATTTTTCTGATGACCGGGAAATGAACTTGCTCAAAGATGCCAATCTCCTTGTGAGCCTTTGGACTTCCTTCACTTTTAACAGTTGGTACGGGATGTCTTCTATGGCCTTGATCTTATCGGGGTTTACCTCAATTCCCATTTGCGATACCAGAAATCCCAGAAACTTACCAGAGCTGACCCCGAACGCGTATTTATCGGGGTTAAGTTTCATATTATGCTTCCTTAGGATGTCAAAAGTTTATTGCAAATGTTTAAGGTGATCACCTGCATTCAAATACTTAACGAGCATATCGTCTATATAAACTTCCATAGTTTTTCCTATTTGATTTTCAAACATCCTGTTCATGAGCCGTTGATAAGTAGCTCCGGCGTTTTTCAACCCGAAGAGCATCACATTGTAGCAATATGTACCAAAATTTGTTATAAATGAAGTATTTTCCTGATCCTCTGGGTTCATCTTAATTTGGTTGTAGTCGGAATAAGCATCGAGGAAAAGCATTAACTCGTGTACGGCCATGGCATCAATCATTTGATCGATGTTTGGCAGTGGGAACGAGTCCTTCGGACACGCCTTATTAAGATCTTTATAATCTACACACATGCAAAATTTATTGTTCTTCTTAGGAACTACTACTACATTGGCTAACCAGTCTGGATATTTTACCTCTCAGATTGAACCGATATTAAGTAAGCGGGCTACCTCTTCTTTGACAAATTTATTCTTAGCTTCGGCAATAGGGCGTTTCTTTTGTCTTATCGGAGGTATGGTGGGATCCAAACTTAACTTTTGTACGGCTACCTTCGTCGGGATACCTGTCATATCCTCATGTGACCATGCAAAACAATTGGTATTAGATTCAAGTAATTTAATAAAGCCAGACCTGAGCTCCGGGTGCAATCCTGTCCCCAAGTGGAACTTCCTTTCTAGGAATTCTTCGAACAATGCCACTTGCTCAAGATCTTCCACTGTGGATTTCGTTACATCTGTCTCTTCTGGAACCTGGAACTATCTCGGCACCTGATAATATTCAGACGCCTCTACCCCCGGGCTAACTTCATCTAATTCGGGAGCAGGTACCGGTTTCTGTAATTACTATGTCGCGCGTTCCTTTCCTTTGCTACTGGAGACCAAAATTGCATTCATCTCCCTTGCTGACAGTTGATCACCCCTTATTTGTTTAATATTTTCGGGTGTTGGAAACTTCAGCAATTGATGATATGTTGATGGTACAACTTTTATCTCGTGCAACCATGGCCTTCCCAGAATGATGTTATATCCCATATCACCATCTACCACTTCGAAGAAAGTTGTTTTCATTACTCCTTCAGTATTCGTGAGTAATAAAATTTCTCCTCAGGTTGTCACGCTCGCGAGGTTGAATCCGGCGAGGAGCTTTGTGGCAGGAATAATGCTTCCGGTGAGTTTAGATTGCTCCAATACTCTCTATTGTATGATATTAGCCGAACTCCCTGGATCCACTAGAACACATTTAATCTTAAAATCTAGTACATTTTAAAAAATTACTAGTGCGTCATTGTGTGGTAGCAGCAATCCGTCTGCGTTCTCCTCCGTAAAAGTGATATCGTCTTCCCAGAGCCTTTTGCTATGGGTTATTGATACTTTCATCTTCTTTGTTGCCGAAAAGGTGACCTCGATGATCTCGTTCCCTCTGAAGATCATGTTGATCGTTTGGTTTGGGTGATCTTTTTCTTCTTTCGAGGATTCCGCATTGTCCCGGTTACGACCATAATTGTTCTTAGCTTGGTCACTCAAGAATTCTCTGAGGTGACCATTCTTTAATAACATTGCCACTTCTTCCCTGAGGTGTCGGCAGTCCCCTATCCGGTGGCCATTCGTCATGTGGTATTCGCACCATAAGTTGGGATCCCTCTGGCTGGGACCAGATCTCATTGGTTTCGGGAACCGTGCTTCTTTGATGTTTCTCATGGCTGACACCAACTCCACTATACTGACGTTGAAGTTGTAATCTGACAACTTGGGGTAAGAAGTATCCCGTGACCCTGACGCTTCTTTATCCTTCAGTGATCTATTGTTCCGACCGCGATCTGTCCTTCTGTCAATGGCTAAACCTGTACGTTGTTCGGAAGCTTTTGTCGCAGCCTTCTGTCCGTTCGTAGGGCAAAAATCGTCCCCTCGAAGTCCATATGTCCATGTCGTAATCGTCGTTTGATTTTTATTTGTTCTTCTCCTGTCCTTTGGTCGATGATGGAAAACCAACCTGATCATCTTAGATCCTTATCTTTGACTCGTATCGGTTGTGGACATTGGCCCAAGTCATTGCTTGAAACTCAAGCAGGCTTTTCTTCAGTTTTCGAAAAGCGTCAGCATTTCTCGTATTCAATCCCTTGGTAAATGCTTCAGCCTCCCATTCATCTGGGACAGTTGGGAGCAATATTCTCTCCTTCTGGAATCGGGTAATGAATTCTCGTAGTAACTCGGACTCTCCTTGCACAATCCTTAATATGTCGGCCTTTTGGGCCTCTACTTTTCTGGCCCCTGCATGAGCCTTAATCAAAGAGTCCGCGAGCATCTAAAAGGAGTCTATGGAATGCTCAGGTAACAATGAATACCATGTCAAGGCTCCCCTCGTGAGAGTTTCTCCAAATTTCTTCAGCAAAACAGATTTAATTTCGTGAGGAGATAAATTATTTCACTTCACCGTCATTGTGTAGGTGGTAATGTGTTTCTGAGGGTCTGAAGTTTCGTCATACTTTGGCACATCGGGCATTTTGAACTGCTTCGGGATTAATTCTGGTGTCGCACTTGGCTTGTATGGCAATTGAGTATACTTCTTTGAGTTTGGGCCTTTCAGCACTGGTGGCGCGCCAGAGATTTGGTCCATGCGAGCGTTCACTTCCCTCATAAACCGTAAAAGTTCATTTTTGAAAAGATCATTCTCATTATTTAGGCCGGATCCTCTCCCCCCAACCCCATCGGAGCCAATTCGCCCCTAGGAGTGTTGTTGTCGACCCTCTGCGTTGTTTGATTTGCGGGAGCACCGGGAGGAATCAGATCTCGTCTATTCACATTATTCGAAGCCCCCGATAGCGCCTGCTTCAACTCCGTAATAACCTTATCCTGTCGCGTGAGGTGGTCTAGAATGATCGCATGTTGCTCTTGCAAGACCCTTACCGCGTCAACGACATGTTCCTCATCAGTATCATCGATAGTTGTCCTCCGAACATATCGAGGATATTGCATGTCATGTACCGGTATTGTGGCGCCATTCCCCTCATTGTGGGTGTCACTGATTGAGTCCTCGAAATGAGGTTGATCCCCTTGAATCTCAGGATTGTACGTGTTGCTAACAACGTTATCTTCCATTTCTTATGATTGTTTCTAAGACAAAATAATCAAAATACGTTAGTAAAAAAGGCAAGGATCAATTTAATCGCATGGTTGTCTAAGCCCCACGGTGGGTGTCAAATTGTTTAGCCGTAAAATGGTACAGTTGAATTTATACGTGATTTCTATACAAGTAAATTAATTTGATTCTGAAATAATAAAATAATTAAAGAACTATGCAATACTTAGCCTTGAGATGGAGACGAAATAACAGAAAGAACAATTCCGGGAACGGGGTTTCCGGGCACAACATCAATGAAATCGACAAGCAAGAAGATAAGATTGTATTAAACTTTGAATAAAATGTAGCATAAGTTTGTCAGAAAATTCATGTCCCTTCTAATGATAACTGGGCTCACTATTTATAGCTACGTCTAGGGAGGAGGTCCTAGGATCGTGCCCCTCTTTAATGTCAATTATGAGAGTCATTGATGAAGATGTAACGGCGAACATAAATGCCAAATTCCCTGTAACGGGTAATCGTTCTTAATGCCACGAAATATTCTCTATTAAATGCTACCGAGCGAAGAGTATTTATCACATATTTATGAGCGTTATTATTTTCGGTGACAAACGGAACAACTGCATTCGGTCTTAGTCATACCCCGTCTTGGGTTCCACGTGTCCCTCTTTTGGGTGGCCACGTGTCAAAGCATATTTTACCAGGTACACATATATCAAACAGCGTTATATATGCGATATATATATATATATATATATATATATATATATATATATATATATATATATATATATTTCATTTCTCGGACTTTTAGATCATGTGAAAATTTGAGAAAATTCTAATTTTTCTTCTTTTATTTTTTATTTATATTTTTTTTTGGGTTTCCCTCTTATCTTAGTACAACCATAAATTTATTAATCCCAAAGCATTGATTTCAGCTCCAATCATGAGTGAAATAAGAAATAAGCTTTTGTTAAGAAATGAAACATAGTTACGCCAATATAAAATCATCTACATAACTCATGTCGTGATTACTAAACAATTTATGTTTTCAGTAAATGTTGAATTGGGAAAATATAATAATTTGTGGGGATATAGACAATTAAAGAAAGATTTTTAAAATCAACCAATTACAGGATTTATGATTTAAAGAACCATCGGAGAAGCAATAGTGATACAAGAACAAGGTGGAAATAAATTGCTCTCTCTTTCTCAAACGTCCCATCACAACATATAACAATCTTAGAGCAAGCTTGTGTCTAATAAACTGTTTGGACAAGTCGGAGAAATTAACTTATTTTGAGAAGTGATTTTTTCAAAAGTACTTTTTGAAAAAATACTTTTGGAGAGAATCAGTTTGTGTTTGACTAATCACTCTGAAAAATATTTTTGAGCAATAATTTGTGTTTGGCCAAACTTTTCAGAAAATATTTTTAAGTATCAAATTACGAATAAGGACATGAATAAATTTACTTAATACTAGTTAATATTATAAGTAAATAAATAATCTTAAAACTTTGTTATTAAAGGCAATAATTAAATCTTTTCATTTTATTTAAGTAAAATATGAAAAAAAATTAAAAGTACTTAATTCTTTTAATATAAGTTAAATATATTAAAAATCATTCAACAAATATAAAAGTATTCATCCCTAAAGTCACTATATATTAGAAAGTTATCCTAAAAATAGAATATCTCATGTTTGCATCCCAATTTTTTTTAATCTTGCATTCTCTTTTACTTATCTTTTTCATGAGCTTTTTAAATTTTTTATTTTTTCCTATTCGAGTTAAGATTTGTCGACTTAAATAGGCTTTAGTTTTACTTACATTGGAACGTTTGTCACATATTCGTCAAAATAATTTTATATTAGACTTTAAAAGAGTCAAATAACTTATATTTTTCTTTTTAGTAATAACTGTGAATATTACCGTAACAAACAAAAGAACAATACACCCAAGAGCACCTAACATCACAACTATCTTCTAGGAAGAGTATTGTGAATAATATGTCTGTAATAGTCACTAATTACATAAGATTTGTTGTATCAAACTATGACATCTATGAGCTTTCCTAGACAATTTAAATAAATCTAATCTTTTTATGATTTCCTTTTTTATCTGTGTTGTACGTACATTAGTTCCTTTGAAAACTTTTCAGTTCCTTGCTACTCCATGTGTGGTATATTATTGATACAGCTGCCATCATTTCCTTCTTGAATTACCTCCAATATAACTTATGTTTTCTCACTTTATAATTGAGGCTAAAAACTGTGTTGATTTTTTAATATTTGATATTCTAAAATTGTTAAATTATGACAATATCATTTTTTTTTAAATTATGATAAGATATTGCACAAGGTATTACTAATACATTATTATTTGTCTCTTAACTGATCACATGATCTTCTTTCTACAGATACAAAGAAAGACTTCATCATGCAATTCAGACATTCAAGTCCACAAATGAGTTTGTTCGACTATGGTATCAAGGTAAAGTATTGCAAACGAGTTTAATGCTATTAATATTTTTCTTAACTCGAAATAGTGTAGCTAATATAAATACATGTTACTTATAGGAATATTTTGTGATTCTGAAGCATATGTGCTTGATATATGCATTGAAATCGAGAAGACGATGTTTTAATATTTTTTTTAAAAAAATTAATCCCAAGAAGGCAATTATACAAAAGCATAACTGATTGTGGTATGTCCGAGAAAACATACAAAAGAAAAAAAAGTTTATCAAAAAGTATTGCTTCCGATGTCTTAGAAATATATATAACAATGTGCAGTTTTGTATATTTTACTCCTTATTTTATAAGTCATTAAATGTCCTCAAAATATATATGCAAATAAACAAATTTAATTTAGACATGTCTATAGTTTATTATTATTGGAATTTAATACTTTTAATAATTTGGATGATCTGAGAAAATTCACATGCAAGAAAGTAGGAGTTTACAGATATCTTTTACAACGAATTCATCACTTGTTCTTAATCTTGCAAACTCTCAACTCTCAAAGTATTAGACTTTGAAAACAATACTAATTGGACGTCGTCGTATAACTCTCCCTTTTCTTGTCCTATTAGGAAACCTGATCTGTATACCCTCTTTATATGGTGTGTAATGTTAAATTAGATTTAAATTATATCCAGTAATTAAAAATACCAGCTTTTATTAACTTTCTATTTCCTCATTCTATATTTCAACGATTAAATCCATTCTATGCATATATACATGTACATATTTATGTGAACAATTAACATTGATCTTTTCAAATTCTACTATAGTGTGTGCCGTGTATCTGTAACTGAATAGTGCATCATTTGGTTCTGAAAACCCTAAGTTTGAAGTTTGCTGTCTAAATTGGATATCTTAGTGCTCAAAGATTCGATTTTGATTTTGATTTTAGGGAATTCTTGAAATTCCTGGATCTGGGTGTGTGAAAAATTAAGATAAATGGCGGATCAAGAAGATGAAGAGTTAAAAATGGCGTTAAGGATGAGTATGCAGAAGGAGTCACCGGAGCCAAAGAGGAGCAAACCGGGAGAGGAGGTCGCCGGTGCCGTTGGGGAAGAAGGGGAGTCGCCGGAGTTGAAAAACCGGCGACTGCAGAGGGAATTGATGGCTGCTGCTGCTGAAAAGCGGATGATAGTGGCGGCCAAGAATGTGGCGGAGCCGCTGGCGGAAAAGAGTGTTGGGTCTGGTAGTGGGGTGGTGGAATGTAAGGATAAAAGTGTGGATTTGGTGAAGGGTGAGGATAAAAATGTGAATTTGGTGAAGGCTGAGGAGAAAAATGTGAACTTGGGGGAAGAGCTTTCAGTTGCAGAGGCTAATGAGTTATTTTCAATGATCTTTGGTTGTGAAGTTACCAGAGATATTCTTGGTCAGTGGACTAATCAGGGCATAAGGTATGGTTATATTAATGCCTTTCTGTTTGTGAGAATTGGAGTTGGGATTATGTGTTTGTGATAATTGAGATGTTGAATTAAGTTTACTTTTGCTTTTTCTTCTTTTATGATCTGATATAATCTCACAAGGTAATTTGTTCATCTAGCAATTTCATTCAATTACTTGCTATTGGCAATTGGATTTTTACTTCTTCTCCTTGATGACTCGTTCTTTCCAGTATATTTAGTGTTCTTATTAATATTCTTGGTTTCCTGTGTAGATAATCGTCTAACAAATAGCTGTTAAGGGCTATTTTATGTTCTTATTTTCTTTTCAAAATTTTAAAAAAAGGTGGGTAGGTGTGCTTGTATAAAACAAAAACTAAAGAATACCATTGAAAATAAAAAAGATCACAAAAAATCGAATTGGTAGAAATAAGCAGTTCTAGTAAGATGAGTGATATGATGAGTGATATGGTTGATGTTATGTTTGGCAGAGATTTAACGTAAGTGTCAAGGTATTATCCGCTTTGGCTCGCCTCCATTCAAGCCACCTCAAGCCTTTTCGGTCTCACGGTTTTGCCCCCCGGGCTCTAACCAAAAAGATGCCTCAACATTTTGAATCCTAAACTCGCCTTATATTGCCCGTAATTTCCCCCTCCCACTCCGATGTTGGAATTTGCCTAAGGCAAGTTTCACGTGGAGCTTCCTTTTCGAGTTCACCGCCAATAGTCTGCGGGAAGTTACAGTCATCTCCCTTTGGGACTTAGCGTCCTCGATGAAAACTTTTCCCAGCATTATACGAGGGGGTGTACTGGCTCTGATGCCACCTGTAACGGCCTAGGCCGAGGTGTCAAGGTATTGTTTGCTTTGGCATGATTGCTCTGGACCCTCAAGACCCACGGTTTTGTCCCCTTGGGATTTAACCTAGAGGAAGCCTCAACATTTGAATCCCGAACTCGCCCTTATATGGTTCCCAACTTTTTTGAGGTACTGGCCTTGATATCACTATGTGACACCAATGGTGGAAGGCAGACTGATGAGGGTGGACTAAAGAGAAGGCCTTGATATCACTATTTGCTACCAATGGTGGAAGGCAGGCTGATGAGGGTGGACTAAAGAGAAGGACTGTTAGGCTTCTAGGCGGACAAGTTTCCGAAGAAGGGTTGCACATCTGAAAGGGAGAAAGAAGGATCTATATAAGATAGAGCACAAGTTCACATACATCTAAGACTTCTTAATTGGCTAGTTGTAAATAGCCCCAGGGTTCACATGCTTTTGGACTCGACGACAGCGTAGCCCAAAGGATAAATACTGAGGTCTGTTGGGCAAAGCAAACAATACGTGCCATGAGTTTGAGCCGACAAGTATGATATCAGAATCATACTCCCATAGTACGATGATGGGGTAAACATCAACGTTAAGTTGAGTCCTTAAGGGTGTTGTATTTACGCCCATGACAGAGAGCGGACTGATCAGTGTTTTGGATAGCGTATGGCGACAAATAGCGACGAGGGCCCACTTCACTGAGGCGAGAGGCGCGCAGCGAAGCGCTCGCCTTTTTTATGTGAAACGACAATTTATACAAAAAAATAAAATATTATATATATAACTAAAAACTCAATAACAATAATATATTAATAAATATATCAATTTACAATATGCAATTAATTCTACTCTATAACTGAAAAAGGAGGAAATTTCAGGTTTGAAGTTAGAAGTTCTCTGTTTCTGCCTCTGCAAAAACAGGGTGCAGTACTGCTGCTCAATCAAAAACAGAGCCAAAAAAAAAAAAAAAAAAGAAGATCAGAAGAAGAAAGACGGAAAAAAAAAAAGAGCATAAACATACTCTCTGTTCTGTTTTTTGCTGCACTGTTGCTCCACAAAAAACAGAGCAAAAAAAATAGAAAGAAGAAGAGAAGATCAGAAGAAGAAGAAAAACTAAAAAAAACAGAGCGCACTGTTGCTCGACAAAAAACAGAGCAAAAAAAATAGAAAGAAGAGAAGAAGAAGAAGAAGAAGAAGAAGAAGAAGGTGGGAGGGGGGGGGGGAGGAACGAGAAAGAAGAAGAAGAAGAAGAGAAGCTTACCTGGACTGGGTGAACTTGGTTGCTCTGTTGTTTGAAGGTTGAAGAAGAAAGAAACGTGAAATCACTGCAAGCCCTAATGTTTTAAGTCGCTGGTCTTTTTTTAAAATATCTGTGCCTTTTTCTTTCTTTTTTTTCAAAAAGCGACGCCACAGCTCGCCTCTCGCTACACAGGCAGAGGCGCTCGCCTTTTACAATCGCAAAGCAACAGAGCCAAAATAGCGCAGGTTGCTCGCCTCGCCTCACGCTATTAGCGCTGAGGCGAGCGCTATTTATAACACTGGGACTGATAAGGGTTGGTCAAATAGAAGAACTGGCTGGCAAGTATGACACCTGAGAATCCCGCATCGGAAAAAGAAAGAAAAGTAAAATGCTATATGAGATAAAGCACAAGTTTATATAGCATGCGTACTTTTGTGCTCGATGATGGCGTAGCCAAAGGACAAATATGTGAGGACCAAGGGAACAATTCGTGCCATGGGCTTCAGCTGTGAATTTAAGACACCATTTTAGGATTCCATATCCTAGTACCAGATATGTACTTCTCAATATAAAAGTAAAATAAGTTTTTTCTGGTTTTGAAAACACAAGATTTGTTAAATTGCTAATTTTGCCTTTCTAAATTTATACTTTCCTAATTGAAATGAGATACAAAACGTTTTTGTTCTCTTAAAAAAGACCATTTTGAAGTGTTCAACCACATCAGACCAAACCATAGCCAAATACTCAAGGTTGGTTCTGGTTTCAGGTTTAGGCAGGAACCAACAGACCATGCACACGGCACACCTCTTTTGATATTGGGTATTCAATGTTATTCGTCCTTCAAGTAGTCCATCATCACCGATGCTTATCCAAACCCCCTGCACCTTAAAGTAGTGTCCTTTTGGTGTCTATGACCACCATCCAATATAACTAGCTAAGTGATGATAGATTTTACTTATCTTAGAGGCGTTTATGATGTGTTACCTAATGCAAAGTCTGTCGTAGTTTGTCCTTTGTGTCGAGTGTTTGTAGAGGATGGTGTCATTGCCTCTTTCTGAACCTTGTATACGTACTCGGGGGAAATTCTAGTACGACTTAGAAGTTTACATAATGTTGTTACTGGTATTGTAGGTTCTCTTAATCTAATCTTTGCTTATTTAGGTTGAACATTGATACACGGACTTCTGATACTTGAAAATATATTTTATAGATTTAGTCCTGATCCAGATACATCAATGGGTTTAGTGCAGCATGAAGGTGGGCCATGTGGTGTGCTAGCAGCAATACAGGTAATACTTTGGTTCTCTCTTGTTTCTTCTTGAATAGGAAAAATACATAAGTTCTACCCTAAACTTGTCCCAAAAACTCAGTTGCATACTTAAACTTTGCGGGTTTCTTTTTACCCTCTTATTCTTGACCAAGGTGTATTAATTATCCCCCTCAGAGGCTGAAAGAGTGTTAGTGGTAAAACACAAGTTAAAAATGAATTAAATTGCACAAATGTCATTTTTAATAGGATAAAAAAATTAAGTTTTTGTTAATCTTTTCTTTTTATTTTTTATTCTTTTGTTTTTCTTCTGTTTCTCTTTCTCTTCTTCCTTTTCTTCTTCCCTACAATTACATACAAAAAGATCCAACTCTATGAACGAACAAGGCAGCAACAAAAATCGACCTCTGTTCTTTTTCTTCGGACAGATCTTTTTTTTTTTAGGATCTGTTTGAGACCCCCTTTTTAGAAGTATTTCACAGATGAGAAGTTGGAGTTAGCAGTAAAGAGCTGGTATGCCATTAAAATAGTGAAAGCTACAAAATTCTGTTGCCAATGCAACAACTATATCCAGCAGCATCGTTGATGCTAAGTTAGAAGGTTTTGACAGAAAGAAGAGGAAGAGAGGGAATGAGAAATAAAAGAAAAATAAGTAAAGTAATAGGATTTGACTGGAAAAAGTTTCCGCTAAAAGACTGCCAGCAAATGCTTTTTTGGTGAAATGTTCTCACTTAAATCCATTTATGAAAATATTAAAATTCAAGATGTTGAAAGGAAATCAATTGGATGTTAATTTGATATTTGACCATGGATGAATATCACTTTAGAGAGGAGATGTGTTTATTTTGTGTGGTGAAGGTCCCTCTGGTGGTGTATATGTGTGTTTCATGGTGTTCAAATTAATTTAGAGAAATGGAAGAGGGTGAGACGTTGGAGATAAGAACAGGAAGAAGCACAAGGATTCTCACATTGTGTGGAATGAAGGGGGAAGCTGGGTCACTAATGGTGACATTCAAGTTAAGTAATTTTAATATGTCTATGTAAAAAATCCTATCAATTTTCAGAGAGAAGGGAAGTGAGGGAAATAGAGTTTTCTGAGGTAGATATTAGAATATGGTTTGGTGTTTCATAGCGGAATAGGGATGTTGGTAGGTGTTATGGAAGAGGGAGGAAGGTGATGGAAGATGAAGTGAAAAAAATGCAAAAGGGAAAAAGGAGAGAGAGAAAATTAGATGGCATCTACATGGCTTTGATGTGGTAGGAGCTTGTGAAACACTGCCCACCACAAAAGTGGTTCTTTATTTTTAGGGAGGTACTGCTTGTTGCTACTGCTTCTTCTTTTTCATCTTTCCTTTGAGCTGAGGGTCTACCGAAAGGCGGAAACAACCTCTCTACTTTCTCAAGGTAGGGGTAAGATCTGTGTACACATTACCCTCTTTAAACCTCTCTTGTGAGATTACACTAGGTTTTTTGTTGTTGTTGTATTTTTAGGGAGGTAATAGTTACACTTTGAACAAGAGTAAGGGTAAAAGAACGCCCGCAAAGTTCAAGTGTGTAATTGAGTTATTGGGACAACTTTAGGATGGAACTTATGTCTTTACCCTTAGGAATAAATCAAAGTTTCTTAGATAAAGATGAACTGATTGTCATTTACTCTGGTTTATTTTTTTGCAGTGGACAGATAGGTTTCAACTTTTTTGAATTTTTTTATGTTAATCACTTAATCTTATAGCTATTTTCTGCAGCAGATAGATAGTTTTGGACTTGCTTTGAATTCTTTTATGTTAATCTCACAGCTACTTCTAGTGGTCAAGAATGAAACGTGTCCCTGTTGTACAGTAAATTTAAAGTATTTGCTAGAAGTTAGAAATTGAGATGGTTTTACAGCCATATGTATTGGATACAAATGTCAGTATTAATTAGGAAAAGTTGCAGTGCAAGTATGCATAAATTTCTTGTACATTCATGGGCATCCTCTGTCACTTCCAATAAATAACCAGGTACCATTTTGTTCTGCTGGATGGCGAAGTATTTGGCTTCTTACTCTTTAGTACTTTATTTTGTGCACTCTATGTAATTGCACACCATACTTTCATTTTACTTGATTCTACATTCATCGTACTCCCTGTTCGACTTTAGCATCTTTTGGACTCAATTTAAGTGCACGTAGTGTTCCATCTCTTTTTGACAAAGGTTCCATGATTCTGCAGGCTTTTGTTCTGAGATACCTATTGTTTTTCTCGGAGGAATTAAATATTGTTTCACCTAGCTTGTCCGCCAATGTTGGTTTGAGAAGATTGGCTGACAAAGAATCTGCTGGAGCTGATATTTTTTCATCTCTAAGTGAAGAGAAAAAATCAAGGTTGATATTGTGAATCTTGTTGCTATGTGGGCATATTTTATTGGGTTTTAAAGCGGATTACTGAATTTATGTCTCATTGAGACCTTTTTATATATTTTACTGCTACAAGGCTCATATATTCCTGAGATATATTTATTGCACATCACACATTTTTTTATTTTTTTTAGAATGGTAACAATATATTCATCAGCACAAAAATATGTGCTGCTAGTCAAATTTACAAAAAGATACCAGGGAGTTTAATATGTCTTTTTAAAGGACTCTACACACTGTAATATTGACTCTGTTTCAACTACAAAACTTCACATCACACTTGTATTTATATGTGAATACTTCCTTTCATGAGTGAAAAAAAAAAAGTAATCCCCTACCCCAACGTGACAATTGCTGACTGCAGTTGGTGGCCCTTTTCATTGTCTCCTGATTGTTAGTTGTCCGATTGAATTATCTCTTCGTTATGTAACTGGAGTACTTTTTTGTAAATGCTCCTGGGAAAATTTTGATATTTTTAGACAAATCCTGAGAAATTCTTTTCTTTTCCTTTTTATTGATCGGGGACAGAGCATTGGTCAGAGGCATGGGTGAGATATTGTTTATGTGCGGAAGCAATAGAAGGGTTGTGATAGCATCTTTGAGAATACTTGATGGTAACCTTGATGCGTCTGAGGGGCGTTCGAGTGATGAGGTAAGCCACTAGATGTCTGCTAGGAATTAGTTTTCCATGTACTTGTTAAAAAAAAATGAATTTGTTTTCCATGTTGCTCCTTTTTGTCTTCCTCCTGTCCAATTTCATTGTTTGGGGAAACAAGCAATTTTTATTTGAGTACGCATATTTCATACTTCTAAAATATATCTAACTAAAAGAAAATAGTGATATATAATACAATTTTTATCTTATTTCTAAATATGTAACTATTATATAAAAAAGTAGAGGAATCAATGTTGAATTCCTCACTGAAAAATAAGTTTTTTTGACCCTTGTTCTCAAAATGTTGTCTTTCTTTTTGGCACGGGGAATGCATTCCGAATCTGTTTTACATGTCCTTTTTTGTTTTCTTTTTCCTTTTTTTTTGGATAAGAGATTTTCACTTGTACCTTATGGATGTAATGCTTAATCAAGAATATGTGCATGTGAAGGTGCTTGCATTTAATAAATCTCTCTGTATTGGTGAATGACTAATGTTTGATTTTAATAGGTTACTGTGTTTTGTTATACAGGTCATTTCTAAAGCACTTGAAGGTCTCTCACTTGAATCCGGGGCTAACTTGCAAAAGGTTTTAATCATTAACACATATACATCATCAGTAGATGCCCTTCAAAGACTTGAAGCACTGCTCCCAGTATTCCGAAGTCGTATGGGAGCAATGCTGTTCCTAATATCAGCTCTGCTTTCTCGTGGAATGGTAACTTCTTTTTTATTTATTCACTTGTGTGTATGTGTGTGCGTGAGGGTAGGGTTTTCAGCTCCCCATTTTTGCTACAACATAGAAGAAGAGTAGGCTGTTTCGTTAGGACCGGTCCTAGTTCTGTGTGTAAGCATTGCTGAACAAGATGAGAGTAGGACATTTACAAAACTAAAAGTGAACAATGGATTCATGGAAACAATTTTAATCTTCTCCAAAATGATTAAGAGAAATGATCATTGACAATAGCATATATCTTGTAGTGTATTAGTCCTTTTAACGGATATGTCTCTCTCTCTCTCTGTACAGGACTCTGTTCAAGCTGATAGGGATGATCCTTCTCAACCTTTGGTTACAGCACCTTTTGGACATGCTTCACAGGTATCCAGAGATTAATAAAAGGCTAAGTTTTGGTGAATATATTGTATGCTCTTCTCTTTTGTGTCAATTATGGACTTAAGTACTGGTTAGACTATGTTATATTTTATCTTTCCTGGAACAGGAAATTGTGAACCTCTTGCTTTCTGGGGAAGCAGTTGCCAATGTGTTTGATGGGAGGATGGATTTGGGTGGTGGCATGTTTGTGAAGGGTATCTCCACAATGGTGGAAGTTGGGTTTCTTACTCTGCTAGAGTCCCTAAACTTTTGCAAGGTTGGCCTGCATTTGAAATGCCCGAAATGGCCAATATGGGTTGTTGGCAGTGAATCTCATTACACTGTCTTATTTGCTCTTGATACGAAAGTTCAGGAGGAGAATGAACTTGAAAGCAGGGAAACAAAGATCCGTAGAGCTTTTGATGCACAAGATCAAAGTGGAGGTGGTGGATTCATTAGCGTGGAAGGTTTTCATCAAGTCCTTAGGGAGACTAATGTCAGTCTTCCCACCGATAAGCTTCAAAACCTCTGCAGCAGTGGATATATTGTATGGAGCGAATTCTGGCAGGTTCTATTAGACTTGGACAAGTGTTTGGGAGGACTAAAAGATCCTAGTGGATTAATGGGGAAAAAGGTCTTTGATCTTTACCACTTCAATGGGATTGCAAAATCGGTTATGAATGGAAACCAGGTTTCATCTTTAAATGATTTTCCGGTACAAAGGCCTAGACTCACTAAGTTGAGGGTTTCAGTTCCCCCAAGATGGACGCCGGAGGAGTTCATGTCTTCAGGCCCCGGTACAAGTGATCCTACTGCAGGTAAGGATTCTGTTACTGAAGTTTCAAAACCGGAACCTTCTCAGCATGCTCCTTTGGTTGACTGCATCCGGACACGCTGGTCCCGAGCCACATGTACTTGGGAAGGTGATGCACCAAGCATAGTTTGATTGGTATTATTGTTGATATAGTCTGAAACAGCCACCTTGTTTTCTGGGGATTATGACGTAGAGCAGGAGTCAATTGAAGTGTGATGCGACGCTCACAGCTTTCTGGGCAGGAAGATTTTTGTCATTGCAGTTTTCCATCAATGAACACAATGCAATACCATTTACAACTGTGTGCTATTGTAACTTTAAGATTCTAGTTTGATTTGGAGAAGTCCAATTCTGAGTATAAGAGAGGCAGTACTGTCGTTTCGAACTTGGGGCATTAATTTATTCTCCTTGTGCTGTTGATTAGGTATTCCCCCCTTTTTTCTCCGAAAGGGATATCAATAAGCATTGGTCATTAATTGTTGTTGTAACTGTAAAAAGCCTCTCATCTTTGCGGTTGATTAGGGAATATCTTATTCAGAGAAGTGTTTGTCTCAAATACATGGTTCTATTATATTTGTTAATGGTTGGAATTCTTTAAACCTCCATTCTCATGATTCTGGTCGATAAGAGATCACTGAATACTAGTACTACTTATATTTTCCCTATATATGTGGGTTGGCAAGTGGCAACAAAGCTAAACAACTTCCTACTATTTCCTTCCAATCCCAAAAAAGACTTTTGCTTCTAAACCTTTTTCGCTTGATCGTTACTTTGTGTTCTTGTTAATACTGCACGCTATTCTCCATCTGTAATCAAACAAAATAAACAGTCTCGTCTCATGCGAAATCTATCAAACCATACTACACAATAAATGAAACTCGCTAAAAGTAATCAAGTGATAAAGGGAGAGTGTTACTCTCTTAATAATATAGGGAAATAAGGCCAAACTTGAGGGACGATAGATGTAAAATTAGTTTCTGCAAGTTCTAAATATCAGGTTAATGATGCAATGTATAAATCAGTAGTAGTAGCTAGTTGCTGTAGAACTTTTTGCTCTTGCAAATATCAATTCAGTGAAGTTGTCATTGATTCTTGCAAATATCAACTAAGTGCAGTTGTCAATTGATTCTATGAAAGATGGACAATCTTTTGCTTCCCACTTCCCTTCACCCCTTCCCCCACCCACGCCCAAAAAGTAAAATAAAAAGAAATTAAGGAAAAGAAAAAATGTTGAACTTTCCATGAAACGAAATTCCGCTTTGCATGTGAGATTGTCCCAAATGAACATTGCAAATGTTACAGTAGCAGTGAAATACAGAGTGGAAGTGCCAAATACTGGTAAGCTTGCTAGCCCAGTTTAATCCAGAACAAAGTAATGTGGAACCTAAATTGTGCATAAAAGGAAATATAGAGCTCAAAAAAGAAAATTAGTTAGATAAGAACCAAAATTCCCCAGAATAAATAGCATGATGTCCACAGTCCATGCGGAGAGTCAAAGACCATGTGGAGACGCAAACTGAGGTCTAACAAAGACCAAAGATATTTAATGACAAGCCAGAATTTGGAAAGTTTTACAAGATACCATCTAAGAACAAAAAATGCCATGCCGAATGCTGGAATGCTGCTCCGTTAAATGGTATGCTCTGCTCTGAGTAATCCGGAACGAATAGCTATTTCACAGAATTTTTGCAAGAATCACCCTCAGCTGAAGACTGTCTTGGAGACATATAGCTATATTCAGACCCATAGGCTTCCAAAGGCTTCTTCAAGTGCCCTTTTCCTGCTTATCTCTAGACTCCACCCTCCAGCCCTAGCAGCCTTCTCAGCTCTTAGTTTCATCGTTTCTTCATCTTCATACTCTAACCCTGGAATTGATCCAACTGGAAGAGGCTGTGTTGGCCGTGGCTGAGCTATACCTCCGGCAACTGCAGGGGCATAGTGCCCTTGTGGACCAGTACTAGACCCTGCCTGAGGGCCTTGGCCCAAAGCCTGTAGAAATGAAGAAAAACTCAGTTAAAAATAAATTGAGATGATCTATATGATCACTTTTTGAGAAGTGATAGGTCAATATGACAGAAAACGTAGAGTCAGCGACTATTAGTAACCTCACTCGCTCACTTTTCCTTTGATCACATACATTTTTGTGTAGGAACCATCACTATCCTTTTGTCCCATTCTACTATTAGTAACCTCACTTGCTCCACTTTTGAAAAAGCAAAAAAAAGATAATCCTTTGTCAGTCACTATAATAGACTCTTCAGGTCAAGATGGCATGTAGTTGGTAGTGGAGAAATCATTGAAGAAGAGGATATCAAGCTAGTAACTGCTCTGCCTTGACTAAATTAACTCTAAATATGACCATCAATAATTTATATATTGTGCACATAAAAAAGCAGAGAACATCTTTAGCAGAATGCTACAAGTATGGTAAGTAGCTCAGTGTAGATTGTGCACATAAAAAGAAGAGATGGACGACTTTAACAGGATGCGACAAGTTTGATAGGTATCTCATTTAAGACCCATTTTTCATATTTGAAAAAAGATTTGCAAGAGCTCATGAAATAGTATTTTATGCGGACTGGTGAAAAAAAGGTGGTGGAAAAGAAATACCTTTCTATTTTGGTTTTATGAGAGACATTAAATTGCCGAGGTGCATTAAATTGCTTGTCCAAGCCACTCTCAAAGTAACGTGAAAGTGGAAACTTTCAAGCGCGAATAAGCATATTAGTTTCAGACTTCCAGTCATTGCTAATAGCACAGTTAAAATAAACGAGTGAACAAACCAACAATCTCTAACAACTTCTTTAAACACTACATGCAAAGTAATTTCTAAACTTTCTTTAGCTTATCCCCTCAATAGTATCTCAAGGAAGATGAAGGACCCTGAATTTACCGTATTTATCTGACTTAATTTAAACCAGTCAGGTAGAAAGAATTTAGAAGTGAGAAATATTACAGGAACTAATAAGGGCCTGAAGTCCCAAGGATATACTAGTTTTATGCCATTCATGGCATCATCCATATTAGCAAGAGAAGACCATACTGTACTCAAAATTTGTTCAAACCATGCAAATCAATACCATAGAAATTCCTGTTTAACTATATGCAAGATGTTCTTGATTTAATTGGTAAGATTTCTGTAAGTACTACCACTTTAAATCTCTTTCTCATCATAAACTTTCTCAAGTCTCAAAAGGATAACTGCCGAACTAGTAGTTGCAAATTTGCATAGTAACAATTAATTACTTCTTTCAAGCTTAATTATCTTCTTAATTTTGTCCAAATGACATTTAACAGCAAATTTTAGTTGGAGGTACTATTAAAGAAAATGAAGCATAAGAAGCCTAGCTTGTGTATTCCAGGACAGACAAACATTGCAAGAATATAGGATTTTTTTGAAAGAGGATAGCATTCAGCATAAGAAGCCTGGATTATGTGTTGCAGGACAGCGAAAAACATTGCAAGCATTCAGGAATTGAAAACCTCGGAAAGGAAAGAGCACAGTGGTGGCTTGACCGATGAGCACGAGACCCCCAGTGGGAAGAGATCAAAGTAGCCTAGGTTGAGTGTACAACAACAACAAAATCCAGTGTACTCCCACAAGTGGGTTCTGGGGAGGGTGATGTGTACGCAGACCTTACCCCTACCTTGGTTGAGTGTACCTAATACAGGAAATAAGCTGAAAGAGAAATCCGAAAAAGGAGGAGATAACAATACCAAGTTTTCCCACTGCATGGGAAAATGTCACCAAAGATGTAATTTTCTTACAAATCATTGTCAGGCTTTCTCGAAGGGTAATAAAGACCAGGGAAGATTCTCTGTACCAACTTGTCAGGAAAAAGTATTCTAGGGTATCTAGACACTATACGATGTGTTTGGTTGGGGGGGGGGGGAGGCATAGACAATATTAAGAATCAGCCTTGATAGAAAGGAGCTTAAAAACCTTAAAAAGAGGTCGAGTAGAACTGTTCAGATGACAAGGCACCTGGTCAAATGGTTTCATCCTCGCCCTCAGCAGTCTTATTTTTATTTTTTCTGGTCTTTTTTTAAAATAAGGTAACTTGCCTTCAGCATAGCTAGGATGTGGGGAAAAATGATGTGATGGAATGCATGGACCAATTCTACAGGATGTGATCGGTTTCAAGGAATCTTTAGTTCGTCGCTTTTTTGGGATAAGTTCATCCCTCATAGTATAAAAATGAAGAGGGTAGGTGCAGTAGAAAAAAAGGATTTCTGGCCTATAAGCTGGTAAGAGTGTAAAAAATCATGGAAAGGTACTGTCAATTGAGTTGAAAGTGCTAATAAAACACCTTAAATCAATTGAAGGAGGGAGAGAGTTTAGACGCCGGTTATCAAATGAAACTGTAGATTCGAGGTTGCGATGCAGAAAACTGAAATATACCGCAGATTAGATAATTAAATTCACGATGAGCCCTCTGTGATGATTAATGAAGCTCTTAAGGATGTTTTTGGGAGCTGTAGAGGCATCCAACAAGAGACTCACTGTTGCTCTTCTTATTTGTTAGAAAGCTGAACTGTAAAATTTGAATGGAAAGGGGAAGGGAATCATGAAGCATAACAAAAAAATTTATTAATGAGAGAGAGAGAGAACGAGAATCTTAAATAGAGTACCCTAATGAGCTAGTTAGTACGGAGAGGAATAACTCCAATTACAAAGAGATTAGCTAATCACAAGGAAAAACAAAAGACAAGACCAAACGGACTACTTATAGCCAATCGAAAACAAAATTTGCACTTTAAAACAAAAGGGAGATTGTTAAAATGGGGGAAGTTGTGGAAGAAACGGCCAGAAATGCATCATGGATTGTAACCATCAGAAAAGGTGAAGTAGTGGAAGACATGACCATCACGGGCTGCAACCGAATGCAGCATGGGTGGTAACTATCTGAGAATACAATAACCACCACTTAATGGGTTGTAACCATGAGATAGTTGAACAATATCCTCCATGTAAGGCTTATAATATTGAACAAAAACAGCCAACTTTTCTCTTCATGTCTCCGTGCTAACAGAATGCACCCTATCATATGCCTTTCATAAGCCTGTGCAGCAGTTAAGTGGATTTTAGGTGAGCAGGAGGAATTAAAACATCTCCATTTCATGCGTCTGACTTGCAGAAGATACATTGTTTTTTTGTGACCCACAGATAGCACAACAATGACCTAAGGATGCTAGTGCGGCTTGAGGTTATATCCAGTCTCCACATCAATGAGGATACGGAAAAAATTCCAGTAAGGGAAGTACCTAAACTTCGTAAGCTAGTGTCAACAGTTTGACCAATCTCCCCACAACATACTTGGGCTTGCCTCTAGGAGGTAAGTTCAAGATGTTAAACCTTGAAAACCCATCAAACAGAAAATTGAAAGGAGATTCGAAGGCCAAAAAACCAAAACATAATTATTGATGACCAAGAAATCCTTATGGGGACAAACCTTAGGACCAACCGCAGCCTTTGAAACTCGGGATAGTGGACACGCCCCTCCAAAAAACAATATTTATCGAAGGTAAAAAAACATTGACGAAGTCGGTAGCTCTCAAGTATTCCTACGCATTTCATGTCATTATTCAATACTCCCTTGCTAGTGAGAATGAGAAAGGCAAACTAATGGAGAGATGGAGAAAGGACAAAACCATCCATTAGGGCGGGATAGGCTACTTCCTAATTGAGGCACGAGGATTGGGCATTACCAGATCAAACTTATGGAGATTTGCATGCAAAGACCAGGCCCTACTGAGGAAGGTGATCCTGGCGAAGTATGAATGGCAGCTATACCTTGAGGAGGTTGCTATCTGATATGGGACAAGCATGTAGAGGGGAATTATGAGGGACATGAAAGAAATATCTAGGTTCATTTATTTCATGGTAGGTAACGGTAACCACATTTGCTTTTGATTGGATGCATGATTTGATGATTTAGCACAAAAATCAGAGTTCTCCGCCTTATTTTTTTATCATGATGAAGGAAGCTATGATAGCTGACATGTTCGGGAGGAAAGAAGGTCAAGAGTTGCTACTCACTGCTGTCAAACCCAGCTCCCACCTCTGTGGCCATGGAAAACCATTACAAAGTGAAACGTTTCACTTGGCTGAGTTATATGGAATGGTGCAACCTCAAAATTCATTTTGGTGAAAGCATCTTCTAATTAGTGGAAAGTGAGGTTCATGTAGATGTCGGTATGGAAGACTAAGCCACCTAAGAAAGTAGGTTTCTAAATATGGTGGATCACTTGGCAGGATTATTTGACGAGATGAAAACACAGTGCACTCAGCATTGTTTATGCAAAATGAAGGGAGAGGAAGTATATCACCTACTACTACATTGCAGTTTTATAACAGAGCTAGCGGGCTTAGTTATTTCATGTTTAACATATTGGACTAGCTGGAATATTGGCAGAACGCAATATGGGAACTAGGAAGATTGTTGTTCGGAAAGTAAGACTTGTGGAACACTGCTCCTCTTCACAATTGTTTGTCTGATGGGGAGTAAAGACTAAACAAACTTGAAGGTGTTGAAAACCCCTATTGGAGAGTCAAGATCTCTATACTTAAGGTATATAAAGGATTTCTCGTATTGCATAAAACTACAAATAGTTGGTTGAATTAGTATAGCTTTGCTATAAATTCATAAATTGCAATGCAACACCAATTTGGTGTGACATTAATGAGATATTCAATTGTATAAATAACAAAAAGAAGAAAGAAAGAAAATGAAGCCTGTCTTATGCATGGGAAGGTTGGAAGCTCAGTCATTGGGTTCATGGCGTTTCGCTTATGCACCGTGGCCTAGATGTCTGCCATTTGCATTCTTGTGACACACATAGCCTGGCTATAGTTTATACACAAGCATATGACACAGACACATGCACCAGGCATTAACCAAGGTCACAGGAAGAAAGGCGCATATAGCAAAAGAAACTCAAGGGAAGATAGTTAGTTGTGATTTGAGTCAGATATATATGCTTCTCTATTGATTAGAAGGGATAGGGGATTCAATTAATTCTATCAACTACACTGTATAACTTTGTATTGTCTGGATTTTAACTCATATCTTTTCAGTTTATATTAAGGCTGATAATTATCTCTGTACTGTATAAGGTCATGGCGTCATGCATCTTTACCCCTGGTCCAGTTACAGAAAATGGGAAAGAAAGATGAGTACGTAGGTTATTCCAAATACTTTTGTTAAATGGTAGATAGGATCCATATTCCAATTAATTCTTATTTTCCGTAAAAAGAGTGAAATTGGGAAGGAAGAGAAGTTAGAGAAAGCTGTCCTACACTATCACTGACTCCGCAAGGGAGCAACAGTAAGCTTATTCGTCAACATGAAAGTTAAAATTGGAAAATGCGGAAGCCGGAAGCTTGAGATGTTTATGCCTCTTGCTGAACATTAAGAAGTTTCCAAAATATTTGACCACGGTTTACCAGAATCAGAAAATAAACATAAATCTTAAGAGTGTGAATATTAGATCAACTCACTGCATCACCATCAGGCTGTGTAGGCTGTCCCTTGCTGGCTGCCAAGGCTGCTGCATATTCTTCAGCCTAGTTCACCACAGAGCACTATATGATTAGAGAGAGAGCAGTTCACAAAATACTAGTGCTTCGCATGCAGCAGTTACTAAAAACTATATCCTATCTATGACAACAGAGTATCATAAGGACGAACCTTACGTGCTTGAGCAATCATGATTTGCTCTGCATTTTCTCTCTGGTACTGTGCAATCTTTGCCTCAATAGCGGGAACATCTATTCCTTCAATTAAATTGAATACTGCAAATGACAGCATTCCATTAAGCAAAATGTTAGGATTTTCAACTTCAGCAAATCAGTAAATGAAACTTACTCATATCCTCCACTTCCTCTAAATAATCATTGTACTCGCGCAATGACGGGAAATCCTCTTCTCTTTTATTAAAGCTGCAAAACTACATGTTAGAATTAAAAGAGGTATCTAGAAAAGAAAAAGGAAGGAAAGAATGCACCAAGAAGAGAATTTCATGATAGTATAACACCAAGGGATTGTTTGGTTCACATACTAGTTATGCATGGATCATAGTGCACACATGTGAGAAGCCCGCTTGACATGGTCTGGACATGTCTTGCGTCGACCTCCAAATGCACTAGTTTGTAGGTGCGAAACTATGGCGAGTGAAGGTGCTAAAAGTACAAGAGGAAGGCCTAGAATAACATGGAAAGAAGTTGTCTTGAAATACTTACAATCTCTTGGCATGCACACAGACCTAGCGAAAATAGGGCACAATGGAAGAAAGCAATAATTAGTTGAGACTATGTTTTAGTCATGTTAGTACATTTACTTTAGGTTTTATGTTTTCTAAGATCTTTTAGTCATATATGAGATCTATATGCCAATAAAAATATAGAGAACTTCTAATACTAATTATTAGTTTTAATTGTATAGTATACTAATTATTGCAAGATGAGCTTAAATGAAGCGGTATGCTCAGGATTCATATAGCAAACCCAACTTGCTTGCAATTGAGGCGATAGTTGTTGTACTAGTCATGCTTTGTAACAATAAGTCCAAGGGAGTACTAATATTTAAAATGAAGATTTACCTTTTAATGGTGCAATTTACCAATACATCCCCTAAGCATGTCCTACTTGATTTTCACTCAAAATCATCCCCTTCCATTATTTACAAATATAAATATATTTCTCCAGAAACCAACTATTTACTCACCACAAAATCAAAGAAAAGCCTCCAGCTTTGCAAAGTTTCTCAATAACATATTTATCAAAATAAACTGTTGCAACACAGAGAAAAAAGAAGTCCAACATAAAAAAAGAGATAAAACAGACAGATGATTAAGTGAGGAGTTAGGGTTTGTTTGAGATTACATGCTGGCAATGCGTTTTCTGATGGCCATTTCTTTGCCGAAGGCATTATTAGTTCCTGACACCACCACCATTCTTGGACTTCCAGCCCCTGAATTACAACTTTGTCCTCCTCGAGTCCTCTACATCTAAAGGGAGAGAGACAAGGAAAGAGATCACCGGCGGTAATGGAAGTCCAGCGAGAAGAGATCGGCGGTAATGAAGGTCCGGCGGTAAGTTGAGACTTCGCTCTATTTAATGGAGAAAGAAATATAACGCAAGTTTTATTTTGGCGAAATAGATAAAGCGCCTTTTAAGTGTCCCAATGACCATTTGAACCCATAACTAACACCCTTTTCATTTAAACATTTCAACTAACCAAAAATTGAACTCAATAAACACTCGACCTAGTCATCTCCCGTCGCGTGTAACACACCTCCGGATTCGCGCGTGTATAAGTCATCCTATCGATAATAAACGGATTTTTTGTGAAATTCCAAAAAAAAAAAGCTTAATGAACTCCCTAATTTAAATTCTCAAACCCAACCCTAAAAATTTATTTCACTTTTCAACTCCTCTCCGGCCGCGTCTATCTTCTTCCTCCCTTTGAAGAAAATTTCTTTTCTTCTCCCTCCCTACTTCTGCTATTTCAATGGAACCCGTTTTTAATTGCAAATGTGGCCAAATTGCTCCTTTAAAACTTTCGTGGTCACCATTTAATCTGGGTAGAATATTCTATGACTGTAGATTTGAAAAAGTTACCGGTGGTGGATGCAATTTTTTTCGTTGATACAATGTTGAATTATCCGGACACTATACTAAAGTCATGTATGAATTATTAAAGAGGGTAAAAAATCATGAAGAAGAAAAGTCGAAGATGATGAAGAAACGGAGGACATTGGTGTGGTTGCTTATAATTGTAACTGTGGGTTGGTTTTTGAGGGAATATTCTATTATTTAGGCGTATGGTATATGTATATGGGCATGTAACCCTGTTTGTTTTACTGCAATGTTGTTTTTGATTTATGGCCAATATTGCCTATTCAATGTAGTTGAAATTTATAATGTGTATGATGAAGTTTTCAATGATCAAATGTGTTTCAGTTTCTGCAAAAAATTATACTGCTGAAGCAAAGGTAGACTAATCCAAAAAACTGGGCTAACAAAAGTAGGTTCATATTACATCTCATACGAAAGTAAGGTTCATACATATGACCAAACGACCATCATAAGTAGGTTCAAATTACTTTACAAAAAATATTTCATATAAATGACCAACAAAATACAACAAACTTCTTTCTAAATTTGACTTTGACATGAGTCAACTGGTGTAGATGAAGTAGAGGTTCCAGCTTTCATCTTTTTATTGGAAACTGCAGCATCCCTTTGCTTTTGAAGTTGATTCCCTGTAACAGCTCTATTCCCTTTCCACTTAAGACCATTTGGTCTAAATTCAAGATCTGCATTAGTTTGTGCAGCATTCATCAAGTTGGCACCGGTTGAAATAAGTCGTTCACTTGGCCTACCAGGCTAGAAAATATAGTGAGTTAGTAAAAAATAATGCAGAAGCCTAAGAATAGAAAATACAGAATAATACTTCTCACACTTACATTAATGATACTAGTTCCTGTTTGTGTGTCTGTGTACAAACCAAAACTAGAATTTCTGGTCTTTTTCTTTCCAGCAGAAGCATCAAATGATCTTGTAGTAGCAGAAATAGATGCACTGGATGCAACAGAAGCAGCAAGTGATCTTCCACCTCTTCCCCTACTAGTTCATCCACCTCTACCCCTATAATCACTTCCTACAGTTCCTCTACCTCTTCATGATGGTGTGTTACTTCTTACTTTTGATGTTTCAGCACACAAGAAAGATGGGGCCACTGAAGTTTGGGTTGTGGTAGTTGATGTACCTGCAGCTTGGGTTGTATAACTTTGACTATCAACTTGTGTGCTTGATTGTGTTGTTCTATTTGACCTTTCCAGATTTTGTGTTTGTTTGTCCCTAGTATAAAGTGACAAGTCATTAATCAAGTACTATGATGTTTGGAGTTGAGATGATTCTATCTTGGAGCTTTATTGCAATGTACTTGGTTGTATAAAGTTTGTTCTTGTTCTTTGTTGGGCATTTATGGACATGTATGTATGTCTTCACAGTAAAGTTCCCTGAATCCTTATCCTTACTAGCAAATATGTGCCACTTACACTTTTCATGCTTACACTTAATTCTTACTCTATCTTTCTCATTAGGTCTAAGCTTTAAAGAAACTTTATATTGAATAGCATAGTCAGAAATAGCTTTCCTAAAATCTTCTGCATTATCAAAGATCATGCCCAACTCAAATAGAGGAATTTTAGCATCAAAGGCATACCTGATCTTTTGACTTCTTCTAGAAGGAAGATCAGCACCAGGTTCAGCAAGTAGGTCTAACTCTTCATCACTGTCTACACTCCCAGCATCTGAGCTGTCCAAATACTTTTCATCCCCATCTAGCTTTCCAACATATTTATCCTTCTTATTTATCCCTATGTCTTCAAATCCCTTATCAATCCCAGCCTCACCAAGAATTACATTTTCTATAAAAACAGGTTTTCTCCTCTGTTTTCTCTTACTTTGTAATCCAACATCATTTGCATTTTTCTTCAGCCAGTTTCTATTTAATTCCCTGGCAGCATTCCTCACAGATCTTAACTCATCATATATCTCACTGTCATCTTCTTCTGGAATATCTTCAAGGTCATCTTCACCAAAAATTTTATCTTCAGACAGATTTGTATCTGTTTCATTACTGTTGTCATGATCTGCAGCTGCACCCTCTTCAACATTTATATCCTCATCTGAAAATGTAACCCTATTTTGTTCTGCATTTACACCACTACCCTCAACAGTATTTACTTATATATCTGCAATACCCTAATCAACATTTACTCCAATACCCTCATCAATAGTTACATTAATATCCTCATCAACATTTACATCAATGCCCTCATCAAAAGTTACATTAATGCCCTCATCAAAAGTTACACCAATGCCCTCACCAACATGTACACTAACCCCTTGACCACCCCTAATTTCTGAATTAATTATAGCTTGGTAACTATCACCACCTTGTGAGGAAGGTAAATATCCCACGGGGACATCCTCCACAACCTCTAAATTATATATCACATGACTCACATAGACATTAAAATTATCCCCATCATTCAGGTCTTTAATCAAATTTAATAGTTGATAGTCATTTTTAATTGGAAAACATTTCTGAGTTTTAGGACATTGAACAAGGAACCCACCAACTGAGTTGTATCGCATTTCAGGGGTTTCTGTTGTGTAAGACAGAAGCTCGGTCAAAGAGGAATGTTCTTTGTCCACCACATGCCCTATATTTTCACCCTCCCCCACATACTTTCCGTCAATAAGGTGACCCCTATGGTGAAAGACAACACCAATATATTCGTCCATGTGACTCGGTACTAAAAAAGACAAAAGAAAACCAGTCAGTTTCCCTGACATTTTTAATTTTTTAGAAGAAAAAAAATCCTAATTTAATAGCACCATAACATACACATATCAATAAAATACAAAAAGACATAATCTAAGCATAAAAATAACATACCTTTATGCAATAATCGAAGTCACTTTACAGCCGACTCCCCTTTGCACAAAAACTACACTGTCAAAACCCTAGGACGACCTTCAGGTGATAAATCGTGAGCCAACAATCAAATTCGGACAAATCACAATTAACCCTACTTAGTATGTGAAAGAAATGTTGAATTTTGCAACGAAAATGCCGATTAAACCAAGCTTAATCGAAGAGATGAAGATGGGTGGCATTCAGTGAGAGAGAGAGAGAGAGTTTAGGTGTTAGACGGAATGTTTGAGAAAAATTTAACCCTTATGTTTTAAGTTTTTAATTAGACACCTTTTAATTGTTTATTTCTTATTGTTATCCACGTGTCGGTTTCTTATTAGTTCTTATAATATACGCCGGAGGTGTGTTACACGTGACGGGGTTGACTAGGTCGGGTATTTATTGAGTTCACTTTTTAGTCACGTGAAATATTTAAATGAAAAAGGTCTCAGTTGAGGTGTTCAAATGATCGTTGGGGACAACTTAAAGTGGAGCTTTAGGTATTTCGCCTTTTATTTTCTTTGTCTAATGATATTGGTGTTGTTGAGCCATGTCCAAGTCTAATACTAAAAATTTAATTTATACAGTAAGTATATTTTTATTTCTCTTTTGTTCTATAATAAAACCAATAACCATCTTAATTATGAAAAAATAACAGTTTGGCATTTTCTAATAAGAAGGGTTGTTTTAACTAAAGAGTAAATTGTACTTACAAAATAAGAAATTGAAAAACTAAAGAAAAATAGTTTTTTTAGACATATAAATCTTTTACTTTCAAACAAGTACATGGCACAAAATCTCGTATTTTTTTTTATTTTTGAATTTTATTCCACTGAGCTTTAGCATATGCGTGATTAATATCACTCTTTTCCTAAACTATATTTGTTTGGAAAATATAAAAAGTAGTTTTGCTTAAGAAACATAAAAGATACATATGCTAAATTTTATTCTTTTACTAGGAAATTGATGAAGTTACTTATTAATAAAATAATATTTTGAAATAAATAAATTTTAAATGTTTACATTCAAGATAATGTTTATGGTGTTAGCCCAAATTAAACCATACAACATATGTTGAAAATATGAAGAAACTGGTCATTTTTCTTAGTAGGCGTTTGGACATAAAAATTAATTTTTGAAAAAAGTAATATTTGGAGTTAAGTTGAAAAATGGTATTTGAAATTTGAAACTATGTTTGAACATACATTTCACTTGAAAAAATATAGCAGCTTTGTGAGTGGGGAAATAAAAAATTTGAAAAAGTGGTTTTGACAACTTTTTGGTTTTTGAAGAACTCATTTTCGATTTTTTTTTAAAAACTTACAAAATTTCATGGACAAACACATTTTTGAAAAAACAATATCGAAAAAAAATATCTATGGACAAACGGAGCTTTAATATAACTTTTCATTTCCTTTCAAAAATGCATGTTAGCAGTTCATATTTCTTTTTCTTTTTCTTGGTTTAACTGAAATATTTTTTCAATACAGAATTTGCATTATAACAACATTATTAAACAGAAAATGATTCATGATAAATTTAATTTTTTGGTAACTAATTATTCTATTAATCACCAAGAATATTTGTACAAAGTTATAGTTAGCAGACTGAGCTAACTATCTAATATAAGAACAAATTGTCACGATCTAATTTTCCCTATAGGCCGTGATGGCGCCCAACGTCACCGCTAGGTAAGTCAGCGGTGAATTAGTCATGAATTTGTTCTTTTTAATAATTTTAAAGTATTTGACTTTTATTTATTAAGAGAATGATTAGTAGGAATTTATAGAAAAGTAAAGCATAAACTAACGAAATAGTAAATACAGTAAATTTAATACTTAAACCATAAAGTGTCTACTAGAATATTTCCAATCCCCGGTGTCACAAGTGTATGAGCAACTAGTAGAATATACAAAACTTCCTATACTATTGTCCGGAATAAGATAGACAAAAAAATACAAAAGAAAGACTACGGGCACTGCAGAACGGGTAGAGAGAGTAGCTCGCCATTATGCCTCGGGGTAACGGGGGTGCGCGCCTGAATGACTGCCAGATGTACCTGCCTCAGATTTTGCACGGTTAGTGGAAAAGTGCAGCGTGAGTATATAAACAATATGTACCCACTAAGTATCTAGTCTAACCTTGAAGAAGTAGTGACGAGGGATCGACATCGACACTTATTATGGGCCAATAAATAAAGTACAAAAATTCTAAATAGGTATGGAATACATCAATAATAATAACGCAATAATGAACAGTAAATAAATGATTCTTTAACTAAATATCAATTTAAGATCTCCAATTAACACATTCTAACTTTAACCAATACGAGCCATCAAGTAGATTATAAAGTCTCAAGTAATGTAAATAATATCAAGTGTAATTGAACTACGAGCATTATCACACACGATTTATGTCGAGGTCGTACGAATCGATCCAGAATAATGTGTACGCTGTCGAGGGCCGACCGGCGCAAACCATAGATGCATCTATTATACTGCTGAGGTGTTCGGCCCGCTCCACAAGAAGAGAGAATACCCTACGAACTCCGATTTAACGACTATTACAAGACTAATACACAAGGAGGCACAATTTCTACCAACGGTCAAATAACCCACCAAAACTCAAAGTAAATAAAATCCGGTCTTTACGAATCCTTCATCAAGTTTCAATAGAATTTAAGCATTTAAATTAACAAGCAGAGTGTAATTAATACAAGTATTATATGATAGAGTCCTAAAACTACCCGGACATAAGCATGATTTGTAGCTACGCACGGACTCTCGTTACTTCGTGCGTACGTAGCATCCACAATTAGTGGCAAATAGTAATTTAAAACACCTATGGTGTAAATTTCCTCTTACAAGATTAGGCAATAGACTTACCTCGTTCCAAAGTTCACTTTTCGGTCCCCAAATCACTCTAAAAGCCTCAAGTCGGTGCCGAATAATCTGAAACTAGCTAAATATTATATAAATTAATCAATATATGCTCAAAAGTTCATAATTTAGATATTGGGGTAACTATCCAACCCAATTTGGAAGATTCCTAAAATTCACCCCCGGGCCCACGTACCCGTATTTCGGAAATTTTCGAATATAAAAGTTACCCATGACCTCCAGAACTCAAATATATAATTTATTCTAATTTCCACCACCAAAGCCATGATAAAATCCTAATTTTACCTAAACCCTAGTTTTGTCACAAAATCCCACTAATTTCATAATTTTTCCATGTTTAATCTACCCATAATTCGCGTGTTTAGCTAAAGAATTGATATGGATTGCTTACCTCTTGATGTTGATGAAATTCCCCCACAAAATGCTCTCAAAATCGCCCAAGATCAAGTGAAAAATGAGGAAAATGAAGCTGAGTCCCGTAATAAAAAGCCCTTGCACCAGTCGCAGATGTCGCATTTGCGACATCTTGTTCACAAATGCGTTCACAAATGAGACAAAAGCATCGCAAATGCGAAGACTGGCCATCTCTATCAAGGTTGCAATTGCGACCAAAAACTTCGCAAATGCGAAGATGGGCAGCTTGCAAAAGCAGCAGAAATGTCCGCAAATGCGAAGCCCTCAGTGTTTTCCCCAATCTCGCAAATGTGAATCCCTCCTCGCAAATGCGAGATTTTGTTACGAGAAACCAGAAAACTGAAGTTCCTCCAACACTCTGAACGCGCTCGAAACTCACCCGAGCTCCCGGGAATCCACACCAAACATTCACACAAGTCTAAAAACTTCATACGAACTCGCTCGCACGATCAAAACACCAAAATAATATCGGACGCTAAAATGCATGAATTCAATCATGAAACTCAAGATCCTCTAGAAACACTTTCGCGCGTCCGATTCCGACCAAATCAACTCGGAATGATGCCAAATTTTGCGTACAAGTCATAAATCACCATACAAAACTATTCTCAGGCTCGGAATCCCAAACGGACCTCGATAACACCAAAACATACTCCAAAGCAAACTTAAAGAACTTGAAAACCTTCAATAGGTCAACTTTCAGCATTAAGCGCTGAAACGCTCCCGAGTCATCCGAAACCCGATTCGAACACATGCCCAAGTCCAAAATCATCATATGAACCTATTTGGAATGTAAAATCCAGATTTCGAGATCGTTTACTCGAAACATTGACTCAAGTCAAACTTGGCCATCATGGACCACTATTAAGGAACTAAGTGTTCCGATTTCAACCCGAACCCTTCCAAACACGAACCAACCATCCCCGAAAGTCATAAAACAATAAAGGCACATACAGTGAGTCTTAATTAGAGGAACGAAGATCTTAAAAGCAAAATGACTGGTCGGATCGTTACACAAATAAAGACACATATCCAATGCACTTCCTAGCTTTATAGTAGAGGAAACTAAAATAAACAAGTTTGCAATATTTTCTCATATCTAGCTGGTACTCTAACACCCTTCGTGCTTTTACTCTCTTCCTCACCATGTAATCACGAATAAATAAAATAAATGGCATAACATCACTCTTCATATTTTTACTCTCGTCCTCACTATATAATAATAATAATAATGTGAATGCAATGGCACGGCATCACCCTTCATGCTTTTACTCTTTCTCACCATGTAATGATGATAATATGAATTTGAGTAATAAATAATGCGTAGAATGTATTTAACGTTAAATATGATGCCAAGATACCAAACTTCAACTTTCAAAAATACTCAACAACTATGAAATAAGCAATAATTACAAAACGGATAATTAAAGAAGTAGTAACCTAATCTAAGCATGGATATCATAATTAACAATGCAATAAAACGCAAAGAAATATGTTCCACTAGCATGCTTTAACCCATAACAGCGTATAAGTACTCGTCACCTCACATATATGTTGTTCCCACTCATAAAACACATAGCAAATAGACTATCAAGTCCTAATCCCTCAAGTCAAGGTTAACCACGATACTTACCTCGATTCGCAATCAAATCAAAACTCAAATAGAGCTTTGCCTCTAGAATTAGCCTTCAAACCAATCAAATCTAATCAAATATAGTTCAAACAATTCAAAATAAGCTTTAGAAACTACCCATGAGTCAAAAAGGTTCAATCTTTAATGATTTTGGAAAAAGTAAATAAAAGTCAACCCCAGACTTGCTTGGTCAAAACCCGAGATTCAGACCAAAATCCAATTATTCATTCATCCCCCGAGCCCGATTATGTGATTAGTTTCGAAATCCAACCCCAATTTGAGGTCTAAATCTCAATTTTATAAAAATCTTCAATTCTACCTAAATCCTTAATTTCTACCCTGGAAATCCTAGATTTGATGTTGAAACTCTAAAATATATTGATGGAATATGATTCGAAATAGATTAGAATCACTTTCCCAAAGTTTGTAGATGAAAAACCCTCTTCAAAATATGAAAATATGGCTAAAAATCCCGTCCCTTAGCTTTTGTCCAGTTGCAAGTGTCGCAAATGTGAAGAAAGCATCGCAAAAGCGAAGCCCTCCCACAACGAATAGTTCGCAATTGCGAACATGGGACAATCCGCAAATGCGACCATAGTAATCGCAAATGCAAACTAGCTCACCCATGTACCCCATTGCAAATGCGAACTATGGACTTCATCTTATCGCGAATGCGATCCAAAACTCTCAATTGCGAAACCTGAGATCTCTATGCAAAAACCATCAGAATTTAAACGTTGTCAAACACTCTGCTACGTGTTCGAAACTCACCCGAGCCCTCGGGGCTCCAAAGCAAACATCGACACAAGTTTAGAAATATCATACAAACTCGCTTGCGCGTTCAAAATACCAAAATAACACCTATAACCACGAATCAGATATCAAAATGTATGAAATTTTTAAAGAAACTCGAAAACTTTTAAATTTACAACCGGACATCTGAATCACGTCAAATCAACTCAGTTTTGCACCAAAATTTGTATACAAATTATAAAATAGTGAAATGAACCTACTCCAAGTTCCGGAACCGAAATCCGAACACGTTGGCAATAAAATCAACCAATGGTCAAACTTAGGGATTTTTAAGCCTTCAAATTACTAGTTTTCAACAAATCACGCTAAATAAATTTAGGAACTTTCTAATTCAATTCCGGGCATACGCCCAAGTACCAAATCATGATACGGACCCAAGGGGACTATCAAAATACTGATCCAGTTTGTTTACATAAAATATTGACTATAGTCAACTCAAATCATTTTAAAGCTAAAATTCACATTTTCTTCAATTTTTTCACATAAAATTTTTTCGAAAAAAGACACGGACTGCGTATGCAAATCGAGGAATACTAAACGGAGCTATTTGAGGTCTCAAAATACATAAATGAAAGCTAAGTCTCAAAATAACCTATTAGGTCATCACATAAATACTCCATGACAATTTGCAAATAGGAATAGAGATATTGGGTCTCTTTGTATTTGTCCTCTAGCTGCATCAAAGGTTTAGTGGATTCCCCATTAATCATAATAGAATAATTGATTGTTTGAACACATTCCATTGTCCAGGCTATAAACTTGGACAGGAATCCCAACTCCTCCATTACATGCTTTAGATAGCAACATTCAACTGAGTAATGAGATTTTTGCATGTCAACCTTGATCATACATCTAGGTGAGACATGCTTCCTACTGTAGGATTGAACTAGCTCATGGGCGAGGATGATGTTATCTGATATCTTCCTGCCTAGTATAAATCTTTCTGTGCTTCACAGATTATATCAGATATCACTTTATGTAGTCTTGTAGCTAGTATCTTTTACATTAGCTTATACAAGACAATACAACAGACACTATGCCTATAGTCTTTCACAGTACTAGGGCTCTCAATCTTGAGAATCAAGGTAATTGCAGTATAATTGATAGCTCTATACATCTTTCTAGTTTCAAAGAACTCAAATATAGCTTTTATCACCTCATTTTTGATTAAAATGCCACCTTCTTTTGTAAAACATAGCATTGTATCCATCAACTACAGGGGATTTGTCATCCCTAATTAAACACAATCCCTCAAATATTTCAGCTTCTGTAATTTCAACACACAAAGCCAATTATTGTTCATAACTTAAAATAGGACTATTACTCATATACAGTTATCTTATTTATTGCAGGTAACATTTGAGTTAAATTTTCCATCAAGTCCTTGTAAAAGTTCCAGATTTTTCCCTTTATAGCAATAGGATCTGACAGTTTTACACCTGTTGTAGCTATTAACTCCAAAATGTGCTTTCTCCGTGCCCTCTCTTTAAAAATTGCAGTAAAATCTTTAGTATTTGAATATTCCAGTTTCATCTATTTCACCCTTGATTTCTACTTCGTCACACTTTTCTCTCGGATAGTAGCAAACCTGTTGTTGTATGTGAGAGAAAGAAAAGTGGACAAAACAAAATAAAGAAAAATCAAAAAGAGATGAACTTATGATGTAAGCGCTTACATCGACATTCTTATGATGTATGCGCTTACATCGGCATTCGTATGATGTAAGCGTTTACATCGACATTCCTATAATGTAAGCGCTTACTTCAGCAGGGCATTCAAATGCCTATAAAAGGGGTATGCATTTTCATTTGCAAATCATCCCTCAACTTCTTCTTTCTCTCTTCAATTAATAAAGAGCCATTCTTTGTGTGGCCGTGGAGTAGGCAAAATTGCCGAACCACGTAAATCTTGTCTTGTCTTGTTTTGTGTAATTTATTGCTTTTCTCTTTCAAATATTTTTCCCTTTTATTAGCCTAACATGTTTCCCAATAACTGGTATCAGAGCACAGACAGTGTAATTCTGGTAGAAAAGTACGGTACTGGTGCAAGTACTATTCACAAGAATAGTGTGACACTATTGATCATTGTTACTATTCATAGGCACTATTCACATATTTTTTTTTGTGAAAAATGGCATCGGAAGAAGGGAAGGTTAAGATTGACAAGTTTAATGGCAAAAATTTTGGATTCTGAAAAATACAAATAGAGGATTATTTGTACCAGAAAAAATTACACTTATCTCTGACCGAGGTAAAACGAGAGACTATGGCCAAAGCAGATTGGGATCTATTAGATCGCCAAGCTTTTGGTGTGATTCGTTTGACGCTAACACAAAATGTGGCATTCAACATCATTAATGAGAAGACCACTGCAGGCTAGATGAAGACGTTATCAAATATGTACGAGAAGCCATCTGCTTCAAACAAAGTCTATTTGATGCGTCGATTGTTCATCTTAAGGATGACAGAAGGTGTATCTATCACGAAATATATCAATGAGTTTAGTGTAATATTAATTCAGTTGAGTTCTGTCAATATAACATTCGATGACGAAGTCAAGGCATTGATTCTACTATTATCTCTACAGGAGAGTTAGTCTACAATAGTAACTGCAGTTAGCAGTTCATCGGGAAGTACCAAACTAAAATTGGATGATATTAGAGACTTGGTTCTAATTGAAGATATTCACCGGAGAGAATCAAGTGATTCCCCAGGATCTGCTTTGAATACCGAAAGCAGAGGGAGAAACAACCAAAGAGGACAAAGTCATGGTCGTGGCAAATCAAAGTCAAGGAGAAGAGGGCAATTCCAAAATCGCAAAGACATTATGTGTTGGAATTGCGATAAAAAGGGTTACTATAGTTGTCAGTGTAGAGAGACAAAGAAGAACAAGAACGATCAATACAAGGATGATAATTCAGCAAATGCAATTGCTGATCAAGTCGGTAATGCACTAATTTATTGTGCAGACAGTCCAGTCGAATCTTGGATTCTCGACTCAGGTACATCCTTTCACTCTACATCATGCAAAGAATTATTGCATAATTATTTTGCTGGAAAAATTGAAAAAGTTTATCTAGCAGACGGCGAACCTCTGGACATTGTCGGGAAAGGTGAAGTTCATATAAAGACTTCACAAGGCACGCTATGGAAATTGCGAAATGTCCGACATGTTCGTGGCCTCAAGAAAAATCTGATATCTATGGGTCAGATTGACAGTGAAGGATATACAACAACATTCGGTAACGGATCGTGGAAGATAACCAAAGGGAATTTGGTTGTGGCACGAGGATTCAAAAGGGGAACACTGTATGCAACTGCAATAGAAAGAGATACTATAGCAACAGTTGATCATGGTCGTGATACAACATTGTGGCACCGGAGGCTCGGACATATGAGTGAGAAGGGAATGAAGTTTTTGGCATCCAAAGAAAAGTTGCCAAACCTAAAACATGTTGAATTAGGTTTGTGCGAAGATTGCATTTATGGGAAACAAAAGAGAGTTAGTTTCTCAAAGGTGGGAAGGACGCCAAAGAAAGAGAAGCTGGAACTAGTGCATACAGATGTGTGGGGACCAGCTCCTATAACTTCTCTGGGAGGCTCACGCTATTACGCCACCTTCATTGATGATTCCACAAGAAATGTATGGGTTTATTTTCTGAAAAATAAATCTGATGTATTTGTTACCTTTAAAAAATGGAAAGCTGAAGTTGAAAATTAGAAAAGTTTAAAGTTAAAATGTATGAAGTCTGACAATGGAGGAAAGTATGATAGTCAAGAGTTTAAAGCATCCTACTCTGAGAATGGGATCAGAATGATCAAGACAGTTCCTGGAACACCGGAATAAAATGGTATTGCTGAGAGGATGAACAGAACCCTGAATGAATGAGCCAGAAGTATGAGAATACATTTTGGATTGCTGAAGTATTTTTGGGCCGAGGCTGTTAACACGACAACTTACCTCATAAACATGGGACCCTCTGTACCGCTGGATTTTGAAATTCCTGAGGAGGTATGGACAGGAAAGGAGGTAACTCTCTCACATCTAAAATTTTTTGGTTGTGTTGCTTATGTGCATGTTAACTCTAATGATAGAGATAAGATTGATCCTAAGGCCAAGAAATGTTTCTATATTAGTTATGGTGATGATAATTTTGGTTATCGATTTTGGGATGATCAGAATAGAAAGATCCTAACACACAGGAATGTCACATTTAATAAAAATGTGATGTACAAAGACAAGCTTAAAGTAGAACCAACCAACACCAGTAGACAAATATCTGAAACAATCGAGTTAGAAGAAATCTCAGAAAATGAAGTGGCTAGAGAGACTATAACTGGATCTGAAATTGAAGATGACGAACCAGAAGCCGAATCTAGATCAGAATCAGAAACAGAACTAGAGATAGAAGCAGATGGAGAATCAGATATGGAGTCAGGACTTGAATAAAATTTGGGATCAGTTAATCCTGAACCTATATTAAGGAGATCTAACAGAGTCACGAATGTAACACCCCGAAAAAATTTTGAAGTACTTAAGTGGTAAGCCCAGTAAATTTTGTAAAGAAAATAATGTTTTATGGTGTCGGACTAGGCTTACGTGTTTGAGGATTGTAAGGCTCGGACCTTTTAGATTGAACAATGCACCGAAAGTAAAGAAATTTTTTTGGCAGAAAAGTGCATTTCTGCAGTCCATTATGCGACCGCAGAATCACTATGTGGACCGCATAATGGCCGCAGAGTGAGGCAGTTAATTGGACCAATTGGAAGCAATTATGCGGTAGACTATGCGACCGCATAACTGTTATGCACTGCATTTTATTCATTTGAAGTTGGGTCTTGTGACAATTGAAACATCCTTTCCACTTAATGTATCCAACTTGTTCCACACAAGTTCTTGCCATTCACAAAAATCCTTTAGTATATTCCAACACACCTTAAGCATACATTATCATTTCAAAATGATGTGGCTCTATCCCATAGATCTCATTTAATACTCAAATACGTTATTCCCAAATACCGCTGGCGCACTATAAAATCTTAAATCATTAGGAAATTTTTTACGGGGCCTTACATTCTCCCCCGCTTAGAATCATTCGTCCTTGAATGAGGGTAAAAATTCACCATTAGCACCCAATGTGACTCAATTGCTATAACACATACTAGCAGTTCCAAATTTTTGACTAACTCCCTAAATTTCCAAACATTTCGCCAGAGTCTCCCCTGTAATTGGGGCATGTCCACATGCCAGAGAATCCCAAAACCACCCTAATAACATATCCATAACTCAACAAATCATCATAGTATATATCAATAACATTGATATCAACATTAAGGGCATTACATTAACAGAAGTGGTATCTAGACATGAGTTGCATATATTTAAATCATAACACATAACAATACCCATTTGAACCACAATTATATACAGGCAAGTGAGAATACTTCCTTTACTTTGACGGAGGCAGATCTCAATTTCCGGACTTATCTAACATGAATGACAACTAGGTACCTCTTATAAGCCAATTACCCATTAAATTCACCTTCAATAGTTTTCACCAGAATGATATGGAAAGGATTTCCATCAACCTTCTGGAACCTAGATACATGATGCATCGGGTGCATGGAGGACAACGATGGGAAAACATCATACTCATAGTTTGGCCTATTTTCTTCAATATTCCATAAGGCCTGATGTGACTACACATACTTTACCTTTATTAGCAATTCACATAACATATTCATAGAGAAAATCTTGAGAATAACCCATTCACTTTCTTCAACTCTAAATCCCTATGTCGAACACCCAAACTAAACCTTTGGCGACCTCCAATAATTACTCTAAGATGTGCCAGCTTGAGTATTACCATAAAACTTCATATCCAATGTATTTGATCATGGGATGATGCTTCTTCTTTGACATGTTTGAACCTTCAACCCTCATAGGTTACTATAAATAGGAACAACGAGGTCTGAGATTGGGCTAGAGTGTTCTCAAGAATCCATCAATGTGCTGAGCAGGGCATTTCAGGAGGTTATATCCTAAGAGATGTGAAGGTTACTAAGAATAGTGCTGATATGGTTAATCATTGTGATGACATCATTGATTCGACAAATGAGGCATAGAGTTGCCTAATAAGCATTGATAATGTAGGGACCGTGTTCATGATTCTGACATTTAAAAGAAATGAGTCATTTTAGACATGTGACATATGGGAGGTATGGTCGGGAGGATAAAGACATTAACGTCAGTAGGCTCGCACCTTGGAACCCGATAAAACTCACAAAATACGACAACCCATTCAATAACTAGTCCAATCATACTAGTTTCACTCAAATCCGACTCCGAATCGACGTTCAAAACTCAAACATTCACTCTATGAAATTCTAGACAACCTCCCCCCCCCCCTCCAAATTTCTCTCTTGAAATCCTCAATCAAATGCAAAAAACGAAGATAGATTCATGAAATAAAATCAAAACCTAATATAGAACACTTACCCCAATCTATATGGTGAAAATTACTTCAAAACGCGTCTCAATACGAGCTCCATATCTCCAAATATTCAAAAATGGCCGAAACCCCCGAAAATAGAGTACTTATAATCACTGGTCGAATTAATGAATCGCGATCACGAAGAAGAAAATGCACTGCTCCTGAAAATGCACTATGCGATCGCAGCAACAGACTCGCGATCACGATACGTAAGGCTGACAGAACTACGCGTTCGCGGAAGCAACATCGTGAATGCAAAGAGATAACCAGTACTCTGCCCAGCTCATCCCCAAACACTACGTGAAAGCGTAGAAGCAGATGCGAATGCGATGAAGACCAGTTCCAACTCTACGCGAATACAACCATCCAATCGCGACCACGATGAAGAAAGTGCCCAGCTCCATATTTCCTCTATGCAATTGCATACCCTTCCTCGCGATCGCGAAGGACAATCAAGGCATCAGAAACCAGTAGCAACCAGAAATGAAAACATGAAGAAAATAGGTCCGAAATCAATCCGAAATACGCCCGAGCCCCTCCGTACCCCATCCGAACATACCAACAACTCCCATAGCATAATACGGACCTACTCGAGACCTCAAATCACACACAACAACACCGAAATGATGAATCGCACCTCAATCAAACTTAATGAACTTTTGAACTTGCAAATTTTAAAACTCGCGCAGAAACATATCAAATCAACTCGGAATTGCGGTCCGCACTTTTCTTCAACTTGCCAGGATTGAAAATCTGCGGCCACATAATTCTGATCTGCGGCCGCACTGCAATCTTTCTGTGGTCCGCTCAATTGTAAGTGCGGCCGTACATTGTTCTTCTGCGGTCCGCACAAATGTGATTGCGGCCGCGTAGCTCTTCTTCAGCTGCCACACAATAATTGTGCGGTCCGCACTTTTGGTGGACTTGAGATGCAGGTTCTCTGGACTTTTACTCTGACCCAGCTTCTACGGCCGCACAATTCATTTGTGGACCTGCGACCGCATAGTGACCGCATACACAGGCAGTTCTTTTGGCTATTTTGTAACCAATTATGCGACCGATATGCGGTCCGCATATAGGTTATGCGGTCGCATACCTTGTTCCGGAGCTCCATTTTTGGGATTTTAAAACCCGACCCTATTTCATTAAATATACTCTTTGGGTTATTTTTGAGCTATTATCTTACATTTTAGAGTGAGAGAGGATGCCCTAGAGTGAGAAGGTGTTCTCTAACATTTGTCCTTCAAATCTTGTCCAAGTTTTGGAAGATTAAGAAGGGAAAACTCACTAGGTCTTCATCCTAGAGGTAAGATTCTATATCCTAGCCCTCACTTTCGAATTTTCTGTAGAATTGGATAATTAGTAAGATAATTTCGGGCAGTAGGGTTGTTTATTTACATGCATGTGATATCAAGGGGTGTAGGAAGATTTTTGAACTAGGCATGGTAAATATTGGGTTGTGGGATGATGGAATTCTCCATAAAAAGGGCCTTGAAACCTTAATGCACACCTAGTGTTTGATAAAATGCTCGATGAGCTAGAACCATAATCATCTTCCTAATTTTGGTTCAATTTGTTATATTTCTAAAATAGATTGAAGTTGATAAGAATTCCCAAACATTTAGAGTGTAAGGAAGCTCAAGTGAGGTATGTTGGCTAAACTCTTCTTTAAGAATTGGAATTCTCATTATCCTTGTAAGTTCCGAGATGTTGATTATAAATCGAGTATTCCGATAATTTTTGTGATGAACATATATGTTCAATTCGTATTTCAAATTCTCTTATCATATTGCATTATAAATTGAGGATGTGTCCCAAACTATGGATTACTTATCCACATGTTATAATTTCTAGTCGTGATTTATGTGAAAGTTATTATGCCAAGTTGTGTAGATATTGCGATTGTGATACACCTCCACCCGCATACATTGGAGTGAGGCGGCATGACCGCTTTGTGTGAGAATTATGGTATAGAGATTGTGATTGTGACACACCTCCACCCGCATATATATTGGGGTGAGGCGGCATGACTGCTTTGTGTAGGGATTATGATATTGTGGGAATGCACCTCCACCCGCTTACATTGGGGTGAGGCGGTACGACCGCTTTGTGTATAGTTTTGGTATTGTTGTGGCACCGCCACCCACATATATATATTGGGGTGAGGCGGCATACCCGCTTTGTGTTGGTATTGGTATTGTTGATGCATTTCCACCCGCATATATTGGGGTGAGGCAGCATAGCCGCTTTGTGTAGGTTCTTGGTACTGTGGTTATATATTCACCCGCATACATTAAGGTGAGGCGGTAGGGCCACTTTATTAGAGTTGTGGTATTGTCCGTACACCTCCACATGCATATATCGGGTGAGGCGGCGGGGCCGCTTTGTGTGAAGATGGTCATAGAGGATCTCATCTTAAATCCTATAAATGTTGTTGATAGCTTTTAATAAGCTTGCTATGGTTGAGACAGTTATCTATATTATTCTATTTCCGCACTGGTTCATCATAATTATCTTATATTTCTAAATTCTTAAATTGGTGTTTAGTTTTCATACTAGTACTATTCGACGGTACTAACGTCCCTTTTGCCGAGGGCGCTGCATCTTTAAATAGACGCAGGTGGTTCCACAACAGGAGACATTGATCAGTGATAGCAGTACACCTTCTTCTCTGCTGACTTGGTGAGCCCCACTTCATCCCGAGGTCATGTATCTTTTGTTCTTTATGTATTATGGTTGAGGTATAGTCGTGGCCTTGTTGCTAGCATTATCATTATACTCTTCTTTATCTATAGAGGCTCCGTAGACATATTGTGGGTTGTGTATTGGTACTGGAAAAGACAAACTATGCTATGTTGTGGTTGTATTACTTGTCTATTTGAGACTTTAAAAATGGTGAAACTTATGGTAAGAAATTAGTAATTGCAGACACGACCACTTTATTATTTAATTAAGAAAAACATATATTCCCTTTATTCATGAATGAGTTTGGGTAGAAGAAATCTAATAGGCTTGCTCGGGCGAGTTCACTCGGTTGAGCGCCAATCGCGCTCCACGATTTTGGGGCGTGACAAGCTTGGTATTCAGAGCCTAAGGTTTAAAAGTGTCCTAGGATGTCTCAAAGCCGTGTCTAGTAGAGTCTTTATTATCGGTGTATTGTCGACCATATCTATAATTAGGATGCTACATGGGAATTTAGGAATAATACCCTTCTTTCATGTTCTTGATCGTGCGATAAAAGCTTGTTGTAAGATTGTTCCTCCTTTAACTCCTGAGTTGCTCTAATTTTTAGTACATGGCACCTAAGAAGAAGGCAATACCAAAGAGCCAATGTCACCCTAGGAGTGACAGTTAATCCTATAATTAATGATGCGGCTGAGCACCCGAGGAGTGAGAATATTTCTCCAGCTACTACACTGCCTGACTCTACTACAACTGATCAGGCCGTACCTGTCCCTACCCCTACAAAAGGTGCAACTATTCCTCCAACTGATATTCCAGTTCCACCTCCACCTCCAGCTTCTGATTCTGGTGTGTTTGATATTGATATTAGGGGAGCCATACAAATATTGACACAGGTAGTGGCTTCTCAGGCCCAGATTTCGAGTGTTGGGCCTACTCCTTCCAGTCATCCAGGAGAATCTGCTAGTTCCAGGGTGAACAAGTTTCTTCAGTTAGATCCTCCAGTGTTTACGGGTACTGATCCCGAGGAGGACCCCCGGGACTTCATTGATGAGATGCACAAAACTCTCTGGGTTATGCATGCTACAAAGACGGAGGGAGTAGAGTTGGCCTCCTACCACCTGAAACGGGTGGCCTATTCTTGGTTTGAGTTGTGGGAGGAATCCCGTGAGGAGGGAAGCCCTCCGGCAAGGTGGGGTGAGTTCACATATGCCTTTATGGATCATTTCTTGCCTGTCGAAACTAAGACAGCTCGTGCCGCTAAATTTGAAAGCCTGAAGTAGGGTAGTATGAATGTATGGGAGTACCATATGGAGTTTGCGCGCCTGTCCAAGTATGCTATTCACATGTTGCCCACTATGGAGGCTAGAGTGCGCCGGTTTGTACAGGGCCTTAGCCACTTGGTTATAAATGAGGCCTCTACAGCTGCCTTGAATTCCTATATGAACTATGGTAAGATGGTGGCATTTGATCAAGCCACAGAGACCCGCAAATTGAAGAATAGAATGGAGCGTCAGAGTAGTAACAAGGCCCAGTCCGCGGGCAACTTTGGTGGTTCTTCTGGTGGTAGTGGTGGTAGGTCGGCATTTAGGGAAGGGTCATCAGGACCATCCCAATCATTCGCCCAGTCTTCGATGGGTGCACAGTCATCTAGACCCAGTCAGGGCAACATGGGACCCCATCAGCAGGGTCGACCTGACAGAAAGTTTCAGTAGTGGAGGCTTCTATGCCCTAAGTGTGGGAGGATACACTTTGGGTCCTGTTTCGTGGACCTACTAGTATGCTATGGGTGTGGTTTGCGGGGTCATATTCAGAGAGATTGCTGCTCGTCCCGCCGAAATATGGGTAGAGGCATGGCACAACCAGCTAATTCTGCAGCTACTACATCTACATCACCTCAGCTCGAGGCACCCCAGGGCGTGGTGCAGCTAGAGGTGGTGCACAAAATTCGGGAGGACCCAGCAGATTTTATGCTATACGGAGATGTCGGGAATCAGAGGCTTCTCCAGATGTTGTCACAGGTATATTGACTGTCCAATCTCATGATGTATATGCTCTTATTGATCCCGGTTCCACTTTGTCATATGTCACTCATTATGTTGCTATGGAATTTGGGATAGAACCAGAACAGCTTTATGAGCCGTTCTCTGTATCTACTCCACTTGGTGAGTCTATTTTGGCTGCGCGGGTTTATAGGGATTGTGTTGTCACATTGCGTGGTCGGGACACCGTGGCCGATCTTATTGAATTGAGAATGATCGATTTTGATGTGATAATGGGGATGGATTGGCTTTATTCTTGTTTTGCCAAGCTTGATTGCCGAACCAGAACTGTTAGGTTTGAATTTCCAAATGAGACAGTTATTGAGTGGAAAGGTGATGACGTAGTGCAGAAGGGTAGGTTTATTTCTTACCTAAAGGCCACAAAAATGATCAATAAGGGATGTCTTTACCATTTGGTCCTGGTTACCGACACCGATGCTGAGGCACCTACACTTGAGTCTGTGCCTGTTGTGAATGAATTTCCGGGAGTCTTTCCGGATGAACTCCCTGGGATCCCACGAGACAAGGAGATTGATTTTGGGATTGATGTGATGCCAGGCACACATCCTATATCCATTCCACCCTATAGAATGGCACCGGTAGAATTGAAGGAGCTAAAGGAACAAATGAGAGATTTGTTAGAAAAGGGTTTTATCTGGCCAAGTGTGTCGCCTTGGGGCACACCGGTCCTTTTTGTAAGAAAGAAAGATAGGTCACTGAGAATGTGTATTGACTATCGACAACTTAATAAGGTAACAGTCAAAAATAAGTACCCACTACCAATGATAGATGACTTGTTTGATCAATTGCAAGGTGCCATGTACTTCTCCAAAATCGATTTACGATCCGGGTATCACCAATTGAAGATCAGGGAGCGGGATATTCCGAAAATAACTTTTAGAAACCGGTATGGGCATTTTGAATTTCTGGTGATGTCTTTTGGGCTAACAAATGCCCTAGCCGCCTTCATGGATCTTATGAATCGCGTTTTCAAGCCATTCCTCGACTCTTTTGTGATAGTGTTTATTGACGATATTCTTGTATATTCATGAAGTCAAGAAGACCATGCCGATCATCTCAGGGTAGTTCTGCAGACCCTGCATCAGCACCAGTTATATGCAAAGTTTTCAAAGTGTAAATTTTAGCTTGAATTAGTCATATTCTTGGGTCATATAGTTTCTAGTGAGGGAATTAAGGTTGATCCTCAGAAAATTTCAGCGGTGAAGAATTGGCCGAGGCCTACAACTCCAACAGAGATTCGCAGTTTCTTAGGCTTAGCTGGACATTATAGAAATTTTATGGATGGGTTTTCTACTCTTACCTCTCCATTGACTAAATTGACGCAAAAGGCAATTAAGTTCCAATGGTCAGATGCTTGTGAAAAGAGTTTCCAGAAATTGAAAGCAAGACTGACTACAGCGACGGTATTGACTCTACCAGAGAGTATGGATGGATTTGTGGTATATTGTGATGCTTCAAGAATCGGGCTTGGGTGTGTATTAATGCAACATGGGAAGGTGATAGCTTATGCTTCTAGGCAACTAAAGAATCATGAAAAGAACTATCCAACACATGATTTAGAACTTGCGGGGAGTGATATTTGCATTAAAAATTTGGCGTCATTATTTATATGGGGTCCATGTTGATATATTCACGGACCATAAGAGCCTTCAATATATTTTCAAGTAGAAGGAATTGAATCTCAGGCAAAGAAGATGGCTTGAGTTACTCAAGGACTACGACATCGACATTCTATATCATCCGGGAAAGGCCAATGTTATGGCTGATGCTCTTAACCGGAAATCTATGGATAGTTTGGCTCACTTGGAGGCATATCAGAAGCCATTAGCCAAGGAAGTTCACCGATTGGCTAGTTTGGGAGTTTGTCTTACGGATTCTAGTGAAGGAGGGGTAATTGTGCAAAATAGGGCTGAATCATCGCTTGTTGTGAAAGTTAAAGAGAAGAAATACAACGATCCATTGTTGGTGCAATTGAAAGAGGGGATTCATAAACATAAGACCATGGTCTTTTCTCTTGGCATGGGTGATGGTACACTAAGGTACCAAGGGCGACTATGTATTCCAAATGTGGATGGTCTTCGGGAAAGAATTATGACTGAAGCTCACACTTCTAGGTATTCCGTGTACCCAGGTTCTACGAAAATGTATCATGATCTTAAGGAAGTTTATTGGTGGAATGATATGAAGAGGAATGTGGCGGACTTTGTAGCAAGATGTCCGAACTGTCAGCAAGTGAAGGTCGAACACCAAAGGCCCGGTGGGTTGGCACAGAACATAAAAATTCCAATGTGAAAATGGGAAATGATTAATATGGACTTTGTGGTAGGATTACCGCGCACTCCGTGCAAGTTTAACTCAATTTGGGTGATTGTGGATCGACTCACGAAATCAGCACACTTTTTGCCGGTTAAGTCTATCGATACAGCGGAGGAGTATGCTCAATTGTATATCAAAGAAATAGTCAGATTGCATGGCACCCCAATTTCCATCATTTCTGATCGGGGGCACAATTCACTGCTAATTTTTGGAGGAAATTTCAGCAAGGTTTGGGTACTTAAGTGAATCTTAGTACAACCTTTAACCCGCAGACTGACGGGCAGGCAGAGCGGACTGTTCCGACGCTTGAGGATATGTTGCGTGCTTGTGTTATAGACTTCAAAGGTAGCTGGGATGATCATTTACCACTCATAGAATTTGCATATAACAATAGCTATCATGCTAGCATTCAAATGGCACCGTTCGAGGATTTATATGGTAGGAGATGTAGATGATAGGGCCAGACCTCATGCATTAGGCTATAAAAAAAGTTAAAATCATTAAGGAGCGGTTGAAGATTGCTCAGAGTCGTCTGAAATCCTATTCGGATGTTCGTCGTAGAGATTTAGAATTCAAAGAAGATGAATGAGTATTTTTGAAAGTTTTCCCCATGAAAGGTGTAATGCGATTTGGTAAGAAAGGAAAATTGAGTTCGAGGTATATCGGACCGTACAAAATCATTCAGAGGATCGGTGAGGTAGCATACAAGCTTAAGCTATCACCTAAGATGTCATTAGTACACCCGGTATTTCATGTGTCTATGTTAAAGAAAGTAGTTGGAGACCCGACAGTCATTGTTCCGGTTGAGACTATTTTGGTAAATGAAGAATTGACTTATAAAGAGATTCCAGTTTCTATTATTGATCGGCAAGTCCGAAAGTTGAGAAACAAAGAAATTGCATCCGTGAAAGTGCTATGGCGAAACCAACAGGTTGAAGAGGCTACTTGGGAGGCCGAAGAAGAAATGAAGAAAAAGTATCCTTATTTATTTGAATAACCATGTAATTATGAGTTATGCCTTATGAAAATGCTAAGGGATATTCCTATGAAATATGTATGACTTGTACATTTGGTGTTAAGGGTGCTCCGTTCTGGTAATATAATTACTTGTGAGGCCATATTTGGTATTGTTTTGTATTATGTTACGTTGTTGGATTATGTATATGCTGTTAGGATGTGTTTCTGGGGCTCTCTGACAGGTGGATAGGCCTAATTACAAGGGAAACTCTGGCAAAATTTTTGAAAATTTAGGGAGTTAGTAAAATTTGGGGCTGCTAGTTTGTGGTATAAAACAAACTAAGTTGCATAAGATGCTAATGACGGATTTTACCCTCATTCGAGGACGAATGATCCTAAGTGAGGGAGAATGTAACACCTCGGAAAAATTTCGAAGTACTTAAGTGGTAAGCCCGGTAAATTTTGCAAAGAAAATAATATTTCATGGTGTCGGACTAGGCTTACGTGTTTGAGGATTGTAGAAATTCTTCGCGGCGAGTTTGCGAGCCGCGATTCGGACTTTTTGGGTTGAAAAATGCACCGAAAAGTAAAGAAATATTTTTGGCGGAAAAGTACATTTTGCGGTCCATTATGCGACCGCATAATCACTCTGCGGACCGCATAATGGCCGCAGAGTGAGGCAGTTAATTGGACCAATTGGAAGCAATTATGCGGTCGACTATGCGACCGCATAACTGTTATGTGGTGCATTAAGCGACTGCATAACGGTTATGCGGACCACATAGTGACCGCATACATAGGCAGTTCTTTTGGCTATTTTATAACCAACTATGCGACCGATATGCGGTCCGCATATAGGTTATGCGATCGCATACTTTGTTCCGGAGCTCCATTTTTGGGTTTTTAAAACCCGACCTTATTTCATTAAATATACTCTTTGGGTCATTTTTGAGCTATTATCTGACATTTTAGAGTGAGAGAGGGTGCCCTAAAGTGAGAAGGTGTTCTCCAATATTTGTCCTTCAAATCTTGTCCAAGTTTTGGAAGATTAAGAAGGGAAAACTCACTAGGTCTTCATCCTAGAGGTAAGATTCTACACCCTAACCCTCACTTTTGAATTTTGTGTAGAATTGGATAATTAGCAAGATAATTTCTCGGCAGTAGGGTTGTTTATTTACATGCATGTGATATCAAGGGGTGTAGGAAGATTTTTGAACTACGCATGGTAAATATTGGGTTGTGGGATGATGGAATTCTCCATAAAAAGGGCCTTGAAACCTTAATGCACACCTAGTGTTTGATAAAATGCTCTATGAGCTAGAACCATAATCATCTTCCTAATTTTGGTTAAATTTATTATATTTCTAAAATAGATTGAAGTTGCTAAGAATTCCGGAACATTTAGAGTGTAAGGAAGCTCAAGTGAGGTATGTTGGCTAAACTCTTCTTTAAGAATTGGAATTCTCATTATCCTTGTAAGTTTCGAGATGTTGATTATAAATCGAGTATTCCGATAATTTTTGTGATGAACATATATGTTCAATTCGTATTTCAAATGCTCTTATCATATTGAATTATAAATTGAGGATGTGTCCCAAACAATGAATTACGTATCCACATGTTATAATTTCTAGTCGTGATTTATGTGAAAGTTATTATGCCAAGTTATGTAGATATTGCGATTGTGATACACCTCCACCCGCATACATTGGAGTGAGATGACATGACCGCTTTGTGTGGGAATTATGGTATAGAGATTGTGATTGTGACACATCTCCACCCGCATATATATTGGGGTGAGGCGGCATGACCGCTTTGTGTAGGGATTATGATATTGTGGGAATGCACCTCCACCCGCTTACATTGGGGTGAGGCGGTACGACCACTTTATGTATGGTCTTGGTATTGCTGTGGCAACACCACCCACATATATTGGGGTGAGGCGGCATAGCCGCTTTGCGTTAGTATTGGTATTGTTGATACATTTCCACCCGCATATATTGGGGTGAGGCGGCGGGGCCGCTTTGTGTGAAGATGGTCATAGAGGATCTCATCTTAAATCCTATAAATGTTATTGATAGCTTTTAATAAGCTTGCTATGGTTGAGACAATTATCTATATTATTCTATTTTCGCACTGGTTCATCATATTTATCTTGTATTTTTAAATTCTTAAATTGGTGTTTAGTTTTCATACTAGTACTATTTCACGGTACTAACGTCCCTTTTGCCGGGGCGCTGCATCTTTAAATGGATGCAGGTGGTTCCACAACAAGAGACATTGATCAGTGATAGCAGTACACTTTCTTCCTTGCTGACTTGGTGAGCCCCACTTCATCCTGGGGTCATGTATCTTTTGTTCTTTATGTATTATGGTTGAGGTATAGCCGGAACCTTGTTGCCGGCATTATTATTGTACTCTTCTTTATCTATAGAGGCTCCGTAGACATAGTGTGGGTTGTGTATTGGTACTGGGAAAGACAAACTATGCTATGTTGTGGTTGTATTACTTGTCCATTTGAGACTTTAAAAATGGTGAAACTTATGATAAGAAATTGGTAATTGCAGACACGACCACTTTATTGTTTAATTAAGGAAAACATATATTCCATTTATTCATAAATGAGTTTGGGTAGAAGAAATCTAACAGGCTTGCTCGGTCGAGTTCACTCGGTTGAGCGCCGGTCGCGCTCTACGATTTTGGGGCGTGACAGCGAATACTCCAGATAGGTTAACTCTCTCTCTCTCTCCACTATTTACTTCTGACTGATGCTGGAAAACGAGAGCATTTTGTTGAAGCAATGCAGGTGATAAGCTCTGATAAGTGGAAGCTAGCCATGAAAGAAGAGATAAATTCTCTTCAAAAGAATAAAACATGGATACTTATAGAGTTACCAAAAGGAAAAAGGCATTGCAAAATAAGTGGGTGTACAGGGTCAAGGAAGAGCATGATGGTAAGAAGAGATACAAAACACGATTAGTAGTAAAAGGCTTTCAGCATAAGGAAGGGATTGACTACACCGAGATCTTCTCCCCTATAGTCAAATTAACTACTATCAGGTTGGTGCTAAGTATCGTAGCTGCAGAAAATTTGCATTTGGAGCAGCTAGATGTTAAAACTGCTTTCTTGTACGGTGACCTTGAAGAAGACATCTACATGAAGCAACCTGACGGTTTTCAAGTTTCTAGTAAAGAAAATCTTGTGTGTAAGTTGCAGAAGAGTTTGTATGGTTTGAAACAAGCACCTCGACGATGGTACAAGAAATTTGATGGATTCATGCATAATAATGGTTTCACACGATGCGAGATGGACCATTGTTGTTATATCAAAAATCTTGATAAATCCTATATCATTTTACTGTTGTACATTGATGATATGCTAATTGTAGGATCTAGCATAAATGAGATCAACATGGTTAAGCAATAACTAGCGGAGGAGTTTGAAATGAAAGATTTAGGACCAGCTAAGCAAATGCTTGGGATGAGGATTATCAGAAACAGGTCTGAAGGAACCTTAAAATTGTCTCAAGAAAAGTACATACAGAAGGTACTAAACAGGTTCAGTTTTCATGATGCAAAGACCTCGGAAGCTATCTTAATCTGTCGAAGGACCAATCACCTAAGACATATGAAGAAAGGAAGTACATGTCCAAAGTTTCATATGCTTCGGCAGTAGGAAGTTTGATGTATGCTATGGTTTGCACTAGACCTGACATAGCCCATGCAGTTGGAGTTGTCAGTAGATACATGTCAAATCTAGGAAATGAGCATTAGGAAGGTGTAAAATGGATATTGCGATATCTCAAAGGCACCTCAGGTATGACACTTTGTTTTAAAAAGAGCAATATTATCTTACAAGGTTTTGCTGATGCAAATTTAGGCGGCGATCTGGATAGTCGAAAAAGTACCACGGGCTACGTGTTCACCTTGGGTGGTACTGCTGTTAGTTGGATGTCCAGACTTCAGAAAAGTGTTGCTCTATCTACCACTGAAGCAGAGTACATGGCAATCTCAGAAGCTGGAAAAGAGATGATTTGGCTCAAGAATTTTCTTAAAGAGCTAGGTAAAGAGCAGGACAATTGTGAGCTTCTCTGCGATAGCTAGAGTGCAATTCATCTTGCCAAGAATCCTGTATTTCATGCAAGATCAAAACATATCCAGTTGAGGTATCATCATATCCGAGAGTTGATAAGTGAAAAACTCTTTCCCTGCAGAAGATACCAAGATCAAAGAACCCGTCATACATGTTGACCAAAGTTGTGGGTGTTGACAAACTGAGGCTGTGCACTGCCTCAGTTAGCCTTCAAGACTGATAGCGTGAGGGCGCCACCAGAGAATAGCAAATCTTTATTTTAATTTCTTTCTTGATGTAACATAAGTTTAAGGGGGAGATTGATAGTAGCAAACCTGTTGTTGTATGTGAAAGGAAGAAAAATGGACAAAACAAAAGAAAGAAAAATAAAAAAGAGATGAAATTATGATGTAAGCGCTTACATCGACATCCGTACGATTGAAATAGAAAAAATTGAAACAAAACTACTCTATTTCGTTTTTTTTTCTATTTCCTTCTTTATCCCTTTCTGCATTTTTTATTTAAGGAAGAAAGTGCACCTTTATTCCTTGTAAAATTTGATCTTTGTGATATTTTACGAAGTATATTATTAAAATGTGTAATTTTGGTCCCTTTATATGGAAAATTTGTTATATTTGAATAATTTTTATAATTATATTATCTGAAAATAGAGTAACGATACAATATTAATGTAACATAGTGGTTTACTAATTTAAATAATTCATTAAATTAGTAAAAATTCCTAAATAAAATACACATTTCAATTATCTTTTGAAGAATATCATCCGAACTAAATTCATTCTCCAATTTGGCAATATTTCCGGGAACAAAAGTGCAAGTTTCAATTTTTTCCTATAAAAGAAATTACTACTCCATAAATAAGCAAAAAGCACCAGGATCGCGATCCGCGTCAAAACTATAACCCCAATCGACATCGTTCATTTCCTCTAAAATCTGACGGCCCAATTCCACCCGCGCCGAAATTTCCCCAAAAAGTCTCAAAATTTCATTGTCCTCCCTCCAAACTCCACACACCCTCCTCTTCACCTATATATATTCATTCAATCTTCATCTCTACCTCACACAAAATCACCATTTTCACATCATTCTCAGCTTTTCCCACTCTTACAAAAAATCCTTAAAAAATGGCAAGAACCAAACAAACAGCACGTAAATCCACTGGAGGAAAGGCACCAAGGAAGCAACTAGCAACAAAAGCTGCCAGAAAATCAGCTCCGGCAACCGGAGGAGTGAAGAAGCCCCACCGTTTCCGTCCAGGTACGGTGGCGCTTCGAGAGATCCGTAAGTATCAGAAGAGCACTGAACTTCTGATCCGAAAACTCCCATTTCAGAGACTGGTAAGAGAAATAGCACAAGATTTTAAGACTGATTTGAGGTTCCAGAGCAGTGCTGTGGCGGCGCTTCAGGAAGCGGCGGAGGCGTACTTGGTGGGTTTATTTGAGGATACAAACTTGTGTGCTATCCATGCAAAGAGGGTTACTATTATGCCTAAGGATATTCAGTTGGCTAGGCGGATTAGGGGTGAAAGGGCTTAGTCGCTGTTTTCTTTGGGATTTTGGTTCGTGTTTTAAAGTCTCTCTTATGGTGGAGTTAATGTGTATTTTAGACTTGGGATCTGGGGTTTTAAGTTTTTTCCTTTTGTTTTAATGTAACGAAAGATCTGGAAATGAAAATCAATGTTCGTAAACTTTGGTCCATATTTTTGTTTTTGTTTTTTAAAGCATGGTTATTATCTACTTAAGAGTGTCTATTATAAATAACTTTTCTACTTTTGGATAGATGTAAGGTTTGTGTATACATTACTTTGTGTGATTTTATTGGATTGTTATTATTGTTTGTTATTAATTGCTCTATATCTGTGCATATAGAATGAAATAAATTGTTTCTTGATGGTAAGTGTTACTCCATTTTTTTTTTTAAAAAAATAAAAAATTAAATAAAAGGTTGCTACTCAATAAAATAAAAGGTTGTAACAGAAGGTGTTACTCAATTTGTCTTAATGATGTTGTTTGATTAGGTAGGAACTAGAACATATGGTTTTAAAATAAGTTAATAGATATAAATCATTTTATTTAGTTTAAATTAAGAAGTTTGAAGTTAAATTGTTTTAAAATATAGAAAGATAATTGTATTTGAGAATCACATAAGTTGGGATGATGGAGTACTAGTTTGTGCAGCTATCCATTTGGTCTTCCCTTGTTTTACTCTGAGTTTTGCTGGTGAGTACTGTAATATTGTATACCAAATTTGAATAGTTTTATCTGCTCTGCTAAATCGTAGACCAAATTCAAAAGTGTCCTTTCTATTTTAGGTTTTTGATAGTGTAATCTCAATATAAAGTGATGAACTCATGTTTTCCCTAGTGTATAGATAGTTTGAAATGGCTAAAGCTGTAGATATGCATTGCTCACAGATATGTGTAAATGCACAGAATACATTTAGAGTCTGTTTGGAAAGCCATGTGTAATTACTTGGTTGTGTAATTACTCAATCTGATAATTTCACAGTATAGTAATTACAGGGCTTGTTTGTTTGTCGTGATGAAATTACAATGTAATTAACAATGTCATATTTGGTTGTACTAGTGTAATAATGTAGTTAAATAATTTTTTCAGATTAACATGTAAATAAATTTTACGGTGAAAAAATACTTATGTAATAACAAATATTAAATATTATTTATTATTATGTATTAAATATACATATTTTTTGTAAGAAAATATATTAAATAATTATAAAATAGACTAAAATAATTGGTATTCTCCATATAAATAATTTTATAACTTGAAAGAGAACAATGAAAATATAGCATAATTTAGTAATAACGTATGTCAAATTTCAACAACAAATAAGATAAGCTCATTTGGTCTCTTAACGAAGGTTATTGTAGCAATTACAATGAAAGGAACAAAACTTGGAGAAGCTGTATAAAGCATGGCTGGTCTATTGAAGGATTACGTTCCATGGGAACTAGAATTGATATCCCAAATGAAATTAATGAATCATCTAGCAATAAACTAATTATATGCAACAGGACAACGTCAGATTACATGATGAAAAATGTCATTTGTTTCCTCATATGAAAAATATATTTGAAAGGAAAAAGAATTTGAAAGGTTGCCTTGTAATTACATTCAATTCTTTACTCCCCTTAGAATTGGAGAGTGTAATTATTCCCTCCCAGTTACACCCAATTCTCCACTAACCAAGTAATTACTTAGTCAAATAAATATACCAAGTTGTGTAATTACAACCAATTACACACGAATCCAATTCCCTTGTAGCTTTCCAAACATGCTCTTAATAAGTGCAAAGATAACAGCATACCATGACAAATCCAAAAAACTCTCTTCTGCTTTTGGTTATCTCAAAATATTGGATTTTGATGAGAAGGTAAAGATTTCATTAAAGAGTACCAAGAAAGTATTGGAATGATTGATACGAAGAGTGTTCTTCTCCTCTCTATATGTTGAAGGAGTACATGAGATCAATCGGTGAAGCAAAATCAGTTACAACCTTGTTCTCACTTCTCACACCAAAAGGAAAGATTTTTTTAGACATCTACAGATGACATGTGCTCTGCTAAGAAATCAGAATACTAAACTCTTACTAACCAAAACAATCATCTTCTACTGCAATAGCACTAGATAGATGTTTATAGCTCTAGGCAGTGGAGATTTACTTCTTTCAAGATCTTAAAAACGGAAAACAGGAGATTAAAATCCAATGGTCAACATCTAAACCTCATTTCTGGAACTCAAATTGTTGCTTGAAAGTTCTAATCCAAAGATAGATTCTAGCCAAAAGCTTTGTAAACTTGGTTGTAAGAGGACAAGGCTTGCATTTATGGCCATCAAAGTCTTACACTTTCTCCCTATTTCTGCCAAAAATGCAAATACCTTCAAGAGAAATATTCACAAAGCATCCACATGAACACGAAAAGTACATTAAACAACTGTATTAAGGGATGTCACTTTTTTATCATTTTCTAAGAAAAAAGAGACAATATCAATTATGCACGCATGACGCATCACTTTTGCTCCTTGGAAAAAAGTGTGTAGTTTTGGTTGCTGTAAAAGAAAAAAACACAGATATTTTTTTGATAAGAAATGAAAAATACAGACATGAAACTTAATTAATGTTCTCTGGCTGGAAAATGGAGGATCAGCTCAACCTGCATGCCAAGTTCCCTGGTTAAAGAAATAAACAACACAAGCACAATAAGACGTACATATCCCAGAACCAATAGGCAATAGTAACAGGAAATGGATTAACCTGGCTAGGAATGGGCAGGATCGGAGGAGCTACAACCAATCTCCTTATCAGTTTAACCTTCTTTCCTCTTTCCATTTTATTCATGTATCATCAATTTGTAAATTTCTACAGTTCTAAGAAGACAAAAAACAGTCCTTTGACGGGAAATGCACATGATCTTGCTGGCAGGCAAGTCTAGTTTTTCAAGAAGAGATTCTGCTGAGCAACGATAAATGCCAAAATGGATCCATCCAGTAATACGGTAATTTCATTGTTCTTGATGCCTTGAAGAAGTAACAACTTTTTTGCAATGCAGTATGCTGCTACAACGCACTTTCAGGTGAGAAGGTCTAAGTCTAGAACTTTAAGAAGTGAAGCTCATGTTGCAATTGCAAAGCCTCCGTAGCTGGTCCCTAATTGGTCAGGCATACAGGGCACATAGAGTGTCTTTATCCCCCAAGCCACTGGGATGAGGATAAACTAGTTTGGGGTCTGACTGCCAATGGGTTGCTTTCCACCAAATCTGCTTATCATTACATTAGTGCACAAGCTAGGAAACATGCTGACATTGTTGATGCCAATTTCAACTGGATTTGTTAACTCCACACACCTAACAAGATTAAGTTAAGTTCTTCTTCTGGATGCTCTCACATTTCAGACTTCCCATTAGTCACTATCTCCACTCCATCGGGCTCAATGTCCATCTTGTCACTACTGCGTAAGTGCCAACCAAGATATCCCTCGTATCTTCTTTGAATGCACAAATGCACAAAAAATTTGGTGCCATTTGTACCAGCAGTGTACGAACAACTCTTGCTTTCCGACTGGCCTAACATTTGGGATAACATCAGAAAGAAGGCCTTTAATGACCTTATATGCTGGGAGAATCTACTTCCTTTCTGTTTCTGGAATTTATGGCTGACTAGGAACAATAACTTGTTTGAGAATAAGTATAATCCTACATCGGCCTCCAACACCATTGCCAAAGCTGTCAAATAAATCTTTGTAGCAGGCTAAACAGAGTAGTATTAGACAGCAAGTCACTATACCTGTGAAATGGGAGGCCCCGGAAACTAGTTGTTTTAAACTAAATACTGATGGATCCTCCCTGGGGAACCCAGGAGTGGGGAGTGTAGGTGGGGTTATCAGAAATAGTAGAGGGGATTGGTTAGTGGGATTAGTGAAAGGCATTCCTATTGCCACTAACAATCTTTCGGAGCTGCTAGCTCTCATGCAGGGACTGGAAATGGCAATGAAAAAGAACCTAATACCGCTGGAAGTCACCACTGACTCATTTGACATAATACAAATGCTGAACAATGGTAACCTTATTTACGATCCAATAATTTCCCAATGCAGGTTGCCACTGGAGAGGTTGGGGAAACCAGCTGTTAAGCATAGCTACAGAGCAGTAGTGGACCTCCTCGCAAAGAAAGGAAAAAGAAGGAAACAGGCCACACTTTTTGGTAGTTCCTCCTATGTTTGCTGCAAATGTTATATGGGCAGACATACTAGGAACTATTTTTGAAAGAACTACATCGGCTTGTAATAGTACTAGTAACTTGATTTACAATGCTACTCTACTAGGGAGCAATGCTCTCAGGCTACTATAATTTTGTTATGTATAATTATCCAGATAACCAAAAAAAAGTATAATAACTTTTTTCTTTTCTTTTCCCCCCTTTTTCTTTTTTCTAGTTTGATAACTCAATTAACAGAGATAACCTAAAACCATTTCAAATTAAGAAATACGAATTTTTTTTTGGGCGTTATGAAACTTTGAAGAAAAGTTAAAAGAATTCGTGCAAAGTGATTATAAGTGATAATTTTTTTCAGTTTTAATCTATATATTTGCTCAAACTACATACCAATATTTATATCTTGCTCAAAATAAACTCACGGGCAAGGAGGGAAATCTTGGTTTTTTAATTTGCCTTCCCTTACTGCTTTAGTTTTATAATTATGCCCTTCAAAATATTCACATGTTATAGGCATGCTGGTTTTTAATATGATATGGCATTGCCAAATGGATACTTTTTATTTTTTGAGCAAAAAACCAATAGTTGAATGACTTTTGTTGTCCAAAAAGAAACAACAGTTACTTTAGTAGGTTATTTTCATAAGTTGGATGACCATCCAAGGAATTAACTCGAAAGAACGCAAATAGTTGAGGAGTTTAATTTGTTCTACTTACTTGGATAATGACTTCAAGACAGTCGAATCCCCCTAGCGCTTCGACTTCTTCCTTAATCTTGAGAGCTGAAGCCTTAGGGAAATCAGTCCTTAATCACCTTAATCTGTTTCAGTGCCTGAATATCTTTAACGCTAAACGGGATCTCCTCAAGATCATAACAACTTTTGATAACAAGTTTTTCAAGCACGGGAAATGATTCTGCTGACGCATGTCACCAAGTCAAGCGTACATTATGCAATCTCAACATTTCAAGTTTGTGGAACTCGATATCTCTACCCAGGCACCACTCATCCTGCTCAAAGTTGCTAGGGGTGCTTACTTTTTTTAAGTCATCAAAGGTACTTTTCTCTTCATTATAGTAGATTCCATTTATGGTTACCACCACTAATACTTATAGGGATTAGAGAAGCTATCCATGACAAGAGTATAAGTAGACGACAAAAGATTCCGAAACGAAGCATCATATCTCACCAGTTTCAAATAGCTAGAAACTTTGATAGATACAAAGAAAGTGTTTAACGCAGATTTTCCCACACGCATATTAGGTACAGTATTATATATAATTTGACAATGGAACACCATATTGATTTTACATGGAGTATGTTTTAACTTATTTTTGCACTTTTCAGCTTTTGATTCTCACTCAGCATAACAATTGGAGTATCATTTAATTATTAATATAGCCATATTGGTTCTTGCACTAGTACCAACGTGCACATATAGAGTAGAGCTGCTCTATGGCACCATATTTCCATGTTTCTGATATACTTATTACGTATAAGTAGTGCCAAGTAATATGACTGAAACAAGAAGTAGAATCTTTTGACACAAGCTTGGTTTCAAAGTGACTTGGGTACAAGAGAGTCGTGTTGAAGGCCTGTTGTATTGCAAAATTCCACAGTAGGATAGCTTCAGGATTTACATTCAAGAAGATAAGGGTAGAAAGCTCTTTGTAAAACTGAAACTGGCTACTCTTCAGCTATATTTCAAAAGGTGTTTAAAGCGGACCAAAAAGTGATCAGCCCGTGCCATTTTTACCTTTCTTTGAAGGGCTAAAAGTGGGAAGGGGCGGGGGCAGGGGAGGGAGTAAATTGCCTGCACCATAAGCAGTGCAGAACCAATCATTGTAAAAGAATGATTGCTTCTGCTCTCTTACTTGGATAATGACGTCAAGACAGTCGGATCCTGCTATGGCTTCCACTTCTTCCTTAATCTTGATAGCTGAATCCTCAAGGGATTTATTGCTTTGAAGCACCTTAATCTGCTTCAGTGTCTGAATATCTGCAAAGCTAAAAGGGATCTCCTCAAGATCGTAACAATATTTGATAACAAGTTTTTCAAGCAGGGGAAATGATTCATCTGCAGACGCATGCCACCTTGTCATGTATACATTATACAATTTCAAGATTTCAAGTTTGTGGAACTTGACATCTTCACCCAGGCACCACTCATCCTCCTCAAATCTCAAATCAACTAACTTGAGATATTCTAGATTGGGTAGTTTCGCAATCATGGAAACCGGCACTCTTCTACTTGTATTCCCTCTTAGTTTTAATATCTTGAGATTTGAAGGCAAGTGCAACTTGAAAATGCCACAAGGAAATTGTAGGTCAAGAAATTGAAGCTGGGTAAGAACTTCAAATTTTGGATTGCGAGTTCTCATTTGTGGAGTAAAATCGTACAAGCCACCATAGGTAATCTGAAGTTGTTGAAGATTAGGACACCTCCGCATTACCTCCTCCACACGATCAGCATCATACACAGATATGAAAACTTTCCCTAAGAACCTCAAATTTTCTAGTACAACAGATGATTCTGCAAAGTTCTCCTGCTTATTATTTCCCAAATAATGGAAATCAAATTCTGCCTCGCTGATATGGACATGCCTTAACTTTGCCAATTTCCAGAATGTAGTTGATAGCAATACAGTACCTTCAGAATGGTGCACTACCAAAGTCTCTAAATGGCACATACCTGATACCTGCTGGAAATCAAATCGATCTATACGAATTGATAAGTACCTTAGGTGATTTAGTGATTCTAATGAAGCCACGGACAAACCAAACACTCTAATACAGCTCATATCCAATACATTGAGAAGTCTAAATTCAGCAATCTGAGATGATGCATTCGGAACATAGCAAGTACCATCAAAAGGACAGAAAAATAGTAGTGACCTTAGGTGTTGGTCCAAAAGCTTCAGTGGCTCGTATCCTGGAGATGCACAATCGTAATGATCATTTTGTAGAAGACAGCTCAGCCTGATTTCCTTACAATCTGGTGGTGGAAACTTGGTAAGCTTATAGTTTGTGATATGGAAGCTCACCCCCTTCATCACTGCCATAAACTTTTCTTCTCTACTCCTCTTCAAGCAAAATTCAAGCACTAGATCATGAACCTGACAGTATTTGACCTTACCTTTATGTCCTCTCTTTGAAACCATTACCAGGCTACAACTAATTAGATCCATCAAATAACCTCCAGCAACCTCTTCAAATCTCCTCGATTCAATGCTTTGCACGATACCTTCTGCTTTCCATAAATTTATCAATCGAGACACTTCAATTTCATGGTCCTCTGGAAACATTCCCATGTAAAGAAGGCAAGGTCTTAATTGAACTGGCAAATTATCATAACTGAACTGTATGGTGGCCAGACCATATTCTCCCACCTTACCAACCAAGGAAAACAAAGCATTTGAAACCTCAAGCCACCAAGAGGCTTCCATTTTTTTCCTTGAGATAATTCCAGCCATTAAGATAATTACTAGAGGCAATCCTTTGCATTTTTCTGCTGCAGATTGACCCAATAGGTATAGTTCAGGTGGGCAGCTTTCCTTCGGAAATACTTTTTTCTGCAATAATTCCCAACTCTCTTCTGGTGTGAGAAATGGAAGAAAATAAGGATCAGTATGGTACTTGACCTGCTTAGCTAATTCCTCAAGTCGAGTTGTTAGTAGCATTCTACTTCCCATTTCATCATTTGGAAAAGATAATCTCAACTCATCCCATGCCATGACTTCCCACATATCATCTAAGACAATGAAGTATCTCTTGCCCATTAAACTTTTCCGCAACATATCAGCGAGGTTGCGTTTTTCTTTTAAATTTTCCTTGCGACCAGTTACTTGATTGGATTCCCCAAATAACAACTCTTCTAACGTGCCCTTGAAACCAGTAACTTGTCTGAAAATCTCGAAAAACACCTCTTCTAGGTCATATGTTTGTGAAATGCAGCACCAAGCTTGAGCGTCAAAGTGACGAACAATGATGTCGTCATTATACAACTTTCTAGCACAAGTTGTTTTACCTTGTCCCCCCATCCCAACAATTGGGATGACATCTAGCTCATTTGTTCCTTGAATTAGATGCCGAATTATTCTTTTCATGTCATTCTCAAAACCTACTATCTCCTCATCATTCATAGGATTGCTATGTTGAATTGATAGATGCTTAGGGGGCTTTAATGCAAGGCAGGACTTGGGAGCAGTAAAGTTCTTTGACCAGATCTCAGTCACCTCCACACTAATAAGTTTGATCTCTTTTATGATTGTAGGAAGTGAGCAGAAAAGATGCTGAAGTAAATTATATTGAACAAGAATAGAGTCAATAGCAACTTCAGCCTCATATGCCAGATTGATAATACGCATCTGCAGATCTTTAAGAATTTCATATTCATGTTCAAACTTTGCAACATCTCCAAGAAATGATCTTAGTAGTGAGAGCTCTTCCTTTAAAATACCAATATGAGGCTTCATCATGGTCGCTAAGCTAGATTTAGAACTCAACATCTCGTTGAGTTTATCTAGGAGAAAATCCATAAAGCCCAACCCACCAATTGCCGGAAACTGAGATGGAGAGAATTTCAACATTTTGCAGTGCCTTTCTTCCATTTCTGCCTTTAGATGTTCAATTTTCTCCAGTATCTGTGCCACGCCAATATTAATCTCGCTGGTCTTGCCCTGGATTGAAGAGCTTTCAAGAAGCTTTTCAGCAACAACAAATATATCACCCACAAGATCTACAACCTTTTCCATGACCTCATCCAATGTCTTACCATTAATAACACTATTCGGCACATTTGCAAGCAAAATCAACAAGAACTCTACTACCGCATCAATCTTTTGTGCAGAGACATTGGTCTGAAAATCCTTGAGCTTTTCATTTTTGAAATACTCCATCCAACTTTGGAGCAGATATGAAAAACGATTCAGATTGCCTGCATTCTTTAATCTTTTTAGGGACTCTAATGTATCATCAATCTCGTTTTGAGCCATCTCCCTTGGATAAGGTAAAAAGTTCCTGCAAGTCAGCAAACTCATGTATTACTCTTCACTAAAAGCATCATGTTTTCGTTTTCTTTTTGAATGTATCTTCAATTTGGAATATATGCCATTATTCTTATGGAGAAACAAGTTCTCTAAACATCAGTTTTAATTACAATATTGTCACTCTAAGTTGTAACTTACTTATTAAGAGGCTTTTCATGAAAATCTAAAAAGAAAACAAGTTCCCTTAAACCATGTAACTAGTTAACGTTTTATATATGTCAGAAAGCACTTGGAAATATGGACTTCAAAAATTATAAATGGGGAAGCTTCGTATATGGACCTTCTAAAGCAAGTCAAGTTTGTGGTGTTTTGGGGGAAAATTGCCACTTTACTACTGCAATTTGAAAATAAGCCACAGTTCCAAAAACTAACAGAAATTTAGCCCTTTTTTAACATTTGGATAAAAATACCCCTAACTAAAGCGAAGACCTGCTTCTTCGTCTTTTCTGTTTTTTCCGAACTCCAGGACGCTGTCTGGAATTGAGCTTTTGTAACTTAAAACTCCAGGACACGTCCTGTAAGTATAAGCTAAAATGGCACATGTCCTTGAGTTTAGTTTTTGTAACTTAAAACTCCAGGATTGTGTCCTGGAGTTCGCCTATTGACTGTCTAGATCAAACTCTTCCTAAATATTCAAGTTCAAAAGAGATTGCAAAACTTGAACTTGGCCTTTTGTCCCAAACCCTACCTAAAGTACCAGCCACTACCAAAAGTTAGAGGCCCAAAACCCCAGCCCTAATGATTAAATAAACCACTCCAAGTCAGGAAACACAATTACTCAAAGACCATTGCAGCTTATTAAATCATCAAACTTTACAGCATATCCATCAAACACCAGAAACCTCTCCTCAAACATTGATATAACACGCCGTAGAAAATGGCACAACGTAACATAGTAAAAAAATTACTGATGATATTGAAAGAAGCAAGGTCATTCCTGTTGAAGAATCCCACATATGTTGGTGAAGGCTCAAGGAATGGGTGGTCTCTTATACGACCTGGGTAAGCTTGCTTCTGGGATTGAGTTAGACCTAAGGTCTATTTTATTAACAATCTTCCCCCACGGCGGAAATAAATGCCATGGATATCAATGAGGTACAAAAATATTACCTGCAAGTAAGCAGCATGAATCCTGCCCTTACTAACCCCCGCAGCTTGAGCAGTATGGACACCATACCTGAAAATAAATCCCTGCACGCAAGGCAACAATCTAAATTGAAAAACAGGAAACATTCAGTTTACAACAAGAAAAGGACACACATTTAAGAGCATCGAATCCTACAAACAACAACCACAAAGGCCCGGAAAAACTATCAAATATAGTCTCAAGCACCAACTATCAAATATAGGTTACATAGTTTTACATTTAATGGAGTTTCGAACTAATTAGTAATTGTGCCAAAAGAGTACTTGATCCATAATTGCATAATTCTCTGTAGAAACAATGTTCTGGCTCTTTGTACTATATTGGGCAAAAACTCTAAAAGGAGTGGACTATACTGTCAGTGCATAAAAACATGTTTATCGTCATGCTTCGTATTTTCATCATGGAATAGAAACATACACTCACTAGACCAAATTTAATGTAATTATAAGGAATTGGCTAGGCATTCATCTCCTTATATATTGATTGATTTTTGTTTCATTACCCCATTGTTCATTATCTTCTGACTTCTAATATGCCAATGCTATTCAATGAGCTTGTGTGTCTCTCCTCTACCTTGGAAAAAAGTGAAGTTAGGTCGGCGACCTACTTCACTTTTGTACTTTTCATTCTTCTATATAAATAAAAGTTGGCATGTTTGCCTTTCTCTAAATGAAAAAACGAAGGTAATATGGTCCATAGTTGAGAAGAAAAACATTTTCACAACAAGATAGTCCATAGTTGTTAATCAAGGTGAAGGTACAATCACTTAAATGTCATATTCTAACTTATAAATACCAAGTGAATCAACTTAAATTTCAAAAAGAAGCTAAGTAAACGGAAGTTCTGCTTCAGGCTCACAATTAATTAAACAAGTGTGAAGAATAGTCGTCGTCTTTTTCGCCTATCTTGTATTTCCAACTTATCCTGTAAAGTAGCAACATAGATGATAATTATAATTAAAAATGCTTAGCAGATTCCTCCCAGAAAGGTTAATATTGCATTTAAACGAAGATGCACTAATAAACATAGCAAGAGTTTTGTCAAGAGAGACAGTGCTATTATAATTAACTGAAGGCAAATGGAACTTAAAATACAAGTACAATAGACATCATAAAATATGAATACACAAGATCTTACTAAGTTGAGGCTCAGACTACAGCTCCACTCTAACTCTAACTCAAGAATCTACATTCACTTGGATATCGCCATATCAATAGAAAGTTAGGTCAAATATAACTGAAAAAGATAATTAGGATCACTAGATTTAGCACATAAATAAATTGTTAGATCAAGAAAACGAACGATGAAAATATTCAAATCTGAGCAAAGAAGACTAATTGACAACTCTAGTAGGAAAATGGTGAAGAAGTTTTTCCTTAAGTATTCTTAAAAGACTTGAAAGAATGCCAAAAAACTATGGTCAAGCAAAAGCTCAAAAGTCACCTTCAATGATCAAAAATCGAATCTGCTATAGCGGATTGTGTTCGTATTAAGTGAAGAGGTTGATAATAATAGTAACTCGGAGTATATTCAACGGCGCAGAGAGAGAATGTATGAGCTCTTATTTAGTTGCTAATGGTGGAAAAATATCCATTTCCATTGGCCTTAATGAAAAACATACTGTATATTATATGGCTCCAAACTCCAAACTCAATGATTAATTAATATGCATTATTAAATTTAGTGCTACTTTAATTTACACATCCCACAAGTTATCTGCCCAACGGTTATTTTTGTAGAAAACGACAAATTACAGAAATGATTTCACTTTAGATGTCTAGAGTGACAAACATCTTTTATAGTATTCTTTTTTGGTATCTTATAATGATTTGCCATTTTTGAAACTAGAGAATAAAGATATTTTGTAGTGCTTCTGTCTGGATATATTGCCTTGCATGACAAATTTATATAGTACGTGTTATCAAATGTATATTTTAATTTGTAATACATATCACTGGAATAGTGCCCGATAGTGGAGTTTTCTGATTTTGGTCCCTTAAAGTAGGATATCTTTTTATATTTAAATTATTTTTAGAACTAGATTATCCTAAAAATGGATTAATCGTACAAATTTAACATAATACCAGTGACTGAATGATTCATTAAATTTGTAAAAATCCATAAGTAAAGATCAAAAGTACAGTATTTGATTAATTGAAGGTCAAGAATACTTATCCAAATATCACAAAGACTAAAATGAGTACTAGTATATTCTCCGGGACTAAAAGCACAAGCTTCCCTCGTTTAAAAGGAAAAACAAAATGCGTTAGAAAACCAAAAAGCACCCGGATCATGATCCGCGTCGAAAGTGTAACTCCAATCATTACCGTTCGTCCATTTCCTCTAAAATCCGACGGTCCAGTTCCACCCGCGCCGAAAATTTCCCCAAAAAGTCTCAAAATTTCATCTTCCTCCCTTCACATTCCACACATATATTCAGTCACCCTTCAACTCTTTCCCCACACAAAATCACAACTTTCACACCATTCTCAACCTTTTCCACTTTTACAAAAAATCCTTTAAAAATGGCAAGAACTAAACAAACAGCACGTAAATCCACTGGAGGAAAGGCACCAAGGAAGCAACTGGCAACAAAAGCTGCCAGAAAATCAGCTCCGGCAACCGGAGGAGTGAAGAAGCCCCACCGTTTCCGTCCAGGCACGGTGGCGCTTCGAGAGATCCGAAAGTACCAGAAGAGCACTGAACTTCTGATCCGAAAACTCCCATTTCAGAGATTGGTAAGAGAAATAGCACAAGATTTTAAGACTGATTTGAGATTCCAGAGCAGTGCTGTGGCGGCGCTTCAGGAAGCGGCAGAGGCGTACTTGGTGGGCTTGTTTGAAGATACAAACTTGTGTGCTATTCATGCTAAGAGGGTTACCATTATGCCTAAGGATATTCAGTTGGCTAGGCGAATTAGGGGTGAAAGGGCTTAGTGAATTTTTGTTTGGGTTTTGGGTAAATTTTGCTTAGTCTTTTGAAGAGGTTTTATGGTGGAATTAATGTGTAGGTTGGACTTGGGATCTGGTGTTTTAGGTTGTCTTTAATGTAATGAAAGATTTGGAAATGAAAATCAATATTGTGGTAAAAAGCCTGTCCATATTTTTGTTTCTTGAGCTATTCACTTGTCTCTTCCCTTTTTTAGTCTGAGTTTTAATGGCGACAACTGTAATTTAGAATTGCAATTTTATTTACAAGTCTAAGAGGCAGGTTTATTGTTATGTAAATGAAGCAAAACTTGGTTATATCAGAATGTCATTTTGAACAGAGTTCTTTCCAATATGGGAACATAACTTTATTTGCTCAAGTACAGGATTAGGAGGATAAGGATAGGTAACATAATCACAATGTAAAATATTCAAGATAAATTTAACAATGAAATGGGGGTTTCCAATAGAAAAAGGGCATATGGTCAAATATTGGACCACATACAGCTGTTCAGACTCTGCTAATAAATCATGTACTGAACTCTTACTAACCAAAACAATCATCTTCAATTGGAATAACACTGTCGAGATAATCTAAATTATGCATTCCTCTTGATGTTTATAGCACTAGGCAGAGGAGATTACTTTTTTTAAGAACTTGAAAGGGAGGTTGGAGATCAAAATCCAACGGTCAGCATCCAAACCTCATTTCTGGAATTCTATTTGTTGCTTCAACAGTGGCATCAAGATGTGATGAATATTCTAATCCAAGGATAGCTTATAGCCAATGGCTCTGTAAATTTGGGTAGAAGAGGATAAGGCTTTCATTAATGGCCAGCAATGTCAGCACTTCTATCTCAGACGAATTTCCAATCATTCAGAGCACATGTGACTTCCACTGGAGGCATATTTATCCCCGTTTTGGCCAAAAGATCAAACACCTTCAAGAGAAGATATTCACAAAGTATCCACATGTGAACATGAAAAGTACATCAAATTGACAAGTTTGAGAAATGAGAATGGTTTAATGTCTGAGAATTTGAAAGGATTGCCCTTGTCCAATATTGGAAGTGATACTCAAGGTGAACAGAAGTCTGGATAACAAGACTCAAAGGAGTCTTTTGTCGCGAATACAAGAAAACTCTAGCTTTCATTCCCTGTCTTTAACAAAATTTCACTTCGTCCAACCCTCTCCTTTCCCTGCACAACAAAGAAAGAGACAAAGTCAGGCTCCTAAGTTCCCCATACTTTCTAGGTCTCGACGAAAAAGTTCCTATTTATCACTATCTCTATACGTGTATAAGTCTGCTAGCATATGAAATACATAGACTCTATAGCAAGAAGCAAACAATTGAATGAAGGAAAAGGCGTCAAAGAGTTCAAATTCATTATAACCGCCTCACCTCTTTCCCGGTGCCCAGAGCCAAAACCCACTGGTTGGCACAGGAATGGGAGAGCGCTTGAGAGGATTAATGGGAAATGGTCAATCTTGCTAGGAATGGGCAGGAGGAGCTACAACCAAACCCCTTATCAGTTTAATCTTCTTTCTTCTTTCCATTCTATTCATGTATTGTCAATTTAAGAAGAGGAAAGCAGTCTTTTGACTGGACATGCACATGATCTTGCTGGCAGGCACGTCTAGCTTTTCAAGAGGAGGTTCAGATTCAACAATGATAAATGCTAAAATGGATCCATCCAGTAATGGTTATTTCATTGTTCTCAATGCCTCAAGTAAGAAATCTTATGCAATATGCTGCTACAACATACATAGTTAAGATAGTCTGAGGAGGATAAATAGCATAAATTCAGATATTATACTTCTATATTCAGGAAAAAGCATCATTAATGGATAGATTTCAAATAGCAAGGATATTTGATGCTAGCACAAGAAAGTTGCATCAATGTCTTTGACATTATTAGACTTAGGTCCTCTTGCCGCACTTGTGCCATCTTCTTTATGATTTAGGAGCTAGGATGTTTCAAGAAGAATCTTTTGATTGGAACTAAAGCACCAAACAACATTAAAATAACAACGTTCAAACCTATGCTTTTCTTTTAAAAGGAACTCTTTGAATAAATATACAAGATTATATCTACAACCTAACTAAACTGAGAGAAGTAACAAACTTTGAAACCCCCCAAAACAAACTCAACAGAAAAATACTTCAGCCCACAGTAATAGATCACATTTTCTGTTTGATCAGTAAAGTAGAACTTCTGGATAGTGTCTGTCATAGCCCTAGTTTTGGTAAATACAAAATTGAAAAGGCCTCAACTTTTACATCTAAAGGTGCTCAAGAATGCTGAAGTAGTGGAATCCTACATGAAGAATCCACAACAAATCACATGGCTATACCTTTGCTGTATATACCCACGTTTCAAAATTGATCCGAGTTTTTACTTAGAAAAAAAGAAGAAGATACGTTACATTAAGAATGACACGAAGAGTATACCATATGAAGATGGTGTGAAATGAACTATGTAAGTGGCATAATCTCTTTATCCCTCTGTTTCCTGAGAGGAGAGAATTCAGTCCTTAAGTCTCATGACCTTTCAACAGCAAAAAGACAGGTGTACAAAATAAATTGAGCAGAATTCTGCTGATATATATATCTTCAAGCAGAAGTGGCCAATCTTTATCCGAAAACAAATTAAAAAAGGAACGAAAGAAAGGAGTTGATGTTAACTGCTTATTTTGGGTCATCCTCTAAGCTTTTCTTGGGTAGGGCAACATGGAGAGACATAAGGAGATAAAATAATAATCTAGATTAATCAGTATATATGGAAAAAGCAAAGGAAATATAACTATAAATTTTGGTGCTCATAGCAACATACAACTCCCCAAGGCTCTATTGCCTATGGACATAATACGATCTGCATGTAATACTGATAAGCCTGTATCACTGATGTTAATATGGATATGTTTACTTCTTCTGTTGCTTACGGAGCATTGTCATCAAACAGAACTTTGTAAAACCGCTTCCTCTCTTCCGGATCAAATATGCCACCTAAATCTCCTCCTTCCTTATCTTGTTCTGATGAAATTTCGTCGCTTTGGCTCCTCCTTTTCTCTGGCTTTGGCATTATCATGCCTCTGTTCCTCTTCTTTTCTAAATTCAATAGATAATGTCTGCGATTATATTCATGGAGTCCCTCCTGCATTAATTCTCCAAACTTCTCCTTGACAACAACAAGAGGGTCCTTTTCGATCAGTTCTGACCCATTATATGCTTCCCTGAGGAGAACTGTATAGATCTGGTATCTGTTAGAAACATAGAATATTCCAGGATGTTTGAGCAGAAAAACATTTAATTTCTCTGGTAAACATAATTCCCTTCTAAAATGGCCCAATTTGAAAATTGATGCCTTTTTCCACAAGGTCAATGACAGTAACTCATGCACTACTCCCACTGTTCTCTTGTCCATTTCCTTTGAACCATCCACTAAACCATCAAGTCCAAGATAAGGTGAAATATATGGAGTAGAATTAAAATCTTCAAATCTTTCCCATGATTTGACCCAAGTCGGAGGCAAGGAGCACGGGAAACCTGGCTCTCGACCATCCTTTATGGCCTTTCTTTCGATTGCAGAAACTGCTAAATCAGGGTTCCAGGCTGTGAGCTCAATCTCCATCGAACTCCGCCTCCCGGTGTGGTTAACAACTCTAAATATTTGAGGGTACTTGGGTACAATCCTGAGCAAATAATCATCAGGAAATCCAAAATTCCTCCTCAATTCGTTAAGTTTCATAATATTCAGCCTTTGATCACAGCTCATCATCAACAACTTTGTTAATCGCTCAGCATATATCGGTTCCTGCATATCCTTAACAGACTCTTCCTCTTCAGTCAAAAACATCATTCTTTTAGTCAGACCACAATAGTACTCATCATTCTCAAGGTAGACTTCAAAGCAACAAGGATACTTTTTCAGCCAATTTAGAGCTTTGCCTTGAAGATCAAGAGTGTTGAACTTCTTCTGCAGGTATTTTACTGATGCAACCTGGTTAGGACATCTCATAATAATGTTCTTAATCTGATTATTCACTATCCATCGACGATTTCTATGTAATGCACCTTCAAGATCTGGATCTTTCTTCATTGACCAAAGAGAAAACCTTCGCCGAACACAAATATTAAACATTGTATCCCACAAACTCAAGTACCCATTTCTCTGGCTTTTCACATAAATCTGAGTTGCCATTCCTAATCACCACTTACATATATACCAACTAGCAGGGGCGGATGTACATATGCAGTATGAGCTATGAGTTTAGCAGAACCCAGTAACTTTGGCTCAGACTCTTATATGTACAAATATCAAATTTGGAACCCATTAACTCAAATGGACATAGGGTTCAGTGGGGTTCTCGAACCCATAAAGTTCAAATTTAAATCCGCCTCTGCCAATTAAGATGTAATTACTGCTTCAGACAAGTAAATAAAAGCTATTATTTGAGAACCTCATTACTTTAAATAGTAGAATAACATCAAAACATCAACCAAATACTCCGCCAGTACCGCCACGGAGAACATATGAAATCAAATAAGTTTCACTTAAGGGCTACTATCCTGAACCCAATTGCTTAAATTTGTAGAATCATAAGAAAATATGCAGCAAAGATGAATTCTTGCTTGCTAATAAGAAATGAGGATGTCAGTAGATTTATCAATCAACTGAAATTTTATAAAACGGACCTTTATAAGGAAGGAAAAGCACAAAAGCAATTTCTGTTCAATTTTCTTATGGGGCTAGCGGCTTTCAGTAACAGACATTTTCATTTATCTCTCTCTTTCTTGTTTTGCCTCACACACCTCGGACAACATCATAGTACGCCTTTTGACAAATTACAGATCACAGTTTTTCTTCTACTACTACTAATACTCAAAATCCCTTGTATTTCGGCCATCCTAATTCCTAATTTAGACGTATGGTTGGTAAACGAAGCGGGTCAAACCGGATATGATGACGTTTTACTGGGGCAAGTGCACAGATACCCATGGCCTCGTGAGTCGTGACCCCCTATTTAAGGCATAGCCAAAATTTATAAATTTTTGTAAGTTTAGCCATTTCAAATTCAACTATATGCATGCACAATCGAATTTGCAAAAAATCGGGTTGGAAATTACAAATTTGCCTAAGTTTGGCAAAAAGTCGTTTGTGCAAACAAATTTCTGACAGTTTTGCCTGAACTTCAAATATACACAACTGAAGTTGAACTACAATGTTTGACATTTATGTATGCCAAAGCCAAAAAAAATCCCCTAATTTGCTTTCTTATTTACGGTTACAGTGTGGGGTCCATCCCATGAATGTGAAAGACAAACTTCCTTTGTCATAAAGTACTACCAAATCTATAGAAAAAAAATGTGATTTGGGTTGACAGATTTTTATTGCTTTCAAAAGGTGAAAGTTTGACATTTCTATTATGATGATGTCATCTATGATGCAAGTAAAAAGAATTGGACGTCTATAAATAGATAGCTCCTGATTCAGTTAAAGATACACAAACAAAGAGAGAAAAAAGAGTGATGTTTCACAAACAAGGTATAAGAAAATAGTATGTGAGAAAAATAGAGAGTGAGCGATATTGTAGTGAGTTGGGAATATCAAAAGAGAATTATTTCTTTTGCGTATTGTTGTGATCTTTGAAGTATTTTACTTGAACCTATAAAGTGTAAAATTCCTTACTATAGTAATAACAGTTGCTCGTCTCGGGACCGTGGCTTTTTCCTTATTCAAAAGGATTTTTCACGTAAAAATCTTGGTGTCGTTGTCACTCTTTTATTCTTGCTAATGACCGTATCTCGGTGCTACGTTATTATTCCTCTTTTATTACTGTGAATATTATTTCTGTAGGGGGTTTATTCGCAACAACTGGTATCAGAGCACATGTTTTGCTCGTTCACAAAAATACTATTCACTGTCGATAGTACTATACTTAGTGAAAAATAAAAATGTCCGGAGTAAAGTACGAGGTAGCAAAATTTAACGGAGATAGCGGTTTGTTAATATGGCAAAGAAGGATGAGAAATCTGCTCATCCAATAAGGATTACACAAGATACTAGATGCTGATGCCAAAATGCCTGATACCATGAAAGCTGAGGATTGGGCTGATTGGATGAAAGGACTGCTAGTGCAATCAGGTTGCACTTATAAGATGATGTAGTAAATAACATCATTGATGAAGACACCGCACGTGGAATTTGGACAAGGTTGGAAAGCCTATATATGTCCAAAACGCTAACAAATAAATTGTACTTGAAGAAGCAGCTATACGCCCTACACATGGGTGAAGGTACGATTTTTTTGTCATATTTAAATGTGTTTAACGGATTAATCACACAGCTCACCAATCTCGGAGTGAAAATCGAGAAAGAAGATAAAAGCCATCTTGCTGTTGAACTCATTGCCATCTTCGTACGATAATTTGGCAATAACCATCCTGCACGGTAAGACTACCATTGAGTTGAAAGATGTCACATCGGCTCTTCTACTCAATGAGAAGATGAAAAAAAAGCCTAAAAATCAAGGACATGCTCTCATCACAGAAGGTAGAGGCAGGAGTTATCAAAGGAGTTCGAGCAACTATGGTAGATCTGAAGCTCGTGGGAAGTCTAAGAACCGATCCAAATCAAGAGCTAGAAATTGCTACAATTGTGATCAACCAGGTCACTTCAAAAGAGATTACCCAAATCCAAGGAAGGGCAAATGTGAAACTAGTGGCCAGAAGAATGACTACAACACAACCGCCATGGTGCAAAATAATGATAATGTTATCCTCTTTATAAATGAGGAAGAGGAATGCATGCACTTATCAGGTCCAGAGTAGGAATGGGTGGTTGATACAACAACATCTTACCATGCCACACCGATAAGAGATCTTTTTTGCAGATATGTAGCAGGTGATTAAGGCCTTGTGAGAATGGGTAACACAAGTTACTCAAAGATTACGGGGATTAGTGACATTTGTATCAAGACAAATGTCGGATGCACATTGGTTCTGAAGGACGTGCGACATGTACCTGATTTGCGGATGAATTTGATCTCGGGAATTGCTTTAGATCGAGATGGATACGAGAACTATTTTGCAAATCAAAAGTGAAGACTCACCAAGGGATCATTTGTGATTGCAAAGGGAGTTGCTCATGGCACGTTGTACATGACAAATGCAGAAATATGCCAAGGTGAATTGAACGCGACACAAGATGAGATTTTTGCAGATTCGTGGCACAAAAGAATGGGTCATATGAGCGAGAAAGGATTGCAGATTCTTATCAAGAAATCATCCACTTCTTATGCCAAAGGTACAATGGTAAAACCTTGTGACTACTGTTTATTTGGTAAGCAGCATAGAGTTTCATTTCAGACATCGTCTGAAAGAAAATTGAATATACTTAATTTGGTATATTCTGATGTTTGTGGTCCAATGAAAATTGAATCGATGGGCAGTAACAAATATTTTGTTACTTTTATTGATGATGCTTCACGAAAATTATAGGTTTATATTTTGAAAACCAAAGATCAGGTGTTTATGTTTTCCAGAAGTTTCATGCTATGGTGGAAAGGGAGACAGGCCAAAAGCTAAAGCGTCTCCGAAGTGACAATGAAGGTGAGTACACTTCAAGGGAGTTTGAAGAGTACTGTTCGAGCCATGGGATCAGACATGAAAAGACAGTTCCTGGAACCCCACGACACAATGGCGTAGCCGAAAGGATGAACCGCACCATTATGGAGAAGGTGAGAAGCATGCTCAGAATGGCTAAACTACCTAAGTCATTCTGGGGTGAAGTAGTTCAGCCAGCCTGCTACCTGATCAATAGGAGTCCATCAGTTCCGTTGGCGTTTGACATCCCAGAAAGAGTTTGGACCAACAAGGAGGTGTCCTACTCGCATCTGAAGGTGTTCGGTTGCAGAACTTTTGCACATGTACCAAAGGAGCAGAGAACAAATGTTACACCCCATGTTTTCGTACGTAAAAGTACACCATGAGTAAATTGATGAAAGCTCGAAAATGAGATATTACATCCCGCATTTTCGTACATTAAAGTTTCGTCGAAGTTTGACATTTTGGGATAAAATACGGGCCGAGCTAAAATACCCGATATTCATGGACTAGTACCATACAAGGTACCACATGGCCATGATGGTAAGGTGTATAAAGTGTGTTAAAAGTGAGTAGTATTTTAAATAATTTAAGATAATTCTTAATTATATGGATAATTAGTTAATTATTAGATTAGTGAGAGATTAAAAAGTTAATTAAGAAATTAGTGAATAATTAATGATAATCTTGGATACGTTTAAAGAGGGCAACGTGGCAGCAAGATATATCAAATTAGTGACTCTTAATGTTGTATGGTAAGGTGGCAAAATAAGAGAGTTAGGTGGCTAAGTCATTCTAAGTGGGTCCCACACCCACCAAAAGTTAAAAGCCCTCTCTAAATCACTTAAGAGATGCAACAAGTTCTCTTAAGAAAGAAGCTTCAGCAAGATCTTAAGAATTAAGAAAGAAGCCTTAGCAAGTTCTTAAGAATTATATGATGTGATAGCAACATACAAAGTTCATACAAGACCACATAATACAATAGTAACGTGAGTTACTTCAACAATTCATGCGAGATTGTGTCTTAACAACGTGAGATCACATATACATTTAACAAAGGAAAGCCACTGTAAGTCTTAGGAACGTGAGGGTCATATATCAAAACGTGAGATTTTGCAATTATAAGGGAGTACAATGCAATCTTTCTCAAGAATATCATACGGATATTTCCCTACTTCGATCCGCCATTACGCGTTATCGCAATCAACGATATTAAAGGAATTGTCAAGAGAATCAGTTCAGGTATGTTAAGGCTATCCCTTCTTTTTTTTGGCATGATCTATACGACACGAATGAAATGAGCAAATGCACAACTTCCATAAATGACTCTATTCATAGAAATACTACAAATGCTTATGTTCTTGATTTTTCATGTGAATTATTATTATATCTTCTATTCATGGGTCTCAGAAAAATACCTATTTGATAAAATTTATCCGACAGGCATATTATTTTTATGACATTCCTAGAAAATCTTATTAATGTATTTCTTAAGGCATATTATTTTTATGACATTCTGAGAAGATATTATTAACGTACTTCTTATGCATTTCATGCATTTATACATATACATTGACCCATGACCAGATGGCGTTATATACGCGTATATATGTATATTATATGTATATGGAATATGGGAAAAGGTTATGGCGTTATATACGCACCACCACCTGATCAGCTGGTATACGTTGATGATTTGCCCACAGTGGCCGAAATGATGTGATGGGATGCCCTCAGAGGCTTGATGATGTTATGAACGCATATACCTATGCATGGTATGACATTTATACGCATATTCATGACATTATAAAAATGAAATGATTCACAGAGCTTTGCAGACGTACATGTCGAGTCTTTTACTCCATGTTTCTCTCATGTCTATTATTTACTGATTTTCATTCCTTACATACTCGGTACATTATTTGTACTGACGTCCCTTTTGCCTGGGGGCACTGCATTTCATGCCTGCAGGTCTCGATAGACAGGTCGAGAGTCCTCCAAGTAGGGGATTAGCTCAACGGAAGATGTTGGTGTACTCCATTTGCTCCAGAGTTGCTTGTTTGGTTAGTATAATTTAGACATATGTTGTTTGGTATGGCGGGACTCTGTCCCGACCCTTATGAAGATTATGTATTCTTAGAGGCTTGTAGACAGATGTCATGTATGTAAAAGATTGTATGGCCTTGTCGGCCTATGTTTTGAGTTTATAAATGATCATGTTGGCCTATTAGGCCCGTATGTCATATGTATATGATGATGTAATAAGAAAGATACGTTACGTTGGTACTCGGCTGAGTAAAGTACTGGGTGACCGTCGCGGCCCATCGGTTTGGATCGTGACAACAAAGTTGGATGATAAATCTGTTCCGTGCATATTCATCATATATGGAGATGAAGAGTTCGGATACAGATTGTGGGATCCTGTAAAGAAGAAGGTCATCAGAAGCAGAGATGTAGTCTTCCGAGAAAGTGAAGTTGGAACTGCTGATGATATGCCATAGAAGGCCAAGAATGGTATAATTCCTAACCTTGTTACTATTCCTTCTACTTCTAACAATCCCACAAGTGCAGAAAGTAGGACCGACGAGGTTGCCGAGCAGGGAGAGCAACCCGGTGAGGTTATTGAGCAGGGGGAGCAACTTGATGATGATGTCGAGCAAGTAGAGCACTGTAACGACCCGACCAGTTATTTTAAAAGTTATACCCCCATTCCCTTAGTTACTGCTCATTCTGTAATCTATAATTGATATATGACTTGCCGGAGTAATTGGTTTAGGTCCGATGAGGTTTTGGAATGAATTGGAATACTTAGTTCCAAGTTTTAAAGCTTAAGTTCAAATAGTGACCGGATGCCGACTTATGTACAAATGACCCCAGAATAAAATTTGATGATTCCAACAGTTCCGTATGGTAATTTTGGGCTTAGGAGTGTGTTTAGATTTTTATTTGGAAGTCCGTGGTTAAATTAGGCTTGAAATGGCTAAAATAGAAAATTTAAGTTTGAAAGTTTGACTGGGGAGTTCACTTTTTTATATCGGGATTGTAATCCAGTTCTAAAAATTTTCATAGCTCCGTTATGTCATTTATGACTTGTGTGTAAAATTTAAGGTCAATCGGACTTGATTTGATAGGTTTCGACATCGAATATAGAAGTTAGAAATTCTTAAGTTTCATTAAGCTTGAATTGGGGTGTTAATTTTGATTTTATTGTTGTTGGACCTGATTTGAAGACTCGACTAAGTTCGTATGGTGTTTTAAGATTGGTTGGTATGTTTGGTTGAGGTCCCGGGGGCCTCAGGTGAGTTTCGGGGTGAGTTTTGAGTGAGTACGGGCTTTTCGACACTCTAATATTGTTCTGGGGTCTTTGGCAGTGCGGACCGCACATTTTGGGAATGCTGAGGCAAAAGGGAAGTGCGGACCTTAGGGGAATTGTGCGGACCGCACAATTTTATGTGCGGCCACACTTCAGTCCACAGATGATTGTGCGGACCGCATAATTTTGTGTGCGGCCGCACTCAGGAACTCTCATATTCGATGGTCCGACTTCGGAAGCTTATATCTTTTGATTCACAAGGAATTTTGAGATGATTCAAAAGAACAAAATTGTAGCCCTTCGTGTCTAGTTTCTAGAAAGGTAAAGAAGTCATCATTTGGACATATGTAGAGAACGTTATGGCCAAAATACTAAAGCCTGGCAGTGCAGTCACCAAGAGAGTGCGGCCGCACAAATTTTGTGCGACCGCAAGAGCTGGGATGTGCAGCCGCACTTGGAATTGTGCGGACCGCACATGGTGAGTTCAGAGAATGTACTATATAACCGAGGCCTAGGGTATTATTCCATTTTTGGGACCTAGAGTGCTCGGTTTGTGACGCTTTTTCGTGGGGTTTTCAAGAAATTCATCGGGGTAAGTGATTCTAACTCAGATTTGGTTAACATACATGAATATATCATTGTTTTCATCATCCAATTAGTATCTTGAGATGGAAATTTGGGGGAAATTATAGAAATTTCATAAAATGAATTTTTGGGATTTGAATATCGATTCGAAGTCAGATTTGAGTGGAACTAGTATGGTTGGACTCGTAATTGAATGAGTTATCGGATTTTGTGAGTTTCGCCGGATTCCGAGACGTGGGCCCCACATGCAACTTTTTGAGCTAATTTCGGGTTTTTATTGAAAAATATAGTATTTTCTTATGGAATTGATTCTATAATTTTTGTTGACTATATCAAATTAATTATGACTAGATTCGAGTCGATTAGAGTCGAAAAATTGAGGAAAAGGCATACTACTTGATTAAATTGGAGCAAGTCGAGGCAAGTGACTTGTCTAACCTTGTGTGGAAGAAATTTCCCCTAGTATTGATATTGATGTGATAATTGTAATGTGATAAAAGTCGTGTATACGAGGTGACGAGTGTGTACACGGGTTAAATGTGAAAGATTATATTTTTAAATTGTGTAGATCACTGTTGCATATTAATTAAATTATTAAATCTTGTTATATTCTCCATCATTGATCTGATTTATATACTTTAAATTTGCTTGACTTTCTCCTGATTATTGTTTTTACCTGTTTAGCTAAAATTTGGTTTCTTTTATTTTGTGCATTATTTGAAGGTGTAATTTCTTTAATTTAAATATTATTAATATGAAGTATTTGATATTTTAAATTTGGAACTGAGGCAACGTATTAAAATTTTTTAAATATTATTTTTGCTGAGTTATTTAATTTTCGAATATTTTGTGAGATTTTTGTACTCATTGTGATTGAGCCGTGAGCTCCCTGTTGTGGAAAATATTGTTGATGTTGTTTATTTTGGCAAATTGAAATATTTGGGCACTTGAGGAGCAAATTGTGATATATTGTGATATTGATACGCATGCGGTGGTATAAGGTCTTGTTGTTGAAACGCATGCGGTGAGATAAGGGTAGCTTAATACGCGTGGCTAGTAGGGGAACTACTAGAAGTTATGCGGTGTGATAAGGGTGGCTAAAACGCGGGATGCTATTTCGAAAAAATTGTTTTTCTTTAAAATTAAATGTGAAGGCTCCCGCTGTGATATAAGAAAATGAGATATTATGAATTTATTTATGATTTGGGACTACAAGGCAGTACCTCGGGAGTGCCCTTGTTGATATTGATTTATGGCCGCAGTTGCCTTTGATTATTGTTGTGATTTTCTTAAAGTTGAAAATAATTCTGTTTTGTTTCCACGAGGTATTATTTACCATTATTTTGCGTAGTTAATTGGTGACATACTACTTACTTGATTCATTTCCATTGTCATTTCATTTTTATTATATTGTTAAATATTTTACTTTGTCTTTTATTATTCCAGTAGGGCCTGACCTGACCTCGTCACTACTCTACCGAGGTTAGGCTTGGCACTTACTGGGTACCGCTGTGGTGTACTCATACTACGCTTCTGCACATCTTTTTTGTGCAGATCCAGGTATATCCTACCAGTCCAGACATCAGTGGGCTACCTGTGTACGGAGACTTCGAGGTATATCTGCCAGTGTCCGCAGACTCCGGAGTCCCCTTCTATCTTTATTATGTTGCTTCCTTATTTTCCTTAGACCCTGATATATATAGATACGTTGAGGATAAATTCTTAGAAGCTTGTGACTTAGTTCTACCGGGTTTTGGGAGTTGAAATGATGTAAATTTGAAGATTATTTATTTCAGATTTCTATTGTTATTTTGCATTGATAGGCTTACCTAGTCTTAGAGATTAGGTGCCATCAGTACATCCTACGGAGGGAATTTGGGGCCGTGACAAGTTGGTATCAGAGATCTAGGTTCATAGGTGTTATGAGTCACAAGCAGGTTTAGTAGAGTCTCGCGGATCGGTACAGAGACGTCTGTACTTATCTTCGGGAGGCTATGGAACTGTTAGGAAAATATTCTCTTCTTTGATTCCTTATCGTGCGCACCGTTGACTTCAAAGTTCTAAACCATTGTCTTTCTATTCTCTCACAGATAGTGAGGACACGCACAATAGGATCCGATGATCAGACACCCGTGCCCCCTATTTGAGCCGCAAGAGGTCGGGGTCGGGGTAGAGGCCGAGGAAGACCACGTGGTGCAGCCAGAGCACCCGCACGAGATGCTACAAAGGAACCACCAATAGCTCTAGTTGGAGAACATGCACCTGAGACGCCTGTTACCACTCCTGCACTTCAGGAGACTCTTGCCCAGTTTTTGAGCATGTTTGGCACTCTAGCTCAGGCAGGGTTAATTCCACTTGCTCCTGCCACATCTCAGGCCGGGGGAGGAGCACACACTCCCGCCGCCCGTACCCCAGAGCCACGAGCCCAAGTTGACCATGCCCCAGAGGTTATACCAGTGCAGCCAGTTGTCCCAGTTCGGCCTGAGGGTAGGACAACAGTTTCAGAGGGGGAGCAACTCAGGCTTGAGAGGTAGAAGAAGTACCACCCTCCCACATTCAGCGGTTTAGCTTCAGAGGATGCTCAGGGTTTTCTGGAGGAATGTCATCGTATCCTCCGTACTATGGGTATTGTGGATTCCAGTAGGGTTTCTTTCATGTCATTTCAGCTTAGAGGAGCAGTCTACCGGTGGTGGCAGGCATATGAGTTGGATAGTCCGGCTGAGGCAGCTTCACTTACTTGGACTCAATTTTCAGATATGTTCTTAAAGGAATATATTCCTCAGAGTCTTAGAGATGCATGGCGCGCAGAGTTTAAGCAGCTACGCCAGGGTTCTATAACCGTCTCGGAATATGCGGTCCGATTCAGTGATTTGGCCAGGCATGCACCATTCTTAGTTGCTACCGTTTGAGAGAGGGTTCGTAGATTTATTGAGGTTCTCCACCCTAGTATCAGATTTAGTATGGCCCGAGAGCTAGAGATGGACATCACATATTAACAGGTGGTGTCAATTGCTAGGAGATTGGAAGGTATGCGAATCCGGGAGAGGGAAGAGAGTGAAGCTAAGAGACTCCGAGATTCTGGCACATATAATAATTTTCGTGCCCCAGCTGTAGCCCGTCATGGTAGAGGTTATGTGATCCGTCCTATTCATTCAACACTTCCAGCTTCCAGTAGTATTCCGGCTACTCCCAGACCTCAGATTCTATATTATGCACCGCCAGTATCTTCTGTACCTCCTGTACGGGGTGCCTTCAGCAGGCAGTCTAGTTGATCAGGCCCGAGCCAGTCCCAACAGCCACGTCCTCCGAGGGCTTATTTTGAGTGTGGTGACACTCGTCATATCATGAGGGATTTCCCCAGACTTAGGAGGGGTGCACCTCCACAAATTTCTCAGGCCCCACCTATTCCACAGGGCCCTTGGGCTTCTCAGGCCATGATTACTGCACCAGTTGCCACTCCACCTGCACAACCAGCTAGAGGTGGAGGTCGGACAGGTAGAGGTCGCCCTAGAGGGGGAGGCCAGGCCAGATATTATGCCCTTCCTTCTAGGACTGTTATCACATGTATTATTACTGTTTGTCATAGAGATGCATCAGTCTTATTTGATCCAGACTCCACTTATTCTTATGTGTCATCTTGTTTTGCCCCGTATTTGGGCGTATCCAGTGATTCATTGAGATCTTCTATTTATGTATCTACACCCGTGGGTGAATCTATTATTGTGGACCACGTGTATCTGTCGTGTTTAATTGTTATAAGTGGTTTTGAGACCAGAGCTGATTTATTATTGCTCAGTATGGTGGATTTCGATATTATTTTGGGCATGGATTGGTTGTCGCCCTATCACGCTATTCTTGATTGTTACACCAAGACGGTGATGTTGGCTATGCCAGGTCTACCATGGCTAGAGTGGAGAGGTACCTCAGATCATGTTCCTAGCAGGGTTGCTTTATTTCTTAAAGCTCAACGAATGGTTGAGAAGGGGTGTGATGCGTATGTTGCCTATGTGAGAGATGTTAGTATTGATACTCCTACCGTGGAGTTAGTTCCTATAGTAAAGGATTTTCCTGATGTATTTCCAGCGGATCTTCTGGGTATGCCACCCTACAGGGATATTGACTTTGGCATTGATTTGTTACCGGGCACTCAACCCATTTCTATTCCACCATATCGTATGGCCCCAACAGAGTTGAAAGAATTAAAAGAACTGTTACAGGAGTTGCTTGATAAGGGCTTCATTCGGCCCAGTGTATCGCCTTGGGGTGCTCATGTCTTATTTGTGAAGAAGAAGGATGGTTCTATGCGGATGTGTGTTGATTACCGCCAGTTGAACAAGGTTACAGTGAAGAACATGTATCCATTGCCACATATTGATGACCTATTTGATTAGCTTCAGGGTACCAGAGTGTTCTCTAAGATTGATTTGCGTTCAAGCTATCATCAATTGAATATTCGGGAACCAGATATCCCGAAGACTGCTTTTAGGACTCGGTATGGTCATTATGAGTTCCTTGTAATGTCATTTGGGCTAACCAACGCCCCAGCAACATTTATGCACTTAATGAACAGTGTATTTTAGCCCTATCTTGACTCCTTCATCATTGTATTTATTGACGACATTCTGGTGTATTCCCGGAGTCAGGAGGATCATGAGCAGCACTTGAGAACTGTGCTTCAAACTTTGAGAGAAAAGAAGTTATATGCAAAATTTTCAAAGTGTGAATTCTAGCTTAATTCAGTGGGATTTTTGGGTCATATAGTTTCGTGCGAGGGGGATCAAAGTAGATCCAAAGAAGATTGAGGCAGTGCAGAGTTGGTCCAGACCGTCCTCAGCTATGGAGATTCGGAGTTTTCTTGGCTTGGCGGGGTATTATCGCCGATTTGTAGAGGGTTTCTCTTCTATTGCTGCACTTATGACCAAATTGACCCAGAAGGGTGCTCCGTTCAGGTGGACTGAGGAATGTGAGGAGGGATTCCAAAAGCTCAAGACAACTTTGACTACAACCCCAGTATTGGTATTACCTACAGGTTCAGGGTCTTATACTGTGTATTGTGATGCATCGTGTATTGGTCTCGACGTAGTGTTGATGCAAGACGGTAGGGTGGTTGCCTACATATCCATACAATTAAAGGTACATGAGAAAGAATTATCCGGTCCATGACCTTGAGTTAGCAGCTATTGTTCATGCCTTGAAGATTTGGCGGCATTATTTGTACAGTGTCCATTGTGAGGTCTACATCGATCGCCGGAATCTACACCATCTGTTTAAGCAGAAGGATCTTAATTTGCGCCAGCGGAGATGTTTGGAGGTGCTTAAGGATTATGATATCACCATTCTCTATCATCCCGGGAAGGCCAATGTAGTGGCCGATGCCTTGAGTCGTAAGGCAGAGAGTTTGGGCAGCTTAGCATATTTACCGGTAGCAGAGATGCCTTTAGCCTTGGATGTTCAAGCCTTAGTCAACCAGTTTGTCAGGTTGGATATTTCCGAGCCGAGCCGAGTTTTGGCTTGTGTAATTTCTCAGTCTTCTCTTTATGATCGTATTAGAGAGCGTCAGTACAATGACCCCATCTGCTTGTCCTTAAGGATACAGTTCAACATGGTGATGCCAAGGAAGTCACTATTGGAGATGACGGTGTATTACGGATGTAGGGTAGGCTATGTGTGCCTGATATAGATGGTTTGCGTGAGTTGATTCTCCAAGAGGTTCACAGTTCGTGATACTCTATTCATCCAGGTGCTACAAAGATGTATCAAGACCTGAGACAATACTATTAGCGGAGGTGAATGAAGAAAGACATAGTGGAGTATTCAGCTCAGTGTCTCAATTGTCAGTAGGTAAAATATGAGCATCAACGGCCAGGTAGATTGCTTCAGAAGTTAGAAATTCCGGAATGAAAATGGGAGCGGATCACTATGGATTTTGTTGTTGGGCTTCCACGGACTCAGCGAAAGTTTGATGCAGTTTGGGTGATTGTGGATAGGCTGACCAAGTCAGCTCATTTCATTCATGTGATGACTACCTATTCTTCTAAGTAGTTGGCTCAAGTCTATATTCGCGAGATTGTCAGACTTCATGGCGTACCGGTATCTATCATCTCTGACTGGGGTACGCAGTTTACCTCACGGTTTTGGAGGGCTGTACAACGAGAGTTGGGTACTCGTGTGGAGTTGGGTACAACATTTCACCCTCAGACAGACGGGTAGTCCGAACGCACTATTCAGATATTGAAGGATATGCTTCATGCGTGTGTGATATATTTTGGGGGTGCTTGGGATTAGTTCTTACCACTTGCGGAGTTTGCTTACAGCAACAATTACCAGTCGAGTATTCAGATGGCTCCGTATGAGGCCTTATATGGTAGGTAGTGCCGGTCTCCAAGGGGTTGGTTCGAGCCGGGCGAAGCTAGACTATTGGGTACAAACTTAGTTCAGGACGCCTTGGAAAAGGTTAAATTGATTCAGGATCAACTTCGTACAGCCCAATCTAGACAAAAGAGTTATGCGGATCGGAAGGTTCGTGATGTTACATTCATGGTTGGTGAGTGGGTCCTGCTCCGGGTTTCGCCTATGAAGGGGGTGATGAGGTTCGGGAAGAAGGGAAAGTTGATCCCTAGATATATTGGACCTTTTGATATTCTTGAGAGAGTTGGAGAGGTGGCTTACAGACTTGCACTACCATCTAGTCTCTCTACAGTTCATCCGGTATTTCATGTTTCTATGCTTCGGAAATATCACGGCGATCCGTCTCATGTGTTAGACTTTAATTCAGTTTAGTTGGACAAGGATCTATCTTATGTTGAGGAACTCGTGGCTGTTTTGGAAAGGCAGGTTCGAAAGCTGAGGTCAAAGAATATTGCTTCCGTGAAGGTGCAGTGGAGAGGCCAGCCAGAAGGAGAAGTAACTTGGGAGACCGAGTAGGATATGCGCAACCATTATCCTCATCTTTTCACCACTTCAGGTATGTCTCTATGCTAGTTCGAGGATGAATGATTGTTTTAAGAGGGGGAGGATCTAATGACCCGGCCAGTCATTTTAAAAGATGTAGCCCTATTCCCCTATTTACTGATCATTATGTACTTTATAACTGATATATGAATTGCCGGAGTAATTGGTTTAGGTCCGGTGAGGTTTTGGAATGAATTGGAACACTTAGTTCCAAGTTTTAAAGCTTAAGTCTAAATAGTGACTGGATGCCCACTTATGTGTAAACGACCCCGGAATAAAATTTTGATGATTCCAACAGCTCCGTATGATAATTTTGGGATTAGGAGTGTGTTCGGATTTTTATTTGGAAGTCCGTAGTTAAATTAAGCTTGAAATGGCTAAAATAGGAAATTTAAGTCTGGAAGTTTGACCGGGGAGTTGACTTTTTGATATTGGGATCGTAATCTAGTTCTGAAAATTTTCATAGCTCCGTTATGTCATTTATGACTTGTGTGCAAAATTTGAGGTCAATCGGACTTGATTTGATAGGTTTCGACATCGAATGTAGAAGTTAGAAATTCTTAAGTTTCATTAAGCTTGAATTGGGGTGTGAATTGTGATTTTAGTGTTGTTGGACGTGATTTGAAGACTCTACTAAGTTCGTATGGTATTTTAGGATTGGTTGGTATGTTTGGTTGAGGTCCCGGGGGCCTCGGGTGAGTTTCGGGGTGAGTTTTGAGCGAGTACGAGCTTTTCGACACTCTAATATTATTCTGGGGGTCTTTGGCAGTGCGGACCGCACATTTTGGGAATGCTGAGGCAAAAGGGAAGTGCGAACCTCAGGGGAATTGTGCGGACCACACAATTTTGTGTACGGCCGCACTTTAGTCCGCAGAGGATTGGGCGGGCCGCACAATTTTGTGTGCGGCCGCACTCAGGAACTCTCAGATTCGATAGTCCGACTTTGGAAGCTTAATATCTTTTGATCCACAAGGAATTTTGAGATGATTCAAAAAACAAAAATTATAGCCCTTCGCGTCTAGTTTCTAGAAAGGTAAAGAAGTCATCATTTGGACATCTGTAGAGAACTTTATGTCCAAAATACTAAAGCCTGGCAGTGCAGTCACGAAGAGAGTGCGGCTGCACAATTTTTGTGCGACCGCAAGAGCTGGGATGTGCCGCCGCACTTGGAATTGTGTGGCTGCACATGGTGAGTTCAGAGAATGTACTATATAACCGATGCCTAGGGTATTATTCCATTTTTGGGACCTAGAGAGCTCGGTTTGTGATGATATTTCGTGGGTTTTTTCAAGAAATTCATCGGGGTAAGTGATTCTAACTCAAATTTGGTTAACATACATGAATATATCATTGTTTTCATCATCCAATTAATATTTTGAGATGGAAATTTGGGGAAAATTATAGAAATTTTATAAAATGCATTTTTGGGATTTGAATGTCGATTCGAAGTCGGATTTGAGTGGCACTAATATGGGTGGACTCGTAATTGAATGTGTTGTCGAATAGTTCTGAGTTTCGCCGAATTCCGAGCCGTGGGCCTCACATGCGATTTTTTTGAGTCAATTTCAGATTTTTATCGAAAAATATAGAATTTTCTTATGGAATTGATTCTATAATTTTTGTTGACTATATTGAATTAATTATGACTAGATTCAAGTCGATTGGAGTCGGAAAATCGAGGAAAAGGCATACTACTTGATTAAATTGGAGCAAGTCGAGGTAAGTGACTTGTCTAACCCTGTGTGGGAGAAATTTCCCCTAGGATTGTTATTGATGTGATAATTATAATGTGATTAAAGTCATGTATACGAGGTGACGAGTGTGTACACGGGCTAAATATAAAAGATTATGTTTTTAAATTGTGTAGATCACTGTTGCATATTAATTAAATTATTAAATCTTCTTATATTCTCCATCATTGATCTGATTTATATACTTTAGATTTTCTTGACTTTCTCCTGCTAATTATTTTTACCTGTTTAGCTGAAACTTGGTTTCTTTTATTTTGTGCATTATTTGAAGATAGAATTTCTTTAATTTAAATATTATTAATATGAAGTAGGGCCTGACCTGACCTCGTCACTACTCTACCGAGGTTAGGCTTGGCACTTACTGGGTACCGCTGTGGTGTACTCATACTACGCTTCTGCATATCTTTTTGTGCAGATCCAGGTACATCTTATCAGACCACGCATCAGTAAACTAGTTGTGTACGGAGACTTCGAGGTATATCTGCCAACGTCCGCAGACTCCGGAGTCCCCTTCTATCATTATTATGTTGCTTCCTTATTTTCCTTAGACCCTGATATATATAGATACATTGAGGATAAATTCTTAGAAGCTTGTGACTTATTTCTACCGAGTTTTGGGAGTTGAAATTATGTGAATTTGAAGATTATTTATTTCAGATTTCTATTGTTATTCCGCATTAATAGGTTTACCTAGTCTTAGAGACTAGGTACCATCATGACATCCTACGGAGGGAATTTGGGGTCGTGGAAAGCACCCCGCTCAGGAAGTATAACAACTTCAACCTCTGAGGAGATCAGAGAGGCCAAGGGTAGAGTCATGTAGGTACCCTTTCACAGAGTATGTCCTTATCAGTGATGGAGGGGAGCCAGAAATTCTTAAGGAGGTGTTGTCTCATCCAGAAAAGAACAAGTGGATGAAAGCCATGCAAGAAGAGATTGAATCTCTACAGAAAAATTGCACGTACAAGCTGGTTGAACTTTCAAAGGGTAAAAGACCACACAAATGCAAATGGGTCTTTAAACTCAAGAAAGATGGAAATGGCAAGCTTGTCAGATACACAACTCGATTGGTGGTAAAAGGCTTCGAGCAGAAGAAAGGTATTGATTTTGACAAATTCTCACCTGTTGTCAAAATGACTTCTATTCGAACAATCTTGAGCTTAACAGTTAGCCTGGATCTTGAAGTGGTGCAGTTGGACGTGAAAACTGCATTTCTTCATGGAGATTTGGAAGAGGAGATCTATATGGAGCAACCAGAAGGATTTGAAGTAGCTGAAAGGAAACACATGGTGTGCAAACTGAATAAGAGTCTTTATGGGTTGAAGTAGGCAACAAGGCAATGGTACAAGAAGTTTGACTCATTAATGAAAAGTCAAACTTACACAAAGACATATTCTGATCTATGTGTATACTTCAAAAGGTTTTCTGACAACAACTTTATTATTTTGTTGTTGTATGTGGATGACATATTAATTGTAGGAAAAAACAAGGGGCTGATCGCAAAGTTGAAGGAAGATTTGTCCAAGTCATTTGATATAAAGGACTTGCTCCCAACACAAAAAATTCTGGGTATGAAGATAGTTCGAGAGCGAACAAGTAGAAAGTTGTGGCTATCTCAGGAGAAGTACATTGAACGTGTACTGGAACGCTTCAACATGAAGAATGCTAAGCCAGTCAGCACACCTATTGCTAATCATCTAAAGTTGAGCAAGAAGATGTGTCCTACAACAATGGAGTAGAAAGGGAACATGGCTAGAGTTCCTTATTCTTCAGCAGTCGGAATCTTGATGTATGCAATGGTATGCACCAGACCCGATATTGCTCATGCTGTTGGTGTTGTTAGCAGATTCCTTGAAAATCGTAGAAAGGAATATTGAGAAGCAGTCAAGTGAATACTCATGTACCTAAGAGGTACTGTAGGAGATTACTTGTGTTTTGGAGGATCTGATCCAATCTTGAAAGGCTACATGAATGCTGATATGGCAGGTGATCTTGATAATCGTAAATCTACTACAGGATACCTGTTCACATTTTCAGGGGGAGCTATATCATGACAGTCGAAGTTGCAGAAGTGTGTTGCACTCTCTACAACTGAATCAAAGTATATTGCCGCTACTGAAGCTGGCAATGAGATGGTTTGACTGAAATGGTTCCTTCGAGAGCTTGGACTACATCAAAACGAGTATGTCGTCTATTGTGACAGTCAAAGTGCAATAGACCTGAGCAAAAATACCATGTATCATACAAGAACGAAGCATATCGACGTGAGATATCACTGGATTAGAGAAAGAATAGACGATAGATCTATACAGGTCAAGAAGATCCATACAAGCAAGAATCCTTAAGCTATGCTGGCCAAGGTGGTACCAAGAGACAAGTTCGAGCTATGCAAAGAATTTGTCGACATAAACTCTATGTGAAAAACTGGAGATACCTCTTTATGGTGCATGAGACTGGAGGGGAAGATTGTGGGTTCCATCCCATGAATGTGAAAGGAAGACAAACTTCCTTTGACATAAAGTACCATGCTGCCAAATCTACAGGAAATGTGATTTGGGTTGGCAGATTTTTCATTGCTTTCACAAGGTGAAAGTTTGACATTTATATTATGATGATGTCATCCATGATGCAAGCAAGGAGAATTGGATGTCTATAAATAAATAGCTCCTGATTCAGTTGAAGTTACACCAACAAAGAGAGAAAGAAAGAGTGAGGTTTCACAGACAAGGTATAAGAAAATAGTCTGTGAGAAAAATAGAGAGTGAGCGATATTGTAGTAAGGTGAGAATATCAAAAGAGGGTTATTTCTTCTGAGTATTGTAGTGGTCTTTGGTGTATTTTACTCGGACCTATAAAGTGTAAAATTTCTTGCTACAATGATATCAGTTGCTTGTCTCGAGGCCGTGATTTTTCCCTTATTCAAAATGGTTTTCCACGTAAAAATCTTGGTGTCGTTGTTACTCTTTTATTCTTGCTAATTACTGTATCTCGGTGTTATGTTATTATTCCTCTTTTATTACTGTGAATATTATTTCTATAAGGGTTTATTCGCAACAAACAGAACCAATTTCAGAGCTACCCCTGAATTTTCGTATACAATTTTGCATAATTTTATTATATTATTTGGTTCATATTTTTAAAAGAGTTAATTATCGTATAAAACTTAGCATAACATATTCAATGTTTGGTTTAGTATTTTAATTTTCTTCCTACATAATATTTGCAACTTTACGATAGAATCTTTATATTATTTTATGTGGAGTAGAATATAGAATAAGAATACAAATATTTATTGTACCTGAATCAAATTGTTAAACCGACGAAACTACCTTCACTACTTCAAAATCATATCTTTTCATCGTTTGTAAAATATTGAACTCCTTACACTGCTGAAATATTATCTTCTTCGGGCTTCAATCTTTCTTGTGGAATCATCCTAGTTGGGTGGAGTTAATCACAAATTATATTGGATTCTAATAAACATGCCAACTCATGAGAAAAACACATCAACTATCTTTTTTAAAAAAAAATGTTTACCCACATTATGACTATGATACCCTAAACAATATACCATAAGCAATGAAACATGCAAAGAAGCTGTAAAATGAAAGCTACAAACAAAGAGAAAAAACACATTTTCAGAATTGTATATTCCAACTTCCAAGTCTTAATAGACCAGCAAAACTTCCAACTATCTCATCCTACCTATCTTGTTGAATTGGCCAAATTTTTTTGCCAAATTAACAAATATTGCCACATTATGAAAAATTGAATCAACTATCATTTTTCCTAAATTATAACTATAAAAATATGCTCGAAGCAATTACAAATGGAAGGAAATTGTAAAAAGAAAGCTACTAATAGAGAAGAAACATTAAAAAAATATTTTAAAATTGTGTCATGCAGGTCGACAATATTTTTTACTATCATCATCCTACCTATATATCATTTGAATTGGACACAAGATATGTATGATTGTCAAATCTTCCCCGATTATGAAAAAGAGCATCAACTATCAGTTTTTCAAACAAATAATTTGCAAAAAAACTAGTATTAACTTGGCATGATTCGAAATGTGGAGTATGAAGGAAAATAAAATTTAACCGCTTTTATAAAAATAGCGAAACAATACAACTTTGCAAAAATAACAAATGAAACAGCTGGAGAACATTTCTCATCAATGCAAAAAAAAAAAGTGACTTCTATCTCCTCCATTTTTGTCATTCTCAGAACCGAAGAAGTATGCTCAAGCATTGCAGAGCAAATAATATGAGAAAGATAGCATATACTCAGTAATCAAGCAAAACCATTTTATATGAGAAATAGATACATAATTAAAACTTATTTTAATAAGATAGGTAGAATGAAAATAGTACTAAAACTAGGCAATAGACTTGTGAACAGATTAAATAGATAGAATGAAGATAGTATCAAGCCTTGCAAATTGAATGCTTGAGCGAAATTCAACATAGAAGTATCTCCTCCGTTTCTATCCCTAAAACTGAAGCAACCATGCACCCCATCATAACCCCCAACAGTCTTCCCGGTGTGCCCATTAAATTCCTCTCCTATATACTTCATCTTAGTGGGCAGAATTGTTTACCCTTAAAACAGTCCAATTGAATTTATACGTGGTTTCTAGACAAGTGAATTAATTCGATCCTAAAATAATAAAAGAATTGAAGAAATACGCAATACTTAGCCTTGAGATGAAGATGAAATAGTAGAAACAGTAAATCTGGGAGCAAGGCTTCCGGGCACAACCGTAATGAAATCGAACAGTAAGAAGATAAAATTGTACAGAGCTTTGAATAGATTATAGCGTAAGTTTGCAAGAAAATTCGTATCCTTTACAATGATAACAAAGCTCACTATTTATAGCTGCACCTAGGGAACAAGGTCCTAGGATCATGCCCTTCTTTAACGTCAATTATGAGGGCCATTGAAGAATGTGTAACATTGAGCATAAATGACAAATTCTTTATAACCGACAATGTACTAAATGTTGCAGAATATTCTCCATTAAATGCTACCGGTGGCATATATTTATTACATCTTTATGAGCATCGTTCTTCCCGGTAACAAATGGAACTGTTGTCTTCGGTTTTAGCTATCCTCTGTCTTCGTCTCCACGTGTCATTCTCTTATGCTATTACTTAGCATAGCATATTTTTACCCTATACAGATAGCCCCCTGTATAACGACCTCACCGGTCATTTTGAGAGTTATAACCCCGTTCCCTCATTTACTGTTTATTTTGTACTTTATAGCTACTATGTGACTTGGCAGGGTAGTCGGTTCGGGTCCGGAGAGGTTTCAGAATGAGTTGAGATACTTAGTCTCAAGGTTGAAAGCTTAAGTTGAAAAGGTTGACCGAATATTGACTTATGTGTAAATGACTCAAGAATAGAGTTTTGATGGTTTTTTAGCTCCGTTGGGTGATTTTGGACTTAGGAGTGTGTCCGGATTGTGATTTGGAGGTCCGTAGTTGAACTAAACTTGAAATGGAAAAAGTTAGAAATTTGAAAGTTTGACCGAGAGTGGACTTTGTAGTTACCGGGCTCAGGATGGGGTTCCGGGTGGAGTAGGTCCGTGGTGTCATTTGTGGCTTGTGTACAAAGTTTGAGGTCAATCAGATGCGATTTAATAGGTTTCAACATCGTTTGTAGAAGGTGGAATTCCTTAGTTTTATTAGGTTTGAATTGGGGTGAGATTCGTATTTTTGATGTGATTTGAGGGCTCGACTAAGTTCGTATCATGTTTTAGGACTTGCTGGTATGTTTGGTAGAGGTCCCGGTGGCCTCGGGTTGAGTTCGGATGGGTAACATCTCAAATTTGGAGTTTGAAGGAATGTTGAAGCTCACCAGTTCTGGTGCAATCGCACTTGCGGAGTGGTGATCGCATGTGTGAGCGGAGAAGCTCATATGCGATTTTAAGGGGAGTGTGCATTGGTCGCAGGCGCAAGGGAATTTTCCGCACGTGCGTGGCCGCAGATGCGGCGACTGGAGCGTAGAAGCGAAATTGGTTATGTGAGCCAGGTCCGCAGAAGCGGCAATGTGGCTCGCACAAGCGAGTCCGCATGAGCGAAATGTTGGTCCGCAGGAGCGGAGGAAAGCACAGAGGCGGAAGAAGGGTCGCTTCTGTGACACCGCAGAAGCGGGTAAGTTGCCGCATGTGCGAGAAGGCCTGGGCAGTGTATTAAAACGAGGGTTCCGTAGTTTTCTTCATTTTTAACATTTCAAGCTCGGGATTAGGCGATTTTGGAGAGGGATTTTGAATGGATTCTTGAGGTAAGTTACTTGTGGTTAAATTTATTCAATAATTATGCTTCCCCATTGATTTTTCCACCTAGATTGCGTGGTTTTGAGGTGTAATTTTGGGAGTTAAGGCTAGGGATTTGGAGAGTTTAAATTTGGAATTTAGGGGTCGATTTGGTGTTAGATTTTGGTAAATTTGGTATGGTTGGACTCGTGGTTGAATAGGCTTTCGGATTTTGTGACTTTTATCGGATTTCGAGACGTGGGCTGACTTTAGAGTGCACCGGAGTTGTGTATTCATGTTTGGGTTGTGCTCGGGCTCCTATAAGCCCAGGAATGACTTTTAAGCTTCAAGCTTCAATATCTAACATGTGGTAATATTGCTCGGAAGATAGAGATGGTCCATAATCAGGAGCATGAGGAGAGGGAGGCTAAGAGGCATCGTAGTTCGGGTGGTTCCAGTGGTGTTCCTTCTGGGGGACAATCCTACCACAACATGGGTCGTCCTTATAGGCCCACTCAGACGACTCGTCCAGATCATCGCAGTGCATCAGTTAGCCATGGTTCTTACAGTGATCGCTCTGTCCAGTCTTCATTCAGTGCACTACTAGGGCAGAGTTCTCACCATCCCACGTCTGTTCAGGTTTCTACAGGCAGTTCCTCGGGTTATTAAGAGCAGCAGCTCCGTCAGAGGAGGGGTTGTTTTGAGTGCGGGGACTTGGTTCATATCAAGAGAGATTGCCCTAGATTGTTGAGTTGGGCTCCACAACAAAGTTCTCGTCTGATGGTACCAGCACCAGCAGTTACACCACCCACCCAGCCAGCTTGGGAAGGGGCTCAGGAAACTAAGGGTCGCCCAAGAGGGGGGGGGGCAATCAGGTGGCGGTGAAGCCCAATTCTATGCTATTCCTTCTAGTCCAGATGCCGTTGCTTTAGATGTAGTGATCACAAGTATTGTCTCAGTGTGCCACATATATGCTTCCACATTATTTGACCCTGGTTCTACTTATTCCTACGTGTCCTCCTATTTTACTCGTTATTTGGATATGCCCCGTGAGTCCTTAGTTCCACCTGTTCATGTATCTACGCCGGTAGGCTATACTATTGTTATGGACCATGTATATCGGTCGTGTGTAGTGACTATTGGGGGATTGGAGACCAGAGTTGATCTCTTATTGCTTAGTATGGTTGATTTCGACGTGATCTTGGGTATGGACTGGTTGTCTCCATGTCATGCTATTTTGGATTGTCATGCTAAGACCGTGATATTGGCGATGCCGGGTTTGCCAAGGATCGAGTGGAGAGGTTCTCTAGATTATATTCCCAGCAGAGTGATTTTTTATTTGAAGGCCCAATGGATGGTTGGGAAGGGATGTCTGTCATATTTTGCCTTTATGAGGGATTTTGGTGCTGATACTCATACTATTGACTCTGTTCCGATGGTGTGAGATTTTCCGGATATATTTCCTGCAGACCTGCCGGGCATGCCACCCGACAAAGATATTGACTTTGGTATTAACTTGGTGCCGGGCACTCATCCTATTTCTATTCCTCCGTATCGTATGACACTAGATGAGTTGAAGGAATTGAAAGAACAACTTCAGGAACTTCATGATAAGGGGTTTATTAGGCCTAGTGTGTTGCCTTGGGGTGCACCGGTTCTGTTTGTGAAGAAGAAGGATGGTACTATGCGGATGTGCATCGATTATAGGCAGTTGAACAAAGTTATAATCAAGAACAAGTATCCTTTGCCGCGCATTGATGATCTATTTGACCAGCTTCTGGGAGCGAGGGTATTCTCTAAGATTGATTTGAGGTCTGGGTATCACTAGTTGAAGATTCAGGACTCGGATATTCTAAAGACGACATTCAGGACCCGTTTTGGTCACTATGAATTCCTTGTGATATCTTTGGGGATGACAAATGCCCCAGCATCGTTCATGCATATGATGAACATTGTATTTCAACCTTATCTCGACTCGTTCGTCATAGTGTTCATTGATGATATCCTGGTGTATTCACGTAGCCAGGAGGAACATACCCAACATTTGAGGATTGTGTTGTAGCGACTGGGGGAGGAGAAACTTTATGCCAAGTTCTCCAAGTGTGATTTTTGGCTTAGTTTGGTGGCGTTCCTGGGGCACATAGTGTCCAGTGAATAGATTAAAGTGGATCCGAAGAAGATAAAGGTGATTCAGAGTTAGCCCAGACCGTCCTTAGCTACTGAGATTAAGAGATTTCTCGGCTTAGCCGATTATTATCATCGCTTCGTGGAGGGTTTCTTGTCTATGCTTAACCTTTGAGAAGATTGACCCAAATGGTGCTCTTTTAAGGTGGTGGGATGAGTGTAAGGAGTTCTTTTAGAAGCTCGAGACTGCCTTGACCACAACTCAAGTTCTAGTTCTACCTTCAGCTTCTGGTTCTTATACAATGTATTGTGATGCTTCTCGGATTGGTATTGTGTGTGCCTTGATATAGAAAGGTAGAGTAATTTCTTATGCTTTGCGTCAGTTGAAGCCTCATGAGAAGAACTACCCTGTTCATGATTTGGAGTTGGCTTCCATCGTTTATGCATTAAAGATTTGGAGGCATTATCTCTACGGTGTGTCTTGTGAGATATTTACGGATCATCGGAATCTCCGGCACTTGCAAAAGGATATAAATTTGAGGCAGCAGAGATGGTCAGGGCTGCTAAAGGACTATGATATTACCATTCTGTATCATCTCGGGAAGGCCAATGTGGTGGCCGATGCCTTGAGTAGAAAGGCGGTGAGTATGGGTAACCTTGCATTCATCCGTGTTGGTAAGAGACCTCTTGCAGTTAAAGTTCAGGCCTTGGCCAACCAGTTTGTGAGAATATATGTTTCAGAGCCCAGTCAGGTTCTAGCTTGTATAGTTTCTTGGTCTTCCTTATTTGATCGCTCAGAGAGCATCAATATGATGATCCCTATTTGCTTGTCCTTAAGGACACGGTTCAACATGATGATGCCAAGGATGTTACTATCGGGGAAGATGGGGTATTGAGGACGTAGGGCCAGATTTGTGTGCCTAATGTAGATGGGCTACGTGAGTTGATTCTTGAGGAGGCCTATAGTTCGCGGTATTTCATTCATCCGGGTGCTGCAAAGATATACCAGGATTTGTGACAGCATTATTGGTGGAGGATAATGAAGAAGGACATAATGGGGTTTGTAGCTCGGTGCCTAAACTATCGTAGGTGAAGTATGAGCGTCAAAGACCGGGTGGATTGCTTCAGAGGCTTGAGATTCCAGAGTGGAAATGGGAGAATATCACCATGTATTTTATAGTTGGGATCCCACGGACTTTGAGGAAGTTTGATGCTATTTGGGTGATTGTGGATCAGCTGACCAAGTCCACGCACTTCATTCCAGTTGGGACTACTTATTCTTCTGAGCGGTTGGCTGAGATTTACTTCCGCGAGATTGCCTTCACGGTGTTTCAATATCCATCATTTTCGATCAGGGCACACAGTTTACATCGCAGTTTTGGAGAGTCGTGCAGCGAGAGTTGGGCACCCAGGTTGAGTTGAGTACATCATTTCACCCTTAGACGGATGGACAGTCCGAGCGCACTATTTAGATATTGGAGGATATGCTACGCGCTTGTGTCATAGATTTTGGGGGTTCTTGGGATCAGTTTCTGTCGCTCACGGAGTTTGCCTACAATAACAGCTACTGGTCAAGTATTCATATGGCTCCGTATGAGGCTTTTTATGGGAGACAATATCGATCTTTGGTGGGTTGGTTTGAGCTGGGTGAGGCTAGGCTTTTGGGTATTAAATTGGTTCAGGATGCTTTAGACAAGGTTAGATTGATTCAGGATCGACTTCGCATGGTGCAGTCTAGGCAGAAGAGTTATGCCAATCGAAAAGTTTGTGATATTGCTTACATGGTTGGGGAGAAGGTACTTCTCAAGGTTTCACCCATGAAGGGTTTTATGAGGTTCGGAAAGAAGGGTAAGTTGAGCCCTCGGTATATTGGGCCGTTTGAGGTGTTTTAGAGTATTGGAGAGATGGCTTACAAGCTTGCCTTGCCACCTATTCTGTTAAGTGGCATCCAATATTTCATGTTTCTATGCTCTGGAAGTATGTTGGCGATCCGTCTCATGTTTTGGATTTCAGCATGTTTCAGTTGGGTGGTGATTTGACTTATGATGTGGAGCCAGTGGCTATTTTGGGTCGACAGGTTCGAAAGGTGAGGTCCAAGGATATAACTTCAGTGAAGGTATAGTGGAGAGTTCAGCCAGTTGAGGAGGCTACTTGGGAGACCGAACGTGAGAAGCGGAGCAAATATCCACACCTATTTGAGACTCCAGGTATGTTTCTATAGCCGTTCAAGGACGAACATTTGTTTAAGAGGGGGAGGATGTAATGACCCGGCCGGTCGTTTTGAGAGTTGTAGCCCCGTTTTCCCATTTACTGCTCATTTTGTGCTTTATATCTGCTATGTGACTTGACGGGATAGTCGGTTCGGGTCAGGAGAGGTTTCGGAATAAGTTGAGACATGTAGTCTCAATGTTGGAATCTTAAGTTAAAAAGGTTGACCGGATGTTAACTTATGTGTAAACGACTCCGAAATGGAGTTTTGATCGTTCCCTTAGCTCCGTTGGCTGATTTTGGACTTAGGAGTGTGTCCGGATTGTGATTTGGAAGTCCGTAGTTGAATTAGATATGAAATGGCGAAAGTTGGAAATTTGGAAGTTTGACCGAGAGTAGAATTTTTGGTTACCGGGCTTGGGATAGGGTTCCGGGAGTTGGAGTAGGTCCGTGGTGTCATTTGTGGTTTGTGTGCAAAGTTTGAGGTCAATCAGACGTGATTTGTTAGGTTTCGACATCGTTTGTAGAAGGTGAAATTCCTTAGTTTCATTAGGCTTGAATTGGGGTGCGATTCGTATTTTTGATGTGATTTGAGGGCTCGAATAAGTTTGTATTATGTTTTAGGACTTATTGGTATGTTTGGTGGAGGTCCTGGGGGCCTCGGGTGGAGTTCGGATAGGTGACAAATCAAATTTGGAGTTTGAAGGAATGCTGAAGCTCACCAGTTCTGGTGCAATCGCACCTGCAGAGTGGTGATCGCAGGTGCGAGCGGGGAAGCACAGATGCAATTTTGAGAGGAGTGTGTAGTGGTCGCAGGTGCGAGACAATTTTCTGCACCTGTGTGGCCGCTGATGCGGTGGATGGAGTGCAGGAGCAAAATTGGCTATGGGAGCCAGGTCTGCAGAAGCGGCAGTGTGGGTCGTAGAAGCAAATCTATTGGAGCAAAATTTTGGTCCGCTGGAGTGGAGCGGAGGAAAATGCATTGGCGGAAGAAGGGTCGCTTCTACGACACCGCAGAAGCGTGAAAGTTGCCGAAGTTGCGAGAAGGATTGGGCAGTGTATTAAAATGTGGGTTCCGTGGTTTTCTTCATTTTTAACATTTCAAGCTCGGGATTAGGCAATTTTTGAGAGGGATTTCAAAATAATTCTTGAGGTAAGTCACTTGTGGTTAAATTTATTCAATAATTATGCTTCCCCATTGATATTCCCACTTAGATTGCGTGGTTTTGAGGTGTAATTTTGGGAGTTGAGGCTAGGTATTTGGAGAGTTTAAATTGGGAATTTGGGGGTCGATTTGGTGTTAGATTTTGGTAAATTTGGCATGGTTGGACTCGTGGTTGAACGAGCTTCCGGATTTTGTGACTTTTATCGGATTTGGAGACGTGGGCTCAGGGGCCGGCTTTAGAGTGACTTTTTGAATTTTGATTAAAAACTTGGTATTTTCTTATGGAATTGATTCCTTTAGCTCGTGTTGATTGTATCGAATTGTTTATGGCTAGATTCGAGGCGCTCGGAGGCCGATTTGCGCGACATGGGCTTGCTAGCTTAGTGATTCTAGTTGCTTGAGGTAAGTATCATATTTAAACTCGGTTGAGGCACCCGTAGCCTGAATTGTTGTGATGGCCACGTGCTTTTCGGTGCGTCCATATGTGGGGATGATCCCATGTGCGGGCACCAGAGTTGTGTATTCATGCTTGGGTTGTGCTCGTGCTCCTATAAGCCTAGAAATGACTGTTAAGCTTCGAGCTTCAATATCTAACATGTGGTAACAATTTATGCGATCTAATTGAGCCATGATGAGTCTACTTAGAGGTTTAATCCCTAAACGAACTTAATAAATGCTTTCCATTGATGAAATTTTCGGATTGAGCTACGATAGCACACTTTGCACATGCCTACACTTTAGCATGTTATTTACACCAGTCTAGGGATAGGAGAATCTTATTTCATTCCTTATATACTTGTACAATTGCTTTATTGATTCTGTATGATATTTTGGACTGGGTCCTGTGGCTATGCCGGGCGGATTATGTTATTGGCACGTGAGTTGTTCATGCAACACGTGAGTTGTCCGTGCAGATCCACATATTGATATTATTGGCATGTGAGTTGTATGTGTAGCACGTGAGTTATCCGCGCGGATCCATATATTGATATCATTGACACGTGAGTTGTCCGTGTCGCACGTGAGTTGTCCGTGCAGTGTGTGGAAACTATATTTCCTTGATCATTTATCTGATTTAATTGTTTTCTTTCCCCTACATACCATAATACTGTTGAGCAGGGTAGTTGAGAACCAGTGCACATGCACACACGGATATTCGTGTCACGAAGCCTTATGAGCTAGCTTTAAATCTTATACTATGTTAATCAAAAAGGATAGAATTGTACTGATTTAACTAGTGACCTCAACAAATTAAGCTTCTCTTACCTTGCCTTATTTATTTGCGATACTTATTGAGTTGTTTGAAATCACACTTCACCCTACACTTCGTGTGCAGATCGAGGTGTTCCCAACCACGGTGGGTGTTGATTATCTAAACAGCTTGATCATTCAGAGATTTCGAGGTAGCTGCCCGACGTTCGCAGACCTTGACTTTCCCTCCATATCTTTCAGCTTTATGTATTTAGTTTTAATTTTTCATAGACAGTATTTTCAGACTTGTGGTGTAGACGCTCATGTACTCAGTGACACCCTGATTTTGGGAACTTCCGTATTGAGTTTTGACTTTCTATCCAGTTTGTGAGAGTTTAATTTATTTAAATCTGTGCTATTTCATTTTTCATTTAAAAGTGTTGGAAATATTTTTAGGTGTCGGCTTGTCTAGTATCATTTTAGGCTCCATCACGACCGGTTAGGTTTTGGGTCGTGACACCCTGCTTTCCGGTGACATAACTTTGTGTCACCGGAAAGTTGGTAGAAACATTCTTTTTGCGGGAATTTCTCTGATCCCCTCTGAAAAGATTCTGACGGTTGATTAGATGCACGTCTCTCCATATTTAATGCCTCGAACACATGTCATCCCACGATTCAACATAACCTTTGCTAGTTATCGAGGTAATTATGGCTATGTCAGCTAAACCTTTACTTATACGCATCAATCTCCTTCATTCATACCCCATAATTCTCCAAACTCTCTTCATTCAATTTGTACTATGTTCTTCAACCTTTCTTTAACTCTCTTCAAATGAGAAAAACTTTTCTTTCTTCCATAACATACAATGACTTCTTCTTCAAAAAATACCGGTTCCTCAAAGAACAAAAACAAAGCCGATGATGCAGCTCCTCCTACAGTGAGCACCATCATCCCTAGAAGTCTTGTCACAACTAAAGACTTCGAAGAGAAATTTCCTACTGTTAGCCCTCGTACATGGGCCGTTAGCAGATATCCTTCTTCCATCCGTCCTTTCAGCATTCCTGTTGTGAAGGAAGATTATCATTGCCAGGATTTAGACATTATTGCTCTTGATCTGGTAGAGCGAGTAACCTTACCTAAGAAGGGTTTTACGTACTTTATACTTATCCCTTCACTTTGGGAACATTTTCTCTGAGAGGAGAGCTTGACTCCGTTATTGCGGAGTTTTTCCTCCGCTAGCAAGAATATTTGCGTAGGTGAGTCCCTCCGTATGGAGGACAATTGCTTGCCTTCAGCGCCTGTATGAAGAAATGGGGGTTGAGCTATCCCTAGCTCATGTGATGAACCTTTAATCCCCAAGATCTTCTATGGGGGGGGGGGGATGATTAACTTCAACAAACAAAGGCACCAAGCACTGCTATCCAACATGGATGATGATAACGATTGTGGGTGTATGGAACTGTTTGTTTCAGTTTCCACCAGTAAAATCATCCCGGCCTCGGCTCCTTCCTTCCCGGAATAATGGAACCGCACTCGTAAGTATACAGTGTTCTTCTACTCTTGTTAAAGATCCTTTCCTCATCATTATTAACTTTTCTTCCTTTACTTGCCTCAACAACTCAGTGGGTTCCCCCTAGGGTCAAGGGCTTGAACCAATGGGTTCAAATATTTTTAGACGTTACTACGCCCGAAACCTGCTCATGGAAAGAGCTATCCCTGAAATATGGGTAGAAGGCCAACACTCATGGTACATTTAACTCATCATGTCCTTACCTTTTCTTATGAGAAACGTATCTGATTCTTCTCTCATGTTGAATATAGGTCTACCCTAGGGCTCAGTTGTCATCCCTAAGGAGGAGATTGCGGTGAGGCTGCTGCAGAAAGCTTTTTCATAGATAAGCATCTCCGGGCCTGCTTCTGGTGCAAGTGCTTATTCTCGGAGTCCCTCGCCGGAGAACAAGCAACCAAAAAGAAGGCGTTCCTTCGCAGCCGGGGGAAAGAATAAGAGGGCGAAGAATACTGCCCCCGAGTCGTCTCCGGAAGCCATGGTGATGAGCCCTCTGCCCGGGCCGGTCATAGATATTGTGATGATTGATGATGATGGAGAAGCTAGGGAGGATGGATCTTCCCTACATAGAAGACGACGACCTTTCTCAACTCAACATACCGCTCAATCTATTGAGTTAGTTATACTAACCGAGGACGATGTCTTAGCACTCTGGGGGAAGTATGAAATGGTGGAAAATGCCAACTACCGCTTCCGGATCCTAGTCACTGCACCCGATATTGTGGGGCTGAGTACCGGGTGCCTACCATCTTTGGTTTTTGAGCAACCAGCAACCAACACTGCGTTTGTCGTAGGTGCTTCTCACCCTTCAACACCATCAGCTTCATCTCCATCTTCACCAACTCTTCCACCAGCAACTACTACGTCATCTATATGTTCACCAACTCTTCCACCAACAACTACTACATCATCTTCACCGGCCGCATCTATCTGAGAAGAGGGTGTTCTTCTCCCCCAGTCCCCAGGTAATGGGAATTTAGGGCAAAATTATGCTGCCCCCTCAGAAGATCCGCAAAGGAGGAAGAGCGTTACTCTCTCGGTCTCCACCGGATGCAATTTGTTATCCCGGTCGGTGGAACTTGCTAACTATGTGAAGCCTTTGGCTTCAGAAAAAGATTGGGAAAAGATACAGGCTCTCTCGGGAGAGTGCTTGTTGAACAATGCCATGCACACCGCCGTAGCGGTACATTCTTCACTTCTTTTGTCATTTCTTCTTTCTTTGACAGAAAATATCCTAAGTTTGCCTTTCTTGTTTTTAGGCCAATTTCCTTACTTCCGAGGGCCTCCAGAGGTTGATTCGGGAAAAAGAAGAACTTACCTCCGCATAGGATCAACTTTTGGCCGAGCGGGAGCAAACTACTGCTCGCCTATCAGAATTGGAAGCTAAAGCTGCTGAGGTCGTTGTATTGGAGACTTGTTTGTAGCAAAGTGAGCAAGAAGAGGAAACCCTTAGCCAAGAGATTGGCCCGCTGAGCATTCAATTTGATGAGGCCAAGGCCAAATGGACTGAAGTCTATAGTACCGTTCTTGCTGGTATCGATCGTGAGGCTGCCTCCGCTGAGAGATTGACCAACCTAGAGGCAGTCTTGAACTCCAAAACTGAAGATCTTGCTGCTGTGGGGGTGAAATATATCTAATTGGAGGAGAAGTACAAGAATACCATTGAGCATAATAGAATTTTCAGCCCTATTGTCCGCAAACTCGATGTTAGCCTCAAGTCCATTAGATCCGTGTGGGAAAATCTCTTTGCCAAGGTTAACCAACTTAAAGAAGAACTCAAGCGCCGAACGGCTTCCCTTGTTGTTGAAAAAACGTATGTTATATACATTATAAGGGGAAAAACCTTGGAAGAGGCTAAAGTAGGTATCATTGACTTTGATGCCAAAATCGCTAAAGCCCGTGAGCTAGAGTAAGTTGCTAAAAGGGGTCTCCCAACCGGGCCTGATGCTTTTGGTTCTTCTGGTTCCGGTTCCGAAACCTCGAGAACTGGAGAGTAAATGGAAGGCAAAGATGTTGAAGGGAAAACTGATGAGGGCCAAGACGTTGAAGGGAAAACTGATGAGGGCTAAGATGTTAAGCCATCAACGGATCTACCCACTTCGCCTGGGGGTGCAGACACTTCTCTTCCTCCGGGTTCCGTAAATGCAACAATTTAGCTTTTCCTTTATTTTCCCAACTTTTGTATCCATGCCGTTTCAGCACGCTTATTGTGAATAAGAACATCTTTTGCTCAAGTATTGCATGAGTATTTTTTCATTTGAATATTTATGCAAGTTTTAATCTTTGCATTCTTATTTGCTTAAGTGTTTTGCGCAAGTTTTACTGTTTGCGTCTGATTATGTAAGGCCTTGGGTGTATTTTCCCAAAAGCATTTGGATTTTGGGCACAAGTTCTTCCGAAATCAACCCTTTATCATCAGGGTTTTCATAAGAGAGGGCCCTCTTATGCTTACGGTACTCTTGAAGAGGACGTCTCCTGTTCATTACGGCACTAGCATTTGAAGTACTTATTTAACTGTTATATGATAAAATCAATTCATCGTTCAGACAAGAAACAAGATAGAAATAAAAGGACTTTACTTTATTCCTTCCATTTTCAAAAAGCACATAAGCATTCGTTATGCTAAATAGAAATTACCATTTCTTGTGGCTATGTTATATAACTTGTTTCTACGGGTTGGCTGAGCAGTCCCCGGTCCTGATGACTGTAAGGCCCCGTAAACTTGTTCCTAAAAACCCGGATTCCATGATGCCGAAGTATGTGTAGAGGTTAATAGTAGTAGGGGCACAACACATCCATCCAGTTCTGCAGCTGCTATATCTTTAACACCCCCTCCAGCTCGAGGTACTCCGGCACTAGCAGGGCGTGGTATAGCTAGGGGTGGTGAGCAGAGTTCAGGAGGACCTAACCGCTTCTATGCTATGAGTGTTTTCCAGAGTGCAGAGGCTTCTCCAGATATTGTCACAGGTATATTGACTATCCAAACTCATAATGTATATGCTCTTATTGATCCCGGTTCCACCTTGTCCTATGTTACTAATAAGTAGGGATTTTAACCTATTATTTGCTCTATTTGACTTGTGTTTTAGGCAAAATATGCTTGAAGGTATTCCTGAAAACTAATGAAATATGCTTGCTTGCAGGAATTATTCAAAATGAGCCAAAGGAATCAAAATCAATTCACAAAGGAGTCAAAAGTTGAATAAAAACCAAGACTGGGCAAAGAGGTCTGAAGCGCGGACCGCACAAATAATGTGATTTTGGGCCAAGTGATGAGCGCGGACCGCACCAGAAATGTGCGGTCGTGAAAGTCCCTGTGCGGACGCAATTGAAATTACACGGTCCGCGATAACTGAGATTCAGAGAGCTTACAATTTGAGCAAAAGAGAGAAATACGGACCGCACCAGAATTATGCGGCCACGGAAGTCCCTTGTGCGGCCGCGATCAAAATTATGCGGTCCACAAGATGAAGAATCAGACTCAAGAACGTGGACCGCATCACTTTTATGCGGCAGCATAATATGGAGCGCGACCGCTCTTAGAATTACGCGGTCTGCGAAAGTTCAGCTCAACCCAGATCCAAAAGAGAAGAACGCGGCCCACATTAGAATTATGCGGCCGCAAAAGCAAGAGTGCGTCCGCACTCAGAATTACGCGGCCGCACAACTTCCGGAGGGGTATTTTTTTCAGATATTTTAAGTTTAGTATAAATAGAACTTTTTATCATTTTTAGGGTATGTCAGGTTATGTTATGTTTTGTATGAGCACCTGTGACGGCTGGTTTTACTGTTTTCGAAAAATATTTGTACTAGATCCACTTCTTAACATTAGATTTTTATTCCATAAATTAATATTATGGATTTTATCTTCATTTCATCTTTAATTCCTGGTATTTCCATGAGTAGCTAAACCCATAGCTAGGGTTGTGACCCAACCCTTGTGTGGGTATTTAATGGGTATTTGATCTTAGAGCTTGAATGTGAATGGGTTAGTGATATTTAGCCTAGTTCTTTCTAGAACACAAGAATTAATGGTTGCAAACATTGATTCATGCCTTTATGACTTAGTTTCTACTTGAGAAAGAAGGACTAAGTTTAGGAAAACTAGGCTTAACAAGGAATTGGGGTGAACTCAAAAAATTGATAGCCCCTATTAAAGGGTTAAACCTAGAGATAGTAATACCCAACTTGAGCTAATATCACTTGATTTGCATGAATACCCATTTGGACTTGAAAAAGCCAAATTGGGCAAAATCACTCAAACTATCGAGAGGTATAGAGTGAGTACCCGGGTGTGATAGCTATATTACAATCCCAACTAATCAAGCTTGCCCCAGATTTTGCTACCCGTTAGATATCCACCTAGGTAGAAGTCACTACCCTAGTCTCTTTAAACATTTGAAAAACAACAACAAAAACATTGTCCTTAGTTTCAATTATTGCAATCTTTAGAGTAAAGTTAGAAGTAGAAAAACCAATCAAGTTTGTGGAAGTGCAATTAAAGCCAAAACTTGCTATTAACTTAGATATACACCTAATCTCATATTCTAACTCCCTGTGGATTCGATCCCGACCTTTGTTGGGTTTATTATTGCATCGACCGCCTCACTACTAAATTGTGGTGTAGGTTTGGAAGAGATCAATTTTTGGCGTCGTTGTCGTGGAGTTAAACAGATTTAGCTATATATCTAGGTATTTGTATGTTTGTCTTTATTTCCTTTCGAGTCACTAATTTTGTTTGTGAATTTCTTTTAGGTACAAAATGTCCCTTAACAACGAGCCCCTCAAAAATTTACCATTGGTTGAGGAGGTAGATGACGATCAAGTGGATGAGGTTCATCACGAGCCTCAAGTAAATAGGCGAGGTCAACCGCCTCCACCAAGAGCAGCGCACCGGGTGTTGCCGAATGAGGCCTATGCAAGTGCAATAGTCCCGCCCCGGATTAGGGCGGGCAACTTCCAAATGACCAACATGATGCTTACACTGCTTGAGCAGCGGGGTTTCTTCACCGGAGTTCCACACCAAAATGCCTACAAACATCTTAAGGTTTTCGTCGATACTTATTGGGGGAGCAAGCAAACAATTGTCACCGAGGATGCACTGCGGTTAAGGTTGTTTCCCTTTTCTCTACGGGGAAAGGCTTTGGATTGGATAGAGAGATTGCTCAATCATTCCATCCACACTATGTATGAGTTGGACGAGAAGTTCATTGCCAAATTCTTCTCTCCAGAGCACATGGCTACACTAAGGGATGAAATTTTAGCTTTCAAACAAGAGCCCATTGAGCCATTGTACGGGATTTGGGAAAGATATCGCACCATGGTCAAAGAATGCCCGAACAATGATATGACCGAGGCCATGATCCAACAGACCTTCTACAGATGGATCAACAGAACAAATCAGCGTGTGGTAAATCAACTCGCTAGGGGTAACTTCATGAACACGCCTTATTCTGAAGCTCGGGAAATCTTTGATGAGATGGCGGACACCTCTTCGGCGTGGAAAAGTAGAGCCAATGTTCCTCAGGGTGGCCCAAATATTATTCACCTACACATGGAGCTACATGATCATGGGCAAGCTATTGCGGAGTTGACAACCACCATGAACCAATTGGCTAAGGCTCGGCTTCAATAGGTTCAAGGGTCGAAACATGTGAATGTTATAGAAGGGGTGAACATGATGGTAAACAAGAGATGACAACGAGGTCAACAAGTACAAAACCATCCAGAACAATTTGGGCAAAGTAATAGTGGGTATAATCAAGATGATTCATATGATGAGCAAGATGAAGAGGTTCAATATGTCAACAATTATAAGGGTCAAAGAAGCTATGCTCCAAATCAACAACAATGGAGATCCCAAGGAAACCAGGGAAACTGGAATAACCAAGGCCACCAAGGAAATTGGAGTGGTGGCAACAACAATAATCAAAGCAATTGGGGTAATCAAGGCAATTGGGGAGGAAATAATCAAGGTAATTGGGGTGGCAACAATCAAAGCAATTGGGGGAACAACAATAATCAAGGGGGTTGGAACAATAGCAATCAAGAAAATCGGGGGTCGGGTTTTCAGAGGCCCCCGATGTATCAACAACCAAACAACCCGCCTCTATATCCGTCGCAAGGTCCTAGTTTTCCAATAGTGAAATGGGACAGACTGAAAACATGTTTAAGAAAATGATGGAGAAAAACGCCGACTCTGATGCCCAATTAGCCTCCCACAATACTTCCATCCGCAACTTGGAGGTGCAACTTGGCCAAATTTCTCAAGCTTTAAATACTCGCCCAAATGGAGCACTACCTAGTGATACGATGGTGAACCCGAAAGGTGGGAATACGGGGCATGCAATGGCCGTGCCAACAAGAAGTGGGAGAGGTTGAGTTGCTAGTACCTTAAACCAAAGAAGACATGTGGGTGATGATGTGTTGGTGCAAGATTATGGTGAGCCAAGCAATGATGTCCAAGCTAATGAAGAAGCTAGGATTGATATTGATGAAAATATGGAGGAGACGCAAGAAGAAGTGAACCCGTCTAGGGAGCACGTGACTGGCATGCCGGAACCGGTACTGCCAAAGGCTTATGTACCAATGCCAAGGCCTCCTCCTCCATACCCTATAAGACTTGCAAAGCAAAACAATGAGAATCAATTCAAGAAATTCATTGATATGATGAAAAGTTTGTCCATAAATGTGCCGTTAGTTGAAGCCTTAGAACAAATGCAGGGATACACCAAGTTCATGAAGGATTTGGTAACAAATAAGAGATCATTGAACTGTGAAATGATCAAAATGACACACCAAGTGAGTGCTATGGTGCACTCCATGGCTCCAAAGTTGGAAGACCCTAGTGCTTTCACAATCCCGTGCACTATTGGGAGTGCCGATTTCGCCAAAGCTTTATGTGATTTGGGGGAAAGCATTAACTTGATGCCCTATTCTGTGTTCAAAACATTGGGGATTGGGAAACCAAGACCCATATCTATGAGGTTGCAAATGGCAGATCGGACAATGAAAAGGCCATTGGGTATAATTGATAATGTGCTAGTTAGGGTCGACAAGTTCATCCTTCCCGCAAATTTTGTGATACTTGACTGTGAGGTTGACTACGAGATGCCAATCATTATGGGGAGACCTTTCCTTGCTACAGGGAAGGCCTTAGTTGATGTGGAAGCTGGAGAGCTCACCTTCCGGGTGGGCGATGAAAAAGTGGTGTTCCATGTTTGTAAATCAATGAGGTAGCCAAATAGCAACGAAGTGTGTTCGTTCATGGATCTTGTGACCGAAGTAATTGTTGATGACACAAGTGTTATGATAAATGTGGAAGACACCTTGGAAATTATGTTGCTGAATCATGATGGGGATGATAAAGAAGGCTTTGTAGAATGTGTCAATGCTTTGCAAGGAATGGGATCATATACTTATAAGCCCCAGAAACTTTGCATGGATCTCGAAAACCGGAAGACTCCACCAACAAAGCCTTCAATCGAGGAGCCTCCCACTTTGGAGTTAAAGCATTTGCCTTCACACATCAGGTATGAGTTTCTAGGCCCTTGTTCCACTTTACCTGTTATTCTTTCCTCGTGCTTAACTAAAGTGTAGGTAGATGCCACCCTTGAAGTGCTTCAAAGGAGGAAGAAAGCAATATGTTGGACATTGGAGGATATTCAGGGTATAAGCCCCGCCTTTTGCATGCACAAAATCATTTTGGAGGAGGATGCCAAACCCTCCGTGGAACATCAAAGACGATTGAATGAGGCCATGCAAGAGGTAGTAAAGAAAGAGATCATCAAGTGGTTGGATGCCGGGGTGGTTTACCCCATTTCCGATAGTTCGTGGACCTCGCCAGTGCAATGTGTCCCAAAGAAAAGGGGCATGACTATGATCACAAATGATAAAAATGAATTGATCCCCACAAGAACTATCACCGGGTGGAGAGTGTGTATGGATTATATAAATCTCAACAAAGTTACGCGGAAATACCATTTTCCACTTTCATTTCTTGATCAAATGTTGGATAGGTTAGCCGGAGGTGCTTATTATTGCTTCTTGGATGGATATTCCGGATATAACCAGATTCTTATTGCACCTGAAGACCAAGAGAATACCACCTTCACTTGTCCATATGACACTTTCGCATTCTCGCGGATGCCATTCGGGTTATGCAATGCACCGATAACTTTTCAGCGGTGCGTGATGTCCATCTTCACCGATATGGTGGAGGACTTTCTTGAGATTTTCATGGATGGTTTCTCTTTCGTGGGGGATTCCTTTGAAGAGTTCTTGGATAACTTGAATAAGGTATTGGCACGTAGTGAAGAAACTAACTTGGTGCTGAATTGGGAGAAGTGTCACTTTATGGTCAAGGAGGGCATTGTCCTTGGTCATATGATTTCCAAGAATGGTATTGAGGTTGATAAAGTAAAAATTGAAGTGATATCCAAACTCCCTCCACTACTTCCGTAAAGAGAGTGAGAAGCTTCCTAGGTCATTCAGGGTTTTACCGCCGATTCATCAATGACTTTTCTAAGGTGGTAAACCCCTTGTGCAAGCTCTTGGAGAAAGATGTCAAGTTCCTTTTCAATGAAGATTGTATGAAGGCATTTGAACTACTCAAGTATAAGTTGACTACCACTCCTATTATCATCGCGCCAAATTGGAGCTTACCATTTGAGCTCATGTGTGATGCAAGCAATGTAACAATTGGTGCGGTATTGGGGCAACGAATTAATAAGATCTTTCATCCGGTATACTATGCTAGAAAGACCATGAATGAGGCTCAAGTCAACTATACGGTGATCGAGAAAGATTTCCTAGACATTATCTTTGCTATGGAGAAGTTTCGCCCGTACCTAATGGGTACAAAGGTAACTGTTCACACCGACCATGCGGCACTTTATTATTTGATGAGAAAGAAAGACTCTAAGTCAAGGTTGATGCGGTGGGTGCTTCTATTGCAAGAGTTTAATCTAGAGATTAAAGACCGAAAGGGTAGTGAGAATCAAGTGACGGACCACTTGTCCCGATTGGAGGAGGAGGGGAGGCCAAATGATGGCCTTGAGATCAATGATTCATTTCCTGACGAACAACTCCTTTCCATTTCTATGATTGGGATGCCATGGTTTGCCGATGTGGCCAACTATCTTGTGAGTGGCATTATTCCGAATGAGTTCTCCTCAAACCAAAGGAAGAAGCTCAAACGGGACTGCCTGGACTACTATTGGGATGAGCCATATCTCTTCAAAAGTTGTACTGATGGTGTTATCCGAAGATGTGTACCTGAAGAACAACAACTGGGTGTTCTTGAAGCCTGCCACTCTTCTCCCTATGGTGGTCACCATGGTGGGGCGAGAACTGCTACAAAGGTCCTAAGCTGTGGATTCTATTGGCCTAGCTTGTACAAAGATGCTAGCGAGCTCGTTAAGCATTGTGATGAATGTCAAAGGGCCGGTGGGATCTCCAAGAAAATTGAGATGCCTCTCACCACCATTCTAGAGATTGATATTTTTGATGTTTGGGGCATTGATTTTATGGGTCCGTTTGTGAGCTCATGTGGGAACACCTATATATTGGTAGCTGTGGATTACGTGTCCAAATGGGTTGAAGCCGTGGCTTTGCCCAACAATGAAGCTCGGAGTGTGTTAGCATTCTTGAAGAAGAATATATTCACAAGGTTTGGTATTCCAAGGGCCATCATTAGTGATGGGGGTTCACATTTTTGTAACAAAGCCTTTGACACTTTACTCTTCAAGTATGGTGTCACTCATAAGGTGTCAACCCCCTATCACCCCCAGACAAGTGGACAGGTTGAAGTCTCTAACAAGGAGATAAAGAGTATTCTATCCAAGACTGTCAATGCAAATCAGATTGATTGGTCAAGGAAACTTGACGATGCTCTTTGGGCCTATAGAACAACTTACAAGACTCCAATTGGTACGTCTCTGTATCGGTTGGTGTTTGGGAAAGCATGTCACATTCCGGTGGAATTAGAGCATAAAGCCATGTGGGCGTTGAAGAAATTGAACCTTGAGTGGGATGTAGCTGCCAATCTTCGGGTGGAGCAATTGAATGAACTTGATGAGTTCCGGTTCCATGCTTACTCCAGTTCGTCCTTGTATAAGGACAAGATGAATTACCTACATGATAAGTATATCCGAAACAAAGAAGTCAAAGAAGGTGACCTTGTTATTTTATTCAACTCTCGGTTACGGATATTTTCGGGAAAGCTTAAGTCAAAGTGGAGTGGTCCTTTTGAAGTGGTACATGTGACTCCTTTTGGTGCTCTTGATTTGAAGAATAAGAATGGTGAGATCTTTAGAGTCAATGGGCACTGGGTGAAGCACTACCTTGGTAAGGTTGATGATGGCCACGTTGTGGCATTGCTCCATTTCAATTGAATGATGGTAACATGAGTCGTTCCGCGACGTTAAATCGGGCGCTTCTTGGGAGGCAACCCATATGTTTTTCTTTCTTTTGATTTTCTTGTTAGATAAGGCATTGTTTTGGACTAACTGGTTGTGAAGTGTATGCAGGAATTGGGTGTGCAGTGTAGAAAATTGACAAGACAAAAATTGGCTAAGTGGTGAAATTGTGCGGACCGCACCAGAATTATGCGGCCGCACAATTTTGTGTGCGGTCACACAACTGAAAGATGGAAAATGCCAACTCTCTGAAGTTTGGCCTAACAAAATCCCTTAAGGATTCGTGGCCGCGATCACAATTTCGCGGACCGCACATATTGCGTGGCCACAGCCAGTTTTATGCGGATCGCGCTACTGAATCCGCTGCTGAGTTAGAAAAGGTAAAGAGTGCGGACCGCACCAAAATTATGCGGCCGCACTCAGGTAAGTCGGTGGGCCAACATGGTCGAGTATAAATAGGACTTTTTGAGACTATTCACACTTTACACACTCTGACCTCTCAAACTAGACTAAAGCAGTGCACTCTTTCTTGTTTTCAATCTCATACCATATTCATCAATTGTTGATTTCCTACTACATTTCATTACTGGTATGTTAATTTCAATGAATTAATTTCATCCTTTTCTTTTCTTTTCTATTTGTTGTAGTTTTCTTTTCATCTAGGGTTAAATTCATTCCAAAAATGTCGAATTGATGCTTAATTCTTGTTTAGAAGCATGTGGGTAGTGTTTGAATGCATAATGGGGTCTGGGGTTAGTAGCCTTTATTCTTTAAATGCCACAAATCATGGCTAATTAGTGAAAACCCTAGTATTAATCGTACTTCAGTGCCGCTCTGATTTGAATTTCATGGCCGCACACATTTTTGTGCGGTCTGCGCTAGGGTATGCGGATGCATACAATATTGTGCGGTCCATGATACCCTAGGTTGAAGTTACTTGTCATTGCTAAGTTTGTGCGACCGCACTCAATTTTGTGCGGTCCGCGGTTGGTTTTTGCGGACGCACTCAATTTTGTGTGGTAAACTTCAGAGAACCAGTAGTCTAAACCTGGGATCTCCGCAACCGCACTCAATTTTGTGCGGTCCGCAATAGGTATTACGTGGCCGCACTCATTTTTGTGCTGTTCGCACTGCCTTGCTCTGAGAAGCAGTGTCTTTTTTTCAACTGTAATTCAATAACACATGTTGAACCCCAATTCTAACTGACTTTCACTACTTGTGTGTTGCAGACAATGGTGTGTTCTCGTGGTCGAAGTGATACTTCCAAAGGGAAGGCAGAATCCTCCCGAGGCCGGGGTAGAGGAAAACCTAACATGCCACTATCAGTCCAGAAAGTCTTGGGCAAAAAGACTACTCTCAATAGACCACCTCCTGAATCCTCAGACACTAGTGAATACCTCCCATCCAGGGAAACTTGTGAGGGGGATTCTGTACAACCAAAACCGAGGGCACAATCACAATAATTCCACGATAGACTCCGTCTAGTCGATGAACCTACCTCCTCCTCTAGTTCTTAAGATGGCTCAGAGGGAGGTAGTCAGGCATCTGAACCATCTTCCCCACCTGCTACAACACCTACCACAACAGCTACCCCAATCAATTTAGATGACGATGATGAGGTCCCGGATGACGGGAGAGTGGGTGACACAATTATGGGAGGCCTGGATAGATCAAGGAAGCCGGAGGTGGGGGCAGATAGATTTGTAAGTGAGAAGGCGTATGCAAAGTTTCAGGAATGGTGGCCCCAAAGGTCGCTCACTCTTGAGCAACAATTCATAACCAAAGACCTAAGCCAACACAATCCGAATGTCCTAAAGCAATTTACGAAGAGAAAAATATGGAAATGGTTCACCTACCAGATGCATGACGCAAATGAATACCTTGTCAAGGATTTTTATGCCAGTGTTGCCCACAACAAAAAGGGTACAAAGGTGACGAAGGTCCGAAACTTGAAAATCCGGTTTGATAGCCACACACTGAACATATATGTAGTGTTTGAGGATGTCGAGGCAGTGCAATACCTGGAGAAGCTAGCCTCGGATGATGCAGTTCGCCCATGGCTAGCTGAGATATTTGCTATTCCGGGGACAACACTTGCATGGCTCATAGCAGGAGTTCAAATTGTCAGAGCCACCCTTAACTTGCAAAAGGGTGGGCAACATTCGTGTGCAGCCGTCTTGACCCGTGCCAGCATGAGAATGTCCTTCCACTCCGCTGGGCAGTATTGGTAGCTTCCATCATGGCAGGCTATCCTATTAATGTAGTAAACTTGATATCCTACAACATCTCGAATGTAGTCCAGAAAGAAGAAAGGCCGTATCCCTACCCCAACTTCCTCACAGAGTATTTCCAAGACCAAGGGGTAGAGCTGAGACATTTTGATGTGGAGGTGAAGGCTAAAAAGCCTTTCTAATAGTACCACCTCCAGGGAGCGGACAACCCTAAATTCAACGGTAAATCCACTACCTCCACTGGCCAGTCTAAAGAGCTAGGGGTAGTGGCCAACAGGTCAGTTGTCGAGCCTTCCACAATAGCCGGTATTTCTGCCGGAGCAGCTGCCATGCCTCCTCCTTCCTCCATACCTTCCCTCTCAGTGCCACTATCAGTTCCCACATCTTCTACCTACCCTCAGACTGCACTGCGGGTTTCACAGACACTATCCGGTCTCAACAACTGGATGCAGGCAGCTACCACAAAGCTGACTGCCATATCCAGTGCAGTGGCAACACAGTCTTCAGCCCCATCAGAGCTTCAGGTAATCCATCAGTGGAGGACTCTTTAAAGAAGATTCTGGACAACCAGAAGAAGATTCTGGATGACCAGAAGAAGATCCGGGAGACTCTTGATTCACATGGGAGGATTATCAAGGATTTGGGGAAGCAAGTGAAGAAGATGCGTAAGATTCAGGCATCTAAGGAGTTGATGGAGAAGTTGAGCAAAGAGGTTGAGAAGATTGCTTCTGCTGGTGATATTCCACTAGACCTGCTCATGGAGGAGACAGTCCCAGCAGTACCCGAGGCATCAGATGCAGCAGCCGGCCAGTCTGAGGAGCCGGATACCACTGCACACACTGCTGCGGAGCTGATTCAGATGCTCAGCAACCCCGTAGTCCCCCGTTCAGAGGATGTGGAGATCCAGTTAGAGGATACAGAGGGTGCTGAGGACCTGATGCAGACAGAGACTATATACAGAGTTTTCTTTACTCTCTACCCTTTTTTTCTGCTCTTATTTGTTATGAGCATTAAGGACAATGCTATTTTTCATTTGGGGTGGGGGGTGGTGGTGGTGGTGGTGGTCCATTTTGATTTGATGACATTTGGTATGTCATAACCGTTATACTATTTTTCTATATCTTTATTTTTATCGTTATTGATCTTTATTTTCGGAGTTGGTATGTATATATTCTTGCCATTCGACGTATATATTCATTCCCAGTATGTATATATTCGCTTTACTTTAGTTTGTACATATTCAGTCTACTTTCCGTAGTTTACTTAATAACTACTTTCGTTGTTTTTCCTTAGTAGCATAGCTTCTTATTTACTTTAGTAGTTTCTTTTTAAGTTGGTAGCTTCTTTTTACGTTTTGTGTGAACAATAAGCCTTTGGTTTTCTTAATGTCATGGTTCTTTCCAAAGGTGGATGTTGTGTGAACCGGGTGGCACTTCCCAATGATGGATGGCGTGACAACCTTCTTAAGAGATTGAGTCCGTTTTCTTTATGTTTTTGTATATATAGTAGTAATGAATAAAAGTGTCTCAAGCAGGCTTCACTTGGTATTAACACATTTACCTTCGACCTTATGGTTAGAAACATGTTGATTGGCAAAGAATAACTCTACCTGTGACCTTTAGACTCTTGTGTTGACTAAAACAATCATAGAGTGATTTCTTTGAGCCATTTGTGATTTTCAATATTAGCTAGGGTTGTTGTGGGCCCTCGACTCTATTCTCTTTAACAATCCAACAGCTTGAGAGGTGAGGTATTGAATTGCAAGTCTAAGTTCCGTGCCAATAAGTCTATAACTTTCCCCGAATGTTTGTCTAGGCGAAATTCTAAGTGTAGCTCGACTTTAGAAATGATTGTAGGCTCTCCTTGATCCAATTTGAAACTTGAAAGCTTCCGTAGCCTACCAATTAGATATCCCTAGTCAACCCCTTTGAGCCGAAGCCTTTTTTCATTCAATAGCCATATTACAAGCCTTTATCCGTTTTATAATGACCCTCTCTTGGCACCCGTTCTTTCCTTAGCATTCTTGATACAATTAGCAAAAGCATAAGTTTGGGGGAGAGACGAGGGATGTGAAAGTGATAAAAGGTACAAAGAACAAAAAAAAGAGTGACATGGAAAAGGAAGAAAAGCCAAAAAGAAATATGCCAAAAGTGAATAAAGTAGAAAGTTGAAGGGATTCAAAGAAAGCAAGGATGAAAAGCACGGAGTGATTAGAAAAGGAGAAAAATGATTGTCATGAGCAAGAAAGAGTGACATTACGTCTCTCTAGTTCTCCTAAGGAAGAAGAAAATGACTCAAAGAGTCAAGAAAGTATGAGCCAAAAAGAGGAAATGGAGTGCCTAAGGAAAGATAAACCATCATATGCCAATAAGTCCTACCTTGATCCAAAATCCTTCATTACGTTCCCGCAAAAGACCTATATGATTTCAAGTTGAGTGATCTTACATTAATGGTGATTTACATAAGGGGCAAGCTTATGGTACTTAGAGCAGGACTTGTGACATTCTTTTGAGAGAGATGAGCGCACTTCTTCACAATCCTTGTTTTGAGTGTTACATTCTAAAGTGAGATTTGCTCATGGAGAGTAGAGGAGGAGGAGTTTGGGTTCCACAATGACCTACGTGATAGAGCGAGCTTCCTTGGTGAATTAAGTCAACTCTTGATGCTCTAGTGTCACATTAGAACTATGGTACTCAAAAGGTCAAAACATGGTGTTGTTGATAAATCATTTGTGTTGAGGGTAATTGTTAGTCCTAATTGATGCATGATCGATTCACCTTAGGTCAGCTGAAATAACTTTTTTTCTAGTGGAGGTGGAAATTACCTTTGCTTGAGGACAAGCAAAAGCTTAAGTTTGGGGGAGTTGATAAGTAGGGATTCTAACCTATTATTTGATCTCTTTTACTTGTGTTTTAGGCCAAAAATGCTTGAAGGTATTCCCAGAAACTAATGTAATATGCTTGCTTGCAGGAATTGTTCAAAATGAGCCAAAGGAATCAAAATCAACTCATAAAGGAGTCAAAAGTTGAACAAAAACCAAGGTTGGGCAAAGAGGTCTGAGCACGGACCGTACAAATAATGTGCGGCCGCGTAAGCTATGACGCGACCGCGATCAAAATTATGCGGTCCACAAGAGGGAGATCCATAGAGTGTAATTTTGTGCCAAGTGAGGAGCGGGTACCGCACCAGAAATGTGTGGCCGCGAAAGTCCCTATGCAGCCGCAATTGAAATTATGCGGTCCGCGATGACTGAGATTCAGAGAGCTGACAATTTGAGCAAAAGAGAGAAGTGCAGATTGCATTAGAATTGTGTGGCCGCAGAAGTCCCTTGTGCGGACGCGATCGAAATTATGCGGTCCGCAAGATGAAAAATCAGACTCAAGAATGCGGACCGCATCACTTTTATTCGGCCACATAATCTGGAGAGTGGCCGCTCTTAGAATTACGTGGTCCGCGAAAGTTCAGCTCAACCCAGATCCAAAAGAGAAGAACGCGACCCGCATCAGAATTATGCGGCCGCAAAAGCAAGAGTGCGGCCGCACTTAGAATTACGCAGCCGCACAACTTCTGGAGGGGCATTTTTGTCAGATATTTTCAGCTTAGTATAAATAGAATTTTTTGTCATTTTTAGGGTATGTCAGGTTATGTTATGTTTTGTATGAGCACCTGTGACGGCTGATTTTACTGTTTTCGAAAAATATTTGTACTAGATTCACTTCTTAACATTAGATTTTTATTCCATAAATTAATATTATGAATTTTATCTTCATTTCATCTTTAATTCCTGTTATTTCCATGAGTAACTAAACCCATAGCTAGGGTTGTGATCCAACCCTAGTGTGAGTATTTAATGGGTATTTGATCTTAGGGCTTGAATGTGAATTGGTTAGTGATATTTAGCCTAGTTCTTACTAGAACTCAAGAATTAATGGTTGCAAACATTGATTCATGCCTTTATGACTTAGTTTCTACTTGAGAAAGAGGGACTAAGTCTAGGAAAACTAGGTTTAACAAGGAATTGGGGTGAACTCAAGAAATTGATAGCCCCAATTAAAGGGTTAAACCTAGAGATAGTAATACCCAACTTGAGCTAATATCACTTGATTTTCATGAATACCCATTTGGACTTGAAAAAGCCAAATTGGGCAAAATCACTCAAACTACCGAGAGGTATAGAGTGAGTACCCGGGTGTGATAGCTATATTACAATCCCAACTAATCAAGCTTGCCCCAGATTTTGCTACCCGTTAGATATCCACCTAGGTAGAAGTCACTACCCTAGTCTCTTTAAACATTTGAAAAACAACAACAAAAACATTGTCCTTAGTTTCAATTATTGCAATCTTTAGAGTAAAGTTAGAAGTAGAAATACCAATCAAGTTTGTGAAAGTGCAATTAAAGCCAAAACTTGCTATTAATTTAGATATACACCTAATCCCATATTCTAACTCCCTAGGGATTCGATCCCGACCTTTGTTGGATTTATTATTGCATCGACCGCCTCGCTACTCAATTGTTGTGTGGGTTTGGCACAGATCAGTTACCCCTTATGTTGCTATGGAATTTGGGATAGAACCAAAATAACTTCATGAGCCGTTCTCTATATCTACTCTGGTTGGCGAGTCTATTGTGGCCACACGAGTTTATAGGGGTTGTATTGTCACGGTACATAGTTGGGACACTGTGGCCGATCTCATTGAATTGTGGATGGTCGATTTTGATGAAATTATGAGGATGGATTGGCTTTTTGCCAAGCTCGATTTTCGAACTAGAACTGTGAGGTTTGAATTTCCAAGTGAGCCAATTATTGAGTGGAAGGGGGATAATGTGGTGCCGAAGGGTAGGTTTATTTCTTACCTTAAGGCCACAAAGATGATTAATAAGGGGTGTATCTATCACTTGGTCCGGGATACGAACATCGATGCTGAGGCACCTACACTTGAGTCTGTGCCAGTTGTGAATGAATTTCCAGTGGTCTTTCCTGATGAACTCTCTGGGATTCCGCTAGATAGGGAGATTGATTTTGGGATTGATGTAATGCCAGACACGCAGCCTAAATCTATTCCTCCCTATAGGATGGCACATGCAGAATTGATGGAACTAAAGGAGCAATTGAATGATTTGTTAGAAAAGGGTTTTATCCGACCGAGTGTGTCACCATGAGGCGCACCGATCCTTTTTGTGAGGAAGAAAGATGGATCACTGAGGATGTGTATTGACTACCAACAGCTTAACAAAGTCACAATAAAAAATAAGTACCCGTTACCAAGAATAGATGATTCGTTTGATCAGTTACAGGGTGCTAGATACTTCTCCAAAATTGATTTACGATTCGGGTATCACCAATTGAAGATCAGGGAGCAGGATATTCCGAAAACAACTTTCAAAACCTGGTACGGGCATTATGAATTTCTGGTAATGTCTTTTGGGCTAACAAATGCCCCGGTAGCTTTCATGGATATTATGAATCGGGTTTTCAAGCCTTTCCTAGACTCCTCTGTGATAGTGTTCATTGACGATATTCTTGTTTATTCATGAGGTCGGGAGGACCATGCCGATCATCTTAGGGTAGTGTTGCAGACTCTTCATCAACACCAATTGTACGCGAAATTTTAAAAGTGTAAATTTTGGCTTGAATCTGTCACGTTCTTGGGTCATGTTTTCTCTAGAGAAGGAATTAAGGTTGATCCTCAAAAGATTTTAGCAGTAAAGAATTGGCCTAGACCTACAACGCAACCGAGATTCATAGCTTCTTGGGCTTAGCAGGGTATTATAGGAAATTTGTGGAGGGGTTCTCTACTCTTGCCTCTCCGTTAACCAAATTTACTCAGAAAGTTGTTAAGTTCCAATGGTCCGATGTTTGTAAATGGAGCTTCTAGGAGTTAAAATCGAGATTGACTACGACGCCGGTGTTGACCCTACTAGAGGGTACAGAAGGGTTTGTGGTATATTGCGATGCTTCAAGGATCAGGATTGGGTATGTATTAATGCAACACGACAAGGTTATAGCTTATGCTTCTTGGCAACTCAAGAATCATGAAAAGAACTATCCAACTCATGACTTAGAACTTGCGGCAGTGGTTTTTGCATTGAATATTTGGCGTCATTATTTGTATGGCGTCCATGTGGATCTATTCACGGACCACAAGAGTCTCCAATATATTTTTAAGCAGAAGGAGCTGAATCTGAGGCAGAGAAGATGGCTTGATTTACTCAAGGATTACGGCATCGATATTCTGTATCACCTAGGGAAAGCCAATGTTGTGGCAGATGCTCTTAGCCGGAAATATATGGGTAGTTTGGCTCAGTTGGACGCATGTCAAAGGCCGTTGGCCAGGGAGGTTCATCAGCTAGCCAGTTTGGGAGTTCGTCTTGCGGACTCTAGTGAAGAAAAGGTAATTATGCAAAATAGGGCTGAATCATCGCTTGCTGTTTAAGTCAAAGAGAACAATACAACAATCCATTGTTAGTACAACGGAAGGAGGGGATTCATAAACATAAGACTATGGCTTTTGCGCTTGGCATAGATGATGTTACACTGAGGTTCCAAGGGAGATTATGTGTTCCGAATATAGATGGTCTCCGAGAAAGAATCATGACCGAGGCTCACTCTTCTAGGTATTCCGTGCATCCGGGTTCTACAAAGATGTATCACGATCTCAAGGAAGTCTATTGGTGGAATGACATGAAAAGGAATGTGGCGAACTTTGTGGCAAGGTGTCCGAATTGTCAGCAAGTGAAGGCCAAACATCAACGGCCTGATGGGTTGGCACAAAACATAGAAATTCCAATGTGGAAGTGCGAAATGATTAATATGGATTTTGTGGTAGGATTACCATGCACTCCGTGCAAGTTTGACTCAATTTGGGTGATTGTGGATCGGCTCACGAAATTAGCATATTTCTTGCCAGTTAAATCTACTGACACATCAGAAGAGTATGCTCACTTGTATATAAAGGAAATAGTCAGGCTGCATGGCACTTCGATTTCTATATCTTCGATCGAGGGGCTCAGTTCACGGCAAATTTTTGGAAGAAATTTCAGCAAGGTTTGGGTACTCAGGTGAATCTTAGTACAGCCTTCCATCCACAGACTGACGGGCAAGCAAAGCGGATTATTCAGATGCTTGAGGACATATTGCGTGCTTGTGTTCTTGATTTCAAGGGTAGCTGGGATGATCATTTGCCACTCATAGAGTTTTCTTATAACAACAGCTTTCATGCTAGTATTCAGATGGCACCCTTCGAGGCATTGTATGGTAGGAGATGTAGATCTCCCATTGGGTGTTTTGAAATTGGGGAGGCAGAGTTGATAGGGCCAAACCTCATGCATCAGGATATGGAAAAAGTTAAGACCATTAAGGAGCGATTGAATACTACTCAGAGTTGTCAAAAGTCCTATTCGGATGTTCGTCGTAGGGATTTGGAGTTCAAAGAAGATGATTGGGTATTCTTGAAAATTTCCCCCATGAAAGGCGTAATGCGATTTGGTAAGAAAGGAAAATTGAGTCCGAGGTATTTCAGACCATACAGAATCATTCAGAGGATCGGTGTGGTAGCGTACAAGCTTGAGATACCACCCGAGATGTCATTAGTGCACCCGGTATTCCATGTGTCCATGTTGTGGAAGGTAGTTGGAGATCCGTCCGCTATTGTGCCGATTGAGACCATTGAGGTTAATGAAGAATTTTCATATGAAGAAATTCCAGTTGCCATTCTTGAAAGACAAGTTCGAAAGTTGAGAAATAAAAAAATTGCCTTCGTGAAAGTCTTATGGAGAAACCGGCAGGTTGAAGAGGCCACTTGGGAGGCCGAGGAAGAGAAGAAGAAGAAGTATCCTTACTCATTTGAATAGCTGTGTAATCCTTTTTCTGAACTTGTCGCCTATGAATTTTGTATCACTTGTCCAGTTAATGTAAAGGTGTTCCTTTTGATTATATGTTGTTTATATGAGGCCACCGTTGGTATTGTTATGAGTTATGTTACATCGTTGGTTGTGTACATGTTTTTAGGATGTGATTCTGGGACTCTTTGACAATTGGATAGGCCCAGTTACAAAGGAAACTCTGGCGAAAATTTTGGAAATTTGGGGAGTTAGTTATATTTGGGGCTACTGGTGTGGAATATGAAAAACTAAGTTGCATAAGGAGCTAATAGTGGACCCTGATCCTCATTCGAGGACGAATGATCTTATGTGGGGGGAGGATGTAAGACCATGTAAATTGTTTCCTAAAAACCCGTATTCTATGATGCCGATGTAGGCGTAGCGGTTAATAGTAGTAGAAGCTCGCCGTGGTTCGGACTTTTTGGATTGAACAGTGCCTGGGGAGTTGAAGGAAAATGTTGGGAAGAAGTAAGCATTTCTGCGGCCCGTTCTGTGACCGAAGAACCACTCTGCGGACTGCAGTATGGTCGCAGAGTGAGGTAGTTTTCCGGGACATTTTTGATGTCAATTTCACGGCCAATTATGCGACCGCATAACTATTTCGCGGGCCGCACTTTGGTTGCATAGTCATCCTTAGACTTTTGCGGAGGGAGTTCTGCGGCGCATTATGCGACCGCAAAATAGGTGTTCGGGCCGCATAACAGTCGCAAAGTGAAGCATGCTAGCCCAGTTCCTAGTTGGAGATCCGTCCGCTATTGTGCTGATTGAGACCATTGAGGTTAATGAAGAATTGTCATATGAAGAAATTCCACTTGCCATTCTTGAAAGACAAGTTCGAAAGTTGAGAAATAAAAAAATTGCCTCCGTGAAAGTGTTATGGCGAAACCAGAATGTTGAAGAGGCTACTTGGGAGGCCGAGGAAGAGACAAAGAAGAAGTATTCTTACTTGTTTGAATAGTTGTGTAATCCTTTTTATGAACTTGTCGCCTACGAATTTTATATCACTTGTTCAGTTAATGTAAAGGTGTTCCTTTTGATTATATATTGTTTACATGAGGCCACAGTTGGTATTGTTATGAGTTATGTTACATCGTTGGTTGTGTAAATGTTTATAGGATGTGGTTCTGCGGCTCTCTGACAGGTGTATAGGCCCAGTTATAGAGGAAACTCTGGCAAAAGTTTTGGAAATTCGGGGAGTTAGTTAAATTTGGTGCTACTGGTGTGGGGTATGAAAAGCTGAGTTGCATAAGGTGCTAATAGTGGACCCTGATACTCATTCAAGGATGAATGATCTTAAGTGGGGGAGGATGTAAGGCCCCGTAAAAGTTTTCCTAAAAACCTAGATTCTGTGATGCCGAAGTAGGCGTAGAGGTTAATAGTAGTAGAAGCTCACCGCGGTTTAGACTTTTTGGATTGAACAGTGCCTGGGGGGTTGAAGGAAAATGTTGGGCAAAAGTAGGCATTTCTACAGCCCGTTCTACGGCCGCAAAACCACTCTGCGAACCGCAGATTGGTCGTAGAGTGAGGCAGCTTTCTGGGGCATTTTTGATGTCAATATCGCAGCCAATTATGCGACCGCATAACCGTTTCGTGGGCCGCACTTTGGTCGCATAGTAATCCTTAGACTTTTGCGGAGGGAGGTTCTGCGGCGCATTATGCAATCACAGAACAGGTCTGCGGGCCGCATAACGGTCGCAGAGTGAAGCAGGCCAGCCCAGTTTCTAGAGCCACTTTTCGCGGACCGCATAATCATTATGCGGTCGCTTATGCTACCGCAGAACCTGTTCCGGAGCTTCATTTTGGGGGTTTTTAAACCCGACCCTATTCCATTAAAACACATCCCATAGACCATTTTGCGCTTATTTCTGATATCTTTGGAGCGAGAGAGAGAGTCCTAGAGGGAGAAAGTGATCCTCATCAAAACAATTTCTCTTTAATTCTTGCTTAAACCTTTGAACATTATCAATAGAAGCACCCTAGGTCTTCATCCTAAGAGGTAAGATTATATCACCAAGCTCTTAAATTCGAAATATAACTATAATGGGCAATTAGTAAGGTAGTTCATGGGGATGGGAATGCTTACCTTGCATGCATGTATTCTTAAGGTACATTGGGAGGTTGTGAGTTAAATATAGAAAGAATGGGGCGTGGGATGATGAAGTCTTTCATAAAAGGGCCATGGAACCTTAATACACACATAATGTTTGATAAAATAGTAAAGTGAGCCAGAATCATGACCGTTTTCCTAATATTTGCTTCAATATTTTCTATATTGCTAAAATAGATTGAAGTTGCTTATATTATGGTATATCTTAGAGTATTAAGAAGCTCAATTAAGGTATGTTGGCTAAACCCACTTTTCTTAGAATTGAATTCCATGGTATTCACGAAATTGATGCAAGTCCCAAAATGAACGTCCTAGAAATTGCTATCCCGAATGTGCTTGTTTTGAAAATATATGTGTAATATGTATTCCCATGCTTCCATCATGTTATCTCGTCATCTGAGGAAATATTCAAATTTGACTAAAGACTGTTATGCCAAATTGTGTGAAAAGCCTCTACGTGCCTTAGATTCTAAATTGCTCACATGTGAAATCAAAAAGTCTTGAATGAAAAACTGTGTTGTTGTTGATGATAATAAAAAAGTTGGAATATGGAAAAGAACTTGAATCATGAAATACGGCCAAGCGCCAAGAATAAATTTATAATTGGGGCCACTCGTGCCATTTTATTGAAAAGATGGGAAAGAAATATGAAGTGAGATGACTGATTGAAAAGGGGTGATGTCTCGAATGAGATGGCTTAGCCGATCGGGCCGAGATCGGACTCCGTGTAAAAACTCGGTGGTATTGTGGATAAAATTGTGAATATGATTGATGTCTCAGATGAGATAGCCTAGCCGATCGGGCCGATATCGGACTCTGTATAAGAACATGGTGGTATTGTGGATTGTGGCATATTGGTACTAAAAACCATCCAACCTAATAATGCGGGAATTGACTTAAAAATCCATGTGATCCTTAACTTGATGTTTTAGTATTATTTAAAGCTCATATTGCATTCTTGACTGTTTCCCCATGTATTATTGTTCATTCTATTGAGATAGTGTTTTAGTTTTACATACTAGTACTATTCGACAGTACTAACGTCCCTTTTGCTGGGGGCGCTGCATCTTTAAATGGATACAGGTGGTTCCATAGCAGATAGTGTTGATCACAGATAGTGCTACATCCTCTTCTCAGCGGACTCGGTGAGCCCCATTTCATTCCGGGGTCATGTATTGTACCTTTTGTTTATATTGTGGTCACTTTTTGAGGTATAGCCGGGGTCTTGTTGCTGGCACCATCTTTACTCTCTTTTATATCTTTAGAGGCTCCGTAGACACTATGTGGGTTGTATATAGGTGTTATAAAGGTCAATGGATCATATTGTATTTTGGGCTCTTGTTCCACTTAGTCATAAGGATGTATGTATTTTGAAACTTAACAATGATGTAACAAAATGAAACGACTTAGTAATGTATATATGTATGAACTTTCTACTGCCTAACTAATGAGAGCATGCTCTGGATCATAGGTGAGTTGGGTAGATAGTGTCTAGCAGGCTTGCTCGACCGGGTCCACTCGGTTGAGTGCCGGTCGCGCTCCTCGAGGTTGGGGTGTGACAATGACATAACTATGTTTCCGGTTTTGGAAACCATTGTTGCCATTTCTCATAGCATCCCCCCCAATGTTTGAATGCTAATTGGAACACTAGAAGTTTTTCTCCTTCGTGGTTTCCACTAATGCATTGCTAGATAATTTTCAGTTCGGTAACAAACTTTGCTTCCCCATAGGATATTCTATTGAGCCAACGACTATCTAACAATTCCCTAGTGGTTTGCACTTATGAACGGTCGGGCAACCTTTTCTTGATAGCAAACTCAATTTCTCGGTGGGAATTTTGCTATCGAGCCAAAGATTATCTAACCGCTTCGGAGTAGTTCTTCACTTGTGTGCCTTGCTATTAAAGGTCTTATTACTGCTTTTGAAACTTTCTTCGCTGTTTGCTTTCCGTTGCTACCTCGTTAAAAACCTTGCCAGAAAAACCTAGTTGGGACAAAAACTGGACGAAAGAAAAAATAGTGCATCACATACTTTCAGTACATGTGATGTTTATCAACAGTAATATCTCTTGAGGTGTGCCCCGTTCCAGTTGTTTGGCAACTTTTCTCTATCTTGATTCTCCAACTCGTATGAACCTTTCCTGGTGACAGCTGAAACCCGGTAGGGGCCTTCTCAGGTTGGACCTAGCTTCCCTGCGTTGAGTTCCTGGGTGTTTTGAGTTACTTTCCTTAGAACCAAGTCTCCCACTTTGAAATAACAGAGGTTGGCTCTTTGATTATAATATATTTCCATTCTCTGCTTCTCGGCTGCCATTCTTATATGAGCCAAGTCCCTGTGCTCATCGAGTAGCTCCAAGTTGACTAACATTGCTTCGTTGTTCGTCTCTTTTCTTGCCCGGAAATATCTCAAGGTAGGCTCTCCTACCTCTACTAGGATTAAGGCTTCTGCTCCGTACACAAGGGAAAAAGAAGTTTCTCCTGTGCTCGATTTGGCCGTTGTTCAGTATGCCCATAGCACTCCAGGCAGTTCCTCATGCCATTTACCTTTAGCCGCTTCCAACCTCTTCTTGAGATTTTGTATAATCACTTTGTTCATTGATTCCGCTTGCCCATTCGCGCTCGGATGATTGGGTGAAGATGTGATTCTCTTGATTTTCAAATCTTCAAGGAACTTTGTGATCTTTGCGCCTATAAATTGTGTCCCGTTATCGCAGGCTATCTCTTTTGTTATTCCAAATTTGCAAATTATGTTCTCCCACAAGAAATCCACCACTTTACTTTTGCCAATTTTCTGATAAAGACCTGCTTCAACCCACTTAGAAAAATAGTAAGTTAAAATTAAAAGAAACCTTACCTTACTAGGTGCTGACGACAGTGGTCCGACGATATCCATTCCCTACTTCATGAACGGCAACAGAAATAGAACTGAATGTAATGGTTCTGCTGGTTGATGTACCAGTGGTGTGTAGCGTTGGCACTTATCGCATTTTTGCATGAAAGCTTTGGCATCTTGTTCTATTAGGGGCCAATAATATCCTGCCCTTACCAGTTTAGCACTATGGAATTTGCGTCTGAATGATTTTCACATATCCCTTCGTGGACTTCTTGCATAACATAATTAGCTTCGAACGCTCCCAAGCATCGGGCGCGGGCCTTGGAAAGATTTCCTGTACAGTTGGCCTCCTTTGAAGTTATATCGTACTGCTTTGGCGCGTAGCACCCGGGATACCTTGGAGTGTTCGGGCAACTTCCCGTGCTTGAGATAATCGATGATCTCATTCCTTGAGTCCCAGACCAGATTAGTCGTATTTAACTCATATTAGCTATCTTCATCCAGAACCGAGTGCAAGAGCTGTACTACTAACCTGGAATCTGATCCCTTCATTTTCGTTGATGAACCCAGGTTAGCTAATGCATCTTCTTCTAAATTTTCTTCCCTCGGGATGTGAGTAATCGACCACTCCTGAAATCGAGCTAGCAGAGCCTGGACCTTCACTACGTATTGTTACATGCGATCCTCTTTGGTTTCGATGATCCTGTAGACCTGATTTACCACCAGTTGGGAGTCGCTTTTGATTTCTATGACCTCAGAATCTAGTCCCCGGGCCAGTTCGAGTCCTGCAATCAAAGCTTCATACTTTGCTTCATTGTTAGTTAAAGGGACTTTTCTTATGGCCTTCATTAGGGTTTTTTTCGGAGGCGTGGTTAATTTTATGCCAAGCTCGGACCCCTTTTCGTTGGAGGCTCTGCCCGTAAATAAGGTCCAAATTCCCGATGTTGATTCTGACACTATCACTGCTTCTTTGGTTGCTAGAGGCAGCAATCCCGGATTGAAATCGGCCACAAAGTTGGCCAAAACTTGTGACTTAATCGCAATCCTCGGTTTATACTCTATGTCGAATTCACTCATTTTGACGGCCCATTTGGTCAATCTACCTGAGAGTTCGGATTTGTGAAGGATATTCCGTAGGGGAAAGGTGTCCACCATAGCTATCAGGTGACATTGGAAGTAAGGCCTCAGCTTCCGAGCGGCGACTACGAGAGCTAAGACCAGCTTCTCCGAATGCGGGTAGCGAGTTTTTGCTCCCGTTAAAATTCTACCAACGTAATAAATGGGAGATTGCGTACCTTTATCCTCACGGACTAAAATGGCGCTTATCGCTACTTCCGAGATTGCTAGGTAAACTAACAGTGTTTTACCTTCCTTCGGTTTTGATAGTAACGGAGGGCTTGAGAAGTACCTTTTCAAATCTCTCAAAACCTACTGGCATTCCGGAGTCCATTCGAAGTTTCTTTTCTTTTTGAGCAGCGCGAAGAAATTATGGCATTTCTTAGATGACTGGGAAATAAAATCTGCTCAAAGCAGTCAATTTCCTTGTGAGCCTTTGAACTTATTTCACGCTTGATAGATGATCCGGGATGTCTTCAATGACTCTGATCTTATCGAAGTTTACCTAAATCCCCTTTTGTGATAATAGAAATCCTAGGAACTTTTCGGAGCTGACCCCGAACACGCATTTCTTCGGGTTAAGCTTCATGTTATGATTTCTTAGGATGTCAAAAGTATCTTGCAAATGATTAAGATGATCACATGCGTTCAAAGATTTAACGAGCATATCATCTATATAAGCTTCCATGGTCTTCCTTATCTATTTTTCAAACATCTTGTTTACGAGCCGTTGATAAGTGGCTCCGACGTTCTTTAGACCGAAGGGAATTATATTATAGCAATATGTGCCGAAATTCGTTATGAACGAAGTCTTTTCCTGATCCTCCGGGTTTATCTTAATTTAGTTGTACCCGGAGTAAGCATCGAGGAAACTCATTAACTCGTTCCCGGCCGTTGCATCAATCATTTGATCGATGTTTGGCAGTGTGAACGAGTCTTTTGTGCATGCCTTATTCAAGTTCTTATAATATACACACATGCAAAGTTTATTGTTCTTCTTAAGAACTACTACCGCATTAGCTAGCCATTCTGGATGCTTTACCTCTCGGATCAGATCGATATCAAGTAGGCGAGTTACCTCTTCTTTAACGAATTTATTCGTGGCCTCCGCAATAGGGCATTTTTTGTCTTACCGGAGGGATGTTGGGATCTAAGCTTAGCTTGTGTACGGCCACTTCTGTTGGGATACCTGTCATATCTGCATGCGACCACGCAAAACAATCGGCATTATATTTAAGAAAATCAATAAAGCCAGATCTGAGCTGGGGGTGCAGTCCTGTCCCCAAGTGGAATTTCCTCTCCAAGAACTTTTCGAATAATGCAACTTGCTTGAGCTCTTCTGCTGTGGAGTTTTTTTTATCCGTCTCTTCTGGTACCTGGAAATATCTCGGAACCTAATAAGATTCTAACGCTTCTCCCCCTGGCTAACTTCACTCGATTCAGGAGCAGGTGCCAGTTCCTGTAATTGCTATGCCGCATGCTCCTTCCCTTTGCTACTGGAGACCGAAATCGCATTCATATCCCTTGACGCCGGTTGGTTGCCTTTTTTCTGTTTGATTCCTTCGGGTATTGGGAATTTCAGAAACTGATGATATGTTGATGGTACGACTCTCATCTCGTGCAACCCCGGTCTTTCCAGAATAATGTTATAACCTATATCACCATCCACAACTTCGAAAAGAGTCATTTTCATCACCCCTTCGATGTTTGTGGGCAGCAAGATCTCTCCTCGGGTTCTCATGCTTGCGAGGTTGAATCCAACGAGGAGATTGTGGCCGGAATCATGCTTACAATGAGTTTGGTGTGCTCCAACACCCTCCATTGTATGATATTTAAAGAAATTACCAATGGGTCATTGTGCGGTAGCAACAGTCCGTCTGCGTCCTCATCCGTGAAAGTGATGTCATCTTCATAGACTTCTCGAAGTCTCTTGCTATGAGTTATTGATAACTTCATCTTTTTTGTTGCCGAGAAGGTGACCCCATTGATCTCGTTCCTCCCGAAGATCATGTTGATCATCTGGCACGGGGGGTCTTCTCGTGTTTTTGAGTTCTCCGCGTTATCACGATTGCGACAGTAATTGTTCTTGGCCTGGTCACTTAAGAATTCTCTAAGATGGCCATTTTTCAGCAGTGTCGCCACCTCTTTATGCAGATATCGGCAGTCCCCAGTCCGGTGGTCATTCGTCCTGTGGTATTCGCACCACAAATTGGGATCCTTCTGGATGGGATCGAACCTCATCGACTTTGGGAATCGTGCTTTTTTAATGTTCCTCATAGCCGATACCAACTCTACTACACTGACGTTGAAGTTGTATTCTGATAGCCTGGGGTAGGAAGGATCCCGCGTACCTGACATTTCTTTATCCTGCAATGATCTGTTGTTTCGATCGCGATCCGTTCTTCTGTCGGTAACGAACCTGTCTGCCGACCAGAAACTTCTGCGCGTCCTTCGGCCCGTTATTCTTCTCCTGACCTTTTGCCGACGCTGGGAAGCCAATCTGATGATCTTCAATCCTTATCTTAGACTCGTACCGGTTGTGAACATCCACCCAAGTCATCGCTTGGAACTCAAGCAAGCTTTCCTTCAATTTCCGGAAAGCATCAGAACTTCTCGGGTTCAGACCCTTGGTGAATGCTTTAGCCGCCCGTTCATCCTGAATAGCCGGGAGCAACGTCCTATCCTTTTGGAACGGGGTGACAAATTCCCGTAGCAACTCAGACTCTCCTTGTGCAATTGTGAATATATCGGCCTTTCAGGCATGTACCTTTCTGGCCCTAACATGGGCCTTAATAAAATAATTCGCGAGCATCTCAAAGGAATCTATGGATGCTCGGGTAACAACGAATACCACATCAAGGCTTCCCTCCTGAGAGTCTCTCCGAATTTCTTCCGCAAAACAGATTCAATCTCCTGGGGGAGATAAATCGTTGCCCTTCACCGCCATTGTATAGGTGGTAATATACTCCTGAAGGTCCGAAGTCCCATCATATTTCGGCACGTCGGATATTTTAAACCGCTTCGGGATTAATTCTGGTCCCGCGCTTGATTTATGTGGCAACTGAGTATACTTCTTTGACTCCGGCCCTTTCAGCATCGATGGTGCGCTGAGATTCGGTCCATGCAGATATTCACTTCCCACATAAACCATAAGAGCTCGCTTTTGAAGGGATCACTCTTGTTATTGTGACTAGAACCTTTCCCCCTGCCCCATCAGAGCCGCCCTCGCCCCTCGGAGTATTGTTTTCAACCCTCTGCGTTGTTTGATTTGCGGGAGTGCCGGGAGGAACTGAACTTCATCCATTTGCGTTATTGGAAGCACCCGACAACGCCTGCTTTATTTATGTCATAACCTTATCCTGCCGTGTGAGATGGCCTAGAATGACCTCTTGCTGCTCTTGCAGGACCCTTACCGCTTCAACAACATGCTCCTCTTCAGCATCATCGAGAGTCGCCTCCCGAACATGTTGCGGGTACCACCTGCCATGGACCGGTGTAGCATTGTTTCCCTCATTGCGGGTGTCACTGATTAAATCCTCGTGCTGAGGCTGGTCTCCTTGGGCCTCAAGATTATGTGTGTTGTTAACACCATTACCTGACATTTTCTGTGATATTTTGCTAAGAACAAATAATCAAAACGCATTAGTAAAAGAGGTAAGAGCCAACTTAATTACACGACTGTCTAGGCCTCACGATGGGCGTTAAACTGTTTACCCATAGACATTACAATTGAATTTATACGTGGTTTCTGGACAAGTGAATTAATTCGATTCTGAAATAATAAAAGAATTAAAGAAATACGCAATACTAGCCTTGAGATGAAGATGCAATAGCAGAAACAGTAAATCCGGGAGCAAGGCTTCTGGGCACAACCGTAATGAAATCGAACAGTAAGAAGATAAAATTGTACAGAGTTTTGAATAGATTATAGCGTAAGTTTGCCAGAAAATTCGTATCATTTACAATGATAACAAAGCTCACTATTTATAGCTGCACCTAGGGAACAAAGTCCTAGGATCATGCCCTTCTTTAATGCCAATTATGAGGGCCGTTGAAGAATGTGTAACGATGAGCATAAATAATAAATTCTTTATAATAGACAATGTACTAAATATTGCAGAATATTCTCCATCAAATGCTACCAGGTGGCAGGCATTTATTGCACCTTTATGAGCATCATTCTTCCCGGTAGCAAATAAAACTGTTGTTTTCGGTTTTAGCTATCCTCTGTCTTCGGCTCCACGTGTTATTCTCTTATGCAATTACTTATCATATCATATTTTTACCCTATACAGGAATACCACGCTATACTTCATCCAAATCCTTCCAAAAACGCCTTTTAACCTCCTCATCCAACCCTACTTGGGGCGCGTGAGCGCTAATAACATTCAAAGTACGCCCTCTATCCACTAATTTAATAGCCATCTGCCTATCATTCACCTGCCTAACTTCTACAACTAGGTCCCCGAGTTCCTTGTCCACCAAAATGCCAAATCCATTCTTACCCCTTGCGCCTCCTGAGTACCACACTTAAACCCCTCTGCATCGCGCGCTCTCGTCCTTACCCACCTAGTCTCCTGGACACAAGTTATGACCTTCCTCTTCTAGAGAATCTTAGCCAACTCAATACACTTTTCCGTCAATGTCCTTATATTCCAAGACTAAATTCTCAACCTAAAGGCTCCCTAATGCCCCTTACCACCCTTGCCCCTGCCTCACCCCCTCCCCTGCCCCTCTCCCCGCCCCACCCGAAGACACGTCCCTATTCTACCATCATTAACCACATCCACTGCAATCTACGGTCGACTAAGAGCCAAAAATGTAGGAATTATCCTAAGTTTTTGAATATTATAATTCTCGTCCCATTCATTATTGATTGTGCAGTCTTAAAATATCTGACACATGACAAAAAATTCACTTTATTATTTTTTTATTTTTAGTAAAATCTCTCCCTAATTTTCACTTACTTTCTTTTTAATTTTTAAAATATTTTTCCAGTAATATCTTTCCATCCAAAATATTTGTCACTCTTCTTTATTTTGTTTTTATTTATTTATTATTTTTCACTTTCTTTCTTCTTGTTTTTTTTTCTCAATGAAACCTCTCTGTCCAAAACGTTTATCACTGTTTTTCACTTTTTCTTCTTTCCAATTAGATAGGTGAGTCCCAAATTGGGACACTCTATTTAGAGAATCAATTATTACATTATTTTATATTGTGGATGGTATCTTTAAATCATTATTTCTATTTTGCATTTATAGTATTTTTATCCTGGTGAATTATTTTTCTCAGTTAATAAATGCATGAAATCTTGGATTACCGTAATACTCGACAATCCGAATTTTATTTTGAATAATATTCAAGAAAAGAGTCTTCTAGAAAAAAATTCATAGAATTAGAGGAACTCTTCTTGAATAAAATATTTTTTTTTTAAAAAAACAGTTTTTTTGGACTCAAATTTTTGTCTTTATTTTTTATTTTTTTTATTTTTTATGATTAAAATTAAACATAAATGTAGCAAGTGGAGCGGAGCGATACAAAGTTCCTTATTTTAATTGGATTTTCCTGATGCCACCATTTGAAGTTTGGAGTTATTGTTCGTCTACCTGTTCCCAATGCATATCATGAATACTATTAAATATATTGATATATCATTAAATATATTAGTATTATATTGATATATTCTTAAAAGAAAATGACTAAGAGTTGTAATTGAGTTATCTTCTTGAGTGTATCTTGTTGTAATTGAGTTTCTGGGCCATTCAAATTTCTCAAGTGTATCTATTTGAAAATGTTTTGGAGAATTTCCAGGTGTTTAAGGATAAAGGAGAACGGAAGAAGCAGAGAAGGAATTAGGTACTGTTTGTTAAATTATTAGAAGTTAATGATGGGGTTCTTTTCCTTTCATCTCTGCATCATGTCATTATAATCTAGGGAAGAAGCGGTAAATATTCCTGCCACAAATTCTTTATCACTCTCCCAAATAATCAGTAAAGATTATTCGAAAAGTGATGAGATTATCCGTATTGGTAAAAAATAGAATTGCTACGTGGACCAGTTAAGCTTCAACACGTGTCAAACCAGTTACACGTAAGTGGAAATGATGTGGAGAGAGTATAAAGAACACTTGGAACTAAAATATGTCGGTACCATAACTATTAGTCGAGGAACTCGTCGTAATAGAAGTGCACCAAATCTGGTACAAAATCGCTCATAATTAAGAATGAGGGGGACATCAATTACTCCTGAATTGCACAGAATTTGTCCTTATTACGCCATTAGTTACGAATCGATTATGTAACATACAATAAATGCAATTAATGATTATAACGGGCATGTACTGATTGAGAAAATCAGTTACAAATAGAATTACTATTTGAACTCATATTCCCTACATTGTATCCCATTTGAAAATTATTTTACTATTCTATCTTATTTCTGGCAATTCAAGATCCAAATGATATAAAAAAAGGAGTCATTTTATCGATAAGAATTCTCTTTAGATTTATATTATCACTTTACTATTTCGCTCTTACTGTTCATATTTAGAAAAGTGAATCAAATCAGTTGTTAATTAGTACCCTAAAATACAAATTTAATATTTTTGACCTTCAATCTAATTTTTGGGTTAATCACCGTTGCTGTACCTTCAAAATTTCTTTGGATCGAGGATATTCTCTCCTGTGAGCATACAGCTGAAGTTAAAGGCAAACTTATATGGAATCTCGGTGAAGAATAGTTCATTTTGTCTAGTTTGAGGAGCCCCCAAAAAGGGCAAAGAGGCACCCCTAAGTTTAGGTGTCTAAATGAAAAATCGTGCCAATTTTAAGTGTCTCCGCATGTATTCAGCCCCAATTTTATTAGCTTCTTTGATACGATGTTAACTTTGGGTTCGAAATTGTGCCGATACATAATTTGACATTCGAACGCGCCAAGTTATGACTGGAAATTATTTTAAATACGTGCTCTTTATTTCAAATGATAAAATAGGAAATTTAAGTAATATTATTTTTAAATTTAGAAAGTTATTATTTTCTTGGAACAGAATAAAAAAAATATTTTCAAATAAGAGGATTAACTTGTCGAGACGCGCGTTGACCTTGTTTTCATTTGACTTCCAACTTTTTTTTAACAAAAAATATTTCCTTTATATCGGGCAGAGAGTAATTGGCAAACAATAACGAAACAAAATTTGGAATAGCAATTATTGAAACCAAAAGAAGAGTAATAAAGAAATATTGGCTTTATTTGTATTATCAATATTGGCGAATAAATTAGTAGTTACAAGATATGAATAACTTAATAAGACCCCAGGGGAAAATGAATGATATAAAAAGATTCAACAATAACCATGGTAATTAAAATAAACTATTATTTTTCCTGTCTTGTGATCTTAAAAAACACTTTGTGATTTTCCAAGGATGATATATGAAGTTATAAACCTAATGCTTTGACTTATTGGGAGAAGATTAATTAACTTGGCGTACTTTAGAAGAAACGTTCTCCGGAAGCTAAATATTTTGGCAAATTATATAAGACCATATGTCCCAACTCTAGACAGACAGAATCAAAATGCCAAAAATGAGAATTAAGATGATTAAACCAAGTCGTTTATCATCATTTTCTGAGAAGGAAGTGCTTTCTAATCAAGAGCTTTTGACAGAAATCCTCCTCCGTCTTCCAGTAAAATCGCTCGGCCGATGCAAATGCGTCTCCAAAAAATGGAGTTCTCTAATCACTAGTCCCGAATTCACCCGCCTAAGAGTCCCCTGTTTCAACCCTGCCCGCGCCCTTTTCTTGCACTGCTCTTCTTTATTGACTAACCCTTTTCATCAATTTGTATCACTTAGTCTGGAAAATCCTATTCAAGCACCATTCCAAAAGCTCAGTTTTATACATGACCCTTCTGGAATTAGAATTCTCCAATCTTGCAATGGACTATTGCTTTGCTGCAGCTTTCGTGCTCACGAACCTAACAGAAACTACTATATATACAACCCAACTACCCAACAATTCATCACACTTCCTAAACCAGGAGGGAAAAGACAAATTTCTAAGGTTATTCTTGGGATGAAACTAGCGTTTGATCCGTGGAAATCGCCTCATTACAAAGTGGTTTGCACTCGAAGGTCTGAAAAGGCTCCTGAGCACTATCAAATTGAGATTTATTCATCTGAGACTATGAAATGGAGAGTCTCGGGTCCACCTTTTCCTGCTCGTTACGATATAGGATTTGAGTACACTGGAGTTTACTGGAACGGTGCTATTTATTGGGAATGTGGTGACAACTCGTTACGTTTCAATGTGGAACACGAAAAGCTTGAAAAGTTTCCAACGCCTTGCATTGGTAGAAGTTGGGATGATGAGGAGAGCAGAGTTGCTTATTATGGAGAGTCTTATGGATATTTGCATTTAGTCCAGGTTCATAGCCGCCAAAAGCTCTCTTTTTATAATATTTACGAGATGAAAAATGATGGCACGGAGTGGTTCTTGAAATATCAGGTGAATGTTGAAGATGTTGTCGCCGCGTTTCCTCATATGATTCGACATTACCTTGAGCCAACAGACTGGCATTATTTGGCGATGGCTGTGCTTTGTGTAGTCAGAGGGGAGAAAGAGGAGGATGACTTCATGGTATTGCACATTCCTAGAATGGTCATACGTTATAATTTGAGGGATTACACATTTTACAAGCTATGTGAATTTGGCAATAGTACAAATGATGACGATCAATTTGAGGAGGAAGATGAGGTCCCTGTAACACTTGTTTCCCTCGAATTTGGTTGGTTTAGTGCTTTCCAATATATTGAATCTTTATTTTGTCTGTGATTCTGTTTTGAACGCAAATTGTCTATCGGACGACATCGATGAGAATTTGGCAAATTACATTTGGGACCATGCAATGCACACGACATAAAGATGCCTATTTTATTTTTTGGTAATTAAAAGTTTTTATTACCAAGTGAAAAGATACCTATATATGCAAAAGAAAATATTCTACTATTTGGGCTATGAACTGGTCTTAATTTCATTGTTTAGTTTTTATAAAGCTTTCTCTGGAACCTCCCTTTTCTATTTAATTTTCTTGCCTTAGTAGCTTTTGGTTGCCTTAGTAGCTTTTGGTTGCTGACTGTTAAGGGTAGAACTTCGCTTAATTGATCGGCAAGTAGGGGCGTATCTAGGGGTTCCTGCGACACGTGAACCTATAGTTCGCTCCCTAGATCATGTATATTAATGTTATATTTTTAAAAAAATAATAAATTATGTATGTGTACCAAAGCACAAAATATTATATGATGCAATAATTACTGAGTGCACCTCTCTAGTTGAGGTAGAAAAGTCAAATCTTATGTTAATATTGTATTTTTTATTTTATTAAGTTTCATATATATAAAAAAATTGTCATCATAGTTCAAAAGCATAATGACAATAGTAAGAACTTAAACATTCAGCCCGTCAAATTTATATTATGGATCACCTCTTCACGATAGTGCATCAATTCTCTTGAAATTTCAGATCCGCATGTGTCTGTAAACTCTATTTCTATTCAATCAAAGCTTACATTTGTTACAGATTCCTTCCAGTTCCAACTTTTAGCCAATATCGACTTCTTTTTCCATCACTAATATCAACTCATTGTAAGTTTGTATCTAACGTTCTGTTATGTTAATTTTTTTTTAAAATCTTTACCGTATTAATTATTTTTTACTCTCAATATTAGTTGTACCTTTTCATAATTTTAAATTCTTTTGTTAATTATTAGGTTTCTATCTATCCATAACATTATCTTCAAGAACTTCCAGATCACCCTTGTTTTTTTAGCAAACTATCCAGGTTGGCCTTTAAAAGCACAAATGCTATCACTATTAGTCAATTCACAGATTATTATCAATATTTATTTTTATTTTTTAAAAAAGAGAATACTACCAATATTATCCTTAAATCCCTTTTTTTTTAATTACAAATTAAAGTGACCTTTCGAGTGAATGTTATTGGAATAGATTGCTTACATCTTAAGGAGTTTGAATCTCAATTTTGGGACGATTTGGTGGATATTTGAGGTGGTTCGCATTGAAATTTGAACCGAATTCGAAGTAAAAGATGAACATAAAAGAAGATGATATATGTATCTTCTTGTGTATCTCCGCTGAATTATTTGTGTATTCCATATATATCAAATGTGCATCTCATGTATATCCATGTATACCTATGTATGAGATACATGTTAGATCATATGTTGCAGCAAAGTTTTTAAACTCGATTTTAAGTACGAATTTTGACTCCAAACTAGTCCAAATCACCTCCAACCTTACTCAAACTTTATATATTGTCTCATCTATGTGATTTCAACGATACCCATTGAATTTTTTTTGCCTAGGTTTTTTAACTGCTGTATATTATTAGTGATGTATTTTGACTCCAAACCAGTCTAAATCACCTCCAATCTCAATAGAATTTTGTATATTGCCTTACTTATGTGTTTCGACGAATTTCAACTATACCCATAAACAAATTTGTTTTGAATATTGTATATCATTGTTAAGTTTTTATGACGTTTCTTAATGGCTAATTGTTGGTAAGTATTGTCTATTTGTAGTTATTCCTGTAGTTTGTCCTTTTTTCTTTCTTTGGAGACACATCAATGGAGTGCTGGTGAACATCCTTCAATCAAGAAAGTTAGCCCATGCATGCCCAATAACACAGAAGCTTGCCCAACCCTTCTTCAAGCCACCTCAGATTTCTGAAAAACCCAATACTTTTAAAGACCATTGTTATCCTATCCTTGAAAATCACGGACTCCACTAAATTGCGGTCAACCACATTTCATGAAGCAATTTCGCGTTCGGACTTCAATCTTTAAGTGCACTGGCCCTTCTTCCCTATTTGGAAAAAAGAGCACGTTGCTTCACAGTCTCCCATTCCATCATTAGTTCACATTTTTCCATTTCCATGCAAAAAATTAAACAACTATCTACCACAGAGAGTGTTAGAAAAATAATAATTGAAAACGAAATTGAAGAAGGCTTGAGGCATGAGAACGACTTTCCTTAAAGAAGATATTGCCCGTATACTATCACAACCCAAAATTTTCACCTTCGAGACCGTGGTGAGTTGGTATCAGAGCATACAATTATTATGATTTATTTAGGAAACAAGTAATGACAAGTAGCAATTAATTGTGAAAATTAGGGAGAAAATAAGCAATTTAATATTTAATATGCTAAATGTCAAGTAGCAATTAAGACACATAGGTCAAATAGGCATGTAGCAATTATAGTATGAATTCAAAACATAACATGAGACAAAGATTGTGAGAGAAATAATTACTTCATGATTTTTAAATAATTTATGATTTTTCAGATAAATAGGCAAACAATCAATTTGATAACGTATAGGCACTCGTCACCTCACCTATACATCATTACACATGAAATTCATGTAACAAATAATTTAAGAGTTCTATTCCCTCAAGTCAAGGTTAACCACAACACTTACCTCGCTTCACAACCAAATTCAAGATTACAATAAACCTTTGCCTCGCAAATTCGTGTCCGAAAGCTTCAAATCTAGTCACAAACAATTTAATATACTCAACACGAATCGTGGGAATTAATTTCATATGAATTTACAAATTTTCCGGATTAAAATCCGAAATTTATTTTTTAAAAAATGACAGTGGGGCCCACATCTCAAATCCCGAAAAAACTCACGAAATTCGAACACCCATTCCGATACGAGTTCAATCATATAAAATTTATCAAATTTCGATGTCAAATAGACCTTCAAATCATAAATTTTGTTTTTGGAAAGTTTTACAAAAATTCCAATTTTCTTTCATCTAAATCCGAAATAAATGATGAATATAGACATGGATTTATGAAATATAGTCACTATATGATAAAGAACACTTACCCAGTTCGAAATCGTGAAAAACTCTTTTGGAATCGCCCCTAGGCCGAGCTCTAATGGAGGGTTTGTGAAAAAAATGGGGAAAATTCCGTTTTTGGTCTGTTTTAATCAGTGGCGTCAGGTCTTCTTCGCGTTCGCGAAGGACATGTCGTGTTCGCGATGTGCAGCAACCCAAGTGGCCTTCGCATTCATGAGTCCTCCCACGCGTTCGCGAAGGCTGCTCCCCCTGGCCTTCGCATTCGCGAGCCAATACTCGCGTTCGCATAGAAGAAACAATGATTCCCCCTCCCCAGGTCACAAGCCTACGCGTTCACGACCCAGTTATCGTGTTCGCGATGAAGAAAATTTTCCTGTCCCAAATACCTCTTCGCGTTCGCGAAAAAGGCATCGCGTTCGCAAAGCACATGACACCAGAAACCAGCAGAAGTCCCAAAAAACCAGATTTTTCAAAGATCTAAGGTCCGTAAGCTATCCAAAACTCACCCGAGCCCTCAGGGCTCCAAACCAAATATGCACACAAGTCAAAAGACTTCATAAAACTCGCTCGCATGATCAAAATACCAATTTAACACCTAGAACTACGAATCGGATACCAAATCAAATAAAATTTTTAAGAAAACTTTAGAATTTCTATTTTAACAACCGGACGTCCAAATCACGTCAAACCAATACCGTTTCTCACTAAATTTGACAGACAAGTCATAAATATAGTAATGAACCTATACAGGATTTCAGAACCAAAATGCGGATCTGGTATCAACAAAGTCAAATATTGATCAATTCTTTAAAGTCAATAAGCCTTTAAACTTTTAATTTTTGACAAAAAAGCGATAACTCGAGCTAGGGACCTCCGAATTCGATTTCGGACATATGTCAAAGTCCCAAACCATGATACGGATCCACCGGGACACTCAAAACATGGATCCGAGTTTGTTTACTTAAAATGTTGACCGAAGTCAACTCAATTAGATTTTTAAGGTAAAATTTTATATTTTATCAATTTTTAACATAAAAGACTTTCGGAAAAATATCGGGACTGCGCATGTAAATCGAGGAAGGCTTAAAGAAGCTATTGGAGGCTTTGAAATAGAGAATTAAGGTTTAAAAACTCTAGATGATATGTCGGGTCATCACATATATAAATTGGCGAAATACAAATAATCTTCTTCAGGATAGAACAAGCCAAGAATATACTTGCAGATTTTTCTATATCTACTTTGTTGGAAGTACTTCTATTTATAGAGCAACCATCAGACGTTTTCAAAAAGATATGTACTTTCACAAAGAGACACATCTGTTTATTCAAATATATTTAAAATTTAAAATTCAAATAAAACAGATTTTATTTTATGACGTTTCTTAATGGCTAATTATTGGTAAATGTTGTCTATTTGTAGCTATTCTTGTAGTTTGTCCTTTTTTTTGGAGACATATTTATGGAGTGCTGGTGAACATCCTTCAATCAAGAAAGTCAGCCCACGCAGGCCCAATAACACAAAAGCTTGCCCAGCCCTCCATCACGCTCTTCAGATTTTTGAAAAATCTAATGCTTTTAAAGACCAATTTTGCCCATATTGTCCTTTCCTTGAAAATTACGGACTCCACTAAATTAGGGTCAACCGCATTTCATGAAGCAATTTTGCGTCCAGACTTCAGTGTTTAAATGCACTGACCCTTCTTCCCTATTTGGAAAAAAGAGCACGTTGCTTCGGAGTCTCCACTTCTATAATTAACTCACTTTTCCCCATTTCCATGCAAAAAATTAAATAGCTATCTACCACAGAGAGTGTTAGAAAAATGTAACGACCCGATTGGTTATTTTGAGAACTAGCATCCCGTTCGGTGGCTTAAGGTCTCGAGCAACTTTGTATTAAATATTAGGACTTGCGTGTGTGGCCGGGTTCGATTTTCGGATGATTCAGGATTGATTTGGAAGGATGATTCTTATTTTAGAAGCTTAAGTAGTAAGAGTTGATCGGAGTTTACCTTTTGTGTAGATGACTCAGGAATGGTTTTTTGATAATTCCGATAGCTTTGTATGGTGATTTTGGACTTAGGCGTGTATCCGAATTTGTATTTGGATGTCCATAGGTTAATTTGATGTATTTTGGGGAAAATTAAAAAGTTAAAAGTTTGGAAGTTTGAGAGGTTTGACCAGGAATTGACTTTGTTGATATCGAGTTCGGATTTTATTTTCGGGAGTTGGTATAGCTCCGTTGTGTCATTTGGAATTTGCATGCAAAATTTGACATCATTCCGGGTTGATGTGATATGATTCGGCGCGAGTTATATAAGTTGAAAGTTCATAAGTTCATTAAGTTCGATTTAAGGCGCGAATGGTAGTTTTAATATTATTTGATGTGATTTGAGGTCTCGAGCAGGCTCGCGTTATATTATGAAACTTTTTGATATGTTCGGACGAGGTCCTGGGAGCCCCGAGTGTGTTTTAGACAAGTTTCAGATTGTTTCTATGTTTTGGACAGGTCTGGTTCTGGTGTTTCGCATCTGTGCATTTTGGAGCACAGGTGCAGACACACTTTTGCATCATTTTTGCCGATTATGCATGTTCTTGCGTGATCAGGAGTTCCACTTCAGCGGGTTGGTGAACGTAGGTGCGTGGCCGCATCTGCGGTGGATCGATCGCAGATGCGAGTTGTGGCTCAGGGTGAATGTCCGCTTCTGCACTTTGTATCTCGCTTATGAGGTGTCGCAGATGCGACATTCTTTGCGCAGATGCGAATTTTGAGTTGGTAGGCATTCGTCACAGATGCGCGTATTTTCTCGCAGATGCGAGAGCGCATATGCGCTTCCTTGTCCGCAAAAGCGGAAGTGCTGGGTAGAAAGTTTATAATTCACGGGTTGGCCATTTTTATTATATCTTGAGTTGTAGATCGCGGATTTGAGCAATTTTTGAGGGGATCTTCACGTGTTGGATTGGGGTAAGTGTTCTTTATCCGTATTTGATTATATTCCATGATTGCATCTTTGTTTTTAACATTAAATTAGTGATTTGAATGGGAGAAAATGAAATTTTTTGTATAAACACTCAAAAATGTAAAATGAGGATTTGAATGCCAATTTGATGTCACAGTTGGATAATTTTGGTATGGTTGGACTCATATCGCAATGGGTGTTCAAATTTTGTGAATTTTTTTGGGTTTCGAGGTGCATGCCCAACGTTGACGTTTTGGGTTGACTTTTTAGTTTTTATTAAAGATCGAAGCTTTATTATCCAGAATTATTTCCTATGATTTTTATTTATGATATTAAGTTATTTTGGCTAGATTTGAGCCATCTGGAGATTGTTTCACACGAGACGGTCATTTTAGAGTATCGGTTTAGCTTCTTTGAGGTAAGTATCTTGCCTAACTTTGTGTGGGGGAATTACCCCTTAGGGTTTGAGTCGTATGTGCTAATTGTGTTACGTGAAAGCTGTGTACGCGAGGTGACGAGTACGTACTCGGGATTATATGTGAAAATTGACCGGTTTAGACTCTTAGGCTTCTTTCATGTATTTATTTGGAATTGTTAGCACATGTTATATCTTTTATTCTCCATGTCTACTATCACATGCTTTATTTGAAGTTGTTGTTATATGTCACATTCTTTACTTATCGAGTTTGCTCTTATATTCTTTATTTGAAGTTGTTTCTGCTTCTACCATTATGTGATTTCTTTTATTGTTGAGTTATTCTTAGTTGAAATTGTTGTACGTGATATCCTTTTTGTTGCCAGGTTATTCTCATGCAATTTGACATAGTTGCTAGTTCGTGCCATCTCTTTCATTGTTAGCCAAATTCATACACTAAAATCCGGAGCTTGCCATTTCGTGGAGATACTTTCACTATTGAGTTTATCCTTAAACAATTAGTTGGAATTGAGGCTATCGAAAGTCATTAATCTATTTTAATTGAAGTTGTGTTAAAATGGGTGTTGTTCCTTATTGAGTTACTTTCTCGTTCCTTTTGTTGTTATTGAAATTTTATACACATTGTGTTTGAGCCGTGAGCTATTTGTTGTGGAAATATTGATATTATGGGATCTTTGGAAAGGTTGTGGCCTATGGGCACTTGTGTTATGAGTTCATATGTCGTGTTGTTGTGATGTTAGCATTTGTGAATTGTTGTGTGGTTATTGGTTGTTGTTATGCGGAGTATAAGGGTGGCATTTCACCGTTGTTGTTATGCGGAGTATAAGGGTGACATTTCATCATTGTTGAATGTACGGAGTTGTCACGACCCGGAATCCCAAACTCGGGGTCATGATGGCACTTAACATCCATTTGCTAGACAAGTCGACGTGAGATAGTTAAATAGCCAAATTTTTACAATTTAAACAAAATGATGATAAATGACGAGAAATAGGAATTCAATCTAATACAACACCAACATAAGTCAGGTAATAATATCTATTCCCAAAGATCCGGAGTCACGAGTACACGAGCAACTAGAAGTTCTACAAACAGAGTCTGAAATAAATACAACAGTTTTGAAGGAAATGAACAGTAAAAAAGGGAAGAGGAGGGGGACTCCAAGGTCTGCGGACGCCAATAGATCTACCTCAAGCCTCTGTATTCAATGATCTGATATGACGCACCTCACGTATTGCTGGGACCAACACCAAAATCTGCACAAGAAGTGCAGAAGTATAGTACAAATACAACTGACCCAATGTACTCCGTAAGTGCCGAGCCTAACCCGATGAGGTAGTGATGAGGCTAAGACATGACATCTACGTAAATAAACCTATACAAGTATATAAATACGAGCAGAAACAAAATATGATAACAACAACAAGAATAACATCGCATAGCAGCCAAATAAATCGTCAACAATGAAGATAGATAAACTGATGATATAAAAATGCCACGGTGATGGTAGGATATAATCTTGTGTTTTAGTCGCTTATTGCACTCTAATTTACTGCACTTTAATTGAGTTTGAGCTTTAATCGCTAGTGTTTTACGCTAATTGTGTGTTTTATGCCTTGTAGGAGGTTTTCGAGCTATGTAGATGTTACCGAATGAATTCGATTGATTTGGAGCTTTGAAATCTGAGTAAAAGCCCAAGGGATTAAGCCGGGATCGCATTTGGTGGTCGAAAACCATGTTTGGATATCAAAAAGTCAAGAAAAATCTGTACTCTGAGAAAACAGCACACCCGCGGTGCGTGGCACACCACGCTTGGGTATTTTCCTGCTGCATGTCAGAAATCAACTCTCTGGATTTTCCCACTAATGACCCACATGGCGATTCGCCCCATGTGGCGCGCCTGTGTAATTTTTACAGAGCAATTATCCTATTTCACGTAGGAACAAGTGTTTTTGTTTGGGCCCGACCCTACTTGGTATAAATACATGAAAAAACCTAATTTCTTGGAATTTTGACTCATCTAAGACCTAAGGAGGCTAAGGAGTAGGTGGAGAAGTAAAAGCACAAGGAATTCATCATTCAATCCTCACTCAAGACAAGAGTTTGGATCATTTTATGTTTTTCTTTACTTTAAACATATTTGTGATGAATTACTCCATATCTATGAAGTAGTTCTATTTAGGGTTTGATGGATTTAGTCTATTGATATTTGTTTGTGGATTATAACTCTAGTGTTTATGTATTGAACCGTTTTGGATGATTTAATTATTGCATATATATTCACATGTTCATGTAATCGAAAGAGGCATAACTTGTGATATCTTTGCATTATCTTGTTGGGTGAGTTCATTAAGTCTTCTTAGTAATCGAAAGAGGCTAGTTGAATTATTGTTTAAACCTAGTTAGGAGGATAATCTAAAGAGGTTCTCCTCAAGACCAATCCACTACGAATTCTTGCATATCATCACCGAGCTTAAATTAGTTCATATTGTGAGGTTAAGACTTAATAGAGAGAGGAATTTCTACTAAACGTTTGAACTAATAATTGAGTGAAGTCGAGAGACTCACTTGAACACTAGAAGTGAATTAACTAGAGTTAAATTTCAGACATTTATCTTGCACCTATCCAATCAATCCCTATTTTCTTCGATTGATATCTTCCTTGCTCACTTTTGTTCGATTATCATTCGTCAGTTAGCTTTAGATTCTTAGTTAATTTTAGTTTTTAATCACATAATTCTAAACTGTTAATTATCTTGGATAGCAATCTAGCTACAAACTATGATAATACTATTTAACTCTAATCCATGTGGATACGATATTATATTATACTATATTCGACTAGCGAGCATATTTAAGTGTGTGTTTTGTGCTCGTCACACGGCATCACCCTTCGTGCTTTTACTCTCATCCTTACCATGACATGATGACATAAGTAAAATGAAATGGCATGGCATCACCCTTTGTGCTTTTACTCTCGACCTCACCATGTAACAATAAATAAATGAAATGAATGGCACGGCATCACCCTTCGTGCTTTTACTATCTTCCTTGCCACAATATAATGAATAACTGATATAAATGGCATGACATCACCCTTCGTGCTTTAACTCTCTTACTCACTATGTATAAATCAATAAGTGAGATAAATGTAATGGCACAACATCACCATTCGTGTTTTAGCACTCTTCTTTACCATGGAACAAAGATAATATAAATTCAGGAAGTGAATAATGCGGATATTTGTATTCAACATCAAATATGATGCCATGGTACCAAACTTCAACTTCCAAAATACTCAACACTTACTAATTAAGCAATACATACGGAAAGAATGATCAAATGAGTAATGACCTAACCTAAGCATAGATACCGTACTCAAAGAGGCAATAAATCACAAGGAAACAAGTCCCACCCGCATGTTTTAACGCAACAACAACACATAAGTACTCGTAACCTCACATATACGTTGTACCCACACATTAAACACGTAAGAAATAGGCAAACAAGTCCTAATCCCTCAAGTCAAGGTTAACCATGACACTTACCTCACTCCGAAATCAAATCAAATCTCAACCGGGGCCTTTCCTCTAGGATTCGCCTCCAAACCAATCGAATCTAACCAAAATCGACTCAATAACATCAAATAATGCTAGGGAAATCAATTACAATACATAAATTTAAGATCTTTACACTTTTGACAAAAAATCAACAAAAGTCAACCCCGGGCCCGCTTGGTCAAAAACTCGAGGTTCAGACCAAAACCTATTTACCCATTCACCTCCGAGCCCAATTATGTAATTGGTTTCGAAATTTGACCTCAATTTGAGGTCTAATTCCCAAATTTAACCCCCCCCCCAAATTCTTCCCAAATCCCTAATTCTCAACTATGAAAGAACATACATTAAGGTTTGAAATTAATGGGTGTTGATGGAAATAGAAGAAAACAAGTTAAAGTACAGTAACCTATGAAAGGGTGATGAAATTTCTCTTCAAAATCGCCTCTAGGCCGAGCTCTAATTAGAAGATGGTGAAAAATGGGTGAAATCCTGATTTCTGGAAGTTTAAATGACTCGGCGTCAGGTGTTCATCGCGTTCGCGAGACACCTGACGCATTCGCTAAGGGCACTGCCCAGTTGGCTTACAAAATCGTGACAAACTCTACGCGTTCGCGTAGGCTTAGCCCACCTCGCCTTCATGTTCGCGAGCCTGGGCTCACATTCGCGTAGAGTAAGAGTTCCATTCCCAGCCCCCGCCTCGTATAACTATGCGTTCACGATGGAGTGGCCACGTTCGCGAAGGGTAGACCCCCCAACTGCTCCGTGTTTGCGACCAAATCCTAGCGTTTGTGATGAGAAAATTATTTCCCATCTCTGATTACTCTTCGCGACTGTGGTAGTATCTTCGCAATCGCGAAGAAGAACACATGAGAAGCCAAAAACATCATTTTTTCCTAAGTTTAAATGGTCCATAGCCTATCCGAAACTCACCCGAGCCTCTCATGCTCCAAAACAAATATGCACGCAAGTGTAATAACATCATACGAATTTGCTAGCGTGATCAAAACATCAAAATAACACATATAACTATGAATTAGACACCAAAACGAATGAAATTTCCAAAAAAACTCAAGAACATGTAATTTCACAAACGGACGTTCGCATCACGTCAAACAAACTCCGTTTTGCACCAAATCTTTCAGACAAGTCATAAATACTGAAATGAACCTATACCAAGTTCTAGAACCGAAATTCGAACCCGGTAGAAATAAAGTCAACCAACGGTCAAACTTAGGAATTCTTTAAACCTTTAAATTACTAGTTTTCAACAAATTACATTAAATCAAGCTAGGGACTTCCGAATTCGATTCCGGGCATATGCCCAAGTCCCAAAATATGATACGGACCCATCGGAACCTTTAAAACACTGATCCGGATCATTTACACAAAACGTTGACCTTAGTCAACTCAAATGAGTTTTGAGGCATGATTTCACATTTACATTAATTTCTCAAAAAAACTTTCTGAAAGAGGACACGGATTGCGTACGCAAATCTAGAAAGGCTTAACGGAGCTATTTGAGGTATCAAAACATAGAAATAAAATGTAACCTATAAATGACCTATCGAGTCATCATATTCTCCACCTTTAAAACAAACATCCGTCCTCTAACAGACATAGAAAGGTACCTAGACTGGTGAAAAGATGTGGATATCTACTCCGTATGCCCGACTCAGACTCCCACGTGGCTTCCTCGATTGGCTAACCTCTCCACTGCACTCGAACTGAAGGATAACTCTTAGACCTCAACCGTCGGACTTGTCGGGCTAGAATAGCCACAGGCTCCTCCTCATAAGTCAAATCCTTGTCCAATTGGACTGAGCTGAATCTAACACATGGGATGGATCACTCTGATACTTCTGGAGCATGGACACTTGGAGCACCGGATGGACTGCTGATAAACTAGGTGGCAATGCCAGCTTGTAGGCCACCTCACCCACTCCCTCAAGAATCTCAAAGGGTCTGATATACCTAGGGCTAAACTGGCCCTTATTTCTGAACCCCATCACGCCCTTCATGGGTAAAACCCAGGGCAATACTTTCTCCCTAACCATGAATGCAACATCACAAACTCTACGATCGGCATAACTCTTCTGCCTAGACTGAGCGGTGCGAAGTCGATCCTGAATAATCTTGACCTTATCCAAGGCATCCTGAACCAAATCTGTACCCAACAATCAAGCCTCCCCTGGCTCGAACCATCTAACTGGCGAACGACACTGCCTCCCATATAATGACTCATAGGGAGCTATCCGAATGCTTAACTGGTAGCTGTTGTTGTCGGCAAACTCCACAAGTAGCAAGAACTGATCCCAACAACCCCCGAAATCCATGACGCAAGTTTAGAAGTGTTACTTACCTCAAACTGTACAAATCTCTACTCCAATAATCCCTTGCCTTGCGAATCGGCTTTAGTACGCCTCAAATCTAGCCACAAACAACTCAATACAATCAACACAAGCTATAGGAATCAATTCCATATGATAAAGCTAAGTTCTTAAGAAAAAGTTAAAAATTCAACTCAAAAGGTCAACCCTGGGCCCATGTCTTGGAATCTAACAAAATTAACATAATCCGAACACCTATTCAACCACGAGTCCAACCATACAAAAATTACTCAAATCCGACAACAAATTTCCACTCAAATCCCCAATTCTTACTCTCCAATCCCTAGCCCAAAACTCTCAAAATTTAACCTTAAAAACACATAAACTAGGTGGGAAATTCAAAGCGTATTCAATATTAATGACTAAAAATGATCAAAAGTAGCTTGCCTCAAGAAATTTCGTGAAACCCCTCTAAACTATCGCCTCCAACCGAGCTTCTAAAGTCCAAAAATGTCAAAAACCCGGGATCCCTTCAAAATATATTCTACCGGGGCTTTTCGCACCTGCGGTCCCGCGGGTGCGACAAATCCATGCTTTTGTAATTCCCCTGGCAAACTCTTGCCCTCACACATGCGGAAAAGGTTTTGCATCTGCGGAGTCGCACCAGCGACCTCCTCTCCACTTCTACGAAAGCTGCATCCTCACGCCTCTTCGCACCTGCGACCACTGCCCAACTCATTCCATGCCGCACCTGCGACCACTGCCTTGCTTCTGCGGTCACGCACCTGCGACCAATCCTCCGCATGTGCGATGGGACGAGACATAAGCATCCCAAAAATTTTCTTAAGTTAAATTCCAATCCAATATCCATTTGAATCACCCCTTAGACCCCCGGGACCTCAACCAAATAGACCAACAAGTCCTAAAACACGATACAAACTTAGTCAAGGACTCAGATCAAATCAAACAACATCAAAAACACAAGTCGCACCCCAATTCAAGCCTAATGAAAACTAATAAATTCCAACTTCTACAAACGATGTCGAAACCTATCAAATCAACTCCGATTGACCTCAAATTTTGCACACAAGTCATAAATGATACAACGGACCAATTCCAACTTCCGGAACCAAAATCTGAGTTCGGTAACCATAAATTCAACTCTTGGTCAAACTTCTCAACTCTTCAAACTTTAAATTTGTCAACTTTCGCCATTTCAAGCCAAAATCACATACAGACCTCCAAATAAATATTTAGACACACTCCTAAGTCCAAAATCACCATACAGAGCTATCTGAACCATCAAAACTCCATTCCAAAACCATTTACTCAATAGTCAACATCCGGTAAACTCTTTCAACTTAGGCTTCCAACCTTGGGACTAAGTGTCCCAATTCACTCAGAAATATCTCCGGAACCAAACCAACCACCTCAACAAGTCACATAACAACAATTGAGCACAAAATAAGCAGTAAATGGGGGGAACGGGGCTACAACTCTCAAAATGACCGGCTGGGTCATTATATCCTCCCGCTCTTAAACAAACGTTCATCCTCGAACGGGTCTAGAATCATACATAGAGTCTCAAATAAGCGTGGATATCTGCTATGTATATCCCGCTCATTCTCCCAAGTAGTCTCCTCGACTGGCTGACCTCTCCACTGCACCTTCACTGAAGCTATGTTCTTAGATCTCAACTTTAGAACATGCCGATCCAAAATGGCCACCGGCTCCACATCATAAGTCAAATCACCATACAACTGAATCGTGCTGAAATCCAAAACATGAGACGAATCACCGACATACTTCCGGAGTATGGAAACATGAATCACTGGGTAAACACTTGATAGACTAGGCAGCAATGCAAGCCTATAAGCCACCTCTCCAATCCTCTCAAGCACCTCAAAAGGCCTAATATACCGAGGGCTCAACTTACCCTTCTTACCGAACCTCATAATACCCTTCATGGGTGAAACTATGAGTAGCACCTTCTCCCCCCCCCATGTAAGCAACATCAGAACCTTCCCATCGGCGTAGCTTTTCTGTCTAGACTGCGCCGTGTAAAGCCGATCATGAATCAACTTAACCTTGTACAAAGCATCCTGAACCTAGTTAGTACCCAATAGCCTAGCCTCACCCGAATCAAACCAACCCACCGAAGACCGACACCGTCTCCTATACAAAGACTCACACGGAGCCATCTGAATGCTCGATTGGTAGCTGTTATTGTAGGAAAACTCCGCAAGCGATAAGAACTGATCCCAAGAACCCCCGAAATACATGACGCAAGTGTGAAGCATATCCTCCAATATCTGAATAGTGTGCACGGACTGTCTGTCTGTCTGGGGATGAAATATTGTACTTAACTCTACCCGCGTGCCTAACTCACATTGTACGGCCATTTAGAAATGTGAGGTAAATTGCGTACCTTGATCCGTAATGATAGACACGGGCAGACCGTGAAGACGAACGATCTCGCAGATGTAGATCTCATCTAAGTGCTCTGAAGAATAGGTAACTTCCACTGGAATAAAATGTGCCGACTTGGTCAACCTGTCCACAGGGAGCTATATATGGGAGTTAGGAGTATATATTGTAGTATGTGAGTTTGACTATCTTAATTTACACTTTCATAAATTTGGGTTGTTTCTATGTCTAATTTAAAACTAAGATTTCAAGGTTAATAAATAAAACAAAGAGAATTGTTTTTGTTGTTTTTCAAGTTTTTTAACAAGCCTAGGGTTATGACCGTCACCTAGGTGTTTGCCTAATGGGATATAAACCTTAATGCTTGTTTTATTGATAGAGGTGTATTTTAGCTATCAACTCTCAATTACCCACTCAATACCTTTTGGTCAGAGACTGATTTTTCCCAATTTGGCTTTCTCAAGTCCAAATGGGCATTGCACAAAACGGTTGACAAAAGCTCAAGTCGGGTTATTACTATCTCTAGGTTGAACCCTTTAATTGGGATTATCAATCTCTCGATTGACCCAATTTCTTATTAGCCAAGTTTTCCTAGACTAAATCTCTCTTTCTCAAGTAGAGACTAAGTCAAATAGGCATGAACTAATATTTGCAACCATTAATTTCACAAATTAAAGCATGAACAAGGCTAAATAATAAACATCCAATCATAAACAAACATTAAAATAAACACCCATAAGGTATACACACTAGGGTTGGATCACAACCCTAGTAAAAATCTAGCTATTCATGCTAGAAATTGAATAAATAGAAGAAGAAATGCTAATTAAACTCATATTGTAAAATTATAATGATAAAATTTATGTTAAAATATCCCAAAATATGAAAACTACTAAAAGAAGCAAAGAGAAACGGCTATTGTAGCTATGCCATAAGTTGACCAAATTTCGTGAAACTCTTCTATTTATACAAAGCTGACATATTCGGACAAAAATGCCCCTTTGGAGATTCTGCGGACACACAATTCCATGCGCGGTCCGCATATTTCTTCAACTTGGCAAGAACTGGATGTTTGCGGTCGCATAATTCTGATATACGGCCGTGAGGCACTCTTTCTGTGGTCTGCAAATTTGTAACTACGGTCGCAGTTTGGTCTTCTGCGGTCCGCACGTTTACATCTGCGATCGTAGAGCACTTCTTCTGTGGCCGCACAATTCCAGTGTGGTCCGCACTTCTGAGGGGCTTTGAAACTTGGGAATTTGTACATTCTTTGAACATTGTTCCTAGCCCATCTTTTGCGGCCGCACAATTCATGTGCGGTCCGCACTTTGAACAAAAGTCTGCTGGATTTTCCTTCATCATCTGCGGCCACAAATGAAATTTTGCGATCCGCACTTTGTGAGTTTCTGTGCCTTTTATTGCCTTGAGTTTAGATTACTCCTTTTTGAGTTGGATTTCATCTCGGGAGTCTATCTTCCAATATTCCTGCAATTTAGCACATTTCATCATTTTCGGGTACACAATTCAATACTTTTAGACTAAAACAAAAGCTAAAAGGTGCTAATAAGTAGTCAAATCCCCCACTTATCGACTCCCCCTAACTTAAGTCGTTGCTTGTCCTCAAGCAAAAAAAATAGTTCCCACCTCCACACGTTAAGGGCCATTCTAGCCAATCATAGGTGCATCATTCACACATCAATTGGCACCAACAATTACCCACACTACTTATGCATTATCAACAAGGCGACAAGTTAAACTTTTATGCACTTATAGTTCTAATGTGACACTTGAGCATCAAGAGTTGACTTTATTCATCAAGGAAGCTCGCTCTTTCATGTAGGTCATTGTGGATCCCAAACTCCTCCTCCTCTACTCTCTGTTTGCCTATCTCACTTAAGAATTTTAGCACTCAATCTAAACAAAGATTTGCGAAAGGTTCACTCATCTCTCTTAAGAGAATGTCGCAAGTACGATTTTAAGTACCATAGGCTTGCCCCTCATGTAGATCGCCACTAGTGTAAGCTCACTCGGCTTAAAATCACGTAGGGCTTTTTTGGAATGTAATGAAGGCTTTTGGACTAAGGTTGAATATGTTATGGTAGAGCGAGTTCATCTTTCCTTAAGCACTCCATTTTGTTTTTCTTGGCTCATGCCTTGCCAATTCTTTGAGACACTTTCTTTTTCTTGGGGAACTAGAGATACTAGCATCACTCTTTCTTGATCATGACATTCATTTTCTCCCTCTTTGATTTCTCCATGATTTAAATCATTACTTTTCTTCGCATCCCTTCAACTCTTCAACTTATTCACTTTCTTTTGCATTTTTCTTTTTTGTTCTTCCCTTTTCTTGCCTTTCCTTGTCATTATTTCTTTTCTCTTTTTGTTCCTTGATACCTATTTCAAGCTCCTCGTCTCTCCCCCAAACTTACGTTTTTATCCAATTGCATCACAAGAGTGTTAAGGAAAACTCGGGTTCCAAGAGAGGGTCACGACAATTGGGTAAAGGCTTGTGACATGGTTATCAAATGAGAAAGGCTCGAGGCTCAAATGGATTGACTAGGAATAAAAACATTGGTGGGCAATGGAAAAAATTGAAGCAGTCAAGGAAATACTACAATCACTTCTCAAGCCAAGCAAAACTTAAGATTTCGCCTTGAAACACATTCGGGGCAAGTTCTAGACCATTCGCACGAGTACTTGGACTTGCAAAAAATATTTCTCACCTCTCATGCAGCTGGATTGTTAAAGAGGATAGAGTCGAGGGCCCACAATGACCATATTCAATATTGAAAATAATTATGGTTCGATTAAACCACTCGATGATTGTCTAAGTCAACACCAGAGTCACAAAGTCACTAACTAGAGCTATTTCTTTCCAAAAACCTTGTTTTTAACCATAAGCACGTAGTTAAGTGTGTCGGTGCCAAGTGAATCATGTTTGACTCTTCGAGCATGACTTAATTAGGTCTTTTTATTCATTACTACCACTATTATTACCTAAATACCAAAATGAACTCATTCCCTTAAGAAGGTTGTCATGCCATCCATCGTTGGGATGAGTCACCCGGTTCACACAATAACTACCTTTGGAAAGAACCATAGCATTAAGAAAACCAAAGGCTAATTATCTACTAAAACATAAGAAAAATTATTAAATAAAAAAGAAGCTACTAATTCAAAAAGAAACTACTTAATTGAACACTAACTAATAAGTAAACAAATATAAAGAAGCCACAAAGCAAAAACTATCGAAAGCATAACGCATATACATAATGAAAGAAGATATATACATAATGAGGGAGGAAAAGAAAGGATATATATATACAGAATACTGAAAAGAAAGAAAATACTGTCAGTTATTACAAACCAAATGTCTCAAAATCATCAAAATATATCGAATAAACTCCACCCCCGAATAAGAATAAGCATTATCCCCAATGCTTAAAAATAAGAGTAAAAGAAGGGTAAGAGTGAAGAAAACTCCCTATGGATCCTTGGCCATCTGTGTGTCCACAACAGTGTCACCGAACTCAACCTCATCCAACTGGATCTCATCATCCTCAACTCCGGGAGTGGCAAGGTTGGTGAACATCTGACGTACTTCCTCGGCAGTGTCAGTAGCAATGTCTGTCTCCTCAGACTGGCCAGTTGGTGTTATATGTGCTGTAGGATCTGGGCCTGGATGGTGCTGGTCAATCAACATGTCAAATGGAATGTCTTCGGCTGCTGCAAACTTGGTAACCTGTCTCCGAAGCTTGTCCACTGACTTCTTGGAGGCCTGAGACTTATGAATCTTCTTCACTTCCTTTCCCGGCTTAATAATCGCTGACCCATGCTGCACTAAAGTGGCCATGATTGTGTCTGATTCTTCAAGAGCTTCTTTAGAGTTTCTTCAACCGTGGGGGGAATCTAGGGTGCTGGAATGGAGGACTGTGTTGGAACATTACTGGATATGTCAGACAGCTTTGCAGTAGCTATCTGTATCCAGTTGTTAAGGCTCGCTAGTGTCTGGGAGACTCACAACGCAGATAGAGGAGTAGTGGGCATGGGCACCGGCTTCAAAGCCGAGGTGGAACCTGTAATGGGGGCTGCTGGAGGCATTGAGGATGGAGGTGTTGCATCAGCTGAAGGCTCTACTAACATAGATGGCATGTCGACTGTCTGTGCAGCTACCACCGATGGCTTATCAGACTGGCCTATGGTGGTAGTCGACTGACCCTTTCTCTTAGGGTTGTGTGCATCCATCAATGAATACCATGAGAAGGGCTTCTTCGCCTGCACCTTTGTATCAAAATCTCGAGGCTCCACCCGTACATCCGTAAGATATTCAGTAATGGTGTTTGGATATGGGTAGGAGGTATCATCTTGGCTAGTGACCACAAATATGTTGGCCGACATTACGACACCCACATTGACCAGATACCCGACCATGATGGAGGCGACTAGAACTGCCCGCGGGATAGGAAGATTTGTCTTATTCTGACATGGGTCAAGTTGGCTACATACAAAGGTCTGCCAACACTACGCCTCAAAACTCAGGGTGTTTCTATGAATAAACACCCCTGCTGTAATCTATGGTGGTGGTGGCCCAAGAGATGCCAGAATCTCAGCTAGCCACGGGCGAGCTGCATCCCCCATTGCCAACTTCTCCAAATACTGTACGGGCTCAACATCTCCAAATCGTGTGTGGCCGCATATTTCAACACAGTTACGACCAGAGTTATAGGGTTTGCAATGTTTGCACAAATTTGACATGGTGGTAGTGCATAATCATGAAAACTATTTACCCATTCCCCATAGAGCAAGTATTGCTTAACCCACTACAGTTTTAACCCCACATGGTTGTATAATTGAATTCTACTGACAATTGGCCTAAAACTAACTAACAAGTTATAAATTAAACTAAAAATTGAAAAATTCTCCAAGTAATTGAGGCATACCAGATTTGAGGTAGTGCAAATGAGTGATCATAGATGTTGAGTGTGTGTGGCAGATGATTTACTAGACGATTTCAATGTTTTAGACTTGTGAATGCTTAGAGAGGGAAAAAGCGTAACAGTAACCCTAGGCCTTTTATTTATACTAGGCGGTTCAGACTAAGGGCCAGAGATTTGAGAGGCCACAGAATTCTTATTGCGGTCCGCATTCTGTTACCTAGGGCTTAGAAGCCCTTTTTGTTTTGCGGTCTGCAAAATTTGCTGTGCGGTCATAGAATTTGTTGCAGACCACAGATTTTGACTTGCGGACGCAATTTGGCCATTTCTCTGACAAACCAACTTCAGAGAATTGGCATTTTTCCCTTTCAATTTGTGCGGTCCGCAATGCAATTGTGCGGTCGCAGTTCGCCTTTTGCTGTAGCAACCAAAATTATGCGGTCCGCACTTCTTTCCACACTTAGCCAATTTTTTGAGCACAGTTCCTGTAAAGTACACTCATTCTTGCAACACACTTCAAATCCAGTTAGCACAAAAATAACACTTATCTACAAAAGAATAAAAGAAAATAAAAAAAAACATGGGTTGCCTCCCAAAAAGCGCCTGATTTAACGTCGCGACACGACGCAGATTACCATCATTTGAAATGAATAACTGCCACCACGTGGCCATCATCAACCTTTCCCAAATAGTGCTTCACCTAGTGACCATTGACTCCAAAAACCTCATTGTTTTTGTTCTTCAAGTCCAATGCACCAAAAGGCGTTACACCCACAATTTCAAAGGGACCACTCCATTTAGATTTTAGCTTTCCAGGAAACATCCTTAACCGTGAGTTGAATAACAAAACAAGATCGCCCACCTTGGACTCCCTGTTCCGAATGTATTTGTCATGGAGGTATTTCATATTCTCTTTGTATAAGGTCGAACTTGCATAAACATGGTATCGAAACTCATCCAATTCATTCAAATGTGCAAACCGCAAGTTAGCAGCTGCATCTCAATCAAGATTCAATTTCTTTAAAGCCCACATGGCTTTGTGCTCAAGTTCCACCGAAAGATGACAAGCTTTTCCAAACACCAACCGGTATGGAGACATCCCGATAGGAGATTTGTAAGTTGTCCGATAAGCCCATAGTGCATCATCAAATAGAACAGAAGTATCTCTATGGAAATTGAAACAATACCTATGATAACAACATCAGATGACTCAGCCTCAAGCCTAGCTGGGAAAGCATAACATCAGGATTGGGCCTCACCACTCTGGATTACGTCTCTGGGACAGCCTCTAGCTGGATGGCCTCCACCTCTGGCTCCCTGGCCTCTGCCTCTAGCTGGCTTAGAGGGCACTGGAGTAACCGGTGACTAAATCATGGCACGAGAACCCTACTATTGTACGTTTCCCTCTGACATAGGAAAAAATCTAGCAATGTGCCTCAGATCCCCACAAGTATAATAAGCCCTCGACTGCTGTGACTGCTGACCCTGTAACTAGCTATGTCGACTTGGGTAACCACTTTGATAACTCTGGATCGGAGGTGCACTAATAGGAGTTGGTGGTACACTGTAGGCTAGCTGCTCAGGATGAGACACATAAGGACCCCAACTGCCCGAAGCACCGTGGAATGCCTTAAGCGCTGACTGAAATGACCTGGGAGGGTGGCCTCTACCAAAAGTACCCTTGACTGCAAATGAGGCACCAGTGAAACTATCGGAATGATGAGGCCTCTTATCAGACACCGACCCCCTCTCTTGAGCACTAACCAGCTCAATCCGTCTATCACTATCTACGGTCGTCTGGAAAGAAATATCACTTTCGGTCTCCTTGGCCATCTGTAGCCTGATAGTGTAAGTGAGCCCATCAATAAATCTCCTCACTCTTTACCTCTCAATAGGTAGGAAGATAATGTCATGGAGAGCTAGGTCCATAAATCGAGTCTCGTACTGGGTAACAGTCATACTACCATGCTAAAGACGCTCAAACTGCCTACAGTACTCCTCTCTCGGAGTGACAGGAATGAACTTCTCTAGAAATAGTTGTGAGAACAGATCCCAGGTAAGTGCAGGCAACCTATCTGGTCTAGTCAACATATAATCTCTCCACTACCTCTTAGTGGAACCAGTCATCTAAAACACTGCGAAATTGACCCCATTGGTCTCAATTATACCCATGTTCTACAACACCTCGTAGTAGCGGTCTAGTTAATATTGTGGTTCCTCAGAAGGTGCACCACTGAAATGAATAGGAAAGAGATTGGTAAACTTATCCAACCTCAATAGAGCCTCAGAAGACATGGCAGGCTTATCACTGTCCTGTGCTGCAACAACCGGCTGAACCACCCCAACTGGTAGGGTTGTTGGAGTCTGATACTGGTGAGACACCTACTCTGGAGTGTGAGTAGCGAGAGTATGTGCTTCTCCCCCATCCTGAGAGACGGCTGGTGCCACCGGAAATGTACCGGTCTGGGCCACACTCTCCATAAGACCCACCAAACGGACTAGAGCATCCTGAAGCACTAGAGTGGCTATGAACCCCTCTAGAACCTTAGCTGGTCTGACAGGTACAGTCTGAGTTGGAACCTCTACCTCAAAAGCTACCTGAGGCTCCACTGCGGGTGTTGTTGCTCAAGCTCTAGGTTGAGCTCTGTCTCTGCCTCTGCCTCCGATATGATCACGGCCTCGACCTCTGCCCCTAGGGGCTCTGACTCCTGTCCGACTGTAGATGTTGTATGTGTTCTTGCCATCTGTGAGAGAACATGAATATAATGGTTCAATCATTAATGGTATAATAAAATCGCACGATAGAGAAAGAAAAAAGTGAATTTTTTCCTAAACTCCAAAGCCTATGGAAGATAAGTACAGACGTCTCCGTGCCGATCCTCCAAACTCTACTAAGCTTGCACGTGACTCGTGAGACCTAGGAAACCTAGTTCTCTGATATTAACTTGTCACGACCCGTAATTCGAACCTCGGGGTCATGATGGCGCTTAACATCCACTTGCTAGGCAAGCCGACGTATGATAGTTAAATAGCCAAATATTAACATTTTAAACAAAATGATGATAAATGACGAAAGATAGGAATTCAATCTAATACAACACTAGCATAAGTCAGGTAATAATATCTATTCTCAAAGATCCAGAGTCACGAGTACACGAGCAACTAGAAGTTCTACAAACAGAGTCTAAAATAAATACAACTATTTCGAAGGAAATGAACAGTAAAAGAGGGAAGAGGAAGGGGATTCCAAGGTCTGCGGACGCCAGTAGATCTACCTCAAGTCTCCGTATGCAATGATCCGAGTTGGCGCACTTCACACACCGCTAGGACCAATACCAAAATTTGCACAAGAAGTGCAGAAGTGTAGTATGAGTACAACCAACCCAATGTACTCCGTAAGTTCGAGCCTAACCCCGATGAGGTAGTGATGAGTCTAAGATATGACACCTACGTAAATAAACCTGTACAAGTATATAAATATGAGCAAAAACAAAAAAATATTACCGATATACAACTGGGAAGGGACATGCGAAAGGGGAAGGATACGATAACTACAGCAAGAGTAACATCACGTAGCAGCCAAATAAATCATCAACAATGAAGACATATAAACTGATGATATAAAAATGACACGACATCACCCTTCGTGTTTTTACTCTCATCCTTACCATGATATGATGACATAAGTAAAATGAAATGGCACGGCATCACCCTTCGTGCTTTTACTCTCGACCTCACCATGTAACAATGAATAAATAAATATAAATGGCACGGCATCACCCTTCATGCTTTTACTCTCTTCCTTGCCACACTATAATGAATAACTCATATAAATGGCACAGCATCACCCTTCGTGCTTTAACTCTCTTACTCACTATGTATAAATCAATAAGTGAGATAAATATAATGGCACGACATCACCCTTCGTGCTTTAACACTCTTCCTTACCATGGAACAAAGATAATACAAATTCGGGAAGTGAATAATGCAGAGATTTGTATTCAATGTCAAATACGATGCTAAGGTATCAAACTTCAACTTCCAAAATACTCAACACTTACTAATTAAGCAATAAATACGGAAAGAATGATCAAATGAGTAATGATCTAACCTAAGCATAGATATTGTACTCAAAGAGGCAATAAATCACAAGGAAACAAGTCCCACCCACATGCTTTAACCCAACAACAACGCATAAGTACTCGTCACCTCATATATACGTTGTACCCATATATTGAATACGTAGCAAATAGGCAAACGAGTTCTAATCTCTAAAGTCAAGGTTAACCACGACACTTACCTCGCTCCGCAATCAAATCAAATCTCAACTGGGGCCTTTCCTCTAGGGTTCGCCTCCAAACCAATCGAATCTAACCAAAATTGACTCAATAACATCAAATAATGCTAGGAAAATCAATTATAATACATAAAGTTAAGATTTTTACACTTTTTCCAAAAAGTCAACAAAAGTCAAACTCGAGCTCGCTTGGTCAAAACTCGAGGTTCGGACCAAAACCCATTTACCAATTCACCCCCGAGCCCGATTATGTAATTGGTTTCGAAATCCGACCTCAATTTGAGGTCTAATTCCCAAATTTACAAAAGCCCTCAATTCTTCCCAAATCCCTAATTCTCAACTATGAAAGAACATACATTAAGGTTTGAAATTAATGGGTGTTGATGGAAATAGAAGAAAACAAGTTAAAGTACAGTAACCTATGAAAGGGTGATGAAATTTCTCTTCAAAATCGCCTCTAGGCCGAGCTCTAATTAGAAGATGGTGAAAAATGGGTGAAATCCTGATTTCTGGAAGTTTAAATGACTCGGCGTCAGGTGTTCATCGCGTTCGCGAGACACCTGACGCATTCGCTAAGGGCACTGCCCAGTTGGCTTACAAAATCGTGACAAACTCTACGCGTTCGCGTAGGCTTAGCCCACCTCGCCTTCATGTTCGCGAGCCTGGGCTCATGTTCGCGTAGAGTAAGAGTTCCATTCCTATCCCCCGCCTCATATCACTACGCGTTCGCGATGTAGTAACCGCATTCGCGAAAGGTAGACCCCCTACTACTCCATGTTCATGACCAAATCCCCGTGTTCGCGATGAGTAAATTCTTCCCCAGCTCAGATTACTCTTCGCGATCGCGAAGAAGAACACACCAGATGACAGCAAAAGCCAAAACCAATAATTTTTCCTAAGATTAAATGGTCTGTAGCCTATCCGAAACTCACCCGAGCCCCTCTGGCTCCAAAATAAATATGCATGCGAGTGCAATAACATCATACAAACTAGCTCACACAATCAAAACATCAAAATAGCACTTAGAACTACGAATCGGACACCAAAATGAATGCAATTTTCAAAGAAACTCAAGAACATGTCATTTCACCAATGTACGTCTGAATCACGTCAAACAAACATCGTTTTGCACCTTATTTTGTATAAAGGTCATAAATACTGAAATGAACATGTAACGACCCGACCGGTCGTTTTGCTTTCTAAAACCCTATTTCCCTAAATAAGGCTTCCCATACATACTTTTACTGTTTTATGACTTGCGGGGAGGGTTAGTTCGGGGTTTGGAAGGATTCTAGTTGAAATCGGAATACTTGGTTCCTTAAATTTGGTTTGGAATGAGTTTTGGTGATATGGAGGTCCAAACAAAATTCTAAGATCGAAAATAGTTCCGTAATGTCATTTAAGACTAGCACGTAAAATTTGGTGTCATTCTGAGTAGTTTAAGCAAGTTTCGGCATATTGGAAGTAAATTGAAAAACTTGAAGTTCTTAAGTTGGATTCAATTGGTTTTGGGACATGATACTTAGTTTTAATGTTATTTCGGGCGTTTCGAGAGTTCGAGCGAGTCCGTTTTATATTTTCAAACTTGTTGGTATGTTCGGGCAGGGCCCGGGGGCCCCGAGTGTCGATCGGACGAGGCTCGAACCATTTTGGGAGCTGAAGCTCCCCAATCCTGTCATAACTGCACCTGCGGTTTGCCAGCTGCAGGTGCGAGCTTAGCCTCGCAGATGCGGCCCAAGGAAGGCAGCCCAGTTCCACAGATGCGGCCACTTTTCCGCAAAAGCGGGAGCCCGTCCGCAGAAGCAGGAGACCGTCCGCAGAAGCGACCCCACTCGGCCCAGTTAATTTCCGTAGAAGCGGACCCTTTTTCCGCAAAAGCGGGATCCGCAGATGCAGCCAATGCACCGCAGGTGCGAAAATCGCTGAGGCAGTGTCTTCATTAAATACGGGACTTGAGCATTTTTCTCCCATTCTTTACTCATTTGGACGATTTTAGAGCTTCAAAAGGGAAAGATTTCAACCTAGCTGTTGAGGGTAAGTAATTCCTACCTTGATGCAAGTTTAATACATAGATTATGGGTAGATTTCAACATGAAAATTTGGTAGAAATCATGAGTTTAGGTGAGGAACCTAAGGTTTAATAAAAATGGGATTTTACCACGAAAATGATTTTGAAACTTAGTGAAAACCATATATTATGTACTTAAGGTCATGGGTAACAACTTTCTTCAAACATTTCCAGAATCCGGACGTGCGGGCCCGGAGGTGAATTTTAGAAATTTTGCAAATTGGATTGGGTAATCACTTTGATAGTGGAGATATGAACTTTTGAGCACAGATTGATCGGTTTATGTAATATTTGGCTAGTTCCGAGTTGTTGGGCATCCATTTCGGAGGTTCGAGCACATTCTTGAATTTGGGAAGTGGGCTTGGGACGAGGTAAGTCTCTTTTCTAACCTGTGCGAGGGAATTTACCCCATAGGTGAACTTAATTAATATATGTTATTATTTGAGGGGGGCTATGTACGCACGGAGTGACGAGAGTCCGTACGTAGCTACTATTCCTGTTTATGTCCGGGTAGTTATAGGTTTACACCATGTTTTGTGGACACCGTTATTTGATGATATTTGTTAATTGTATCGAATGAAACTAAGTCAAGGATTTCTAAGGATTTAAAAGCTTCAATGTAAAATTTGTCTTTATTTTTTTTTAAAGAATCCAGAAAGGGTTATGATTTATTGATAATTTATGATTGACCGCGTCGCAAGTACATTCCACGAGCGGGGTAATTCTTTCTACTACTCTCATGGGAGCTGACCGTTCGTCTCGGCAGGTTAATAGATGCATCTAAAGTTTGATCTGTTCGACCCTCGGCAGTGCACCGTTTATATTTATGTTGGACCGAGCCGAACGTCCTCGATGGAATTTTGTACGTGATAATAGGACTGGAAGTCCCTTTTCTAATCGGTGCCAATTTCATTGTTCGAAAGATTTATTGTTTTAAATGAAGGAATTGATTTGAGCTCTTCAATATGGTGATGAATTGTTCTGTTATTTATTTTTCTGAGTTTCATTGTTATATATCATGTTTAATTAGAATTTCATATTATCGTATTTGTTACACCCTGTGTGTCCCAAGGCGACGTAATGATTATGAGACTTTTTAATCATGATTTAAATAATTTTAAAGTCATAATATGTCTATATATGATGTTTGGATAGAAAATATGAAGTTTGGGAAAAATCGGATTATAGTTGCGAAAAAAGCGACTAAGGATTCGCCTTGTAACAGAGCTTTTTGAGAAATAAATTTTGTGTGCTATATGAGGTCTTTTTGGGACATATTATATACCAAATTGAAGGTATTGGAATTTAGTTTCCAACGCTCTTAACCGTTCGTTCATACGGCACCCGGATAAAAGGTTATAAGCGTTGGAAGAAAGGCCAATCATAGGGTGCCAAGTAGCATCTTTTTTACTTTTTAAAAAAATGGGATATTTACATCGCATCACGTCTATTTCTCCATTGTTTTGGAGAACACACCCAAATAACACCCCTTACTCTTAATCTCTCTGCAAGAGATTCAAACAAGATTATCATCCCGGGCACGGAATCAAGAAGCGTTAACATTAAAACGATCCCTATGACGTAAGTATCGCTATATCGCCTCTCTTTTGCTTTGTCATTTGAGTATTGGAAGGTACTTCATAGTTAAGAAAATGTGTAATTTCTGTATTTAAGTGTTTAAATATCAAGGAATGTTGATAAATTTATTTCCTAATAGTTAGAACTTACGAGACGGTGATCGGAAGCCGTGAGTTCGAGTTATTTGACTTGTAGTGGACTGTTTTGTGGGCTGTTTCGTGTTGCCTTTGGGCTGTATATTTTTCTAGTATTTAATGGAGTTTTGTAGGAAAAATGGTGTGGAGAAACACCACATAATAATGGAATTGTAGGCTGGTCGTTCGTCGTTACACTTTTTTATGTTGTTTGACACTACTTTGGTTGTCGTTTTATGTATGAAGGGATTAGGGTGTGTGGGCTGTTTTGTTGTATATTGTGATGGAGATAAGGTTTGAAAATGATGCTTACATGTTGTTATTGTTGTGTTCATATTGTTGTTGGTATATGGTATTGGAGGAGGGCCTAGTTACAGGGGAGATGCTACCCAAATTTACGTAAACAAGCTACTAGTTTAAGTTGCAAACTTAGCCTTTACACAGAACTGATTTTGAATCTCCTTATGCTGTGGTAGATTGAGTTGAGATGTTTGAAGAATTTCTTGGAAGGTATTAAGGACTCAACGGAGTTAAGGCATGTTAAGTCTATCCCTTCTTTCCTTTTGGCATGTTCCAAATGATACAAATAAAACGAGCAAAATATGCTACTTTCATAAACGACTCTATTCATAGAAATACTAGGGATGTCTATATTCTTGATTCCCCATGTGTCTTATTATTCTATCATCTGTTTATGGGTCTCAGAAAAATACGCAAGTTGATAAAGTTTATTTCATGATATTAATCAAAGGCATAGTGATCTTATGACATTTTGAGAAATCTTATTAACGTACTTCTTATGCATTTCATTCATGTATACATGTATATTAACCCATGACCAGATGGCGTTATATACGCATATATTATATGTATATGGGATATGGGAAAAGGTTATGGCATTATATATGCACCACCACCTGATCAGCTGGTATACGTTGATGATTTTGCCCACTATGGCCGAGATGATATGATAGGATGCCCTTAGAGGCTTGATGATGTTATGTACGTATATACCTATGCATGGTATGGCATTTATACGCACATGCATGACATTATTAATTTTCATGATTCACAAAGCTATTTAGAATTACAGGTTGAGTTCTTTACTCCATGTTTATTTCATGTCTTTTATATACTATTGTCATGCCTTACATGCTCGGTACTTTATTTCTACTGACGTCTCTTTTGCCTGGGGACGCTGTGTTTCATGCCCACAGGTCCTGATAGACAGTTTGAGAGTTCTCCAAGTAGGCTATCAGCTCAGTAGAAGATGTTGGTGCGCTCCATTTGCTCCGGAGTTCCTTATTTGGTCAGTATGATTCAGACATGTATTGTTTAGTATGGCGGAGCCCTGTCCCGACCTTTATGGTATTTATCTACTTTTAGAGGCTTGTAGATATATTTCATGTACGTAAAAGATTGTATGGCCTTGTCGGCCTATGTTTAGTGTCCGAGTGATCATTTTGGTCTTATAGGCCCAAGTTGGTATTACTTGCTTTATTCTAGTTATCCTACGACAGCCCTCCCGTCTCATTTACCTATGATAGCATGATACAAAAAGATATGTTATGTTGGTATTCAGTTGAGTAAGGTACCGGGTACCCGTCGTGGCCCATCGGTTTGGGTCATGACAGAAGTGGTATCAGAGCAGTTCTGTCCTAGGGAGTCTACAAGTCGTGTCTAGTATAGTCTTGTTTATAGGTGTGTTATGCACCATACTTATAAGCAGGAGGCTACATGGCATTTAGGATTGTCACTCTTTCTTCTTACTCTAGATCATGTGGTAGAGCTCAGTTGTAACAATTCATACTCCTAAATTTTGTTTTATTCATAATACAATGATACCTACATCCAGAAAGACAGTTGGTAAGAGATTGAATATTGCTGCGGAAGAGTTAAGTCAGAGGAACTCAATTTTGCATCATGCTTATGATGAGTAAATGTGAGGTCTTAAGCAGATTATGTGTGTACTAATATGTATAAGCTTCTTGATAAGGAGCCCTAAGGCAAGAATATCTATCCACTGGTATGGTAAAAAGAAATAAGAGAATCGGAAGGTAGACACAAGTTTTAGCAAGTAAAAGAAGCAAGGTGAAGAAGGATACGAGGTACCTAGTTAGTGAAGATTATCTGTATTTACAATTCAGGCAGAGAAATATAAGCATTTTGAGTTACTTTCAACAATAACAAAGATATATTCACTTGACAACACCCATTTCAGTTATGCCCTGTGGGAGCTAACAAATATCATTTAAGAGAAGGATGGGATATCAACATCCAGCTAGGGTTAGAGTAACCCAAAATTGTGGATGGAATGTTATCATTAGCTCACATTTCCGAGGGATATTGCAAACGTGGTAATGGTTCTCCTTGTGAGGCACCCAGATGGTGCACTCTAGAATAGTACAATCAGATATAAATACTAGAATATTCAGAAATTTCAGAAGATTGGCATTGGAATCCTAGAAGGGATAAATATTTACCTTTGTATGTCTCTCGTCCCTAGTAAAGAGAGAGTGTTAGGCGACCCGAAGAGCTAGTGAGTTGAATCAAGGGGCTAAAAGTGAAAGAATGTTTTGAAGAAGTTTTCATAATAAGGCGATAGACGGAAATATTAGCAGGAGAATAAGAAGAAAGTAAATAAAGCACTATGAGTAAGATGTGATAAATAGATGATAACGGTAAATCAAAATATGACAGGACTGCAGATTATATAGTCAAGTGAAGGAAAAGACAAGAAGTTACAGGCCTTAAGACAATAAAAGAGTATAAGCCATAAATGAGTTGGTGACTTGTACGTGATTACCAGAAGGAAAAGTTAGACCCTCAGAGTAATAGAAATTAGTATGGGCTAGTGAATAAGATAAACTAAACATGAATTCGGACTGAAGGATTTGATAATAGTTGACATCGTGAGAATTTAAGAGATCGCATTAATGGCGATAATTGAATGGACAACAGAAGAATAACTTTTAAAGGTCATTCAGGAAGACATTTCCCTAAAATAAGCGATGTGAGCAGAGTTAATCTTAAGGGACTAAGTGTTCCAGTTACACTAGGTGTCACCTTTGTATGCAAGAAATTAAATTATCACTGGTACAGAAGAGTTACCATAAGGCAAGTAAGAGTCCGCGAAGATGTGAAAAGACACCAAATATGAAGAGGTAAAACATTTATAGGTAAATCTTCATAGCAATAAATGTTAGTACTCCCCTAAAGGAGGAAGATAGTGCGATATGGTATTAAGTCAGAGTTAAGTGGTTAAGGTAACTATGGAATAGTAAAGGAAGAATGTGGTAGAAAGGCGAAAGGAATGAGATTACATTATTTCAAATCCTATGGATATGATACGACTCGAGAACATTATATAATCATGACGACTGGGAGAGGCAGTAAGGGTTCCATCACTAGATGTTATTGATAAATAAGTGCAAATGAACACTGGATACATAAGGAGCCAGTGTGCAGGATAAGTTAAGACAAATGATATAACCCAAGAGAGATTACGCAGAATATAGATATGAGAATGGAATAATGTGTATTTAGTAGTTGGTTCAGGAAGAGCCTAGCCATGGCTAAACAAGAGGATATAGACAAATTAGCAGGTTGTGCAAGATAAACATAGTGAAACCCAACATAGGGAATTCAGTCTCGCAAATATGATGACATCGTAATCCTTGAGAAATATTCATATAGGAGTTGGGGTATTCCTAAAGGTATCACCGATGAAAGGAGTTATTATATTTGGTAAGAAAGTAAAGCTTAGCCCTCGGTATATTGGACCTTATAAGATTATACGCAGAGTAGGCCAAGTAGCATATGAGTTAGACTTGCCTTCCAAATTGGAGTCTGTACATCTAGTATTTCATGTGTCTATGCTCCGTAGGTGTATTGAAGATCCCTCTAAAGTCATTCCAGTTGATGATGTTCATATTACAGAGCAGCTATCATATGAGGAAGCTCCCATTGCTATACTAGATAGACAAGTTCGGAGATTAAGGACTAAGGATGTAGCTTCAGTTAAAGTGCTTTGGATTAACAATAATATGGAGGATATGACTTGAGAATCTGAAGAAGAAATGAATACTATGTATCCTCACGTGTTTCCACTTCCGGAGGAGGATCAAATTCATACATCACAGCCTTTCGGTACGTATATGGTACTTGATTCTTATGTTGGTTATTATTATTGGTCGTGTGAGGCCATTAGTGTTATTGATGATTGTGGCCCTGTGTGGCTTTGTATTGTTGGGTTTGATGTGTGACAAGTTGGTAGTAGTACCATTACATAAGAGACTCTGCCAAAATTTCTATAGATTTCTGGGAGTTTAACATTCGAGGACGAATGTTTCTAAAGGGGGAAGATTGTTACACCCTATGAGTCTCAAGGTGACGTAATAAATATAAGACTTGTTAATCAAGATTTAAATGATTTTAAAGTCATAATATGTCTATGTATGATGTTTGGATAGAAAATATGATGTTTGGGAAAAATCGGATTAAAGTTACGGAAAAATCGACTAAGGATTTGCCTTGTAACATAGCTTTTTGAGAAATATATTTTGTGTGCTATATGAGGTCTTTTTGGGATATATTATATACCAAATTGAAGGTATTGGAATTTAGTTTCCAACGCTCTTAACCGTTCATTCATACGGCACCCGGATAAAAGGTTATAAGCGTTGGAAGAAGGGCCAATCATAGAGTGCCAAGTAGCACCTTTTTTACTTTTTAAAAAAATGGGATATTTACATCCCATCTCGTCTATTTCTCCATTGTTTTGGAGAACACACCCAAATAATACCCCTTACTCTTAATCTCTCTGCAAGATCTTCAAACAAGATTATCATCCCGGGCACAGAATTAAGAAGCGTTAACATTAAAACGATCCCTATGACGTAAGTATCGCTATATCGCCTCTCTTTTGCTTTGTAGTTTGAGTATTGAAAGGTACTTCATAGTTAATAAAATGTGTAATTTCTGTATTTAAGTGTTTAAATATCAAGGAATGTTGATAAATTCATTTCCTAATAGTTAGAACTTACGAGACAGTGATCGGAAGCCGTGAGTTCGAGTTATTTGACTTGTAGTAGACTGTTTTGTGGGCTGTTTCGTGTTTCCTTTGGGCTGTATATTTTTCTACCGTTTAATGGAGTTTTGGAGGGAAAATGGTGTGGATAAACACCACATAATGATGGAATGGTGGGCTGGTCGTTCGTCGTTACATTATTTTAGGTTGTTTGACACTACTTTGGTTGTCGTTTTATATATGAAGTAATTAGGGTGTGTGGGCTATTTTGTGGTATATTATGATGGAGATAATGTTGGAAAGTGATGCTTACATGTTGTTATTGTTGTGTTCTTGTTGTTGTTGGTATATGGTATTGGAGGAGGGCCTAGTTACAGAGGAGATGCTGCCCAAATTTACGTAAACAAGCTACTAGTTTAAGTTGCGAACTTAGCCTTTATAGAGAACTGATTTTGAATCTCCTTATGCTGTGGTAGATTGAGTTGAGTTGTTTGAAGAATTTTTTGGAAGGTATTAAGGACTCAACAGAGTTAAGGTATGTTAAGGCTATCCCTTCTTTCCTTTTGGCATGTTCCGAATGATACAAATGAATCCAGCAAAATACGCAACTTTCATAAATGACTCTATTCATAGAAATACTAGGGATGTCTATATTCTTGATTCACCGTGTGTCTTATTATTCTATCATCTATTATGGGTCTCAGAAAAATACGCAAGTTGATAAAGTTTATTTCATGATATTAATCAAAGGCATAGTGATCTTATGACATTTTGAGAAATCTTATTAACGTACTTCTTATGCATTTCATTCATGTATACATGTACATTGACCCATGACCAGATGGAGTTATATACGCGTATATTATATGTATATATATATTGACACATGACCAGATGGCATTATATACGCGTATATTATATGTATATGAGATATGAAAAAAGGTTATGGAATTATATACGCACCACCACCTGATCAGCTGGTATACGTTGATGATTTTGCCCACTGTGGCTGAGATGATATGATGGGATGCCATCATAGGCTTGATGATGTTATGTACGCATATACCTATGCATGGTATGGCATTTATACACACATGCATGACATTATAAATTTTCATGATTCACGGAGCTATTCAGAATTACAGGTTGAGTTCTTTACTCCATGTTTATTTCATGTCTTTTATATACTATTGTCATGCCTTACATACTCGGTACTTTATTTGTACTAACGTCCCTTTTGCCTTGGGATGCTGAGTTTCATGCCCGCAGGTCCCGATAGACAAGTTGAGAGTTCTCTAAGTAGTCTATCAGCTCAGCAGAAGATGTTGGTGCACTCCATTTGCTCCGGAGTTGCTTATTTGGTCAGTATAATTCGGACGTGTATTATTTAGTATGGCGGGGCCCTGTCCTGACCTTAATGGTATTTATCTACTCTTAGAGGCTTGTAGACATATGCCATGTACGTAAATAATTATATGGCCTTGTCAGCCTATGTTTAGTGTACGAGTGATCATTTTGGTCTTATAGGCCCGAGTTTCTATTACATCTTTTATTCTAGTTATCCTACGACAGCCTTTCCTTCTTATTTACCTATGATAGCATGATTCAAAAATATATTTTATGTTGGTATTTGGTTGAGTAAGGTATCGGGTGCCCGTCATGGCCCATCGGTTTGGGTCGTGATAGTATTGTTGGCCCTGGTAAGTGTCGGAGTCGACCCCTCATCACTACTTCTTCGAGGTTAGACTAGATACTTACTGGGTACATAATGTTTATGTACTCACGCTGCACTTCTGTACTTAATTGTATAGGATCTGAGGCAGGTGCATCTGGTTACCAGTCTGGTGCACAGTTTTGATCCCCATCTAGAGACTTCATGGTGATCTACCTTCCGAGTCGTCCTGCAGCAACTGGAATATCTCTTATACTCTATTTTCTATCTATTTCCTTTCAGACTGTAGGCTAGTACTCTTTTGAATATTCTACTAGATTGCCCACATACTTGTGACACTAGGTCTTGGAACGTACTCTGGTAGACTTATCATTTTGGATTTGTTTACTTGATTTTGATTAGTACTTGTTATTCCCATTTAATTATGTCCCATTTGCAAGTTTCTAAATAGTTTCAACAAATAAGGAAATGTAACCACTTAGTAAATTTATTTAAACTGGAAACCACTATTTTGATTAGTGTCGGCTTGCCTGACAATGGTGTTGGCCGCCATCACGGTCTAAATTGGAATTGGGTCGTGACAACATGGTATGAGAGCTCTAGGTTCACGTAGGTCTCACAAGTTTTGGGAACGTCTAATAGAGTCTTGCGGATCGGTGCGGAGACGTTCGTACTTATCTTCGAGAGGCTATTGGATTTTAGGAAACTACTCTTTATTCATCTCCTATCGTACAATTGATGGTATACTAAGTTTCTTCCTTCAATTCTCTCACAGATGGTGAGGACGCGTACAGCGGATGTTCCAGACCTAGGAGGAGCTGCTCCCCCCGTTGTTAGAGGTCGAGGCATAGGCCGGGGGAGGGAACCGTCCCAAGGTAGGGGACGAGGGCGTCCCAGAGCTGCCCTAGTAGCACCACCAGCGGATCCAGCGGAGGATCCCATTGTTGAGGAGCAGGGCGAAGTTCCTACCGCACAGCCAGCCATGGTAGATTTCATGACAACACCGGGCTTTCAGGAGGTCATGGGCTGTATGATGCGGTTCATGGACACCACGACTCAGGCTGGTTTATTTCCAGCGGACCCAGCCATATCTCAGGCAGGAGGGGGAGCACAGACCCCTACTGCTCAGGCTCCTAGGTACGCAGCTGCAGTATATCAAATCTCGGGTACACTACCTGTGGCCGGAGCCCAGCAAGTAGTAGCAGTTGCACCTGATCCTAGACCAGCTGTGGCCGGCGAGCCGCAAAAACTTTTGGACAGATGGACTAGGCTTCACCCTCCGGTATTTAGGGGTGAGCGACACGAGGATCCTTAGGACTTCATTGACAGGTGCAGGGACATACTGTACAATATAAGGATATTGGAGTCCCACGGGGTGGATTTCACTACTTTCCAGCCGGAGGGCAGGGCCCGTAGATGGTGGCAGTCTTATCTTCTTAGCAGACCAGCGGGTTCTCCTCCCATGACTTGGGACCAGCTTACACAACTTTTCTTGGATAGGTATATTCCACCTTCTCAGAGGGGAGATTTGCGAGGTTAGTTCGAGCAGCTCGAGCAAGGTTAGATGTCAGTGACTGATTATGAGGTGAGGTTCTCTGAGTTGTCTTGCCATGCACTTATGATACTTCCTACCGATGTAAGAGAGTACAAAGATTTGTTGCGGGGTTGCACCCCAATATTCAGGCTAGTATGGCCCGGGAGGTTGAGATGGCTACTGGTTATCATCTAGTGGTGGAGATTACTCAGAGGATTGAGGGCTACTGCCAGAGGGGTATAGAAACGATGTAGCAGGATAAGAGGGCCCGACTCTCTGGAGAGTTTAGAGGTGCCCCGACCAGGGGCAGAGGGTAATTTGGGAGGGGTCATCCTAGTAGTCCCACATATTCAGCACCACCACCTCCTCAGGGTGCTCCGGCGCAACCCTATTTTAGTGCTATGCCAGAGAGTTCTTATCTCCCACCAGTTCATAAGGGTTCTTCCAGTGCTTATTTTAGCGCCATGCCAGAGAGTTCATACCACCCACAAGCCATTGAGGGTTCTTCTAGTGAGTATTAAGGCCATCAAGGTCAGACTTTGGGGTAGTAGTCTATGGTACCGAGAGGTTGTTACGAGTGTGGGGATCCAGGTCACATGAAGAGATTTTGTCCCAGACTTCACGGCAAGGCAGTACAACAGGGTTATCAGCCTATGATTGTAGCACCAGCCATCCGACTGCCCAGAGGTGGGGGATAGATGGGTAGGAGCCGTCCTAGAGGTGGAGGCCAGGCAGGGAGAGGTCAGCCAACTATTTTTTAGTCAGGTGGAGGCCAGCCAACCAGTGCTTCAGCTAGATTCTATGCTTTTTCGGCTAGACCAGATGCAGTGGCCTCAGATGTCGTGATCACAGGTATTATTCCTGTCTGCGGTAGGGATGCTTTAGTGTTATTTGATCCAGGATCTACCTATTCATATGTATCATCTCTGTTTGCTCATTTCCTGGATATTCCTCGTGAGTCCTTGGGTACTCCTGTTTATGTGTCCACTCATATGGGCGATTCTGTGATTGTGGAACAGATCTATCGGTTCTGTGTGGTCACATTCTATGGTTACAAAACTAGGGCGGACCTTCTATTACTTGATATGACCGACTTTGAGGTCAACCTGGGCATGGACTGGTTATCTCCATATCATGCCATCCTTGATTGCCATGCCAAGACTATTACTTTAGCGATGCCGGAGTTGCCGGGGTTGGAGTGGAAGGGTTCGTCTGCCAGTACACCTAGTCGGGTTATCTCTTTCCTGAAGGATCGACATATGGTCGAGAAGGGTTGTTTGGCTTATTTAGCCTATGTTCGATATACTACCGCAGAGTTTTCGATGATTGATTCAGTTCCAGTAGTCCGGGCGTTCGCCGATGTGTTTCCTTTTGATCTTCCGGGCATGCCACCAGATCATGATATTAATTTCTGCATTGACTTGGCTCTAGGCACCTAGCCTATATCTATCCCACCGTACCATATGGCTCCGAAAGAGTTGAAGGAGTTGAAGGAGTAGCTTGAGGAGTTTCTAGCAAAGGGGTTTGTCAGACCGAGTGTGTCACCTTGGGGTGCACCGGTATTATTTGTGAAGAAGAAATATGGGACTATGCCGGATGTGCATTGATTATCTCCAGTTGAACAAGGTCACCATTAAGAACAAGTACTCATTGTCGCGCATTGATGATTTGTTTGACCAGTTGCAGGGTGCTAGGGTGTTTTCTAAGAACGACTTAAGATCGGGGTACCATCAGTTGAAGATTCGGGACTCAGATGTTCCGAAGACTGCCTTCCATACTAGATATGGCCATTATGAGTTTCTAGTGATATCCTTCAACTTGACTAATGACACAATGACATTTATGGATTTGATGAACATGGTGTTCAGGCCTTATATTGATTTGTTTGTCATTGTCTTTATTGACGACATCTTGATTTACTCACGTATCCTGGGGGAGCACAAACATCATTTGAGAGAAGTGCTCCAGACCTTGCATAAATAGAAGTTGTATGCTATGTTCTCCAAGTATGAGTTCTGGTTAGATTCTGTGGCATTTTTGGGGCATGTTGTATCAGGCGAGGGTATTAACGTGGATCCCAGGAAGATTGAGGCAGTTCAGAGTTGGCCTCGTCCTACTTCGGCGACTGAGACCAGGAGTTTCCTAGGACTAGCAGGGTATTACCGTCGATTTGTGGAAGGCTTCTCATCCACTACATCACCTCTGACTAGACTGACCCAGAAGGGTGCTCCGTTTCGTTGGTCCGATGATTGTGAGGCTAGCTTTCAGAAGCTCAAGATAGCCTTGACTACAGCACCAGTTTTAGTGTTGCCTTCCGGTTCGGGGATGTATACTGTGTATTATGATGTTTCACGCGTTGTCTTGGGTTGTGTATTGATGCAGGAGGGGCAAGTTATTGCATACGCTTCATGTCAGTTAAAGCCCCATGAGAAGAATTATCCTGTGCACGATTTGGAGTTGGCTGCGATTGTTCATGCTCTTAAGATTTGGAGGCATTATTTATATGGGGTGCCTTGTGAGGTTTACACTGATCACCGCAGCTTGCAGCACTTGTTCAAGCAAAAGGATCTCAATTTGAGGCAGCGCAGATGGCTTGAGTTACTAAAGGACTATGAAATCACTATTCTTTATCATCCGGGCAATGCGAATGTAGTCGTGGATGCCTTGAGCAGGAATTTAGAGTGTATGGGTAGCTTGGCATTCATTTCAGCAGAGGAGAGGCCACTAGCTTTGGACATTCAGTCCTTGGCTAACAGGCTGGTGAGGTTGGATATTTCAGAGCCCAGCTGAGTCCTTGCATGCGTTGTTGCCCAGTCTTCACTATTAGGGCAGATCAAGGCTCGATAGTTTGAGGATCCGCACTTGGAAGTTCTCAGAGGGACGGTACTACAGGGTGGTTCCAAGGAGGTTTCTATTGGCGAGGATGGTGTCCTGCGAATCTAGGGTCTCTTATGTGTTCTGAATGTCGATGGTTTAAGGGAGAGGATCCTAGAGGAGGCGCACAGTTCTCGATATTCCATTCATCCAGGTGCTACGAAGATGTATCGGGACCTGAGACAACATTATTGGTGGCGGCGGATGAAGAGAGACATAGTCAAGTATGTGGCTAGGCTCCTAAACTGCCAGCAGGTTAAGTATGAGCACCAGAGGCCAGGCGGCTTACTCTAGCAGATGACTATACCGGAGTGGAAGTGGGAGCGTATCACTATGGACTTCGTAGTTGGATTGTCACAGACTTTCTGGATGTTCGATGCAGTTTGGGTCATTGTTGATAGGTTGACCAAGTCGGCACACTTCATTCCAGTTGCCACTACTTATACTTCAGAGAGGTTGGCCCATATTTATATTCGGGAGATAGTCTGGTTGCACGGTGTGCTTGTTTCCATCATATCAGATAGAGGCACTCAGTTCACTTCGAATTTCTAGAGAGCTGTACAAAGTGAGTTGGGTACCCGTGTAGAGATCAGCACTGCGTTTCATCCTCAGACCGACGGACAGTCAGAGCGGACAATCCAGATCTTGGAGGACATGCTCAGAGCATATGTGATTGACTTTGGGGGCCAGCGGGATCAGTTCTTGCCTTTGGCCGAGTTTGCTTACAACAACAGTTATCAGTCTAGCATTGAGATGGCTCCATTTGAGGCTTTATATGGTAGGCAATTTCGTTCTCCCATCGGGTGGTTTGAGCCCGGCAAGGCTAAGTTATATGGCACCGATTTAGTTAAAGATGGCTTGGAAAAGGTAAAGTTGATTCAAGAGAGGCTCCGCACAGCACAGTCCGGATAGAAGAGTTACGCGGATCAGAAGGCACGTGATGTGTCATTTATGGTAGGCGAGAAGGTTATCTTGAAAGTCTCACCGATGAAGGGTATTATGAGATTCGGGAAAAAGGGCAAGCTGAGCCCCAGATTTATAGGCCTATTCAAGGTGTTGAGGCGAGTTGGGGAGGTTGCTTATGAGCTTGCTTTACCTCCCAGCCTATCAGGTTTTCATCCTATTTTTTTACGTGTCTATGCTCCAGAGGTATCACGACGATCTGTCACATGTGTTAGACTTCAGCACTATTCATCTAGACGAGAGCTTGGGTTATGAGGAGGAGCCAGTTTTCATTGTTGCTAGACATGATCGCCAGTTGAGATCCAAGAGGATTTCCGCAGTAAAGGTTTAGTGGAGGGGCCAACCAGTCAAGGAGGCGACTTGGGAGTCCGAGGAGGACATGCAGATCAGATATCCACACTTATTCAACACCTCAGGTATGAATCTAAACACATTCGAGGACGAACGTTTGTTTAAGAGATGGAGAATGTAACGACCTGACCGGTCGTTTTGTTTTCTAGAACCTCGTTCACCTAAATAAGGCTTCCCGTACATGCTTTTACTGTTTTATGACTTGCGGGGAGGGTTAGTTTGGGGTTTGGAAGGATTCGGATTGAAATCGGAACACTTGGTTCCTTAAAGTTGGCTTGAAAGGCCAAGTTTGACTCCGGTCAATATTTTTAGTAAATGACCTCAAAATTGGGATTTGACGGTTCCAATAGGTTCGTATGACGATTTCGGACTTGGGCGTATATTCGGATCGGGTGTTGGATGACCCAGGAGCCTTTCGGCGCCTAATATCAAAAGTGGTTCTTGAAGTTCTTTAAATTTGGTTTGGAATGGGGTTTGGTGATATCAAGGTCCAAATGGAATTCCGAGACTGGGAATTGTTCCGTAATGTCATTTTAGACTTGCACGTAAAATTTGGTGTCATTCCGAGTAGTTTAAGCACGTTTTGGCGCATTGGAAGTAAATTAAAGAACTTGAAGTTCTTAAGTTGGATTCAATTGGTTTTGGGACGCGATTCTTAGTTTTAATGTTGTTTCGGGCATTCCGAGAGTTCGAGCGAGTCCGTTTTATGATTTCAAACTTGTTGGTATGTTCGGGCGGGGTCCGGGGGCCCCGAGTGTTGAGTGGACGAGGCTCGGACCATTTCGGGACAGCTGAAGCTCCCCAGTTCTGTCATAACCGCACCTGCGGTTGGCCAGCCGCAGATGCGAGCACGCAGGTGCGAGCCTAGCCTCACAGATGCGGCCCTAGGAAGGTAGCCCAGTTTCGTAGATGCGGACACTTTTCCGCAGAAGCAAGAGCCCGTCCGCAGAAGCGACCCCAGCCGGCCCAATCAATTTCCGCAGAAGCGGGCCCTTTTTCTGCAGAAGCACGATCCACAGATGCAACCAATGCACCACATGTGCGAAAATCGCTGGGGCAGTGTCTTTATTTAATACGAGACTCGAGCATTTTTCTCCCATTCTTTACTCACTTCGACGATTTTAGAGCTTCAAAAGAGAGAGGTTTCAACTTGGCTATTGAGGGTAAGTAATTCCTATCTTGATGCGAGTTTAATACATAAATTATGGGTAGATTTCAACATGAAAATTTGGTAGAAATCATGGGTTTAGGTGAGGAACCTAGGGATTAATAAAAATGGGATTTTACCGCGAAAATGATTATGAAACTTAGTGAAAACCATATATTATGTACTTAAGGTTATGGGTAACAACTTTCTTCAAACATTTTCAGAATCCGGGAGTGTGGGCCCGGGGGTAATCACCTTGATAGAGGAGATATGAACTTTTTAAGCATAGATTGATTGGTTTATGTAATGTTTGGCTAGTTTCGAGTCGTTGGGCATCAATTTCGGAGGTTCGAGCACATTCTTGAATTTGGGAAGTAGGCTTGGGACGAGGTAAGTCTCTTTTCTAACCTTGTGAGAGGGAATTTACACCATAGGTGAACTTAATTAATATGTGTTGTTATTTGTGGGGGGCTACGTATGCACGAAGTGACGAGAGTCCGTACATAGCTACTATTCCTGTTTATGTCCGGGTAGTTCTAGGGTTACACCATGTTTTGTGGACACTGTTATTTGATGATATTTGTTAATGGTATCAAATGAAACTAAGTCAAGGATTTCTAAGGATTTAAAAGCTTCAATGTAAAATTTGTATTTATTGTTTTTAAAGAATCGAGAAAGAGTTATGATTTATTGATAATTTATAATTGACCGCGTCGCAAGTACATTCTGCGAGCGGGATAATTCTTTCTACTACTCTTATGGGAGTGGGCCGTTCGCCTCGACAGGTTAATAGATGCATCTATGGTTCGAGCCGTTCGATCCTTGGCAGTGCACAGTTTATATTTATGTTTGATCGGGCCGAACGTCCTCGGTGGAATTTTGTACGTGATAATAGGACTGGAAGTCCTTTTTCTAATCGGTGCCAATTTCATTGTTTGAAAGATTTATTGTTTTAAATGAAGGAAGTGATTTGAGATCTTCAATATGGGGATGAATTGTTCGGTAATTTATTTTTGTGAGTTTCATTATTATATATCATGTTTAATTAGAATTTCATATTATCGTATTGTTGTCCCTAGTAAATGTCAAAGTCGGCCCCTCGTCACTACTTTGTCGAGGTTAGACTAGATACTTACTGGGTACATATTGTTTATGTACTCACGCTACACTTCTGTACTTAATTGTACAGGATCTGAGGCAGGTGCATCTGGTTACCAGTCTGGTGCGCAGTTTTGATCCCCATCTCGAGACTTCACGGTGAGCTGCCTTCCGAGCCGTCCTAGAGCAGCTGGAATCTCTCTTATACTCTATTTTTCTGTCTATTTCCTTTCAGACAGTAGGCTAGTACTCTTTTATATATTCTACTAGATTGCCCACATATTTGTGGCACCGGGTCTTGGCACGTACTCTGGTAGACTTATGATTTTGGATTTGTTTACTTGATTTTGATTAGTACTTGTTATTCCCGTTTAATTATGTCCCATTTGCAAATTTCTAAATTGTTTCAACAAATAAGAAAATGTAACCACTTAGTAAATTTATTTAAATGGGAAACCACTATTTTGATTAGTGTCGGCTTGCCTGACAATGGTGTTGGGCGCCATCACGGCCTAAATTGGAATTGGGTCATGACAGAACGTATACCAAGTTCCGAAACCGAAATACGAACCTGATAGCAACAAAGTCAACCTATAGTTACACTTAGAAATTCTTTAAACCTTTAAATTATTAGTTTTCAACATATTACGTTAAATCAAACTAGGGACTTCCAAATTCGATTCTGATGCCCAAGTCTCAAATCACTATACGGACCCGCCGGGACCGTCAAAATACTGATCTGGGTCCATTTACACAAAATATTGACCGTAGTCAATTCAAATGAGTTTTAAGCCATGATTTCACATTTTCATCAATTTCCTGATAAAAACTTTCCGGAAAGAGGACAAGGACTGCACATGCAAATCGAGAAAGGCTAAACGAAGCTATTCGAGGAGTCTGAACATAAAAATAAAGGGTAAAATTATAAATGACCTATCGGGTCATCATATAAGTGATAAGGGTGGTTATTTTGTTATTGTTCAGGCGGACTTATAAGGGTGGCTATTATATGGAGTGATATGGATGGCTATCATAGAGATAAAAGTGGTTAATGATATTGTCAGAGCGGAGTGATATGGGTGGTTATCGGAGAGATATGGGTGGCAATGTCAGAGATGATGTGTGATGGCTCGGGGACATTATGTTGGTGATTTTTGTGTGATGGTATGCTTTTACTTGTGTATGTCATACACCTTACGTGACTTGTTTTGTTGCTTCGATGAGCTTCTCGATGTATTTGATATTACTTGTTGACTTGGGCTGCAGTAGTACACTCGCACAGGCATACACCGTACTAGGCCACTGATAGTAGCTCAGGAGTATGAAACTTGACATTTATTGATCATGCCCATGTGTTCTTGTATTAACCGTTTTCATGTTGCTGTTGAGCCTGTGACCATGCCAGGAGGAATCTGATTGTGAGCCTGTGATCATGCCGTGTGGATTGGGATATTGGCACGTGAGTTGTCAATACAGTTGTGGTTCGAGATGTGTGCACGAGGTGTTGTGAGTACATGAGATGAGGTATCACGGGGTGATTTCGCTGTTAATCTTGTGTTAGCACGGCTTGACTAATTGGTTGTCCTCTATGTTTCTTATTTGCTTTCAATGATACCTCACAATGTTTTTATTGCTTTATTATTTATATCACATGTTAATTTTGTTGCCATTTACTGATTTCTGCTTTCCATTATTAGCTTTATACTTCTATACTGCACAATTTATATTGTCTAGTGAGTGTCTTGACTTGTACCTCGTCACTACTCCATCGAGGTTAGTCTTGATATATACTACACTTCTACACAATTTTGTGAAGATCCAGGTACTCCAGAGTCTGTTGATTGTTAGATAGCGGATCAGATATTGCTGTGGAGACTTCAAGGTATACCTGTCGTCGCGTTCGCAGTCCTCGGAGTCAACTTCGAAAGTTATTTATGTACAGTTTATTTCTATTCTAGAACAATTGTACTTAGAGAGTTTCTAGTGAACTCAGTAGAGCTTATGCCTTGTACTACTGGTTTTGAGATTGTTAACTTTGTATAGAATTTTTTGTTTCATATTTAATATTTATTGGTTGAATTTATCCATTAATTCAGTATGTGTTACGCTTACCTAGTCTTAAAGATTAGGTGCTATAACAACATCCTAAGGAGGAAAATTGGGGTCGTGATAAAAAATAGTAATTAAAAACGAAATTGAAGAAGGCTTGAGGCGTGAGGAGGACTTTCCTTAAAGAAGATATTGCTCGTATACAAATTGGAAAAATACAAACAATCTTTTTCAGGATACAACAAGCCAAGAATATATTTGCAGATTTTTCTATATCCACTTTGTTGGAAGTACTTCTATTTAGGGAGCAACCATTGGACCTTTACAAAAAGATGTGTTCTTTCACAAACAGATGCATCTATTTATTCAAATATATTTAAAATTTAAAATTTAAATAAAACAGATTTTATTTGTAGAAATAAATAAAATATAAATTATTTATTTTATGATGTTTCTTAATGGCTAATTGTTGGTAAGTAATGTCTATTTGTAGCTATTCCTGTAGTTTGTCTTTTTTTGGAGACATATCAATGGAGTGCTGGTGAACATCCTTCAATCAAGAAAGTCAGCCCACGCAGGCCCAATAACACAGAAGCTTACCCAGCCCTCCTTCAAGCCACTTCAGATTTTTGAAAAACCTAACGCTTTTAAAAACCATTTTTGCCCCTGTTGTCCTTTCCTTGAAAATCACGAACTCCACTAAATTGCGGTCAACCGTATTTCATGAAGCAATTTCGCGTCCGGGCTACAAGATTTAAGTGCACTAATCCTTCTTCCCTGTTTGGAAAAAAGAGCACGTTGCTTCACAGTCTCCCCTTCCATCATTAATTCACTTTTCCCCATCTTCATGCAAAATATTAAACAACTATCTACTAAAGTTGAAAACGAAATTGAAGAAGGCTTGAGGCGTGAGAACGGCTTTTCTTAAAGAAGATATTGTCCGTATACAAATTGGAAAAATATAAACAATCTTCTTCACGATACAACAAGCCAATAATATACTTACAAATTTTTCTATATCCACTTTGTTGGAAGTACTTATATTTATAGAGCAACCATCTGACCTTTTCATAAAGATATGTTCTTTCACAAACAAACACATCTCTTTATTCAAATATATTTAAAATTTAAAATTCAAATAAAACAGATTTTTTTGCATAAAAAAATAAAAAAATAAAAAAATAAATTATTTATTTTATGACGTTTCTTAATAGCTAATTGTTGGTAACTATTGTCTATTTGTAGCTATTCTTGTAGTTTGCCCTTTTTTGTTTTTTGGAGACACATCAACGGAGTGCTGGTGAACATCCTTCAATCAAGAAAGTCAGCCCACGCAGGCCCAATAACACAGAATCTTGCCCAGCCCTCCTTCAAGCCACTTCAGATTTCTGAAAAACCTAATGCTTTTAAAGACCATTTTGATCTTGTTGTCCTTTCCTTGAAAATCACAGACTCCACTAAATTGCGGTCAATCGCATTTCATGAAGAATTTCGCGTCCGAGCTTCAGTCTTTAAGTGCATTGACCCTTCTTCCCAATTTGGAAAAAAGAGCATATTGCTTCACAGTCTCCCCTTCCATCATTAACTCACTTTTTTTCATTTTCATACAAAAAATTAAACAGCTATCTACCACAGAGAGTGTTAGAAAATAATAATTGAAAACGAAATTGAAGAAAGCTTGAGGCGTGAGAATGACTTTCTTTAAAGAAGATATTGCCCGTATACAAATTAGGGAAACACAAACAATCTTCTTCAGTATATAACAAGCCAAGAATATACTTGCAAATTTTTCTATATCCACTTTGTTGGAAGTACTTCTATTTATAGAGCAACCATCCGACCTTTTCAAAAAGATATGTTCTTTCACAAACAGACGCATCTGTTTATTCAAATATATTTAAAATTTAAAATTCAAATAAAATAGATTTTATTTGTAGAAATGAATAAAAATATAAAAGTTATTTATTTTATGACGTTTCTTAATGGCTAATTGTTGGTAAGTATTGTCTATTTGTAACTATTCCTGTAGTTTGTCCTATTGTTTTTTGGAGACACATCAATAGAGTGTTGGTGAACATCCTTCAATCAAGAAAGTCATCCCACGCAGGCCCAATAACGCAAAAGCTTGCCCAACCCTCCTTCAAGCCACTTCAGATTTACGAAAAACCTAATACTTTTAAAGACCATTTTTGCCCCTATTGTCCTTTCCTTGAAAATTACGGACTCCACTAAATTGCCGTCAACCGCATTTCACGAAGCAATTTCGCGTCCGGACTTCAGTCTTTATGTGCACTAACCCTTCTTCCCTATTTGGAAGAAAGAGCACGTTGCTTCACAGTCTCCCCTTCTATCATTAATTAATTTTTTCCATTTCCATGCAAAAAATAAAACATCTATCTACCACAGAGAGTGTTAGAAAAATAATAATTGAAAACGAAATTGAAAAAGGCTTGAGGCGTAAGAACGACTTTCCTTAAAGAAGATATTGTCCGTTTATAAATTGAAAAAAATACAAACAATCCTCTTCAGGATACAACAAGTCAAGAATATACTTGCAGATATTTCTATATCCATTTTGTTGGAAGTACTTTTATTTATAGAGCAACCATTGGACCTTTTCGAAAAGATATGTTCTTTCACAAACAGACGCATTTGTTTATTCAAATATATTTGAAATTTAAAATTCAAATAAAATAGATTTTATTTGTAGAAATAAATAAAAATATAAATTATTTATTTTATGATGTTTCTTGCTAATTGTTGGTAACAATTATCTATTTGTATCTATTCATGTAGTTTTACCTTTTTTTTTTGAAGACACATCAATGGAGTGCTGGTGAACATCCTTCAATCAAGAAAGTCAACCCTAACATAATCAGTCATAATCGAAAGAAATTTTACCTGTCCAAGTCCTTGAGTCAAATATCCAACTATATCCATCCCCTATTTCATAAACAGCTACGGCGACACAACTGAATGCAAAACTTCGGCTGGTTGGTGTAATAACTGAGCATAACGTTGACAATTATTACATTTTTGCACAAACATCTTAGTATCTTGCTCCATTTGGGGCCAATAATAACCTTCTCTCATTAACTTTAGCACCAATAAATCTGCTCATAATTACCATAACTCCTTCACGAACTTACCTCATTACATAATCAGCTTTCGCTGGTCCTAAGCATTGAGCCAACGGACCCTGAAAAGGTCTTTGGTATAATTGTCTATCAACAAGACAATACTAGGCAACTTCTGTTCTGAGTGCCCCTGATGCTTTAAAATCCTCAAGCAATTTGCCATGCCTTAAATATTCAATAAATTCATTTCTCCAAGCCCAGACTAGGTTTGTTGAATTAACTTCGCAATAACCATCCATATCTAGTACTGAATACAACAATTGTATAATTGAGCCGGAATCAGTGCCCTTCAACTCTGCTGAAGGCCCCAAGTTAGGTCGTGCATTAGCCTCCACGTTCTACTCTCTTGGAATATGGATCACCAATCACTCCCTGAACCAAAAAATTAAAATTGAACGTTGTTTAAGTACTGTTGCATGCGTTCTTCTTTAGCTTAAATAAATTCATATATATGATTGACCATCAACTGAGAATCACACTTTACTTCAATCACCTCAGATCTTAGTACTCGAGCTAATTCGATTTCTGCAAACATAACCTCATACTCGTCTTCATTATTAGTTAAAGAAACAGTTTGTATGGCATGCCTTAGGATTTTTCCTGAAGGAGTTATTAATACTATCCCAAGACCAGACCCTTTCACGTTGGATGCACCATCCGTAAACAATATCCAGATTCCGGACACAGTCACCGATACCAAAACTGCTTCTTTTGGCTAAAGGCATTATCTCCGGACTAAAGTAAGCCACAAACTTGGCCAAAACTTGTGACTTGATTGCAGTCCGCAGTTTATATTCAATATCAAATTCACTAATTTCAAGCGTCCATTTAGCCTATCGACCCGATAACTTAGGTTTATGAAGGACGTTTCTCAAGGAAAAAGTTGTCACAACGGCTATAGGGCGACATTGAAAGTAGGGCCTAAGCTTTCAAGAGGCAGCTACGAGAGCTAGAGCCAACTTTTCTAGGTGCGGATATCGAGTTTCCGCACCTGATAATATTTTACTAACATAATAAATATGTTATTGCTTACCTCCATCTTCCCGAACCAGAACTGCACTTATCGCTACTTTTGACACTCTCAAATATATTAATAATTTCTCTTCATCTTGGTTTGGACATCAAAGATAGGCTAGGCAAGCATTTCTTCAAATCCTTTAACGCTTCATGGACTTCCGGTGTCCACGAGAAGTCTTTCTTCTGTTTTAATATGAAAAGAATCGGTAACACATTTGTGAGGATCAAGATATAAACCTACTGAGGGTTTCTAATCTTTCGGTCAATCTTTGCACCCCTTTTATACTATTTAGATTATGAGGAATATCTTCTATGGCTTTGATCTTGTCTAGATTTACTTTAATTCCTCGTGAAATCAAGGAGCTAAGAAATATTTCGGAACTAACTCAAAAAGCACATTTCTCCGGGTTAAGCTTCATATTATACTTTCTTAAGATGTCAAACATTTCTTATAGATGAATCAAATGGTCCCATGCACTAAGAGACTTAACCAATATGTCATCAATATAAACTTCCATAGTTTTACCAATTAAACATTCAAACATCTTATTCATGAGTCTTTGATAGGAGGCTCCGGTATTTTTGAGCCCAAAAGGCATCATATTATAAAAGTAATTACCAACTTGATCCTCCGGGTTCATCCTTATTTGATTATGCCCGGAATACGCATCAAGAAAACTTATCAAGTTGTGCCCAGCTGTGGCATCAATTATTTGATCGATGTTCGGCAATGAGAAAGAGTCTTTAGGGAAAGTCTTATTCAAATCTTTAAAATCAACACACATTCTAAACTTATTATTCTTTTTTGGTACTACCACTACATTGCTAACCATTCAGGATATCACGTATTGAACCTATATTGAGTAACATGGTTACCTCCTCATTAACAAACTTGCTTTTTCTGCTTTAGCGGAGTGAAATTGGGGTCCAAGCTTACTTTGTGAACTGTCACTTCAAGTGGGATACTTGTCATATCTAAGTGAGACCATACAAAACAATCATCGTTAGCATTAAGAAACAATAATTTTACGTCTGAGTTCGGGGCTCAACCCCATTCCCAAGTAAACCTTTCTTTCTTTTCGGGAACTCAATAAACAAAGTGACTTGTTCGAGTTCTTTTACGGTTGACTTTGTTGAATCCGTGTCTTCTGGTACCTGAAAAGATCTGGGCCTTGATAAATATCTAGTGTCTCCTCCTTACTACTATTTTTTCGGTATTGCCACTGCTATTAAATTGGAAGTTGATATTGGTTCTTGTAATATCTATTTATTGACTCCATTTGCCTTACTGCTAGACAAAATAACTGTATTCATTTCCCTTGCAGCGGGTAGATCACCTCTAATATGCTTAATTCCATCAGGTGTTGGGAATTTTAGCAACTAGTGATAGGTTGATGGAACAACTTTCATATCGTGGATCCACGACCTACCGAGAATCACGTTATACCCTATATCACCATCCACAACTTTAAATAATGTAGATTCCATTACATCTTCAGCATACGTAGGCAACATGATTTCTCCTCTAATATTCACACTTGTTAAATTGAATCCTGCCAAAAGCTTTATTGTCGAAACTGTGTTGACGGTTAGCTTTGCTTGCTCTAGGACTCTTAATTAAATAATATAGGCCGAACTGCCTGGATCAACCAACACATGCTTAATTTTAAAATCTAAAACATTTAAAAATATTGCTAGAGCATCATTGTGTGGTAAAGTTAAACTATCTGCATCTTCATCACTAAAAGTAATTTTATCATCCTCTAGTACTTCCGGGATCCTCTTTCCATGAGTGACCGATATCTTTATCTTTCTTGCAGTCGAAAATGTTACCCTATTCATCTAACTACTCCGAAAATCATGTTTATTGTGAGACGAGGAGACCATACTGCGTTCGCCAGTTTCGTTGTATCACGACCTTTACAGTAATTATTATTAGCTTGGTAACTTAAGAACTCTCTAAGATGATCATTTTCAGTAACATTGCTACCTCTTCATGAAGATGTCTACAGTCCCCAGTCCTATGACCGTATGTACCATGGAATTCAACCATAAACTAGGATCTCTTTGCCTAGGGTCCGATCAAATTAGTTTTGGGAACCTTGCTTCCTTTATGTTCGTTATGGCAGAATCAAACTCCATCAAGCTAATGTTGAATTATAATCTGATAACCGGGGATAGCTTGAATCCCCAGACCCCGATGGCTCTTTATCTTGCAAAGTCCTACTACTTCATCCATAATCAGTCCTCTTATTTGGTCCGGATCTTTCCAACAACTGATAACCTCTAATTACACATCCTTGACCAGCCCGCGAATCTGACCTTCGTTTGACACATACGGTTGAAAATGGCTCCTAGATGACCTCCGGTCTATATCGAGGTCATTCTTGGACCTTTCTAGATTTCGATCATGATTTCAACCTTTGAAAGACACCGGGGAGCCCAACTGATCGTCTTCAATCCTAATTTTTGATTCATAGCGGTTATGGACATTAGCTCATGTGGTTTCTTGAAATTCCAACAAACTCTCCTTCAACTTCCTTGAGGTATCAGAGCTTAAAGGATTATGACCCTTGGTAAATACTTTCACTGCTTATTCATCTGGTAATGCAGGCAATAACATTTTCTCCTTTTGAAACATGATCACGAACTCTCGTAGTAACTCTGAGTCTCCTTGAGCGATTCTAAAAATATCTGCGTTCCTAGCTTGAACTTTCCTCGCTCCAGCGTGAGATTTGATGAAAGAATTTGCAAGCATTTTAAAAGAGTCAATCAAGTATTCAAGTAAAAGTGAATACCATGTTAAATCCCCTTTCGTTAGGGTTTTGCCAAACTTCTTTAGTAAGATTGATTCGATCTCATATGGAGCCAAATTGTTTCCCTTCACAACTGTGTTGTAAGTTGTAATATGTTTATGTGGATCTGATGTTATGTCATATTTTGGAATATCCGACATCTTGAATCTATTTGGGATCAAACTTGGAGCCACGAACGACAATTGTATATACTTCTTTGAGTCCAGGCCCTTTAAGATCGGAGGTGCCCCTAAGACGTGATCCATCCGAGCGTAAAATTCCTTAGCATTCTGATGCATTTGAGCATTTATTTCTCTCATGCACCTCATGAGTTCGGTCTTGAAAGGATCGCCTACGTCGTTTTCATTTCCAAATCCACTGACTGCACTGACAGCTTAGTTGTTGTTCGATCTAAACTCCCCTCTGGAAGCGATGTTACTTGTTCCTGGTGCCATTTGATTTATAGGAGCACCAGGAGAGGCTCGAACTCCACTATTTGAATTATCTAAAGCCACCTATAATACTTGTTGAAACTCAGTCATTACCCATTCTTGTCTTGAGAAATGGTTCATAATTTTTCATTGTTGTGCTCTAAACTTTTATGGTATCAGCCACAGGCTCGTCAACCAAACCATAAGGAGTAGGACTCCTTTCACGTCGAGTATTTCTTTCCACCTGGCTCGAAGTTGAGTCATTCCCATCAATATGGGTTTCACTAGTTGAATCATCCTGTTGAGTCCCATCATGTAAATTGTCCACATGCTTGTTGTTGTTGTTCACTCACACCAACATTGAACAAGTTGTTGACATAATTGTGTGCCATAACTGTAGTATGCTTAAAACAGAAAAACTTTAAAGTACGTTAGTATAAGATGAGCAGATCAAAATAACACCATAATTATCTATGTCCCACGGTAGACGCCAAACTGTTTACCCGTAAAAAAGGTATAGTTGAACTTATAAACGTGATTTATAGATATGTGGATTAAGTTGATCTGATTAATTAAATAACAAAGAATAAATGAAATAAAATAAAGATAATTAAAGAAAAAATAAGCCTCAATTTCATATTGATCCCACCAGAACCAAGAGTAACTGAAAAATCTTGATAACAATCTTACGAAGCTTAAGTAAATGAGAGAAAGAATGATGGCCTTTGTAATCCTAGTATTTCATGTCCTTACATTGAATACAAATGTTGTTATTTATAGTTAAATCTATTAAGGAGACATGATCCTCGAATCACACCCTGTTAAAGATGAATAAAAATCGCTTTTTGAAGACTGTGTAATATTGGGAATAAATGCTCCTTTAATGCTACTCTCTCCGGCCGGTAACTTACTCTCAAATTCTTTTCCCCAACCTTTATGTCCTTCAAATTTACACAATATCGGTCACATGCTTGTATCCGGTATTAACTATCTACTGTCTCATCTCCACCCTGTCATCACTACAACCTATCTGTTTGAGAAACGTACATCTGTAAGCTACAAATTTTACCCAATACACATAGACAAGCTATGGGGTGGAGTCAAGAACAAGAATGTGCATTTAAATTTGCAAATGGAAAGAATGCCAAAGCTGTAACTTATAGAATGATGCTGGAGTTTTGATCTTTTTTTACAGGGAAGTAAGGAAGATAAGGAGGAGATAGAAGATAGTAGCTTAGCAGTTCTGTAGAGGTGAGCTTGCTGATCATCTCTAGGGATTGTTTGTTATGATTGTTATACTTTTTTCCTTTGGTAATTAAAAATTTACTTACCAAAAAAAGTATTTAAATGAATCCATATCGTTTTCGCTATCTATGGAGATACCTATTTATATGAAAAAGATCCATATATCTACCTAAAATACTTTATGATTTTATTCGTTCAATTATATTTCATGAATTTCTATTCATTGTTGTAGACTTGCAGTTACTCACTTAAATGTATCAGTCATAAAAGCATGTTTTAAATGGTATTAATTAATATTCCAACTTCAAATGGTGTTTGCAAAAAAAAAAAAAAAAAAAAAGAGGGTAAACTGTCGAATTCTCATGTAATAGGGAGTAAACTAAGAGCAATCCATAATATACATTACTACTTCCTAGAAGTTGTAAATGATCAATCAACATATTTCATTGGTACAATTTCGCTTCTTTTTTTTTTTTGACAATTTTCATTGAAAGAAATATGCCCATCACCTTTCTAAATAACATTTTTAAACATTGGTTTTCTAAAGCTGAAGGATGAAGGTGAATATGACGTTTAACTAGAAAAATGAAGGCGCATGAAACGTTGCAGCCTGCAGGTTTGGTTTGGAGTATTAAATGTGTTTTTGATTATGGAAAAAACAAATTAATTGATTGATTTTCAAGTACTCCTAACATTTTGTTATTGCAAGTAAAAATAGTTCTCATTACAAGAATCAAGCATTGATATGAGGTCATGGCTTTAGATAATAATACAAGCGGATTAGACGTACGTCACATGTAAGTGCAGAAGAGTTGAAGGGCGAACTTAGGGCTGTCAAATTTGGCCCAAATCCAAATGACCCGCCCAATCCGTCCAAGGTTGGGCTGGTTATTGACCCGCTCATTTATTGAACTCAGCACATCTTAACACAATTCATCGCAACTCATCTAAGTTGGCCTCATTTTTAGCCCAAATTGATCCAAGAGTTAACTTTGCCAAAATATCTTTAAAATAAATTTTTTTATTTGATATATTATATATGACCATAACAAATGAAAAAAAGTCTTATTTAATAATTATAATATTCATATTAAAATAACACATATTAAGTAAAACTTGATAAGAGTCTAGCGGGTTGGATTATGATCCAAATTTTAGCTCATTTTGACCTAGTCATCTTAGCCAAGTAATTTTTGGGCGGGTTAAATTTATTGTCTCAACCTTTTTGACTCTGTCCAAAATCGGCCCAGCCCACCCATTTGACATCCCTGGGCGAACCCATTATTTACCGTGTTTCAGATGTTACATCATTTGCCATATGAGATTTCACGGTTATGAAAAAATGATTATTGATCTAATTCTAATAACAATCAGTAAAAATAACTCAAACCAAGTAGGCTTTGTATACAAAAGTGTTGTACTACTACTCTAGATATGTTTGTTTCTTCTTGGTTTAACACAACGAAAGTTTTAAGGAAAGTTGAAATAATTAAAGCCAAACGGGAACATAGTAATATGACAAAAGATTTGGTTTGACATTTAAAAGGAAACAAATGTCAAAAAAGGGAGAAAAATCGGTCCAAGAGCAGTAATAATAATTTGATTCAAAATTTCAGTTTCATTTGTAAATATTTACAGTTATTTGCATTGATACGCGTCTAGAATAGAAGATATACAGAGTTTTGGATTCTTGATTCGCTCTTTCTCACTCTCCTAATATTCTCTGCCCTTTTTAACTAGGCTAGAAAAGGGTCCTCTGTTTCTCTTAAACTCCTTATACTCTGCCCTTTTTAACTAGTCTCCTAATATTCTCTGCCCTTTTTAACTAGGCTAGAAAAGGTTCCTCTGTTAACTCCTTATACTGAAGTAGCAACTAAAGGGTTCACTTTTATCAAAGGTATATTCCATAAAATTCACTCTTTAACTTCCTGGGTTGTCTCTGTTTCACTTCTTGGATTCAGTTTTCACATGCACTCAGTTGATCGTGATTATGTGCTTTTGTTATTGTTGTATTGGTTACACAACTACTGTTTGTTTGTATAGTTGTTTAGTATATTGTTGTGGTATCAAAGACTTGATTTTAGAAAAAAGTTTGACGCTTTGTTAGGGTTATGTTCATGCGGTCTTGAAACTGTATGATTTATACTTTTTGCTGTGTTAGTGCAAAAAAGAAAAGCAAAGTAACAAAAATAATGACTGATTCCAATTAAAACTAAAATCCTATTGAAGGGAAACAGTAGTGTTTTCTTAATCAATAAGAGTACGATAGCTTCAGAATTGTGATGATCATAGTCGGAGTATGCAGCGGCGCCCCAGGATTTTCACCCAAGGGGATTCAAAAACTTTAAAAAGTAAATAGGTGAAGATAAGCCAAGGAGATTCGACATCTAATATATATACATAAGGATTTTGACCTTGTATACGTCCGCCCCCCAACTCCCCCCATGGGAGTATGAGGGAACATTCCGTTTCTTAGGCAAAGGTGGATTTTGAATTTAACTTTGATGGGTTCAACCTTCAGAATTTTAGCGCTGAACTTATTGTACTTCAAAAGTATGGGTTTAGTTTTAATATTTGTTAAAACTTGATGTTTTATTCATTTTTATGTTTAAACTGTGTCAAAAACACTGGGTAGTACAATGGCTGCACCTGCTACTGATCTTAGGTTCATCAATACTTAGTAGAGAATGTACTCTAAGGGATCTTGGGGATTGTTTTGGCATTATATTAAATTGAACTTTTGTTATCTGCTTAGTATGTGACATATGGCTCTATTAAGGATTAAAAGTTGGCAACTTGAACACAAGACGGAAAAAGAAGTATGTATGGCCATATGTAGCACTTTGCATGTTGGCTGTTCTTTTCCTCCATGTTTAAGTTTAGTAATTCTTATACAGCTCTCCCTTTATAAATGTGAATTTGTATTGTGCACCTAGAGAACTACTTCTTGTATTTTTCAGCATTTTGGCTCATTCTTTTTGTTGACGGGAAGTAAACTTAGAATTTTGGAAAATCCATCGATTGGGCTTTTAAAAATGAAGGGCACATTGTTCAAATAGCAGGAGATGCATGACATATGGTCTATTGTAGATCATTCAGGAGTTATATTAATAAGAAACTGATATCTGAATATGTAATGGAACTTATATCGAGTGAAATGGATCTGTTTCCCAGTCACTATTACTCTTCTATCTTGTATTGTCTCCTGCTGTTTAGGCTGAATGTATCATCAAGTCCAGTGGACAGTTAAGTGCAAACAATTGCCTGAATGAACTGCCACTGCATACGTCGACCCTTCTAATTCCTTTCCTTTGTGATTCTTTTGGCATGAATTCCCTACTTCTTGCTGTCCTGTTTTTTATTCTGTTGTTCTGTCGATATCTCTCTTTAAGGACAATGGGGAGATTCATGTGCTTTTAGGTGGTGATTTCTACTAGAAATATGTAAATCTATCCCACTTCGAGTTGAGGAGAGGTTGAAAAAACAATACATAGATAAGAAATTCCTCACAGAAAAGCTGTTACACCAATGAGCTGATATTTTGAACATATTATAGAATGATTATGTATTTACACCAGTGATGTATTACTTCAGTTATACTTGTAAAATCATATTTGTAGCTCTTACAAGATGGCTGATGTTGAGGATATTCAACCACTTGTTGTTGACAATGGAACTGGAATGGTCAAGGTTAGTTAGCAAAAGGTGCTTGTAATTCTGTGTTACTCCTCATATGACTTATTAATGTACAATAACTGAGTTATTTGTTTCTTTAGGCTGGTTTTGCTGGGGATGATGCTCCAAGGGCTGTTTTTCCAAGTATAGTTGGTCGTCCTCGTTACACTGGCGTCATGGTTGGAATGGGACAAAAAGATGCCTATGTTGGTGATGAAGCTCAGTCTAAAAGAGGTATTTTGACTCTAAAATATCCGATTGAACACGGCATAGTAAGCAACTGGGATGATATGGAGAAAATATGGCATCACACATTTTACAATGAGCTCCGTGTTGCTCCCGAGGAGCATCCCCTTCTTCTGACAGAGGCACCGCTTAACCCTAAGGCAAACCGAGAGAAAATGACTGAAATCATGTTCGAGACATTCAATGTGCCAGCCATGTATGTCGCGATCCAGGCTGTTCTCTCTCTGTATGCTAGTGGTCGTACAACTGGTAAGCAGCAGAACGATTACCAATATTATAGTTCTTTATTGTTTTCTGTTACTAATTCATTTGTTGTTTTCAACAAGGCATTGTGCTTGACTCTGGTGATGGTGTGAGCCACACTGTCCCTATCTACGAGGGATATGCACTTCCCCATGCTATCTTGCGGTTAGATCTTGCTGGTCGTGATCTTACAGATTATCTCATGAAGATTCTCACGGAGAGAGGTTATTCATTTACCACTGCTGCTGAACGTGAGATTGTTCGTGATTTGAAGGAGAAGCTTGCATATGTTTCTCTGGTTTTTGAGCAGGAGCTTGAGACTTCAAAGAATAGCAAGGATGTCGAGAAGAGCTATGAGCTTCCAGATGGGCAAATAATCACAATTGGCGCGGAGAGGTTCCGCTGTCCTGAGGTCCTCTTCCAGCCATCATTTATCGGAATGGAAGCAGTTGGAATTCATGAAACAACCTACAACTCAATCATGAAGTGTGATGTGGATATTAGGAAAGATTTATATGGAAACGTTGTGCTTAGTGGTGGCTCAACTATGTTTCCAGGGATAACAGATCGTATGAGCAAGGAAATCAGTGCTCTTGCTCCAAACAGCATGAAGATTAAGGTTGTTGCACCACCTGAGAGGAAGTACAGCGTCTGGATTGGAGGATCAATTCTAGCTTCCCTCAGTACTTTCCAACAAGTTAGTCTCTCCTTGCTTTATTTGACTGATCATTCATTCAATCAACTACGTCTTAGTCCCAAAATATTTGTTCTAATAGTGAATATCTTCTTCATAACTTCTTTAAGCCAAGCGCTTAGCACTAACTTCTACTTGTTGTGCAGATGTGGATAACAAAGGGCGAGTATGATGAATCTGGTCCTGCAATTGTCCACAGGAAGTGCTTCTAAGAGTGGTTTGTGAACTTAATTCCTCCTTAGTTTAATTTCATCTAACTAATGCTATTTGTCAGGGATCCGCTTCTCTTTTTGAAGTGATACCCAATCTTGCGAGCAGCATGATTTTAGTTTCTAGCTGCTCTGTTATCATATGCTATTTCAAGTGATTTGGCTAGTAAACCAAGAAAAGGTGGACTGATTGTGACTAATGTCTGTTCTATTGCTTTTCAGGTTATGGACAGTTGGTTATAGTTTTCTCGTAATCAGAGGTTTATCAGTTGTGTGGAATGTGAATTTCCTTGCCTTTGTTGAACAATATTTACAAGAATTATATTTAAGTCGTCGTAGGCTTTCCGTTCCAGGTTTTGGTAACAGAAGGGTAGTTCTATGTTTTAATGCTTTGGACTCTACATGGGTTGGGATTGCACTTTTTTTTAGCTTTGAAGATGTTGAAAAAAAAGCTGATGTTATCCAATTGAATGCGTAGATTCTTGCACATACTTATCTATTTTGAAATTAACTGCAAACCAGTTTTGAGGTGATATGAATGTGTGACATTATGGTTTGAGAATTCTATAGGCCAATGCAGTTTACTGTTGATAATTAACTACAAGCTTACTGTACAAATAGTAAAGTAAATTCAAGTTCTTATGCTCAAGAATCATTTATCCAATTGCCCGGCTGGTTGACATCATTCTACCATCTCGTCCTTGTCGATGCCTTCGCTAATTGTTCCTTTTTGTGTTAGTTATTTAGTCTTCTTTTTAATTCTCTTGCAACTGATAGACCTTTAAAGTACGTTTTGAGATGTCTTATGAGAATGTTAGACCATGGTCTATTTTTTTTTTTTAAGTTATTGCAAACATTAGTCTTTAATGTTTTGTGAGCAAACCAAAAATTACATGAGCAAATATTAGCCTCCAGTCTAACGTTGTTTGGAAGAGTTAATTTTTTCAATGGCTATATTTGCATAACTTTTAAAAATAGGGACAAAATTTAAACAATGGCCTAAAAAAAGGACTCTGTTGGCACCTATATTGGCGATTTAGAAATCAGAACCATTTACGGTACCTACTAATTTAATAGTATTTTACATCTAAATTTAAAAGGTTGTTACTGAAAAAAGACAACATCGGAACAACATGAGCTTAATCCATGTTTAGTTGTTTACATATACAAAGGCAAGCTTCAAAATAGATTGCCTCAATCTTCCAAATGAGAAATATGAGTTGGTAATCCAATGTTCTCACATTTACCATTGTGTCCAATTACTTTGCTTAATTCTACAAAAACTGACATAATGCACCTCCTTTCTTCAAGTTACTCGTCAACTTTGCAAAATTATACCAGTGGTAAAGTGTATCGTGTGTAATTATTTTCATCAGTATCCTCTAAAATTAAAGGATTGGTATGTATACCTTTTTTATCTTCTCGTGTTTTTGTTAATTTATGCCTTCTGATTTCTTGTTTCTCTATTCAACTTTAGCATCCCGTATTAAAATTTAAAAGAGAGAGGTTGTACTTTGGATTCCACCGATGTTTTTTTATTTTTTATTTTTTTTTTGCTAATGAAAGGAGAGACTTTATATTAAAAACATAGAAAGTTTAGTTATTACATAACATAGGATAGACCGCATAGCGATTTTTCCCGATTTGTCTTTATTAAAAACTTGTAAAATAAAGTCTGGAGGTGTTTCCCAACATAGTGTTATCTCCCTCCGTTGTTGTTTGTTGCTTGGAGCTTCCATACTTTGCCAGAGTGTCAGCTACAGAGTTGCCTTCCCGATATATATGGGTTATCGCTTCCACTCCAACAACATCAAGAAGTAAACTGGAATCATTAATAAGATGTGAGTAGCGGGGTTGTTCATCTTTAAATAAGTTACATAATACCTGTGAATCTATTTCCACTATAGTGGGAAGCATGGGTAACCCTTATTAAACCTGAAGTTCGTGCCAGCAGTTCAGCATGAAGAGTTGCAGCTACCTTCTATGCAAAACCCTCTATCCAATTGCCAGTGTGGTCTCTGATGAGTCCACCAGTGCCACTGGTTTGTATGTTTTTGTCATAGGCTCCATCAATGTTTAGCTTGTAGTGGCTACTAGGTGGGAGCCATCTTATTGGTATGTGAAGCCCAGGATTTGATGTCACAGTAATCTGGGCGAGTGAAATGAATTCAGCAACTCGTGTAATGATTTTTTTGTGGCACGTTATGGATGAAGTATTGTTGAAGAGGTTTGAGTTCTTATTAATCCAGATGTTCCAAAGGATGAAAATACAGTAGGGTGGAGTTTGGAGTTTTAAAGGAGGCATTTGTTGTGTGGATGGTAGTTTCTTTGTGACACATATCCTTTATCCGGTGGACAAAGTTGTGTACTAGGGGTCTTTGTAGTTCTAACAAAGACCATATGTGGTAGGAGTTTTTGCATGAAAAGAATATGTGGTGTATATCCTCCACTACATTTGGACAGAATTGGCGATGGTTTTGTTTGGAGTATATTTTTTTTGAACAGGAAGTCTTTAGTAAGTAATTTGTGATGTACAAGTAGCCACATGAAAGATTTCAGCTTATTCAAACACTTAAGCTGCCAAAGCCAAGAGTTATTTGCAGCGTTGGATTGCGTTATTTGGTTGTTGATCTGGAGTTGGAGTAGATAGGCTGGCTTTGTGGTAAAGTTGCCAAGAGATGTTTGGTTCCAAAAAGATTGGTCAGGTTTGGTTATGAATGGGATGTAGATATTTTTAATTTAATGTACAATTTCAGGATGTAGGGTTAAGGATAATCTATCCAAATACCACGAATGATTTGTAAGGATTGATGACACTGTTTATTGTTCCTCCACATGTTGTAGAGGCCATTGTATTGAGTTGCGCAAACAGTTTTTATGAGGAATCATGTTGTCGTTCCAAAGATCGATTATTTTTCTATCTCCTATATTCCAGGAAAGCCCTGTGCGGAATAGTACATTTGCTTTGGTCATGCTTTTCGATATGTATGAATCAGCAGGGTTAGCCTCATGTGTTCCTGCACGTCTATGTTGAACATATTTTGGTTGTAGAATTTTTACCCACAAGGATTGATTGCTCTTATGGAATCGCCGTAGTAACCCTGCTAGCATTGCATAATTCTTTTCACTGGTTTTATAAAGCCCCAGCCCTCCTAGCAATTTTGGCATTGTTACATTCTCCCAGTTAGCAAGGTGTACTTTCTTTTTCTCCGGAGTTGAACCCCACAGAAAAATTTCGTTGGATACGGTTTATGTGGTTCCTAGTGGAAGTTGGTAGTAAATTGTTTTGTAAGGAATAATTTGGTATAGAGGCTTGAGTGGATGAGAGTGGTTCTACCTGCCATGTTGAGAGATTTTGCTTTCCAGCCTAAAGGTTTGTTGTTCATTTTGTCAATTATGAATTGATAGTCTTTGCCTTTATGTCACGACCCAAAACCACATGACCGGCACCCGGCACACTACCTCCGAGCGAACCAAACTATGTGATGCATCCAAATCATATGCATGAAAACTAATTTAACTGCGGAATCTCCTTGAAAATCATATACATTTGTCAAGTTAAATGATAAAATATTTTTCAATTCAAAATCACACATGACGCCTTTCATGATAATTATAATGAGACTAAGTAAATAAATATATTTTCATGTATATCATGTACAACCCTGTTACTACAACCTGTCACAACTTTCTATGGAGCCTCTACACCAAAGAATAGAATTAAACACTTGGGCTAATACCCGACTAGCGTAAATTAAGAAATTTTATAAAAATAATGCATTAATATTTGATATAAAATGATAAAATTTTTTATCAATTCATGATACTTGTTATTTTAAATAAAAGCCAAGTGAAATATAACCCACAATATAAACTTTTAAAATATTTATATCAATCCAAGATTTTGGATAAAATCATATAAAATCATTTCATTTGCTTTAAGTCATTGAAATCACTTTCGGCTCCTTAAGCCTAAACATAAGAAAACCATCCTTACCTTTCACCGGGAGTACTATACCATCGCCGACATAAGAATGTCAACTAGGTTATGTACCTAGCGGCAAGTATCATATACCCTACTTGCTCAGGTCGTCTCATCGTAGTGTTGTACGAATCAACTCAGTCATTTTAATAATAGCACAAAATAGTATCCTCTCGAGGGAAAGCACTCTGCCGTAGTCTATACCACAAACTGGCCATCTACGCCTACACCGGCACGTGTAATTTCATGACGATGAACACAATATATCTGAAGTCGATCTCGATGAACACAAGTAACTCCCAAAATATTTAATACTTCAAAAATAGATTCATAGCATAGTAGTCTCAAAGAATCTATTTTTATCAAATCATAGCATTAATAAAAAAAATAATCTAAACCATTTGAACAAAAATTAAATAAATAACCTTTTGCATGTTAAATCCTTTAGCAATTTAACATCAATCTTTAAAAGAGATCATAAGTGTTATTCTACTCATCCATTTCCAAAAAGAATACTTTTCATAAAAACTTATCTTTAGCAGTCAAATATGTATACTCTTGTCAACACGAAAGATTTGATAAAAACCTATAACATTTATCTTGAGCGTCATTTTGTCAACAAGATTTAAATAAAATTTTATAAAATATCATGAAACTATATATGCAACATAATATTTTTGTATATGGAGACATCCGTACTTGTTTGTCCCCACAAGCATGAAAGCATATTTGCAAACAACTTAAGTATTAACTCTAAACATATTTTTAGAGAAAGTCCCTCAAGAAGAGTAAGTTTTAATCAACTTACCTCACTTTATTAACATTCATAAGCTTTCAATCTTCTTCCATTGTTTCAACATTGATTAAAATGCTCAAACATCACCAACAAGTCAATATCTACAATTAGATATTCTAATTACATCAAAATATAACCTATGATATTGATCAATATCCATATATGGCTCATAATTTGGCTACAAACCTCCAACATCTCAAATCGCCAAATAGATTTACATGCTAGACCATTCAACTTTATTCTTATATTTTAATACTCATTCTAAGTCATTAATGATACTACATTAATTGTCCAATGCCACCAAGTTACTATTCATCGTCTTCCATAATCAACACTTGCAAAATATATAATTCGGGTGATTACTTAGTTGATCACTTCCAACGTTTGCTAACAAATAAATCTATAGGTTCATTGTATTCATCAATTTCATCGCCAAGATTACTATTCATCTTTTCTCTTATTTTCTCAAAAGTACTATTCATGCCATAGACTAGAGTTTTATAATCCAATCTTTCAACCATTAAAACTTATAACAAATGCTTCAAATACTTCTAACTACTCATAATAAACAAGTTTGAAGTATTGGAATTACCTATTGTAGATCAATCTTGAAAAATCACAACTTCGGTGATTTTTGTGTTCTTGAGGATTTGATGATGAAATCTAGTATTTGGATGCAAGAATGATGTTAGAACTCCTGTATATTGAATAAGAATCAACCCAAAAAATCATTAGCAACTTACCTTAGTTGATTGGACTTGATTTGAGCTTAAAATCGCCTCTTCACCTCAAGAACCCTAACCCCCAATACTCAAAATACTCTCTCCCCCCGATTTTGTATCTATAGGCCCAGATTTCTGTATTTCGGACACGACGCCTGGATGCTTTGCATCCCAAGTTCACTCCTCTTTGAAGCCCGGACGCGGACCCGGACGCTATGGCAGTACTTCACTGCCAACCTTTGGTAATTTGATCATAACTTCTTGTAGGAGTGTCCAAATGACAAACGGTTTGAAATGTTAGAAACTAGACTCGAAGATATTCCATTTGATAGGTTGTACATCATATAAATCCTTATATATGATCGTCCAAAGTTAGGTTTTGTGTGTACTCATTTAAAACTTTAATCTATCATGTAATTTTCAACATGACTTAGACTTAGGGCTCTCCTTAGACCCCACATTACTTATAATATGCTTCGTACACTTATTATTATATCCAATTAATATCCATCATATTAATAGTCCTCGCCTGCACATAAAATAATGTAATTAGCACAAATAAACTTTCTTAATAGCGCTTAGGTATTTCGAAATTTTTCGGGGTGCTACACTTTAGGGGAGTGGATTGTTAGGTGGAAGAAAAGGTATTTACCAAAGTTAGTAGCCTTGCAAATATTTAGGGCACTGGTAAGATAATCTTGTGTGCTAATTGGAATATTTTTGGAAAAGAAAACTTTTGATTTTGAGAAATTGATTTTTTTGCCCTGATTGGTGGTGAAGTGAGTTGAATATATTAATAATAGTGCTAACGTTATATAGATCAGCATGTGCGAATAGTATCAGGTCATCTGCAAAAAGCAGGTGTGAGACCGGTGGCCCCGATCTACTAATCTTGACTGGTGTCCAGTCGCCATTGACTGTTGGTTGATCAATTTGGTAGGATAATAACTGCATACAAATGATGAAGATGTAGGGGGATAGTGAGTCTCCTTGTCGAATACCTCGCGATGGTTCAAAGAATTTTGTTGGTCTTCCATTGATCATAATTGAGATGGTGGAGGCGAAGATATAATACATGATTGGTTTGATTAGGTTGGTGGGGAATCCTAGGTTGTAAAGTGATTTACGTATGAAGGACCATTCTAGTCTATCAAACGCTTTTTCTATGTCTAGTTTAAGCATCATGTTGCCCATTCGTCCTGACATGCGTTTGAAGGAGTGGATTGCCTCTTGCACTATAATTGCATTGTCAACAACCCTTCAACCTGGGAGGAAACTGCATTGATTGGGACAAATGATATGCTTGAGGAATAGGCGAATCCCGTTGACAATAATTTTGGTAATCGTTTTATAGATTGTGTTGCACAGGATGATTAGTCTATATTGGGATATGTGTTCAGGGTTTTTAACTTTTGGGATGAGTGTGATAAATGTGGTATTTATCTCGCGTGGGATGGTATAAGATTCAAAAGCATCTTTGCAAATTTGGGTTACAGTGCATCTGATGGAATTCTAGTTCTTTTGAAAGAAAATTGGATGGAGTCTATCCGGTCCAGGCGCCTTAAGGGGTTTGAATAACTTAATTTCTCTATGAATTTCTTCCTCTGAAATGGGCTTTGATAGTTGGCTTCTATCCTCCTCGGATAGAGCGTATTCAAATCGTTCGTGAGATGTATTGTTGCTAGACATAACCTCAGATGAGTAGATGGTGTTGTAATGGTTTAGGATAATAGAATCAATTTCTTTGTGATCATATGTCCAGTTACCTACAGAGTCATTTAATCCTAATATCCTGTTACGTCTTCTTCTTTGGATAGTAGAAGTGTGAAAGAATTTTGTATTTGCATCGCCCACATTTAGCCATTACGCTCTAGATTTAAACTTCCAAAAATCTTCTTTGTTTTGTAGTCCTAAATTATATTGTTCGCGAAGGTTATTTTTTAGGTTTTGATGGAATAAAGACTTATTAGGATTGTTCATATTTTGGAGTTCTCCTAGTCTTGCTAGTAGGACCTTTTTTGTGTGGAAAATATTCCCAAAAGTAGACTTATTTCAATCTTTGACGTGAGTGGTGAAGTTTTTTAGGGTATTATGATATATGGAGGATTGGTGGCAGTGATAATTAACAATATTGTTAAAGTCCGGGTGGCTGAACCACATGGTTTCCGGCCTAAATAAATTGTTAGGCTTCGTTGTTTTTGATACTGACAATAGGAGTAGACAGTGGTCTGAGTGCGTGCGGAGAAGGTGTGTGATAGTGGAGTCAGGGTGCAGGCTAAGCCATGATGGATTTGCATAGAAGTGATCTAGTCTTTTTCAAGATTAGATTGTTTCTATTTCTAATGCTGAACACACAAAAGGATTGTACTCTAGTAAGTTGATGTCCATCGATGAATATTCAAAATATTGAATCATTGTAGGATTATATATATTATTTACAGAAAATTATTTCTTGGGTAATCAGTATCACTAGTTATAAGTTTTAGAGATAGTTATTAATTTGTAGGAGTGGAAAATGGGTGGATTAGGCTGAATTTAAGCGAGTCCGTCATTAACTATTATCACCCCGAAAGAATATTTGAGTTGAGATAATAAGCTCGATCAAGATGAGCTAAAAAATAAGTCATAGCCCAACCCATGTAGCTTGAACTTTTTTTTATTTTTTTATTTGTTTCTTAGTAATTTGTTTAATAACCAAACAAAGCTAATAATTTTTTATTTCTTTATTAGGGATCTACATGACTTATAAAAGCAAAAAAAGGTTTTCTTATGTGTCAATTAGGGCTAACATATTTAGCCCGAATCAGCTCAACTTTTAGATGGCTGACTTGAGATGTTCGCAAATTCTACTATATAAAAATACGACTAATCCGACTCGCCCAAATTTTGACGAGTTGGATCAGGCGGATTCTATTTTCATGAGCTAATTTTGCTATAGAAGTTCTTATTAAGCCAAAGTAGTGCGTAAGTAGTAAATGATTGGACAAAAAGCAATGTATGAATCTTGCTTCAGTTAAAGAAAAACGGTCAAAGGAAATAATCAGTTACTAAAATAATTCAAACCAAACGGAAACTAGGGAGCATAAACCAAAATATTTGGTGTGCCATTTAAAAGGGGGAAAAAAAGGAAGCCAAAACGGAAAAAAATGAATTGGTCCAATAGCACTAATTTGATTCGAAACTTCCGTTTGATTTCCATTTACAATCATCTACACGTGTCCCATAGTATAGTAGTATGAACAGAAACTAACATTATCGTTCTGTTGACCAGAAAAAAGTCCTTTGTTTTTCTAACATTCTCGATATATTCTGAACTAGCATGCAGTGGGTTCCTTCCCTTTGTTTTACACTTGTATTATGTGTTTACTGCTTGTTATTGATTGCTAAAAGATTTGTTGGTGTAACTGGTTAACCAAATTTTGGGTTTCTGAGTCTTTAATTTTTATTCAGTTTGACACTTATTAGTAGATGATTGCATGGTTCTGATCCAAATGTCTTCCATACATGTTGAATTAGTCTTTTTTGCCCATCTCCCGGAATGGAACCGTCAAATTGGGAAAGAAGGATATATATAATTTTGTTTTTGGTTCTTGATTGAGCTTTGCTCTTGCAAATTTAAGTGGTCACCCGATTTACATATGTGATATATTTCAACAAAGTAGACACCATTTTTTTTTTGGGTAATTAGTTAATTTTATTACCAGGGAAAAAATTTACAAAGAAAGTACAAACAACCCTTTCTTGCTAGTGTTGGACATTGTGCTCCAACTCTAGCTCATCTTCTACTACTACTGACTGTACTTCGACTAAGTATAATAGTTTAGCTTCTGTAGTTGCCTGTTAAGCCTCACATTTCCACTTCATGTGCAATGGACTTGTTGAATAATCATTCTAGTTATTATTAATGGACTTCTTCTCTGATTCTTGAATAGTCAATAGTTTTTCTTCTGCCAAACAAAGTAAACACTGCTAGCAAAAGCCAGCCTGAATATATCTTTGCAGTTGCAGTTGTCCATGCCCAATTGCCCATTCTAATTCCCTGGCATAATAAGATTTTAGCCCAGATATCTGCTGCTATAGAAAATCAGTGTAATGATTTTCTTAGACAATACAAAAACTTGAGCCCAAAATGATTGGATAGCCAGAACTTTTTGTGTTAATTGGGTAAGTTATTGATTCAGTTTGGTGACAGCATGATTAAATCCACTAAAAAGGCAAGACCGTCTTCTTTCTTTTCTGAAAGGCAGGAGGAAAACTTCGACTTTTTGTGCTTTGATGTGTTTAAAACGAATAAAAACAATACCCTTCGGGATAGCTGAGTTGGTTGAGTAAGGGACTTCCCTAAAAGGGAGATCTGTTGGGAATAAACCCCTTACAGAAATAATATTCACAGTAATAAAAGCGGAATAATAACGTAGCACCGAGATACGATAATTAACAAGAATAAAAGAATGAGTACGACACCAAGAATTTTACGTGAAAAACTCTTTTGAATAAGGGAAAAATCCATGGCCTCGAGACGAACAACTAATATCACTATAGCGACGAATTTTACATTTTGTAGGTCCGAGTAAAATACTCCAAAGACCACTACAACACTCAAAAGAAATAACCCTATTTTGATATTCCCACCTCACTACAATATCGCTCACCCTCTATTTTTCTCTACACAGTCTATTTCTCACAATGCCTGAGAAATATTCTCTGCAACTATTGTGTTGCTTCTCTTTCTGTGTAGTGAAATAAAGAAGCCGAAGCTTTCCTTTTATAGGAGAAATAGCATACCTCTTCAACCAATCAGAATAAAGGATTGGTTGAAAATTTGCAATGCAAATTTTTTCTTTCTTCCCCCTAACAATTTGACATTTTCCTTCTGTAGCCTACCATATTTGACAATGCAAAAGAAAAGATGGCTGCCAATCAAAGGAAGAAAGTTATCTTCCTTAATTTATGGGATGGACCCCACAAATCTCCCCTCCAGTCCCCTGAAGGAGGTAGCACTGCCTTCTAGTTTGAGTGTATGTGGACAAGTTCTTTGCATAGCTCGAACTTGTCTCTTGGTACCACCTTGGTCAACATATCAGCAGGATTTTTACTCGTGTGAATCTTTTTGACCTGTAAAGATTCGTTCTCCACCTGCTCACGAATCCAATGATATCTCACATCTATATGCTTTGTTCTTGCATGGTACATGGAGTTCTTGCTCAAGTCTATTATACTTTGACTGTCACAATAGACGACATACTCCTTTTGATGCACTTCCATCTCTTGAAGAAACCTCTTGAGCCATACCATCTCCTTGCCAGCTTCTGTAGCGGCAATGTACTCTTCTTCAGTTGTTGAAAGTGCAACACACTTCTGCAATTTAGACTGCCATGATATAGCTCCCCCTGAAAATGTAAACAAATATCCAGTAGTGCATTTTCTGTTATCAATATCACCTGCCATATCAGCATCTGTATAGCCCTTCAAGATTAGATGAGATCCTCCAAAGCACAAATAATCTCCCGTGGTACCTCTCAGGTACCTGAGTATCCACTTGACTGCTTCCCAATGTTCATTTCTAGGATTTTCAAGGAATCTGCTAAAAATACCAATTGCATGAGCAATATCAGGTCTGGTGCATACCATTGCATACATCAAGCTTCCGACTGCTGAAGAATAAGGAATTCTAGCCATGTTCCCTTTCTCCTCCACACTTGTAGGACACATCTTCTTGCTCAACTTTAGATGACTAGTAAGAGGTGTGCTGACTGGCTTAGCATTCATCAGGTTGAAGCGTTCCAGTACACATTCAATGTACTTTTCCTGAGACAGCCACAACTTTCTGCTTGTTCGCTCTCGAACTATCTTCATACCCAGAATTTATTATGTTGGGCCCAAGTCCTTCATATCAAATGACTTGGACAAATCTCGCTTCAACTTTGCGATCAGCCCCTTGTCTTTTCCTACAATTAACATGTCATCCACATACAACAACAATATAATAAAGTTATTTTCAGAAAATCTTTTGAAGTATACACATGGATCAGAATATGTCTTTGTGTAAGTTTGACTTTTCATGAATGAGTCAAACTTCTTGTACCACTGCCTTGGTGCCTGCTTCAACCCATATAGACTCTTATTCAGTTTGCACACCATGTGTTTCCTTTCAGCTACTTCAAATCCTTCTGCCTGCTCCATAAAGATCTCCTCTTCCAAATCTCCGTGAAGAAATGCAGTTTTCACGTCCAACTGCTCCACTTCAAGATCTAGGCTAGCTGTTAAGCTCAAGATTGTTCCAATAGAAGTCATTTTGACAACAAGTGAGAAAATTTCATCAAAATCAATACTTTTCTTCTGTAGAAGCCTTTTACCACCAATCGAGCTTTGTATCTGACCAGCTTGCCATTTTTATCTTTCTTGAGTTTAAAGACCCACTTACATTTGAGTGGTCTTTTACCCTTTGGAAGTTCAACCAGCTTGTACATGCCATTTTTTTGCAAAGATTCAATCTCCTCTTGCATGGCTTTCATCCACTGGTTCTTTTCTAGATGGGACATCACCTCCTTAAGACTTTCTGGATCTCCCCCATCACTGATGAGGACATACTCTGTGGAAGGGTACCTGCATGACTCTACTCTTGGCCTTTCTGATCTCCTCAGAGTTTGAGGTTTTTCTTCTCCCTGAGTGGGGTGATCCACTTGCTCGACATCATCATCAAGTTGCTCCCCCTGCTCAATAACCTCACCAGGTTGCTCCCCCTGCTTGGCAACCTCGTCGGTCGTACTTTCTACACTTGTGGGATTGTTAGAAGTAGAAGGAATAGTAACAAGGTTAGGAATAATACCATTATTGGCCTTCTCTGGCATATCATCAGCAGTTCTAACTTCACTTTCTCGGAAGACTACATCTCTGCTTCTGATGACTTTCTTCTTTACGGGATCCCACAATATGTATCCGAATTCTTCATCTCCATATCCGATGAATATGCAAGGAACAGATTTATCATCCAGCTTTGTTCTCTGCTCCTTTGGTACATGTGCAAAACCTTTGCAACCTAATACCTTCACATGGGAGTAGGACACCTCCTTGTTGATCCAAACAATCTCTGGGATGTCAAACGCCAACAGAACTGATGGACTCATATTGATCAAGTAATAGGCTGTCTGAACTGTTTCACCCCAGAATAACTTAGGCAGTTTAGCCATTCTTAGCATGCTTCTCACCTTCTCCACAATGGTGCGGTTCATCCTTTCGGCTATGCCATTGCGTTGTGGGGTTCCAGGAACTGTCTTTTCATGTCTGATCCCATGGTTCGAACAGTACTCTTCAAATTCCCTTGAAGTGTACTCACCTCCATTGTCACTTCAGAGACGCTTTAGCTTTTGGCCTGTCTCCCTTTCCACCATAGCATGAAACTTCTGAAAAACTTGAAATACCTGATCTTTGGTTTTCAAAATATAAACCCATAATTTTCGTGAAGTATCATCAATAAAAGTAACAAAATATTTGTTACCACCCATCGATTCAATTTCCATTGGACCACAAACATCAGAATATACCAAATCAAGTATATTCAATTTTCTTTCAGACGATGTCTGAAATGAGACTTTATGCTGCTTACCAAATAAACAGTAGTCACAGGGTTTTACCATTGTACCTTTGACATAAGAAATGAGTGATTTCTTGGCAAGAATCTGCAACCCCTTCTCGCTCATATGACCCATTCTTTTGTGCCACAAATATGCAGAAATCTCATCTTGTGCCGCGTTCAATTCACCTTGGCATATTTCTGCATTTGTCCTATACAATGTGCCATGAGCAATTTTCTTTGCAATCACCAATGATCCCTTGGTGAGTCTCCACTTTTGATTTGCAAAATAGTTTAAAGAACTCCCTTTGCAATCACCAATGATCCCTTGGTGAGTCTCCACTTTTGATTTGCAAAATAGTTCAAAGATATATCTCGGTCTAAAGCAATTCCTTAGATCAAGTTCATCCGCAAATCGGGTACATGTCGCACATCCTTCAGAACCAATGTGCATCCGACATTTATCTTGATACAAATGTAACTAATCCCCGCAATTTTTGAGTAACTTGTGTTACCCTTTCTCACAAGGACGAAATCACCTGCTACATATCTGCAAAAAAGATCTCTTACCGGTGTGGCATGGTAAGATGCTTCTGTATCAACCACCCATTCTGACTCTGGACCTAATAAGTACATGCATTCCTCGTCCTCCTTTATACAGAGGACAATATTATCATTGTTTTGCACCATGGCGGTTGTGTTGTCGTCATTCTTCAGGCCACTAGTTTTACATTTGCCCTTCCTTGGATTTGGGCAATCTCTTTTAAAATGACCTGGTTGATCACAATTGTAGTAATTTTTAGCTCTTGATTTGGATCGGTTCTTAGACTTACCACGAGTTTCGGATCTACCATAGTTGCTCGAATTCCTTTGATAACTCCTGCCTCTACCTTCTGTGATGAGAGCATGTCCTTGATTTTCAGGATTCTTTCTCCTCTTCTCATTGAGTAAAAGAGCCGATGTGACATCTTTCAACTCAATGGTAGTCTTACCGTGCAGGATGGTTGTTGCCAGATTATCGTACGAAGATGGCAACGAGTTCAACAGCAAGATGGCTTTATCTTCTTCCCCGATTTTTACTCAGAGATTGGCGAGCTGTGTGATTAGTTCGTTAAACACATTTAAATATGACAAAAAATTCGTACCTTCACCCATGTGTAGGGCATATAAATGCTTCTTCAGGTACAATTTATTTGTTAGCGTTTTGGACATGTATAGGCTTTCCAACCTTGTCCAAATGCCACGTGCGGTGTCTTCATCAATGATGTTATTTACCACATCATCTGATAAATGCAACCTGATTGCACTAGCAGCCCTTTCATCCAAGTCAGCCCAATCCTAAGCTTTCATAGATCAGGCATTTTGGCCTCAGCATCCAGTACCTTGTGTAATCCTTGTTGGATGAGGAGATCTCTCATCCTTCTTTGCCATGTTGAGAAACCGCTATCTCCGTTAAATTTTGCTATCTCGTACTTTACTCCGGACATTTTTATTTTTCACCGAGTATAGTACTACCGACATTGAATAGTATTTCTGTGAACGAACAGAACATGTGCTCTGATACCAGTTGTTGGGAATAAACCCCTTACAGAAATAACATTCACAGTAATAAAAGCGGAATAATAACGTAGCACCGAGATACGATAATTAACAAGAATAAAAGAGTGACTACGACACCAAGATTTTTATGTGAAAAACCCTTTTGAATAAGAGAAAAAATTACGGCCCCGAGACGAGCAACTAATATCACTATAGCAAAGAATTTTATACTTTGTAGGTCCGAGTAAAATAATCCAAAGACCACTACAACACTCAAAAGAAATAACCCTCTTTTGATATTCCCACCTCACTATAAAATCGCTCACTCTCTATTTTCCTCTACACAGTCTAGTGGTGAGCACCCTCCACTTCTAACCAAGAGGTTGTAAGTTCGAGTCACCTCAAAGTTCTTGGAGGGAGGGAGTTGAGGGTCTATCGGAAACAGCTTCTCTACCCCAGGGTAGGGGTAAGGTCTACGTACACACTACCCTCCCCAGACCCCACTAGTGGGATTATACTGGGTTGTTATTGTTGTTGTAGTCTATTTCTCACAATGACTGAAAAATACTCTCTGCAACTATTGTGTTGCTTCTCTTTCTGTGTAGTGAAATAAAGAAGCCGAAGCTCTCCTTTTATAGGAGAAATATCCTACCTCTTCAACCAATCAGAATGAAGGATTGGTTGAAAATTTGCAATACAAATATTTTCTTTCTTCCGCCTACTAATTTGACATTTTCCTTCTGCAGCCTACCATATTTGACAATGCAAAAGAAAAGATGGCTGCCAATCAAAGGAAGAAAGTTATCTTCCTTAATTTATGGGATGGACCCCAAAAGATCTAGGGTTCGAAACCAACTTGCATAACTCCTGGGTCGAGCCTATCGCACAGGGCTTGCCTAGTGTGGTCTACCCTCCTGTGTGATTTGCGGGCTATTACACAAGAGCGAAGTTTACCATGTACGCACTCAAAGGGTAGCGGCTGCGGGTTCCCTTGTTACAAAAAACGAATAAAAAAACATAACCATGCTACGAAAGATTGATTCCAATTAAAACTGAAATAACATCAATTGACAAGTAGAGTTTTCTTATTCTTTAGGGTTACTATAGCACCAATTAAAGAAAAACTCTAACTAATTATTCTTAACTTATTTCTTGAATGCTATCTTCAAACATTGAAAATTGTATTTTAGTTATCACCATATATAGCACTTTGCATGTCTGCCTTGCGTTCTCATATTTCTTAAGTTTAGTGATTCCTATGCTACCATTCTTTGTGAATGTGAATGTTTTTTCAGTCTAGAGTAGTTGTGCAGCTACTAATAAATCTTGGTCTAGAGTGAGGACACGTTCTTTCGGAAATACTACTAGCTAATTTTCAGCATTTTTCTCTTTCTTTTCATGGGCAGGAAGGTGAATTAGGATTTGGAAAATCAATGTTCTGGGATTTCAACATGAGTGAGATATCTTCAAATTTCTTGAATGAATTCCTACTGCACCAATCTATCTGTCACGATTCATTTTCTGAACAAGCCGTGACGGGCACCCGATCATTAAACTTGACCGATCGAACCATCTGCGCTTATCAAATCTATTATAACTTCAAACTTTATATGCAACAAGACAAAAGTTTAACCAAATACTTTCAATTAATTTAAATATCTAAAATAAACCAACTCCAAAAATATTTTCGTAGTAACCACTGAAATACCGCTGAGTTATTATCAAAAAAATCTGAATCTTAACCCAACGACTGTGTCTATGAAGCCTCTATTGATAAATTGATGCACTGCTCAGGACATAAAATTTCCTGGCCAGTTCTCTAAGTAAACAAAGAAATAGTTAAATAATGACGACTCAAAGGAGTACTCTACGAATAAAAGCGGAGCTCACCAATAGCACTGGAAGTGAGGGAAGCCCTAACCTGTAGCCTGCTCGCCTGCAAATTATGTTCCTACGTTGTACCGCAGACAAACGTAGGTTCCCAAAAGAGAATGTCAGTACCATCCATTGTACTCAGTGAGTCTCAATGACAGGGGACGAAACTTTAATAAAATATACATTATGAGCAAAGATTCTAAATGCATGTAAAACATAAAGCTTATAAGAACAATTCTAAAATAATTGCATAATAACAGTTTATGAACATTCTAAAAGAAATTCTTTTCTTCTTCTTTCTTATTAAAAAATAATTCACTTTATACTTCGGGAGTTCCAACTATCCTGACCTCTTTTTGTCTTAGTCACCGTGTGATCGGCACGAGTTCTATCCCAACCTGATCGAATAGGCCCAATCCACGAGGTGCCACTTGCTTCATGGTTCTCAGCGCTCATGTATCATACCTTAGCCTGGCTAAGTAAATTCTCAGCAACGAGACCCTCGGCTCGTGTGCTCCCTACTTTGGCACAAGTAGTTTCAGGAAGTCAACGCCTTGGTCAGGACCCACGGCCTGGACGATGACCCCTTCTCAGAATAGAGGATACTCCCAAAAATCTTTTCTTACTAAAACTTCTTCTTGTGACTTTTTAAGTTTAAATCCTTTCTGGAACATTCTATACATACTCATACTGTTATCCTTAAATGTAAAGTATGGCATAAGAATGAAATAAACATTCAAAAGTATTTCTAAAGATTCTTGCTTCTTCATAAATTTTCAACATGAAAATGGCATATAAGAATAACACAAAAATCTGAAAATTTATGCACATATATCATAATAAATCATCTAAACTTTTGCTAGAACAGTTCTAAGTTAATAAATACTCACTCGCTCCAATTAAGTACATATAAACTCTTTTAAGCAATTAATCAAACACCTTGTATGCGTGCTTTTGTGAGTTAAACCACTTTAGTAAAGGGTTATATCAACTCACCTCAAAACTGCTTAAGCCAATACGCAAGCCCCAGTCCAATTTATACCCGTCAAATAATTGATTCTACAATAACCAGTGCATTTTAATCAATTTTAAAGTTTCTCACCTAAACATGAAATTTACTGTTGATACAGAAAAAGAAGGGAATTAACTATTCAATTCTTACCTATTACTACTGTAGGATAATTGACAATAGGGAATTTTATATATCTGCGTTTAAGAATTAATGATTTATAAAGAACCCTAGAATTTTATTTTCGTTGCCTGCGTGCCTTGCGTGACAGAACAGAGTTATGTTTCTGTTTAATCCTTAAAGCCCTTTGTTTAATCCTTTGCCTTAAAGGGCTAAGGCTTGTCACGTGCTTCCTTATTTTTTTGGTTTTTCCCTTTTTTTTTGGTTTTGACTTAACTAATATTTAATTATACTTACTTTTAATAATTAATAATATTAAAATTATTAATATTCCCCTAATTGTATATTCAATTATTTATAAATAGAGAAGTAACTCAAAAGTCAATCACAAGGGTTTAAGTATAATTTAAGATTAAAAGAAAAATAATTAAATTCTATATTTAGCATGTGTTGAAACTTTTATAGATTTGAGGAGTGTTACACTATCTAAGCTTGAGCTTGAGGGCAGATAAAAAGAGAATCAGACAATGTATATAAAGGAAGAAATTACTCACAGACCAAGCTGACTTTGTGAGTATTTTTCACTTTGACTTTGTATTTGTACCAGTGATGTCTCACCTAAATTATACTTGCAAAATAAATATTTTTGAAATCCTTAGGAGATGGCTGATGTGAAGGATATTCAACCACTTGTTATTGAAAACGGAACTCGAATGAGCAAGGTTAGAGATAACTGCTTGCAAATTCAGCTTCATACATTGTGTTAACTGTATTACTTACCTATGTGACCTACTAATGAATAATAACTGCCTTGTTTGTTTCTTTAGGTCGGCTTTGATGGGGATGATTCTCCAAAGGGCTGTTTTGGTCCTCGTCATACTCGCAGTCAAAATTTTCATCGAGGGGTGTCAAAAAATAATTAACTAGCTACATCAAAAAGTCAAGAGGAGTCAACGTATAGTAAGTATATATAAAATATAAAAACTTATCTAGCAATATAGTGTAATTTTTTGGCTTGGTTCAATGTGGCTCCGCCACTACATACTAGCATCAAAGTTGGAATGGAACTGAAAGATGCCTATGTTGGCGATCAAGCTCAGTCTAAAAGAGGTATTTTGACTCTGAGATATCCTCTTGAAGAAGGCATAGTAATCCACTAGGATGAGATGGAGAAATTATGGCATCGCACATTTTACAATGAGCTCCGTGTTGCTCCCAAGGAGCATCCTATTCTGCTGACTGAGGCACCACTTAACCTCGAAGCAAACGGAGAGAAAATGACTCATATCATGTATGAGACATTCAATTTGCCAGCCATGTATATTGCAAACCAGGCTGTTCTCTCTCTATTTGCTAATGGTCGCACAACTGGTAAGAAGAAGAAGGAATACCAGCATATTCTGGTTCTCTACTATTATAGTCAAGTGACTAATTTCGTTTATCGTTTTGCAACAAGGTATTGTTCTTAATTCTGGTGATGGTGTGACCCACACTGTCCCCATCTATGAGGGACATGCACTTCCCCATGCTATCTCAAGGTTAGATCTTGGTGGTTGTGATCTTATTAATATCCTCTGGGAGACTCTTTGTGTTATTAACTGTGCCGTTGAATCAAGATACAAATATTTCTCTCTAATCTCAGCGTTTGCACTATACGCTCCACTATATGGAGCCACCGGACGGCAGTCTTCAGGCGCGTCCGGCTACCCAAAATGATCTCCTACCTAGTGGGGATACTCTCACCGTTCCACATCAGTCCAAATCATCCTATGCTACTGCTATTTCTAATGTAGCTCGCCCTAACCTAAATCAAGACCTCCATGGATGACCTCCAGTTCTAGCAAGAACCACAACACACAATGGCATGCCAGCTGTGATTTTTAAGGCTAAGGACTACTATGGAGTGATGGCGGAAGAATGCAAATTTCTAATCGTGGGAAGATTCCTAAAAATTCGACCCAAAATTGAAAAAATCATGTCGGCATTTGTAGAGAAGGTTGCTCTGAAAGGCAACGCTAAAATTGGTGTTTATGATAACAAAAATATTTTTATTCAGTGCTATAATCTGGAAAATTTCGATATTGTTTGGTTCAAAAGAAGAATTGAAATTGAAGGTCTTGAGATGTGGCTTACTAAATGGACACCCGATTGGAAACCTGAAGAGGATATTCCTATTTCTCCTGTTTGGGTGCTTTTGCCCAAATTGCTGCAACATCTACATACCTGGGAATATATTAAATAAATTATTAGACCCATTGGAATTCCTCTGGGATTGGATATGGCAACAAAAGGTTAGACCAGTGGATGGTCAAGGTTAGAGTAGAAATTGATCTACTCAAACCCTAACTTTATCATGTATGGGTTGGTCTAGAAAACGATAATACTGCTCTCAAGGGATTTGCTCAGAAAGTGAAGTATGAAGTTGTCCCAAGATATTATAAACACTGCAGATTACTTGTACATTCAATTGCTCAATGTAGAGCACTTGAAAAGAAAAAACAAACTGAATCACAGGAAAAGGATGGGGGGAAAGAAGAGGTGAACGACAAAGGAACTGAACAAGCGGAAGTGAGCAAAGAGAAATCAGATAACACAATGAACAAGACTTGATTACAAGAGGAGGTTAGGACTCTCACTAATGAGGCTGAAACTATAGATAAGAGTTCTAACCTTATCACTAAGAGCGCCAAAGTTGCTAAGGATCCTGAACCTAGCAATAAAAGCTCCAAAGATAAAGAGAAGAGGAAAAGGAGGAGGAGAAATGTAATACAGAAGATTATCCAAAAAAAATAAGGTCAACAAAGTCACGAGCCAACTTCATTTAGTGGAAGGAACTATCCAAGTTCCTGGAGCTCCTTATAAAAAAACTCAAGACAGTATAAAGTCTCCTGTGGTGGAAGATGAGGGATCATCTGGAACCAAGAAAATCCAAAATAAAAAAGAATGTCTTCTGATTACTGACCAAATGGAAGATGGAAAGATTGTATCCTCCTATACTGTCCAAAACCATCCAGTTTTGGTGCAAAATTCATTTAATCAACTCCAAAATGATGAGTTGGAAGAATCACAAGACAAAGAAAAGAACAACTTAAAAGGGACTCTGGTGATTGAATTAGGGATGGTTAAAGTTATCACATCTCCTAAATCCAAACATGCAGTAGCGAAGACAGGGAAGCAAGGAATAGAAGCAGGGGGGAAATAACTCTCAACCTATCAACACTGAGGGATCGAATAGTGATGAGGTGGCAAATAGCCTGGCTGAGGCCTTTGATCCTTCTAATAAAAGTCAACAAGATGAAATAGCTATGCATATCACTGAAGTGATAAGCAAAGGTGGACTTTCACCTAGAGGACCACAATCTACTAAAGACAAGCCTAACAAAGTTAAAGCATCACATCTCCCACCTCCCAGAGGAAGAGGAAGACCTGCGAAAAAATCCCAATCTTGATGTTTCCAATGATTAGTACAATCATTTGGAATATAAGAGGAGTGGAATCAAAAGGTGCCTTTGACAGGCTCATCAAACTTGTTAATTTTTACAAAGTTTCTTTTGTGGCCCTTCTTGAACCTTTTGTTCATAGCTCTAATTTAGAGCAATACAAGAGGAAGTTGGGTTTCCAACATACTATTGCTAATTGTAATGGTAAGATTTGGTGCTTCTGGGATGCAGATTATACATGTACTGTCATTAGTAACTACAAACAACAACTGACTTTATCAGTTCAACATGCTATGGTGCAGGACACCTACTGGGTAACCATAGTATATGCAAAGACAAAGGCCAGGAGGAAAAAGAAATTATGGCAAAAACTGGAGCAGATAAAGGACATAATTCAAGGTCCATGGTCCATGTTTGGAGACTTCAACTCCATTATGCAAGCCATTGAGAAAAAAGGAGGCAGGCCTCATAGGATCAGGAAAAGCAAAGACTTTATTAATTATATGGATGACTATTGCATGATAGATGCAGGTTACATTGGTAATGACTTCACATGGTCTAATAATAGAAAGAGACGTAAAAGAATCAGTGAGAGACTTGACAGAGTGCTCTACAATGATGAGTGATCTGAATACTTTCCAGTAGTGACAGCCAGGCACCTCCCTCGGACTGGCTCAGACCACAACATGCTATTAATGTAATGCAATACTGTAGAAGCTCCCGCCATCAAGTACTTTAAATTTTTGAACTTTTGGGTACATCAACCTAGTTTTCAGAATATAGTCAAGACAACTTGGGAGGAGGATTTTACTGGCAATGCAATGTGGATCCTCCAACAAAAATATAAAAAACTTGCTAAAAAGTTAAGTGTTTGGTCCAAAAATACAATTGGCAATGTTTTTGACGAAGTGAAGAGTCTGGAAGACCGGGTAGAAACAATGGAAGCTATCTATGAAGCTGATGACAGTGAGTATAATAGAACCAACCTTCACAGCCTTTATGCCGAGCAGATTTACTGGACTAAGGTCCAAACCAACATCTTAAAGCAAAAAGATAGAGTTAAGTGGGAGGAGGAAGGTGATACTAATTCAAAATTCTTCCATAGTGTTATTAGACAGAGGAGAAAGAGAGCCTATTTACACAGAATCAAGGACAGACAAGGCCACTGGGTCCAAGGGATCGATCAAATCTCAAATGAAGCTATCAATTACTTTAGTAATCTCTTCACTCAGCCTGACACTACACCTAATATGGATATTATTCACAGAATTGAGAAGACAATTTCTGTTAAGGATCATTATTGGATTACCTCTCGTCCTACTATTGAGGAAGTTAAAGATGCTATTTTTTGTATGGATCCTAATTCCGTTGTAGGACCAGATGGTTTTAATGGATTTTTCTATCAGAACTGCTGGGGTGTTATATCATCAGAGGTGGTGGACATGGTTCATGAATTTTTTGCCGGCAAGAAGTTAACCAAATACTATACTCACACTTATCTTGTACTAATCCCAAAGGTTGAATCTCCCTTTGATTTTTCACAACTCAGACCTATAAGCCTTAGCAATTTCTCTAACAAGATTATCTCCAAAATCATAACTAATAGGCTCTCTAGCATGCTTCATAAACTGGTTTCACAAAATCAGTCTGGCTTTATGAAAGGGAGATTAATCTCTGAGAACGTGTTGTTAACACATAAAATTGTTCATAACATAAAAATGAACAATCCGGGGGCCAATTTCGTTATCAAACTAGACATGGCTAAGGCATATGATAAAGTTTCTTGGAGCTTCGTCACAGCAGTTTTGAAGCAAATGGGCTTCTCAGACATGTTTGTTGGCATTATATCTAGGCTCATCTCTGATGTGTGGTATTCTATCCTTATTAATGGAACTAGACAAAGCTTTTTTCACTCTACTAGAGATCTTAAACAAGGGGACCCCCTTTCCCCGACCTTATTCATCTTAGCTGCCGAAACCTTAACCAAGGTTCTTAACAGTCTCCATGATAGAGAAGGTTATATTGGCTTCTCAATGAACCAGAATGGCCCACAGATCAACCATCTCTGTTATGCAGATGACCTAGTCATCTTCTCTTCAGGGAATAAGAGATGAATCAAGATGACCATGAATGCACTACACCAATATGAAGAAGTTTCAGGTCAGGAGATTAGCAAGGAGAAAAGTTTCTTCGCCACTATCGCTCAAACTCCAAAGCCTAAGAGAAGAATGATAGAAAGAGTCATAGGCTACAAGCATCAATATTTTCCTTTTAAGTATCTAGGTTGCCCTATTTACTGTGGGAGAAAAACAATATTCTACTTCAATGATATAGTTACTAAGGTTTAGAACAAGATCAAAGGTTGGCAAGGTAACCTATTATCTGTTGGGGATAGAGCCACACTCATCAAGCATGTTCTTTAGTCCCAATCTCTTCATATCTTGGCTGCAATATCACCTCCCAAAATGATTTTCAAGCAATTAGAAAATATTTTGCTAATTTTTTCTAGGGTTATAATGACACAAAAAAGAAGTACCATTGGAGAGCATGGGATAAATTATGCTACCCTACTTCAGAAGGAGGTGCTGGTTTTAAAAGGTTTCATGATATCTCTAAGTCCTTTAATGCAAAGAGATGGTTGAGGCTAAGATCTGAAAATAACCTTTTATCTAGTTTTCTAATGAACAAATACTGTCAGAGAAGCCATCCTATGTCCAAACAAAAACAGAATGGTGACTCTAGCAACTGGAAAGACCTTATGAATATGAGGTAACAAGTTGACAAACATATCATATGGAGAATTCAAGCTGGTAACATATCCTTTTGGTGGGATAACTGGATTGGTTCTAGCCCTCTATACCAGATTCTGCAGCTTCAGTCTAAACCTAGGCATCTTATATTGGATGACTGCATTACAGATGAGGGAATATGAGACCTTGATTTCATAAGTCAATTGGTTCCAGCTGATATCTTAGATAAGATTTCCCAAATTCCAATTGGTGACAGAAGGGAGGCAGACATTGCTATATGGACACCTTCCACTAATGGGAGATTCAATTGTTCTACTGTCTTTGAAATTGTAAGACAGAGGAAAGACCAGCTGCAGGTATGGATCAATACTTGGCCTAAATATGTTCCTTTTAAAGTTTCTTTTACTTTATGGAGAATTTTAAATAGAAAAATTCCTGTTGATACTATCATATCTAGATTTGGTCGATGCATTATTTTTCGGTGTTCATGTTGTGTGCCCCCTAGGGAAGAGACTATTAATCACCTCTTCCTAGAAAGTGATACTGCTAAAGCAGTTTGGAACCTTTGTGAAAATTATTTTTCCCGAAATAGCATCCCACGTTTTAGCCCACTTTATCACACCGCATGACTTCTAGTAATTTCCCTACTGGCCACGCATATCAATCCCACCTTATCTCACCACATGAATTTCAACCCCAAAATCTTATATCACTACATGCGTATCAATATCACAACGTAACACAAATCGCACCTCAAGTGCCTAATATCACAACTTGCCAAAGAAATCAACAATAATAGTGTTTTTACAATAGAGAGTCCATGGCTCAACCACAATGTACACAAGAGTCTTAACAATAACAACCGAAAGTGAATGACTCAACATAATAGTATTTCACCACTTAACACTTTGCCTCAATGTGAATCACGACCCTTATAACTCAATACCAATTTCAACAACAAGATATTCCAAGAATGACAAGTTCAAGAAAAGAGTTCAACGGTTAAATAATGAATACAAAATAAAGGAAACAAGAACTTTAATTAAACATGTAGAGCAATTTGCAAGTAAGAGATAAGACAAGTAGAACATGTGAAAATAAGATAACTCAATTAAGGCATGAAAGGAATCGACATAGCTAAAATCGGTAATTTTCACGTTTATCCCATGTACACACTCGTCACCTTGCGTACACGGCTTTCACACATCAGAAGATGATAGTTGAGGGTTTAGAGGGATGAAGAGACGTGGAAGAGTGCGTGGATGTTTAGCGGTTTTTAAGGATTTGAGATACAGAGTTCTATTAAAATAATATTACTAAAGATTTTAAGCGCCAACGGACTTATTTTTAATTGCTATAAATTAGCTACACCTTTCTGCTAGATAGCTAATCTGGATTCTTTCACGAAAAGGTATTTTATTTCTAAATCTCCTAAAAGATATTCTAGATGAATTCTCCACAAATTTAATTAGGATGGTGAGATAGGATAAGAAATAATGACGGGACAAAGTCATCATTTTAATTATACATAGAAAAATTATTTTAAATATGTGGGTTGTGGCCACACCAATTTTGATAAATTTTCATATTTAAACATTCGTAATTAATAAATTGCCATAATAATAATTTTCTTGAGATTAACTTGGATTCGTCCATAGCTAAACAAAATATTAGTAACATATTGGAATTTCCCGCCAAAGTTTAGTTATAGATTTGGCAAGGAAACATCCTTAGCTACTTTTTAGCTAGAGATTAGCAACGGAATATATTCCTAGCTAACAAATAAAGTTCCTTAGGAAAAATAATTAGCGCCAAAATAGAATTCCCTCTAACATTTAGCTATAGATTAGCTAGGAGACTTTTCTTGCTAACACATTGCTAGGGATTTGCTACGGACTATGTCCCTATCTAACCTATGATCTTTTGGAAAAATAAATTTAGCGCCAAATTAGAATTCCCGCTAAAAATTAGCTATAACTTTGGCTTGGGAAAATCTCTAGCTATGTTTTAGCAAGGAATGGTCCCTAGCTAATTCCTATCTATATTATGACTAGATTCTTAATCGAAAACATTTGCAAGGAAATGTGACTTTTCTAGCTAAATTCCTAGCTAAAGGTGCATATTAGCTAGGGATATGTGTATCCAAGCTAAATTCCATAGCTAATGTCCTGTTTTCTTGTAGTGTTTGTCTCTGTTCTCTGTTTCACTTGTATTTATGCGCTTGCTACTGGTTATTGGTTGCTCAATGATTTGTTGGTGTAAATGGTTTACTAATTTTGGGTTTTTGAGTTTTGAATTTAGGTGAAGTTTGGCATTTGTTATGATGATTTCATATGATTATAAAATAAGAACGTGCTATTGATTATCTCCCTGTGACCTAAAGGTCACGGGTTCAAGTCATGAAACCAGTCACTAATGTTTGTATTAGGGTAGACTGTCTATATCACATCCCTTGGGATGAGATCCTTCTCCTTACCCTGCATGAATGCGGGATGTCTTGTGTTCCGGGCTGCCCTTTTTTCCCTTTTTCTGACGATATGAATGCTTTGCGGTGTAACTAAATTGATAATTTAGTCTAGATTACCCACGTAAGTATGGGTGTACATAGGTCGGGTTGGTTCGAATTTTTCAATTACCAAACCAAACCAATGGTGTCGGGTTTTTAAATCTATAAACCAAACTAAATCAAAGAAATCAGATTTTTCAATCTTGATTTTTCTCGGGTTTTTTCTAAAGTCTTTATAGCACAAAATATGTAACGTGTGCTCCAAATATTTCTTAAGTCCTAATAAGATACAAGTATATAGTAATATATTTTTTAAGAAAATAACACAATAATATGAGATAAGTCATAGCATTATATTAAAATATTCAATAGCAAAGATAATAAAATTCATAATAAAAATTAACATAATCTAAAAATACTACTCCCTCCGTTTCAATTTATCTGAACCAATTTGACTGGACACGGAGTTTAGGAAAAGATAGAAGACTTTTAAACTTATATTGTAAAATGAGGCACACATATTTTGTGCAGCTATAAATTATTGCATAAAGGTAAATTGTTTCCAAATAGGAAAAATGGTCATTCTTTTTGGCATGGACTAAAAAGGAAATAGGTTCACATAAATTGAAACGGAGAGAGTATATAAGGCATGCTTAAATAAGTATATCTAATAAGTACTATTAATTACATAATTAAGTACTAAAGAAAAAGATAAACTAAGTTATGAATTTTCATTATAAACCAATGTAAAACTAAAAATAGATATCCAACACTATCGTCATTCCTAGTGTTGAATTGAATTTCTTTTGTTATCACCAGTATTGATTTGAACTTTGTTTGAATTACTACATCTATGGGCTTTAAAATTTATTTACCATTCAAGAATGTTAAGTCCAAACTTGAAATAATACGTTAAAAGATAAAACTGTGAAAAAGTTTAAGAAATTTTTATAAATTACATTACAATAAATATTTATATGTATAGAATAGTTTTAAAAATCGTATAATTGTATTATCAGGTTGGTTTGGTTTCGGTCTGGCTTTTTTTTAGTTAAAACCAAACCAAACCAATTATGGTCGATTTTTTTTCAATACTAACCCAAATCAAACCAAACCATATCGGGGTTTTCTTTTCGGTTTGGTGCAGTCTATCGGTTTACACGCGTACACTTAGTATTAATCAATACTAGAACTATTCATTAGATTTTAGGCAGAAGTGTTGGAGCTAAAAGGGGATTTACAAGATAAAATTTTCTTTCTGGTTCTATAAAACAGTTTCTTTGATTTCGAAATAGTCTTTTTTGCTCCATCGCATGAAATAGGAATGAACCCCTACCTTTGCCCGCCAACAGTAACAACATAAAACTGGGAAAGAAACATATATAATTTTCTTTTTGGCTCTTGATTATACTTTGCTTGTACTGGCCGGTCAGTTGATTTACACATTTGACATATTTACACATAGTAACTATTTGAGTTACTTGGGAAGTTCATGATTCAGTTTCATGGGTAGCAATAGCATGATCACTTTCCACAATTCCACCAATAAATCATATCATCTACTTAAAGAGCAAGACCTTTTTCTTATTTCCTTTTCCTCATAACAAAGAGGAAGGCCTTAAAGTTTTGTGCTTTCTTGTGTTTAAAAAGAAAAATATAATCAGGCAACAAGCAATGGTGTTAGTAGAGTTTTCTTATTCTTTAAGGTTACTATAGGTGATTTTCATAGCAGGAGTATGTGCCTAACATTCTGTGTCTTATAAAGTTCATCACCCTTTGCTAGAATTGCAGTCTGTGAGGTCTTGGGGCTGCCGTTCTATTGGCTTTTCTTAACTTAAAAATCTTTTATCTGTTCGCTCGCATTTTGGTCTATACTAAATGTAAAAGTGGGGAAGTTTAACATAAGGCGACGACAAGAACTGAGATAGTTTGCCAAAGAAAAGAATTTTGAGAGCTAAAAGTGAGTTAGGGAAGTAAGCAACCCAAGGATTTTGGAAAATTTATGTTTGGGCCCTTAACGTGAGTGACATATCTTCAATGAACTCTGACTGCACCAGCTGACCTTTGTTATTCCTTCTGTCTCCAAGTTTTTGCATGAACCCCCTATTTGTTGTCATCACTATGTCGTATCTATTGTCTTTGTTGTTTTCTTTGCCTTTAACAATAAAGGGGATGTTCATGTGCTAATAGCTGATGACTTTTACTGGAAATATAAAAATCTCTCTCTCCTTGAGCTTGAAGGGAGATAAAAAGGAGAACCGAACAATATACTATTAAGGAAGAAATTATCTCATTGACTGAGCTGATTTTATGAACAATTGATAATGGAATCTCAGATAATGGTCTCTCATGGTTCATCTCAGAAGAAGAAGAATGAAGAAGAAAGTTCAAGGATTTTAGGGTCTGTTGAAGAAGATAAAGACCTAAGCCGCCTAAAGAAAAGAGACCAAGTTTCAGACCATAAGTCTCACAAACTAAAAGACTTATGATCGATACAAACTATGTGATGGATAAACGGGTTGGACTCTCTTTTTGTCTTGGACTTGGTTTTATATTAAGTGGGCCTTCAAATTTCAGTGATTTCATCGGCCCAAATTATGGAATAGCCCAGAAGATACAAACAGATATCTTACATAGTAGATAGGATTATTCTTTGTAAATATTCCTTTTGTTTGTTACAAAAGCTGTTAGGAATAGACTAGTAAAATAGTGACACTTGACAAAGTTTATTTAAACTAGATTCCATTCTTTTGTATATATAGATTACATTGTAAAGAGAAATATACACTAGAAAATTTCTACAATTCTCCTACTCTCGTCTTTCATGGTATCAGAGCAGTAGCTCGATTCTGGAAAATCCAGTCTTCTTTTCTTGATTTTCTGTCACTAATCCATTTGTTTCATCATGTCTGATGCTGGTGAAACCTCCGTAGTTCTAGTTACTGGTGGAAATGGAGTCAACTTCGACCCAAATCACCCCTACTTCCTTCATTCCTCAGATGCACCTGGAATGAGTCTAGTAAATGCAGTCTTCGATGGCAGAGGTTTCCAAGGCTGGAGGAGATCTGTGCCGATAGCCCTCTCGGCAAAGAATAAGCTGGGATTTATCAATGGTAGTTGTCCAGTACCTGCTGCCACCTCAAAGGACCACCAACCATGGAGTAGATGTAACGACATGGTTACTTCATGGCTACTTAACTCACTATCCAAAGACATTGGAGATAGTGTCATTTATTCAAAATCTGTACTGGATCTGTGGATGAGTCTTGAACACAGATTTGGACAGTCCAATGGTGCAAAACTGTATCACCTACGGAAGGAATTACATGGATTATCACAAGGAACAAATGACATAGCAACTTATTTCACCAAGCTCAAACGCTTATGGGATGAGCTGGATTCTTTGAAGTCAAATATCAAGTGTAACTGTGCTCGTGTATGTGATGGAAAGAAATTGTTGGAGAAATCACAAGAGGATGAGAGGTTGATTCAATTTCTCATGGGGTTGAATGAATCCTATGTTCAAGCTAGAGGAAACATCCTAATGATGAATCCTCTACCAAGCATCAACCATACCTATTCACTCATTCTTCAAGATGAGAATCAGAGATAGATATATGCTAACCCCCTAATATCCTCTAATTCTTCAGCTTTCATGGTAGGAAGCCATGGGAGTTTTTCAAATCAAAACAACTTTTCATAGAGAAATGGAAAGCAAAAACTCACTAATCAATTTCAAAGGAACCAAAATGGGTTTCAGAGATCTGGGAATCAAAGTCCAAAACTACCTACTGCTAAGGCCAAGAAATCAAAGTTTAATCCTAATGTGTCTTGTACCTACTGCAAGAAAACAAGACACTCAGTGGCAAATTGCTACAGAATTATAGGCTTTTCTAAAAACTTTGAGTTCACAAATGGGAAGACAGGTCAAGGACCTATCAGAAGTAATGGGGCTTTCTCAGAAGAACAGGGAGGAGATGCCAGCAACAATTACAATCATGCTTTGGAACATCATTTATCTAAGGACCGGTTCTCTCAACTGATGCAGTTGATAAAGCAGATCAAAGTTTCAGATTCAGGAAGTTCAAACTCAGAAGTAAATGCAAATACAGTTGCTGTTACAATTGTGAAATACTCTGGATCTTATTTTTCAGTTTTTAATTCCAGCACTTGGATAATAGATTCAGGGGCTTCTGAACATATATGTTTTAATTCAAATGCTTTTATTTCACTTACCCCACTCCCTGTGTCACTACACATTAATTTTTCTGATTCATCTAGGATAACAGTCACTCACATAGGAAAGATATCCATTCTTCCTAACTATGTTCTAGAGAGAGTTCTTTATATACCTACTTTCAGATACAATTTGTTATCTGTTAATAGGTTTTGTTCACAATTTCTTTGCATCATCTCATTCTCCTCTAATCAATATCTATTGCAAGCCTCTTTAGTGAAGAGTGCTCAAGTTTTTGGTGAAGTAAGAGAGGGATTATACCTATTGGAACCTACTGTTATCAACTCTAGGAATAGTACTGAAGAGAGTGTAGCTACATCTTTTAAGAATAGTGATTCTGTTCAGTTTTCAGCACCTTTTCCTTTTTCTGCAAATGCTATTTCTAATATAAACCTTTGGTACATTAGATTGGGGTATTTTCCTTTTTCATCAATGAAAAACTTCAGTTTTATCTCTTTTCCTTCTAATTTTTCATGTTTCTGTGATGTTTGTCCTAAAGCTAGACAAACTAGATCCCCATTCCCTCTAAATCAAATCAAAACAAAAATAGCATTTGAATTAATACATGTTGATGTTTGGGGTCTCTACAAGGTCCCTACTTATAATGGATATAAGTATTTTTTAACTGTTGTGGATGATTACAATAGAGGAACTTGGACATTTCTATTGAGCACAAAGAGTAATGCATTTGGGGTTTTGAAAAATTTCTTAGTCATGGTTGAAAGGCAGTTTGGAGTCAAGGTGCAAAAGCTAAGAACAGATAATGCATTTGAACTTGGGAGAGGCAGTCAAGAATCTGCCTTCCTCTCTTCACAGGGAATTCTTCATCAAACAAGTTGTGTAGCAACCCCTCAACAAAATGGAATAGTTGAAAGGAAGCACAGGCATCTCCTGGATATTGCAAGAGCTCTATTATTTCAATCACATATTCCTATTGCCTATTGGGGAGAATGTGTACTAATAGCTACTTATTTGATGAACAGGTTACTTTCCAAAGTTCTCAAGGGACAGATACCTTTTTATGTACTGTTTAACCAACCTACATCCTATAATCAACTCAAGAGTTTTGGTTGCTATGTGTCTACCTTGTCTAATGGAAGAAGTAAGTTTTACCCTAGAGCAAAAGCTTGTATGTTTTTGGGATATCCTCTAGGACAGAAGGGATACAAACTGTTGGAATTAGACACCGGAAAGATTGTGGTATCTAGAGATGTTCACTTTGTTGAGGATAAGTATCCTTTAGTTACTAATCCTGCTCCCTCTTCTCCAGACTCTATATTTCCCACATCTTCTCTAATGGATACTGCCTACCCTACATCTCCACCAATTTCCCCTTCACTAAATACACATTCCCAATTCCCTCTAGTGAACAGCTACCTCATGACTCCAGTTCACCTAGTCCTAGCAGCAGTACCGAGAGTTTTCCCTCTTCTGTAATTCCAGCTAGTTTCCAACCACCTCAGAATGTTCATTCATCTAGAAACAATCCCTCATCTAGCCCTCATTCACCTAGGAGCAATTCTTATGACCATGTCTTAACACCACCTGCACCTAGGAGATCTGGTAGAGAAACTCAATGGCCAAGCCATTTCAAGGATTACATTTGTAATAACATCTTTCTCACTCAATTTACTGATTCTTGTCTAAAACAACCTACTAAGCCTAATGTTTACTCTTTTGGAGCTTTGTCAGCACATAATCAATACATCATGAAGTCCATTTTAGAAGTACAAGAGCCTGTTAATTATTCTCAAGTCTCTATGCATCCTGGTTGGCAAAAGGCTATGGACTCAGAAATTGCAGTTCTACAAGAGAACCATACTTGGGATGTGGTACTATTACCTAAAGGAAATAAGGCATTGCCTTGCAAATGGGTTTACAAAGTCAAGCATAAATTAGATGGTTCAATAGAGAGACTCAAGGCTAGATTAGTAGTTAGGGGAGATATTCAAAGGGAAGGAATAGATTATACAGACACATTCTCACCAGTGGTCAAAATGACCACTATCAGATGTTTAATGGGAATAGCAGCAAAGAAGGACTGGCCAATCTATCAATTAGATGTGAGCAATGCTTTTCTACATGGAGACTTACAAGAGGAAGTATACATGAAATTTCCATCTGGAATGTCTTCCCCAAGTCCTAACCATGTTTGTCTACTCAGAAAGTCTCTTTATGGGTTAAAACAAGCTCACGGCAGGGGTATGCTCGACTTGCAGGTGCATTAAGTTTCAAAGGCTATTCTTCCTCTATGAATGACTACTCCCTATTCTTTAAACGTACTGGGAATCTAACTTCTATTGTCGCAGTGTATGTCGACGACATTCTTATCAGTGGTAATGATTCTCAAGAAATTTCAGCACTTAAATCATTTCTTAGCACAGAGTTCAAAGTTAAAGATTTGGGAAATCTGTATTTTTCCTAGGAATGGAAATTCTCAGGGAAGCGCAAGGAATTATTATGTGTCAAAGGAAATTTACCTTGGACTTATTGCATGAATTTGATGTCTCGAATTCACCTTGTTTTTCTTCCCCTCTTGAACCATCTTCAAAGCTTAGTGCTAATGAAGGACCTCTAATCTCCAATCCTACTGTATTCCGTCATCTTGTTGGGAAGCTAAATTATCTCACTCACACTAGACCAGACTTGTCCTTTGCTGTCCTTAAACTCAGCCAATACATGCAAAGTCCTTGTCTTTCTCACTACATGGCAGCCATTCGAGTTCTAAGATACCTCCGTTCAGATCCCGGACAAGGTATTATTTTGAACTCAGATCCCTCTCTCAAGCTTGTGGCTTTTTGTGATGCCGGCTGGGCTTCTTGCCCTGAGTCCCGGCGTTCTGTCAGTGGGTTTTACATCGCTCTAGGAAGGTCACCCATTTCATGGAAATCGAAGAAGCAAGCTTCAATTTCTTTATCTTCCGCTGAAGCGGAATATAGATCCATGCGTAGGGTTGTTGCTAAATTGACATGGCTCATTCGATTACTTGAAGATTTGTCTGTATCTCCATCTTTGCATGTTCCCGTTCTCTCTGATAGCAAATCGGCCATTCATATTGCCCGGAATCCAGTATTCCACAAAAGGACAAAGCACGGGGAATTAGACTGTCATTTCGTCCGACAACAGTACCTTTCCGGTCTAATTTCACTCTCACACATTCCTTCCTCTTCACAGCTCGCCGATCCCTTCACCAAATCTCTATCAGGACCAGCTCATAACTCTGCTCTTCGCAAGATGGGTGTTACTTTCGTCCCTTCCAACTTGAGGGGGGATACTGAGATAATGGAATTTCAGATAATGATCTCTCATGGTTCATCTCAGAAGAAGAAGAATGAAGAAGAAAGTTCAAGGATTTTAGGGTATGTTAAAGAAGAAGATAAAGACCTAAGCCGCCTAAAGAAAAGAGACCAAGTTTCAGACCATAAGTCTCACAAACTAAAAGACTTATGATCGATACAAATTATGTGTGATGGATAAACGGGCTGGATTCTCTTTTTGTCTTGGACTTGGTTTTATATTAAGTGGGCCTTCAAATTTCAGTGATTTCATCGGCCCAAATTATGGAATAGCCCAGAAGATACAAACAGATATCTTACATAGTAGATAGGATTATTCTTTGTAAATATTCCTTTTGTTTGTTACAAAAGCTGTTAGGAATAGACTAGTAAAATAGTGCCACTTGGCAAAGTTTGTTTAGACTAGATTCCATTTTTTTGTATATATAGATTACATTGTAAAGAGAAATATACACAGAAAATTTCTACAATTCTCCTACTCTCTTCTTTCAATATTATACTTTGCAAAATAAAAATTTGAAGTCCTTACAAGATGGCTGATGGGAAGGATACTCGACCACTTGTTATTGACAATGGAACTAAATTGAGCAAGGTTAGTTAGAACAAACTGCTTGCAATTTCAGGGCATGTGACATACGAATGAATAATACGTAACTATTTTGTTGTTTGTTTCTTTAGGCCGGTTTTGCTGGGGATGATTCTCCAAGGGCAGTTTTCGAAAGTATAGTTGGTCGTCCTCGTCACACTGGCATCATGCCTGGAATGGGACAAAAAGATGCTTATGTTGGTTATGAAGCTCAGCGGAGAAGAGGTATTTTGACTTCGAAATATCCAATTAAACATGGCATAGTAAGCAATTGGGATGATACGGAGAAAATCTGGCATCACACATTTTGCAATGAACTCCGTGTTGATCCATGGGAGCATCCCGTTCTGCTGACTGAGGCACCACGTAACCCCAAAGCAAACCGAGAGAAAATGACTCAAATCATTTTTGAGAAATTCAATATTCCAGCCATGTATATTGCAATTCCGGCCATTCTTTCTCTGTTTGCTAATGGTCGTACAACTGGTAAGAATAATACCACTGTTTTAGTCAGTCACTAATTTTTTTTGTTATTTTCAACAAGGTATTGTTCTTGATTCCGGCGATGGTGTGACGTTGATATTAGGAAATATTTATTTTCTAACATTGTTCTTACTGGTGGATCTACTATGTTTCCGGGCATAGCGGAACGTATGAGCAAGGAAATCTCTGCTCTCTCTCCAAGCCGCATGAAGATCAAGGTGATTGCACCGCCCGAGAGAAAGTACAGCGCTCGGATAGGAGGATCAATTCTAGCTTCCCTCAGTACTTTCCAACAAGTTAGTTTCTTTTTGCTTTAGTTGACTGATCAGTCATTCAATCAACCGCGTCTCATTCCCAAATAAATTGTTCTAATTGTGAATGTCTTCTTTAAGCTCGAGGGATCAGAACTAACTTCTACTTGTTGTGCAGATGTGGATAGTGAAGGCCGAGTATGATGAATCTGGTCCCGCAATTGTCCACAGGAAGTGTCTCTAGGAGTGGTTTGATAACTTCAATCCCTCTTAGTTAATTCTATCAAGTGAATGCATTAAACTTATCATCATCACAAATTAAAAACTGTCTTTCTTGTAAGTGGGCTTTAAAAAGGATGGTTCACTATTCAAGCAAGAAAGACAACCTCGGACTTGGCTCTTTTTGGCAGCCCCTCTCTAATTATATATTATCTCCTTTAATTTGCTTATAAGGTTTTATAAGGAAAGAAAGCACTTGCTTGGGTCTCACAATTAGTTCTTAATTTTCATTATTTCACGCATATATGGAAGTAAGTTTCTGGAGCTGGTCCTTCTTCATAGCCTAAAGAATACATACCCAATTAATTACTTCTTATTTTCTAGCTTGAAGACTTGAAGATGATGGCAGAAGATAGAACTTTATAAACTATTAAAGGTTCGTTTAGTTTACTTACATGAATGGTGTTTTTCGTTATTGTATCCCAAAATTATCTAGTTTTCTAAATTACTATTTATTTAATCCCAAGTTCGTTTGACAAATTATTGAGCTATACAATTGGAATGAGGGATGAAACAAGAAGAAGATCTTACGCCCTTTGATTTTATTGTCCAAGAAAGATGACACTCGTAACAACTTAATCACGGAAAAGTTTTAGTTAATTCTTCAGAAACTATATTTTCCATCTACTCCTCATGGTAATCATGAATTTTGCTAATTTCATGTTTAAGTTTACACAAAATAAATTCGCGATTCTTATCCCTAACTAACTAATATTTCCCAGGCTTATATTTCTTCTTTTTTTCCTTTTTGAAAGTTTTCTTATTACTAGCTATAATCAATATAAGATGTGCATATATGTAAAAGATTACAAATTGTACATGTTTATATTCGCTTCAAGTACTTCTCTATTTAAATCTTGATAGTCAATAAAAAGGAGCTATTTTATGTTCCAGGTAAGAAGAGTATCCTGGACCAATAAGAACAAAAACTTATGGCGATTTCTTTTCAAAAACACAGTTACTAGTAAATGAACCATTCTTGAATCAACTATTTTTCCAGGGACCATTACAACCATTCTTGAACCAATTATTTTTTCAGGGGAAAAGTATGATTTAATTAGAACCCCTTCTTTCCAATTACTTCAGTATAAGTTCAGAAGCATCAAAATTCTGTAGCCATATTCTTAAAAGCAATAAAGTCCAATATGACTATTCGTCGAACAAGTCCTTGACACTATTGATAATTGTTCCAATAATTATTCGATCTTTTATTCCACAACAACCCCTTCTCCGACCTCAACAAACAAAATTTCAAGTGAACTAATGATGAATATTGGTTGGTATTGCAGTTTTGAAATCCAAGAACAAAGGGTTGCTAGAGAGATCAATTGATCAAATATGTCAATAAGACTTCTCAGGTATGTGTGACAGCAGCTTTGGTACTAGCAAGCCCTGCATTAGTTATGGGCCTAGCAATTTTAAGCCTACCCTTAAAGCCAATATTAAAGAAAGTTCGTATATGGGTGAAATCGAGCTCATGGTGCATCCTAACCTCCGATAAAATAAGCCAGGTTCGAGACATTGCAACAAGGGACCGAAATCGAGTTAAAGTCCCATTAGGACAGAACCCGAGGGCATGGCGTCTGCCTTCGAGAATATCGAGGCCATGGTCTCAGAATCGGTCCTAGACTCGAACGACATCGAAGAACATTGTCAGACAATCTAACATAACCAACAGAAGGCTGAAATATCCGTGACTGGCCAAATATTACGGCAGGGATCTCGGCACGTATCGATAAAGAACCGGCAATCAGTTAATCAAAAGATTTTTTTACTTTTTATAGAGTTGTACCTAAAATAGGACTCCCCTACCATATAAAGGGGGTCTGCTAATTTATGAAAGACATTGTAACACGCACTCAAAAGAAATTATATTTTTTTTTTCTTCAGCTCTTGTTCTTTTTCATCTATAACGGTCTCAGTTATCTCGGCTCGAGAGTGGCTATTTCGTTAAGGCTGAAACTATGCAACTTGTGCTGCTTGAATTTATTTGTCTTTGTTTATTCAATAGCAACTTAATTTATCGCTTGTATCAAATTAATCCGCGTATCCTTAAAATCACCTACAAATTTAATTGTTATCCGATTTTGAGGGTAAATAGTTTGGTGCCCACCGTGGGAGTGGGGGTGGGATAGGGTAACTAAGTAAATTTCTAGATAAGTTGGGTTGAGATCCCTTTATTTTGGGGTGAACTTCATGGGTTATATTTGGGCTACTTTATGAGTCAGAATGGGCTACAAAAAATAATGGGTTAACTTGGGCTCATCCCAAATTAACCCATGAGCTAAAATGTTGTAGCCCAACCTATTAATCTCTGGGCGGGTTTGGGATCGAATAGCCAGCCCTGGGAACAGGTAACCAGAGTCCACGAACAAAACCGTACTCCAAAACCTCAGAAAGAGATTGAACGAAGCCAAAGGAATATGGAAAGAAATCTTGCCCGAAGTCCTATGGGCTTACCGTACGACCTCGAAGTCCAGTACCGGAGCCACCCCATTCTCGTTGGTTTACGGCGCCGAAGCTCTAATACCGGTCGATGTCGAAGAACCGATTCAGGTTGCGATACACAACCGAAGAATCAAACAACGAGACTATGAATACGAGCATGGAACTGTTAGATGAAAGGTACGAAGCCGCCCTCGTCCGGATGGTAGCCCAAAAAATAACGGATCGAGAGGTATTAAAATCGAAGAGCCAACCTTTGACACTTCAATGTTGGGGACTTAGTGTTGAGTAAGGTCACATTAAACACTCGAAACCCGAATGAAGGAAAGCTGGGACCAAACTGGAAAGGTCCGTATCAAATTATCGAGATCACCGGTAAAAGGGTCGTACAAACTCGGAGCAATGAACAGTGAGCGACTACCGAAAAACTGAAACGTAACTCACTTGAAGATATATTACTGCTAAGGTATGACCCCATTTACTGCTTTTATTTATTTACATTTTGGACTAACACTTGCAGGTAACTGTCAAAGAACGATATAATTTTTTAGGCCTGGAAGCACGCGTTGCACTCTTTTTCCCTTGAACCGGTTTTGTCCCAAATGTATTTTCCGGCATGGTTTTTAACAAGGCACCAGTGGATCGTACGAACTTAGAATCGAAGATCGATTGTCAACAGTATCCGAGGCTTCTCTATGATCTACCTCGAACACTGGGGGGCATCACCCTTGAAAAATAATTTTGGCAAGGAAAGAAACTTTGTGCTCGAATAGTCTAGGCTCGATCGATAGGATTGACTGTAAGGGCCAAATGGTCGAATGAATTGTGCCCACATAGACCACCCAAGCCCGGACATAAAGCTTGAACAGCACATGTGTAACTTTGTATGTTACGCACAAAATTGAAAGGAAGTTTCTACCTTGCGGATAAATATTTTGCCCCTTGAAAATTTTTGTTTCATACATTTGATCCCCCGAAGACATAGAGCCCCAGGGCCACCTCACTTGGGGACTTTCGCCCAAGGCAGGTTCGGACAGCCCGGGATAATAAAGTCCGGGGGCACAAAGCTTATTTGGCAGTGCCCGAATTTTAAAGGCTACGGCCACCCCCATTCGGGAAAGGTTATCTCGGTTAAGTCCGGATGACTCGGTGTAACAAGCCCACTGGGAAACACCCGAATTAGAAAGGCTACGATCGTATTAAAATGACTCAGAGACGTCCGAGACTCGTAACAAAAAACAAGGCCTTCAAAATTTCTAAACTGGTTCAAAAGGCTACCCTCGGCAAATTATAATCTAAAATATTCTAAGTACTTTGGGAAAATCTTCCAGACATACTGAGCCCCCACGAGTCTTAAACAAAATAATATCGAGAGTAAGGCATGTTCGAACCTTCAAACAAGTCCTAATTATTACGTACTAAGGCATTCAATATCTTTGCAATCATAAAGAAAAAAGCAAAAGGAAACGAGCTTAAAAACTGTCGAAGGGAAACAAGAGCCGTATATATATATATATATATATATATATATATATATATATATGCACGAATGTGTGAAAAGATCTTTACAAAGGTCAAATGGCCTTGATAAAAAAGTACAAAAGTACAAAAACAAAGAAAAATATATAAGGCACTTAAACAACTTGGTCTCCACCGGAGCCCGCCTCGTCACCCGGACCATCAGAGTCTTCTCCACCCCCAGATCCATCCGAACCCTTGGAGTCTTCTTCGTCCTCAGGATACACCATTTTCTTGGCCTCGGTTTTAAGCCCCTTAGCAGTTTTGACTTCGGCCGACAAATCAAAATCCCGAGCATGAACTTTCTCGAGGGCCTCCCTTTGTGACTGCCACTTCACATATTCGACGATATCTTTCAGTCGGTCTTGGGCTGCCTTGGCATCGGCCTTATACTGGGCCACCATCTCGTTGGCATCATCTTTGTTTCCTTGAACTACCGACTTGGCCTCTTTAAGCTCTTTGGCAAGGGTCTATTGATCGGAAAGAGCCGAGCTTAGCTGAGACTGGAGCTCCTCGATCTTTTGGGACCGTACCTCAGCCTTCTCCCTCGTCACTCGAAGCTGGTCCTCCGCCGAGGTCAACTGCGCCCGGGCAATCTCTTTTTCCAAGGCTAGACGGTTCATCCTACCTCTCCACTCTTCGGCCTCGACCTTGACTGCATCCATCTCGGCTCGGAGTTGGTCAATCCAATCAATCTTGTGTTGGACCTGCGGGTTTCGACTGTTAGTGACCATGTCTAGCTCATCGTCACTAACTTCAAAAAATTTAACATGTTCAACCAGGTCGGCGTGTTCTTTCCGAGCCACTTCCAACTCATCTCAAAGGCTATTAGCCTCCCCTTCACGCTGCTCGATAAGAAGTTTGTATGTGTCTCTCTTCTCAGTAAGCTCTCTGACTTTGGTTTGAGTTGGTTTAGCTCATCTTGATACCGGAGGAACGTTTCGTGGTGAAGCACCGAGGCCTACAAATACGAAGAAAAATTAGGATTATCCATGAATTAGTTCAAGTATAAGAGGAGAAATTGAAATCATCAAGAGTTATCTAAAGTTACCCGGTTCAGCGTCGCTTGTGCTTCGTTGAACAAGCAGGGCATGTCTACCTCATTCATTTTGGCTTGGTCTTCTTCGGTCACCAGGCACCGAAGGTAACTGGCCACCCCTACGGGGGCGAAAAGGACCCGGGTATCCTCCGGAATGGTGATGATGATAGATCGCTTCCGATCAGGCTCCACACTCGGGGCAGGGAATCGGTTGACCAATTTCGGGCTCAAGTTAGGCCCTCCTGCCCCCAAGGTCGGACTCTTGCTCGGTACCTCTATGTCACCTAATCCGATGACGTCTTCCGTAACGGTGGAATCTACACCATCAAAAAGCAGCGGAGGGGGTCGTCCGCTCTGTGGGCCCCCTAGTTGGGGCGCTCTTTCATTGTTTGAGCCTCATTGTACATGGACTCGGTGAACGAGTGCGACTCGGTGATGTCTATCACACCGGGTGCCTTTTTTGGGGTACTTCCCACATCCCGAAAAGCCTCGGCCTCGGTCCCCTCATCGACCTCCCTGGCTTGAGGTAGATCGTCCTCACGGATCTCTGGTTCAGTGCACCCCCCCCGAACGAGTGCGACTCGGTGATGTCTATCACACCGGGTGCCTTTTTTGGGGTACTTCCCACATCCCGAAAAGCCTTGGCCTCGGTCCCCTCATCGACCTCCCTGGCTTGAGGCAGATCATCCTCACGGATCTCTGGTTCAGTGCCCCCCCCTCTTTTCGAGCTGTGACAACTCACGGGACACTAGAACAAAAGGTTCTTCTTCTTCGAATTCGTCCCTTAGCCGATAGACATAATCCGAAGGTGGTGCTCGGGCGCTGGTTTTTTCTTTTGACTTGCGCACCAGCCTTCTCCTTGTTTTCTTTTTCTTCGAGCACGGGGAACTCGGAGCCCTTTTTCTTTTCTTTTCTTCGGCATGTCTCGGAGCAGGGAACTCGGTAGGTAAGTCCTCGCCATAGGCTGGAGGCCTCATCTCGATATCCTTAGATAAACCTACAAAAAAGAAGTAAAGGGAGTAAGGCTTAATGTAAAAAGAGGGGTTTTAATACTACCTACTCGGGAAAAGAGTCTTACCGTGGGAACGGGACTCCCAAAGGCCCTTCGAGAGATTGCGCCACAAGCGCTCAGAATAGGGCATCTGTGATACGATACCCTCGACCCATTCCTTGAGTTGAGGGACAGCGTTTGGGACTAGAGCAATAGTTGCACCACCACAAAGTACCGATAAGAAAAAGAGAAGTAAGTATAAAATCGACAATCGAAAGTAAATCATACTTATGTGAGGTGTTCCACTTCTCGGGAAACGGCATACACTCATCTGAGATTAAGTCTGAAGTCCTCACTAGGACAAAACGGCCTTGCCAACCCCGATCCCGATCCTCATCAATAATTGAGAACATGGCTTTACTGACCCGACGCATGAGCTTTATCAGCCCCTCCTCCCCCCGAAAGATTTGGGGACTGTATAAGTGAAGAAGATGGTCGATGGTGAATGAACACCCATCGATTTTGGTTCACAAAGAATCGAAGGAGGATCATAATCCTCCACGGTGAAGAATGGATCTGACCGAGGCATACCTCGTATCTCTTACAGAAATTTATGATGATAGGGTCTGCTGGGTCTAGTGTAAAGTGATATGTGTAAACACTTAAATATCCCTCGACATTGGTGGTAATGGCCTCATCGGGGTCGGGGACCACTATGTCCTTATAGACCCAGTTGCAGTCTTTTCGGACCGTGAGGAGGATCTCTTCGGTGATCGAGCAGATATATCTCGAGACCTCCTCACACCGGCCTTGCACGGAGGAAGGATTTTTGACTTGAAATCGACATTGACCGAGCATTGCCCAGTACTGGTTCATCAATGACAGCGCGCGAAATAGTCACTTCGGCCTCAGTAGCCGGTTGCGAAGTTGAAGGAGTTTCTTTCTGAGGAATGGTCTTGGAAATCTTTGCCATTTCTGTAAAAAATGGAGGAAATTCCAAGAAAGGTGGAGAAAGAAAGGAATATTGAAGGATTAGACTTGTTGTCTTGAGATGAAGATGGGTAAAAATTCTTGCAAAGGGACTCGAAATCTTAAAAGTACAAGGGTAGAATGTTTGGATATAAAGTTAAAATGAACAAAGGAGGGGATATTTATAGTAGTTCAACGGCATTTTGCATCCAAGGACGGCCGACCGGCGGCTGACATGCATTTAATGCCATTATGACTTTACTGACGAGACGTTTCAATTATTTTGTCGTTTCTGTCACGGTGTATCGAAGTAAGAATCAGAAGCTCATGTCGTTTCTCGTCGTTTACTATCTGAAAAATGAGGGGACTATCTATATAAGGGTAAAATCGAGCTCATGGTGCATCCTAGCCTCCAACAAAATAAGCAAGGTTCGAGACATGACAACAAGGGACCGAAATCGAGCTAAAGTCCCATCGGGCCAGAACCCAGGGGCATGACGTCTGCCTTCGAGAATATAGAGGCCATGGTCCCGGAATCAGTCCTAACCTCAAACGACATCGAAGAATATTGTCAGACAATCCAGCATAGCCAACAGAAGGCCGAAATATTCGTGACTGGTCGAATATTACGGCGGGGATCTCGACATGTATCGATAAGGAACCGGCATTCAGTTAATCAGAAGATGTTTTACCTTTTATAGAGTTGTACCTAAAATAGGACTCCCCTACCATATAAAATGGGTCTGATAATTCATGAAAGACATTGTAACACACACTCAAAAGCAATTATATTATTATTTTCTTTGTCTCCATCTTTTGTTCTTTTTCGTCTATACCAGTCTCAGTGATCTCGGCTCGAGAGTGGCTATTTCGTTAAGGCTGAAACTATCCAACTTGTGCGGTTTGAATTTTTTTGTCTTTGTTTATTTAATAGTAACTTAATTTATCGCTTTGTATCAAATTAATCCGTGTATCCTTAAAACCACCTACAAATTTAATTGTTATCCGATTTTAAGGGTAGATAGTTTGGCGCCCATCGTGGGGCTAAGGATAATAGCGGCAATTTGATACAAATCCCCTTTTATGTAAATGTGATTAATTAAAAAATAGGACTCCCCTCACCCACCTCACTACCTAAAGCAGTGAAAGGCCGAAGGCCCCAATCGGGAAACGACGAGCATGGCGAGAATATTTTTTGCAAATAATAATCAAAAACCTTTTTCTTGTTCAGTGTTTTCTGGGCTTCTTTCGAGTTTAATCGGAAATTGATATTGGGACGAGATTTTTTCATTCCTTTCTATGAGAAGCAATTGTAATTGAAAGTTTAAAAGTGATGAGTGAAGAGATTAAAAATAGCAGTAATCCTCTATAAAGTGTAGTGAAATATGGAGAGTAAAGAATAAAATCTTCATTTCGATCTCGCCGAAAAATATGGAGAATGCCGAAGCTAATTTTCGGCCATTCTATAAGTAACAAAACTGGAGGAAAGAAAAGGAAAAGAAAAAGATAAACCAGAGAAAAGAAAAAATAGAAAATATTACTCCTATATTTTATAAAAATGTTATAAAATAAAATTTCAGCATTCTCTCTTTGCATACACTCTCTTCTGTCACATCAACACTAAGGGTATAGTAATTTTATTTAAAATAGTTTAGGGGATAATAGGATTCCCGCAAAGATAAAGTGTGTAGTTAAAAATTCGGCTATAGGCCGGGAGTACTTATGCATTTTCCCCGAGAAGAACAAAGAAAGGATGTAAATATAAAATTAACCGAGCCTGTTCGGTAAAACTATATAGTTACACACGACGCATGCCCCAACAAATGTTGTGTCAACTTTATAATTGCAGTGAAGTCAGCCTCACAATATTTTTCTTTGCAATGCTACTTTTTGTGTAGATTAAATATGCGATAGCAACAAGGAATACTGAACCGGCAACAATTATCTCTGTGTTATATTACCTTGGTTGGTATTTTTAATATAGTCATGGCTAAACCGTGTATAGGCGAGCCACAATAAGTGCGGTAAATCGAATTACCATCTGTGTGGAATTTGACACACCGCTTATTTCTTAATTTATCTTCAACAGTCATGTTCAGATTATTGCCCTATCTTAAGGAATGCTGAAATTCTATTTATATTTACATGACTAACTTCATGGATGGTGCCTCAATTTTAACTTTATTGCTTTAAAGTCATTGAATTACTATTTGTAACGAAGAAGTCAACTAACTTTATTTAAATAATACGAAAGTCATTAAATATTTTTTATAAAAAAATAATATCATGACACTCACCACGAAGAAGCAAGTAGATGTTTTTCTAATATTTCAGCAAAGTTAAACGATTTTTTTTGTTGTAAATATTAATTCAATGATTTTATTGTTAATAAAATAAAAATTGAGTGACCTAGCTTTTCTCCCTCCTTTTTTGCACCAAATCAAAAAGGGTATGCAGGACGAGATATATAGGTCCTCATCAATTGGTTTTCAATTCACGTTCAATATTGAACTAGCAATAGATTCGTTCCCGGCCCGTATAGGTAAGCTTCAGTTTTGTTTGATTATCCATCGAATTTAGTAGCTAAACGATCGATTTGTTGGCATAACAGGTTAGCTGAATTTTTGGTTTATGAGTCTTTATTTTAGATTCAGTCTGACACTTGGTATGTATGATGATTTCATGTGTTTCATATTCAGAAGAGATTTGTATACCATGAAATTTGTTTAAAAAACAATATATGGAATGCTTTGCAGTGTAACCTGGTCGATAATTTGGTTCAGATTATTCGCATAAGGGACTTCACTAAGCACGCGTTAAGATTTAGTTTACAAATTTGTGTACTAGACTCGCAAGTGATTATAAAAGAGAAAAGAGAAAGTCAAATACTGATGGGACTACTGATCGCTAGGAGAACTATTCATTAGATAATTAGATTGATTTTGGGGTGAGCTTGGCCCTGTTCCTTATGTCCTAGGAAGGACGAATTTTTTCATACCTGGTTGAATTAGATAAAATGGGGATGGAACCCTCATTACCAGCCAACAATAACCATCATATTGGAAAGAGGGATAGGCATAATTTGAAACAGTATCAAATGACATTTGTAGAGTTTTCTTATTCTTTAAGGTTACTAAAGAACCAATTAAAGAAAAATTATTTCTAACTAATTATACTGAACTATTTTCTTGAATGCTGTCAAAGACTGCAAATTATTCTTTAGTATTACTACTGTTAGGATCGGAAAATCGGGTAGTGCGAAATTTAGCCAAATAATGTTATAATGACAATAACAAAGACAATGTAAGTTGATAATAACGGCAATTAAAGAAGATAAAGAAAACACAAATTTAACGTGGTTCGGTCAAGGTGACCTACGTCCACAAGCGAAGAGGAACAATTTTACTATACCAACAAGAGTACAAAAGAGAGTACAAAATTAGAGTAAATACTCTAATTAGTCCCAAATACCCCAAGAGAATAACCTCACAAGATTACTCCAAAGAAAGGGTTCACACAAGTGTTTCTCAACACTCACTCTCTTACAAAATACTCTATAATGAAATAAAGGAGGAGAAAGAAAGACAAGAGTGAAAAGCTCTTGAATTGGTGTGTTTGCAAATGAGGAGAAACTCCTCTATTTATAGCAAGAAATCCTTGGCCTAATATTGGATATTATGTCATGGCAAATGTCATGAAAATTTGGCCCAAACTTGAGAAAAAGCCAAATTAATGGCCATATTACAAATCTCCACCTTAGCCTAATTTCGGCTTATATATAGTAAATTTTCTCCACCTTCTCCGTAAAAACCCCAATGGGCAAAATGATTCTTCATAAAGGCCAATCAAGTTCAGGCAAAGCTTGAACTTGGACACTGGAAGAGGTTTTGTGAACATGTCAGCAGTATTGTCTCTAGTGTTGATCTTCTGAACAGAGACTTTTCCTTCAGCAATGGTTTCTCGGATGAAATGATACTTTATATCAATGTGCTTCGTCCTCTCATGATTCATCTGATCTTTAGTCAAGTGAATGGCACTTTGACTATCACAGAAAATGATAAGACCACCTTGGTGTGAACTGAGTTCTGTAAATAGACCCTTCAACCATAAGGCTTCTTTGATTGCCTCGGTCACTGCCATATATTCTGCTTCGGTAGTAGATAAAGCTACTACATATTGTAATAATGTAGCTTTTCAACTAATAGCGCAACCACCAATGCAAAATACATATCCTGTCAGTGATCTTCTTTTGTCAAGATCACGTGCATGATCTGAGTCTACAAAACCAACCAAAGTATTAGTATTTCTCCCAAACTCCAAACGTGTGTTTGAAGTACCTCGCAAGTATCTGAGAATCTATTTCACAACCTGCCAATGTGCTTTACCAGGGCAAGCCAAATACCGGCTTACCACGCTCACTGCTTGTGAAATGTCTGGACGTGTACAAACCATTGCACACATAATACTGTCGACTGCACTTGAATAAGGAGTTTGTGCCATGTACCTCTCTTCTTCCTCTAACTGCGGAGATTGAGTAACTGATAACTTAAAATGAGCAGCAAGAGGGGTACTAACTGGTTTAGCATCTTTCATGCCAAACCTCTCCAAGACTTTCTCCAAGTATTTCTTCTAGGTCAGAAATAGCCTGTTGGCTTTTCGATCTCTTTTGATCTCCATGCTAAGGATTTTCTTAGTTGCTCCCAAATCTTTCATCTCAAATTCACTTTTCAGCTGACCCTTCAAATTGTGAATTTCTGTTAAATCCTTAGCAGCAATGAGCATGTATAAAGCCGATGTGAGATAATTAAATAGGCAATTTTTAACAGTTTAAACACGATGATGATATACAACGAGAAATAGAAATCCAATCTGATACAGTACCAATATAAGTCATGTGATAATATCTACTCCCAAAGATTCGGAGTCACGAGTACACGAGCAACTAGAAGTTCTACAAATAGAGTGAAATAAATACAACTGTTTCAAAAGAAATGAACAGTAAAATAGGGAAGAGGAAGGGGACTTCAAGGTCTGCGGACGCCAGCAGATCTACCTCAAGTCTCTGTATGCAATGATCCGAGCTGGTGCACCTCACGCATCGCTGGAACCAATATCAGGATCTGCACAAGAAGTGCAAAAGTATAGTATGAGTACAACCGACCCAACGTACTCTGTAAATATCGAGCCTAACCTCGACAAGGTAGTGACGAGGCTATGACAGGACACCTACGTAAATAAACTTGTACAAGTATATACGAAGCAGTAACAATAACAGGGAATAACAACGTACAATCTGGGAGGGGACATGCAGAATGGGGAAAATATGATAACTACGATGGGTATAAAATCACGTAATGGCCAAATAAATCATCAACCAATGAAATCAGATAAACCAATGATATGAAAATGGCACGGTATGCTTTTGATATCGTCCTTACCATGGAATAATGATATAACTAAAATGAAATGGCACGGCATCACCCTTCGTGCTTTTACTCTCAACCTCACCATGTAACAATGAATAAATGAGATGAATGGCAAAGCATCACCCTTCGTGCTTTAACACTCTTCCTCACCATATAATAATGAATAAATGAGATAATTGGAATGGCATCACCTTTCGTGCTTTTACTCTCTTTCTTACTATGTATTAATCAATAAATGAGATAAATGCAATGGCACGGCACCACCCTTCATACTTTTACACTCTTCCTTACTATGTAATGAAGATAATATGAATTCGGGAAATAAATAATGAGGAGAATGTATTTAATGTCAAATATGATGCCAAGATACCAAACTTCAACTTCCAAAATACTCAACAATTATGAACTAAGCAATAATTATGAAAGAAATAATAAAAGAAGTAATAACCTAACCTAAGCATGGATATCATAATTTAACAATGCAATAAAACATAAAGAAATAAGTTCCACCCACTTGCTTTAACCCAACAACAACGCATTAGTACTCGTCACCTCACATATACGTTGTTCCCACACATTAAACACGTAGAAAATAGACTAACAAGTCCTAATCCCTCAAGTCAAGGTTAACCACGATACTTATCTCGCTCCGCAATCAAATCAAAGCTCAATCGGGGCCTTGCCTCTAAAATTCATCTACAAACCAATCAAATCTATGAAGTGGGGATGAAATTCCTATTTAAAATCACCTCTAGGCCGAGCTCAAATGTGGAGATGGTGAAAAAAGAAGAAATCCCGAATTTGGGATATTTAATTGACTGGCCCGTCAGACCTTCTTCGCGTTCGCGAAGGGCTTGACGTGATCGCGAAGTGCAGCGACCAAAATGGTCTTTGTGTTCGCGAGGGACATCACGTGTTCACGATGGTCTGTCCCCCCTGACCACCGTGTTCGTGAGCCTGGGCTCTCTTTTGTGTAAAACAAGTCCTAGTCCTCCCACAAAACCCCTTACTCATCGCGTTCGCGGATGAAGAGCCGTGTTCGCGAAGGGTTACCCCTCTAATGCTCCGCGTTCGCGAGCCCTTCTGCGCATTCGCGAAGACGAAAACCTACCCAGTCCATAGTTACCCTTCACGATCGCGGGTGCAGATTAGCGATTGCGAAGAATAACGCACCAGATATCATATCAGTGAAAAACCAGAATTTCTTCTAAGTCTGAAATAGCCCGTAGCCTATCCAAAACTCACCTGAGCCCCTCGGGCTCCAAACCAAATATGCACACATGTGTAATAACATCATACAAAACTCGTTCGCGCGATCAAAACACCAAAATAACACCTAGAACTATGAATCAGACATCACAATATATGAAATTTCAAAGAAACTTAAGAACTTTCAAATTTTACAATCGAACGTCTGAATCATATCTAATCAACTCCGTTTTGTACCAAATTTTGTAGACAAGTCATAAATAGTGAAATGAACCTATACCAAGTTCCGGAACCAAAATCTGAACCTGGTAGTAGCAAAGTCGACCTACGGTCAAACTTAGGAATTCTTTAAATCTTCAAATTATTAGTTTTCAACAAATCACGTTAAATCAAGTTAGGGACTTCCGAATTCAATTTCGGGCATACGCTCAAGTCTCAAATCATAATACGGACCTACCGGGATCGTCAAAACCCTTATTGGGATCCATTTACGCAAAATATTGACCGTAGTCAACTCAAATTATTTTTAACGCTAAAATTCACATTTTATTCATTGTTTTCAAATATAAACTTTCCGAAAAAAGACATGGACTGTGCATGTAAATCGATGAACACTTAATGGAACTATTTGAGGTCTAAGAATACAGAAATGAAGGCAAAAACTAAAAATGACCTATCGGGTAACCACAATTCGTGATACCACGATCAAGTTAAGTATGCAATGGATCTCAGAACAGCACATTAAATCCCTTTGAGGTGTCATTTATACTCTAGCATGATTTCTAACACAATTAATTGGGCTTATTAATAATCGAATTATATGAACTATAGGTTAAGTGATCATTAAGTTCAACAAGGCACAAAGAAGCATATAATTCACCCTCCCAAGCATGTAAATCCCGACACATGCATATACGCTCGACAACTCGTATATGCATCACCCCCGCATGTAGCAAACAATATCAATTAGTAGGAAAAGTTTCCTCAACAAAGCTAGGCAAGACACTTACCTCATTATGGAACACAATCAACAATCAACCACGGTATTTTCCTTTAAGACAAGCCTCCAACCAATCGAATCTAGCCAAATATCCTTCAAATAGTTCTAAACAAGCTTTAGAAATTACCCACGAATGAAAGAGGTTCAATCGTTTACTAAATTGAAAAGGTCAACAAAAGTCAACCCCGGGCCCGCTTGGTCAAAACCCGTTATTCGGACCAAAACTCGATTATCCATTCAACCCCCCTCCCCCCCATTCCCCCTCCCCCGAGCTCATTTATGTGATTTAATTCGAAATCTAACCTCGATTTGAGGCCTAAATCTCAATTTTACAAAATCCCTAAATTATACCCCAAAACCCCTAATTTGTACCATGAAATTCTTAGATTTGATGTTAAAAACTCATGAAAAGTAATTAAAATTGATTGAAAATGTCACGACCTAAAATCTCACCATAGGCGTCGTGATGGCACCTAGTCTCTAAGACTAGGTAAGCCGATTTCTATTACATTTTGAAGCCTTTTGTTTTTGAATTAAATAAGTAACCAAAACTAACAGCGGGATAAATGTGAATATACAATATCCCAAGACTAGTAGTACTGAGTCACGAACTCTAACTGAATACATAGAATGTTCAAGAGGACTGAATATATAATACTGTTTGTTTACACGTTAACAGTACAATGAAATGAAAAGACTCTAAGGGACTAGGATGACCAAGCAGCTCTACCTTGAATCCTTACGATCCCGCTTTAACTATGTTCAAGTCCGTTATCTTCAATACCTGGCTCTGCACAAAAATGTGCAGAAGTGTAGTATGAGTACACCACGGTCGGTACCCAGAAAGTATCAAGACTAACCTCAATGGAGTAGAGACGAGGTATAGTCAAGACACTCACTAGTCTAATAACCTGTGCAATATAATATACAATATAATAGGAAACAAATAACAATAAGGGCAACACGAAACAACCAGTGATATGCACACCAGACAACAAGAATACCATTAATATCACCTAAGAAATAATAAATATAATTACACCCAATTAAATCAATTCCTTCAAATAAAAGTCTTTTTGTCATATAATTCTTCCAAATAACTCTCTTTCAAATATAATTTTCTCAAATAATTATTTTTCAAATATAATTCTTTCAATAAATCTTTTCAAATATAATTCTTTCATATAATACTTTCTAAGTAAAAATCCTTCCAAATAAATATTTTGAATATATAATCTTTTCAATTAAGAAGTCACCATGTGACACTTCAGGTCATAATCTTAAAAACACGGGTCACAACCTATTTTCATACATTTCCATGGCACTTCGTGCCCTTAATTAAAGCATCGTATTTCCACGGCACCTCGTGCCCACTTTTCATATCACAGTTACACGGACAGTTCACGTACCAATATTATTATCATTAATCACAGCACCTCATGCCCATATTTCATATTACAACTACACAGACAGTTCACGTGCCAATATCCCATTTTCATATCACAATTCACGGCACCTCGTGCCCACATTTTAGTTTATAATCCGCCTGGCAATAGCCACATGCTCTTAATTTTAACATAAATCAGATTGTTATCAATTTACCATCAACAAAACAAATTACACAAGGTATAAAACTAAACACAAGAAAATCACAACATCACATAAAAATCACCAACACCACAACTCCATATCATCACATCTCGTCCCTGACAATAGCCACCCTTATCTCTCATATTACCACCCTTATCACTCCTATAGCCACCCTTATCACTCCACCCAGACAATATCAATAGCCACCCTTATCGCTCATATTGCCACCCTTATCGCTCCGCCCAGACAATATTCCAACAAACACAACCACAGTGAAATGCCACCCTTATACCCACATAATATCAACGGTGAAATGCCACCCTTATATTTTTAAAATATTAATTAACACAACACAATAATTTACACGGGAAATTATCACGGCAACATAACAAAATCAATTCATAACACAATTTGCACAATGGCTACAACCAAAATTCCAAAGATATAACCAAGTCAATTGATTTCACAACAAATAGCCGAAGGCTCCACACAATGTGTACAACACCCAAAAATAATCAATAGAGATAGAAATTACTCAACATAAAGCAAAGTCTTCATTAAATCCAAATTTTCAATAATTATATAAACACCTCTTCTTAAGCTCATTTAATTAATTATTTGCAGAGGAAAAAATCCAAAATGAAATTAAATTCCAATAATTATCAAACCAGAAAATTCACGGAATTTCATAAATAATCAAGTAACAATCATATCAAATTGTCATATAACAACATATTCAACAACAAGGATTTAGGCACGACAAATAGATGATTAAATATATGCCAACAATTATCCAATTTACTACACAATATGCTCAAGACTTTAACTCAATAAAATTTGCACATATAAACCAAGTACGTACTCGTCACCTCGCGTACATAATTTTCAATTACACATAAGACTCAATGCCAAAGGGAAAATTCTTCCACTCGAGGTTAAGCAAGACACTTACCTTGTATAAGTTATGCTGATATTCTAAAATCGCCTTCTTTCTTGAATTGGCTTCCAGACCGCTCAAATCTATTCGAAACAGTTGTATAACTTCATTAAAATTCATCGGAAATAATTCCGGATAATGCAACGTCGACTTAAAAATTTATTCCCAAAAGTCAAAAAAAGTCAACGCGGGGCCCGCTTCTCGGGACCCGACAAAATTGCTACGAAATCCGAACACCCATTCCGATACGAGTTCAACCATACTAATTATATCGAATTCCAATAACAATTCGACCTCCAAATCTTAAATTTGCGGTTTATGAAGTTTCTACAATTTTTCCCAAATTTTCATCTCAAAGTACTAATTAAATGATGAAATCAGTGATATATTCATGTATATTAACCAAATCCGAGTTAGAATCACTTACCCCAATAAATGTTTTGAAAAACCCACGAAAAATCGTCTCAAACCGAGCTCCCAAAGTCCAAAAATAAAATAATAACCTAAACCTCGGATATATAGTACATCCTCTGAACTTCCAATGTGCGGTCCGCACAAAAATGGTGCGGCCGCACATCACAAGCTCCTGCGGTCGCACAAAAATGGTGCGGCCGCACTCACAGCCTTCTCCTCTACCAGGCTTCCATAAATTGGCCATAACTTTCTCTACATATATCTGAATTATGATTTCTTTATCTTTCTGGAAACTAGACATGAAGGGCTACAATTTTCGTTTTTGAATCATCTCGAAATTACTTGTAGATCAAAAGATATGAACTTCTGAAGTCGGACCAGTGAATCTGAGAGTTCTTGAGCGCGGCCGCACACAAAATTGTGCGGTCCGCGAACTCCACTGTGGACTAAAGCGCGGTCCGCACCAAAATTGTGTGGTCCGCGAAATTCCACTAAGGTCCGCACTTTCCTTTTTGCCTCATCACTCCCGAAACTCATCCGGAACCTCCCGGATACAAACCATATATGAATTTCAATCATAAAACACGCTACAGACCTGATCGCGCACTCAAAACACTGAAAAGAGGTCGTCTTGACCCGATATTGACTATGGCCGAACTCTCAAATTTCTTAACTTTACTAATCTCTCAACCAATGATCCAAAAATACACCCAAGCCCCTCGGGACCTCAACCAAATATACCAACACGTCTCAAAATACAATACGAACTTAATGGAGGCTTCAAATCTCATCAAACAACGTCAAAATTACGAATCGCGCATCGAATATAAGTTTTTCAAATCTTTCAACTCCTATATTTTGCGCCGAAACATATCAAATCAATCCGGAATGACTTCAAATTTTGCACCCAAGTCATAGTTGACGTAATGGAGCTATTCCCATTTCCAGAATCAAAATCCGACCTCTTTATCAAAAATTCGTCCTTCAGTAGTATTTTTCAAAATCTTCTATTTTTTTCAACTTTCACCAAAATGCGTCGAATTGTCCTACGGACTTCCAAATCAGAATCCGGACATACGTCGAAGTCCGAAATTACTGTACGAAGCTATTGACATCATCAAAATTCTATTTCGAGGTCGTTTGCTCAAAAGTCAACTCTCTGGTCAACTCTTTTCATTTTAAGCTTCTAAATAAGAATTGTTCTTTTAATTAAATTCTGAATATTCCGAAAATCAAACTCGACCTCACCCGTAGGTCATAATACTTATTACGAAGTTGCTCTAGATCTTAAGTCACTGAACGGGGCATTAATTCTTAAAACGACAAGTCGGGTCGTTACATTCTCCACATCTTAAACAAAGGTTCGTCCTCGAACGTGCTAAGAATTATTATGAGGTTACCAAATTGATGATTTTACTTTTACACATATACTCACGGTTGATCACCCGTTACCGCATTTGATATAAACCCGACAACATCATCTCATTTGAGATTATTTCTTATATCCATATTTGTAAACTTTAAGATCAATTTTTACACTCCAAACATTTTCAAAGGGCCTGATTTTTACAACAACGCACGGTATTAGTCTCAACTGGCTATAGCAACTCATGCCTACTCACACATCAACTTTCTTGATAGTGTTGAAGTACTTCAATTTTTTTTCTGGGGTATATTATTCTTCCCCGCTTAGAATCATTCGCCCTCAAACACATAACATAATTTGTCTCTTCTTTTGCACGTCTCAATCCCCCAAATTTTTACTAACTCCCAAATTTTTCAGAATTTTCGGCAGAGTCTTCCCTGTAATTGGGCCTATCCACCTGGCAGAGTAACACCACAACAACTCCTATCAATACATCCACAACCCAACAAAACACCACAAGGTATATATCAATAACACCAATCTCAGCATTATAAGCGTTGCATTATCATAATGATATCAGGACATGGAGCACATCATATGTATGCCCATCACCACATCTCTGGTCTTAAAAGCTGTTCATAATTAATTCCAGCATCATCAATTTATCTCATATTAACCAACATCTCGTTTTGAATTTTCACAACACTGACAACAGAATGTGAGGCATGAAGACCTCATAACTATTCACCCGACTTAACGAGTCACATTTAACGCCACCTGAGCACTCATCTCATAGGTTAAAACTTAATAATTACAGCACAATTATGGCACATAAACACATAAAAGAACTATTACTTAAGCCTATCTAGCATGACTCCCTATTAGTACTATAGTACAATTTAAACTTCACACGGGGAGAATTTTAAACTCATAAATATTTTACCACAAGGACATCGTCTTTATATAACATCCACAACGGCTTGTAGACCGGTTTAAATATTTCACATCATATAAAAATGCGAGGATCTCGTCCTCAACTCCGAATCACAAGTATTATGAAATTGTGACAACTGAAATTTCAATTTCTTTTCTTTCTTCTTTTCAATAAATTTCGTAAACATTTTTCATAACACATAATACACCCTCATACCGGTATGGCATATAATTCATAAAAATTGGAATCAATTATTCCGAAACACAATAAACCCACTGTTGGTCACAATTTACGAAGCTCACCCATAAGCGGAGCATAATAGGAGGACTCACCTCAATACTCAGATCCGAATCAAATTAAGTGAAAATATCCTTTTTATAATAAATCAGGATCATACCTATAATGATACCATCTGGTGTATCGGCCTCAGCCAAATCATAGCGATTCAATCAACGGGTCGGGCCTCCACCTCTTAGGCACCCTCTACCCGTCTGTCCTCCACTCCTAACTGGTTGTGTACGTGGAGTAGTAACTGCATTGGGGTCCATAGCCTGAGTGTTTTGATAAAATCCACCCCTCCCAAGTCTGGGACAATATCTCATAATGTGCCTAGTATCACCGCACTCATAACAGTCCCTCTGAGGTCGCGAATGCTCATACTGAGTCTGTACCAGATAACTGAAATAACTATTATAGGAATCCTGTGTCGGTGGTGCATTGTAACAACTTACTGGAGCACTCCGAGTAATCTGATGTGCAGACTGAGCTGGCCGACTACTCGAGCCTCCGCTATAATGGGTCTTAGTTGAAGAGTAAAATCTTCAAACCCTCCAGATCTTTGAGACCTTTTGGCCTCCTTATACTCCCTTTCCTCGCCTAAAAAACCCTCAATCTTCCTTGAAATCTCCACTACTTGTTGAAATGGAGTATCAGTTTGCAACTCTCGAGCCATGCATATTTTAATATCATAATCGAGCCCCTCAATTAATCTGCAGACCCGTTCTCTGATTGTAGAAACTAAGATAGGTGAATGACGGGCTAACTCACTCAACCTGATAGCATATTCTGACACTGTCATAGTGCCCTGACGCAACCATTCAAACTCTGTGCGCCACGCATCTCGGAGAGTCTGGGGGAACAAATTATTTCAAGAACATTTTCGAAACTTTAGCCCAAGTTGGTGGTGTTGCATCGGCTGGTCTACCTTCTTCATAGATTTGCCACCACCGATACGCTGCGCCTCACAGTTGAAATGTAGTAAAGGAAACTCCACTCACCTCCACAATACCCATGGTGTGGAGAATATGGTGACAATTTTCAAGAAATCCTTGGGCATCCTCTGTAGCTGTACCACTGAAAGTAGGTGGATCATATTTCTTAAACCTTTCAAGTCTCTTTTGTTCCTCTTCTGATGCCTCTGGCCTGACCTCAGGCCGAACCGGAAGAACAGGTTGTACCGGTGCTACACCCGGAACCTGACCAATGTGAACCTGTTGCTCTGGAGTTTTGGTAGGAGTCGGAGCTACTCCCCCACTCTGCGGAATATTTGGTGCAACAGAAATCAATCTCGCCTAGGTTAATGTACCAAACATACTCAGGAAATGTACCAAATACTCCTGAAGTCCGGGGGTAATAACAGGTGATTCTGGTACCTGTCCCCCAACTGGAGCTACTGGTGGCTCCTCAACTATTGCTCTGACAGGTGCTCCAGTCGTGGCACATGCCCTTCCTCGACCTCTGCCTCGGCCTCTACCTCGGCTCCAACCTCTTGCAGCCCTAGCAGTATGTGTGGATGCCTGATCAGCTAACCCGGTAGCACGTGTCCTCACTATCTGTGAGAGAATAGAAATATAAAGGCTCAAATTCTTCAATCAACAAATTCGCACGACAGGAATAAAAGAAGTGAAAATTTCTTAACAGTTCTGTAACCTTTCGAAGATAAGTACAGACGTCTCCGTAACGATCTGCAAGACTCTACTAGACTCGTTCGTGACTCGTATAACCTATGAACCTAGAGCTCTGATACCAACTTGTCACTACCCAAAGTCCCACCACAGGCGTCGTGATGGCGCCTAGTCTTTAAGACTAGATAAGCCGATTTCTATTACATTTTGAAGCCATTTTTTTTAATTAAATAAGTAACCAAAACTAAGAGCGGGATAAATATGAATATACAACTTCCCAATACTGGTAGTACTGAGTCACGAACTCTAACTGAATACATAGAAAGTTCACGAGGACCAAATATACAATACTGTTTGATTACAAGTTAACAGTACAATGAAATGAAAAGACTCTAAGGGACTGTGACGACCAAGCAACTCTACCTTGAATCCTTATGATCCCGCTTCAACTCAGATCAAGTCCGTTATCTTCAATACCTGGCTCTGCACAAAAATGTGCAGAAGTGTAGTATGAATACACCACGGTCGATACACAGTAAATATCAAGAATAACCTCAATGGAGTAGAGACGAGATATAGTCAAGACACTCACTAGTCTAATAACCTGTGCAATATAATATACAATATAATAGAAAACAAATAACAATAAGGGCAACATGAACAACCAGTGATATGCACACCAAACAACAAGAATACCATTAATATCACTCAACAAATAATAAATACAATTACACCCAATTAAATCAATTCCTTCAAATAAAAGTCTTTCTGTCATATAATTCTTCCAAATAACTCTCTTTCAAATATAATTTTCTCAAATAATTATTTTTCAAATATAATTCTTTCCATAAATCTTTTCAAATATAATTCTTTTATATAATACTTTCTAAGTAAAAATCCTTCCAAATAAATATTTTGAATATATAATCTTTTCAATTAAGAAGTCACCATGTAACACGTCAGGTCATAATCTTAAAAATACGGGTCACAACCTATTTTCATACATTTCCATGGCACTTCGTACCCTTAATTAAAGCATCGTATTTCCATGGCACCTCGTGCCCACTTTTCTTATCACAGTTAGACGGACAGTTCACGTACCAATATTATTATCATTAATCACAGCACCTCGTGCCCATATTTCATATCACAACTGCACGGACAATTCACGTGCCAATATCCCTATTTCATATCATAATTCACGGCACCTCGTGCCCACATTTTATTTTATAAACCGCCTAGCAATAGCCACATGCTCTCAATTTCAACATAAATCATATTGTTATCAATTTACCATCAACAAGACAAATTACACAAGGTATAAAACTAAACACAAGAAAATCACAACATCACATAAAAATCACCAACACCACAACTCCACATCATCACATCTCGTCCCTGACAATAGCCACCATTATCGCTCATATTGCCGCCCTTATCACTCCTATAGCCACCCTTATCACTCCGCCCAGACAATATCAATAGCCACCCATATCGCTCTTATTGCCACCCTTATCGCTCTGATTGCCACCCCTATCGCTCCGCCCAGACAATATTCTAACAAACACAACCACAGTGAAATGACACCCTTATACCCACATAATATCAACGGTGAAATGCCACCCTTATTTATTCAAAATATTAATTAACACAACACAACAATTAACACAGAAAATTATCACGGCAACATAAAAAAATTAATTCATATCACAATTTGCCCAATGGCTACAACCAAAATTCCAAAGATACAACCAAGTTAATTAATTTAACAACAAATAGTCGAAGGCTCCACACAATGTGTACAACGACCAAAAACAATCAATAGAGATAGAAATTACTCAACATAAAGCAAAGTCTTCATTAAATCCAAATTTTCAATAATTATATAAACACCTCTTCTTAAGCTCATTTAATTAATTATTTGCAGATGAAAAAATCCAAAATAAAATTAAATTCCAATAATTATCAAACCAGCAAATTCACGGAATTTCATAAATAATCAAGTAACAATCACATCAATTGGCATATAACAACAGATTCAACAACAAGGATTTAGTCACGACAAATAGATGATTAAATATATGCCAACAATTATCCAATTTACTACACAATATGCTCAAGACTTTAACTCAATAAAATTTGCATATATAAACCAAATACGTACTCGTCACCTCGCGTACATGATTTTCAATTACACAAATTGCACATAAGACTCAATGCCTAAGGGGAAATTCCCACACTCGAGGTTAAGCAAGACACTTACCTTTTTGAAGTTATGCCGATATTCCAAAATTGCCTTCTTGCTTGAATTAGCTTCCGGACCGCTCAAATCTATTCGAATCGGTTGTATAACTTCATTAACATTCATCGGAAACAATTTCGGACAATAAAACGTCGACTTAAAAGTTTATTCCAAATAGTCAACAAAAGTCAATGCGGGGCTCGCTTCTCGGAACCTGATAAAATTTTCCCGAAATCTGAACACCCATTCTGATACGAGTTCAAACATATAAATTTTATCGAATTCCAATAAAAATTCGACCTCCAAATCTTAAATTCGTGGTTTATGAAGTTTCTACAATTTTTTCCAAATTTTCATCTCAAAATACTAATTAAATGATGAAATCAGTGATATATTCATGTATAATAACTAAATCTGAGTTAGAATCACTTACCCCGATGAATTTCTTGAAATACCCACGAAACTTCATCTCAAATCGAGCTCCCAAAGTCCAAAAATGAAATAATAACCTAAACCTCGGATATATAGTACATCCTTTGAACTTCCAATGTGCGGTCCACACAAAAATGGCATGTCCGCACATCTCCAGCTCCTGCAGTCACACAAAACTGGTGCGGCCGCACTTCACAGCCTTCTCCTCTACCATGCTTCGTTTTTAAATCATCTCAAACTTCCTTGTATATCAACATATATGAGCTTCCGAAGTCAGACCAGCGAATCCCAGAGTTCTTGAGCGCGGCCGCATATAAAATTGTGCGTTCCGCGAAATCCATTGCGGACTGGAGCGCGGTCCGCACCAAAATTGTGCGGTCCGCGAAATTCCCTTGAGGTCTACATTTCCCTTTTTCCCTCATCACTCCCAAAACTCATCCGGAACCTCCCAGACACAAACCATATATGAATTTCAATCATAAAACATGGTACGGACTTGCTCGCGCACTCAAAACACTGAAAAGATGTTGTTTTGACCCGATATTGATCATGGCCAAACTCCCAAATTTCTTAACTTTACTAATCTCTCAACCAATTATCCAGAAATACACCCAAGCCCCTCGGGACCTCAACCAAATATATCAACACGTCTCAAAATACAATACGAACTTGGTGGAGGCTTCAAATCTCGTCAAACAACGTCAAAATTACGAATCGCGCATCGAATCGAATATAAGTTTTTCAAATCTTTCAACTTCTATATTTTGCACCGAAACGTATCAAATCAATCCGGAATGACTTCAAATTTTGCACCCAAGTCATAATTGACGTAATGGAGCTATTCCCATTTCCGGAATCGAAATCCGACCTCGTTATCAAAAATTCATCCTTCGGTAGGATTTTCCAAAATCATCTATTTTTTTCAACTTTCGCCAAAATGCGTCTAATTGTCCTACGGACTGCCAAATCTGAATCCGGACATAGTCCGAAATCACCATACGAAGCTATTGACATCATCAAAATTCTATTTCGAGGTCGTTTGCTCAAAAGTCAACTCTCTGGTCAACTCTTTCCATTTTAAGTTTCTAAATAAGAATTGTTCTTTTAATTAAATTCTGAATCTTCCGAAAATCAAATACGACCACACCCGCGGGTCATAATACTTATTACGAAGTTGTTCGAGACCGTAAGTCACACAATGGGGCATTAAGTCCTAAAATGACAAGTCGGGTCGTTACATTCTCCACCTCTTAAACAAACGTTCGTCCTCGAACGTGCTAAGAATTATTCTGAGGTTACCAAATTGATGATTTTACTTTTACACATATACTCACGGTTGATCCCCCGTTACCGCATTTGAGATAAGCCCGACAAGACCATCTCATTTGAGATTATTTCTTTTACCCATATTTGTAAACTTTAAGATCAATTTCTTACACTCCAAACATTTTCAAAAGGCCTAATTTTTACAACAACGCACGATATTAGTCTCAACTGGCTATAGCAACTCGCGCCTACTCACACATAAACTTTCTTGATAGTGTTAAAGTACTTCAATTTTTTGGGGGGGTATTTCATTCTTCCCCGCTTAGCATTATTCGCCTTCAAACACATAACATACTTTGTCTCTTCTTTTGCACGTCTCAGTCCCCCAAATTTTTACTAACTCCCAAAGTTTTCAAAAAATTTGGCAGAGTCTCTCCTGTAATTGGGCCTATCCACCTGCCAGAGTAACACCACAACAACTCCTAACAATATATCCACAACCCAACAAAACACACAAGGTATATATTAATAACACCAATCACAGCATTACAAGCGTTGCATTATCATAATGATATCAGGACATGGAGCGCATCATATCTATGCCCATCACCACATCTCTGGTCTTAAAAGTTGTTCATAATTAATTCCAGCATCATCAATTTATCTCATATTAACCAACACCTCATTTTGAATTTTTCACAACACTGACAACAGAATGTGAAGTATGAAGACCTCATAACTATTCACCCGACTTAACGAGTCACATTTAACGCCACATGGGCACTCATCTCATAGGCAAATTATGGCATAGAAACACATAAAAGAATTATCACTTAAGCCTATCAGGCATGACTCCCTATTAGTACTATAGTATAATTTAAACTTCACACAGAGAAAATTTTAAACTCATAAATATTTCACCACAAGGACCTCGTCCTTATATAACTTCCACCGCGGCTTGTAGCCCGATTTAAATATTTTACATCATATAAAAATGCGAGGATCTCGTCCTCAACTCCGAATCACAAGTATTTTGAAATTGTGCCAACTGAAATTTCAATTTCTTTTCTTTCTTCTTTTCAATAAATTTCGTAAACATTTTTCATAACACACAACGAACCCTCATACCGGTAGGGCATATAATTCATAAAAATTGGAATCAATTATTCCGAAATAAAAATAAACCCATTGTAATGAATAATGAAAATTACTTTTGGACTTATAGCCCTCAATGGTGTACAAAAATAAAATAACAGACATGGGCTCGCATCTTTAAATCTCCCAACAGGGATAAACATATAAGTTGGTCACAATTTGCAAAATTCACCCATAAGCAGAGCATAATAGGAGGACTCACCTCAATATTCAGATCCGAATCAAATTAAGTGAAAATATCCTTTTTATAACAAATCAGGATCATACCTGTAATGACACCATCTGGTGTATCGGCCTCAAACAAATCATAGCGATTCTATCAACGGATCGGGCCTCTACCTCTTAGGCGCCCTCTACCCGTCTGTCCTCCACCCCTAACTGGTTGTGTACGTGGAGTAGTAACTGCATTGGGGTCCATAGCCTGAGTGTTGTGATAAAATCCACCCCTCCCATTTCTGGGACAATCTCTCATAATGTGCCTAGTGTCACCACACTCATAACAGCCCCTCTGAGGTCGCGGTTGCTCATACTGAGTCTGTACCGGATATCTGGAATAACAATTATAGGAATCCCGTGCCGATGGTGCATTGTAAGAACTTACTGGAGCACTCCGAGTAATCTGATCTGCGGACTGAGCTGGCCGACTACTCGAGACTCCGCTATAATGGGTCTTAGCTGAAGAGTAAAATCCACCGAACCCTCCAGATCTTCGAGACATTTTGGCCTCCTTATACTCCCTTTCCTCGCCTAAAAAACCCTCAATCTTCCTTGAAATCTCCACTACTTGTTGAAATGGAGTATAAGTTTGCAACTCTCGAGCCATGCATATTTTAATATCATAATCGAGCCCCTCAATTAATCTGCAGACCCGTTCTCTGATTGTAGAAACTAAGATAGGTGAATGACGGGCTAACTCACTCAACCTGATAGCATATTCTGACACTGTCATAGTGCCCTGACGCAACCATTCAAACTCTGTGCGCCACGCATCTCGGAGAGTCTGGGGGAACAAATTCTTTCAAGAACATTTCCGAAACTTTAGCCCAAGTTGGTGGTGTTGCATCGGCTGGCCTACCTTCTTCATAGATTTGCCACCATCGCTACGCTGCGCCTGACAGTTGAAATGTAGTAAAGGCAACTCCGCTCATCTCCACAATACCCATGGTGCGGAGAATACAGTGACAATTTTCTAGAAATCCTTGGGCATCCTCTGTAGTTGTGCCACTGAAAGTAGGTGGATCATATTTCTTAAACCTTTCAAGTCTCTTTTGTTCCTCTTCTGATGCTGGGAGGATGGCCTCTACCAAAGGTACTCCTGCCTCTAGATGAAGCACCGCTGAACTCACCAAAATGACGAGGCCTCTTGTCAGACGCCTGACCTCCCTGAGTAAGAACCATTTCGACTCGTCTCAATACCGCCTGGGTTAATGTACCAAACATACTCAGGAACTATGCCAAAGTCTCCTGAAGTCTGGGAGTAACAACAGGTGCTTCACGAGGACTGAATATACAATACTGTTTGATTACACGTTAACAGTACAATGAAATGAAAAGACTCTAAGGGACTGCGACGACCAAGCAGCTCTACCTTGAATCCTTACGATCCCGCTTTAACTCTGCTCAAGTCTGTTATCTTCAATATCTGGCTCTGCACAAAAATGTGCAGAAGTGTAGTATTAGTACACCACAGTCAGTACCCAAAAAGTATCTAGACTAACCTCAATGGAGTAGAGACGAGGTATAGTCAAGACACTCACTAGTCTAATAACCTGTGCAATATAATATACAATATAATAGGAAACAAATAAAGAAAAGGGCAACATGAAACAACCAGTGATATGCACACCAGACAACAAGAATACCATTAATATCACTCAACAAATAATAAATATAATTACACCGAATTAAATCAATTCCTTCAAATAAAAGTCTTTTTGTCATATAATTCTTCCAAATAACTCTCTTTCAAATATAATTTTCTCAAATAATTATTTTTTAAATATATTTCTTTCAATAAATCTTTTCAAATATAATTCTTTCATATAATACTTTCTAAGTAAAAATCCTTCCAAATAAATATTTAGAATATATAATCTTTTCAATTAAGAAGTCACCATGTGACACCTCAGGTCATAATCTTAAATATTCGGGTCACACCCCATTTTCATATATTTCCATGGCACTCTGTGCCCTTTATTAAATCATCATATTTCTCCGGCACCTCGTGCCCACTTTTCATATCACAGCTGCACGGACAGTTCACGTGCCAATATTATTATCATTACTCACAGCACCTCGTGCCCATATTTTATATCACAACTGCACGGACAATTCACGTGCCAATATCCCTATTTTATATCACAATTCACGGCACCTCGTGCCCACATTTTATTTTATAAACCGCCTAGCAATAGCCACATGCTCTCAATTTCAACATAAATCAGATTGTTATCAATTTACCATCAACAAGAAAAATTACACAAGGTATAAAACTAAACACAAGAAAATCATAACATCATATAAAAATCACCAACACCACAACTCCACATCATCGCATCTCGTCCCTGACAATAGACACCATTATCGCTCATATTGCCGCCCTTATCACTCCTATAGCCACCCTTATCACTCTGCCCAGACAATATCAATAGCCACCCTTATCACTCATATTGCCACCCTTATCGCTCATATTGCCACCCTTATCGCTCTGATTTCCACCCCTATAGCTCCGTCCAGACAATATTCTAACAAACACAACCACTGTGAAATGCCACCCTTATACCCACATAATATCAACGGTGAAATGCCACCCTTATATCTTCAAAATAATAATTAACACAACACAACAATTTACACGGGAAATTATCACGGCAACATAACAAAATCAATTCATATCACAATTTGCCCAATGGCTACAACCAAAATTTGAAAGTCACAACCAAGTCAATTAATTTCACAACAAATAGTCGAAGGCTCCACACAATGTGTACAATGCCCAAAAACAATCAATAGAGATAGAAATTACTCAACATAAAGCAAAGTCTTCATTAAATCCAAATTTTCAATAATTATATAAACACATCTTCTTAAGCTCATTTAATTAATTATTTGCAGAGGAAAAAATCCAAAATGAAATTAAATTTCAATAATTATCAAACCAGCAAATTCACGGAATTTCATAAATAATCAAGTAACAATCACATCAAATTGTCATATAACAACAGATTCAACAACAAGGATTTAGGTACGACAAATAGATGATTAAATATATGCCAATAATTATCCAATTTACTACACAATATGCTCAAGACTTTAACTCAATAAAATTTGCACATATAAACCAAGTACGTACTCGTCACCTCGCGTACATGATTTTCAATTACACAAATTGCTCATAAGACTCAATGCCTAAGAGGAAATTCCCCCACTCGAGGTTAAGCAAGACACTTACATTTTTTAAGTTATGCCGATATTCCAAAATCACCTTCTTGCTTGAATTGGCTTCCGGACCGCTCAAATCTATTTGAAACAGTTGTATAACTTCATTAAAATTCATCGTAAATAATTTCGGATAATAAAACGTTGACTTAAAAATTTATTCCAAAACGTCAACAAAAGTCAACGTGGGGCTCGCTTCTCGGAACCCGACAAAATTTCTACGAAATCCGAACACCCATTTCGATACGAGTTCAACCATACTAATTTTATCGAATTCCAATAATAATTTGACCTCCAAATCTTTAATTTGTGGTTTATGAAGTTTCTACAATTTTTCCCAAATTTCCATCTCAAAGTACTAATTAAATGATGAAATCGGTGATATATTCATGTATATTAACCAAATTCGAGTTTGAATCACTTATCCCTTTGCTTGAAAAACCCCCGAAATATCATCTCAAACCGAGCTCCCAAAGTTCAAAAATAAAATAATAACCTAAACCTCGGATATATAGTATACCCTCTAAACTTTCAATGTGGGGTCCGCACTTCATAGCCTTCTCTTCTACCATGATTCAGTAAATTAGCCAAAACATTCTCTACAGATGTCCGAATTATGATTTCTTTATCTTTTAGGAAACTAGACACGAAGGGCTACAACTTTTATTTTTGAATCATCTCAAAATTCCTTGTAGATCAAAAGATATGAGCTTTCGAAGTCGGACCAGCGAATCTGAGAGTTCTTGAGCGCGGCCGCACACAAAATTGTGTGGTCTGCGAACTCCACTGCGGACTGGAGAGCGGTCCGCACCAAAATTGTGCGGTCCACAAATATCCCTTGAGGTCTGCACTTCCCTTTTTGCCTCATCACTCCCGAAACTCATCCGGAACCTCCCGGAGACAAAACATATATGAATTTCAATCATAAAACACGCTACGGACTTGCTCGCACACTCAAAACACTGAAAAGAGGTCGTTTGACCTGATATTGACCATGGCCAAACTCCCAAATTTCTTAACTTTACTAATCTCTCAACCAATTATCCAGAAATACACCCTAGCCCCTCGGGACCTCAACCAAATATACCAACACGTCCCAAAATACAATACGAACTTAGTGGAGGCTTCAAATCTCGTCAAACAACGTCAAAATTATGAATCGCGCATCGAATCGAATATAAGTTTTTAAAATCTTCCAACTTCTATATTTTGCGCCGAAACGTATCAAATCAATCCGGAATGACTTCAAATTTAGCACCCAAGTCATAATTGATGTAATCGAGCTATTCCCATTTCTAGAATCGAAATCCAACCCCGTTATCAAAAATTCATCCTTCGGTAGGATTTTCCAAAATCTTCTATTTTTTCAACTTTCACCAAAATGCATCGAATTGTCCTACGGACTTCCAAATCCGAATCCGGACATACATCGAAGTCCGAAATTACCATACGAAGCTATTGACATCATCAAAATTCTATTCCGAGGCCGTTTTCTCAAAAGTCAACTCTCCGATCAACTCTTTCCATTTTAAGCTTCTAAATAAGAATTATTCTTTTAATTAAATTTCGAATCTTCCAAAAATCAAACCCGACCACATCCGCGGGTCATAATACTTATTACGAAGTTGCTTGAGACCTTAAGTCACTGAACGGGGCGTTAATTCTTAAAACGAAAAGTCAGGTCATTACAGAAAACTAGTTAAAAACTTTTACCATGAATTTGAGAAGAAAATGTTCTTCAAAAATCCCATCTAGAGTGTTTAGGGTTGAAAAATGGTGTAAAATGAGCTAATTCCTAATTTTTTCCTCTTTTACCCAGCTACAGGTATCGCAATTGTGAACTCTTGTTCGTAAATACAATACCCGCAAATGCGACACACTGATCGTAAATGCGATCAGTGCATCAGGCCCAGTGAAGTCGCAAATGCAAGGAAATTCTCGCAAATGTGAGCTAAGCTTCGCATTTGCGAAGCTACCAGCCTCGAGCTCCCATTTGCAAAAGCGACTCAAAGGTCGCCAAAGCGAACACACAGAGCCCGCAAATGCGAACTATTCTTCGCAAAAGCGAAATTCCATCCCACCAGCCCAGTATCGCAAATGCGATCAGTTGGCCCCAAATGCGAGATCTCAAAAACTTAAGTAAAAACTTTCCGAAAAATGACACGGATCATGTACGCAAATCAAGAAATATCAAATAGAGCTAGGAAAAGTCTCGGAACATAAAAAGGTAAGCTAGTATTAAAAATGACTGATCGGGGCGTTACAGGATATTATTTCCTAATTATTTATAATGAAACGTTGAGCATAGTTTTGATTATCAAATATGTTTTTATAAATGTTAAATTATTTGATCGATTGAAGTACTAGTAGAATGTATGTACTGAAGCTAAATTTTAATTTTTTGTATGATGCAAAACATTGATATTGATTATTAAATTGATTTAATTATTATAATAATTAGTTAATTTAATTCAAACCAACATAGGGTTAAGTCTAATATACTAGCACAAAAAGTATTATACTAGAAATGTTTGAATATTTCTTCTTTACTAGGGCAAAATGAAATTTTGTGTTGGGTTGTTAAATGACAACAACAACAACCCAGTAAAATTCCATAAGTGGGATCTGTGGAGGGTAGAGTGTACGCAGACCTTACCCCTACCCTGAGTGAGTAAAGAGACTGTTTCCGGTAGACCCTCGGCTCAAGAAGACAACAAAAGAGATAATATATCAGTACCATCAACAAAAAATAATAGAAATAATGACAGCAACATAAGAACCAAAGAATAGATTCAAAGCACTAAACAATAATCAATAGATAAGGTCCGATACAAAGAAAAATTGTAGAATAGTGTGAACACAATAAGAACCACTAACAGTCTAAGACAAAACCTATCAGACTAGCATCACACTTGTACAAAGTAGAACAATTCTCAACCACCTCCTAACCCACAACCCTAATGCTTGACCTCCACACCTTCCTATTAAGGGCCATGTCATCGAAAATCTGAAGCCACACTATGCCCTGTCTGATCGCCTCTGCCCAATACTTCTTAGGCTTCCCTCTACCTCTTCTCGTGCCCGCCAAAACCAACCGCTCACACATCCTTACTGGGGCATCTAGGCTTCTCCTACGAATGTGCCAGAATTATCTAAGTCTTGCTTCTCGCATCTTGTCATATATAAAAGCTATGCTCACCTTCTCCCGAATATCTTCATTCCTAATCTTATCCACCCTAGTATGCCCGCACATCTACCTCAACATCACCATTTCTGCTACTTTCATCTTTTAGATATGTAAGTGCTTAACTGGCCAACACTTAGCCCCATATAACATGGTCGGTCTAACCACTGCTCTATAAAACTTACCTTTGAGTGATAGAGGCACTTTTTTGTCATATAGTACTCCAGATGCTAGACTCTATTTCATCCACCCACCCTTATACGGTGTGTAGCACCCTCTTCTATTTCCCCATCCACTTGGATAACCGACCCAAGGTACTTGAAACTGCCTCTCTTCGGGATGACCTATGATTCAAGCCTCACTTTTGTGCCCGCTTCTCTCGGCTCTGTGTCGAACTTGCACTCCAGGTATTCCGTCTTAGTTCTGCTCAACTTGAAACCCTTAGACTCAAGGGTCTGTCTCCAAACCTCCAACCTCTCGTTAACACTGCCTCACGTCTCATCGATCAGAACTATGTCAACAACAAATAACATACACCATAGCACCTCCCCTTGAATGTGGCGTGTCAGTGCGTCCATAACCAAGGCAAATAAGAACGGGCTGAGCGTAAATCCTTGGTGTAACCCATAACAATCAGAAAATGCTCTAAGTTGCCTCATACTGTCCTAACCTGAGTCTTAGCTCCATCATGCATATCCTTAATCTCCCTAATGTAGGCAACCGACACACCTTTAGCCTCCAATCATCTCCAAAGAACCTCTCTAGGGACATTGTCATATGCTTTCTCTAGGTCAATAAACATCATGTGCAAATCCTTCTTCCTATCCTTGTACTGCTCCACCAACCTCCTAATAAGGTGAATAGCCTCAGTAGTCGAACGACCCGGCATGAACCTGAACTAGTTGTCGGATATAGACACCGTCCTCCTCACCCTCACTTCTACCACCCTTTCCCAGACTTTTATGGTATGACTTAGTAACCTGATACCCCTATAATTATAACAACTCTGGATATCACCTTTGTTCTTGTACAACGGAACCAGCGTGTTCTACCTCCACTCATCTGACATCTTCTTCGTCCTGAAAATAACATTAAACAGCCTAGTCAACCACTCCAAGCCTGCTCTGCCCACACACGTCCAAAATTCTACCAGAATTTCGTCTGGCCCGATTGCTCTAACCCTACTCATCTTACGCATGGCCTTCACAACCTCCCCGACCTTAATGCACATGAAGTACCTAAAGCCTCAGTGACTCTTGGAGTACCCCCAATTCACCTAGCATAATGTCATGATCCCCTTCTTCATTTAGAAGTCTATGAAAGTAAGTTTGCCATCTCCTCTTAATCTGCTCCTCTCCCATCAATACTCTGCTATACTCGTCTTAGATGCACCTCACCTAATCAGGATCCCGAGCCTTCCTCTCTCTCACCTTGTCCAGTTGGAATAACTTCTTCTCCCCACATTTGTCCCCCAGTTCCTCGAGCAGACGACCAAATGTTGCAGTCTTAGCCTGTGTGACCGCTAATATTGCCTCCTTCCTAGCTACCTTATACCTCTCTATTTTCTCTCTCTCTTCTCCTCCTCGCATGTGCCCTCTACTAACTTCAGGTATTCCACCTTCTTCTCTTCCACTTTACCCTAGACATTTCCATTTATAACACCCCGAAATAAATTTCGAAGTACTTGAGCATTAGTAAGAAAGTTGATGTGCGCTCATTATATTATTTTGTGTGCAAACAAGGAATATTAATATAATGGATATCAATTGGATATGATAATAAGTGTACGAGGCATATTATAAGTAATTTGGGGTGTAAGGAGAGCCCTAAGTCCAAGTCAAGTTAGAAATTTCATGATAGACTAAGGTTCCAAATGAGTACGCACAAGACCAAACTTTGGATGAACATATATATATATATATATATAAGGAGGCAAGGTGGGTTGCTCTGATGGTAAGCACCCTCCACTTTCAACCAAGAGGTTGTGAGTTCGAGTCACCCCAAGAGCAAGGTGGGGAGTTCTTGGAGGGAAGGATGCCGAGGGTCATTTGGAAACAGTCTCTCTACCTCGGGGTAGGGGTAAGGTCTGCGTACACACTACCCTCCCCAGACCCCACTAGTGGGATTATACTGAGTTGTTGTTATTGTTGTTGTTGTTCTTTACATGTATGTGATGGATGACCTATAAAATTAAAGGTCTTCGAGTCTAGTTTTTAACGCTTTAAACCGTTTGTCATTTGGACATTCCTACAAGAAGTTATGACCAAATTACCAAAGGCTGGCGGAGGAGTTTGCGGATGCGAAACATCCGAAGCCGCGTCCGAAACAAAGGATGGCAGTGAAGTGCTACCATAGCATCCAGGTCCACATCCGAACTTCAAAGAGGAGTGAAGTGGGGATGCGAAGCATCTAGGGCAGCATCCAAAACCCAGAAATCTAGGCCTATAAATACAATACAATTTCGGGTTTCATATTCCCCATTTCTTTTGGACGAATTTTGGAGCTCTTCTCCACTCTCTCAAGACCACCAACTCCCCTCTTCTTCAAGGTAAGCAATTCTCATTATTTTGGTGTGAAATTCCATCATTTCTACACTAGTATTGATGAAATCTACTCATAAAATACATAAATCTTCAAGAACTTTCTTCAAGAACTCAAAGGAGGGTTTTGCAAGTTTTTTCCAAAAGGTAATCCTATACCCTTAGAATTACATGTATGGATATATTATGAGAATATGAGTATGAATTAAGTATAGGAACTCATGGTATGGTGATTAGAAGCCATAAGTTTCCAATTTAAATACATAACTATTGTAGAGATTGAAAGGTGATTATTGGATGGAATTTTGTTGGTTGGGTGAGAATGGTTGGTCACACATGTGATGTTAGGATTATAAGTTGTTAAAAATGATGGTGGGATGAATTGTTGGTAAATGATAGTTGGAAGAACTAATTATATGGTTAAGAATGTATAAATGTATGCCCACTAGGTATTTGGTAAATTGTCTAAATGGCCTAAACTATGGAATATGTTACTAATGTTGGTCCCAATGGATGTTAATATTGTAGATTGAAGTTGCTTAGTATAGTAGATCGTTGTAGTATCATTAAGGGGTGAATTTTAGTTTCGGATCGTTGGCATTGAATTGAGGAGACAAGAAGGCATTCAGAGGTGGATACGCACGGAATGGAATTTTTCGAGTATTGATTAGCTTGCTCGACATTGGGTTCGTCTTGTTGAGGTAAGTGACACTTCTAAACTTGGTTTTGAGGGTATGAATTCTCGAATCTAGTGTTATATAAATTGTTTGGAGGTGACGCACGCGATAGGTGACGAGCGTATGGACGTACACCATAGAAATTGTGACTTGAATAAATCATGTAAAGTTGTAAAATTAAATAATCATGTTATTATTCGCATATCCTTCACGTGTTAGGAAATTGAGCTGAGACTCGTATTAAAGATCATGACTTGGCTACGTGTCAATATTTTGAGACCCATAGGGTCGTATTGCTGTTGAATTAATTATTTTAAAATGTACATTTCATACTCAATCAAGCTCACCCATTGTGAGGATATTTATGGGATTGGGGCTGTCCGCCTGCAGCAGGCCATATCGGCTTTATATATATTATTATTATTATTATGGGATCGGGTTGCACGCCGCAACAGGCCTTATAGGATTTATTGTTCTGGATCGGGGCTGCACGCCACAGCAGGCCGTATTGGCTTTATTATTATATGGATCGGGGATGCCCGCTTGCAGCAGGCCATATCGGCTTTATATCACGCTTGAGATGAAGTTAATGGATAATTGGATTATGAGGAGCAACTATTTGCTATCCTCATTAGAAAAAGTCTGGGAGTTGAGATTGCCTCCGTTAATATGTTATGGCAGAGTCGGTAAGTCGAGGAGGCCACCTTGAGGGCCAAAAGTGTAAGAAAATAAAATGTTCTCACTTTAGTGTATAGTCCAGTGATTGTGATTTAAAAGGTACTTTCTATGTGTTATGATTTAAATATGTGCAGCTCATATCCAGATATCACTCTTGATAATATAATGCATGTAATGATGAGATTTGTGATGTTGATATACATGGTGATGCTTTGTCAAGTTGTGGATGTGTTGATAGGTTGATTTTGATAATTATCTGACAGAGGGATAGGCCCAGTTATAGGAGAAACTCTGCTGAAATTTTTATGAATTTGTAAAGATAGCCAAATTTTAAGAGTCATAAGTGAGTTGAAATTTTAGAAAGGAATTATGAGATCGATGTAATCATAAGTGCCAATGTATAATTGTTGGAGGTAGAAGGATAACTCCATTCTTAAAAGTGACTTGTGAAACATTCGAGGACGAATGTTCTTAAGTGGGGGAGAATGTAACACCCCGAAAAAAAAATTGAAGTACTTGAGCGCTAGTAAGAAAGTTGATGTGCGCTCATTATATTATTTTGTGTGCAGACAAGGACTATTAGTATAATCGATATCAATTGGATATGATAATAAGTGTACGAAGCATATTATAAGTGATGTGGGGTCTAAGGAGAGCCCTAAGTCCAAGTCAAGTTGGAAATTTCATGATAGACTAAAGTTCCAAATGAGTACGCACAAGACCAAACTTTGGACGAGCACACACACACACACACACACACACACACACACACACACACACACACACACATATATATATATATATATATATATATATATATATATATATATATATATATATATATATATATATATATATATAAAGGAGGGATGTGATGTTCAACCTATCAAATAAATGATATTCAAGTCTAGTTTTTAACGCTTCAAACCGTTCGTCATTTGGACATTCCTACAAGAAGTTATGGCCAAATTACCAAAGGCTGCTAGAATGCAATTCTGCGACCATTATGCTGCGTCCGAAAGAAAGGCTGGCAGTGAAGTGATTCCATAGCATCCAGGTCCGCATCCGAACTTCAAAGAGGAGTGAAGTGGGGATGCGAAGCATCCAGGGCAGCATCCGAAACCCAGAAATCTGGTCTTATAAATACAATATAATTTAGGGGTTCATTTTCCCCATTTCTTTTGGACGAATTTTGGAGCTCTTCTCTACTCTCTCAAGACCACCAACTCCCCTCTTCTTCAAGGTAAGAAATCCCCATTATTTTGGTATGAAATTCCATCATTTCTACACTAGTATTGATGAAATCTACTCATAAAATACATAAATCTTCAAGAAATTTCTTCAAGAACTCAAAGGAGGGTTTTGCAAGATTTCTTCCAAAAGGTAATCCTACACCCATAGACTTACATGTATGGATATATTATGGGAATATGAGTATGAATTAAGTATAGGAACTCATGGTATGGTGATTGGAAGCCATAAGTTCCACTTTTTAAATACATAACCATTGTAGAGATTGAAATTGAAAGGTGATTATTGGATGGAATTTTGTTGGTTGGGTGAGAATGGTTGGTCACACATGTGATATTAGGATTATAAGTTGTTAAAGAATGATGGTGGGATAAATTGTTGGTAAATGATAGTTGGAAAAACTAATTATATGGTTAAGAATGTATAAATATATGCCCACTAGGTGTTTGGTAAATTATCTAAATGGTCTAAACTATGGAATGGGTTACTAATATTGGTCCCAATGGATGTTGATATTGTAGATTAAAGTTGCTTAGTATAGTAGATCGTTGTAGTATCATTAAGGGGTGAATTTTAGTTTCGGATCGTTGGCATTGAATTGAGGAGACAAGAAGGCATTCAGAGGTGGATACGCACGGAATGGAATTTTTCGAGTATTGATTAGCTTGCTCGACATTGGGTTCGTCTTGTTGAGGTAAGTGACACTTCTAAACTTGGTTTTGAGGGTATGAATTCTCGAATCTAGTGTTATATAAATTGTTTGGAGGTGACGCACGCGATAGGTGACGAGCGTATGGACGTACACCATAGAAATTGTGACTTGAATAAATCATGTGAAGTTGTAAAATTAAATAATCATGTTATTATTCGCATATCCTTCACGTGTTAGGAAATTGAGCTGAGACTCGTATTAAAGATCATGACTTGGCTATGTGTCGATATTTTGAGACCCATAGGGTCGTATTGCTGTTGAATTAATTATTTTAAAATATACATTTCATACTCAATCAAGCTCACCCATTGTGAGGATATTTATGGGATTGGGGCTGCCCGCCTGCAGCAGGCCATATCGGCTTTATATATATTATTATTATTATTATGGGATCGGGTTGCACGCCGCAACAGGCCTTATAGGATTTATTGTTCTGGATCGGGGCTGCACGCCACAGCAGGCCTTATTGGCTTTATTATTATATGGATCGGGGATGCCCGCTTGCAGCAGGCCATATCGGCTTTATATCACGCTTGAGATGAAGGAGCCCCTCCGGTGTCTGTACACACCCCCCAGTGAGCGTAGATGATTATATATATATTCAGGATGGACTTTCCAGGGCATGGACTTGCCTTCCTTACGATGATTATATATATATTCGAGATGGATTTTCCCAGGGTATGGATTTGCCTTACTTATTTATATTGTAATAAATTTACCTGGACATGGATCTTGTCCATATTATTTGCATTTGGGAATAAATTACCCTAGGGCTGGATTGGCCTTATATGGTACTAAGTGACTGACTGTCTGTCGATGTGTATATATATACGGGTTGGAATACCCCTGGGCTGGATTGGCCATAAACTGTACCGAGTGATCAAATAATTTGTGACCAGTATTTACATGAGGTCTTTCTACTGGGATGTCATATTCCTCATATCATGCAGTATTGATCTATTTCACTTATACTGAGTTTAACTGTTCAACTTGAAAGCATACCTACATTTTGTACCATTATTTATACTTGAATGTACCTGCGGAGCTCGTCACTACTTTCAGCCCAGAGGTTAGTCTTGTTACTTATTGAGTTGGTTATACTCATACTATACTTTGCACCTTGTGTGCAGATCCAGGTGCTTCCGGACACGACGTCGGTTAGACCTCAGTGTGTTACCAGTTGGAGACTATCAGGGTAGCTGCCTGGCGTCCGCTGATCTTATCTCTCTTTCCTTCAGTTATTATATTGTTCTATACTTTCAGATAGTGGTTTTTATTAGTCAGACATTGTATTCATATTAGATGCTCATATACTCAGTGACACCGGGTTTTGAGAGTGTTATATTTGTATTTATGAGATTTCTTCCGCTGAATTTAATTATTTTATTTTTAAATTTAAAAGATATGGTGGTTTATTAAGATTGTGGGCTTACCTAGTATTGAGATAGGCACCATCACGACTGGTGAGATTTTGGGTCGTGATATCATTCCACTACCAGTCGCCTTTGTGTCGGCTAGAGTAACCCTTCGAGACACCTAACACCTCTTTCACCGCCTCCCTTATACAGCTCGCCGTCCTCGTCCACATAGCGCCTGCATCCCCACTACTCTTCCACGCTCCCATATCCGATAACCCTCCCCCTAACTCCTAGGCTTTATCCTTAGTCAAGACTCCCCACCTGATCCTCGGCTGACCTCGTACAAACCTCCCTCTTTATCATGATACCGACGTCCATCACCAAGAGCCTATGTTGCGTCGCGAGGGTCTCACCCCGTATAACCTTGCAATCCCTGGACAACCCTCTATCACACCTCCTGAGGAGGAGATAATCAATCTGCGTCTTCGCTACAGCACTTTGGAGAGTTACCTGATGCTCCTCCCTCTTCTAAAAACTAGAGTTCGCAATCACCAGCTCAAAAGCCTTTGCGAAATCCAGCAACGAAGTACCTCCTCTGCTCCTATCCGCAAAATCGAAGCCGTCATGTACCTCGCCATAGCTGCCAGCAGTCCACTCAATATGACCATTGAAATCCCCTCCTATAAATAGCCTCTCAACAGGTGGAATACAACGCACAATCTCATCCAATCCCTCCCAAAAACGCCGGCATTGATGGTGTACTCTCCGACCACTAACTTGATAGTCATTAATCTATCATTCACCCGCCTGACCTCTACCACAGACTCTCTGAGATTCCTATCCGCCAAAATATCCTCTCCATTCTTACTCTTCAAAACTCCAGAGTACCACAGCTTATACCTGTCTGCATCCCTCGCCTTCGATCCTGCCCACCTCGTCTCCTAGACACACTATATATTGACCTTCCTCTTCTGGAAAATCATCGCTTGTTAAATGGCTATCCCTATAATTATCTCTCAAAAGAAAAAAGGCGAAAAGAACAAAAGAATTGGCAACAATGATTTGATTCAAAATTTCAGTTTTATTTGCATTTATCGTTATTTTAGTCTAAACAATAGAATGTAGGAGTTTGGGATTTCCACGTCTCTCTTCTAATTATTCTCTTGTCATTCCACTTTTATACCCAACCATTTAAATTTATCTGTCTGTACTACCGAAAATATAGATCCTCCAAAGGCGGATATATTAAATTAAATAGTAGTAGTTTTTAACCCATAATTATAAAAATACAACCTTATATATTGCACTCGTATCACTTAAATCCTAAATCCATCCCTTGGTTAGTTTTTCTCCCCGTTTTCTAGCTCTTTCTGCTTACCAGATAAAGTCTCTGTTTCTCTCACATTCTCAATACTGAATTGGCAATAAGTTGTGTGCGATTTCATAAAGGTAAGCTTCAATTTTGTTGGATGATCGATCATTTTCAGTGTAGTTGATCTCTGTTTCACTTGCATTTATTATTAATTGGTTGCTAAATGATTTGTTCTTCTAACTGGTTAACTACAATTTTTAGGTTAAGTTTGACACTAGGTAGGATGATTTCATGTGGTTATCTGATCCAAATGTTGTTTAACATGTTTTGGTCGGAAGAAATTATGTATATCATCTTGATCATCAAAGTGGTTAAAATAAATATAAGAACCAAATGAAGGAAGACGAGACCATTCCGATAATATGATACTAATTTGTTCAGATTAGACGTGTAAGTGTCTTCACTAAGCAAAGACACATTAAATTTTGGATTAATTGCACTAAGCATCTCTTGTAAGTTCTTAAAATCAAACACTTAATTAAACCCCTACACTATAAAACCGGTTGAATTCGCATGTAATATTGGGAACGGAAACCCCTTTGCCCGCCAACCGTGACACCAAAATTGGGAAATAAAGATGTATAATTTTCTTTTAAACGGAGCTTTGCTCGTGTAAATTAAGTGGTCAATGGATTTACACATGTCATACATTTGCACAAAGTGACTTTTCTTTAATTGTTTTAGTTCTTGATTCGGCATGTAAAGGTGTGCAACATGAAGAATTTGTCAAAGAAAAGAAGTGTGAGAGTTGAAAGTGAGTTAGGGAAGTAAACAGTCAGCAAGTAACATTTAGTTTGCATGAAACCTAATATAATCGTTTTTCTTGTAAAAACAAATACTACTAACTAACTTCTTTTAAACTAATTTCTGAAATGCTGTCTCAAAGATTGCAAAATATTCTGTAGTAATACTATTTATAGCATTTTTCATGTTTCCACTCCGTGTTATTCGTGTTTTCTTAAGTTTAGTGATTTTTATACAGCCGTTTCTTTATATTTTCTTAAGTTTAATGATCTTATACAGTCCTTATATATGAATGTGAATTATCTTCATCTTTAGAGTATTGGTAATGCTAACTTGTATGATGGTGAAAAGTGCGGTAATATATATATCTTGGTCTAGAGTGGGGACATAGACAAGAGTGGGTTGCTCTAGTGGTGAACACCCTCCACTTCCAACCAAGAGGTTGTGAGTTTGAGTCACCCCAAGAGCAAGGTGGGGAGTTCTTGGAGGGAGGAAGCCGAGGGTCTATCGAAAACAGTCTCTCTAACCTGGGGTAGGGGTAAGGTATGCGTACACACTATCTTCTCCAGACCCCACTAATGAAATTATATTGGGTTGTTGTTGTTGTTGTTGGTCTAGAGTGGGGTTAATCTGGAAATACAACTAGCTAGCTATTTTTCAGCTTGATTTTATGTTGTTTAGCTGTATTTGTAAAACAATTATGGAGAAGATAAAATAACATAAATGTAAATGAAACAGAATTTAATCCGAGCCCACTGAATTCACAGTGTTTCCTTAAGAAATTTAATCCCCTCCTAGTACCCAAGGTTGTGAATTATTTTCTCCCAGGATAGAACGAATTACGCATTGGTGTAGCGATACTTCAAACACCAATGTTTCAGCGAACACAAAATCGGTAGCAAATCACACTTACTCATATTTTATTTGTAGTTAAAACAATGCAGAAGAAAGGAGGAGAAGTCAGAAATTCATATGGAAAATCTGAGAGAATGGACTGGTATTTATAGCCAATATTGAGCTCAATCTGAAGATGTGCAACTCTTCAAATCCGAAGAGGTGCCAATTGTTTCTTCAAATCAGAAGAGTTGCAAAATGTTCTTCAACTCTTCAGATTTGAAGAGGTACAAACTGTTCTTCTGAAGAGGTGCAAACTGTTTTGTAAATATCTTTTACAAAAAGTGAAGGGCATATACTATTACGTTTGGATTTAATATTAATATTCCGTTTACAAAAAATCGGATATTTAATAATAATTCTGTTAATATTTACTATTAACAAATAAATTTGGTCCAAAAAATTAATCAATCAATCGATCATTTGACCGAATCCGAAACCGAAGCCGAAGCCGAAGCCGAAGTCGTAGCCGTAGCCGAAACCGAACCGAGCGAGCGACGACGGCGCGAGGCTTGCCTTCTTCTTAACTCTTTAAGAGCTAGAAGAAGTGCAATTGTATATATACCCATCAAAATCTCTTCCTCTTCCAATATGGGACAATATCCCTTTGTCAAGGAGGGAAACTCAAATATTTTCAATTTCCCTCCATTTCCCATTCACCCTCTTTTAAGCTACATTTATGCTTAAAAACCCCCAACAATCCCCCACATGAATGGGGAATGGCTATATCACGAAAATATGCATGAAAAACTGTGTGATTCGCAAGCAAGGATTAATTGTATCAGGATAAGTAGGTTTCTCTTTGAACTTTCCGTAGTGAACTTATGTCGGATATACTCGGTAAATCGGTAGATTTGATATCTTTGAACCGTCGAACTTTGGTGTATACCTAGACAACCATAAGTCACACAACCGACCCTTAACCGTCTTTGGCTCTCATTGTTGTGTTCGTTTCAGCCATGAACACCGCCTGGTTTAATAAGTGCGTAGAGAATTGGCCTTACAAAATTCTCCTTGAAGCGGCTAACACTTCACACTTACATAGGTGATTCCTAAACGTGTCATCCCATAGATACATTATTTGATATACCCCGTATCAAATTTAGAAATCATTAAAAAGCCTTAATGCTTTATCCTTGGTACTGAACATTATCTCATCACGAGAATGGACCAAACTTTTAGTTGACAATGTTGAACCGTCATTAATGACTTTGTTTGATCTCCTTGAACCTCGATCTTGGGATCTCCAGTCTTCTAGGTAAAGTTACCGCCACAATGGCTTGTTCTCGGCCATAGTCCCATTCCTCTTGATAATTTCTCAACTACCTCTCTAGTTAGGCCTTTTGTAAGTGGATCCGATACATTATCGCTTGACTTTACATAGTCAATCGTGATAATTCCTCTAGAGAGTAATTGCCTAACGGTTTTATGTCTTCGTCGTGTATGACGAGATTTACCGTTATACATCACGCTCCCAGCCCTTCCAATTGCAGCTTGACTATCGCAATGTATGCATATTGGTGCCAACGGTTTAGGCCAAAATGGAATGTCTTCCAAGAAATTCCGGAGCCATTCAGCTTCTTCACCGGCTTTATCTAAGGCTATGAATTCAGCTTCCATTGTAGAGCGAGCAATACAAGTTTGCTTGGACGACTTCCAAGATACCGCTCCTCCACCAATAGTAAATACATATCCACTTGTGGACTTAGAATCAGTTGAACCGGTGATCCAATTTGCATCACAATATCCCTCAATCACCGCAGGATAGTTACTGTAGTGCAAAGCAAAGTCCTAGGTATGTTCTAAATATTCCAAAACTCATTTCATTGCCATCCAATGAGATTGACCTGGATTGCTCGTGTATCGACTCAATTTGCTTATAGCACAAGCTATATCTGGTCGTGTACAATTCATGATATACATTAAATATCCCAACACACGAGCATAATCCAATTGTGATATGCTTTGGCCTTTGTTCTTTGCTAATGCAAGATTCACGTCAATTGGAGTCTTTGCAACTTTAAACCCTAAGTGCTTGAATTTTTCAACTACTGTCTTAATATAATGAGATTGTGACAATGTCAGACCTTGAGGAATCTTATTGATCTTAATCCCTAGAATTAAATCAGCAACTCCCAAGTCCTTCATATCAAACTTGCTAGTTAGCATACGCTTAGTCGCATTTATGTTGGCAATGTCATTACTCATTATCAGCATATCATCCACATATAAGCAAATAATGACTATGTGATTTGGAACATTTTTAATATACACACATTTATCACATTCATTTATCTTAAAACTATTTGACAACATTGTTTGGTCAAATTTCGCATGCCATTGTTTGGGTGCTTGTTTTAGTCCGTAAAGAGACTTAACAAGTCTACATACCTTCTTTTCTTTACCAGGAACCACAAACCCTTCAGGTTGTTCCATGTAGATTTCTTCCTCCAAGTCTCCATTTAAAAAGTCCGTCTTAACGTCCATTTGATGAATTTCAAGCCCATAAACTGCAGCTAATGCTACTAACATTCGTATGGACATAATTCTTGTAACCGGAGAGTATGTATCAAAATAATCAAGACCTTCTCACTGTCTATACCCTTTGACTACAAGTCTTGCCTTATATTTATCAATAGTGCCATCATCTTTCATTTTCCTCTTAAAAATTCATTTAGAACTCAAAGGTTTATTTCCAGGAAGAAGATCAACCAATTCCCATGTATGGTTATTCAATATGGATTCTATTTCACTATTGACTGCCTCTTTCCAAAACAATAATTCCGAAGAAGACATAGCTTCTTTAAATGTTCGAGGCTCATTTTCCAATAAGAAAGTCACAAAATCTAGTCCAAATGAAGTAGACGTTCTTTGACATTTACTACGTCTTGGATCCTCCAGATTAAATATATTTTCTTTTGTTTTTTCCCGAGGTCGTTTAGATCCTTCACCAATTGACTCACATTCCTTGTTATACGGGTATATATTTTCAAAGAATTCAGCATTATCTGAGTCTATAACTGTATTATTATAAATGTCGGAATTTTCTGATTTATGAACCAGAAATCGATATGCTTTACTATTGGTCGCATATCCTATGAAAACACAATCAACGGTTTTCGGTCCTATTTTTACTCTTTTGGGTTTAGGAATTTGCACTTTTGCCAAATACCCCCACACTTTAAAATAATTCAAGTTGGGTTTCCTTCCTTTCCATTTTTCATATAGAATGGATTGTGTTTTGCTATGGGGTACTCGATTTAGTATCCGGTTAGCCGTAAGAATGGCTTTCCCCCACAAGTTCTGTGGCAAACCAGAACTTATCAACAATGCGTTCATCATTTCCTTTAATGAACGATTCTTTCTTTCCGCAATCCCATTGGATTGGGGCGTGTAAGGGGCAGTTGTTTGATGAATTATTCCATATTCTAGACATATTTCTTCAAAAGGAGATTCATATTCGCCACCCCTATCACTTCTTATCATTTTAATGTTCTTGTTAAGTTGCGTTTCAACTTCATTTTTGTATTGCCTGAATGCATCTATTGCTTCATCTTTACTATTAAGTAAGTAAACATAGCAATATCGAGTACTGTCATTAATAAAAGTTATGAAATACTTCTTTCCACCGCGAGATGGTATTGACTTCATATCGCAAATATCTGTGTGAATTAAGTCTAAAGGATTTGAATTCCTTTCAACTGACTTATAAGGATGTTTAATATACTTAGATTCCACACATATTTGATATTTTGATTTGTCGCATTTAAACATAGGCAATACTTCCAAATTAATTATTTTTCGTAAGGTTTTATAATTGACATGACCCAAACGTATATGCCATAATTCATTTGACTCAAGTAAGTAAGAAGAAGCTGAAATTTTATTATTATTCTCAATAACCATTACATTCAGCTTGAAAAGGCCCTCAGTGAGGTAACCTTTTCCTACAAACATTTCATTCTTACTTATTACAACCTTATCAGATATAAAGACACACTTAAAACCATTCTTAACAAGAAGTCCAGCAGAGACTAAGTTCTTTCTAATCTCGGGAACATGAAAGACGTTGTTCAAGGTCACCACCTTACCAGAAGTCATTTTCATAAATATCTTTCCAGATCCTTCAATTTTTGCCGTTGCAGAATTTTCCATAGAAAGCGTCTCTTCAGGTCCAACAAGAGCATATGTAGCAAATGCTTCTCTAACAGCACAAACATGGCGAGTGGCTCCAGAATCAATCCACTACTCCTTAGGATTTCCTACCAGGTTGCATTCAGAAAGCATAGCACACAAGTCATCGATATCTTCGTGCTTTTCAACCATGTTTGCTTGACCCTTCTTCTTGCCTTTCTTTGGAGCACGACAATCTTCAGATATGTGTCCAGCTTTTTCACAGTTGTAGCAATTTCCGTTGAACCGCTTCTTGCTTGGGTTGCTTTTCGGTCCATAAGTCTTCTTTCTCTTTCTATCATCAACAATGTTTGCTTCCATTATTGTTGAGTTTTCACGTCCTTTCTTTTCAGCAGCTTTATTGTCCTCTTCGATTCTCAACCGAACAATGAGATCTTCAAGGGACATCTCCTTTCGTTTGTGTTTCAAGTAGTTTTTGAAGTCCTTCCACAAAGGAGGCAACTTTTCAATCATTGCTGCAACTTGGAAAGCTTCATTGATGAGAAGACCTTCAGTGAAAATTCTGTTAGTAGAAACAATATAATTAATACTTTCAACATTAGTATTAATTTGACTTATACTTTCAGCAAGGAGATCGTGAATAATCACTTGCAATTCTTGGACTTGGGTAATAAAAGACTTGCTATCTACCATTTTATAGTCCAAAAATTTAGCGGCAACGAAATTCTTTAACCCGGCATCTTCTGTTTTGTATTTCCTTTCAAGTGCTATCCACAATTGTTTTAACGTCTCCATATTACTATAGACGTTATACAGATTGTCCTCTAGTGCACTAAGAATGTAATTCTTGCATAGAAAATCAGAATGCTTCCACGACTCAGTCACGAGAAAGCGTTCATTTTCTGGAGTTTTGTCGGGCAGAATAGGAACATCTTCCGTAATGAACTTCTGCAGACTTAAAGTCGTCAAGTAGAAGAACATCTTTTGCTGCCAGCACTTGAAGTCAATCCCAAAAAATTTTCCGGGTTTTTCTGCCGGTGCTAGTGCCGGTATTGTTCGGCTTGTCGATGCGTTGGCAGTTACCATAGGAACAGTCTGGTTCCCGTTGTCGTTCGTCATTTCTGTAAAAGAATGACACAAACAAACGTTAAAATCACGTAGATTTTAATCTCCACTGGAGTAGAAAACCACACAGGTTTTAGTCTCCAGAAATAGTGAATATAACACAAATACAGAAAATATTAAATTCCTTAAGCTTGTTGTTTAGCTGTATTTGTAAAATAATTATGGAGAAGATAAAATAACATAAATGTAAATGAAACAGAATTTAATCCGAGCCCACTGAATTCACAGTATTTCCTTAAGGAATTTAATCCCCTCCTAGTACCCAAGGTTGTGGATTATTTTCTCCCAGGATAGAACGAATTACGCATTGGTGTAGCGATACTTCAAACACCAATGTTTCAGCGAACACAAAATCGGTAGCAAATCACACTTACTGATATTTTGTTTGTAGTTAAAACAATGTAGAAGAAAGGAGGAGAAATCAGAAATTCATATGGAAAATCTGAGAGAATGGACTGGTATTTATAGCCAATATTGAGCTCAATCGGAAGAGATGCAACTCTTCAAATCCGAAGAGGTGCCAACTGTTTCTTCAAATCTGAAGAGGTGCAAACTGTTCTTCAACTCTTCAGATTTGAAGAGGTACAAACTGTTCTTCTGAAGAGGTGCAAACTGTTTTGTAAATGTCTTTTACAAAAAGTGAAGGGCATATTTAATAACAATTCTGTTAATATTTACTATTAACAAATAAATTTGGTCCAAAAAATTAATCAATCAATCATTTGACCGAAGCCGAAGCCGAAGCCGAGCCGAGCGAGCGACGACGACGCGAGGCTTGCCTTCTTCTTAACTCTTTAAGAGCTAGAAGAAGTGCAATTGTATATATACCCATCAAAATCTCTTCCTCTTCCAATATGGGACAATATCCCTTTGTCAAGGAGGGAAACTCAAATATTTTCAATTTCCCTCCATTTCCCATTCACCCTCTTTTAAGCTACATTTATGCTTAAAAACCCCAACAATCCCCCACATGAATGGGAAAATAAGACATTTCTCAGATCCTTGATTTTGTGAACACTTTTAACTTTAACTCTATATTTGTACCAGTGATCTCACACCTAAATTGAATCTGCAAAATAAATATTTGAGGTCCTTACAAGATGGCTGATGGGAAGGATATTCGACCACTTGTTATTGACAATGGAAGTAAAATGAGCAAGGTTAGTCAGAAAAAATTGTTTGCAATTTCAGCTCCATGCGTGGTGCTAACTGTTTTGCCTCCTATGGGACCTGCTAATAAATCATAAGTGTGTCATTTGTTTCTTTAGGCCGGGTTTGCTGGGGATGATTCTCCAAAGGCTTTTTTCGAAAGTAAAGTTGGTCGTCCTCGATACACTGGCGTCATGGTTGGGATGGGACAAAAGATGGCTATGTAGGTGATGAGGCTCATTGTAAAAGAGGTATTTTGACTCTGAAATATCCCATTTGAACATGGCATAGTAAGAAAATTGGGATGATATGGAGAAAATCGTGCATCACGCATTATACAATGAGCTCCGTGTTGCACCCGAGGAGCATCCCGTTCTTCTGACTGAGCCACCACTTAACCCCAAGTCAAACAGAGAGAAAATGACTCAAATCATGTTTGAGACATTCAATGCTCCAGCCATCTATGTTGCAGTCAAGGCTGTTCTTTCTCTCTTTGCTATTGGTCGTACAACCGGTAGACCTTTCCTTTGTGATATGTTGCTTTATGATATTAAGGATTTTTCCAATCATTAGAGTGGTGTCTTCCGTAAGATTGAAAACCAGCATTTGCTGGTTCTCTACTGATTTTTTATCAGTCACTAATTGTATGTTGTTTTGCAATAAGGTATTGTGCTTGATTCTGGTACTAGTGTGAGCCACAGTGTCCCAATCTATGAGGGACATGCACTTCCCCATGCTATATCGCAGTTATGTCTTGGTGGTCATGATCTTACTGATTATCTCGAGGATATTGTCATGAATCTCACGGAGGGTCGTTATTTATCATGCATTGCCGCTGCATCGCTAATTATTTGTCATATGAAGGAGACGATTGCTTATGTTGCACTGGATTTTGAACAAGAGATTGAGAAGGCAAAAAAGCTCTCAAAATCGGTAGAGAAAGGCTATGAGCTTCCTGATGGAAATTAAAATCATAACTCTTGGTGCGGGGAGGTTCCGCTGCCCTGAAGTCCTATTCCAGCCATCATCGGTTGGACAGGAAACGACAGGAATTCATGAGAAAGTATACAACTCAATCATGAGATGCCATATTGATATTAGGAAAGATTTATTTTCAAACATTGTGCTTAGTGGTGGCTCAACTATGTTTCCAGGCATAACAGAACGTATGAGCAAGGAAATCACTGCTCTTGCTCCAAGCAGCACAAAGATCAAGGTGATCGCACCACCTGAGAGGAAATTTAGCACTTGGATAGGAGGATCAATTTTAGCTTCCCTCAGTACTTTCAAAAAAGTTAGTTTTTTTTTTTGCTTTATCTCACTGATCAATCAATCAATGCCTTGTTAACTCTTTAAAGCTCAAGTGATTCAGCACTAATATCTATGTCCGATGCAGATGTGTATAACAAAGGGCGAGTATGATGAAATTGGTCCCTCTATTGTCCACAGGAAGTGTTTCTAAGCTTGGTGAGAACTTAAAATCCTCTTTGGTTAAAAATTCCTTCAAATGAATGCTTCATTTTAGGTCACAATGACCTGTTTTTCAGTTAAGTGATACCAATCCTATGAGCAGTCTGTTTCAATGTGCTATTCTTCCTTGGCTTGGCTATATTGGTGTCTTTGTAAGTTAGCTAGTATGCAGGAAGCTGGTGGATCGTCCATTACGAGAAGTTGGTTATATTTTTATCATATAAGTAGACCTTTTCAGATGTGTCGAATTTGGATTAGCTTTCCTTTATTCAACAATATTTACCAGAAAATATATCGATAAGAGGTTGTGTAATTGCAGAAAAGTAGATCTATATGTTTTATGCTTTGTAAGTTAGCTTTGGCGATGTTATGCTTGTTTTTGTGTTACCAGTTTCCAAGCAGAGATTTTTGTTCATACCTTTCTATTGTTGTAGATGATATGAATGAATGCGTACTCCAACTTCCAGATATTCTGTTTGTAGTACTATGCATAAGGTTGTTCAATCTATTGACCTCTTTATTAGATGAGAAAGAAAAGTACGAAGAGAAAAAAAAATGAAAGTTGATTTTCTACATTCCATTTGTGGAATAAAAAATGGAATCAAAGTGAAACAGACGGTGGTTACTTCTAACTTTTTGATTGAGATTAAATAGTCAAATGACATAGAATATCAACAGATAAACCGATAAGCAAAGCTATAAATTGGAAAACACTAAAATATATAGATACGTGTAATTAACAACAATGGGAGTCGGAAGTGAAGGGACATTAAATTTTCCAGCAACTTGGAACTACAATGACAAAGATGGCAAACTTTGCTGGCCAGCACCCAACAGTGTAAATGCTATGCACCTTTCGTTTAAAATCTATATTTCTTTTCCTTTGAAAGAAAATATGGGCAACTTGTTCGATGTATCATGTATTTACACAGTCAGTACACAATTTAGAATGTCAAAAATACCTCAAGAAAGCCAAATTTTAAGGTAAAATAGAAGGTGCATTTCCGATTAAGTTATCCCTCTTTGACAATTTAGGGTCATTTTGATTGCACACATTTTCTTCAAAGAGGAAATAATTCGACATGACCTTAATAATTTGAATGGAAGAAAATGACTCAAGAAACATCTCTTTTATTTTATTTTCTTGAAAACTTTAATTTAAAAAGCCAGCTATCCAAGAAAATAGTCCACAAATTTATATATTATACTATATAATTAGTGTACAATATATGTATATTAGATACAGAAAGTAAATAATTTTAGCTGAGCGACTAGATGGATTAACATCCCTTTTTTCCTTGACATACAATTAACAAAGTTTGTAACATGCCATAAAATCAATTGTCCCCAAGAAAAAAAAATTACACGACGTGTTCTCCAACGGGGCAAGTCTGTTTTTATTGGTATTAGCGAAATATCTCCGTTTTTTAATTGAACCCCATAGTTTTTCAATATTTAAAGCCTGGAATTCTTGTTTGGTGGTGGAACATTGAAGGTTAATGATCCATTATTCTTAAAATCGTTTGAATATTGATAATTTGTGCTTAACGTTTTAGTTCAAATACCGATTTACTGATTTACGGTAAAAAGCTCAAAATTTAATTGTTGGATCTTAGAAAGTGTTGAAGAACATAAAATGAGTCTTTTTTATTTGGTTTGATTTGGTATTGTATGACTAAAATATATAGGTTGAATGAATATAGCATAAATTCTACCAATCCAGTAGAGAAATCCGTGAAGAGCAAAACCATGCCAGCTTGGTGGACTCTAATGAACAACTTAATAGATAGGTAAAGTAAATATAATACAAACTATGTCAATCTGGTAGAGAAACATTGAAGAGCAATAATTGTGTTCAGATTCGAAAGCTATATTTTAAATACATCCAATTTTGGGGGTATTTGGCTAAGACCGGTACCTTACGGGACTATTCTAATCAATAACCCAAAAAAGAAAGATTCTAATCAATAACCCAAAAAAGAAAGAGGGATTTTAAGAAATTATTATTGTTTAATGGCTATTAATTTCCTATAGCTACCATATATATAATTACTTCCTATAGCTACTATTCAGTTGTTACGGTAGTGTATTCGTTGTATTCGCGCTACTGTATTCATGAATACACTAGCAGGAGTCGACTAAAAAATAGGGGGTTACAGCTGTACGCGACTGTATTCACATGTATTCGCGCCATATATTCGTGAATACAGTAACGACAATCACCTTAAAAATAGGTTTGTCCAGCTGTTTAATAACGGAAATATGATCAATTAGCATGATACACTCCTAATATAACTCAACAAAAATAATTCTAACACGCCTCATTATCAACCCAATTAATAGCAAAACAGTATTTTACGTGAAAAACTTTTAGCTCATGGAATTAAAAATCACGACCTACACTCGTAGGATTTCAAAATCACTAACCGAGCAACTTTAGATTACAACCTTTTGTAACCTCGGAATTAAACTCTTAATCCCTCACCTACTTGCAATAACTCTATTACAAGCCTCTTTATAATAACTCTGTTACAAAACTCACCACTTTGACTAACTCTAGTCAAACACAAACACAAGGTTTATGGTTTACAAAGATATCCTATGAGATGCTTCTAACTAAGCTGAGTAGGAATTACAAGTGAATAACAATAACAAAGATACAACAATACTAAGGACACACGATAAACTCAGTGTTGGGATCTGGTCCTTTGTTCTGTCGTTGCTTTGTTCTTCAAACCTTGGAGTAAATGAAGACGAATGCACACTTGAGAGAGAATTAATGTTTTATGGTTTTTAAGTGTGTAAAATCCCTTGTCTCATGTTGGTAATATATAAGTGAAGTCACTAGGATGATGTAAGCAAGTATCTAGTACACACCATGCTTCAAAATTGACTGCCGCACTGTTGCGTGTGTAGTACAGCAGCTTTAATAGCTGTAAAGAGTTAACTTGTATTGTGACCGGATAAATTGATAGTCATTTGTTCCCTCTGTTGTTCCCTTGACTGATATCATTGGAACTTGTGCCAGACATATGACTTGTTGTTCCGAGCACTTTGAGGCTTTGTATCATGTTCTCTATTTGGTTCTCATATGAAGTTTGTTAAATCATCAAAACACAAATGCACATGACTTATCAGTAATGAACCACACCAATTGACCACAAGAAAGGAAATATTATTTCCTAATTGTTTATGACGAAACGTTGAGGCATAGCTTTGATTATCAAATGTATGCTTTTATAAATGTTAAATTATTTGATCAATTTGAAGTACTAGTAACATGTATGTACAGAAACTAAAATTTAATTATTTGTACGAGGGGCGAACATTGATATTGATTATTAAATTGATTTAATTGTTATAATAATCAGTTAATTTAATTAGAACCAACACAGGGTTAAGTCTAATATACTAGCACAAAAAGTATTATACTAGAAATGTTTGAATATTTCTTCTTTACTAGGGCACAACGAAAATTTTATTGGGTTGTTAAATGACTATCCCTATAATTAGCACAATGATTTCATTCAAAATTTCAATTTTAATTGCATTTATCGTTATTTTAGTCTAAACAATAGGATGTAGGAGTTTGGGATTTCCACTTCTCTCTTCTAATTATTCTTTCTCATTCAGCTTTTATACCCAAACATATAAATTTATCTGTCTGTACTACCGAAAATATAGATCCTCCAGAGGCGGATACATTAAATTAAATACAACCTTAAATCCTAAATCCATCCCTTGGTTAATTTTTCTCCTCGTTTTCTAGCTCTTTTTGTTTACCAGATAAAGTCTCTGTTTCTCTCACATTCTCAAAACTGAATTAGCAATAAGTTGGGCGCGATTTCATAAAGGTAAGCTTCAATTCTGTTTGATGATCGATCGCTTTCAGTGTAGTTGATCTCTGTTTCACTTGCATTTATTATTAATTGGTTGCTAAATGATTTTTTTTTAGCCGAGGGTCTTTCGGAAACAGCATTTCTACCTCTTCGAAATAGGGATAAGGTCTGCGTACACACTACCCTCCCCATACCCCATTAATGAGATTTTACTTGTTGTTGGTTGCTAAATGATTTGTTCGTCTAACTGGTTAACTACAATTTTTAGGTTAAATATGGCATTAGGTAGGATGATTTCATGTGGTTATCTGATCCAAATGTTGTTGAACATGTTCTGGTCGGAAGAAATTATGTATACCATTTTGATCATCAAAGTGGTTAAAAAAAAAAAGAACCAAATGAAGGAAGACGAGACCATTCCGATAATATGATACTAATTTGTTCAGATTAGATGTGTAAGTGTCTTCACTAAGCACACATTAAATTTTGGATTAATTGCACTAAGCATCTCTTGTAAGTATTTTAAGATCAAACACTTACAACCCCTATAGTGTAAAATCAGTTTCTTTAATTTTGGTGTAAATTTGTTGCCTCCTCCAACCTAGGTGGGGCGAATTCGCATGTAATGGGAACGGAACCACCCTTTGCCCGCCAACCGTGACACCAAAATTGGGAAATAAAGATATATAATTTTCTTTAAGCGGAGCTTTGCTCGTGTAAATTAAGTGATCAACGGATTTACATATGTGATATATTTGCACAAAGTGACTTTTTGTGTTAATTGTTTTAGTTCTTGATTCAGCATGTAAAAGTGGGCAACATGAACACAAGTTGAATAAAAGAAATGCGAGAGTTTGTCAATCAAAAGAAGAGTAAATTTCACTCTACCCGTTAACCTCTTAGGGTAGGGAAACGATACCCCTCACCTTTTGAATGGGAACAGTAACCCCTTAGGATTGGGAAACAATATCCTCTCGCCTTTTGAGAGGGAAATGAACCACCTTTGACCCAAAAATCAACAAAAAATGAAATAAAAAACTCTTGCCCGAATTTACAAATGTCATTATTATCCCTTGACTAACAGAAACTTTAAATATTACAAAATTTTGATTAATTTCTTGCTTCAAAGAGGAGCATCTCCAAAAAAATTCTCATTTTACACTAATAATATAAACTTGGAATACACTAATAATTAATACAAATAATTATTTTTTTCATCCAAACAGTAATATCTTTAAAAATATGAATTAGTACACTAATAACTGTTACATATTGTCAAGGCTAAACTTTCTTTAAAATCTAGTATTCATTCAAGAAGGTTTTCCTATGGCTCTTGCTCCCTGAAGGTAAACAAATCTATTTTTGCTCTTTATGAATATATTCATACTTTCATATGGATGTTATTTGGTTTTATGGTGTTTTGTTAGGATAGGAGAAGAAGTGGTAATGGTGGCCGAATGTACAAGAGGGGGTGAATTGTGGTCGATTAAAACTTAATTGACTAAATATGAGTTTAGTCGACTAGATTCTGCACAGTGAACAGTTAAAGAGAAATAAACCAAGCAAACTTAAAGATAACAGGACACAACAATTTTTATACTGGTGAGGTACTTACATCCAATTTCCCTTGGGTCACAAGGATTTTCTTAGATCTTTGATAATAGGTTACAATGGTGATGGTTTTGGTTCGCTCACCATCAACGATATTCAGCGAAAATAGCTTTTGTAATGTTGACACAACTCTCTTTTTGTGTTCAATCTCTTCCTATCTTTTATGACACATGTAGACTCAAGAATACAGTGTTTGTACTAAGAACTAGAAAGGTTTAGAACCAGTTTGTGTAGTTGCGTGTTTAATCCTTAAGTTTGCCAGTCTTCTTATAAGAGAGATTTGAGAGTTGTTGTAGATTTGTCTTTGATAGATGCACACAATATTTTACTGATATTTGATTCAAGAAAGGTGCCTCTAATTCCTTCATGAGAGATGGGCTGGATTTAATAAATCCAGGGAGTGATTCCATGCTCCATGCTTTGTTAAAGAAAGGAGCAGCACTTCAAATTGTCTCCATTTGATGGGCTGGATTAATTTATCGAGGGAGTGCTTCCATGCTCCATGCTTTATTGGGGAAAGGAGCAGCACTTCAAATTGTCTCCCATTATGTTGTGTTTCCCTTTCACTTTGAATCTCCTGTATTACAGAATCTGCATACACTTATTTCTAGATTTGCAGGTGAGTTACATGTGAGGCAATAGTTCAAGATACATAGCCATTGAGTGGATCTTCATTCCTTTTAGCAATGTTGTTGCTCACCAGAATCTGCATACACTAATATAACATTAGTCAAGACTTCTTTATGGATATTGATCATTATTAAAATTTTAAACTTAACAATCTCCATCTTTTTGATGATGACAATAAGCTAAAAAAAGTTTGACTAATTTATGGATACTTCCCTTTTCTTTTCAAGTGTGCTCCCCCTGTCTTTAAGCTGGTTGTTGATTTGAATAAGCACTTTTGAATCTGTAGCTCACCTGTAACTTACATGTAACACACCTGCAACTCTTTTTCTTTTCTTCTCCCCCTTTGACATCAATAAAAAAAAAGTAAGAGAAACTACTTGCAGTAATAGTACTAACTAAGAAGGCATAAAATTTGTACAACTAAGCAGTTATAGTGAGCATAGTCGACTAATGCTCACCCCAAACACAACCAAAAAAGATAGTCTTAAACTATCAAACAAGGCAAAAAGGATTGTCTTAAGCCTCCTAAACATTCAATGCCTTCCAAGGAAATATTTCTGGGTGTTAATCACTTTAGTGCAGAAGCTTTCATAAGAGGCACCAATGTCCTTGGTGACTTTGGTTAGCTTCTCAGAGACATCCTGCATGGCCCTGATTCCTTGCCTCCTTGTGGCTTGAAGAGTGATCCTAAGCTTGGCCACACCTGCCCCAGTTTCCTTGGTTACTTATCTAATCTTGTCTACCTGCTCCTGCATAGAGGTTAGTAAATCCTTGATACCTGTAATGTTGTGTTGTATCAGCATCAGCTGGTCTGAAGAAGAGGATTTGTTGGCTTCAGATTTTAGTCCCCCACTGCTCTGAGTAGGGATGACTTCTGATGCTTTGTCCCTTTTAAGACAAGTTCCCTCAATTAAGGTATACCTCATCATGGCAAAGGCAGTCTTGTCATAGGTGCTGGAGATAATCTTTGGAACATAGAGAGATAGGTCCACTTTCATGACTTTCAGGATGTGAGAAATTAGTAAACCATAAGGCAGGTTGCTCGCAGAAGAGGAAACGTCCCTGATACTTTCAAGCATGTATTGACGTACCCAGAAAAACCAGTTTATAGCTTTACCATTTACCAAACAATACAGAACAAATACATCTCTAAGAGACAAAGTACTCAGAGAACCAGTACGGGATAGCAAAGTGGTTGTAATAATATGGGCTAGAACACGATGTTCAAACTTCAAGTTCTTAGGACCTATATCAGGGGGGAGGGGGGGGGGTTTCAGAAAGAACACTTTTGGTCTCATCAAAAGATACTTCAAAATTATCTGGCTAGGAATGTTGCACAAAGAAATTATATCCAACAAACTTTATAGCAAAGATTTTTTCAAACTGATAAGAATCAAGAATGATGCGAGTTCCAAAGACCATGGTTTCTAGATCGTATTTATCATTCATAAAAAGGTTTGCATAAAACATGCACACGGGATCTTCATAGACAGTATCACCAACAGTAGCAAATAGTGAGACAAGTTTCTGAGTTTCAAAAATAAACAGAACATCACAGTGAGAGTTTTGCATAGACTTTAAGCTTACAGTGTGACCAAATGCAATTAACTTTCCTTTGAAGGCGACAAATCTAACCTCTCTTCAGGACCATAGAAAATCATCTTGTCTTCAGGACCAAACTCTATACTTTCTGTTTTTCCCATTTTCTGAGAGGATTGTTTGGGGATGGACTCCATTGGTCTTTTTCCTGCCCTCTTTTGAGATATGAGGATTTCTTCTTGAGAGCCACTTGATTCTTCTTTAGTGAGTAAGTGATCTGTTCTTTCGGAGGATTCGATATCAATAGGGTCATCTTTGGTTTTCTTGAATCGGTGGCTTCTTCTGGGTATGGAAGAGGAGGGAGAGGGTTTTGCTTTATCCAAGAGTGGAAGAAAACAGAGAGAGAGAGAGAGAGAGAGAGAGAGAGAGAGAGATTTGGTTCCTTTGAGAAAATAGGAGATACACTCGAGAGAGAAGGAGTTAAAAAGCACTAGAAAGGATTTCTCGATTTCTCGAGACGTATGAAAGGCAACTGAAAAGTTTCCTTCTGCAAAACTACACCGTCAGTTTACCATAAATAAGTGTGAAGACTAGTCAAGTACTAAGAGATTTTTTTCTTTTGGCAAAACTACCAACATACATTTAAATAAATAAAAGTAATCATGGGACACATTAACCATGGTTATAAGGGAATTGTACAAATGCCAACTTTGTTCAGAAGAAAAAAAATCTTTCTTCAAGCAAAGGTTTTGTAAAAATATCCGCTAACTGATTTTCAGTATTAATAAATTCTAACACAATATCTCCTTTAGCAACATGATCACGTATACAATGATGCTTGATCTCAATATGTTTAATCCTAGAATGATGCACAAAGTTTTTTGATAAACAAATTGCACTAGTATTGTCACACATAATCGAAATAGAATTAAGACATAAATCATAATCTAACAGTTGATGCATGATTCGTATTACTTGTGTGCAGCAGTTGCCTACTGCCAAATATTCAGCCTCTATGGTGGATAAGGCCACTGAGCTTTTTTTCTTACTGTGCCAGGATATAAGGGATTTTCCAAGTAATTGGCACGTTCCACTTGTGCTTTTTTTATCAAGTTAAAATCTGCATCTGAAAAACCTTTGAAATTGAAATTTTCCAAACTTTTATACCATAAGCCATAGTCGACTATCCCTATCAAATATTTGATAATACGTTTAACAACAGTCAAATGAGACTCTTTAGGAGCTGACTGATATCTAGCACATTTGCAAACACTAAACATAATATCTGATCGACTAGTAGTAAGATAGAGTAATGAGCCAATCATACCTCGATACATTATTTCATCAACACTCTTACCGTTTTTGTCTACATCCAAAGTAGTTGATGGACTCATAAGTGTTCCTATGGCCTTTGCATTAGACATACCAAACTTTTTGATGAGTTCTTTCGTGTACTTTGTTTGACTAGTGAAGATTCTTATCTGTACTTGCTTGATTTGAAGTCCAAAGAAGAAAGTTAATTCTTCCATCATACTCATTTCAAATTCTCCTTTCATGATGTTTGAGAAATCCTTGCACAAAATAGTGTTAGTACTTCCAAAACTAATATCATCTACATATATTTGTATAATTAAGTTACCTAGAGATGATCGTTTGATGAAAAGAGTAGTATCAATATTACCTTTGTCGAATTAATGTTCAACTAAAAATGAACTTAGCCTTTCATACCAGGCTCTAGGAGCTTTCTTTAGGCCATACAAAGAGTTTGGATAATTTGTAGATATGATTAGGAAAGGATTCATTTACAAATGCTGGAGGTTGCTTAACAAAACTTCCTCAGAAATAAATCCATTCAAGAAGGCATTTTTCACATCCATCTGAAATAGTCTGAAACACTTATGAGCAGCATAAGCTAAGAATGAGAATGGATTCTAACTTGACAACAGGGGCGAAAGTCTCCTCATAATCAATCCCTTCTTGTTGTGAATAACCTTGAACAACTAGTCTGCTTTATTTCGCACGACTTGTCCAGATTCATTCAACTTGTTTCTGAATTCCTATTTTGTTCTAACAATGGATGCATTTGGTGGCTTAGGAATGAGTTCTCATACTTTATTTTTCTCAAATTGATTAAGCTCTTCCTTCATTAAAGTTATCCAGCTTTTGTCACCAAGTGCTTCGTCTACCTTTTTTGGTTCAAGTTGGGATATGAGAGCAATATTTGATGTATGCTTTAGAGATATTCTAGTTTTCATCCCTTCCTGAGGGTCTCCAATGATATGCTTATGAGGATATCCAGGTTCACTTTTTCATTCATTTGGGATGACTAATTTTGACTCTTTTTCAGCAAAATTGGTTGGATCGATCAAAGTGGACTCCTGATTTTCTGTAAGATGCACAGTCGACTGATCTTGCTGATCAACCATTTCTTCAGAGGCAATTTCACTTGTATCGATAGACTTTGGCACTATGAAAATTTCTCCATCTTCAGGAAGATGACCATTCTTCAAATGAGGGATAGTATCCACAAAAATAACACATATAGATTCTTCAATGGATAAGGTACGCTTATTAAAAGCTCTATATGCTCTTCTGGAGGGAGAGTATCCAAGAAAAATACCTTCATCGCTTTTGGGATCAAACTTACCAAGATTATCTTTTTCATTGTTGTGAATAAAACACTTACAACCGAAAGGGTGAAAATAACTGATGTTGGATATTTTTCCTCTCCATAGTTCATATGGAGTCTTCTTGAGTATTGGTCGAATAAGGCATCTGTTGATGATATGACATGTTGTATTTACGGCTTCTGCCCAGAAGTTGTGTGGGAGAGAATTTTCCACAATCATGGTTCTTGTCATGTCTTGTAGAGTTCTGTTTTTACGTTTTACTACTCCATTTTGTTGTGGAGATCTTGGGGAAGAGAAATGTGAGAGATCCCTTGATCATTGCAGAAGTTCTCAAAAGATTTGCTTTCAAATTCTTCTCCATGATCACTTCTTCTGGAGGAAATGTAGTAACCTTTTTCACGCTGCACTTTCTTGCAAAAGACTTTAAAGTTTCTTAAAGCTTCATCCTTGTGACTTAGAAAAAAACCCAGGTGAATCTAGAAAAATCATCTACTATAACAAAAGCATACTTTCTACCACCTATACTAGCAGTTCTAGTAGGTCTAAAAAGATCCATATGCAGTAGTTGAAGAGGTTTTGTAGTGGAAACAATGTTTTTGACTTTAAAAGAGGATCTGGTTTATTTTCCTAGTTGACATGCATCACAAATTTGACCTGTTGAAAAGTCTAGTTTTAGAAGACCAATGACAAGATCATTTTCAGAAAGTTTATGAATAGTATGCATGCTAGAATGACCAAGTTTTCTATGTCATACGCAAGGGTCATCAAGAATGGAAGCTAGACAAATTTAATTACCAACACTATCTAAGTTACTGATAGTATAAACATTTTTGTCCCTATTTCCAGAGATAATAACTTTACCTGATTCATCTTCAATAAACCAACCATGTTTTTTGAAACGAACCTCGTAGTCATTGTCACATAGTTGACTAATGCTGAGAAGATTGTAACCAAGTTCATCAACCAGATATACTTCATCTACATCACATGTTGAGCTGAGATGTACTTTTCCAACTCCAATTATATTTCCTTTTGATTTATCTCCAAATGTAACTGTTCCTCCATCTAGTTTGGTGATAGTTTTGAATAATTGTTTGTCACCGATCATGTCTGGAACACGCGCTGTTAAGAAACCATTTTTCTTTTCGATTCTTCTTGTGGTACTCCTACAAAATAAAATTACTTATTTTTAGGTACCTAAGCCTACATGGGTCCTGAATGGTTAGATTTATGAGTGTTAGCTTGACTAGAGGATTTAGGTAGCCAGACCGATCTCCTATTGTCCTTGATCCTGCAATGGTAAAAAGTATGATTAGGTTTTCCACAATAAAAACACGACGGATTTTTTGGATTTTTAGAATCCCTTTCTACTATGATTCTGTTCCTGCACTGGTTAGTGTTGTGATCATTTTTACCACAATAAAAGCATCCCTGAGAGTTTCTAGTTCTAATCAAAGATGTATTAGGAACAATCTGATTTGATTTGACATAACTATGACTTGTGGATTTTCATAATCCATTCAGTAAAAGTTGAAGTTCATTAACTTCATCTTGAAGCATGTCACGCTCAATTTCACAAACTTCCAGCTTCAAGGCCCAGTCTTTCTTTTCTCTTTGGATTTTTCTGAGTTCATTTAGAACTCTTTCAATATCTGCAAGGGCAATATCAATAAACTCTTGGAGTTCATAACAGTTGGGACATGTAGGAAGACGTACCTTACTGGTTCCCTCGTCTGCCATAACACAAAGTTCACCTAAGTCTTCTTCCTCGTTTGCCCCTTTGTCTTCCATGAGCCCAAGCTCACCCGAGTCCTTATTGCTATCTTCTTTTATGACCATGAAACACATATTTGCAATTTCTTCATGGTCAGATTCTTCTTCATCACTCTAGGCTCCAAAAGACTTCTTCTTTTGAAAGTTCCTGCTGAGCTTTTTCTTCAGTTTGGGACAATCAGTTTGAATGTGTCCATATTTTCCACATTCGTAGCATATTCCATCATTTTTATCGTTTTCATTATTCGTCCTTCCTTTTCTGAAGTTTGATCTACCTCTTCTGCTATTTCTGTTTTTCCTCATCATGCTTGTTACAACTTGGGAGAGCATGGCTATGTTTTCATCATGTTCTCCTCCTTCCTCTTCTTCTTCATTTTCTTGTTCAGCCACAGTTGCTTTAAAAGCAACCATTTTCTTCTTTTCTTGTTGAATTTGCCTGTCTAAGTGAGTTTTTTTAAAGGCAATTAGATCACCTCAAAGTTTATCATAGGACATTTTGTCAAGGTCCTAACATTCTAGAGCAATAACCTTGGGCTGCCAAATTGTTGGTAAACTTCTAAGAATTTTTCTAACCTGTTCTCCGCTTTTGATTGGTCTACCAAGAGATTTTAGATCTCCAAGGATTTTGTTAAACCTGGAGAATATTTCCTCCACTGATTCTTTATCTTTCATTTGAAATAGTTCATAGTCACGAACTAGAAGATTGATCCTTGTTTCTTTCACCTTATTGGTTCCTTCATATGTGACCTTCAATTTATCCCACATTTCCTTAGCAGTTTCATAACTTGAAATCTTTTCATACTCTTCTCCATTGATAGCATTATACATAAGATTTTTTGCTTTGGCATTCACAGTTATGACAATAGCTTGTTCATCAGTGTAATCATCTAAGTCAAGTGGATAAAATTGATACTATGACTTGACCATTCTCATCTTCCTTTGGCGGAATTGGAAGATTTCCCTTTTTGATCACACGCCAAACTTTGATGTCATATGATATAGTGTATGTTTCCATCCAAACTTTTCAGTCAGAAAAGTGTTGTCCGTTGAAATATGGAGGTCGTACCTTAGAGGTTTCTTCTTGAAATAATGCACCGACGACTGTGTTTGATCCCATGATCTTTTTCTCACTAGCTATTAAGCAAAGTTTGTGAGTCTTGCTCTGATACCAATTGAAAGTACACGGGGGGGAAGGGGTGAATTGTGGTCGATTAAAACTTAGTTGACTAAATATGAGTTTAGTCGACTAGATTCTGCACAGTGAATAGTTAAAGAGAAATAAACCAAGCAAACTGAAAGATAACAGGACACAATAATTTTTATACTGGTTCCGTACCGGTGAGGTACTTACATCCAGTTTCCCTTGGGTCACAAGGATTTTCTTATATCTTTGATAATAGGTTGTAATGGTGATGGTTTTGGTTCGCTCACCATCAATGATATTCAACGATAATTGCTTTTGTAATGTTGTCACAACTCTCTTTTTGTGTTCTATCTCTTCCTATCTTTTATGACACATGTAGACTCAAGAATATAGTGTTTGCACTAAGAACTAGAAAGGTTTAGAACCAGTTTGTGTAGTTGCGTGTTTAATCCTTGAGTTTGCCAGTCTTCTTATAGGCGAGATTTGAGAGCTGTTGTAGATTTGTCTTTGATAGATGCACACAATATTTTACTGATATTTGATTCAAGAAAGGTGCCTCTAATTCTTTCATGAGAGATGGGCTGGATTTAATAAATTCAGGGAGTGCTCCATGCCGAGATCCAGGGAGTACTTTCATGCTCCATGCTTTGTCGAAGAAAGGAGCAACACCTCAAATTGTCTCCATTTGATGGGCTGGATTAACTTATCGAGGGAGTGCTTCCATGCTCCATGCTTTATTGGGGAAAGGGACAGCACTTCAAATTGTCTCCCATTACGTTGTGATTCTCACTCAAATTATCTCCTATTATGTTGTATTTCCCTTCCACTTAGAATCTCCCGTTTTACAGAATCTGCATACACTTCTTTCTGGATTTGCAGGTGAGTTACATGTAAGGTAATGGTTCAAGATACATAGCCATTGAGTGGATCTTCATTCCTTTTAGCAATGATGTTGCTCACCAGAATCTGCATACACTAATATAACATTAGTCAAGACTTCTTTACGGATATTGATCATTATTAAAATTCTAAACTTAACCGTGGCAACGAGTTATACAATGGCCACAAATCGTACATGTAGGGGAAGATGAATAGGAAAAGAAATACTTAATCTAGGCAATTGATAGCATGATTGTGTTGCAAATGATAGAGGAAAGCAGAGCGACTTCTGTGACTAATACTAATCATATACAGTTATTGATACTATATAGGATAACAATTTGTACTTTTTAAACAAATATTTGGAGGAAAAAATTAGTTGTACTGTTTTAATCCTTAAAGTTTCCTCCAAACAATGGATTAAAATGACATTTTTAAAATTCCGGCAAGGTCCTTTTTTATTTTTATTGTTTGTTTTTGGATTAAGAGGGTTCGCTTTCCATTTTAAAAGGTGAGGAGTATCGTTTCCTCACCCTAAAAGGTTAAGGAGTAAAGTGAAATTTACTCTAACATTTGTGTACTGAAACTATAATTGTACGATGACCGAATATTAATATGATTATTGAATTGGTGTAATTATTATAATAATCAGTTAATGTAATCCGGGACGGAGCTAGCCCTTCAGATATGAATTGGGCTGAATTCAGTAATTTTTGTCCAAACTATGTATTTGTCTTAAAAAATTATTGAATTATGCACAAACTATTAATATAAAACCGAGTAACTTAAAAGAATTAGAATACTAAACTCATAAGTTTCAAATCCGCCTATGCATGTAATTCAAACCAAACAGACTAATAGCTTGTTTGGCCAAGCTTATTCAAATTCAAAATCACTTTTTTTTTCAATTTTTTTTTCCTCAAAGTTGTAGTGTTTGGACAAGCTTTTAAAATAAAAAAAAAATACTTTTGAGTACAAGCAGAAGCAGTTTTGGAGAAATAGAAAAAAATAACTTCTCTCTAATAACACTTTTTTTTAAAAAATACTTTTGAAAAAAAATATACTTAGAAGCAATTTTTAAAAGTTTGGCCAAAAAGTAATATTAGAATACTTCTACTTTAACGTGTCATTAAATGCATTTTTACTCCTTAAGTTTGCTAAAGGTTAAATGAAAAAATTCATAAGTACCCCTTGAACTATAATCATATTTTCAACTACACACTTTTATTTTAGGGAGTGTCCTCTTATCCCATAAAATATTTTAGAGTAGAATTATTTTCACCCTAAAGGCTTATGTCGACACAGGTTCATTTTTACTTTGGGGGGGGGGGGGAGGGGGATGGTCCTATTATCCCCCTAAACTATTTTAGAATAGAATTATTTCCACCCTAAAGGCTTATGTGTCAATGTGTGTGTATTCCACTCTCTCAAAGAGAATGAGGAGTCAATTTTTTTAATTAAAAATATATTTTCTTACCTTTCCTTTTATTTTTCTTTGCCTTTTTCTATAATATTCTTTTCTTCTCTTCTTTACATGAGGTTCATTCGAACACAACATACACCGACAACGTCTGGACAAAAGATTCTGTCATCGGAAAGAAAATTCGCGCCGAAAAAATGGAGTCCTTGAAATTCTGACGATCACCTATATTCTTTCTTTCTTTCTTTTTCTCTTCCTCCAACACACTTTCAAGAAAAAAATATACATATATAAAGCAAAAAATCATCAGATTTGGACAATAAAAATCTGCCACCGGAAATTTTTTTCGTGCCGGAAAAAATGGAGTCCTTGAAAATTTCGACGACCACCATTTTTCAGCTTATATTCTTTCTTTCTTTCTTTCTTTCTTTTTATCTTCCTCCCACACATAAATCACACTTTCAAGAAAAAATTATACATATATAAAGCAAACGCACTCAGATCTGAACAAAAAAATTAGTCACCGGAAAGTTTTTTCGTGCCGAAAAAAATAGAAAAATGGAGTCCTTAAAATTCTGGTGACCACCATTTTTACGCCGCCCATAATCACTAGTGATATTCACCATCTAAAAGTCTTCCACCACAATAGTCATTTAAAGGCCTCAAACCAAGAATAACAACAAATTAGACTTTTAACAAGTTAAAACTTTAAGGAATTATTTCATATATACAAATCGTTTCATCCATGAAAGAAGAAAGAAGACTATATTAATTATATATGAATCAATTTATCTAAGAGAAAAGGAGAAAGGATGAAAGAAGACTATATTAATTATATATGAATCAATTTATCTAAGAGAAAAGGAGAAAGGAAAAGAAAAAAAAGAAAAAAAATTAATTTTAATGAAATATACATGTGTCAAGCGAGTGTTGTTAACAGTCCAACAATAGTTTGTGTAGTTAAAAATATGGTCATAGTCGAGGGTTAGTTATGTATTTTCCCAAGGTTAAATACTAAAGGTGACTGTTAAAAAATTAACAAAATGCAGCAGTAAAAAGCGAAACCCACGAGTTCCCCCAATTCATGAACCCTAACTCTCTCAACAAAAGATGTGAGAAGAAAACTCAACTGAAAACTCAACAAAAGATGTTAGTATATAGTGATGAGATCTAACTATCGGTAAGTTTGCTCTGTGTTTCTTGCAAGTTGCTTTCCTATTTTTCATTTTTTTTTCCAATAGAGTTAAGAAGTTTTTACCATAGTTATTGGAACATAGGAAGAGAGATCTTGAAATGTTTATTACCAAGCCCCTATCATGTCATCGTTATAAAGTCCTAGTTTACTGCTTGACCATCTATTGCTTATGGTTTCCACTTTACTCTTTCGTCTCAGGTTCAACGCTAATAGACTTTAGTTACTGGCTAGAATCACTGAACTTCAAGAGAAATCGAAAGTCTATGATGCTGCCGACAGTGAATGTACCGAGCCTGAGATTGAAAGTTGTCATACATGAAGACTGAATTAATGGAGATTGAGGAATTGGGGGAAAAATTGACCTACTCCAATAGATAATTTTGGCTAAAAAGATTTGGTTTGGTATTCAAAAGGTAGAGCCAAAATGAATAGCGTTGTAGTGTTGGACAATGGCGCGGGCCTAATCAAGGCTGGAATAGGTGGCGAAAGAGACCCAACAGCTATTGTCCCAAACAGCACTGGGCGTCCACTCTCTTCCAAGAAATGGCTTATGGCGGATCAGCTCCTTTCCTCTGACGTGGACCTTACTTCCGCCACTGTCCGCCGCCCTTTCGACCGCGGTTACCTTATCAACCCGGACCTCCAGTCCTCCCTTTGGTCCCATATCTTCTCCAACCTCCTCAACATCACTCCTTCCCAATCCTCTCTCCTCCTCACTGAACCCCTTTTCAATCTCCCTTCAATACAACGCTCCCTTGATGAAATCGTCTTCGAAGATTTCAATTTTAAGGCTCTCTATGTTTCGGATTCCCCCTCTTTGGTCCATCTCTATGAGGCATCTCGTCGCCCTTATGGGATTGTGTCTAAAGCCCAATGCAGCTTAGTTGTGGACTGTGGATTTTCGTTTACTCATGCCTCACCCGTGTTTCAGAATTTCACATTGAATTATGGAGTCAAAAGGCTTGATCTTGGTGGGAAAGCTTTGAGCAATTTCATGAAGGAGTTAGTGAGTTACAGGAGCGTTAATTTGATGGACGAGAATTTCCTTATGGATGATGTAAAAGAGAAACTCTGCTTTGTGTCTTTGGATGTTGCCAGGGACTTGCAGATTGCTAGGAAACCGGGAAATGACAATTTGTTTAGGTGCACGTATGTGCTTCCTGATGGTATTACACATACTAAGGGTTTTCTAAAAGATCCTGAAGAAGCAAAGAGATACCTGTCTTTGTATAATGATGAAGCAGCTACGAAGCAGCAAGTAACAGCAGGAGAACAAACGGATAAGCTGCGGAGCAACGATGCATCAAGAAGAATTGATTTGACAAAAAATGAATTTGGGTTGACAAATGAGCGGTTCCTCGTCCCAGAGATGATGTTTCGTCCAGCTGACTTGGGACTGAATCAGGCTGGACTTGCAGAGTGCATTGTTAGAGCTATCAGTTCCTGCCATTCTCATCTTCAACCTCTTCTCTATGAGAGCATCATTTTGACGGGAGGCACTACTCTATTCCCTCATTTTGCTCAAAGACTAGATATGGACCTTCGGCCACTTGTCCCAGATAAATACCGTTTAAAGATTACGACTCAAGAAGATCCTATACTAGGCGTTTGGCGTGGAGGATCACTCTTGGCATCAAGTCCTGATTTTGATGCAATGTGCGTCACCAAAGCTGAATATGAGGAGCTGGGATCAGCTAGATGTCGAAAGAGATTCTTCCACTAACTTTTGTTATGTTACTTTTGAAGTTTACAAGTCTATGTTCATCTTTGGTGTTAAATGGAGGGAGAAATTAGGAGGATCGCCGGCCTCTACTGTTGCAATTGAGCTAAATATGGATGTGTTCTGAAATGTTTCTTTTTCTTGTCAGTTTCTTTTATGTATTTCAGGCCAAAATTTGTTGAAGCCTAATCTAACTGAAAGGAAATGTTAATGGCATCTTCAATACCAGAAAAACAAAAAATGGTCCAAGAGCAACAATCATGAGTTCGTCTCTCCCCTTATTATTCAGTTTTTATACCCAACCATATATGCGTTTATCTGTATGCAATACCGAAATATAGACCCGCTATCTATTGGTTAGCCTTTTCTTCTCCCTGTTTTCTGGCACTTTCTGTTTACCAGGAAAAGTCTATGTTTCTCTCAACACTCTCAACACTGAACTAGCAATAAGAAGTGGTTGCGATTTCATAAATGTAAGCTTCAATTTGTCTCTGTTTCACTTGCAGTCTGTTGATCATATTGGTTATGTGCTTGGCTCTTGTTATTGGTTGCTCAACTATTTGTTGTGTAACTGGTTAACTAATCTTTATTCTAGATTCAGTTTGACACTTGGTTTGATGATTTCATGTAGTTCTGATCTAAAATTTTGTTGACCATGAAAACAACAACCCAGTATAATCCCATTAGTGGAATCTGGGGAGGGTAGTGTGTACGCAGAAAGTGGTTTAAAAATAAGAACGTGCATTGGTTGTTTCACGGCACTGTTTAACTGCCTCACAAAGTGAAGGAAGATGAGACCTTTCTGACAACATGGAATGCTTTGCAGTGTACCTGAAATGATAATTGGCCCTGATTATCTGTATAAGTGTCTTCACTAAAAGAACATTAAATATTTGTTTGTGTACTGGCTCACAAGTGATTTTGCAAGGGAAAAGTCAGACTGATGGTTGATCGCTGGGAGAGTTATTCATTAGATTTTAAGGGGAAGTCATCGAGCTAAAAGGATTTATAAGATAAAATCTGTTCTATAAAACTATTTTGTTTGATGTTGGTGTGAACTTCTCCCCGCCACTTACTTCCTACGCCGGACTTCCTGAATCATCATACTGATGGAACCTCCCATACCCCATTGGGTTGGTCTTTTTTTGCCACATTGTATGTTGGGAACAGAACCCCTTTGCCTGCCAACAGTAACCACAAAATTGGGAAAAGATAGCTCAATATCATTTGAGAGGGGCTATGAGCTTCCTGATGGACAAGTCATTAAAATTGGGGCTGGGAGGTTCCGTTAACCCGAGGTCCTCTTCCAGCCATCGTTGGTTGGAATGGAAGCGACAGGAATTCATGAAAAAGCTTACAACTCAATCATGAGATGCGATGTTGGTATTAGGAAAGATTTATTTGCAAGCATTGTTCTTAGTGGTAGATCAACTATGTTTCCAGGCATAATAGATCGTATGAGCAAGGAAATCACTGCTCTTGCTCCAAGCAGCATAAAGATCAATGTGGTTGCACCACCTTAGAGGAAGTACAACGCCTGGATTGGGGGATCAAAGCACTTCCCTCTGCAGTTTCAAACAAGTTAGTTTCTGTTTGCTTTACTTCAGGATCAGTCAATCGTTCAATTTTTAACTCTTTTATATCCTCTCTTGTCAACTTCCCATGCAGATGTGTATAACAAAGGGCACGTATGATGATTTGGTCCCTCAATTGTCCACAAGAAGTGTCTCTAAGCTTGGTGAGCTTTTATATCCTCTCTTGTCAACTTCCATGTAATGATTTCTATTTTAATGAGAGATCAGTCGATTTATATTTCAATTAGAGATCATTTTTTTTTTCCCCAAGTTATACCCAATCTTGTGAACAGTGTGATATTTTAGTTTCTAGTTGTTCTGTTATCATGCTAATTTTGCTGGCTCGGGTTTATGCTTTTATTTCAAGTGATTTGGCTAGTAAGCCATGAAAATGGTGGATCGTCTGCGACTAATGTTTGTTCTATTGCTTTTCAGGTTAGACACATTCTGAGTTTTGTGGAATGCAGATTTGCTTGGCCTTCCTGGAAAACAAGCTCTTTTGGCTTGGTTATGCAGTCGAAGCCCGACTAGAAAGAGTACTCTGTGTACATCCCCATTTGCAATTCATGACCATTTTAAGTATCAACAAATATTTTAAGTGTTACCAAAGTAATGTGCTAGCAAACTGCTATAATTCACCTCCTTCTCTTCGAGTAATTTGTCAGATTTTGCATATTACGCCATGATCGATTTGCAAGTTGCAAGTTGTATAATAAAACATTACAATTAGCAATAAAGGTATAACAACATAGGAAACCAAATATATGTAATACATTGTTTGGTCTAATGAAGTAGTAGCATTTGTGTATTGAAACGAAAAGTTAATTTTTTGTACAATGATCGAAAATTAATATGATTAATGAATTGATATACTCTCTCTGTTTCAATTTATGTGAACCCATTTGATTGAACACGGAGTTTAAGAAAAAAAAGAAGATTTTTGAACTTGTGGTGTAAAATGAGGTACATATATTTTGTGTGGTTATAAATCATTACATAAAGGTAAATTGTTTCCAAATAAGGAAAGAGATCATTTTTTTGACACAGACTAAAAATGAAATATGTTTATATAAATTGAAACGGAGGGAGTAATTATTATATTAATTTGATAATGTAATCCAGACCAAACATGCTTAGGAGGGTGTTTGGGTAAGTCTAAAAGTGGGTCAAACTAGCTTACTCAATTTGGTGTTTGGTGGATGTCAGCAGGACTTCTTTGCAAAAATGAGTTATAGCCCGTTTGGCCGTGATTCTAAAATTGCTTATTTTGAGTACTATTAAAAAAAATACTTTTGGCGAGAAACAGTTTGTGTTTTGTTAATTAATTTGACTAGCACTTTTGATTAACAATTAGTGTTTGATCAAGTTTTTAAAAAGTGATTTTATGTGTATTTTTTCAAAAGTATTTTTCAGAAAAGTATTTTCGGGGAAAAATTACTTTCAGCTTTTCAAAAACTGCTTATGGTTTTTTTCAAAATCACTTTTTTTTTTCTTTCTAGAAGCTTAGTCAAACATTATAATTTTGGGAAAAGAAATACTTTGGGCCCAAAAAAAAAATTTGGCCAAACAGCTAAATTATTTTTAATTTATATGACACAATTTGATTTGACACGCTGTTCAAGAAAAAGAGAGGACTTTTTAAATTTGTGGTTGTTAAAATACTTCTTCAAATCAAACGGAAACTACGGAGCATATATTACAAAAGATTTGGTTTGGCATTGAAAAGGTAACAGAAAGCCAAAAATGCAAGTATTGGTCCAACAACAATAATATATTTCATTTATATGCATTTACAGTTATTTACACTTCTCTCTCTCTCCAAATAATCTTTCTCATTCAGCTTTTATGTACCAAACTACATTATATATTATCATTGCAGGTTCTTTATCCATTGCAATGCTTTAATCTAAATTCTAGATTGTGCACCAGTTTTTGTGGGAGTATTTTCAAAATTTTAAAATAGCTATGTGTCTTTTTATTTTACAAGTATCCTATTTTCCAAGAGGCTTCTTGCATGAAGCCTTAAAATCAAGTGTCGACGGGCTTTGACAAGTGGCTATGCAAGTCTTCATGCATGGAAGACTAGGTACACTTGTTAATATTGAAGCCAAGTGGACTAATATATTTGGACAAGTGTTAAAAGTGTCTCCACACTTGTCATACATGCAACCTACCTACTTACCTATAAATAGGTTGTGGATTATCCATCATACTCATTTAATTATCAACCAAGAATTCATCTTGCTAATCATTACTTTCTTCCTACAATCATTACCTATTATTATTAATTATTCTCTCCAATTTTCTGAACCTGCTGGATTTATTATTTAATTTTGCTGATTCCTGTATCCTCTAAATAAATAGAGGTAGACTTGTTTAATCCTGGGGAAACATTTCACATTGTTGAAATAGTTTCTTAGGACAGTGCCTAGCACGACTCAAGCCAATTCGTGTATCTGCTCACAAATAATATTATTGCAGTATTATCATTATTTTCGGTGATATTTTCCTACAATCTAAGAAACTATGGCAAGTAATACTACTACGAAAATTTTTGTTGGTGCTACCAATTTTGGTGTTGTCTCCGCCGCTACTGTTCTACCTGTCCTGCCAGATATCCATGGTATTGCAAATACGTTATTGCATCCACAACTTTGACAGACACTAATGTCAAAATACAGGTATGTGAATAGACATGGTTACATATCTAATGCTAATATTAAAACCTTCGAGAAAAATGCACCTCAATGCAAGAGAAGAGTTGGGATAAATGATAATCTCGCTAAGTCAAAATTAAATTTGACTAAAGCGGATAATATAGTTGTTACGGTCATTTTTCAAATAAATAATGTGACCAATGTGAGAGATTGAGTGATAGACTCTGGTGCTACTAGGCACATTTGTGCAAGCAAAAATAAATTTTTGTCTCACACCCAAGTTGAGGAAGGAGAAAAAGCTATTTATCTTGGTGACTCAAGAACAACTCGCGTTCTTGGGAAAGAAAAAATTCTTCTCAAACTCACATCTGGTAAAACTCTAGCATTGAGTGATGTGTTGCATATACCTAATATCCAAACCAATTTGGTTTCTGTGGGATTATTAGGAAAAGTTGGAGTGAAGATTTTCTTTGAAAATGATGAGGTCGTACTGACCAAAAATAATATTTTTGTGGGTAATGAATATTATAACCATGGTTTATTTATGCTTAATATTTCTGATACTAGCAATGAAAATGCATCTTCTTCTACCTATATGGTTGAATCTGTTTCTTTATGGTATGCTAGACTAGGACATGTTAATGTCGCTTATATAAAGAAAATGCAGTCGCTAGGATTAATATCTGATTTAGACTCAAATAATATTAACAAGTGTGAAATATGTGATGAAGCTAAAAGTACTAGAAAGACTTGTTTTTCTATAAATAGAGAAACTGAATTATTATCCTTGATTCACACTGATTTAGGCGATTTCAAGCAGGCTATGACTAGAGGTGGTAAAAGATATTATGTGACTTTTATTGATGATTTTTCTAGATTTACTAAGTTGTATTTGCTTAGAAACAAAAATGATACTTTTAATGCTTTTATTTCTTATAAAACTGAGGTTGAAAATCAACTTAGTAGAAAAATTAAGAGAATTGGATCAGATAGAAGTGGAGAATATTTATCTTAAAATAATTTTTGTGAAAAGAATGAAATTATTCATGAAGTAACTCCACCTTATTCACCTGAGTCAAATGGAGTAGCTGAAAGGAAAAATAGAACATTCAAAGAGATGATGAACTCCATGTTAGTTAGTTCTAATGCTCCTGATAATTTGTGGGGTGAAGCTATATTATCTGCCTGTCACTTACAGAATAAAATACCACATAGAAAAACTGGCAAAACTCTGTATGAATTGTATAAGAGTTATAAACCTAACTTGAAATATTTAAAAGTGTGGGGTGCCTTGCTAAAGTTCTTTTGCATGAACCTAAAAAGAGAAAAATAGGTTCTAAAACAACTGATTGCATGCTTATTGGATATGCTGAACATAGTATTGGATACAAATTTCTTGTTTTAAAAAGTGATGTGCTTGATTGCAATACTATAATTGAGATAAAGAATGCTGAGTTCTTTCAATATATTTATCCTAATAAAATTTCTCATACACATGTTGAAACAAATAATGAAATTACCTCTAATGAAGAATTGAGAAGGAGCAAAAGGCCTAGAAAAGAATATTTTTCTTATGGAAATGATTTTCAAACTTTTCTTGTTGATAATGAACCATCAAATTATTTTAAAGCTATATCTTCTTCAGAAGCTAATTATTGGAAGAGGCAATAAAAGTTGAAATCGACTTTATTTTGAAAAATAAAACATGAATTTTAACTGATTTATCTCTTGGAGCAAAACCTATTGGTTGTAAATAAATTTTTAAAAGGAAATTTAATCCTGATGGATCTTTAGATAAATATAAAGCTCGGTTAGTAGCAAAAGAGTTTTCTCAAAAATAAAATATAGATTATTTTGATACATTTGCACCAGAGACTAGAATTGCTTCTATTCGAATTTTAGTTGCCTTAGCTTCAATCCGTAAGCTTTTTATCCATCAAATGGATGTCAAAATAATTTTTTTAAATGGTGATTTAGAAGAAGAGATTTATATGGTTCAACCTGAAGGCCGTGTCATTCCTGGACAAGAAAATAAAGTTTGTAAATTAATTAAATCTCTTTATGGCATTAAACAAGCTCTCCTAAGCAGCGATATGAGAAATTTGAACAAGTCTTACTGAGAGACAATTTTTCTTCAGTTGAGGTAGATAAATATGTTTATACTAAAGTGGTAGACAATGATTATGTGATAATATGTCTATATGTTGATGACATACATATATTTGGTACAAGTTTAAATATTGTGCAACGTACAAAATTATTTTTGTCTGCTAATTTTGATATGAAAGATCTGGGTGAAGTAAATATTATATTGGGAGTTAAAGTTATAAGGAGTTAAGATAGCATGATGTTGTCACAAGAATATTTTGTTGAAAGACTTCTTAAGAAGTTTGAATATTTTAATGTTACACCAGTGAGGACTCCTTTTGATGCTAACTTTCAGTTTAAAAGAATAACGGTGACCCAATTGCTCAGTATAAATATGCTCAGATTATTGGGAGTCTAATGTATTTAATGAATTTTATAAGACCTAATATAGCTTATGTTGTGTGTAGATTGAGTAAATATATTCATAGTCCCAACAACGAGCATTGGTCTGCATTAGCTAGACTAATAAAATATTTGAGAGGAACTATAAATTGTGGTATCCTATATAGTGGATTATCTTCTACTTTAGAAGGATACAGTGATGCAAATTGGATCTCTAATTCAGATGAGACAAAATCCACTAGTGATTATGTATTCACCCTTGGTGGTGGTGCAATATCGTGAAAATCAGCTAAACAAACGATCATTGTTAGATCGACTATGAAATCAGAGTTTGTAGCTCTGGAGTTAGCTGATTCCGAGGCTGAGTGGCTAAGAAACTTCTGAGCTAATATCCCTTTAATAAAGGACGTATTGCCTCCCGTGTCTATGCATTGTGATTGTCTAGCAACAATAGCTATTGCAAAGAATAAATCTTATAATTGTAAAAGTAGACACATGAAATTGAGAAATGATGTCATAAAACAACTGTTGAGAGATGGAATAATTTCTATTGACTATGTGAAGTCAGAGATAAATTTGGCCGATCCTCTAACTAAACCTATAGGAGGAAAATTAATTCTTCAAACCTCAGAAGAGATGGAGTTAAGACTGACATGTTGTCAATAGAGATGGTAACCCAACATATGTGATTGGAGATCCCATGAAGTAGGTTCATATGGGTAATAACAAGTCGATATTGGCACTGAAGCACTAAAAGAGAGTACTTGATTGCTACTAATTGACAGGTTGAGTTATAACTCTCAATGAATTCATATTCCTTATGGATAGTGTATTTAAAAGAAGTATACACTTAATGAATTCACCTATATGAGAGTGGAGTGGGCCACTCTTATGAGATTTTGGCCTAGTCTCTAGAGCTCTCATGAATAACCAGGCACGCGCATGACCTAGTGGTGCAAAACCGCGTTGAACAACAAAATTGTGAGGGTCGAAATGTGACTAATAAAATCTCTGACTTAGAATAAGAATTATTGGTTCATAAAAATATTTTATTTCACCAGTAATTCTGCGAGTTAAGTTTTATTGGTCTAAGTTTGGCTCATAGTTCTGAAGACACCAAACCTAAGTTGCCTGGACACGGGTGCGGGTATCCGACACAGGTGTGGATCTAGAGGTCGGATATTTCGAGATGTAAATTCTAAGATTCGGGGATACAGATCCTAGTACCGATACAGGTGCGGGGATCCGACTAAAAATAATTCAAAAAAATAAAAATATAAAAATATCTCTAAATTATGAGAAATTTTGTAGAATACTTGCATATAGCTTATAAAGTGTGGATTTCTTTTTAATTCTCAAGTTGTAGATAAGTAAAGGATTGATTTCCTAGATAAGGTATGCTATTTCTTCACATTTACCTAGTTTTGGTTCTAATTTCGAGAATCAAATTGTATTTTGTCTCGAACTTTTCCGTCCGTCGTGCTCAAAGTACCCAAAATTATTTGACCAGATCCGGTACAGATCCCATACCCACACCCATACTAGTGTTGTATCGACACAGGTACGACACCTAAATTGTCGTGTCAGAGCAACTTAGCACCAAACCCATTACATTTGGACCATGCAAAATCCACCAAGTCAATTCTTCCATTCATTTATCCTTGTCCTATAAATTTTGAAAATATGTGGGAATTGTGAGAGTATTTTTAAAATTATAAAATAGCCATATTTTTTTTTATTTTACAAGTGTCCTATCTATTTCCAAGAGGCTTCTTGCATGAAGCCTTAAAGCTAAGTGTTGAAGGGTTTTGACAAGTGGCTATGCAAATCTACCGTGTGTCTTCATGCATGGAAGATTAGATACACTTGTTAATATTGAAATCAAGTGGACTAATATATTTGGACAAGTGTTAAAAGACTCTCCACAGTTGTCATACATGCAACCTCCCTAATTACCTATAAATAGGTTATGGATTAGCAATCATACTCACTCAATTATCAACCAAGAATTTATCTTGCTAATCATTACTTTCTTCCTACAATCATTACCTATTATTATTAATTCTTCTCTCTATTTTTCTGAACCTGCTGGATTTATTATTTAATTTTGTTGATTCTTGTATCCTCTAAATAAATAGAGGTAGGCTTGTTTAATCCTGAAAAAATATTTCACATTGCTGAAATAGTTTCTTAGGACAGTGCCCAGAACGACTCAAGCCAATTTGTATATCTGCTCACAAATAATATAGTACTATCGTTATTTCTGGTGATATTTCCCTACAGTTTTTTTGGTTTTTCTCTTACACTCTAACTACTGAACTAGCAATACATGGGTTCGGTTTTATCAAGATAAGCTTTAATTCTGATTGTTGATCGATAAGGTCTAGTGTTATTTTGCAATTTTCCCATATTTGGTTTGCTTAGTGTTAGTAAAATATTTTGGAGGAAAATGACTTCCCCGATGGAGGTAAATATTTTTCAAAACCCTCTTTCAACCTTCCCCACCCCTACTACCAAACCCCAATCCACTTCCTCGCCACCCCGAGCCCCCAGACCCTCGACCTCATCCCGTCCACCCCCAACCTTCCCCCACCCCGACACCCCTTTGCCATCCTCCAACCCCACACCATGACCTACCTCGCTCTCCCTAGCAAACCCCTACCACCAACCCAGCCTGGCCCCTCCTTCCCCTGTCTCGTCCCACCCTTTCCTTCCACCCTCGACCCACCAACGCCTGCCACCCCTCCACGGCTCCACCGCCTGACCCAGACTTCGCGACACGAAACACAGAAGTCGAGGGCCGGGGTCAAGGTCGGGGTCGGGGGTCAGGTGTCGAGGTCTAGGGCGTGGGATTATAGTATTTGTCTAAATTATATAAAATGCTCTTGAAATAATATTTTCTTTTTACTAACCAAACACCAGAAAATTAGTAAGAAAATCGCTTATTTTTCAGAAAAATATATTCTAGGAAAATATTTTCCATCATACTTAGTAGGGCTGCTTATCGGACGGATTGGGTGGTTAATTACTCTTAACGGTTTGGCTTAACGGTTATCGGTTTTTAAATGTATTAATCCGCTAGCCACCCGATAAGATATCGGGAGGATTGGTATCGGTTTAGCTCTTATCGGGCGGTTTATCGGCCTAATGCAATCTATATTGCGTGCATTAATTGTTTGCTGACCGCCTAGCATACAAATTCAGAATAGGAAATTACACATTGAGTCCAGACATACATGTCTGTTAACGCCTACATAAGAATGATGTAGTGTGTCATGTGTTGTAGAGTGAAAAAAGCAGAACACATTGTAGGCTACATTACATCCCAAAACAGACTACATATGAGTCCAGACATACATGTCTGTTAACGCCTACCATTAAATCCCAAAGCAGACTACATTACATGAGTCCAGACATACATATGTCTGTTAACGCCTAGCATATTAATTCAGAATAGAAAATTCCAGTCTATATTCAAAGTGAGTCCAGAATACATATTTCAAAATGATTAATCCATAAGTGAGCAGTCTACACAGAAATGTTTGGCCTGCAGCTAATGCCTAACAATGCTTGAATTTCTGCAGCTTCAAAGTTCAAACAACAGCTTCAAATTTCTAACTTAAACTCTCAACCAGGCATTTCACGCTATATCATTAACCATACAAACATCACCGAACAAAAGGCAGTTATGTATAGAAATAGGGATGGATTATAAGCAGTAAATAATTTACAGAAAATGCAAATGCGCTCTTTCCCCAGAACATAATTCAAGACAGTACTATCGTCAATATTGTGAGATAAAAGTTGTGGCACAACACTACTGTTCTTCTATTAAACACAGACAACATGCATTGGTTTAATAAAATAAAAGCAGAGGTGAACCATAGATAGCAGCTTAAACAATCTTGTTGTAGGGTGGGAGAATAAGCTAAGCTAATAGCTGGAAGAAGTGGAAGAAGTGAAAGAAGTGGAAGGGTTTTTGATATTTAATATATATATTCTTAACGGCTTAACGGATTATCCGTTAAGAAAATTGAATAATCCGCCCCCAAACCGATAAGCCGTTAATAAAAAAATTTTAATCTGTTCCCCGTCCGTTAAACCGTTACCCCGATACCAATAAGCCATTAAGCTTCGGTTTCGGTTCGGTTTTCGGTTTCGGTTCGATTTTGAACACCCCTAATACTTAGTATGATGATTTCATGTGGTTCTGATCCAAATTTTGTTGAATATGTTTTGGTCGGATGCAATTATTTTTATCATCCTAATCATGTAATTAAGAGTTTTGGAAAATCCATGTTTTGGGCTTTTAACATAAGTGAGATAACTTCGTATTGCTTGAATTAACTCCCGCTTCACCAATGCTCACAGATTAAGTTGTAACTTTCACTTTTTTCTCTGTATTTGTACCAGTGATGTCTTACGTAAATTATACTTGCAAATTAAATATTTGCAGTCCTTACATGATGGCTGATGGGAAGGATATTCGACCACTTGTTATTGACAATGGAACTGGAATCGTCAAGGTTAGTTTGAAAAAACGTCTTGTAATTTCAGCTCCATGCAATGGTGCTAATGAATAATAATTCTGTCGTCGTTTCTTTAGGCCGGCTTCGCTGGGGATGATTCTCCAAGGGCTGTTTTCCCAAGTATAGTTTGCCGTCTTTGTCACACTTTCGTTGCAATGGGACAAAAAAATGCCTATGTTGGTGATGAAGCTCCGTACAGAAGATATGATTTTAGTCTGAAATATCCCGTTGAACAAGGTATAGTAAGCAATTGGGAAGATATGGAGCAAATCTGGCACCATACATTTTACAATGAGTTCGCTGTTGCTCCCGAGGAGCATTCCGTTCTTCTGACTGAGGCACCATTTAACCCCGTGGCAAACCGAGAGAAAATGACTCAAATCATGTTTGAGACATTCAATGTGCCAGCCATGTATGTTGCAATCCAGGCTGTTCTCTCGTTGTATACTAGTGGTCGTACAACTGGTAAGCTGTAGATTGAACATTAACATATTCTAGTTCTTCTCTACCGATTTGATTAGTCATTAATTTCGTTGCTTCCCAACAAGGTATTGTGGTTGATTCTAGGGATAGGGCGAGCCACACTGTCCCCATCTATGAGGGACATGCACTTCCCCATGCTATCTCGCGGTTAGATCTTGGTGGTGGTGATCTTACATATTATCTCGCGAAGATTCTCTGCGAGAGTTTATGTTGCACTGGATTTTGAAAAAGAGATTGAAGAGGCAAAAAAATACATCTCATCAGTTGAGAACGGCTATGAGCTTCCTGATGGACAAGTCATTAATATTGGTGTTGAGAGGTTTCGTTGCCCTGAGTTCCTCTTCCAGCCGTCATTGGTTGGAACAGAAGTGATAGGAATTCATGAAAAAGCCTACAACTCAGTCATGAGATGCGATGTTGATATTAGGAAAGATTTATTTTCAAACATTGTGCTAAGTGGTGGATCAACTATGTTTCCTGGCATAGTATAAGAACGTATGAGCAAGGAAATCACTGCTCTTGATCCAAGCGACACAAAGATCAAAGTTGTTGCACCCCCTGAGAGGAAGTACGGCGCCTGGATTGGAGGATCAATTCTAGCTTCCCTCTGTACTTTCGAACAAGTTAGTTTCTTTTTGCTTTATCTCCCTGATCAATCAATCAGTGTATTGCTAACTCTTTTAAGCTCAAGGGATTTAGCAGCTAACACCTATGTCCATGCAGATGTGTATAACAAAGGGTGAGTTTGATGAATCTGGTCCCTTTATTGTCCACAGGAAGTGTCCCTAAGCTTGGTGAGAACTTAAACTAATCATCTTTTGTTAAATAACATTAAATGAGTGCTTCATATTAAGTCAAAGTGGCCTGCTCTTTTTTGAAGTGTTACCCAATCCTTTAAGCAGTTTATGGTTAACATGCTATTCTTGCTGGGCTTTTCTTTATCTTTTTCTTTGTAATATAGCTAGTAAGCAGGAAACTGGTTATAGTGATTTTTGGGTTACGAACACTGGTTATGCAAGCAGAGTTTTTGATCGAGCGGAATTTGGATTAGCTTTCTTAACTATATTTACAAGAAAATATATCTGATAGGTGGATGTGTAATTGCAGAAAGTAGATCTTCGTTTTTATGCTTAGTATTCTAATATTTGGATTGGTTTTTTATTTAGCTTTGAAGATCTTATAGCCGTTTGTTATTAGTTTGCAATAAGACAACACAACTTTTAACATGTTGTGTACAAATAGCTGAAAAAAGCAAGCTCTCATTCCATGTTGTGTGTTTGACATGGATTCTTGTTCTTATGTTTTCTCTTTGTGTGTTTTAACAATTTAACTTTTTTGTTACTGCTGATATGTGAGTTACGCGTTTGCCACAAGTTTGAACTCTGCCATATAACAAAAGACTGTTATTTAAGTGGAGAATGGAGGCTCATTCCACGAGTTTCAAATTATGCAGCACCTACTCTCAGGAGTTTGCGATTATTGAAAAGGTTTAAACTAGTTATCAGTTTATTCAGTATTTGTCTAATTAAAAGCTAGAGGGTTCTTTTTGGAAAATCCCATGGTTTGAACTTCTGACAAATTGTAATGCATTCTTCATCTTCTAGATATTCCGTTTTTGTTACTACAGATTATTGTTTAATCTGTTGACCTTTGTATAGGGTAAAATATGCCATGGCACGTGACCATCCAAAGGAGGGACACGTGGAACCCAAGACGGGAGTATGATTAAGACCGAAGGCAGCTGATCCGTTTGTCACCGGAAAGAATAACGCTCATAAAGATGTGATAAATAATCTTCGCCCGGTAGCATTTAATAGAGAATATTCCGTGGCATTAAGAACGATTACCCGTTACAGGAAATTTGGCATTTATGTTCACCGTTATATCTTCATCAATGACCCTCATAATTGACATTAAAAGAGGGGCACGATCACAGGATCTCCTTCCCTACACATATCTATAAATAGTCAACTCAGTTATCATTACAAGGGACATAAATTTTCTCACAAACTTATGCTACATTCTATTCAAAGTTTAATACAATCTTATCTTCTTACTTTTCGATTCCAATGCTGTTGTGCCCGGAAACTCTGTTCTCGGAACTGCTGTTTCTGTTATTTCATCTCCATTTCAAGGCTAAGTATTGCATAATTCTTCAATTATTTTATTATTTCAGGATCAATTTAACTCACTTGTCTAAAAATCACGTATAAATTCAACTATACCATTTTACGGTTAAATAGTTTGACGCCCACCGTGGGGCCTAGACAACCGTACGATTAAATTGATCCTTGCATTTTTTACTAACGTGTTTTGATTATTTTATCTTAGAAAAAATCATAAGAAATGGCAGATAACGTCGTTGACAACACATACAAGCCCGAGATTCGAGGGGATCATCCTCATTTCGAGGACTCAGTCAGTGATACCCACAATGAGGGGAATGGAGCCACACCGTTGCATGACAGGCAATATCCTCGACATGTTCGGGGGATAACTCCCAATGATGTTGAGGAGGAACATGTCGTTAACGCGGTAAGGCTTTGCAAGAGCAACAAGCGATCATTCTAGACCACCTCACGCGATAGGATAAAGTTATGACGGAGTTGAAGTAAGCGCTGTCGGGGGCTTCAAATAATGAGAATAGACGAGATTTGATTCCTCCCATTGCTCCTGCGAATAAAACAATACAGAGGGTCGACAACAACACTCCTAGGGGCGAAGTTGGCTCTGATGGGGCTGGGGGGAGCGGATTCGGCCTAAATAACGAGAATGATCCTTTCAAGAATGAACTTCTATGGTTTACGAGGGAAGTGAATGCCCGCATGGACCAAATCCCGGGTGCACCACCAGTGCTGAAAGGCCAGGACTCAAAGAAGTATATTCAATTTCCATACAAGCTAAATGCAACACCAGATTTAATCCCGATGCGGTTCAAAATGCCCGATGTGCCAAAGTATGACGGAACTTCAGACGCTCAAGAGCATATTACCACCTACACAACGGCGGTGAAAGGAAATGATTTAGCGTTTCACGAAATTGAATATGTTTTGCTGAAGAAATTTAGAGAAACTCTTACGAGGGGAGCCTTGATGTGGTATTCACTGTTACCCGAGCATTCCATAAACTCCTTTGAGATGCTCGCGGACTCTTTCATCAAGGCTCATACCAGGGCCAGAAAAGTACAGGCCCGAAAGGCCGACATATTCAGGATTGCGCAAGGAGAGTCCGAGTTACTACGAGAATTTGTGACCCGATTTAGAAGGTAAGAATGTTGCTCCCAACTGTCCCGGATGAATGGGCGCCTCAAGAATTCACCAAGGGATTGAATCTGAGAAGTTCAGACGCTTCCCGAAAACTGAAGGAAAGCCTGCTTGAGTTTCAAGCAACGACCTGGGCGAATGTCCACAACTGGTACGAGTCAAAGATAAGGATCGAAGATGATTAGGTTGGTTTTCCATCGTCGACCAAAGGACGGGAGAAGAATAGAGAAAAATCAAAAGACGATTATGACATGGATAGACGGACTTCGAGAGGCCGGTTTTTACCCTGCGAACGAACCGAGGGCCGCGACAGAAGCTCCCGAATAGCGGACAGGTCCACCGTTGACAGAAGGACGGATCGCGGTCGGAACAATAGATCACTGCAGGATAGAGGAGCATCAGGGTTACAGTATCCTTCTTACCCCAAGTTGTCGGAGTACAACTTCAACGTCAGTATAATGGAGTTGGTGTCATCCATGAGAAACATCAAAGAAGTGCGGTTCCCGAAACCAATGAGATTTGATCTCATCCAGAGGGATCCCAACTTATGGTGTGAATACCACGGGATGAATGGCCACCGGACAGGGGACTGTCGATACCTCAGGGAAGAAGTGACAGCATTATTGAAGAATGGTCACCTCAGAGAATTCTTGAGTGACCGAGCTAATAACAATTATGGTCGTAACCGGGATAATGCGTAACCCTCGAAAGAAGGAGAAGATCCCCAATTCCAAATGATCAACATGATCTTCGGAGGGAACGAGATCAACGGGGTCACCTTTTCGGCAACAAAGAAGACGAAAGTATCAATAACCCATAGCAAAAGTCTCTGGGAAGACAATATCACTTTCATGGAGGACGCAGACGGAATGTTATTACCACACAACGACGCACTGATAATTTCTTTAAATGTGCTAGATTTTAAGATTAATCATGTTCTAGTGAATCTAGGAGGTTCGGTAATGTCATACAATGGAGAGTATTGAAGCAAGCTAAACTCACCAGAAGCATTATTCTGGCCACAAAGCTCCTCGCCGAATTCAACCTCGCGAGCATGATAACCCGAGGAGAAATATTATTAATCACAAATGCCGAAGGAGTAATGAAGACAACTCTCTTCGAGGTGGTAGATGGTGATATGTGATATAACATCATTCTGGGAAGGCCATGGTTGCACGAGATGAAAGTTGTACCATCAACATATCATCAATTGATGAAGTTTCCAACAACCAAAGGAATTAAGAAGATAAGGGGTGACCAACCGGCGGCAAGGAAGATAAATACATTTCGGTCTCTTATAGCAAAGGAAAGGAACTCACGGCATAACAATTACAGGAATCGGCACCTGCTCCCGAACTAGATAAAGCTAGCCCGAGGATAGAGGCGTCGGAATAGTATCAGGTGCCGAGATATTTCCAGGTTCCAGAAGAGACGGATGCAATGAAATCCACAGCGGATTGCATTGTTTGAAGAATTCCTAGAAAGGAAGTTCCACTTGGGGACAAGACTGCACCCGGAGCTCAGGTCTGGCTTTATTAAACTCCTTAAATCTAATGTCGATTGTTTTGCATGGTCACATGAGGGCATGGCAAGTATCCCGGCGGAGGTAACCGTACACAAGTTTAGTTTGGACCCCACCATACCTCCGATAAGACAAAAGTAACGCCCTATTGCCGAAGCCAGGAATAAATTCGTCAAAGAAGAGGTAACCCGCTTACTTAATATAGGTTCAATTCGAGAGGTAAAATATCCAGACTGGTTAGCCAATGTAGTAGTAGTTCCTAAGAAGAACAATAAATTTTGCATGTGTGTAGATTATAAAGATCTTAATAAGGCGTGCCAAAAATTGATCAAATGATTGATGCCACGACCGGGCATGGGTTAATGAGTTTCCTTGATTTTTATTCCGGGTACAACCAAATTAAGATGAAACCGGAGGATCAGGAAAAGCCTTTGTTATAAATGAATTTCGGTACATATTGCTACAATGTGATGGCCTTCGGGTTGAAAAATGCAGGAGCTACTTATAAATGGCTCGTGAACAGGATGTTTGAAAATCAAATAGGAAAAATTATGGAAGTTTATATAGACGATATGCTTGTTAAGTCTTTGAATGTAGGTGATCACCTTAGACATCTGCAAGAAACTTTTGACATCCTAAGGAAGCATAATATGAAACTTAACCCCGAGAAATGCGCGTTCGGTGTCATCTATGGTAAGGTTTTAGGATTTCTGGTATCGCAAAGGGGAATTGAGGTAAACCCCGATAAGATCAAGGCACGGGGAGATTAGCAGCTTTGAGCAGGTTCATTTACCGGTCATCAGAAAAATATCATCGTTTCTTTGCACAACTCAAAAAGAAAAATAATTTTGAATGGACTGCGGAGTGCCAACAGGATTTGAAGGATTTGAAAAATACTTGTCAAGCCCTCCATTAATTTCAAGACCAAAAGAAGGTGAAACTTTATTACTCTACCTCGCGGTCTCAGAAGTTGCGGTGAGTGCGGTTTTAGTCCGTGAGGACGAAGGTACGCAATTTTCCATTTATTATATTAGTAAAATTTTAACGGGATCAGAAACTCGCTAACTACAATTGGAGAAACTGGTCTTAGCTCTCGTAGTCTCCGCTCGGAAGCTGAGGCCCTACTTCCAATGCCACCCAATAGCAGTGGTGACCACTTTCCCTTTGCGGAATATCCTCCATAAACCTAAGCTCTGGGGTAGATTGGCCAAATGGGCCGTCGAAATGAGTGAGTTTGACATAGAGTATAAACCAAGGACTGCATTTAAGTCGCAAGTATTGGCTGACTTCGTGGCCGATTTCAGTCCAGGATTACTGCCTCTGGCAACCAAAGAGGCAGTAATGGTATCGGAATCAACATCAGGGGTTTGGAACTTATTTACGGATAGAAGCTTCCAACATAAAAGGGGTCCGGGCTTGGTATAGTCTTAATCACGCCTTGAGGGGAAACCCTAAGTCAAGCTATTAGAACGGTCCCTTTAACTAACAATGAAGCAGAGTATGAAGTTTTGATTGTAGGGCTCTAATTTGCCTAGGGACTTGACTCCGAGGTCATCGAAATCAAGTGCGACTCACAGCTGGTGGTAAATCAGGTCTAAGGAATCTTCGAAACTAAAGAGGAGCACATGCAACAATACGTGGTAAAGGTACAATTTTGGGGCAATTTCGGGAGTGGTCGATTACTCATATCCCAAGGGAAGATAACGCAGAAGAAGACCCATTGGCTAACCTTGGATCATCGACGGGAATAAAGGGATCGAAATCTGTGACGGCAGTACAATTGATGAACTCAGTCCTGGATACAGATGGTTACTATGAGATAAATGCGACTAATTTGGTCTGGGACTGGAGAAATGAAATTATTAATTATCTCGAGCACGGAAAGCTAGCCGAAGACCCCAAAGCATCCCGTGCACTGCGAGCCAGAGCAACACGATATAGCTTCAAGAGATGCCAATTATATAGAAAATCTTCTCAAGGCCCGCTGGCCCGATGCTTAGGGGCATCAGAAGCTAACTATGTCATGAGAGAGGTTCACGAAGGGATATGCGACAACCATTAGCACGCAGATTCCTTAGTGTTGAAGCTGGTGATGGCAGGATATTATTGGCTCCGCATGGAACAAGATACCAAAGACTTCGTATGAAAATGTGATAAGTGCCAATGCTATGCACCACTGGTGCATCAACCGACAGAACCCTTATATTCGGTTCTGTCCCCGTGGATGTTCATGAAATGGGGGATGGACATCGTTGAACCACTACTGCCTGCTCCCTAAAAGGTAAGATTTCTTTTAATTTTGACTGACTATTTTTCTAAGTAGGTGGAAGCGGATCTTTATCAAATGATCAGCGAACGCGAAGTGGTGGATTTCTTGTGGGAAAATATAATTTGCAGGTTCGGAATACCAAAGGAGATAGTATGCGATAATGGGACACAATTTATCGGTGCAAAAATTACAAAGTTCCTCGAAGATTTAAAAATAAAGAGGATTACATATTCACCCTATCATCCGAGCGCGAATGGGAAAGCGGATTCAACAAACAAAGTGATTATTCAAAACTTGAAGAAAAGGTTGGAAGTAACAAAAGGTAATTGGCCCAAGGAATTACCCGTAGTTCTATGGGCATACCGAAGAACGACCCAATCGAGCATAAGAGAAACTCCCTTTTCCCTTGTGTACGGTGTAAAAGCTTTAATCCCGGTAGAAGTAGGGGAACCCACCTTGAGATATTTCCAAGCAGATGAAGAATCAAACAACGAAGCAATGTTAGACAAATTGGTGCTACTCGATGAGCGCATGGACTTGGTGCATATAAGAATGGCAGCCCAAAAGTAGAGAATAAAGCGGTATTATAATCGAAGAGCCAACCTCCGTTATTTCAAAGTCGGACTTGGTCCTAAGAAAAGTAACTCAAAATACACGGGAGCTCAACATAGGGAAGTTAGGCCCAACGTGGGAAGGCCCCTATCGGGTTTCAGCTATCACCGGAAAAGGTTCTTATGAATTGAAGAACCAAAATGGAGAAAAGTTGCCCAACAACTAGAACGTGGCGCACCTCAAAAGATTTTATTGCTGATGAACATTATCCGAGCGGAAAGTATGTGCTGTACTCTTTTTCCCTTCGTTCTGTTTTGTCCCACTTGGGTTTTTTTCTGGCAAGGTTTTTAACGAGGTAGCAACAGAAAACATACTACGAAGACACCAACAATAAGACCTTTAATAGCAAGGCACACAAGCAAAGATCCACTCGGCGACGGTTATATAATCTTTTGCTCTATAGCAAATTCCCACCGGGAACTTAGGTTTGGTATTGAGCGAAGGTTACCCGACCGTTCACGAGCGCAAACCACTAGAGGGTTGTTAGATAGTCCTTCGCTCGATAATATGAATTCCTGAGGGGAAGTAAAGTATGTTACCAAGTTAAGGATTATCTAGCAGTTCATTGGTGGAATCTTCGAAGATACAAGACGTACAATATTCTAATTTGTATTCTTCGTATTCGAATACTGGGGGGGGGGGATATGAAGATATAATGACCGCCACGTCAATCGGGAACAAAAAATTAGAGCGGACAGTCCCGTAGAAACACGTTGTACAAATTAGTCACAACTAATGGCAATTTCTTTTCAGCATAGCATATGCTTATGTACTTTTTGAAAATAGAAGGAATAAAGTGAAATGAAATCCTTTTGTTTTTATTAACTTTGTCATTTGAAAGTTAAACAAGTACTTCAAATGCTAGTGCCGTAATGAACAAGAGACGCCCTATTCAAGAGAACCGTAAACATAAGAGGGTCCTCTCTTATAAAAATCCTCACGTTAAAGGGTTGGTTTCAGGAGAATTTATGCCCGGAATCAAAATGCCTTCGGGGGAAGATGCACCCGAAGACGTACACGAAAGGACGCACATAAGTAAACTTGTGCAAATACTTATAGAAATCCCTCACGAAAAAGGGTTGATATCCCTCATGAGAATACAAAGAGAAACAATATGAAAATTAATATCCAATGAGAATACAAAGAGAAACAAATATGAAAACTAATATCCTACCCTCCTTTAATGGAATTAAAAAGAGTAGAATAAAAGCAAAACAATCATTGCGTGGAATAGTGATATTTTCTAAATTTATGATTGAGATTAAATAGTGAAATGACCTAGAAAATCAGCAGATAAAATTCATTTGTAAGCAAAGGTATAAAATTGGAAAACACCAAAATACTTTAGATACATGTAAATGGGAGCTGAAATGAACTTTGACAATAAATTATCCAGCAACTTGGAACTACAAAGATGACAGACTTTGCAGTTTGATTGGGCTGGACACCTATATAAATGCCATATTTCTTATAAACCTATTTATTCTCTTTTCTTTAGAAACAAAATAACTATCAACCAGTTTTATACACACACAACTACTGTGATGGCCCAATAAGTCATCTTATATTTTAGAACCTAATTCTGTATTTCGAGGTATCAGAAACCTCATTTTAGCCTTCCTCGATTTTCCTGCACAGTCCGGGTGTTCTTCCGGAAGGCTTATATGTTAAAAACTGATAAAGATAAGAATTTTTGCCTTAGAAATTCATTTAAGTTGACTTCGGTCAATGTTTTAAGCAAACGAACCCAGATCCGTATTTTGACGGTCCCGGTGGATCCGTATCATAATTTGGGACCTGGGCGTATGCCCAGAATCGAATTCGGAGGTCCCTAGCCCGAGTTATTGATTTTTTTTGAAAATTGAAAGTTTGAAACATTTATGATATTTAAGAATCGACTGATGTTTGGATTTATTGATACCGGGTCCGTATTTTAGTTTCGGATACCGGTACATGTTCACTATAATATTTATTACTTGTCTGTAGAATTTGGTGAGAAACGAAGTTGAATTGACGTGATGCGGACGTTCGGTTGTGAAAATAGAAGTTTTAAAGTCTTCTTGAAAATTTCCTTTGATTTGGTGTCCGATTCGTAGCTCTAGGCATTATTTTGGTATTTTGATCGCGCGATCAAGTTCGTATGATGTTTTAGGACTTGTGTGCATATTTGGTTTGGAGCCCTGAGGGCTCGAGTGAGTTTCGGATAGGCTACGGGGTGAATTGGACATAGAAAAATCTGGTGTTTTGCTGCAGCTGGTGTTCTGGTGCGTTGTGCTTCGCGATCGCGAAGGGGATATGGGTTGGGGGAGGATTTTTCACCACGCGAATGTGAGACCATGGTTGCGAACGCTGAGTATTGGGGGGTTTCCTCTACGTGAACGTGACTCGTCATTCGCGAACGCGTAGCTTTAGCTAGGCTGGGCAAGGGGCTTAAGGTGACTCTATGAGAACGCGAGCCCTATCTCACGTTCGCGAAGGTGAGGCGGGCTATACCTTCGCGAACGCGTGGTGTCTCCCGCAATCGCGTAAGCCACTAGGTCTCTGCTCTTCGCGAATGAGTCAGTGTTCACGCGAACGCGATGAACACTGACGCCCAGTGATAAAACAATCCCAATTATGGGATTCTCACCATTCTTTCAAAAATTTCAAAACTAAAAGACCTAGAGGCGATTCTTCCATAAGAATTTCTTCCCAATTCATTGGTAAGTGATTCTAACCTACTTTATTTCAATTACCCATTACATTTCATGAGTTTTCAACCTAAAATCTAGGTTTTTCATGGTGGAAATTGGGGGATTGGGTAGAATTAGGGATTTTTGCATAATTGGAATTTAGACCTCGAATTGAGGTCGGATTTCGAAATAAATTATATAATCGGACTCGGGGGGTGAATGGGTGAATGAATTTTGGTCTGAACCTCAGATTTTGACCAAGCGAGCCCGTGGTCGATTTTTAACTTTTTGGGAGAAAGTTTGGGGGATCTAAATTTATACATTGTAATTGATTTGTTTAGCAATATTTGATATTATTGATTCGTTTGTAGATAGATACGAGTGGTTTGGAGGTGGATACTAGAGGAAAATCGGTAATTGAACATTGAGTGGCCTTTGGAGCGAGGTAAGTGTTGTGTTTAACCTTGACTTGAGGGAATTAGGAACCCTCAGACTATTTGCTATGTGAAATTCATGTGAGCGGTGTATATGTGAGGTGACGAGTACTTATGCACCGCCAATTTATCTGTTTTCCCTATTTCTCCCATTTTTTTCTCATATTGTCTCCTTCCCTATCTTAATTGTTACATACTCTACTTGTGTTCCCATGCCTGATTGCTACGTGTTAGACATTGTTTTCTCCGGTTAATGATATTAGTTCTTCCATAATTTTATTATCTCCTGTTATTTGCTTAAGCTGGTTTACCGGTACCTTTCTGTTGTAGATTCTGAATTGGTCTCGCTGTGTAGTATTACTTATGTGAATTTTCATGGTGTGCAAGTTTCCTAATTGTTTCGGTTTGGAGTTTAAGTATTGTGAAGGATTTCTGTGATTTAAATTGTGAAATTTTTGTACATACTGAGTAATTAATATTGATATGGTAGAATCGGATTGCACGCCGCAACAGGAGGAATAAGGGTGAATTTATACTGTACGGTGGGAACGGGTTGCATGCCGCAACAGGTGTAATAAGGGTGGATTTTTTGGTGGAATAAGGGTGAACTATGATTGTGTTATTGTGATATGGTGGGATCGGGTTGCGCGCCGCAACAATCTATGTGTTTATGTTTCCTTGAGTTGTGTTAGCCTTACGGTATTCTCTTTTGCACTTAAGGATAGGTAATTTCTGAATACTGTTGATATATCTCCGGGAGTTGTTGTATTTCTTACAATTTACTGCTTTCTTCTATTCTGCATTTCCTATTATGCTTTTATTATATATACTGTGTATAGGTTGTAGTGTGAGTGACCCGCCTTAGGCTCGTCACTATTTCGTCGAGGTTAGACTCGACACTTACCAGTACATAGGGTCGGTTGTACTGAAGATCCGGGTAATAGTATATATATATATATATATATATATATATATATATATATATATATATATATTGAGAATTATATATTTTCGCACTCATTTTAAACTCATTATAGCTTATTTGCTGTTATTTACTGAAATATATAAGAAGTGGCTTACTGATTCTCTAACGTTGGCTTGCCTAGCAAGTGAAATGTTAGGCGCCATCACGGTCCCGACTGTGGGAATTCCGAATCGTGATAAGTTGGTATTAGAGCACTAGATTACCTAAGTCTCACAATTCACGAGCGAGCTTAGTAGAGTCTGGGGGATCGGCACAGAGACGTCTGTACTTATCTCCCAGAGGCTATGAAGTTTAGGAACAAATTTCAATTCTATTCTTCTCTGTCGTGCAATTTTGTTTCCTCCATACTGATTGAACTCTTCTACTCTTATTTTCTCACAGATGGCGAGAACACGTACCACTTCTACAGTTGAGCAGCAGCCAGAGCCTCCAGTAGCAGCTCCTATGAGGGGTAGAGGTCGAGGTCGAGGCCGTGCCAGAGGCTGAGGCTGAGGCAGGGCTCAGCCAAGAGCCCGAGCAGCAGCCCCAGCAGCGGAGCCTCAGGTAGAGTTTGATGAGGAGGTTCCAGCCTAGACTATTCATGCCGGACCAGCTCAGGTTTCGGAGGGGTTCATTGCCACCCCAGTGCTTCAGGATGCTTTGGTCCGTTTGGTGGGCCTTATGGAGAGTGTGGCCCAGACTGGAGCATTTCCCATGGCACCAGCCATCTCTCAGGCTGGAGGACACTCCGGAGCAGATGGCTCCCTAGTATCAGACTCCAGCCGCTCATCCAGTCAGAGTAGTTTAGATGGTTGTTGCGGCACATACCGGTGATGGGTCAGCTATGTCTTCTGAGGCGTTATGGATATTGGATAGGTTTACCAAGCTCTTTCCAGTTCACTTCAGCGGTGCCTCATCTGGAGGCAGAGATACTTTTGGTAGAGTCCATCCTCCCAGGTCATTTCATTCAGTGCTTCAGGGAGTCGTGGTCCTTATGTGCCTTATTCTGGCCAGCCAGCCTACAGTGCACCACCAGCTCCTATCATTGCACCTCCTATTCAGAGTTATTACCGTGGTTATCCGGCCCATTCGGGTTAGTCTCAATTTCCACAGTTACAGTACCAGGATAGATGTTTTGAGTGTGGTGTTTATGGGCATATCAGGAGGACCTGTCCGAGATTATTAGGCATCCCGCCACAACATCAGGGTTCTCGTGCCATAGTTCCGGCACCAGTTACTGCACCTCCTGCTCAGGCAGCCAGAGGCAGGGTTCAAGTAGCCAGAGGTAGAGGCCAAACTGTTAGAGGTGGAGGTCAGGCCGTTAGAGGTGGAGGCCAACCAGCTAGAGGCCGTCCCATGGACGTGGTTCAGAGTGGTGGGGCCCAGCCCCGATGTTATGCTTTTCCAGCCAGGCCTGAGGCTGAGTCATCCGATGCTGTTATTACAGGTACTATTTCAGTTTGCAGTAGAGATGCTTCAGTTCTATTTGATCCGGGATCTACTTACTCCTATGTGTCATCCTATTTTGCTTCATATTTAGTTGTGCCTCATGATTCTTTGAGTGCTCCTGTGTATGTGTCCACACTTGTGGGGGATGCTATTATTGTAGATAGTGTTTATCGTTAGTGTGTGGTCACCATTGGGGGTCTTGAGACTCGTGTAGATCTTCTACTTCTCGATATGGTCGATTTTGATGTCATTTTGGGTATGGATTGGCTGTCACCTTATCATGCTATATTGGATTGTCATGCCAAAACGGTGACCTTAGCCTTGCCGGGGTTGCCTCAATTAGAGTGAAGTGGGACTCCTGGCCATTCTACTAGCAGGGTTATCTCTTATATGAAGTCTCGACGTATGGTCGAGAAGGGGTGCCTAGCGTATTTTGGCTTATATCCGCGATTCCAGTGCAGAGGTTCCTTCCATGGATTCAGTGCCAGTTGTTTGTGAGTTTCCAGAGGTTTTTCCTGCAGACCTGCCGTGGATGCCACCCAACAGGGATATTGATTTCTATATTGACTTGGCTCCGGGCACCCAACTCATTTCCATTCCGCCATACCGTATGGTCCCGCCATAGTTGAAAGAACTGAAGGAACAGTTGCAAGATTTGCTTGATAAGGGCTTCATTAGACATAGTATCTCTCCCTGGGGTGCACTTGTGTTGTTTGTGAAGAAAAAAGATGGATCGATGAGGATGTGTATAGATTATCGGTAGTTGAACAAAGTCAACATCAAGAACAAGTATCCATTGCCGAGGATTGATGATTTATTTGATCATCTTGAGGGTGCCAAGGTGTTTTCTAAGATTGATTTGAGATCTAGCTACCATCAGTTGAGGATTAGGGCATCCAATGTCCCTAAGACAGCTTTTCGGACTCGGTACGGGCATTATGAGTTTCTGGTGATGTCCTTTGGGTTGACAAATACCCCAGCATCATTCATGGATTTGATGAATCGAGTGTTCAAGACTTATTTGGACTCCTTTGTGATCATGTTTATTGATGATATCTTGATCTACTCCCGCAGTCGAGAGGAGCATGAGCAGCATCTCAGGATTGTACTTCAGACTCTGAGAGCCAGCCAGTTGTATGCTAAATTTTCAAAGTGCGAGTTTTGGTTAGATTCAGTCACTTTCTTGGGGCACGTTGTATTAGTAGAGGGCATTTAGGTAGATCCTAAGAAGATTGAGGCAGTTCAGAATTGGCCTAGACCCACTTTAGCTATGGAGATCAGGAGTTTCTTGGGTTGGCGGGCTATTACCATCGATTTATGGAGGGGTTTTCATCTATAGCTGCCCCGCTGACCAGGTTGACCCAGAAGGGTGCCCCGTTCAGATGGTCATACGAGTGTGAGGCGAGCTTTCAGAAGCTCAAGATTACTTTGACTACAACGCTAGTGTTGGTGTTGCCCACAGGTTCAGGATCTTATACGGTATATTATGATATGCCCCGTGTTGGGCTCGGTGCGGTATTGATGCAGGAGGGAAGGGTGATTGCGTATGCATCGCGACAGTTGAAGGTTTATGAGAAGAATTACCCTGTCCATGACTTATTGTTGGAAGCCATTGTTCATGCGCTGAAGATTTGAAGGCACTATCTTTACGGCGTGTCATGTGAGGTCTTCACGGATCATCGGAGCCTTCAGTATTTGTTCAAGCAAAAGGATCTTAATTTGAGGCAGAAGAGGTTATTGGAGCTATTGAAAGACTATGATATCACTATCTTCTATCATCCCGGGAAGGCCAATGTGGTGGCCGACGCATTGAGTAGAAAGGCAACGAATATGGGTAGCCTTGCATTTATTCCAGTCGGTGAGAGGCCGCTGGCATCAGATGTTTAGACTTTGGCCAACTAGTTTGTGAGGTTGGATATTTCAGATCCCAGCCGTATTCTAGCTTGTACAGTCGCTCAGTCTTACTTGTGTGAGCGTATCGGAGATCGACAGTATGACGACCCTCATTTATTGGTCCTTAGGGACACAGTGCGGCACGATGGTGCCAAACAGGTTACTTCTGGAGATGACGGAGTCTTGAGGATGCAGGGTCGTATTTGTGTGCCTAATATGGATGGACTTCGTGAGTTGATTCTTGAGGAGGCCCATAGTTCTCGATATTCTATTCACCCGGGCGCCCCAAGATGTATCAGGACTTGTGGCAACATTACTGGTGGAGGAGGATGAAGAAGGATATAGTTTCTTATGTAGCTCGGTGCCTGAATTATCAGTAATTGAAGTATGAGCATAAGAGAACCGGTGATTTGCTTCAGCAGATAGAGATTCCTAAGTGGAAGTAGGAGCGTATCACTATGGACTTCGTTGTTGGATTCCCAAAGACTCAGATGAAGTTCGATGTCATTTGGGTCATTGTGGATAGGCTGACTAAGTTAGCGTATTTCATTCCTGTGGCAGTTACCTATTCATTCGGAGCGGTTGGCAGAGATTTACATCCGCAAGATCGTCCGTCTTCACGGAGTGCCCGTGTCTATCATTTCTGATCGAGGTACACAGTTCACCTCGCACTTTTGGAGGGCAGTACAATGTGAGTTGGGCACACGGGTTGGGTTAAGCATAACATTTCATCCTCAGACGGACAGACAGTCCGAGCACACTATTCAGATCTTGGAGGATATGCTCCGTGCATGTGTTATAGACTTCGGAGGATCATGGGATTAGTTCTTGCCCCTTGCAGAGTTCGCCTACAACAATAACTACCGGTCGATCATTCAGATGGCTCCCTATGAGGCATTATACCGTAGGCGGTGCTGGCCGCCAGTTGGGTGGTTCGAGCCGGGGGAGGCTTGGTTGTTGGGTATAGATCTAGTACAGGATGCCTTGGATAAGGTCAAGATTATTCAGGATCGACTTTGCACAGCTCAGTCCAGGCAGAAGAGTTATGTCGACCGTAAAGTTCGTGATGCTGCATTCATGGTCGGAGAGAGAGTGTTGCTCCGGGTATGACCCATGAAGAATGTCATGAGGTTCAGGAAGAAGGAAAAGCTGAGCCTTAGGTATATCAGACCTTTTAAGATTCTCGAGAGAGTGGGAGTGGTGTCTTACAGGCTTGCGTTGCCACCGGGGTTATCCGCAGTTCATCCGGTGTTCCATGTGTCCATGCTCCGAAAGTATCACGGTGATCCATCCCACGTGTTAGATTTCAGCTCTATCCAGTTGGACAAGGCTTTGACTTACAAGGAAGAGTCGGTGGCTATTTTAGCCCGACAGGTTCGACAGCTGAGGTTTAAGAGTTATCCTTCAGTTCGAGTGCAGTGGAGAGGTCAGCCGTTGAGGCAGCTACTTGGGAGTCCGAGTCAGATATGAGGAGTAGATATCCACATCTTTTCACCAGTTCAGGTACTTTTCTATGTCCTTTCGAGGACGAACAATTATTTTAGAGGTGGAGAATGTGATGACCCAATAGGTCATCTTTTATTTTAGAACCTAATTCTATGTTTCGAGGTCTCAAAAACCTCATTATATCCTTTTTCGATTTGCGTGCTCAGTCCGGGTGTTCTTCCGAAAGACTTATATGTTAAAAACTTATAAAAATAAGAATTTTTGCCTTAGAAATTTATTTAAGTTGACTTTGGTCAATGTTTTGAGCAAATGGACCCGGATCCATATTTTGACGGTCTCGGTGGGTCCGTATCGTAATTTAGGACCTGGGCGTATGTCCGGAATCGAATTCAGAGGTCCCTAGCCCGAGTTATTGATTTTTGTTAAAAATTGAAAGTTTGAAAGATTTATGATATTTAAGAATCGACTGATGTTTTGATTTATTGATACCGGGTCCGTATTTTGGTTTCGGAGCCCGGTACAGGTCCACTATAATATTTATGACTTGTTTGTCGAATTTGGTGAGAAATAGAGTTGAATTGACGTGATTCGGATATTCGGTTGTGAAAATAGAAGTTTTAAAGTCTTCTTGAAAATTTTCTTTGATTTGGTGTCCGATTCGTAGTTCTAGGCATTATTTTGATATTTTGATCACGCGAGCGAGTTCGTATGATGTTTTAGGACTTGTGTGCATGTTTGGTTTGGAGCTTCGAGGGCTCGGGTGAGTTTCGGATAGGCTACGGGGTGAATTTGACATAGAAAAATCTAGTGTTTTGCTGCATCTGGTGTTCTGGTGCGTTGTGCTTCGCGATCGCGAAGGGGATCTGGCTTGGGGGAGGATTTTTCACTACATGAACGCGAGACCATTGTCGCGAATGCGGAGCATTGGGGGGGGGGGGGTTGCACTATGCGAACGCAACCCATCATACGCGAATGCGTAGCTTTAGCTAGGCTGGGCAGGGGGCTTAAGGTGACTCTATGCGAATGCGAGCCCTGTCTCGCGAACGCGAAGGTGAGGTGGGCTATACCTTTGCGAATGCGTGGTGTCTCCCGCTATCGCGTAATCCACTAGGTCTCTGCTCTTCGCGAACGCATCAGTGTTCACACGATCGCAATGAACCATGACGCCCTGTGATAAAACAGTCCCAATTACGAGATTCTTGCCATTCTTTCAAAAATTTCAAAACAGACCTAGAGGCGATTCTTCCATAAGATTTTCTTCCCAATTGGTTGGTAAGTGATTCTAACCTTCATTTTTTCAATTACTCATTACATTTCATGAGTTTTCAACCTAAAATCTAGGTTTTTATGGTGGAAATTGGGGGTTTGGGTAGAATTATAATTGAAATTTAGACCTTGAATTGAGGTCGGATTTCGAAATAAATTATATAATCGGACTCGGGGGTGAATGGGTGAATGAATTTTGGTCTGAACCTCGGGTTTTGACCAAGCGGGTCCGGGGTCGATTTTTGACTTTTTGGGGGAAAGTTTGGGGAATCTAAATTTATGCATTGTAATTGATTTCTTTTGTAATATTTGATATTATTGAGTCATTTGTAGATAGATACGAGTGGTTTGGAGGTGGGTTCTAGAGGAAAAATGGTAATTGAGCATTGAGTGGCCTTTGGAGCGAGGTAAGTGTTGTGTCTAACCTTGACTTGAGGGAGTTAGGAATCCTCGGACTATTTGCTATGTGAAATTCATGTGAGCGGCGTATATGTGAGGTGACGAGTACTTATGCGCCGCCAATTTATCTGTTTTTCCTGTTTCTCCTATTTTTTTCTCATATTGTCTCTTTCCTTGTCTTAATTGTTACATACTCTACTTGTGTTCCCATACCCGATTGCTACGTGTTAGGCATTGTTTTCTCTGGTTAATGATATTAGTTCTTCAATAGTTTCATTATCTCTTGTTATTTGCTTAAGCTGGTTTACCGGTACCTTGTAGATTCTGAATTGGTCTCGCTGTGTTGTATTACATATGTGAATTTTCATGGTGTACTAGTTTCCTAATTGTTTCGGTTTGGATTTTAAGTATTGTGAAGGATTTCTGTGATTTAGATTGTGAAGTTTCTGTACATACTGAGTAATTAGTATTGATATGGTGGGATCGGGTTGCACGCCGCAACAGGAGGAATAAGGGTGGTATATTGAGGTGGGATAAGGGTGAATTTATACTGTACGGTGGGAACGGGTTACACGCCGCAACAGGTGTAATAAGGGTAGATTGTTTGGTGGAATAAGGGTGAATTATGATTGTGTTATTGTGATATGGTGGGATCCGATTGTGTGCCGCAACAACCTATGTGTTTATGTTTCCATGAGTTGTGTTAGCCTTACGGTATTCTCTTTTGCACTTAAAGGATCGGTAATTTCTGAACACTGTTGATATATCTCGGGGAGTTGTTGTATTTCTTGCAATATACTGCTTTCTTCTATTCTGCTTTTATTATATATACTGCATACAGGTTGTAGTATGAGTGACCCGCCTTAGCCTCGTCACTACTTCGTCGAGGTTAGGCTCGGCACTTACAAAGTACATGGGGTCGGTTGTACTCATACTATACTCTGCACTTCTTGTGCAGATTTCGGAGTTGGTCCCAGCGACGTACTATAGAATTGCTCGGATTCATCTGACAGGAGACCCAAGGTATATCTGCCGGCGTCCGCAGATCCTGGAGTCCCCTTCCAGCCATTGCATTTTTACTGTTTCTTTCCTTTCGAAAATAATTGTATTTCTTTCAGACATTTACTTGTAGAAAATTTTTAGAAGTTCGTGAATTGTGACTCCAGATCCGGGTAGTAGTATATATATATATATATTGAGACTATTATATATTTTCGCACTCATTTCAAACTCGTTATAGCTTATTTGCTGTTATTTACTGAAATGTATAAGAAATGGCTTAATAATTCTCTAACGTTGGCTTGCCTAACAAGTAAAATGTTAGGCGCCATCACGGTCCCGACAGTGGAAATTTCGGGTCATGACAACTACAGGTGTTCAAACCGAACCGAAAAATCGCATTAAACTGAAAAGGCAAATCAAACCGATTAAAAATCTGATTGGGTTAGGTTTGATTTGGTTTGGAATTGAGTAAAAAAATCCGAACTAAACTGACATATAAATATATAATTTATATATATACTTTAAGAGTTATATAGAATTTTCTTTAGAAAATGTCTAAAAATATTTCTGATCCTCTTATGGGATATAATATTTAATAGAACTATGAATTGCATCCATTTTTATTTACTTTAAAATAGGTTGTATCATCACTTTCTTATCAAGTGTTGATGAAGTGCGTCAATCTCTTTATTTTTTCATATTCATATGTCAAGATCTGTTAGATTGTTATATCTTATTCGAATTTGAAATAATTTTTGATAATTTTAAAATTAAATTGAACATATGATAATTTAGGTGTCATATTGATTTTTATGTTTAATTATTAAATTCGGTTAACCTTGAAAGCGTACGTCAACAAAAGATTATTGTTAGACGACTATAAAAATAACTATCATGTGTCACTAAATAAATTCTCCCATAAGAATATTTTAATAGATCATATGTTTATCAGTTTTTTCAATTTTTACTAAATATATATTCACTTATCAAAATTTTATCTATCACTTTAATAAAGTAAGATTGAAATATTAATATTCATGCAACAAAAGAACCCCAATAAACCGACAAAACCGAACCAATCCAAACCAAAATAGTTGGTTTGGTTTGGTTTGGTTTTATAAAAATCGTACCAACCCGGTCCATGTACACCCCTACACACAACATAGAAAGCCTCATTCGATATAAATCCTCGTTCGTAAATGTTGAAAACAATCAATACATTGGTTGGGTAAGTGATTTCGCACATGGGAGACCTGAGATCGATTCCTCTCAAAAGTGACCTCCTCAGTCAGAGCTCGTCGCACCGAGTTTGCCTAGTGCAGTTTACATCTCCTGTGTAGTTTGCGAGCTATGGTACAGTAAGCATGTTACCTAGTTCACAGCAATTGCGGATTTCCCTGGGAATTTTCCAAATCATATGTTGTGGAACACAGTCTAAAATATCAACAAATTTCAAAACTATATTTGCATCCGGTATATGCTTGTCCCCAACTCCCCACATAAATATACATAATACCCAAACTAGCTTTTCAGAGTTTAGGGGATAAGGTCTTCACTTATATCAAATCAAGAACAAATATTTAAATAGTAAATTGATATTTACATAAGCCCTTATTTCTATCTCAACCATATGAGTATAGTAGTTTAGCACTCTTCCTTTCCTATTCTTTAATTCGAAACAGTATTTAATAAAATATTACAAAATCTTAATAGCATTAATGAATTAACAAAAGTAGCAGCAAAAGATTTACATTCCAATCCATAACGAAATCGTAGACCATGAATCACACCTTGTACCAATCCTTTCCTATTTTATAGCTAATAAAAATTATTCTCCTATTTTGGCCCAAATGATTTATTCCTAATTTGTTGCAATGATTCCTTCCATCTATGGATTGATCTTTTATACCATTAAAACCTAGCAAAAATGATATTTTTCGGTATAAAATCTACAACTCTGTTTATATTATACAACCTATTTATTTATTTATTTATTTATTTACTTGTTTACCCTATACATCATGTATATATACCACAGGAAATGTAAGGTTATATATGTGGTATATGTACATTATAAATCATGCATGCTTATTCACTTACATATGGTAAAATCTACCATAAACCACTTATGGTATAATAAAAAATCTTAGGGATATCATTATGTATAATTAACAATAACGTATAATTTTAAATAAATTAGGTATGTTATTTGTAGTACTCTATATATTGACTTATTTTATGCTTCATGTGTATTCGTTTATATATGTAGGATAAATAATATCACTTATATATTTATTTGTACATTATATATATTCTAAAAATATAAAAAAAAATATAAATTATGTATATTTAAGAAAAACAATTTATACATGTGGTATATCATCTCCACTAATCACCACGGCCGAGTAAATCATCTTCTTCAGAACAAATTCTGCAACCCTAGACCACTTACCTTAATTCTGAGCCCCATAAACTAAAATATGCAATCAAACAAAATTAAATAGAATAGCGAATCGATTAGATGGTAACGAGAGATGAGCCATAACTCATCATTATGGATTAAAAATATGGGTACAACTACACCAAGCTTCTTTCTCTGAAGGCAACAAAGGCGTTGATAATTTCGGAGGTTGAAAATGGGACTATGGTGGTTAGGTTTAGAAAGTGAAGGTGGAGGATGAGAGTGGGGAGAAAGAAAGAACGAATATGGGGTTTGGGAGTGGGAGGGGGTGCAACAAAGTAGTAAGAAAAGAGAAAATAGAGGGGAGAGAAAAGTGAATAGGTTAATAAGGATCAAAACAGATCCCTCAATTAATGCATCTTTATTTATTTTAAGAATCCAGGATTAAATATATGGACTTTGAAACCTGCTACATTTGTACATGAAACTGCTATTTTTGGAATAAACAAGAAGTGATTTTATTTATGTTAATAGTCTTAAATAAGTATCACGGCCCAAACTAACCAATAGGTCGTGATGGTGCCCAACATCCCAACTAGTCAAGCCAACTAATGATTTAAACATATATTTATTTCTTTAAAAATTATTCGAGTAATCAAACTCTTCGAAATTTCAAAAATTAAGAAAGATATGAGAAAATAAGATAAATTAAAATCCAAGTAAAATAATTAAATCCACAAATTCTACTAGTGTGTGCCAAGACCTGATGTCACAAGTGTATGAGCATCTAGTAGATTATACAAAATTTTAAATACTGTCTGAAATAAAATAGACAGAATACAAATACAAGAAGAGGCACTAGTTGCTGCAGAACGGGTCAGAAAGGCAGCTCACCAATAAGTCTCTAGATAACATGGGTGCGCGCCGATAGGTCCTCCGATAATACCTGTCTCAGGTCCTGCACAAAAAGTGTAGCAAGCATAGCATGAGTACGTAAACAACGCATACCCAGTAAGTATTAAGTCTAATCTCGAAGAAGTAGTGACGAGAGGTCGACTTTGACACTCACTATGGGTCAATAATATTACAATAGAATATATTGAATTAAACATAATTTTTAGGTGAACAACAACAATTTTCTTAACAAGCAGAAATAATTAATTCCTTAAAATTCAATAATTTAAAATTTATCAATTAACTTCATAGGTAACAATTAAAATATCATGTATCGTGTAATTATTATTATTAGGCACTGTAATGACCCAACCGATTATTTTGATTTTTAGAACCCCGTTCCCCTAAATAAAACTCTCCGTATGTGCTTTTATTAATTTATGACTTGCGGGGATGGTTGTTTCGGAATTTGGAAGTGTTCGGATTGAAATCGGAACACTTGGTTCCTTAGTTTGGTTTTAAAGGCCCAAGTTTGACTTCGGTCAATATTTTGAGAAAACGACCCCGGAATCGAGATTTGACGGCTCCAATAGGTTCGTATGATGATTTTGGACTTGAGCGTATGTTCGAATCGGGTTATGGATAACCCGGGAGCATTTCAGAGTTTAGTAGTAAAAATTAACTATTTAAAGGTTTAAGGTTCTTTAAATTTGGTTTGGAGTAGGTTTTAGAGTAATTGAAGTCTATTTGGAGTTCCGATCATGAAAATAGCTCTGTATGGTGATTTAAGACTTGCACGCAAAATTTCGTGTCATTCCGAGTAGTTTAAGTATGTTTCGACGCGTTCGGAGTAAGTTTGAAGAATTTAAAATTTTTAAGTTGAATCAATTTGCTTTGGGGTATGATTCTTAGTTTTGATATTATTTTACACGTTCCGAGGGTTCGAGCGAGTCCGTTTTATGATTTCAAACTTGTTGGTACGTTTGGAGCGGGGCCCAATGGACCTCGAGTGTTATCCGGACAAGGCTCAGATTGATTTTGGACCTTGGAGCAGCAACTGAAGCTTCCAGCTTCTGCTGCAACCGCACCTGCGCTTGGCCAGCCGCAGGTGCGAAGCTTGGCACGCAGAAGCGGAAATGGGTGCAGATGCGACGACCCAAGTCGCAGAAGCGGACTCGCGGAAGTGGTCCTGAGGCCGCAAATGCGGAGTTTGGCCAGGCGAGGGAAACTCGCACCTGTGAGGTTTTTTCCGCAGGTGCGGCTAGCCCTCCGCAGGTACGAAAATGCTGCTTGGCAGAATGGGTTAAAAATCGGGGCTCAGCAATTTTTGAGCCCATTTTCTCCATTCTTGGGCGATTTTGGAGCTTTTTGAGAGAGGATTTCAACTAGCAACTTGGAGATAAGTTAATTCTACACACTTTGAGTTAACTACATAGATTATGGGTAAATTATAACCTGTAAATCTTGGAAATCAAGGGTTTAGATAAAGAACCTAGGTTTTGACAAAAATGAGATTTTAACCACGAAAATGATTATGGAATTAGATGAAAATTGTATATATGAGTTCTTGAGATTATGGGTAAGGTTTTCCTCCAAATATTTTCAAAATCCAAGCACGTGGGCCAGGGGTAAATTTTAGGAATTTACCATTTTGAATAGGGTACTTTATTTAATAGTTATCACGACCCAATTTCTCCTCTGTGTAACGTCGTGACGGCACCTAGTCTCTACAACTAGGTAAGCCTAACATTTTGTGGAATAATAAAATAAAAATATAAATTTAACCAACTATTCAAAAATACACAACAAATCCCAAAACCCGGAACATCGTGAATCACAAACTACAGAAGAAAAAATCTAGTGTCTCTATACATCAGAGTCTAACAAGGAAAAATACAGAAGCTAAAGGACATGAGGAAGTGTAGAAGGGGACTCAAAGGTCTGCGGACGCGGCAGGTATACCTTAAAGTCTCCAAAGCTGTCCCGGCTCACTGATGTGCGACTGATAAGGTGCACCTTGATCTGCACACGAAAAGCATGTGCAGAGAGTAGCATGAGTACACCACAATCGGTACCTAGTAAATGCCAAGCCTAACCTCGGTCGAGTAGTGATGAGGTCAGGTCAGGGCCCTACTGGTAAATATATAATAAAACAATATAGAGTGTAATATTGCAATAAAATTAGGGCTGAAATTTAACAACAATGAAATCATAGAAGGTAACAACTCACTACACATAAACACAAAAGGGGATCTCCCGAGATACCGTCTCGTAGTCCCAAATGTAAATCTGCAGGGGGATCTCCCGGAATACCATTCCGTAGTCCCAAAGTAAATGTGCAGGGGGATATCCCGGAATACCGTTTCATAGTCCCAAAGTAAATGTGCAGGGGGATCTCCCGGAATACCGTTCCGTAGTCCCAAAGTAATAATAAAAAATAGGGGGATCTCCCGGAATACCGTTCTGTAGTCCCAAAGTAAATATACAGCGCAAACAATAGAAATGCAACTACATCACGAAATCTTACGATTTAGACTAAGTACCAATCAAGGAAGAAGCAGGAAATTCACTAAGCATGCTGTACATAGTTACCATAAGCAATTAAGACACGTAGACATGTTGTATTCGACTAAACAGGATAGCTACACAAATGAGAATAACTCAATTAAGAATGAAAATAGATTAATGCTCATAAAAATGGTATAACTTAAAATAAAAAAAAAATCAGGTTGCTACTTAGTAAGAAAATCGGGTTTTTTCATAACTAGCACGTATGCATACTCGTCACCTCACGTACACAGCACTCACATATCACAATAGTTCTAAATCTTAAGGGGATTTCCCTCACACAAAGTTAGGCATGCCACTTACCTCGAACCAAGGTCAATCAATCGGTCACAATGCCTTTCCCACAAATATCCGGCTCTGAATGGCCCAAATCTAGCCAAAAGCAATTAAATATCATAAATACAACAATAATAGACTCATCTAATTAATGAAATCAACACTTTAACAAAATTTCCGAAATTAACTCAAAAATCGCCCGTGGGGCTCACATCTCGGAATCGGGTAAATGTCATAAACTACGAAAGCCCGTTCACTCACGAGTCTAACTATATCAAATTTACTAAAATCCGACACCAAATGATCTTCCAAATCCACAAATCAAACATCTAAATCCATAGCCTCCAATTCCCAATTTTCACCTTAAATACACACTAATTAGGTGGGAAAATAAATGGGGAAGCAAGATTATTGATCAAAAATAAGCATAAGTGTCTTACATCAATAAATTCCTTGAAAATGCTCTCAAACAATCGCCTTAAACCGAGTTTGTAAATTCAAAAATGACAAAAATTGCGAAGCCCTTCGGTTTTAACCACTGTCCAGGTGTTTCCGCACATGCGGAGCCTGGGCTCGCACCTGTGGGTGCGCTTGTGCAAATAAATGTGTGCATCTGCGCAAATCACTTACCTCATCTGCCTCCGCACTTGCGATGAAAGGGCTGCACCTGCGCGTGCGTGTCTGCGGAAATCCCTTCCGCTTCTGCGGACATTGCGCACCGGCGAAAACCCTAACGTATCTACGGGTATCGCAGATGCAGAATTCACCTCGCACCTGTGACCCCTGGCACTCCTCCATTTTTCCGCTTCTGCACTTGCCTTTTCGCACATGCGATTCCGCAACTGCGATCTCTCCACCGCAAGTGCGAAAATAACAGATGCCTGAAGACTTCAACAGCAACACAAATCCAACTTTTGATTCGTTAAGCACTCGAAACTCACTCGAGGCCCCTAGGACCTCAATCAAACATACCAACCAATCCTAAAATATCATACGAACTCAGTCGAGCCCTCAAATCACATCAACTAACGCAAAAATCACGAATCACCCTCCAATTCAAACTTAAAGAACTTGAAACTTCAAATTCCTACAACCGATGCCGAAACCTATCAAACCACGTCCGAATGACCTCAAAATTTGCACGCAAATCATATTCGATATTACGGACCTACTCCAACTTTCGGAATCAGATTCCGATCCCGATATCAAAATTTTCACTACCGGTTCAAAACTCCAAAAATTCGACTTTCTCCAATTCAAGCCTAAATAAGCTACGAACCTCCAAAACACAATCTGGACACACCCCTAAGTCCAAAATCACCTAACGGAGCTAACGAAACCGATAGAACTCTATTCTGGAGCCGTCTTCATACAGTTTCTACCATGGTCAAAATTCTAAGACTTAAGCTTTCGTTTTAGGGACTAAGTATCCCAAAACACTCCAAAACCAAAATCAAAACCTCCCGGCAAGTCACATAAGCAAAAAAAGGTACAAGGAAAACAGTAAATAGGGGATCGGGGCTATAACTCTCAAAATGACCGGTCGGGTCATTACATCCTTCCCCTCTAAAAATAATCGTTCGTCCTCAGACGAACATAGAGATATACCTAAAGTGGTGAAAAGGTGAGGGTAACGGCTGAGCATAACATGCTCGATCTCCCAAGTCGCCTCCTTGACCGGCTATCCCCTCCAATGAACCTTCACGAAAGCAATGTTCTTTGATCTTAGCTTTTTTACCTGCCTGTCTAAAATAGTCACTGGCTCCTCAACCTAAGATAGATCCTTATCCAACTGGACTGAGCTGAAATCCAACACGTGAGACGGATGAAATCCTGATAGACTAGGAAGCAAGGCAAGCTCATAAGTAACCTCCCCCACTCGCCGCAACATCTCAAATGGACTAATGAACCTTGGGCTCAGCTTGCCCTTCTTTCCAAACCTCATAACGCCCTTCATAGGAGAAAGCCGGAGCAAGACTCGCTCTCCAACCATGAATGCCATATCACGAACCTTCCGATCCACATAACTCTTCTGTCTGGACTGGGTTGTGCGAAGTCTATCCTGAATCACCTTCACCTTTTCCAAGGCATCCTGAACCAAGTCCGTACCCAATAATCTGGCCTCACCGGGCTCGAACCAACCCATTGGGGACCGATACCGCCTACCGTACAGAGCCTCAAACGGTGCCATATGAATGCTGGACTTGTCCCAAAGACCCCCAAAATTTATCACACAGGCACGGAGCATATACTCTAATATATGAATAGTGCGCTCGGACTGCCCGTCCGTCTGAGGGTGAAATGATGTACTCAACTCAACCCGAGTACCCAACTCATGCTGTACAGCTCTCCAAAACCGTGATGTAAACTGCGTACCCTGGTCAGAGATAGTAGATACCGGTACACGATGAAGCCTGACGATCTCACGGATGTAGATTCGAGCTAGCTGCTCGAAAGAATAGGTAGTCATCACAGGAATGAAATGAGCCGACTCGATCAGCCTATCCACAATCACCCAAACTGCATCAAACCTTCGCTGAGTCCGTGGGAGTCCAACAATAAAATCCATAGTGATCCGCTCCCATTTCCACTCCGGAATCTCTAACTTCTGAAGCAATCCACCTGGTCGTTGGTGCTCATATTTTACCTGCTGGCAATTCAGACATCGAGCCAGATACTCTACTATGTTCTTCTTCATTCTCCTCCACCAGTAATGTTGTTTCAAGTACTGATATATCTTTGCGGTACCCAGCTGAATAAAGTACCGCGAACTGTGAGCCTCTTGGAGAATCAACTCACGCAAACCATCTAAATTGGGCACACATAGCCTGCCTTGCATCCTCAATGCACCATCATCTCTGATGGAGACCTCCTTAGCATCACCGTGCTGGACCGTGTACTTAAGGACAAGCAGATGGCGGTCATCGTACTGACGCTCCCTGATACGATTATAAAGAGAAGACCGAGAGACCACACAAGCCAATACTCGACTCGGCTCCAAAATATCCAATATCACAAACTGGCTGGCTAAGGCCTAAACATCCAATGCCAATGGCCTCTCTGCTGCTGGTAGATATGCTAAACTCCCCAAACTCTTTGCCCGGCGACTCAAAGCATCTGCCACTACATTGGCCTTCCCAGGGTGGTACAAAATAGTGATATCATAATCCTTATGCAGCTCCAACCACCTCCGCTGACGTAAATTAAGATCTTTCTACTTAAACAGATGCTGCAAACTCCGATGATCGGTGTAAATCTCACAAGGAACACCGTACAAATAATGCCGCAATATCTTCAAGGCATGAACAATAGTTGCAAACTTAAGGTCGTGGACATGATAGTTCTTTTCGTGCACCTTCAGCTGTCTGGTTGCGTGGGCAATCAACCTACCATCTTGAGTCAACACCGCACCGAGACCAATCCGTGATGCATCACAATATACAGTATAAGACCCCAAACCTGTAGGTAATACCAATACTGGGGTTGTAGTCAAAGCTGTCTTGAGCTCCTGAAAGCTCTCCTCATATTCCTCTGTCCACCTGAACGGAGCACCCTTCTAGGTCAGCCTGGTCATAGGTGCTGCAATAGATGAGAATCCCTCTACAAAGCGACGGTAATACCCCGCCAAACCAAGAAAACTCCGGATCTCTATAGCTGAGGATGGTCTGGGCCAACTCTGCGCTGCTTCAATCTTCTTCGGATCTACCTGGATCCCCTCACTCGATACTATATGACCCAAGAATTCCATTGAGTCTAGCCAAAACTCACACTTTGAAAATTTTGCATATAACTTCTTTTCTCTCAAGGTCTGAAGTGCAGTCCTCAGGTGCTGCTCATGATCTTCCCGACTCCGGGAGTATACCAGAATGTCGTCAATAAACACAAATGAGTCAAGATAAGGCAGGAACACATTGTGCATCAAGTACATAAAAGCTACTGGGGCATTGATCAACCCAAAAGAAATAACAAGAAACTCATAGTGACCATATCTGGTCTTGAAAGCAGTCTTCGGGATATCTAGCTCCCGAATCTTCAACTGATGATAACCTGAACGTAAGTCAATCTTGGAAAACACTCTGGCACCATGTAATTGATCAAATATGTCATCAATACGAGGCAATGAATACCTGTTCTTCACTGTGACTTTGTTCAACTGGCGGTAATCAATACACATCCGCATAGAACCATCCTTCTTCTTCACAAATAAGACAGGAGCACCCCAAGGTGACACACTGGGCCGAATGAATCCCTTATCAAGCAATTCCTGTAACTGCTCCTTCAACTCCTTTAACTCAAGAGAAGCCATACGATATGGAGGAATAGATATGGGTTGAGTGCCCGACAACAAATCAATACCAAAATCAATATCTCTGTCGGGTGGCATGCCCAGAAGATCAACTGGGAACACATCTGGAAAGTCCCTCACTACTAGAACTGACTCAACTGTAGGGGTATCAATACTAACATCTCTCACATAAGCTAGATACGCGTCACACCCCTTCTCAACCATTCGTTGAGCTTTTAAGAAATGAAATAACTCTGCTGGGAGTATACTCTAAGGTACCTCTCCACTCAAATTGCGGAAATCTTGGCATAGCCAACGTCACGGTCTTAGCATGACAATCAAGAATAGCATAATGGGGCGACAACCAGTCCATATCCAAAAGAATATCAAAGTCCACCATGTTGAGCAATAATAAATTGGCTCTGGTCTCAAAACCACTAAGAGCAATCAAACACGACCGATACATGTTGTCCACAACAAGAGAATCTCCTATAGGAGTAGACACATAAATAGGGGAACTCAAAGAATCCCGAGATACGCCCAAATACAGGGCAAAATAAGAGGACACATAAGAATATGTAGAGCCTGGGTCAAATAATACCGACGCATCTCTATGATAGACTGGAACAGTACCTGTAATTACAGAATCAGAAGCAACTACCTCTATACGAGTAGGAAGTGCATAATATCTGGCCTGGCCCCCCATCTAGGGCCACCTCTACCTCCTCGACCTCTACCTCGAGCTGGCTGAGCAGGTGGAGTGGCAGCTGGTGCTGTAATCATAGCCTAAGGACCCGATGGAGCACGCTGTGGCTGAGAAGTCTGTGGAGGTGCACCCCTCTTAATCCTGGGGCAATCCCTCACCATATGGCGAGTGTCGCCACACTCAAAATAATATCTAGGAGGGCATGGCTGCTGTGACTGGCTCGGGCCAGGTTTGCTAGACTGGACGCTAGGAACACTCCATGCAGGAGGCACACTAGATACTGGTGGTGCATAATAAGGCTTCTGGGGTCTAGAAGGAGCTGAAACACCGCTGGAGGCTAGAAGAGCTAAATGAACAGGGCGGCTCACATAACCCCTACCATGGAGAGCTGTTGGGACACGAGCTCCAGAATAATAACCAGTCTCTCGAGACCTCTTGGCCTCCCTCTCCTCTCTATCCCGGGCAAACATGACCATAAATCTCCTGGCAATACTCACAACCTGCGGATAAGAAATATCCATCTCCAACTCCCTGGCCATACTACTCTGGATGCTGGGATGGAGTCCCTCAATAAACTGTCGAACCCTCTCTCGAACTATGGCAACTAAGGCCGGTGCATGTCGGGCCAAATCACTAAAGCGAACTGCATACTCTGACACAGTTATAGCGCCCTGGCGCAGCTGCTCAACATGAGTCCCTGAGGATCTGAGGGACATACTCTCTCAAAAACATGTTCGAGAGCTGAGTCCATGTAAGTGAAGCTTCCTCAGTCGAACTACTCAACTCATAAGCACGCCACCAATGATAGGCTGCTCCTCTAAGCTGAAATGTAGTAAAAGAAACCCCGCTCGTCTCCGCTACACCCATATACGGAGAATACGATGACACTCCTCCAGAAAACCCTGAGCATCATCTGTAACCAATCCGCTGAAAGTAGGTGGGTGGTACATCTTGTACCTTTCAAGTCTGAGGTGCTTCGCCTCAGAAGCTGCTACCCTAACCTCGGGCTGAGCTGGAGCTACCGATTGCATTGATACAATCTCTGGAACCTGGTCGACCTGAACCCGCTACTCTGGAGTACCGGCGATAGGGGTCTGTGCTCCTCCCCCGGCCTGAGATGTGGTAGGAGCAAGTGGAATCAATGCAGCCTGAGCTAAGGTGCTGAATATGCTCAAAATCTGTGCTAGAGTCTCCTGGAGGGCTGGTGCAGAAACAGGTACCTCAGGTGTCTTCCCTCCAGTTCGAGCTATTGGGGGCTTCTCTGTAGCAGCTCATGCGGGTGCTCTGGCTGCACCACGTGGATGTCCTCGGCCTCTACCCCGGCCTTGGCCTCGCGTGGCTCTAGAAGGGGGTGTGGGTGCCTGTTCGTATATCCGCTTGTATGTGACCTCACCATCTGTGAGAGAATAGAATACAAAAGTTTAGAATCTTTGAAGTCAATAATTTTCACACGACAAGGAATCAAAGTAGTGAAATTTTCCTAACAGTTCCATAGCCTCCCAAAGATAAGTACAGATGTCTCTGTACCGATCCGCGAGACTCTAATAAACCGGCTTATGACTCGTGAAACCTACGAACCTAGAGCTCTGATACCAACTTGTCACGACCCAATTTCCCCTCTGTGTAACATCGTGACGACACTTAGTCTCTACAACTAGGTAAGCCTAACATTTTGCGGAATAATGAAATAAAAATAAAAATTTAACCAACTATTCAAAAATACACAACAAATCCCAAAACCCAGAACATCATGAATCACAAACTACAGAAGGAAAAATCTAGTGTTTCTATATATCAGAGTCTAACAAGGAAAAATACACAAGATAAAGGACATGAGAATGAGTAGAAGGGGACTCTGAGGTCTGCGGACGCGGCATATATACCTTGAAGTCTCCAAAGCTGTCCTGGCTCAGTGATGTGCGGCTGATAAAGTGCACCTTGATCTGCACATGAAAAACATGTACAGAGAGTAGCATGAGTACACCACAATCGATACCTAGTAAGTGCCAAGCCTAACCTCGGTCGAGTAGTGATGAGGTCAGGTCAGGGCCCTACTGGTAAATATATAATAAAACAATATAGAGTGTAATACTGCAATGAAATAAGGGCTGGAATTTAGCAACAATGAAATCATAGAAGGTAACAACTTAGTACACAAACACAACAGGGGATCTCCCGAGACACCGTCTCGTAGTCCCAAATGTAAATGTGCAGGGGGATCTCCCGGAATACCATTCCGTAGTCCCAAAGTAAATCTGCAGGGGGATCTCCCGGAATACCGTTTCGTAGTCCCAAAGTAAATGTGCAGGGGGATCTCCCAAAATACCGTTCTGTAGTCCGAAAGTAAAAATAAAAAAAAAGGGATCTCCCGAAATACCGTTCTATAGTCCCAAAGTAAATATGCAGTGCAAACAATAAAAATGCAACTATATCACGAAATCTTACGATTTAGACTAAGTACCAGTCAAGGAAGAAGCAGAAAATTCACTAAGCATGCTGCACATAGTTCACATAAGCAATTAAGACACGTAGACATGATGTATTCGACTAAACAGGATAGCTACACAAATGGAAATAACTCAATTAAGAATGAAAATAGATTAATGCTCATATAAATGGTATAAGTTAAAATAAAAGAAGAAAATCGGGTTGCTACTCAGTAAGAAAATCGGATTTTTCCACAACCAAATGTATCTATTCTATGGACTTGTAACTAGGGGTATTCAAAACCGAACCGAAACCGAAAACCGAACCGAAATCGAAGCTTAATGGCTTATTGGTATCGGGTTAACGGTTTAACGGACGGGGAACAGATTAAAATTTTTTTATTAACGGCTTATCGGTTTGGGGGCGGATTATTCAATTTTCTTAACGGATAATCCGTTAACCCGTTAAGAATATATATATTAAATATCAAAAACCCTTCCACTTCTTCCACTTCTTCCAGCTATTAGCTAAGCTTATTCTCCCACCCTACAACAAGATTCTCTATTACTAATTTACTATTAGACATTTAGTTATAATTTACTATTTCATTTAGTTACTATTAGATAATTTTGATTATCATGTATTATACCCAGTGTTCTCTTCTATTTCTTTTGATAGTTATAAGTTGTTAATAGGCTCATCTCCAGAGATGATTCTACTGGGAAATACGCTGGATTACACATCTCTCTATTTTTTCTATTTAGCTCTCTTCTTAGGAATTTTATTTTGAGTCATAGCGGTCAACAAACAATCCGATAAAACCGCCCGATAACCGCCCGATAAGAGCTAAACCGATACCAATCTGCCCAATATCTTATCGGGTGGCTAGCGGATTAATACATTTAAAAGCCGATAACCGATAAGCCAAACCGTTAAGAGTATATAACCGCCCAATCCGCCCGATAAGCAGCCCTATACACAGCACTCACATATCACAATAGTTCCAAATCTTAAGGGGATTTCCCTCACACAAAGTTAGGCAAGCCACTTACCTCGAACCAAGGTCAATCAATCGATCACAATGCCTTTCCCACGAATATCTGGCTCCGAATGGCCCAAATCTAGCCAAAAGCAATTACATATCATAAATACAACAAAAATAGACTCATCTAATTAATGAAATCAACACTTTAACAAAATTTCCGAAATTAACTCAAAAATTGCACGTCTCGGAATCGGGTAAAAGTCATAAACTACGAAATTCCGTTCACTCACGAGTCTAACCATATCAAATTTACTAAAATCCGACACCAACTGATCTTCCAAATCCACAAATCAAACATCTAAATCCATAGCCTCCAATTCCCAATTTTCACCTTAAATACACACTAACTAGGTGGAAAAATAAATGGGGAACCAAGATTATTGATCAAAATAAGCACAAGTGTCTTACCTCAAGAAATGCCTCGAAAATGCTCTCACAAATCGCCCTAAACCGAGTTTGCAAAGTCAAAAATGACAAAAATCGCGAAGCCTTTCGGTTTTAATCACTGCCCAGGTATTTTCGCACCTGCGGAGCCTGGGCTCGCACCTGCAGGTGCACTTGTGCGTAAAAATGTGTGCATCAGAGCAAATCACTTACCTCATCTGCCTCCGCACCTGCGATGAAAGGGCCGCACCTGCGCGTGAGTGCCTGCGGAAATCCCTTCTACTTTTGCGGACATTGCGCACCGGCGAGGACCCTAACGCATCTGCGGGCATCACAGATGTGGAATTCACCTCGCACCTGCGAACCCTAGCACTCCTCATTTTCCCGCTTCTGCGCTTGCCTCTCCGTACGTGCGATTCTGCACCTGCGGTCTCTCGACCGCAGGTGCGAAAATAACAGATGCCTGAAGACTTCAGCAGCAACACAAATCCAAATTTTGATCCGTTAAGCACTCGAAACTCACCCAAGGCCCCTGGGACCTCAACCAAATATACCAACCAATCCTAAAACACCATACGAACTCAATCGAGCCCTCAAATCACATCAACTAACGCAAAAATCATGAATCACTCTCCAAATCAAACTTAAAGAACTTGAAACTTCAAATTCCTATCAAACCACATCCTAATGACCTTAAATTATGCACGCAAGTCATATTCGATATTACAAACCTACTCCAACTTCCGGAATCGGATTCTGACCCCGATATCAAAATTTCAACTACCGGTCCAAAACTCCAAAAATTTGACTTTCGCCAATTCAAGCCTAAATAAGCTACGGACCTCCAAAACACAATACGGACATGCCCCTAAGTCCAAAGTCACCTAACGGAGATAACGAAGCTAACGGAACTGACAAAACTCCATTCCGGAGTCGTCTTCACACAGTTCCAACCATGGTCAAAATTCTAAGACTTAAGCTCTCGTTTTAGGGACTAAGTGTCCCAAATCACTCAGAAACCAAAAATAAAACCTCCCGGCAAGTCACATAAGCAGAAAAAGGTATGAAAAAATAGTAAATAAGGGATCAGGGATATAACTCTCAAAACGACCGGCCGGGTCGTTACAATAGTCTAATTCCGAACTTTCGAATACGTATTAATTATTTTATATAACATTTGGATAGTTTTGGATTTTTCGGCATCGAATTGGGAGTTTTACGCAACGTTGTGATCGGGAAGTGGGCTTTGAGACAAGGTAAGTTTCTTGTCTAACCTTGTAAGAGGAAATGTACCCCATAGATGATTTAAATTAATAATTATTGCTAATTGTGGGGGCTACGTACGCACGAGGTGACGAGAGAATTGTATCCTTATTTAACTAAAGCAATATAATTATGTTGCAAATTGTTAGAGGAAATGGTAAAAGATTGAAATCTCACATACTTGAAATTTTGTTCAGAATATTTGACTGTTGTAGAAATTTGTACATCCTCCTGCGTTAAATCTCAAAATTGCTTTTATATATATATATATATATATATATATATATATATATATATTCCCATTCCGGAGTTTCATAAGAAAATGTCCTCCTTTCTTGTGGAGCGGGCCGAACACCTCGACAGTGTAGATGCATCTATGGATTGTGCCGCACGTCCCTTTGCAGTGTACATGACATTCTGGATCGGGTAGTACGACCTCGGCAGAATTCGTGCCCAATAATAATAATTACACGATACCTTGACGCTTTAATTGCCGCTTGTGAAGTTAATTGATAAATTGGAAATTATTGGAATGTAAGGAATTAATTATTTCTACTTGTTTAGAAATTTATTGTTGTTCATCTAAAAATCATGTTTAATTAAATATTTCTATTGTAATATTATTGACCCATAGTGAGTGTCAAAGTCGACCTCTCGTCACTACTTCTTCGAGATTAGGCTTGATACTTACTGGGTATGCGTTGTTTACGTACTCATGCTATGCTTGCTATACTTTTTGTGCAGGACCTAAGACAGGTACTATCGAAGGACCTATCGGCGCGCATCCATGTTATCCAGAGGCTTAGTGGTGAGCTGCCTTTCTGAGCCATTCTGCAGCAACTAGTTCCTCTTCTTGTATTTGTATTCTGTCTATTTTATTTAAGATAGTATTGAGAATTTTGAATAATCTACTAGTACTCCGAGTTTTATTATTTGAATAAATTTTAAAGAAATGAATATATATTTAAATTATTAGTTGGCTTGCCTAGCTAGGTGAATTTGGGTCGTGACAACATGGTATCAGAGCAATAGGTTCACGTAGGTCTCACGAGTCATGAGCAAGTCTAGTAGAGTCTTGCGGATTGGTACGGAGACGTTTGTACTTATTTTCGAGAGGCTATAAGGTGTTAGGAAAACTATCTTTCTTCATCTTCCATCGTGCAAATAATGTATTACTAAATATCTTTCTCTTATTCTCTCACAAATGGTGAAAACGCACTCTAATGAGGTTCCAAACTAGGGAAGAGCTACTCCCCCTGTTGTTAGAGGCCGAGTCAGAGGCCGATGGAGGGCTCCAACCCGTGGTAGGGGATGAGGACATCCCAGGGTTGCTCCAGTTGTGCCACTAGTGGGTCCAGCAGAGGATCCTATTATTAAGGAACATGGCGAGGTGCCCACAGCAGAGCCAACTCCGGTGGATTTCACGTCTGCACCGAGATTCCAGGAGGTCATGGGCCGTATGCTGCGGTTAATGGACACTATGACTTAGGCCGATTTATTTCCGGCAGACCTGACCATATCTCAGGTGAGCGGGGGAGCACAAACCCCTACCGCACAGGCTCATAGACAGGCAGTTGTTGTATATCAGACCTAAGGTGCACTACCCATGGGTTGAGTCCAGCCAGTGGCATCAGCTACACCTGAGCCCAGACCAGCTGTGGCCGCCGAGCAACAGAAATTATTGGACAGATGGACCAGACTACATCCTCCTGTCTTTGAGGGTGAGCGACGTGAGGATCCCCAGGATTTCATTGATCGGTGCAGGTACAAACTGCACAACATGAGGGTATTAGAGTCTCATGGGGTAGACGTTGCTACTTTCCAGCTGGAGGGTAGGGCCCGTAGATGGTAAAAATCTTATCTTCTTGGCAGACTAGCAGATTCTCCTCCCATGACTTGGGAAAGGTTCACCAGTATTTTCTTGGATAGGTACATTCCACCCTCCCGGAGGGAAGAGTTGCGGTTCCAGGTTGAGAAGCTTCAGCAAGGTCAGATGTCAGTGACCGATTATGAAGCGAGGTTCTCTGAGTTATCACGCCATGTACAGAGGTTTGTTGCTGGTTTACATACTGGCATTCAGGCCACTATGGCCCGAGAGGTTGAGATGGGGACTTCTTATGAGTTAGTTGTGGAGATAGCCCGGAGAATTGAGGGTGTGTGTTAGTGCAGCCGAGAACAGGTTATGAGGGATAAGCGATTTAGATATTCTAGAGAGTTCATAAGTGCTCCGTCTGGGGGTAGAGGCTAGTTCATGAGAGGGCAGTCCAGCAGGCCCCCATATCAAGCACTATCACCTCCTCGAGCTGCCCCAGTGCGACCTTATTTCAGTGTTATGCCAGAGAGTTTTTATCGCCCACCAGCTATTCAGGGTTCTTCCAGTGGGTATTCAGGTCCCCAGGGTCAGACTTCTAGTCAGCAGCCCATTGCACCGAAAAGTTGTTACGAGTGCGGGAATCCCAGTCACATGCGAAGATTCTGCCCCAGGCTTCAGGGTAGACCAGTGCAGCAAGGTCAGCAACCTATGATTACCGCACCAGTTTCTCCACTAGCCATCCGACCACCTAGAGTTGGAGGGCAGGTGGGTAGGGGTCATCCTAGAGGTGGAGGCCAGCCAGTTGGCACTCTAGCTCGGTTCTATGCTTTTTTGTCCAGACCAGATGCAGAGACCTCATATGCAGTGATTACAAGTATTATTTATGTTTGAGGCAAAGATGCCTCCATATTATTTGATCCAGGATCTACGTATTCATATATGTCCTCTCTATTTGCTCATTTCCTAGGTGTTTCTCGAGAGTCCTTGAGTACTCTTGTTTATGTGTCCACTCCTGTGGGCGATTCTGTTATTGTGAATCTGATCTATCGGTCCTGTGTTGTTACATTCTGTGGTTATGAGACTAGAGCAGATCTTTTATTGCTTGATATGACTGACTTCGAGATTATCCTGGGCATGGCTATCCCCATATCATGTCGTCCTAAATTGCCATGCTAAGAATGTTACTTTGGAAGTGCCGGAATTTCCTAGGTTGGAGTGGAAGGGTTCGTTTGTCAGCGCATCTAATCATGTTATTTCCTTTCAAAGAGCTCGACATATGGTCGAGAAGGGTTGTTTGGCTTATCTAGTCTATGTTCGGGATACTACTGCAGAGACTCCGACTATTGATTCAGTCCCTATGGTTCGGGAGTTCTCCGATGTATTTCCTTCAGATCTTCCAGGCATGCCACTAGATCGTGATATTGATTTTTTGTATTGACTTGGCTCCAGATACCCGGCCTATATATATCCCACCATATCGCATGGCTTCGAAATAATTGAAGGAATTGAAAGAACAACTTGAGGAATTACTAGCCAAAGGGTTTGTCAGACCAAGTGTATCGCCTTGGGGTGCACCGGTATTATTCGTGAAAAAGAAGGATGGAACGATGCGAATGTGTATTGATTATCGTAAATTGAAAAAAGTCACTATTAAGAACAAGTACCCATTGCCACGTATTGATGATCTATTTGATCAGTTGCAGGGTGCTAGGGTGTTTTCTAATATCGACTTGTGGTTGGGGTACCATCAGTTGAAGATTCGGGATTCGGATGTTCCGAAAACTACTTTCTGGATTAGATACGGTCATTATTAATTTTATGGTGATGTCTTTCGGGTTAACTAATGCCCCAGCGGCGTTTATGGATTTGATGATCATGGTATTCAGTCCATATATTGATTCGTTTGTCATTGTCTTCATTGATGATATTTTGATTTACTCGCGCAGTTAGGAACAGCACGAGCAGCATATGAGAGTGGTATTTCAGACACTGCGGGAACAAAATCTATATGCTAAGTTCTTCAAATGTAAGTTTTGGCTAAATTCTGTAGCTTTCTTGGGACATATTGTATCGGGAGAGGACATTAAAGTTGATCCTAAAATGATTGAGGCAGTTCAAAATTGGCATCATCCCACTTCAGCGACTGAGATCAGGAGTTTCCAAGGTTTAGCAGGTTATTATCGTCGGTTTGTGGAGGGATTTTCATCTATTGCAGTACCTTTGACCAAATTAACCCAGAAGGGTACTCCGTTCTGATGGTCCGATGATTGTGAGGTGAGCTTTCAGAAGCTCAAGACAACATTGACTACAGCACCGGTGTTAATGTTGCCTTTCGGTCCGGCGATGTATACGGTGTATTGTGATGCTTCACGCGTTGGTTTGGATTGTGTATTAATACAGGAGGGGCGAGTTATTGCATATGCTTCACGTCAGCTGAAACCCCACGAGAAGAATTACCAGGTACATGATTTGGAGTTAGCTGCAATCGTTTATGCTCTTAAGATTTTGAGGCATTATCTTTATGGGGTGTCTTGTGAAGTTTACACTGATCATCACAGTTTACAGCATTTGTTCAAGCAAAGGGACCTAAATTTGAGGTAGCGCAGATGGCTTGAGTTACTAAAAGAATATGATATTACTATCTTGTATCATCCGGGGAAAGCAAATGTAGTTGCAGACGCCTAGAGTAGAAAGGCGGAGAGTATGGGTAGTTTGGCTTTCATTTCAGCAGAGGAGAGGCCATTAGCTTTGGATATTCAGTCCTTGGCTAACAAACTTGTGAGGCTGGTTATTTCAGAGCCCAATCGAGTTCTTGCATGTGTTATGGCCTAGTCTTCACTATTTGAGTAGATCAAGGCTCACTAGTTTGATGATCCATACTTAATGGTTCTTCGAAAAATGGTACTGCGAGGTGGTGCCAAGGAAGTTACTATTGGCACAGATGGTGTTTTGCGACTCTAGGATCGTTTATGTGTTCCTAATGTGGATTGACTGAGGAAACGGATTATAGAGGAGGAACACGATTCTTGGTATTCTATTCATCCAGGTGCTACGAAGATGTATCGTGACTTGAGGCATCATTATTGGTGGCAGAGGATAAAAAAGGACATAGTTGAGTATGTAGCTAGGTGTATAAATTGCCATCAAGTTAAATATGAGCACCATAGGCCAGGTGGCCTACTTCAGCAGATGACTATACTAGAGTGGAAATGGGAATGCATTACTATGGACTTTGTAGTTGGGTTGTCGTGGACCTTGCGGAAGTTTGATGCAGTTTGGGTCATTGTCGACAGGTTGACCAAGTCGGTACACTTTATTCCGGTTGTGACTATGTGTACTTCGGAGAGGTTGGCTCAGATTTATATTCAGGAGATAGTTCGATTGCACGGTGTGCCAATTTCCATCATATCAGATAGAGGTCCTCAATTTACTTCACATTTCTAGAGAGCAGTACAGAGTGAATTGGGGACCCATGTAGAGCTCAACACAGCCTTTCATCCGTAGATCGATGGGCAATCAGAGCGGATAGTTCATATTATGGAGGATATGCTCAGGGCATGTGTGATTGAATTTGGAGGTCAGTGGGATCATTTCTTGACTTTGGTTGAGTTTGCTTATAACAACAGTTACCAATCCAGCATCGAGATGGCTCTATTTGAGGCTTTATATGGTCGGCGATGTCATTCGCCCATCGGATGGTTTGAGCCCGGTGAGGCTAAGCTACATGGTATTGATTTGGTAAAGGATGCCTTGGAAAAAGTAAAATTAATTCAGGAGCAACTTCGTACAGCACAGTCCAGGTAGAAAAGTTACGCGGATCAGAAAGTGCGTTATTTATCGTTTATGGTGGGTGAAAAAGTTCTCTTGAAGGTTTTGCCGATGAAGGGAATCATGAGATTTGGGAAGAAGGGCAAATTGAGCCCAAAGTTTATAGGCCCATTTGAGATGTTGAGACAAGTTGGGGAGGTTGATTATGAGCTTGCCTTGCCTCCAAGTCTATCAGGAGTTCATCCGATTTTCCATGTATCTATGCTTTGGAGGTATCATACCGACCTATGAGCTAACATGTTTCCCTCTTAGCTCATAAGCAACCTCCCCAACTCGTCTCAACACCTCAAATGGGCCTATAAACCTTGGGCTCAACTTGCCCTTCTTCCCAAATCTCATGATTCCCTTCATAGGCGAAACCTTCAAGAGAAGTTTTTTACCCACCTTAAACGATAAATCACGCGCTTTCTGATCCGCGTAACTTTTCTGCCTGGACTGTGCTGTACGAAGTCGCTCCTGAATTAATTTTACCTTTTCCAAGGAATCCTTTACCAAATCAATACCATGTAACTTAGTCCCACCAGGATCAAACCATCTGATTGGCGAACGACATCACCGACCATATAAAGCCTCAAATGGAACCATCTCGATGCTGGATTGGTAACTGTTGTTATAAGAAAACTCGGCCAAAGGCAAGAAACGATCCCACTAACCTCCAAAGACAATCACACATGCCCTGAGCATATCCCCCAAAATCTGAACTGTCCGCTCTGACTGCCGGTCGGTCTGCGGATGAAAGGCTGTGCTGAGCTCTACACGGGTCCCCAACTCACTCTGTACTGATCTCCAAAAATGTGAAGTAAACTGAGGGCCTCTATATGATATGATGGAAATTGGCACACCGTGCAACCGAACTATCTCTTGTATATAAATCTGGGCTAACCTCTCTGAATTATACGTAGTCACTACCAAAATAAAGTGTGCCGACATGGTCAACCTGTCAATAATGACCCAAACTGCATCTAACTTTCGCAAGGTCCGCGACAACCCAATTACAAAGTCCATAGTAATGCGTTCCCATTTTCACTATGGTATAGTCAACTGCTGAAGTAGGCCACATTGCCTATGGTGCTCATATTTAACTTGCTGGCAATTTAGACACCTAGCTACATACTCAACTATGTCCTTTTTCATCCTTCGCCTCCAATAATGCTGCCTCAAGTCACGATACATCTTCGTAGCACTTGGATTAATAGATGTAACGACCCGGCCTGTAGTGTTGAGTATTACAACCCCGTTCCCCCATTTACTGCTCATTTTATGCCTTGCAGTTGATTTATGACTTATCGTGTTAGTTGGTTCGGGTCCGGAAATATTTCAGAGTGAAATGAGACACTTAGTCTCATAATTAAAAACTTAAGTTGGCAAAGTTGATCGGATATTCACTTATGTGTAAAAGACCTCGGAATTGAATTCTGATAATTCCAATAGCTCTGTATGGTGATTTTGGACTTATGAGCGTGTCCAGAAAATTATTTGGAGGTCCGTAGTGAAATTAGGCTTGAAATGGCAAAAGTTGAATTTTTGAGAAGTTTGACCGGGGAGTTGACTTTTTGATATCGGGGTCGGAATCCGATTCTGGAAATTGGAATAGCTTTGTTATGCCATTTATGACTTGTGTGCAAAATTTGAGGTCATCTAGACTTGATTCGATAGGTTTCTGCATCGAATATAGAGGTTGGAATTTCTTTGTTTCATTAAGCTTGAATTGTGGCATGATTTGTGGTTTTAGCATTGTTTGATGTGATTTGGGGCTTCGACTAAGTTCGTATGATATTTCAAGATTTGCTGGTATATTTGGTTGAGGTCCCGAGGGGCTCGGGTAAGTTTTGGGGTGGTTTCGGACCATTTCTAGGCCATTTTTAATTGCTGGTTTTTGTCTACAGAGGTGTGCATCGCGATCATGAACATTTGGACGCGTTCGCGAAGAGCAAACAGCAGTTTGGGGCCTTGTGAATCGCGATTGCGGAAGCTCTTTCGCGATTGCGTAGAACAAAATCTCTGCTATACTAACCCGACTTTGGAAACTTATATCTCGAAATCTGAAAGGAATTTGGAGATAATCCAAAAATGAAAGTTGTAGCCCTTGATATCTAATTTTCAAAAAGTCAAACCATTTGTAATTTGGGATTTTGTACAAAATGTTATGACCATTAGACTAGAGGCTATCTGGAAGAGTTGGGGAAATTGTTCTTCGCGATCGCGAAGGGCAAATTTTGGGCTGGAAATATTTGTGCTTCATGATCGTGAAGCATTTTCCACGATCGCGAAGAGTAAATGCCTAGACAGAAGCTATATTTTGAGGTTTCGGCCATTTTAACACATTTGGAGCTATGGAGCTCGGATTGAAATGATGTTTGAGGCGATTTTCACCATATGGATTGGGGTAAGTAATTCTAACTCGGTTTTGGTTAAATTGTACAAATCTATTATTGTATTTATAAACATATTAGTGTTTTGGGTTGAAAATAGTAGAATATTTCATAGACTTTAATTTGAAGATTTGAGGGTCGAGTTGATATAGGAATCTGATAAAATTGGTATGGTTGGACTCATGGTTGAATGAGCATTCATATTATGTAACTTTTATCGGGTTCCGAGACGTGGGCCCCACACGTGCCTTTTGAGTTAATTTTGGGGTTTTATTGGAAGATTAGTATTTCTTTATGGAATTAATTGCAATAATTGGTATTGACTGAATCGAATTAATTGTGACTAGATTCGAGCCGTTCAGAAGTTGATACGTGCATAATGGGATTTCTGGAGCATTGTTTAGCTTGCTCGACATTGGATTCATCTTGTTCGAGGTAAGTAACTCTTCTAATCTTGGAGCTAAGGGTATGAATCCCGAATATACGTATTATGTGAATTGTTTGGAGGTGACGCACATGCTAGGTGACGGGCGTGTGGGCGTGCACTATAGAAATTGTGACGTAATTGGTTCTGTGAAATTTTGTAGTCAAATAATCTTGGCATTTTCTATGTGATTTTATATGTTATAGAAATTGAGCTGAGAATCATATTAAAAATTACGCTGAGGCTATGTGCCAGTATTATTGATACCCACAGAGGTCATATTGCTGTTGAATTATTTGTTTAAAATAAAATTTCATACTCAATCATGTTCATTCATTTCATGTCATCTCTCAGTCTCTGTTGCAATTTATTGATTCATCATATCATCATTTTGGGCTAGTTTCATGACATTGTGAGCCCGAGAGACTGGAGAGATTGATGACTGAGTGAGGCCGAGGGCCTGATTGTGAGGATAATTATGGGATCCGGTTGCACGCCGCAGCAAGCCAGATTGGCTTTATATACTTTATTATAATAGGATCGGGATGTACGCCGCAGCAGGCTAGATTGGCTTATTATAGCACGTGAGTTGTCCGTGCGGATCCAGATATTGATACTATAGCATATGAGTTGTTCATGCAGATTATAACGCTTGGAATGAAGGAGCCCCTCCGGAGTCTGTGCACACCCCAGTGAGCGCAGGTACCTACTAAGTGCGAGTGCCGGGTGCCGAGTACGAGTGATGAGCGATTGGGAAGATTGAGTGACTGTGAGGACTGAGTGATGGGGAGGACTGAGTTAATTGATACTCTGAGAAGTATGCACATGGTTTTATCACTAAGATACATTGCATTGACATGCACCCATGACATACATATATAGAGATGTATTTTTCTCACGCTGTACGGTATCACGTCATTCATGACTTCTCACACATATTGGCCTACGGGCATAGTGATGCATTTTTTCACTGGCTATCTGGAAAGAGAATAAAACATCTTATCATTGTTGAAAGGATTTTTGGGAAAAATTACTGTTTTCAAACTTATTCGTATTTTTGGAAACTTCGGTAAACGACTTGGGACTTTCACTGATACACTTAAAAGGCAGAACTATTTTTGAAAATCATGATTTAGCTGAGCATTTATTCCTTGGGTTACTTCTTTCATTACATGCTTTATGTTGTTATGAACTGTTGTTGGTTATTGGAGTTGAACTCTAACCTTGGTACAAGCTCGTCACTACTTTCAACCTAAGGTTAGGTTTGTTACTTATTGAGTACATGGGGTCGGTTGTACTCATACTATACTTCTGCACCTTGCGTGTAGATGCTGGTTGCTGATGTTGCTGCGTTCGTTGGGAGCTGGATCTGAAGGTGTACTTGTGTTCCGGTTGTAGATGCCTCTTGTTCATGGTAGCCTTAGATTCATAAAACTCTGTTTATGTACTTTTCAAACAAATGATGTATTTATTTCATACCAGCTTTGTAAACTCTATTCTTAGAAGCTCATAATTTGTACTACCAGTTCTTGGAGAAATGTATTGGTTTCATATATTTTCTTTTAATTAATTGCCTTACTAAATTCATTGGAATTGGATAGTTGATAATTGGCTTACCTAGCAGGTTGGGTTAGGTGCCATCATGACTAGTCGGATTTTGGGTCATGACTAGGCGGTATCAGAGATCTAGGTTCATAGGTTCTACGAGTCATGAGCAAGTGTCTAAGTCTTGCGGATCGATATGATGACGTGCACACTTATCTTCGAGAGGCTATAGGGTATTTAGGATAATTTTCCTTCTTTTTCCCTTATCGTGCGGAATTGATTCAGCTTGAACTATAACTCTACGAATTCCTTCCATGCATTTGTGTGCGCAATGTGAGCGCTCGATATCAGCTGTGTATCGCTGGCTTGTGATTTCAGGGATGATGTGCGGGATGTATTAAGATGGATTGAATGTGACGGGAAATGTTTCCTTGGAATGTAAAGAGGTCCATTGGGTGCTTTATTTTCGTTTGATGTGACGTACAGTCTCGAATTGTGAGTATGTTGAAGGATCTGTCATGCAGTTTAATTATGGAGAGAATTAAATTTTCATGTCTTGTTAATGAGTTTCGACTCAGGAAGATTAAGTGATTGCGTAGTAATTGTGGATGCGAAAGGGTATAACAAGATGCCAATTTGAGGTAAGTAGGTGTGTTTCTTATAATGTTGATTGGAGAGTTTCTTTTCTACCAGCGGCTTATATGTGTTGAGATTTGAATTTGAATCTAGTTGAGAAAGTTGACTTGACTGTCAAGAGAATGAATGCAAGATTAGCGGATGATTGAGGTATTTTATGGTTGGTGTTGCATGGGCCTAAGAAGAATTTTCGTTGAACTGACTGCGATATTAAGGCAGTAATAGAGTATGGGTATTGTGAGTTATCAATTGTTTTAATCTATGGCTTTGAGCCAAGTGGGGGAGCCTGCTATTGACAATTCAATTTCATGGTTAGATGTAAAGGTTTAATTTTGGGCTGAGGCATACTTGTGGGTTAGTTATGACTTGCAGAGGTTGAGATCGAGGATGATTCGAATAAGGAAATTCCTGGATACGGGTTATAATGCACTTATGAATATATAAAAATCATAGAATGAGTGAGTTGTTATTTGTGAAAGATGTAGTGCGCACGGAGTATGAATTTGATTGGTAGTGTTAAGGCAGGGGTACTTCTTTGGGTGTTGTTGTGCTAATGGGGCATGTGTCTTTCGGCCCATTTTTGTGGTGCAATTGATATTTGAGCAGAGTGGATGACTCTCGAGAAATTTCTAATGGATTCAAGATTAATATGTAACAATTGAGGATTTTTGGCGGATTTGTTTATGGCTAAAATATGAGATTTAAGTTGGATGGCATCGAGACTTGTGGCATTTTTTTGTATATCATTATGGATTTTATATTTCATTATTAGAAAGGTGAATGAAATGGCCTTAGACTCAAATAAGGTATTTTCAGAGTGGGTATTTCGGTTGTGGTATTTATAGGGGTAATTATGATGTGGTGAGACTCTACAGATGTTTTAGTGGCAATATTCTTGGTTTTTGGTGACCTACGTGATTTGGTCGAGTTAGAGGAATTTAGTTCTAATAGCTTGGTTATGTGCAGATGGATTTCAAAGTATTCTTGATGGTTTCTACCATGGTTTGAACCGGATATTTTCTACTAGTGTGGGAAACGTGTTGTGTATTGTGATTTCCTCCTCGAAGGAAGCAAGATGAAGGTTTCTAACTAACCAGGTATGTAATTTTCTGGTGACTCAGATTTGATAATGGGATTCTTGTGCTTGTCACATGATGGCATAATAGATGTGGTGTGTTGTGCGGGATTAGGATTTACATGTACAAGGTGACCGTTTAGTCTTGAAGAGAAGGTAACGAATGTTGGACAACATGGTCAGTTTTAGATATTTCGATGAATGTTATAACTGCTCGGTAATTCCTGAGAAGGGTGCGCATTTCAGAAGGCGCGTTGTGTTTTGACTTACGGATGTTCATCGGTATTGCAGTACTCACCTAGTTGATAGACTACTGATATTCAAATTATTGCTATGTGGCACGGGAGATATAGAAGTATTCCTCGTGGGATAATCGTGCACGAAAGATGTGTTAGTCATTCTAGTGATGGAGTTGGGATCAGTTACGGTGATTCATGTGCTCGATGAAATTGGAGACTGGGAGTTCTCAGAATCATATTATTTCGAGTTGTGGCCTATTTGAGGTGAGTATTTTATTTAAAATTCAGTGGAGGCTCTAGTTGCATTAATTATCTGTGATAGCTACGTGCTATAAGTGTGCATATATATGAGGTTTGGGCTAATGTGCGGGCATCGGGGCAAGTATTTATACTCGAAAGAATGCTTAGGCTATGATATGCCTAGAGCTGATTTTTAAGCATAAAGTTATAACATTTCTCGTATTCTTACCTTTGTTGAGAAATATCTGGGCTACACTTGAGGTTACAAAGAGGCTAATTCCCTGAATAAACGGGTTCATTATTATTTCTGCGTTAAATTATCGATTTGAAGTGTGATAGCAGACTTTGCACATGCTTACACTATGACATGTTATTTATACCAGTCCAGGAGTATGAGAATCTTATTTCATTATCATATACAAGTATACTTGGTTAATTACTCTTGTATGATATGCGGGGACTGGAGGCCTGTGACCATGCCAGATGATTCATATTATTGGCACGTAAGTTGTCTGTGCCGCGTGTGGGAATTTTCTTTCTATGATAATTTACCCGATTCATTAATTTTCTTCCTCTACAATTGTGCACATGCGCCTACGGTTATCCTTTTCACGAAATTTGAGGAGTTGGTTGTAACATTGTGGTTGTGGTGGTGCTTGTTGAACTTGCAATATGGTTCTCTTCCTTGAGACATCTCCCATATTTGGGTACACGGATTGCGCAGTGGTGGCTGGAGTTATATTTATATAGTGTGTCTGTGGGATAGTTGTGTTTAATAATATAAGGTCATTGCACCTAGAATGGGTACTATCCGGTTTGATTACGGTATATTTGGGAGTATAATATTGAAAGTCGGCTTAGAAAGTGACTATGGTTATAGTTGGGGCGAGAGAGCTCCATGACTTGTTGATCTGATAAGGGGTCATGAGATTTCCGTGTGTTTCTTTCATTATCAGCAGTGTACAAAGATTTTGGAATGAGGTTTTGTTTGATATGGGGTTTATTATCAGTACCAGGTTGGTTTTGGAGTAGTTACTATGATCGGGAATGGTGCTACGAGCATGCAAGTGGTGTAGTATGTTATGTTATTGTATCTGTGGTTATGGTTATGGCTCGATACAGCTTGTTCAGACTTATACAGCATGTAAATATGAGATTCGAGTCTTGTAAGAAATTCAGAATATTGGAAATTGAATTCCAAGGATTTTACGGACTAAGTTTAAAGTAATGATCTTCAATTGTGTTGTGATGTCAGACCTATATGGAATAGGGTGGCGTGGGATCCCCCCCGGGTATGTGCGTGGCAATATGGAATAGTTATTTGATGGCTTGGAAAAAACTCTTGACACGTTCGAGGACGAACGTATGTTTAAATGGGAGAATGTAATGACCCGGCCGGTCATTTTGAGTATTACCCCCGTGCCTCCATTTACTGCTCAAGTTATGCCTTACAATTGATTTATGGCTTATCGGGTTAGGTGGTTCGGGTTCGGAAAAGTTGAGCGGATATTCACTTATGTATAAATGACCTCAGAATTAAATTTTGATGATTACAATAGCTCTGTATGGTGATTTTGGACTTAGGAGCGTGTCCGAAAAATTATTTGGAGGTCCGTAGTGGAATTAGGCTTGAAATGGCAAAAGTTGAATTTTTGGGAAGTTTGACGGGGGAGTTGACTTTTTGATATCGGGCTCGGAATCCGATTTTGAAAATTGGAATATCTTCGTTATGTTATTTATGACTTGTGTGCAAAATATGAGGTCAATCGAACTTGATTCGATAGGTTTCGGCATCGAATGTAGAAGTTGGAATTTCTTAGTTTCATTAAGCTTGAATTGGGGCATGATTCGTGGTTTTAGCATTGTTTGATGTGATTTGAGGCTTCAACTAAGTTTGTATGATGTTTTAGGACTTGTTGGTATATTTGGTTGAGGTCCTGAGGGGCTCGGGTGAGTTTCGGAGTGGTTTCGGACCATTTCTAGGGCATTTTTAATTGTTGGTTTCTATCTACAGAGGTGTGCATCACGTTCGCGAACATTTGGTCATATTCGCGAAGAGAAAACAGCAGTTTGGGGCCTTGTGAATCGCGACCGCGGAAGCTTTTTCGCGATTGCATAGAAAAAAATCTCTGCTGCACTAACCCGATTTTGGAAGCTTATATCTCACAATATAAGGAATTTGGAGAAGATCCAAAAATGAAAGTTGTAGCCCTTGATATCTAGTTTTCAGAAATCTAAACCATTTGTCATTTGGAGTTTTGTACAAAAAAGTTATGACTATTATACTAAAGGCTATCTGGAAGAGTTGGGGAGTTTGTTCTTTGCGATCGCGAAGGGCAAAGTTTGGGCTGGAAAGTTTTGTGCTTCGCGATCACGAAGCATTTTCCGCGATCGCGAAGAGTAAATGCTTGGACAGAAGCTATATTTTGAGGTTTCGGCCATTTTAACACATTTGGAGCTGTGGAGCTCGGATTGAAGCGGTTTTTAGGCGATTTTTACCGTAAGGATTGGGGTAAGTGATTCTAACTCGGTTTTGGTTAAATTATACGAATCTATTGTTGTTTTTATCAACATATTAGTGTTTTGGGTTGAAAATAGTAGAAAATTTCATAGACTTTAATTTGAAGATTTGAGGGTCGAGTTGATGTCGGAATTTGATAAAATTGGTGTGGTTGGACTCGTGGTTGAATGGGCGTTCATATTTTGTAACTTTTGTCGGGTTCCGAGATGTGGGCCCACAGGCGATTTTTGAGTTAATTTCGGATTTTTATTAGAAAATTAGTATTTATTTATAGAATTAATTACAACAATTGGTATTGACTTAATCGAATTAATTGTGGCTAGATTCGAGATGTTCAGAAGTTGATACGTGCAGAATGGGATTTCTGGAACATTGTTTTGCTTGCTCGACATTGGATTTGTCTTGTTCGAGATAAGTAACTCTTCTAATCTTGAAGCCGAAGGTATGAATCCTGAATATACATATTATATGAATTACTTGGAGGTGACGCACATGCTAGGTGACGGGCGTGTGGGCGTGCACTATAGAAATTGTGAAGTAATTGGTTCCGTGAAATTTTGTAGTCAAATAATCTTGGCATTTTCTATGTAGTTTTATGTGTTAAAGAAATTGAGCTGAGAATCATATTAAAAATCATACTGAGGCTATGTGCCAGTATTATTGAGACCCACAGAGGTCATATTATTGTTGAATTATTTTTTTAAAATGAAATTTCATACTCAGTCATGTTCATTCATTTCATATCATCTCTCAGTCTCTGTTGCTATTTATTGATTCATCATATCATCATTTTGGTCTAGTTTCATGACATTGTGAGCCTGAGAGACTAGAGAGATTGATGACTGAGTGAGGCTGAGGGCCATATTGTGAGGATAATTATGGGATCGGGCTGCACGCCGCAGCAGACCATATTATCTTTATATACTTTATTATTATAGGATCAGACTGCACTAGATTGGCTTATTATTGCACGTGAGTTGTCCGTGCGGATCCTGATATTGATACTATAGCACATGAGTTGTCCGTGCAGATTATAGTGCTTGGGCTGAAGGAGCCCCTCCGGAGTCTGTACACACCCCCGGTAAGCGCAGGTACCTACTGAGTGCAAGTGTTGAGCGATTGGGAGGATTGAGTGACTGTGAAGACTGAGTGACTGTGAGGACTGAGTGATGGGGAGAACTGAGTGAATTGATACTCTGAGAAGTATGCACATGGTTTTATCACTAAGATACATTGCATTGACATGCACCCATGACATACAAACATAGAGATGTATTTTTCTCACGTTGTACGGTATCACGTCATTCATGACTTCTCACACATATTGGCCTACGGTCATAGTGATGCATTTTTTCACTGGCTATCTGGAAAGATAATAAAACATCTTATCATTGTTGAAAGGATTTTTGGGAAAAATTATTGTTTTCAAACTTATTCGTATTTTTGGAAACTTTGGTAAACGACTTGGGACTTTCACTGATACACTTGAAAGGCAGAACTATTTTTGAAAATCATGATTTAGCTGAGCATTTATTCCTTGGGTTAATTCTTTCATTACTTGCTTTATGTGGTTATGAACTATTGTTGATTATTGGAGTTGGACTCTGACCTTGGTACAAGCTTGTCATTACTTTCAACCTAAGGTTAGGTTTCTTACTTATTGAGTACATGGGGTCGGTTGTACTCATAATATACTTCTGCACCTTGCGTGCATATGTTGGTTGCTGATGTTGTTGCGTTCGTCGGGAGCTGGATCTGAAGGTGTACCTATGTTCCGGTTGTAGCTGCCTCTTGTTCATGGTAGCTTAGATTCATAAAACTCTGTTTATGTACTTTTCAAATAGATGATGTATTTATTTTATACCAGCTTTGTAAACTCTATTCTTAGAAGCTCATGATTTGTACTACCAATTCTTGGGAAAATGTATTGGTTTTATATATTTTCTTTTAATTAATTGCCTTACTAAATTCATTGGAATTGGATAGTTGATAATTAGCTTACCTAGCGGGTTGGGTTAGGTGCCATCACGACTAGTCGGATTTTGGGTCGTGACAATAGAATACCGAGAACTGTGTGCCTCCTCTAGAATTATTTTCCTCAGTCCATCCACATTTGGAACACATAGACGATCCTGAAGTCACAGAACACCATTGTGCCAATAGTAACTTCCTTGGCACCACCCCGTAGTACCGCTTCTCGAAGAACCAATAAGTGTGGCTCATCAAACTGGCGAGCCTTGATCTGCTCAAATAGTGAAGACTGGGCCACAACACATGCACGAAATTCGGCTGGGCTCTGAAATATCCAGCCTCACAAGTCTGTTAGCCAAGGACTGAATATCCAAAGCTAATGGCCTCTCATCTGCTGAAATGAAAGCCAAACTGCCCATACTCTCTGCCTTCCTACTCAAGGCGTCTGCAACTATATTTGCTTTGCCCGGATGATACAGGATAGTAATATCATAATCTTTTAGTAACTCAAGCCATCTGCGCTGCCTCAAATTTAGGTCCCTATGCTTGAACAAATGCTGCAAACTGCAATGATCAGTGTAAACTTCACAAGACACCCTATAAAGATAATGCCTTCAAATCTTAAGAGCGTGAAAAATTGCAGCTAACTCCAAATCATGTATCGGGTAATTCTTCTCGTGGGGTTTCAGCTGACGTGAGGCATATGCAATAACTCGCCCCTCCTGCATTCATACACAACTCAAACCAATGCATGAAGCATCACAATACATTGTATACATCCCCGAACCTGAAGGTAACACTAACATTAATACTGTAGTCAATGCTGTCTTGAGCTTCTGAAAGCTCACCTCACAATCATCAGACCATCGGAACGGATCACCCTTCTGGGTTAATTTGGTCAAAGGTGCTGCAATAGATGAAAAGCTATCCACGAATCGACGATAATAACCTGCTAATCCTAGGAAACTCCTAATCTCAGTCGCCGAAGTGGGACGATGCCAATTCTGAACTGCCTCGATCTTTTTGGTATCAACTTTAATGCCCTCGCCCGATACAATATGCCCCAAAAATGCTACAGAATCGAGCCAAAACTCGCATTTGGAGAACTTAGCATATAGCTTTTTTTCCCGCAATGTCTGAAGAGCGGGCTGAACGCCTCGGCAGGATAGATGCATCTATGTATCGAGCCGCACGCCCCTCGACAATGTACACGACACTCTGGATTGGGCCGTACGTCCTCGACGGACCTGGCATAGACAAGCTCTGACCCGATGGAGCACGGGACGAACCCTGAGTGGGGAGAGCACTGAGAGATGAATGGCCCTGCTGATAACTGTGTGAACCATGGCCAGACGATGCACCACGGTGAACTGGGTGAGCCGTCTGAGGATGTCTGAAAAGACGACCCCTACCGTGGTAGAACTGACCCCCATAAGGAATACCGCTAAATCCACCCTATCCATGAGGCCTCTTGGCTTCCTTCTCAACCCGCTCCTAGCTACGAACCATCTCAATCTGAAGATACTCTCACTTCTCTCTAAAACATCCGATATTTACCTTAAAATGATCCCCAAAGGCTATTAATCAAAATGGGGTCAGGTTAGAAAATTTCAAAAAATAACCCCTGATGTCAATTATGTGATGTAATTCCATGGTAGCAGAACATATATGTTGCCAGCAGAATGGCCACAAAATGGTATGTCAATTCCGCAATACACTTTCGCGGTAGCAAAATGGTTATCGGCCAGCAGAATGGCCATAAAATGGTTTTCAAATTATAGGTTGGGTCTGGTCAATTCCGCGATGCAAGCGCGTAGACAACATAGTGGTTAATTGTATCGGGTTTATTCAGCTCTTGTAAAAAGAATTTTTGATATATATATATATAAGGCTTTTCCCTTTCATAGCTTTTGAATTTTTCCTTTGCTTTTTTATCTGTATTCGCAAAGATCGAAATGCGCTCGTGCTCTTCCTTACTGCGCGAGTAAATCAAAATATCATAAATGAAGAGAATGACAAACAAATCAATATATGGCCTGAATACCATGTTCATCAAATCCATAAACGTCGTCGGGGCATTAGTTAACCCGAAAGACATCACCAAAAATTCATAATGACCGTATCTAGTCCGAAAAGCAGTCTTCGGAACATCCGAATCCCGAATCTTCAACTGATGGCACCCCGACCTCAAGTCGATCTTGGAGAACACCCTAGCACCCTTCAACTGGTCAAATAGATCATCAATACATGGAAACGGGTACTTGTTCTTAATAGTGACTTTGTTCAATTGGTGATAAGCAATACACATTTGTATCGTTCCATCCTTATTCTTCACGAATAATACTGGTGCACCCCAAGGCGATATTCTCGGTCTGACGAACCCTTTGGCTAGTAGCTCCTCAAGATGTTCTTTCAATTCCTTCAATTCTTTTGTAGCTATATAATACGGTGGGATATATATAGACTGGGTATCTAGAGCCAAGTCAATACAAAATTCAATATCACAATCTGGTGGCATGCCTGGAAGATCTGAAGGAAATACATCGGAGAACTCCCGAATTACAGGCACTGAATCAATAGTCGGAGTCTCTGCAGTAGTATCCCGAACATAGGCTAGATAAGCCAAACAACCCTTCTCGGCCATATGTCGAGCTTTCAGAAAGGAAATAACATGATTAGATGCGCTGACAGACGAACCCTTCCACTCCAACCTAGGAAATTCCGGCATTGCCAAATTAACAGTCTTAGCATGGCAATTTAGGACGACATGATATAGGGATAGCCAGTCCATGCCTAGGATAATCTCGAAGTCGGTCATATCAAGCAACAGAAGATCTGCTCTAGTCTCATAACCACATAATGTAACAGCACAGGATCGATAAATCTGATCTACAACAATAGAATCGCCCACAAGAGTGGACACATAAACAGGAGTACTCAAGGATTTTCGAGAAACACCCACGAAATGAGCAAATAGAGATAACACATATGAATACATAGATCCTGGATCAAATAATACGGAGGCATACTTGCCGCAAGCAGAAATAATACTGGGCTGGAGCGCCAACTGGTCTGCATCTGGTCTGGCCAAAAAAGCATAGAACCGAGCTGGAGCGCCAACTGGCTGACCTCCACCTCTAGGACGGCCCCTACCCACTTGCCCTCCACCTCTGGGTGGTCGGACGGCTGGTGGAGCAACTGGTGTGGAAATTATAGGCTGCTGACCCTGCTATATTGGTCTACCCCGAAGCCTAGGGTAGAATCTCCACATGTGACTGGAATCCCCGCACTCACAACAACTTCTCGGCACAATGGGCTGCTGACTAGAAGTTTGGCCCAAGTGACCTAAATACCCACTGGAAGAACCCTGAATAGCTGGTGGACGATAAGAATTTTTTGGCATAGCACTAAAATAAGGTCGCACTGGGCACTCCGATGAGGCGGTGGTGCTGGATATGGGGGCTTGCTGGACTGCCCTCTCATGAACTGACCTCTACCCCTAGACGGAGCACCTCTAAACTCTCCAGAATATCTAAATCGCTTATCCCTCATAACCTGCTCTCGGCTGCGCTGACGCACACCCTCAATCCTTCGGGCTATCTCTACAACCAACTCATAAGAAGTCCCCATCTCAACCTCTCGTGCCATGGTCGTCTGAATGCCAGTATGTAAACCCGCAACAAACCTCTTCACTCTCTCCGGCTTAGTAGGGAGTATCATAAGTGCATGGCGAGATAACTCAGAGAACCTCGCCTCATAATCGGTCACTGATATTTGACCCGGCTGGAACTGCTCAAACTGAAACCGCAACTCTTCCCTCTGGGAGGGTGGAATATACCTATCCAGGAAAATACGGGTGAACCTGTCCCAAGTCATGGGGGAGAATCTGTTGGTCCGCCAAGAAGATAAGACTTCCACCATCTACGGGCTCTGCCCTCTAGCTGAAAAGTAGCAAAGTCTACCCCTATGAGACTCTAATATCCGCATGTTGTGCAGTATGTCCCTGCACCAATCAATGAAATTCTGGGGATCCTCATGTCACTCACCCCCAAAGACAGGAGGATGTAGTCTAGTCAATCTATCCAATAATTTCTGCGGCTCGGCGGCCGCAGCTGGTCTGGGCCCAAGTGTAGCTGCTGCCACTGGCTTGACTCCACCCATGGGTAGTGCATCCTAGGTCTGATATACAGTAGCTGCCTTCCCATGAGCCTGTGCGGTAGGGGTTTGTGCTCCCCTGCCTACCTGAGATGTGGCTGGGTCTGTCGAAAATAAATCGGCCTGAGTCATAGTGTCCATGAACTGCAGCATACGGCCCATGACCTCCTGGAATCGTGGTGCAGATGTGAAATCCACCGGAGCTGGCTCTGCTACTAGCACCTCGCCCTGTTCCTCAATAATATGATCCTCTGCTGGACCCAATGGTGGCATAACTGGAACAATTCTTGGATGTCCACGTCCCCTACCACGGGCTGGAGCCCTCCCTCGGCCTCTAACAACAGGGGGAGTAGCTCTTCCCTGGTCTGGAATCTCATTAGAGCGCGTTCTCACCATCTATGAGAGAATAAGAGAAAGATATTTAGTACTGCATTATTTGCACGATGGGAGATGAAGAAAGGTAGTTTTCCTAACACCCTATAGCCTCTCGAAGATAAGTAAAGACGTCTCTGTACCGATCCGCAAGACTCTATTAGGCCTGCTCATAACTTGCGAGACCTACGTGAACCTAGTGCTCTGATACCATGTTGTCACGGCCCAAACTCACCTATAGGTCGTGATGGCGCCCAACATCCCAGTTAGGCAAGCCAACTAATGATTTAAACATATATTCATTTCTTTAAAAATTATCCGAGTAATCAAACTCTTCAAAATTTCAAAAATTAAGAAAGATATGAGAAAATAAGATAAATTAAAATCCAAGTAAAATAATTAAATTCACAAATTCTACTAATGTGTGCCAAAACCTGGTGTCACAAGTGTATGAGCATCTAGTAGATTATACAAAATTTTAAATATTGTCTGAAATAAAATAGACATAATGTAAATACAAGAAGAGACATTAGTTGCTGCAGAACGGCTCAGAAAGGCAGCTCACCACTAAGCCTCTGGATAACGTGGGTTCGCGCCGATAGGTCCTCTGATAGTACCTGTCTTAGGTCCTGCACAAAAAGTGTAGCAAGCGTAGCATGAGTACGTAAACAATGTGTACCCAGTAAGTATTAATCATAATCTCGAAAAAGTAGTGACGAGAGGTCAACTTTGACACTCACTATGGGTCTAAAATATTACAATAGAATATATTGAATTAAACATGATTTTTAGGTGAACAACAATAATTTTCTTAACAAGCAGAAATAATTAATTCCTTAAAATTCAATAATTTATAATTTATCAATTAACTTCACAAGCAACAATTAAAATATCAAGGTATCGTATAATTATAATTATTAGGCACGATTTCTTCCGAGGTCGTACGGCCCGATCTAAAGTATCGCGTACACTGCCGAGGGACATGCGTCACGATCCATAGATGCATCTATACTGCCGAGGTGTTCGGCCCGCTCCACAAGAAAGGAGAACATTTTCTTATGAACCTCCGGAATGAGAAATAATTATAATATTAACACGTAGGATATTCAATCTCTACTAACAATTCAATAATTTTTACAAAATTCGAGTATATGAAGTTTCGATTTTTTACTATTTTCTCTAACAATTTACAATATAATTCCAGTAATTTAATTAATTAAAAGGAGCAATTATCACAAGTAATTCATGATTTGAGTCCTAAACTACCCAAATATAGCATAATAAGTAGTTACGCACGGACTCTCGTCACCTCGTGTGTATGTAGCCCCCACAATTAGCAACAATTATTAATGTAAATCACCTATGTGGTAAATTCCCTCTTACAAGGTTAGGCAAGAGACTTACCTTGTCTCAAAGCCCACTTCTCGATCACAATGTCGCGTAAAATCTCAATTCGGTGCCGAAAAATCCGAAACTATCCAAAGTTATATAAAATAATTAATACATACTCAAAAATTCAAAATTAGACTATTAAATAAATTATTCTATCCAAAATGGTAAATTCCTAAAATTTACCCCAGGCCCATGTACTCGGATTCCGGAAATTTTTGGAGAAAATCATTACCCATAATCTCAATAACTCAAATATACAATTTCCATCCAATTTCATAACCATTTTCATGATTAAAAAATTATTTTATACAAATCTAGGTTTTTACTCTAACCTTTGATTTTCATAATTTATAGGTTATAATCTATCCATAATCTATGTATTTAACTCAAAGTTTATAGAATTAACTTACCTTCAAGTTGCTAGTTGAAATCCCTTCTCAAAAAGCTCCAAAATCGCCCAAGAATGGAGAGAAACGGGCAAAAATATGCAACTCCCGACTTAAATGAAGGTTCTGCCTTCGGTGATTTTCGCACCTGTGGAAAAAGCCTCGCAGGTGCGAGATTTTCCTCTTGGCCTGGCTCCGCACCTGCTGACAAATGGACCGCTTCTGTGAAACAACATCTGCACCTCAAACCTTCGCACCTTCGGAACTGTCGGCTTCTGCGCGCCATAGCTCGCACCTGCGCGCTCGCAGGTGTGCCGAAAAATCCTGCTTCTGTGGCGTGTGGCCTGCCCTCCCCTTTCCGCTTCTACGAGGTAAATGCCGCACCTCGACTGCTCAAGCGCAGGTGCGACTGCAGCATAAGCTGGAAACTTCAGTTGTTGCTCCAAATTCCAAAATTGGTCCGAGCCTCGTCCCCCGGGGGCTCGCCCGAACATACCAACAAGTTTGAAATCATAAAACGGACTCGCTCGAACCCTCGAAACATGTAAAACAACATCAAAACTAAGAATCATGCCCCAAACCAAATTGATTCAACTTAAAATTTTTAAATTTTTCAAACTTACTTTGAACGCGCCGAAACATACTTAAACTACTCGGAATGATGCCAAATTTTGCGTGCAAGTCTTAAATCACCATACGGACTATTCCCAGGCTCAAAATTCCAAACGGACCTCAATTACCCCAAAACCTACTCCAAACCAAATTTAAAGAACATTAAGCCTTCAAATAGTTGATTTTTCACTATTAAGCGCTGAAATGCTCTCAGGTTGTGCAAAATCCGATTCGAACATACGCCCAAGTCCAAAATCATCATACGAACCTATTGGAACCGTCAAATCCCGATTTCGAGGTCGTTTTCTCAAAATGTTGACCGAAGTCAAACTTGGGCTTTTAAAACCAAATTAAGAAATCAAGTGTTCCGATTTCAACCCGAACACTTTCAAATCCCGAACCAACCATCCCCGTAAGTCATAAATTAATAAAAGCACATATAAAGAGTTTTATTTAGGGAAACGGGATTTTAAAAGCCAAAATGACATGTTAGGTCATTACGATAAGTAACCTATAATGTAGAAATCTCAACTTTAACTTTTTTAAAAGACGGGCAATGTTGTCTTTTAACCAAATTCTCCAATTCTTTTCCTACTTTCTCTTCATTTTAATGCGTTGGTAGAGTTCTTTTTCGAGAATTAAAAATGGGAGGGTGAAATTTGTAAAACTCCTCAAGTATTAACTAGAGGTATATATCATAAAACCGATCCTTCATATCCATGATCAAAACATGTAAATGAAAAATAAACAACTAGTAATTAGTATTATTTTTTATGTCCCAATTTATGTGATGTAGTTTTGATTTTGAGAGGTAAATAGGTTTTTCTTTGACTGTAATTTATATTATTTTTTATATAGTTTTCAAATATATTAATTCTATTTTAAAATATTTAAAGAAGTATTTTCGAATTTACGATCAAAATTTAAAAAGTGTAATATGGAGGTAGAATAATAAAAGCAATATATTCTTTGACAGGGAAACATAAAGGAGCATAAATAAAAGATTTGGTTTGTCATTCAAAAGGTAAAGAAGTAAACCATAAAAAGAAAAACAAAAGCCCAAGAGCAATACTGATTTATTGAAAAGTTCAGTTTTTATTTACATTTACACGCGTCAATAGCATAGGAGTGTTTGGATTCTAGCTTCTTTCTCCTAAATATATGGAAAATGTAAGGTCATTTTTTGATACCGAGAAAAATATACCATTGATTTTCTGTAAAGGCAGGATAATTTTTCCAACGTTTTCTAATTCGTTACTGAACTAGCAAAGCAATGGGTTCGTATCCATAAAAGTAAGCTTCAATTCCGTTTGATGATCGATCATATTCAGTCTTAAACTCGTTCTCGAATTTGATTTTCTTCTGAGTTCTGATTCACATGTATTTATGTGCATTGGTATTGGTTGCTAAACGAGCAGTTCACTAAATTTTGGGTTTCTGAGTCTTGATTTTAGATTCAGTTTGACACATTGTAATTTGTATATATGATGATTTCATGTGGTTCTGAACCAATTGTTAAATGTCGTTACATGGTTTGGTCGATAGAATTTATCTGTATCATAAATTGGTTAAAAAAAATAAGAATGTGCTATTGATTGTTTCATGACACAAGCTTACGAAATGAAGGAATATGAGTGTCTTCACTAACATAATTTTGTTCAGATTACCCACATTGTCTTCACATGTTAAATTTTTACTTAGAAATTTGTATACCAATTTGTAAGTGATTATAAAAGATTAAGTCAAAGACCGATGGGACTATTGATTGCTAGGTGAATTATTCGTTACATTTTAGTGGGAAGCCATCGTTACATTCGTTACATATAGTGCGACTATGAGCCTAATATTTTGTGTCTTAGGTTCATCACCATTCTTTATGAATGTGAATTTTCTTCAGGTTCTAAGTATTTGTGCAGCCAACTTTGTATCATGGAAAAAAGTGTTTTAACATATCTTGGTATAGAGATGGGACATGTTATTTTGGGAAGTACTACTAGCTAAATTTCAGCATTTTGCTTTTCTTTTTTTCATTGGCAGGAAGGAGAATTAGTATTTCTGAAAATCCATATGATGGGCTTCTTAATTGCATGATGAGATATCTTCAAATTGCTCTTTCATTTGCTCTCGTTGTTTCCTCTGCCTTTAAAGATAGAGAGTCAGAGAGGAGGTTCATGTGCTCATAGCTGGTGGTTTATACTAGAAATTGGAAAATCTATCTCATGACCTTGAGCTTGAAAGGAGATAAAAAGGAGAATCAAACTATATATTAAGGAAGAAATTCCTCACAGACTGAGGTGCTTTTGCGAACAATTTTCACTTTGACTCTGTATTTTTACATGTCCGTCTCACCTAAGTTATACTTACAGAACAAGTATTTGAAGTCTCTTACAAGATGGCTCATTGGAAGGACGATCAACCGCTTGTTATCTACAACGCAACTGGACGGTGCATGGTTAGTTAGAACAAACCGCTTGCAATTTCAGCTCCATGCATGGTGTTTACTGTATTGCCCCCTATCTGACCTACTAATGAATCAAAAGTGCGTCGTTTGTTTCTTTAGGCCGGCTTTGCTGGGGATGATTCTCCAAAGGCTGTTTTCAAAACTATAGTTGGTCGTCCTCGTCACACTGGCGTCATGGTTGGAATGGGACACAAAGATGTCTATGTTGGTGATGAAGCTCACTTTAAAAGAGGTATATTGACTCTGAAATATCCCATTGAACATGGTATCGTAAGGGGCTGGGATGATATGGAGCAAATCTGGCACCATACATTTTACAATGAGCTCCGTATTGCTCCTGAGGAGCATCCCGTTCTTCTGACTGAGGCACCACATAACCCCAAGGTTAACCGAGAGAAAATGACTCAAATCATTTTTGAGACATTCAATGTGCCAGCCATGTATGTCGCAGTCCAGGCTCTTCTTTCTCTATATGCTAATGGTCGTATTACTGGTAAGCAGCAGATGGAATACCAGCATATGCTGGTTCACTACTGTCTTAGTCAGTCACTAATTTATTTGTTGTTCTCTGACAAGGTATTGTTCTTAACTCTGGTACTAGTATAAGCCAAACTGTCCCAATATATGAGGGACATGCACTTCCGCATGCTATCTCGCGGTTAAATCTTGGTGGCCGTCATCTTACAGAGTATCTATGGAAGATTCTCTCGGAGAGTGGTTTTCCATTTAAATCAAGTTTCATTGATAGTTCTCATATGAAGAAGACGATTGCTTATGTTGCACTGGATTTTGAACAAGAGATTGAAAAGGCAAAAAAAAGCTCAAAATCAGTTGAGAAGGGCTATGAGCTTCCTGATAGACAAGTCATTAATATTGGTGCAGCAAGATTCCGTTGTCCTGAAGTCCTCTTCCAACCATCGTTGATTGAAATGGAAGCAACAGGAATTCATGAAAAAATCTACAATTCAATCATGAGATGCGATATTGATATTAGGAAAGATTTATTTTCAAACATTGTGCTTAGTGGTGGCTCAACTATGTTTCCTGGCGTAGCACAACGTATTAGCAAAGAAATCACTTCTCTTGCTCCAAGCAGCACGAAGATTGAGGTGGTTGCACCACCTGAGAGGAAGTACAACGCTTGGATAGGAGGATCAATTCTAGCTTCCCTCAGTACTTTCAAAAAAGTTAGTTTCTCTTTGCTTTATTTGACTTATCAATTAAACCAACCTATTTAAGTCTAAGTCTCAAATAATTGGTTCTAGCTATGATCGTCTTCTTGTTAACTCTTTTAAGCTCAAGTGATACATCATTTATATCTATGTCCCATGCAGATGTGGATAACAAAGGCCGAGTATGATGAAATTGGTCCCTCTATTGTCCACAGGAAGTGTTTCTAATTTGGTGAGAACTTAAGAAATCATCTTTAGTTAAATTCATTCAAATGAATGCTTCATTTTATGTCACAGTGGCCTGTTTCTTTTTGAAGTGATACTGAATTATCTGAGCAGTCTGTTTTAACGTGCGATTCTTGCTTGGCTTGGCTTTATTGGTGTCTTTGTAAGTTAGCTAGTATGCAGGGAGCTGGTGGATCGTCCATTATGAGATGTTGGTTATATTTTTATCATATAAGCAGACTTTTTCAGAAGGGTGGAATCTGGATTAGCTTTCCTTTATTTAACAATATATTTTATCAGAAAATATATGGATAAGTAGTTGTGTAATTGCAGAAAAGTAGATCTATATGTTTTATGCCTTGTAAGTTAGCTTTGGCGATGTTATGCTACTTTCTATGTTACCAGTTTGCAAGGAGAGATTTTTGTTCATACCTTTCTATTGTTGTAGGTGATATGAATATGAATGCCAAAATAGTTTGAAAATCCAAAGGACTGAAGAAGCATTTTTGTCCAACCTTGGCAAGAAATGAAGTGACCGTTGAGCAAGGCAGTCCATCAACTGCAATGTTACTGCACACATAGCTAACAAAAAGCAAGCTCTCTTTCTAGTTCAAATTCTTGTTACTTTTATATTGTTCCTTAGGTACCTGCAACCAGACGGGCCTAAGTGGGTCCCGGGTTAAGTGGGCCGGTCCCGGGCCTAAGTAGGCATAAACGGGCCTAAGCGGGCCCAACAGATACTTTCTATTTTAATTTTTTTTAATAGAAGTTAGAGAAAAAAAATGGTATCTTAAGATATATAAGCTATATTCGATTTACTATATATACATCTTAAGATATGTATATATATTGAATATATCGAATATATAGTATAGTATATACTTAAGCTTATATATATATATATATATATATATATATATATACACACACACACACACACACACTATACTATATATACATAGTATATTCGATATACTCGATATACATATATATATAAGCTTATATATATACTATACTATACTATATATACATCTTAAGATATATAAGCTATATTCGATTTATATACTATATATACATCTTAAGATATATATATATATACACACACTATACTATATATATATAAGCTTATATATATACTATACTATACTATAATATATATACATCTTACTATATATAAGCTATATTCGATTTATATACTATATATACATCTTAAGATATACTATATATACATGTATATCTACTATACTATACTATATATATATCTAGTATATCTAGTATACTATGTATATATAGTATATCTTAAGATGTATATATAGTATAGTATAGTATATATATAAATATATATATATATATATATATATATATATATATATGTATGTATATATAATACTATATATATATCTAGTATATCTAATATACATATATATGTATATGTATATCGAATATAGCTTATATATCTTAAGTTGTATATATAGTATATATATACTATACTATACTATACTATATATACATAGTATATAAGCCATATTCGATAGTATACATCTTAAGATATACTATATATACATGTATATCTACTATACTAACAGTAAGGTAATCACAGTCATTACCACTTCTACTAATATCAGTTGTAATAGCAAGACGACAATTTATATGAGTAAATAAATAGCGCAAATATTATTCATATTCATGTTTATATTTATAAATATCACTCTTTACGGTTGTGCGAGGAAAACCTTTATAAGTAGGATTATAAACTTTTCTAATATAATGCACAAAGTGGGGGTTATAAGGAAAATTATAGGGTAAGCACATAACAGTAACCATTTTTGCCAATTCTTCCCGGTCTTTTTTTGGATCATAATATAAAATGCCACCGGTAACAGTGTTAATTCCCGGTTAAAATTGATTTGACCCGGTACTAAGATCAGCCTGACTAAGTGCACTTGTCCCCTCAGCCAAAGCTTTCATATGAAAATATCTAGCTTTATCTTGAGGGTGTAGCAATATGTGTCTAGTCAAACTTTTCGTCCCCCCGACTTCCAACATATTGAAAAACTAACTCTTTGCCACAAATTTTATACTTAGCCCTATTTTTTTCTCTTAGTTGAGTAAAAAATTACCAAACAAGAGATGTTTCTGCCCGTTTAGAAGGTTGTCTAGAAAAAGTAGGAGCACTAACAGGAGGTTGTTGGAAATTGATTATCGTTGAAGACTTCAATTCACCAACTTCACAATTGTTTCACAAATTGTAACAATAAAGTAAGCAATAGTAGCAATTATAGAAGTAAATTAGAGAGAGATTGTGATAAATTGATGATTTTGTAAGAAAAAATGAAATAATGATGGGGTATTTATAGTTGAAAATAGGGGAAAAGTGTAATTATAAAAAGTTTGGGATTAAAAAAAAATAGCCGTTGCGACCGTTTGGCCTGCAATGAAAAAATACTTATAGGTTGTGTCATTGTTCGTTTCTTTGGTGAGCGAGTGAAAATTAAAGTGTCGTTGTTGGTGAGCGGGTGAAAACCAACTCTTATCCGTTGTTGGTGAGCGAGTAAAAACTAACCCTGTAAACGTTGGTGGTGAACGTTGAAAATCACACAAGTTGTACTTAACCCATAGTACAAAAAGCTCAAGAGATAACATCCTTGCAACCCAAAGAGACTGGATTAGGATACCACATTGGTTCTTAACCGGTATAAAATTTCTGGTGTCATTTATTTTATTGCTCTCATATTTTATTATACAACTTTATTGTTTGTTGTGAGTAATACTTGTTTAAGTTGAAGTACTAACAGTTTTGGTGTCGGATGTCTCCGCATTAGTCGACTAGGTCTGAAGAGTAGTCGACTAGAAATTTTAAAAGGCTACAATTCACCCTCCCCCCTCCTCCCTTGTACTTTCAATTGGTATCAAAGAAAGTCTCATATTTTTATTTTTGCTTAACAGCTAGTGAGGAAAGATCCATGGCAGGTCATCAAATTACTGGAATCGTACTTTCAAGAGGGTTACTCAACAAGAAGGCCACCGTACTTCAATAGTCAATATTATAGCCATTGGAAAAAAAGAATGAAGGCTTATGTTCAATCAATGGATTATCGAGCCTGACTAGTTATTCAGAATGGACAAGGCCTATTCCGAACAACAGTAATGGAAAGAAGCTTGTAAAAGGGTCATCCATATTTGACTACACAAAATAACAATTGGATATTATGCAAACAAACGCTAGAACAATCAACATGCTCTATTGTGTGATCAGTGAAGAAAAATATAAGAAAATATCCACATGTGAGACTGCTAAAGTTATATGGGACAAATTGAAAAATATCCATGGGGACGCCATCAAAGTTAAGGAAATTGAATCCAAGTCAACTCTTAAAGAATCTGAAAATGGTAAAGATCGAGAAAACTTGGTCGTGATACCCAGGACCGAAAAAAAGAAGAGTAGAAAGAAGCAAAATAGAAAATCTGAATCCATCTAGAATCATCAAAAGAACCACAAGAATGAGGTTCAACAACAAGAGAATGTATGCTGCTACGAATGTGGTAAACCTGGACGTATGAAATTAAAATGTCCTAACTTCAAGAAGAAGAATCATAGAATCGCCACTTGGAGCGACGAGGATGATCAAGAAGAAATGACAAACATATGTCTCAAGGAAAGAGGAGAAACTGACGAGGTGTGCTTTAATGCTATTATGGATTGTGATCTCAAAAAAAAGAATCACAAATCTTGGAGCGACGAGGATGAATCTGAAGAAGAAAACGATCACGAAAGAATGCAGAACTTATGTTTCATGGCAATGGGAGAAATCGACAAGGTATGTCCTACTCCTATTACTTGCTTTATGGAAGGGCCGCCCCTGCTTACAAGGAGCTCTACTTGCTGGATATATGCAGAATATACTCAGAGAGTCTTTGATCGAGATTTACATGCAAGTCTGGTCGCAAACAACACCCCTACATAATATTTGATTTCTTGAGGTGTATGTCTGATGGTGAAGATGAAACTTCCTTAAGATTCGAAAGGTAAAATAAGTGACAATTGTTTGTGAGACAGATGTAGAAGGTGAGGCTGTTCAAGAAGTTCCGGAGAGCATGAAGTACTTGAAACTTTTTGAAAATTCTCCTCGGATCAGATTATTAAGGGTAAATGATGTTGAGATAGATGGGGAGAATTTCAGGGGCTTCGATTTGGGAAGACATATGTGGAGAAGTGATGAGGTAAAGGTGGATCCTTTGGCCATAAGTGATCAGTAAATTATGCCATTTTTAAGATAGGTGATACCATAGGGGTTTCAGAATTCGAAGGTTGCGGATGCAATTATTTACGTGTATAGTATACCTACCACTAGCCACAAAGTTTGAATAAAAAGGATAGGCCAGTTCGGTTAGTTTTTGGTTAATTCAGTTAAGTCTTTCATTGACAAATAGACAAATAAGTTCGGTTTTAGTTTAGTTTTTTCAAATGTTTATTCTAGAATAAAATTGAAAAAAAAAATTATTTTATGAAAGAGCGCCTCCAATTAGAAAATTTACTTAAAGAGTAGCTTAATAACCATATAATATTATTTATTTGACTAGATTTATTTACCTTTATTGTTCTTGGGTCAATTTTGTATCTGTTGAGTTATGTGACAATCATTTCCAATGAAAAAGCTTCAACTTGTCCATCTATGAAAAGCAACTCAAAACGTTTATTCATTTAATGTTTCCAAGAAGATAATGCTCAAATAGTACTCCTAATCTACAAAAGATTGGATGTCTTCATATACAACTGACATTTCGTGTATAAATAGCTTAGAAGTAAGGCTGGCAAGTGGGCCGGTCCAGGCCCGGGATCAGTATAAAATTATATTATCCAAATGAAGATTATATTACCCATTATCTAACAGGATACAATAAACTAATAGCCCTATCAAATACAAATGCAAAACTAGTAGCCACTTGTTATAATTACGGATTACTAGATACCGTATATACACAAACAGGACAGGAGATAGCCACCATACCAGAATTACACAGAGCATTTACGCAGTACAAAAGGATAACTAAAGGAACATTATTCTATATACGATTTTATTCAGCTACAGCAGAGATACTATATGAAGAGATAAAGCCTATCATACAAGTTATCAAGATCGGACTTACAAGGAAAATGCTCGTACCAGAAAAAATAGAAGAACAAGAAGAAATAGAAAAAATAAATATTCCAGACTTTTATGCAAATAAAAGGATTATTGGAATATCCACTATACTAAATGAGCTAGCAAACAACTACCTAAATCAGAATGCTATTTGGAGTTATTATTCAAGAGAACAAACAATGATATATTCAAATTGCAGAGAGATACGAGAAGCAGATATGGAAGAATTAAGACAATGGGTCTTAAGTCTTTTGAAGCCAGAACAACCTACAACCACAAGAGCTATAAGAACGAATTTTATTTCTCCAGAATTATTAACAAGATATTGCAAACTAATCAGTCACAAATATCCAGACCATATATGCTCAAAATGCAAAGGAGAAGATAACATTGTTCCAGACGTACAACTGGAATAATCGAGAAGAAGATTACTGAAGAAGAAGACGACAAAAGACGACAAAAGCTATGGCAGACAAGATAAAGTAAAAGAATTATTAGATTCTTTTCTTTTCTTTTCTTTTCTTTAATGTTATTTTATTTTTTGTAAAAGAGTCATAAAGTAAATAGTTCTTTACTTTACAAAAGTAAGAGTCAGTCTCATGAACAGTAAATGTCGTTCATGAATAGTAAGAGTCAGTCTCATGAACAGTAAAGGTCGTTCATGAATAGTAAGAGTCAGTCTCATGAACAGTAAAGGTCGTTCATGAACGGTAAGAGTCACTTTTGTAATCTTTAAATAAGCCTTTCAATTATCAATAAGAAAAACAGGCTGCAACTTAGCATCCAAATCTCTCTCTTCTCTCCTCTCTTCTCTCTAATATACTCAAAGATAAAATACAGGAAAGCTATGGATAAACAAGAAGATATGATGTATTATATCTATCATATTTAAGAATACAGTACTTGACTAAGGTATAGAAAGAGTAGAAAAGTTGTCTGCGAAGCTGGTACATTCTTCATTATCAAAAAGCTCCTTTTATTGTATTCTTGAATCTCTGACCGTTGCTCCATATGGTACTTCTCTGAGATATAAATCTCCTTGATTTCTGGACACTCTCTTCCTTGAATTCTTTGTAGTTGCTGCTATATTCTCACAGGAAGATTATTTTCATACCTTGTGTCGAAAATAACTTTTCCTTTTTAAGAAATTTTGAGGAATCTTCTTTCATATATTCTTTCCACAAATTGTGTGAGTTAGCCTATTATCTTCTAATGTTGAGTCATTTTCCTTTTTGATTATCTTCCCATAATTAATGCTTTCCTTCCTTAATCTCTAGACTTTGACTAGTTATTCCACTCTTTGAAATTGACACTCAATGTTGCATATCCTTTTTTGTGCGCATATTTAAATCTTTTAATTGACTTTCCATAAGTCTTGTACACTTCCTTATATTAAGGCATCCAGTTGTATAGCAAAAAATTTTCTAGATCATATTCCTCCTTAATAGCAGTACTAAGCCTCCTTTTAGTACTTTTCCTTATTAAGCATCGAACCATCTTTCTTGAATCTCCTTTTTTATTCTTTTCCTTTTTGAGTGTAGTACCAATCTTCTTTCCACTTCAAACTTCTTCCCTTTTTAGAGGAGTGCCAATCTTCTGTCCAATCCTCCTCTCATAAGGTAGTAGATCTTCAATATAGAAAATATTTTCTCCCTTGGTTGTGTAGTAAATCAATATCTTAATTCCATATAGACTTTTCTTGTCTGAAGATTATGGCTAGAGTACGTATCATGGACATCAATCCATATATTTATTTCATACGCCTAGCTTCTTCTTCAATGCAATCAATCTAGGACAAATTTTAGTTTTCTTTTTAAGCAGTTCTCTTCTCTTTCTTTGTCGTTGTTCCATGCATCCAGACTTTCCTTCCCAAAACTTGCTTCTAGAAATTCTAAAATATATATCGAAACTTTCTTTTTTTTGACTCTTCTGACTTTGATATAGAGAATTTCTCTCACGTTCAGATCTTCTTGATTTTGGACAGATCTTCTTGATGAGGTGGCCTCCAAGGACATACAACCTTGGTCTTGGAACATTGGAGCGGACTTCCAACCAAGAGAGTTTTGGAACAAATAAAGTTTCATTCTCAGAGCTCTGAGCGCCTTTCACAATCAACGACACATCTCAGCTTGGACTTTCTTCCAGTCTTGTTCCTTCTTGAATTGTTCCCACTATTATTTCTGTTGAACAACCGGCTTGTATTCCTGATCTTGGCTAGTCTTTCCCACAAAATGAACATCATTGTGTGCTGGCAACGGGTTGTTTGTCACATTAGGAGGATCCTTGCTATTTTTCACCACAATCAACTTTTCAGTGATGATTCTTTAATGGATCTTTTCAGAGTCCAGCAATCATCGGTGCTATGCCCCGAGGCACCTGAATGATATTCACATCTAGCATTTGTGTGAAATCCATGTGAATTGGGATGCATATGGTGGGGAGTGATTGGTCCGATCACGCTTATCTGTTTCAACTTTTGGGAAAAGACTAGAGTATGATTCAGCCAATGGAGTGAAGTTTTCCACCGGCCTCTACTCTCAACCATAATCCTTCCTGGGACGAGTATTGTAGGGTGCCCAAAACTTTTGCTGTTGAGGTCGGGGATCCTTGGAGCTAGTGCTCGTACCTGTTAAATGGGAGGCCGAGCATAAGGCTGGGCATTAAACACTGTGTACTGTGGTGGGCCCATAGAGTATTGAGTAATTGGCGAGAGCTAATAATGTTGAGGGTAGATGGACTGCCCCTGTTAAACTTGCATATAAGGGTGCAAAACCCCTCTTGGAACTTCTCTGGACCCCGAAGTCATCATAGACCCTTCATCTCTATTCTTTCTATTTGCAAAACTTCCCGACCCATTTTGGATTTCTTGGGTGGTAGCTTTGAGGGCAGTTTGACTTACAATTCTGCCAATCTTGAGGCCATTTTCGATCATTTCTCCTATCTTGATCGCTTCTGCAAAAGGTCTACCCATTGCGGACATTATATTTTGGAAATACTCAGAATCTTGAGCCTCTAGAAAAATAGTGATCAACTCGTGGTTATCTATGGGTGGCTTAACTCTAGCAGTTTGCTCCCTCCATTTGATGGCATACTCCCTAAAGCTTTCAGTCAGCTTTTTCTTCATATTGGACAGAGAATTGCGATCTGGCGCAATATCAATGTTGTACTGAAATTGTTTGACGAAGGCCTGGGCCATGTCGTCCCAAATATTCCAGTGGGAGATATCTTGGTCAATGAACCATTTAGAGGCTACCCCCACCATACTATCACCAAAATAAGCAATCAACAATTCTTCTTTTCCGCCTACACCCCTCAACTAGTTGCAATACCTTTTCAAGTGAGCGATATTGTCATCATGTCCATCATATTTCTAAATTTTTAGAGTCTTAAACCCTGGTGGCAAATGGATATGAGAGAACATGCACAGGTCACTGAATGAAATACTTTTGTGACCACCTAGTCCTTATATGTTCTGCTCGAGACTTTTCATTTTTCTAGCCATCTCATCTGGCTCACCCGTCTTAGCAGCCTTTTCAGTTTCGACTGGTGACTCATTTAGAGAGTAGTATTGGCCATTGTAAGCATGATATGGTGGCTCATTATTTGGCCTCGTCATCGAGACCCTAAAATCCATATTTGGAGAGTAGTATTGGCCATCATAATCATGATATGGTGGCTTATTGTTTGTCCTCATCATAGGAGGTGGTGGCAGGATTGTATATGCCGGCACGCCAGACACGACGAGGGGGGTGTTCCTGACCGGTGCAGTATGAGGTCGCACATTAGAGGTACCAAGGGCAGCATGGAAGCTGTAATTTGGAACATACCCTGGTGGTAGAATGTGATCACTCATTAAATCTCTTATTTTCTCCTCTCTTCTTTTTTTTTTCGCTTTTCATTTTTACTCACCTCATTTTGATCGTTCATTTTGGAGTCGTTGAAATATATTTTGATCGAACATTTTGGGGGTTGCCTACGTATCATGTCACAACATAAATCAGATCATTACGTAGTTCAGGGACATGACCAATTTATTTTTCCTTCTTTTTTTTATATTTACCAAAACAAAAATCTTTTTGGTTTATTTTTGAATTTTTCTAAAACAAAATCTTTTTCATTGATTTTAATTTTTTTTTTAATACAAGACTCAAAAATAAAATTTACATAAAGAGAAATATTTAAACAAGACCAGACTCGACTCAAATAGGCTTTTTAAGATGAAAGGCAAAACAACTAGACTGAAAAGACCAAAAAGACTCTTACTGACTCAAAGACGACAAAGGAACAATCAAAGTGGACTGCCAACTAAAAGAAGACTCTGATCTCTGCAGTAGAATCCACCAACATCACTGTAGTCAAGGCGCTTATTCCTATGGCTTACCCCCAAAATCGCGGTATATCCTCTCTAAGTCAGAAGATATGTGACGACTGACGTTCAATGATACTTCTGCAAACCGCTCAGGCGTCATTCCCTGGAAACTCCTACATGCTCGAGAGGTATATGTGGCTACCTCGAGGATCTTTCCCTTGATGTGTTCCTAAGACAAATGCAACTCTTGATTTCACTGACCATGGATTTCTGCTAGGTCCAACGCATCATGCTTGAGCTCCAAGGCCATATCTCTCTGGCACCGAACTTCCATTGACTTCCCCTCTAACTGATCGATCGCCTTTTGGTTATGATGTCTTTCTATTTCAAACTCGGCGTTCTAGTGATCCTTACTTGACTCAACTCCCTCTAACTGATCCCTTAGACCTTGGATTAATAGAGCAAAACCTTTGCGCTCATGATCGCGGACTACCTTGAATTGGGCTTCTCTTTCTTCTTGTAGTTGAACAGTTGCAACTTTGTTTTTCTGCCTTATCTAGGCCTTGAGTGCTTGCTTCTCTCATTCCCAGTGAGCTTTCTCTTTCTCAAAATTATCATCCTGTAGATTCCTGTCCACCTTAACAATGTCGAGCTCTTCTTGTAGTGCTCCAAAGTTTGATTCATAATCCCTTTTCATCTCTTCCGTAGCCAACCCAACTCTGTTTCGAATCTCAACCTCCCAATCATATGCATTCCTTATGGATTTTTCTGGCCTTTGCTCCGGGATCTCCTGATTATGAAACCACTCAAGATATGCGAGGCTCACCTCACCACATTCTCGATCAGCTACCATCTCGTCCGTGTCAGAAAACATATTATCTAACCAAACCTTTTGTGCATATGACTCCCTTGGAAGTTCCTCTCCCTTGAATTCCCACACAAATGGACGCATATCCTCAACTTGGGGCCTCTTCTGCTTTCTCCCTAGTTGGCGCATGACACATAGGGGTGCATAGGGTTAGAAACCTCTGAAACTCATGAGTATAAAGAACGGGCAATACGTCGACATATGCATGACCCTAGCGGATGGGAACCAATAATAGTTCCAAGTGATTCTATCAATAGTCAATGAGCGAAGTAATGTCTGCTAGGGCCTCACCCCCTATGGAAGATTATAACTCGCGACCCTGTTTGGGTGACATCCAATGTAATTCAACTAATTATGACTGAAATTTACTACTATTGGATGATGATAAAGGTGCTCTATGAACCAAATCTACAACAGAATGTTGCATCTCTCGAAGTAATCTTCGCTCTTTTGGCAGCAGGTCAAAGCTCGAAAAATATGTCCCAGAATCATGGGAAGAATAGTATGATCCTCGCTACTTTGTAGAAACGAGACAACCGCAACCAATCGAATTATGATGTTCCCACCACGCTCTGAAAAGACCATGATTCCCAGAAATGATATCATAAAAGCGAAGATTCTCAACTCCCTCCAGGCATAGTAACTCAATTGGTTGATGAATTCTCTGCTCGAGATGTTCTCAAACCCTTTTCTCGTCCCCAAATCTATCATAGAAATATTCCAACGGAACCCAACCTTTGTTCATGCAACCCATTGGAATTCGACGAAGGCATAACTTCTTCAAAATGTTATTCACACCAACTTTTCTCGGAGCCACATGATTTTTCTAATGAAGGTCTCTCCCTAATCCGATAAACCCACCTAATTCTTCCAATGCAGGCATCATTTCACAATCTCTGAACCTGAAGATATTGTTCACGAGATCCCAAAACTCCACTAGGGCCTCGATTAAATCTCTGTTAGGCTTAATTCCCATGATGTTTGTGAGGAACTTGAGGTGCTTAAATACTTGATTCTGTTCCCATGTAGCAAAACTAGCACACCAATTACAGAGACTACTCGGGGTCTTATCTCTGATCAAGAACATAGGAGGTGTCTCGTCCCTTACCCTTTTCTGACTGCTTCTTTGTGGAGAATTCATGGTGAACCTAAGAATAAGATAAAAAGGGGTCAGGACTTACCTAAATTATAGGACTCAATCTATTTTTCATTATTACTTTTTAAATTTACTAGATACAAAAGGTAAAATGATAAAAGTAGAAAAAATGACTATTATTACGAAAATGACCCTTTGATACTTCCACGGAAGGCTTAATGGATGTCTCATCAAAAATGGCCAAACATAGGGACAAAATAAAAAAAGTAGACAAAATAGATAAAATAGCTATTTTTACGAAAACGGCCCTTCTGTACTCCCTAGAGAGGTTTAAAGGTTGTCTCACCGAATATGACTAGACAAAACTAGATAAAATGTCTATTTTAATGAAAACAATCATTCGGTACTTCCGTAGAAGGTCTAAAGGCTGTATTTGGCAAATATGGTGTCACGCCCCAAACTCGGAAGGCACGCCCGGCGCCCAACCGAGTGAACCCGGTCGACCAAGCCTATTAGACGATTTCTACCTAACGCACCCATGATCAAGAGAAGACATAATTTTGTTAATTAGACAGTAGGGAGATCATCTATACAATACTAAATTATTTCATTAGTTACTTTACTTTTAAGTCTCAAAATACACACCTTTTTATAGGGTACAGTGGAACAAGTGATTCATTCAAACATAAACATGAATTGTTTAACTTCCCCCAACACCGACATACAACCCACACAATATCTACGGTGCCTCTAAAAGATACAAAGGAGTGTAATGATAGTGCCGGCAACAAGGCTCCGGCTATACCTCCAAACATGATAACAAAATGTACAAAAGATACATGACCCCGGAATGAGGTGGGGCTCACCAAGTCTGCTAGGAGAAAGGTGTACTGCTATCGCTAATCAACACTGCCTGCTATGGAACCACCTGCATCCATTTAAAGATGCAGCGCCCCCGGCAAAAGGGACGTTAGTACTGTCGAATAGTACTAGTATGTAAAACTAAACACCATCTCAATAGAATGAATAATAATACAAGGGGGAATAGTCAAGAATTCAATAAGAGCTTCAAATCATATTAAAACATCAAGTTAAGAATCACATAAGTTTTCAAGTCAATTTCCATGTTATTAGGTAGGGTGATCTTTAGTGCCAATATACCATAATTCACAAAACTACTGTATTCTTATATGGAGTCCGATCACGACCCGATCAGCTAGGTTGTCTCATTTGAGACCTCAACCATAGCCACAATTTCATCATAATTTCAGCACATTCACCACCATGTGTGCGGCATGGCATCCGATCATGGCCCGATCGACTAGGCCGTCTCACCCGAGATATTACCTTTTTTCGGTCAATCAGGTCACATCATACTTCTTCCACATCCTTTCAATTCATTGGCACTAGTGGCCACAATTAGAAAGTCATTCTTGGCACTTGGGCGCATTTCATATTTATAGTTCCTGTTTCCACTTTCAAACATCATTATCATTATCAACAACAATAAGGCTTCCCATTCAAGACATTAATTTCACATATGAGCAATATGGGAATCTTAGGCATATAGAGGCTTTTCATACAATTTTACATAACAACCTTTATTCGATCTTGACATGAAGTCTTAACATTTCTAACACATATTCCACATTTCAAACACATCCTCAAATGGCAAGATGGCATGGTGAAACATTTAGAATAAATATTGAACATACACCCTTCAACACAAATACATTAGGAATAGCTAATTCAATAATGATCAATTTGGGACTTACACCAATTACATGAACAACGTGGGATTCGATTATAAGAAGAAGGGGGTTTAGCCAACATACCTCAATTGAGCTTCTTTGAAACTTTAAAATGTTCCAGAATTCTTAGCACTTCGATCTATTTTAGAAATATAATATGTTGGATCAAAATTAGGAAGATGGTCATGATACTAGATCATTTGAGTACATTATCAAACACTAGGTGTGTATTAATATTTTTAAGGCCCTTTTAGGAAAGATTCTATCATTCCTCAACATATCCTCTACCCTTTCTTTAGTTCACAATCTTCCCACATATTTCAAGAACACATGCATGCAAGATAACAATCCCCACACTCAATAATTGTCTTTCTAATTATACCCTTTTAAGAGGATTTTAAAAATTAAGAGCTAGGGCATAGATTCTTACCTCTAAGATGAGGACTTTCTTAATAATCTTCAAGGATTGAGCAAAAATTGTTGGACATTAGGTTGAAGGTTACTTCCCCATACTAAGAACTCTTTCTCACTCTAAAGATATTAGAAATATGCGCATAAAGGACTATGCCATATGTTTTAACGAGATAGGGTCGGGTTTAAAATCCCTAAAAATGAAGCTCCGGAACAAGGTATGCAGTCGCATATGCTCCCGCAGAATGGATATGCGGTCCGCATATTGTCCGCATAATTTGGTGCTAAAAACTGAAAAAAATCTGCTTGGGTCTGCGGTAGTTATGCGGCCTGTCACGCCCCAACCTCGGGGAGCGCGACCGACGCTCAACCGAGTGAACCCGGTCGAGCAAGCCTATTAAACCTTTCCTACCCGACTCATTCATAATCCAAAAAAGGGATTGCATCACCATTTGTAAAACAGGGGAGAGATCATTTATATAAATATATAAACGTTGCTAGTTCATTTTTTCTTATATACATTATGTCATAGTTAAGTTCCCAAAATACAACTCGATCCAACGACCACCCCAACATACATACATGACCCATATAAACGTCTACAGAGCCTCTAAGAGTACAAAGAGCAACATGACAATGCCGGCAACAAGGCCCGGCTATGCCTCAAAATATGAAAACTTATACAAAAGAAGGACTACATGACCCCTGGGAGAAATGGGGCTCACCAAGACAGTTGTGAGGAGAGAAAGAGAGCACTACTATCTGCGATCAGCACTATCTGCGATGGAATAGTACTAGTATGTAAGGCAAACGTCAATCTTAGTAGAATGAACAGTGAAACAAAGAGAAGGCAGTCATAATAATCAATAAGAGCTTCATAGAAACACAAAGAAAACACCACGTAAGGGTCACATAGTTTCCAATTCAATCTTTCCATCTTTTTAGATTAATAATCCTTAGTGCCAAAGCCACAATTCAAAATGCCACTGTGTTTTTACACGGAGTCCGGTCTCAGCCCGACCGGCTAAGCCATCTCAAGTGAGACATATCCATATACACAAGGTAAATCAATAATTCCAACACAAATTCCACCATGTGTACAACATGGCGTCCGATCTCGGCTCGATCGGCTAAGCCATCTCACTTGAGACATAACCTCTTTCAATTGTTCACTCAATTCACATTTCTTTCCCATCTTTCGTTACATAGCACAAACAACCTCATTTATTAAGTAGTTCTTGGCACTTGGGAACATTTTACAATTTAAGTGTTTTCCCTTTTTATCCGTTCAAATAACATCATCATTAATGTCGATAAGTACCATCACATAAGGCATTGCACACATAAGGGAAGGAGCTTGGAAATAACATAATTACGTTCTCAAATAGGATGATGACATGGTCACCATCTAAAATAATTAAGGAACATGAATCTTTCAATCCAACACCACTAAGGCAAACAATTCTAGTATGATCAAGTTAGAACTTACACCCATTATTCGGATACCAGGAATTCAATTCTAGGAAGAAGAGAGTTAGCCATACATACCTCAATTGCGCTTCTTTAGACTCTACAATTATCCGGAACCCTTAGCAACCTCAATCTATTTTTACAATATACAAATTGAACCCAAAATTAGGAAAACATTCATGGTTCTAGTTTACCTTTTATTTTTTCCACACTTTTTATCACATGCATGCAAGATGATCAACCCTCATACCCACGGACCATCTTATTAATCCCATTATAACTATGTTTGAAATTAAGAGCTGGGGTGATGAAGTCTTACCCTTTTGGATGAAGAATTTGGTGCTCTACTTGAATATTTCCAAGCTTCAAGTGATGATTGAAGATCAATTTGATGAAAACTTAGGCCCTCCCTCTCTCTCCCTCTCTCTCCCTCACTCTAGAAATATCAGAAAATGAGCTCAAAATAGACCTAAGGGGTATTTTAATGGAATGGAGGTCGGGTTGTAAATTAAGAAAAATGGTACCCTGACATAGGTCTGCGGTTGCATATGCGACCGCATAATGATTATGCGGTCCGCAAAGTGACCGTAGAAATGGTCCTCAGGGACCTAATCTTTCGGCCCAGGTATGCGACCAGTATGCGGTCGCATAATACACCGCAGAACTCCCTCCGCAGAAACCCAAGAGGAAATTATGTGACCGATATGCGGTCCGCATATCAATTATGCGATCGCATAATCGACCGCAAAACTGACCTCAAATTGGCCAAACTTACTGCTTCACTCTGCGGCTATTATGCGGTCCGCAGAGTGATTATGCGGCCGCATAATGGGCCGCAAAAATGCATTTTTTTTTGCAAAATATTTTCCTTTCAGTCTGTAGGGTACTGTTTAGTCCAAAATGTCCGAACCGCGGCGAGCTGAAGAATTTCTACTATAGTAACGCAGGAATCTAACTTGGCACCACGAAACCCCGAGTATTTTGGTTAAAATTTTTACGGGTCCATACATCCTCCCCCACTTAAGATCATTCGTCCTCGAATGAGGATCAAGGTTCACTTAACACAATTTCAGTTATGCCACATACCATCAGCCCCAAATTTGCCTAACTTCCTAACTTCCTAAAACTTTCACCAGAGTTTCCTTTGTATTTAGGCCTATCCACCTGCCAGAGAACCCCCGAAGCACACCTTAGTAACATATATAGAATTAAATGACACAACAAAATGCAAAATAACACCAACTGAAGCCTCATGCGGGACATATATCTAGGAAGGAGTGTCTCTATATTAGCCGAACAAGTGATACAAACTTTAGGGGAAACAACTTCATAGAACTATTTCATGGCTATTCAAACAAATGAGGGTACTTTTCTTTCATTTCATTCTCGGTTTTTCAAGTAGCTTCTTCGACTTGTTGGTTTCGCCATAACACCTTCACGGATGCAATTTCTTTGTTTCTCAACTTTCAGACCTGCCTATCAAGAATAGCAACTGGAATTTCTTCATATGACAATTCTTCACTAGCCTCGATGGTCTCCATCGGCACAATAGCAGATGGATCTCCAGCTACCTTTTTCAACATGGACACATGGAACACCGAGTGTACTAATGACATCTCAGGTGGTAGTTCAAGCTTGTACGCCACCTGACCTATCCTTGGATGATTCTATGCAGCCCGACATACCTTGGTCTTAATTTCCCTTTCTTTCCAAACCGCATGATCCCCTTCATGGGAGATACCTTCAAGAACACCCAATCATCATGTTTGAACTCTAAGTCTCTGCGACGAACATCCGAGTAGGATTTTGATGACTCTAAGCAGTTTTTAACTGCTCTTTTATGATATTAACCTTTTCCATAGCCTGATGCACAAGGTCTGGTACTATTAGTTCAGCTTCTCCAACCTTGAACCACCCAATCGGTGATCTACATCTTCTACCATACAAGGCCTCAAACGGCGCCATCTGAATACTGGCATGGAAGCTGTTGTTATAAGCAAATTCTATGAGCGGCAAATGATCATCCCAGCTACCCTTGAAGTCAAGCGCACACACACACGCAACATGTCCTCAAGCGTCTGAATAGTCCGCTCTGCTTGCCCGTCAGTCTGTGGATGGAAAGCCGTGCTAAGATTTACCTGCGTACCCAAACCTTGCTGAAACCTCTTCCAGAAATTAGCTGTGAATTGGGCCCCTTGATCGAAAATGATGGAAACTGGAGTGCCATGAAGCCTGACTATTTCCTTGATATACAATTGAGCATATTGTTCCGCAGTGTCGGTGGATTTAACTGGTAAGAAGTGTGTTGATTTCGTGAGTCGATCCACGATCACCTAAATTGAGTCAAACTTACGCGGAGTGCGCGACAATCCTACCACAAAATCCATATTGATCATTTCCCATTTCCACATTGGAATTTCTATACTCTGTGCTAACCCACCGGGCCTTTGATGCTCGGCCTTCCCTTGTTGACAGTTTGAACATTTTGCCACAAAGTCCGCCACACCCCTCTTCATGTTATTCCACCAGTAAACTTTCTTGAGATCATGATACATTTTTGTAGAGTTTGGGTGCACGGAATATCTAAAAGTATGCGCTTCTACCATGATTCTCTCCCGAAGACCATCTACATTTGGAACACATAGTCGTCCTTGGTACCGTAATGTACCGTCATCAATGCCAAGAGAAAAAGTCATAGTCTTATGTTTATGAATCCCTTCCTTTAGGTGCACTAACACTGGATCACTGTATTGCTTCCCCTTGACCTCCGTCATAAGTGATGATTCTTCCATATTCGGCACAATCACTCCCCCTTCACTAGAGTCCGTAAGACGAACTCCCAAACTAGCCAACTGGTGAACCTCCCAGGCCAAGGGCCTTTTACATGCCTCCAAGTGAGCCAAACTACCCATAGATTTCCGACTAAGAGCATCCGAAACCACATTAGCTTTCCCCGGATGATACAAAATATCGATATCATAATCTTTGAGCAACTCAAGCCACCTTCTCTGCCTTAAGTTCAATTCCTTCTGCTTGAAAATGTATTGAAGACTTTTGTGGTCCGTGAATACATCTACATGGACTCCATACAAATAATGACGCCTAATTTTTAATGCAAAAACCACCGCCGCAAGCTCTAAGTCATGAGTTGGATAGTTCTTTTCATGATTCTTAAGTTGCCTTGAAGCATATGCTATAACCTTACCATATTGCATTAATACACACCCAAGACCGATCATTGAAGCATCACAATACACCACAAACCCCTCGGTACTCTCTAGAAGGGTCAATACTAGCGCCGAGGTCAATCTTAATTTCAATTCCTGGAAGCTCCTTTCACAAGTATCGGACCACTGGAACTTAACCGCCTTCTGTGTCAATTTAGTCAATGGTGAGGCAAGTGTGGAGAACCCTTCCACGAACCTCCTATAATACCCGACCAAACCCAAGAAACTGCGAATTTCTGTTGGAGTAGTAGGTTTAGGCCAATCCTTCACCGCTGCAATCTTTTGAGGATCAACCTTAATTCATTCTCCGGAGACGACATGACCCAGGAATGTAACAGATTCAAGCCAAAATTCATATTTCGAGAACTTTTCATACAAGTGGTGGTGATGAAGAGTCTGCAGAATTGCCCTGAGGTGGTCGGCGTGATCCTCTCGACTTGGTGAATATACAAGGATGTCGTCAATGAATACTATCACAAAATAGTTAAGAAACGGCCTGAAGACTCGATTCATAAGATCCATGAAAGCTGTCGGGGCATTTGTTATCCCGGAAGACATTACCAAAAATTCAAAGTGCCCATACCGGGTTCTGAAAGCTATTTTCGGAATATCTTGCTCCCTTACCTTCAATTGATGGTATCCGGACCGCAAATCAATTTTGGAGAAGAACTTAGCACCTTGTAATTGATCAAACGAATCATCTATTCTAGGAAATGGGTATTTGTTTTTGATTGTGACTTTGTTGAGTTGCCGGTAATCAATACACATCCGCAGCGATCCATCTTTCTTTCTGACAAAGAGAACCGGTGCGCCCCAAGAAGACACACTCGATCGGATGAGACCTTTCTCTAGCAAATCCCTTAGTTGTTCCTTTAGCTCTTTTAATTTTGCCGGCGCCATTCTATAAGGTGGAATGGATATAGGCTGCGTGCCCGACATCACATCAATCCCAAAATCAATCTCCCTCTCTGGAGGAATTCCAGGGAGCTCATCCGGAAATACATCGGGGAATTCATTCACAATTGGTACAGATTCAAGAGTAAGCACCTCAACAGTGGTGTCCGTAACTCAGACCAAATGATAAATACACCCCTTCCTGATCATCTTCGTGGACTTAAGGTAATAAATAAACCTACCTTTTGGCATAACATTATTCCCCTCCCACTCAACAGCTGGCTCGTTAGGAAACTCAAGCCTCATGATTCTGGCTCGGCAATCGAGTTTGGTAAAACATGAATAAAGCCAATCCATTTCCATTATTACATCAAAATCAATCATCCCTAATTCAATAAGATCGGCCATGGTATACCGACCACGCACCATGACAACACAATCCCTATAAACCCGTGCGGCCATAATAGACTCGCCGACCGGAGTAGATATAGAGAACGGTTCATGAAGCTGTTCCGGTTCTATCCCGAAGCTCGTAACAACATAAGGAGTAACATAGGAAAAAGAAGGTGCGGGATCAATAAGGGCATACACATCATGAGATTGAATAGTCAATATACTTGTGACGACATCTGGGGAAGCCTCTACACTCTGTCGACCACTCATAGCATAGAATCGGCTGGGTCCTCCCGAACTCTGTGCACCACCCCTAGCTGCACCATGCCCTATGGGTGCTGGAGAGCCTCGAGCTGGAGGGGGTGATAAAGATGTAGTAGCTGTAGGACTGGATGACTGAGTTATGCCCCTGCCTGCACCCTGACGGGATGCACGAAACTCCCTCTAAATATGGACTCTCATTCCGCATCCGTAACATACTGGTATGTCCAGGTCACAGACTCCTGAATGTATCCTCCCACACTAAGAGCATAGGACCCTCTGTTGCTGCTAGAATCTCCCTACTGATCGGCCCTGATGGTGGGACCCCCTGCTGCCTTGACCGGGCCTAAAGCAACTCCTCTGCTGCTGGCCGTGCCCTGATGGTGGGGCACTAGCTGAAGACTGAGCATAAGACTGGGATGGCCCTGATGATCCTCCCCGAAAAGCTGATCTTCCACCTCCGAATGAATCCCCAAGGTTACTCGCTGATTGGGCCCTACTACTACTTTCCCGTTCCATCCTGAGCTTTAACTTTCGAGCCTCCATAGCTTGGGCAAATGCCACCATCCTTCCATAGTTCATATCAGAATTTAGAGAAGCTGTGGCAGCCTCATTAATAACCAAAGGGCTAAGGCCCTGCACAAATCGACGCACTCTTGCCTCCATAGTCGGCATCATATGAACATCTTACTTCGACAGGCGCATGAACTCCATGTGATACTCCCACACATTCCTACTACCCTGTTTAAGGGTCTCAAACTCCACAGCACGGTTTGCCTTAGTCTCGGCAGGCAAGAAATGGTTTGTAAAGGTATCCGCGAACTCAATCCATCTCGCCGGAGGGCTTCCCTCCTCACGGGAATCTTCCCACATCTCAAACCAGGAATATGCCACCCCTTTCAGATAATAAGAGGCCAACTCTACTCCCTCTACTTCAGTAGCACGCATAAATCGGAGAGTCTTATGCATCTCATCAATGAAATCCTGAGGATCAGTACCTGTGAACACTGGAGGGTCTAACTGAAGGAACCTGTTTACCCTGGAACCAGAAGAATCCTCTTGCGAGCCAAATAAGGCGGGTGCAACATTCGACCTCTGGGCCTGAGAAGATACTAAATAAGTCAGTATCTGAATAGCTCCCCTAAGATCCCCATCAGAAATACCGGGACCTGGAGGTGGAACAGGTATATTGGCGGGAGGTATTGTAGCACCCTCCGTGGGTGTAGGAACTGGGGTAGTCTGTTCTGGAGTAGACGAATCAGGCAGTGTGATAGTAGGGGATTATCCTCACCCGCATTATCAAGCAAGGGATCAACAACCACTCCTGGGGTGGTATTGGCTTCTTGGCCAATTCTCGCTCTCTTCTTAGGTGCCATTTACTGAAAGTTAGAACAATGCACGATTTAGAGGAGAACAACCTCACATCCCGCTCTATCACACGATATAGAACAACAATGAAGGGTATTATTCCTAAATGTCCAAGTAGCCCCCTAATTATAGATGTGGTCGACAACACACCGATAAGAAGGGCTCTACTAGACACGGCTCTGATACATCCTAGGACGCTTTAAAACCTTAGGCTCTGATACCAAGTTTGTCATGCCCCAACCTCGGGGAGCGCGACCGAAACCTTTCCTACCCGACTCATTCATAATCCAAAAAGGGATAACATCACCATTTGTAAAATAGGGGAGAGATCAGGTATATAAATATATAAACGTTGCTAGTTCATTTTTCCTTATATACATTATGTCATAGTTAAGTTTCCAAAATACAACTCGATCCAACGACCACCTCAACATACATACATGACTCACATAAACGTCTACAGAGCCTCTAAGAGTACAAAGAGCAACATGACAATGCCGGCAACAAGGCCCCGGCTATGCCTTAAAATATGAAAACTTATACAAAAGAAGGACTACATGACCCCTGGGAGAAATGGGGCTCACCAAGACTGTTGTGAGGAGAGAAAGAGAACACCACTATCTGCGATCGAGACAGTTGTGAGGAGAGAAAGAGAGCACTACTATCTGCGATCAGCACTATCTGCGATGGAATAGTACTAGTATGTAAGGCAAACGTCAATCTTAGTAGAATGAACAGTGAAACAAAGAGAAGGCAGTCATAATAATCAATAAGAGCTTCATAGAAACACAAAGAAAACACCAAGTAAGGGTCACATAGTTTCCAATTCAATCTTTCCATCTTTTTAGATTAATAATCTTTAGTGCCAAAGCCACAACTCACAATGCCACCGTGTTTTTACACGGAGTCCGGTCTCAGCCCGACCAGCTAAGCCATCTCAAGTGAGACATATCCATATACACAAGGTAAATCAATAATTCCAACACAAATGCCACCATGTGTACAGCATGGCGTCCGATCTCGTCCCGATCGGCTAAGCCATCTCACTTGAGATATAACCTCTTTCAATTGTTTACTCAATTCACATTTCTTTTCCATCTTTCGTTACATAGCACAAACAACCTCATTTATTAAGTAGTTCTTGGCACTTGGGAACATTTTACAATTCAAGTCTTTTCCCTTTTTATCCGTTCAAATAACATCATCATTAATGTCGATAAGTACCATCACATAAGGCATTGCACACATAAGGGAAGGAGCTTGGAAATAACATAATTACGTTCTCAAATAGCATGATGACATGGTCACCATCTAAAACAATTAAGGAACATGAATCTTTCAATCCAACACCACTAAGGCAAACAATTCTAGTATGATCAAGTTAGAACTTACACCCATTATTCAGACACTAGGAGTTCGATTCTAGGAAGAAGAGAGTTAGCCATACATACCTCAATTGCGCTTCTTTAGACTCTATAATTATCCGGAACCCTTAGCAACCTCAATCTATTTTTACAATATACAATTTGAACCCAAAATTAGGAAAACTTTCATGGTTCTAGTTGACTTTTTATTTTTTCCACACTTTTTATCACATGCATGCAAGATGAACAACCCTCATACCCACGGACCATCTTATTAATCCCATTATAACTATGTTTGAAATTAAGAGCTGGGGTGATGAAGTCTTACCCTTTTGGATGAAGAATTTGGTGCTCTACTTGAATATTTCCAAGCTTCAAGTGATGATTGAAGATCAATTTGATGAAAACTTAGGCCCAAGTAGCTGCTTCACTCTGCGGTCATTCTGCAACCCGCAGAGTGATTATGTGGCCGCATAATGGGCCGCATAAATTCCTATCTCTGCAAAATATTTTCCTTTAACTCCTTCTACTATTGTTAACCTCTACGCCTACCCTAGCATCACGGAACCCCGATTTTATTTATTAAAGAATTTCACGGGGCCTTACATCCTTCCCCACTTAAGATCATTCGTCCTCGAATAAGGGTCAAAGTTTACAATTAGCATCTTATGCAACTCAGTTTTCACACCACACACCAGCAACCCCAAATTTGACTAACTCCCTAAATTTCCAAAAATTTTGCTAGAGATTTCCCTATAACTAGGCCTATTCACTTATCAGAGATCCCCAGAAACACATCCTTAAAACATATATATAAACCAATGATTTAACATAACTTATAACAATACCAACCGTGACCTCACATACAACATATTTAGAAAAAACCACCTTTATATTAACTGAACAAGTGATACAAGAATCCATAGGCGACAGTTTTATAAAAAGGCTACATAGCTTATACAAACAAGTAAAGATACTTCTTTTTCATCTCTTCCTCGTCCTCCCAAGTAGCCTCTTCAACCTGCTTGTTTCTCCATAACACCTTCACGAAGGCAATTTCTTTATTCCTTAACTTTCGGACTTGCCTTTCAAGAATGGCAACCAAAATTTCTTCATATGACAATTCTTCATTAACCTCAGTGGTCTCAACCGGCAAAATAGCTGACGGATCTCCAACTACCTTCTTCAAAATAGACACATGGAATACCGAGTGCACTAATGACATCTCGGGTGGTAGCTCAAGCTTGTACGCCAACTGACCAATCCTCGAAATAATTTTGTACGGACCGACATACCTCGGATTCAATTTCCCTTTTCTTCCAGACCGCATTATACCCTTCATGGGGGAAACCTTTAAGAATACCCAATCATCTTTTTTGAACTCTAAGTCTCTGCGACGAACATACGAATAGGATTTTTGATGACTCTGAGAAGTTTTCAACCGCTCTTTGATGATTTTAACCTTTTCCATAGCCTGATGCACAAGGTATGGTCCTATCAGCTCAGCTTCCCTAATCTCGAACTGCCCAATGTAAGATCTACATCTCCTGCCATATAGTGCCTCAAATGGTGCCATCTGAATACTAGCATGAAAGTTGTTTTTGTAAGAAAATTATATGCGTGGCAAATGATCATCCCAACTACCCTTGAAGTCAAGAACACAAGCACGTAACATATCCTTAAGCATCTGAATAGTCCGCTCTCCTTGCCCGTCGGTCTGTGGATGGAAGGATGTACTAAGATTCACCTGAGTACCCAAACCTTGCTGAAATTTCTTCCAAAAATTGGCCTTGAACTGAGCTCCTCTATCAGAGATTATAGAAACTAGGGTGCCATGCATCCTGACTATTTTCTTAATATACAACTGAGCATACTGTTGCGTTGTGTCGGTAGATTTAACTGGCAAGAAGTGTGCTGATTTTGTGAGCCGATCCACAATCACCCAAATTGAGTCAAACTTACATGGAGTGCATGGTAATCCTACCAAAAAATCCATATTAATCATTTTTCACTTCCACATTGGAATTTCTATGTTCTGTGCCAACCCACCAGGCCGTTGGTGTTCGGTCTTTACTTGCTGACAATTCGGACACCTTGACACAAAGTACGCCATATTCCTTTTTATTTTATTCCACCAATAGACTTTCTTGAGATCATGATACATCTTTGTAGAGCCCGGGTGCACAGAATACCTGGAAGTGTGAGCCTCGGTCATGATTCTTTCCTGGAGACCATCTATATTTGGAACACATAGCCACCCTTGGTACCTTAGTGTACCATCATCCGTGCCAAGGTTAAAAGCCATAGTTTTATGTTTGTGAATCCCCTCCTTCAATTGTACTGATAATGGATTGTCGTATTGCTTCTCTTTGACTTCCACAACAAGCAATGATTCAGCCCTATTTTACACAATTACCCCTCATTTACTAGAGTCCGCAAGACGAATCCCAAACTAGCTAGCTGGTGAACCTCCATAGCCAACGGCCTCTGATATGCCTCCAAGTGAGCCAAACTACCTATAGATTTCCAGCTAAGAGCATCCACCACCACATTGGCTTTCCCCGGGTGATATAGTATATCGATGCCGTAATCCTTGAGTAACTCAAGCCATCTTCTTTGCCTCAGATTCAGTTCCTTTTGTTTGAAAATATATTGAAGACTCTTGTGGTCCGTGAATACATCCATATGGACCCCATACAAATAATGACGCCAAATCTTTAATGCAAAAGCCACCACCGCAAGTTCTAAGTTATATGTTGGGTGGTTTTTTTCATGATTCTTGAGTTGCCTAGAAGCATAAGATATAACCTTGCCGTATTGCATTAACACACACCCAAGCCCGATATTTAAAGCATCGCAATATACCACGAACCCATTTGTACCCTCTGGCAGGGTCAACACCGGCACTGTAGTCAATCTTGATTTCAACTCCTGGGAGCTCCTTTCACAAGCATCAAACCATTGGAACTTATTCGCTTTCTGAGTTAATTTAGTCAACGGAGAGGCAAGAGTAGAGAACCCCTTCACAAACTTTCTGTAATACCCTGCTAAGCCCAAGAAAGTACGAATCTCGATTGGTGTTGTAGGTGTCGCGTCCCTTTTTCTCGCGAAATAGGGCTTCGACGTGTGACAACTCTTTTGGATGGAAGATAAAGTGTTAAAAGAAGAAGAGTCACCACCTAACAATTTTTAAGGTGCGTTAGGGCACCTATTATGCAGATAACTCTGTTTGACTAGTCAGCGCCACCAAAGATCGGGTAAGGGCTCAAATTACCTCAAAGAGAAGGTGTTAGGCACTCTTCGAGGTCCACAACTCTGGGTCCTGGCCGAACTTAAGACTATGTGGATTATAATTAGGCAAGATGATTAAATAAACAAAGGGAATAAAAGGTCAAAGAGTTTCATTATAACACAATGAGAATTGGTACAAATCTTAAGGACTACACGGATATGACTATAACAGTCTATATTAGATGACTAAGTATATAAAGAAAAAGGGGGGTCCTAAGTTTTTTAGCCTAAAGGATCACCCTGTGCAACATAAATAATACTTCGCAACTCCTTTTAGATAGGTGTTGCTCATATTATTCAGCGGGCAATGACTATCATCTCTTGCTACCCGATTACTATGTTGAAGTTGTTTACTTAGAGTGTTCTAATTCAATTTTAGGTCGCGTCCTATGTGTGCACTACCCGTCCCATGCCTATGGTCCAGGAGGCGTTGGACCTCTATTTGGGTGGTTCTAGACTTTGCTTAGACTGCTCAAAATGATAAAATTAAGAGACATTCAAAACAAATAGGACTTCACTTAAGGACAGTTAAAGGCTCAAGTTAGCCTCCACACTTAGACAACAAATGCACGCAAATAGATTTCTACGTTAGGCCCTAGACAGTTTCAGAATTGAGACAAATTGAAGTCATTAAGCTTTATAGACATGGTTTCTAAACAACTACTCAGTTTAAGAGTATCTGGTACTGTTATGCTGTTTACTGAGATTATAGATTATAAGTTATTAAAACCTATAGATATGATCTCTAAGTGATTTACGCAGTAGGGGGAGTGAAAACCATTAGGAATACTCAGAATTACTCATGTTTGATCCTATTGGCATGCTTTCTAAGCGAGTAACAATATTTTATAGCTAGGTTCTAATAGTTGGCAGTTGAAAACTGATTCTGTAACACTTCATCTCTATAGGCATGTTTTCTAGGTGAGCAATATGAAGATCCTATAGACATGATATCTAGATGAGGATCAGTAGGACATAAGTTAATAATAATCCTATAGGCATGGTATCTAATGAATATGCAGCAGTTACTCAAATTTAGCGAACAATTGTTGACACTGATTTCCTATAGACATGCTGTCTAATAATGCAAAGTAGTAGGCGTAGTAAAACAGGTTGAGTGTGTGATTCCCTATAGGCATGGTTTCTACTAGTGTACATGGAAACTAAATAGCATATATGGCAGGTTGAATAAAATAACAAGTAAGTCATGTAAATCCTATAGGCATATTTTTCTACCCTTTTATGCAAACATTAGAATATACTCGTTTCTCCAATTTCACTAACACTCCAATTGTTTGTTATTACAAATTATTATAGGCACATAGAATATAAATATAAATATTACGCGTGCATAAGGCTACAGGCCCAAGAGCAGGCCTAAAAAATGAAGGTAACCCAGTGTTGCCCGAGCCTTCAACGAGCTCAATTTCCACAAATAGCATGCCAGGTCCAAACATCTCTCAAACAGGAGACTATGTCCATCGGCACAGCCCAAAGTCACAAAGGAACTCATGCCAGGCCAAACGGTCACAAATTGACCACATGACCCAAATACATTATTGAATCACACAAAAATCAATTAAGTAACCCCGTTTACAGATTCAACAAACACAATAAAAGAGGCAAGCTAAGTGTCAGAGACAACTTAAGTTTCACCAGCAAAGAGGGTGGCCAAAGGACCCTAAATCCTAGTGTGTCAGAGTTCATAAGGGTCTTAAATGGACCCCGAGCAGTGCTCACACTATGGAGGTCAATAGAGAGAGTTTTGGTGGCCTTGGCTTTCAGCCGGCCAAGAGTGATAGATTCAAAATAGTGTAGATAATAGATGAGAGTGAGAGAATATTGATTAAATGATACAAACTGAAGAGGTACACTTGTACTTTAGAAGCAGACATAGCAGAGTTGATTAAACACAGAACATGCCAGTTAAGAGAATCAATAAGACTTAGAGGACAGTTTGGTATTACAGGTTCAAACACTTAGCAAGAGATATCACATTGGCAAGAAAACATAGTGAGAGTTAGGGGAATCATATTTTCTGAGATTATAAGAACAACATATAAGGGTGCACAGAGCATTAACCTAAAGGATTTCAAATGTCAGTCTAGTACAATGAAAGTTCTAGCATGACAGTTCTAATAAAGTCCCAAATAGCATATCAACATACTCATGGTACATCATGGCCAATATCATGAAAAACTTAACATGATGGGGAATATATCATAGTACAAAAACTTATGGCATAAAAGGGGTAGATTAGCTACTCATTAACATACATAAGAGAGAAAATAGGATGTTTATCTAAATCTTAGGTAGTGGTGAAGATCAAGATTAAAAATAGCAAGGAAGCAGCATTACAACATGAAACCCATATAGTTGTGGCTAGTATACAAAGAATAATTGATTAAATACAAGACTCATCACTAAATGATTCATTCAAAGTAGAGGGAGGTTTTCATAGAGTTTTAGTAGCATCCAAAGCAAGGCATGATGGGGATTCTATGACGGTTAGATTTAAAAGAACACATAAGATAGGCATTCATTGAAACTCAAAACTAAAACATGTTAAATGCTAGGAAAATATAGAGGTACATAACTGATTCCAGAAGTGAACAAGGAAAACCAATATAGAAGTGCAGGCCATAGTGAAGAACACATATTAGCCTAACACAAACTAAGAACAAATATGAAAATATTATAGGTACTAAAATGCATTCAACTATCAAAATATAGAATAATAGAGGAGTATTGAACGGTATCATAGCAGTGCAATATCAGGGATTCATAACTAAATCATGCTTATAGGATTCAAACACATAAAGGTATGCAGAAGAAAAATATTTAACATTGCAAAGGTTAAAAGCACAAACCAGTAGCAAAATTAGACAGACAATAGAATAATAAGGAGCTAAGGATACTGGTAGCAAGAACCCCAGGTCTTCGATGCTTCAGAGTTCACAAGAGCCTCGTAAGGGCCCCGAGCAGTGCTTGCACCAGAGAAGGTAGATAATATTATGGCCTTGGCTTTCAGCCGGCCAAAGAGCCAAGTATTTCAGAGAAGATAAACGGGTGAGAGAGGTATTGAGTGTAATCGTAGTGATGACATCTTCCGTTTAGGGGGTTAGGGAAGGGGTTTATATAGTAGTAGAAATTGAATGAATGAATAAGGAAAAAAATTAATCAGACATAAATAAGGGAAGAAAATGCCACATGCAATCAATAATGGAACTAGTAAAAGGAAAAAGTATAAATTTCAACCCTAGTTCGACTGAATTTCAAAGAATCGACCAAAGACCTTGGTGAATCGGCCTCATATCACTTTGCCATGAATGTATACAGATGGAATACTGTCTAGATCTTACAGATTAAAGTGGGTTTTCACATAATTCCAGGCCTGGTACTTGCCAAAAATAGGCAAGTACTAAGTGATACCGTAATCGTGTAAGTAACACGGAGATGAAGCATATATGGAAGGCAAATCGTAGGAGGATTCCATATCAAGGTCGGAATCAGAGAGAATTAGAGGTTGTGGCGGCAAGGGCTTGTGAAGAAGAAGAGAGGAACAAAGAGAATAGAGGAGGATGTCTCAGGAGAGTGAGGATTAGGGTTTGGGGTTGGGTAATTAATAGTGAGCGATTAATCGTGGGTCGTTGATCTCTTAAGATCAACGGTCAGGATTTTAAAGAAGGCGGGGCGGGTTGTTTCAAACGGGTCATGACCGGATTTTAAAGGGTTTATTTGGTTTGGGATGGAAGGTTGGGCTAAAGATTTGGGCCAAAAGTAACTCAAAATTGGGCTATAAATTAAAATACACGAAAATTATTAATAAATAATTTATAAAACTATTTAATATAAAATAAAATATTACTTATGCAACAAAGTGATTGAAAATAATAACTTAACATTATAAAAATATAAAAATTCTATTTTAGAACAAATAATGTAATAAAATGCAATTATACATGAATATAGGCCGTTATTGCAAAATTATGTAAATAGCTTAAGAAAACACAAACATGCTTACATAAAAATAAAAATAAAATATTTTGAAAGATATATGTTGATGAAAATAATAACTTTAGATAATTAAACCATTACAGAATAATTTAAGGGATAATTAATAAATAATCAAGTAATTTAAATGCGCAGAAATCAATTTTGAAGCTCTAAAGATGTGAAACATTATAGAAAATACTTGTATAATTCTTATAAATTAGGTAATGATGTAAAAATGACATTTTGAAAGTATATATACTATTTTAAAAATATGACGGCAAAATTGGGTATCAACAGTAGGTCTAGGCCAATTCTTCACCGCTGCAATCTTTTGAGGATCAACCTTAATTCCTTTTCTCAAGACAACATGACCCAAGAATGTGACAGATTCGAGCCAAAATTCACATTTTGAAAATTTTGCGTACAATTGATGCTGATGAAGAATCTGCAAAACTGTCCTAAGATGATCGGCATGGTCCTCTCGACCTCGTGAATACACAAGAATATCGTCAATGAATACTATCACAAAGGAATCGAGAAAAGGCTTGAAAACCCGATTCATAAGATCTATGAAGGCTGTTGGGGCATTTGTTAGCCCAAAAAACATTACCAGAAATTCAAAGTGCCCATATCGGGTCCTGAAAGCTATTTTCGGAATATCCTGCTCCCTGATCTTCAATTGTTGGTACTCGGACCGTAAATCAATTTTGAAAAAGTAACTAGCACCTTGTAACTGATCAAACAAATCATCTATTCTTGGTAATGGATACTTGTTTTTGATTGTGACTTTGTTGAACTGCCGGTAGTCAATACACATCCTTAGTGATCCATCTTTCTTCCTCACAAAGCGAACTGGTGGGCCCCATGGTGACACACTCAGTCGGATAAAACCCTTCTCTAACAAATCCTTCAATTGTTCCTTTAGCTCCTATAATTCTGCTAGTGCCATCTTGTAAGGCAGAATAGATATGGATTGCGTGTGTGGCATCACATCAACCACAAAATCAATCTCCCTGTCTGGCGGAATCCCAAGGAGCTCATCAGGAAAGACCTCCGGAAATTCATTCACCACTGGCACAGACTCGAGTGTAGGTGCCTCAGCATCAGTGTTCGTAAATCGGACAAAATGATAGACACACCCCTTGTTAATCATCTTCGTGGCCTTAAGGTAAGAAATAAACCTACCTTTTGGCATCACATTATCCCCCTTCCATTCAACAACTATCTCATTTGGAAATTCAAAACTCACAGTTCTAGTTCGGTAATCGAGCTAGGCAAAGCATGAATAAAGCCAATCTATTCCCATAATTACATCAAAATCGACCATCCTCAATTCAATGAGATCGGCCATGGTGTCCCGACCACGCATCTTGACAACACAACCCCTATAAACCCGTGCGGCCATAATAGACTCGCCAACCGGAGTAGACACAGAGAACGGCTTAGGAAGCTTTTCTGGTTCTATCCCAAATTCCATAGAAACATAAGGGGTAACATATGACAAAGTGGAGCCGGGATCAATAAGAGAATATACATCATGAGTTTGGACAGTCAATATACATGTGACAATATCTGGAGAAGCCTCTACACTCTGGAGACCACTCATAGCATAAAAACGGTTGGGTCCTCCTGAACTTTGTGCACCACCCCTAGCTGCACCACGCCATGCTGGTGTTGGAGTGCCTTGAGCTGGAGGGGGTGCTGAAGATGTAGCAGCTGCAGAACTGGATAGTTGTGTTGTGCCCATGCCCGCACCCTGGCGGGATAAACGACACTCCCTCTGAATATGACCCCTCAATCTGTACCCGTAACATATAGGTAAGTCCATGTAGCAGATCATCTTCCCATACCTGGGGCATAGGGGCCTCCGCTACTGCTGGAATCTCCATCCTGATCGGCCCTGCTGGTGTGGTCCCCTACTGCCTTGATTAGGCCTAAAACGACTCCCCTGCTGCTGACTGGGCCGTGCTGGCGGTGCATTGGCTGAAGACTGAGCAAAAGATTGGGATGGCCCTGATGACCATCCCCAGCTGCTTTTCCCCATAAAATGACTCCCCAAAGTTGCCCACGGACCGGGCCTTGCCGATACCCTCTCGCTCCATTCTGTTCTTCAACTTACGGTTCTCTGTAGCTTGATAAAATGCTACCATCTTCCCATAGTTCATATTTGAATTCAAGGCAGTTGTAGCTGCCTCATTGATAACCAAGGGGCTAACGCCCTGCACAAACCGGCGCACTCTAGCCTCCATAGTAGGCAACATGAGAATTGCATATTTAGACAGACACGCGAACTCCATGTGATAATCCCACACACTCTTACTACCTTGCTTAAGGTTCTCAAACTCTGCGGCACAGGCTGCCCTAGTCTCGACCGGCAAGCAATGGTCCATGAAAGCGTCAGCAAACTCACTCCACCTCGTTGGAGGGCTCCCCTCCTCCCGAGAGTCCTCCCATAACTCAAACCAAGAATAGGCCACCCCTTTCAGGCGGTAGGCAGCCAACTCTACTCCCTCCGTCTTAGTAGCGCGCATAACCCGAAGAGTCTTATGCATCTCGTCAATAAAGTTCTGTGGGTCCTCCTCGGGATTAGCACCCGTGAACACTGGAGGATCCAACTGAAGAAACCTTCTCACCCTGGAACCACTAGAAACCCTTTGTTGGCTAGAAGAAGTAGGTGCAACATTTGATCTCTGGTCTTGAGAAGCCACTATACATCTCAACATCTGTATAGCTCTCCTAAGATCCCCATCAGAAATACCAGAACCAGAAGTTGGGGCTGGAGGTGGAACCGGAATATCAGTTGGAGGAATCGTTGCACCCTCAATAGGTGCAGGAACTGGTGTGGGTTGGTCAGGTGTAGTGGAATCAGGCAGTGTAGCAGTTGGGGGATTATCCCCACCGTTCGGGTATTCACCCGCATCATCAAATAAAGGGTCAACTGCCACTCCTGTGGTAGCATTGGCTCCTTGGCCAGTTCTTGCTCTCTTCTTAAGTGCCATGTATTGAAAGTAAAAGAAATGCACGAGTTAGATGAGGAACAGTTTCACAATCCGTTTCATCGCACGATCCAGAATAACCAAGAGGGGTATTATTCATAAATTCCCAAGTAGCCTCCAACTTATAAATGTGGTCGACAACACACCGATAAGAAGGACTCTACTAGACACGGCTCCGAGACATCCTAGGACACTTTAAAACCTTAGGCTTTGATACCAAGTTTGTCATGCCCCAAACTCAAAAGGCGCGATCGGTGCCCAACCGAGTGAACACGGTCGAGCAAGCCTGTTAGACGCTTTCTACCCAACGCACCCATGATCAAGAGAAGACATAATTTTGTTAATTAGATAGTAGGGAGATCATGTATACAATACTAAATCATTTCATTAGTTACTTCACTTTTAAGTTTCAAAATACACACCTTTTTATAGGCTACAGTGGAACAAGTAATTCATTCAAACATAAACATGAATTGTTTGACTTCCCCCAACACCGACATACAACCCACACAATGTCTACAGAGCCTCTAAAAGATACAAATGAGTACAATGATAGTGCCGGCAACAAGGCTTCGGCTATACCTCCAAATATGATAACAAAATGTACAAAAGATACATGACCCCGAAATGAGGTAGGGCTCACCAAGTGTGCTAGGAGGAAGGTGTACTGCTATCACTGATCAACACTGCCTGCTATGGAACCACCTGCATCCATTTAAAGATGCAGCGCCCCCGTCAAAAGGGACATTAGTACTGTCGAATAGTACTAGTATGTAAAACTAAACACCATCTCAATAGAATGAATAATAATACAAGGGGGAACAGTCAAGAATTCAATAAGAGCTTCAAATCATACTAAAACATTAAGTTAAGGATCACATAAGTTTTCAAGTCAATTTTCATGTTATTAGGTTGGGTGATCTTTAGTGCAGATATACCATAATTCACAATACCACTGTATTCTTACACGGAGTCCGATCACAACACGATCGGCTAGGTTGTCTCATTTGAGACATCAACCATAACCACAATTTCATTATAATTTCCAGCACAATCACCACCATGTGTGCGGCATGGCATCTGATCACGGCTCGATTGGCTAGGTCGTCTCCCCTGAGACATTACCTTTTTTTGGTCAATCATCTCACATCATACTTCTTCCACATCCTTTCAATTCCTTGGCACTAGTGGCCATAATTATAAAGTCATTCTTGGCACTTGGCCGTATTTCATATTTTCAGTTCCTCTTTCCACATTCAAACATCATTATCATTATCAACAATAATAAGGCTTCCCATTCAAGACATTAATTTCATATATGAGCAATTTGGGAATCTTAGGCACATAGAGGCTTTTCATACAATTTGGCATAACAACATTTATTTGATCTTGACATGAAGTCTTAACATTTCTAACGCATATTCCACATTTTGAACACATACTCAAATGACAAGATGGCATGGTGAAACATTTAGAATAAATATTGAATATACACCCTTCAACACAAACACATTAGGAATAGCCAATTCTATAATGATCAATTTGGGACTTACACAAATTACATGACCACCGTGGGATTCGATCACAAGAAGAAGGGGGTTTAGCCAACATACCTCAATTGAGCTTCCTTTAAACTTTAAAACGTTCTGAAATTCTTAGCACTTCGATCTATTTTAGAAATATAACAAGTTGGACCAAAATTAGGAAGATGGTCATGATACTAGCTCATTTGAGCACATTATCAAACACGAGGTGTGCATTAATATTTTTAAGACCCTTTTAGGAAAGATTCTATCATTCCTCAACCCATTCTCTATCATTTTTATTATCTCACAACCTTCCCACATATTTCAAGAATACATGCATGCAAGATAACAATCCCCACACCCAATAATTATCTTTCTAATTATCCCATTTTTAGAAGATTTTCGAGATTAAGAGTTAGGGCATAGATTATTACCCCTAAGATGAGGACTTTCTTGATAATCTTCAAGGATTGAGAAAACATTATTGGATATTAGGTTGAGGGTTACTTCCCTACTCTAAGAACTCTTTATCACTCTAAAAATATCATAAATATGCTCAAAAATGGACTATGGCATATATTTTAACGAAATAGGGTCGGGTTTAAAACCCCCAAAAATGAATCTCTAGAACAGGGTATGCGGCCGCATATGTGACCGCATAATGGATATGCGGTTCGCATATCGGCCTCATAATTTGGTGCCAAAAATTGGAAAAAATCTGCCTAGGTCTGCCGTAGTTATGCGACCCGCAGAACCTCCCTCCGAAAAAATTCTAAGGCTGATTATGCGATCAAAGTGCAGCCCGCGAAATGGTTGTGCAGTCGCATAACTGGCCGCGAAATTGACATAAAAATGGCCCAAGTAGCTGCTTCACTCTGCGGCCATTCAGCAGCTCGCAGAGTGATTATGCGGCCGCATAATGGGCTGCAGAAATGCCTACTTCTGCAAAATAGTTTTCTTTAACTCCTTCTATTATTATTAACCTCTACGCCTACCCCAGCATTATGGAACCCCCGTTTATTTTAGGAAAATATTTCACGGGGCCTTACATATGGACGGACAGAAGGGAAAAATGGTATAAAGTAACCAATAAAATAAAAAAAGACAAAGTAACTATATTTACAAAAATGGCCCTTCAGCACTTCCAAGGAAGATTTTAAGGCTGTCTCGGCAACAACTGCCGGATACAAAGGCCACACAATAAAAAGCAGACAAAACTAGTTGAAATTGTCAGTTTTCCAAAAATTGCCGTTCCGCACTTCCGTGGAAAGTTTAAGGCTGTCTCGGCAAAAATGGCCAAACATAAGGGCAAAATGGTAAATATTATGCACATTTGTAATTTTTATGCTTTTTTTTTTTGAAAAATGTGGGCCGAACCCGATGGATGTTGCCTACGTACCTCACCGAGTAGTGAGAATCAGACCCGCATAGTTCGATGAAAACCGACTATGTTCTCTTTTTGATTTTTATAAAAAATAATCCTTAAAACCATAGCACTAGACCACATCGTCCCCCTTTTTTTTGGTTAATAAAGGACATTTGTACAAAAATCGGGAGAATTTTTCTCTTGTTAATTCAACTGATTTATCCTAAAGCAGGTCAACATGCAAGCCTCCTAAATAATGTAACAGGCAGCACATAACATGAACATAATGGTCTCCACAAGGTACCTTTCCTAAAACAGAACCCGACCCCTGTGCCGAGCGCTGCTAAGTCAAATACACATGATGCAAATAAAGCGAACCTACTAAGGATATAAGACATGAGGTTTGTTCTTCTAGGTTTAAATCATAATGGAGAATGTATCTAAACTGGCTTACTAGAGCAGACAACTCGAGACGAGGAGGATCATCGTACCAGTAGCATTGCTTTCTGGCTTAGCTGGTAGTGGTCCTCGACTAAAACATGTGTGACTAAAATCCTTCACTGGGTGGCAAGCACCTCGTCTACTCAAAGAAAGCAGGCTATGTCAAGCAAATGCCCAATTTTAATTTCAAGAAGACTCATAGGGGGTGCGTGAGAAGACAGTTTATATGTACAATTCAACAATATCAAAGTGGTAAAAAGCGGATAAGTAGCACATTAGGACCAAATAAATCACAGTATATACAAATTTAATAAAGCCAAATAAAGTCAATATACAAGCTCGAAATCTGGTTGTCCCCAGCAGGGTCTTCAGAGCCGTCACACCCCTTCTTACCCCAAAAGATATATATGTTGGATTGTTGTGGGTTAAAGAGTTTATTTTCCAATTAAAGTGACAAACTTGAATAGGGATTATTTTATTTACAGACTCGTCACTTGGAATTGATTTTTTGGTATTCCAAGTCACCTTTTATTTGAATCCCTAGTCAACGGAAGGTTTGACTCTATTATTAACGGTCCGCAAAAATAAAGTTCGGGTAAGAAATTATATTGACCGGGGAGAAAGTGTAAGACATTCCCTGAGTCCCGTGGTTCTAGAACGATCTCTTTATTGACTAAAAATGGCTTGAAATAATTTTGGACAGACTGTGTTTTATTGGATTTACATATTACCTATTTGCTTTTAATTATTATAAATATTAAAGAAATATTTGAATAATATTAAATTGTCCTAACCGCACCAAGCAAGCGAATGTGCGACCGAGATGAATTTTATTAATTTTGTCATAACCGTGCTACGCAAGCGAATACGCAGTCATGACAAGGATTATTAGTATGTTATTACTTTTGGACAAATTACACTACTGGAAAATGGCAGAATTTCGACCGCCAAAATGGTCAGAAATCGGTCGGAAATCACAAATTTTCGACTACTTTCCGACCAAAATTGGTCGGTCGGAAAAAAGTTGGTCGGAGAACTATTTCCGACGACCAAATATTTTCAAATTTCTGACCAAAGTGGTCGGAATTTACCGACCAAATCCTTCGTAATAATATTAATAAAAATAATTATTTATTTAAAATTAAATAATATAAATATATAATTTCCGACCGAATCGGTCGGAAACTACTAATTAAAAAATAAATTTTATTTAATTTTCGACGGAATTAGTCGAAAACCTTTAAATATTAATTATTTTTTAAAATATTTCCGACCGAATCGGTCGGAAATCTGGGAATATTTGGCAAAATCTAGGCAGCTATCTGACTGTTTCCGTCGAAAATCAGTCGGAATTTTCTATAAAACTCGGCTGAATTCTGCCCAATTTTGAGCTACACCACCTGTCAAACATTACAATACAACACACCGACAACCAAACAACCATTAACCAACAATTAACACATCTAAAATAAAATACCAACCATTAAACCTAACAATTTTGGGCATAAAAACATCCAAATAGTAGCCCACATTCAAGTTTTAAAACAAAACATAAAGTTGTCTCTCACAATCAAGTTTACCAATCAACCAAAACACCAGACCTAAACTACTACACATCAGATTTAGTTTGTTCATCATCATCATCAGATAAATCATGCCCATGTTTTCTCATAAATTTCTGCATCTTAACAAATGTTCAAAATTGGGAGTCCAATTGTTGCTTCAAATCACGAATTTCCTTTCTCATATCTTCCATTTGTTCTTGATTTTGAGAAGAAGAAGAATTGGCTAAGAGTGAGTTTGGATGACCTGTAGGTCGACGTACTCCAAATCTGTAGACTCTGCCTTTGTTTACTCCACCTGCTACCTCTGTCCACAATGAAGTCATATCATTAGGTGTTGGTTGAGTTGAAGGAGGATGAGTTTGTTGCCATTCTTCCACCAATTTATGTTAATCTTCCTGAAATAAAAACATAACTATTATGTAAATAAACTAATATTAATAAACCATAAATAATTATGAAGTTAGTATTTTACATATGTGTCCGACGCACGCGTCTCCACCCAGTGTTCTCTTGTACCATCCTTCTTCTTATGCATCTCCTTGAAGACCTCAGCGTGACTCATATCTCGCCCTCTTTCCTTTTCCTTCATAACAAAAAGTATGAGTTATACATTACAAACGTAAAATTCTATATGTAAAACTAAGAAAATTTTTATAAGTAATTACCAATCTTAGTTTATGGGCTACAAAACTAATCGAACCTCCTGTGTGCAACGAGCCACCTTTACTGGAGGCACGGTTTGCCTTTAATTGCTCACTATCCGCCTTCCATTCTGTGGTATTCCATTTTTCAAGATGTTTATCCCAAACATCTTTTCTTAACCAGTCTGGCATTTTACTGGCATTCCGAGCAGCGAACATAGTATCTTTAATCCGCTGAGCAACCTTCTTAACGAAAATACTATTTATTGCATTTTGATACGGAGGATGCCATGTACACTTTGTCTGCAATATAAAAAAGTAACATTAGATGAAGATGATAATTATTAAATAAATGTAATTAATTTTTACCTTAAATTGATTCCACATTTGATCTCTGATGTTGCACGGTATCTGTCTCCAAGAATTCCGCGGATCATGACAAAATGGCTTCATAGAATCCACAACCAAATGTGTAGACTGAAAGGATGGCAAAATCCTGCATTAAAGTTAACATATATATAATTAATAAACATCTTAAAGTTTTAAAAGTTTTAATTATAAATAAATATTCCTTAATGTTAACATATCTAAAAGTACATTCAAAACTTAAAAAATAGTATAAGAACCTTATTACCTGTAACGACCCGGCCGGTCGTTTTGAGAGTTAGAGCCCCAAACCCCTATTAACTGCTTTTCTCATATCTATTTATGCTATTGTGACTTGCCGGGATAATTAGTTTTGAGTTTCGGAGTGTTTTGGGACACTTAGTCCCTAAATAAGAGCTTAAGTTTAAGAATTTGGACCGTAATCGGAACTGTATGAAGACGGATCCAGAATGGAATTCCGTCAACTCTGTTAGATCCGTTGAGTGATTTTGAGCTTAGGAGCACGTCCGGAATATGTTTTGGAGGTCTGTAGTAGATTTAGGCTTGAATTGGCAAAAGTTAGACTTTTCGGCGATTTTGGCCGATAGTAGAAATTTGGATATCGAGCTCGGAATGGATTTTCGAAAGTGGTTGTAAGTTCGTAGTGTCATTTGTGACCTATGTGTAAAATTTGAGATAATTCGGACTAGATTTGACGTGGTTCGGCGTCGTTTGTGGAATTTGGAAAATTCAAAGCTCTTAGGCTTGAATCTGTGCTTAATTCATGATTATTGGTGTTGTTCGATGTGGTTTGAAGGCTCGACTAAGTTCCTATGGTGTTATAGGATTGGTTGGTAGGTTAGGTTGAGGTCTCGGGGGCATCAGGTGTGTTTAGGATGCTTAACGGAATGAAATTGGACTTGGAAAAATATGGGTTTTTTGCTGGTTCTACTATAATCGCACCTGCGCAAGGCTGCCCGCAGGTGCGAGCAAATTGGTGCAGAAGCGGGAAAATGGAGGAGTGCCAGGGGTCGCAGGTGCGAGGTGTTTTCCACATTTGCGATGCCCGCAGATGCGTTAGGAGTCTTCGCAGGTGCGCAAGGTCCGCAGAAGCGGAAGGGAATTTCGTAGGCGTGCACGCGCAGATGCGGCCCTTTCATCGCAGGTGCGAAGGCAGAGGGGGCAAGTGAATTGCACAGATGCGCACAATTTTCGCACAAGCGCACCCGCAGGTGTAAGCCAAGGTTCCGCAGGTGCGAAAATACCTGGGCAGTGGTTAAAACCGAAGGGCTTCGTGATTTTTGTCATTTTTAACTTTGCAAACTCGGTTTAGGGAAGTGTTTGAGAGCATTTTCGAGACATTTCTTGAGGTAAGTCCCTTGTGCTTATTGTTTATCAATAATATTTCCTTGCCATGTATTTTCCCACCTAGTTAGTATATATTTAAGGTGGAAATTGGTAGTTAAAGGCTAGGGATTTGGAAGTTTGATTTGTGGATTTGGAGGACCATTTGGTATCGAAATTTAGTAATTTTGGTATGGTTAGACTCGTGGTGGAATGGGCGTTAATATTTTTTAATTTTTACCCTATTCTGAGACATGGACCCCACAGGTAATTTTTGAGTTAATTTCGGGATTTTTGTTAAAGTGTTGATTTCATTAATTAGATAAGTCTATTATTATTATATTTATGATATGTAATTGATTTTGGCTAGATTTGGGCCATTCATAGCCGGATATTCGTGGGAAAGGCATTGTGACAGATTGATTGAGCTTGGTTTGAGGTAAGTGCCTTGCCTAACTTTGTGTGGGGGAAATCCCCTTAAGATTTGGAACTATTGTGATATTTGAGCACCGTGTACGTGAGGTGGCGAGTACGTACACGGGCTAGTTATGGTAAAACCCGATTTTCTTACTAAGCAGCAACATATTTTTCCTGTTATTTTGAGTTATACCATTTTAATGAGTACTAGTCTATTTTCATTCTTAATTGAGTTATTCCAATATGTGTAACTATCATGTTTAGTCTAATACAACATGTCTACGTGTCTTAATTATTTATGTGAATTATGTGCAGCATGCTTAGTGAATTTCCTGCTTCTTCCCTGACTGGTACTTAGTCTAAATTGTAAGAACTTCGTGATGTAGTTGTATTTCTATCATTCGCGCTGCATATTTACTTCGGGACTATGGAACGGTATTCCGGGAGATCCCCCTGTACTACATATTTACTTTGGGACTACGAAACGGTATTCTAGGAGATCCCCCTGTCTTTCATATTTACTTTGGGACTACGGAACGGTATTCCGGGAGATTCCCCTACACATTTACGTTTGGAACTACGAGACGGTATCTCGGGAGATCCCCTGTTGTGTTTCTGTGTACTAAGCTATTACCTTCTATGATTTCATTGTTGTTAAATTTCAGCCTTTATTTTATTGCGGTATTACACTCTATATTGTTTTATTATATATTTACCAGTAAGGCCTTGACCTGACCTCATCACTACTTGATCGAGGTTAGGCTTGGCACTTACTGGGTACCGATTGTGGTGTACTCATGCTTCTCTCTGCACATATTTTTCATGTGCAGATCCAGGTGCACCTTATCATCCACACTATGAGTGAGCCGGGACAACTTTGGAGACTTCAAGGTATATCTGCCACGTCCGCAGACCTCAGAGTCCCCTTCTACTATTTCTCATGCTCATTATCTTCTGTATTTTTCCTTGTTAGATTCTGATGTATAGGGACACTAGATATTTCCTTCTGTAGTTTGTGATTCACGATGCTTTGGGTTTTGGCATTTGTTGTGTATTTTTGAATAATTGGTTAAATTTCTATTTTTATTTCAATATTCCGCAAAATGTTATGGTTCACGGAGGGAGAAATTGGGTCGTGACAAGTTGGTATCAGAGCTCTAGGTTCATAGGAGTCGTGAGTCACAAGCCGGTTTATTAGAGTCTCGCAGATCGATACGGAGATGTCTGTACTTATCTTCGGGAGGCTATGGAATTGTTAGGAAAATTTCACTACATTGATTCCTTGTCGTGCGAAGATTGTTGACTTCAGATATCCTAAATTTATCTATTCTATTCTCTCACAGATGCTAAGGACATGTACAAGCGGATCTGATGAACATGCACCTGCGCCCCCTGCTAGAGTCGCGAGAGACCGTGGCCGGGTAGAGGCCGAGGACGTCCACGTTGTGCAGCTAGAGAAACCGCACGAGCTGCTACAGAGGATCCCCCAGTAGCTCAAGCTGGAGGGCAGACACCTGAGATACCTATTGCTGCACCAGCCCCCAAGAGACTCTAGCCTAGTTTCTGAGCATGTTCAGCACCTTCGCTCAGGCTGGATCGATTGCACTTGCTCCTGCCACATCTCAGGCCGGGGGAGGAGCATAGACTCCCATCGCCGGTACTCCATAGCAGCGGGTTCAGGTCGACCAGGTTCCAGAGATTATACCAATACAGCCGGTAGCTCCAACTCAGCCCGAGGTTAGGGCAGCAGCTTCTGAGGTGGAGCAGCTCAGACTTGAGAGGTACAAGAAGTACCACCCACCTACTTTTAGCGGATTGGCTACAGATGATGCTCAGGGTTTTCTGGAGGAGTGTCATCGTATTCTCCGTACTATGGGCGTAGCGGAGACGAGCGGGATTTCTTTTACCACAATCCAGCTTAGAGGGGAGGCCTATTAGTTGTGGCGTGCTTATGAGTTGAGTAGTACGGTTGAGGAAGCTTCACTTACATGGGCTCAGTTCTTAGACATGTTTTTGAAAGAGTATGTCCCTCAGAGCCTCAGGGACTCATGGCGCACGGAGTTTGAGTAGCTACGCGAGGGTGCTGTGACTGTGTCAGAGTATGCAGTTCGCTTTAGTGATTTGGCCCGACATGCACCAGCCTTAGTTGCCATAGTTTGAGAGAGGGTTCGACGGTTTATTGAGGGTCTCCATCCTAGCATCCAGAGTAGTATGTCGAGGGAATTGGAGATGGATATTTCTTATCAGCAGGTTGTGGGTATTGCCAGGAGATTCGAGGGCATGTTTGCCCGGGATAGAGAGGAGAGGGAGGCCAAGAGGTCTCGAGAGGCTGGTTATTATTCTGGAGCTCGTGCCCCAGCATCTCGCTATGGTAGGGGTTATGTTAGCCGCCCCATTCATTCAGCTCTTCCAACCTCCAGCGGTGTTCCAGCTCCTTCTAGACCCCAGGAGCCTTATTATGCACCGCCAGTATCTAGTGTGCCGCCTACACGGGGTGTTCCTAGCGGCCAATCCAGCAGACCTGGCCTGAGCCAGTCATAGAAGCCACGCTTTCCCTAAGCTTGTTTTGAGTATGGTGACACTCGCCATATGGCGAGGGATTGACCCAGGATTAGGAGGGGTGCACCTCCACAGACGTTTCAGCTATAGCGTGCTCCACCGAATCCTCAGACTATGATTACAGCACCAGCTGCGACCCCACCTACTCAACCAGCTCGAGGTGGAGGTCGGGGAGGTAGAGGTCGCCCTAGAGGGGGAGGCCAGGCCAGATATTATGCACTTCCTGCTCGTACAGAGGTAGTTGCTTCTGATTCTGTCATTACAGGTATTGTTCTGGTCTGTCATAAAGATGCGTCGATATTATTTGACCTAGGCTCTACATATTCTTATGTGTCCTCTTATTTTGCTTCGTATTTGGGCGTCTCGGGATTCTTTGAGTTCCCCTATTTATGTATCTACTCCTGTGGGAGATTCTCTTATTGTGGACCGCGTGTATCGGTCGTGTTTGATTGCTCTTAGTGGTTTTGAGACCAGAGCCGATTTACTATTGCTCAGCATGGTGGACTTTGATATTATTTTGGGCATTGACTGGTTGTCGCCCCATTATGCTATTCTTGATTGTCATGCTAAAACCGTGACGCTGGCTATATCAGGTTTACCGCGATTAGAGTGGAGAGGTACCTTAGAGTATACTCCCAGTAGAGTTATTTCTTTTCTTAAAGCTCAACGAATGGTTAAGAAGGGGTGTGATGCCTATCTAGCTTATGTGAGAGATGTCAGTATTGATACCCCTACAGTTGAGTCAGTTCCAGTAGTGAGAGAATTTCCAGATGTGTTTCCAGCCGATCTTCCGGGCATGCCGCCCGACAGAGATATTGATTTTGACATTGATTTGTTCCCGGGCACTCAGCCCATCTCTATTCCTCCATATCGTATGGCTCCTCCTGAATTGAAGGAGTTAAAAGAGCAGTTACAAGAATTGCTTGATAAAGGCTTCATTCGGCCCAGTGTGTCACCTTGGGGTGCTCGCGTCCTATTTGTGAAGAAGAAGGATGGTTCTATGCGGATGTGTATTGATTACCGCAAGTTGAACAAAGTCATAGTGAAGAACAGGTACACATTGTCTCGTATTGATAACTTATTTGATCAGTTACAGGGTGCCAGAGTGTTTTCCAAGATTGACTTACGTTCGGGTTATCATCAGTTGAAGATCCGGGAGCCGGATATCCCGAAGACTACTTTCAGGACCAGATATGGTCACTATGAGTTTCTTGTGATGTCTTTTGGGCTGACCAATGCCCCCAACAACTTTTATGTACTTGATGCACAATGTGTTCCAGACCTATCTTGACTCATTCGTCATTATGTTTATTTACGACATTCTGGTATACTCCCGAAGTCGGGAGGATCATGAGCAACACTTGAGGACTGCACTTCAGACCTTGAGAGAAAATTTATATGCAAAATTTTCAAAGTGTGAGTTTTGGCTAGACTCAATGTCATTCTTAGGTCATATAGTATCGAGTGAGGGGATCCAGGTGGATCCAAAGAAGATTGAAGTAGTGCAGAGTTGGCTCAGACCGTCTTCAACTACAGAGATTCGGAGTTTTCTTGGTTTGGCAGGGTATTACCGTCGCTTTGTAGAGGAATTCTCATCTATTGCAGCACCTATGACCAGGCTGACCCAGAAGGGTGCTCCGTTCAGGTGGAAAGAGGAATGTGAGGAGAGCTTTCAGAAGCTCAAGACAGCTTTGACTACAGCCCTAATATTGGTATTACCTACAGGTTCGGGGTCTTATACTGTATATTGTGATGCATCGCGGATTGGTCTCAGCGCAGTGTTGATGCAGGACGATATGGTGATTTCCTACGCGTCCAGACAACTGAAGGTGCATGAAAAGAACTATCCTGTCCACGATCTTAAGTTAGCAGCTATTGTTCATACCTTGAAGAAATGGCGGCATTATTTTACGGTGTTCCTTGTGAGATTTACACCGATCATCGGAGTTTGCAGCATCTATTTAAAGAGAAAGATCTTAACTTACATCAGCGGAGGTGGTTGGAGCTACTTAAGGATTATGATATCACTATTTTGTACCACACTGGGAAGGCCAATGTGGTGGCCAATTCTTTGTGTCACCGGGTAGAGAGTTTGGGGAGTTTAGCATATCTACCAGCAGCAGAGAGGCCATTGGCGTTGGATGTTCAGGCCTTAGCCAGCCAGTTTGTGAGATTGGATATTTTTGAGCCGAGTCAAGTATTGGCTTGTGTGGTCTCTCGGTCTTCTCTTTATGATCGTATCAGGGAGCGTCAGTATTATGACCCCCATCTGCTTGTCCTTAAGGACACGGTCTAGCACGGTGATGCTAAGGAGGTCACTATTAGAGATGATGGTGTATTGAGGATGCAGGGCAGGCTATGTGTGCCCAATGTGGATGGTTTGCATGAGTTGATTCTCTAGGAGGCTCACAGTTTGCGGTACTCTATTCATCCGAGTGTCACAAAGATGTATCAGGACTTGAAACAACATTACTGGTGGAGGAGAATGAAGAAGAACATAGTAGAGTATGTGGCTTGATGTCTGAATTACCAGCAGGTAAAATATGAGCATCAGCGACTAGGTGGATTGCTTCAGAAGTTAGAGATTCCAAAGTGAAAATGGGAGCGGATCACTATGGACTTCGTTGTTGGACTCCCACGGACTCAGCAGAGGTTTGATGCCATTTGGGTTATTGTGGATAGGTTGACCAAGTTGGCTCATTTTATTCCTGTGATGACTACCTATTCTTCCAAGCAGCTAGCTCGAATCTACATTTGTGAGATCGTCAGGCTTCATGGCGTATCGGTATCTATTATCTCTGACCGGGGTACGCAGTTTACATCACGGTTCTAGAGAGCTTTACAGCATGAGTTGGGTACTAGGGTTGAGTTGAGCACAGCATTTCACCCTCATACGGACGGGCAGTCCGAGTGTACTATTCAGATATTAGAGGATATGCTACGAGCGTATGTGATAGATTTTGGGGGTGCTTGGGACCAGTTCTTGCCACTTGCGGAGTTTGCTTACAATAACAATTATCAGTCCAGCATTTATATGGCACCGTATGAGGCTCTATACGGTAAGCGGTGTCGGTCCCCAGTGGGTTGTTTTGAACTCGGTGAGGCCAGATTATTGGGTACGGACTTGGTTCAGGATGCCTTGGAAAAAGTGAAGGTGATTCAGGATAGACTTCGCACAGCCCAGTCCAGACAGAAGAGTTATGTGCACCGGAAGGTTCGCGATGTGGCATTCATGGTTGGAGAGCGAGTCTTGCTCCGAGTTTCACCTATGAAGGGCGTTATGAGGTTTAGAAAGAAGGGCAAGTTGATCCCAAGGTTCATTGGTCCATTTGAGGTGTTGCGTCGAGTTGGGGAGGTTGTTTATAAGCTTGCCTTGCCTCCCAGTCTAGCAGGATTTCATCCGGTATTCCATATTTCTATGCTCCGAAAGTATCACGACGATTCGTCCCATGTGCTGAATTTCAGCTCAGTTCAATTGGACAAGGATCTATCCTATGTTAAAGAGCCAGTGGTAATTTTAGACAGGCAGGTCAGAAGGCTAAGATCAAAGAACATTGCTTTCGTGAAGGTTCATTGGAGGGAACAACCGGTCGAGGAGGCTACTTGGGAGACCGAGCAATATATGCGCAACCGTTATCCTCATCTTTTCACCACTTTAGGTATGTCTCTATGCTCGTTCAAGGACGTACTATTTATTTAAGAGGGGGAGGATGTAATAACCCGGCCGGTCGTTCTGAGAGTTAGAGCCCTGAACCCCTATTAACTGCTTTCCCCATATCTATTTCTGCTATTATGACATGCCGGGATGATTGGTTTTGAGTTTCGGAGTGTTTTGGGATACTTAGTCCCTAAATAAGAGCTTAAGTCTTAGAATTTGGATCATAGTCGGAACTGAGTGAAGACGGATCCTGAATGGCATTCTGCCAACTCCGTTAGCTCCGTTGAGTGATTTTGAGCTTAAGAGCGTGTCCGGAATGTGTTTTAGAGGTCTGTAGTAGATTTATGCTTGAATTGGCGAAAGTTAGATTTTTCGGCGATTTCGGCCGATAGTGGAAATTTGATATCAAGCTCAGAATGGATTTCTGAAAGTGGCTGTAGGTTCGTAGTGTCATTTGTGACCTGTGTGTAAAATTTGAGGTAATTCATACTAGATTTGATGTGGTTCGACGTCGTTTGTAGAATTTGGAAAATTCTAAGTTCTTAGGCTTGAATCCGTGCTTAATTCATGATTTTTGGTGTTGTTCGATGTGGTTTGAAGGCTCGACTAAGTTCTTATAGTGTTATAGGATTGGTTGGTAGGTTGGTTGAGGTCCCGGGGGCCTCGGGTGTATTTCAGATGCTTAACGGAATGAAATTGGACTTAGGAAAATCTGGTGTTTTTGTTGGTTCTACTGTAACCGCACATGCGCAAGGCTGCCTACAGGTGCAAGCAAATTGGCGCAGAAGCAAGAAAATGGAGGAGTGCCAGGGGTCGTAGGTGCGCGGTGTTTTCTGCATCTGCGATGCCCGCAGATGCGTTAGGAGTCTTCGCATGTGCGCAAGGTCCGCAGAAGCGGAAGGGAATTCTGCAGGCGCGCACGCGCAGATGCGGCCCTTTCATCGCAGGTGCGAAGGCAGAGGGGGCAAGTGAATTGCGCAGATGCGCACAATTTCCGCACAAGCGCACCCGCAGGTGCGAGCCCAGGTTGCGCAAGTGCGGAAATACCTGGGCAGTGGTTAAAACTGAAGGGCTTTGTGATTTTTGTCATTTTTGACTTTGCAAACGTTTAGGGAGATATTTGAGAGCATTTTCGAGGCATTTCTTAAGGTAAGTCCCTTGTGCTTATTTTTGATCAATAATTTTGCCTTGCCATGTATTTTCCCACCTAGTTAGTATGTATTTAAGGTGGAAATTGGAAGTTGGAGGCTAGGGATTTGAAAGTTTGATTTGTGGATTTGGAGGACCATTTGGTATTGGAATTTAGTAATGTTGGTATAGTTAGACTCGTGGTGGAATGGGCGTTCCTATTTTGTAACTTTTACCTGATTCCGAGATGTGCGCCCCACGAGCAAGTTTTGAGTTAATTTCGGGATTTTTGTTAAAGCGTTGATTTCACTAATTAGATGAGTCTATCATTGTTGTATTTATGATATGTAACTGCTTTTGGCTAGATTTGGGTCATTCAGAGCCGGATATTCGTGGGAAAGGCATTGTGACCGATTGATTGAGCTTGGTTCGAGGTAAGTGGCTTGCCTAACTTTGTGTGGGGGAAATCCCCTTAAGATTTAGAACTATTGTGATATGTGAGTGTCGTGTACGTGAGGTGACGAGTACGTACACGGGCTAGTTGTGGTAAAACCCGATTTTCTTACTGAGCAGCAACATGTTTTTCCTATTATTTTGAGTTATACTATTTTAATGAGTAGTAATCTATTTTCATTCTTAATTGAGTTATTCCAATATGTGTAGCTATCATGTTTAGTCTAATACAACATGTCTACGTGTCTTAATTGATTATGTGAATTATGTGCAACATGCTTAGTGAATTTCCTGCTTCTTCCCTGACTGGTACTTAGTCTAAATTGTAAGAACTTCGTGATGTAGTTGTATTTCTATCATTCGCGCTGCATATTTACTTTGGGACTACGGAACGGTATTCCGGGAGATCCCCCTGTATTGTATATTTACTTTGGAACTACAGAACGGTATTCTGAGAGATTCCCCTGTCTTGCATATTTATTTTGGGACTACGAAACGGTATTCCGGAAGATCCCCCTTCACATTTACTTTTGGGACTACGGAACGGTATTCCGGGAGATCCCCCTGCACATTTACGTTTGGGACTACAAGACGGTATCTCGGGAGATCCCCTGTTGTGTTTTTGTGTACTAAGCTGTTACCTTCTATGATTTCATTGTTGTTAAATTTCAGCCTTTATTTTTTTACGGTATTACACTCTATATTATTTTATTATATATTTACCAGTAAGGCCTTGACCTGACCTCGTCACTACTCGACCGAGGTTAGGCTTGGCACTTACTGGGTACAGATTATGGTGTACTCATGCTACTCTCTGCATATATTTTTCGTGTGCAGATTCAGGTGCACCTTATCAGCCGCACTATCAGTGAGCCGGGACAGCTTTGGAGACTTCAAGGTATATCTGCCGCGTCCGCAGACCTCGAAGTCTCCTTCTACTCTTTATCATGTCTATTATCTTGTGTATGTTTCCTTGTTAGATTTTGATGTATAGGGACACTAGACTTTTCCTTTTGTAGTTTGTGATTCACGATGTTCCGAGTTTTTGGATTTGTTGTGTATTTTTGAATAATTGATTACATTTATATTTTTATTTCAATATTCCGTAAAATGTTAGGCTTATCTAGTTGTGGAGACTAGGTGCTGTCACTATGTCACACAGAGGGGGAAATTGGGTCGTGACATTACCCATCATCATTGGGACGATTATCAATCGATTATAACTATCAAATTGTACATCCCCTCTAAGATTCTGCCTGCGTCTACTAGATGGTGCAGAAGCAGCACTAGATGTAGCTGGGCGAGAGCCTCCAATATCCAACCTAGATATGCTGGGAATGGATGATGATGATGGACTGGAAAATGATGCTGCAACAAAAGACGAACCATCATGCTGGCTACCATGAAAGCCCGGTGGTGCAGCAGCTAGTGAGACATCATGCTGACTACCATGAAAGCTCGGGGATGCAGCAGCTGGTGAACCAACATGCTGACTACCATGAAAGCTCGGGGGTGCAGCTGCTGCTGATGAGCCACCATGCTGACTACCATGAAAACCCGGTGAAGATGATCACATAGAAGGTGTGGGTACAAAGTTTAAAACAGTGTTACTTTAACTTCATTTTGCAGGCATAGAATTATTAGATGGAGGGGGGATAGTGAACATGGTACATGGCAATGAAATTGACTAAGGAGGATGAGGAAGAGGAGGACTCATATTGGGCATACTTGAGAAAATTGGAACATATTGTTGTTTCTTCTTAGATTTTATCTTTTCCTTCCCCTTAGATGCCATATCTGTAATATAATCATAATAAAATATAAAACAAAAAAATACAACAAGTGACAGTAAATATAAAATAATTATTCTAAAAATTAAATGACTAAAGAAATAAATAAACAAGCTAACAAGTCATAAAAATATAAAATAATTTTGCAACATATAGATAATTAAAGGAATAACATAAAATATTTAACATGTCATTAAAAAAACATACAATAATTCTTCAAATATATTAAATAATTGAAGGAAGAACAACCTAAAAAGAATAACAAATCAATCATCATCGTTATCTTCATAGTAATCGTCTAAGTCTTCATCGTCACATGTTTCACTTTCATCTAGTAATTCTTCCTCATCACTTGTTTCATGTTCAACACCTCTATCTTCGTCCTCATTTGGTCCAAGGACAGAAGGATCAAATCCTTCATATATCTCTTCATTATGCTGCATTTCATCTGCTAATTCATCATCCATTATTGATTCAACATTTGAAATGTCATTCTGGTACGCCACATATAATGCATCTTCGACTGCCACTCTACCCACAGGCTTTATTTTCAAAACTACCTGCCATGCAAACTTATTCTTGCTCAAAGGATAAGGAGCATAATACACTTGTTTAACCTTTTGTGCAATGATAAAGGGATCATAAAATCTATACTCCCTCGTGTGTTTAATTTCAACTGTTTTGTACTGAGCGTGCACCTTTGTACCTCTATTCGGTGTTGGATCATACCATTTATATCGAAAGAGTACCAACTTTTTCTTCGGCCAACCTACAGTATACTCCAATTCCAAAATCTCCTGAAGCACACCATAATAATCAACATCCCCATCACCTTTCACCCACACCCCCACTATTGTTGGTTTTCTTTCCATTAGACCATTCTTCTATATGAAACTTGTACCCATTGAGCAAGTATTTAGATATCATTCTGACTCTAGGGTCAGGTCCTCAAGCTATATCACGTAAAAATGGGCCATTAATGCCATTAGTTGGATCATGAACCTATATATATAATTAAATATAATTTAGAATTTTTAAAATACGTATCATTAATTTACATATAATAAAAATCATGTTAAATAATAAGTAATACTTACAAATTCTTTAAACCACTCTGAAAACTTGGGATAAATGACATCTTGCCCATATGTACCCACAAAGTAACTGCCATTATAATATTTATTAGTTAAATCAGTGGTAGATCCAATATAAAAATCTGTAATATATACGAATATATACTTACCTATAATAAGGTTGGACCTCAAGGAAATTCAACAATACATGTGTTGTAGCTAACTTTAGCTCCATCTCAGACAACCTTCGCTTTGGACTATTTTTTGGGCCTCCTTTACCTGATTGATTAAAAATGGAAAAGGGTGGTTCTAAAAGATCGATTTCGCCTCCATCGTCATGCCGATTTAGTCTATTTCTCAAACATGGCACATCATGTTCAAAATAGTATGAACAGAAATAAGATGTTTATTTAGCCACATATGCCTCGCATATCGAACCTTCAATTCTTGATCTATTTTTTATGGCCCGTTTACATTTGTCGATAGTCCTGCATAGTGTTATTTTTAGACGAAGCAATCTTTAAAGCAAATACAAAAGGTAAATGATTAAATGGCATTACCTCTCAAAGGGATACATCCATCTACATTTAACTAGCCCTCTAAGTCGTGCCTCTTGTGCAAGGTGAATCGGAAGATGTTCCATTACATCAAAAAAACCAAGAGGGAGCTTGTTTAAAGTTAAGATAATGTTACTCTCCATATAAATTAAGTTCTACACCCTCAATGTGCTAGAACACAATTCCTTGAAAAAGTAACCTATCTCTGTAATCGGTTTCCACATTCGATCACGCAATGCATTGAACGCAATAGGCATCAACGCTTCCATGAAAATATGACAATCGTGGCTTTTTATTGACGCCAACTTCCCTTATTTTATGTTAACACACCTGGATAAATTTGATGCGTACCCATCAGGCATCCTCAAATTGTTAACCCAACTACAACTCTCTCCTCTCTCATCCAAGGTGAACGTGTAACTGGCTTTGGGTTTCTAAATCTTATTGTTAAAGTATGTTAGATATAACTCACTTTACCTAAAATATTCCTTTAAGTCCATCTTGAACTTCAAGTTATCTTTGGTCTTGTTAGTAACATCCATAACAATGTTAAACAAGTTGTCAAAAAAATTCTTCTCGATATGCATGACGTCCAGATTATGCCGAAGAAGATTGTGCTTTCAATAAGGTAATTCTCAAAATATGCTCTATTTAGTCCAGTTATGTGTGACACCATAACCTGGTATATTAGATGGTAGAGACTCTGTTACTTTAGGCAGATCCCTTACTCTATTCTAAATTTCTTCTAAACACAAGCAGGCCGGTGGCTCCTCAAAATCAGTTCGGTTCTTCATAAATGCACTTGTATTTCGCCTAAATTCATGATTCATTGGCAAGAATCTACGGTGGCAGTCGAACCATGTATTTTTACCTCCATATTTCAAAGTAAATGCTTTTGTGTCTTCCATACAACAAGGGAAAGCTAACTTTTCAGCAGTCGACCACCCGGACAACATTCCATAAGCAGAAAAATTATTTATAATCCACATCAAAGTAGCATGCAATCTGAAGTCTTGTTTAGTTGATATATCATATGTTTCCACACCTTGATACCATAATAATTGTAACTCATCAATCAAAGACTGTAAGTATACATTAATCAAATTTTTCGGATTGCGTGAACCTAGAACAAAATAAGTTAGGAACAAATATGGACTTGTCATACACAACTCAGGCGGAAGATTATACGGGGTAACAAACATTGGCCAACATGAATATGGTGCAGCAGAGACAGCAAATGGAGTAAATCCATCTGTGCATAATCCCAACCTAATGTTTCTTAGTTCACTAGAAAACTTGGGGAACACCTTATCGAAATGCTTCCACGCTTCTCCATCTGACGGATGGCAGAGAATACCAGATGGCCTTCCGTGTTCGTGGTGCCATCTCATATGAGCAGCAGAGCTCATTGAGGCATACAACCGCTTTAACCTAGGTATAAGAGGTAAGTAATGCATCGCTTTAACTGGAACTTTCTTTTTTGTATTGGCATTTGTGACTTCCTTAAAATGAGGCTGATTACAAAATTTACAGTTCTCTAGAGATGCGTCATCCTTATTGAATAACATGCAACCTTTCCCAGAACAATTAATTCTCTCTGATGAAAGACCCAACTTAGAAACCAATTTCTTAGCAGTGTAGAAATCTTTTGGTAAGTCAATGTTACTCGGATTAAGTTCATTCATAATCCCAATAATAGAATCCATGCCCGCTTGAAAAATAGAACTATTTGATTTAATACTTAGCAATCTAACCGCAATAGACAACTTGGAATGCACCGAGCCTTCATACAATGGACGACTAGCTTACTCTAGCTGCTCATAGAAATGCTTAGCCTCATCATTTGATTCGGATTGAACCCCAGGAAATATCCCAAAAGCATCCCTCATCATTTTATTATATCGATAATTTTCAACATTACGCTCTGCAATGGGGCTACCCTCACCACCAAAAGAATTATGAAAGCTAACATCATCTAAACTAGCATAATTCTCCCCGTGAACAATCCATATGTAATAATTTTCTATAAACCCTTTCTTGTGTAGATGAACTTTAACTTCATCTAATTTCAACAACTTAACACACTTACATTTCACACAAGGACACTTAATCCTTCCTTAAATAAGAAAATCATCAAGTGTTTGAGCTTTAACAATAAATTCAGCAACCCCTTCAATAAATTCATCCCTCAAGCCCGCACGATTAGGATGATTCCTATTATGCATCCATCTACGATGCACATATTCCATCTATACAAATAGAAATTTAGAAATGAGATATTTAAAATAATTTGATTAATTTGAGCTGGTTACAAAGTTATACTCTTTCAAAGGTTCGTTTTAGATATAAACATATCATTGTGTCAAAACACTTGAATTGATATATTTTATTTTTTAAATTAATATTTTTTTAACACTCGAAATCTCACATTAATCCCTATTCTAAATAATATAAGTCTTTAAATATAATAATTAAATTTGAATAGCTTCTTAAATGTTCATATAATCCAAATTAACTAATGATTTCTCAAACAAAAAATATAGTCATAATTAATAATTATTTAAACTATTTCAACATATAAAAATTAAAGAATTCAAATAGAATATAAAATTAACGCATTTAATTTAAAGAGCATAATTGCTTAATATAAAGTAAAATGAATTCAAATATTTGGGATCTACAATAACAATTATGCAAAAAAAGGACTAATCTACAACAATAATTTAATAATTTAATGGATGAAAATGATAATAGATTTCAATTAAGCTTAATTCCATGAAAGTCAAAAGATATTAAAAAGGTTAGGAGTAAGACATATTGTCAAAAGTAGTCAGCTAGCACTAAGAGTTTTAATAGATTTTTCGTACTTTCTCCTCTTAAAATTAGTACCTCCCTAATATAATCAAATGAGATGAATTGCTATATATGTAACAACTCTCAAATTAGTTAGCAAAATTATTTAATAAAATTATCCCCAACTTGGTAATGTTATCCCCAAATTAGTATGTAATTTACCAACATATAACTTTAACATAAAAATTTAATTTAGCAACATATAACTCTAAATTACCAACATATAACTTTAATTTAGCTACTAACAATAGTCATAGATTTACTTTAGCTAACAACAATCTTTTTTTACAAACCAAACTAGGAGCAATTAAACAAAATCAGTGTATTTTAAAATCAAATAACAAAGGAGGATGAGGAAAACTTACCTGGCAGTGGAGGGTCGTCAACAGCGCTGCAACGGGGCAGCGCCGCCAGTGAGTGGCACTAGTGATGGCAGCGGTGGGTTGGGTGGGAGGAGGGATAGGGGAGGTTTGAGTGTGTGAGAGAGAAGAGAGAAGGAAGAAAACAGGGAAAGAAAAAAGAAAGGGGTCAAGGGTTTTTAAAATTATATTCCGACCGATTCAGTTGGAAAATAGGTCAAATAGTCAAACCTCGTTTTAATAAAAAATTCCGACCAAATCGGTCGCAATTTTTTATTTTTTTATTTTTAATTGTTTCCGACCGAATTGGTCGCTAATAGTTACGCGATATTTTTCGCCAAAATTTACGACGGATATAGGAGGAATATCAGTTGTAATTATTATTAAAAATAGAAAAATATATTTTTATGCAATTTCCGACCGATTCCGTCGGAAATTTGCGACTACTTTTTCCGGTCGAAATATGTCGGTCGGAAATTGGCCGTTTTTTAGTAGAGTTACTACATTCGAAGAAATTAATTTTGACATTTATTAAAAAGTTACTATCGCACTACGCATGCGAATCCGCATGAAAAAAAGAAGCGTTAAATGGAAAAGAAATGCTTACAAGTTATTAAAAGGTGTATAGGTGATAAAAATGATCTAATATTCTGATATGTGTTAAATATTACATGAAAATGCTTTTAGTGCTCATTGCATTTCACAAGTAATTTTATGAAATCTCATACTTACTGTACTTTATGTATCCCTGAAGTATCGCTCCAACCTTATCAGAAGGAGTCAATGCTATTTACAGGGTATAATTATTTATATTATACTCGGTCCTCCTTTTTTTTTGGTGGGCATTGTGTGACATTACAGATAGCTTTGCTTTAGTGGTGGCGAGGCGAATTAGGTTGTTACCGCTCCTACTTCATTATTTATGGTGAGCTTTACCTTTTTCGTCATGAAAGCTACCTTATAGTTGCCTATTCTTATGTATATCGTTAGAGGTTCCATGGTATATATTGTGGGAGTTCTAGTTATATACAAAAAAAACTTCATTATCATTTTTGTTATAAAAAAAGAATTTAAATATTTCATCGAATTTATCGTATCATTAGTTCATGAAAGGATTATATAGTCACAGTGGTTTGCTAGTTAATGGCATTGGGTGCCTGTCACATGTATATACCTAAAATCGGGGCGTGACAGAATTAACTTGCAAGAGTATTCTATTACAACCAGTTTTAGTCATTGTAAGCTACGTCAATTTCAGTTTACTTTTAGGCCAGAACTATTTTAAATATTTAACAACTATGAATGAAGTCTTGATGATTAACAGTTTTAATAAGTACCTAATGCCTATCTTTATTAATATCTTAAGTATGATTTTACACGTCTTTGAAATTATAGTAGCTTAGCTCTTATAGAAAATGATAGTCACATCCACTAGGTATGTCCTTAAGCTCTCAAATGCAAATACTACTGTTAAGTGTGGTGTATATCTTTAAATTGTGACATCTTAATATTAAAAGGGGATTACTTGGGTCACATTTCGTGAAATGACTTACAATATGGTAAAAGAATATATTTGGAATATAGTTCGGTCTTTATATCACTACAAGAAATTGGATTAGTAGTGGCAACATATAGCAGCGACAATTTGATAATTTACAGGAATACCAAAATAAAATCACACATAAAGAATCATTTGAAGCATATTTGGTGTTGTTATTGTCAATTCTCGGTCTTGACAGACTCTCAGCTATCTCTTTTTCTGGGTAAATTAAAATCTTCTTCTTGAGAGACCTTTTACATGTAGGCATTCTATTCAGTTTTAATTATTATATGAGTTTCGTAGGTTCTTTCAGTTATGTCCCCTTTCCAGTTAGATCTCGACTTTGATATCGCAACAGTGTGATTTTCTTTTCTTAGGATTTGAAAGCGAATTGTTTTCGGTCCTTGCCATAGTTTTGTTGTTTTGTTACAAATATTAATAATTGTTGCGATGTTAAAGTTGCCACTGTTGGTTTATTTCTTTTGCAGCGACGTTAGTCGCTACAAAAAGTTAGTATCTTTCATGGTTTATTATTTTGTGGCGACACGAGATGCTACTAACACTCATTTATAGTGGTGATATAAACTTACCACTAAAAATAATTTTTTGGCAGCGATAGTAGTCGTTGCTAAAGGTGAATAGCATTGGCGACCTGTAACGACCTGGTCGGTCGTTGCGAGAGTTGTAGCCCCATTTTCCCTATTTATGCTTATTTATGTGTTGTTCAGCTGTGTTAAGTTGTATCGAGTTGGTAGGTTTTTTGGGTTTAGAGTAGTTTTGGAGTGAAATGAGACACTTAGTCTCTTTGATAAAAAGCAAAGTTAGAAACGTCAACCGGAAGTTGACTTATGAGAAAACGAGTTCGGACATAGATTTTTATAATTCGGTTAGCATCGTTGAGTGATTTTAGACTTAGGAGTGTGTCCGGAATGTAATTTGGAAGTCAGTGATAGAATTAGGCTTGAATTGGCGAAAGTTAGAAATTTAGCGATTTTGGCCGGCAGTGAAAAATTAGGTATCGGGGTCGGAATAAAATTTCGGAAGTTGGAGTAGGTTCGTAGTGTCATTTGTGACGTGTGTACAAAATTTGAGATCATTTGGACGTGGTTGGATAGGTTTCGGCGTCGTTGGCGAATTTTGGAAGTTTATAAGTTCTTAGGCTTGAATCCGAGGTTGAATTGGTGTTTTGTTATTGTTTTGGGCGTTCCGAAGGTTCAACTAAGTTCGGGTAGTGGCATATGACTTGTTTGAATTATTGGTTGAGGTCCCGCGGGGTTCGGGATAATTTTGGATGGGGAGTTTTGATGTTGGAAAATGCAGCTGGAGCTGCTGTTCTGGTGTGTCCGCACCTGCGGATTGGGAACCGCAGGTGCGAGCTTCGCAGGTGCGCAAAGGAACCGTAGGTGCGGCTTGGTCTCCGCATCTGCGATGACCGCAGGTGCGGTAAGGTGACCGCAAAAGCGAAGCCTGGTGAGTTAATGAAAATCCGCAGAAGCAGAAATTATCCGTAGATGCGGAAGTGCAGATGCGCGTATGGGGTCGCAGGTGCGGAACCGCTGGGCAGAACCTATATATATCACACTTCGCGAATTTTTCCCCTTTTCCTCCATTGTTGAACGAGTGTTTGAGCTAGGGCTATGTTTTTAAAGGGAGAATCATGAGACATCAGTAAGGTATGTCGCTCGGGTTTATTTACACACTTTTATGATGTTTTCCCACTGATTAGCCATAAAATTAGTAGGGGTTTAGGGTGAAATTGAGGGAGTTAGGGTTTGAGTTTTGGAGAGATTTAAGTGAGGATTTGAGGGACCAAACGGAGTTCGATTTTGACGAATTTTATATGGTTAGACTCGGATAAGGACGGAGTTTGTTATTCTGCCATTTTTGACTGGTTTTGAGAAGTGGGCCCTGTGGCCGAGTTTTGGCCGATTTTAGATTTTTGGCCTATTTATGTAGTTCTTATTGTGAAATTCGATTCTTTAGCCTATGTTGATAGTAGTATTTTGATTTTGGTTAGATTCGGAGCTTTTGAAGACCGAGTTCAGAGACGAGGGAATCCCGGAGTAGAATTTTGCGCTGTTAAGGTAAGTAACAGTTTTAACTCTGGCTTTGAGGGTATAAACTCAGATATTTGACATCACGAGATTGTTTGGAAGTGATACTCATGCTAGGTGACAGGCGTGTGGGTGTGCACCGTGAGGGATTGAGACTTAGTCCTTCCCGTGAGGCTGTGAGGCCTAATGGCTATTATCTGTGATTATGTGTTTATTTGTTGTTGAACGTGTTTGCCTTCATGTTAGAGATCATGCTTAGGCTTTATTCATGCTCATATTATTTGCACTCAGTCATAGATATTATTGTACATGTTTACCTCAGTCCCTATTATTTTGCTGATATGCCGTGATACTTGACATGGGTTGTGTTTCCCTTATTTGTTAATGATGGTGAGGCTAGAGAGGTACATGACTGAGTGAGGCCGAGGGCCTGTTGTGAGGTATTTGATTAAGGCACGTGAGTTGTTCGTGCAGCACGTGAGTTATCTGTGCGGATCCAGGTATTGATACCATAGTGCGTGAGTTGTCCGTATAGCATGTGAGTTGACTGTGCGGATCTAGGGATTGATATTATGGCACGTGAGTTATCCGTGCTTAGCGCTTGGGCTTTGGGAGCCCCTCCGGAGTCTGTACACACCCCCTGTGAGCGTAGGTACCTATTGAGTGCTGAGTGCGAGTGACGAGAGCCGAGTGCTGAGTGATGGAGTGACATTGCTGCATTTTACCCGTTAATTTCTTTGTAGAATTTATTGAGTTGATGGAATTTACATGTTTATTTCTGTTTATTTTAAATTGTGATAAAGAAATAATTGAATTGTTCTACTTAGCTCATCACCACTACTCAGCTCCTTAGTTATTTTTGTTACTACTGAGTCGGTTATACTCATACTATACCCTGAACTTTATGTGCATATCCATGTGAGTTAGAACGCGGTGATCGTTGAGTTCAGGCCGGCTATCGTTGGAGACTGCAAGGTAGCTGCTAGCATCCGCAGGACCTTGTTACTCCTTTTATCATTTCTTCTTTTGGATTGTATTGATAGTTAGATAGTTTATTTCTTAGTTCATAGATTTATATGCTCATGACTTAGTGACACCCTAATGTTTGGGGCTCGTTTCCGTATTTTTTATAATTATATTTAGAGTTGATTTTGTTTATGAAAAATTCAAATGTTGGAAATGTTTTATTAAATTCTTATAATCGATTTAGTAGTAATATTTTGGGAAATAGGCTTGCCTTGTAACACGATAGGTGCCATCACGACCATGGTTAGATTTTGGGTCGTGACAAGTTGGTATCAGAGCCTAGGTAACATTGGTCTCATGAGTCATGAGCGGGTTTAGTAGAGTCTTGCGGATCGGTACAGAGACGTCTGTACTTATCTTCGAGAGGATGCAGAACCTTTAGGAAACTCCACCTTCTTGAATTCTTGTCGTGCGAATCTGTTGATTCTAGTAACTAAACATTTGTTGTTTCATTCTCTCATAGATGGTGAGGACTCGTGCTACCGGATAGGAGGGCCAACCACTGTACCACCAGCCAGGGCCGCGAGAGGCCGAGGCCGTGGTAGTGGCCGAGGTAGGGGCAGAGGTTCAGCCCGTACAATAGCTAGGGCAGTACCTGCAGATCCACCAGTTGCCCCAGATCAGGACCATGTTCCAGTTGTTGATGCACCAGCTCAGGCACCACTTGTGCCTATTGTGATTCCAGGCCTTCAGGAAGCCCTAACTGAGATTCTGACAATATGTACTGGCCTTGCTCAGGTGGTCTCTATCTCGACAGCCGCATCCACTTCTCAGGCTGGGGGAGGCACTCAGACTCCCGTCGCTCGCACACCCGAGCGGGTTGTTCAGGGACTTCAGACACTCAAGGCACCATCAGCCCAGCCGGTTGCAGCTGCACATGATTATATAGTTCCTGCTATGCCTGAGGATGATCAGCATAGGTTGGAGAGGTTTGGGAGACTCCAACCACCACCTTTCAGTGGCACAGAGAGAGAGGACGCTCAGGAATTCTTGGACAGGTGTCAGAGGATACTCCGTACTGCTAGTATATTGGAGACTTGTGGGGTCTCATTCACTACCTTTCAGTTTTTTGGGGCTGCACTCAGATGGTGGGAGACTTACGAGAGGCGTAGTCCTGTTGGCGTAGCACCCCTTACTTGGCTGCAGGTCTCCGTTCTCTTTCTGGAGAAGTTTGTACCTGAGTCCCGTAGAGAGGAGCTGCACAGGCAGTTTGAGTAGTTTCGCCAGGATGAGATATCTGTTATATAGTATGAGATGCGGTTCTCCGAGTTAGCTCGTCATGCGGTCTGGTTGGTTCCCACATACCGAGAGATGATCAGGAGGTTTATAGATGGCCTCAGTTTTCGACTTCGATTGCTTATGACCAGGGAGAGAATATCTGGGGCTACCTTTGATGAGGTTGTCGACATTGCTCGACAGATTGAGATGGTTCGAGGTTATGAGAGGGCTGAGAGGGAAGCTAAGAGGCCTCGTGATCAGGGTGGTTTCAGTGGTGCTCCTCAGGGAGGTCAGTTTCAGCAAGGCCAGTTTCAGCAGAGTCATTCATCATTCAGTGCATTGCCAGCGCAGGGTTCTCATTATGCCCCGCCCGCTCAAGTATCATCGGGTAATTCTTTTGGGCATCAGGAGTAGCAATTATGTCAGAGAAGGGGTTGTTTCGAGTGCGGGGATTTCGGTCACATTTCGAGATATTGCCTAGGCTGTTGGGTGGGACTCCAGCAACTTGCCTAATACTAATATATAAGGGGAAGGCCAGCGGAGTACTCGGCCGATGGCACCAGCACCAGTTCCTCCACCATCCGCCCAACCAGCTAAGGGTGGAGTTCAGCCAGCTAGGGGCGGAGCCCAGTCAGCTCTGGGTCGCCCTAGAGGGGGAGGCAAATCAGGGGGTGGTCAGGCCTGTTTCTATGCCCTCCCAGCCAGGCCAGATGATATTGCTTTAGATGCTGTGATTTTAGGTATGTTCTTCTGTTAGACTTGTTCGAGGATGAACGTTTGTTTAAGAGGGAGAGGATGTAACGACCCCGTCGGTCGTTCCGAGAGTTGTAGCCCCGGTTTTCTTATTTTTGCTTATTTATATGTTGTTCAGCTGTGTTGAGCTATATCGAGTTGGTAGGTTTGGGTTCAGAGTAGTTTTGGAGTGAAATAAGAAACTTAGTCTCTTTTTTAGAAAGCTAAGTTAGAAAAGTCAACTGGAAATTGACTTATGAGTAAAAAGGTTCAGACTTGGATTTTTATGATTCGGTTAGATTTGTTGGGTGATTTTATACTTAGGAGTGTGTCCGAAATATAATTTGGAGGTCCGTGGTAGAATTAGGCTTGAATTGGCGAAAGTTAGAAATTTAGCGATTTTGGTCGGCAGTGGAAAATTAGGTATCAGGGTCAGAATAAAATTTCGGAAGTTGGAGTAGGTTCGTAGTGTCATTTGTGACGTGTGTGAAATATTTGAGGTCATTCGGACGTGGCTTGATAGGTTTCGGCATCGTTGGCGAATTTTGAAAGTTTAGAAGTTCTTAGGCTTGACTTGTTTAAATTGTTAGTTGAGATCCCGAGGGGCTCAAAATGATTTTGGATGGGTATCGGGGAGTTTGGAAGTTGGAAAATGTAGCTGGAGCTGCGGTTCTGGTGTGTCCGCACCTACGGATTGGGAACCGCAGGTGCGAGCTTCGCAGGTGCGGGCTTGAGGCACAGGTGCGCAGAGTAACCGCAGGTGCGACTTGGTCTCCGCATCTGCGATGACCGCAGGTGCGGTAAGGTAACCGAAGAAGCGAAGCTTGGCGAGTTAATGAAAATCCGCAGAAGCGGAAATTATCCGCAGATACGGAAGCGCAGATGCGCATATGGGGTCGCAGGTGCGGAACCCCTGGGCAGAACCTATATATATATATATATATATATATATATATATATATATATATATATATATCACACTTCGCGAATTTTTACCCTTTTTCCTCCATTGTTGAACGGGTGTTTGAGCTAGGGCTGTGTTTTTCAAGGGAGAATCACGAGACATCAGTGAGGTAAGTCGCTCGGATTTATTTACACGCATTTATGATATTTTTTCACTGATTAGCCATGAAATTAGTAGGGGTTTAGCATGAAATTGAGGGAGTTTGGGTTTGAGTTTTGGAGAGTTTTAAGTGAGGATTTGATGGACCAAACAGAGTCCGATTTTGACGAATTTTATATGGTTAGACTCGGGTGAGGACGAAGTTTGTTATTCTTCCATTTTTGACTGGTTTCGAGACGTGGGTCCGGGGGCCAAGTTTTGGTCGATTTCAGATTTTTGGCCTATTTATGTAGTTCTTATTGTGAAATTTGATTATTTAGCCTATGTTGATAGTAGTATTTTGATTTTGGTTAGATTCAGAGCATTTAGAGACCGAGTTCAGATTCGAAGGCATCCCGGAGTAGGATTTTGCGTTGTTAAGGTAAGTAACAGTTTTAACTCTGGCTTTGAAGGTATAAACCCGGAGATTTGACATCACATGATTGTTTGGAAGTGATACCCATGCTAGGTGATGGGCGTGTGGGTGTGCACCGCGAGAGATTAAGACTTGGTCCGTCCCGTAAGGTTGTGAGGCCTAATGGCTATTATCTGTGGTTATGTGTTTATTTGTTGTTGAACTTGTTTGCCTTCATGTTAGAGATCATGCTTAGGCTTTATTCATGCTCACATTATTTGCACTCAGTCATAGATATTATTGTACATATTTACCTCAGTCCCTATTATTTTATTGATATGCCGTGATACTGGACGTGGGCTGTGTTTTCCTTATTTGTTGATGATGGTGAGGCTAGAGAGGTACATGAATGAGTGAGGCCGAGGGCCTGTTGTGAGGTATTTGATTGAGGCACGTGAGTTGTCCATACAACACGTGAGTTGACCGTGCGGGTCCAGGTATTGATACCATAGTGCGTGAGTTGTCCGCGTAGCACGTGAGTTGACCGTGCAGATCCAGGGATTGATATTATGGCACGTGAGTTGTCCGTGCTTAGCGCTTGGGCAAGTGAGCGTAGGTACCTATTGAGTGCTGAGTGCTGAGTGCAAGTGCCGAGAGCCGAGTGCTGAGTGATGGAGTGACATTGCTGTGAGGATTCATTTCTTTTGTTGTTGCTGTATTTTACCCGTTAATTTCTTTGTAGCATTTATTGAGTTGATGGAATTTACCTGTTTATTTCTGTTTATTTTAAATTGTGATAAAGAAATAATTGAATTGTTCTACTTAGCTCGTCACTACTACTCAGTTCCTTAGTTATTTCTGTTACTACTGAGTCGGTTCTACTCATACTATACCCAGCACTTTATGTGCAGATCCAGGTAAGTTAGAGCGCGGCGATCGTTGAGTTCAGGCTGGCTATCGTTGGAGACTGTAAGGTAGCTGCTAGCGTTCGCATGACCTTGTTACTCTTTTTATCATTTCTTCTTTTGGACTGTATTGACAGTTAGACAGTTTTATTTCTTAGTTCATAAATTTAGATGCTCATGACTTAGTGACACCCCGATGTTTGGGGCTCGTTTCCGAATTTTTTATAATTATATTTAGAGTTGATTTAGTTTATGAAAAATTTAAATGTTGGAAATATTTTATTAAATTCTTATATTCGATTTAGTAGTAATATTTTGGGAAATAGGCTTGCCTTGTAACACGATAGGCGCAATCACGACCATGGTTAGATTTTGGGTCGTGACACGACCCAACTAAATTTTTATTCTTGTGGAACTATTTTTGTAGCGGGGTTTTTCATTTTTTGTGGCAACTATGTCGCCACAAGATATGCACTTTTAGCGGGGGCCTTAAATGTCGTCACAAATACCTTTCAGTTACGGCTTTGCTTGTAGCAACACAAATGTCGCCATTGATAAGATGTAGCAGCGACTTTCAGGGATTTTGTAGCGACTCGGGTCATCACAATAAGGCTGATTTCTTGTAGTGAATGCTCTTGTGCGAATAATAGTTAGTTACCTTTATGGAATAAATTTGTCTGCAATGATTGTATTGACACTCCATTACGAACAATTCCACTAATCTTTCACTTTCTTTTTCTTTGCATGTCATATACACCGGAGCAACAAAGAGTCTCAAGCGAGACTCAATGCCGCTGCCGAAGCCAACTGCTGGATTTCTTCTTTCAAAATTGGATAGAAGATTACTTGTTATTCTATCTTATTTTTGTTTTGCTTAAGATACACTTTCAGCTGGCTAACATTTTATCTTTGTGTTGTCATATTTGTTTTATCACAGCTAAGCCTTAATTTGGATAGTAGACCTTAATTTTAGTGGTAGTAAAATCTCTATCTATTAATATAAAATATGGCGTTAGGTATGGAGTTATAGATTCAACATTTAGTTATATTTAGCTATAAAGTCTCTTTTCAAAAATGTTAGTCTTTTCAAAAGATGGATTTGATAATATCAGATTTCTAGTTCAAACAGTTTTGAATCCAAATGACAAAATCGCGTTTTGACCAAATTCCCTCTTGACCGATTTTTGAGAGCTTTTCTTAACCAAACTTTTTTTTTCAAATAAAAATAATAGTAAGATTACTTACCATTTAAAAGGTATCTTTTACTAAGTTGACTAATATTTCTAACGAAGGATATCTTTATTGGTTCACTAATCGAGCCATGTTTCACATATTAATTTAGTACTCAACACTCATAGGTCTGCGGTTTGGCATATTAATTTAGTGTCCTTTTGGTACACTCATATTAATTTAGTACTCAACACTCATTGATATTGAGAATTTAATTAGTAGTCCTTTTGGTCAGTTTGGCATTTCATGAATAAAGGTCTTCGGTCTGACCCTGTTCTCAGGAGATGTTTAACTGAATTATTTTAAAATGTTAGGATCGGGAATCCGGGGAGTGCGGAATTTAACCAAACAACGGTATAATGACAATAATAAAGACAATGAAAGTTGATAATAACGGCAATTAAAGAATATAAAGAAGACACAAATTTAACGTGGTTCGGTCAAGGTGACCTACGTCCACAAACGGAGATGAGCAATTTCACTATACCAACAAGAGTACAAAAGAGAGTGCAAAATTAGAGTAAATACTCTAATTAATCCCAAATACCCCAAGAGAATAACCTCACAAGATCACTCCAAAGAAAGGGTTCACACAAGTGTTTCCCAACACTCACTCTCTTACAAAATACTCTATAATGAAATAAAGGAGGAGAAAGAAAGACAAGAGTGAAAAGCTCTTGAATTGGTGTGTTTGCAAATGAGGAGAAACTCCTCTATTTATAGCAAGAAATCCTTGGCCTAATAATGGATATTATGTCATGGCAAATGTCATGATCCACAAATTTGTTATAATGGATATCTCCACCTTGGCCTAATTTCGGCTTATAGTAAATTTGCTCCACCTTCTCCGCAAAAAACCCAATGGGCAAAATCATTCTTCATAAATGCCAATCAAGTTCAGGCAAAGCTTGAACTTGGATACTGGAAGAGGTTTTGTGAACATGTCAGCAGGATTGTCTCTAGTGTTGATCTTCTGAACAGAGACTTTTCTTTCAGCAATGGTTTCTCAGATGAAATGATACTTTATATCAATGTGCTTCATCCTCTCATGATACATTTGATCTTTAGTCAAGTGAATGGCACTTTGACTATCACAAAAAATGGTAATACCACCTTGGTGTAAACTGAGTTCCGCAAATAGACCCTTCAACCATAAAGCTTCTTTGATCGCCTCGGCCACTGCCATATATTCCGCTTCGGTAGTAGATAAAGCTACTACATGTTATAATGTAGCTTTCCAACTAATAGCGCAACTCCCGATGCAAAATACATAGCATGTCAGTGATCTTCTTTTGTCAAGATCACCTGCATAATCTGAGTCTACAACACCAACCAAAGTGTTAGTATTTCTCCCAAACTCCAAACTTGTGTTTGAGGTACCTCGCAAGTATCTGAGAATCCATTTCACAGCATGCCAATGTGCTTTACCAGGGCAAGCTATATACCGTCTTACCACGCTCACTGCTTGTGAAATGTCTGGACATGTACAAACCATTGCATACATAATACTGCCGACTGCACTGGAATAAGGAACCTGTGCCATGTACCTCTCTTCTTCCTCTGACTGCGGGAACTGAGCAGCTGATAACTTAAAATGAGCAGCAAGAGGGGTACTAACTGGTTTAGCATCTTTCATGCCAAACCTCTCCAAGACTTTCTCCAAGTACTTCTTCTGGGTCAGAAATAGCCTGTTGGCTTTTCGATCTCTTTTGATCTCCATGCCAAGGATTTTCTTAGCTGCTCCCAAATCTTTCATCTCAAATTCACTTTTCAGCTGACTTTTCAAATTGTGAATTTCTGTTAAATCCTTAGCAGCAATGAGCATGTCATCAACATATAATAATAGGTACACAAATGAACCATCATTTAGCTTCCGGAAGTAAACACAACTATCATACATGCTCCTCGAATAACCATGACCCAACATAAAGGAATCAAACATTTTATACCATTGCCTTGGAGACTGCTTTAATCCGTATAAGGATTTCTTCAACAAGCAAACATGATCTTCTTTTCCTTCAATTTCAAATCCTTCAGGTTGATGCATGTATATTTGTTCCTCAAGTTCGCCATGTAAGAAAGCTGTCTTAACATCAAGTTGTTCTAATTCCAAATCATACATGGCAACGAAGGCAAGCAAGACATGAATAGAGCTATGTTTAACAACAGGTGAGAAAATATCATTAAAATCAACTCCTTTTACCTGACTATAGCCCTTTGCAACTAATCGTGCCTTATACCTCGCATCTTTAATCCCTGGAATGCCATCCTTTTTCTTGAAGACCCATTTGCAACCAACAATTCTTTTTCCTAATGGCAGCTTCACAAGAGACCAAGTACCATTCTTGTGGAGAGACTCAATTTCTTCATTCATTGCAATCAGCCACTTGGCTGAGTCAGCACCATAAACTGCTTCTGAATATTTTGATGGTTCTCCAATTTCTTCAGTTTCTTGTGCAACTGAAAAAGCAAATGCAACATAATCTCCAAACCTTAATGGTTGTTTACCTTCTCTTCTTGGTCTATGTTTGGCTATAGAATACTCCTCTTCTTCTGGTTCAACTTCAGGAGTCTCAACTTCAGGAATTTCAGCTTCTGTCTCAACTTCAGGAGTTTCAACTGTATTTTGCTCCAAAGTTGATGAGCTTGGCTCAGAAGGAATGCCAATCTCAATCTCCACCTGGTTCTGTGTACTCTTTCCTTTATCTGTATTACAAGAACTAGAAGACTCTTTTCTAGAATATAACATAGAGGATTCATCAAAGGTTACATCTCTGCTAATTATAAATTTTGGTGCCGTGGGATCAGGATACCATAGTCGGTATCCTTTCACCCCAGATGCATACCCAAGAAAAATGCACTTTTTAGCCCTTGGCTCTAATTTTCCATCATTTACATGCATGTATGGAGGGCAACCAAATATCTTTAAATCAGAATAATTAGTAGGAGTACCTGACCACATTTCCTCTGGAGTCTTAAAGTTCAAAGGTGTAGAAGGAGCTCGGTTGACAATATAACATGTTATAGAGATAGCTTCTGCCCAAAAGGCGTTTGTCAACCCAGCATTTGAAATCATGCAACGAGCCCTTTCTAAAAGAGTTCTATTCATCCTTTATGCCACACCATTTTGCTGAGGTGTCATTCTCACAGTACGATGTCGAGCAATTCCTTCATTCTTGCAAAATTCGTTGAATTCATCATTACAAAATTTCAAGCCATTATCTGTTCTAAGCCGCTTAACCTGTTTTCCTGTTTGCTTCTCAATCAAAACTTTCCATTGTTTGAAATTTAAGAAAACATCACTTTTATTTTTCAGGAAATAAACCCAAACTTTCCTTGAATAATCATCAATGAAAGTTAATATATACCTGGCACCACCTTTTGATGGGGTACGTGAAGGACCCCAAAGATCTGAACGAATGTAATCCAAAGTACCTTTTGTTCTATGAATCGCTGGAGATTTGAAGCTAACTCTTTTCTGCTTCCCGAACACACAATGTTCACAGAACTCCATATTTCTGGTACTTTGGCCACATAAGAGACATCTTTTACTGAGGATGAAAATACCTTTTTCACTCATATGCCCCAATCACATATGCCACAATTTGGTGATGTCAGAATCTGATTTATCTAATATTGAAACTGCAGCAGCAACTGTAATAGTAGATCCCAAAAGAGTATAAAACGTACCAGATCTGCGTGCTTTCATGATCACAAGAGCACCATAAAAAATTTTTAGAACTCCACCTTCACCTGTGTACTTGCACCCAAGAGATTCTAGAGTGCCCAAAGAGATGAGATTTTTCTTCAAGTCAGGAACATGTCTAACATCGGTGAGAGTTCTCACTACACCATCGTGCATTTTGATTCGGACTGTACCTTTTCCAATAACTTTGCAGGCAACATTGTTGCCCATCAAGACAATTCCACCTCCAATAGATTCATATGTGATAAATAAATTTCGACTGGGACACATATGATAAGAACAACCCGAATCTAAAATTCACTCATTGTTAGATTTGAAACTATTATTAGTTGCTAAAAAAATAGTTCCATCAGTCTCATCAGCAGCTACACTTGCTTCGGCAGTGTCAATATTTTTGTGCTCATTTTTTTTTCTGTATGCTTTTCTTTGTTTTTCAATTTAAAGCATTCAGAAATAATGTGACCTTTCTTATGACAATATTTGCACATGACATTTCTGTATCTGGATTTTGACCTTGATTTAGGTTTCTCACTACTTGAATCTTTCTTATTGGATCTACCTCTTATGAATAAGCCTTCCTCTTGGTTCCCACTAGTTTCTCTAGTAATATCTCTATCTATTTGTTCTTTTGATTTCAAAATAGATTTGATATCTTTATAAGAGATATTATCCTTTCCATAAAGCATAGTATCTCTTATATGATTAAACGACTGGGGTAAGGAAACAAGCAATAATACAGCTTGATCCTCATATTTGATTTCAGCATCTATGTTACTTAAATCCATAAGAAGAGAATCAAAAGTATCAAGATGAGTAAGTATAGAAGTACCTTCATCCATACGAAAAGTGTAGAGTTTTTGCTTTAGGTAAAGTCTGTTTTCTACTGTTCTTTTCATATATAGGGTTTTAAGTTTTTCCCATATGCCTTTGGCTAAGCTTTCTGTTGCAACTTCACGCAAAACCTCATTTGAAAGATTTAAAATAATACCTGCTTTTGCCTTTTTATCTATGACGACAAACTCCTCGTCCGTCATTTTATCCGGCATCTTCTCCTTTCCTTGCAGTGCCAAATCCATCCTGAATTAGGATAGCTTTCATCTTTAATTGCCACATTCCAAAGTTTGCACTTCGGTCAAATTTCTCAACATAAGACTTTGTTAGAGTCATTTTGGCCGGTTAGATCTGGCTCTGATACCAATTTGTTAGGATCGGAAATCCGGGTAGTGCGGAATTTAGCCAAACAATGGTATAATGACAATAACAAAGACAATGAAAGTTGATAATAACGGCAATTAAAGAATATAAAGAAGACACAAATTTAACGTGGTTAGGTCAAGGTGACCTACGTCCACAAGCGGAGATGAGCAATTTCACTATACCAACAAGAGTACAAAAGAGAGTATAAAATTAGAGTAAATACTCTAATTAATCCCAAATACCCCAAGAGAATAACCTCAAAGATCACTCCAAAGAAAGGGTTCACACAAGTGTTTCCCAACACTCACTCTCTTACAAAATACTCTATAATGAAATAAAGGAGGAGAAAGAAAGACAAGAGTAAAAAGCTCTTGAATTAGTGTGTTTACAAATGAGGAGAAACTCCTCTATTTATAGCAAGAAATTCTTGACCTAATAATGGATATTATGTCATGGCAAATGTCATGAAAATTTGTCCATATCGCATAAAAGTACTGCATCCACTTGTCATTAAGCAGGATCATATCTAGCCTTTTCCAGAGTTGTTAATTTCCTCTGAACAACTCTTGATCAAATGAAGAGATATGTGCTGAACTGACATAGGGATGTCCAAAAACACTATATCTGTCCAGCAAAAATCTCTCGTAACCTTCTATTTTCTCCTCGCTGTTAAAAAATTGCTACAAACTGAACTTTGTTGATGTAATATCTTATACTCCATAATAAAAGCTGTTTTTGATAGGCTGATGTGGTTACTGAAGACCAACAGTCAAAAATTAAAATAGTTTAGCTTGAAGAGACACATCACAACATTCCGAACTGACAAAGGCGGGGATACAGCCATTGAGGCAAGAAAAAGCACTGTTCCTCGATGATGATATTGAAGAGCTTGAGAATCTATCATCATCCGACATGGAGATCCACAAGAAGAGGTCTGTTAAGTTTTGTAGCACCTTTTACTCATGCATCTTTAAAGTAACTTCTCTCATCTATCTTACAGAGACGTCGTTGCTATTTCTGAATTTACTAATTTACATACCATTACCACTTTTTAATATGAATTATGAACCCACGAAATACTTGCTGAAGCTAGTGAACACATTACCACCAGTCCCGTTGATCCAGAGGCAACTAGTGTTGGTGCTCTAGAATTACGTACATATCCGTCACATGTCTATTTTAATTCTCTCCAAGCTTAATTAGTGATGCACATAAGTTATTAATCTAAACTATACTAGCAACTACATATTATATTAACTATGTCATAATTTAAATCAATATACGTCACACCTCATTTTTACGGGGAATAAGTTTCTTTCAATTATAGTGACACTATTGAAATGAGATTTTTTATTTTATTTTTTAAGAGTCGCGACTTGGAATAATTATTTACGGCGTCCCAAGTCTCCATTTATTTTAAATCCCAATTCAACGAGAATTGACTCTATTTTAAGTCTGTGAAATACAGAAGACTGGGTAAGGAACTCCCGGATTCCGTGATTTTAGCATGGTTGCTTTACAATTATACTCGGCTTAATTATCTAATTATTACGCGTTTACACCTATTGTGTGTTTTTACCCTTTTAACGCTTTTAAAAATATATTTTGGCCATTTTAAGTATTTATGGACTTATTTGAACAAGTTACGATGTTGTACACTTATCGTTTTATACACATCGTAAATTGCGCTGCATGAAACACACAGCAATTTTTGACATGTTTATTTTTATTATTACTTTGAAATTGGAGTCAAGTCACACAAGCGTGCGCTTGAATTTATTAAAACGCGCCTAAAGTAACTACGCATGTTCATAAGTTGTTTATTTTTCTAAGCATTTGAGATTGCTTGTGAAGATCTAAGAGTTATGGAAATTATTATGGAAAGAAAAGGTATGATTCGGTTATTTGGAAATATTCATCACAAAAATGGAGAAAAACGTTTCGGACTCTAGGTTCTACTTATTTTGGCCCATATCCTTATAAATTCAAACTAATCCCAACTGCCAAATCATTTCACTAAACCCACGCCTTATTTCAACCTCTGTTAGCAGACACAATTTTATTTCTCATTAACAAATTTCAAATTGCTTTATCTCAATTTTAACAAAGGAAACAATACTACAATTTCATGTAGTCACTAAACACTATAGGCATGGAAAGACAGTAACAGTGAAGAAAGACGGAACAAAAATACAAAAATTGGAGAATGGATTATACACTAACTCAAACAACAAATAAAGCAAGGCAATAGAGGATTGATGACAATGTGTAAATTAGAACAAAAGTAACAAAGGAACAGACATAACGGACCTTTTATATACATGAAGATATATTGAATACAAAGATGTAAACTTGACGAGAGAATTCGAACAAGCTGAACCGGGCACGGAGAACTTCGCCAGTGACTTCAAATGGAACCGACAATCGGAGCTTTCGAAAGGCGTATTTGTTTACCCGTAAAATGGTACAATTGAATTTGTTGCGTGGTTTATAGACAAGAGAACTGATTTGATCCAAAAATGATAAATAAATTAAATGAAAACATAAGACTTAGCATTAAAATTGAAATAAATAGTAGGCAGCCTAGTTTCGGGAGCAAGACTTCCGAAGACAGTGATAAGAACAAGAATCGACAGAAAATAAAGTATTATTTAGCTTGAGAATAATGTGTAGCATAAGTTATGTCAGAGATTTTCTTTCTTACCATGGTTGTTGAAGTCACTATTTATAGTTATACCTAGGGAACAAGATCCTAGGATCAGGCCCCTCTTAAATGATAATAATGGGGGAGGGGCATTGATGAATATATAACGGCAGTCCATGAATGCCAAAATTCTTTACAACAACTGCATATTTAGTATTGACGAATATTCTTCATTAAATTCTATCTAATGACAAACATTCGTTTGCTTCCGTTGACTACGTTCCCTTCGGGATCTATCCTTTACCAACTAAAGTTGTTGTCCTCAGTCTTGGTTTCCATTCGCTTTATCTTCCCCGCATCCGGTTCCATGTGTCATGTAATCATTCGAGCATTTAATATAAACCGATTTCATCCTATACAGATAGTCCCCTGCTTTCCGGTGGCACATCTTTGTATCATCGGGAAGTTAGTGAAGATTCCTTTCTTGGCGGAAAATTTTGTGAACCCTTCTGAAAATTTTCTGATGCTTGATAAGACGCATGTCTCCTCGCATTTAATACCCCGAACACGTGTTACCCCACGATTTAATAATATTTTTACCGGTTCTCGAGATAATCATGATCACAATTTTAGCCGCCTATACCTTTACTTATACGCCTCAGTCTTCTTCTTTCACTTCTAACAGCTTCATAAGCTTCTTAACTTCCTTGCACTTAACTCCCTTCTACTTTCATCTCTCTTTGTTCTTCTTCAAAAAGCTTTATCACCCCATTATCATTATGGCTTCTTTTAAATTTTTCAAGAACTCTGGTCTTCTCTTCAGTGGGGCCCCGAAGAGGTGAAAAGATAAAGAGGTTGATGTTGACACTGATCCTCCCACGTGAGCACCATCATACCTAAACATCTGAACACTAGCAAATATTTCAAAGAGAAATTCCCTACTTCAAACCCTCGAACTTGGGCTGTTGGCAGATACCCTTCTTCTATTCTCCCTTCTAGTATTCCTGTTGTGAAGAAAGATTGTGACTGCCATGCCTTAAATATCATTGCTCCTGACCTAGTGGAGCGGGTGACCTTCACTAAGAAGGGTTTCACGTACGTTTATACGTACCCCTTCACTTTGGGTCCGTTCTCATTGAGTGAGGGACTTAACCACGTGATCTTGGAGTTCTGCCACCAGTATCAAGTCTTCTTGGCACAAGTAGGCCCCTCTGTGTTGCAAACAGTGGCTAGTCTCCAGCGGCTGTGCTTGGAAATGAATGAGCCCCTCACCCTGGCACATATGATGAACCTCTACTCCCTCAAAATATTTCGTGGAGGAGTAATAAACTTTAGCAAGCGTAGCCACCATGCTTTGCTTACCCGCATAGATGATGACAATGACCATGGATGGATGGAGCGGTTTGTCGTCATTCCTACCAGGGATATCATCCCGGCAACAACTCCATATTTCCTTGAATCCTGGAATCATTCACGTAAGTTTAACTTCTATCTCTTTCTTTGAAAAAAGGTTGTTTCATGTCAAACCCCTATTCTTTCATTATTTCAGCTATTTGGTAGACACCGCTGAGGGTTGAAGGACTGGACCAATGGTTTCAGACGATTTTGGACATCACTACGCCAAAGACCCGCCGGTGGAAGGAGTTGGCCCCCATACGGGTAGAGGGCCAAGAACCACGGTAAACTGCCTCTTTCTTCATTCCACCTTTGTACATAAGAAACCCTGCTAACCCTACCTTTTGTTTGATTCAGGTCTCCCGCAGGGTTCTATTTTCTACCCTGAGGAGGATGTTTTGGTCGATTCCATAGAGGCTGTGAGGTTGTTATAAGAGGCTTTCACCCGGACCGGTGCCCTTGGGTCTGCTTCCGCTCGAAGTACTCGTTTAGAGAACAAGAAACCAAAAAGGCGGCGTTCTTCCTCGGCTAGGGATAAAAATAAGAAAGTAAAGAAAACCACGCCCGAACCAGCTGCAGCCAATATGGTTATTGATGATGATGGGGAAGCTAGTGATGGAGAGGCTTCCCTCTAAATGAGATGACAATCTTCATCATCTCAATAGAATGCTCAATCTGGAGAGCTTAATACCTCAGCCGAGGGCGAGCTCTGGGAATAAATGGATTTGGTGGAGAATGCTGATTCTCCCTTTCTGGTGCTAGTTGTTGCTTCTGGTCCTATGAGGCTGGATACAAGGCCTCATCTACCTTCGGTTGGTGAGTAACCAACAAACAACATTGCCTCTGTCGTGACTGCTTCTCAACCCACAACACCATCAGCTTCATCTCCATCTACACCAGTTATGCCTTCATGACCAGTAACTGTTATATCTCGTGTAACATCAAGGATAGGGAAGGCTCATACAGCTGATAGGCACAGGCAAGCGTAGCAAATCACATAGATAAGCCCCTACCTTCCAGCCTCCCCCAGCCGCAAATGCCCGAGAGGAAGATGCCCCTCCTCCTAGTCCCCTGACCATGGGAATTTGGGGCACAACTATTTACCCCCTTCTGTAGATCCCCAAGGGAGGAGGAACGTCTCTCTCTCGATATCAAAAGAATGCCACCTGCTATCCAGGCCGGTGGAACTTGCCAACTATCTAAAGCTGCTGGCTTCAGAGAAATATAAGAAGAAAATACACTCTCTTTCGGGGGAGTGTTTGTTGAATAATACCATGCACAATGCAGCTGCGGTACTGTACTTGTTCTTTTATTGCTTATTTCTACTTGACTTGTTATGACAAGGTTTCTAACTTTGGTATTTGCTTCGCAGGCCAACTTCCTCGCTTCCGAGGGCCTTCAAAGATTGATCCTCGACAAGGAGGGACTTATGTCCGAGCGGGATCAACTGTTGGCCGAGAGTAATCAACTTGCCATGCGCCTCCCACTTCTAGAGGCGAAGGCTGTTGAAGTGGCATAGCTTGAGGCCCGGTTGCAACAGAGTGATCAAGATATGATGACTCACAATCAAGAATCCACTCAATTTCATGCACAACTCCAGGATGCAAAGGCTAGGGGGGTTGAATTTCAAGATGCTGCTCTTGTTGCTATCGCACGCGAGTCTGCCTCCATTAAACGAGCAAATAATTTGGAGGTAGCTTTGTACTCCAAAGTTGAAAATGTTGTTGTTGCTAAGGAGAACCGGGCCCGGATGGAAGATAGGTATAAGAAGATCGTGGAACAAAATAAGGTTCACATAAGCACAATCAATGATCTCGATCTTAGCCTCAATGCCATGTGATCCGAGCGGGGTGGCCTTTTGACCGAGGTTGATAGGCGTAAAGCAAAACTTCAGCACCAAGGGGACTCCCTCATCATTGAAAAAACACAATCTATGTACCATATGAGGAGGAAAACCTTGGAAGAGGCCAAAGCAGGCTTTATTGATATTGACAATGAGATCGCCAAGGCCCGAATGCTGGAATTAACTGCTCAAGAATGTCTCCCGGCTCAGCCTGATGCAACTGACTCTTCTAGTGTCGGTTCTGAGTTTTCAGTAACCGAGGAGGAACTTGAAGAGAATAAAGACAAATTCCAAGATCCTACGCCGGCGGCAAATCCGCCTACTTCTCCCGGGGTTGCAGATGCCTCTCTTCCCCCGAGTTTCGGTGGTGACAAAGTTTAGCCTTTTTGCTTTCTTTTATTTTATTGTTTTCCTTTTGTATTTGTGTACTTATGCCATTTGGCATGTTTGATAAATAAAAAGTACTTTTTTTAAGTATTGCGCAAAGTTCATTCTTTTTGCGTTGAATTAAGTAAGGCTTCGGGTGTGTTTTCTTACGATATTCTTTGGGTTCCGAGTATAAACTCTTTTGGAACCAACCATTTACTATGAGAGATTCATAAGAGAGGTCCCTCTTATATTTACGGTCATCTTGAAGAGGACCTCTCCTGTTCATTCCGGCACTAGCATTGGAAGTTTTCAGTTAACTTTCAAATGATAAATCAGTTCATCGTTTGGACATGAAACAAGATAAAAATAAAAGGACTTCATTTTTATTCCTTCCATCTTCAAAGTACATATGCATTCGTTTTCTAAAAAAGAAAGAAATTGCCAATATATGTGGCTAACTTGTACAACTTGTTTCTACGGGGCTAGCTGTGCAGTCCCCAATCCCGATGAGATATTATTGTTCCCGGATCTCGCAGTCCCCGTTTTCGTGGCAATCATGTTACCGTATTTTTGTACTATTTCCCCTAGTGTTTGAATGCGAAGTATGCGAATTGGAACATTAGAAGTGTTGCTCTTCTGATGAAAAACACTTGTGAATGGTTGAATAATCTTTGGTTCGATGGCAAGCTTCGTTTCCCCTTAGGAGTATTGCCATTGAGCCAAATATTAGTTAACCATCCCATAGTGGCTTGTTGTTTAGTTGCCTTGTCATTTAAAGGTGTTAACTTTGATGACATTTCTTTCGTAGTATGCTTTTCGTTGCGGCCTCGTTAAAAATCTTGCCAGAAAAACCCCATTGGGACAAAAATTGGACGAAGAAAAAAAGAGTGCAGCACATACTTTTAGTATAAGCAGTATCCATCAGAAGTAATACCTTTTGAGGTGAGTCATGTTCCAGTTGCTTGGTAATTTAACTCCATCTTGGTTCTCTAGTTCATATGACCCTTTCCTGGTGATAGTTGAAACCCGATAGTGCCCTTCCCATATCGGACCCAGCTTTCCCGCGTTGAGCTCCCAGGTGTGCTGAGTCACTTTCCTTAAAACCAGATCCCCCACTTTAAAGTAGCATAGATTGGCCCTCCGGTTATAGTATCTTTCCATTCTTTGTTTTTGTATGTGCGCCAAGTCCCTACGTTCGTAAAGCAGCTCCAATTTGACCAGCAATGCCTCATTATTTGCTTCTTCGTACGTCCGGAAGTACCGCATGGTTAGTTCTCCTACTTCCACCAGGATCAGAGCTTCTGCACTGCATACGAGAGAGAAAGGTGTCTCTCCCATGCTTGACTTGGCCATCGTCCGGTATGCCCACAACACTCGGGTAACTCTTCGGGCCACTTGCCTTTGGATGTTTCCAACCTCTTTTTGAGGCTTTGAAATAATCACCTTATTGGTTAATTCCACCAGCCCATTTGCACTCAGATGCTACGATGAAGACGTGATTCTTTCAATTTTCATGTCCTCAAGAAATTTTGTGACCTTGGAGCCTATAAACTGTGGTCCGTTGTCGCAGGCAATCTCTTTCGGTGTTCCGAACCAACAAATTATATTTTTTCATAGGAAATCTACCAGTTTGCGCTCACCAATATTTTTGGTAAGGACCTGCTTCAACCCATTTAGTAAAGTAATTAGTTCAAATTAAAAGAAATCTTACCTTCCCGGGGCCTAGCGGCAGAGGTCCAACTATATCTATCCCCCATTTCATGAATGGACATGGGAACTGTACCGAATACAAAAGTTCTGCCGGTTGGTGTACCAATTGTTCATGGTGCTAACAGCCGCATTTCTAAATGAATGCCTTCGCATCTTGCTCCATCTGGGGCCAATAGTATCCAACCCTGACTAATTTTAGGACCAACAAATATGCACTGGAATAGTTCCCGTAAATTCTTTCATGAACCTCTCTCATAATGTAGTCACCCTCCGAGGCTCCAAAATATCGGGCCAACGGGCCTTGGAACGGCCTTCTATGTAACTGCCCCCCTCCTAGAAACTGTAGCGAGTTGCTTTGGTGCGGAGTGCCCTGGATGCCTTCAGGTCTTCAGGAAACTTGTCGTGCTGAAGGTAATCGATAAACTCATTCCTCTAGTCCCAGACTAAGTTGGTTGTATTTACTTCACAATTTCGTCCACATCCAGTACCGAATTCATGAGCTGCACGACAGTACCGATATCTGATCCCTCCATCTCTGTGGATGACCCTAAATTGGCCAATGCATCTGATTCCACATTCTTTTCTCTGAGGATGTGGGTGATCGACCACTCCCTGAACTGTGTGAGTATAGTTTGAACTTTAATCACGTACTATTGCATACGTTCCTTCTTTGTGTCAAAGATCCCATAAACTTGGTTTACCACCAGCTGCGAATCACATTTGATCTCTATGACATTGGAGCCAAGTCCTCGAGCCAATTCAATTCCTGCAATTAATGTCTCATACTCGGCTTCATTGTTAGTTAAAGAAATAATTTTTATGGCCTGCCTCAGGGTCTCTATCGAGGGCATGATTAAGACCACTCTGAGTCCCGACCCTTTCACTTTAGAAGCTCCGTCTGTGAATAAGGTCCAAACTCGTGATGTCATTTTCGACACCATCATCGCCTCTTTCGCAGCCAAAGGCAGTAACCTGGGATTGAAATAGGCCACAAAGTCGGCCAAAACCTGTGATTTGATCGCGGTTCTAGACTTATACTCAATATCAAATTCACTAATTTTAACTACCCATTTGGCCAGCCGACCTAACAACTCAGGTTTGTGAAGGACATTCCACAGGGAAAAGGTTTTCACCACGGCTATCTGGCGGCACTAAAAATAAGGCCTAAGCTTTCGAGAGGCGACTACGAGGGCTAAGGCCAGTTTTTTGAGGTGCAAATAAAGAGTTTTCGCTCCTGACAAAATTTTGCTAATATAATAGACAGGAGATTGCGTACCTTCTTCCTCCCAGACTAGAACAACACTTACCGCTACCTCCGACACTACTAAGTATATCAACAAATGTTCACCTTTCTCTGGTTTGATAGTAGCGGAGGGCTTGATAGACAATATTTCATGTATTTTAAGGCATGCTGGCATTCTGGAGTCCATTCAAAATTGTTCTTCTTTTTCTTAAGTAGTGAGAAGAAGTGATGGCATTTTTTCAAAGATCGAGAAATAAACCCACTTAGAGCGGCCAATCTTTCGGTTAACCTTTGGACTTCTTTCACGCTTTTCAGCTGGTTTGGGATGTCCTCGATGGATTTGATCTATCGGGATTTATCTCGATCCCTCTTTGTGACACCAGGAAACCCAAGAATTTCTCGGTCTAACTCCGAACGCGTATTTTTCGGGATTGAGCTTCATATTGTTCTTCCTTAGGATATCGAAGGTTTCCTAGAGGTGTTTTAAATAGTCACCTGCATTCAAAGACTTGACCAACATATCATCTATGTAGACTTCCATTGTTTTACCTATTTGTTTCTTGAACATCTTATTCATGAGCCTCTAATAAGTGGCTCTGGAATTTTTAATCCCGAAGGGCATTACATTATAACAATATGTGCCAAAGTTCGTTATGAACGAAGTTATTTTCTAATCCTCCGGGTTCATCTTAATTTGATTGTACCTGAAATAGGCATCGAGGAAACTCATTAAATCGTGTCCAGCTGTGGCGTCAATTATTTGATCGACGTTCAGTAGTGGGAATGAGTCTTTAGGGCATGCCTTATTCATGTCCTTATAATCTATGCACATTCGAAATTTATTATTCTTTTTCGGAACTACAACTGCATTAGCTAGCCAGTTGGGATACTTTACCTTCCAGATTGAACAAATGTCAAGTAACTGAGTTACCTCTTTTTTGACAAACATGTTTCTGACCTTAGCTATTGGGCGCTTCTTCTGCCTTATCGATGGGACGCTTGAGTCAAGGATTAGCTTGTGCATGGCCACCTCTAATGGGATACCTATCATATCTGCGTGGGACCATGTAAAATAATCATCATTAGTTTTAAAGAAATCAATAAATCCTGACTGAGCTCGGGGTTGAGTCATGTCCCCAAGGATAGCTTCCATCTTTAATTGCCACATTCCAAAGTTTGCACTTCGGTCAAATTTCTCAACATAAGACTTTGTTAGAGTCATTTTGGCCGGTTAGATCTGGCTCTGATACCAATTTGTTAGGATTAAGAATCCGGGTAGTGCGGAATTTAGCCAAACAACGGTACAATAACAATAACAAAGATAATGGAAGTTGATAATAACGACAATTAAAGAATATAAAGAAGACACAAATTTAACGTGGTTCGGTCAAGGTGACCTACGTCCACAAGCGGAGTTGAGCAATTTCACTATACCAACAAGAGTACAAAAGAGAGTACAAAATTAGAGTAAATACTCTAATTAATCCCAAATACCCCAAGAGAATAACCTCACAAGATCACTTCAAAGAAAGGGTTCACACAAGTATTTCCCAACAGTCACTCTCTTACAAAATACTTATAATGAAATAAAAGAGGAGAAAGAAAGACAAGAGTGAAAAGCTCTTGAATTGGTGTGTTTACAAATGAGGAGAAACTCTTCTATTTATAGCAAGAAATCCTTGGCCTAATAATGGATATTATGTCATAGCAAATGTCATGAAAATTTGGCCATATTACATCACTAGTCTATTAAGGAAACATTTAAAGACAACAATTTAATTAACTGAAAGAGTAACTAGAATCAGCAGGGAAAGTTTATGTTTTCTTTCAACTTAGCCTATTAAAAGATGGAAATTGCTAAGTCAGAGGAACATAAGCTGTACAGTTACAAAAACAAATAGCCTATGCTTCCTAAATAGATAAATAGAGTTGCAGAGATACCTGTTCAGTATTTATTTGCCTCCTCAAATTTAAAAATCCAAGAAAGAATAAGAACAATGAAGTCAAAAGAAAAGCAGAATGTGAGCAAACAGTAGTATCAAATTCCTATTTAGCAATATTCATGTTGCAAGAAGTGATCAAATAGTAGTGTCAAATCGTACATTCGGACCAGATTAAGAAGTGAACATACATGAAAAAAGGATATTAAAAGTGCTAAAACCTGATAACTTCAAATAAACAATGGAATATATAACTACACTGAATTTGCAAAAAAATGAAGGTGAACAATATAAAAATTTAGAAATTGAGAATACCCAAGTTCACAATTTAGTAAAATCAATAACACAAGGCGTTTAAATTAATTTTATCTTTGTATTTCTTTGGTTGTAGAGGGTTGAGGGTTTCGTTCCTTTTTTGTCAATTAAGCTGGTACAGTTGCACTACAGTTAGAATAAGAAACATATATTATGGTGGCAAAAAGTGGATTCAAAAATCTGGAATAATTTAGTTTCTAGGCAATGACTGTGATACTTACCTAACAACATTATCTTCGTTTGCTATTCATCATGCTATAGGAATCTATACTTTCTTTTCCACCGTTATTATTTTCAAAGTGAACTTTAAATAGTTTATCAAGAAATATAACTTTTCGCAACAAAAATAATAACTACCTAAAAAGATAATGATAGTCAAAAGGCAAAGTCATAAATTGAGAAAGTAAAGAATACCCATTAGAGACTTTTTCATGAGATGGGTTTTATCTAAATTAATTTTGTAGAGGCTTGATCCAGTTCTTTCATTCTTGGAATTAGAAAATTAAAGAAAACAAAGACGGCTATAATATAACTATTTCTAAAAGCCTGAGAACTTACAATTCTAAAAGCAATAGAAGAGCAGCAACCAAGAATGAAGCAACGAAGAAATAGAAGCAGTGATTGAGGGTATTGGAGCAGCGGTGGCGTAGAAACTGTTTTGCTACTTATTCCTATAGGGTTTTCCATGTACTATTCCATCTTGGACTTATGAGAATTGGCGGAATATTTTGGTGGAAAAATATTTATAAGGAATTTTTAAGGTACGCTTGTAAAGGGTTGCATTTAGTATGGCAATATAGCAACTGTCCAAAAACGTTGCAATATAATTAAAAAGCGTGGCCAAAATTTTTATATTTAGGCAACACTTAGAAAATGTTGTCTTTACCATTAAATGGAACGCTTTATAAGTGTTACCTTAAAACCCGTGGCCAAAACTCTACTCAAAGGTCACGCCTAAAAAGTGTTCCTATAGATACTTTTGGCAACACTTTTTGAGCGTTGCCTAAATTAGTGTGGCTCCATGCCTAAAATGTTGTAGTGGCATATGAGGAAGTGATGTAGCGAAAGGCGTAAACTTAGAAGCATCACACAATTTCTGAAATGGATGGCGTTGGAGTGTCGCCGGGTATGGCCGTTTGGCTTCTCCAGTTTTTCTACGGGCTATTCTGCTTAATGAGACACCACAGTTCCTAATTAAGCAACGACGGATAGAGGAGGCAAAAGTAGCCCTTAGTGGGATAAGAAGGTCTGGAGCAGAAGCAGAACTGCAACAATTAGCTCTCCTAGTAGAAAATGAGGATTTGGATCCCTAGAAGAAGCTGGATGTCACGACCCAAAATCAACATAGTTGTGATGACACCTAACTCAACCTGCTAGGTAAGCCAATTAGCAATAATAATTCAATTCATTGAAATTTACCGAGAAATGAACTGATAATATAACTGAACTTCTATACAAAGAATTTCCAAGTACTAGTAGTACAAATCATGAGCTTCTAATAATTAGAGTTTACAAAGATGGAATAAAATAAATACCTCATCTGTTTGAAATATACATGAACAGATTCATAATTCTAAAGCTACCACGAATAAGAGGCAGCTATGACCGGAACACAGGTACATCTTCAATGCCAGCTCCCGCCGTACACAACAACACCAGTATCCAAATCTGCACGCAAGATGCAGAAGTGTAGTATGAGTACAACCGACCCCATGTACTTAATAAGTAACAAACCTAACATTAGGTTGAAAGTAGTGACGAGGTGGGACAAAGGTCGGAGTCCAACACCAATAGCCAATAATAATTCATAACAATATAATAAAAGTGATAAAAGAAATAACGCATAGATATGATGCTCAACTCGTTCACAGTTACGGAAAATAGTCATACTTTTCAGGTATATCAGTAAAATACAAATCCATCACCGAAATTACCAAAATATGAGTAAGTCATAAAACTATGATTTTCCCAAAAACGTTCAACAATAAGTAAGATGTTTCATTATCAGATAGCATGAGGAAAGTACATCTTTATGCCTCACAAAACCGTGTAACATGATGAAATACCTCTCTATGCATGTATGTCAAGTATGCATGTCAGATGCAATGCGTCATAGTGATGAACCCATGTACTCACACTCTCAGAGTACTCAATATCACAATCTCATACTCCCGCTCATCACGCTCAATCACTGTCATGACCTAGAATTCCCACCGTCGGGACCATGATGGCGCCTAACATTTCACTTGCTAGGCAAGCCAACGTTAGAGAATCATTTAGCCAAATCCTTATTTCCATTCAGTAAATAACAATAATTAGCTAAGATGAAATATAATAAGTACGAAATGATATAAAAATTATACTAATTACTACCACCCGGATCTGGAGTCACAATTCACGAGCATTCTAGAATTCACTATAAGTAATAGTCTGAAAGAAATACAACTGTCTGAATGAAAGAAATAGTAGAACAGAAAAGATAGACGGGGACTTCAAGGTCTGTGAACGCTGAAAGATCTACCCTGAGTCTCCGGATAGCGGTCCAATAGCAAAATCTCGATCAACCCGAGCCGATACCAAAATCTGCACAGAAAGTGTAGAGTGCAGTATCGGTACAACGGACCCCATGTACTGGTAAGTGTCGAGCCTAACCTCGACGAAGTAGTGACGAGGCTAAGGCAAGGCACCTACAAATCAACCTGTACAGTTTAACAATGTATATACAAATAACAGTAATGAAGAATAAAACATGAGATATCGGGAGGGGGAATCATGCTGGGGAAATACGAGATAAAGAACTACAACAGAATGATAATTGGAACAACCAACATATTATAAATCAACAGGAACACGAATACAATAAAGGAAAAATGCACGGCATCACCCTTCGTGCTTTTACTCTCAATCTCACCATAAATCAATAGAAATGGTATGACTTCACCCTTTGTGCATTAACTCTCATAATATGGCACGACATCACCCTTCGTGCATTAACACTCACAATATGGCACGACATCACCCTTCGTGCATTAACACTCACAATATGGCACGGCATCACCCTTAGTGCATTAACACTCACAATATGGTATGACATCACCCTTCGTGCATTAACACTCTCCCTTACAATAATGCAATGCATAAATAACAACAGGGAGATAGAATAACAACTACAAGCCTTATTTCAACATTTGGTTCCACAATATCAATCTCAACTTTGAAATAAATTCTCAATTATCACCAGAAAATCCGTAAACGTGATAAGAACGATCAATTCAACAACACTAGTATAAACACGCAGCAATTAGGCATAAGAAAGAGACAATATAAGAAAAATGGAAGAAACGTGGAAAATAGGTAAATTGGCAGCGCATAAGTACTCGTCACCTCACATATACGCCGCTCATATGAATTTCACATAGCAAATAGTCTAAGTTTCCTAATTCCCTCGAGTCAGGGCTAGACACAACTTACCTCGCTCCGAAGGCCACTTAATTCTCAATCACGGCTTTTTCTCTAGAATTCGCCTCCAAACTACTCGTATCTATTCAAAAATAACTCAATAATATTAAATATTTCTAAAGGAATCAATTATATTTCTCAAATTTTACTCCAAAAAGTCGAAAAATTGACCTCGGGCCCGCTTGGTTAAAACCTGAGGTTCGGACCAAAATCTCTTTACCCATTCACCCCCGAGCCCGGATATATAATTGGTTTTGGAATTTGACCTCAAATTGAGTCTAAATCCCCAAATTTTCGAAATCCCTAGTTTCTACCCAAACCCCTAATTCTATCATGAAAACTCTAGATTTTAGGTTGAAAATTCATGAAATGTAATGGGTAATTGAAAGAAATGGTTTAGAATCACTTACTAACACCTCGGGAAAGAAAATAACTCTTGAAAATCGCCTCTCACCGTTTGGTTTTGTGAAAAGTGGGAAAAATGGCTTAATCCCGTGTTGGATTTTGTTTTAACTGTTGGGCGACAGTGTGCATCACGTTCGCGAGGCCACTGTCGCGTTCACGAAGAGCATTGGCTGCCAAACCTTCGCGTTCGCAAGACAATGTTCGCATTCGCGTAGGCTAACCCCCCTTGGCCTTCGCGTTCGCGAGATATTGCTTGCGTTCGCGATGAAGGAAAGGTTGACTCCCCCTCCCCCCAGTGCTTAACTCTACGCATTCGCGATGAGCTTGTCGCATTCGCGAAGGGTAATGCCCCCATCGCTTTGCGTTCACGACGAAGCCTTCACGTTCGCGAAGAAGAAAATACCGGCCTCATCAATTTACTCTTCGCGTTTGCGAGAGGACCTTCGCGAACGCGAAGAAGGACATGCCAAAACACCAGAATCTGCATAAATCCAGATTTTTCGAAGTCCAAAACATCCTGCGGCCTATCCGAAAATCACCCGAGCCTTCGGGGCTCCAACCCAAACATGCACACAAGTCTAAAAACATCATGTAAACTTGCTCGCAAACACCTAGAACTACGAATTTAGCACCAAATCAAATGAAATTCTCAAGAACACTTTAAAATTTCTAACTTTTCAACTGGACGTCTGAATCACGTCAAATAAACTCTGTTTCTCACCAAATTTCACAGACAAATCTTAAATATTATATCAGACCTATACCGGGCTCCGAAACCAAAATACGGACCCGGTATCAACAAGGCCAAACATCAACCAATTCTTAAAAACAAATAAATTTTCAAACTTTTAATCTTAATTAAAAATTCATAACTCGGCCTAGGGACCTTCGAATTCGATTTCGGGCATACGCCCAGGTCCCATAATTCGATACAAACCCACCGGGATAGTCAAAACACAGATCCGGACCCGTTTACTAAAAATGTTGATTGAAGTCAACTAAAATTAACTTTTAAGGCAAAAATTCTTATTTTCATTAATTTTCAACATAAGAGTTTTCCAGAAACATGCCGGGACTGCGCACACAAATCGAAGATTGTAAAAATGAGATTTTAAGGCTTAAGAGCGCAGATTCGAGTTCTAAAACGTAAGATGACCTTTTGGGTCATCACATTCTCTACCTCTAAAACAATCATTCATCCTCGAACGAACATAGAAAAGTATCAGAGCTGGTGAAAAGGTGGGGATATCTACTCTGCATATCAGACTCGGACTCCCAAGTAGCTGCCTCAACAAGCTGACCCATCCACTACACTCAAACTGAAGGGTAACTCTTTGATCTCAACTGGCGAACTTGCCGGGCTAGAATAGCCACCGGCTCCTCCTCGTAAGTCAAATCCTTGTCCAACTAGACAGAGCTAAAATCTAACACATGGGACGGATCGTCGTGATACTTTCGAAGTATGGAAACATGGAAATACCGGAAGAACAACTGCTAAACTAGATGGCAATGCAAGCCTGTAAGCCACTTCTTCTACCCTCTCTAGAATCTCAAAAGATCTGATATACCTAGGGCTCAACTTGCCCTTCTTTACGAACCTCATCACACCCTTCATGGATGATACCCGAAGCAACACTCTCTCTCCGACCATGAATGCAACATCACGAACCCTACGGTCAGCATAACTCTTCTGCCTTGACTGAGCTGTGCGAAGTCGATCCTGAATAGTCTTGACTTTATCCAAAGCATCATGTACTAAGTCTATGCCCAATAACCGAACCTCCCCCGGCTCGAACCACCCAACTGGCGACCGACACCACCTACTATATAATGCCTCATAAGGAGCCATCTGAATGCTCCACTGGTAGCTGTTGTAGTAGGCAAACTCTGCAAGGGGCAAGAACTGATCTCATGATCCTCCGAAGTCTATAACACATGCGCAAATCATATCCTCTAAGACCTGAAGAGTACGCTCGGACTGCCTGTCCGTCTGAGGATGGAATGTTGTGCTCAACTCAACCCGCGTACCCAACTCACGCTGTACTGCCCTCCAGAAGTACGAGGTGAACTGCTTACCTCAATCAGAAATGATAAACACGGGCACACCGTGAAGACGGACGATCTCACGAATGTAAATCTCTGCCAACCGCTCCGAAGAATAGGTAACTGCCACAAGAATGAAATGCGGTGACTTGGTCAGCCTGTCCACAATGACCCAAACTGCATCGAACTTCCTCTGAGTCCGTGAGAGTCCAAAAAAAATCCAAAGTGATACGCTCCCACTTCCACTAAGGAATCTCTAACCTCTGAAGTAAACCACCAGGTCTCTGATGCTCACACTTTACCTGCTGGCAATTTAGGCACCGAGCTACAAATGAAACTATGTCTTTCTTTATCCTCCTCTACCAATAATGCCGTCGCAAGTCCTGATACATCTTGGCGGTGCTCGGATGAATAGAATACCGAGAACTGTAGGCCTCCTCAAGAATCAACTCACGCAGTCCATCGACATTAGGCACACAAATATGACCTTGCATCCTCAAACCCCCGTCATCTCCAACAGTAGCCTGCTTGGTACTACCGTGCTGCACTGTGTCTCTAAGTAAGTAAATGAGGATCATCATCATGTTGATCTCTGATGCTCTCAAAGAAAGAAGATCGAGCAACTGTATAAGCTAGAACACGGCTGGGCTTAGAAACATCCAACCTCACGAACTGATTGGAAAGGGCCTGAACATCCAATGCAAGCGGTCTCTCACCAACTGGAATATAAGCAAGGCTACCCATACTAGTTGACTCTCTACTCAAGGCATCGGCCACCGAATTGGCCTTCCCAAGATGATACAATATGGTGATATCATAGTCTTTTAATAGCTCCAACAACATCATCTGCCTCAAATTGAGTTCCTTCTGCTTGAACAAATACTGCAAGCTCTGATGATCCATGAATACCTCACATGGCAAGCCGTAAAGATAGTGCCTCCAAATCTTCAGCGCGTGAACAATGGCCGCCAGGTCTAGATCATGAACAGGGTAATTCTTCTCGTGAACCTTCAGCTGTCATGAAACATATGCAATAACCTTGCCACCCTTCATCAATACCGCACCCATACCAATACAAGATTCGTCACAATATACTGTATAAGATCCTGAACCCGTGGGTAATACCTAGGGTGTTCTCGGTGGGCAAACTGATTATATGAGTGGCTAACTTAACTAGGGATGTGCAATTTTTGATTTTCCATATATTCATCACTCAAAAGGAAGAATGTATGATGCAGATGATATGTAACAATTGATAGACACTCAGTATTGTTAGATTTGTGTTTTAATGATGAGAAATAATGTATTTCTATTGCAGGCAGTCTAGGATATGAAATCTATCCAAAGAAGGAAGGCTAAGATAGAAAAAGTAAGTAAGAGCCAACTAAGGATCCATAAGTTATCCAAAGAAGGAAAGCGAAAATAGAAGAATCAATTCTACTATTGATTCTCAATCATAGATATCAAGGAAGATCAATATCTAGTCTCGACCCTCAATCACGAAAGTTAAAGGCAATCATATCAGATGTGTTATACGGAAAATTTACAAATTATATCAGTTACGCTAATCAAGGAAGTAATACCTATCATGTCGAGCTTCAGGGTCAAAGTATAACAACGTTCCAACCTTATTCTTGGAAGGAATCAATTAAGGTTCATTCCAATGATCAATTCCTTTGGGTTGCTTATCTCTCAAAGATCTACTCCAAAAGATCTTCTCTCAAGTCATATATACAGTCAAAGGTACAATGGCAGAAATATACTTTGATCAAACCAACATCAAACTTTTTGTTCTACTCCAAACAAACATTGTAGTCTATTCCAGATTTACTGTATAATAAGTGGATAGAAAAAAGAGAGAAAAATTACTAGCGAGGCATTATATCAAAACTTAGAAAGATACTTATACTTTGAGAAGTTGGTGGTGTATTTTCAACAACATAAACACACTTGTACCGAAAAATTCTAAGAAACTTAAAGAACTCTCTTGCAACCCAAGGGGACTGGACTAGGATTCACATTGAATCTTCAATATAAAATATTTGGTGTCATTTACGTTATGCAATTTACTTTTTGTATTTACATTACATCTACTTTGCATCTAGCTCTAGTCGACTAACTGGGAAATAAGTCAACTACTCACTTATGAAAAGAAAGGATAACAACTCACCTTCCCTTCTTGTTCTTTCAATTGATATCATAGCAGGTCTCACACTTTCACTTTTTTTGCTTAACATCTAGTGAGAAAAGATCATGTCAAACCAAGTATTTATCGGGGCATTATTTCAAGAAGGGACATCACAAGCAAGGCCACCATATTTCAATGGACAATACTTTTCACATTGAAAAGTTCGCATGGAAATATATGCAAAGTTCTATGATGTCAAAGTATGGCGTATAATAAAAAAATGAGATTACCCAATTCTAGCAGCAAAGTCTGACAAGAAAATAGATGGGCAAACATCTACTGATCTAGTGGATATAGATAACTACTCTGATGAGAAAATGACAGTAATTCAAGTCATTGCCAAGGCACTAAATCTTCTACAATGCCATAAGTAGAGAAAAATATGAGAAGATTTCAAGCTGTGAAACGGCCAAGGAAATGTGGGATAATATGGAAGTTCAAAAAATTATAAGAAGTCTGTATGGCAAACAAAAGTATTTGCACTCGAATCTCAAGATCTGTCAAACTGTCGTATGATGAACTGCATGGAGACCTCATCGCCTTTGTGAAAACACATCTAAAAAAATGAGGTCAAGAAGAAAAAAAAAACAATTTCTTTCAAAACCTCAATTGAAGGATATGAGGACGATAATGGCAATGAAGCAGAGGATTTAGAGGAAGAAATTATTACGGTCTCGAGAAATATGAATGAATTAATGAGAAGATATAGGAACACCAAAAAGGGAAGAATGTCATCCAGAAGAACCAAACAGTACAATGAACAAGACAACATGACGGGAAATGCTTTGAATGCGAAAAGTTATACAAGCTGAATGCCCAGAAGTCAAAAGAAAAGCTTCTAGAGGATTTCACAAAAATAATTCCTTTGAAAGTTGGAGTGACGAAGACACCTTAGAACATGAAGAAATAGCTAACCCGTGTTTCAGGACTATATTGGAAAATAATATGAAAATATACTCAGGCTGCTGGACAAATAAAGATACATCAGACAATGACAACAAGGAAGCAACAAAAAACGGTTTCCTGGCTCGCGGTGAATCTAGTGAGGTAAGACCTTATGATTGTGAAAGATAAAATGAATTACAAGATATTCTTGATCTCACCCTAAAAGAGTCTAAAATAACCAAATGAATTAAAGAGACTAAATAAGAAAAAGAAAGACTGGGAACTTAAATTTGAAATCTGTGAAATCGAAAGAGATGTTTTTCAAGAAGAAGTTTAGGAATTGTAATCGCAACTCAATGGCATGCGCAAATCTACTAGTTATAGTTCCGCCAGGTCTAATTAAGTGACTTATAAGTCAACTGGAAAAAGACATGTTGAAAATAAAACTAATAGCAATGACACCACTAGAAGATCCAGTAAAAGATCCATCAGTGTATGTCACTACTGTAATAGAACTGGTCATAAGTATTCCTTTCATATATTTCGTAATTCAAATGATACTTGATGGATTTGGAAGCCTAAAAATAATCATGTTATTAATAGACCCAAGCAAGTTTGGGTACCTAAAAGAAGACAATAATCTATCTTTACAGGAACACCATAGGAAAAGTCAAAAAGAAAGTGGTATATCGATAGTGCGTGTTCCAGTCACATGACGAGCGATAAAAATCTATTCAAATAAGTCACAAAAATAAATGGAGAAAATTTCAAGTTCGGTGATGATTCAAAAGGCAAAAGTATTAGCACCAGAACAGTCCCATTCAATAATAACTATGATATCACAAAGGTTTATCTCATAGATGGACTTAATTACAACTTGATGAGTATAAGTCAATTATGTGAATCTGGATATGAAGTGAAATTCAAGAAAACTGGTTGTGCCATTGAAGATGAATCAGGTAAAATCATTCTTCTGGAAAAAAGATATGTAGATATTTATATTCTAGACTACATTGAAAACTTGGATAGCCATATTTGTCTAGCATCCATATATGATGATCCATGACTATGTCATAAGAAACTTGGTCATGCAAGTATGCATTTGATTGAAAAACTATCCAAACATGAACTAGTCATTGGTCTTCCTAAGCTCAAGTTGTTTAGAAATCATGTGTGTGATGCATATCAAAGTTGTTGTCTCCACAACCAAACCTCTTCAGTTATTGCATATGGATTTATTTGGACCTACTAGAACTGCTAGCATAGGAGGAAAACGATATGCATTTGTTATTGTTGATGACTACTCACATTTTACATGTATATTATTTCTGACATGCAAAGATGAAGCTCTAAAGAACTTTGAGATTTTCTGCAAGAAGATAGAAAGAGAAAAGGGGTACCTTATCTCAAATGTACAAAGTGATCATGGAGGAGAATTTGAGAGCAAATTATTTGAAGAGTTCTACAATGAACAAGGATACACTCACAATTTATCAGCACCTAGATCACCCCAACATAATGGAGTAGTGGAACGCAAAAATCGAACTCTTAAAGACATGGCCAGAAAAAAAAATATTGGAGCATTCTCTACCAAACCACTTTTGGGCAGAAGCAATCAGCATAGCATGCCATATACTGAATAGATGTCTTACTCGACCCATTCTAAAGAAGACTCCATATGAACTATGAAAAGACAAAAGACCAAACATTGGCTACTTTCACCCTTTTGGAAACAAATACTTTGTTTAACAACGGTAATGTCAGTCTTGGTAAGTTTGACCCAAGAAGCAATTAAGGTATATTCATTGGTTGCTCTAATAACAGTAGATCCTTTAGAGTTTATAATAAACGTACCCTGTGTGTAGAGGAATCAATTCATGTTATTTTTTATTATAATAACTCTATGGCCAAGAAAGGGGTCATTGCAGGTGATGAAGATATTAACCAAGATCACTCCAAGATCAGCGAATCTCAGATCAAAGTCGACTAATGAAGCTGCCGGCAATAATGTTGAATCTCAGAAGGAGTTGACTACTCAACAAGCTGAGACAATACCAAATGAATGGAGAAGTGAACCTGAGTATCCACAGAAGTTTATTATAGTAAATTCAAACGACGGGATGAAAATCAGAGGAGCTCAAAATAAAAAGGCCAACATTGCACTCATATCTCAAATAGAGCCAAAGAAAGTTGATGAAGCCTTGAAAGACTCCAGTTGGGTACAAGCTATGCAAGAAGAACTTGATCAGTTCGACAAAAATCAAGTATGGACACTGGTACCCAAGCCAGCAAATGCAACAATTATTGGAACTAAATGGGTATTCAGAAATAAGATGAATAAAGAAGGAAAAGTCATTCGAAACAAAGCAAGACTAGTAACACAAGGTTATTCACAACAGAAAGGAGTCGACTATGATGAAACATTTGCTCCATTAGCTCGGTTAGAATAAATTCGTATATTGCTTGCATATGGTTCGTTTAAAGGTTTTAAATTATTTTAATTGGATGTTAAAAGTACTTTTTAAAATGGTTTTATTGATTAGAAGGTCTATGTAAAATAACCTCCTGGATTTGAAAACTCATAGTTTTCTAATGTGTGTTTAAGTTGACTACGACCCTTTATGGACTCAAACAAGCACCTAGAGCTTGGTATGAAAGACTGAGTTCATTTTTTATTGACCGTGGTTTTTTAAGAGGTAAGATCGATACCATTTTGTTCATCAAAATATCATCATCAGGTAATCTTATTATTCAAATTTATGTTGATGATAACATTTTCGGAAGCGCTGACTTTGATTTGTGTAAGGAATTTTCACATCTCATGCAAAGCGGGTTTGAAATGAACATGATGGGAGAATTAACATTCTTCATCGGACTTCAAATTCACCAATCAGATAAAGGCATCTTCATATGTTAGATGAAATACACAAAAGATGAGGAAGGAAATCCAGTGGACGAATCAAAATATCGTAGAATGATCGGGTCACTACTTTACCTAATTGCCAGTAGACCTAACATTATATTTAGTGTGTGTAAATGTGCAAGGTTCCAGTCAGCTCTTATAGAATCTCAGTTAACTGCAATTAAACGAATTATTAGATATCTTATTGGAACCACATCACATAGTATATGGTATCTGCAATTTAACAATTTTAAGCTTGAAGGATTTTCATATGCAGATCTTGCAGGAGATAAAGACGATAGAAAAAGCACAAGTGGAACGTGTCAATTTCTAGGAAAATCACTCATCTCCTGGAATAGCAAGAAATAAGGATCAATCACAGTGTCTACAACAGAGGCGGAATACATTGCTATTGGACAATGTTGCGCTCAACTAATCTAGAAGACTTATCAACTAAGTGATTATGATCTTTCTTTTAAACCTGTTCAAATCTTCTGTGACAATTCTAGTGCAATTTGTTTGTCAAAACACCATGTGCATCATTCTAGGGCAAAATATATAGATATTAATCATCAATTTATTAGAGATCATGTACTTAAGGGTAGTATTAAAATATCTTTTGTTAGCACTAATGTAATGAGCCGATCGGTCACTTTATGTATTTGAGTTCCATTTTCCTTTTTGATGCTTCAAACATGTGTAATTGTGATTTTATGACTTGCGAAGTTGGTTAGTTTCGTTTCTACAAGGTATTGGGTTGATTTGGACCCTTTGGTTCTTGGCTTAGCAGTCTAAGTTAGAATTATTGACTAAAGTTTGACTTTTACAAAAATAACCCCGGAACAATGTTTAGAGGGCTCTGACAGATTTGTATCATGATTTTGGACTTGGGCATATACCCATAATCGAATTCAGAGGTCCGTAGGTTGATTTGTGTTATTTTATCGAAAGTTGGCAATTTGAGGTTTAGAAGATTTTTCAAGTTTGACCGTAGGTTGACTTTTGGCTATCGAGTTCAGAATTTGGTTCTGGGACTTGGAATAAGTCCATTTTGCTATTTGAAACTTGTATGCAAAATTTGGTGTCATTTGGAGTTGATTTTATAGGATTCAGACGCTTGGTGAAATTCTAGAGATTCTTGAACTTTCTTTAAAATTCATGTGTTTCGATGTCCATTTCATAATTCTGGATGTTATTTTGTATTTTTATCGCGCGAGCGAGTTCATAAGATATTTTTAGACTTGTGTGAATGTTTGGTTTGGAGCCCCGAGGGCTCAGGTGAGTTTCGGATGTGTTTCAGAATGGTTTTGAACTGAATCTGGACTGCGGGTGTGTTGATGCCTTAGGTGTCGCAATTGCGAACACCAGCATCATAATTGCGACCTTAGCAAGATGGTGTCAGGTATTGCATTTGCGATGTCTGGGTCGCAATTGCGAAGTAGTACTTGGGCAGGGTAGGATCGCAATTGCGATAATTGTGTCGCATTTGCGATTGGGACAGGCTTCGCAAATGCGAAGCCAATGTCTCATTTGCGACTTCCCCTTCAGGCTGTCAGTAGCTGCAATTGTGGGACTTCCTTTGTAATTGTTAACCTAGTGTCGCAATTGCGACATCTCCAACTGAACAAAAGGTTGGAAAATCGAGATTATATCTCATTTTCTCTCATTTTAGAATCATAGACTCGGTAAGGGGCGATTTAGAGATGGGAATTTTATCTACAATCATTAGGTAAGTGATTATAATCAATTTCCAACTATATTTCATTATTATATATTAGATTTAACATCAAATTTACAAGAATAAAAGAGGTAATTTGCGGATTTTTGTCAAAGTTTTGAAAAATAAAAATTTAAATTTTGAGAGTCAATTTGGACTCAGATTTGAAAATAAAATACATATATAGACTCATGGGGTTATGGATAGTCAGAATCTACCCTTGGACCCGGGTTTTGACCAAATGGGCCCGGGATTGACTTTTGGAGAATTGTGTAAAGATCATAGCTATATCTATCATAATTGGTTTCTCTTACATTGTTTGATGATATTAAGTCATTTTTGTTAGATTTGAGCCGTGTTGAGGCGAAGTTTAGGGGAAAAGCTATTTCCAGGGGTTGATTTTTCCTAATTATTAAGTATCTTGTCTAACTTTGTGGGGGGAGGGGGGAGAGGGGAGGGGGGGATACCCTTAGGATTTGGGTTGATTGTGTTATTTCTATTATGTGGATGACATGTACACAAGATGACGAGTGTGTAAACGAGCTATATATATGGTATTTTGACCGGTTTAGACTTCTTCCATGCATTTAATTGAATTTGTCATAACATATTATATCTTTCATTGTATAATTATTTTCTCACGTCCTCTATTTGATGTTGTTAGAACTTGTTCTATCTTTTATTATTATGTTGCTCTTACATGCTTTAGGTGAAGTTAATACCTCTCTTATTATCTTGTTACCTCTCTTATTGTTGAATTACTCTTACTTCAAGTTGTTATTTCATGGGAATATCTCCTTGATGGGTTATTGATTTTGAAGTTGTAAAAGCTATTATCACATTGAGGTTGAAGTTGTTGATTGTTGAGACATCTTTTCTTGTTGAGTATTTCCCAATTCATTTTGTTATTATTGAGATTCTTGTTCATATTGTGGTTGAGCCATGGGCTATATATTATGGTAACATTGGTATTGTTGATTTTGGCAAGTTGTGGTATATGGGCAGATGTAGTGCGAGTTGTTATTGTGTTGTGATATTGATGTACATACGGTGGTATAAAGACATGGGTTGATGTTCATGCGGCAACATAAGGTGAGATTTATGTGCGTGTTGCTAGTAAGGGAATTACTTGAAGCCTCACGGTGACATAAAGGGGGCTAAAGCGCGTGTAGATATTTCGTGAAAAATATTTTCAAAAATATCTATATGTAAGGCTCACGCGGTGATATAAGGAAAGATTGTGATTGAAATTATGAAATATGAATATGAGATGTGGTACCTCGGTTGTGATTCTTGTTGTACATTCCATGTTAAAAAGGCTTGTTGGTTGAACAATTCTTGTTGTTTTCTTCATTGTCTTACTTGTATTTTTCTGTAATTGATTACTTGTTGTTCTTATCATGTGTTCACTTCTTGTTGCCTTTCTTGCCTTAGATTCTGTTATTAGTCTACAATATCTTACTGCTTGTTATCATTTATTTCCTTGTTTTCTGTTACTGGTCTATATTATACTATCTTAAGTTTATCATGTCCTAGTAGGTATCTTGACATGGCCTCGTCACTACTCTATTGGGGTTAGACTTGATACTTACTAGGTACTGTTGTGGTGTACTTATGCTACACTTCTACACATTTCTATGCAGATCCAGGTACATCTGCTCGTGCTGGATGCCAGTGATCGTTCAATTATTTCTAGAGACTTCAAGGTATACATACTCAACATTCGCAGGCCTCAGAGTCACCCTATGTTGCTCCTTTTACTACTATTTATCCTATTATCAGACAATATTGTATTAGAGATTTTAGTACATTTCTATAGAGTTTATGACTCAGTTCCACCGGTTTGGGAGATTTTGTTACTGATGTTCTGTTTTGGAATTATTATGAGCTTTATCAGTTTATTCTATTATCTTAGTCTGTTATTTCTATTAAACTATCAATGGATGTTAGGCTTACCTAGTCTTAGAGACTAGGTGCCATCACGACTACCTCCAGTGGGATTCTGAGGTCGTGACAACTAAGGACCAATTAGCCGATATTTATACTAAGCCGCTTCTAGAGGATAGATTTTAGAACCTTAGGGACTTACTTGGTATTATCGCATTCTCTCCATAGGCTTTCTAATATTCTGTAATTTGTTTAAGGGTTTTGTGTGTAAGTAATTATAGTAAAAATCTTTTCTTACTGATATATATTTTCACTCCTTTTTCTTCCGCTAGACGCATTAATTAGACGCCTCCATTCTTAGACTTTCTTCACACCTTTTCCTTATCTTGAGAAGGAAACCAAATAAAAATTACTGATGTTTTTTCCCTTTCTCAGTATCTATCAGTCACATCGCTTCAGTCACACCTATTTACTTCCCTCTCTCTCTGTCTCTCAATAAGACTTCTTATTCTTCCTCATTCTTCCACATTATAATCTTCACCCACTCTACAATGGCTAAAGCTTAAAAATACCTTGCCTCTACTTGCAAAAGTACTAGTTCCAAAGGAAAGTTCTCTTCTCAGCCATCAGAACCCGTCACTATTGGGTCTGATCACTCTGAGGACTTACCATCTTCAAGGGAGGACTTTTCTGACGATACTCCTACCGAAAAAGAACTAGGGAAGTGTCCCATGGAAGAAGGGTTTGAATCCATCACTCCAAATAAAGTGAAGATGGACTTAGACAGTCTGCTGGAGTCTGAAGTCAATTTTTGGGATACACCCAACAAAGATAATTTCGTTTCCTTCAAGGAAAAATCGATCGCTCATGGGACGATCGTCAATCTGGATGATATGGAAAGTCTAAATTGCAAGGTAAAAGAGTTTTTCTACTTTCAGGGATGGATAAATTTCTTTGTTCTAACCTCTCCAAAGGTTTATAAAGATCTTATTCACATGTTTTATGCAAATCTTCGTTCCCCCAAATCTAATAAGATTGAGTCCTTAGTTCTAGTTCACCATATTATTCTAGACTGTTCTACTTTCTATTTTATTTTTTAATGCAAAAGTTCTGGTTACTCAACCTTGTTCAAAAATTTCTAGCTTAAAGACTTTGAAGTATCGTTTGACCAAGCCAAAAGATGCATTGCTGAATCTCTTTCTGACTCCTTATCAAATCAATCAGGGACCAGTGACATAAACTTTGAAACGCGTGTCCTCGCTCATATTGTTTCCACCACTATACTTCCCAAAATAGGATCCTAAACTATCTATCTCAAAGAGACACTTTTATGGTCTACTGCCTTATTACAAAACACAGAGTGAAGTTGCCCTCGTGGGTAATCAATTTCAAGATTGAATGATCTAATAAACCGTCGAGTCTTCCCTATTGTATGGTGGTTACTCTTATTCTTAAAGCCTACAACATTCCTCTCTCAAGACTGTGGAAAAGGCAGTAAAAGCATTCAAAGAAGTCCATGATCATATTGATGGGATCTCAGTCACTATGAATGCCAGTTGTGATCATCCCAAGGAAGCTATGTGCAATAATCTTACCTACTTTCTTCGTCGTTGATATGGTTGGTTATTTTAGACAATATTGATGTTTTTGGATGTTTATTTTATTTGCTGATTTTTGGATAATTGTAATTATTAGAATATTTCAACTGCTAGTAATATAACTTTCTTAGCCCTCTTTTTGATTGATGCCAGGGGGGGAAAGGATTACTACTAACATGCAGGGGACAATACATGCTCAAGTCAACTAGAAGGCATGATGAGACAACTACTTGAGGGGGAGTCGACCAACTACTCACAAGAGGAGATAACAAGTTGATGGGGAGTTGTCTTGTAACGACCTGACTGGTCGTTTTGAGCATTTGCACTTTTCTTGGTAGTTTGGTGGCATCAGTTTTCTTGGTAGTTCGGTGAAGCTTTAAGTTGGAACAGTTGACCATTTTTTACTTTTATGAATTTGACCCCGGAACGGAGTTGTGATGGTTCCTTTAGGTCCAAATGATGATTTTGGACTCGGGCATATGCCCGAATTTGCATTTAGATATTTCTAGAAGGATTCAACACTAATTGGCAAAAATTGAAAATTTGAAGGATTAGAAAGTTCATTAGTTTGATTGAGAGTTGACCTTGTGGATATCGGATTCGGATTGTGATTCCAGGAATTGGAATAGCTTCGTTATGTCATTTGGGACTTGTGTGCAAAATTTGAGTTCATTCCGAATTGATCTGTTATGTTTCGATGCGAGTTTTGGAAGTTGAAAGTTCAGAGTTCATTTAAGTTCGAATTGAGATGAGATTCGTTGTTTCGATGTTGTTATGTGTAATTTAAGGACTCGAGTAGGTCTGTGCTATGTTATGGGACTTGTTGGTATATTTAGAGAGGGTCTCGAGTGGCCCGGGTGAGTTTCGAATGAGGTTCGGATCATTTTCGTTTTATGTTGCATTGCTGAAGGTATGTTGGTTCTGGTGCATCCGCATCTGCGGAGGAATGGAAACAAATGCAAGTCCGCAGATGCGGACAATTAGTCGCAGAAGCGCAAACAGTCTTGGCTGGAGATCATCGCAGATGCGGAGGAAGAGGCGCACCTGCGTGTGCGCAGAAGCGACGATTTGGAGCGCAGGTGCAAAGGTTTTCGCATAAGCGGAATTTTCTACCGCAGGTGCGAGGTGAGCTAGGCCTAGCTATTTTTGAAGAAGCGAAGAATTTTACCGCAGAAGCGGGGGTCGCAGATGCGACAGTGTGACCGCATATTCGGAATTTCTAGGCAGAAGCTATAAAAATCGAGGTTTTTGGTTCTTTTATCATATTTTGAGATTTAGGGCTCGGGGTGAAGTGATTTTGGAGGCAAATCTCATCACAAGGATTGGGGTAATTATTTTATACTCGGTTTTAATTATATTTCGTGATTCTATCTTCATTTTTGGTAATTGGATTATGAATTTTAAAGAGAAATTGGTGGTTTTAGCCTAAAGTTTCATAGAGTGAGTTTTTGAGCTTTGAACATCGATTCAGAGTGGGATTTGGGTAAAACTATTATGGTTGGACTCGTAATTGAATGGGTTATCGAATTTTATAAGTTTCGTCGAGTTTTGAGGCGCGGGCCCGGGTTGGACTTTTGGGTTGATTTTGGGCTTTTGATTAAAGATTCGACCTCTATCAATTTGGTTTGTTTCCTTTGGCATTATTTGATGTATTTGAGTTGCTTTTGGCTATTTTTGAGCCATTCGAAGGTCGGTACATGCGAGATGGAATTTTTGGAGCATCACTTGGCTTGCTCGGTATTGGATTTGGTTTGTTCGAGGTAAGTAACACTTCTAAACTTGGTGCTGAGGTTATGAAACCTCGAATTTTGTGTGGGCATACACCGTTTGAATTGTGATTTAGTCTTTTCCATGGAAATGTGTAGCCATCTTATCGGAACATTTTTACTGTACACCATGTGTTAGAGCACTTGAGCTATAATTTATGCTAGAAATCATATTTAGGCTATACGCTGGCACTATTGGGACCCACAGTGGTCGTTCTTCGTTGTTGAGTAATTTGCTTAATTGAAGTTATGTACTCAGTTGCATTCATCATTTCATATGATAGCTCAGTATCTGTTATTGTATATTGTCACCTCTCATATCATTGATTAAGGCTGCTTAGTATGAGTGTTGTGAGCCCGAGAGACTGGAGAGATTGGTCACTAAGTTGGGGCCTGAGTGCCGTGTGTGTGGGGGGGAGATCGGGTTGCACGCTGCAACAAGCATTATGGCTATATATATATGGATCGGGTTGCACACCGCAACAAGCCTTATGGTTATATATATGTGGATAGGGTTGCACGCCGCAACAAGACTTATGGCTATATATGTGGGGATCGGGTTGCACGCCGCAACAAGCCTTATGGCTACATATGTGGATTGGGTTGCACGCACGCAGCAGGCCTTATGTCTATTTATGGATCGGGATGCACGCCGCTACAGGTATTGTACAGTGCTGAGCGACTGAGTGTATTGAGTATTGAGCATGGTGAGAGAGAATACGAGACAGTGAGATTGAGTACTCTGAGAGTGTGAGTACATAAGTTCATCACAGAGATACATTTCATTTGACATGCGTACTTGAGATATATGCATAGAGATGCATTCCCTTCTGCTACCCTGTTTTGGTGACGTTCACGATTTCATCTGTATATTGACATTTAGGCATCGAGATATATTTTTCTTGTACTGTCTGAAAATGAAACATCTTATTTATTGTTGAATAGTTTTTGGAGAAATCATAGTTTTCAAACTTACTCATATGCTTTTGGGGTTTTCGGTGAAAGATTTAGGAGTTACTGTTATACTTGAAAACATATCTATTTTTTCATAACTGTGAACGAGTTTGGCATCTTACCTCTGAGTTATTTTCATGTACCCTTTTATTATATCGTTATGAACTGTTGTTATTTATTAGATTTGGACTCTGACCCTTGTCCCAACTCGTCACTACTTTCAACCTAAGATTAGGTTTGTTACTTATTGAGTATATGTGGTCAGTTGTACTCATACTACACTTCTGCATCTTGCGTGCGGATGTTGGATGTTGATATAGCTACGTACGGCAGGAGCTGGATCTGAAAATGTATCTCTGTTCCAGTTATAGCTGCCTCTTGATATTGGTAGCTTTAGTATTTCAGATATGTTCATGTATATTTCTAACAGATGGTGTATTTTATTTCAACCCATCTTTGTAAACTCTATATCTTAAAAGCTCACGATTTGTACTATCAGTCATTGGGAAATTTATGTGTAAAAGCAATTGTATAATCATTTTTTTTCTTAATAAATCTCATTAAATTAGATAGTTGTTAATTGGCTTACGTGGCGAGTTATGTTAGGTTCCATCACGAATAGTTGGACTTTGGGTCGTGACAAGTTGGTATCAGAGCTCTAGGTTCATATGTTCTACGAGTCATGAGCAAGTGTCTAGTAGAGTCTTGTGGATTGGTATGACGATGTCCATACCTATCTTTGAAAGGCTATATGGCATTTAGGATAATTTCCTGTCTTTATTTCCTTATCGTGCATAATTGATTTAGCTTGAAACATAACCCTTTGAATTCCTTCCACGTATTTGTATGCGCATATGAGTGCTCGGTATCAGCCGTGCATCATTGGCTTATGATTCTATCGATGAGGTGCGAGATGTGATTTCTGTGTGCTGATGATGGGCCAGTTTGGAGGAGAGGCCGGGTTATGACTGTAGCTTGAGCACGAGGAGTTTGGTTGTGTGAGCATGTTCTTTTTGACTTATATGTTTAGTAGCGTCCCTATGAGTGAAATTTGTGACTCGATGAGTGGCTGGATAGCTATATGATGAGTATGATGTGACTGCGGGATGTGTTCAGATGGTTTGATTGTGACGAGAGTAGTTTGTTTGAGATGTATAAAGGTCTATTGGATGCTTGATTGTTATCTTGATGTGATGTATAATTTTGAGTTATGAGTGTGTTGAAAGATGTTCCATGTTGTTCATTCGTGGGGTGAAATAGATTCTTATGTTCTGTTGACGAGCTTAGACTCGGGAAGATGTAGTGAATGCTTAGTGGTTATGGATATGGTGGTACGTAAGGGCTGCCATTTTGGGGCTGAGTAGGCGGGTTATCTCCTGCGGGGTGTCCTGAAGTTGTGTGATTCCCTATGTTGTTTTGTGGAGAGTTCTCTCTTACCAGTGGATTATATGTGTTGCAATTTGAGTTTGGATCGCTTAAGGAAGTTGTCTTGACTGTTACAAGGATGGATATGAGATTTGTAGATAATTTGAAGTAGCAGATGGTTTGTGTTGCATGGGCTTATGAAGGATTGAGTTGAATTTCGATGTGGGAACATGTCAGTAATAGTGTATGGGCATTATGGGTTGTCAAGTGTTTTGTTCTAGGGCTCTGAGCCAAGGGGGAGTCTTCTATCGACGATTTGATTGCGTGGTTATGTGGTACAGGTTTCAATTTGAAGCATACTTGTGAATCAGATATGACTTGCAGCGGTTGGTTTTGAGGATGACTCGAGTAAGGGAATTTTTGGACACGGGTTATATTACACCTTATGGGTATATGAAAATCATGGAATGATTGAGTTGTTATGTGTGAAGGATGTACTATGCATAGAATATGAATTTGACCGGTTGTGTTAAGGCAGGGTTACTTCCTTGTGTGATGTTGTGCTAATGGGACACAGTTCGTTTGGCCTGTTTGGGTGACGCAATTGAGATTTGAGCAGAATGGATGACTCTCGAGAAAGTTCTAATGGGTTCAAGATTTATATGTAGCAATTATGAATTTTTCGGATTGATATATAGCTAGGATCTGAGATTTACATTGGATGGCATCGAGACTCGCGGTATTTCTATATCATTACGGACTCTACATTTCAGTATCAGGAAGGTAAAGGAAACGACTTTAGATTCACAGAAGGCCTCTTCAAAGTGGATGTCTCGGTCGTGGTACTTTTGGGGTGCTTAAGAGGGAATACAACGGCTTATGGGCTTTAGGGCGTGTGGTTTTATGCTAGGATCCCTTGTGGTGAGTTTGGGCAGGGATCGTGGTGTTCTAGCAAGGAGAAGTATCAACTTTAAGGCAGTTGAGAAGGACTTCAGAGAAATAAGAAAGCTTGGTAGTAGGTTGGATCAGCATGGCAATGGATACGATCGGTTCCTTAGGTACTTATGATGTGGTGAGTCTCTACAAGTATTTTATGGCAATACTCTTGGGTTTGGCAACCCGCGTGGATTGGTTGAGTTAGAGAGATTCAGTTCTGATGACTTGATTGTGTGTGAATGGATTTCAAAGTGCTCTCGAGGAGTTCTACCACGGTTAGAGGTGTATATTTCCTACCGGTGTGAGGAACATCTTGCGTATTGTGATTTTCTCCTGGATGAGATCAAATTGAAGGTTCCTGGCCAATTGAGTATGTAGTTTGCATGCGGCTCAGAGTTGATTATGAGATTCTCGTACTTTTCCTATGATGTAATGATATATGTGGTGTGTTATGTGGGATAGAGAATTGCATGTGCAAGGTCACGGGTATGTTTTGAAGGGAAGATCATAAATTCTTAAACAGTATGGGCGGTTTTCGAAGTTTAGATGAATGTTATAACTATTTGGTAATTCCTGAGAAGGGTGCGCATTTCAAAAGATGCACTGTGTTCAGACTTACGATTGCTTCATTGGTATTACGGTACTCACCTCGTTGATTGGCTACTGATATTCAGATTTTGCTATGTGGCACGGAAGAATTATAGAAGTATTACTCGTGGGATGATCATGTATGAGATATGTGTTAGACATTCAGGCTGTGGAGTTGGGATCAAATATGGTGATTCATGTGTTCTATGGACTTGGAGACCAGGAGTTCTCAGAAACAGATTGTTTCGTAGTTGTGGACTGTGAAAATGTGGCCAAAGCTAGCCTAATGATAGTATGTGTTACGGTTAGGTCATTGTGGACTTTAGAAGGGTTATTATCTATTTGTGGGTGACCAGAGTTGATTTGGGGTTCATTGGTAGGCCCAATGAGGATGTGTATTCTACATCGGGTCGGATCGGTTGACTCCACACTGCTATTGTTGAGGGATGTGACATTCGGTTAGAGTTGAGCTTATTCGTGTTCTGAGAAGCTCTATGAGTTACTCTTCTATGCTACAAAGGGATGTGATCCGTTGGTTATAGGCACACATGGTGCAGGTCTATTTGGGCCTTATAGCAAAATTTGAACGAGATAGATATGAGAGTGTTGAATAATTGATTGCGTATTTGGTTATGTTCTTTTTGGACTGTGGTATTGTGTTATTGGTTCTTTCGTGGTTATGTTCATGCACCTTGGGTACTTGATGTTGAATTGTGCGTGGCTGTTGATTTTGGGTATAGTGGCTGGAGGTATTTTATGTAGACCAGTGTTTGGATGGGGTCACACATTTTGACGGAGTTATGTGGAGATATGATCCTTTGTGTTAGATTCATGTGTCTTGGTTCTACCATGTATGATGGACTCATGGTATTACGGTTGCAGTGGTACTTATTGAATTTACGGGATGGTTCTCTCATTTGAGTCATTTCCATGATTGAGTACATTTGAATTATTGCGTATTAGTGCACGGATTGCACGGTTTGTGGATCTGGGTAATATTGGTGTGTCATGTCAGTAGGGTAGCTTGTATTTGAAAAGATGAGGTCGTCGGACCTAGAATGGGTGCTATCGAATTTGATTACGGTATATTTGCAAGGATAATGTCCCTGACCGGCTTAGAAATTGGCTATAGTTCTTGTCGAAGGAGAGGGAGATCCATGACTTGTTGATCTGATGAATGGTTATGAGTTTCTGCATGATTCTTTCATCATCTGCAGTGTACGAAGGTTTCAGAATGAGGTTTTGTTTGATACGAGGTTTATTATCGGTATTGGGTTGTTTTGAGAAGCTACTGTGATTGGAAATTTTGCTACAAGTATGCGAGTCGTGTGGTATGTTATGTGATTACATCTTGAGTTATGGGTTATGGCTTAATATAGCTTGTTCAGACTTATTCTGTGTGTAGATGTTAAGTTCGGGTCTTGTAGGAAATTTCGGATGTTGTAAATTTTATTCTAAGGTTTACGGGCTAAGTTCAATGTAATGATCTTTAGTGATGTTGTGTTTCTAGGCCTATATGGGATAGAGTAATGTGGGATCACCCCCGAGTACGTGCATGGTAAGATTACACGGCGGCTTGATGGTCTTGGAACGACTCTCGGCACGTTCGAGGACAAACGTATGTTTAAGTGGGGGAGGATGTAATGACCTGACTAGTCGTTTTGAGTATTTGTACTTCGGTCGGTATTTTAGGGCATGAGTAGATCTGTATGATGTATTATGACTGGTGTATATCGTCAGTTTTGGTTTTCAGGTGATCCGGAGTTTGATTTGGAAGAATGAATTTCATCGTTGAAGCTTTAAGTTGGAAGAGTTGACCAACTTTGGCTTTTGTGAATTTGACCTCGGAACGGAGTTGTGATGATTCCGTTAGGACCGTATGGCGATTTTGGACTCGAGCGTATGCCTAGATTTGCATTTGGGTATTTCTAGAAGGATTCATCACTAATTGGCAAAAATTGAAAATTTGAAGGATTGAAAATTTCATAAGTTTGACCGAGAAATGACCTTGTGGATATCGGATTCGGATTGTGGTTCTGGGATTTGGAATAGCTTTGTTATGTCATTTGGGACTTATGTACAAAATTTGAGTTCATTCTGAGTTGATCTGTTATGTTTCGACGCGAGGTTTGGAAGTTGAAAGTTCAGAGTTCATTTAAGTTCGAATTGAGGTGATATTCGTCATTTTGATATTGTTATGTGTGATTTGAGGACTCGAGTAGGTCCGTGCTATGTTATGGGACTTGTTGGTATATTTGGACGGGATCCCGAGTGGCCCGGGTGAGTTTCGGATCATTTTCATTTTATGTTGCATTGCTGAAGGTATGTTGGTTCTGGTGCTTCCGCATCTGCGAATGAATGGACGCAGATATGGACAATTGGTCGCAGAAGTGCAAACAGGCTTGGCTGGAGATCACCGCAGATGCGGAGGAAGAGGCGCACATGCGTGTGTGTAGAAGCGATGATTTGGAGCGCATGTGCAAAGGTTTTCACAGAAGCAGAATCTTTCTACCGCAAGTGCGAGGTGAGCTGGGTCTAGCTATTTTCACAGATGAGAAACATTTTACCGCAGAAGCAGTGGTCTCAGATGTGATAGTGTGACCGCATATGCGGAATTTTAGGGCAGAAGCTATAAAAATCGAGGTTTTTGGTTCTTTTATCATATTTTGAGATTTGGGGCTCGAGGTGAAGCGATTTTGGAGGGAAATCTCATCACAAAGATTGGGGTAAGTATTTTATACTCAGTTTTGATTATATTTCGTGATTCTATCTTCTTTTTTGGTAATTCGATTATGAATTTTAAAGAGAAATTGGGGGTTTTAACCTAAAGTTTCATAGAGTGAGTTTTTGAGTTTTGAACATCGATGCATAGTCGTATTTGGGTGAAACTAGTTTGGTTGGACTCGTAATTGAATGAGTTGTAGGATTTTATAAGTTTTATCGAGTTCTGAGGCGCGGTCCTGGGTTGATTTTGGGCTTTTGATTAAAGATTCGACCTTTATCGATTGAGTTTATTTTCTTTGGCATTATTTGATGTATTTGAGTTGCTTTTGGCTAGTTTTGAGCCATTCAGAGGTCGGTACGTTCGGGGTGGCATTTTTGGAGCATCGCTTGGCTTGCTCGGTATTGGATTTGGCTTGTTCAAGGTAAGTAACACTTCTAAACTTGGTGCTGAGGGTATAAAACCCCGAATTTTATGTTATGTGATTGGTGTTGAGGTAACGCACATGCTAGGTGATGGGCGCATGGGCGTGCACCGTGTGAATTATGATTTAGTCGTTTCCATGGAACTGTGTAGCCATCTTATCTGAAAATTTTTACTGTACACTATGTGTTAGAGCACTTGAGCTATAATTTATCGTAGAAATCATGTTTAGGCTATAAGCTGCTACTATTGGGACCCACTGTGGTTATTCTTCGTTGTTGAGTTATTTGCTTAATTGCAGTTATGTACTCAGTCGCATTCATCATTTCATATCATATCTCAGTCTCTGTTATTGTATATTGTCACATCTTGTATCGTTGATTAGGGTTGCTAAGTATGAGCGTTGTGAGCCCGAGAGACGGGAGAGATTGGTGACTGAGTTGGGGCCTGAGTGTCGTGTTGTGAGTGATATATATATATGGATCGAGTTTCACGTCGCAACAAGCCTTATGGCTATATATATGTGGATCGGGTTGCACGCCGCAACAAGCTTTATGGCTATATATATGTGGATCGGGTTGCACGCCTCAGCAGGCCTTATGGCTATATGTATATGGATCGAGTTTCACGCCGCAACAAGCCTTATGGCTATATATATGTGGATCGGGTTGCACGCCGCAACAAGCCTTATGGCTATATATATGTGGATCGGTTTGCACGCCGCAAAAAGCCTTATGGCTATATATATGGGGATCGAGTTGCACGCCGCAACAAGCCTTATGGCTATATATATGTGGACGGGTTGCACGCCGCAACAGGCCTTACGGCTATTTGTGGATTGAGATGCACGCCGCAACAGGTATTGTACAATGTTGAGTGACTGAGTGTACTGAGTATTGATCATGGTGAGAGAGAATATGAGATAGTGGGATTGAGTACTCTGAGAGTGTGAGTACATGATTTCATCACTGAGATACATTGCATTTGACATGTGTACTTGGGATACATGCATAGAGATGCATTCCCTTCTGCTACCCGGTTTTCGTGACGTTCACGATTTCACCTGTATATTGACATGTAGACATAGAGATATATTTTTCTCGTACTATCTGAAAATGAAACATCTTATTTATTGTCGAATGGTTTTTTGAGAAATCATAGTTTTCAAACTTACTCATATGCTTTTGGGGATTTCGGTGAAAGATTTGGGATTTACTGTTAATACTTGAAAAACATGTCTATTTTTCCGTAACTGTGAACGAGTTGGGCATCTTACCTCTAAGTTATTTTCATGTACCCTTCTATTATACCGTTATGAACTATTGTTGGTTATTGAAGTTGGACTCTGACCCTTATCCCAGCTCGTCACTACTTTCAAGCTAAGGTTAGGTTTGTTACTTATTGAGTACATGGGGTCGGTTGTACTCATACTATACTTATGCACCTTACGTGCAGATGTTGGATGTTGATGTAGCTGCGTACGGCGGGAGTTGGATCTGAAGATATACCTCCGTTCCAATCATTGTTGCCTCTTGATCTAGGTAGCTTTAGTATTTTAGATCTGTTTATGTATATTTCTAATAGATGGTGTATTTTATTTCAAACCAGCTTTGTAAACTCTATATCTTAGAAGTTCATGATTTGTACTACCAGCCCTTGAGAAATTCATGTATAAAAGCTATTGTATTATCATTTCTTTTCTTAATAAATCTCATTAAATTGGATAGTTGTTAATTGGCTTACCTGACGCGTTGAGCTAGGCACCATCATGACTAGTTAGATTTTGGGTCGTGACACATCTGCATGACAGAATAAATAGGAAAGTAAAATAAATTAAGTTATTTTTGTCATCATCAAAAAGGGGGAGACTTTTAGATTTGTGTTTTAATAATAAAAAATAACTTATTTCTATTGCAGGCAGACAAGGATATGGAAGCTATCCAAAGAAGGGAGGCTAAGATATAAAAAGGAAGTAAGAGCCAACTAAGGATCAAGAAGCTATCCAAAGAAGGAAGGCGAAAATAGAAGAATCAATTCTACTCTTGATTCTCAATCACAGATATCAAGGAAGATCAATATCAGTCTCGATCCTCAATCACTGAAGTTAAGGAAAATCATATTAGACACGTTATATGGAAGATTTGCAAAAGGATATCAGTTACGCAAATCAAGGAAGCAATACCTATCACGCCGAGCTTCAGGGTCCAAATATAGGAAGGTTCCAACTTTATTCTTGGAAGGAATCAATTAAGGTTCACTCCAAGGATCAATTCCTTTGGGTTGCTTATCTCTCAAAGATCCGCTCCAATCAAGAAGATCTTCTCTCAAGTCATATATATACAACCAACGGTCCAACGACAGAAATATACTTTGATCAAACCAACATCAAACTTTTTGTTCTACTCCAAACAAGCATTGTAGTCTATTCTAAATTTACTGTGTAATAAGTGGAGAGAAGAAAGAGACAAAAATCACTGGTGAGGCATTGTATCAAAACGTAGAAAGATACTTATACTTTGAGAAGTTGTTGGTGTATGTTCAATAACATCAACAAACTTGTACTGAAAAATTCCAAGGAATTAAAATAACCCTCTTGCAACCCAAGGGAACTAGACTAGGATTCACGTTGAATCCGAATCAGTATAAAATATTTAGTGTCATTTACTTTATGCGATTTACTTTTTGTATTTACTTTGCATATAGCTCTAGTTGACTAACAGGGAAATCAGTCAACTACTCAGTTACGAAAAGAAAGGATAACAATTCACCACCCCTCTTTTACTTTCAAGTTTTCTATAGATCAAGTAGGCGATATGCAGCAAATAGCCAAGGTACGTAAAAGAAGGCAGTCACGGCCTGTGCTACATACACTCTGAAAGGCCTTGGATTAGTGAACCTTCTTCTCGATTATATGTCTGCATGAAAGCTAATTTTGAACTCATTGATTTAAGTTTAAATTCACCTGTGCTAATTGGTCTAGGAACTGGATAATGATTATTGCAGTGATCGTAAGTAGTTGATTTCCTTGCTTAAAGTTCTAATACAGAATTTGAGATGTCTTCCAATTCAATAACGCTTGAACAAATATACTAATCGGACTTGGTAGAAGCCTCACTACAAGAATTTTGATTTTTAACGACCATTTTTACGAAGAGACACGAATTCGGTCGTTATAGGTGTATCAATAGTGATCACATTTTTTTCTGATCGTTAAAGGTAATTTTTAGTTTAATATTAACAAAGGGATAATATTCGCTCCTTAAAAATCACAATCAGCCCACTCACGTCACTTTCCCTCTTTTTTTGCCCAACCCATAATTTTCTCAACCCACTTTTTTTTTTCTATTCAGTTGAACTCTGTAAAGTAGCAGGCCTTGTGTTCCTCTCTAAAACCTAGGTTTCTTTCTTCTTATTCTCAAGGTAAACTCTAATCTTGCAGTACTATTGCGGAATTGTGCACTTTTTTATATTTTAATTATCTCTTTGTTTTTTAGATATTGATTTTTTTAATAATTACATGTACTAGAATTTTATAGAAACCAATCTCGTTAATCCTTATATTCATAGTTTAGCCCCCAAATAATCCCTCTCCTCTGTCGTTCAAGTCCGAAACCAATTCCAAATACTCAAACCAGAATGATACACAAAATGCAGATAAAGGCCATGATGCCACATCAGCTGATGAGTAGACTAATTTGGAAGTTAGTTATGTTAGTTGTTAGTTAAAATTTGAATGTTAGTTTTTGGCGAAAAATTCGGTTAGCATGTTTTAGCTCATTTCCATTGCTTTGTTTTTGTAATTTCAGTAGACTATTGAGAAGTATAAATAGCAATTTGTAATCTCCTATTAGGTACTTTTGAATGTTAATGCAAATTGGAAATCCCCTCTTATTGTTCTAGCCTTTTCTGCCTTCTTCTCGATTCTATCTTCTTCTCCCTTCATTCTTCTTCTCTCTCTACTTAATTCTCTGTCAATTGTCGAGTAGATACCAATTTTGGTATCAATTAGTGTCAGGTCTAAATCATGGGACCACGCAAAGCTGTTGATATGGCCGCTCTAGACTGGCATGAGCAGTACGAAGATTTAGCTGCTCAACAGTTTTGTCTCCGTTCAATTCTCGATCAGAAGACATATGAGTTACGAGCTGATATGGATGATCGTCATGCTGAAATGTTACAAATGGTTGGAGCCATCAAAAACTCGATTGATGGAATATAACTTCATCAATAGTCTCGCGATAGTAGTTCCACTTCAAATGCTCGAGATAATGTACTGCAATCAGGTCAGGAAATTTTAGGCCCCAATCCTTATCATGTTCATAATAGTCGAAGTCATAATCTACTGTTTCCTAGATTTAATGGTGAAAATTTAAAAAGCTGGCTGTATAGAATTGATCATTACTTTGCTGTTGATAATACTGCTACAAATAAGGTCAATATAGTTTCTATGAATTTGGATGATGATGCTCTAGCATGGCACCAGTCGTATATGAAATTCAGAAAATCACCTATCCTCCCTCAGTGGGATGAGTATATTGAGGCTTTGAATGAAATATTTAGTGAGGAATATACTGATCCTATTCTCGAACTGAAGCAGTTGAAGCAGACTGGTTCAGTGAAGGAGTTCCAATTTGCTTTTGCTAGGTTATTAGCTCAGTGTGATCTAACTGTTAGTCAGGCTATCTCTTACTTTTTAGGAGGACTGAAGGAGGAATTAGTGAACTCTGTCAAAATGCATGAACCTCAGACCTTGTCCAAAATATATCACTTAGCTCGATTAGCTGAAGCAACCTTAGTTGCTAATGCTAGAGCTCTAAGGTGTAGTACTACTTATGTGTCATCTACTCACCTCAAAAAGCCTTCCTATTAGCCATCTTCCCTCAAACACAATCCTAGTCCTATTACCTCCACTCCTAGACTGGCTTTACCTCCTTCAACCAGTGCTAATGTTCCTAGAAACAAGAGAACTATTTCTCCTAGAGAAATATAGGCTAGAAGGGCACAGGGTCTTTGCTATTTTTGTGATGAGAAATACATTGTTGGTCATAAATATAACCTACCTAAATAATTGTTTGTGATGGATCTGGAAGTTTCAGAAGGTGAATGTGGAGAGTCTGTTAGGCAGGAATATGAGGGGGTCCTTCTGGTGAAGAATGGTCAGCTGTGGAAGAGGATACCCCTATGGTATCTCTATGTGCTTTAAGTGAATTACAAGGAGCTCAAACCATTCATGTTACTGGATATAGTGAGAAGATGCCAATACAAATCTTACTTGATGGAGGTAGTACACAAAACTTTATTGATGAGGAGGATGCTAAGAGGCTGGGGTGCCAAATTTGTCCTACTAGGGTGAGCTATGTAAGCCTTGGTAACAACACTTTAGAAGCCACTTTTGGGGTTGTTAGGAGTGTTAAGTGGATCCTACATGGGTACTACCTTCTCATCTGACTTAATTGTATTTCCAGTTGGTAAATATGATCTGGTTTTAGGGGATTTATGGATGAAAACACTAGTTCCCATTACCATGGATAATTCTGAGCTAACTATGGCCTTCAATTATCAAGGGAAGTCTCACTTGTTGAGGGGAGTGTCTGAGGAATCTAAGGTTTCCAGTCCAAAATCCTTGAATAGATTAAAAGGGGAGGATATGCAATTCTTTATGTTGCAAGTGAGGGATATCATTTCTAGCTCACTTATTGATAGGCACTGTCAAGCTTTGCGCATGGCCAAATCTGATAGTGCTTCTCATATTGACCAGCGGTTATATCAATACCGATTGATCTTTGCTGAACCTACCTCACTACCTCCTTAAAGGGGAGCTTTTGACCACAAAATATCCCTCCAACCTGGTTCTAACCCTATGAATGTTAGGCCCTATAGGTATTCTTCTATTAAGAAGGACATTGTTGAAAAGTTGGTTAATGAAATGCAGCAGCAAAGGGTCATTCAGTATAGTAACAATCCCTTATCTTCTCCTGTGGTCCTTGTGGGAAAGAAAGATGGATCATGGAGACTATATGTAGCCTACAGAGAGCTGAATCACTGCACAGTCAAGGATAAATTTCCAATACCTCTTATAGATGATCTATTGGATGAGCTTGATGGGGCTACTATTTTTTTAAAAATTGATCTCAGGTCTGGATATCATCAAATAAGGATGCTACCTGAGGATGTTCCCAAAATAACTTTCAAAACACATTCTGGGCACTATGAGTATTTAGTAATGCCTTTTGGCTTAATTAATACTCCCTCTACATTTCAATGTCTCATGAATCACTTGTTTCAGAAGTTTCTAAAGAAGTTTGTATTGGTGTTCTTTGATGACATTTTGATCTATAGTGTTAGTTTGCAAGATCATGTGGGACATTTGCAGAAGGTATTTGATACCATGGTCACTCACAGTCTATGCAACAAATAGTCTAAGTGTGCCTTTGGAGTTGCAAGGGTGGAATACTTAGGGCATTTCATTACTGCTGAGGGAGTGTCTACTGATCCTAGGAAAATTAAAGCAGTTCAGCAATGGACAACTCCCACTACTCTTAAGCAACTGAGAGGATTCTTGGGCCTAGCAGGTTATTACAGGAAGTTCATTAGGGGATATGGACTTATCAGTAGACCACTCACTGACTTACTCAAGAAGGATGGTTTTTTATGGAATGTTAAGGCTGGAGATGCATTTGAAGCATTGAAGTTAGCTCTTACTTCTGCTCCAGTGTTAGCATTTCCTAACTATACTCTTCCATTTGTAGTTGAAACAGATGCTAGTGGCACAAGCATTGGTGCTGTTCTTATGCAAGATGACCACCCTATAGCTTTCATTAGCAAAGGGTTAGCTCCTAGGCATATGGCTTTGTCTGTGTATGAAAAGGAGTTGTTGGCTTTGGTGTTTGCAATTACCAAATGGTTTCACTATCTTTTGGGTCAACATTTTATTGTGAAGACTGATCAAAAAGCCCTTAAATACCTCTTGGAGCAGAAGTTACATACTGACTTGCAGAGTAGATGGTTGGCTAAATTGTTACCCTTTGACTTTGAAATCCAGTATAAGAAGGGCAAGGAGAATGTGGCTGCTGATTCTTTGTCAAGAATGTCAGGAGCTGAGCTGATGACCTTAATGGTTTCTTCTATACAAGCAGATCTTTGGGGTGAAATTCAAAACTGTTGGTTCAATGACCCTGAGTTACACAGTCTCATCAATTCCTTACAAACCAAACAACAGAAACACTTCACTTGGCTAAACAATCAGCTTAGGAGGAAGGGTAAATTGATGGTAGGAAATGATTTGGGCCTAAGGACTAAGCTTTTGCAGTTGTGGCATTCATCCCCATTTGGTGGCCACTCTGGCATTGAAGCAACCACTAGAAAATTGATGGCTTACTTTTATTGGAAGGGCATCAGAACTGATATCCTCAACTATATGTGCAATTGTTCTGTGTGTCAAAGGAACAAGTATGATACTTCTGCCTCAGCTGGTTTATTGCAACCTTTGCCTCTCCCTACAGTTCCTTGGACAGATATCAACATGGATTTTATTAAAGGTTTGCCCAAATCAAAAGGTAAGACAGTTGTTTGGGTCATAGTTGATAGATTGACTAAGTATGGCCATTTCATTGCTTTGGCTCACCCCTACACTGCCCAATCCCTTGTGCCTATCTTTCTTGACCACATTTTCAAATTACATGGGTTCCCTGCTACCATCACCAGTGATCGTTATCCTATTTTCATCAGCACATTTTGGAAGGAGTCCATTTTCACACTTTCACAGCTTATCATCCTCAAACTGATGGCCAAACTGAGGTTCTTAACAGATGTTTGGAGACTTATCTACGCTGTTTCTATTCTGATTCACCAGTTGATTAGTGTGCATTCTTGCCTTTGGCTGAATGGTGGTATAACTCATCACACCATTCTGCCATTCAGACTTCACCCTTTGAACTCCTTCATGGCTACCCTCCTCCTCTTCACTTTCCTTATCTTCCTGGTGACTCTCCTTCTGAGGACATTGAGAACATCATGCTACTACGAGAGTTTAAATTTCAACTAGCTAAATACCATCTGGCACGAGCTCAACAGCGTATGCAAGATCAAGCTAATGCTCATCGCACTGACATGCAATTTTCAGTTGGTGATTGGGTCTTTGTGAAGCTACAACCATATAGGCAATCCACTCTGTCTATCTCTCCCTATCATAAGCTTACATCTCGCTATTTTGGTCCTTATCCTATTGTTGAAAGGATTGGATCAGTTGCTTATAAGTTGCTGCTACCACCTGAGGTCCAAATCCACCCTACTTTTCATATATCCTAACTCAAGTTTTGCCCCGTTCTTCCTTCTGAAATTGTCCACCCACCTATCTTGGATCTCTCTAGTCCTCTATGTCCTACTCCTAAAGCTATACTTAATCGCAGATTGGTCAAAAAGGGTAACAAGGCAGTCGCACAGTGTTTAGTCAAATGGCAAGGTTTGGATGCTGCTGCTGCTACTTGGGAATTTGCTTCCCTCCTTAGGACCAGATTTCCTTCCTTCACCCTTGAGGACAAGGGTACTTTTCAAAAGGGGGTATTTATACACAAAATGCAGATGAAGTCCATGATGCCACATCAGCTGATGAGTAGACTAATTTGGAAGTTAGTTATGTTGGTTGTTAGTTAAAATTTGAATGTTAGTTATTGGCGGAAAATTCGTTTAGCATGTTTTAGCTCATTTCCATTGCTTTGTTTTTGTAATTTCAGTAGACTATTGAGAAGTATAAACAGCATTTTGTAATCTCCTATTAGGTACTTTTGAATGTTAATGAAAATTCGAAATCCCCTCTCATTGTTCTAGCCTTTTCTGCCTTCTTCTCGATTCTATCTTCTTCTCCCTTCATTTTTCTTCTCTCTCTCTTAATTCTCTGTCAATTGTCGAGTAGATACCAATTTTGGTATCACAAAACTCCACAAGAAACACTTCAGGTACGTTCATGGCTTATTGCTTTCCTATACTTTCACTTTGTTGGGTTTTTCTTTGTAATTTTGTTTTGTTCACAAGCTTATGGGTTAAAATATCATATATTACTATTGAATTGTCAGCCAAAAAATGTAACTAAAGCTGAACAAGTTATGTTACTTAAGTAATTAAGTGTTTTTTTTTTTGCTTAATATCAAGTTCTTCGGTTTCTAGAGCTGATGGATTTTCCCCAAAAAATAGTTTTTCTCAACCAGTTTGGCTACCCAAAGCTCGAAATTCAGTTGTTCTTTGGTGAATTGGTTGTTGGTTCCAAAAGGCAATTTGCATTTGTTATCAAATTGAAGCATAAAAAATGTGCACTTATGGTTATTTTGTGACAGCAAAAACTTTAAATGCTATAAGCTAATTGCACCAAGTAATTATTGTAGTGCTTAATAGAACTATTAAAAATTACATTTTTTGAAGCACTTAAAAAAGTACTTCCCGAGAAGCAGCCGCACTCCGAAACTGGCTCTAAGAGTGACTATGGGAAATATAGGGTTGTCATTTTGTAGTATAGGATGTTGTATAGGGTACCGGTTTTATCTGAACCCAGTACTTTCGACGCGGAGCATAAACTTATATGTAAAAATCCACTAAAGTTACAAGAAATAATAGATATGAATCCATTAATAAAAATATAATAGGTCCAATACTAAGAACCTTAAAGGTTGAATTTTTCTTAAAAAAAAAAACTTTAAAGGTTGAACTCATAAAGTTGAAATAACTGTTCTGTTGCATGTCGACGGTATATATGAGAGACTGTGGAAGTGACAGAATTTGTCATTTTATAGAATAGATGTAGATAAACGTGAAATCGCTAATCTGTTACATGTCCATACTTCAAAAAATGTATCTTGCTCTATAAGAATGATGCTCATCGTGCAAGTACTTTTCATTTTCTCGTTTTTGGGGAAATGTGACCATTCTTTTTCTTCTTAATTGGTATTTTTAGATTGAAGAAGATATGCAATGTTTGTTTTTGCAGTATTTGCCCCATTGATACCTTTTATCGGACAAAGAGCTGTTCTTGGGCTGTCTGGCGATGTGCTTAATAACTTCGCTTTTGTTTTGGCTGCTTTTTATCTTTACAGGTAATGTCGTATGCTGGATAGTTTCTTGTTTAGCTCTTCAATTAATAGATGCTAAGTAAACACATGTACATGTTAATAAGGGTTGCTCTTTTTATAAGCTTTATAATCCATTATGGTTTTCAGGGATTTAAACATGTCTAAGAAACTTGCAGCTTTGCTCATTTATTTTGAGTAAGTACTACTTCTCTATGAAAATATTTTCCTTTTTGGCTTTTTCTGATGTATAGATGCATTCAATGCCACAACATCTCAACTAATTTAGGAATGGGAATAGATGTTTGACGGATTGAGAGTAATCATGAGGTTTAATACTACAAAACTACACATAAATGATCTATGTTGAGTTGAGTTAATTTTTGAACTTAAGTTACTTCTAAATTGTAAAGCAAAAGCATTTGGAAATGTAAGTGTTAAATACTTAGTATATTACATACCTTTCAAGTAAAAAAGGTCCTGAATCCTTAATGTCTCTTTTCGGGGGATTACAAGACCCAATTCCCATTTCTTCAGGTGGATTAGTACTTGCTGGTAACAACCATCTGGTCACACATTTAGACTTGTTTTCGCAATCAATAAAGGTAAATGTGTGATCCATTTTCTAGAATTTGCACAAAAATAGGGCTCTCATGCTTCTATTGTGGTTTTATACATTGTCAAATCTGTGGTTGAATCAGTTTCGTGGGTTTTCTTCGTAATTGCTGTCTTTAGCTCAACTTTAGTAGCATTTCTGTTGAAAATTCAACATAGTGCTCCTCGGATATTGGTCCTTGATAACAACTTATCCTGGTGTGAGAAGATTTGGCTTATGATACCAAGAGTCATCTTTTGGATATTCATTCTTCACTCAGTTCACGCATACTACAAAAGTGATACTTACATATTCATCATGATATGTCGTATACATGCCCACATAATTCTTTGGATTTGCATTGCCTTTGGACATTTGTTAAGGAACTTATTTCTTTTATCCTAATCTACGTATTGTATATATGTTATTGGTTCACAGGCTCTCAGTTATCATCTTGAAGGACTCGGAGGTGGCATTGAGAGCTTCTATATTGTTTTGTCTTAATACCCCTTCCATATTTTACTCATCAATGTAATTTTTTCTTCCTTACATTGCCTTGACTTGCGTTGAGCTCATATTAAGAGGACTTGCATATGAGTATGTTCTATGCCTTGTGTTAACAGATATACTGAGAGTATGTACGCCCTGTGTTCCATTGGAGGATTGTATTTCCTCATGAGAGGTTCAAATAACTTTGCAACCCTTTGGCTTGCTCTCTCTGGATTTGCAAGGTAGAATGGAGTGCTTAATGCTGGCTTATTTGTTTCCAGACAATGCATAGGTCCTGTTGGCCAAAGTAAAGAATCGTTTTGAAGATTGACAAAGGAACTCAGGGATGAATCAGGTCCATCACTGGTAGGCATAGACACGGGCATATGCAAAGTATGTGAGATACACATGCAGGAGATAAACGAAATCTGGCATAATAATAGATATCTCCTGATAGAAAAGATTGCATAATTAATAAGGAGAAGGACTCCTTACTCAACGAGAACATTATCCAAGGACTCCTTACTCAACGAGAATATTATCCAAGATAAGGAAGGAGTTAGGAGTTGAGATTAACTAGAACTCTTCCACTAAGGAAGAGTAGCATTAGAACTCTAGTTATTTTCTACTCTACTAACTTTATAAATCACAGAATGTTCTCATTCTACGGGGACGCACAAAAGCAGAAGTTAAACGTGAATTGAGAGAAAAATCGCAAGGCATTTTGCAAGAAGTTCGTGTGTGATTCAAGTGTGCGAACCTGAAGCTACATGAACCAGATAGAAGAACCAGCTCCAAGTGTCTGTCTTTTATTCTAGTTCAATTGTAGTATATATTTTCATATTGTACCTTTAAGCTTTATCTAGAGGCAATTGTAATAGATACTCAGAGTATTCAAGTTAGAGTTAACTTGAAGTTGTCGTAGCAGTTAGAGGCTGGTTGCCACAACGGGATTAGAGTTAATCCTAGGTTTACAAAAGTATTTTGTAAATGCAGTTTTTGGCTGAGTGATTTAGTGGAGAGTTTGGGAATATTCTACTAGGGAGTAGGTCGTGGTTTTTTTTACTTTTTGAGCCAGGTGTTTTTCACGTAAAAATCTATGTGTTCTTTATTTTCTGTACTTATTATTCTGCATTAGTAGTAGTTGGAACACATAGAAGAACCAGGTCATTCTATAATCTGTGCACGCGAAAAATTGGACACCACACAAATCACCTCCCTCTTGTGTGGTATTGGCGTATAAAATATCAATTGGTATCAGAGTGGGTTATCCTTGAAGAGGCTAACACCTTAGGAGAAGATCAAGATGAGTGCACCACCTGAAAACTGGGAAGGGCAATCCACTGCTAGGCCACAACTCTTCAACGGCCAGTATTACTCTTGGTAGAAAAATAGAATGAGAGACCACATCATAGAAGAAGACTATGAGCTTTGGGACATTGTCACAGATGGTCCATTGGCTACCATGAAGATAAATACTGAAGGAGAAGAGGTGCCAAAAACAAGAGCTGACTGCACTGCTGACGACTTGAGAAAATTAGAGAAGAATACTAAAGCCAAGAAATGGCTTGTTGGTGGACTCGGTCCAGACGAGTACAACAGAATTCAAAGTTGTACTGCTGCTAAGAAAATTTGGGACACTTTGCAAGTGGATCATGAAGGAACACCTCAGGTAAAGAGGTCCAGAGGAACGTTACTATATTCTCAGTATGAGAATTTTACTATGAAGGAAGGAGAAACCATTCAAGATATGTATACAAGGTTCACTACACTAACAAATGAACTTAAGTCTCTTGGAAGGGTTCTTGAAGAAGACAAAGTTGAGAAGATTTTGACAAGGGTTCTGCCAATATCATGGGAGAGCAAAATCACTGCTATTCATGAATCAAAAAACATTGCCACTCTTAGGTTAGATGAGCTAATTAGAAATCTCACTGCTTATGAACTTAGAAGGCAAACCATGAATATGGATGTACCCAAGAAGGAAAGGAGCCTGGCACTCAGAATCACTGAACGTTCTGATCTGGAGGAAGATGAAACGGCTATGATCACCAAGGACTTCAAGAAATACCTTATGAGAGGAAAAGGTTCTTCAAGAGGTGGAAATTACAACAAAGCAAGGGTTCCTGAAAAACAGACCAATGAGGGCTGCTACAAGTATGGGAAGACTGATCACCACATCAAAAACTGCCCTCAATGGGAAATTGAATGGAAGAAGGAAAGATCTGAACGAAAGAACAGGAAGAAGGAACAGGTTCATCCCAAGAAGAACAAAGGATTAACAAAGGCTATGGTTTCTACTTGGGGAGAAATTTCAGATGAGGAATCAGATGATGAAGATGGAGACGAACAAGTACTTATGGAAATTGGAGAATCATATGAGGAATCTGAGGTAAGTATAATTCATCTCAAAGACAAGATTAAGTTTTTGTCTAAAGAAAAACTCTCTGAATTATTGCTAGATTTCATTGATGAATCTGAGGTAATAAATAAAGAAAAAGAACAACTGTCTAAGGATTGTGTGATTTTAAAAGAAAAGTGTAAGAACCTGGAGCTCAGAGTTAGTGAGACCGTGAGTGAAAATACTGCTCTGAAAAACCAGGTTCATACATTTGAAGCAAATGTTCTTGAGTTAAAATCTGAAAATCTAAAACTGAAACTAGGAACCAGTAAGAAGACAGTTGATTGCACACAACTCACTTTAGAAGAAAATATAGGCAAACTGAAAGATGAGTTGTATAGGAAGGATGAGCAAGTAAGAGTGCTAAAGGAGGATCTAGGCAAGGTCAAGCATGAACTAGACAGAACTAGTAAACGGAACAGGTCCTCCGATGCTTTGTCATGGCTACAGGAATATTACAGTAGCAATAGAAGAGGACTTGGCTTTGGGAATCAGCTACCTAAGTGGTATCCTAAAAGCAAGTACCTCACTCTTCCTGAGAACAAGATTTGTACTCACTGTGGTAAGACTGGTCACTATAAAAGTGAATGTAACGCAAAAGAAAGGGCCAGTCAAAAGAACAAAAATTTTGTTCAAGGGAAGAATTGGTTACCAAGTTGGGCTAAAAAGAATTTAATTCATCCTTTTGCTTATAGAAAGGGACCCAAACTAGTTTGGGTTCCTAAGACTAACCCCTGATTTCTTTTTGTAGGTTCAAGTGAAGGGGAGCAGCCAAATATGGTACATGGACAGTGGCTGCTCAAAGCATGTGACAAGAAGCAAGGACCAGTTCCTTTTACTTGAGGACCTCAAAGGAGGAAATGTCTCCTTTGGAAATGGAAAGAAAGGTGAAATTATTGGGGTTGGTAAGGTAGGTAAGGATGACTCTCATTCCATTGAGAATGTCTACTTGATAGACGGCTTGAAGTATAGCCTAATCAGTGTGTCACAATTGTGTGATACAGGTAACTTGGTAGCATTCACCTTTACTAAATATTTTGTGATAAATCTTATCACTGACAAGATTATTTTGCAGGATAAAAGAGTGAATAATATATATATTATAGATCTATCCACACTCTCAGAGAATGAACTAACTTGCTTATGTGTGTTGGATATTGATCCCCTTCTTTGGCATAAGAGGCTTGGATATACAAGTCTAAGTTAACTCAACAAATTAGTCTCCAAGGACTTGGTGATAGGACTGCCTAACATTAAGTTCAAGGAAGAAAAAGTTTGTGAGGCTTGTGCAAGGGGGCAGCAGGTAAGATCCTCTTTTAAATTCAAGAAAGTGGTAAGTACCACCAGAACGATGGAACTGGTTCATATGGATCTCTGTGGTCCAATGAGAACATTAAGTAGAGGTGGTAAGAGACACATGATGGTGCTTGTTGATGATTACTCTAGGTTTACTTGGACATTGTTTTTAACATCTAAAGATGAAGTATTTGACATGTTCACTTCTTTTGTTAGAAAAACTCAGAAACAACTAGGTAATCAACTTGTATCAATCAGGTCTGATCATGACACTGAATTTGAAAATGCTAAATTTGCTGAATTTTGTGATGAGCATGGCATAGATCATAATTTTTCTGCTCCTAGGACTCCACAGCAAAATGGAGTAGTTGAAAGAAAGAATAGGACACTTGAAGATATGGCTAGGACTATGCTTCTTTCTAGTAAACTGCCCTATAGCTTCTAGGCAGAAGCAGTAAATACTGCATGCTACATCATAAATAGGTGCATGACTAGATCTCTTATTGAGAAAACTCTCTATGAGTTACTTAAAGAGAGAAAATCAAATATATCCCATCTTAGGGCATTTGGATGCAAGTGCATTGTGCACAACAATAATAAAGACTCCCTAGGCAAGTTTGATCCCAGAAGTGATGAGGGAGTATTCTTGGAATATTTCTTACATAGTAAAGCTTATAAAGTTTATAGCAAAAAAACTATAAGTGTTGAAGAAAGTGTACATGTGGTTTTTGATGAAACTAACATTCTTTCTGAGAGACAGGAACATGATGATGAAGCAATTGAGCTAATTAAACACTTAAATGAAACCACAGCCCAGACTGAAGCATCTCTGGAGGAAGGAACAGGTGACGGAACAGGTTCATCTATCCCCGGCAACATGACAGGGGGAATAGAACAAAACAATTCTCAAACTTCAGTGGAACCTGTACCTGAACCTGTTCCATAACAACAAAGCATTGAAGGAACATCAAGGGGAAACCAGTTGGTTGTGAAACCTTAAAAGTATCAAAGTTCTCATCCCATTGAGAACATAATTACCGATCCAACCTCTGGAATCAAAACCAGATCCTCATTAAAGAATCTTTGTGCTTTTGATGCCTTCTTATCTCTTATTGAACCTAAAAATGTTGTTGAGACTTTGCAGGATACAGACTGGGTAAATTCTATGCAAGATGAACTCAACCAATTTGAAAAGAGTCAAGTTTGGCATCTGGTGCCAAGACCCTTGGACAGATCAGCAATTGGTACAAAATGGGTCTTTAGAAACAAACTTGATGAAGATGGAACTTTTACAAGGAACACGGCAAGATTTGTGGTTCAAGAATATAGCCAAGAGAAGGGCATAGACTATGATGAAACCTTTGCTCCAGTTGCAAGGTTGTAAGCAATAAGACTCCCCATAGCCTTTGCTGCTTATATGGAATTCACCCTCTATCAGATGGATATCAAGAGTGCCTTCCTCAATGGCTATCTAAAGGAAGAAGTGTTTGTCAAGCAACCTCCAGGGTTTGAAAGCAAGGAGAGTCCTGATCATGTGTACAAACTTGACAAAGCACTTTATGGGTTCAAGCAGGCGCCAAGAGCATGGTATGAAAGATTATTAAAGTTTTTGCTTGAGCATGACTACAAGAGAGGTAAAATTGACAATACTTTGTTCTTGAAAGAAAAAGGTAAAGATCTCTTGGTAGTTTAGATATATGTTGATGATATAATCTTTGGAGCAACTACTGATAAGTTAAGTAAAGATTTTACTAAACTAATGGGGAGTGAATTTGAAATGAGCATGATGGGTGAGCTTAATTTCTTTTTAGGCTTACAAATTAAATAAAACTAAAATAGAACTATGATCCATAAGCAGAAGTATGTAAAAGAGTTGCTTAAAAGGTTTAAAATGGAAGATTCCAACGAAATTGACACTTCTATTGCAACAGCTACAAAGTTGGATATGGATAAACCTGGTTCATCTGTCGATTAGAAGTTGTATAGGGGAATGATTGGCTCATTGTTGTATCTCACTACTAGTAGACCTGACATTGTTTTCAGTGTAGGCCTTTGTGCAAGATTTCAGGCAAATCTGAAGGAGTCTCACTTGACTGTTGTCAAAAGAATCTTGAGATATCTAAAAGGCACCACTGATCTTTGTCTTTGGTATCCAAAAGGTAGTAATTTTAATCTTGTGGGATATGCTGATACTGATTATGCAGGTTTTCTTGTGGATAGAAAGAGCAACTCAGGTATGGAACACTTTCTTCGCTCATGTCTTGTGTCTTGGGCCACCAAACAGGAAACAATGGCCTTATCTACTGCTGAAGCTGAGTATGTTGCTGCTGCTTCATGTTGTGCAAAATTGTTGTGGATCAAACAATAATTAAAGGACTTTGGAATTGATGTTGGTTGTATTCCCATTTTTTGTAATAACACTAGTGCTATTAGTATGACCAAGAACCTGGTTCACCACAAGAGAACTAAGCACATAGATGTTAGGCATCACTTTTTGAGGGATAACTATGAAAAGGGGTTGATCACTATAGAATTTTGTGCTACGGACAAGCAAATAGCTGACATCTTTACAAAAAGTCCTAAGTAGAGATCACTTTGAAAGGAACATGTTAGAATTAGGGATGATTAAGATCACCTAAAAGGACCAGTTCAGAGTACACAACGAAAGAAGAAAAAAAATTTGGTTAGAAAATCTAAAAATTGTGTACATAATTAGATTAATTTTTGCTCAGTCTCATACTTTCAATAGTATACTCTTGTGCCATATGTTAAAATGACTCATTAATCTCTAATGATATTTTCTTTATTTTGGTAAATTTAGACTTACACAAAAGTATTCTCAATGAAGAACCTGATTCATCAAGATAACACGGTATATTTTCTATACTCTGCATAATTTGAAATAATAATATTTGGATCATGAGCAGAGTCCTACTTAATTCCAAACTCCTTTTGGACTTATCCGTTACAAGTGAATCAGTTCTGTTCAAAAGAGTCCCAACCGAATTGAAGTACCTAGATTCTAGGGATATACTCCAAAGTCTTTTCAAAACTGAAATTCAGTTTGATTAGACTTCCACACCCTCTATCATCCCTTCTACCACCCCAACCTCTAAGAAAAGAGTAAAGATGCTTGCTCGTAAGGTTGTTGCGGGGAGAGAACAAATTTGATGAATAGGTTTGTACTAGTAGGGTCTAAAGCAGGTGTTGAAACTACAGAGTCTGGAGGAATTGGTGGTAAAAATGAAAAAGAAAAAAGAAAAAGAGAGCAAGGGTGTTCGAAGTGCTGTGAGGGGAAAGGGTAAAAGAGTGGTTGATTCTTCACCCACTCCTGTGAGTTTAACCAAAGACACAGGTGCAATGGTTGTTTAGGGAGAAAAATCTGCTAGAGTAGAGGAGAGTGTAAAGAAAACAGGGGGAAGTGGGTCTGGCGAAGCCGCTGAAGGGTTGGTTCAACTTGTGAAAAATATAGATGAACCTGTTTCATCTGAATAGGAAACCCTCGCAGACCTACTGAAGAGAGTGACTGAAAGTTATAATCCAAAGAAGAAATGGAGGTTGGTACAAGCAAAGATCATTTTGGGGCAAATACGCTAACTGCTTGTGTCTATAAAGTCCATGTCGCTCCTAAAGAACCTGGTTCATCTAAGAAGATACCAGTGAATAGCAAGGTGCGAGCCTTGGTGCAAGAAAGAGAGGCTAAGGATGCTGAGATTGAGAGGCTGAAGAAAAGGTTGGCTGAGGTAGAGTATGAGAGAGATGCTCTCAGAACTAAACTAGCAAGAGAAAAGGAGAAGAATGATGGAATTCTTCAAGACATGCTGAAACTTCTCCTAGCCAAAAACCAAGGCATAAACTTCTAGCCTAATGTAGATCAACCAGTGATCCAGTTCGGGATTTTTTTTGCTCATGTTTCCAGTATTTTTATTTCTTCTTATGCTTTATGGTAGAATCTTATCAATCATCAATGAAATTCATTGTTTTTGCTCTAACTATTTGTTTATATTTCTTTGATGGTTAAAATTCTTAGCTTGATCTATGATGATTAATCCATGATTGCATTTGAAGTAGCCCCAGTGGCCATGAATAAGTTTTAAAATCGGGTTATCTCACATTTTTTATGCAACTTTTCGATGATGCCAAAAGGAGAAAAATTTTGTGCTTTATATTTTGAACAGTGATGTTTATAACCTAATGAACCTGGTCCTTGATGATAAGTGATAAAAAAAAAATTATTTCTAACATTATGTTGATGTTGAGCTAAGTTGAAATAGGGCATAAACTTATGGAAGCACATAGTTTGTCATCATCAAAAAGGGAAAATTTGTTGGCAAAAAAAAAAAGAATAGTTTTGAAGATTGACAAAGGAACTCAGGGATGAACCAGGTCCATCACTGGTAGGCATAGATACGGGCAGATTCAAAGAACGTGAGATGCACATGCAGGAGATAAACGAAATATGGCATAATAATAGATATCTCCTGATCGAAAAGATTGCATAATTAATAAGGAAAACTCCTTACTCAACGAGAATATTATCCAAGGACTCCTTACTCAATGAGAACATTATCCAAGATATGGAAGGAGTTAGGAGTTGAGATTAACTAAACCTCTTCCACCAAGGAAGAGTAGCATTGGAACTCTAGTTATTTTCTACTCTACTAACTCTATAAATCGCAGGATGTTCTTATTATACGGGGACGCACAAAAGCATAAGTTAAACGTGAATTGAGAGCAAAATAGCAAGGCATTTTGCAAGCAGTTCGTGTGTGATTCAAGTGTATGAACTTGAAGCTAAATGAACCAGATAGAAGAACCAGCTCCAAGTGTCTGTCTTTTATTCTAGTTCAATTGTAGTAGGTATTTTCATATTGTACCTTTCAGCCTTATCTAGAGGTAATTGTAATAAGTACTCATAGTATTCAAGTTAGAGTTAACTTGAAGTTGTTGTAGCAGTTAGAGGCCAGTTGCCACAACGGGATTAGAGTTAATCCTAGGTTTACAAAAGTGTTTTGTAATTACAATTTTTAGCTCAATGATTTAGTGGAGAGTTTGGGAAAATCCTAGTGGGAAGTAGGTCTTATTTTTTTCACCTTTTGAGCTAGGTGTTTTCCACATAAAAATATCTGTGTTCTTTATTTTCTGTACTTATTATTCCGCAACAGTAGTAGTTCGAACACATAGAAGAACCGGGTCTTTCTATAATCTGTGCATGTGAAGTATTGGACACCACACAAATCACCCCATCTTGTGTGGTATTGACGTATAAAACATCAGGTCCTATGAAGCAGCTTTTATTAGGAAGCATGCTTGTGTAAGTTTTGCTGTGTTTCTGTTCTTCCTTTCACCGATGCATTTTTCTTTCTGGATCAGTGCCTAATATGTTGTGATTGTTCTTAAATTGAATCTCACCACATTAAGAAGTGCGAGAGGCTTATACTAAACTGAGCTGCATGGCTTTACTGTGAGTTCGCGAAACCATAGTTAGCAGTTGGCACACAGCTTTCCAAGGAGCTTCAGGGAGTGCTATTAAACCTAGTGTGCTATTAAACCTATTCAATTCATTTAGCAAAAGCAAGAGCTTGGTTCTTTGTTCAAACCTCTTTCTGGTTACATGTAGGATGAATAGCTATTCCTTATACAAAATATTGCCTACTATCAACTTAACAGTTGCTAGAGCAAAAGTTAGGTAGAGAGGACTCCTCCGTTACAATTTGGAAAATCTCGTTATTCAAAGCAATTTACACACTTGTATTTTGGGTCCTCCGTTACAATTTGGAAAATCTCGTTATTCAAAGCAATTTTCACACTCGTATTTTGGGTATTTTCCTATTTTGCAGGGGAGGATTCGATGCTTAGGTTTTACCTTAGGCAAACCTTTGGCAAAGGCAAAGTCCCTGTCTCTTCATGTCTGGAACCAGATGATGGAAATTCCCTAGTTTAGATGCTATACCTTATCTATTGAATTGTGTCTTACTGCTGGAATCCTAGGCTAAGCTTCATCCGTAACAATTTGTTGGTCATTCTTGTTTGTGATGGGCAGAATGATCACTTTTCATCACCTAATAATTCTTCTATCTATTAGGGGTTGAAATATTACTGTTGACTTTGTGTCAAACCTTTTTCTTTCACGAAATTACTACTAGTTCTAAAGGGGAAGTAAAACAATGACATAATTGAGTGTTATTAGAAACTCACAACAGAATGATCAGCACACTTAATGTCCTCGACAATGTTTCTTGTATTACGCCGCCTCCACTAAAATCCACCATCTCAACTCTGAACACCTCCCCAACTCGTACTTCCGCTACTGGAGGTATCTCCGGGTGCGACCGGTTGTGAAGAGGTGGATTTTGCTCCCATGGCCTCTTCTTTAAATCTACCTCTACTACCAACCTTGGACATATTGAATTCATAGCTTCTTTTAGATGAGGGATTGGACAGATCAATTTAACTCTTTTTGAGCTGCTTATTTGAAAACAGTAGTGGACAACTTTCACTTTTGTTCTGCTTTTACCTCAATTAGCTGCATGGCATTTGTTCAAAGTCCATGATAGGTTAGCTTAAGGATAGGACTTTTCTTCCAATTGGACTATCTGCCTTTTAGTCTCCTCCCAACATAGTTTCTCTCAAAGATGCAAAATTAGTAGAAATCATGTCTTATTATTAACCTTTATTTTCCAAGAATATGACTGGCACCCAGATTACCTGCCAAGTAACATTAACCTTCCCATTTATCATGCCAGTGATCATCATTGAATCTGATTCAACGATCACATGATGTAATCCATTAGTAGAATACCTTTCCAGTCCCACAAGAATAGCTCTTGCTTCTATTACATTATTCCTGAAGTTCTTAAATAACGAATCGAAGTACCGAACACCCACCCTAATGAGATTTGCTTCCCAAAAGTCACGCTCGTTGTGCATGGTTTTGTGCGACAAGATTGGGTGGTGTAGAACTATCATTTAGTCGTCTTATGATCATCATCTACAGATATAGGAAATTTAATGTGTCGTATTCGTGCTACAATATTATCTACTGTTATGTCATATTATATTTGTATTTTTTCACTTTCTCATTTTTAGCCATTAGTGTAGCCTTTAATGGATCTGATATTAGTTGTTTATTCTTTGTTACTAAACTGGCATAAATTTGTTATTTTATCAGATCAAAAATTTGAAGTCCGAAGAACCTATTCTTAAAGAAAGTGTAGAGCAAGTTGAAGTATAAGAGGTTTTGGTTCGTCAACGATGGTTTAAAGACACTGTCTTATGTACATATATATGCTGCAATTTTACTTTTTCTCTTTTTAGGAATTGTTAATAATTATGCTTTAGTTCTTTGTATTAACAAGATATCAAGTATTTGGTTTATTTTCCAATGTTGTTGAGCGTGTATGAATGCATATAAATAATTATTACTATTCATGTAATTTAAATTTTCTTAATTATATTTATTACATTTTCATATTAGCGAAGAAAAATGTGGTCATTAAAACTCTTTAACGACAGGTTTCTCAAATAGATAAATGACTATTAACGATGAGAATATTGGATATTAAAAGTAATTATACAATTAACGACGGGAATATTAGTCGTTAAAGCACTCGAATTGACTTACTTATTGTCATTAAAGACTTAGGACCGGATAACATATTAGCGAGGCGAAAATCCTGTCGCCAAAAAGTATGTATAACGACCGAAAATTATGTCGTCACTAAAGAATCTTTAACGATTGGAATGTAAACCGGTCGTTAACTTTTAACGTCGGGATTTTTAACGACCGGTGACGACAGAATATTTTCCGGTTGTTATCAACTTATAACGACCAGAATTGGACGTTTAATGACCAAATTTTCCCTCGCTAAAGGCCCAATTTCTTGTAGTGCGTAATCCTGATATCTTTATAGTGAGTAGTTGCATTGGTTGTCTAGTTAATTCGAGACCTTCTTGGAAGTTCAATTTTCTTTACCCTCCCTCAAATTACTTTAGAAAACAGAGCTGAAATAAAGCCTTTTTTTTAATTCAAGCAAAAATAGAAGTGCAACAGAGAGGACATTGCTAGGTACTGATGTTTTTCTTTTATCCTTTTGCCCCTTTTTCTAGTACTGACAAAATTAACTATGTTCTCCTCCACCTGCACCTCCAAATAAGAAGTTATAGTCCCAGTAGCCATCATTGTCATTATGTTGATTTCCTTCATAAAAACACCTTGATTCTTGAGTTTGAACCTTGGAATCATCTGGTGGAACTTGTTGTCTGTTGCCATCTACTTCTATGTCATACAAGACTTTGCGCATATAACAAGTTAGCTGCCAATGCCCTTCCTCAAATTGACCATTTCCCATGGCAGGGCTAAGATCTTGACCTGCTGGTGTGTACACCTGCCCTCCGTATCGTACTGTGTCCGCTCCCTTTGCACTCAAACTGTCGAATATTTCATATGGCCACATTCCTATCTCCTCCTCCAACATCGGCATTACAAGATGATAATCCAAATATTGTGTCTGAGAAAATCATAATACCGTTAATTAGCATAATCCAGTGCGCAACCTCCTTATCTAAAAGTTTATAAATGATACAAAGATTAAAAAGCTCTTTGATCATAAATACGATATTATGAAATCATATTGTTTGAGTTGTTATCCTTTTACAAATAACTGAGTGGAATAAATTCAAACATATGACAAACATAGCATAGGAATTCAATTATAGAGAACAGCTGAAATTAGAGTCACTTTAATATTTTAAGAAAAATTATTTGCACCTATAACGACTAAGAATTTGAGTTTTGGAAAAGAAATGTTATGTAAACAATAAAAGAGATCCAGGAAAGACAGAGATAAGTTTGTGAAATCATGTTATGAATAGTACCTTTTTTCTTCTTCTTTTTTCGGTTGGTGGGTGGGGGTGTGAGAAATGTTAGCTAAATAATTAAGATGAAAATATTGGCAACATTAAGTAGTACTGTACATACTCATCTAAAATTTCATGAATGATGTCATAAAACGATATTGTTGCAATGTCGAACTATAGTTTTGCTGTCCGTTGAGATCATTTATTTGGTTTCCTTAACTTTTTCTCAAAAACAGATGTCTTCTTTACAATTGGCAGCATATGACGGCAGGAATTGAATTCTTGAGGGAAAAAATGAAATTAAACTTGCATTAATACCTAACATATAGTATTTCCACTATATAAACTCATAACGACAGAGCAAAAAAGAAGACAAATCTTAAAAGCTAGATGTTAAAGAAACCCAACATGCATATAGGAGGAACAAAAAGATTCAGAAAGTTATTTTAGAAAATATGTCTTTAGCTCTCCAAAGACCATATTTATATAGGCGTTGCACCAACGGCTAGATAACGGTTAGTTTGACTCTGTTAAATATAAAATAATTTACTAAATAATAAGTAGATGTAAATAACACTTCAAAGAGAAAAGATTTTCCAAACCAAGATAGACATTACCTTTCGAGATACCACTAGTTTTTCCAATAATTTACTCTCTCCGATCACTTTTACTTGGCATGTATACTAAAAATAGATGTTCACTGGACACTTTACGCATATCAAGAGAAGACAACAAATTTTTTCCTGTTTTACCCACAGTATTTATTACCATTTCAAATCATTTTCTCAAATCCAATAAAATATGCATCAATTAATATGAGTAACATGGTAAATTATGCACTTCATTTATTATTTCTTAAGGGGCGTGAAAAGCCAAAATGTGCCAAATAAAAGTGACCGGAGGGAGTATTTATTATTCCTAAATTGTTCAAAATAACACATTTCTCATTTAGTTCATCTCATTAGTTTCTTTTTTATTTTGTTTAACGAGAACGTGAAGCCACTCTGTTTTCCTTTCTTTCTTTTTTTTACTTGTGGGGTGGGGGTTGGGGGAGGGGGGAACTTGTTGTATATTCCAATATTAACACATTAGCAAGACTTTGTAAAAAAGCATTTTTATGAAAAATATAAAAAAGAAAAGAACATTTTACATAAAAGATGGAGTCTATAGTAAGAATAAATAATGCAATAATAGAAAGTGTATGGTATAACATAATACCTGATAGACACTGAGAAGTACTTCTTCTTTGGAATTAGTTTGTATGTCGGAGATCCTTGGAAAAACATAATCTATAGGTATTACGCTACTTAATTGAATAAATCCAGGACAGTGAGTGTTGTAACAGCCAGTTTTGTGATAGCCATCCGCCTATTTCAAGTATTAGTTAGTTATTTTGTTTTTTCGAAATTCTGTGGTTATAAATTATTTCTCAATCAAGTAATGAATTAAATAAATAAAAACTATACTTACTGTCCACTTGGTATACAAATGAGTTCGGTTGTCACCGTTCATTTTTGGATGCACCTGAAAAAATGAACGTAAAGACGACATACTTAACTATAATCTTTTGAGAAAAATAGGATAAGAAATGGGCAGATGACTGAAATATTGCTTTCATTTTGAAGTGAACTACCACGAATCTCGCAAACTGCAGCGGATTTGTTGGACAAAATATGTTAGAGTAGATTTCTTTCTTAAACTATTAGTACTCCTTTTGCTTCAGATCATGTTACATGCACTAGTTTAATTTGATACGAAATAATGATTTTTGAATTTATGGTCTTAATCATGTTTTAATATTCTGACAAACTCATAATTTTGTGAAGAACCTCCAACGTGAGCTACTATCTTGCGCCTTTGCCGGAACCCAAAAAATCTGTGAAGAATGAATTGTTGAGGTAGTTCCACTTTGAGTCGTATTGGAAGTGTTCTGGGATGTCCTATTAATTTACGCTAATGAATGTACCACAAATATTGATAGGATTTCTTATGCTAGAATACGAGTGGAGATGGATGTCACATGTGAGTTGCCTATCACTGTGAAATATGATTGGAAGCCTGTGTATTGTGCTAAGTGTCTGCAAATAGGGTATGCATGTCAAACTATCTCAGAGGAAGCAGGTTCAAATTAAACAAAGAGGACTAAGGCAATATGGGTAAAAGGCCTAGTGGATAAAATAGTGACTCAAGACCAGAATCTGAGTCAGTTAACTGACAAAGTGCAGGCTCAGAAATCCAATGATGCAACTGCCAATTCAAGGCACATCCATGAAAAAATGATACACGTGATGTGGCTAATATATTCAATCCTCTAACAGGAGAACTAAACAAGGAACTGTGACTTACTAGTGGAGTTAAAGAGATGGGCATATTAGCAAAGAGGATGTGAGGAGTCCACAAGTTACAATTTTATCAACATGAAATGTGAGGGGGCACTGGTTAACTCTGCTTGGATCCAAAACTGAAACAATGTGGAAGTGCTAGCCTTGGACCCTATGTTCTCGGACCACTATCCTTTGTGTATCTCACTGGTGACAGGATTGGGAAGGTAGCTAGGCCTTTTAAGTTCTTAAACTGCTTGGCTAAGCATTCAGATTTCCTGCCTATGGTAAAGGATGCTTGGAAAAAACATGTACACTCTGCTCCTATGGCTAAGGCGTGGAGGAAGTTAAAATTGGTGAGAGAGTTAAAGAAGCTAAATAGAACGGAATTCCTAAGATAGCTAATAAAGTTAAGGATGTGCAAGGAAAGTTTGTAGCATTGCAGAGTAAAATAAGGCAGGTGAATGATTATAGTAACTTGTTTGAAGAGGAAAAATACTTAAAGATGGAGCTGAAAAAATGGAGTCTAATTGAAGAAAGTGTGGCTAAATAAAAAGCCATGATTCTGTTTTTGCAATTAGGGGAGTCAAACACATTTTTTTCCATGCTTGCCTGAAGAATAGATCTGCACAAAATCAAATCAGAAACTTTGCTACCACTGAGGGTGTAATACTACAGAACTCTGCAGATATTGAAAAAGAAATCATTGAATTTTATAAGAACCTTTTGGGTTCAGCAGCTAGTTAATTGCCTTGTATTAGTGATGAAATTATGCAAAGAGGTAATGTGTTAAGCGGAAAACAACTGAATCTAATTGCACCAGTCACAAAGATAGAGGTGGGGGAGGCACTACAGGGTATTGATGACCAAACGGCTCCAGGGTATGATAGGTACAATGCCCTCTTTTTCAAGAAAATCAGAATATTGTAGGAGATGATGTAACTGAGGCAGTTATGAAATTCTTCAATATTGCAACAATATCCAAACCAATCAACTGCACCTTTGTAAATTTAATTCCCAAGGTCAAGCATCTTGCTTCCATTAAAGAATACAAGCCAATTTCTTATTGTAATGTCATATATAAGATCATATCTAAAATCATTATTAGTAGACTTGGTGAAGTTATTAGTGGACTCACTGATGGCAGTCAAGCTGCCTTTGTGCCTGGTAGACTTATGTCTGATAATATCATTCTTAGCCATGAGCTTATTAAATGTCATAACATAAAGGGTATTTCTCCTAGATGTATGTTGAAAGTTGATTTACAAAAGGCTTATGATTCACTAGAATGAGTGTATTTGGAAGAAATCCTAGTCGGCCTTCATTTCCCTGACATGTTTGTTAAATAGATCATGTGTTGTATCACTTCTATATCCTATTCTATTGCAATCAGTAAGGTTCCTACTCCTCCAGTTGCTACTAGGAAAAGTTTGAGAGAAGGTGACCTCATATCACCTTTTCTCTTTGTTTTAGCGATGGATCATCTAAACAGATTATTGAAGACTTTGAAGAATGAACCAAGCTTCAAATATCACCCAAAATGTGCAAAGACGAAAATCATCCAGCTGAGTTTTGCAGATGACCTGCTTTTATTAAGCAGGGGAGACCTTAAATCAGTCCAGTTGTTTTTCAAGCTTTAGGGCTACATGCTAATGTACAGAAATGCTCCATTTATTTCTGAGGGGGTTAATCACGGAGTACATGAGCAAATTCAGACCATACTTGGGATAAACATAGGTGATCTACCCATAAGGTACTTGAGAGTGCCAACCACTACTGGAGAAGATGCTTGGTAGAGTTACATCATAGACTTCAAGATTCCTATCCTATGTTGGTAGGATACAACTATTGAAATCTGTATTATTCTCAATACAGATATATTGGTCACAGCTCTTCATCTTGCTAAAGAAAATTGCCTCACTTATTGAAAGATTATGTAGAACCTTCTAATGGATAGGGGGAACTGATATCACAAAGGCATTGTTTGGGTGGGATAAGATATGTGTACCTAAGGCTTTAGGGGGTCTAAATTTATTGAATTTACACATCTTGAACAAGGCTGCCCTGCCTTGTGTAAACTTCTATAGAGCCCAAGTAAAAAGAAGGATACTCTTTGGAACAATGGATTCATATATATTATAGGAGAGATGGGTAGTTTGGAATGCATATCCTAAGCAGGCATGCATGTTGGATAATCCAAAAAGGTGTTCAAGGCAAAGTAGTATATAGAGGAGATGGGAATGACTGAGAAAGATCTGCAATCTTTACACACATTCTCTGTAAAGAAAATGTACTTGAAGTTACTTGGAGACTATCCCAAAATGCCATGGAGAAGGATGATTTGCAATAATCCAGGGGCCTCTAAATGGTTATTCATGCTTCCTCTAGTATGACCAGAAAATGTTTTCCCATTTTCAACTGTTTGGTTGCACAAAATAGTTTAGAAATTTTTTTCTGCACCACCCATCCCCACCCCGCAAAAACAAACTAATAAAAATATAATGTGACATAAATAAAACTGATGGAGTATTTGATAATGAACCCGAAAAGCATAATAACATAAAAGATTCAATGTGAGCAGGAAACTATCAAAAACTTACTATAGATGATTGAGTAGTTTCTTTCTCTAATGCAAAGTACAAGATTTGAAACTTACAATCCACCCGACTTGAATATGCTCGAACTTTTGTCCTGCCCCGGTTTCAAGAGACATGGATGCAGCACTGTATTGACCAGTTCCTCTTACTTGAGGATTGTATAAACATAGAAAAGCTGACACCCCAAAAAACCTTTCTATTGGTGGAGACGCTTGTATGTAAATTCCTGCAAACTAAATACAATGTTTTTATTTATCTGTCAATAAATTATGCAATTTTAAATCCAAAGAATCTCATATAATTCTCACTTAAATTAGCTATGTTAATATGCAAATCCTTTAAATTTTCATAGTCTCAATTCGAGCAAGTCATTTTTTTTTCTTTTAATTTTTATTGTTTCAAAGGATTTAATAATTATTTTATATAGGATAACATCAAGGAAAGTTTTTTCTAAATCAAGGCTTACATCAATCCAATTGTTTCCCGAGTATTCATTGGACAAGCTTAAGGAGGCATCTCTTGCATTTTGGAGTTGTTTCTTTTTCATTCTGCGTATAGGCACAGTTCCAATCGGACATCCTTCCTTATTCAACCAATATTCCTCTGCCTTGAAACCGCCCGATTTTCCTTTCTTTTGTCTTTCAAGCTCCTTCACTATGATCATCTGTTTTGCATATTGTACTAAACAAAATCAAAATCGAAATATGAATTTTTTCGAGGAATATATCCCTATTAGTGCCAATACTTTTGTCACATTTCACAACCGAAAAATAAATTAAAAGACGTAAGAAGATATGATAAAGCGGTCCATTCTTTGAAAAGATGCTATACCAAAACTTATACCTTAATTCTTTTTGAGTCCAAAGTTGGATGCAGAAGAGTTGGTTGCTTGTAGATGTCTACGCAATCATAAAAGTGTCCATGAATAGTCTACAAAAGATCAATTTCATCACATAAACAGAAAAATAGGCCTTTCACTGCATTTACAATTTTATAATTTTGAGAAGTCCAAACATATATACCAAACCTATAGAAATCATACCGCAATTGTAACGTTTGATCTTCTGCCAGACTCGTAGCTCTCGATCACATTAGAAAGAATGGTAATCGAAACTAAAAGAGAAAAGCAAATTGTTGTCACTCTAACAGCCATTGGTGTAATGCATTTGATTTGTTTCTGGAAGTATTTGCAGTACAAAAATTTGGATTCAATATAGAAAGTGGTTAAATTTTGATTCAATGTTAGAAAGTGGTTTAAAAAAATATTCCAAATAATCCCGATCTCTAAATTAAGATTGGATATCAATTCCATTCAATACTAACTCTTCCTAATTAGGACGTTGCATTTCCTACTTTGGACTATTCACATATATTCTTTTCATATATGCCTCTTAAACATGTTCATTCCATATTATCAAAACTCTCCTATTTGCTGAATCAATTATTCTGAAAAATAGAAAATTGCGATGACATAATGGAATTGAAATAGTTTATTTCAAATGACCGAAAATAATCTTTTACTAAATTTGTCAATTATTTTAATTCATGTTATGTGAAAAGATTATCTATTAAGATAAAATTTTATAAATGTTTATTTAAAGGAGAAGACTTTTTTTCTTTCACCGAAACCAGTCTTCTATTAATTTATTAAGGGCATGATATCAAAGGAACGTACATCATTATTTACAAGTTACAACCCAACTAGAAAACATACTTTTCCAAGAGAAATCATTTACCAAACAAACAGAGACCATCGCTAAGTTATGAGCAAGAGAATATATATATATATATAGAGAGAGTCAACCCTCTCTATAACAGTTTCGTTTGCTCTGATATTTTTTGATTTTTATAGTGAATGACTGTTATACACCTATAACAACATTTGACGTTTAATATTTTTTGGTTGTTATAGATAAAACTTATCGAAAAATCAATTATTTTTCCCTTTTTAATGTTACATACAAAAGATATGAAAATTATTCAAATTTAAAATCTCAAAAGATATGCATATTTTACTAGTTAAATATTGAATAAAGCTAATACACTGTTAATAAATTCATAACTAAACTTATACAAATTTAAACTATAAGACATACATTTTAAAGCTACCTAGATAAAATAAATTCTTTCAAGAATATGGAAGAACTTTATAATTGTAGCTTATTTCGTAGATTTCATTCTCTTACTAGCGATATAACGCTTGAATTGGAGAAGATTCGTGTCCAAATTTTCAGCAAAAAGGTATCCAATAACTTTCCTTTGAAAACAATCTAAGAACTTAATAGTTAAATTTTCTATCTAAATCTTTTTTGAAATTTGTCCAATGAAAATGATATCATGTGCAAATCTTCAAATATTATATCTCGATAGAAACTTTGTTTAATGAAAAAGATTGTGTGCATATTTTTAAAATTATTAATAATAATTTTAAAGATTCTATATGGCTGTTATACATGTGTAATTTTACAAAGAGCGTTCTGTCATAAATATGATTGTTGCTGTTATAGGTAAAAAGATGTTATAGAGAGGTAGAATATAACTTAAAAAATCAATTATAAGAAAATTTTTGGCTTTTATAGTGAATGACTGTTATACAAAGATGTTGTTATAGAGAGAGAGGAGTTCCTTAACACCCCCCCCCTCCCCCCCAAAAAAGAAGCCAAATTGGGATTTCTGTTATAAAATAAAAGCAATTTAGTAAAACATGAACAAGAAATGGAGATAGAGAGAAGGAAGAGATTTTCTTGTTCAATTGTGTGTATTTTCTTATCTATTACAAGGCCTTTATATAGGCATAAAAAGTGAAAAAAAATATGTCATTAAGCATAGAAATATGTCATTGAATATGTCATTAAGCATTTGAGAAGATCATGGAGGAAGAGTAGACATCCACCATAATTTGATTTTTTTATAACACTCCTCCTTGGATGTCCATAGATAATGTGCCTTGTTAAAACCTTATTAGAAAAAAACCCTATGGGAAAAAAATTCTAGTGAAGGAAAAAGAGTACACATGTTTAGAAATACGTCTTTTGGTTGCCTCGTTAAAAACCTTGCAAGGAAAACCCAGTGGGACAAAATCTTGTAAGGGAAAAAGAGTACAACGCATATTAACTCCCCCTGATAAGAGCATCAATTCACATCCTTGAGCCTTCGCATCCCAATCTTGTACACTAGTTTCTTGAAGGTTGACGTCGGTAGAGATTTGGTGAACAGATCAGCCATATTATCACTGGAACGGATCTGTTGCACATTGATATCACCATTCTTTTGAAGATCATATGTGAAAAATAACTTTGGTGAAATTTGCTTTGTTTTATCCCCTTTATGAATCCTCCCTTCAATTGGGCTATGCATGCTGCATTGGCTTCATATAAAATTATGGGTAGTTTGTCACACTTTAAATCACATTTGTCTCGAATAAGGTGTATTATAGACCTCAACCATACACATTCTCGACTTGCTTCATAAATAGCAATTATCTTAGCATGATTAGATGCAGTAGCCATGATTGATTGCTTAGTCGATCGCCCAGATATGGCAGTGCCTCCATATATAAACACATAACATGTTTGAGATCGAGCCTTGTGTGGGTCATATAAATACCAGCATTGGCATAACCAACAAGATCGGGACTGCAATCATTGCCATAAAATAATCTCAAATCGGTAGTCCCTTTTAGATACCGCAATATGTGTTTGATTCCATTCCAATGTCTCCTTGTAGGAGCAGCGCTATATCTTGTTAAGACATTAACTGAAAAGGTTATGTCAGACCTTGTAATGTTAGAAAGATACATTAGTGCACCAATTGCACTAAGATATAGTACTTCAGGACAAAGAAACTCTTCATTATTTTCATGAGGTCGGAATGGATGTGTTTTATCCATATACAATCGCTTTAAAATTATTTTAGTGTATGTTGATTGATGGACAAAAATTCCATCTTTCATAAACTCAATTTGTAGACCAAGACAAAATTTTATCCTTCCAAGATCTTTCATTTCAAATTCTTTCTTTAAATAGTCTATTGCTTTAGGAAGATCCTTAGGAGTTCCAATGATATTTAAATTATTAACATACACGGTGATTATAATAAATTTAGATCCAGATCTTTTTATAAAGACACAAGGACAAATTGAATCATTCTTGTACCCTTCTTTCAACAGGTACTCACTTAGGCGATTATACCCCATGCGCTCTGATTGTTTCAATCCGTATAAGGATTTTTGAAACTTTATTTAATAAATTTTTAGGAAACCTTAATATGCTTCAGAACAATTTAAATCCTTCAATGATTTTCATTATACGCATATCACGTTTTTCTTGTATTGCCAGATTAAAACCTGAAATGGCGACATCCACCACAGGAGAACATGCCTCTATACAATCAATACCATGATATTTATAAATTTTTTTGTGACACAAGTCGTCTTTATGTTTATCGACTTGACCTTTTTTTTCGCACAAGAACACATTTATACCTCCACTGGCTTTATGCTTTCAGGTGTTGAGACTATTCGTCCAACTTCATATTTTTCAGGTGACATCAATTTTCATTGCGTATTTTTCATTTGGCCAATCATTTATTTGTCTAAATTTCATGACAGATTTGAGCTCAATATCCTCGTCAATATTAATAATATTGAACGCTACATTATATTAACAATATCGTCAATGATCATTTTATATCGGTTCTACTTTTACCCAATAAAGACATAACTTATTGAGATCTCTTTATCTTATTATTTTCAGGTACCTAAGCGTCTCCCCTGAGGTCTTATGAAGTGTTATGTCATGGTGCTCTTCTAGAGTACTTGCCTCCTTATTATGACCATCTTGAACATTTGCTCCTCTCCTTCTTCAAGGAGTTTTATCTTTGGAACTGATTAGTCTATTATGCTTTATGCAGATATAAACTCTATTCATTATGAACTTTATTTTATTTGGAGCATTAGCAGCTGAATATGACATTTAGCTTTGGGTCAGCAAATACGCCTGGCAATATTTTACAAATGAATTATCACTTGAACTTCAAGTTCACATTTTCTCGTACGAGGATCTAGATGTACTCATAATAATTCATTACATGCATTACTTTTTCATCTGTCCATTTTCTTTCCCTATTGTTGGGATCACCAATACATATCCCTAGCCTTATTTGGGGATCCATCTTTGTGTATTATGGTGGAACAATTAAATCATATAGCACATTCATATTTCTAGATGGAAATTATTTGGTTCCTGACCCTGAACCGATTGTGATAGGGAGAACTTATCATAACTTGGCTAGATGCGTACAAGTGTTGTTGTATATTAAATAATACATCACATACCAAATTTTATTTTGGCAGTTTTGTTCTCATAACCAATGGTTTAGATATAATTGGAGGCATACAATTTCTGCTAAACCAACTTGGATTTAAACTAGTATTATCAAGATAAATCATCATAATTTATATTCTGAAACTGTGCTCTAATAATTTGAGCAATTAATCTTGTAAAAGCCAAATTGCAAGTTGATAACAAATGCACATGTAACCATAAAATAGATGCATCTATTAAAATCATATAATAGTAAACGGTCCACATGGAAGGTGACTGGGCCCATATATTTATCAACTTTTATTCGTTCCATAAATCAAGGGATTCAATCCCAACCTTAACTGCTATATCATGAGAATAAGCAGCAGAAGAGAATTCTTGAAGAATCTTATATTTCTTCAATATATGCCAATGTAATTCTCAATTAATTTTTCGCATCATAATTGAACCGAGATGGTCAACCGGTCATGCCAACTAACATTTATTTCAGTAAACCTCTAGTTTACTTGTGTCTTGTGATTGCATCATCATGCTTATACTTGTGTAGTACAAATAGAAGAAAAGTCAGGTAACCTTTCATATTTACCTGGTATGATTATAGTAATATAAAGATATTCAATCTTCTTTTCATTTATAATCTCAATATGCCAACCACTTTGGCTAATATATTTATAAATCAAAATATTTCTTTTGAGACTTACTACAATATTAATATCATGAACAATTTCATTCATCCGGGTAGTAACAAATTAGTTCTTTCAGAGCTCTTAACTACTTTTGTACTACAAGATCTTTTGTCACAACATCCAAATAATAAATGTCTCCTTCACAAAGAGAATTATATCATAATAATTGTCATGTTCAAAATCATCATAAGCAAAATAATTTCTTGCTTTAATTTTGCTTTTAATAACTTTCATAAGTCTTGACAAAATATTTGGCGTATCACATGTATGCGACCAATGATATATTCATGTAACTACACAATAATATTCATTATCTTTCTTTGTCTCAAACCTCCCTTAGAGGTGAGTTGTAGTATTTATCCAATCATGCATAAGTACATTATTATGCATAATCTTTATCACATATATATTTTCACATTCACTTTCAGGAATGGGTATACATTCTCAATGTTTATCACAAGTCACATTCTCTTCAAAGAATGGAGAATAATCATACAATGTGCTTTATATTTTTTTCATATCATTTTGATGGTAAACATTGTCTTGTTCTTCCTTTTTATAATTACCATAGTGATAACTATTATTATTTTGGCCTTTCCCACGCCCACATTCATTGGTCAATCACTTGTCTTTATTTAGACTGATCATGCACTGCTATCACATTCATTTCAAGAATGGAGCAAATCAAGTGAGACAAGCTTCATGCTTTTTCATGAAAAATATATTATTTTTTCTTTAGTTATTATTATTATTATCAATATGATGCATTAGGACTCAAACCCAATGCCTTACCCATATAAAGGTATGCTAGGCCATAATGCGTTGGAACATGAATCCAACATCTTTTCATCAAGATAGTGCGTTGGGACTTGAACCCATCGTCTTACCCTCAATCTTTGGCATAATAGGCCAAAATTTACTAGGACTCGCACTCGAGTCTTTAAAATATTATTACTTCATAATTATAGGCATAAGTAAATTAACTTTCAAGAAGACATATATAACTATTTCAATCCTGAAACAGTTCCTCCGCAACAAAAATGCTAGTTAGGATATATGCCTTTTTTTAAAAAAAATAAATACAATCACTTTTACATTTTAATAAATTAATTAGGAAAAAAGTGCAGATAACCTATAAGCACTTATATTTCAAAGACTATAAGAACTTCACCAAAAAAATCCAATACAGAGGAATGAACCTTATGCTTCCAGCAAAACATTTTAAGGCTTAATGCATAACCGTGACTATTATAAATTATAACTATAATGAGTTTATATTGATTGTATATTCGAATGCCAAATTTGCAAGGTACTGTAAAATCGCCTACATATTTGATAATTTTGCTTTCAATGAAATACATCATGTGATGGTAAAAATATTATTACTAAATTACCTTAATAATTATCTATCATAGTATGTAAAAGGTCAGAACATATATATACGTTAGAATATTATCTTTGTCCTATAAGAGATGTAGCAAATAAAGACATACCTTTCCAGTTATTTATTTCAGTGGATACAATTGAAAAAAATATTTTAACTAAATACTGCACATAAAGTTAATGCAAATATATGAAAGTATGAATGAGTTTAGATGGATGTAAAACTTATCTTTGTATTATCATCCAAGACATTTTTTATTGTACTTCATCTCATTATTTGCTTATAATTTACATAGTCTTGACGTAGAAGATGAACAAGACATGTTGTTATGAAATAAAAGCAATTTAGTAAAACATGAACAAGAAATGGAGATAGAGAGAAGGAAGAGATTTTCTTCTTCAATTGTGTGTATTTTCTTATCTATTACAAGGCTTTTATATAGACATGAAAAGTGAAGAAAAATATGTCATTAAATATGTCATTAATGGAAGAAGAGTAGAAATCCATCATAATTTGATTTTTTTATAACAATTTCTTCTTTTTGACTTGACTTGTTTGGGTTAGTTTGAAGCGCTGTGCTATGAGCATTGTTCCAATTCTATTGGTAGTTTCTTTTTCTAGTTGATCAATTTAATTTTAGTGGAGTTCCTTAATTGGTTGAATTGAATTAACCTAGGACCGTGAGAATTCAACAGCTCAGCCATGGCGGACAACTTAGTGCGTGTACATAATAATAATAATAATAATAATAATAATATAATAAAGAGAAGAGGGAATCAAATTCGATCAAATTAAGTAGAAGTTGACCACACGGATGTTATGCCAAAATGTTGGAAATTGCCGTCTTATAGGTTAGATTGAAAAAATTAATTTATTTCGAGAAGTGTTTTTTTTTAAAAAGTATTTTTAAATATCTATTTTATTTGAAAAGCACTTCTAAACATTAATTAGTATTTGACCAAATTTTTAAAAAATATTTTTAAGTAAAAGTAATTTTTTTTTCTTCTAAAAGCTTGCCAAACACTTTAACTTTTTTTTAAAAAAAAGAAGCAATAGTTTTCAGCTTGGAGAAGTTTGGGCAAACAAGCTATTAAACGATAAGGTGAAATTGGAAGCTTAGTTCCCGACAGACCTGTCGACCAATCACAGGTTCCAGTTCTTCTCCTTCGATTTCCCTTGAATAGTGTGGTTGTATATTAGAAACAGAAATTGTCTTTGATCAAACTAAGACTACTGTTTGTTATTAGTGGTGACAAAATGGTTAAAAGAAAATAGTTAATCATTCATATTATTTACTAAAAAATGAGTTGGATAAGAACCATATTATCCATTTAGAAAATGAATAATCAATGTATAATCAATTGATAATTATTGGGTTTAACTTTTACATTTATAAAATCTCAAATTAGGGGTTCCTTAAGTTTGGGAGAATAGGAATTCTCCCAAAAGTGATCATATTCAAGAAGCATGGTTATTCATATTATCCGCCAGTTAACCCGTTTTTATCCGTATTAAATATAGGTCGGATCGGATAATTTATCTATTTTTTTATTACCCATTTTCGGCACGTCGCATATCCGATCCGACCCGTCAATTTACCACCCATAGTTGATACTAATGGTGATGCTTTTGAGCCTAATACTGCTTGATTAATTTAAGTGATAAGTGTCACTATTTGTTTTGTACACTTGAAAATCACCAACCCCTAGGTTTACCTAGTCCTAACTCCTGTTCCTAAGTATTATTTTGTGATAATCTAATAATTAAAAAAATAGTTGGGATATCCAAAATTATTGACGCACTCTGCTGCGGCTAGCAGCCGATTCTTATTGCACTCACCAAGATAGGCTTGCTCGCTCCTGAACTCTGCGACGAGCTCAGCCACCACCTCTGGATCTGAGCTCAGCTCGAACATAACTTAGTATTGGAAGTTCTTCCAAGTTGTGGTGCCACAATCTTTAATTAGTGGTGCCTTCTCCGATTCAATCCAGGGTCTAACAAAATAAAATTAAAACAAATACACAAATAGCAATATTCTCAAAATTTAGAATTACGTGTAAATTAAAGCTCCTTAACTCAAAAGGTAAATGATTTATAGAAGGTAAACCTTACTTAAATTTAAAGTCCTAAATATTAGGAAATCTTATATAGTTCAAATAAGGAAAGATTTAATAAATAAAGTTATAGTTTATTGTCACGACCCTAATTCCCTCTGAAGGATGTCGTGATAACACCTAGTCTCTTTGACTAGGCAAGCCTAATAATTAGCAACCACTGAACAGATATGTAAATACAAGATACGGAAAATGACTAAATAAAATCTCACAATCCAAAACCGGTGGAACGAATTCATAAGCTCTACAGAGTATAACAAAAATAACTACTACATCACTGTCTGGAAATAAATACAACAATAAACGAGGATAAAGGAAGGTGACTCCGAGGCCTGCGGACGCCGAGCAGGCATACCTTGAAGTTTCCAACAAAACAGCTAGCAGGAATCTCTATTTACTGGCACGGGCAGACGTACCTGGATCTGCACAAAAAGATGTGCAGAAGCAAAGTATGAGTACACCATAACGGTACCCACTAAGTATCAAGGCTAACCTCACTAGAGTAGTGACGGGGCCAGGTCAAGACACATACTAGGATATGAAATAGACAGTGTAAAATGAAATATGGATATAAAATGAGAAGTAAGAAAGCAACTAATACGGAACAAGATGATAACATGATCTAAAATCGGGAAATATCAATAGTATAAATAGCATGAAAGGAACAGCTAAAGTGATACAAAGATCATGTACAGACTACAACTACTAGAATGATAACGAATGGAGCAACAGGAAATATTCCTTCCACGATACTTTGCAACATGAAATAACAGCAAGAAACACAATGAGGTACCGCCTCGTGTACAATGAAGTCAAACTGAGGTACCGTCTCGTATAATCAAGAATAACAATCTAGGTACCGCCTCGTGTTCACATTTCTCAATTTAAATCACAATCCTTCTTTATGTTGTCGTGAGCCTTACATTTGAAAATAGGTTTTGAAAATAGTTTTTCCGAAATAGCTGCACGCACTTTAGCCCGCCTTATGACGCCGCGTGGCTTCACGTAGTTCCCCTACAAGAAACACGCACATAAGTCCCACCTTATACCGCCGCATGTACATCAACCCAAGCTTTATACCCGCGCATGCACATCAACATCATATCACAATAACAACATCGCACCACTAGTGCCCACATATCACAACTTGCCAACAACAACAATATCAATATTTTCACAATAATATCACATGGCTCCAACACAATGTATATGAGAATATCAACAATAATAATGGATGGAAGATGCTCAACAGGATAGATGTTTCAACAATAACCAATATTGCCTCAACGTATTAATTACTTCCACAACCTCAACACCAAATAACTCAACAATGGGAAGAACAACGTGTAACCACAATATTAGATAAGGCTAACTCACAATAAAGGAAACAATCTTCAACAATGAGTATCAAGTAATGGAAATCAACAAGTAAAGGGGCACCATGAACAATTAATTCAACAGTGAAAATTAACAACGAAGAGATATCTTGTGTCAATAAAAGGGCAACAAATTCAACTAAAACATGTGAGCAATTTAGCAAGTAAGATGTAGAACAATTTCTAAACAATTCAACTAAATCATTTAAGGTTAGTCTAACACAATTAAGGATGATTTAACTATGAAAATCTAGAATATAATATGACAATCAGTTAAAGCATGGAAATAGTCTAAGTATCCTAAATCGGTCTACGTACAACGCGCGTACCCACTCGTCACCTTACGTACACAGATTTCACTTAGCATAATTGAATCGACCATACCAATCCTAAGGGGTAGTTCCCCCACACGAAGTTAGGCAAGACACTTACCTCAAATAGGCCAATTCACAACTCGAAAATAGATTTTCCCCTAAAGTCCGCCTCCACACGGCTCAAATCTAACCAAAATCGACTCAATAACATCAAACAATGCTAGGGAATTCAATTGCAATAGATAAAGTTAAGATTTTTACACTTTTTCCAAAAGGTCAACTAAAGTCAACTCGGGCCTAGCCCGGACGAAATCCGGGTCCAATGGTAGATTCTGTCTACCCATGACCCCACGTGTTCATATATATGATTAGTTTCAAAATTCGAGTCCAAATCGACTCTCAAAACTCAATTTCTTATTTTTCAAAAACTTGCAAAGTTTCATAAATTTCTACTTTGATTCGCATAATTTTGATGTTAAAATCTAAGATAAGTTGATGGAATATGATTAGAAATAGATTAGGATCACTTACCCAAGTTTTGTAGGTAAATACTCTCTCTCCAAGTCGTCTCCTACCGAGTCTAGGGTTCAAAAAATGAGAGAATGAACTCAAAAATTCCGTCCCTCACCTATTGTCCAGTCGCAGATTTCACATTTACGACCTGGGGTTCGCAATTGCGAACCCCTCATATGAGAGAATTGCTTCGCAAATGCGAAGAAACCCATATCTCTGCTATCATCACATTTGCGATGATTTCTTCGCAAATGCGAACTGTGGAGACTCGCAAATGCGACCTGGTTGATTGCAAATGCGAGAAAGCTTGGCCAGGCCCCCCTCGCAAATGCGAACTATTTGTTCGCAAATGCGACCTTAACAGACCTAAACCAACTTCGCAGTTGCGACCCATTTCTCGCAATTGCGAGACCTGAAGCTTTTGCACAAAAACCAGCAGTGTTGAATCTATCAAAACACTCTGCAACGCATCTGAAACTCACCCGACGTCCGAATCACGTCAAATCAATTTCGTTTTACACCAAATTCTGCAAACAAGTCATAATTACTGTAATGAACTTATACCAAGTTCCGAAACTAAGATCCGAACCCGGTAGCAACAAAGTCAAACTATGGTCAAACTTGGAATTTCTTTAAACATTTAAACTTCTAGTTTTCAATAAATGGCGATAATTCAAGCTAGGGTCTTCCGAATTCGATTCCGGACATACGCCCAAGTCCCAAATCACGATACGGAACCACCAGGACCGTCAAAACATTGATCCAGACCCGTTTGCTCAAAAGTTGACCAAAGTCAACTTAAATAAGTTTTAAAGCACGATTTCACATTTTCGTCAACTTTTCACATAAAAACCTTCCGGAAAAAGATACGGAATACGCACGCAAACTGAGGAAGGCTAAACATAGTTAATCGAGGTTTTGAAATACAGAATTGAGGGTTAAATATATAAATGACCTATCAGATCATCACATTCTCCACCTCTAAAATAAACATTCGTCCTCGAACAGACATAGAAAAGTACGTGGACTGGTGAAAAGGTGTGGATATCTACTCCACATGTCCGACTCGGACTCCTACGTGGATGCCTCGATTGGCTGACCTCTCCACTGCACTCGAACTTAAGGATAACTCTTAGACCTCAACTATCAGACCTTCCGGGCTAGAATAACTACTCGCTCCTCCTCATAAGTCAAATCCTTGTCCAATTAGACTGAGCTAAAATCTAAAACATGGGACGAATCACCGTGATACTTTAGGAGCATGGACACATGGAACACTGGATGGACTACTGATAAACTAGGTGGCAGTGCGAGCTTGTATTCCACCTCTCCAATTCTCTCAAGAATCTTAAAAGGTCTGCTATACATAGGGCTCAGCTTGCCTTCTTTCTGAACCTCATAACACCCTTCATGGGCGAAACCCAGAGAAAGACTCGCTCCCCAACCATGAATGCAACATCACGAACTCTATGGTCTGCATAACTCTTCTGCCTAGACTGAGCGATGCAAAGTCAATCCTGGATAATCTTGACCTTATCCAAGGCATCTGTACTAAATCTTTACCCAACAACCGAGCCTCCCTTGGCTCGAATGGAATCGCCTCCCATATAATGCCTCATACGGAGCCATCTGAATGCTAGATTGGTAGTTATTATTGTAGGTAAACTCTGTGAGTGGCAAAACCTGATCCCAAGAACCCTAGAAATCCATAACACATGCGTGAAGCATATCCTCCAATACCTGAATAGTGTGCTCAGATTGTCGGTCTGTCTAGGGATGAAATGTTGTACTCAACTCAACCTCCATTCCTAAATCACGTCGCACTTCCCTTCAAAAGTGCGAGGTAAACTGCGTACCTCGATCAGAAATGATAGATACTGGCACACCGTGAAGACGAACGATCTCTCGGATGTAGATCTCAACTAACCGCTCTGAAGAATATATAACTACCACTGGAATGAAATGGGCCGGCTTGGTCAACATATCCACAATCACCTACTCTACATCAAACTTCCTATGAGTTCGTGGAAGCCCAACAACAAAATCCATAGTAACCCGCTCCCATTTCCATTCTGGGATCTCTGGTCTCCGAAGGAATCCACCTGGTCGTTGATATTCATACTTCACCTACTGACAGTTTAGTCACCAAGCTACATACTCCACTATGTCCTTCTTCGTTCTCCTCAACCAATAGTGTTGCCTCAAGTCCTGATACGTCTTGGCGATGCCCGGATGAATGGAGTACCGCAAAGTTTGAGCCTTCTGAAGAATCAACTCACGCAATCCATCTACATTGGGCACATATAGCCTGCCCTGTATACGTAACACACAGTCATCCCAAAGAGTGACCTCCTTGGCATCACCGTGCTGAACCGTGTCCTTGAGGACAAACAGGTGGGGGTCATCATACTGATTCTCTCTGATGAAATCATTTAGAGAAGAGCGAGAAACCACACAAGACAAAACTCGACTCAGCTCCGAAACATCCAACCTAACAAACTGGTTGGCTAAGGCCTGATCCTCTAATGCTAATGGCCTCTCTGCTACCAGTAGATATGCTAAACTACCCAAACTCCCTACCTTTCGACTCAAGGCATCTGCCATCACATTGGCCTACTCGAGATGATATAGAATGGTGATATCATAGTCCTAAAGCAACTCTATCTATCTTCGCTGCCACACGTTAAGATCCTTCTATTTGAACAGATGTTGTAGACTCCGGTGGTTGGTAAAAACCTCACAAGGAACACCGTACAAATAATGCCGCCAGATCTTCAATGCATGAATAATGACTGCCAACTCCAAATCGTGGATTGGATAGTTCTTCTCATGAGTCTTCAACTGGAGAGACGTGTAGGCAATCACCTTATCGCCTTACATCAATACCATACCAAGTCCAACACGTGACACATCACAATACACAATAAGACCTTGAGCCCGTAGGCAACACCAATACTAAGGCTGTGGTCAAAAAAGTCTTGAGCTTTTGAAAGGTCTCTTCAAACTCCTCGTTCCACCTGAACGGATCACCCTTCTGGGTCAATCTGGTCATAGGTGTAGCAATAAATGAGAAACACTCTACGAATCGATGATAATACCCGGCCAAACCAAGAAAACTCCGGATCTCAGTAGCTGAAGACGGTCTGGGCCAACTCTGCACTTTTTCAATCTTCTTAGGATCTACCTTGATCCCCTCACTTGATACCATATGACCCAAAAACGCCACCGAATCAAGCCAGAATTCACACTTTGAGAACTTTGCATATAACTTCTTCTCTCTCAAGGTCTGGAGCACAATCCTCAAGTGATGCTCATGATCTTCCCGACTGCGGGAGTACACTAGAATGTCATCAATAAACACAATGATGAATAAATCAAGATAAGGCTGAAATACACTATTCATCAGGTGCATAAATATTGTTGGGGTATTGGTCAGCACGGAAGACATCATGAGGAATTCGTAGTGACCATACCGAGTCCTAAAGGTAGTCTTCGAAATATCCGGATCCTGAATCTTCAACCGATGGTAACATAACCAAAAATAACTCTTGGAGAACACTCTAGCACCATGTAGCAAATAGGTCATCAATATGTGGGAATGGATACATGTTCTTCACCGTAACCTTGTTGAACTAATGATAATCAATACACATGCGCATAGTACCATCCTCCTTCTTCACAAACAAGATCGGAGCACCCCACAATGACACACTAGGTCAAATAAATCCCTTATCAAGAAACTCCTATTACTTCTCTTTTAACTCATACAGCTCTACTAGGGCCATATGATATGGTGGAATAGAAATTGGCTAAGTGCCCGACAAGAAGTCAATGCCAAAATTGATATCCCTATCGGGCGTCATGCCTGGAAGATCTGCTGAGAATACATCTGGAATGTCCCTCACTATCAGAACTGACTCAACGGCAGGGGTATCAGCACTTACATCCCACACAAAGGCTAGATAAGCATTGCACCGCTTCTCAACTATCTGCTAAGCCTTTAGAAATGATATAACCCTGCTAGGCACATAATCTAATGCACCCCTCCACTCTAACCATGGCAAACCTGGCATAACTAGCGTCATAGTCTTGGCGTGACAATTAAGAATAGCATGATAGGTAGACAACCAGTCCATGCCCAAGATAATATCAAAGTCTACCATACTAAGTAACAACAGATCAACTCTGGATTCAAAACCACCAAGAACAACTAAGCATGACCGATACACACGGTCAACAACAATGGAATCTCCCACAGGTGTAGAAACATAAACAGGAGAACTCAAGGAATCACGGGATATGCCCAAATATGGAGCAAAGTAAGATGATACATAGGAATAAGTGGACCCTGGATCAAATAAGATTGATGCATCTCTATGACAGACAAGAACAATACCTATATTGACTGAGTTTGAGGCAACTGCCTCTGTCCTAGCAGGAAAAACATAATATCTGGCCTGGCATCCCCCTCTACTTGCCTGACCTCCACGTCTAGCTGGCTGAGCGGGTGGAGCGGCAACTGGGGCAGCAATCATGGCCTTAGAAGTCTACGGACCCGACTAAATCCGGGGAGCCTGAGTATAGGGGTGGGTGTTCGGTACTTTGGTACGGTATTTAAGAGTTTCGGTACTGTATTTCAGTATTTGGTTTATCAATTACGCATACCAAATACCATACAAAAGTAATTCGGTACGGTTCAGTATTTTTTTATTTGGTTCGGTATGGTTCTGGTACGGTTTCGGTATTGTACCAAGTCTTGAACGAGAAAGTGATGAATTTTAATTCATTAGAAATCACATAAGATATGCGATTAATTATTATAATTCTACACTGTTAGTTGTGGAGTTGCCTAATTCTGGCAACAAACAAAAACAAATTGAAGAAGTGATACCAAAAAGCAACAAGACATTTTGTTCTATAATCTATATTGTATGCCTAGTTATGGGCTTATGGCAACAAATAGAAAAATATTGAAAAATTAAGGAAAAGGGAGTACGGGTAAGGGACTAACGGAAATTTCGAAGCCTAGTGACTATCGCTAGGTTGGGCTTAGCCCTACTGGGCTACTCACGAGAGGACTACTAACAAGTTAGTATTTTGGGATGAGAATTGAGAGGTATGGGCTTGTGCAGTGAAGGAGTTTTTACTTAAATAATTTGGTATTTTGGTATACTGAAGTATTGAAAGTTCAATACCGATAATCGTACCGAAGTACCAAACTACCAAACAAATTATACCGAATTAGTACCGAAAAATCGAAGATCCAATATTGAAATACCGAATTAATTCGGTCCGGTCCGATTTTTTGGTTTTTCGGTTTTTCGGATTTTATGCCCACCCCTACCTGAGTAGTCTGGGAAGGTGCACCCCTACTGAGTCTAGGGCAATCTCTGACCATGTGGCATGTATCACCACACTCAAAACAAGCTCTCGGAGGACATGACAGCTGGGACTAGCTCGGGCATGGTCGGCTAGACTGACCGTTGTAGGCACCCCGTGCCGGAGGTGCACTAGAAAGTGGCTGAGCAAAGTGTGCAACCTGGGATCTCGATACAACCGGAGCACCACTAGAAGCTGGAAGTGCTTAATTAACGGGGCAGATCACATAGCCCTTACCATGATGGGCTGAAGCTGCAGTGTGACCACCACTAAATCCCCTATTCCACGAGGCCTCTTGGCCTCCATATCCTCTTTATCCCAATCTCGCATACCCTCCAACCTCCGTGCAATCTCAACCACCTGCTGATATAGAGTGTCTGACTCGCTCCCTGACTGTGGTGACCAAGGCTGGTGCATGCCTGGACAAATTACTGAATTGGACAGCATACTCCGACACTGATATGGTACCCTGGCGTAGCCTCTCAAAACTCTATGCGCCAAGCATCTCAAAGGGTCTGAGGGACAAACTCTCTTAAGAAGAACTCTGAAAACTGATCCCCATGTGAGTAAAGCTGCCTCGGTTGGGCTACCTACCTCGTACGCCCGCCACCACTTATATGCCGCTCCCTTCAGCTGGAACGTAGTAAAGGCAACCCCACTCATCTCCACAATGCCCATAGTGTGGAGAATGCGGTGACACTCCTCAAGAAACCCATGGCATCCTCTGAAGCCAAACCACTGCAAGTATGAGGGTGGTACTTCTTGAACCTCTTGAGCCTAAACTACTCCTCCTCAAATGTTGATGCCCTAGCCACCAGCCGAACTGGAGCAACAGGTTGTACCAGTATGACCTCTGGGACCTGAACAACCTAGACTCGCTGCTCTGGAGTATGGGCCACGAGAGTGTTTGCTTATCCCCCATCCTGAGATGTGGCTGGTACAAGTGGGATCAACCCCATCTGAGCTAAGGTACTGAACATGATCATGAACTGTGCGGGGGCGGCAATAAGCACTTCGGGTGTTTGACCCCTGACTTGAGCTATTGGTGGCTCCTTTGTCGCAGCTCAGAAAAGTGCTTTGGATACACCTTGTGCCTGTCCTTGGCCTCTGCCCTGGCCCCAGCCTCTCGCAACTCTGGAAATGGGAACGTGTGTCTGATTGTCGGATCCTGCGGTGTGTGTCCTCACCATCTGTGAGAGAATTGAAAGACAAAGATTTAGTTTTCGAAATCAACCAATTTGCACGATAAGGAATCAAAAAAATGAAGTTTTCCTAACAGTTTGGTAGCCTCTCGAAGATAAGTACATACATCTCCGTACCAATCCGCAAGACTCTACTAAACCAGCTTATGACTCGTAACACCCATGAACCTAGTGCTCTGATACCAACTTGTTACGACCCCAATTCCCCCCGAAGGATGTCGTGATGGCACCTAGTCTCTACGATAAGGTAAGCCTAACAATTAGCAACCACTGAATATATTATGTAAATGCAAGATACAAAAAATGACTAAATAATAGATAAAACCATATGGAAATAGAATCTCACAATCACACACCCCAAAACCGGTGGAACTGAGTCATAATCTCTATAATGTGTAACGAAAATAACTACAACATCATTGTCTGAAAATAAATACAACAGTAAACGAGGATAAAGGAAGGTGAGTGATTTTCAAAGAAATTTAAGAACTTTTAATTTTACAACTCGATTGTCCGAATCATGTCAAATCAACTCTGTTTTGCACCAAATTTTGCAGATAAGTCATAATTACTGTAATGAACTTATACCAAGTTTCGGAACCAAGATCCGAGCCTGGTAGAAACAAAGTCAAACTACGATCCAACTTGGAATTTATTTAAACCTTTAAACTTCTAATTTTCAAGAAATGGTGATAATATAAGCTAGGGACTTCCGAATTCGATTCCAGGCATATTCACAAGTCTCAAATCATGATACGGACCCACCAGGACAATACTTATCTAGGTCTTTTTTATTCAAAACATTGGCCGAAGTCAAGTCAAATGAGTTTTAAAGCACGATTTCGAGATTTCAAAACATAGAATTGAGGGTTAAAACTATGAATGACCTATTGGGTCATCACATTTATTTTAAAGTCATAAATATTAGTTAAATGTCTATTTTGGTTTAATGTAAAACCAATATTTAATGGGTGAAAATCCAAGGTTGCGTATAATTGACCCTCCCCAAACATATTTGCATATCCAATTATTTTGAGTATAACAACATATCGCTTACACAAATCATTTTTCACGTATCCTTTATCCCTTTTATTTACGTCGTTTCAAAAATTATACTGCAAGACATGAGATTGGGAAACATGTGCAACGCACGTGTAACGACCCGACCGATCATTTTGAGAATTTAAATCTCGTTTGGAGGCATAAGGCCATGAGCACCTTCGTATTATGTGTATTGACTTGCGTGCACGGTTGAATTCAATTTCCAGATGATTCGGAGTGATTTGGGATACTTAGTCCCTAAAACGGAAGCTTAAGCCTTATGATTTTGATCGTAGTCAGAACTGTGTGAAGACGACTCCAGAATAGAGTTTTATCGGTTCCGTTAGCTCCGTTGGGTGATTTTGGACTTAGGAGCATGTCCGGACTGTGCATTTGAAATCTGTAGCTGATTTAGGCTTGAAATGGTGAAAGTCAAATTTTTTGAGATTTTTACCGGAAGTGGACTTTTTGATATCGGGGTCGGATTCTGATTCCGGAAGTTGGAGTAGGGCCGTAATGTTGAATATGACTTTCCTGTAGAATTTGACGTCATTCCGGGTTTATTTGATAGATTTCAGCATCGGTTGTAGAAATTTGAAGTTTCAAGTTCATTAAGTTTGAATTGGAGGGTAATTCGTATTTTTAGCATTGTTTGATATGGTTTGAGGGCTCAACTAAGTTCGTATAGTATTTTAGGACTTGTTGGTATGTTTGGTTGAGGTCCTGGGGGCCTCGGGTGAGTTTCAGATGCTTAACTGAATGAAATTTGGACTTTTGTAGTTGCTGAAGCTTTCAAGTTTTTTGGTGTAATCGCACCTGCGGTGGGGTGGCCGAAGGTCCGGACTCGCACGTATGGAAGGGAGCTCGCAGATGCGGACCTGGTCTGGGTAACCAGTGGTCGCAAGTGCGACAAAAGGGGCACAGAATTGGAGCCGCTCCTGCGGAGAAGGGATCGCAGAAGCGGAAGGCGAGCTGAGTGAGGATTCCGCAGAAGTGCACAAGAATCCGCAGGCGCGCACTCACAGGTGCGACCTAATGCTCACAAAAGCGTACCAGAGGACTTAAGTCATTTCCCCACCTGCGATGGAATTTCCGCAAGTGCGTCATCGCAGGTGCGACTGGAAGCGCGCAGAAACGGAAATCGCTTGGCAGAAAAGGGCTAAGTGCGAGGGTTGATTTCATTCTCCAATTTTGGACATAGAGAGCTCGTATTGAGGCGAAAGTTTGAGGGATTCTCCGAGGAATCTTGTGGGTAACGATTCTAACTCTTTTATGGTTATATCTCATTAATCTATAGTTGAATTCATCATTTAATTAAAGAATTTGGTTAAGCAATTTGGGAATAAGTTGGAAAGTTCTTCAAATAATTTTTTGAGTTTAGATTCGGATATGGATAATTTTGGTACGAGTGAACTCGTGGTTGATTGGGTATTCGTATTTTGTGACTTTTACCCTATTTCGAGATGTGGGCCCAAGTCAACATTTTGGGGTGAATTTTCGATTCTTTGCTAAAGTCGTAGATTTATTATTTAAATTAGTTTCTCGTAATTTTATTCATGATATGTAATTGTGTTTGGCTAGATTTGGGCCATTTAGAGTCTGATAATCGAGGAAAGGGCATTCTTACTGATTGATTGAGCTTGGTTCAAGGTAAGTATCTTGCCTAACTTCGTGTGGGCAAACTACCCCTTAGGATTTGAGTCTTCTATGCTAATTGTCGTCCGTGTACGCAAGGTGACGAGTACGTGCTCGGACTTATTTGTGAAAAGTTGGCCTTTTAGGGTTCTTAGGTCCTTGTTTTCACTGATTATATAGTTGTTATGTTATGAATACGTCTTAATTACTAGTTTCACCTCTACCTACTTTAATTAGAACTAATTGCTTCATGATTCGCCCTTGATGCTTATTTGAGTCATATGTGCCTTAATAAAATTGTTATCTCTTTTATTGCCATGTTATCTTTCCCCTAGCTGCTTATCTTTATTTGAAGTTATAATTATCTCTTTTGTAATTGTTCATCCTTAATTGAGGCTATGATTATCTTTTTGCTGCTTATCCTTAATTGAATTTGTTGTATGTCTTTCTTAATTTGCCAACCTTAAAAAGAAGTTAGATATCCTATATTTTAGTTGACTTGTCCTTATTTGAAATTATTCGCCTTGTGTTAGCTCCCTCGTTGTCGAACTGTACATTGTGGACCGTTGTTGCATAATATTTCCTTTCTTGTTGAGCTGTTCTTATTATGACTATCATTCTCTATTTTGGCCACTCCTTGTGAATTAATTCCTCCGTTCCTTTGAGTTCTAGAATTTTTGAGTTGATTTATTTGTTGTACCCTTGTATTAGTATTATTGTTGTTGTTGTACTTGTTGTTCTTGCATATTTACTTTGGGACTACGATTTGTGATTACCCTTGTATTAGTGGGCTATGTCAGGGATTGATTTGTGACTATTTATGATGGCCTGGGGACATTCTTGTTGTAGATATTTGTGTAGTGTTACACTTATATGTGTGAGCTTTATCTTGTGAAAGTTGTTAGAAAATATTCTACGTGTTGTCCGTTCTTTTCCTTATGCTCACTAGCTGGTATGAACTATGTTAGGACACTTGCACAAGCATACACGTAGTTAAACGCTCTTATCTGATAAGAAGTTTCCTAGATATTGTTGAGTATATATGCACACCCTTGCTTACTTGCCTTCTATGTGAGAATGACTCTATTTGACACGCGAGTCGTTAATGCGGTTATGAGGTATAATGAGGACACATGATGCCAAGTGTTAGGGTTCAGGTATTGAGGCCTGTGAGTTGTGATTTTTCCGAGGTTCGATACCTCATGGAGTTTATTGACAAAAACCCGGTGTGAAAGTTGTCGTATTATTTAGTTTCTACTTGTCCTTTCTTTATCTGTGATTATCGTCTTAGGCTGTTTTTTCGTTCATTCTTCTATGTCATTATTATGGTGTTCTGCTGATAGTTGTTGTTTTCCTTCCTTATTGCAATTACTGTATTAATTGCCACTTCACGTAGTCTTTATGTAGATATCATACTCTGTTATTTCTATACTTATACTTGCTCAAGTTATTTAGTCCAGTAGGTGTCTTAACTGTACCTCGTCACAACTCTACTGAGGTTAGTCTTGATACTTGCTAGGTACCACCGTTGTATACTCATACTACACTTCTGCACATTTTTGTTCAGATCCAGGCATTTTCGAAGTCAGTTGATAATTAGCTAGATGTGCGGATTGGTGCTGTGGAGACTCAAGGTAAACCTGCTACTGCGTTAGCAGGCTTCAGAGTAACCTTCTGATTTGTATTCACACTGTTTACTTTATTTCAAACAGTTGTATTTAGAAAATTGTAACAAACTCTGTAGAGCTTATGACTTGTACTACCAATTTTGGGAATTGTAAGTTTTTAGAGATTTCTATTTCAAAAGTTGTTAGATGTTATTTATTATTGTTGTTATTCAGTAAATGTTAGGCTTACCTAGTCCCTAAGATTAGGTGCCATCATGATACCCAACGGAGGGGAAATTTGGTCGTGACAAGTTGGTATCAGAGCTATAGGCTCATAGGTGCTACGAGTCATAAGCGAGTTTAGTAGAGTCTTGCGGATCGGTACAAAAACGTCTGTACTTATCTTCGAGAGGCTACGGAACTATTATGACAGTTTCACTTCCTTCATTCCCATTGTGCGAGTTCATTGATCTAGAAGTTGAACTTTTATCATTCCATTCTCTCACATATGGTGAGGACACGAGCTGTAGTTACTGATGACGTTACCCCAGAGCAGATGTCGCTAGGGGCAGAGGAATAGGCTAACGAGGAGCACGTTTCGCAGCTAGGGCACCTACCAGAGCAATAGTTGAGGAGCCGCTAGATGTTCAAGTTGGGGGGCAGGTACCGGAAGTGCCTGCTGTTACCCCCGGACTTCAGGAGACCTTAGCAAAGTTCCTGAGCATGTTTGGTACATTGGCTCAGGCATGGTTGATTCCGATTGCACCGGCTATTTCACAGACCGGGGGAGGAGCTCAAACTCCCTCCGCCCACACTCTAGAGTAGCGGGTTCATATTGGTCAGGTTCCAGGTGTCATGGCGACACAGCTTGTGGTCCAAGATGAGCCCGTGGTTAGGGCAACAGTATGTGAGGAAGAACAAATTAGACTTGAGAGGTACAAGAAGTACCACCTTCCTACCTTCAGTGGATAGGGGACAGACGATGCCCAGGGTTTCCTGGAGGAGTGTCACCGCATTGTCCGTACTATGGGTATTGTGGAGACGAGCGGGGTTTCTTTTACTACGTTCCAGCTCAGAGGAACGACTTATCAGTGGTGGCGGGCGTATGAGTTGTGTAGCCCGGCCGAGTCAGCTTCACTTACATGAGTTTAGTTTTCAGAGATGTTCCTAAGAGAGTTTGTACCTCAGTTCCTTCGAGATGCATGGTGCGCGGAGTTTGAGCAGCTGTGCCAGGGCACTATCTCAGTGTTATAGTATACCGTTAGATTCAGTGATTTGTCTAGACATACACCACTTTTGGTCGCTACAGTTAGAGAGCGTGTTCGTAGATTCATTAAGGGGCTCAGGCATGATATTCTGATTAGCATTGCTCGGGTGTTAGAGTCGGATGTTTCATTTCAGCAGGTAGTTGGGATCGCTCGCTGAGTAGAGGGTATGTGGGATCAGGAGAGAGGAGCCAGGCGAGGTCAAGAGAGAGAGGAAAGGGAGGCGAGGAGTCCTCGTAGACCTAAGAGATCTACTGGTCCTTATTTTGGAGGCATGGTACCACATGGTGGAGGTTTTATAGGTGAGCAGTTCAATTTGCACTTCAAGCTTCGCACAGTGTTTCAGGTGCTCATGGGTCTCAGAGTACCCGTACCGCACAGTTCCCATAGCCACATCAGCAGAGAGGTTGCTTCGAGTGTGGAAATACCAGCCACAGGGTGAGATATTGTCTTAGACTCCAAACAAGTGTGTCACATCGGAGTATTCAGGCGAGTAGAGGGCGCTCAAGAGGGAAAGACCCAACCCGTTGATGTGTTTCATATAGTAGGCTTGAGGCCACTGCGCCAGATGATGTCATACAGGTATGCTTTTGATTTGTTATAGAGAGGAACCATTCATATTTTGATTCAGTTCTACTTATCGGGGCGAGTTCCCCTATTTGTTGTCCCACCTATGGGTGAGTTCATGACCTAGTATTATGTTTATGTGTTTTCCCCTGTTGGGAGATTCTATGCGTGATAGCCGTGTCTATTATTGTTTTAATTCATTATTGAAAGTTACGAGACTAGAAGTGAATTCATGTAGTCTATTATGGCAGGTTTGATGTGATTCATGAGTAATTTGGTTACGATTTGTAATTTGATACTCTATCAGGGTGAGAGTTCAATAAGTGTTTTGACTTTATTGGCATATTTGAGTTAGTGGAAGATTTCAATTTGTATAATGTGTATTCGTCTTGTGATTCAGAGTTGAGGGTGAGACCCTCGCAATTTCCATGTAATTTGATATGTTTGAGTTGGGCTGCGTGCCGCGATGGAAGTTATATTAGGATGAGATCCTTGTGATTTGTTCATATACTTTAATTTTTCCTTTTAAATTGATTGGTAGGATGGTGCTCATACAGAGTTGTGCCTTTCGGGCATTGTTTGATATTTCTCTTATGTGTTTCTCTTTAGACATTCAGTCATTTTTCGTTTTGTGCTTCTTGAGTTTTAGCTTGCGCGGTGTGTGCTCGGTGGTGTTAGTTGTGACTTGTTGATCCGGGTGTATAGTTATGAGGTCTTTGTGTTACTCGCATCATTATCAGCATTATGGAGGTTTGAAACGGGTTACTAACGGATATTAGGCTAATTATCGGTGCTGGTTTTGATTACGGGAAGCTATTGTGATCAGAAATGTTATTATGGGCATATGTGTGGTGTGTCACGTTGTGTGGTTGTACCTTGCGGGTGTAGGCATGAGTTTCCGAAGCTGGTTGAGACTAATACCGGGTATGGATTTAGAATCGGGTCTTTTGGAGATGAATGAAAGGTAAGAATTCAGACTCTAAGGCTTAGCGATGTTGGTAGAAAGGAAAAATTCCCGTTGAGATGGTGTCGTCAGGCTTATGTCATCAGGAAAAATTCGTATTATGTGTATTAACTTGCGTGCGTGGTTGAATTCAATTTTCGGATGATTCAGAGTGATTTGGGATACTTAGTCCCTAAAATGGAAGCTTAAGCCTTAGGATTTTGACTATAGTCGGAACTGTGTGAAGACAACTCCGAAATGGAGTTTCATCGGTTTCGTTATCTCCGTTGGGTGATTTTGGAGTTAGGAGCGTATCTGGACTGTGAATTTGAAGTATGTAGTTGATTTAGGGTTGAAATGGCGAAAGTCAAATTTTTGGAGATTTTGACCGGAAGTGGACCTTTTGATATCGGGGTCGGATTCCGATTCCGGAAGTTGGTGTAGGTGTGTAATGTTGAATATGACTTGCTTGCAAAATTTGACATTATTCCGGGCTGATTTGATAGGTTTCGGCATCGGTTGCAGAAATTTGAAGTTTCAAGTTCATTAAGTTTGAATTGGAGGGTGATTCATGTTTTTAGAATTGTTTGATGTGATTTGAGGGCTCGACTACGTTCGTATGGTGTTTTAGGACTTGTTGGTATGTTTGGTTGAGGTCCCGGGAGCCTCGGGTAAGTTTCGGATGCTTAACGGATCGAAATTTGGACTTGTGTAGTTGCTGAAGCTTTCAAGTTTCTGGTGTAATCGCACCTGCGGTGGGGTGGCCGCAGGTGCGGACTCGCACATGTGGAAGGGATATCACAGATGCGGCCCTGGTCTGGGTAACCAGTGGTCGCAGGTGCGACAAAAGAGCATAAAAGTGGAGCCGCTCCTGCGGAGAAAGGATCACAGAAGCGGAAGGCGAGCTGAGTGAGGATTTCACAGAAGTGGACAAGAATCTGTAGGCGCCTACTCGCAGGTGCGGGCTTATGCTTGCAAAAGAGGAATAGAAGACTTAAGTCATTTTCGCACTTGCAATGGAATTTCCGCATGTGCGGCGTCGTAGGTGCGACTGGAAGCCTGCAGAAGGGGAAATCGCTGGGCAGAAAAGGGCTAAGTGCGAGGGTTGATTTCGTTCTCCAATTTTGAACCTAGAGAGCTCGGATTGAGGCGAAATTTAGAGGAATTTTCAGAGGAAGCTTGTGGGTAACGATTCTTAACTTTTTATGGTTATATCTCATTAATCTATAGTTGAATTCATCATTTAATTAAGGAATTGGTTTGAGAAATTTGGGAAAAAGTTGGAAAGTTCTTCAAATAAAGTTTTGAGTTTTGATTCGGATTTCGATATCGGATTTGGATAATTTTGGTACTAGTGAACTCGTGGTTGATTGGGTGTTCATATTTTGTGACTTTTACCCGATTCAGAGACGTGGGACCAGTTTGACTTTTTGGGACGAATTTTTGATTCTTTGCTAAAGTCGTAGATTTATTATTTAAATTAGTTTCTTGTAATTTTATTCATGATATGTAATTGTGTTTGGCTAGATTTGGACCATTTAGAGTCGGATAATCGAGGAAAAGGCATTCTTACGGATTGATTGAGCTTGGTTCGAGGTAAGTATCTTGCCTAACTTCGTGTGGGGGAACTATCCCTTGGATTTGAGTCTTCTATGCTAATTGTAGTCTGTGTACGCGAGGTGACGAGTACGTGCTCAGACTTATTTTTGGAAAGTTGGCCTTTTAGGGTTCTTAGGTCCTTGTATTCACCGATTATGCAGTTGTTATGTTATGAATACGACTCTTAATTACTAGTTTCACCTCTACCTGCTTTAATTAGAATTAATTACTTCATGATTCGCCCTTGATGCTTATTTGAGTCTTATGTGCTTTAACTAAAATTGTTATCTCTTCTATTGCCATGTTATCTTTCCCCTAACTGCTTATCTTTATTTGAAGTTATAATTATCTCTTTTGTAATTGTACATCCTTAATTGAGGTTGTTATTATATTTCTGCTGCTTATCCCTAATTGAATTTGTTGTATCTCTTTCTTAATTTGCCAACCTTAAAAAGAAGCTAGATATCCTATATTTTAGTTGACTTGTCCTTATGTGAAATTATTCGCCTTGTGTTAGCTCCCTCTTTGTCGAACTGTACATTGTGGACCGTTGTTGCATAATATTTCCTTTCTTGTTGAGCTGTTCTTATTATGACTATCATTCTCTATTTTGTCCACTCCTTGTTAATTAATTCGTCCATTCCTTTGAGTTCTGGAACTTTTGAGTTGATTTATTTTTTGTACCCTTGTATTAGTGTTATTGTTGCTGTTGTACTTGTTGTTCTTGCATATTTACTTTGGGACTACGAGGCGGTATCTCGGGAGATCCCCCTGTCTTGCATATTTACTTTTGGGACTACGAGGCGGTAACTCGGGAGATCTTCTGTTGAGCATTTACTTTTGGAACTACGAGACGGTATCTCGGGAGTGCCCTTTGTTGACATCTCTTTGATATGGGGTTGCACGAGGTTTCTGCCATGCTATTGTTATTATTGATATTATGCACGTGTGGCGAGAGAAGGCGGGCATTTTCTTTACTCTTGCACACATGGCGAGACAATGTGAGCTATGTCAGGGATTGATTTGTGATGATTTGTTATGGCCTGGGGACATTCTTGTTGTTGATATTTGTGTAGTGGTACACTTATCTCTGCGAGCTTTATCTTGTGAATGTTATGAGAAAATATTCTACGTGATGTTCATTTGTTTCCTTATGCACACTAGCTAGTATGAACTATATTAGGACACTTGCACAAGCATACACATAGTTAAACACTCTTATCGGATAAGAGGTTTAATTGATATTGTTGAGTATAGATGCACACCCTTGCTTACTTGCCTTCTATGTGAGAATGGCTCTATTTGGCACGCGAGTCGTCAGTGCGGTTATGAGGTATAATGAGGACACATGATGCCAAGTGTTAGGGTTCAGGTATTTAGGCCTGTGAGTTGTTATTTTTCGGAGGTTCGATGCCTCATGGAGTTTATTGACAAAAACCCGGTGTGAAAGTTGTATTATTGAGTTGCTACTTGTCCTTTCTTTATCTGTGATTATCGTCTTAGGCTGTGTTTCCGTTCATTCTTCTATGTCATTATTATGGTGTTCCGCTGATAGTTGTTGTTTTCCTTCCTTATTGCAATTACCGTATTAATTGCCACTTCGCGTAGTCTTTATGTAGATATCATACTCTGTTGTTTCTATACTTATACTTGTTCAGGTTATTTAGTCCAGTAGATGTCTTGACTGTACCTCGTCACTACTCCACTGAGGTTTGTCTTGATATTTGCTGGGTACCGTCGTGGTGTACTCATATTATACTTCTGCACATTTTTGTGCAGATCCAGGCATTTTCGAAGTGAGTTGATCATTAACTAGTTGTGCGGATTGTTGCTGTGGAGACTCAAGGTAAACCTGTTGCTGCGTTTGCAGGCTTCAGAGTCACTTTCTGATTTGTATTCACACTGTTTACTTTATTTCAAATAGTTGTATTTAGAAAATTATAACAAACTCTGTAGAGCTTACGACTTGTACTACCGATTTTGGGAATTGTGAATTTTATAGAGATTTATATTTCAAAAGTTGTTAGATGTTATTTATTATTATTGTTATTCAGTAAATGTTAGGCTTACCTAATCCCTAAGACTATGTGTCATTACGATACCCAACGGAGGGGATATTGGGTCGTGACAACACGTGCACAAAAACTTGTTAAAAGAAAACTATCAGGAACAATGGACTTTAAAAACGTTTCGAACACTCAAGGAAATACTGGAGATCCTGGAACAATTGGATACAATGAACTAAAATTGATTGTTCTTTTACTATCTGCCTTCTCCCTCATCAAATTACATGTATTTATACAACCAATATGTAAGAATAAAAGCTAAAAATTTAAGTAACTAACTTTGCCGCCCGAAAGTGGAATTAAAACTTCTAAAAACCTCTAACTACCCTTTAACTAAATGCCAGCTCATCAACTACAATATTTGCATCGCGCCCATCCTGAGATGATCTTCTGGAAACATCAACGTGAAATTTCTCCTCTTGCCATCCTAGAAAAGAAAATATATCGAAACACTCAGGAATATATAAATACAATTAATGTGCAGATATGTAAATTATAATGTTACAGTACAAAATTTACTTACAGTTCACTACTACACTGCACTACCATCTTCAGGAAGAAATCTCTTCCAAAACCAACAGTCGCTCCAAATATCATCTTTTGATTCACCATCCTTATTTTCTTTTAACTAGTTTTTGTGCACGTGTTTCCCAATCTCATGTCTTGCGGTAAATAATTTTTGAAACGACGTAAATAAAAGGGATAAAGGCTACGTGAAAAATGATTTGTATTAGCGATATGATGTTAAACTCAAAATAATTGAATATGTAGATATTGAGCTTAGAGAATTTAATTTTTCTTACTGACCCTCCCCAAACATATCTACATATCCAATTATTTTGAGTTTAACACCACATCGCTTACACAAATCATTTTCACGTAGCCTTTATTCCTTTTATTTACGTTGTTTATAAAAAATTATACTGCAAATGAGATTGGGAAACACGTGATACACGCGTGCACAAAAACTAGTTAAAAGAAAACTATCAGGAACAATGGACTTCAAAAAAATTTTGAACACTCAAGGAAATACTGGAGATCCTGGAACAATTGGATACAATGAGCTAAAATTGATTGTGCTTTTACTATCTGCCTTCTCCCTCATCAAATTACATGTTTTTATACAACCAATATGTAAGAATAAAAGCTCAAAATTAAGTAACTAACTTTGCCACCCAAAAGTTGAATTAAAACTTCTAACTGCCTCTAACTACCCTTTAACTAAATCCCAGCTCATCTGTTCCAGCTCATCTGCTACAATATTTGCATCACGCATATCCTAAGATCTTCTTCGAGAAACATCAATGTGAAATTTCTCCTCTTGCCATCCTACAAAAGAAAATATACCGAAACACTCAGGAATATATAAATTCAATTAATGTGCAGATATGTAAATTATAGTGTTACAATACAAAATTTACTTACAGTTCACTACTACATTGCACTACTATCTTCAGGAAGAAATCTCTTCCAAAACCAACGGTCGCTCCAAATATCATCTTTTGATTCACCATCCTTATTTTCTGCCCCATTAGGCAAGAACTTTTAAATCATAATTCCTACACAGAGAATACCAGCAGCAAAAAAGGCGAAGACCTAAACTTCCAAAGCACAAAGAAGCCATAAAATTGCTGGGTTCATGACTAGTGTCATGAATAAAGTTGTCGTCATCTCTAATCACCTAGTAGTGTGGTTCCTTCCGGGTATGATGTGCCTGTCCAGTCAGAAGCCCAGCGAACAGGGAATATAAGCCTACGAGGGGAATGACAAATGATATGGCGATATAGTAACTCTCTGTACTCAGATGATACACCGGATCTCCTCTAGAAAGGAAGAGATCGATAAAACAAACCTCGAAATATAGGAAAAAGTTATATGTATAATTTTAAATAATAAAATTGATCTCTTTAAGAGTAATCTAACTAAAAAAAGAACTGAAGTAATACCTGAGCTACAAACATGCCTACACATGTGGAAACTAGTGTCCTCCGTCAACCGAAGTATGTGTAACTCGAATAAGTAACTGCGGCCACTCCAGTTCGAACAACATTAGCAATAAGTGGAGCAAGAAAAGATGCATGGTAGGAATATCCGATGGACTGAAGAAACATAGGTCCGCATAATACAATCGAGTCTAAACCTATGACTCGCTGTAGAAATTGGGACACTATGTTAACCACTAAAAGTGATGAATGTGACAATCTCTTCCATTTACCCTTTCCTTCTCTCCCTATCAAGCCAACTAAGTCCAGCAGCTCTGCTTTCACTCCGTTTCGATGTATCCTCCCAAGAATCACTTTTGCTTCGTCCATTCGCCCTTTCTTAGTGAGAAACCTCGGGGTCTCATTAAGAAAGTTAGATAATGGAATGATGTGAATGGAAAGAAAGCCACAACATGCAAAGGAACAGCGCCATCCGTATAGGGGGTAACAGGATGCTGCCACGTTGATCACTCTGGTCATAGTGCTTCCACATTGCGACATCAAATTGAAATTAAGTGCCACTTTCGTACATCTTCTACATTTATCTCGTTGCATATGACTGCAATCACCTATGAAATTAAGTGCCACTTTTGTGCATCTTCTACAATCATCAAATTGAAATTAAGTATCACTTTTGTGTATCTTCTATATTTATCTCGTCGCTTATGACGAGATGCTGCACGTTGATCACTCTGGTCATAGTGCTTTCACATTGAGACATCAAATCGAAATTAAGTGCCACTTTCGTGCATCTTCTACATTTATTTCGTCGCATATGACTGGAATCACCTATGAAACTTTAAATTTTATAAGTACGATATGCAGCGTAAGTGGATTAAAAACTTCTACTTTCTGTCAATAGAATTTCAACTAGATTCTAGAAAGCAAAAGAAAACATATGAATAGATAATTAAAGTGAGAAACACCAACCTGATTTAGGAACGCCACGCTACATCCAAGGATTTAGAGGCCTACTGCTGCCACAACATTGTTTGGCAACCAAAACATGAGGGCACTTCCAACTAGGGGAAGTATAGATCGAATAATAAGTACCAGCTTCCGGCCCCAAGATTCGATAAGTGCATAGGCGACCCATACTGATGGAATGGCCGAGAGTTGAACAATGGACGTAAAGAGCACGAGCCATAACTTGATATAAGAACAAAGGTTATTTGTCGTGGAGCTCATTGCTTTTACGTGAATTGCTTTTGAGAATCTGACCATGAAGCTATCCATGGCAATGGTACCTCCTGAATCATAATTTTAACGGCAAAGGGCAAATATACCCCTCTACTTTCGAAAATGATTTAACAATACCCCTCGTTATACTATTGGGTTATCTATACCCCTGCAGTCATACTTTGGGTTCAAATATACCCCTCATTTAAACGGATTCATGTTGGTCAATTCTAAATATCTCATAATTAATTAAAAAAACCCATTACCCATACCCGAAAAATAATTTTTTTTGTAAAAACTAGAAAAAACTAAAAAAAAAATTTCACTAAAAACTGAAAAAAAAAAAATATTTTTATTTCCAGTTTTTACAAAAAAACTGCTTTAAAAAAACTGAAAATATTTTTGTAAAAACTGGGAAAAAAAAACTGAAAAGCAATTTTCTAAAGCAATTAAAAACTGAAAAAAACTGAAATATTTTTAACTAAAAACTGAAAAAAAAAGAAAATATTTGTTTTTTCAATTTTTACAAAAACATTGCTTTAGAAATTTTTTTTTTAGTTTTTGTTTTCCAGTTTTTACAAAAATATTGTTTTAGAAAATATTTTTCAGCTTTTTTTTAAAGTAGTTTTTTTGTAAAAACTAGAAAAAAAAATATTTTCGTTTTTTTTCAGTTTTTAGTAAAAAAAAATGTTCAGGTTTTACAAAAAACATTGCTTTAGAAAATTGATTTTCAACTTTTTTGTTTCCAGTTTTAAAAAAAAATTGTTTTAGAAAATATTTTTCAGTTTTTTCTAAAGCAGTTTTTTTTGTAAAAACAGAAAAAGATATATTTTCAGTTTTTTCAGTTTTTAGTAAAAATAATTTCAGTTTTTTCCAGCTTTTACAAAAAATATATTGCTTTAAAAAATTATTTTTCGGGTATGGGTAATGTGTCTTTTTAATTAATTAGGAGATATTTAGAATTGACCAACAAGATGATGACACGTGTTCCTCCGTTTAAATGAGGGGTATATTTAAACCCAAAGTATAACCACAGGGGTATAGATAACCCAATAGTATAACGAGAGGTATTTTTAGACCATTTTCAAAAATAGAGGGGTATATTTGGCCCTTTGCCGTAATTTTAAAAAGTAAACATTTAAATAATTTAGTAATTGTTTGCTCTGAAATTTTGTGTTTGTTATCATTTCCACATATGTTTACTACTGAGAATCATTTCTTTATATGGATTAAATCAGGTAATGTTTATAAACTTGCTAGTATCTTAGGAAATTTCTTGTTTGACTTGAATTCCAGTTTTAACAAGGACTATATAAATTTCTGCTATTAATAACTAGCTGCAATACTGAAGTGATTGGAAAGTACAAGTTATTTTCCTTTAGGTATTTAGCACCAGCAGTCTCCGTGCGTGCAACTTTGGATGGTCTTAGGGACTTCAAAAAGAGCATTCAGACTTATACCCTTCCCATCCGACATCTCAATATAACCATCTTATGTAGGAAGTTAATAGACAAAACAGGTGATCAATAAGTTAGCTCTTGGGAGTTCTTTTGTGGTTTAACTTTATGTTTTATTCAATTTGAAGTATTTTCTACTAGGGAAGAAAAACTAAATTCTCTAAGCTCAATATGTGACACATATATTTGGCATTAGAGTAGATATATGAGTTTTTTTTTCTTAATTGGGGTTTAGTATCAGTTGTAAAAATTTGAGTTGTACAATTTATTTCCAAAATATCAATACTTTAGAGAGATCTCTTAATGCAAATTTGGCTTACAGCATTCTGGTTATGTAAGCCTTGAGAGAGAAAGGAAGACTGACAGGTTTCCCTTTGGGTGAGCATTTCTTTATCAGGCTATGCTTGCAGCATACTGATTAAGTATTTTAATATATGCTTTAGTAAGTATTGTCAATTTTTATTTTCCTAAGATTTAATGTATCTATTACCACACGCAAGTTATCTTGTGCATTCATGTTGAGTATTTCATAACTTTTATTGACGATGGTATTCGATATTGCTATGTTTACTTACTGAATAGTAAAGATGAAGCAATAGACGCATTCAGGCAATACAAAAATGAAGTTGAAACGCAACTTAACAAGAAAGTAAAAATGATAAGAAGTGATAGGGGTGGTGAATATGAATCTCCTTTTGAAGAAATATGTTTAGAATATGGAATTATTCATCAAACAACAGCCCCTTACACGCCCCAATCTAATGGGATTGCGGAAAGAAAGAATCGCACATTAAAGGAAATGATGAATGCGTTGTTGATAAGTTCTGGTTTGCCACAGAACTTGTGGGGGGAAGCCATTCTTACGGCTAATCGAGTATTAAATCGAGTGCCCCATAGCAAAACACAATCCATTCCATATGAAAAATGGAAAGGAAGGAAGCCCAACTTGAATTACTTTAAAGTGTGGGGGTGTTTGGCAAAAGTGCAAGTTCCTAAACCCAAAAGGGTAAAGATAGGACCGAAAATCGTTGATTGTATTTTCATAGGATATGCGACAAATAGTAAAGCATATCGATTTCTGGTTCATAAATCAGAAAATTCCGACATTCATAATAATACGGTTATAGAATCAGATAATGCTGAGTTTTTTGAAAATATATATCCGTATAAAAAGGAATGTGAGTCGTTTGGTGAAGGATCTAAACGACCTCGGGAAGAAACAAAAGAAAGTACATATAATCAGGAGAATCCAAGACGTAGTAAACGTCAAAGAACATCTACTTCATTTGGACCAGATTTTGTAACTTTCTTATTGGAGAATGAGCCTCAAACATTTAAAGAAGCTATGACTTCTTCGGAATCATTGTTTTGGAAAGAGGCAGTCAATAGTGAAATAGAATCCATATTGAACAACCATACATGGGAATTGGTTGATCTTCCTCCTAGAAATAAACCTTTGGGTTCTAAATGGATTTTTAAGAGAAAAATCAAAGATGATGGCACTATTGATAAATTCAAGGCAAGACTCGTAGTCAAAAGGTATAGACAACGAGAAGGTCTAGACTACTTTGATACATACTCTCCAGTTACAAGAATTACGTCCATACGAATGTTGGTAGCATTAGCTGCAGTGTATGGTCTTGAAATTCATCAAATGGATGTTAAGACGGCCTTCTTAAATGGAGAGTTGGAGGAAAAAATTTACATGGAACAACCTGAAGGGTTTGTGGTTCCAGGTAAAGAAAAGAAGGTATGTAGACTTGTTAAGTCTCTTTACGGACTAAAACAAGCACCCAAACAATGGCATGCGAAATTTGACCAAACAATGTTGTCAAATGGTTTTGATAAATATGTGTACATTAAAAATGTTCCAAATCACATAGTCATTGTTTGCCTATATGTGGATGATATGCTGATAATGAGTAATGACATTGCCAACATAAATGCTACTAAGCGTATGCTCAATAGCAAGTTTGATATGAAAGACTTGGGAGTTGCTGATTTAATTCTGGGAATTAAGATCCATAAGACTCCTCAAGGTCTGGCATTGTCACAATCTCATTATATTAAGACAGTACTTGAAAAATTCAAGCACTTAGGCTTTAAAGTTGCAAAGACTCCAATTGACGTGAATCTTGCATTAGCAAAGAATAAAGGCCAAAGCATATCACAATTGGATTATGCTCGTGTGTTGGGATGCTTAATGTATATCATGAATTGTACACGACCAGATATAGCTTGTGCTATAAGTAAACTGAGTCGATATACGAGCAATCCAGGCCAATCTCATTAGATGGCAATGAAACGAGTTTTGGGGTATTTAGAACATACCCAGAACTTTGAATTGCACTACAGTAATTTCCCTGCGGTGATTAAGGGATACTGTGATGCAAATTGGATCACCGGTTCAACTGATTCTAAGTCCACGAGTGGATATGTATTCACTATTGGTGGAGGAGCGGTATCTTGGAAGTCGTCCAAACAAACATGTATTGCCCGCTCTATAATGGAGGCTGAATTCATAGCCTTAGATAAAGCCGGTGAAGAAGCTGAATGGCTCCGAAATTTCTTGGAAGACATTCCATTTTGGCCCAAAACGTTGGCACCAATATGCATACATTGTGATAGTCAAGCGGCAATTGGAAGGGCTGGGAGCGATATGTATAACGGTAAATCTCGTCATATATGATGAAGATATAAAACCGTTAGGCAATTACTCTCTAGAGGAATTATCACGATTGACTATGTAAAGTCAAGTGATAATGTGTCGGATCCACTTACAAAAGGCCTAACTAGAGAGGTAGTTGAGAAATCATCAAGGGGAATGGGACTATGGCCGAGAACAAGTCATTGTGGCGGTAACTCTACCTAGAAGACTGGAGATCCCAAGATCTAGGTTCAAGGAGATCAAACAAAGTCATTAATAACGGTTCAACATTGTCAAATAAAATTTTAGTCCGTTCTCGTGATGAGACAATATTCAGTACCAAGGATAAAGCATTAAGGCTTTTTAATGATTTCTAAATTTGATACGGGGGATATCAAATAGTGTATCTACAGGATGACATATTTAGGAATCACCTATGTAAGTGTAAAGTGTTAGCCGCTTCAAGGAGAAGTTTGTAAGGCCAGTTCTCTACGCACTTATGAAATCAGGCGGTGTTCATGGTTGAAACGAACACAACAATGAGAACCAAAGACGGTTAAGGGTTGATTGTGTGACTTATGGTTGTCTAGGTATACACCAAAGATCGACGGTTCAAAGATATCAAATCTACCGATTGACCGAGTATATCCGACATAAGTTTACTACGGAAAGTTCAAAGGGAAACCTACTTATCCAGATGCGATTAATCCTTACTTGTAAATCACACAGTTTTTTTTTTCATGCATACTTCCGTGATATAGCCATTCCTCATTCATGTGGGGGATTGTTGAGTTTTTTATTTTTAAGATGAAATAATCTTAAAATGAGGGTGAATGGGAAATGGAGGGAAAATAAAATTTTTGAGTAAAATTTTAAGTTTCCCTCTCTTGACAACGAGACATTGTCCCATATTGGAAGAGGAAGATATTTTTGGTGGGTATATATATAATTGCTCTTCTTGTAGCTCTTAAAGAGTTAAGAAGAAAGCAAGCCTCGCGCCGTCGTCGTCGTTGCTCGCTCGGCTCGGCTTCGGCTACGGCTACGGCTACGGCTACGGCTACGGCTTGGGCTTGGGCTTCGGATTCGGCTTCGGATTCGGATGATTCGGATTCGGATTTGGTCAAATGATTGATTAATTTTTTGGACTAAATTTATTTGTTAATAGTAAATATTAACGTAAGATTATCCGCATTTGTAACGGATATTTTCCAATCCGTGTATTGACCATTTTGAGCCGCCTAATGCTCTTTCCACCATGAATGTGCTTGCTCCACAAACATGAAGTGCTTGCTCCACAAACAAGCTAATGCTTGCTCCACCATGGAGGGTGGACGTTTGGTCTTCTTCAACACTGGCTGCTATATATATGTGCAGCAGATGTTGAAGAAAGACACTCAATACACAACACATAATTCGCTCAACAAATTGGCTATACATTGCACTCCTTCCTCTCAGCATTTCCATACGATTTTCTGAGTTTATACTCCTTCGTTCTGCATTGTTTTTAACTTCAAACAAAGCAACTGTAAGTGTGATTTGCTATCGAACATTATGTTCGTTGAAACACTGGGGTTTGAAGTACCGCTACACCAGTGTGTTATTCGTTCTATCCTGGGAGGAAATAATCCATTACCTTGGGTACTAGGAGGGGATTAAATTCCTTAAGGAAACACTGTGAATTCAGTGGGCTCGAATTTATTATTGTTTCATTACGTTAACTTATATTTTGCAGAATTATTATTTACAAATACAGCAATATTGGCGGGAATAACAATCTTAAGGAATTTAATATTTATTTCTGTATTTGTGTTATTCTTATTATTCTGCAAACTAAAACCTTTGTGGTTTGTGTACTCCCGTTTTGGAGAGTTAAGCCTTCGTGGCGTTTTGTTGGATATTAAAATCTACGTGATTTTTACTCCAGTTTGAAAACGTGTATTAAACGTTTGTTTGTGTCATTCTTTTACAGAAAAAATGATGACTGAAAGCGAAAACCAAGCTGTTCCGATGGTAACTGCCAACGCATCGACAAGCCGAACACTTTAATAATAGTTACTCATGGTAGTGGAAATATAAGTAATTGGAACAAGAAGAAAACAAGTAACCAGAGTCGCCACAATGGTAGCTACAGTTCGGGTATTCCTTCGCTAATTAACACTTTTCCTCGCCATCCTCGCCAAAAAAATGGCCGCGAGGATATTCCTTCGCTAATTAACACTTTTCCTGTTATAGAAAATTGTTCGAATATTAGGAAAGCAAACCTTTAAATGTTTGCTATAGATCACTGCTCAGAAAGCAACCATTAGTTTGCCCAGACCTCCGTGGATCTTAAATATATCTAAACTAGTAAATTTACGAAAATCAATCTTGATTAATCAAACATTTTTTCATGATTCTTTAATGAACTATTATAATGGGCAAAACTACACTAACATTTAATAATAAAAATCTTTTACACTTCCGGTGTATATCAATTAAAATTTGCAATTTTAGTCACTTGAAAGTGAAGGCCAAATATTCATGTAATCTCTCTAGCTTTACCTAAATGAAGTATTTCCTCCATATTTTTATACTTTAGAAAATCACTGTAAATAACAACTTAAAAAATAAAAATTAGACAATATATATTGTATTATACTAATGCAAATGTTTTGAGAAATCAGAAGGAAACACTGTTTGAGAAATTGAGAATTAACTTACATAGGATAGGTAAGGAAGAAAGAGATAACAATGTTAAAGAAAAATAGCTCCAGTTTTTGTCTTCTTACAGTAAAAGATGAAAGATGGAAAAGGCACCCCAAAAAGAATTATAATAAAAACTTGTAAATATATAGCGGAAAGTTCCCCAGTTAAACTGATGTGTTCAAATTTAGCCTTTGATGATGCTTCTTCCACCTTTGCTAATATTGCTTCACTATTCTCAGTCCCTGCTTCTGCAGGAGCAGAAGCTGCGCAGTGTCATGGTGTGAGTTCGTCGTCTTCCTCACCTTCTGCCTAAAGTTTCAACAACTATTTTCTTCTCCTTACTACGTCACAACACTCCGATATATCTTCTCAACAATGCCTCAAAACTCAGCCCTCAAAACTTGCTTATCCTCTGTATCAAACTGACTGAACAAACAGAAACAAATATCTTAATATCATTATCTATGCATAAAAAATTAGATGAAAACTCATTAAGTGAACCCATTCAAGATTAATCAAATCTCACCAAAATAGACAACAAAATAACTAAAAGATCCAAACTTTATAGCTATAAATCAAGTAGAATTCAATAATATTGAATAACAGATACATTTTTTTAATTTAAATAATTATACTGTTTGTTTTATGAATAATGAACAATACCAATTTGATGAAAACCATACTGAAAGAAGTAAAAACCATATGTTACAAGGATGCGATAAGCTTCTGAACTAAGCACTCTTGGTAATAGCATATCAAGCAGACTGAATTTGGTTAACTTGGTCTTGTTGAAAATATGAAGACTTCAAAGGACATTGCTATTTTGGTTATGAATACCACAGAGTTATTTGCAGTGTATAAAAATATTGAATTTTAAGGAAGTCCTCGAGTTGGAGGAGGATATTGATCCGTGATTTGATGACCGCAAAAGTTAGTAGTAGTTTTTTTTTCCATAGGCAGCGTACGATTGTAGGTCGCAATGCCACGAAATAAACCAGCGCTTTGTGAATGATGGCATTAAATTTTGACATATGCCCATTGGGGCTTTTGCGGAGAAGGTGGAGCAAATTTACTATATCAACCAAAATTAGGCCAAGGTGGAGATTTGTAATATGGCCAAATTTTCATGACATTTGCCATGACATAATATCCATTATAACAAATTTGTGGTTCATGACATTTGCCATGACATAATATCCATTATAACAAATTTGTGGATCATGACATTTGCCATGACATAATATCCATTATTAGGCCAAGGATTTCTTGCTATAAATAGAGGAGTTTCTCCTCATTTGAAAACACACCAATTCAAGAGCTTTTCACTCTTGTCTTTCTTTCTCCTCCTTTATTTCATTATAGAGTATTTTGTAAGAGAGTGAGTGTTAGAAAATACTTGTGTGAACCCTTTCTTTGGAGTGATCTTGTGAGGTTATTCTCTTGGGGTATTTGGGATTAATTAGAGTATTTACTCTAATTTTGTACTCTCTTTTGTACTCTTGTTGGTATAGTAAAATTGCTCCTCTCCGCTTGTGGACGTAGGTCACCTTGACCGAACCACGTTAAATTTGTGTCTTCTTTATATTCTTTAATTGCCGTTATTATCAACTTCCATTGTCTTTGTTATTGTCATTATACCGTTGTTTGGCTAAATTTTGTACTACCCGGGTTCCCGATCCTAACAAATTGGTATCAGAGCCAGATCTAACCGGGTTAGTTTAAATAGCCAAAATGACTCTAACAAAGTCTTATGTTGAGAAATTTGACCGAAGTGCAATTAAAGATGGAAGCTATCCTAATTCAGTATGGCTTAGATTTGGCACTGCAAGGAAAGGAGAAGATGCCGGATAAAATGACGGACGGGGAGTTTGCCGTCATAGATAAAAAGACAAAAGCAGGTATTATTTTAAATCTTTCAAATGAGGTTTTGCGTAAAGTTGTAGCAGAAAGCTCAGCCAAAGGCATATGGGAAAAGCTTAAAACCTTATATATGAAAAGAATAGTAGAAAACAGGTTTTACCTAAAGCAAAAACTCTACACTTTTTGTATGGCTGAAGGTACCTCTATACTTACTCATCTTGATACTTTTGATTCTCTTCTTATGGATTTAAGTAACATAGATGCTTAAATCAAAGATGAGGATCAAGCTGTGTTATTGCTTATTTCCTTACCCCAGTCGTTTAAACATATAAGAGATACTATGCTTTATGAAAATGATAATATCTCTTATAAAGATATCAAATCTATTTTGAAATAAAAAGAACAAATAGATAGAGATATTACTGGAGAAACTAGTGGGAACCAAGGGGAAGGCTTATTCATAAGAGGTAGATCCAATAAGAAAGATTCAAGTAGTGAGAAACCTAAATCAAGGTCAAAATCCAGATATAGAAATGTCATGTGCAAATATTATCATAAGAAAGGTCAAATTATTTCTGAATGCTTTAAATTGAAAAATAAAGAAAAGCATACAGAAAAGAAAAATGAGCACAAAAATACTGACACTGCCGAAACAAGTGTAGCTGCTGATGAGACTGAGGGAACTATTTTTTTTAGCATTTAATAATAGTTTCAAATCTAACAATGAGTGGATTTTAGATTCAGGTTGTTCTTATTATATATGTCCCAGTCGAGATTTATTTACCACATATGAATTTATATAGGTGGAGTTGTCTTGATGGGCAACAATATTGCCTGCAAAGTTATTGGAAAAGGTACAGTCCAAATTAAAATGCATGATGGTGTGGTGAGAACTCTCACCGATGTTAGACATGTTCCTGACTTGAAGAAAAATCTCATCTCTTTGGGCACTCTAGAATCTCTTCGGTGCAAGTATACAGGTGAAGGTGGAGTTTTGAAAATTTCTCATGGTGCTCTTGTGATCATGAAAGCACGCAGATCTAGTACGTTGTATACTCTTTTGGGATCTACTGTTACAGGTGCTGCTGCAGCTTCAATATCAGATAAATCAGATTCTGACATAACCAAATTGTGGCATATGCGATTGGAGCATATAATTGAAAAAGGTCTTTCCATCCTCAGCAAAAGAGGTCGCTTATGTGGCCAAAGTATCGAAATATGGAGTTCTATGAACATTGTGTGTTCGGAAAACAGAAAAGAGTCAGCTTCAAATCTCCAACGATTCATAGAACAAAAGGTACTTTGGATTACATTCATTCAGATCTTTGGGGTCCTTCACGTACCCCGTCAAAAGGTGGTTCCAGGTATATGTTAACTTTCATTGATGATTATTCAAGAAAAGTTTGGGTTTATTTCCTGAAAAATAAAAGTGATATTTTCTTAAATTTCAAATAATGAAATTTTTTGATTGAGAAGCAAACAAGAAAACAAGTAAAGCGGCTTAGAACAGATAATGGCTTGGAATTTTATAATGATGAATTCAACGAATTTTGCAAGAATGAAGGAATTGCTCGACATCGTACTTTAAGAATGACACCTCAGCAAAGTGGTGTGGCAGAAAGGATGAATAGAACTCTTTTGGAAAGGGCTCATTGCATGATTTCAAATGCTGGGTTGACAAACGCCTTTTGGGTAGAAGCTATCTCTACAGCTTGTTATATTGTCAACCTAGCTCCTTCTGCACCTTTGAACTTTAAGACTCCAGAGGAAGTGTGGTCAGGTACTCCTGCTAATTATTCTGATTTAAAGATATTTGGTTGCCCTGCATACATGCATGTAAATGATGGAAAATTAGAGCCAAGGGCTAAAAAGTGCATTTTCCTTGGGTATGCATCTGGGGTGAAAGGATACCGACTATGGTATCCTGATCCCATGGTACCAAAATTTATAATTAGCAGAGACGTAATCTTTGATGAATCCTCTATGTTACATTCTAGAAAAGAGTCTTCTAGTTCTTGTGATTCAGATAAAGGAAAGTGTACACAGAACCAGGTGGAGATTGAGGTTATCATTCCTTCTGAGCCAAGCTCATCAACTTTGGAGCAAAATACAGTTGAAACTCCTGAAGTTGAGACAGAAGCTAAAATTCCTGAAGTTGAGACTCCTGAAGTTGAACCAGAAGAAGAGGAGTATTATATAGCCAAACATAGACCAGGAAGAGAAGGTAAACAACCATTAAGGTTTGGAGATTATGTTGCATTTGCTTTTTCAGTTGCACAGGAAAATGAAAAAATTGGAGAACTATCAAAATATTCAGAAACAGTTTCTGGTGTTGACTCAGCCAAGTGGCTGATTGCAAATGAATGAAGAAATTTAGTCTCTCCACAAGAATGGTACTTGGTCTCTTGTCAATCCGCCATCAGGAAAAAGAATTGTTGGTTGCAAATGGGTCTTCAAGAAAAAGGATGGCATTCCAGGGGTTGAAGATGCGAGGTATAAGGCACGATTAGTTGCAAAGGGCTATAGTCAAGTACAAGGAGTTGATTTTAATGATATTTTCTCACCTGTTGTTAAACATAACTCTATTCGTGTCTTGTTTTCCTTCATTGCCATGTATGATTTGGAATTAGAACAACTTGATGTTAAGAATCTTTCTTACATGGCGAACTTGAAAAACAAATATAATTGCATCAACCCGAAGGATTTGAAATTAAAGGAAAAGAAGATCATGTTTGCTTGTTGAAGAAATCCTTGTACGGATTAAAGTAGTCTCCAAGTCAGTGGTATAAAAGGTTTGGTTCCTTTATGTTGGGTCATGGTTATTTGAGGAGCATGTATGATAGTTGTGTTTATTTCCGGAAGTTAAATGATGGTTCATTTGTGTACCTATTATTATATGTTGATGACATGCTCATTGCTGCTAAGGATTTAGCCGAAATTCACAATTTGAAAAGTCAGCTGAAAAGTGAATTTGAGATGAAAGATTTGGGAGCAGCTAAGAAAATCCTTGGCATGGAGATCAAAAGAGATTGAAAAGTCAACAGGCTATTTCTGACCCAGAAGAAGTACTTGGAGAAAGTCTTGGAGAGGTTTGGTATGAAAGATGCTAAACCAGTTAGTACCCCTCTTGCTGCTCATTTTAAGTTATCAGCTGCTCAGTTCCCGCAGTCAGAGGAAGAAGAGAGGTACATGACACAGGTTCCTTATTCCAGTGCAGTCGACAGTATTATGTATGCAATGGTTTGTACATGTCCAGATATTTCACAAGCAGTGAGCGTGGTAAGCCGGTATATCGCTTGCCCTGGTAAAACACATTGGCATGCTGTGAAATGGATTCTCAGATACTTGCGAGGTACTTCAAATACATGTTTGGAGTTTGGGAGAAATACTAACACTTTGGTTGGTTTTGTAGACTCAAATTATGCAGGTGATCTTGACAAAAGAAGATCACTGACAGGCTATGTATTTTGCATCGGTGGTTGTGCTATTAGTTGAAAAGCTACATTACAATATGTAGTAGCTTTATCTACTACCTAAGCAGAATATAAGGTAGTGACCGAGGCGATCAAAGAAACTTTATGGTTGAAGGGTCTATTTGCGGAACTCAGTTTACACCAAGGTGGTGTTAACATTTTCTGTGATAGTCAAAGTGCCATTCACTTGACTAAAGATCAAATGTATCATGAGAGGACAAAGCATATTTATATAAAGTATCATTTCCTCCGAGAAACCATTGCTGAAAGAAAAGTCTCTGTTCAGAAGATCAACACTAGAGACAATCCTGCTTACATGTTCACAAAACCTCTTCCAGTGTCCAAGTTCAAGCTTTTCCTGAACTTGATTGGCATTTATGAAGAATGATTTTTCCCATTGGGGTTTTTGCGGAGAAAGTGGAGCAAATTTACTATATATAAGCCGAAATTAGGCCAAGGTGAAGATTTGTAATATGGCCAAATTTTCATGACATTTGCCATGACATAATATCCATTATAACAAATTTGTGGTTCATGACATTTTCCATGACATAATATCCATTATTAGACCAAGGATTTCTTGCTATAAATAGAGGAGTTTATTCTCATTTGAAAACACACCAATTCAAGAGCTTTTCACTCTTGTCTTTCTTTCGCCTCCTTTATTTTATTATAGAGTATTTTGTAAGAGAGTGATTGTTGGGAAGCACTTGTGTGAACCCTTTCTTTGGAGTGATCTTGTGAGGTTATTCTCTTGGGATATTTGGGATTAATTAGAGTATTTACTCTAATTTTGTACTCTCTTTTGTACTCTTGTTGGTATAGTGAAATTGCTCCTATCCGCTTATGGACGTAAGCCACCTTGACTGAACCACGTTAAATTTGTGTCTTCTTTATATTCTTTAATTGCCGTTATTATCAACTTCCATTGTCTTTGTTATTGTTATTATACCGTTGTTTGGCTAAATTCCGCACTAACCGGATTCCCGATCCTAACACATTTCCATTCCTAAAACACCAACAGAAAGAAATAATATTGATTTGGTTATAATTGCAGTTGCAGGTATCTGAATGTTCCACCTGAAACTATTAAAGCTATTGAGTTTTGAAATAAAATAGGCCATAACAGAAAAGACAAAGAGTGAAAGAATAAACAGAGAGCTGGCATTCAAACAAAATTTGGAACATTTAAAATTACAGAGCAAATGATTTCTAATACTCCCACCTTTAGGAATTGAAATGGTATCGCAGAATATCCTTCAATATGCAGAACTTTGGATAAGATGCAATCAGCCACCTTCTTTAGCCATGGCCAAGTAAAACTTAAACTCCTTTTTTTAGGGAATGATAAACTATACAGACATACATTCATTTTATGTTAGCTCAGAAGTCGTTAAAGCATACATTGATAAACCATCAAAAGTTAGATAACTCTTTACTTCTTCGCAACCTAGCTAGTCCTGACAATCGAAAGCATGTAAGGATCTATAAAAATATGTTAGTAATCCACAATTGCATGGCTAAAGTGAATTGTATGTGCATTATTTACTATAGAACACATCCTAAACTACAGGTTATGCAAGTTCATCACCATAATTCTGTAAGCTTGTCATCTTTGAAGATAATACTGTGTGTCTGTCTTTTTCTTTTCTGATGAAAGGTAAACTTCATTGCTACATACCAAGTTGGTGCCAAATATGTACACCGGGAAATGATTTATGATATAGAATATACCATCAGGTACCAACATCTCAAGTAAGTTAAATACGCCAGAACAAGCATTCAATTCAATATTCAACATTGAAAGTTAATTAACACAACTATATTATGGGTAAAATCTCTTGTAATAGTAATAATAAAGCAAAGCTTATTTATGACACAAATCTTATCAACTGTAATTCTTCTTTTAGCTTTTTATTCACTTTTCCACCTATCGTCAAACTTATACTGCAACTAAAAGAATACATTGATGATAAGATCACAAACAAGAGAGGTGAATGAGTACCAACTATAGCAAATCATAAATTGCTATATTTTCTTTCACGGAGGTTAGAAGGAAGGTCTTTTATCTCTTCTTTTTGATTTCCAGATATTTAGTCAGCGTAAATATTTTTTTACTCAAACACAAGAATAGCCTCTTGATAAAAAAGACATTAAACACAGAGTGTAGATTATCAGATGATTAAGAAGTTGTAGCTCCGGATAAAGGTTTATGCTGAGAAAAATATGTCCATCTCTGTAACGGAATTGACACAATATCGTAACAAATTCAGTTAACAGAAGACGCAAAGGGGATTAAAAAATAAAATCAAACAATAATTGATCCATAGCCTAAGTGAAAAGCAACACAATTATATCTAATAATTCAGAATTGACACGAAATATTTAAAACAATACAGGCATATGGAGAATAAGTTAAAAAATAACCAAAGACACCGCTAAATATAGAATAGGCATAATAAAATTTAGTGCCTTGTAGAAAATAGATAATAATCGCCTATGAAGTATGAACAGAAGAGGGAAAATCCTCAAAAACAATAGACCATTGCAATTGCATCTTTATCAGATGTCCAAAAACCATTGCTAGAGGCAATCAAACTTGACTTAAGATTTCCCATTAATAAGTTGTTGAATTTGCCAGTAGTAGAGGAAAACGTCCCATAATCAGAACAATTGCATTATTTTTATGAAGTTCCAAAGTAGAATTGAAAACAAATTAATGAACACTTCCCCTAAAATAATTTTCTTCTAAGAAAGGAGTAGAGAATCCCGTCACCGGCGATTATGGTTTTGTTGGGATTTTTCAGTTAGCGTTTTTATTGGATATCACCGAAGCGACTCCTCTTCAATAAGTTATGCCACGATTTTTAAATGATTGAGTTTTTGGGGTCGAAAAAAATTAAAGGAAATCCCTGGTTAGTGAGAGGTGCCACGTCTCATGGCCTTGAATTATATATTTATAGATAGATCCTTAGGTAGGTCTTAAGCTCACTAAGGACACCGACAAAAGCGATGTTAGATTCGAAAGTAAATGAGAAGAATCAATCAACCAGATATATCCCTACATTGTTTGAGAAGATAGAGGATTTGAGAAAGAAATAATCGTTTCTCATTACATGGACAAAATACAAAATTAACCGATAGGCCAAAACACACTCTCTCTCTCTCTATATATATATATATATAAATATACACGATCAAGCATCTTTTAAAAAGTATTTAAGAAAATGTTTGTAGACGTTGAAATTTTAGCAGATCAAGATAAATCCTAAATTCAAGACGACTCTTGAAATATTAGGAATCTATTAGGGTTATTTACTAGCTACTCCACCCAAACCCTAATTCATACCTATAAATAAGGATACATATGTACTTCAAAGACGATCTCAGCAATTCCATAAACCCTCAGAATATGCACAAAGAGATCAAATATATGCTCTCCAAAATTCCATAAAACTCTTGGAATATTCATTAAGAGATCAAAGACATGTCAAATATGTCTTGCTCAAATTTCTAGCAAGACATATGTCTAATGTGTAGACATTGAAATTTTAAAGGATCAAGCTAAATCCTAAATTCAAGATTCTACAAGACTCTTGAAATCCTAGGAGTCTATCAGGGTTTCTTCGAGGTTACTCTACCCTAAACCCTAACGTACACCTATATAAAGGGATACGTATTCCCTTGAAGAGGCGTCTCAAAAATCCCATAAATTCTCGGGATATTTACAAAGGGATCAAGGCATAAAATAATGTCGTGATCAATAGATGTCCTTCTTGATAATCAAATACTTCAAGAAGAATATCCATACAATGATAGACTTTCATGGAGATCAAATAATCCAGAGAAGTCCGTATCATCCTACGTTCGAGAATACGCTGATCCAGCCCTCGAATCACGGAGAATAATTCGGAGAAAGAATCAAGATATAAACAGAGTTGTAACCCGCAATATTTTTAAAATTAGGTTATTCTTTTGTGATTGCAGTTTGTTTTTCGTATGTTGAAAGTTTATTGCAAACAAATTGGCACTACCAGTGGGACCGGCTCTACCCTTCTTCTCTTCCTCCTGTAAATCGAGAACTCCAAGTTTCAAAATCATTTGTTGCGATGGTCGAGTACTTCAATTCTCGTCTTCAAGTTTCGACAAGCCTACACCCCGACAAACCCTAAAATATGGGCATTTGTAGACATCAAAATTTTAAAGGATCAAGTTAAATCCTAAATTCAAGATACTACAAGACTCTTAAAATCCTAGGAGTCTATCAGGATTTCTTGGAGGTTACTCTACCCTAAACCCTAATGCGCACCTATATAAAAGGGATACATATTCCCTTGAAGAGGCGTCTCAAAAATTCCATAAATTCTCGGGATATTTACAAAGGGATCAATTCATAAAATAATATCGTGATCAATAGATGTTTTTATTGATAATAAAATATTTCAAGAAGAATATCCATACAATGATCGACTTTCATGGAGATCAAATAATCCAGAGAGGTCTGTATCATCCTACGTTCGAGAATATGCTGATCCAATCCTCGAATCATGGAGAATAATTCGGAGGAAGAATCAAGGGATAAATAGAATTGTAACCCGCAATGTTTTTAAAATTACTTTATTCTTTTGTGATTGCAGTTTATTTTTCGTATATTGAAAATTTATTGCAAACAATGATATCCATTCTTTGTTTATCTCATATATAACATTTTTAAAAAAAATATTAACATATGTAAAAATGATGTGTCCAATTAATGAGTAATACAAATCATGGATACCTTTTTATTATCTATCATTTTTACATTCTCGCTCCTCCTATTTTCTATTGTAATTTTTAGTTCCTTAGATTTAGCATTCAAGTCTCTCTCTTTTTCTATTCTGAAATTCTGTCTCTTAATTTAGCATTCAAATATATATATATATATATATATATATATATATATATATATATATATATATATATATATATATATATATATATATATATATATATATATATATATATATATATATATATATATATATATATATATATATATATATATATATATATATATATATATATATTTAGGATGAATCTCTAGTTTTTAGGCGTGGGAAATAGGCTTCAAGACATTTCCATGCATTTTTCAAGGGATTGATTGATACGAATGTGGGAGTTGTTTTAGGTAAGTTTTAAGGAATGTATATAATTTGCTGCCAATTCTATTAATTACTTATTGCTGTTAGGATTCTTTAATATTTTTTTAAAAATTACCTATTTATGGTTTTTCCTCTTTAAAGTTTACACATAATTTAAGTGTCGATGTTTAAACAGTTGTAGTTGTGTTCCAATTTAATTTTAGTTTAATCTTTTTCTATGCAATAGAACTTATTCAAGATATTGTAGTATTAGAGTTAAATTTAAAATTTTCAAGCCATTATTAGCCTTTATTTTATTCACTACACAAAATGGTGTATCAAATAAATAGAAAAGGGCTTTTAAACTGTATATATATATTTATCCCTAGTTGCAAAACTCATAGCTTCCACTATCAAACTGTATAAAAATTTAGGGACTAATTATTTACATCATAAACTACAATTATATATTACCATAATTAATTTTTATATCTTTGGGAATAATCATATATATCACATATAAATTATTTTACGTGGTAATTTAGTTTTACTTGAAATTTAATGCACAAAAAGTTATAGATATTCATTTATTTACTTCTTTCAACAATGATATTTTTTTAAGAACCAAATCATTTTACGTGAAAAGATTTATCAAATCATTTTGTAAATCAAATCATTTTGTAAAACCATTCACTATGATTAAATTGGTAATTTCCATTCTAAAAAGACTTTATATAGAAATATTTACATACTATTTACTATATTAAAACTTGCATAGTATTTTGTAAATATCTTGTGAAGTAGTTTGGTATATCCAAGTTGACAAATAATACTTTGCAAAAGTAATAATTTTTTGGTTTTTTTGGGGGTCATTTTATTTGTTTAATTTTGTATTACAAATTTTGATTTATTTAAAGGATTTTTATCTAATCAATATTTCCTAAAATAAATTTCAAACAGAACTGCAAGTGAGCTGTGAAGAATAAAGAAGGAAAAAATTGAATGAAAACAGAACGCATCAGAGTTCACTTGACTATTATTAACTTACATTAGTTAGGCCTATCTTTCTAAATAATTAAATATAAATGAGATAAATAGAGTACACAAAAACGTATTAAGGGTCCATACCTTGTATCTATGCTCAAGTAAGCGAGGTAAAGCTAATGAGGAAAAATGACGTTTCAAATACCATACAAATGTGAATGCACGAGAATGTACAAAAATAAACATTGAAAGTATTCAAGGTTTAATTGTTTTTTAATATCTATCGAGCAACGAACTTAAATAACTGTCACGATCCAAAATCTAACTAGTCGTGATGACACCTAACCCAACCCGCTAGGTACGCCAAATAACAGTAAACATAATTTAATAATAAAATTAAGAGTCAAAAGTGAAATATTTGAATATTTATACAAATTTCCAAGGACTAGTAGTACAAGTCACGAGCCACTAACACTTAGATTTACAAACTGAATTAAAAAATGATACAACATCTTTTTGAAATGTACATGAATAGAATCTAAAATCTAGAACTATCAAGATGTGACGACCCGGCCGGTCGCTTTGAGAGTTATAGCCTCGATCCTCTATTAACTGCTTTTTCCGTACCTATTTTCTGCTATTGTGACTTGCCGGGAGGTTTCGTTTTGGTTTTTGGAGTGTTTTGGGACACTTAGTCCCTAAACGGACGTTTAAGCCTTAGGTTTTGGACTTTAGTCGGAACTGTGTGAAGACGACTCCGAAATGGAGTTTTGTCAGTTCTGTTAGATCCGTTAGGTGATTTTGGACTTAGGGGTGTATTCGGATTGTGTTTTGGAGGTCTGTAACTCATTTAGGTTTGAAATGGCGAAAGTCGAAGTTTTGAAGATTTTGACCAGCAGTGGAATTTTTGATATCGGAGTCGAATTTCGATTCTGAAAGTTGAAATAGGTCCGTAGGGTTGAATATGACTTGTGTGCAAAATTTAGGGTCAATCGAACGTGGTTTGGTTGGTTTCGGCATCGGTTGTCGAATTTGGATGTTTTAAGTTCTTTAAGTTTGAATCGGAGGATGATTTATGATTTTAGCGTTGTTTGATATAGTTTGAGGGCTCGACTAAGTTCGTATAGTATTTTAGAATTTGTTGGTATGTGTGGTTGGGGTCCCGGGGGCCTCGGGTGTATTTCGGATGCTTAACGGAAGAAATATTGGACTTAGGAAATTGTTGAAGCCTTCAGGCATCAAGTGTTTTCGCACCTGTGGTGGGGAGACCGCAGGTGCGGGGCTGCACGTGCGGATGATTAAGCGCAAAAGCGGATTTGGAGGAAGTGGTCAGGGGCCGCAGGTGCGAGGTGAATTCCGCATCTGCGATTCCCGCAGATGCGCTGGAGAGTTCGCACGAGCGGTGGAGGATCGCAGAAGCGGACATAGGTCCGCAGGTGCGCACACGCATGTGCGACCTTTTGATCGCAGGAGCGGGCGATGGGTTTTAAGTGAAAACTGCACCTGCGATGGAATTTTCGTAGGTGCGGAACCGCAGATGCGGTTGAAGGCTAGCAAAAGCGGTTTGACTGGCAGAAAAAAGGCTAAGTGCGAGGGTTTGATTTCATTCTTCAATTTTGGACTTGAGAGCTCGAAATTTGGCGATTTTTCGAGGGATTTTCAGAGAAAGCTTTGGGGTAATGATTCCTAACTCGTTTTTGGTTGTATTCCATTAATCTATAGTTGTTTTCTCCATTTAATTTGGGGTTAAAAATTTGGGAAAAAGTTGAGAAAAGTTCTTAGGCCGAATTTTAGGATTTTGTTCGAGATTTTGTTATCGGATTTGAGTAATTTTGGTTTGAGTGAACTCGTGAGTGAATGGATATTCATATTTTATGACTTTTACCCGATTCCGAGACGTGGGCCCGAGGAGGCTTTTTAGGGTGATTTTCAAATTTCTTGCTTTAGCTTTGATTTCATTAGCTAGATTAGTTCCTTGTAGTTATTTTTATGTTATGTGATTGATTTTTGGGTAGATTTAGGCCATTCGGAGTCGGATATTCATGGAAAAGGCATTGTCACCGATTGATTGAGCTTGGTTCGAGGTAAGTGGCTTGCCTAACCTTGTTTGGGAAAAATCCCCTTAGGATTTGGTATTGTCGTGATATGTGAGCGCTGTGTACGTGAGGTGACGAGTACGTACACGAGCTATTTGTTGAAAAACCCGATTTATTTTACTGAGTAGTAACATGTTTTTCCTTTAATTTGAGTTATACTGTTTAAATGAGTATTAGTCTGTTTTCATTCTAAATTGAGCTATTCCAACATGCGTAGTTATTCTGAGTAGCCTAATATCGCATGTCTACGTGTTTTAACTGCTTATTTGAACTCTGTGAAGCATGCCTAGTTGATTTTCTATTTTTCCTTGTTCTTTATCAGTCTTAACTGTAGAATTCTTGTTGTTAACTATGGTATTTATCGATTGAGCTGTGTGTTTACTTTTAAGACTACGAGGCGGTTTCTCGGGAGTTCTCCCTGCATATTTACTTTTGAGACTACGAGGTGGTTCCTTGGGAGTTCTCTCTGTATATTTACTTTTGAGACTACGAAGCGGTTTCTCAAGAGTTCTCCTTACATATTTACTTTTGAGACTACGAGGCTATTCCTTGTGAGTTCTTCCTGTATATTTACTTTTGAGACTATGAGGCGGTACCTCGAGAGTTCTCCCTGCATATTTATTTTGGGACTACGAGACGGTATCTCGGGAGATCCCTTGTTGTTTATCCCTTTGTGTTGCATTGTTATATCGCTGTGTTTTTTTTTTTTGTTAAATTTTAGTCTCTTATTATACTGTTATATTTTTATGCTTTATTTATTATATACCAGTGGACCTGACCTGACCTCGTCACTACTCTACCGAGGTTAGGCTTGGCACTTACTGGGTATCGTTGTCGTGTACTCATGCTACTCTTCTGCACATATTTTTGTGTGCAGATCCAGGGGCTCCTTATCAGCCCCGTTACTAGCTGAGAGTGCTTGTTGCTGTATGGAGACTTCAAGGTATATCTGCCGCGTCCACAGACCTCGGAGTCCCCCTCCATTTCTCTCCTATGTCATTTACCTTCCTTACTACTTTTATTAGACTCTAGTGTATAGAGATACTAGTTTTCCTCCTGTAGCTTGTGATTTATGATATTTCGGGTTTTGGAAATACTGTGTATTATTAGAGTGTTGGTTGTTGTAAATGCCAAGCGGCATCGTTATCACCTTTTTAGTTATCTGTACATGTTAGTTGTTGAGTTTTGTTTTCATTTTTATTATTTCCGCATCTTTGTTAGGCTTACCTAGTCGTAGAGACTAGGTGCCGTCACGATATCTTACGAAGGGAGAATTGGGTCGTGACACAAGAATTAGTCGTAGCGACATCTGGAATGCGGGTACATCTTCAATGCCAGCTCCCGCCATACACAGCAATATCAACTCCAAGATCTGCACGCAAGGTACAGAAGTATAGTATGAGTATATCCGATCCCATGTACTAAATAAGTATGCTAACTAACCTCGGCGAGATAATAGAAGCAAGAATCACAAATGATACTCATTATCACCTGTACAGTTTATAATTTCAACAAATCAGGAAATCTCACGTAAAACCACCTTGGTGCTCACAATTTTTTGTTTTAAAGTGTTCTACTCAGGCAACAATCCAGCATATAAGGAAGATATGCAAGTAAATCACGTAAACAGTCAAAGAAATTGCAAGTAATAATGAAATGCAATAACTACATATCAGCCTGTTGCGGCGCGCAACCCGATCCAAATAGAAATAAGCCAATAAGGCCTGTTGCACATGCAACCCGATCCAAATAATAGTAACCAACTCTCCCAGAGCTCAGATCAACCAGAAACCCATCGGTTTCTCACAATCCGCGTGTACACCATCAAGATAGAAAAATGAGAGGGTGACCCAAGGGGGATGTATTCGTATCCACACGCTGCACGAACAACTCATGTGCTGCGCGAACAACTCACGTGCTAATAATATCAACCGCACGGACAACTCACGTACTGCATGGACAACTCACGTTCTGCAATATCAATATCTGGATCCGGACAAATAACTCACGTGCTGTACGGACAACTCACGTGCTATAATATCAATCCACACGGACAACTCACGTGCTGCACAAACTACTCACATGCTGATATCATAATCGCTCGGCATGGTGACATGCACAATATCATAATCTGCATGGCATGGTCACATGCATAACAACACAATTCGCCCGGCGTGGTCACATGCTTAACTTCACAATCCGCCCGGCATGGTCACATGCATAACAACATAATCCGCCCGGCGTGATCACATGCATAATAATACAATCCGCCTAGCGTGGTCATATGCATCCAGTCCAAACCAAATCACATAGAAGCAAATATACAAGAACACATGTATATGATGAATGAATATCAGATTTCATGCTCCTAGATTGGTATAATAACATGCTAAAGTGTAGGCATGTGCAAAGTGTGTTAGCATAACTCAAATCGGCAATTTTATCATAGAAATAGCAATTACCAAGTTTATTTAGGGAATTAGCCTCTTCGTAACCTCAAACATGGCTCAAATAATTCACAACAATGATACAAATATGAGAAACATTATAGCTTAAAGATTAGCAGTCAACTCTAGGTATATCATAGCCTAAGCACTACCCCAAGCATGAATAAATACCCCGGTGCTCGCACTTGGGCTCAAACCCTACACATATGCGCGCCTATACGTAGCTATCACAAATAACCCAGGCAACTAGTGCCTAAACCAATTTTAGATAGGATACTTACCTCAAGCAAGTCAAATCAACTATCGAGCAAGCCAAATAATACTCAATAAGCTCCATCCCACACAAATCGACCCCTAAATGGCTTGAAACTAGCCAAAAGAAACTCAAAAAAAATTCAATAATGCCCAATGAAACAAACTCAATCGATAAAAGTCGAATCTTTAATCAAATACTCAAAGTCAACTAATAAGTCAAACTCGGACCCACACTCAAATTCGACTCCAAATCGATGTTCACAACTCAAATATTCACTTTAGAAAAGTGTATACAAAAATCCCTAATTTCTCTTTCGAAATCATCAATCAAATGCCAAAATCGAAGATAGAATCATGAAATATAATCAAATTCGAGTAGAAAGTACTTACCCAATCCATGTGGTGAAAATCCTCTCCAAAATCGCCCAAATCCGAGCTCCCCAGCTCAAAATGTGATAAAATAACTCAAAGGTCCGAAATATAGTACCTATATGCACTGCCTAGTGGTACTCTGCGCGATCGCGGTAGTACCCTCGTGATCGCGATGCACAAATACGCTGCCACAATTAACTGTATGCGTTCGTAGCACAAGCCTCGGAAACGTGATGCACAAAGCTGATAGAACTACGCAAACGCGGGAGCAATGTCGTGAATGTGAAGAGGAAACCATCGACTGCCCAGCTCAGCCTAATCACTTTGTGAACGCATAGAAGCAGATGCGAACGCGAAGAAGACCAGTCCTAACTCTAAGTGAATGCATTCATCCTATCGCGAACTTGAATAAGAAGTAAATACCCAGCTCAAAGAATCACTTCGCGATCACATCCTCATCTTCGCGATCACGAAGAACAACAAAAAAACCAGCAATCAACAATACAAAAACTATCCGAAATGATCTGAATAACATCTGAAACTCACCCGAGCCCTTCGGAACCCTGTTCGAACATACCAACAAGTCCCAAAATATAATACGGACCTACTCAAGGACTCAAATCACACAAAACAATATCAAAACCATGAATCGCACCTCAAATCATACTTAATGAACTTTTGAACTTTCAACTTCATAAACTCGTGTCGAACCATATCAAATTAACTCGGAAAGACCTCAAATTTTGCATACAAGTTCCAAATGACATAACGAACCTATTCCAACTCCCGGAACAACAGTTTGAATTTTATATATCAAAGTCAAATCTCGGTTCAAATTTCTAACTTTCACCAAATAGTGCCGAAACCTTCTAGAAACACCCAAATGCAAATCCGGGCAAACGCCGAAGTCCAAAATCACTATCCAGACATAACGGAACTATCAAAACTCTGATCCGAAGCCAAATATACAAAAGTCAAACTAGGTCAACTCTTCCATTTTAAAGCTTCCTAATTGAGAATCATTCCTCTAAATCAATCTCAAATCACCTGAAAATCAAAACCGATGATTCACACAAGTCATAATACATCATATGAAGCTAATTAAGACTTCAAACAGCTAGATAGAATGCAAAAGCTCAAAACAACCTGTCGGGTCGTTACATTCTCCCCCACTTAAACATACATTCGTCCTTAAACGTGCCTAGAGTCATTCCAAAGACATCAAATCACTATGTAAACTCACCATGGACAAACCTGGGTGGTGATCCCACGTCACCCCAATCCATATAAGCCTGACAACACAACATAACTGAAGATCCTTAATTCAACCTTAGTCCGTAAATCTCATAACCTAATTTCCAACATCCGAAAATTATTACTAGGTCCGCATCTCGCATCTACACACTGTATAAGTCTGAACAAGCAGTATCAAGCAACAACCATAACCCAAGACGTAATCACATGAAATACCATATAACTAGCATACTCGTAGCAATAATTTTCGATCACAATAGCTGCTCACAAACATGCCCGGTACCGGTAATAAATATCATATCAAATAAAACCTCGTTCAAAACCTTTGTATTCTGCCGATGATAAAAGAAACAAGCACAAATGCATAACCACTCATCAGATCAACAAGTCATGGAGCTCTCTCACTCAATAAGATCCATTACCAAATTATAAGTTGACTTCTTATATTATCTTTTAAAACATATTATAATCAAATCCGATAGCACTTATTCTAGGTCCAATGACCTCGTCTCATGAAATACAAGCTGCTCTACTAAAATGTCACACAAAATACTACCTAGAGCCGCAAACCGTGCGATCCCGCGCACCAATAAGCAACAACTCAAATGTACCAAAAAATAAAAAAAATGGCTCAAATAAGTGAACTGTCCTGCAAGCTCGACAGATACCACCACAAGCACAGTGCTAGGAACCCATCACCCAAAGTAGAACCAAAACACACGAAATCAACACAAAAGATCATATCCCAACATAACTCCACTGCGATACGTGACCCGATCCGAACACCGATCCACACGAAATACCTCGAGTCATAATGCTCAAATTCAACAACCATACGCAAATCAACATCAAATACACAAAGTGCATGACCGTAACCATGGAGAAACGAGCAGAAAAATATACCACAACCTGGAAAGACCATAACCAATGTACAATCAACCATTCAACACCCCAAGAACTATCTCACTCAAATTTCGTCACAAGACCCAGACGGAATACACCATGTGTGCAAATACCCAATCGATCACAACCCATCGTACCATAGAAGAGCAACACATAGAACATATCAGAACATGAACAAGTTCAACTCTAACCGAATGACACACCCCTTAACAATAACAGTGTTGAGTCAACAAATTCGATCTGATGTAGAATACACGTCCTTATCAGACCTACTAATGGGTCTCCAAATCAACTTCGGTCATCCATAAATAGATAAATAACCTTCCAAGAGTCCACAATAACCTGGCCATCATACATACCATTAGCTGTCTAACTTTGGCCATACCTTCACAGTCCGCAACCAAGGAGCAATCTGCCTTTGAGAACTCCCAGTCTCCAAGTCCCTAGAATACTAGAATCACTATATCCGATCCCAATTTGACCACTCAAGTGCCTGACACATCCTTTATACACACTCATTCCATGAGAAATACTTCCATAATTCTTCCGTGCCACATAGCAAAATTTGAACATTAGCAATCAATCAACCCGACGAGTACCGCAATACCAATTAAGCATCCGTAAGTCAAAACACAGTGCACCTTCTGAAATGCGTATCTTTCTCAGGTAATACCAATTAGTACTAGGATTCATCTAAACATTTGAGATCGTCTATGCTGTCTAAAATTCATGACCTTCCCTTCAAAACTGAACCGCGACCTTGTACATGTAAACCTCAATCCCACACGTCGTACTGCATCTATCATGCCATCAAATGAAAAGCACGAGAATCTCATTAATAAATCTGAATCACCAGTAAGATACATGCTCCATCAGCCATAAACCTACCTCTAGACCCCATCCGCGAGAAAATCACAACACGTAACATACTTCCCATCATCCTAAAGCCCATGAGCCGTTGTATTCCCTCTTAGGTGCACAAAAATACCGCAACCAAGATACCCACTCTGAAGAGACCTCATGTGAATTTGAAACTGTTTCCTTAACCTCTCTAATACTGAAATGTAAAATTCATAATAATATAAAAATACCGCTAGTACCGACACTACCCAATGTAAATCTCAGATCTTAGCCATTTACAAATTCGAAAATTCTTCAAATATGACATATGATTCCTGAACCCATTAGAACCTTTACAAAAGCCATCCACTCTTCTCTAATCCCAATTACACCGTTCGAATAAGCCAAACAACCCATGCTCCTTTAGCACACCAACATTCAAAGAAGTAACTCACATATCTAAGCAATCGAGCGGGTCCTTTTCCTTAGCACATTTCATTCACCATAATTAGTAACCCAAATAATTCCAAGATTTCCAATATGTCCCAAACGTATATTACATCATGCATCCTGAAATTGTTTTGCTTAATTCATCCTTAAAACCGATCTCTTCAAGTCATAACTGATCTGTAAACACGTCTCAGGCCGAAACTGATGTAGCACATAACTATGTAACCTGATCGTCGATAGCAGACTCCCCCACATGGCTCAAAGCCATAGAACACAACATCCGAAAAACCACAATACCCTTACTCCATTACTGCCATAATTCTGCACTAATTCCTCTAAATCCTTCATAAGTTCATGTAGCTCTAATTATAAAGATTACCCCAAATAATTTTCTAAACTCATATTCATCCTCGTGACCGCCAAGCCAACTTCCTCAAGCGTTCCAAACTCAAACCGCAACACCTGTAACTTACTGGTAGAAAGCAACTCTCCACATAATCAACATAAAAATCACACAACCTCAGAACGTCCCGCAGAAGATAACCCACATGCTTAGCCTCAAATTGACATCTCTCTATGCCCTTTCATAGCCACAACTACTACGCAATCACTTAATCTTCCCGAATATGAACTCGTCAACAAGACATGATATTCTACTGCGTTCCATAAATAACAACATCAAAGACCCCTCGACACGCACATAGCTCGAGACCGTTAAGCACATCAGTATAGAAATCAATCACCCAATAGTCCGTTTCACATCCCAAGTAACTCTTCTCATCATACCGATCCGCAAGACTCTACTAGACACTTTCACATGACTCGTAGAACCTATGAACCTAGAGTTGTGATACCAACTTGTCACGACCCAAAATCCAATTAGTTGTGATGACACCTAACCCAGCCCGCTAGGTAAGCCAAATAACAATAAACACAATTTAATAATAAAAAAAGAGTCAAAAGTGAAATAAGTGAATATTTATACAACTCTCAAAGGAGTAAGCCATTAAGACTTAAATTTACAATCTGAATTGAAAAATGATACAACATCTGTTTGAAATGTACATGAACAAAATCTCAAATCTAGAACTACCAAGAACTAGTGGTAGCCAAATTTGGAACGCGAGTACATCTTTAATGCCAGCTCAGCCATTCACAGCAATATCAGCTCCAACATCTGCACGCAAGGTGCATAAGTGTAATATGAGTACAACTGACCTCATGTACTTAAAAGGTATCCTAATTAACCTCGACGAGATAAAAGAAGCAAGAATCATAAATGATACTTGTTATCACCTGTACAGCTCATAATTTCAACAAGTATAGAACAAATATATGATCAAATCAGAGAATCGTATGTAAAACCACCTTGGTGCTCACAATTCTTTGTTCTAAAGTGTTCTTCTTAGGCAACATTCCAGCATATAAGGAAGATATGCAAGTAAATCAGGTAAGCAATAAAGGAATTTACAAGTAAAGATGAAATGCAATAACGACAAATCAGTCCGTTGTGGCGCGCAACCTGATCCTGATAACAATAAGCCAATAAGGCTTGTTGCGGCGTGCAACCAGATCCAAATATTAGTAACCAGTTCTCCCAGAGCACACAATAGCTCATAAAGCTCGTTGGTTTCTCACAATCTGCGTGTACACCATCAAGAGAGAAACATGGGAGGGTGACCCTAGGGTGATGGATCCGTATCCACACTCTGCACGGACAACTCATGTGCTAATAATATCAACTGCATGGAAACTCACGTGCTATACGGTTAATTCACGTGCTACAATATCAATATCTGGATCCGCACGGTTAACTCACGTGCTAATAATATCAATCCGCACGAATAACTCACGTGTTGCATGGACAACTCACGTTCTGATATCACAATCCGCCCAGCCTGGTCACATGCACAATGTCATAATCCGTCCAGCATGGTCATATGCATAACAACACAATCCGCCCAGCGTGGTCACATGCATAACATCTGAATCCGCCCGGAGTGGTCACATGCATAACAACACAATCCGCCTGGCATTGTCATAGGCATAACAACACAATCCGCTAGGCGTGGTCACAAGCATCCGGTCCAAATCATATCACACAAAAATAAATATACAAGAACACATGTATGTGATGAATGAATATCAAATTTCATGCTCCTGGACCGGTATAATAACATGCTAAAGTGTAGGCATGTGCAAAGTATGCTATCATAGCTCAAATCGGCAATTTTATCATAGATATAGCAATTACCAATTTTTTCCAGGGAATTAGCCAATTCGTAACCTCAAACATGGCTCAAATAGTTCACTACAATGATATAAACACGAGAAGCATTATAGCTTAAAGCTTAATAGTCAACTCTATGCATATCATAACGTAAGCACTACTCCGAGCATGGATAAATACCCCGGTGCTCGCACATGGCCTCATACCCCACATATATGCGCACTCATGGCACATAGCTATCACAAATAACTCAGAAAACTAGTGCCTTAACCAAGGTTAGATAGGATACTTACCTCAAGCACGTCAAATCAACTACGAGCAAGCCAAATAATACTCTATAAGCTCCATCCAACAAAATCGACCTCCGAACGATTCGAAACTAGCCAAAACCAACTCAAAAATATCAAATAATTCCCAATGAAACAAACGCAATCGATAAAGGTCGAATCTTTAATCAAATACTCAAAATCAACCAAAAAGTCAAACCCGGGCTCGCACCTCCAAACCTGACAAAACATATAAATTCCGACAACCCATTCAATTACGAGTCCAACCATACTAATTTCACTCAAATCCAACTCCGAATCAATGTTCAAAACTCAAATATTCACTTTACAAAAGTTTAGACAAAAATCCCCCAATTTATCTTTCAAAATCAATAATCAAATACCAAAATCAAAGATAAAATCATAAAATATAATCAAATCCGAGTAGAAATCACTTACCCCCATTCATATGGTGAAAATTATCTCCAAAATTACCGAAATCCAAGCTCCCCAACTCAAAATGTGATAGAATAACTCAAAGGTCCGTAATAGAGTACTTATATACACTGCCCAGTGGTACTCTACGCGATCGCGGTTTTTTCTTCGCGATCGCAATGCACAAATATTACGCTGCCACAATTAACTCTATGTGTTAGCGGCTCAAGCCTAGCTAACGCGATGCACAAAGCTGACATAACTACGCGAACGCGAATGCGAAGAGGAAACCATCGACTGTCCAGCTCAGTCCAATCACTACGCGAACGCATAGAAGCCCAGTCTTAACTTTACTCGAACGCGTTCATCCTGTCGCGAGCCCGAATAAGAAGTAAATACCCAGCTCCAAGAATCACTTGGCGATCTCGAAGAACAACTGAAACACAAGCAATCAACAATACAAAAACCATCCGAAATGATCCGTATCACGTCCGTAACACACAAGAGGCTCTCACAACCTCGTCCGAACATATCAACAAGTTCCAAAATATAACACGGACCTACTCGAGGCCTCAAATCCCACATAACAATATCAAACAAATGAACCGCACCTCAAATCATAGTTAATGAACTTTGAACTTTCAACTTCCAAAACTCATGTCGAACCATATCAAATCAACTCAGAATGACCTCAAATTTTGCATACAAATTCCAAATGACATAACGAACCTATTCCAACTCCCGAAACAACTATTCGAACCCGATATCATCAAAATCAACTCTCGGTCAAACTCATGAATATTCCAAACCGTCAAATTTCCAACTTTCGCCAAATAGTGCCGCAACCTTCTAGAAACACCCAAATACAAATTTGAGCATACGCCCAAGTCCAAAATCACTATCTGGATCTAATGGAACCATCTAAGCTCCGATCCGAGGCCAAATACACAAGTCAAACTTGGTCAAGTCTTCCAACTTAAAGCTTCCTAGTTAAGAATCATTATTCCAAATCTATCCCGAATCATCTGAAAACCAAAATCGACGATTCACACAAGTCATAATACATCATATGAAGTTACTCAAGACTTCAAACAACTAGACAGAATGCAAAAGCTCAACATGACCGGTCGGGTCGTTGCAATAACAAAACTTATTAACATTATCACAATTAAATTAGCTATCTAACAAAGGGAGTTCTAACCATGGATTAGCAAATAAAAAATCACAATATTAATTCAAACATTTTATACTTTTCTTGAGAAAATGTTATATAAAAAAAGTTAGAAGAGGATGTCATCTAGAGAGGTTTGTGTTTATTTTCTCATTTTTATATATCCCATTTTTTCTTGATTGTATTCATATTCTACCAATCGACAATATAAAAGTCAGTTCAATTTGAAATACAACACCAAAAATCACCCAGTATAATTTTATTAGTGGGGTCTTTGAGGTTAGTGTGTAGGCAGACCTTACCCCTACCCTGGGGTAGAGAGGCTGTTTCCAAATGACCCTCGACATCTTTCCTTCCAAGAATTTCCCACCTTACTCTTGGAGTAACTCGAACTCACAATCTCTTGGTTGAAAGTGGAGAGTGGTTACCGTGATAAAGGAACAATCACGATTAATGGGCCCGTACGTAAGCACGAGCAACATTAATCTAGTAACTACATATATGGCCATGTGCATCAATACATGATGCAAATAGGATAAAAAAAGTACATGACATGGTCTTTCATTAGAAGAGATAAGACTTCTATAGAATGAGAGAGTGGTAATTTGACCATTATTTTGCTAAAAGAGACAATCTTCAAATCCATGTCCATCTTCCATAAATTAAGAAACCAATTTGCAAGATTCACAGAATATATACTCCATTAGATGGAGACAGATAAGAGAAGAAGCACGTATGCTTTTATAAATCTGTTTGTACACCTAATGAACTTTTGAACTTTCACTTCCAAAATTCGTGTCGAACCATATCAAATTAATTCGGAATGACCTCAAATTTTGCATACAAGTTCCAAATGACATAACGAACCCATTCAAACTCCCGAAACAATAATTCGAACCCGATATCATCAAAGTCAACTCTCGGTCAAACTCATGAGCATTCCAAACCTTCAAATTTTCAACTTTCGCCAAATAGTGCCGAAACCCTCTAGAAATACCCAAATGCAAATTCGGGCATACACCCAAGTCCAAAATCACTATTCGGATCTAATGGAACTATCAAAGCTCCGATCCGAGGCCAAATACACAAAAGTCAAACTTGGTCAACTCTTCCAACTTAAAGTTTCCTAGTTGAGAATCATTATTCCAAATCTATCCCGAATCATCTGAAAACCAAAATCGACGATTCACACAAGTCATAATACATCATATGAATCTACTCAAGACTTCAAACAACTAGACGGAATGCAAAAGCTCAACGTGACCGGTCGGATCGTTGCAATAATATAACTTATTAACATTATCACAATTAAATTAGCTATCTAACAAAGGGAGTTCTAACCATGGATAAGTAAATAAAAAATCACAATATTAATTCAAACATTTTATAATTTTCTTTATAAAATGTTATATAAAAAAAGTTAGAAGGGGATGTCATCTAGAGAGGTTTGTGTTTATTTTCTCATTTTTATATATCCCATTTTTTCTTGATTGTCTTCATATTCTAACAATCGACAATATAAAAGTCAGTTCAATTTGAAATATAACAACAAATTATAACAAAAATAAAAGTAATAAGCAATGATAAAGGAACAATCACGATTAATGGGCCCGTACGTAAGCACGAGCAACATTAATCTAGTAACTACATATATGGCCATGTGCATCAATACATGATGCAAATAGGATAAAAAAAAGTACATGACATGGTCTTTCATTAGAAGAGATAAGACTTCTATAGAATGAGAGAGTGGTGATTTGACCATTATTTTGCTAAAAGAGACAATCTTCAAATCCATGTCCATCTTCCATAAATTAAGAAATCAATTTGCAAGATTCACAGAATATATACTCCATTAGATGGAGACAGATAAGAGAAGAAGCACGTATGCTTTTATAAATCTGTTTGTACCACCTTGGTGGAAGAATTGTTGGTACATTCCTTGTTAGACTTTCTAAGCCTAAAATTTTAAATTCGAATCTAACATGACTTCTTAGAGGAGTCTTGACATAATTAATTGTTTCCTTTAACTTTGCAATATTATGGAGGGTCATACTTGTTTATCCGTAAAATATTATAGTTGAATTTACAATGTGGTTTATAGACACATGAATTAATTTGATCCAAAAATATGAATAAAATAAGAATAGAATCAAGATTATAAAAATAACTTAAAGGAAATACAAGCCTAGCTATATGATGAGCCTCTCTGGAAGCGATAATAGGAATAATGTTAAAAATAAAACAAAGTAAATAATTTTATATAGTGAGAGCAAATTATATCCTTTGAGTACAGATGATTTTTCGTCCCTAACTATGGATACAAGTTTTTCTATTTATAGCTCTATTAAGAGAGTCAAGATCCCCAAATCAAGCTCTTCTTGAATGAGAATAAAATCCCTATTGATGGTTGAATAATGGTTGAACATTAATACAAAGATTCTCTATAACATCTGCTCATTGAGGGTGTGTCGAAAATATTTTCTTTGAATATATTTTCTTGGAAAATGAGTGGTTTTATTACTTATTTTCCCTTGTTTGGTTGGTGAGTAAAAAACTTTTTTCGAAAAATATTTTCTAGTGTTTGGTTAGAGAGTATATATTATTTGTTAGAAAAATAATTTTTATGCTACTCTCCTCTCACCTCCCTTCCCCCAAATCCCCATGTTTCCTGTGCTCTCCCCCACCCCTCGCTCAAATACCCAACATTTTCAGGATTTTATTTTCTTCAAGAATTTAATTATTCTTATAAAAATTCATACAAACCCAAAGGAACTAATGTGCTGCTTTACTTTTTTCTTAAAAATAACGTTAAAATTTGTGCTCCATAACAAAAAAGAAAATACTTTTTTTTGGTTTAAAAAAAGTACTCTTTGTATAACATGAAAAGAAAGTACTTATTTTGTTGAAATAAAAGAAAATATTTTTTTTACATCATGAAAAGAAAATACTCATTTTGTTGAAATAAAAGAAAATACTTTTTACTACATCATTTTATTGAAATGAAAGAAAATATTTTTCCTACATCATGAAAAGAAAATACTCATTTTGATAAAATAAAAAAAAATATACTTTTACTACATCATTTTGTTAACATGAAATAAAATACTTTTTTTGCATCATAAAAAAATACCCATTTGTTGAAATGAAAAAGAAAGTACTTTATATAAAACATGAAAAGAAAATTACTCTTAATAATATTTTTATTTAGGGTGAAGGGTGGGGGTGGGGGTGGGGGTGGGGGGAGGGTTTGGGTAGGGGTGAAGGGTGGTTAGGGGGAGGGGATGGGTGGGGGAGCGTTGGAGGTAGGTATGGGTGGGGGTGGGGTAGGGGTGGGATGTGTGAGGGTGGGTTGTAGGGATGGGGAATAGGGTGTGGAAGTTTGAAGATGAGTTTTGAAAAATATTTTTCCTTTTTTTGATAGGGAAAATATTTTACTCAAATCTTCGTTCTCGGTTCCAATGCCTTCGGAACTTATTCAGCACCGATCACATGCTTGTATCCGATGTCAACTATTTGCTGACTCATATCTTACATATCTTCAATTTCACGTGTCATCTCGTCATTCGTCCATCTGTTGCTAACCAATGGTATCCCATACAGATAGTCTCCCAACTTTACGGTGACAAAACTTTATATTACCGGGGAGTAGATAAGACCCCTTCTCTTGGCGGAAAAGTTCCTGAACAGTTTCTGACACTTGAAAGGACACACGTCTTCTCGCATTTAATGACTCGAACAGGTCATTCAGTGATTCGGCAAAAGAGAAAATGTACCTCTACGGCCGGGACTCGGGAGAATACTTCAACAAAGTAAACCCCATTCGGACCAGCCACAGCGGTCCATTTTGATAAAGGAACTAATGATGAACCGGTTCCTCTTCAAAGAAGAAAGAGATCTTTAACAGCTCAACCGGATGCTCTGCAGAGAGAGCTTTGAACACCACAATCGGGAGAAGTTCAAGGACTCTTCACGGAAATGGAATGGGCTGAAAAGGCTGAATCTTGTTTCCAGGTTCTTGTCGACGCCTCTGTTCTAAGGAGTTCTGCACCTAACATTCCTCCACCATCAACTTCCACAAAAGCTGTAACCGCAACTCCTTCTACTCTAGCGTTGCCTCTCCACCGACCCCAACCGAACAGAGGGCAGATGTTCCTTCCCCACGGTCATCCGATCATAGGAATTTAGGGAATACTTACCCGACACCTACTCAAAATCCTAGTGGAAAACGAAGTCTCATTCTCACAATTTCGAATGAGTTCCATCTAATTTCCAAGCTAGTGGCTAATTACCTCAAGCCTCTAGCCACAACCAAAGATTGGAGAAAAATGGACTCTCTTTTTACTGACTGTCTGATAAACAACAACATGCATTGTTCGGCTCAAATATCAATTTAACCCTCTTCTCTCTCATTCTTTCTTGCTAGACTTTGCCTTTATATCCTCAACTTTAACCTTTTTAGGCTAACCTTCTTGCTTCCGAGTGCCTATAAAAGTTGATTTTGGATAAAGATGAACTTGCTACGGAACAAAATCAACTAGTTACAAAACAAAACCCACTTGCCGAGTGCCTCCCAATTTTGGAAGTAAAAGTTTCTCAAATGGGTGAACTCGATGCCCGACTAGAGCAATCTGAACAAGAAATGATGACCCACGACCAAGAAGTCGCTAAATTACATGAGGATCTCAAGGATGCAAAGGCTAAGTAGTTGAACTGCATGATGTCGTAACTACTACGGTCAAGCGTGAGTCTGCTTTTATGGAGCAAATCAATAACTTAGAAGCTAGCTTACACTCCAAAATAGAAGAGGCATTGCTATCGAGGAGAAGAGAGCTAGAATGGAACAATGGTTGAAAAAGATTATGGATAAGAACCAGACTTGATTCCAGGATCAACATTGTGAGAGATGAAAATGATAAGCTTCAATTCAAACTCGAGAAACAATCAGAAATACTAAACACGTAATTGAAGTTTAATGACTTAAAATATAACAAAAACATGTTAACAATGAGAAAAACTAATGTAATTAATTAAGTTAAACAAAGACGAAAATCAAAAACTCTGATTGAGAGCTAAAATGATCACTAAATAGAATTTAAACTATAACAAAGCTACAAACAAACAGTAGGAAACATAAACTCGATGATAGTGGTAAAGGGATTAGGATTTATCAGCATGCTCTTAACACTTAAAAGATTTCAAATACACAAAATATGGGTGAACAAATAAACCAAGTAAACTATGGAAATTGAAACTATATTAAAATGCTACTTTAATTGAACAAACTTAAAACCTAAAGGTCAAACAAAAACCAGTCAAACAAGAACATGAAAAGTAAGAAAATGAGGCTAAGAATTCAAGGTTTACCCAATTCTAAGGGCGCTTGAGGCCAAATTGAGTAGCGAGCAGATTCCCGGGAAAAAGAGCAGCGGTTGTTCAGCCTTGGAATGCTTGGTTTATTCTGGCAGATGCTAAAATAAATATTTTCAGCATCATGATGAAAAGAAACGAGGATTTTAGGTCATAAATGGCTAAAAAGAGCTCGAGTGTCAGTGATGGTGAGTGGTACAACACCGGGGGTGGCTGACCGGTGGTGGTGATCTATCTATTTATGTATGTATTACCGGGTGTGGAATGTTAGATCTCGCTGAATTTTAAGGTGGCAGCGGCTAGGGTTTCTTGGTTTAGGGTAGATTTTGTGAGATTGAGGTTGAATTCGAGGATTTGGGGGTTTGGATATGGGTAGAGGATGAAGAGAGGAGAAGATTGGTGTAAGGTTTATGGGGTTTGGATGACGACCGACCGTTGGTGGAGATTTTGGGCCGGCGGCACTAGGGTTCAGGCATCGAAGCTGGAGAAAGGGAGAATAGAGACGAGAGAGTAAAGAGAAGAGAATAGAAGAGAAGAGAAGAGAAGAGAAGAAAAAGGGGGAAATGGAGGCAAATATTGAGCAATTGAGGCTTTAAATACATGTGTTGTGGAATGAATACCAGCCGTCGAATTAGAAGAGATTAAATGGATGAGATTCGTTCTCATATTCATTAAGTGCAACGACGTAGTTTTATTATCTAGGTTTTGGCAAACCAACAACTGGACTGGGTCGGCTGATTTGGGCTGCCAATTTGCCATAAATTTTGGCACAATTTCGGCTCACAAATGAAAAGCCCAATCCTTTTAACCCCTTAACAAACTAATTAATAATCTAATGCTAAAGTCTATAAACACACACAATAAACCTAGAAAAAATGTAATGTAGGAGAAATAGAAAGAGAAAAAATTAGATATTTACAGTAGCTCCTCTTTTGCTTGAGAACATGAAGAGTTTTCGTGCTAAGAAAGTGAATGCCGTAGCTAATTTTGCTCATGTATCACTCCAATGAAAGCATGTGTTTTGAAAAAGGTAACCGAACCTTGCTTACGAGGTTGCCTACATATTCTTTGCTATAAAGGAATCATGTCAGTGTAGTTATAGGAAAATTTGGTAGCTGGTACTACCGGACACTAGAGTTAAGACTACTACTGCTGTTGTTGTTGCTGTTACTGTTACTTGCTGCTTATATCAAAAGAAAAGGAGAAGAGAACTACAATTGCCTGCAAGCTAAGTCTTACAAAATTCCTATCTATGTGTCTTGTGGAGTCAAATCTTGATTCTTGACTTTCTCGCTTGTGTTACCCTTAGATTGGATCTTGATGCTCTTTGAAGAAAAGATTATTACACAATCTTAGTTGCTTGCTTTCCTGATCCGAAATTGAGTAGATGAATCTTGAGACGCTGAGTTGCTGACACATTATCGAAACTAGCTCCAACTATCTTGTGATAAAAAATCTTCTTTCTTCTGATGAGAACTGAAAACTACAAGCTTTAATCACCACAATCTGTGCTTTACAGCAGGGTCCTGCAAAGCGATCAAAGACGAACAAAACAAACAAAATTTTCTGCCCCAGTTTGGTACATGAAAATATTTATGAGTTGTTAGAGAAAAGTTATAAACTATCTAATTTGTTGAAAGGAAGACAAAGACAGTAGTATAAACTAGGTATGTGAGTTCAGAAAAGAGCCTACTATTTCTTGATTTGGGTCTTGGCAAACCAACAACTGGACTGGGTCGGCTGATTTGTGCTGCCAATTTGCTACAAATATTTGCCCAATTTTGGCTCACAAATGAAAAGCCCAATCCTTTTAACCCCTTAACAAACTAATAATAATCTAATGCTAAAGTGTGTAAACACACATAATAAACATAGAAAAAATGTAATGTAGGAGAAATAGAAAGAGCAAAAAATTAGTTATATACACTCCGAGCTAAACTCCGGGATCAAGAAGATTCTTTCCTCCTCGAGAAAACATATGTAATTTATGACATAAGGAGGAAGATTTTGGAGGAGGCCAAAGAAGGCATTACAAACATTGATGATTGCATTTTCAAGGCTCGTGGATCGTAGACAACTGCTCTCGAGAACATCCTTGCTCGGCCTGTTGCTTCAGACTCTTCGATCACCAGCTCCGAGTATTCGGGAACCAAAGAGGTAGCCGAAGAAGAAGAAAACGATAATGATGAAGGCCTTGGTTTGGATGCAGAGCAACCTTCATCTGCAAATGAAGCCGAAAACTTACTTATATTTTCTTCTTTTTTTCTTTTGTAATTATGCCAAAACTTACTTATTGAGTTTGTGTCACAACCCAAAGTCTATCTTGTCGTGATGGTACATAAATCAACTCGCTACGTAAGTCAACTAATAGTCAACACAACTCAAATGAGCATAATAAAAGTAAATGAGTAAAATAACTGAATTTCTAGACCATCTCCCAAGGATTGGTAGTACAAGTCATGAGCTTCTATGACATAAAATTTACAAAGCTGATATGAAATAAATATACCATCTGCTCAAAATATACATAAACAGATTCACAAATCTAAAGCTACCAAGGACAAGTGGCAACTATAACTGGAACGCATGTACATCTTCAATGCCAGCTCCTGCCACACTCGGCAACATCAGCCCCGAGATCTACACACAAGGTGCATAAGTGTAGTATGAGTGCAAATGACCCCATGTACTCAATAAGTAACAAACCTAACCTCAGGTTGAAAGCAATGGCGAGCTCGGAAGATGGCCAGAGTCCCACTAATAGCCAATAACAACTTATAATAATATAATGAGAACACTAAAGGTAAATAACTCTAGAGATATATGCTCAGCTTCTTCACAGTTACGGAAAATTAGGCATGCCTTTCAAGTAAAATAGTCAATTCCAAATCTCACCACTGAAAAATAACTAAACATGAGTTTATCAAAAGAATCGTATTCCCAATTCACAACACCATATAAGAATTTCTGTTTACCAATTAGCGTGAGGGAAGTACATCTCTATGCGTATATGTCAATATACATGTCAAGTCATCAATTATAATATATTGTCTAGCATGAGGAATATACATCTCTATGCCTACATGTCAAATCATAAATATCACATTACCGTCTAGCATGAGGAAAATGCATCTCTATACCTACATGCCAAGTATGCATATCAAATGAATGATTTCATGGTGATATTCCCAGGTACTCTCACCCTCAACATACTCAAGTTGTCTGTCTTAAATTCCCATTTCATCACACACACACAATCACTCAGCACTGTACTGGTGCCTAACTCCTGAGCCCCTCACAAAGCCTGCGGTCACTGCTGGTATGTCAAACTCAGGAGGGGCGAATCCTGCCCAAGCGCTAATCAAAAGATAATGTCATGTTGTGGCGTTCAACCCGATCCACAATAATAATAAAGCTAATAAGACCTGTTGCGGCGTGCAGCCCAATCCTCAATAATAATAATAATAATAATAAATCTAGTATGGCCTACTGCGGCGTGCAACATGATCCACAAAAACACTCTCAACATGGCTCTGAGGCCCACCTCAGTTATCAACCTCTTAAGTATCATGGTCTTACAATCTCATACCACTCAGCCCAACAACTCCACATATGGAAAAATATGGATAACATGCGATGTAACAATGAATGATGAACAAAGACTGAGATATGATATGCAAATAAAGAACCATGACTGAGTGTATAATTACAGTTAAATCATATAACCCAAAACAACAGAAATAGCCTCATTAGGTCTCAATCGAATAAGCACATAGCTTAAACATGATTCCTAATATGAATCACCGCTCAAATAATCAAACAAGTAGGGGAAAACACGAATATAACAAGATATGATAGCAAAACAAGTCTAGTACTAGTCTAAAAGTCAACTTGAATCATGATTTCCCCGGTGCACGCACATACGCCCGTCACCTAGCATGTGCGTCACCACAACACATCACAAATAATATGGTTCCCAGGGATAATTACCCCCAATTCTAAGTTTTGAAATGCTACCTCGAACAAGCCATATCCAATACCGAGCAAGCCAAAAACACTCTAGGAGTGCCATCCCAAATCAACCTCCAAACGGCTCAAAACTAACCAAAAGAAACTCAAAATCATCAAATAATGCCAAAGGAAACAAACCCAAACGACAAAGGTCGAATCTTTAGTCGAAATCTCAAAGTCAACCAAAAATTCAACCCCGGTCCCGCACCTCTAAATCCAACAAAACCCACAATATCCGGCAATCCATTCAATTACGAGTCCAACCATACTAATTTTACTCAAATCCGACTCCACAACGATGTTCAAAACTCAATTATTCACTTTAGGAAAACTTAGACAAAACCCCCCAATTTCTCCTATTCAAATCCTTTATTTAGGTGTAATAATCCGTGAAAAAACAAAATATATAATCTAAACAAATATAAAATTACTTACCCTCAAGATTTGGGTGTTAATCTCCTCCAAAATTGCCTTACTTGTGCTCCAAGAACTTAAAATGTGAAGAAGATGAACTCAAAATTCCGAAATTGGATGTTTTAATGCACTGCCAGTCATCCATCTTCACGATCGCGGTCACCAACTTCACGATTGTTATTCCAAAAGAGTACATCACAATTTTTACCCTTCGCGATTGCGATGAATAAATTTCCTTAATCCATCTTAAACTCTTTCCAGACAGCCTGTAGTGTATTAGCCATAACATTTTATACATAATTCCAAATGACAAACGGTTTGATTTCCTGAAAACTAGAAGCAAAGGGGTACAACTTAAGTTTTTGTATCATCTCTAAATTCTTTATAGATTACAAGATATAAGCTTTTGAAGTCAGCTCAGCGACAACAGAATTTCTTCTATGCGATTGTTATGTTTCCTCCGCGAAAGCGATTCACATGTTGAATGTTTCCATTTTACTCTTCGCGATCGCGACCAATGCTTCGCGATCGCGATGTACATCCCTGTAGCCAAACACCAGCAGTTGAAAAGGACCTAAAAATGGTCCGAAACTCACTCGAGCACCTCGGAAGCCCATCTGAACATACCAACAAGCCCCGAAACATAACACGAACATATTCGAGGCCTCAAATCACACATAACAACATTAAAACCACGAATCATCCATCAAGATCAATCTTTTAAGTTCATAAACTTCAAACTTCGAACCAAGCATTTGATTCAAGCCTAACCAATCCGGAATCCAACCAAACTTTGCAGACAAGTCCCAAATGACAAAAGGAACATATTCCAACTTCTGAAACAACAATCCGAACCCGATATAATCGATGTCAACTACCGGTCAAACCTATAAACTTTCCAAACCTTTAAATTGCCAACTTTCGCCAAATAGTGCCGAAACCTTCTAAAAACATCCAAATGCAAATCCGAGCATACGTCCAAGTCCAAAATCAACATCCGGACCTAACAGAACCATCAAAACTCCAATCCAAGTTCAAATAAACAAAAGTCAAACTTGGTCAACTCTTCCAAATTAAAGCTTCCTAGTTAGGAGTCCTTCTTCCTAATCAATCCGGAATCACTCGAAAACCAAAAGCCAACGATACATGCAAGTCATAATACACCATATTAAGTTACTCATGACCTCAAACCACTGAAATGAATGGAAATACTCAAAATGACCGATCGAGTCGTTATATTCTCCCCCACTTAAACATACGCTCATCCTCGAACGTTCCAAGAGTCGTTCCAAAGCCATCAAAGCACCGTATAATCTCCCTGTACACATACCCGTTGTTGATCCCACATCACCCCAATTCATATAAGATTGACAACACAACCTAACTGAAGATCTTTACTTCGACCTTAGTCCATAAACCTTAGAATCAAATCCCATAATCTCCAGAATCCATTACAAGACCCCATTCACATCTATACATTGTATAAGTCTGAACATGCTAAATCAAGCCATAACCACAACCCAAAAGGTAATCACATGATATACCACATAGCTAAGATACTCATAGTAATAACTCTCGACCACAATAGCTGCTCAATGACAAACCCGATACCGATAACAAACCTTATATCAATTAAAACCTTGTTCTAAACCTTCATACACTGCCAATGATGAACAAAACACCCAAAGGCTCATAACCACCCATCAAATCAACAAGTCGTGGAGCTCTCTCGCCAAACAAGAACCATAGCCCAATTCTAAGTTGCCTAGAGACATTAGTTTTCCAAACATAGCGTAATCAAATCTGATAATGCTCATTTCAAGTTCACTAACCTCATCTCATCTGGTACAAGCTGCTCGACCGACATGCCACACCAGTATCACCTACAACCACAAACCATGCACCAAACAAGCAACAACTCTAATGCACCCAAAAATGAAAAAGAGAATCAAATGAGAGAACCATTCCACAAGTTTGATGGAGGCCACCACAAACACAATGATATAAACCCATCACACAAAGGGGAACCAAAACACACGAAATCAACACAAAGGATCACATCCCAACATAACTCCGATGCGATGCATGACCCCATCCAAACATCAGTCCACATGAAATATCTCACGCCATATTGCTCAAAGTCAACAACCAAATGCAAATCCACAACAAACACACAAAGTGCATGACCATAATCATGGAGAAACGGATAGCACAACCATCGTAGCATAAGAGAGTAAACACATAGAACATATCAGAACACGAATAATATCCACTCTGGTCGATGCCACACCTCTCGACAATAGCTGTCCTAAGTAAGTAAATACGACCTCATGTAGAATACACATTCTCATTAGGCCTACTAGTGGCCTCCAAATCGATTTCGACCTCCCAAAATGAGTAGATAACCTTCCCAAAGATCCACTGAAACCTGTCCACAACATATACCATTAGCTGTCTAATTCTGGCCAGATCTTCATAGTGCACAACCAGGGAATAGTCCACCTCTGAGACTCCCAGTTTCCCAATCACAAAAATTCAAGCATCTTCATATCTGATCCTAACTCAACCACCCAAATAATTGACACATCTATCATGCATAATCACCTCACAAGAAATACTTCCTTAATTCTTTCGTACTACATAGCAAAATCTGAACATCAGCAGCCGACCAACAGGCAATTATCGCAATACCAATGAAGCATCCATAAGTAAAACTACAGTGCGACTTCTGAAATGTGCACCCTTCTCAAGTAATACTAAGTATTACTCGCATTCATATAAACATCTGAGATCGTCCATGCTGCTGAATCGCATCCTTGTTCATACAAACCTTAATCCCAAACGTCGAACCGCATCTATCATGCCATCGTATGAAAAGTATGAGAATCTCATTAACAACTCTAAAGCACCGGCAAGATACATACTCCATCAGCCAGAAACCTACCACTAGACCCCATTCGCGAGAAAAATCACTATACACAACATTCCCTACAAACCTGTAGAAAATATCCATCTCAAGCCGAGTACGACACCGCCAAGAACTATTCGAAACCCATATGTACGAAACCAAACCATCAGAACTAAATCCCTCTAACTTAACCAAGTCATGTAGGTCACCAACCAAAGAGTATTGCCACAAAAAACCGGCAAAGCCTCATCGCATTATAAGAACCAAAAGTATCGATCATATCCATTGCCATGTTGATCCAACCTACTACTAAGCTGTCCTATTTTTCCGAGTTCCTTCCGAATTACCCTCAAGTTGAGACTTCCCCTTGCCAGTACGCTACGATCTTTAACTCAACGCTCACCACAAGAATCATATAATGAAAACATGTCGTCCTAAAGCCCCTAAGTTATGGTATTCCCTCTTAAGCACCCCAAAAGTACTGCAACTGAGATACCCACTCTGAAGAGACTTGTATGAATCGAAAGTTATTTCCTTAACCTTTATGATACTAAAATGTAGAATCCCTAATGATATAGAAACACCGCGAGTCCCGATACCATCCAATGCAAATCTTAAATCTTATCCATTTATAAACACGGAAATTCCTCAAATACCATATGTGAATGTTGAACACATTAGAACCTTCTTGATCCACCCTACTCTAATCTCAAATGCACCGCCCAAGAGAGCCGAATGACCTGTGCTCCATTAGCACACCAATACAACAAGAAGTAACATCACTTTAACGCAACCGAGTGACTCCCTTTTCTTATCACATTACATCCATCACGAATAACAAACTCAAATCATTCCAAGATTTCCATGTATCCATAAACTGTAACACATCACTCATCCAAAAATTCCATACAAAGTCATCCTCGAAATCAATATCTTCAAGTTATTACTGATTCACCAACATGCCTCAGGCTTAAATTATTACAACATGTAACCATGAAATCTGATCATCGGTAGTAGACTCCCCCACTTGGCTCAAAGCCATAGAACAAAATATCCAATAATCCACAATACCCTTACTCCATTACTGCCATAATCCCGCACTGAAATTCAACTGAATCCTTCATAAGCTCATGTAACACGAACCAAAAAATACCTCAAATCATCTACTAAGCTCGCATTCATCCTTATGAAAGTCAAGTCAACTTTCTCAACAGATCCAAACTCAAATTGCAACACATATAATCCAATGGTAGAAAGAAACTCTCCATACAAATATCATAAGGATCGCACATCCGTAGACCACCCCGCAGGAGATAACCCACATGCTTAGCCTCAAACTAGCTACGCCCTGCCATGGTTACAACCACAATGCAATCGTTAAATCTTTCCGAGTCTAAACTCGTCAACAAGACATAAAAATCTATTTCATCCCTTTACTGGACAACATGAAAGATCCCTCAACATGTTCATTACTCGAGACTATACAACATATCAAGATATAAATCAAGCGCCCAATAGACCTTTTAACATTCCAAGCAACCCTTCTCGCCTCACCAAAGCCATCTGAACACATCCTACCGTCACATCATACTCATCGTATAGCCATCCAGCTACTCATCGAGCCATAAATCCCACTCATAGGGACACTACTGGACTTATAAGTCCAAAAGCATATGCTTACACAACATAAACTACCGAGCCAAAGCTACGGTCCAACCCTAGCCTCAAGTCCTCCATACTGGCCTATCACGAAAACACAAAAAACACATCTTGTACATCATACATAGAATCACAAGCCATTGATGCACAACTGATATCGAGCGCTCACATAATATATGAGTGAGTGGAAGGAATTCAAAGAGATACACTTCAAGCTAAATCAATGTCTCACGATAAGGAAAGAAAGATGAGAAGTTTATCCTAGATGCCCTGTAGCCTCTCGAAGATAGGTATGGACGTCATCATACCGATCCACGAGACTCTACTAGACACTTGCTTATGATTCGTAGAACATATAAACCTAGAGCTCTAATACCAACTTGTCACAACCCAAGATTCATCCTGTCGTGATGGCACCTAACCTAACCCACTAGGTAAGCCAAGTAATAGTCAACACAACTCAAACGAGGACAATAAAAGTAAATGAGTAAAATAGCTGAATTTCTATACAATCTCCCAAGGATTGGTAGTACAAGTCATGAGTTTCTAAGACATAGAATTTACAATGCTGGCATGAAATAAATACATCATCTTATCAAATATACATAAACAAATTCGCAACTCTTAACAAGTGGCAACTATAACCAGAATGCTGGTACATCTTCAATGCCAGTTCCCGCCATACTCAGCAATATTAGCTTAAAGATCTGCACACAAGGTGTGTAAAACCGACCCCATGTACTTAATAAGTAAGAAACCTAGCCTCAGGTTGAAAGTAGTGACGAGCTAGGATGATGGTTAGAGTCCCACCAATAGCCAATAACAAATTGTAATAGTATAATAAGAATAGTAAAGGTAAATAACTCAAGAGATATATGCTCAGCTTGTTCACAGTTACGGAAAAGAAGGCATGCCTTTCAAGTAAAACAGTCAATTCTAAATCTCACCACTAAAAAATAACTAAACATCAGTTTATCAAAGAAATTGTATGCCCAATTCACAACACTAGATAAGAATTTCCATTATCAATTAGCATGAGGGAAGTATATCTCTATGGCTACATGCCAATATACATTTCAAGTCATCAATTATCATATACCATCTAGTTTGAGGAATATACATCTCTATGCCTACATGTCAAATATACATGTCAATTCATAAATGTCACATTACTGCCTAGCATGAGGAACATTCATCTCAATGCCTACATGCCAAGTATGCATGTCAAATGAATGATTTTATGGTGATATCCCCAGGTACTCTCACCCTTATCATACTATAGTTGTCTGTCTCAAATGGCCACTTCATCAAACAAACACAATCACTCAGCATTGTACGGGTGCCTGGCTCATGAGACACTCACCAAAGTACATGTATAAATCATTGTGCCTGCACTCACTGCAGGTAGGTTGTTTTATGCGTGAATTGAGATTATATAATAAACTTGTTATACGTGGAAAGAAATAATTTGATAAGAATATTGATAGTATAACAATTTAAGTACCTTAAAACATATAATAATAATAATAATAATAATAATAATAATAATAATAATAATAATAATAATAATAATAATAATAATAATAATAATAATAATAATAATAAAGCCAGTATGGCCTACTACAGTGTGCAGCACGATCCACAACAGCACTCTCAACACGGCTTTGAGGCCCACCTCAGTCATCAACCTCTTAAGTCTCAAGGGCTTACAATCGCATACCATTCAGCCCAATAACTCCACATATGGAAAACAATGATAACATGCAATGTAACAATGAATGATGAACAGAGACTGAGATATGATATACAAATGAAGAACAATGATTGAGTGTATAATTACAATTAGATCAGATAACTCAAAACAACAAAAATTGCCTCATTAGGTCTCAATCGAATAAGCACATAGCCTAAACATGATTCCTAACATAAATCACAGCTCAAATAATCAAACAAGTAGGGGAAAACACGGATATAACAGTATATGATAGAACAAGTCTGGCACTAGTCTAAAAGTCAACGTGAATCATGATTTCCCCGGTGCACGCCCACACGCCCACACGCCTATCACCTAGCATGTGCGTCACCTTGACACATCACAAATAATATGGCTCCCAAGGATAATTACCCTCAGTTCCAAGTTTAGAAATGTTATTTACCTCAAACAAGCCAAATCCAATACCGAGCAAGCCAAACAACACTCTAGGAATGCCATCCCACGCAAATCAACCTCCAAACGACTCGACACTAGCCAAAGGTAACTCAAAATCATCAAATAATGCCAAAGGAAACAAACCCAAACGATAAAGGTCGAATCTTTAATTAAAAGCTCAAAGTCAAATTAAAAATCAACCTCGGACCCGCACCTCGGAACCCAACAAAACTCACAATATCCGATAACCCATTTAATTACGAGTCTAACCATATTAGTTTTACTCAAATCTGACTCTGAATCGATGTTCAAAACTAAATTATTCATTTTAAGAAAACTTAGACAAAACCCCAATTTATCCTCTACAAATACTTGATTTAGTTGTAATAATATATGGAAAAATAAAATATATAATCAAGACAAATATAAAATTACTTACCCTTAAAATTTGGGTGCTTATCTATTCCAAAATTGCCTTACTTGTGCTCCAAGAACTCAAAAAATAAAAAAAAAATAAAAAACTCAAAGTCCCGAAATTGGATATATTAATGTACTGCCAGTCGTCCTTCTTCCTGATCGCGATTCCAAAAATGTACACCTCAGTTTTTACCCTTCGCGATCGCGATGAACAAATCACATTAATCGTTCCCAAACAGCCTGTAGTGCATCACCTATAACCATTTGTAGAAAACTCCAAATGCCAAATGGTTTGCTTTTCTAAATACTAGAAACAATGAGCTACAACTTATATTTTTTGGCTCATCTCCAAATTCCTTATAGATTTCAATATATAAGCTTCCAAAATCAGCTCAGTGACAGCTTCTTTTACGTGAACGCGAAGTTTCCTCCGCGAACGCGATTCACAAGTCCAATTTTTCCATTTTACTCTTCACGATCGCGACAAATGGTCCGCGATCACGATTTACACCCCTGTAGCCAAAAACCAGGAGTTGAAACGGACTTAAAAATGGTCCGAACCCACACCGAAACTCATCTAAGCCCCTCAGATCTTCGTTCGAACATAACAACAAGTCCCAAAGCATAACACAGACCTATTCGAGGCCTCAAATCACACTTAACAACAACAAAACCAAGAATCGTCGATCAAGATCAATCTCTTAAGTTCATAAACCAAACGTCTGATTCAAGCCTAACTAATCCGGAATCCAACCAACCTTTGCACACAAATCCCAAATGAAAAAACAAACATATTCCAACTTCTGAAACAATAATCTGAACCCGATAACATTGAAGTCAACTCCCGATCAAACCTATGAACTTTTCAAACCTTCAAATTGCCAGCTTTCGCAAAATAGTGTTGAAACCTTTTAGAATATCCAAATGCAAATTCGGCCATACGCCCAAGTCCAAAATCAACATTCGGTCGGACCTAACAACATCATCAAAACTCCGATCTGAGGTCAAATACACAAAAGTCAAACTTGGTCAACCTCTTCTAACTTTAAGCTTCCTAATTAGGAGTCCTTCTTCCAAATCAATTTGGAATCACTAGAAAACTAAAATCCAATTATAGATGAAAATCATAATACACATATTAAGCTACACAGGACCTCAAACCACCAAACCGAATTCAAATGCTCAAAAAGACTAGTCGGGTTATTATATTTTGGTAGTTTAAGTAATGAAAGAAATATTTTGCTTAATTATTGTGCAAAAAATATTCCTTTTACTTAACTGATAAAGCTCAGGAATCTTTTTTACATTTGATAACTTTTGATCTCGGGTAGTCATACTTCCGGAATCTACCCTTTTACAATGAGGGTTTCATAAGAGAGGGCCCTCATGTTTACGGTGCTTTTGAAGAGGACGTCTCATGTTCATGCCAGCACAAGCATTTGAAGTCTAATTAACTTTCACACTGAAAATAATTTAACATATTTCGACAAGAAATAAGATAAAAATAAAAGGACTTTGATTTATTCCTTCCATCTTTAAAAGTACATTTACATAATATTTATTTGCTTAAGTAAATAAAGGTGCCAATAGCTTGTATAACTTATTTCTATAGGTCTAAACATGTAGTCCCCGGTCCTGATAAGACATAAACCCCGGATCTAAAAGTCCCCGGCCTTCATGACACTTTTAGTACCTTAGTATGCCAATAGGCCCCCCAGTGTTTGGATGCTAAGAGTGAGAATTCGAACACTAGAGATTTTATCGCCGGTGACCCTTTCTTCATAGTATACTTTACATTGCTGTCTCATTAAAAACCTTGCCAGAAAAACCTAATTGGGATAAAAACTGGACGAAAGAAAAAAGAGTGCAACATATACTTTACATTGCTGTCTCATGTTCCAATTTCATGGCAATTTAACTCCATCTTGATTCTCCAATTGATATGAACCTTTTTTGGTTATAGCTGAAATTCGATAAGGTCCTTCCCACGTTGGTCCCAGCTTTCTAGCGTTAACCTCTAGAGTACTTTGAGTTACTTTTCTCAAAACCAAATCTCTCACTTTAAAATATTGAAGATTTTCTCTACAATTATAATATATTTCCATTCTTTTTCTTTTGATCCACCATTCTCACCTACGCCAAATTTCGATGTTCTTCAAGCAGATCCAACTTAATCAGCATTGATTCATTATTCGCCTCCTTGTTTTCTCAGTAATACCTTATGGTCAGTTCACAAAGCTCCACCAGGATCAAAGCTTCCGCACCGTACATAAGTGAAAATAATGTTTCACCTGTGCTCGATTTCGCCGTTGTTTGATATTCCCATAACATACCTGGTACCCCATCTGTCCAATTACCTTTAGCATCTTCTAACTTCTTTTTGAGATTTGGAATTATTACCTTGTTGGTTAACTTGGGTGGTTGGAGAAGATGTAATCCGTTTGATCTTCAATCCTTCCAAAAAAATTATGACTTTGGAACCTATAAATTGCGGCCCGTTGTCACAAGAGATTTCTTTTGGTATTCCAAACCGACAGATGATGTGATCCCATATGAAATCATATCACTTCTCGTTCTCCGATCTTTTTTTAAGCACCTGCTTCAACCCAATTGGTGAAATAGTCAATTAAAACCAAAAGAAACCTTACCTGCCCGTGTCCTGGTGGTAAGGCACCAACTATGTCAATTCCCCATTTTATGAATGTCCATGGTGATAACACAGAATGCAAAAGTTCTGTTGGTTGATGTACTAATTGTGCATGGCGCTGACATTTATCACATATTTTTACAAATACCTTAGTGTCTTGCTCCATCCGGGCCAATAGTAGCCATCCCTTATCAATTTGAGAACCAACGAGTCTGCACCAGAGTGGTTCCCTCACACTCCTTTCTGAACTTCTCTCATCATGTGGTCTGCCTCCGATGTCCCTAAACACCGAGTCAATGGTCCTTGAAAAGACCTCAATTAAAATTGTACGTCAATAAGACAATAACGAGCAGCTTTAGTCCGTAGTGCCTGGGATACTTTTGGATCTTCAGGCAATTTTCCATGCCTTAAATAATCCATAAACTCATTTCTCCAATCCCAAATAAGGTTGGATGAGTTAACTTCACAATATCGGTCCACGTCCAATACCGAATACAACATTTGAACAACCGCACCAGAATCAACTCCTTTCATTTCTGTGGATGACCCCAAATTGGCCAAAGCGTCTGCCTCCACATTTTCTTCTCTTGGAATATGGATGATCGACCATTCTCTCAACCAGGAAAGTAATACTTGAACCTTATTAACAACTGTTGCATGCATTCCTCTATGGTGTCTAAAGTTCCATAAACCTGGTTTACTACTAACTAGGAGTCACACTTTATTTAAATTACCTCGGAGCCTAGTCCCCGAGCTAATTCAAGTCCTGCAACCAAATCCTCGTACTCGGCTTCATTGTTAATTAATGGTACAGTTCTAATGGCCTGTCATAGGGTTTCTCTCAAAGGAGTGATTAATATTATCCCGAGACCGGACCCTTTTATGTTGAAAATTTCACCCTTAAACAAGGTCCAAACACCTGATACAGTCCCTGATACAGCATTGCTTCTTTAACACCTAAAGGCATATGTCCCAAACTAAAGTTAGCCATGAAGTCAGCCAAAACTTGTTACTTGATTGTAGTCCTGGGTTTGTATACAATGTCAAATTCACTAACTTCAACGGCCCATTTAGCCAATCGATCCGATAATTCAGGCTTATGAGGGACATTCATCAAGGGAAAAGTTGTCATAACGGCTATGGGATGACATGAAAAAAAGGCATAAGCTTTCGAGAGGTGACTACGAGAGTTAGGGCCAACTTTTCAAGGTGAAGATAATGTGTCTCATCTCCCGATAAACCTTTACTAATTTAATAAAAAGGAAATTATGTACCTTCCTCCTCCCGGACCAGAACAACACTTACCGCTACTTCTGAAACTGCTAGATAGATTAATAATTTATCACCTTCCATTAGTTTTGACAATAGTGGAGGACTAGACAAGTACCTTTTTAAATCATTCCACACTTGTTGACATTCTGGAGTCCACACGAAATCATTCTTTTTTTTAAAAGCGAAAAGAATGATGGCATTTCTCCGAGGACCTTGAGATAAACCTGCTTAGGGCTACCAACCTGCCAGTTAACGTTTGCAATTCCTTCAAACATATTAATTGGTCCAGTATATCCTCGATGGATTTTTTAGTTTTGGGTTTTACTTCGATTCCTCTTTGAGATACCAAAAACCCCAGGAACATTTCGAAACTAACTCCAAAAGCGCCTTTTTCAGGATTGAGCATCATGTTGTACTTTCTCGGAATATCAAATGTCTCTTGTAGATGAGCAAAATGATCTCCTTCATTAACATACATAATCAACATATCATCAATATATACCTCCATTGTTTAACCAATTTTTTGTTTAAACATTTTATTGACGATCCTCTAGTAAGTTGCTCCGACATTCTTAAGCCTGAAAGGCATCATAATATAGCACTATGTGCCAAAATTTGTGATAAATGAGGTTTTTCCTTGATCGTTTGGCTGCATATTAATTTGATTATACACGGAATATGCATCAAGAAAGCTCATTAACTCATGTCCGGTCATAGCATCGATCATTTGATCAATGTTTGGCAACAGGAAAGAGTCCTTAGGGCATGCCTTATTCAAATCTTTAAAATGTATATACATTCTAAAATGTATTATTCTTTTTATGTACTAAGACTACATTAGCTAACCAATCGGGATAATTTACCTCTAGGATTGAACTTATATTCAGTTACTGGGTTACCTCTTATTTGACAAACCTATTTCTAACCTTTACTATCGGTCATTTCTTATGCCTTACCGGAGAGAAGTTGGGATCCAAACTCAGCTTGTGGACAACCACTTCTAGTGGAATTCCTGTCAATATTAGAATGTGACCACGCAGAATAATCTACGTTAGTTTCAAGAAAATTAATAATTTTCAATCTTAGTTTAGGGCTCAACCCCGTTCCTAAGTGGAATTTCCTCTCTAAAAACTATTTGGATATGGCAACTTGTTCGAGTTCCTGTGCGGTTGACTTGGTTGCGTTTGTTTCCTCTAGTACCCAAAAAGACCTCAGTACCTGATAGAAATCTGATGACTCCTCTTTACCATTATCTTCAGTCGGGATGGGATGGGGCACCGACTCCTGTAATTGCTATTGGCTTGATTGTTACCCCTTGCTACTAGACAAGGTGACTGCATTCATTTGTTTTGCAGCTGGTTGATCTCCTCTAATCTTCTTGACCCCTTATGGTGTGGGAAACTTCAGTAGTTGATGGCACAACATTCATTTTCATGTATCTAAGGCCTTCCAAGGATCAAGTTGTACCCCATGTTGCCATTTACCACATCGAACAAAGTGGTCTTCGTTATGCCTTCAGAATGCATGGGCAGTAGAATCTCTTCCCGGGGCGTTACACTTATTAGGTTGAACCCCGCCAGAAGCTTTATTGCTGGAAGTATGTTTCCTGTTAACTTTGCTTGCTCCAAAACTCTCCAATGAATAATGTTGGTTGAAATTTCTAAATCAGCCAACACACGTTTAATTTTAAAATCTAAAATATTAAGTGATATTACTAGAGCATCATTGTGTAGTAGGAGGAGGCCATTAACATCCTCATCCGTGAAGGTGATTTCACCATCTTCTAAAGTTTCCCGAATCCTCTTGCCATGAGTTATCGATATCTTAATCTTTTTTGCTGCTGAAAATATCATCCCATTTACTTCCTCACCACCAAAGATCATGTTTCATGCGAAGTGACCCTGCAGCGGGTTTGGCTGGCTCCCTAGCGTCTCAGTTTTTCCCACAATTACTTTGGGCACGATAACTTAAAAATTCTCTGAGGTTGTCATTCTTCTACAATGATGCCACCTCTTCAAGAAGGTGTCGGCAGTCCCCAGTCCTGTGACCATATGTCTCATGGAATTCACACCATAGAATAGGATTCCTTTGGCTAAGATCCGATCAAATGGGTTCGGAAATTTAGCCTCCTTAATGTTCCTCATAGTCGACACCAATTCTATTAAGCTGATGCTAGAGTTATAGTCAGACAACCGGGGGTATGCTGAATCTCGGGACCTCGATGGTTCCTTCTCCTGTAAAGCTTTATTATTCCGACCACAATCCACTCTTCTATGGGCAACAAATCTGCCCGATGACTAAAATCCTTTATTTCCACGCCCTCAAGCCTTTCATAAAGATGAAAGTGACTCCTAGAAGACCTTTGATCTGCCTCGAAATCAGTTTTGAATTTCTCCTGATTTCGATCACTATTATGTCCTGTCACAACCCAATATCCAACTAGTCGTGATGGCACCTAAACCAACCCGCTAGGTAAGCCAATTAATAACAATCCAATTCAAATGAGATTTACTGAGAAAATAATGATAAAATAACTGAACTTTTATACGAAAATCGTAAGGATTGGTAATACAAATCATGAGCTTCTAAGATTTAGAGTTTACAAAGCTAGTATGAAATAAATACATCATCTGCTCGAAATATACATAATCAACTTTATAAATCTAAAGCTACCAAGAACAAGAGGCAGCTATAACCGAAACATAGGTACATCTTCAATGCCAGCTCCCGCCATACACAGTAACATCAACTCCAAGATCTACACGTAAGGTGCAAAAATGTAGTTTGAGTACAACCGACCCCATTTACTCAATAAGTAACAAACCTAACCTTAGGTTGAATGTAGTGACGAGTTCGGAGAAATGGTCAGAGTCCAACACCAATAGTCAAAAGCTACTCCTAACAATATAATAAAAGCAGTGCAAGTAATAAGTCAAAGATATTATGCTCAGCTCGTTCACAGTTACGAAAAATAGGCATGCCTTTCAGGTATAAACAGTTTACCCCAAATCATTCACCGAAATCATCAAAATATGAGTATATCAGAAAACTGTGATTGTTTCCAAATTTTCAACAACGGATAAGATATTTCACTATCAAATAACGTGAGAAAAGTACATCTCTATGCTTGTATGTCAATATGCATGTCAAGTCATCAACTATCATATACCTACTAACATGAAAAAAATGCATCTCTATGCATACATTCTAAGTATGAATGTCAAATGTAATGCATCACATTGATAATCTCAAGTACTCATACTCTACGGGTACTCAATCTGTCTGTCTCAAATTCCCACTTATCACACACAATCACTCAGCACTATACTTTACCTGCGCCCACTGCTCGTTAGTCAGACTCTGGAGGGAGGATCCTGCCCAAGCGCTCATATAAATCCAACATGGCCTTCTGCAACATGCAGCCTAATCCCATAATAACTGCTACGACGTGAAGCCCGATCCCATAAATAGCCAACTCATTCATGTTGCGGCGTGTAGCCCTATCCCATAATTAGCCAATAAGGCCGACTGCGACGTGCAGCCTGATCCCATAAATATCACTGACAATCCGGCTCTCAGGCCCTAACTCAGTCATCAATCTCTATAGTCTCACGGGCTCACAAATCTCATACCTGTCATGCCCCAACCTCGGGGAGCGCAACCGGCGCTTAACCGAGTGGGCCTGGTTGAGAAATCATGTTAGACACTTTCTACCCAACTCGCTTATGATAAGAGAAGGCATGTTTTTATTAGCTAAACAGTAGAAGGACCATATATATAGAAATTACTAAACCATTTAATTTTGCTACTTCCCTATTATGTTTCAAAATACATATATTTTGTGATTTAGTGGAACAAAAATCCAAAATACAACATAATCCGTTTGACCTTTCTAGCACCCATATACAACCCACATAGCATCTACGGATCCTCTAAAGATACAAAAGAGTGTAAAGAAGGTGCCGGCAGCAAGGCTCCGGCTATACCTCAAAAAGTACAAAAGTTTAAACCAAAGATATATTACGTGACCCCGGAATGAAATGGGGCTCACCGTGTCCGCCGAGAAGAGGATGCAACACTCTCTATGATCAACACTGTCTGCTATGGAACCACCTGCATCCATTTAAAGATGCAGCGCCCCGGCAAAAGGGATGTTAGTACTGTCGAATAGTACTAGTATGTATAGCTAAACACCATCTCAATAGAATGAATAATAATACAATAGGAACAGTCAAGAATTCAATAAATTCTTCAAATAATATTAAAACATCAAGTTAAGGATCACATAGTTTTTTAAGTCAATTCCCACATTATTAGGTTGGATGGTTTTTAGTGCCAATATACCACAGTCCACAATACCACAGTGTTCTTACACGGAGTTCGATCTCGGCCCGATCGGCTAAGCCATCTCATTTGAGACATCAACTATATTCACTATTTCATTCACAATACCACCGTGTTATTACACATAGTCCGATCTCGGCCCGACCGGCTAAGTCATCTCATTTAAGCCATCAACCATGTTCACAATTTCACTCATAATACCAACGTATTATTATACGGAGTCCGATCTCGGCCCGATCGGCTAAGCAATCTCATTCGAGACATCAACCATTTCAATCGATCATCTTACTTCATATTTCTTTCCCATCTTTTCAGCACATTGGCACAAGTGGCTTTAATTATAAAGTCGTTCTTGACACTTGGCCTTATTTCATAATTCAAGTTTTTTTCCACAATCCAACATTTTTATTATCATCAATAACAACACGGTTTTCATTCAAGACTCTTGATTTCACATGTGAGTAATTTAGAATTCAAGGCACATAGAGGCTTTTCCCACAATTTGGCATAACAGTCTTTAATCGAATTTGACTTGAAGCCTAGACATATTTGCACATATTCTAAGTCTTGAACATTTCCTCAGATGACGAGATAACATGATGAAAGCATGGGAATACATATTACACATATATTTGAAAAGCAAGCACATTCGGGATAGCAATTTCTAGGACGTTCAATTTGGGACTTACGTCGATTGATGAAGATCATTTTCTCCCTCTAGGACCCTCTCTCTCATTCTAAAAATATCAGAAAATAAGTTCAAAATGGTCCAAGGTAGGTGTTTTAACAGAATAGGGTCGGGTTTAAAAACCCCAAAAATAAAGCTCCGGAACAGGTTCTGCGGTCGCATATGCGACCACATAATGATTATCCAGTCCGCAAAATTTGGGTGCCAAAACTGGAAAGGAACTGACCAGGTTTGCGGTTACTATGCAGCCCGCAGACCTGTTCTGCGGTAGCATAATGCGCTGTAGAACGGTTCTGCGGTCGCATAGTGCACTGCAAAACTTCCCTCCGAAAAATCCCAAAGAGGGATATGCGACAGGAGTACGACCCGCGAAATGGTTATGCGGTCGCATAATGGTCAGGAAAAATGACGCCTATTTTTCCTCTACTACTATTAACCTCTACGCCTATTTCGGCATCACGAAAATTCCGGTTTTTAGGAAAACGTTTACGGGGCCTTACATCCTAACTCAGCCCGAACAATGATAACATGTGATGTAACAATGATTGATGAATAGAGACTGAGATTTGATATGCAAATGAAGAATTATGACTGAGTATATAATTACAGTTAGAGCAGATAACTCAAAACAATAGAAATAGCCTCATTAGGTCTCAACCAAATAAGCACATAGCCTATACATGATTTTTAACATGATTCACAGCTCATATAACCAAACAAGTAGGAAGAACATAGATCTAACAAGTTATAACCGCAAAACAAGTTCGATCACAGTCTAATAGTCAACTAAAATCATGATTTCCCCGGTGCACGCCCACACGCTCGTCATCTAGCATGCACGCATGTGTGTCAGCTCTTATAACATAGTTCCCAGGGTTAAATACCCTAAAATCCAAGTTTAGATATGTTACTTACCTCGAACAAGCCAAATCCAATACCGAACAAGCCAAACAATACTCTAGAAATGCCATCCCGCGCGTAATAACCTCCAAACGACTCGAAACTAGCCAAAAGCAACTCAAATACATCAAGTAATGCAATAGGAAACAAATCCAAACGATAAAGTTTGAATCTTTAATCAATTACTCAAAGTCAACCTAAAAGTCAAACCCGGGCACACACCTCGAAACCCAACAAAACTAACAAATTCCAAAATCTCATTCGAATACGAGTCCAACCATACTAATGTCACCCAAATCCGACTCCGGGTCGATGTTCAAAATCCAATTATTCACTTTAGAAAGGTTTTGACAAAACCCCAATTTATCTTGTTAAATCTGATGTTTTGATGTTAAATCTAAGGATGGATTCTTGTAAATTTCATAGATATATGTTCGAATCGCTTACCCCAAGCTTGTAGATGAAGGTCTAGGTTGAAACCATTCAAACCCGAGCTCCCAAGTCTCTATAGTGGTGAAGAATGAAATAAAAGTCCAAAATTCCTTTTTATATAGTACAAGATCTGATCTCCTACACTGCTATCCCCATTTTTTCTTGTGTGGTCTGCACTTCCAAGTTCTGCGGCTGCAATCCATATTGAGCGGCCACACTTCAGCAGCAACTGCACTACTAGTCTTCAGTAAATTAGCAATAACTTTATGTACAAATGTTCAATTAATGAACGACTTGATTTTCTAGAAGATAGACTCAATGGGCTACAACTTTCGTTTTTGGATCACTCCAAATTCCTTATATATTTCAAGATACAAGCTCCCAAAGTTGAAGCAACAAACCTGCAGATTTCCTGTTGCTGCCCTCAGTGGAGTCCGCACTTTGACCAATGCCTCCAGACTCTAGGGTTTGCGACCGCACTTGAGGCTTTGCCTCAGCTCTCCGAAAGTGCTCTCAGCACTCTAACAAGTTCCCTTCGCACTCTTACATCTCCAAAACATCACCAAGGTGCCAAAATTCTCAAACTTGTTCAAAACTCACTCAAACTACTCGGGACCCCGTCCTATCATCCCAACAAGTCCATCACCATTATCCGGACCTATCCAACATCTCAAAACACATACAGAAACATCACATTAAAGGATCAAAGACCAAATCAATCCAACTAAGTGTTCGATTCATGCATAACCAACTCGGATCACAATCAAACTTTGCACACAAGTTCCAAATGACATAGCGAACCTATTTCAACTTCCGGAGAAATAATCCGAACTCGATAACATCGAAGTCAACTCCTAGTCAAAGTTATGAACATTCCAAACCTTCAAATTTTCAACTTTCGCCAATTATTGGTGAAACCTTATAGAATTATCCAAATGCAAATCCAGGCATACGCCCATGTCTAAAATCACCATTCGGACCTAACGGAACCGTCAAAACTCTTGTCCAGTCACAAAAGTCAAATGTGGTCAACTCTTCCAACTTAAAGCTTCTTAGTTGAGAATCATTCTTCCAAATCAATCTCGAAACACTTGAAAACCAAAACCGACTATTCACACAACTCATAATACATCAAATGAAGCTAATTAAGACTTCAAACAACTGCACGGAAAGCAAATGCTCAAAACGACCGGTTGGGTCGTTACATTCTCCCCCACTTAAGCATGCGTTCATCCTCAACGTGCCAAGAATGGTTCCAAAGCCATCAAATCACTGTGCAACCTTACCATGCACATACCCGGGGGTGATCCCATGTTACCCCAATCCATATAAGTCTGTCAACTCAACATAACTGAAGATTCTTTCTACAACCTTAGCCCATAAACCTTGGACCCAATTTCCAACATCCGAAATTCCTTAAAAGAATCGAATCTCCCATTTACACACTGTATATATATCTAAACAAGTTGTATCACATCATAATCATAACCCAAGATGAAATCACATGATACACCACATAACTCACATACTCGTAGCAATAATTTTCGATCATAGCAGTTGCTCAAAACAAACTCGATACCGGTAAGAAGCTTCGTATCAATTTAAACCTCATTCAAAACCTTAGTACACTGTCGAGGATGAAAGAAACATGCAAAAACTCATTACCACTGATCAAATCAACAAGTCATAGAGCTCTCTCTTGTCCGACAAGAACCAAAGCAAAATACTAAGCTGATTAATGATAATATTTTTCCAAACCTACCGTAATCAAATCTAATAGCAATCACTTTAGACCCAAAGACTTCATCTCATCAAATACAAGCTACTATACTGACATGCCACACCAATACTACCTAGAGTCATAAACCGTGCAATCTGTGCACCAATAAACAACAACTCAAATGCCCCCAAAATGGAAGATAACTCAAATGAGAGAACCGTTCCGCCAGCTCAATAGTTACCACCACAAGCACTATGCTTTGAACCCATCACATAAAGGAGGACCAAACCAAATGCAATCAACACAAAGAATTATACCCCAACATAACCGGTTGTAGTGCATGATCCAATCCAAACAACGGTCCACATGAAATACCTTAAGCCTTAATGCTCTAGTCAACAACCACACAGAATCAACATTAAGTACATGAAGTGCATGTCCCTAAATGTGGAGAAATGAATAACACAATATACCACAACCCAAAAAGACCATAACCAAGGCGTAAGAAGCTATTCAACACCCCAAGAACCATCTCGCTCAAATTTTGCCACAAGACCCAGATAGAACGCACCATGTGTGCAAGTAACCTACAGATCACAACCCATCATAGCATAAAAGAGTAACACATATAACATATTGGAACACAAACAAGCTCAACCCCAACTGAATGACACACCCCTCAACAATAACAGTGTTAAGTCAACAAATCCGACCCGGTGTAAATTACGCGTCATCATTAGGCCTACCAATGGGCCCCCAAATCAACTCCGGTCATCTACAAATAGATAAATAACCCTCCAAGAGTATACAATGACCTAATCATAACACATACTATTAGTTATATAACTTTGGTCATACCTTCACAATCCGCAACCAAGGAACAATTTGACTATGAGAACTCCCAATCTCCAAATCCCTAGAATACCAGAATCATTGTATCCAATCCCAACTCGAACACTCAAGTGACTGACACATCCTTCCTACACAATCATCTCGCGATAAATACTTCTATAATTTTTTCGTGCCATAAAGAAAAATATGGACACTAGTAATCGATCAACCAGGCAAGTACCGCAATACCAATAAAGCATCCGTAAGTCAAAACACAGTGCACCTTCGGAAAGGCGCACCCTTCTCAGGCAAGACCAAGTAGTAATAGCATTCATCTAATCATCTGAAAACATCCATGCTATCCAACATTCATGACCTTCCCTCCAAATCTGAACCACCACCTTGTAGATGCAAATCTCAATCTCATAAGACGCACTGCATCTATCATGCCATCATGCAAAAAGTACAAGAATTTAATTATCAACTCTGAGTCACAAACAAAATACATACCTGATTCAGTCAGAAACCTTCCACTTAATCCCATCCAGGAGAAAATTACAACACGCAACATACTCCTTACAACTGTAGATAATATCCATCTCAAATTATGGCAGAAATCATCGAGAACACTTCGAAACCTATTTGCACATAACCAAGCCATTAGAACTGAATCCCTCTAACTCAACCAAGTCAGGCAGGTTGCCAAACCCAAGAGTATTTCCACAAAACACCTGTAGAGATTTACCACATCCTAAGTACCCAAAGGACCGATCATATCCATTACTGTGCTAATCCAACCTACTACCAAGATGTCCTATTTCTCCAAGTCCCTTCTGAATTACCCTCAAGTTGACACTTCTCCTCGCCAGAACACCATGATCCTTACCTAAATCTCACCACAAGAGATCCTAGCACAAAACCACACCGCTCTAAGGCCCATAAGCCGATGTATTCCCTCTAAAGCACCCCAAAAGTACAACAACCGAGACACTCACTCTTCAGAGACCTTCTGTGAATCTAAAGTTGTTCCTTTTATCTTTCTGATACTAAAATGTAGAATCCATAGTGATACAGAAATACCGCAAGTCCCGGCACCATCCAATGCAAATCTCAGATCTTAGCCATATGCAAATACGGGGAAATCCTCCAAATGCCACATATGAGTCTCTAGCTCTTTAGTACCTTCTCAAAAGGTATCCTCTCTGTTCAAATATCAATTGCACTACCCAAATGGGCCGAACGACATGTGCCCCATTAGCACAATAACACCCAACGAAGTAATCCACACCCCTAAGCAATCGAGTGAATCCCTTTTCTTAGTACATTACATCCATCACGAACAACAAACCTAAACCATTCCAAGACCTCTGTATATCCATAAGGTGTAATACATCATACATCAAAAATTTCCTCGCTTATGTCATCCTCGAAACCAACCTCTGCAAGTTATAAACGATCCATAAGTATGCCTCAGACCAAAACCAATACAACACATAACCATGCAATCAAATTATCGTTAGCAAACTCCCCCACTTGGCTCAAAGCCATGGAACAAAACATCTGATAGCTCACAATACCCATACTCTACTACTGCCATAATCCCGCACTAAGATTCAACTAAATCCTTCATAAGCTCATGCAACACAAATCATAAAATACCTCAAATTATTTGGTAAGCTCGCATTCATCCTTGTAACTATCAAGTCAACTTTCTTAACCAATCCAAACTCAAATCGCAACACATATAACCCAATGGTAGAAAGAAACTCTCCACACAAAATCATAAGGATCACACACCCGTAGACCACCCCGCATGAGATTACTCACATGCTTAGCCTGAAATTTGCATTTCCCTATGCCCTACCATGGCTACAACCATCATGCAATCACTTAATCTTCATGAGACTAAACTCATCAACAAGACATAAGAAGCTACTTCATCCTATAACTGGACAACATGAAAGTTCCCTCAACACGATCATAACTCGAGACGGTACAACACATCAAGACAAAAATCAAGCATCCAATAGTCCTTTTTCACACCCCAAGATAGCTCTTTTTGTCACATCCAAGCCATCTAAACACATACCGTGGTCATATCATATTCATCATATATCTATCCAACCACTCACCGAGACATAAATCTCACTCCTAGGGTTTCGTGCCATAAAGAAAAATATGGACACTAGTAATCGATCAACCAGGCAAGTACCGCAATACCAATAAAGCATCCGTAAGTCAAAACACAGTGCACCTTCGGAAAGGCGCACCCTTCTCAGGCAAGACCAAGTAGTAATAGCATTCATCTAATCATCTGAAAACATCCATGCTATCCAACATTCATGACCTTCCCTCCAAATCTGAACCACCACCTTGTAGATGCAAATCTCAATCTCATAAGACGCACTGCATCTATCATGCCATCATGCAAAAAGTACAAGAATTTAATTATCAACTCTGAGTCACAAACAAAATACATACCTGATTCAGTCAGAAACCTTCCACTTAATCCCATCCAGGAGAAAATTACAACACGCAACATACTCCTTACAACTGTAGATAATATCCATCTCAAATTATGGCAGAAATCATCGAGAACACTTCGAAACCTATTTGCACATAACCAAGCCATTAGAACTGAATCCCTCTAACTCAACCAAGTCAGGCAGGTTGCCAAACCCAAGAGTATTTCCACAAAACACCTGTAGAGATTTACCACATCCTAAGTACCCAAAGGACCGATCATATCCATTACTGTGCTAATCCAACCTACTACCAAGATGTCCTATTTCTCCAAGTCCCTTCTGAATTACCCTCAAGTTGACACTTCTCCTCGCCAGAACACCATGATCCTTACCTAAATCTCACCACAAGAGATCCTAGCACAAAACCACACCGCTCTAAGGCCCATAAGCCGATGTATTCCCTCTAAAGCACCCCAAAAGTACAACAACCGAGACACTCACTCTTCAGAGACCTTCTGTGAATCTAAAGTTGTTCCTTTTATCTTTCTGATACTAAAATGTAGAATCCATAGTGATACAGAAATACCGCAAGTCCCGGCACCATCCAATGCAAATCTCAGATCTTAGCCATATGCAAATACGGGGAAATCCTCCAAATGCCACATATGAGTCTCTAGCTCTTTAGTACCTTCTCAAAAGGTATCCTCTCTGTTCAAATATCAATTGCACTACCCAAATGGGCCGAACGACATGTGCCCCATTAGCACAATAACACCCAACGAAGTAATCCACACCCCTAAGCAATCGAGTGAATCCCTTTTCTTAGTACATTACATCCATCACGAACAACAAACCTAAACCATTCCAAGACCTCTGTATATCCATAAGGTGTAATACATCATACATCAAAAATTTCCTCGCTTATGTCATCCTCGAAACCAACCTCTGCAAGTTATAAACGATCCATAAGTATGCCTCAGACCAAAACCAATACAACACATAACCATGCAATCAAATTATCGTTAGCAAACTCCCCCACTTGGCTCAAAGCCATGGAACAAAACATCTGATAGCTCACAATACCCATACTCTACTACTGCCATAATCCCGCACTAAGATTCAACTAAATCCTTCATAAGCTCATGCAACACAAATCATAAAATACCTCAAATTATTTGGTAAGCTCGCATTCATCCTTGTAACTATCAAGTCAACTTTCTTAACCAATCCAAACTCAAATCGCAACACATATAACCCAATGGTAGAAAGAAACTCTCCACACAAAATCATAAGGATCACACACCCGTAGACCACCCCGCATGAGATTACTCACATGCTTAGCCTGAAATTTGCATTTCCCTATGCCCTACCATGGCTACAACCATCATGCAATCACTTAATCTTCATGAGACTAAACTCATCAACAAGACATAAGAAGCTACTTCATCCTATAACTGGACAACATGAAAGTTCCCTCAACACGATCATAACTCGAGACGGTACAACACATCAAGACAAAAATCAAGCATCCAATAGTCCTTTTTCACACCCCAAGATAGCTCTTTTTGTCACATCCAAGCCATCTAAACACATACCGTGGTCATATCATATTCATCATATATCTATCCAACCACTCACCGAGACATAAATCTCACTCCTAGGGGTACTATCAGACATATAGGCCCAAAAGCACATGATCACACAACTGAAACCACCAAGCCCAAATTGCGGTAACAACCCAGCACCAAGTCATCCTGACTGGCCCATCACAAAAATACAAAAAACATACCTCGCACCTCATCCATGGAATCACATGCCATCAATGCACAGCTGATACTGAGCGCTTACATAGCATACGAGTGAGTGAAAGGAATTTAAAGAAATATGCTTCAAATTGAATCAATGCCGCACGATAAGGAAAGAAAGATGGGAAGTTTATCCTAAATGCCCTGTAGCCTCTCAAATATAGGTAGGGACGTCATCATACTGATCCGCAAGACTCTACTAGACACTTGCTCATAACTCGTAGAACCTATGAACCTAGAGCTCTGATAAAAACTTGTCACGACCCAAAATTCAACTAGTCGTGATAGAACCTAATCCAACCCGCTAGGTAAGCCAATTAACAACAATCCAATTCAAATGAGATTTACTGAGGAAATAATGATGAAATAATTGAACTTTTAAACAAAAATACCAAGGATTGGTAGTACAAATCATGAGCTTCTAAGATTTAGAGTTTACAAAGCTACTATGAAATAAATACACCATCTATTTGAAATATATATAAACGGATTTATAAATCTAAAGCTACCAAGAACAAGAGGCAACTACAACCGGAATGCAAGTATATCATCAATGCCAGATCTCCCCAAACACAGCAATATGAGCTCCAAGATCTGCACGCAAGGTATAGAAGAGTAGTATGAGTACAACCGACCACATGTACTCAATAACTAACAAACCTAACCTTAGGTTGAAAGCAATAACGAGCTCGGAGAAACGGTCAGAGTCCAACACCAATAGTCAAGAGCTACTCGTAACAATATAATAAAAGAAGTGCAAGTAATAACTCAAAGATATTATTCCCAGCTCGTTCCAAATTACGAAAAATAGGCATTTTTTCCAGGTATAACAGTAAAACCCAAATCTTTCACTGAAATCACCAAAATACGAGTATATCAGAAAAATAATGAGTTTTCCTAAACTTTCAACAACAGATAAGATATTTCATTATCAGATAACGTGAGGAAAGTACATCGCTATACTTACATGTCAATATGCATGTCAAGTCATCAATTATCATATATCGACTAGCATGAGAAAAATGAATCTATTTGCCTACATGTATGTATGTCAAATATAATACATCACATTGAAAATCCAAAGTACTCACACTCTTAGGGTACTCAATCTTCCTGTCTCAAACTCCCACTCATCATACACAATCACTCAGTATTGTACAATACCTGCGCTCACTACTGCTATGTCAGACTCCGGAGGGGCAAATCCTACCCAAGCGCTAATATAAAGCCAACATGGCATGCTGCAGCATACATCCCGATCCCATAATAGCTGCTACAGCGTGCAGTCCGATCTCATAAATAAGCCAATGAGGATTGCTGCAGCATGCGAGCAGATCCCATAAATAGCCAATAAGGCCTACTGCAGCGTGTAACTTGATCCCATAAATATACAATAAAGTCTGCTATGGTGTGCAGCCCGATCCCATAAATATCACTCACAATCTGGCTCTTAGATCCCAACTTAGTCATCAATCTCTCTAGTCTCACGGGTTCACTAATCTTATACCACTCAGCCCGAACAATGATAAAATGTGATGTAACAATGAATGATGAACATATACTAAGATATGATATGCAAATGAAGAGTCATGACTGAGTATATAATTACAGTTAGAGTAGATAACTCAAAACAACAGAATTAGCCCAATTATGTCTAAACCGAACAAGCACGTAACCTAAACATGATTTATAACATGATTTACAACTCATACAATCAAACAAGTAGGGAGAACATGGATCTAACAAGTTATAACCGCAAAACAAGTTCGGTCATAGTCTAATAGTCAACTAGAATAATGATTTCCCTGGTGTACGCCCACATGCTCGTCACCTAGCATGTGCGTCACCTCAATACATCTCTTATAACATAGTTCCTAGGCTTAAATACCATCAAATCCAAGTTTAGATATGTTACTTACCTTGAACAAACAAAATCCAATACCGAGCAAACCAAACGTTACACTAGAAATGCCATCCCACATGTAACAACCTCCGAACGGCTCGAAACTAGCCAAAAGCAACTCAAAACATATTAAGTAATGCCATAGGAAACAAAGCCAAACGATAAAGGTCAAATGTTTAATCAATTACTCAAAGTTAACCAAAAGTCAAACTAGGGCCCGCACTTCGAAATTCAACAAAACTAACAAATTCTATTAACCCATTCGAATATGAATTCACCCATACTAATTTCACCCAAAACTGACTCTCAATCGATGTTCGAAACCGAATTATTCACTTTAGAAGAGTTTTGACAAAACCCCAATTTCTTTTGTTAAATCCCATGTTTTGATGTTAAATCTAGTGATGGATTCATGTAAATCTTATAGGTATATGTTAGAATCGCTTACCCCAAACTTGTAGATGAAGGTCTAGGTTGAAACCCTTCAAACCCGAGCTCCCAAGTCTCTATAGTGGTGAAGAACGAAATAAAATTCCAAAAATCCCATTTATATAGTACAAGATCCAATCTCCCACTGTGGTGACAATACTTTTTTGGGTGGTCCGCACTTCTAGGTTCTGCAGCCGCAATCCATATTGAGTGGCCGCAATTTACTAGCAACTGCACTACTAGTCTACAGTAAATTTACCATAACTTTCTATACAAATGTATAAATGATGAACGGTTTGATTTTGTGGAAACTAGACTCAACGGGCTACAACTTTAATTTTTGGATCATCTTTAGATTCCTTATAGCTCGCAAGATATAAGCTCCCGAAGTCGGACCAATAATCCTGGAGATTTTCTATTGCGGCCCTCAGTGTGGTCTGCACTTTGACCAATGCCTCCGCACTCTGGGGTTTGCGGAGCACTTGAGGCTTTTCCTTAACACTCCAAAAGTGCTCTCAGCACTCTAAGAAGTGCCCTCCGTATGCCTACATCTCCAGAACTTCACCAAGGTACCGAAATGCTCAAACTTGTTCAAAACTCACCCGAACCACTCGGGACCCCATCCTATCATCCCAACAAGTCCATCACCATTATCCGGACCTATCCAACGTCTCAAAAATACATACAGAAACATCACATCAAAGGATCAAAGACCAAATCACATGTTAAACTCTCTTAAGTTCATAAACTTCTAAACTTCTAACTAAGTGTCTGATTCATGCCCAACCAATTCGGATCACAATCAAACTTTGCACACAAGTTCCAAATAACATAACGAACCTATTACAACTCCCGAAACAACAATCCGAACTTGATTACATCAAAGTCAACTCTCAGTAAAACTTATGAACATTCCAAACTTTCAAATTTTCAACTTTCACCAATTAGTGCTAAAACCTTCTAGAATCATCCAAATACAAATCTGGGCATATGCCCAAGTCCAAAATCACCATTCTGACCTAACAGAACATCAAAACTCTGGTCCGAGGTCAAATACACAAAAGTCAAACTTAGTCAACTCTTCCAACTTAAAGCTTCCTAGTTGAGAATCATTCTTCCAAATCAATCCCGAAACACCTAAAAACCAAAACTGACGATTCACACAAGTCATAATACATCAAATGAAGCTACTCAAGACTTCAAACAACTGAACCAAAAGAAAATACTCAAAACGATCGGTTGGGTCGTTACACGTCCTTTTGAAGACACCGAAGAAATGAGTTGATCATCTTCTCTGATCTTTAATTCAGAATGATTATGGACATCTGCTCATGTAGTTTCCTGGAATTCCAACATGCATTCCTTTAATTTACTGTTTACCATCGGAGCTCAATGGATTGAGACATTTGGAGAATGTTTTAGCTGCCTACTCATCTAGTACCACCGGCAATAACATCCTATCCTTCTGAAATCGGATCACAAACTCTCGCACTAGTTCGGATTCTCCTTGAGCAATTTTGAATATGTTCGCCTTTCTAGCTTGGACTTTTCTTGCCCCAGCATGCGCTTTTAATGAAATAATCTACAAACATTTCAAAAGAATCAATGGAATGGTCAGGTAAATGAGAATACCAGGTTAAAGCACCCTTCGTTAGAGTTTCGCCAATTTTTTTCAAAAAAAAGATTCAATCCTGTGCGGGGCCATGTCATTTCCCTTTATTGCCGTAGTATAAGTTTTGATATGCTCCTATGGATCCGAAGTCCCATAATACTTCAAAATATCTGGCATCTTTAATATTTTTGGAATCAGCTCAGGGGCCACACTTGGTTTGAACGACAGTTGTGTATATTTCTTTGAATCATGTCCCTTTAACACCAGTGGTGCTCCCGGGATCTGATCCATCCGAGCATGAAATTCTTTAGCATTTTAGTTCATTCGTTCATTCATCTCCCTCATGAATATCATGATCTCAATTTTGAAAGGATCTTTAGCGTTGTTGCCATTCCCGGATCCACTATCGGAACCACCTACTTCATTTTAATTAAAACTGAATCCCTCCCTCGGAGCAACGTTATCAGTTCTTTTTGCTATTTCATTTCCAGGCACGCTGGAAGAAATTCTAACTCCTCCATTGGGGTTATTGGAATCTACCAAAGGTGTATGCTTCAGTTCTGTCATCACCCAGTCTTGCCTTGAGAGGCTCTTCATAACTTCCCTTTGTTGCTCACTCAAGATTTTGACCGTTTCAACAACATGTTCGTCATTCGCATCTTCAGGAGTTGAACTTATCACATGCCGAGATTTCATTCTTCGAGAATCGAAGACATCTCATCTCCATCGTTGCAAGTTTCACTAGTTGAATCTTCCCGCTGGAACACATCCTCACGCTCGTTGTGTGTTCCAACATCGTAAGAATTGTTCATATCGTTAGCTGCCATATCTGATATTTCTTTTAATAAAGAAAATAATCAAATTGCGTTAGCAACAAATAAATGGATCGAAGTAATTACACAATTGTCTATGCCGCATGTGGGCGCCAAACTGTTTACCAATAAAACGGTATAATTGAATTTGTAATGTGGTTTATAGACACGTAAATTAATTTGATCCAAAAATATGAATAAAATAAGAACATAATCAAGCTCTTCTTGAATGAGAATAAAACCCCTATTGATATCTGCATAACGGTTGAACATTAATACAGAGATTCTCTATAATGGCTGCTCATTGAAAGTTATCATTTCTAGCCGATGTCTTCCTTTCTATAAAACTGTTTAGCAATAAAACGGTTTACCAATAGTCACTAACCAATTTTACCCCATACAGTACTCATGAAGGGTTTGAAAATAGAAGAATGAGAACCATAAATTAATTCTCCCTTATTTTTCTTTTTTGTATTTTTGGTGGGATGATTTTTTTAACAGTGTTTTTTCAACTTTTCCTGTTTAAATTGGTTTATGTCACGACCCCAAAATCTCACCTAGGGTAGTCATGATGGAACCTAGTCTCTAAGACTAGGTAAGCCAAACACAAAAGAGAATTTAACATAAATAATGACTAAGAATATTAAATTCCACTGATAAATCTCATGACAACATCAATACTGAATAGCAATCACAAAATCCCCAAAACCGGTGAAACTCAGTCATAAGCTCTAAGAAGTACACTAAAAAGTCTCTAAAGACAATACTGTTTGATGTGAAGATAAATAGTAGAAAAGACAATAATAGAAGGTGACTACGAGGCCTGCGAGCGTGAAGCGGGTATACTTTGAAGTCTCCATGATATCCGAGTCAATTCACTGGTGTCCGTCATGGGCAAAAGTACCTGGATCTACACATAAATGTGCAAAAGCATAGCATGAGTACACCACCATGGTACCTAGTAAGTATCAAGTCTAACCTCGGTAGAGTAGTGACGAGGCCAGGTCATGACACCTACTAGACATAGAAATCTTAGCAAAATATTAATCTAATCTAATAACGGAAGGTAAAGAAATAAATGACAACAACAATACAATGATGTAAGGCTAACAATGGATATTAAAACAATAAAGGGCAACAAATAATGAGTGTATGATAAGAACAAGAAGTAATCAAATACAGTTAGAATACAAGTAAAACAAATGAAGGAATAACAATAAATATTCCATCAACAAGCCTTTCCAACATTGAATATACAACAAGAATAACAACCGAGGCACCACAACTCATATTCACATTTCACAATTTACAATCACCATCTTTCTCATATCGCCGCGTGAGCCATGCATTTATATTAAAAAAATATTTCTCGAAATAGCTACACGTGCTTTAGCCCGCCTTATCTCACCGCGTGGCTTTAAGTAATTCGCTTACTAGCAACATGCGTATAAATCCCACCTTATCTCACTGCATGCATTTCAATACCCACCCTCATACCACTGCCTATGTATCAATATTTCATAAATAATCAAATAACACCACATCACATCTACCACAATATTACCAAATTAGTAATAACAATGTTACCACAATACATAGCACATGGCTCAACCACAATGTGTACAAGAATCTCAAAAATAACAAAATGAATGAGAAATAACTCGACAAAGAAGGATGTCCTAATAATCAACACTTCAACCATAATGTGTTAATAGCTTTCACAACTACAACCTCAATAACTCAAGAATGAAGGTGTTTTCGTGAAATGGCAACTTCCAATCCAAGTAAAAAAGCTTACCAATGAAAGAGATAACATGAAATAGAAAATACGACTAAATGCATGCGAATAACTCAACAATGGGGAGGACAGCACATAACAACAATTACAAATAAAAGCATATAAGAGTAACTTTAAAAATGGAAAGTAAAACATGTAATAACAACTTCCATCAAGGCATGTAAAAATAAAATCGACAACGAAAGATAGAACAAATAATAAGAACTTCAATTAAGTGCGTATAAGGAACCTAAGAGGCAAAACCGGTCAAATAACACATATAAGACTGTGTACACACTCGTCACCTCGTGTACACCTCTTCCACACAATTCAAATAGTACAATCAACCTAAATCCTAAGGGTTAGTTTCACACAAAGTTAGGCAAGATACTTACCTCAATTAGGCCAAATCAATACTCAAAAATAGCTTTTTCCATAATATTCGCCTCTGCATAGCTTAAATCTAACAAAAACAGACTTAATATCATCAAACAATGCAAGAGAAATCAATTTCTATTAATAAAGCTAAGATCTTTACACAATTCCTCAAAAGTCAACCCCGGGCTCGCCCAGTCAAAACCCGAGTCCAAGGATCGCAATTGCGGAACAGGGATCGCAAAAGTGAACCCTGACAGCCCACACAGATGTCGCAATTGTGATGGCAGCTTTCTTCGCAAAAGAGACACAATGGTCGCGAATGCAACCCCACCCAATCCTATATGTCTTTGCAAATGCGAAGAGGGAGTCGCATTTGGGACATCTGAACCGCCTTTGTCCTCTTTGTAATTTCGATACTGGTTCTCGCAATTGTGACAACTGCAGCACTAGGACACCGGCAACCTATAACTTGCTCAATCCAATCTGAAACACATCCAAAACTTGACAAAGCCCTTGGGTCTCTAAACCAAAATCCACACAAGTCCAAAAACATCATAAAACTTGCTCGTGCGATCAAAACAGCCAAATAACATGCAGAACCATGAAGCAGACATCAAAACACATGAATTCAAAAGGAAAACTCAAGAACCTCTAGAATCACAACCAAGCATCCGAATCCGATCAAACCAATTCAAAATTACACCAAAATTTGTATACAAGTTCCAAATAAAAAAATGGACCTATTTCAGGTCCCAAAAAAAATCCTCCCCCGATAGCCACAAGGTAAACCTACGGTCTAACATAAAGAAACTTCTAAACCCAACTATCGACAAAACACGCCAAATCAACCTAGGGACCTCCAAATTTATTTTCGGGTATACGCCCTAGTCCAATATCACAATACGGACCTATCGAAGTCATAAGAAAACCATTCCAGGGTCGTTTTCACAAAAGTCAAACTTCGATCAACATTTCTAACTTAAGCTTCTAAACTAAGAACTAAAGGGTCCAAATCAACCCAAATCCTTCCCGGAACAAAACTAATCATTCCCGCACGTCATAAAATAACATATGCACATGTGTGAAGTATCAATAGGGAAAACGGGGCTCAAATAAAAAAAATAACCGGTCGGGTCATTGCATTCTCCCCGCCTAAAACAAACATTCTTCCTCGACCAATTGACCCCTCCATTGAACCTTCACTAAAGCAATATTCTTTGACCTCAACTTTCGGACCTGCTTGTCCAAGATAGCCACCGGCTCCTCAACATAAGTATGGAGTGAGTTGAAATCTAATACATGTGATGGATCACCATAATACTTCTGGGGCATGGAAACATAGAACTCCGGGTGAACTCCCGATAAGCTGGGTGGCAATGCAAGTCTGTAGTCCTATTCACCAACTATCTCAAGGATATCAAAAGGACCTATATTCCTAGGGCTCAACTTTTCCTTCTTTCCGAACCACATCACACCCTTCATGAGTGAAGCTCTGAGAAATACCCTCTCTCCCACCATAAATTCTACATCATAAGCCTTCCGATCAACATAACTCTTCTGTCTAGACTGTGATGTACGGAGCCCATCCTGAATCAACTTGACTTTCTAAAAGGCATCCCAAACCAAATCAGTGCCCAGCATCCTAGCCTCCCCCAGCTCAAACCAACAAACTAGAGAACGACACCGCCTCCCATATAAGGCCTCATAAGGAGCTATCTGAATACCCGATTGTTAGTTATTGTTGTAGGAAAACTCCGGAAGAAGTAAGAACTCATCCCATGAACCCCCAAAATCCATAACACAGGCACGTAGCATATCCTCCAAGATCTTAATGGTGCGCTCGGACTGCCCATCCATCTGGGGGTGAAATGTTGTGCTCAGCTCGACTTGTGTGCCTAAATCACGTGGTATGGCTCTAAAGAAGTGCAATGTGAACTGCATGCCTCGGTCAGATATAATAGACACTGGCACACCATGAAGACAGACAATCTCACGGATATAGATCTGAGTCAGCTGCTCTGAATAGTAGGTAGTCACAACCGGAATGAAGTGTGTAGACTTGGTTAGTCTATCCACAATAACTCATACTGCATCAAATTTATTCAAGGTCGGTGGGTACCCAACAATGAAATCCATGATAATACTCTCCCACTTCCACTCTGGAATATCAAGTCTCTAAAGCAAACTGCCCGGCCTCTGATGCTCGTACTTCACCTACTGACAGTTCAAACACCAAGCCACATACTCCACTATATCTTTATTAATTCTTCTCCACCAGTAGTGCTGCCTCAAATCATGGTACATCTTCGCGGCACCCATATGAATGGAATACTGCGAGCTATGGGCCTCCTCAAGAATCAACTCATGTAACCCATCCACGTTGGGCATAAAAATCTGGCCATACATCCACAACACCCCATCATCTCCAATAGAAACCTCCTTAGCATCACCGTGTTGCATCGTGTCCTTAAGAACAAGCATTTTGGGGTCATGATACTGACGCGCTCTGATGCACTCAGACAAAGAAGACTGAGAAACCAGCAAGCAAGAACCCTGCTAGGCTCCTAAACATCCAACATCACAAACCGATTGGCCAAAGCCTGAACATCTAATACTAATAGTCTCTCTCCAACTGGAATATATGCAAGGCTATCCATACTCTCAGCCTTCCTACTCAAGGCATCATCTACTATATTGGCCTTCTCGGGATTATGCAGAATGGTGATATCATAGTCTTTTAAATGCTCTAACCACCTCCGCTATCTCAAGTTAAGATTCCTTGGGTAGTTGTTCTTATAGGGATTCAACTGACATGAAGCATAAGCAATCAACCTACCTTCTTATATGAATACATATCCAATGTCAATCCGCGAAGCATCACAATAAACTGTATATGAATCTAATGTTGAAAGCAAAACCAAAACTGGAGGTGTAGTCAAGGTAGTCTTGAGCTTCTGAAAGATCTCCTCACACTTGTTGGACCACCTAAATAGGGCACCCTTCTGAGTCAATTTGGTCAAAGGAGTTGCGATGGATAAAAATCTCTCCTTGAAATGGCGATAATACCCGGACAAACATAAAAAACTCCAGATCTTAGTAGCAGAAGACGGTCTGGGCCAACTTTGAACTACTTCCACCTTCTTCAAATCCACTTTAATCCCCTCACTAGACACCACCTAACCAAAACATGCCAACAAATCAAGTCAAAACTCACACTTGGAGAATTTTGCACATAACTTCTTCTCCCTCAAGGTCTAGAGCACGATCCTTTAGTGTTGCTCATGATCCTCCCGGCTGCGAGAATACACCAATTTGTCGTGATGAACATAATGATGAAAGAATCAAGATATGGATGGAATACAATATTCATCAAGTGCATAAATGTTGGTGGGCATTGGTCAGCCCGAATAACATCACCAGAAACTCATAGTGACCTTACCGAGTCCTGAAAGCAGTCTACATAATGTTTGAGTCCTGAATCTTCAACTAATGTTACCCTGACCTCAAATCAATCTTTGAGAATACCCGAGCACCCAGAAGTTGGTCAAACAAATCATAAATACACGGTAGTGGGTACTTGTTCTTGACCGTAACCTTATTCAGCTACCGGTAATCAATACACATCCTCAGAGAGCCATCTTTCTTCTTCACAAACAAAACTCGAGCACCCCAAGGTGAGACACTCGGTTAGATGAAACCCTTATCAAGAAACTCCTGAAGTTGTTCCTTTAATTCCTTCAACTCCACTGGTGCCATATGATACGGTGGAATAGAAATGGGCTGAGTGCTCAGTACCGGGTCAATGCAAAAGTCAATATCCCTATCGGGCGTCATACCCGGCAGGTCTGATGGAAATAGATTTCGGAAATCTCTCACTACTGGAACTAACTCAACGGTAGGAGTATTAGCACTGACATTGCTCACGAAGGCTTAGATATGCTTCACACCCCTTCTCACCCATTCAATGTGCCTTCATAAAGGAGACAATCCTACTAGGAATATGATTCAATGTACCTTTCCACTCTAACCGAGGCAACCCTGGCATAGCTAATGTCACGATCTTGGCATGACAATCCAGAATAGCATGATAGGGCGACAACTAGTCCATGCCCAAGATCACGTCAAAGTTTACCATACTGAGTAGCAATAGATCAACTCTGGTCTCATAACCACCAATAGTGACTAAACACGACCGATAAACACGGTCTACAATAATAGAATCTCCCATAGGCATAGACACATATACATGAGCACTTAAAGAATCACGAGATATATTCAAATACGGAGAAAAGTAAGATGACACATATGAATAAGTGGAACCCGAATCAAATAAGACTGATGCATCCCTATAATAGACCGGTATAATATATGTGTTGACTGCATCTGATGTGGTCACCTCTGTCCTACACGAAAAAGAATAGAAACGAGCCTAGCCTCCCAGCTCTAGGGCGACCTCTACCTGCCTGACATCCACCCCTAGTTAGCAGTGCTGGTGGAGCAACACTAGAGCAACAACCATGGCATGTAGACCCTATGGAATCCGTGGAGCATGTGTAGTCTATAGAGGCGCACCCCTCCTAAGTGTGGGACAGTCCCTAACCATATTCATGGCATCACCACACTCGAAACAAGCTCTCTATGGGCATGGCTACAGAAACTGACCTTGGCCTGGTCGATTAGAATGACCGCTAAAGGCACCCAGTACAAGAGGAGAACTAGAAAGTGGTTGTGCATAATCGGCTATCTGAGACTTTGGATTAGCTGAAGCGCTGCGAGTAGTTGGAAATGTTGAATGAATCATCCAACTCACATAGCCTCTTCCACGACAGGCTAAAACTGTAGCGTGGTAACCACTATATCCTCCAGAATTTTGAGGCCTCTTGGTCTCCCTATCCTCCCTATATACGCTCCATCCTCCAAGCATTCTTTACACCCTGTTGAAATGGAGTCTCCGTCTCCAACTCTCGAGCTATACAAAATCTAAGACCACAACCGAGCCCCTAGATAAACATGTAGACTTGCTCTCTATTTGTAGAAACCAAATCGGGTGCATGTCGGGACAACTCACTGAATCTGATGGTATACTCTAATACTATCATAGTCCCCTAACGCATCTCAAACTCTGTACGCCATGCATCTTGGAGAGTTTGGGGAATAGACTCTCTAAAGAACATATCTCAAAACTGGGGCTACATCAACTAGACTACCCTCCTCGTAAGCCTGCCACCACTATATGCTGCTCCTAAAAGCTAAAATGTAGTAAAGGCAACTCCGCTCACTTCCACATTACCCACGATGCGGAGAGTACATTGGCACTTTTCTAGAAAACCCTTTGCATCCTCGGTAACTGCACCACTAAAAGTAGGAGGGTCATACTTCTTGAACCCCTCAAGTGTCCTTTGCTCCTCCTCATATGCCTCTAGCCTAACCTCAGGTTGAACCAGAATAACAGGCATTGCTGGCATAACTCCCGGAACCTGATCAATCTGGACCCGCTACTCTTCGGTACGGGCCGCGGGAGACTGAGCTACTCCCCCAACCTGAACTGTAGCTAGTGCAATGGGGATCAAAAAGTGTGCTAGGGTCTCCTAAAGTTTAGGGTAGCAACAGGCGCCTGTCCCCCAATCGGAGCTAATAGTGGTTCATCAGTCATTGTTATGGTAGGTGCTCTGGGTGCCGCACATGCTCTTTCTCGGACTCTACCTCGGCCTCGACCCCTCGCGGCTCTAGTATGGGGTGGGGGTGTCTGATCATCTGATCCAGCAGTGTGTGTCCTCACCATCTGTGAGAGAACATAAATGCAAACGCTCAGATTTCGAAACCAACAACTCCACACGATAAGGAATCAAAGAAGTAGAATTTTCCTAATAGTTTTGTAGCCTCTCGAAGATAAGTACAGACGTCTCCGTACCGATCCGCAAGACTCTACTAAAATTGTTTATGACTCGTAGCACCTATGAATCTAGAGTTCTAATACTAACTTGTCACGACCCCAAAATTTCACCTGAGGTAGTCGTGATGACACCTAATCTCTAAGACTAGGTAAGCCTAACACACAAGAGAATTTAACATAAATAACGACTAAGAATATTAGATTAAGCTGATAAATCTCATGACAACATCAGTACTGAATAACAATCACAAAATCCCCAAAACCGATGAAACTAAGTCATAAGTTCTAAGAAGTACACTAGAAAATCTCTAAATACAATATTGTTTGATGTGAGGATAAATAGTAGAAAATACATTAGTAGAAGGTGATTCTGAGGCCTACGAGCATCAAGAAGGTATACCTTGAAGTCTATGAGATATCCGAGTCAACTCACTGGTATCCGGCACGAGCAGAAGCACCTGGATCTACACAAACATATACAGAAGTGTAGCATGAGTACACAACAATGGTACCTAGTAAGTATCAAGCCAAACCTCGGTAAAGTAGAGACGAGGCTAGGTCATGACACCTACAAGACATAGAAATCTGAGTAAAATATTAATATAATCTAATAATGGAAGGCAAAGAAATAAGTAACAACAAAATAGTACAATGATGTAAGGCTAACAACGGATATTAAAGAAATAAAGGGCAACAAAGAATGAGTGTATGATAAGAACAACAAGTAATCAAATACAGTCAAAATACAAGTAAAACAAATGAAGGAATAACAATAACCGTTCTATCAACAAGACTTTCCAACATAGAATGTACAACAAGAATCACAACCAAGGCACCATGCATCATATTCACATTTCACGATTTACAATCACCATCTTCCTTATATCGTCGTGAGGGCCGTGTATTTATTTTAAAAATATTTTTTTTTCTGAAATAGCTACACGCGCTTTAGCCCACCTTCTCTTACCATGTTGCTTCAAGTAATTCCCTTACTAGCAACACGCACATAAATCTCACTTTATCTCACCGCATGCATTTCAATACCCACCCTTATACCGCCGCATGCGTATCAATATCACAACACAGTAATCAACTCGCACCACATGTGCCCATATGCCATAATATTACCAAATCAATAATAATAATGGTACCACAACATATAGCTCATGGCTCAACCACAATGTGTACAAGAATCTCAAAATTAACAAAATAAATGAGAAACAAATCGAGAAGGAAAGATGTCCCAATAATCAATACTTCGACCACAATGTGTTAATAGCTTTCACAACTACAACCTTAATAACTCAACAATGAAGGTATTCCCGTGAAGTGACAACTTCCAATCCTAGTACGTAACATATGTTTAGAAATGAAAGAGATAACATGAAATAGTAACTACAACTAAATGCATGAGAATAACTCAACAATGGGGAGGATAACATGTAACAACAACTACAAATAAATACATATAAGAGTAACTTTGACAATAAAAATTAGAACATGTAATAACAACTTCAATCAAGGCATGTAAGAATAAAATTGACAACGAAAGATCGAACAAATAATAATAACTTCACTAAAGTGCTTATAAGGAACATAAGAGTCTAAACCGGCCAAATATCACATATAAGCCCGTGTACACACTCGTCACCTCGTATACACGTCCACATAATTCAAATAGTACAATCAACCCAAATCATAAGGGGTAGTTCCCCCACACAAAGTTAGGCAAGATACTTACCTCAACTCTCAAAAATAGCTTTTCCGTTAATCAACACTCAAAAATAGCTTTTCCCTAAAAATTCATCTCCGCACAGCTCAAATCTAATAAAAACGACTTAATATCATCAAACAATGCAAGAGAAATTAATTTCGATTAATAAAGCTATGTTCTTTACACAATTCCACAAAACTCAACAAAAGTCAACCTCGGGACCGCCCGGTTTTAACCTGAGTCCAAGGGTAGATCTCGATTACACATAACCCCACGAGTCCATATATGTGTTTTGTTTTCAAATCCGAGTCCAATTTGACTCTCAAATCCTAAATTTTTATTTTTCAAAGCATAGACAAAAATCCCCAAATTTTCTTAGATTCTCGTGAAATTGATGTTAAATCTCATATATAATGATATAATATAATTCGGAATTGATCAAAATCACTTACCCAATGATTGTATGTGAAAATTCCTTCTCCGAATCGCTTTCTACCGAGTCTAGGGGTTCTAACATATGAAAATGAGACTAAAACCCCGTCTTATAGCCCTTTTGTTCAGCTGCGCATATCGCAAATGCGACCTTGGGTTCGCATTTGCATATCCTCCCAATTGCAGAACAGGGATCACAAAAGCGAACCCCGACAACCCATATAGATATCGCAATTGCGATGGCAACCTTCTTCACAAAAGCGACACAATGGTCACAAATGTGACCCAACCCAATCATAAATTCTCTTTGCAAATTCAAAGAGGGAGTCACATTTGCGACATCTGGACCTCCCATGTCCTCTTCGCAATTGCGATGCTGGTGCTCGCAATTGCGACAACTGCAGACTCAATCCAATCTGAAACACATCTGAAACTCGCCCGAGCCCGCGGGGCCTTAAACCAAACATCCACACAAGTCCAAAAATATCATACAAACTTGCTCGCGTGATCAAAATGCCAAAATAACATCCGGAACCACGAATCAGACATAAAAACGCATGAATTAAAAGGAAAACTCAAGAACCTCTAGAATCACAACCGATGTCTGAATCCTACCAAACCAACTCCAAATTACACCAAATTTTGCAGACAAGTTCCAAATAGCAAAACGAACCTATTTCAAGTCCCAAAACTAAAATTCGACTCGGATAGCCACAAAGTCAACCTACGGTCAAACTAAAGAAAACTTCTTATCACAGCCCGGAATTCCCACCTTCGGGACCGTGATGGTGCCTAACATTTCACTTGCCAGGCAAGCCAACGTTAGATTAGTTTTAAGCCATTTTAAACAAATCCAATTTAACTGATGTCAATTACTGAAATAACTAGGATAAAATGCAGAAAGCCATAACAACTAAAATATCTAAATACAACCTTGAATCTGGTGTCACAAGTGCACGAGCTACTAGAATAATATAGATAAAAGTCTGAATGAAAGTACAACTGTCTGAAAGGAAATACCCAACAAAGATGACGTAGAAGGGGACTTTAGGGCTGCGACCGCCGAGCAACTGTACCTCAAGTCTCTGTACTGATAGTCAACCCGAGCAATCTACTGACCGTCGTTGGGACCGACTCCAAAATTTACACAAGTAGTGCAGATTGTAGTATGATTACAACCGACCCCATGTACTTTTTAAGTGCCGAGCTTAACCTCGACGAAGTAGTGACGAGGCTAAGGCATGTCACTTATAATAACCTATACGCAGTATAAAATAATGACAGGAAAGGAAAATACGGAAATAAAATAAGATAGTTAACTCATGAAAACAACTCAATCCTCAAAGAAAACTAGTAACTCAATATACTGACCGTCGAGCTTGTAGGCCACCTTACCCACTCTCTCAAGAATTGCAAAGGGTCCAATGTACCTAGTCTCAACTTGCCCTTCTTTCCGAACCTCATCACACCCTTTATGGGTGAAACTTAGAGCAATACCCTCTCGCCAACCATAAATGCAACATCACGAACTCTACAGTCGGTATAACTCTTCTGCTTAGACTGAGCGGTGCAATGCCGATCCTGAATAATCTTGACCTTATCCAAGGCACCCTGTACTAAATTTGTACCCAATAACCGAGCCTCCCCCAGCTCGAACCATCCAAATGGCGAACGACACTGCCTGCCGTATAATGCCTCATAGGGAGCCATCCGAATACTCGACTAAAGATGTTGTTGTAGGAAAAATCCGAAAGTGGCAAGAACTTATCCCTAGAACCTCCGAAATATATAACGCAAGCGCAAAGAATATCCTCCAATATCTGAATAGTGCGATCGGACTGCCTGTCCGTCTTAGGGTGAAATAATACGATCAACTCAACTTGCGTGCCCAACTCATGCTGTATGGCCCTCCAAAAGTGCGAGGTGAACTACGTACCTCGATTAGAAATGATAGACACAGGCACACCATGAAGACGGGCGAACTAGCAGATGTAGATCTCAACTAACAGCTCTAAAGAATATGTAACTGCCACTGGAATGAAATGTACCGACTTGGTCAACCTTTCCACAATGACCCATACCGCGTCGAACTTATTCTGAGTTCGTGGGAGTCCAATAAGAAAAAACCATAGTGATACGCTCCCACTTCCACACAAAGAAAACCACCAGGTCTGTGATGCTCGTACTGTACCTGCTGACAATTTAGACACCGACTTACATATCCAACTATATCCTTCTTCACCCTCCTCCACCAATAATGCTGCTGCAAGTCCTGCTACATCTTGGCGGCATCCGGATGAAATGAATACTGGGAACTGTGGGCCTCCTCAAGAATCAACTCACGAAGTCCATCCCCATTGGGCACACAAATACGACCCTGCATCCTCAAAACCCTATAATTCCCAACAGTAACCTTCTTGCCACTACTGTGCCGCACCGTGTCCTTAAGGACAAGCAAATGAGGATCATCATACTGACACTCTCTGATGCGCTCATACAAGGAAGACTGAGCGACTGTGCAAGCTAAAACACGATTAGGCTCCGAAATATCTAACCTCACAAATGGATTGGTGAAAGACTGAACATCTAATGCAAGCGGCCTCCCACTAACTGGAATATATGCAAGGCTACCCATACTCACTGCCTTTCCACTCAAGGCATCGGCCACCACATTGGCCTTCCCGGGATGATACAAAATGGTGATATCATAGTCTTTCAACAGCTCTAACCATCTCCTCTACCTCAAATTGAGATCCTTTTGTTTGAACAAATACTGTAAACTCTGTTGATCCATGAATACCTCGCACGAACGACACGCCGTAAAGATAGTGCCTCCAAATCTTCAGCGCATAAACAATGGCTACCAACTCCAAGTCATAAATAGGGAAATTCTTCTCAAGAACCTTCAACTGCAGCTTTGCGTATGCAATCACCCTGCCATCCTGCATCAATAATGCACCAAGCCCAATATGAGATGCATCACAATACACCGTGTAAGATCCTAAACCGGTGTGGTACACCAACACTAGCGTCGTAGTCAAAACAGTCTTGAGCTTCTGAAAGCTTAACTCACACTCGTCCGACCATTTGAATGGGGCACCCTTCTTGGTCATACTGCTCAATGAGCCTGCTATAGATGAAAACCCCTCCACGAACCGACGATAATAACCCACCAAACCTAGAAAAACTCCAGATCTCTATAGCTGAAGTAGGTCTAGGCCAGTTCTGAACTACCTCAATCTTCTTAGGATCTACCTTTATGCCCTCTTCCGATAGAACATGCCCCAAGAAGGCGACTGAGTCTAACCAAAACCCGTACTTTAAAAATTTGGCATATAACTGGCTATCTCTCAGAGTCTGAAGTACAATCCGAAGATGTTGCTCGTGCTCCTCTCGACTGCGGGAGTAAATCAAGATATCATCAATGAATACTATCACAAAAGAATCCAAGTCGATCTTGGACACCCGGTTCATCAAATCCATAAAAGTTGCTGGGCATTTGTCAACCCAAATGACATCACTAGGAACTCATAGTGCCCATACCGAGTCCGAATAGCCATCTTAGGGACATCAAATGCCCTAATCTTCAACAGATGGTTGCCTGACCTCAAATCAATCTTCAAAAACACCTTGGCACCCTGAAGCTGATCAAATAAGTCATCAATCCTCGGTAACGGATACTTGTTCTTGATAGTGACTTTTTTCAACTGCCGATAGTCTATACACATCCTCATCGACACTTCAATCTTCTTCACGAACAACACGGGCGCACCCCAGGGTGAGACACTGGGTCTAATAAAGCCCTTATCAAGTAATCCTTGCAACTTCTCCTTTAACTCTTTCAACTCCGGCGGGGCCATACAGTATGGCAGAATAGAAATGGGCTTAGTGCTTGGAGCCAAATCAATGTAGAAATCAATATCTCTATCGGGTGACATCCCGGTAGATCTGCAGGAAACACTTTGGGAAACTCTCGAACAACTGATACTGAATCCACGGATGGAACCTCCGCACTAGAATCACAGACATAGCCCAAATAAGCTAGACATCCTTTCTCGACCATACGTCGAGCCTTCACATAGGATATAACCCTGCTGGTAGAATGGACAGGAGTCCCCCTCCACTCTAGTCAAGGATACCTAGACATGACTAAGGTCACCGTTTTGGCATGACAGTCCAATATAACATGATAAGGTGACAACCAATCCATACCAAAGATAACATCAAAATCTACCATATCAAGAAGTAGAATATCTACACTAGTCTCAAGACTCCCAATAGTAACCACACACGAGCGATAGGCACGATCTACAATAATAGAATATCCCAAAGGCGTGGACACATACACGGGAGTACTCAAAGAATCACACGGCACAACCAGATATGAAGCAAAATAGGATGACATATAGGAATAAGTAGATCCCGGATCAAATAGAACGGAAGCATCTCTAGGGCAAAATGGAATAATACCTATGATAATGGCATCAGATTACTCTGCCTCAGGCATAGTTGGGAAAGCATAAAATCGGGGCTAGGCCCAACCACTCTGAACTAAATCTAAAAGATGGCCTCTAGCTGGTTGGGCTCCACCTCTAATGGCCTGACTCCCACCTCTAGCTGTCTGACCCCTGCCTCTAGCTGGCTGAGTGGGCGGTGGAGAAATTGGTGCCAAAACTATGGAACGAGAACTCTACTGTGGCATGCCGCCCAATAATCTCAGTCAGCACCTCCCGATGTGCCCAATACCACCACACTCAAAATACCCATCCTGGTGTTGTGGCTGCTGAAGTTGAAGTTGACCCGAACAGGCTGGATAACCATGTTGATAGCTCTAAATTGGAGGTGCACTGAGAGGAGCTAATGGTGCACTGTAGGCTAACTGTCCAGAGTAAGGCACATAAGGACCACAACTCTTTGAAGCACTGTGAGATGCCTGAAGCACTGAATGAAATGGCCTGGGAAGATGGCCCCTACCATAAGTACCCCTGTCTCCAGATGAGGCGCCACTGAAACTACAAAATGATGAGACCTTTTATCTGACATCGGCCCCCTCTCCTGAGCACGAACCAACTCGATCCGTCTAGCAATATCTACAGCCGTCTAGAGGGAAATATCACTCCCTGTCTCTTTGGCCCTCAGAAGCTGGATAATGTAAGTGAGTCCATCAATAAATCTCCTCACTCTCTCATTCTCTGTAGGAAGCAAGATCGTGGCATGGTGAGCTAAGTCCACAAATCGAGTCTCGTACTAGGTGACAATCATACTACCCTGCTGAAGCCACCAAAACTGCATGCGGTACTCCTCTATCAGGGTGACAGGGATGAACTTCTCTAAAAATAGTTGTGAGAACTGATCCTAGGTAAGTGCAGGCGACCTAGCTGGTCTAGTCAATATATAATCTCTCCACCATCTCTAGGCAGAATCAGTCATCTGAAATGCTGCAAAATCAACCCCATTGGTCTCAACTATACCCATGCTGCACAACACCTCGTGGCAACCGTCTAGAAAATCCTGTGGGTCCTCAAAAGATGCACCACTGAAATGAACAGGAAAGAGCTTGGTGAATTTATCCAACCTCAACATAGCCTCAGAGGACAAAGTGGGCCTATCACCAGCCTGTGCCGCAACAATCGGCTGAACTACCCCGACTGGCGGGGCTGCTGGAGTTTGAAACTGGGGAGCCACCTGCTCCGAGGTGTGAGTAGCAGGAGTATGTGCTCCTCCCCCAGCTCGAGAGATGGCTGGTTCCACCGGGAATGTACCAGTCTAGGGCACACTGTCCATAAGGCCTACCAAACGGACTAGAGCATCCTGAAGCACTGGAGTGGCTATGAACCCCTCCGGGACCTGAGCTGGAACCTCTTACTCGAAATCCACTTGAGGCTCCACTATGGGTGATGCTGCTCAAGCTCCAGGCTGAGCTCTGTCTTTGCCTCTGGCATGACCTCGACCTCTGCCCCTAGTCGTAGCTGCCACATGGTGCTCCGAATCCTATTCGGCGGTAGATGTAGTGTGTGTTCTCGCCTTCTACGAGAGAGAAAGAATAGAAGGGTTCAATCATAAATGATAGAATAAAATTGCACAATAGAGTAAGAAAGAAGTGACATTTTTTCTAAACTCCATAGTCTCTGAAAGATAAGTACAGACGTCTCTGTACTGATCCTCCAGACTCTACTAAGCTTGATCGTGACTCGTGAGACCTAGGTAACGTAGTGCTCTGATACCAACTTTTTGCGACCCGGAATTCCCACCCTCGGGACCGTGATGGCACCTAATATTTTACTTGCCAGGCAAGCCAACGTTAGATTAGTTTTAAGCCATTTTTAAACAAATTCAATTTAACTGATGTCAATTACTGAAATAACTGAGAGAAAATGCGAAAAGCCATAACAACTGAAATATCCAAATACAACCCCGAATCTGGTGTCACAAGTGCACGAGCTACTAGAATAATATAGATAAAGGTCTGAATGAAAGTAAAGTTGTCTGAAAGAAAATACACAGCTAAGATAAAGTAGAAGGGGACTTCAGGGCTGCAAACGCCGAGTAGCTGTACCTCAAGTCTCCGTATCGATAGTCAACTCGAGCAATCTATTGACCGCCGCTGGGATCGACTCCAAAATCTGCACAACAAGTGCAGAGTTTAGTATGAGTACAACCGATACCATGTACTCTGTAAGTGCCGATCCTAACCTCGATGAAGTAGTGATGAGGCTAAGGCGAGTCACTTACAATAACTTCTACGCAGTATAAAATAATTACAGGAAAGGAAAATACGGAAAACAATAAGGCAGTTAACTCATGAAAATAACTCAATCCTCAAAGAAAACTAGTAAATACCAGAAATACCAATCCTCAGAGTCTCATACAAAAGCACCGAAGCCAACACAATACAATAAGGAATGCAAAACACATAAACTGTTGCGGCACGCGACCTGATCCCACCGTACAACACGATCCTCTTTTATTCAACCATGTAAATATCAATAATAATCAGTAAATATATATATAAGTTGCGGCGTTGAACACGATCGCACCATATAATCAAAGTCAACATCATAATTCTCCCTTATTTCACCATATCAATCCACCCTTATTTCACTTGTTGTGGCGCGCAATCCGATCCCACTATACCAATATAAATCCTCCTTTATTCCACATGTTTCGGCGTGCAACATGATCCATAAATAAATCAATATGTGCAATCAATTTAACAACTCAAATCATAAGAATCTCTATGATTAACGATTATGAAAGCTGCAAATCAAGAAGGAATCTCGTACCAAATCATGAAAGCCTACAATTAATACTGAGCAACAAGACAAGTCAAACATATGACAATTAAAGGGTACAAGTAAGACAATTAAGGCAAGTATCAATTAAGCATGGGAGCATGGAAGAAATTAACATTTATAATTCAAGAATAAGTAATGACAAGTAGCAGGTTAAGGCATAGGAAGCAATTAAGCCATGTAACAATCAAGAGATGGAATGCTATAATTAATGAAATACGGGTAGGCATGGAAACAAGTAATTGACAGTGTATAGACACTCGTTACCTCGCATATACGCCACTACTTATGAAAATTCACATAGCACATAGCTCAAGCGTTCCTATTCCCTCAAATCAAGGTTAGACCCAACACTTACTTCACTTCGCAATTAACTCAAGGTTCAACCAAGGCCTTGCCTTTCGAACAAGCCTCCAAACCAACTAAATGTAGTAATTTATTGACCAAACAATTCAAACTAAGCTTTAGAAACTACTCATGAATGAAAGAGGCTCAATTTAGGTCATTATTGATAAAGTCAACAAAAGTCAAAATTCGAGATTTGGACAAAAACCCGATTACCTATTCACCCTAGAGCTCGGTTATGTGATTTGTTTCGAAATCCGACCTCAATTCGAGATCTAAATTCCAAATTTATAAAAATTCCTATACCTAAATTCCTAATTTCTACCATGAAAATCCTAGATTTAATGTTGAAAACTTAAGAAATGTAATAGGTAATTGAAAAGGAATAGATTAAAGTTGCTTACCAAAGAATTTAGGAAGAAAGTCTCTTGAGAAAATCGCCTCTATGGTGTTTAGGATTGATAATTTGAAAGAAATGAGCTAATTCTCGTTTTCCCTACTTTTGTCCAGGTCACAATTGCGAATCCCGTAAATGCGAGAATTGCTTCGCAAATGCGAAGAAGCCCACATCTTTTCTATCATCGCATTTGCAATGATTTGTCCGCAAATGCGAACTGTGGAGCTTCGCAAATGCGACCATTTGATCGCAATTGCGATCTTTACGGTCCCAGTCCCTCTTCACAAATGCGAATAAATTGTTCGCAAATGCGAACCTGACATAGGCCCTCTGATATCACAAATGTGAACCAGACCTCGCATGCACCAGAAACAGGTTGCACCAGCTATTTTCCTAAGTCCAAAACCACTCTGTAGCCTATCCGGATCTCACCTGAGCCCCTCGAGCTCCAAATCAAATATGCACACAAGTGTAATAATATCATACGAACTCGCTCGCGCGACCAAAATATTAAAATAAGGCCTAAAACGATGAATAAGACACCAAAACAAATGAAATTTTCAATGACAGTTAAGAACATGCAATTGCTCAACCGGATGTCCGAATCACGACAAATCAATTCTGTTTTGTACCAAATTTTGCAGAGAATTCATAAATACTGTAATGAACTTATACCATATTCCAGATCCAAGATTCGGACCCGGTAGCAATAAAGTCAAACTACAGTCAAACTTTAAATTTCTTTAATCCTTTAAACTTCTAGTTTTCAACAATTTATGATAAATCAAGTTAGGGACTTCCGAATTCGATTTCGGGAATACACCCAAGTCCTAAATCACGATACAGACCCACCGATATAGTCCAAATACTTATCGGGGTCAGTTTTCTCAAAACTTTGACCGAAATCAACTAAAATGAGTTTTAAGGCACGATTTCATATTTTCGCCAATTTATCAAATAAAAACCTTCTGAAAAAGGCTGCCACACAAATCGAGGAAGGCTAAACGGAACTAATCGAGATTTCGAAACACAAAATTGAGGGTTGTATTGGGTCATCCCACTTCTAAACCTCAAATTGCCAACTTTCGGCAAAATATGCCAAATCAACCTAGGGACCTTCGAATTCAATTTCGGGTATACGCCCTAGTCGAAAATTATGATACGGACCTATTGGAGCCAAAAAAATATCGTTCCGGGGTTATTATTATAAAAGTCAAATTTCGGTCAACATTTCTAACTTAAGTTTCTAAACCAAGAACTAAATGGTCCAAATCAACTCAAAATCTATCCGGAACTAACTATCCCCGCAAGTCATAAAATCACAAATGCCCATATGCGAAGCATCAAAATGGAAAATGGGCTCAAATACACAAAATGACCGGTTGGATCGTTACAGTTTAAGACTCTAAGGCCTCACTTGTTTGTACTTAATAGAGGTATATATCTTTATCATCCAGATAGCAGTCATTAAGTGCGTTTGTTTTTTAGATCTTAGTCATTAAGTCTATTTGCTTTTTCAATTTTACAACTACTTAATGTGTCTGAATAGATCTTAATGATTAAGATCTATAATAGAGTCTAGTCTCATTTGTTTGTACTTAATGGAGGTCTGAATCTTAATCATCCAGATCTCAGTCATTAAGTGCGTTTATTATTTTGATCTGAATCTTAATTATTCAGGTCTTAATCATTAATTCTATTTATTTTTTTAATTTTATAACCACTTAATGGATCTGGAAAGATATTAATGATTAAGATCTATAACGGAATCTTAATATCATTAAAATGTTATACATTCAAGAATTTATGTAAAAATGATGTTTCATTATTACTCCTACACTTTCACTACTAATCACCAACATCACTCTTATCATTATCTTCCACCATTATGGACTATACCACCCATTACCACCATCAACCATAATCACCATCACTGCTAAACACAAAAGTCAGTTGTCATTAACACTAGCCATCTGTACAACCATCATCACCAAACACCATTACCACAATAATCACTAATCACTACTATCAACCATCACTATATATCACAAATCATTGTTATCAGTCACCACCACTATCAACCACCAGTGTTAGCTACTATTGTCATCCATCATCTACTATCCTTAATCACCACTATCAACCAATACCACCACCAATCACTATCCAGTCGGGACCTACAACAACAACTGTTAGCCATCAGTACCACCAACCACCATATCATTTTTAATAAATATTTTATTAATATAGTTTTAGAATAATTAATACTATTTGTTTTGAATTTTATAGTTATTAATTTTTAAATAAAGACAAGTTTTACACATTCAGTTGTAGATAAAACAACCAATCTTAATTATTCAATGTTGAGATCTTAATACAACATCTTAATATCCAAATATGTATTCAGATTCAGACGTTTTATTTTTAATACACATATTAATTTTTAGATGTGTATTTAAATTAATACATCTTAATTTTAATCCAAATAAATGATACCTAAATAGCATACAAGCAAGGAAAATCATATTAAGCGTTTCAAAAGGATCAGTTTCAAACTTTCAGCCATCTCACCTTAGCAAAGAACCTCGCCCCTCTCTTTCAGAATTTAAACCGGCAAATTCACGTATAAACCAAAACACGCATAAACACATACGGACACTATCACAGCATATGTTAAACGCCCCCTAGCCCCTACTATAAAATTAGATCTCCAAGTAAGTTAGTAGAGTTCTGTTTTTTTTTTCTTTTAATTTTTTTTTACTTATAACCATTTGGTATCAGGAGTTCATTAGCCCCACTAATTCGAGTCCACGCCACATAAGGTTTCTTAAAGGGAAAAGAATTCTCTACCCGGAATATCATTGTGAGATTGAACCGGAAGCCCCTAATTAAAATATTGGAGAATCTCTTCCATCCACCATAGCTTAATTCGTTGTTATTCCCTTGTTCTTGCTAGGGAAATATAGGTTTCTACTGTAGATTTTAACTCTATCCATATAGTCTATTTTATTCCTCTCTTATTAAATTATTATTACTAGCTTTTCTTGTTTTTCGATGTTTAGAAAGAGAAAAATCTCTGAGATAACAGTAATTAAATTATTGAAAAAGATTATTATCCAAAACCAAAAGCGCAGTGCCTCGGTGGAGATAGTCTTTGTAAGAAATGAGTTAACATGGTGGTTTTCTAGACAAATGAAATGTCGACATTTCTTTCAGAAAAAACGTTGTCCCCTCAGCACAAATTTGGCAACGTGTACAGTCTATGGCATTACCCAAAAGATGTCTTTCCAATATCATTAGGATACAAAGCCTAGATAATAATTGGATATAATGGCCAATTGCTTTCTTCGAGACCCCATTAAGCTTGTGCCATTCTCTTCTTCTTTTCTATCCTTTTTTTATGGTCACGGACATAGCCGCAGTGGCGGAGCCACCGCTTAGGAAGAATATATTGTTTAAGTAGGTGAAAACAATTATATGCATATATATTTTATGTTGATTTTTCTTAATTTTTTTGTATGTTTACTTTTAAATATTTTGACACTTTTTGACACTGTTTAATTAAAATTATGACCCCATCACTGCATATTGGGGAGCTAAATGAGGTCTAAACTTCAAAAAAGAAATTTAGAGTAATAACATTTGTTGATAAGAAAGTGAAAGGATCAAGAAAGTGAAAGGACCAAGAAAGTAAAAGTTCCATAAGCACCCCATAGATGATAGAACCAAATGTTTCTTAACTTATCAGTCATAAAAGCTTTAACTTTGACAAAAGCAGAAATTCGAGGAGACGGACTCTCTTTTGATAGTTGTTTGTGTTTAATACTTATGGTCTTCAAATTTGAAAAATTTGACCGTCTGTGCATGCAATTATCGCAATCAATTATGAAGCTGCTTAATATATACATTATTCAGAATGTTTCACACGTATGTCTATCATCGTGAGACACCTTTTCTCTTTTCCTTTATCTACTTTCTTTCGTTGTCAGATCGTTTTCTTTATTAATCTTTTGACTATAACATTTTGTACCATTAACACTGAATACTTCAAGTAATTATCAAACGCTGGAAAAAGCATTAGAACAAAGATGAATGTGATTGCACTCACATAAATAGTTATCAATTACTGTAGTTAAATCATTTTATGATTTTTAATTAAAACCAAAGTATAAATGTCACAAATATGCCGAATAGCTAGTTCAACCCAGTCAGCGTCTAAGCTGTTAAATTCAAGGGAATCTTACTTAAATGTCCAAATAAGTTCCAACTTACCAATCTCTAACCATTAATCATAAACTTACCAAAATTAGTCAAACACATAAAAATTGAAAACCCAAATAAATAAGGTTCTTTCTCTTCAAAAGTCACACGCAAAGATCTCCTTCCATATTTTTAAACGTGAACAACTAACATTAGATGTAAGATGGAAAGAAAATTTTATGAATGAGGTAGCAAACAAGGAGATGAAATACGAAATTTATATATATATATATATATATATATATATATATATATATATATATATAACATTTAAAAATCTAAGCAAAAAAGGACTTTTTTCAATGGGTATGATTGAAAATCATTAAAACATATCGATAAGTCAATAAACAAATTTTGAGAAAGCTTGGAGATGATTTAGACTGATTTGGTATCAAAATTCGTAGTGAAAATCGAGTTCAAAAAATTCTTTTGTGACAAATGTATCAAACATGTATCACTCATATATCACACACACATGTATACATAGATATACATGTGATACACATTTGATACAAGTATGATACATATGTGATACACAAATGATACACAGTGTGTTACACATTAATTTTTTCATGTTTCATCTTCTACTTTGAATTTTCAACTCAAACCACCTCAAAACTCCGCCAAATCATCCCAAAATTGAGATTCAAATTTTTTAAGATGTACCCAATCTATTGTAATAATACTAACTCAAAACAAAAAAGCAAACAATTGACCTTTTTTGGCTACAAATAACTAATTGGCTAATATTGGTGACATTTGGCTAATACTAGTAATATTTAATGAATTAGCCAATTTCTGTAATAACCTATTTATAAATTGACATTACTGGTAATTTTCCTAAATTCAATGTTAGCTTCTCTGCCAAACAGCTAGTTCCGGGCCTACAAACTCAAGCCTAAGTATGTGGATTAAGAGCCCATTTGGATTGGCTTAAAAAAAATAGCTTTTCCATGAAAATAGCTTTTAAGCCAAAAAATAATAAGTTGGGGTTGCCCAACCTATTGCTTTTGGCTCCAACTTATTGCTTTTTACTTGTTTTAAGTATTTTTTAACTTTGCCAAACTGAAAAAAGCTAAAAAGAATTTAAAAGATGATTTGACCAGCTTAAAAGCCAATCCAAGCACCCTCTAAGTAGAGGTATTTGCATGACTTTTTGAGGCTACTATTTAAATTTGGGAAAATGACATAAATACAGGTGTGACACAAAATAATTCCTGGTCGGTGCTCCTAAATATATTTTAAATTTGTTGATGATTTTTATTTTTACAATTTTCTAACAAATTTTAGTTTTTTTTTAAAAAATCAACAAATTGTCATCAAGTCTTTTTCTAATGATATATTCATTAAATACAGGAAAAAATATAATTTTGACCGATCGGCCGAAACTAGTTGCATTCGCTAGCCTATATATATATATATATTGTTGGATATTATTTTTGGGAGGACCAAAAATATATATTTCTCTTGAATATACTAATAATATATTGTAAATATTATTTAATATACCGGTAATCGCAGTATACTATGATTCAACATTAATGATAGTATACCATGATTCAAGTTTAACTATGGTATACTATAATGTACCAAGAATATTGTGAATACCATTTAATATACAAATAATCAAGTTGCAAAGCTTCTGCTAATTTTCTTTAGATTGAGTCGATATTCGTTACGATCGATATTCAATTGAAAGAATCTCCGTTCCAGAATCATACGTGAGATTTTCACCTCATACGGCTCCTCCCTTATGTGCATAATGAGAATAATACATTGAATCAAAAATGATTCAGCGATAAAAATATTCTTAATATGAACTCCGCATATTATTCAACTAACAGTAATCATGGTGTCACGACCCCAAATCCCCTCCGTAGTAGATCGTGACAACACCTAGTTTCTAAGACTAGGTAAGCCTAATAATATGCGGAAATATTAAATAAAACTTTACGACCTGAACATCCCAACCATGAATGCAACATCGCGAACCTTCCGATCCGCATGACTCTTCTGTCTGGATTGGGCTGTACGAAGTTGATCTTGAATCAATTTAACCTTCTCCAAAACATCCTGAACCAAGTCTGTACCTAGTAGCCTAGCCTCACCCAGCTCAAACCAACCCATCGGAGACCTGCACCGCCTACCATATAAAGCCTCATACGGCGCCATCTAAATGCTCGACTAGTAACTGTTGTTGTAGGCAAAATCCGCGAGCGGCAAGAACTGATCCCAAGAACCTCAAAAATCCATCACACACGCACGAAGCATATCCTCCAATATCTGAATGTGCGCTCGGACTGTCCGTCCGTCTGAGGGTGAAATATTGTACTCAACTCCACCCGCGTGCCCAACTCATGCTGTACGACCCTCCAGAACCGCGATGTAAACTGAGTACCTCAGTCGGAGTAGATACTGGCACGACATGAAGCCTGACAATCTCACGAATATAAACTTAAGCTAGTTGCTCTAAAGAATAAGTAGTCACCACTGGAATGAAATGAGCTGACTTGTTCAATCTATCCATAATCACCCAAACTGCATCGAACTTCCTCAGAGTCCATGGGAGCCCAACAACAAAATCCACAGTGATCAACACTTATTTCCACTCAGGGATCTCTAACCTCTGAAACAATCCACCTGGCCGCTGATGCTTATACTTCACCTGCTAACAGTTTAGGCACCGAGCTACATATTTCACTATGTTCTTTTTCATCCGCCTCCACTAATAGTACTGCCTCAAGTCCTGATACATCTTCGCAGCACCTAGATAAATGGAGTACCACGAACTGTGAGCCTCCTAGAGGATCAATTCATGCAAGCCATTTACATTGGGCACACATAGCCTGCCCTGCATCCGGAATACACCATCATCTCCAATAGTGACCTCCCTAGCATCACCGTGTTGAACCGTATCCTTAAGGACAAGCAGATGGGGGTCATCATAATGACGCTCTTTGATATGATCATAAAGAGAAGACCGAGAAACCACATAAGTTAAAACTAGGCTCGGCTTAGAAACATCCAATCTAATAAACTAGTTAACCAATGCCTGAACATCCAAGGCTAATAGCCTCTCTGCTACCGGTAGATATGCTAAGCTGCCTAAACTTTCCGCCTTGCGACTCAAGGCATCGGCCCCCACATTGGCCTTCCTAGGATGATATAGAATGGTGACATCATAGTCCTTAAGAAACTCTAACCACCTCCACTGCCGCAAGTTATGATCCTTTTGTTTGAACTGATGTTGTAGACTCGGTGATCGGTGTAGACCTCACAAGGGACACTGTACAAATAGTGTTGATCTATATCTTCAAGGTATGAATAATAGCTGCTAACTCGAGGTCATGGATAGGATAGTTCTTCTTATGCACCTTCAGCTATCTAGACGCGTAGGCAATCACCCTACCGTCCTGCATCAACACCGGGACGAGACCAATACACGACACATCGCAGTACACAGTATAAGACCCCGAACCCCAAGGCAATAACAACACTGGGGCTGTGGTCAAAGATGGCTTGATCTTTTAAAAGCTCTCCTCATACTCTTCGGTCCACCTGAACAGAACACCCTTATGGATCAGTCTGTTCATAGGTGCTACAATAGATGACAAACTCTCTAAAAATTGACGGTAATACCCTACCAAACCAAGAAAACTTCGGATCTCCATAGCTGAGGAAGGTCTGGGCCAACTCTGTACTACTTCAATCTACTTCGGATCCACCTTTATCCCCTCACTCAATACTAAATGACCCAAAACTTTCACCGAATCTAGCCAGAATTCACACTTTGAAAATTTTGCATATAACTTTATTTCTCTCAAGGTCTGAAGCACGATCCTCAAGTACTGCTCATGATCCTCCCAGCTCTGGGAGTACACCAGGATGTCGTCAATAAACACAATGACAAATGAGTCAAGATAGGGCTAAAATACACTGGTCATCAAGTGCATGAATGCTACTGGACCGTTAGTCTACCCAAAAGACATTACAAGGAACTCGTAATGTCCATATCGAGTCCTAAAGGTACTCTTCGGGATATCTGGCTCCCGAATCTTCAACTGACGATAGCCTGAGCGCAAGTGAATCTTAGGGAACACCCTGGCACCCTGTAGCTGATCAAATAGATCAGCAATACGTGGCAATGGATACCAGATCTTCACTGTAACCTTGTTCAACTGGTGATAATCAATACACATATGTATAGAACCATCATTCTTCTTTACAAATAAGACTGGAGCACCCCAAGGCAACATAATGGGCCGAATGAAGCCCTTATCAAGCAACTCCTGCAACTGCTCCTTTAACTCTTTCAACTCTACTAGGACCGCACGATAGGGTGGAATAAAAATAGGCTGAGTGTCTGGTAACAAATCAATACCAAAATCGATATCCCTGTTGGGCGGCAAGCCCGGAAGATCCGCTGGAAATATATCTGGATAATCCCTCACTACTAGAACTGACTCCATGGTAGGAGTATCAACGCAGACATCCCTCACAAAAGCTAGATAAGCATTACACCCCTTTTCAACTATATGCTGAGCCTTTAGAAATAAGATAACCCTGCTAAGAACATAATCTAAAGCACCTCTCCACTATATCTGTCTTAATCCTGGCATAGCCAACATCACGGTCTTGGTGTGACAATTAAGAATAGCATGATAGGGCGACAATCAGTCCATGGCCAAAATAACATCAAAATCTACCAAACTAAGAAATAATAGATCGGTTTTGGTCTCAAAACTACCAAGATCAACTAACACGACCGATACACACGATCAACAACAATAGAATCTCCAACAGGTGTGGACACATAAACAGGAGAACTCAAAGAATCAAGGGATACACCCAAATATAGAGCAAAATAAGACGACACATAGGAATAAGTGGAGCTTGAATCAAATAAGACTGATGCATCTCTATGATAGACCGAAACAATACATGTGATAACTGAGTCGGATGCAACAGCCTCCGTCCTAGTAGGAAGAGCATAATATCTGGCCTGGCCTCCCCCTCTTGGGCGACCTCTACCTATTCGACCTCCACCTCGAGCTGGCTGTGCAGGTGGAGTGGCAAGTGGTGCGGTAACTATGGCCTGAGGACCCGGTGGGTCACGCGGAGCCTAAGTAGTCATTGGAGGTGCACCCATCCTGAGTCTAGGACAATCCCTCACCATATGACAAGTGTCACTTCACTCAAAATAAGCTCTCGGAGGGCATGGTTGTTGTGGCTGGCTTGGGCCTGATCGACTAGACTGACCACTGAAAGCACCCTATGCAGGAGGTGCACTAGACAATGGTGGTGCATAATAGGGAGCCTGAGGCCTAGGAGTGATCGGAATACCGATGAAAGCTGGAAGTGCTGAATTAACAGGGTAACTCACATAGCCCCTACCATGACGAGCTGTTACTGGGGCACGGGTACCACTATATGTGCCAAAATCTCGAGATCACTCGGCCTCCCTCTCCTCGCTCTCCCGAGTCAACATACCCTCTAATCTCAAAGAGATCCCCACTACCTGCTGGTATGCGATATCTACCTCTAACTCTCGGGCCATGCTAAATCTAATACTGGGGTTGAACAACTCGATAAATCAACAGACTTGCTCTCTAACAATAGGAACCAAGGCTAGTGCATGCCTAGCCAAATCACTGAACCAGACCGCATAGTCTGACACGATCATAGAACCCTAGCACAACTACTCAAACTCTACGTGCCATGCATCTCTGAGACTCTGGGGAATAAACTCCCTCAAGAACATATCCGAGAACTGAGTCCAAGTGAGTGAAGGTGCCTCGGCCGGACTACCCAACTCATATGCTTTCCACCACTGATAAGCCGCTCCCTTAAGCTGCAAAGTAGTGAAAGCAACCCCACTAGACTTTGCAATACCCATAGTACGGAGGATACATTGGCATTCCTCAAGAAAACTCTAGACATCCTTTGAACCCAAGCCGCTAAAAGTAGGAGGGTGGTACTTCTTGTACCTCTCGAGCATGAGCTGCTCCACCTCAGAACCTGCTGCTCAAAACTCGGGCTGGACTGGGGCGACCGACTGCATTGGTATGATCTCTCAGACCTGGTAAACTTGGACCCATTCTTCTAGGGTATGGGCGGCGGGAGTCTATGCTCCTCCCCCGGCCTGAGATACAGAAGGAGAAAGTGGGATCAACCCTGCCCGAGCTAAAGTGTCGAACATAATCAGAAACTGGGCGAGAGTCTATATAGTGTTGGTGCAGTAACAAGCGTCTTAAGAGCTTGCTCTCTAACTGGATCTATTGGTGTCTCCTCTGTAGAAGCTCGTGTAGGTGCTCTGGCTGCACCACGTTAACGTCCTCAGCCTCTACCCCGGCCCTAGCCTCTCGTGGATCTAGCAGGGTGCGCGGGTGTCTGGTCATCTGATCCGACTGTGTGTGTCCTCACCATCTATGGGAGATTTTAAAGACAGAAGTTTAGAATCCCAAAGTCAACAATTTTGCACGAGAAGGAATCAAAGAAATGAATCTTTTCCTAATAGTTCCATAGCCTCCCAAAGATAAGTACAGACGTCTCCGTACCGATACACGAGACTCTACTAAACCTACTTGTGACTCATAACACCTATGAAACTGGAGCTCTGATACCAACTTGTCACGACCCCAAATCCCCTCCGTAGGATATCGTGACAGCACCTAGTTTCTAAGACTAGGTAAGCCTAACAATATGCGAAAATATTAAATAAAGGTTTAAGACTTGAACATCCCAATTATTTTATAAACAAAATCTACCAAAACTCTATAAGTACAATCCCAAAACCTGGTGAGATATAAATCACAAGCTCTAGATACAATACCGAACAATCCTATACATCACTGTCTATAAAAATGTAAAGAAATAAGGAAGGACATGGTAGAAGGGAACTCTGAGGCCTACGAAAGCGCATGTGTACCTTGAAGTCTCCAAAAGCAAGAAACTCAGCGCACTAAATCTGGGGCTGATAGGATGTACCTGGATCTACACAAAAATATGTACAAAAATGTAGTATGAGTACACCTTAATGGTACCCAGTAAGTTCCAAGCCTAACCTCGGTAGAGTAGTGACGAGGTTAGGTCAAGGCCCTACTGGAGATAATAAGAAATAATAAATAAGACAGAAGACATAATGATATAATGGTAATGGCAAAGGAAGTGAAAAATAAGAATTTACAAAAAAATTAACAACACGGAATCAAGGCAATCAATACAACACATGAAAGGAAGACAATGATTTTACATGTTAAGGAAACAACAACCAAACAAATACAGCAAATAGAGAAAAGATCAACAAGGGCACTCCCGAGGTACCACCTCGTAGTCCCAAATCATAAAAGCAACTCACAATCTTTACTTATATCACCGCGGGGGCCTTTACATTTAGTTTTAAAAATTATTTTTCCCAAAATAGCACCCCACGTTTTAGCTCACCTTATCCCACAGTATGGATTCTAGTAGTTCCCCTACTAGCCATGTGTATCAAGCCCACCTTATCTCACCGCATGCGTTTCAACACCCAGACTTTATACTACCGCATGCGTATCAATAATAACAACGGCATGGCATAATCCTCATGCAAATAGAAACCACATCACGGTAGAAACCTCGTGCAAACAACCAAATAATCACCTCAAAAATAGTATAGATGCCAAACATAACAACTAAGTAAAATGACATTTCAAAACTTATACCTTGCCTTAGTAGAAACCACGACCTTTGCATCTAAACACCAAACTCAGCAGCAAGATATTTAAAGGATAGCCAATTTTAAGTAAAGAATTCCACAATCAAATATTGAATGCGGCGATTAAAAAAACAAGTAATTCAACTAAACATGTAGTACAAGTTGAAAATAAGAGAGAAGACAAGTATACATGTGAAATTAGACTAAACATGGTGACTATAACATATTAGATCAACTCAATTAAAGAATGAAAGGAAACTACATGGCTAAAACCGGAAATTTCACATTTATCCCGTGTACACACTCGTCACCTTGCGCGCACGACTTCCACATTTCACAATTATCACGACAATACCAAATCCTAAGGAAAATTTCCCCCACATAAGTTAGACAAGTCACTTACCTCAAACCACGCTAAATCAATCAACTAGAAGGCCTTTCCCTCGATTGTCCGACTCCAAACGGCTCGAATCTAGCCAAAACAATTTCATACTATAAATATAACTATAGGAAACTAATTTAAAAAATAAAATTATGATCTTAGCAAAGAATTAAAAAATCACCCCGAAAAGTCGACCCGGTCCCGCGTCTCAGAACCTGACCAAAATTATAAAATCCGAATATCCATTTGATATCGGATCCAACCATACAAGAATTATTCAAATCCGATCCCATTTCTCCTCTCACAACTTAAGAATTTAGTCTAAGAACTTCTATACCTTTTTCCCCAATTTTAAACTCCAAAACACAAGTTAGAAGATGTAATTAACAGTAGATTCATGGGATTTAGACAATGACGAGTCAAGAATCCTTACCCTAACACTCCCTCTAAAAATCCCTCAAATTCTCGCCTCTATCCAAGCTCTCAAAGTTCCAAAATGAAAATGAAGTAAAACCCTCAAAAAATCCCTTATTTATTGCTTTCTCTTTGTTATATTGTGGTTACGTGACTTGCCAGGATGTTTGATTTTGGTTTCGGAGTGAAATGTGACACATAGTATCTAAACTAGAACTTTAAGTCGTAGGAGTTGACCGTAGTTTGAATTGTGTGAAGACGACTCTGCAATGCAATTTTTATGGTTCCAATAGCTACGTATGGCGATTTGAGTCTTAGGATCGTGTCCAGATGTTGATTTGGAAGTCCGTAGGTCATTTTGGCATTAATAGCGAAAGTTGGAAATTGGTGAAATTTTGGGAAGTTTGACCGGGAGTGGACTTTTTTATATCGGAGTCGAATCCCGATATCGGTGTCAATCAGAGTTATTTTGGTATGTATCGGCGTCAGTTCCAGAATTTGGAAGTTCATTGTTGCTTAAGATTGAGTTTGGGTTGCGATTCGTTGAAGTCATGTTGTTAGATGTGGTTTTTGGCCTCGATTAGGTCCGTTAGGCATTTTAGAACTAGTTTGTATACTCGAACGGGGTCTGGGGGCCCCCGGGTGTGATTCAGATCGATATCGGATCATTTTTGTCTCGCCCCGACCTCGGGGAGCGAGACCGGCGCTCAACCAAGATACCCTGGTCGAGCAAACCTGCAAAATGCCGTCTACCTGACTCACCCAAAAATAAAGAGAAGATACATTTCATTAATTAGACAATAAGAAGGTGACACGAACAACACTATTTCATTACGATTGGTTACTCCATTTATAAGTCTCAAAATACATTACACATTCATAGTTTGAAGTGAAAAATGTGATACAAAAACAACATTTTTAGTTTGACTTACCCAACACCAATATACAACCCACACCATGTCTATGGAGCCTCTAACAGGAACCAAAGAGTGTTATGACATTGCCAGCGACAAGGTCCTGGCTATACCCCAAAATACTATGTACAAAGGACAAAAGATACAGGACCCCGAAATGAAGTTGGGCTCACCAACTCAGTTGAGGAGAGGGTGTACTGCTATCGGTGCTTAATGCCGCCAACTGTTGAAACACATGCATCCATTAAAGATGCAGCGCCCCCGGCAAAAAGGGACGTTAGTACAAATAGAATAGTACTAGTATGAAAACTAAACATCCCCTTAATAAACAAGTAACAATACAATGATAAAGAAACATGAAATCAATGAGGGCCTTATCAATATTAAAGTACCAAGTTAGGAGAAAGAATAAATTTCAAGCAAGTTTCAATATTTTAAGTTGGGAGATCTTTAGTACCGATACACCACCGTGCTTTTAGCATGGAGTCCGATCTCAGCCTGATCGGCTAAGCTGTCTCACCCCAATACGTACACTCACAATACCACCATGTGCGCGGTATGGCGTCCGATCTCAGCCCAATCGGCCAAACCTTCTCACCATAATTCCCTGTGGGTCGACGTCACCTCACATTCCACTAGCAATAATCTCATCCCATTTAAGGGGAATTATCTCAACACATCAATCTCATCCCATATTCGGGGAAAACGCTCACCACCTAACACAGGGATTTTACCCCACACTCACTCTTACACCGACACGTCTAGTTTAGGGGTTAGATCATTTCTACCTACCCTTCCTCGGTGACTAAACGATACTCCCAAGGCATTTATTATTTAAAGAATTTACAGCTCATTTCATTGTCTTTTACACTTCTTTTCATTTCATTGGAACTAGTGGCTTCTATTACAATATCATTCTCGGTACATTGGCCGTGTTGCATATATCATGCTCACTTCTTTTGCTTTCAAACATCATAAAGGATTATCAACAACAATGCATTTCTTTTCAAGACTTTAAGTACACATGTGAGCAAATAAGGGTCTTAGGCACAATTGGATTTCTTACACAATTCGACATGATAACTTTCATTAGAATTACGTCTAGAAGTCATAGCATATTAACACACATCCCATACATAGATCACATTCCCGAAGGATAACACAATAAGATAAAAGCATTCAGAATAGTCAAATTTTTAATGATCAACTCGGGGCTTACAAGAACATCGTGGGATTCAATTCTAAGAGAGAAGTTTAGCCAACATATATTGCCTTGAGCTTCCTTAAATTACTATAATGATCCGGAAATCTTAGACACTTTGATCTATTTGGAAATATAATAAATTTGAACACAAATTAGGAAGGAGTTCATGGTTCCAGCTCATTTGAGCATTTTATCAAACACTAGGTGGGCATTATGATTTCAAGGTTCTCGTATGGTGGATTCCTTTATCACACTACCCAAAGTCTACCCAATTGCGCTCAACAATCTTCCCAAAAACCTTCATAGTACATGCATGCATAATGAATATCTCTGACACCCAAGAATTGCTTTGTCTCATTACCTATTTTAAGTTAAATCCCGAAATTGAGGGCTAGGGAGTAGAATCTTACCTCTAGGATGAAGACCTAGTGAGTTTTCCTTGTTAATTCTCCAAGTCTTGAGCAAGAATTGATGAACAATTAGTTTAGGAATCCCCTTGTCACTCTAGAGCACTTCCTCACTCTCAAAATATCAGATTTTTACTTTACAAATGGCCCTTAACGTCTATATATTGAAATTGTGCCGGGTTATAAAAACCAGAAAATGGACTATCCCAACACATCCCTGCGGTCGCATAGTTGACCGCATAATGGATATGCGGTCCACCAAATGGGACGCAGAAGTGATGTAGAGAACTGGGTTGTTCGGGTCAGGTCTGTGGTAGATCTGCGGTCCGCAGACCAGTTCTGTGGTCGCATAATGCGTTGTAGAACTGCCCTCCCCAAATCTTCATGTTGAATTTGCGATAGATTGTGCGGCCCGCGAAAGTATTATGGGACCCGCAAAATTATTATGCGGTCGCATATTGGGCCGCAAAACGACCCTCCAAAATTGGCCATTTTTCTGTTGCACTATGCGACCGATCTACAGCCAGCAGAGTGATTCTGCGGTCGCATAGTGGACCGCTGAAATGCCCTGTTCTGCAACAATTTTTCTTCAACTCTCCAACACTCTGGTCAACCTAAAAAGTATGTACCACGGCGAGATTCTTCAACCCAAAAAGAAGCTCTACAATAATCAACAGATAAGTTCACCTTGGCATCACGAAACCCCGGGTTCTAGGTAAAATTTTATAGGGCCTTACATCCTCCCGCGCTTAAGATCATTCGTCCTTGAATGAGGGTCAAAATCTGCCGTTAGAAACCAATGTGACTCAGTTGCTATTTCACACACCAACAGTTCCAAATTCTCGACTAACTCCCTAAATTTCCAAAACTTTTGCTAGAGTCTCCCCTATATTTGGCCTATCCGCCTGCAAGAGAAACCCAAAACCAGTCCTAATAGCATAACCATAACACAACGATGTAAAACAACATGGAAACAACACCGGCCATAATGCCATAAAAATTACATTACCAAGAAGGAGTATCCGTAACATAAACTGTACAGGGGAAACATAAATTGTAGAAAGTTAGATTTTAACATCATGGACACAATTACATAGCTATTCAAATAAATTAGGATACTTCTTTTTCATCTCTTCCTCTGCTTCCTAGGTGGCCCCTTCGACTTGTTGGTTTCTCCATAACACTTTGACTTAGGCGATCTCTTTATTTCTCAACTTTCAAACTTAACTATCATGAATTGAAACTGGAATTTCTTCATAAGTGAATTACTCATTAACCTCAATAGTCTCAACCAGAACAATGAGTGATGGATCTCCAACCACCATCTTCAACATGGATACATGAAACACCGCGTGCACTAAAGACATCTCTAGAGGTAGTTCAAGCTTGTAAGCCACCTGAACAATACTCTGAATGATTTTGTACGGTCCGACATACCTCGGACTCAATTTCCCTTTCTTACCAAACCTCATTATACCCTTCATGGGTAAAACCTTCAAGAACACCCAATCATCTCCTTTGAACTCCAAATACCTGTGACGAACATCCGAATAGGACTTATGACGATTCTGAGCAGTTTTCAACCACTCCTTAATGATCTTAACCTTCTCCAAAGCCTGATGCACAAGGTCTGGTCCTATCAACTCTAATTCCCCAATCTCGAACCATCCAATGGGAGATAGACATCTCCTACCATATAAAGCCCTGAACGGTGCCATCTGAATACTAGCATGATAACTGTTGTTGTAGGGAAATTCTATGAGTGGCAATTGATAATCCTTGCTACCCTTGAAGTCAAGAACATGAAAGCGCAACATATCCTCAGGCGTCTGAATATACCGTTCTGCTCACTCGTCAGTCTGCGGGTGAAAGGTTGTAATAATATTCACTTGAGTACCCAAACCTTGCTGAAATGTCTTGCAAAAATTAGTTGTGAATTGTGCCCCTCAATCTGAGATAATAGAAATTGGAGTGCCGTGCAACCTGACTATTTTCTTGATATACAACTGAGCATACTGTTTTGGTGTGTCAGTAGCCTTAACAGGTAAGAAGTGTGCTGATTTCGTGAGTCCATCCACAATCACCCAAATCGAGTTGAACTTGTGAGGAGTGCGGATAGTCCTACCACAAAGTCCATATTGATCATCTCCCATTTCCACATCAGAATTTCTATGTTCTGTGCCAATCCACCGAACCTTTGATGTTCTGCTTTCACATGTTGACAATTTGGACATCTTGCCACAAAGTCTTCTACATTCCTCTTCATATCATTCCACCATTAAACTTTCTTAAGATCGTGGTACATATTTGTAGAGCCTGGGTGCACGGAATACCTGGAATTGTGAGCCTCGATCATGATTAGTTCCCAGAGACCACCTACATTTGACAAAGTCAATGGTCTTATGTTTATGAATCCCCTCCTTCAACTGTAACAACAATTGATCGTTGTATTGCTTCTCCTCGACTTCTACCACAAGCGACAATTTAGCTCTATTTTTCACAATCACCCCTCCTTCACTGGAGTCCGCAAGGTGAACTCCCAAGCTAGCTAACCGACGAACCTCCTTAGTCAATGACCTTTGGTATGCCTCCAAGTGAGCCAAACTACCCATAAATTTGCGGATAAGAGCATCTGCCACAATATTAGCCTTCCCCGGATGATATAGGATATCGATGTCATAAACTTTGAGTAATGCAAGCCATCTTCTCTGGCTCAGATTCAATTCCTTCTATTTGAAAATATATTGAAGGATCTTATGGTCCGTGAATATATCCACATGGACCCTATACAAATAATGATGCCAAATCTTCAATGCAAATACAACCGCTACAAGTTCTAAGTCATGTGTTGGATAGTTCTTTTCATGATTCTTGAGTTGCCTAGAATCATAAGCGATCACCTTTCCATGTTGCATCAATACTCACCCAAGTCCTATCCTAGAAGCATTACAGTACACCAAAAACCCATCTGTACCCTCTGGTAGGGTCAACACCGGTGCTGTAGTCAATCTTGATTTCAACTCCTGGAAGCTCCTTGCACAAGCATCTGACCATTGGAACTTAACCGCCTTCTGCATCAATTTAGTCAACGGAGAGGCAAGGGTAGAGAATCCTTCCACAAATTTCCTATAATATCCAGCTAAGCCCAAGAAACTATGAATCTCTGTTGGGGTTATAGGTCTAGGCCAATTCTTCACCGCTACAATCTTTTGAGGATCAATCTTAATTCCTTCTCTAGAGATAACATGACCCAAGAATGTGGGAGATTCAAGCCAAAATTCACATTTCGAAAACTTTGCATACAACTGGTGATGATACAGAGTTTGCAGAACTGCCCTCAGATGATCGACATGGTCCTCTCGACTTCGTGAAAATACAAGAATATCGTCAATGAACACTGCAAGGCCCCAAAAAATTTGCTAAGTAATTTAATGTTCTATGGTGCCGAGGTAGGCAAAGTAATTTAAGTCATTTCTGCAGCCCACTATGCGGTCGCATAATCACTCTGCGGATGGCTGTAGAGTGAATCAGAGATAGGGCAGCTCGGAGGAAGGTCTACGGTGCATTATGCGACCGCATACCAGTTCTGTGGTTCATTATGCAACCACAGAACAGGTTTGTAGGGCGCATAACTACCGCAGACCGAGGCAGGCGACATCAGCTTTGGGCACCAAATTATGTGACTAATATGCGGACAACATATACATTTTGCGGTCATATATGCGACCGCATATCCTATTCCGGAGCTTTATTTTTGGGTTTTATAACCCGACCCTACTTCGTTAAATAGACGATTTGTACCATCGTTTGAGCAAAAACCTGATATTTTGAGAGTTAGAGACTACCATAGAGTGGGAGAGAGTTCTTCAACAATTTTTTCTTCAATTCTTGCTCGAATCTTGGAAGATTAACAAGGTAAACTCACTAGGTCTTCATCCTAGAGGTAAGATTCTATACCCTAACCCTCCATTTCGAAAGTTAACTAGAATTGGGTAATTAGTAAGATAATTCTTGAGTAAGAAAATTCTTGAGTATGGAATCCTCCATAAAAGGATATTGAAACCTTAATATACACCTAGTGTTTGATAAAATGCTCAAATGATCTAGAACCATGATCATATTCCTAAATTTTGATCAATTTATTATATTTCTAAAATAGATTGAAGTTGCTAAGAATTTGGGAACATTTTAGAGTTTAAGGAAGCTCCATTGAGGTATGTTGTCTAAACTCTTCTCTTAGGATTAAACCCCACATTATCCTTGTAAGTCCCAAGTTGTTAATTATTAAATTGGCTATTCTGAATAAGCTTGTGTTGAAAGATATATGTTCAATATGTATCCCAAAATGCTTTTATCATAATATGTTATCAATTGAGAATATGTTCAAAGTATGGGTTGTGCATTAATAATGTTGCAACTTCAAGTCAACTTCAAATGAAGGCTATTATACCAAATTTTGTGAACAATCTCTATGTGCCTATGACTCTTAATTACTCACATGTGTACTAAAAACTTTGATTTGTAATGCCTTGTTGTTGATGATGATGATGATGTTTGAAAGTGAAAAAGGTGAGCATGGATTATTAAATACGGCCGATGTGCCAATAATGATTTTATAATTGTGGCCACTAGTGCCAATGAAATGAAAAGATGCGAAAGAAGTATGAAATGATATGATTGGTATAAGAAGGATGATATCTCTAATGAGATGGCCTAGCCGGTCGGGTCGTGATCGAACGCCATGCCGCACACATGGTGGTGATTGTGCTGGAAATTATGATTGTGGTTGATGTCTCTAATGAGATGGCCTAGCCGATCGGGTCGTGATCGAACTCTGTGCTAAAAAATAGTGGTATTTGTATTGTGAATATTGGTATCGTGAACGATGCCATATTGGTACTAAATACCTCCCAACTTAAAATATGGAAATTTAATTGAACATTGTCTTAATCCTTATTTGAAGTTTGATATTGTTTGAGGCTTCCACTGATATTAGGATTGTACTTGCTCGTATTACTTATCATTCTATTGAGAGGCTGTTTTGTCATTCATACTAGTACTATTCCATATCTACTAACATCCCTTTTGTCGGGGGCTCTGCATCTTCAATAGATGCAGGTAGTTCCACAGCAGGAGACACTGATCAGTGATAGGGGCACACCCTCTTCCCAGCTGACTTGGTGAGCCCCACTTCATTTCGGGGTCATGTATCTTTTGTTCCTTATGTATTGTGTTTGAGGTATAGCCGTGGTCTTATTTCCGGCATTATCATAATACTCTTCTGTATCTATTAGAGGCCCCATAGACATAGTGTGGGTTTTATATTGGTGATGGGGAAATCAAACAATTTTATGTTGTGTTTGAATTACTTGCTCCACTTTAGACCACAAAAATGTGTAAAATTTGAGACTCTAAAATGACGTAGCTAATTGTAGGAAATTGGTATTGCAGACATAGTTACCTTATTGTCTAATTAACGAAAATATGTATTCTCTTTATTCATGGATGAGTTTGTATAGAAGGAAATCTAATAGGCTTACTCGGCCGGGTTCACTCGGTTGAGCGCCGGTCACACTCTCCGAATTCGGGGCGTGACAAACTTGGTATCAGAGCCTTAGGTTTTAAAGTGTCCTAGGATGTCTCAGAGTAGTGTCTAATAGAGTCCTTATTATCGGTGTGTTGTCGACCACATCTATAATTACAATGCTACTTGGGAATTTAGGAATAATACCATTATTTCATGTTCTCGGTTGTGTGATAAAGCTGATTGCAAGATTGTTCCTCCTTTAACTCGTGCTTTGCTCTAACATTCAGTATATGGCGCCTAAGAAGAAGGCAAGAACTGGCCATAGAGCCAATGTCACCCCAGGAGTGGCTGTTGATTCTATATTTAATGATGTGGGTGAGCACCCAAGGAGTGAGAATGTTCTTCCGGTTACTACACTGCCTGATTCTACTACAATTGATCAAACCGCACCTGCCCCTACACCTACTGAGGGTGCAAAGGTCCCTTTAACTGATATACCAGTTCCACCTCCAGCTCTAGCTTCCGATTCTGGTGTTTCTGATGGGGATCTTAGGGGAGCCATACAGATGTTGGCTCAAATAGTGGCTTCCCAGTCCCAGAGATCAATTGTTGCACCCACTTCTATTATAGGGTTAACAGATTTCTCCAGTTGGATCCTCCAGTGTTCACGGGTATTAACCCAGATGAGGACCCCCAGGACTTCATTGATCAGATACACAAGACTCTCCGAGTTATGCATGCTACTGAGATAGAGGTAGTGGAATTGGCCTCCTACCACCTGAAAGAGGTGGCATATTCTTGGTTTGAACTATGGGAGGAGTCCAGCGAAGAAGGGAGCCCTCCGGCGAGGTGGGGTGAGTTTGCCGATGACTTCATTGATCATTTCATGCCTTCCAAGACTAAGGCAACCCATGCCGCTGACTTCAAGAGCCTGAGGTAAGGTATCCTGAGTGTGTAGGAGTACCATATGAGATTCGCGCACTTGTCCAAGTATTCTATTTACATGTTGCCCACTATGCCACTATGGAGGTTAGAGTGTGCCGATTTGTACAGAGACATAGTCCCTTGGTAATTAATGAGGCTGCTACAGCTTCCTTGAATTCTGATATGAACTATGCGAAGATGGTGGGAATCGCTCAAGCCATAGAGACCCGTAAATTGAGGAAAAAATGGAGCGAGGGGGTAGTAATAAGGCCCAATCTGCGGGAAACTTTGGTGGTTCATCTGGTGGCGGCAGGTCAGCATTCAGGGGAGGGTCATTAGGGCCATATCAGTCCTCTGCTCAGTCTTCGATTAGTGCACCGCCATCAGGGCCCAGTCAGCAACAGTGGAGCCATTTCAGGCCCAGTCAGGGCAATAGGGGATCCTACCAACAAGGTCGGCATAGTGGTAGATTCAAGCAGAAGCAGAGGCCCCCATGCCCTAGGTGTAGAAAGATACACTTTGGGGCCTAATATGTGGACCATACCATATTCTACAGGTGTGGTATAAGGGGTCACATTCAGAGGTATTGTTGTTCGTCCCACTTGAGCATGGACAGGGGTATAGCACAGCCAGCCAGTTTTGCAGCTACTACATCCGCAGCACCTCCTCCAGCTCGAGGCACTCCAACACCCGCAGGGCGTGGTGCAGTTAGGGGTGGAGCACAGGCTTCTCCAGATGTTATCACAGGTATATTGATTGTCCAATATCATGATGTGTATGCTCTTATTGATCCAAGTTCCACTTTATCATAGGTCACCCCTTATGTTGCTATGGAATTTGGGATAGAACCGAAATAACTTCATTAGCCGTTCTCTGTATCTACTCCGGTTGGTGAGTCTATTATGGCCGCGCGGGTTTATAGGGATTATTTTGTCATGTTGCGCGGTCGAGACACCATGATCGATCTCATTGAATTGGGAATGGTCGATTTTGATGTAATAATAAGGATGGACTGGCTTTATTCTTGTTTTGCCAAGCTTGATTGCCGATCCTGGACTGTTAGGTTCGAATTTCCAAATGAGCCAGTTATTGAGTGGAAGGGTGATGATGTAGTGCCGGAGGGTAGGTTTATTTCTTAACTTAAGGCCACAAAGTTGATCAACAAGGGATGTATTTACCATTTGGTCCGGGTTACGGACACCGATGCCGAGGCACCTACACTTGAGTCCGTGCCTGTTGTGAATGAATTTTTGGGAGTCTTTCCGGAAGAGCTCCCTGGGATCCCACTAGACAGGGAGATCGATTTTGGGATTGATATGATGGCAGACTCGCATCCTATATCTATAGCGCCTTACAGAATGGCACATGCAGAATTGAAAGAGCTAAAGGAACAATTGAAGGATTTGTTAGAGAAAGGTTTCATCCGGCTGAGTGTGTCACCTTGGGACACACCGGTCCTTTTTGTAAGGAAGAAAGATGGGTCACTGAGAATGTGTATTGACTATCGACAGCTCAACAAGGTCACGATCAATAATAAGTATCCACTGCCAAGGATAGATGACTTGTTCGACCAATTGAAAGATGCTAAGTACTTCTCCAAAATTGATTTACGATTTGGGTATCACCAATTGAAGATCAGGGAGCAGGATGTACCGAAAACAGCATTTAGAACCCCATATAGGCCCTTTGAATTTTTGGTGACGTCTTTTGGGCTAACAAATGCCCCAGCAATTTTCATGGATCTTATGAATCGAGTCTTCAAGCCTTTTCTTGCCTTCTTTGTGATAGTGTTCATTGACGATATTCTTGTATATTCACGAAGTCGAGAGGACCATGCTGGTCATCTCAAGGTAGTTCTGCAAACCCTACATTAGCACAAGTTATATGCAAAGTTTTCAAAATGTGAATTTTGGCTTGAATTTGTCACATTCTTGGGTCATGTCGTCTCTAGTGAAGGAATTAAGGTTGATCCTCAGAAAATTCCAGCTGTGAAGAATTGGCCAAGGCCTACAACTCCAACAGAGATTCATAGTTTCTTAGGTTTAGTTGGGTATTACAAATAGTTTGTGGAGGGATTCTCTACTCTTGCCTCTCTGTTGACTAAATTGATGCAGAAGGCAATTATGTTCCAATGGTTAGATGCTTGTGAAAGGAGCTTCTAGGAGTTGAAATCGAGATTGACTACGGCACCAGTGTTAACTCTACCAGACAGTACAGATAGGTTTATAGTACATTGTGATGCTTCGAGAATCGGAGTTGGGTGTGCATTAATGCAACATGGCAAGGTGATAGCTTATGCTTCTAGGAAACTCAAGAATCATGAAAAGAACTATCCAACACATGACTAATGTCCTTTTTGCTGGGGGCGCTGCATCTTCAATGGATGCAGGTGGTTCCACAACAGGAGACATTGACCAGTGATAGCGGTACACCCTCCTCCCAGCTGACTTGGTGAGCCCCACTTCATTTCGAGGTCATATATCTTTTGTTTCTTATGTATTTTGTTTGAGGTATAGCCGGGGCCTTGTTTCCTGCATTATCATAATACTCTTCTATATCTATTAGAGGTACCGTAGACATAGTGTGGGTTGTATATTGGTGCTGGGGAATTCAAACAATGTTATGTTGTGTTTGAATTACTTGTTTCACTTTAGACCACGAAACTGTGTGGAATTTGAGACTCTAAAATGACGTAACTAATGGTAGAAAATTGGTATTACAGATATGGTCACCTTATTGTCTAATTAACGAAAATATATATTCTCTTTATTCATAGATGAATTTAGGTAGAAGGAAATCTAATAGGCTTGCTCGACCGAGTTCACTCGGTTTAGCGCCGGTCGTGCTCCCCGAGTTCGGGGCATAACAAACACTATCATAAAGGATTCGAGGAACGACTTGAAAACTCGGTTCATAAGATCCATGAAAGCTGTCGGGGCATTTGTTAGGCCAAAAGACATTACCACAAATTCAAAGTGCCCATATCGGGTTCTAAAAGCTATTTTCGGAATGTAGTGCTCCCTGATCTTCAATTGGTGATACCTGGATCTTAAGTTAATTTTGGAGTAGCACCCTACAATTGGTCAAACAAGTTATCTATCCTTGGCAGTGGGTACTTATTCTTGACCGTGACCTTTTTGAGCTAACGATAGTCAATATACATTCTCAGTGACCCATATTTCTTCCTTACAAAGAGAACTGGTGCGCCCCAAGGTGACAGACTCGGGACCCTTCTCTAACAAATCCTTCAATTGTTCCTTTAGCTCCTTCAATTCTGTCGGTGCCATTCTATTGGGTGGAATATATATAGGCTGTGTGCCTGGCATCACATCAATCCCAAAATCAATCTCCCTGACTGATGGGATCCCAGGGACCTCATCCGGAAAGACATCCGAAAATTCATTCACAATAGGCACGAACTCAAGTGTAGGTGCCTCAGCATCGGTGTCTGTAACCCGGACCAAATGGTAAATACAACCCCTTGAAGATCATATTAATGGCCTTAAGGAATGAAATAAACCTAACCTTTGGCACCACATCATCCCCCTTCCATTCAATAACTGGCTCATTTGGAAAATCAAACCTAATGGTTCTGGTTCGGCAATCAAGCATGGCAAAACATGAATAAAGCTAGTCCATTTCCATTATTACATCAAAATCAACCATCCCAACTCAATGAGATCGTCCATGGTGTCCCGAGCATGCACCGTGATAACACAATCCCTATAAACCCGTGCGGCCACAATAGACTCACCAACTAGAGTAGATACAGAGAATGACTCATGAAGTTGTTCCGGTTCTATCCCAAATTCCATAGCAACATAAGGAGTGACATATGACAAAGTGGAACCGGGATCAATAATGGCATATACATCATGAGATAGCCTCTGAACTCTGGCGACCACTCATAGCATCGAAACAGTTGGTTCCTCCCGAATTCTATGCTCCACCCCTAGCTACACCATGCCATGTGGGTGTTGGAGTGCCTCGAACTGGAGGAGGTGATGCGAATGTAGTAGCTGCAGAACTGGATGGTTGTGCTGCTCCCCTGGCCATGCTCTGCTGGGATGAACGAAAATCCCTCTGAATGTGACCCCCATACCACACCCGTAGCATATGTTCTGATCCATAAAGCAGACCCTAAAGTGCATCTTTCTACACCTAGGACATGGGGGCCTCTGCTGCTGCTGGAATTTCCCTCCAGGCCGACCCTGCTGGTAGGATCCCTTGTTGCCCTGGCTGGGCCTGAAACTGCTCCACTGCTGCTGACTGGGCCATGATGGCTGTGCACTAACTGAAGACTGAGCAATAGGTTTCTGTAAATTGGGTTGAATGCCATGTTTGGGCCTTGTTCCAGTGCTGTTTGGACCCTTAGGGTCCTTTTCTTACTATCCTCTCATTGTTTTCGATTGAAAATCCATACCCAGTCATGTTTATACTTGGACAGGCGCATGAACCTTATATGATTCTCCCACACACTCATGCTACCTTATTTCACACTCTCAAACTTGGCATCACGAGCTGCCTTCGTCTCAGCAGGCAACAAATAGTCTATAAAGGCGTCGTCAAACTCACTCCACCTCGCCGGAGGACTCCGTTCCTCACCGGACTCCTCCCACATCTCGAACCAAGAATAAGCCACATCTTTCAGGGGGTAGGAGGCCAACTCCACTCCCTCTGTCTCAGTAGCACGCATTACTCGGAGAGTCTTGTGCATCTCATTAATAAAGTCTTGGGGATTCTCCTCATGATTAGTACCTGTGAACACTAGAGGATCCAACTGAACAAACTTGTTCACCCTAGAACTAGTAGAATCCCCTTGCTGGCTGGAAAAAGCAGGTGCAACATTCGTTCTATGGTCATGTTAAGCCATAATCTGAGCCAACATCTTTATGGATCACCTAAGGTCCCCAGCAGAAATACCGGGACCGGAAGTTGGGACTAGAAGGGCAATATATGCAACCTCAGTAGGAGTAGGGATTGGTTCAGTCTGAGTAGGAGTAGTAAAATCAAGAAGTGTAGTAGCTGGGGGAATATCCCCACCCCTCAGGTGCTCACCCGCATCATTAGGTATATAATTGACTGCTAGTCCTGGGGTGGCATCAGCTCCTTGGCGAGTCCTTTATTTCTTCCTAGGCGCCATGTACTAAATATTAGAGCAATGCATGAGTTAAATGAGGAACAGTATTATAATCAGCTTTGTTGCACGATCTAGAACATCAAAGAAGGGTATTATTCCTAAATTCCCGAGTAGCCTCCTAATTATAGATGTGGTTGACAACACATGACAACACAGTGATAAGAAGAACTCTACTAGATACGGCTCTGAGACATCCTAGGACACTTTAAAATCTTAGGCTCTTATACCAAACTTGTCATGCCACGGCCTCGGGGTGCACAACCAGCGCTCAATCGAGATACCCTGGTTGAGCAAGCCTGCACAATGCCGTCTACCCGACTCATCCAAGAATAAAGACAAGATACATTTCATTAATTAGACAATAAGAAGGTCATGCGAACAACACCATTTCATTACCATAGGTTACTCCATTTATAATTCTCAAAATAGATTACACATTCATATTTTGAAGTGGAACATGTGATACAAATACAACATTTTTAGTTTAACTTTCCCAACACTAATGTACAACCCACACCATGTCTACGGAGCCTCTAACAGGAACCAAAGAGTGTTATGACAGTGCCGGCGATAAAGCCCCAACTATACCTCAAAATGCTATGTACAAAGGACAAAATATACAGGACCCCGAAATGAAGTGGGGCTCACCAAGTCAGATGAGGAGAGGGTGTACTGCTATCACTGCTCAATGTCGCCTGATGTTGAACCACCTGCATCCATTAAAAATGCAGCACCCCTGGCAAAAAGGGACATTAGTACATATGGAATAGTACTAGTATGAAAACTAAACACTCTCTCAATATAACGAGTAACAGTACAATGATAAAGAAACATGAAATCAATAAGGGCCTCATCAATAATAAAGTACCAAGTTAGGTGAAAGAATAAATTTCAAGCAAGTTTCATTATTTTGAGTTGGGAGATCTTCAGTACCGATACACCATCGTGCTTTTATCATGGAGTCCGATCTCAGGCCGATCGGCTAAGCCGTCTCACCCCGAGACGTCCACTAACAATACCTTCATGTGCGCGACTTGGCGTCCGATCTCAGCCTGATCAGCTAAGCCATCTCACCGCAATGCCGTGTGGGTCGACGTCACCTCTCATTCCGCTAGCAATCATCTCATCCCATTTGAGGGGAATTATCTCAACATATCAATCTCATCCCATATTCGGGGAAAACTCTCACCACCTCACACGGGGATTTTACCCCTCACTCACTCCTACATCGGCACGTGTAGTTTCGGGGTTAGGTCATTTCAACCTACCCTTCCTCGGTGACTAAACGTTACTCCCAAGGCATTTATTATTTAAATAATTTACAACTTATTTCAATGTCTTTTACATTTTTCTTCATTTCATTGGCACTAGTTGCCTCTATAGTAATATCATTCTCGGCACGTTAGCCGTGTTTCATATCACATGCTCACTTCTTTTGCTTTCAATCACCATCAATGATTATCAACAACAAGGAATTTCTATTCAAGACTTTAAGTACACATGTGAGCAAATAAGGGTCTTAGGCACAATGAGATTTCTTACACAATTCGACATGATAGCTTTCATTAGAATCACGTCTTGAAGTCATAGAATGTTAACACACAGCCCATACTTAAATCACATGACCGAAGGATAACTCAATAAGATAAAAGCATTTGGAATTGTCAAATTTATAATGATGAACTGGGGCCATACAAGAACATCATGGTATTCAATTTTATGAGAGAAGCTTAGCCAACATACATCGCCTTGAGCTTCCTTAAATTACTACAATGATTTGAAATTCTTAGTCACTTTGATCTATTTGGAAATATAACGATATTGAACACAAATTAGGAAGGAGTTCATGGTTCCAGCTCATTTGAGCATTTTATCAAATGAAAGTGCTCAACAATCTTCCCACAAACCTTGATAGTACATGCATGCATAATGAACAACTCCCACACCCAAGAATGGCTTTTCTAATTACTTTTAGTTAAATCCCAAAATTGAGGGTTAGGGAGTAGAATCTTACCTCTAGGATGAATACCTAGTGAGTTTTACTTGTTAATTCTCCAAACCTTGAGCAAGAATTGATGAACAATTAGTTTAGGAACCCCCCCTTCACACTCTAGAGCACTTCCTCACTCTCAAAATATCAGATTTTTACTTTATAAATGGCCCATAACGTCTATATATCGAAATAGGGTCGGGTTGTAAAAACCAAAAAATGAACCATCCGAACACATCTCTGCGGTTGATGAGTAGACTGCAGAATGGATATACTATTCGCAAAATGGGCCGCAAAAGTAATGTCAAGAACTGGGTTGTTCGGGTCAAGTCAGCGGCAGGTCTGCAGTCACATAATGCGCCACAGAACTCCCTTCAGGAAATCTTCATGCTGAATCTGCGATGGATTGTGCAGCCTGCAAAAGCATTATGAGGTCACATATTTGACTGCAAAACGACCCTCCCAAATTGACCATTTTTCTGTTTTCTGCGGTCGCATAGTGGACCGCAGAAATGCCCTGTTCTACAATAATTTTTCTTCAACTCCCTAACGCTCTGATCAATCCAAAAAGTCCATACTACAACGAGCAAGCTCGCCACGAAAAATCTCTACAATCATCAACACATAAGTCCACCTTGGCATCACGAAACCCCGGGTTCTAGGTGAAATTTTACGGGGCCTTACAATTTTAGACTTGTGTAAATCTTCTGAAGATGGGTTGTTTTTGGTGTCTTCGCACCTGCGGAGGGATTCGCCGTAGGTGCGGGCTCGCAAAAGCGAGCTCTTGGTTGCGGATTCGGTTTTCATGCCCAGCTAGGGGCACAGAAGCGGAAGATTCTCCGCGGAAGCGGCTTCACATCTGCGATGAGGAGAAGCACAGACGCGACTGTGATCACAAGTGCGACACATTTTATTGCAGGCGCACATGCGCAGGTGCGGCCCATGGCTCGCAGAAGTGGATCCTTTGGACTTAAGTGAAGTCCGCACCCGCGATGGTTTTTCCGCAGGTGCGGAGACGCAGATGTGGCAGTATGGTCGCAGGTGCGACGTAACTAGGCAGTCAAGGGGATTTTTCGAGGGCTTTACTTCATTTTCATTTTGGGCATTGAGAGCTCGGATTGAGGATAGATTTTGAAGGATTTTTAGAGGGAGTGTTAGCGTAAGGATTCTTGACTCATTTTTGTCTAAATCCCATTAATCTACTGTTAATTACATCTTCAAATTTGTGTTTTGGAGTTTAAAATTGGGGAAAAGGTGTAGAAGTTCTTAGACTAAATTGTTGCGTTTTGAGAGGCAAAATGGGATCGGATTTGAATAATTCTTGTATGGTTAGATCCGATATCAAATGGGTATTCGAATTTTATAATTTTGGTCGCGTTCTAAGATGCGTGCCGAGGTCAACAGTTTGGGGAGATTTTTCAATTCTTTGCTAAGATCATAATTTCATTAGTTAAATTAGTTTGCTATAGTTATATTTATAGTATGAAATTAGTTTGGCAAGATTCAAGCCGTTTGGAGTTAGAAAATCGAGGGAAAGGCCTTCCAGTTGATTGATTTAGCGTGGTTTGAGAAAAATGACTTGTCTAACCTTGTGTGGGGAAATTTCCCTTAGGATTTGGTATTGTCGTGAGAATTGTGAAATGTGAAAGCTGTGTGCGCAAGGTGAAATATCCGGTTTTAGCCATGTCGTTTCCTTTCATTCTTTTATTGAGTTGCTCGAATATGTTATAGTCACCATGTTTAGTTTAATTACAAATGTCTACTTGTCTTATTTCTTATTTGCAACTTGTACTACATGTTAAGTTGAATTACTTGCTTTCTTAATCTCCGTATTCATCAGTTGACTGTGGAATTCTTTACTTGAAATTGACTATCCTTGAAATATCTTGCTGTTGAGTTTGGTGTTGAGATGCAAAGGCCGTGGTTTTTACTGAGGCAAGGTATAAGTTGTGAAATGTCATTTCACTTAGTTGTTATGTTCGGCAATCGTGTTATTATTGAGGTGATTGTTTGGATGTTTGCACGAGGTTTCTACCATGTTGTTGTTGCTATTTGCACGATTTTTCTGTTATGCCTTTGTTATTATTGATACGTATGCGGTGGTATAAGGTCTGGGTGTTGAAATGCATGCAGTGAGATAAGGTGGGCTTGATACGCGTGGCTAGTAGGGGAACTACTAGAAGCCATGCGGTGTGATAAGGTAGGATAAAACGCGGGGTATTATTTCGGGGAAAATAATTTTTTAAACTAAATATAAAGGCCCTCGTGGTGATATAAGGAAAGATTGTGATTTGCTTTTATGATTTAGGACTATGAGGCGATACCTCGGGAGTGCCTCTGTTGATCTTTTCTGTATTTGCTGTATTTGTTTGGTTGTTGTTTCCTTAACATGTAAAATTCATGTCTTCCTTTCATGTTGTATTGATTGCCTTGATTCCATGTTGTTAATTTTCTGCAAATTCTTATTGTTTCACTTCCTTTGCCATTGTCATTATATCATTATGTCTTCCGTCTTATTTATTATTATCTCCAGTAGGGCCTTGACCTGACCTCGTCACTACTCTACCGAGGTTAGGCTTGGCACTTACTGGGTACCGTTGTAATGCACTCATACTATGATTCTGCACATGCTTTTGTGCAGATCCAACCAACAACGAATTAATAGAAACACAAATGACAGCAAGTTGTAAACGAATAATAAAGAAACAATATAATCAAAATACCGATGAGATGTAAATGAACTCAAATAACGAAAAAACGGATGACAACTCAAATAATTAAATCGGTCCCAACGCATGGACTTACAACAAGAATTACCCCGAGGCACCACACCTCATAAACCAAAAGTCATGAACCACAATTTCTAAATCTTACACATATGGCACCTCGTGCCCACAATAACAATCACCTTTGTACGGCAAAGCCTACATGCTACCATGTACTTTGCAACCGTGATATATATTAATTTTGATAAACGAAAGATATAGTTAGACACCATAAAACATAATAACAATCTTGAATAAGGTAAGGTGTCAAATGAAATAATATTTATTTTAGAAATCAAGTAAAGTAAAATAATATACAATTTGTACAAAACAGAGTATAAGATGAGTTCGGTTTAGAAATCAATAAAATTGAGTAAAATTATCATTTTAAACAAAGCAAAACATAAGTTAAATTAATGAATTAAATATAGAATGTTTTAAAGAATAACATGATACTAATTTTAAGAAAGATAAACATCTAACATGGTGATGAGTATAATTTGAGAACCCAATTATAGTGAAAGTGCGATAACCATTTAGAATAATAAGGTACCGAGCGAGATACCGAGTTCTATCTTAAGAGGCACATATAATAAAGCATGTTAATAATTTTCTTATTTAAACTATTATGTTACCAACAACTCAACATAATATGATATAGTGACTCCACGCAATCAATTCACCAAGTTATAACAGAGGCACGGATTGACATGTTAAAGCAACACAACAAATCACGTAGAATGTATGACTCACACAAGAAACCACAATCATTCCAACACCAAGATAACAACGAATAACCAAACACAATCAAAATATGGTTGAATGGCTAAAGGAATAACAATGACCGTTCAAATCAATAAGTTGTTGCAAAGTGGATTGTACAATGCAAATCACAACCGAGGTACCGCCTCTTATTCACATTTCACAATTTCAATCACAATCTTTTCTTATATCACCGTGTGAGCCTTACATTTAGTTTTGAAAATCATTTTTTCCCAAAATAGTTACATGTGTTTTAGCCCACCTTATCTCACCGCGTGGCTTCAAGTAGTTCCCCTACTAGCAACACGCGTATCAAGCCCACCTTATCTCACCGCATGCGTATCAACCCCTATCCTTATACTACCGTATGCGTATCAATATCACAACACAATCATAACTCGCACCACAAGTGCCTATATGCCACAACTTGCCACAAAATCAGCAACACTAATATTTCCACAACAAATAGCCCATGGATCAACCGCAATGTATACAATAATTTCAACAATAAAAAAATAAATGAGAATGCTCAACAAGGAAAGGTATCTCAACCATTAAAAACTTCGCCTCAATGTAATAACAACTATTACTATTTCAGCACAATAACTCAACAAGATGATATTCCACGAAATAACAACTTCAATTAAAAGTGATTCAAAAATTAAGAGGTAACAAGACAATAAGGAAGGCAATAACTTCAACTAAAGCATATAAGAGCAAAATAACAAGAGGTAGAACAAGTGCTAACAACGTCAAATAAAGTATGTAAGAGTAGATTAACAATGAGAGATATAACATGTTATGACAATTCAATTAAAGGCACGAAAAGAGTTTAGATAATCTAAACCAGTCAAATACCATATATAGCCCGTGTACCCACTCGTCACCTTGCGTGCACGGCTTTCACATAACACAAATAGAACAATCAACCCAAATCCTAAAGGGTAGTTTTCACCCACACAAAGTTAGGCAAGATACTTATTTGAACTAGACCAACTTAACCCTCCGAAATAGCTTTCCCCCTAAAATTTGCCTCTACGTGGATCAAATCTAGCCAAAAATGACTTAATAATATCAAACAACGCAAGAGAAATCAATTACAATAAATAATGCTATGATCTTTATATTTTTCCCAAAAAGTCAACAAAAGTCAACGTCGGGTCCGCCTTGGATTCCGAATCCAAGCTTACCTAAGCAAAGCCCGAACTAATACAATCTCACATGAATGAAAACTGACTCGATCGGAGTCTGATAGTGTCACAACCGAAAATCCATAATAGGTCACGATGGCACCTAATGCCGCCGTTAGGCAAGCCCACAAGTGTACCTACAATTTAATTACCCCTTTTTAACATTTAAACCAAAAGATTCCTTTTGAAAAAAAGAAATAATTAAGATCTCTTTTCTCAACAAAATACTAGTGTGATAAATACATCCACTGTAGACAGTATACAAAATTAGTATAACTACTGTTTGAAAGGTAATAGACAGAAATAATAAACAAGGTAGAGGGAGACTCCGGTGCTGCAGATTGTAGCAAGGCAAGCAGCTCGCCACTAAGTCTCCATAGAAGTTCGGCTACGCGCTTGTGTGACCACTAGTTGTACCTGTCTCAGTACCTGTACATTCAATGCAGAAGTGTAGCGTGAGTACAAAAAATAATGCGTACCCAGTAAGTATCTAGTCTAACCTCGAAGAAGTAGTGACGAGGGGTCGACTTGACACTTACTAGAGGTCAAACAGTAATAGAAATACATAAAGTAGACATGGTGAGTGTACAACAAGTAGCAACGAAGCAAATAAAAGTAATTACAGTAATTCCACACATGAGTCTATATCAAATCATTAAACGTGCCATAACTGGCCTTGAAGGCATTAACTCAATTGTTACCAAACCAAATCCAGCCTCAAATATTAAGCCCGAAGCTGCCGATGTAAACGGCCCGATCCCATAGGAATATTGGTACTCAGTACTGCCGAGGCGAACAACCCGATCCCATAAGAGTAGTGTTACCATACTGCCGAGGCGAACGACCCAATCTCATAAGAGTAATTATGTCACTGTCAAAGAAAGCGACCCGATCCCATAAGAGTAGAGAAATTTACCTCGCTCGCGGAAACAAACGCGAGACGAGAAGACACGGATCTATAGTTTATCAAATATTTCCCAATTTTCCAAAGTACGAGGCTAAGTTGGTATCTTTATTAAAATCCTCAATCTCAGTCATAATCAATAAAATTTATACACAGGATACACATACAAAGCACAATTAAAGGCAGGTTGTGAATCTAAGTCTACCCGGACATATCATGAATGTAGCTACGTACGGACTCTCATCACCTTGTGCGTACTTAGATCCCCACAAAAAGTAGCACACAATAATTAATACACCTAAGGGGATAAGTTCCCTCTTACAAGGTTAGGCAAGAGACTTACCTTGATTCCAAGTCTTCAATACGGCTCTTCAACCTCAGTAGAACTCCTCGAACGACGGTGAGGACTCCGAAACTAACCAAAAGTCATATAAACTAATAAATATATGCTCAAAAGTTCATAATTTAGCTATTAAACTAATTTCCCAACCAAATCCTGGAAGTCCATAAATCGCCCCTAGGCCCACGTGCCGGATTCCAAATATTTTCAAATATAAATGTTACTCATGATCTCACGAACTCAAATATATAATTTATTCCAATTACTTAACCAATTTTGTGGTCAAATCTTATTTGTTTACCAAACCCTAGGTTCCAACAAGATCCCATAATGTTTTCCTAAATTTCATGTTAAACCTACTCATAATTCGTGTATTTAACTCAAGAATTGATAGGGATCGCTTACCTCTTGATGTTGATGAATATACCCCACAAAGTGCTCTCAAAGTTTCCCAAGACCAAGTGGAAAATGAGAAAAAAATAACTAAGTCTCGTATTAAATTCAAATCTTCCTAGAGATCCCTTCTTCGCGGTTGCGGAAAATGCCCCGGATCGCGAAGGTCAAAAGGCCACTACCCAAAATCCTTCTTCACGTTCGCGGCTCGGCAGACGCGTTCGCGATGCATCACTGCCCGGCCTTCCGCGTTCGTGATGCCCAAGTCGCGTTCGTGTAGGTCAAAGGCCTCCTGCCTAGTTTCCTCCATATCCTCATCGCGATCCCGGTTGGGCTTCCACATTCCCGAAGCACTGCCAGGCCAACCTTCGCAATCGTGGACCCTTCTTTGCGTTCGCTTAGGGAAATCAGATGTCCCTCCAATTTTCCTTCTTCAAGATCGCGGGACCATCTTTGCTAACGCGAAGCACACCAGCACACTAGCAATCTTCAGCCAAGTTCAAACATGCTCCGGGTGGTCCGAAACACACCTGAGCCACCCGGGACCCCATCCAAATGCACTGTTAACTCCATAAACACATTGCGGACCTATTCAAAGCATTGGAACACTTAAAATAACACAAGAATCAAGAATCGCACCTCAAAACCTCATTAATCAACTTCTAAGCTTCAAACTCATTTCAACCAACTCCGAACGCGTCGAAACATACTTAGACAACTCGAAATGACGCCAAAATTTATGCACACGTCATAAATCATCATACGAACCTATCCCCTAGCTCAGAATCCCAACCAAACCTCGATAACACCAAAGACTACTCCAAACCAAATTTAAAGAACTAGAAAACCTTCAATAAACCAACTTTCAACATAAGTGTTGAAATGCTCCCGAGCCACTCGAAACTCGATACGAAGACACACCCAAGTCCAAAATCATCATACGAACCTATTGGAACCATCGAATCCCGGTTTTGAGGTCGTTTACTATAAATGTTGATCCAAGTACAACTTGGCCACCTTAGGCCACTATTAAGGAACTAGGTGTTCCTATTTCAACCCGAACCCTTTCAAACCCGAACCAACCATCCCCGCAAACCATAAAATAGTAAAAGCACATACAGAAAGTCTTAATTAGAGGAACATGAATCAATAAAGCTAAACGACTGGTCAAGTTATTATATTCTCCACCTCTTAAACAAACATTCATCCTCGAACGAGTCTAGAATCATACCTGGAGTGCTGAATAGGTGTGGATATCTGCTCTGCATGTCCTCCTCAGTCTCCCAAGTCACCTCCTCGACCAGTTGACCCCTCCACTGGACCTTTACCACAGAAATCTTCTTAGACCTCAACTAACAAATCTGCCTGTCAACAATGGAAATTGGCTCCTCCTCATAACCCAAACTCTCATCTAGCCGAACCGTGTTGTAATCTAACACGTGTGACCCGTCGGCATGATACTTTCGGAGCATAGACACATGGATGACTGGAAGAACCCCCGATAGGATGGGAGGAAAACCAAGCTCATAAGAAACCTCCCCAACTTGCCTCAATACCTCAAATGGGCAATAAACCTCGGACTCAGCTTGCCCTTCTTTATGAACCTCATGATACCCTTCATCGGCGATACTTTAAAGAGAACTTTCTCGCCTACCATAAATGATAAGTCACACGCCTTCTAATCTGTATAACTCTTCTATCTAGATAGTGTTGTGCGAAGTCGCTCCTACATCAACTTCACCTTCTCCAAGGCATCCTTTACTAAATCAGTGCCATATAACCTAGCCTCGTTGGGCTCAAAACATCTGATGGGAGAACGAAATTGCCAACCATATAAAGCCTCAATTGGAGCCATCTCGATGTTGGACTGATAACTGTTGTTACAAGCAATCTCTGCCGAGTGCAAGAATCGATCCCACTGCCCTCCAAAGTTAATCACACATGCTCGGAGCATATCCTCCTGAATTTGAACTGTCCGCTCCGATTGCCCGTCGGTCTACGGGTGAAAGGTTGTGCTGAGCTTTACTCGGATACCCAACTCGCTCTGTAGTGCTCTCCAAAAATGCAAAGTTAAATGAGGGTCACTATCTGATATGATAAAAACATGCACACCATGCAACCAGACACTCTTCTGAATGTAAATATGGGCCAACCTCTCAAAAGAGTAAGTAGTCACCACCGTATAAATTGTGCCGACTTGGTCAACCTGTCGATAATGACCCAAACAACATCAAACATCCTCAACATCCGCGACAATCCAACTACGAAGTCCATAGTGATGTGCTCTTACTTCCACACTAGTATACCCATCTGCTGGAGTAGGCCACCTGACCTCTGGTACTCATGCTTAACCTACTGGAAATTTAGACATCTCGCTATATACTCAACTATGTCCTTCATCCGTCGTGTTACACCCCGTACTTTAAAGTTAGAATTCATCATAAGCGAATCAATATAAGTTAGAGAATTGAAGTACCTTTACAAAGATAATGATGGGTTAAAAAAGGTTTTAATGATTATCGTGAGGGTTGGAAGGTTAAGAAGCTAATTAAATCGAAGAAAATAAGATTCGTCGAAAGTCGGCAAGATGGGAATGTTATAACCCGTACTTGTAGGGTGAGACTAGTGTGCTCAAGATGATAATAAGGTAATGTTATGAGGTATTTTAGTAGTGTGATAGTCTTGTGTTAACCTTGGAAACCAAGCGAGTTATGAAACAAAAGTTGACAAAAGTTGTCGCAAGTTTCATTCATTATTTTACAAAAACTTTAAGTCTAATGTTATACGCATTTCTATCAATATACTTAGATTTAGGGGGTGATACACCTACCAAAATAAAGATCTATGAGTCTATTTTACACGACATTAAACCGTTTGTCAATACGATATCGGAGTAGAGAGATATACGCGTTTTCACGAGACTGCGCAAGCAGCTCCTGTTGGGATCCACTTGAGATGACCACCGAACTTACTTCTGTTAAAAGATGTTTCATCCTCATTTCGGGTCATTTCTCACCCAAAATTTGTCCAAAATCTCTCCAAAACCCTCTCTAACATACCCCATTATCCCAAGAACCAAACCTAAGGGAAATCAACTCAAATCATCATCAAACGTGTTAAAGACTATAAAAAAAATAATGCTTCTATGATGTTGTGGTGTGATTGAGGGCTATTGTGAGCTAAGTTGAAATGGGGTTTCGAGTTGTATCTGATGTCCAAGGTATGTATAACATCTTCTTGATATTTCCTAAGGTTAATCTTGTGTTGGTTATGTTGTTTGTGTGAAAAACCATAAGATAGCATTTGAAAGAACATGGGACACGGTTATCTTTTTGGTTGGACTATGTTTTGGCCACATACATGGTTTGTGGTGGCTAGAAATTATAAGAAATATTTTGATGAAGTTGTGGCTGCTGTTGTTAATCTTTTATAGGTGTTAACTAAATTTATTGAAGAAGAAAACATGAAACACAAGTGATGGACGATAAAAGTTAGGGTTCTAGGCGTATGGGGTTATTTTGGAAGTCATTTTGTGGATGTTTTAAACTAGGAATCATATAGTACATATAAGTATGATTTTCTGAAGGTTGTGAACCAATTTATGGAATAAGAGTTAGATTCAATTTATGTTTTGTTATTAGTAGAAAAAATGTGCTTGCCGCTCAATATGATTGTTAAGATAATCGGAGAAACTCATAGTGGATTACATTGTTGTTGTTGCCATTGTTGATTATTGTTGTTGTTGTTGTTAGGCTATTGATTACCCTTATTGGTCTTTGCGATGTAGAAAAAATAGGGGAGTTTCTGCTCAATTTTCCGTGAGCTATACGACTAGCCAAATACAGTAGTACGACATTATGTGTTGACGACTATATCATTTCACTTGTTATTGATGCAAGAAGTTGTGTTGATCTCGGTTGAGGAATAAGGAAGAGATCATACAGGTATGTTAAGGCACTTCCTTCTTTCTTTTGGCATAATCTAAAGTGAAATAAACATAAACAATACGCCATTTCATAATGGATCTATTCCTAGCAACTAAGGTTGTCCATGTTGTTCTTTCCTTATGAAGTTATTCTAAGAAAATATGTATGATCCTTGAATCCTATTGAGATCCATATTGATGGTATGGATGTCCATAATGTTAATCTAAGGTGCAACGACCCTACGTCACTCCAATAGGTTTAGAATGTGATTCCATGAGTCCAGCATGTATTATATATATTTATCTATTTTACTCTACCGAGCCGTGCTATAGTTGACCGGGTACGGCACCTACTGTGCAACCATTGATCAGCTGGGTTTTACTGAGCTCCACGTGGTTGTGTACGATTCTACCGAGCCTTATGATGGCCGGGTACGTTTTTACCGAGCCTATTACAGCCGAGTACGATATGATGTGATGATGGCCATAGAGGCGAATGTTTTTAAAAGCTTATGTATATATATGTATCATGCATTTCATGTCAGTAGCCCTCAAAGGTACTCAGATGTTACAGGTTGTATCTTCTCTATCTCTCTTAATATTATTGTTCTTATTTATGTTTTCCAGCCTTACATACTCAGTACTTTATTCGTATTGACATCTCTTTTGCCTGGGGATGCTACATATCATGCCTGTAGGTCTTGATAGATAGGTTGACGGTCCTTTCAGTAGGCTATCAGCTCAACGGAAGGTGTTGGTGCACTGCACTTACTCCGGAGTTACCTATTTGGTCAGTATGCCTTGGGTATGTATTGATTGATATGTCGGGGCCATGTCCCCATCCTTATGACATTTTTCTACTCTTAGAGGCTTGTAGACAGATGTCATGTATATAGATGCTAGAAAGTCCTTGTCGGCATATGTTTTGAGTGACCAAATGCTCATGTCGGCCTTATAGGTCCGTATGTCAAATGTATAAGTTTGTATATCATGTTTGGTCATTCTATGTTGATTATTTCCTTATGTTTTATTCTGGATATATCATGACTACCTTTCCGGCCCATTTATGCCTGATGGTATAATAAGAACGATACGTTATGTGGGTACTCGGTTGAGTAAGGCATTGGGTGCCCGTCGCATCTCTCCGATTTGGGTCATGACAAACTTGGTATCAGATAAGGTCTGTCCTAGGGATGTCTACAAGCCGTATATAGAAGAATCTTATTTATGAATGTGTTTCATGCCACACTTATAAACTAAAGGCTGCGGGATATTTAGGATTTTTACCTTCCTTTCATATTCTTGATCGTGCGAAGGAGCGGAGTTGTAGGGAATTGAGTCTAATGTATGCATTGATATAGGCTATACAAAGATGTCACTACCCAGAAGAGCTGTGGCTAGTCGGGATGTTAAGGAAGGATTGGGATGGGGTATGAGACGCACGCTTTCTATTGAGACAGATCCTTTTGAGGACCAGGATGAGCCACTCCCTCAGATAGCCCTGATTCCACTAGTACTAGAGGAGATGAGGGTGGCTCCAGCATCATTAACTCTACGAGTTCAACCACCGACTCTATCTATGTAAGAACAACAGTACAAGTATTGATGCAGTTGGTAGCCTCTCAGGATTGGCATCACCCGAGGGCCCCTAATAGTGATAGAGCCTTTGAAGGGTCAGGAAATTCACAACCTAAGGAGTTTAGTGAGTGATAGCCATCTATATTTCCAAGATATGATTATGATGAAGATATGGGATAGACTAAGAGGGCCAAGACAATTGATGATTACAGAGGACTACTGGATGGTGGTAGGTTATAGTAGATTGGGTTTGCGCAATGACATGCGCGTGATCAGATAAGTAATGAAATATTATACAACTAAAGAATGAGGCCTGTTAGAGTACGAGAAGTCGAGAATCAAAGATGTTTTGTTGAAATTACTTTGAAAGAAACGAGAAGTGGAATGATGTGAAAGGTTTGTGCGAAACCAAATAGAGCAATATGAGTGAATATGGAAGACTATTAAGGGACGTAAGTTAAAGTATGGGAGTATAATTAGATTCGTAGGAAAGTGAGCTCTAAGGTTATATAGCAATATGGGCCACATTTTTATTAAAAGTGGATTAGTAATTTTAATGGGGATTATCATAAGTTCAATTTAACCATACAGATGGGAGGTGTTGATATCAGAGGATGAATTAGGATGAACTAGATCTAAGGTACCGATTAGAGACTCAAAGGATTATCACACTAGCTAGCATTGCAATGATAAAAAGAGTGAATAAGCAAAAGGAGGAAGAGGATTAGTGGGGGAAGAACCCTAAAAGATGTTGGTAAATATATCTTTGACAAACCACATGAACTAAAGTTAAACTGGTCGAAAGAAGGCATGCCAGCAAGAACACATGACTCGCTATGTATATGGACACTTATTAATTGTATCAGAGGAAGAAAGGTTACCCATAGGTCAATCGTAACCTACCAGGAATACTGACCTACGGAAAGCGGAAAAACAAGTAGTACTTCAAGCATAAAACATTGAACTATCTTCCTAAGGGGGGAAGACGGGGTTGTAAAGCACTAAGACAAGAGCATTTTTGTTTAACAACAAAAAGATTGGAAGAATGGGACAGAAAGGCGTATAAGCAATTTTAAAGTAACGCACGGGAACAAAGGATATGGAAAAGAGACAATATTGGTTTATATATAGATGGCAAGCATAATCAAACACTTTATACATGGGAATGTTATCGTGAAGAATTCATTAAAGTTGGAAAATATAACTCCAAAGGAAATTGCTGAGATTGAAAGGAGAAGGAAGAACAATCATAAGGAGTTAGAAAGGGACCCGAGTACGATGATTCTTGAAATTAAAGATAGACCATGGTAATGTCTAAATGCTGCAACCATGAGGGATAATCGAGATGACAACAAGAACAAGGGTGTTAGTACAATATTTAAAGGAAAAAAAATCTAAAGAAGAGAAACCATCAAAGTGGAAACAATAAAGTCGACATCAAAGATAAGACTTAGGATAGACAATAAGGAAAGGACGAAGTAGAAAGAAGCAGTATGAAGGTACGTTCTTTCACAACGTTAGTATTTTCTATAAATCGGAACCTAACCAATAAAGAATGCGTCAAATGTATATGATAACAAGAAGATGAAAATCAATAGATGAGGTCCAGAACTATATATAGAGGGGATTCAGAATATGTGGCAATTATATCAGGATTGCAAATAAGGAATATCATAATATAAGTCAAATAAGAAGCCGTTGACAACTAGGGGATGTGAGAAAAATAAGGAGGAATGGAGGACTATAATGGTATATATGTTTCACATAAGACGGCTTAGAACTAGAATCAAAAGAGAGGATTTAATATTGTAATGGATGCCTTTAGCCATAAGTCATGGGTAGTTTGATAAATGAACAAGCCCAAAAGGAAAAATGGGTTGACTAGAGGTCTTCACAAATTAACAGGTTCGAAATATGCTTGGCAGAATCAGTTAATAAAAATATGATGGCCAGGAATATGGTAGAGTCATCTCTTGTAGATATGGAAGATTTCTGTTTTTGGGAAAGCTAAAAGAAGTATTCAGCAAAAGACGACTATAGCTTTTTGAGTCTGTTAAATGAGGGATCTTGAAATATCATGGCAGATTATGCATTGGGATAGAGGTTCATTATTAACGCTATTCTATTCATCTCAAAACATCAAAAGTATACCATGATATCAAAGGATTACCTTGGTAGGAGGACATGAAGGAAATCATTGTAGGGTTCATAGCTTAATATTTGAGTTGTTGATTGGACAAAATACAACATCAGGAACCCAATAGATTGACACGAATAAAGTTACCCATTATGGAAAGGAGGAAAGATTGGCAAAAGATTCGTTACAAATATAGCAAGTTCGATTCCATGTGGACGAATGTGGTTAGTTTAACAAAAATCAGTTTACTTTTACTGGACAAATTACTAAAGGTTATGTAAAACGTAAGGGTGCAGAAGGTAGATCGGGTACAAGTTGTTTCTGCCTCGATTACGATTAATAGAGATGCTCAGTTATAGATAGCTTCTGAAAGCCCTCTCAGGAAACATGGGTACATAAGATAATTCTAGCAAGTAAAACGTACAATTCAGATACTCAAAGACATGTTACAAGCTAAGATTTTAAACTGCGGAAGGATGGGTAGTGCACAACTATTGAGTAGTGCACAACAATAACAATAGTGGTATCTACACATGCGGGAGGATCATAAGAAAATATTTTAAACTGCACATAGTAACTCCTTATAAAGCATGATGCGGAAGGAAATATAGATTCCCCATAAGGCAGTTTGAAAGACAGAATTATTCGATCTGATCTAACGAATCAAGTTATATAAAATTTAACCTATTTCAAGAGTGTTTGTGCTTAGAAGCATCATAGATCGAACCCCAAAACACGATGACGAGACTTAAGAAAATCTCGAGTTAATAATGAGGCTTTCTTGAAAACTTCTCTCATGAAGAGCAAAATAACTTAATGGGACAAGCTAATCAAAACATATATAAAGCCACATCCAAACTATCCAAAGAAGGGACTAAAGTGAATTTTCCCTTAGAATTAGGATCCGTTCACCCAGATATCATGTTTTGATATTGAAGAAATGCATTAAATGATACACAATAACAAAGGATAGATCTTATGAGAAAATTCTAGTAGCTATAAATAAATCAGGAATCTATGTTGCAGAATCACATGAGGTTCAGACTACAGAGAACCTATCTTGCGAAGAGGTTCTAGTTGTTGTTTTAGATCGGCAAGTGCGCAAGTTGGGGACCAAGAAAGTAACTTCCATAAAGATATCCTGGAGGAATAAGAGCGTCGAAGGTAAGTAGTGGGAAGCCATATAAGAGATAAATTCTAAGAATCCTCAAATGTTTCAGATAGAAGATTATTGACGACTGTAGCTCGATCATGTATTTTCTTATCCCATGTTATGTGATTTTGATTAACACCCACTCTATGATTAAAGATATTCAAAATTGAAGCTTTTCAGCATTTCAGGAGCAGAATTATTTGGACAGAAAATATGGGATAGTCCTGTTTGCAGAGTAGACTCTATCAAAATTTTCGAAAAATCCATAAGAGCTAGTTTCTCCTCTAAGACTCCTTTACATTCGAGGACGAATGTTCCAAATGGGGTTCGAGTGTTACACCCCGTACTTTAGAGTTAGAATTCATCATAAATGAATCAATATAAACTAGAGAATTGAAGGACCTTTACAAAGATAATGATGGGTTAAAACAAGTTTTAATGAGTATTGTGAGGGTTGGAAGGTTAAGAAGCTAATCGAATCAAAGAAAATAAGTTTCGTCAAAAGTCGGCAAGTTGGGAATGTTATAACCCGTACTTGTTAAGATGATAAAAGATAATGTTATGAGGTATTTTAGTAGTGTGATAGTCGCGTGTTAAGTTTTGAAGCCAATCGAGTTATGAAACAAAAGTCGACAAAAGTTTTAGCAAGTTACGTTCATTATTTTATTGAAAATTTAGATCGAATATTACTGAGCTTTTATCTCAATATACTTGGATTTATGGGGTGATACACTTACAAAAATGAAGATCTACGAGTCTAGTTTCTAATGCATTAAATCATTTGTTGATACGACATCGGAGTAGAGAGATATTCGCGTTTTTACGAGACTGCACAAGCAGATCCTGTTGGGGCCCACTTGAGACGGCCATTGACCTTACTTCTTTTAAAAGCTGTTTTAGCCTTATTTCGGGTCATTTCTAACCCAAAATTCATCCAAAAGCTCTCCAAAACCCTCTCTAGCCTACCCCAAGATCACAAGAACCAAACTCAAGGGAAATCAACTCAAATCATCATCAAAATCGTTAAAGACTACAATAGAATGCTTCTATGATACTGTGGTGTGATTGAGAGCTATTGTGAGCTAGGTTGAGATGAGATTTCTAGTTGTAGCTGCTGTTGAAGGTATGTATAACATCTTCTTGATTTTTCCTAGAGTTAACCTTGTGTTAGTTGTGTTGTTTAAGTGAAAAACCATAAGATAGCACTTGAAAGAATATAGGACATGGTTATTTTTTTGGTTAGACTGTGTTTTGGCCACATATATGGTTTGTGGTGGCTGAAAATTATGAAAAATAATTTGATAATGTTGTGGTTGTTGTTGTTAAGCTTTCTAGGTGTTAACTAAGTTTATTGAAGAAAAGAACAAGAAACACAAGTGATTGACGATAAAAGTTAGTGTGTTAGGCGTATGACGCTGTTTTGGAAGTCATTTTGTGGATATTTTAAACTAGGAATCATTTAGTACATATAAGTATGATGTTTTGAAGGTTGTGAACAAATTAATGGAATAAGAGTTGGATTCAATTTATGTTTTGTTCTTAGTAAAAACGAGCCCGCTCAATATGATTGTTAAGATAATCGGAGAAGCTCATATTGGATTATATTGTTGTTGTTGCCATTGTTGGTTATTGTTGTTGTTCTTGGGTTGTTGATGAACCTTGGTGGTCTTTGGGATGTAGCAAAAATAGGGGAGTTGCTGCCCAATTTTCCGTAAGCTATACGACTAGCCAAATACGATGGTACGACATTAAAAGTTGACAACAATATTATTTCACTTGTTATAGATGCAAGAAGTTGTGTAGAGCTTGGTTGAGGAATAATCAAGAGATCATACAGGAATGTTCAGGCACTTCCTTCTTTCTTGTGGCATGATCTAATGTGAAATGAACGTAAACGATATGCTACTTCATAACGGATCTATTCCTAACAACTAAGGTTTTCCATGTTGTTCTTTTCTTATAAAGTTATTCTAAGAAAGTATGTATGATCCTTGAATCCTATTGAGGTCCATATTGATGGTATGGATGTCCATAACGTTAATCGAAGGTGCAATGACCCTACATCACTCCAAAAGGTTTAGAACATGATTCCATGAGTCCAGCATGCATTATATATATTTATCTATTTTACTCTAACGAACCGTGCTATAGTCGGCCAGGTACGACACCTACTGTGCAACCACTGATAAACTGGGTTTTACCGAGATCCATGTGGCCGGGTACGATTCTACCGAGCCTGATGATTGTCGGGTACATTTTAACCGAGCCTATTACGGTCGGGTACGATATGATGATGATAATGCCCATAGAGGAGAATGTTTTTAAAATCTTATGTATGTATATGTATCATGCATTTCATGTCAGTAGTCCTCAGAAGTACTCAGATGTTACAGGTTGTATCTTCTCTATCTCTCTTAAAATTACTATTCTTATTTATGCTTTCCAGCCTTACATACTTGGTACTTATTCGTACTTATGTGTCTTTTTGCCTAGGGACGCTACGTTTCAAGCCCGCAAGAAAGAGTACTATGACTAAGCTAAGATAGCAAAGAAAATCACCCGGCAACCTCCTCACCCCACACTTAAAATAGTGCAATGTCCTCAATGCATCCAATAAATAACAAAAGGGTAAAATAAACTCCCTGGTAGGCCAAAGGCCGAAGTATTAGCAGCTCATGGGATACTCAGACTTCTCTCAAGTATGGTCCTTTGTGCGGGCACCCCACACTTAGTTCCAACCACATGCTCGATTTTGCACACACCTATTGTCTTTGACTCCATGCTCCTACTCCTACAAAAGATAAAAACAACACTATAAAAATAACACAATAAAAAAATAAAAATAAAAATAAGCAATAGAATTGGGTTTCCTCCCAACAAGCGCTTGATTTAACGTCACGGCACGACGCCATCACTTTCACAACTTTTCCTTCCAGTTTGAAGATATGAATTGTGCCCCCAATTTTGCATCAACCTTTCGTCACGTTCCTGGGGCGGTGGTGTAAAATAAAGGAACCAAGCAATAGATATCGCATCTTGTACTTCTTGGCCCTTAAGTGAGGTATGTCATTTTGTCTTTTTGGTGTGGCAAATTTTAGAATTTAAGGGTCTTGTTCTTCATCTATACATCTCTCCGAAGGCTCGATATCCATGTCTCCAACCAAATATAATGTAGAAAAGTATTTAGAATGAGGGCCAACACGCCCCAACTCCAAAACTGCATTATTTTTGACATCCTCAATAATATATACTCCATCAACCTTGGCATCATCAATAAGAACATGGTCTAATAATTGGTATTCTAGTTTTAGCTCCTCAATTTGGCCTAAAAGATCTTTTTCAGCTTCACATAACTCATCATTAAATTATTGAGCGTTACACGCATCAACCTTTGCATGCAATTAAGCCTCCAAGTCGTGAATAGAACAGCCAAATTGGTCGATCTCTTGTCTCAATCCAGCTCTTCCTTCTATAAATTGTTGCATCTCATTCGTAATTTTCTCACGGAAACCTCCATATTCCACTAATAATTTCCAGTGCATATCAAGAATGTGAACATCATGTTCCACATCATCCAATTCGTTACTCCTGTCAAACTCACAAGAATTATTAGAATCAACATAAGAAGGGATTGGAGTAGGATAACAACACATAGGACAATTATTCCAATTTCCACCACAAATAGTACATGATTGAGATGGTGCACACAACTCTGTCCTAGGAATATTTTAACATTGTTGCCATAAGTGGGGTCTTTTACAATATGGACAAGGATCACAAAAATAAGAATACATACCATTCCACCACGTTTTTTTCAAAGATGCCATGTAAGCAAAATGTGATTCTAACTACACAAAACTAAAATTAAAACTTGAATAGATAAAAATTAAAACCTAATCTAGTAAAATAGTTAATTCCTAAATCCCGAGCAACGGCGCCAAAAACTTGTTTCTCTCAAACGCACACGCAAGTATACGTGGTTGACAAGTAATATAGGATTGTAAGTCCAGATATCGTACGCCCAGGGACTTGTGATTAACTATCAACTAAATTAAACTAAGACAATTAATCTATTCAAGCGATTTTCTAGAGTATGAATATTTAACAAAAACTAATATAGGCTAATAAATTAAGAGACTAAAGGAAACCAGTTGGCAATATTAGAGACGATTTCAATGAGAGACAATATTCTAAAGTTATGGGATAGCTAACAATCCCGTTTAGTTTTCCACTTAAATCGTCTAATTAATTTATTTGGTTTATTGATTGATAGGGTTAATATTGCTCTTACGATGTACTACTCACCTATTCAAGCTAACCTAACGCCTAGATTCCTATGGAATAAGGATTACCAAGAAAGCATGAATAATTCCTGTATAGTAACAAAGCAAGGCGATTAGCTATATCCCTATCCTAAGCGCAAATCTGTTCCCGATGCTCGAGTTCAAGATCTTGCTCTACTCAATCTTTTATGCAATCTAGAATTCCCCCTCCCGAGTTCAATCCTAGATTCGTAGATAATATTCAATTGGTGATCAAGCAATCAAATAATTAAGTGCAAGAGTGAATAAATAAACCAATATGATAAAATAATAAGAACAATTCAAGCTTCAAACTACAATGTTCATGTAGCACCCCCACAACTCTATAACTAATAAACTATGAAATTAAAGGAAGAGAAGGGAAGAAAAAACTAGTTGAAAGCCCCATCCGAAGTGTGGTTTATGTTCTTCTCTCCAAAGTGATTTGTTCTCCTCCCAAAAATATGTTCGATCCCCTCCAAATTAGGTTTAGATCCCCTTTTACATGAGTTAGGACCGTGTAAGACCGAAATAACCTTGTCCCAGATGAAAATAGGAAAAATCCCGCACACAGGGTCCAGGCTAGTGCGACCTAGCGCACAAACCAGAAAAACATCAGTTCTTTGCTAGGCTTTGCTTTTCATTCCATCTTTTATTCTTTTGTCTTCCTCTTGGGGGGGGGGGGGGCAAACACCAAAGGGTGCCCCCCCATCTTATTATTAAATTTTAATTTCCTTTCTTTTTCTTCCGCGTTTTATTCAATTTTGCTCCAAATCTCTTCATCTTCACACCGCGTTATTCCTACACAATAAAAATATAATATTAAGCACAAAGTAATATAATTAGTACTCAAAAGATGATTAAAATACTAGAATGTGAGACAACAACAATTAAATATATGCATTTTTGGCCGAATATCGGTCATCAATGAAGACAATCACAAATGAGTCAAGATACGGCCCAAACACTCTGTTCGTCAAATCCATAAACACCGACGGGGCATTGGTTAAGCCCAAAGACATCACTAGAAGCTCATAGTAGCCATATTTAGTCCGAAAAGCCGTCTTCGGAACATCCGAAGCACGAATCTTCAGCTGATGATACCTATATCTCAAGTCAATCTTAGAGAACACCCTGGCATTCTGCAACTGGTCAAACAAATCATCAATGCGCGGCAATGGGTACTTATTCTTGATGGTAAGTTTGTTCAACTAGCGATAATCAATGCACATCCGCATACTCCCATCCTTCTTCTTCAAAAATAACACTGGTGCGGCCCAAGGTGACACACTAAGTCTAATGAACCCCTTCTCAAGAAACTCCTCAAGTTGCTCCTTTAACTCTCTCAGATCCTTGAGAGCCGTACGATAAGGTGAAGTAAAAATAGACAGGGTGTCTGACACCAAATCAATGCCGAAATTGATATCCCGATTCGACGGCATACCTGGTAGATCAACAGGAAACACATCGGAAAACTGTCATACCAACAGCACTGAATCTAATGCGGGAGTCTCTATAGTAGTATGCCGAACAAAGTCCAAATAGGCCAAACACCCATTCTCGACCATGTGTCGAGCCTTCAAGAAAGAAATAACCCGACAGGAAGTACCAACAGACAAACCCCTCCACTCTAATCTGGGCAACTTAGGCATCGCCAAGGTAACAGTCTTGGCATAGCAATCAAGAATGGCATGGTACGAGGATAATCAGTCCAAGCCCAAGATAACCTCAAAATCAACCATATCGAGCAATAAAAGATCTTCTCTACTCTCATATCCATAGAAGGTCATCCCACAGGACCAGTAAACCCGATCCACAATAACAGAATCACCCACTGGCATAGACACATATACATGAACACCCAAGGACTCGCAAGATACATCCAGATAAGGACCAAATAGAGAAGAAACATAGGAGTAAGTAGACCCTGGATCAAATAATACTGAGGCATCCCTACGGAAAACAAAAATAGTACATGTGATCATTATATTGGAGGCGATTGCCTCTAGCCTGGCGGGGATAGCATAGAATCTAGCCGGAGCACCACCTGACTTTTCTCCACCTCTAGAGCGACCCCTACCCATATGCCATCCACCTCTACCCGACCGGATGGGCAGTGTTGTAGATGGTGCGGTAATCATGGGCCGATGGTCCTGCTGCTCGGCCTTGCCAAAAAGTCTAGGACAAAACCTCTTCACATGTCCAATCTCCCCGCACTCAAAACAGCCCCTCAAAGTAGCAAACTGCTGACCTGAAGTCTGACCCTGATGGCCTAAATACCCAATGGAAGAACCCTAAATAGCTGGCGGACAATAAGTACTCTCTGGGATGGCACTGAAGTATGGTTGTGCTGGAGCACTCCGAGCAGGCGGTGGTGTTGACTGCATGGACCTGCTAGTCTGACCCCTCATGAATTGACCTCTGCCCTAGGTGGGGCACCATTGAATCCTCCAAACTATCGGGGCCGCTTGTCCCTCCACGCAAACTCTTCGCTGCAGTTACGCATCGATCCCTCTGAGCTGTATCCACAACTTTGTGAAAGAGAGTCCCCATCTCTACCTTACGGGCCATAGAAACCTGAATGTCAGGGTGCAGACCTGTAATGAACCTCTGCACCCTCTTTGCGTCTGTGGGGAGTGTACTAGCTTCATTGTGAGACAAGTCAGTCAATCTTACCTCATGGTCGGTCACAAATATATGACACTAACGGAGCCGCTCAAACTGAACCCAAAGCTCCTCTCTATCTGAAAGTGGTTAGTACTTCTCCAAGGACAGATGTGTAAATTGATCCCAAGTCAAGGGAGGTGAACGTGCTGGCCTACTAAAGAGGTAATCCTGCCTCCATCTACGGGCCTTGCCCTCAAGCGCAAAAGTGGTGAAGTCCACACCGTTGGACTCCAATATCCCCATGTTCCGTAGCCTATCCTTCCACCGATCAATGAAATCATGGGGGTCCACTGACCGCTCACCCCCAAAGTTAGGTGGGCGAAGTCTAGTCCATCTGTCCAGCCACTTCTGTTGATCAACGGTCGCGACTGGTACAGACTCTGGCACAACCGCTGCAATTGGCTGGGGGCCGCCCGCAGGTAGTGCACTTGAGGTCTGATAAATGGCAGCAGTGTGCTCTGCAGCTTGAGCGGAAGGGGTCTGTGCTCCTCTTCCCTCCTGAGATGTGGCTGGGTCCGCTGGAAATAAACCATCCTACGGCCCATAAACTCCTAGAATCTCGGTGCAGTCATGAAATCTACTGGGACTGGCTCAGCTTCAGGCACCTCATCCTGCTCCTCAATAACAGGATCCTCCACTGGATCCACTATTTGTTCAACGGGAGCAACTCTAGAATGCCCTCGTCCCTTGACAGGAGCTGGATCCCTCCGCCGGCCTCTACCTCGGCTTTTAGCAACGGAGGGAGCAGCTCCTCTACCGCCTGGTATATTCGCCGCGTGTGTTCTCACCATCTATGAGAGATTAATAGAAAGATACTTAGCACAATATAAACTGCACGATAGGAGATGAATAAAGAGAAGTATCCTAACACCCTATAGCCTCTCGAAGATAAGTACGGATGTCTCCGCACCAATCTGCAAGATTCTACTAGTCATGCTCATGACTCGTGAGAACTAAATAAACCTAAAGCTCTGATACCAATATATCACGACCCAAAACTCATAATAGATCGTGATGCCACCTAACACCGCCGTTAGGCAAGCCCACCAGTGAACCTACAATTTAATTACCCTTTTTTAACATTTGAAACAAAAGTTTCCTTTTGAAAGAACGAAATAAGTAAGATCTCATACAACCGTACATACTATTTTCTCAACAAAATACCATTGTGATAAATGATAAGTGGGGATTTTGGCTACTTATTAGCGGTCAATCCAGTCCGTACTTCAGAATACTCATGATGCTTTCGCTAGTCAGGGACCTTAGGGGTACTTACATGGGGTAGTCATCGTTTAGTGCACAGCTTGCGGGGTTCCTATAGTGGTTACCCAAGTCATCTAGCATAGATTCAGTACCAGCAGCCATGCCCACAGAGGGGTTGTTATAAGTGTAGCGAAACTAGGCACATCATGAGGGATTGTCCTAGACTCGGGAGATGTGGATTTCATTAAGGCACTCAGGCTATGGGCCCCATTCCAGTTGCTACTCCACATGCACAGCCAGCTAGAAGTGGAGGACATGCGGGTAGAGGGCATTCTAGAGGGGGAGGCCCGACCCGTTGATATGCTTCCCATGGTACGGTTGGGGCTGCAGTACCATATGGTATCTCTATATGTATGGTTTCAATATGTCATAGAGGAGCATCGGTCTTATTTTGATCTGGTCTTATTTATCGATGCGAGTCCTCCTATCTACGTCATTTATGGGTGAGTTTCATGATTCTTGTACTCTATTTATATGTTTACCTCTATTAAGAGATTTTATAATGGTAGCCCATGTCTATCGTTTTGGTTTTATTCACTATTGAGAGCTAAGAGACTAGAATGAACTTTTTGTTACTCATTACAGTAGCTTTTGATGTAATTCCTGGATGGTTTGGTTACGATTTATGATTTAGGTGCTCCATCGGCATAGAAAGTCTATTACGTGTTGTGATTTTGTTTTACGGGATTTAGTTAGTGGAAGATTTTGATTGGTGTGATATATATTAAACTTGTGATTCAGAGCTAAGGATGGGATCCTTGTATTTTCGTGTGGCTTGATATGTTTGAACCGGGCAATCCTTGTGATTAGTTAATATGTTTTGTTTATCCATTGTGGAATGGATTTGTAGTACAATACCTATGGGGAGTTGTACCTGTTAGACTTGTTCGATAGTTCTCTCATGTATTTCTCTTTCCATATTCAGTCATACTCGAGTTGTGCTTGTTGGGTTTACATTTCGAGGTATGTGCCCAGGTGGCATTGGGTGTGACTTGTCAATTGGGTGAGTGGTTATGAGATTTTCATGTTTCTTGCATCATAAGAACTGTTAAGAAGGTTTGGGACAAAGTTCTAGTTAATACGAGGTTTATTATCGGTGTTGCGCTTGATTATGGGCAACTATTGTGGTCAGAGTTATTGCTATGGGCATATGTGTGATATGTTGCATCGTGTGGTTATATCGTGTGAGCATACTTATGGTTTATTACAGCTGGCTGAGGTTGATACCGTGTGTTTATGTGGGAATCGGGTCTTTGGGGATGATCAAATGTTGAAAATTTGGTTCTATGGTTTATCGGTATGGATGGAGGGAATAATCTGCAATCGAGATGGTGTTGTCGGGGTTTTGTGGATTGGGCTGGCATGGGATCACTCGCGTGTATATGTATGGTGAGTTCATTCAGTGATTTCACGGCTTCGAAACAGTTCTTGGCATGTTTGAGGACGAACGTTTGTTTAAGAAGGGAAAAATGTAATGACCCCACCGATAGTTTTGAGATTCAGCATTTCGTTTGGTGGTTTAAAGTCTCGAGCAGTTTTGTATTGTGTATTTTGACTTGCGTGTATGGTTGGTTTCGGTTTTCAGGTGATTCGAGATTGATTTGGAAGAATGATTCTTGTTTTTGAAGCTTAAATGGCAAGAGTTGACTGGAGTTTGATTTTTGTGTAGACGACTCTGGAATGGTGTTTTGATGATTCCACTAGCTTTAGAGGTCTGTAGGTTGATTTGGTACTTTTTGGCAAAAGTTGGAAAGTTGTGAAGTTTGACCGGGAGTTTACTTTGTTAATATCAGTTTCGGATTGTGATTCCGAGAGTTGGTATAGTTCTGTTGTGTCATTTTGGACTTGCATGCAAAATTTGAGGTCATTCCAAGTTGATTTGATATGATTCGGCGCGAATTGTAGAAATTGAAAGTTCATTAGTTCATTAGGCTTGAATTGAGGTGTGATTCGTAGTTTTGATATTTTTTATGTGATTTGAGCCCTCGAGTAGATCCGTGTTATGTTATGGAACTTATTGGTATGTTCATATGGGGTTCTAGGGGCCACGAGTGTATTACGGATGGGCTACGGTCCATTTCCTCCTATTTTGGCTTGCTGGTTTTGATATCTGGTGTTCTTCATCGCGATCGCGACTAGGCAGTCGCGTTTGCGTAAAGATGTAGTGGAAGCAGGCATTTTGTTTTTCGCGGTCACGAAGAGGCGACCGCGTTCGCAAAGCTGGCAAGATTGTTTCCTTCGCATTCGTGTAAGTTGTACCGCGATCACGTATAAGGAAAACTAGAAGGGGTCATCAGGGTCTTGCTCTTCGCGTTCGCGAGAGAGCTAACACATTCACAATGTTGTTGTGCTCTTGGTCAATGCGTTCGTGAACGCGACAGAGGTAATTTTGGCAGTTTATGTTTGTGCTTCGTGATCACGAAGCATCTTCCGCGATCGCGATGTATAATTACCTCGGCGGAATATAAAAGTACTCTATTTCGAGGATTATAGTATTTTTATCACTTTTTGAGTGAGAGACCTCGGTTTTGGTCTGTTTTGGAGAGGATTTTCATGATTTAGATTGGAGTAAGTACTCTTGACTCGGATTTAGTTATATTTCATGATTTATCTTTGTGTTTATCATTTAATTAGTGATTTGAATTGGAGAAATTGGGGATTTTTGTAAAAACTTTCTAAAATATAAAATGATGATATTAAGTCCGATTTGAGGACGGAATTGGATGATTTTGGTATGGTTGGACTCGCATCAGAATGGATGTTCGGATTTTATGAGTTTTGTCGGGTTCGAGGTGCGGGCTCGGTTTTGACTTTTTGGGTTGACTATTTTTGTTTTCATTAAAGATCAGAACTTTATTATCTAGAATTGTTTCGTATGGCTTTTATTTATGATATTAAGTTATTTTGGCTAGATTCAAGTTGTCCGGAGGATGTTTCATACAGGAAGTCTTTTTAGAGTATTGATTTAGCTTCTTTAAGATAAGTATCTTGCATAACTTTGTGTGGGGCGAACTACCCCATAGGATTTGGTTTAATTGCACTATTTGGAGTATGTGGATGATGTGTACATGAGGTGACGAGTGTGTACACGGTCTTATATGTGGAAATTGACCGGATTAGACTCTTAGGCTTCTTATATGCATTTAATTGAATTTGTCATTACATGTTTTACATTCCTTTGCTAAGTTTATCCTCATATGCCTTAATTGAATTTGTCATTTCATGTCCTATATTCCATGGTCAAGTTTATTCTTACATGCTTTATTTGAAGTTGTTTACATATGTTCTATCTTTTATTTGTCAAGTTTACTCTTATATTCTTTATTTGAAGTTGTTACATATTTTTTTTCACGTTACCTCTTTCATTGTTGAATTATTCTTATTTGAAGTTACCATTACATGATATCCTTTCGTTGTCAAGTTATTCTCATGTATTTAGGCATAGTTGTTGGTTCATGCCATCTCTTTCATTGTTAGCTTATGTCATATACTAAAATTCAAAGTTTTCCATTTCATGGAAATATCTTCATTATTGAGTTTATTCTTAAGCAATTAATTGAAGTGGAAGTTATTGAAAGTCGTTAACCTATTTTAGTTGAAGTTATCGTTTAATGGAGTATTGTTCATTGTTGAGTTATTTTCCCCCATTTCATTTTGTTGCTATTGATATTTTTGTGCACATTGTGGTCAAGCTGTGGGCTTTGTGTTGTGGTGATATTGGTATTGTTGTTTTTGAAAAGGTTGTAGCCTATGGGTACTTGTGGTAGGAGTTGATATGTCGTGTTGTTATGATGTTAGCACGTGTGATTTGTTATGTGGTTTGATTGTTGTTATGCGAAGCATAATGGTGGCATCTCATTGTTGTTGATTGTGCGGAGTGATACGGGTCGCTATTGATATACTATATAGGCAGAGTGATATAGGTGGCTATTGTGTTATTGTCTGGGCGCAGCGATAAGGGTAGCTATTATGCGGAGTGATACAGGTGGCTATTCTGATTTATTGTCTGGGCGGAGTGATAAGGGTGGCTATTATGATGTTATCAATACTGAGAGATAAGGGTGGCTATGTCAGAAATGATATGTGTCAGCCTGGGGGCATAACGTTGATGATATTCGTTTGATGGTGTGATTTTTCTTGTGTGTGTCGTGCACCTTATGTAAGTTGTTGTGTTGTTTCTAGTGAGCTACTCGATGTCTTTGATATTACTTGTTGACTTGGAATGTCATAGTACGCTTGCACATGCATACACCGTAGCATGCCACTTATCCCAATTCAGGAGTATGAAACTTGATATTTATTGATCATGCCCATGTAGTCTTGTAATATCGGCTTCCATTGTGATATTGAGCATGTGACCATGCCGCGCGGATTGTGCTATTGAGCTTGTGACCATGCCAGGAAGATTGAGATATTGTCACGTGAGATGTCCGTGCGGTTGTGAATAATAATGTGGGCATGAAGTGCTATGAGAATATGATTTGCGATTTGGGACTAGTGACTTATGATTAGGAGATGAGGTATCTCGGAGCAATTTTGATGTTAAACTTATGTTAGAAGGGTTCGATTATTTGGTTGCCATTGTTTTTCTTATTTGGTTTCACTGTACTTTAACGTGTTCGAATTACTTTAATGCTTATATCATATGTTTATTCCTTATTGCCATTTACTAATTCTTGTTTCCATTATTATCTTTATACTTATATACTGCACAAGTTGTTGTGACTAATAGGTGTCTTGACTTGTACCTCGTCACTACTCCACCAAGGTTTGTCTTGATACTTACTGGGAACCGACCGTGGTGTACTCATACAACACTTTTGCACATTTTTCTGCAAATCTAGGTATTGAAGATAACAGACTCATGCAGAGTTAGATTCTTGAGTGCGAGGATTCAAGGTAGAGCTGCTTGGTTAGTCCTTTAGAGTCCTTTTCTTTTTTATTGTACTTTCAATTAATTATCCGAACAATATTGCATTTTAATTTTGAGATATTTTTAAGTATTCATCTAGAGTTCGTTACTCTGTATTACCTAGTCTTGGCAGGTTGTTACGATTATTGTTGTGTAGGCTTGTTTCACCTTTATTTCAGTGTTTATATCAAATTCTTCTTTAAAATATCATTGTTAAACTGGCTTAACTATTGTAAGTAATCAGCTTACCTAGTCTTAGAGACTAGGTTCCGTCACGATGCTTATGGCGAGATTTTGGGTCGTCGCATATAAGCACATGCAAAATATGAATTTCCAATAAAGCAACCATAGTGAAAAAATACATAATCACTATAACGACCTGATCAGTCATTTTGAGTTGTAGCGTTCGTTTGGTGGTTCGAGATCATGAATAGCTTTATATGATGTATTATGACTTGTGTATGTAGTCATTTTGGTATTTGAGCAATAGAGCGTTCGATATGGAAGAATGAACCTTATTTTAGAAGCTTAAGTGGAAAAGTTGATCGGAGTTTGAATTTTACGTAGATGACTCCTGAATATTATTTTGATGATTCCAATAGCTTCGTATGGTGATTTTGGACTTAAGCGTGTGCTTAGATTTGGAGGTCCGTAGGTTGATTTGATACTTTTTGGCGAAAGTTGGAAAATTGAAAGTTTGGAATGTTGATAGATTTGACCGAGAGTTGACTTTATTGAAATCATATTCGGATTATGATTTCTAGAGTTGGTATAGTTTCGATGTGTCATTTGGGACTTGCATGCAAAATTTGAGGTCATTCCGAGTTGATTTGATATGGTTTGGCGTAAGATTTAGAAGTTGAAAGTTCATTAGTCCATTAGTGTTGTTTGGTATGATTTGAGGCCTCGAGCAGGTCCACAGATGTTTTGGGATTTGTTGGTATGTTTGGACGAGGTCCCGAGTTCTTTATGTTTTAGAGTTGCTGGTTTTCGGATGTTTTACAGTTCATCGCGTTCGTGTGAGGACGAACACGAACGGGAAGTGTATCTGTGGTAGCTAGGGATTTACTCATCGCATTCGTGAGTTGGTTATCGCGTTCGTGGATCCTAGCGAAGATGGTAATCCCGTCCGCGTCCCTTGTGTCACGATCGTATAGAGGTAGAGCTGGAGGGGCGCCAGTGGTCTGGCCATCGCGTTCGCATAAATAGGGTCGTGTTCACGTTGGCCAGTTGAGCTGAGTGGTCACGTTCGCGGGCTTCATATCGCGTTCGCATAGAGGAAATTTGTCAGCTTATGATTTGTGCTTCACGATCACGAAGAATGTACTGCGATCGCAAAGAGAAACCCCGGGGCAGACTTATAAGTACTCTATTTCGAGGACTTTTGTTATTTTATCACTTTTTGAGTTAGAGAGCTCAATTTTGGGTGATTTGGAGGGGATTTTCTTGGTTTGAATTGGGGTAAGTATTCTTGACCCGGATTTGGTTATATTTCATGATTTCATCCTTGTTTTTATCATTTAATTGATGATTTGAATTGGAGAAATTGGGGGGGTTTTGTAAAAACCTTTCAAAAACATAAATTGATGATTTGAAAGCCGATTTGAGGTCAGAATTGGATGATTTTAGTATGGTTGGACTCGTATCGGAATGGTGTTCGAATTTTGTGAGTTTTGTTGAGTTCCGAGGTGCGGGCCCGGTGTTGACTTTTTGGTTTTCATTAAAGATCGAAGCTTTATTATTCGGAATTAATTCCTATGGCTTTTATTTATGATGTTAAGTTATTTTGGCTAGATTCTAGTCGTTCGGAGGATTGTTTCACACAGTAAGGGCTTTAGAGTATTGAATTAGCTTCTTTGAGGTAAGTATCTTGCCAAAATTTGTGTGGGGAAAACTACCATGTAGATTTGGTCTAATTGCACTATTTGAATTATGTGAAAGGCATTTACATGAGGTGACGAGTGTGTACCCGGACTTATATGTGGAAAGTTGACCGATTTAGACTATTAGGCGACTTTTATGCATTTAATTAGAAGTTGTTATTACTTATTACATCTTTCGTTGTTGAATTCATTCTTATATGCTTAGATTGTAGTCGTTATTTCATGTTCTATCATCCATTGACGTGTCTACTCTTATATGTCTTAATTGAAGTTACTATCATGTGCTATATCTTTCATCGTCAAGTTTATTCTTATATTCTATAACTGCCGTTGTCGAGTTATTGTTATATGTATTTAATTGAGGTTGTTAGTACACGTCATGCCTTTCACTGCTAAGTTTATTCTTAAGCAAGTAATTGAATTTGAAGTTTTTGAGAACTATTAGCCTATTTTAGTTGAAGTTGTTGTTTTATGGAGTATCTTTCATTGTTGAGTTATTTCTCGTTCGTTTTGTTATTTTCTTGAGATTCTTGTACACATTGTGGTTGAGCCATGGGCTATGTATTGTGGTGACACTGGAATTATTGTTTTGGAAATGTTGTGGCTTTTGGGCATGTGTGGTATGAGTTGATGTGTCATGTTTTGTGATGTTGGCACGTGTGGATTTGTTGTGAGGATTGATTGGTGTTATGCGGAGTATACGGGTGGCATTTCACTGTTGTTGATTGTGTGGAGTGATACGGGTGGCTATTGTGTTTATTGTCTGGCCGGAGCGATACGGGTGGCTATTGTGTTTATTGTCCAGACGGAACAGTATGGGTGGCTATTATGATATCATCCGCGCAGTGGAATAAGGTTGGCTATGTCACGGATGATATGTGATGGCCCGGGGACATAATATTGATGATATCTGTATGATGTGCAATTTTCCTTGTGTGTCTCATGCACATTACGTCACTTGTTTTTGTCACGACCCAAAATCCACTAGCCGTGATGGCACCTAACCCAACCCGCTAGGTAAGCCAATAAACAGTCAGGATATTCCAAATGAGATTAATGAGATATAAATGATGAAATAACCGAACTTTTACAACAACTCAAGGAGTGGTAGTACAAGTCATGAGCCACTAAGACTTAGATTTACAAACTGAAATGAAATAATTACAACATCTGTTTGGAATATACATGAATAGAACTCAAATCTAAAGCTACCAAGACAAGTGATAGCAATAACTTGAAAGCGGGCACATCTTCAATGTTAGCTCCCTCCATGCACAACAACGTCAGTTCCAAGATCAGCACGCAAGGTGCAGAAGTGTAGTGTGAGTACAACTGATCCCATGTACTCAATAAGTATCCTAACTAACCTCGGTGAGGTAAAAGCAGCAAGAACTATAAATGATACTCACTAACACCAGTATAGTTCGTAATTTCAACAAGTATAGAATCGATATGTGATCAAATCAGGAAAATCTCAGGTAAAAACCACTTTGATGCTCACAATTCTTTATTTTAGAGTGTTCTACTCAGTCAACAATCCAACATATAAAGATGATATGCAAGTAAATCAGGTAAACAGTCAAGGAGATTGCAAGTAAAGATGAAATGCAATAACCAATTATCAGTCTGTTACGACGCGCAACTCGATCCAATAATTGTAAGCTAATAAAGCCTGTTATGGTGTGCAACCCAATCCAATAATAGTAACCAGCTCTCCCATAGCTCACATCAACCAGAAATCCGTCGGTTTCTCATAATCCGCATGTACACCATCAAGAGAGAAAGATGAGAGGGTGACCTTAAGGGGATGGATCTGTATCCACACACTGCACAGACAACTCACATGTTAATAATATCAACCGCATGGACAACTCATGTGTTGCATAGACAACTCATGAGCTATAATATCAATATCTGGATCCGCACAGACAACTCACGTGATGCACAGACAACTCACATGCTAACAATATCAATTCACAACAACTCACATGTGAATATCACAATCTGCCCGACGTGATCACATGCGCAATATCATAATCTGCCTGGCATGGTAATAGGCATAACAACACAATCTGCCCAGCGTAGTCAAAGTCATCCAGTCCAAATCATATCACTGTCACGACCCAAAATCCTAACCTGTCGTGATGGCTCCTATCTCGACACTAGGCAAGCCAACAATCTCAATAAATCATATTTTTTTAAGTTTGAAAATATAATATTTAAACACAATCCACAAGTCTCGCAAATACCGATACATACACTCCCAAAACCTGGTGCCACTGAGTACATGAGCGTCTATACATTACAAGTCTGAAAAATGTGGACTATAATAATTTGAGACCAAATACAATAAACAGAAGGATAGGAAAGGAGAGACAAGGTATGCGAAACATGACAGCTACCTCTGAATCTCTAGAAAATCGACTGTGTGAAAGAATCAACACCCACTGTATCCAGGATCACCTGGATCTGCACACGAAGTGCATGGTGTAGTATGAGTACAACCAACTCAGTAAGTAACAATAATAAATAAAAAACTGAAAGTAGTGACGAGCTTCTCAGCTAAGTCCAAATACAATACTTTCTAATATAAAAGAGTTGGCATGCTCTCAAGTTTAACATTAAGATTTCAATGAAATTTCATATCAAGTTTGACCGAAATAGAAAATAATGTTTTGCGAAATTTCCAAAAATAGTGATATATGACAGCTGAAATGCAATAAATAATGATATCAATGCATCCTCTGAGAGTAACAGTCACTCAGTCCTCCCACTCACTCCAACCTCAAAGTCACTGAAATGCAGCAAATAATGATATCAATGCATCCTCTGAGAGTAACAGTCACTCAGTCCTCCCATTCACTCCAACCTCAAAGTCACTCTTTCCTCACAGTCACTCTTTCCTCACAGTCGCTCTTTCCTCACAGTCGCTCATCACTGGGCACTCGACACTCGCACTCAGTAGGTACCTGCGCTCACTTGGGGTGTGTATAAACTCCGGAGGGTATCCTTCAGCCCAAGCGCTATATCAAGCCAATCATGGCATAAATCAATGAAACATGCTGCGGCGTGCAGCCCAATCCATAAATATCCTCACAATTAGGCCCTCTGCATCACTCAGTCATCAGCCTCTCCAGTCTCTCGGGCTCTCAAAAATCATGATAAGCAGCCCAACAACAATGATATGATACATCAATAATGAATAAGAGAGACTGAGTTAAAAATGTGCAAATAGAACTGTGACTGAGTGCAAAACAGCAATTTAGCAAATAATTTCACAAGTACACGACTTTTGTGGGTCCCAACAGTGTAAACATATGATTTAAAACATGATTCATAGATCATTTTCTGTTATACGGGAAAAAATGTATGGATATCAACAGATTTCTTTTACTACACAGTTCCATGGAATTGACCAAGTCATAATTCCTACGGTGCACGCCCACATGCCCGTCACCTCAAAATCAACCAAATAATACATATTCTGTGGTTTCGTATCCTCTAGACCAAATTTAGAACTATTACTTACCTCAAACCATGTAATTATTTATTCTGCAATGTCTTTGCCTCACGAATTGGCCTCCAAACACCTCGAATCTAGCCACAAATAATTATATTCAGTCAATAAAATTTATTGGTATTAATTCCATAAGAAAATATTAATTTTCCATCAAAATCCGAAATTTAGCTCAAACATCGCTCGTGGGGCCCACGTCTCGGAACCCGACATAAGTTACAAAATCTGAAAGCCCATTCAACCACGAGTCTGACCATACCAATTTTACCAAAATACGACCTCAACTCGACCTCCAAATCTTCAAATCTTATTTTCAAATCCCTAATTTACACCTCAAAAACATGTAATCTAGTCGGATTATTCGATGATAATTTAATATTATGAAGTAGAAATGATCACAAGTGACTTACTTCAAGATTTCTCGTGAAAACCTCGCTCACAATCGCCCAGCCCGAACTTGAAATGCCCAAAACTAGCAAAAGCTCGGAACCCCTTTGTTTTTGTACTGCACATGGGTTTCCGCTTCTACAGGATTTTGTGCGCATCTGCGAACACGCTTCTGCGAAGCTGCCTCACCAAGCACCCTTGCGCGTCTTCGATCAAACTCCCGCAGGTGCAGGACCGCTTCTGTGGCTACCTGCCACTTCTGCGATCAAAGCCCCTGCGATGGAAGGCTCACTTCTGTGAGCTCGCACCTGCGATGGAAATTCTGCAGGTGCGATTACATCTGATGGTAGAAACCTTCAGATTTTCTTCTAAGTTCGAATTTGATCCGTTAACCCTCCGAAACTCACCCGAGGCCCCCGGCACCTCAACCAAATATACCAACAAGTCCTAAAACACCATACGAACTTAGTCGAACCCTCAAATTACCTCAAACAATGCTAAAACCACGAATCATACCCCATTTCAAGCCTAATGAACTTTGAAATTTTAAATTTCTACAAATAATGCCGAAACCTATCAAATCACATCCGATTAACCTCAAATGTTTCACACAAATCATAAATGACATAACGGAGGTATTTCAATTTTCAAAAAGTCAACCCTCGGTCAATTTTCATCCGACCCCGCTATCAAAAAGTCAACCCTCGGTCAAACTTCCCAAAAATTTAATTTTCCCCATTTCAAGCCTAATTCCACTACAGACACGCTCCGAAGTCCAAAATGACCATACAGAGCTATTGGAATCATCAAAATTAAATTTTGAGGTCGTTTACACATAAGTCAATATTCGATCAACTTTTCTAACTTAAGTTTTCAATTAAGAAACTAAGTGTCTCATTTCACTCTGAAATGCTTCCGGACCCGAACCAACAAACTCGGAAAGTCATAAAATAACTGTAAAGAATAAATTGAGCAGTAAATTGAGAAATGGGGTTATAATACTCAAAACGACCGGCTGGGTCATTACATTCTCCCCCTCTTAAACAAACGTTCGTCCTCGAACGGGTTTAGAATCATACCTGGAGTCTCAAATAGGTATGGATATTTTCTCCGCATATCCTGCTCAATCACCCAACTAGCTTCTCCAACTAGCTGGCCTCTCCACTATACCTCCACTGATACTATGTTCTTTGACCTCAGCTTTTGAACCTGCCGGTCTAAAATAACCACCGGATCCACATCATTTGTCAAATTACCGTCCAGTTGCACTGTACTGAAATCCAGAATATGAGATGGATCCCCGACATACTTTCAAAGCATGGATACATGAAATACTGGATGAACACCTGATAGACTAGGTGGCAAGGCAAGTTCATAAGCCACATCTCCAATTTTCTTAAGTATCTCAAAAGGCCCAATATACCGAGGGATCAACTTGCCCTTTTTTCCGAACCTCAACACACCTTTCATGGGTTAAATATTGAGCAGAACCTTCTCCCCAACAATGTAAGCAACATCATGGACATTCCGGTCAGCATAGCTCTACTGTCTAAACTGCACAGTGCGAAGCCGCTCCTAAATTAATTTAACTTTCTCCAAAGCATCCTGAACCAAATCAGTACCCAAAAGTCTAGTCTCACCTGGCTCAAACCAACCCACTGAAGACCGACACTGTCTCCCATATAAAGCCTCATACGAAGCCATCTGAATGCTCGATTGGTAGCTGTTATTATAAGCAAACTCTGCTAGTGGCAGAAATTGGTCCCAAGAACCTCCAAAATAAATGACACAAGCGCGTAGCATATCCTCCAATATCTTAATTTTGCGCTTGGAATGTCCATCCGTCTGAGGGTGAAATGTTGTACTCAACTGAACCTGTGTGCCCAATTCTCGCTGCACTGCTCTCCAAAACTGTGATATAAACTACGTGCCCCGATCTGATATGATGGACACTAGCATACCGTATAGGCGAATAATCTTGCGGATATAAATCTCAGCCAACCACTCCGAAGAATAATTAGTACCAAGTGGAATAAAATGCACAGATTTTGTCAATCGATCCACAATCACCCAAACAACATCAAATCTCCTCAAAGTCCGTGGGAGCCTAACTACGAAGTCCATGGTGATACGGTCCCATTTCCACTCTGGAATTTCAAGTCTCTGAAGTAATCCACCTGGTCTCTGATGCTCGTATTTCACCTGTTGACAATTTAAACATCAAGCTACAAACCCATCAATATCTTTCATCATTCGCCTCCACCAATAATGATGCCTCAAATCATGATACATCTTCGCGGCACCTGGATGAATGGAGTACCGCAAGTTGTGAGCTTCCTGGAGAATCAACTCATGCAAACCATCTACATTAGGCACACATAGCATGCCTTGCATCCGTAATACACCATCATCCCTAATAGGGACTTCCTTGGCATCACCGTGTTGAACCGTGTCTTTAAGGACAAGAAGATGGGGATCATCATACTGGCGCTTTGTGATGCTATCATATAAAGAAGACCGAGAAACAACATAAGCCAGAACTCGATTTGGCTCAGAAACATCCACTCTAACAAACTGGTTGGCCAAGGCCTAAACATCCAAGGCTAAAGGCCTCTCTGCTACCGGTAAGTATACTAAGCTGCCCAAACTCTCCGCCTTACCACTCAAGGCATCGGCCACCACATTGGCCTTTCCGGGATGATAAAGAATGGTGATGTCATAATCCTTAAGAAACTCTAACCACTTTCGCCGCCGCAAATAAAGATCCTTTTGTTTAAACAGATATTGTAGACTCTGATGATCGGTATAAACCACACAATTGACACCGTACAAGTAATGCCGCCAAATTTTCAAGGCGTGAACAATAGCTACTAACTCAAGGTCGTGGATCGGATAATACTTCTCATGTACCTTTAACTATCTGGATGCATAGGAAATCACCCTACCATCTTGCATAAGCACTGCGACGAGACCAATACGTAACGTCACAATATATAGTATAAGATCCTGAGCCTGTAGGCAACACCAATACTGGAGTTGTAGTCAAAGCTGTCTTGAGCTTCTAAAAGCTATCTTCACATTCATCCGACCAGCTGAACGGAGCACCTTTCTGGGTCAATTTGGTCATAGGCGATGCAATAGACGAGAAACCTTCCACGAAGTGACGATAATAATTGCCAAGCCGAGAAAACTCCGAATCTCAGTAACTGAAGATGGCCTGGGCCAACTCTGAACTGCCTCTATTTTCTTCGGACCCACCTTAATCCTTTCATTGGACACTATGTGTCCCAAGAATGCCACCGAACTAAGCCAGAACTCATACTTAGAGAATTTGGCATATAGTTTCTCCTCTCTCGGGCTCTGTAATACAATACCCAAGTGTTCTTCATGATCCTCCTGGCTACGTGAGTACACCAGGATATCATCAATAAATACCACCACAAATGTCTTAAGATACGGCTAGAATACGATATTCATCAGGTGCATAAATGTCGTTGGGGCATTGGTTAGCCCAAATGACATCACAAAAAATTCATAGTGACCATAACGATTCCTGAATGCGTTTTAAGAATATTCGAATCCCTAATTTTCAACTTGTGATATCCAGATGTCAAATCAATTTTGGAGAATACCCTCGCTCCCTGAATTTGGTCAAATAAATCATCAATACTCAGCAAAGGATACTTATTCTTGATTGTAACTTTGTTCAACTGCCTGTAATCGATACACATTCGCATTGTACCATATTTCTTTTTCACAAACAGAGCTGGTGCACCCCAAGGCGACACACTAGGTCTAATAAACCCCTTATCAAGAAGTTCCTGAAGTTGCTCTTTCAATTCTTTTAACTCAGCCGGTGCCATAGGATATGGAGGAATAGAAATGGGCTGAACCATCCTATCCGGCTGTAGCTGTTCAGGCCCCGGTAGTCCCCGTTATTGCAGATGATGAGTAGAGGAGACTTGAGAGATTTGGGAGGCTTCTACCTCCATCATTTAGCGGTGCTGAGTTAGAGGATGCTCAGGGGTTTCTAGATTAGTGCCAGCGGATGCTTCGGACAACGGGTATTTGGGAGACTAGTGGGGTCTCGTTCACTACTTTTCAGTTTTCTGGGACTGCCTTCAGATGGTGGGAGGCTTATGAGAGGCGCAGACCGGTCGATGTTGTACAACTTACATGGAAAGAATTCTCCGTTCTCTTTTTGGAGAGGTTTATGACACAGTCTCACAGAGAGGAGCTGCTCAGACAGTTTGAGCAGTTACGTTAGGATAGTATGTCTGTGACGTAGTACAATATGAGATTTTCTGAGTTAGCTCGTTACGCAGTTTGGCTGGTTCCCACTGATAGGGAGAGGATTAGGAGGTTCATTGATGGCCTCACACATCAGCTACGATTACTTCTGACTAGTGAGAGAGTATCTGGTGCTACCTTTGATGAGTTAGTTGACATTGCTCGGCAGATAAAGATGGTCTGTAGCCAAGAGCGTGGAGAGAGGGAGGCTAAGAGGCCTTATGGTCTAGGTGATTTCAACGGTGTTTCTTCCGGGGGCAGTTTTACCGTGGTAGGGTTCGTCCTTATAGACACGCTCAGACGGGTCGTCCAGTTCACCATGGTGCATCATCCAGCCAGGGTCCATATAGTTCTCATCACGGTCAGCATATAGGTTGAGAATTGAGTCCTGGAACATAGGTACATTGGCGGGTAAGTGTATAGAGCTGGAAAAGATGCCCCCGATATATGAAGTCCTTGTACTACCTAATCTGTAGTACAGGCTACAGGGGTATGAGTACCTCCCTCGACCTGAGAACTGGCAGGTGCGGCCTGAGCCAAAACCACCTGAGCAACACCAGTGTAAACTGTCAATATCTGGGCCAAAGTCTCCTGAAGGCCTGGAATCTCAATGGGCACAGCTGGTGCTTGAGCTGGTCTTGTCGGCTAAGCTATATCTGGAATCTCCGCCTGAGCTGGAGCATATGGTGGTACTACAGGTGCAGGTCCAATTGTGGTACGAGCTACACATCGACCTCTACCTCGGCCCCGGCCTCTCGAGGCCCTAACTGGTGGCATTGGTGGCTGACCTTCCGATATGGCAGTACGTGTTCTCACCATCTGTGAGAGAATAGAATAATAGAAATTTAGTTTTTGGAATCAACAAATTCGCACGACAGAGTACGGGAAATTGAAATTTTCCTAAGGGTTCGGCAGCCTCTCGAAGATAAGTACAGATGTTTCCGTACCGATCCGCAAGACTCTACTAAACCTGCTCATGACTCGTGAGACCTATGTAACCTATGCTCTATTACCAACTTGTCACGACCCAAAATCCTAACCTGTCATGATGGCGCCTATCTCGATACTAGGCAAGCCGACAAGCTCAATAAACTCAAATTTCTTTTAAGTTTGAAATTATAATATTTAAACACAATCCACAAGTCTCGCAAATACCGATACACACTCCCAAAAACTTGGTGTCATAGAGTACATGAGGATCTATACATTACAAGACTGGAAAACGTGGACTATAATAATGTGAGACCAAATACAATAAACAAAAGGATAGGGAAGAGAAGACAAGGTCTGCGAAACATGGCAGCTACCTCTGCATCTTCGAAAACTCAACTGTGTGAAAGAATAAACACCCACTGTATCCGGTATCACCTGAATTTGTATACGAAGTGCAGGGTGTAGTATGAGTACAACCAACTCAGTAAGTAACAATAATAAATAAAAAACTGAAAGTAGTGACGAGCTTCTCAGCTAAGTCCAACTACAATACTTTCTCATATAAAAGAGTATGCATGCTCTCAAGTTCAACATTTAAGATTACACTGAAATTTAATATCAAGTTTGACCGAAACAGAAAATAATGTTTTTCTGAAATTTCCAAAAATATTGATATGTGAGAGTTGAAATGCAGCAAATAATGATATCAATGCATCCTCTCAGAGTAACATCCATTCAATCCTCACATTCACTCTAACCTCATAGTCACTATTTCCTCACAGTCACTCTTTTCTCACAGTCGTTCATTTCTCACAGTCGCTCATCACTCGGCACTCGCACTCAGTAGGTACCTGCGTTCACTTGGGGTGTGTATAGACTCCGGAGGGTATCCTTCAGCCTGAGCGCTATATCAAGCCAATTATGGCATAAATCAATGAAACATGCTACGGCGTGCAGCCCGATCCATAAATATCCTCACAATTAGGCCCTCGGCCTCACTCAGTCATCAACCTCTCCAGTCTCTCGGGATCTCAGAAATCATGATAAGCAGCCCAACAACAATGATATGATGCATCAATAATGAATAAGAGAGACTGAGGTAAAAATGTGCAAATAGAACTGTGACTGAGTGCAAAACATCAATTTAGCAAATAATTTCATAAGTACACGACCTATGTGGGTCCCAACAGTGTAAACATATGGTTTAAAACATAATTCATAGATCATTTTCTCTAATACGGGGAAACATGTACGGATATCAACATATTGTTTTCACTACACAATTCCATGAAATTGACCAAGTCATAATTCCTACGGTGCACGCCCACATACCCATCACCTAGCATGTGCGTTGCCTCAAAACCAACCACATAATACATATTCTGGGGTTTCGTACCCTCATGACCAAATTTAGAATTGTTACTTACCTCAAACTGTGTACTTCTTTAGTTTGCAATGTCTTTGCCTCGTGAATTGGCCTGCAAACACCTCAAATCTAGCCACAAATAATTCGATTCAGTCAATAAAATATATTTGAACTAATTCCATAAGAAAATATTAATTTTCCATCAAAATCTAAAATTTAGCTCAAAATTTGCCTGTGGGGCCCACGTCTCGGAACCCGACAAAAGTTACAAAATTCGAAAGCCCATTCAACCACGAGTCTAACCATGCCAATTTTACCAAAATCCAACCTCAACTCGACCTCCAAATCTTATTTTCAAATCCCTAAGTTCAAATCCCTGATTTACACCTCAAAAACATGTAATCTGGTTGGATTATTCGATGATAATTCAATATTATGAAGTAGAAATGATCATAAGTGACTTACCTCAAGATTTTCCGTGAAAACCTCGCTCAAAATCGCCCAGCCCAAACTTGAAATGCCCAAAAATGGGAAAAGCTCAGAACCCCTTTGTTTTTGTACTGCCCAAGGGTTTCCGCTTCTGCGGGATTTTGTGTGCATCTGCGGACACGCTTCTGTGAGGAGTTGTCCGCTTCTGCGAAGCTGCCTCACCAAGCTCCCTTGCGCTTCTGCGATCAAACGCCCGCAGGTGCGGGGCCGCTTCTGCAGCTACCTGCCGCTTCTGCGATCGAAGCCCCAGCCACGCCTGGATGCATCTGCGATGGAAGGCTCACTTCTGTAAGCTCTCACCTTCAATGGAAATTACAAAGATGCGATTACATCATATGGCAGAAACCTTCAGATTTTCTTCTAAGTCTGAATTCGATCCGTTAACCCTCTGAAACTCACCCGAGGCCCCCAGGACCTCAACCAAATATGCCAACAAGTCCTAAAACACCATACGAACTTAGTCTGACCCTCAAATTACCTCAAACAATGCTACCACCATGAATCATACCCTACTTCAAGCCTAATGAACTTTAAATTTTCAAATTTCTACAAACAACGCCGAAACCTATCAAACCACGTCCGATTGACCTCAAATTTTGCACACAAGTCATAAATAACATAACGGAGGTATTCCAATTTTCAGAATCTGATTCCGACCCCGATATCAAAAAGTCAACCTCCCCGTCAAACTTCCTAAAAATTTCACTTTCGCCATTTCAAGCCTAATTCCACTACGAACCTCCAAATAATTTTTCGGACATGCTCCTAAGTCTAAAATCACCATAGAGAGCTATTGGAATCATCAGAATTAAATTTCGAGGCCGTTTACACATAAGTCAATATCTGGTCAACTTTTCCAACTTAAGTTTTCAATTAAGAGACTAAGTGTCTCATTTCACTATGAAATCCTTCCGGACCCGAACCAACTAACTCGGTAAGTCATAAAACAATTGTAAAGCATAAATTGAGCAGTAAATGGGGAAATAGGGTTATAATACTCAAAACGACCAGTCGGGTCATTACAATCACACAGAAGTAAGTAACCAAGAACACATGTATATGATGAATAAATAACAGATTTCATGCTCCTGGACTAGTATAATAACATGCTAAAGTGTAGACATATGTTATAGTTTATTCAAGAAATTAGCCTCTTCGTAACCTCAAACATGGCTCAAATAGTTCACAACAATGTTATAGTTTATGAGAAACATTATATCTTAAAGCTTAACAGTCAATTCTAGGTATATCATAGCCTAAGCACCACCCCGAACAAGGATAAATACTCTGGTACTCGTACATGAGCTCAAACTTGTAGCGACCCGGCCGGTCGTTTTGAGTATTATAACCCCGTTTCCCTATTTAATGCTCAATTTATGCTTTACAGTTGTTTTATGACTTATCGGGTTAGTTGGTTCGGGTCCGGAAGAAATTCGGAGTGAAATGAGACACTTAGTCTTATAATTAGAAATTTAAGTTAGAAAAGTCGATCGGATACGGACTTATGTGTAAACGACCTCGAATTTGAATTCTGACAATTCCAATAGCTCCGTTTGGTTATTTTGGACTTGGGAGCATGTCCGGAAAATTATTTGGAGGTCCGTAGTGGAATTAGGCTTAAAATGGTGAAAGTCACATTTTTAGGAAGTTTGACCGGGGGGTTGACTTTTTGATATTAGGGTCGGAATCCGATTTTGAAAATTTTAATAGGTCTGTTATGTCAATTATGACTTGTGTGCAAACTTTGAGGTCAATCTGGCATGATTTGATAGGTTCCGACATCGCTTGTAAAAATTGGAAGTTTCAAAGTTCATTAGGCTTGAATCTATGTGTGATTCGTGTTTTTAGTGTTGTTGGATGTGATTTGAAGACTCGACTAAGTTTGTATGATATTGTAGGACTTGTTTGTGTATTTGGTTGAGGTCTCGAGTGCCTCGGGTGAGTTTCGGATGGTTAACAGATCAAAAGTTGGACTAAAACAGCTGCTGCAATTTCCCTTTGCTGGAAATTCCTTCTCCCAGAAATCGAGCCCAGAAATCGAAGGCCAGGGTCGAGGGCCATAATCGAAGCCCTGATCGAAGGACAGGGTCGAGGGCCATGATCGAAGGGAAGGGTCAGTGGGCCATGATCGAAGCCAGAATCGAGGCCCAAGATTGAGGGTCAGGATCGAGGACAAAGATTGAGGCTCAGGATTGAGGGCCATGATAGAGGGCCAAGATCGAGGTCCATGATCGAAGGCCAAGATCGAGGCAGGACCGAGGGCTGCCTGGGCAGAATTATAAAGAAGGGGACTTCGTCCCATTCGACATTTTTGACAAATTGGAGCTTGAGGAGAGGCAATTTTGATAGATTTTCAAGGCAAAACACTGGGTTAAGTGATTCTAACTCGGATTTGGTCAATACACACGAATATATCATTATTTTTACCATTTAATTAGTGTTTAGAGATTGATATTTGGGAAACCTTTAGAAATCTCATATTAACGAATTTGTGAGATTTCGGTATCAATTCGGAGTCGGATTTGAGTGAAATTAGTATGGTTGAACTTGTAATTGGATGGGTTGTTGGATTTTGTGAGTTTCATTGGATTCCGATATGTGGGCCCCACAGACAATGTTTGAGCTAATTTTAGATTTTTATGGAAAATTAGTATTTTCTTATGGAATTAATTCCAATAAATTTTATTGCCTCAATTGAATTATTTATGGCTAGATTCGAGGCGTTTGGAGGCCAATTCATGAGGAAAAGACATTGCAGAATAAGAATTTCATGGCTTGAATTAAGTAACAGTTTTAAATCTGGTCCTGAGGGTATGAAACCTCAGATTTTTGTATCACGTAATTATTTTGGAGGTGACGCACATGCTAAGTGACGGGCGTGTGGGCATGCACCGAGGGGATTGTGACTTGGTCCGTCCCATTAAATTGGAAAGTTGAATAACTTGTTGTTAGTTATATGCTCTCTATGTATTGAATAAATTTGACTGTAAATCATGTTAGAAATCATGCTTAGGTTATGTGATAGTACTGTTGGGACCCGCAGAGGTCGCGTACTTGTTGAATTATTTTCTAATTGTTGTCTTGTACTCAGTCATAATTTTACTTGCGTATCATACCTCAGTCTTTCTTGACTTTGTTGACGCACTATGCTATCTTTGTTTGGGCTGATCTTTGTGATTTCCGAGAGCCGTGAGACTAGGGAGGTTGAGGACTAAGTAAGGACGAGGGCATGTCGCTGAGGTTAGAATACTATGGCACGTGAGTTGTCCGCGCAGGATATTATAGCACGTGAGTTGTCCGTGCAGATTATAGCGCTTGGGATGTAGGAGCCCCTGCGGAGTCTGTACACCCCCAGTGAGCGCGGGTACCCATTGAGTGTGAGTGCTGAGGGTTGAGAGCCCAGTGAGTGATTGTTGTCCTGAGAGGCTGTACTTGCTTTCCATTTGTTGTTGCACTTAGTTGCTATCTGTCATTGTTGTGAAATTCTCTGACAGATTTTGTAACCGGAATACATGAACTTGAACTGTATAGAATTGATTTGACTTAAACTTATGAAATTGAAAGCATGTCTACTCCTTGATAGAATTACTGAAAATGAACTATAACTGTGTAGCTCGTCTCTATCTTCAGTTCCTTATTTATTATTGTTATTTGCTGAGTTGGTTGTACTCATACTACACCCTGCACTTCGTGTGCAGATCTAGGTGTTCCCGGACATAGCGGGCGTTGATCCTTTCGCGCAGTTGATTTTTTGAAGATTCTAAGGTAGTTGCCGTGTTATGCAGACCTTGTCTCTCCTTCCTTACCTCCTTGTTTACTGTATTTGGTCTCAGACTATTATAGACCTTATTTTCTAGACTTGTAATCATATTAGATGTTCCTGTATTCAGTGACACCAGGTTTTGGGAGTATTTATATTGGCAGATATTAGATGTTCTTGTATTCAGGAGACTTTGGCCTAGATATTGGCAGCTTGCACTGGTCTTGCTCAGGTGGTTTCGGCTCAGGTCGCACCTGCCACTTCTCAGGCCGGGGGAGGTACTCATACCCCTGTTGCCCTCACTCAAGACTAGGTAGTACAGGGACTTCAGATACCGGGGGCACTACCGGCGCAGCCGGCTGCAGCTGCCCAAGCCCAAGTATTTCCTGTTATGGCAGAAGATGAGTAGAGGAGACTTGAGAGATTTGAGAGGCTTTGACCTCCACCATTTAGTAGTACTGAGTGAGAGGATGCTCGGAGTTTTCTGGATAAGTGTCAATGGATGCTTCGGACAGCGGGTATTCGGGAGACCAGTGGGGTCTCGTTCACTACTTTTTAGTTTTCTGGGGCTACCTTCCGATAGTGGGAGGCTTCGAGAGGCGTAGGTCAGTCGGTACAACACCCCTTACCTGGCAGCAGTTCTCCGGTCTATTCCTGGAGAAATTTATGCCTCAGTCCTGCAGAGAGGAGCTGCATAGACAGTTCGAGCAGCTTCGTCAGGGTGATATGTTTGTGACGCAGTATGAGATGAGATTTTCAGAGTTGGCCCGCCATGTTATCTAGTTGATTCCCACGAATAGGGAGAGGATCAAGAGGTTCATAGATTGCCTCACTCTTCAGCTATGGTTATGCATGACTGGAGAGAGAGTGTCTGGTACTACTTTCGACGAGGTGGTCGACATTGCTCATCAGATTGAGATGGTTCGCAGCTAGGAGCAAGTTGAAAGGGAGGCTAAGAGACCTTGTGGTTCAGGTGATTTCAGTGGTAGGGGTCATTCTTATAGACACGCTGAGATAGGTCGTCCAGCTCATCCTAGTGCATCAGCTATCCACGGTTCTTACAATGCTCACTCAGGCCAGTCTTTAATTAGTACACTACCAACGCAGAGTTCTCATCATGCCTCATCTACTCAGGCTTCTACAGGCAATTCTTCGGGTTATCAGGAGCATCGGTTCCGTCAGAGGAGGGGTTGTTTCAAGTGTGGAGAATTGGGTCATTTCAAGAGAGATTGTCCTAGGCTGTTGAATGGGGCTCCACAGCAGAATTCTCGACTGACGGCACCAGTATCAACAGTTACACCACCCGCCCAGCCAGTTCGGGGTAGGGGTCAGGCAGCTAGGGGTCTCCCAAGAGGGGGAGGCATGTCAGGTGGCGGTCAGGCCCGATTTTATGCTTTTCCTGCCAGGCCTAATGATGTTGCTTCAGATGTAGTGATCAAAGATATTGTTTCAGTGTGCCACTGGGAGGCTTCTATATTATTTGACCCTAGTTCCACTTATTCATATGTATCATCGTATTTTGCTCATTATCTGGATATGCCCTGTGAGTCCTTAGTTTCACCTGTTTGTGTATCTACACCGGTAGGCGATATTATTACTGTGGACCGTATGTATCGGTCGTGTGTGGTAACTATTGGGGAACTAGAGACCAGAGTTGATCTCTTATTACTCGGTATGGTTGATTTCGATGTAATCCTGGGTATGGATTGGTTGTCTCCATGTCATGCTATTCTGGACTGTCAAGCAAAAACTGTGATATTGACGATGTCGGGGTTACCAAAGGTTGAATGGAGAGGTTCTCTAGATTTTGTTCCTAGCAGGGCAATTTCTTATTTGAAGGCCCGGCGTATGGTTGGAAAGGGATTTTTGTCATATTTGTCCTTTGTGAGAGATGTTGATGCAGATAGTCCTATTATTAATTCAGTACCGGTCGTGCGAGACTTTTCGAATGTATTTCTTGCAGACCTGCCGGGTATGCCACCCGACAGGGATATTGATTTCGGTATTGACTTAGTGCAGGGCACTCAGCCCATTTCTATTCCTCCGTATCGTATGGCACCAGTTGAGTTAAAAGAATTTAAAAAGCAACTTCAGGAACTCCTTGAAAAGGGATTTATTAGGCCTAGTGTGTCACCTTGGAGTGCACTGGTTCTGTTTGTGAAAAATAAAGATGGTACTATGCGGATGTGTATTGATTATAAGTAGTTGAACAAAGATACAATCAAGAATAAATATCCCTTGCCGCATATTGGTGACTTATTTGACCAACTTCAAGGAGCGAGGGTATTCTCCAAAATTGATTTGAGATCGGGGTATCACCAGTTGAAAATTCGGGATTCGGATATTCTAAAGACGGCATTTAGTACTCATTATGGTCACTATGAATTTCTTGTGATGTCTTTTGGGCTAACCAATGCCCCAGCAGCATTTATGCATTTGATGAATAGTGTATTCCAGCCATATCTTGATTTATTTGTCGTAGTGTTTATTGATGATATCCTGGTGTACTCACGTAGCCAGGAGGAGCATGCACAATACTTGGGTATTTTATTACAGAGGATGAGAGAGGAGAGACTTTATGCCAAATTCTCTAAGTGTGAGTTCTGGCTTAATTCAGTAGCATTCTTAGGGCATATAGTGTCCAGTGAAGGAATTAAGGTGGATCCGAAGAAAATAGAGGCAGTTTAGAGTTGGCCCAAGCCATCTTCAGTTACTGAGATTCGGAGTTTTCTCGGCTTGGCCGGTTATTATCGTCACTTCATGGAGGGTTTCTCGTCAGTTGCATCGCCTATGACTAATTGACCAAGAAAGGTGCTCCGTTTAGGTGGTCGGATGAATGTGAAGAGAGCTTTCAGAAGCTCAAGACAGCTTTGACTACAGCTCCAATATTGGTGTTTCCTACAGGTTCAAAGTTTTATATCGTATATTGTGACACGTCGCGTATTGGTCTCGGCGTAGTGCTTATGCAAGACGGTAGGGTGATTGCCTATGCATCTAAACAGTTTAAGGCACATTAGAAGAATTATCCGGTCCACGATCTTGAGTTAGCAGCTATTGTTCATGACCTGAAAATTTGGTGGCATTCCTTGTACGGTGTCCAGTGTGAGGTGTAAAGCGATCATCGGAGTCTACAACATTTGTTTAAACAAAAGGATCTTAATTTGTGGCACCGAAGGTGGTTGGAGTTGCTTAAGTATTATGACATTACCATACTCTATCATCCCAGAAAGGCCAATGTGGTGGCTGATGCCTTGAGTCGTAAGGCGGAGAGTTTGGGCAGCTTAGCATACTTACCGGTAGCAGAGAGGCCTTTAGCCTTAGATGTTCAGGCCTTGGCCAACCAGTTTGTTAGATTGGATGTTTTTGAGCCGTATCGAGTTTTGGCTTGTGTGGTTTCTTGGTCTTATTTATATGATCGCATCAGAAAGCGCCAGTATGATGATCCACATCTGCTCGTCCTTAAGGACACTGTTCAGCACGGTGATGCCAAGGAAGTCACTATTGGGGATGACAATGTATTACTGATGCAGGGCAGCCTACGTGTGCCTAATGTAGATGGTTTGCGTGAGTTGATTCTCTAGGAAGCTCATTGTTCGTGGTACTCTATTCATCTAGGTATCGCGAAGATGTATTAGGATTTGAGGCAGCACTATTGGTTGAGGCGAATGAATAAAGATATAGTTGGGTTTGTAGCTCGGTGTTTAAATTGTCAATAGGTAAAGTCTGAGCATCAGAGACTGGGCGGATTACTTCAGAAACTTGAAATTCCGGAGTGGAAGTGGGAGCGTATTACCATGTACTTCATAGTTGGGCTCCCATGGACTTTGAGAAAGTTTGATATTGTTTGGGTGATCGTAGATCGGTTGACCAAATCAGTGCATTTTATCCCAGTTGGTACTAATTATTCTTCGGAGTGGTTGGCTGGGATTTATATTCGCGAGATTGTTCGCCTACATGGTGTGCCAGTGTCCATCATTTCAGATTGGGGTACGCAGTTTAGATCGCAGTATTGGAGAGCAGTGCTGCGAGAATTGGGCACACAGGTTCAGTTGAGTACATCATTTCACCCTCAGACGGACGAACAGTCCGAGCGCACTATTTAGATATTGGAAGATATGCTACGCGCTTGTATTATAGATTTTAGAGGTTCTTGGGATAAGTTTCTGACACTCGTTGAATTTGCTTATAATAATAGCTACTCCGTATGAGGCTTTTATGGGAGACGGTGTCGGGCTCCGGTGGGTTGGTTTGAGTCGGGTGTGGCTAGGCTATTGGGTACTGACTTGGTTCAGGATGTTTTAGAGAAGGTCAAAGTGATTTAGGAACGGCTTCGCACGGCTCAGTCTAGACAGAAGAGTTATGCCGATAGGAAGGTTCGTGATGTCTTTTACATGGTTGGGGAGAAGGCTCTGCTCAAGATTTCACCCATGAAGGGTGTGTTGTGGTTCAGGAAGAAGGGCAAGTTGAGCCCTCGGTATATTGGGCCTTTTGAGATACTTAAGAAGATTGGAGAGGTGGCTTATGAACTTGCTTTGCAGCCTAGTCTATTAGGTGTTCATCTAGTGTTCTATGTATCCATGCTCCGAAAGTATGTCGGGGATCCGTCTCATATTCTGGATTTCAGTACAGTACAACTAGACGGTAATTTGACTTATGAAGTAGAGTCAACTATTTTAGACCGGCAGGTTCGAAAGTTGAGGTAAAAGAACATAACATCAGTGAAGGTACAGTGGAGAGGCCAGCCAGTCGGAGAAGCTACTTGGGATATTGATCAGGAGATGCGGAGCAAATATCCACACCTATTTGAAACTCAGGTATGATTGTAAACTCGTTCGAGGACGAATGTTTGTTTAAGAGGGGGAGAATGTAACGACCCGGCCGTTCGTTTTGAGTATTATAACCTCATTTTTCCATTTACTACTCAATTTATGCTTTGTAGTTGTTTTATGAGTTACCGGGTTAGTTGGTTCGGGTCCAGAAGGAATTCGGAGTGTAATGAGACACTTAGTCTCATAATTGGAAATTTAAGTTAGAAAAGTCGACCAGATGTGGACTTATGTGTAAATGACCTCAGATTTGAATTCTCACAATTCCAATAGCTCCGTATGGTGATTTTGGACTTGGGAGCGTGTCCGGAAAATTATTTGGAGGTCTGTAGTGGAATTAGGCTTAAAATGGCGAAAGTCGAATTTTTGGTAAGTTTGACCGGGGGTTGACTTTTTGATATTGGGGTCGGAATCCGATTCTGAAAATTTTAATAGGTCTGTTATGTCAATTATGACTTGTGTGCAAAATTTGAGGTCAATCGGACGTGGTTTGATAGGTTCTGGCATCGCTTGTAGAAATTGGAAGTTTCAAAGTTCATTAGGCTTGAAACTATGTGTGATTCGTGTTTTTAGTGTTGTTGGATGTGATTTGATAGCCTATAGTGTATCAATCATAACCTTTAGTACATAACTCCAAATGATAAATGGTTTGACTTTCTAAACACTAAAAACAAAGAGCTACAACTTTCATTTTTGGATCATATCCAAATTCTTTATAGATTGTAAGATATAAGCTTCTAAAGTCAACTGAGTGATAGTAGAACTTCTTCTTCGCGAACGCGAAGCTTCCTTCGTGAATGCGATTCACAGGTCAAATTTTTCCATTTTACACTTCACGATCGCGATCAATCTCTGCGATCACGATGTACACCCCTGAAGCCAAAAATTAGCAATTAAAAATGGCATAAAAATAGTCTGACGTGTCTTCTTCCGTGATGTACTAGTTAACTTTATTATTATGTGTTTTGATTGGGTGTACTTGTATTTATTATTTGTTGAGCGATATCAAAGGTTGTTTTGTTATCTTGTTGTGCATATCACTAGTTGTTTTATGATGTCCTTATTGTTATCTGTTTCTTACTATTTTGTATATTATATTGCACAGGCTATTAGACTAGTGAGTGTCTCGACTATACCTTATCTCTACTCCACTGAGGTTAGTCTTGATACTTACTGAGTACCGACCGTAGTGTACTCATACTACACTTCTGCACATTTTTGTACAGAGCCAGGTATTAGAGATATCGGACTTGAGCAGAGTTAAAGAGAGACCGTAAGGATTCAAGGTTGAGCCGCTTGGTCGTCCCAGTCCCTTGGAGTCTTTTTATTTTTTTGTACTGTTAATTTTTAATCAAACAACATTGTATATTCGGTCCTCGTGATCATTCCATGTATTCAGTTAGAGTTCGTGATTCAGTATTACCAGTCTTGGGAGGTTGTATATTCATATTTATTCCGCTCTTAGTTTTGGTAACTTATTTAATTAAAAAAAATGGCTTCAAAATATAATAGAAATCAGCTTAAACTATCCGAACTTTATCATTAATAGTAGCTACGCACGGACTCTCGTCACCTCGTGCGTACGTAGCCCCCACAATTAGCAACAATTATTACTTTAATTACCTATGGGGTAATTTTCCCCTCACAAGATTAGACAAGAGACTTACCTTGTCTCAAAGTCCACTTCCTGATTACCACGTCGCGTTAAATTCTTGATTCGACACCGAAAAATATGAAACTATTCAAATATTATACAAAATAATTAATACATGTTCAATAATTCGAATTTAGGCTATTAAATAATTTACCCTAACCAAAACAGTAAAATTTCTAAAATTCACCCCAGGCCCACGTGCCCCGATTCTGGAAATTTTCGGATGAAAACATTACCCATAATCTCAAGAACTCAAATATATAATTTCTATCCAATTCCATAACCATTTCCGTGGTTAAAATCTCATTATAAAAAAATCTAGGTTTTTCATCTAAACCCTTGATTTCTAAGATTTACTAGTTATAATCTACCCATAATCTATGTATTTAACTCAAGGTGTGTAGAGTTAACTTACCTCCAAATTGCTAGTTGAACTCCCTTCTCAAAAGCTCGGAAATCGCCCGAAAATGGAGGAAAAATGGAAAGAAATGGATGGAGCTTCGTCCGTTTTTAAGGTTCTGCCCAGACAGGTTTTTCGCACCTGCGGAAGGGGTACCGCACATGCGGATTTCGCATCTACGGAAATTCCTCGCAGGTACGCATTTCCTCCCCTGGCCTGACACCGCACCTGCGGACAGATTGTTCACTTCTGCGCAAGCGCGGGTGCGCCAATTCCTTCGCACATGCGTATTCCTTCGCACTTACGCATCAGGCCTTCGCACCTGCGCATTCGCAGGTGTGCCTAAATACTTCGCATTTGCGATGGCTGGGCAGGCTCATCTCCTTCACACCTGCGAGCTCGCACCAGCAGCTGTCTAAGCGCATGTGTGATTATGACAGTAGTTGGGAGCTTCAGTCTTTGCTCAAATTTCCAAAATTGGTCCGAGCCTCGTCCGGTTAACACTCGGGGCCGTCGGGGCCCCGCCCGAACATACCAACAGGTTTGAAATCATAAAACGGACTTGCTCGAACTCTCGGAATGGATAAAACAACATCAAATCTAAGAATCATACCCTAAACCAAATTGATTCAAACTTAAAACTTCAAGTTCTTCAATTTATTTTCAATGAGCCTAAACATACTTAAACTACTCGGAATGACACGAAATTTTGCGTGCAAGTCTTAAATCACTATACGGAACTATTTTCAAACTCGAAATTTTAAACGTACTTCAATTACTCAAAAACCTACTCCAAACCAAATTTAAAGAACTTTTAAACCTTTAAATAGTTAATTTTTACTATTAAGCGCCAAAACGCTCCCGGGTTATCCACAATCCGATTCGAACATACGCCTAATTCCGAAATCATCATATGAACCTATTGGAACCATCAAATCCTGATTCCGGGATAGTTTTATCACAATGTTGACCGAAGTCAAACTTGGCCTCTTAAGGCTAACTTAAGGAACCAAGTGTTCCGATTTCAACCCAAACACTTCCAAATCCCGAACCAACCATCCCCACAAGTCATAAATCATTACAAGCACATACGGGGAGTTTTATTTTTGGGAATGGGGGTTCTAAAAGTTAAAATGACCGGTTGGGTCATTACATTCTCCACATCTTAAACAACGTTCGTCCTCGAATGGACTTAGAATAATACTTGGAGTGCTAAATAAGTGTGGATATTTGCTCTGCATGTCCTCCTCGGCCTCCCAAGTCACTTCTTTGACTGGTTGTCCCCTCCAGTGGACTTTTACTGCAGAAATCCTCTTAGACCTCAACTGGCGAACCTATTTATCAACAATGGCAACTGGTTCCTCTTCATAACCCAAACTATTATCTAGTTGAACTGTGCTGAAGTCTAACACATGTGATAGGTCGGCATGATACTTCCAGAGCATAGATACATGGAAAACCGGATGAACTTCCGATAGACTGGGAGGCATTGCAAGCTCATAAGCAACCTCCCCAACTCGTCTCAACACCTCAAATGGGCCTATAAACCTTGGGCCCAACTTGCCCTTCTTCCCGAATCTCATGATTCCCTTCATCGGAGAAACCTTCAAGAGAACTTTTTCACCTACCATAAATGATAAATCACGCGCTTTCTGATTTGCGTAACTCTTCTGTCTGGACTGTGCTGTACGAAGTCGCTCCTGAATCAACTTTACCTTTTCCAAGGCATCTTTCACCAAATCAGTACCATATAACTTAGCCTTACCGGTCTCAAACCATCCGATGGGTGAACGACATCGCTGACCATACAAAGCCTCAAATGGAGCCATCTTGATGCTGGATTGGTAACTGTTATTATAAGTAAATTCGGCCAAAGGCAAGAAACGATCCCATTGACCTCCAAAGTCAATCACACATGCCTTGAGCATATCCTCCAAAATCTGAATTGTCCGCTCTGATTGCCCGTCGGTCTGCGGATGAAAGGCTATGCTGAGCTCTACACGGGTCCCCAATTCACTCTATACTGCTCTCCAGAAATATTAAGTAAAATGAGAGCCTCTATCTGATATGATAGAAATTGGCACACCGTGCAACCGAACTATCTCCTGAATATATATTTGGGCCAACCTCTCTGAAGTGTACGTAGTCACAACAGGAATAAAGTGTGCCAACTTGGTCAACCTATCGACAAGGACCCAAACTGCATCAAACTTCCGCAATGTCCGCGGCAACCCAACTACAAAGTCCATAGTGATGCGTTCCCATTCCACTCTGGTATAGTCATCTGCTGAAGTAGGCCACCTGGCCTCTGTTGCTCATATTTAACTTACTGGCAATTTAGACACCTAGCTATATACTCAACTATGTCCTTTTTCATTCGTCGCCACCAATACTGCTACCTCAGGTCACGATACATCTTCGTAGCACCTGGATGAATAGAATACCGAGAACTGTGTGCCTCCTCTAGGATCTTTTTCCTCAGTCCATCCACATTAGGGACACGTAGACGATCCTGGAGTCGCAGAACACTATCCGCTCCAATAATAACTTCCTTGGCACCACCCCGTAGTACCTTTTCTCAAAGAACCATTAAGTGTGGATCATCATACTGGCGAGCCTTGATTTGCTCAAATAGTGAAGACTGAGCTACAACACATGCAAGAACTCGGCTGGGCTCTGAAATGTCCAATCTCATAAGTCGGTTAGCCAAGGATTGAATATCCAAATCTAATGGCCTCTCCTCGACTGCAATGAAAGCCAAACTACCCATACTCTCCTCCTTTCTACTCAAGGCATCTGCAACCACATTTGCTTTACCCGGATGATATAGGATAGTAATATTATAATCTTTCAGTAATTCCAGCAATCTGCGCTACCTCAAATTTAGGTCCATCTGCTTGAAAAAATGCTGCAAACTGCGATAATCAATGTAAACTACACAAGACACCCCATAAAGATAATGCCTCCAAATCTTAAGAGCGTGAACAATCGCAGCTAACTCCAAATCATGCATTAGATAATTCTTCTCGTGGGGCTTCAGCTGACGGAAAGCATATGCAATAACTCGCCTTTCTTGCATCAATACACAACCCAAGCCAACGCGTGAAGCTTTGCAATACACTATATACATCCCCGAATAGGAAGGCAACACTAACACTGGTGCTATAGTCAATGCTGTCTTGAGCTTCTGAAAGCTTGCCTCACAATCATCGGATCATCGGAACGGAGCACCCTTCTGGGTTAATTTGGTCAAAGGTGCTGCAATAGATGAAAAACCTTCTACGAATCGATGATAATAACCTGCTAAACCCAAAAAACTCCTGATCCCAGTCGCCGAAGTGGGACGATGCCAATTCTGAACTGCCTCAATCTTTTGGGATCAACCTTAATACCTTCGCCCGATACAATATGCCCCAAAAATGCTACAGACTCTAGCCAGAATTCACATTTGGAGAACTTAGCATATAGATTTTATTCCCGCAATATCTGAAGCACTACTCTCATATGTTGCTCATGTTCCTCCTTACTGCGCGAGTAGATCAAAATGTCATCAATGAAGATAATGACAAACGAATCAATATATGGCCTGAATACCCTGTTCATCAGATTTATAAACGTTGTCGGGGCGTTAGTTAAATCAAAGGACATAACCAGAAACTTAAAATGACCATATCTAGTCCGGAAAGCAGTCTTCAGAACATCCGAATCCTGAATCTTCAACTTATGGTACCCTGACCTCAAGTCGATCATAGAGAACACCCTAGCACCCTGCAACTGGTCAAATAGATCATCAATACGCGGTAACGGGTACTTGTTCTTAATAGTGTCTTTGTTCAATTGGCGATAATCAATACACATCCGCATTGTTCCATCCTTCTTCTTCACAAATAATACCGGTGCACTCCAAGGCAATACACTCGGTCTGACGAACCCTTTGGCTAGTAACTCCTCAAGTTGTTTTTTCAATTCTTTCAATTCTTTCGGAGCCATGCGATATGGTGAAACAGATATAGGCCGGGTATCTGGAGCCAAGTCAATACAAAAATCAATATCACGATCAGGTGGCATACCTAGAAGATCTAAAGGAAATACATCAGATAACTCCCGAACTACAGGCACTAAATCAATAGCCGGAGTCTCTGCAGTAGTATCCTGAACATAGGCTATATAAGCCAAACAACCATTCTCAACCATGTGTTGAGCCTTTATAAAAGAAATAACTCAATTAAATGAACTAACAGGCGAACCCTTCCACTCCAGCCTAGGCAATGCTGGAATAGCCAAGGTAACAGTCTTGGCATGACAATCTAGAATAGCATGATATGGAGATAACCAGTCCATTCCCAGAATAATTTCAAAATCAATCATCTCAAGCAATAAGATATCTGCTCTAGTTTCATAACCACATAATGTAATAATACAGGACCGGTAGATCCGGTTCACAACAACAGAATCGCCCACATGAGTGGACACATAAACAGGAATACTCAAGGACTCACGAGAAACACCCAGGAATGGAGCAAATAGAGATGACACATATGAATACGTAGATCCTGGATCAAATAATACTGAGGCATATTTTCTGCAAATAGAAATAATACCTGTAATCACGGTATTTGAGGCCTCTGTATCTAGTCTGGCCGGAAAAGCATAAAACTGAGCTGGAGCACCAACTAGCTGGCTTCTGCCTAGCTGACCTCCACCTCTAGGACGGCCCCTACCCACATGTTCTCCACCTCTTGGTGGTCGGACTACTGGTGGAGCAATTGGTCCGGTAAGCATAGGCTGCTGACCCTGCTGTACTGGTCTACCCCGCTGCCTGGGGCAGAATCTCTGTATGTGACTGGGGTCCTCGCACTCATAACAACTCTTCGGTGTGATGGGCTGTTGATTAAGAGTCTAGCCCTGGGAAACTGAATACCCACTGGGAGGACCCTGAACAGTTGGTGGACGATAAGAACTCTCTGGCATAGCACTGAGATAGGGTCGCACTGGAGCACCTCGAGGAGGCGGTGGTGCTGGATATGGGGGCCTGCTAGACTGCCCTCTCATTAACTGACCTCTGCCCCCAGACGGAGCACCTCTGAACTCTCCAGAATATCTGAACCGCTTATCTCTCATAACCTGCTCTCAGCTTCGCTGACGTACACCTTCAATCTTGCGGGCTATCTCCACTACTAGCTCATAAGAAGTACCCATCTCAACCTCTCTAGACATAGTGGCCTGAATGCCAGTATGTAAACCCGCAACAAACATCCGCACTCTCTACGCCTCAGTAGGGAGTATCATAAGTGTGTGGCGAGATAACTCAAAAAACCTCGCCTCATAATCGGTCACTGACATCTGACCCTGCTGGAGGTGCTCAAACTGAAACCTCAACTCTTCCCTCTGGGAGGGTGAAATATACCTGTCCAGGAAGATATGAGTGAACCTGTCTCAAGTCATGGGAGGAGAATCTGCTGGACTGCCAAGAACATAAAACTTCCACCATCTACGGGTTCTGCCCTCTAGCTGAAAAGTAGAAAAGTCTACCCCATGAGACTCCAATATCATCATGTTGTACAGTATATCCTTGCACCGATCAATGAAATCCTGGGGATCCTCATGTCGCTCACCCCCAAAGATAAGAGGATGTAGTCTAGTCCATCTGTCCAATAGTTTCTGTGGATCAGCGGCTACAGCTGGCCTGGGCTCAGGTGTAGCGGCTGCTACTGGCTAGGCTCCACCCACGGGTAGTGCACCATGGGTCTGATATACAGCAGTTGCTTGTCCATGAGCCTGTGCTCCCCCGCCCGCTTGGGATGTGGCTGGGTCTGTCGGAAATAAATCAGCCTGAGTCATATTGTCCATGAACCGCAGCATACAACCCATAACATCCTGGAATCCTGGTGCATATGTGAAATCCACCAGAGCTGGCTCTGCCACAGGCACTTCACCCTGCTCCTCAATAATGGGATCCTCTGCTGGACCCACTAGTAGAATAACTGGGACAGTCCTGGGACGTCCTCTACCTCTACCACGGGCAGGAGCCCTTCCTCGGCCTCTAGCAACTGGGGAAGTAGCTCTTCCCTGGTCTGGAACCTCATTAGAGCGCGTTCTCACCATCTGTGAGAGAATAAAATGTCACGACCCAAAGTTTTCCCTCCGTTTGGTATTGTTATGGCACCTAGTCTTAGGGACTAGGTAAGCCTAACATTAATTGAAACAACATTATTTAATTAACATCTAACAAAATAAATAGAAATCTCTTACAATTTCCAAAACTGGTAGTACAAGTAATAAGCTCTACAGAGTGTTTGCTAGAAAACTTCTAAATACAACTGTCCAGAAATAAGAATAAACAGTGCAAAACGAAAACTTGAAGGTGACTCTGAAGTCTGCGAATACAGCGATAGGTTTACCTTGAGTCTCCGCAGCAACAGTCCACACAGCTAGCTAACGAACAAATACCTGGATCTGCACAAAATAAATGTGCAGAAGAGTAGCATGAGCACACCACAGAGGTGCCCAGTAAGTATCAAGAATAACCTCGGTGAAGTAGTGACGAGGACTAGTCAAGACACCCACTGGTCTAATAAACTGAACAAGCATAAGTATAAGGATGATAGAACATGACATCAATCTAAGGACCCCGCGATATAGCTAACGACATAGCAACTACAATAAGGAAGGAAAAATAGCAAGTAACAGCGGAACACCAGAATAAGACACAGAAGAATGAACGGAAACACAACCCAAATTCAAAAATCACAATACAGTAAAGGCAAGTGGTAACTCAGCAGTTGCAATAGTTTTCACATCAGGTCTCAGCCAACAACCCCAATAAATTAGTCAAATCCTTCAAGTGTAAACTTTCACCCGTAAGTTTTTAAATTGAGGCCTTTAGAAAATAATCCTTTCCAATAAGAAATTATTTTTTTGAAATATACTTCCTTCAAATAAATATCTTTCAAACATAGTTCTTTCAAGATAAAAAAAAAACCTTTCAAATATAAACTTTTCAAATAATTAGCCTTCAAACATAGTTCTTTCAAGATAAATACTTTTCAAGTATAACCCCTTTCAAATAAATATCCTTCAAACATAGTTCCTTCAAGATAAATATTTTTTAAGTATAACCACTTCAAATAATTATCCTTCGAGTATAAGTTACCCTCTGACACCTAAGCATGGAAGATTAGCATCTGAGCACAGATATAACCATAGGAGAAATATACCGGGATACCGTCCCGTAGTCCCGAATTAATTATGTAGTACGGGGAGGGGGGATCTCCCGGAATACGACCGTAGTCCCAAAATAAATATGCAGTGTTGGGGGATCTCCCGGAATACGTTTGTAGTCCCAAAATAAATATGCAGTGATGGAAGATCTCCTGGAATACTTCCGTAGTCCCAATTTAAATATGCATAGCAAACAACATAGATAACAACTATAACACGACATAAACCCCGAACATCACCACAATGAGTACAAAAGCAACAATGACATAAATGCAAAGTACGGCGAGCAAATCAACTCAAGAGTTTAAATCACAAGAACGGTAGAACTCATTCACACGGAATAACCACAGTAAAGAATGCTAGGCACAAGGAGAACAACTTAATAAGGGAAAACAAAACAAAAATGTAGCAACGATTCCACAATATTCAAGTCAACAATAAGAAGCCAACATGAGTCAAATAGTTCCAAATAATGGCAAGTCAACTAAGATATAGGTTATCTAAACTCCTTTGAGGTTGAGCAATTACGAGGAATATTCAACAATTCAAGTAAGGATAAGCAGCGGAAGATAATCATAACTCTAATTAAGACTAAACAATTATAGGATGAGAAAATAATGATTTGAATTAAAGATAAGCAGTTATGAAAAATATAGCACGCCGATAGAAGAGGTAAAATCTTTGGTTTAGTCGAATAAGGGTCAAATAGACAGTAAGAGTGAATCCTGAAGCAATTATCTCTAATCAAACTATGTAGAGGTGAAACTAGCAAATAGAAATTCAAGCGTATCAAGAACAACATCATACACGGTGAATATAAGGACATAAGAACCCTAAAAGGCCAACTTTCCATAAATAAGTCTGAGGACGCACTCGTCACCTCGGGTACACACACTATAATCAACATAGAAGACTCAAATCCTAAGGGGAAAATCTCCCACACAAGGTTAGGCATGATACTTACCTCGAGTCAAGCTCAATCGATCCGTAAGAATGCCCTTTTCTACAAATATCCGTCTTTGAATGGCCCAAATCTAGCCAAAAGCAATTACATATTTGACCCTTATTCGACTAAACCAAAGATTTTACCTCTTCTATCGGCGTGCTATATTTTTCATAACTGCTTATCTTTAATTAATTAAATCAATACTTTAACAAAACTTCCAAAATTTGCCCTAAAAAGTCGACGCGGGCCCACGTCTCGGAATCGGGTAAAAGTCACAAAATCCGAAAGCCTATTTACTCACGAGTCAAACCATATCAAGATTACTAAACTCCGACACCAAATGGTCCTCCAAATCCACAATCCAAACTCCCAAATCCCTAGCCTCCAATTTCCACCTTAAATACACACTAACTAGGTGGGAAAATACATGGGGAAGCAAGATTATTAATCAAACATAAGCACGAGGGACTTACCTCAGGAAATCTCACGAAAATGCTCTCAAACATTGCCCTAAACCGAGTTGCAAGGTCCAAAAATGACAAAAATCGCGAAGCCCTTCAGTTTTAACCACTACCCAGGTATTTCCGCAGCTGCTAAGCCTGGGCTCGCACCTGCGGGTGCGCTTGTGCGGCAAAACAAAATGCGCATCTGCGCAAATCACTTACCCCCTCTGCCTTCGCACCTGTGATGAAAGGGCCGCACCTGCAAGTGCGCGCCTGCGGAAATCCCTTCCGCCTCTTCGGACCTTGCGCACCTACGATGACCCTGACGCATCTGCGGGCATCGCAGATGCGGAATTCACCTCGCACCTGCGACCCTTGGAACTCCTCCATTTTTCTGCTTCTGCACTTGCCTCTCCGCACATGCGATCACGCACCTGCAGTCTCTCCACCGTATGTGGGAAAATGACTGATGCCTGAAGACTTCAGCAGCAACTCAAATCCAACATTTGATCTGTTAAGCACTCGAAACTCACCCGAGGCCCCCGGGACCTCAACCAAACATACCAACCAATCCTAAAACACCATACGAACTTAGTCGAGCCCACAAATCACATCAACTAATGCTAAAATCACGAATCACCCTCAAATTCAAATTTAAAGAATTTGAAACTTCAAAGTCCTACAACCGATTCTGAAACCTATCAAATCAACCCGGAATGACGTCAAATTTTGTAGGCAAGTCCCAAATAACATAACGGAGCTGTTCCAACTCTCGGAATCACATTCTGACCCCGATATCAAAAAGTCCACTTCCGGTCCAAATCTCCAAAAAATTTGACTTTTGCCATATCAAGCCTAAATCAGCTACAGACCTCAGATTCACAGTCCTGACATGCTCCTAAGTCCAAAATCGCCCAACGGAGCTAACAAAACCAACAGAACTCCATTCAAGAGTCGTCTTCACATAGTTCTGACTACGGTCAAAATCCTAAGATTTAAGCTTCCGTTTTAGGGACTATGTGTCCCGAATCACTTTGAATCATCCGGTAACTGAATTCAACCACGCACGTAGTCAATACACATAATACGAAGCTGCTCAGGTCCTTATGCCGTTGTACGGAACTTAAATTTTCAAAACGACCGGCCGGATCGTTACATCCTTCCCCTCTTAAACAAAGGTTGGTCCTCGAACATGCTAAGAATCGCCTCAAGGTCTTCAAATCAGTGAAAGTACATATCCAACATACACCCGCGGGGGACCCCACGTCACCCCAATCCACATAAGACTAACGACACCATCCCAACTGTAATTTATCCTTTCTATCAACACCGATAAGCCTTAGAGTCAAAATTCTAACCTTCCATTTATCTTCAAAAGACCCGATTCTAAATTCATAACCGGTATCAGTCTCAACCAGCTATAACAACTCATTCTTACACCCACAAGGTACGACAACACAATAAGACACACCACACATAGGCCCAAAATATCATATCTGATCACAATAACTTCCCGTAATCAAAACCATCACTGGCAATTAGCCTCATATCCGTTAGAACCCTGTTCAAACCTCCACAATACTGACAATGATGCAAGAAAAATGAAAACCTCTTAACTATACACCCGAATCAACAAGTCACAACTAAAACTCAAAAATCATAGAACAAAATTGACCGAATATGAAAAGAGAAACACATAAGAAAACTACCAAACAAGCCCGACAGGCACAACCCTCTATCAATACTAACCTACAAAACAATATAACAAGGAAATAATTAAAGCATATGAACAATCACAAGGGTCCCATCCTGATATAACTTCCGCCGCGGTACACAGCCCGGTTCAAACATATCAAATCACATGGAATCGCGGGGGTCTCACCCTCAACTCTGAATCACAAGTTGAATACACATCATACCAATGTAAATCTTTCACTAATTAAATTCTGCCAATAAAATCACAATATTTACTAAACCCTCACCCCCGTAGAGTATCAAATCACAAATCGTAACCAATTTACTCAGGAATCACATCAAACCTGCCATAATGGACAACATGAATTCACTTCTACTCTCGTAACTTTCAATAATGAATAGAAACAAATGATAGATGCGGGCTACCACTCATAGAGTCTCCCAACAAGGGTAAACACCTAAACATAATACTAAGTCATGAACTCACCCATAGTTGGTACAACAACAAATAGGGGAACTCGCCCCGATTAGCATAACTGAATCAAAATACGAATGGTGCCCCTCTATAACAAATCAAAAGCATACCTGTATGACATCATTTGGCGCAGTGGCCTCAAGCCTACTATATGAAACACATCAACGGGTCGAGCCTTCCCCTCTTGGGCGCCCTCTACTCGCCTGAATACTCCACTGTGACATACATATCCAGAGTCTAGGATAATCACTCACCTTGTGGTTAGTATCTCCACACTCGAAGCAACCTCTCTACTGGTGTGGATGTGGAAACTGTGCGGTACGGGTACTCTGAGACCCATGAGCACCTGAAACACTGTGCAAAGCCTGAAGTGCAAACTGAACTGGCTGACCCATAAAACCTCTACCATGTCGTACCCTGCCTCCAAAATAAGGACCAGTAGATCTCTCCGGTCTACGAGGCCTCCTCATCTCCCTGTTCTCTCTCTCCTGATCTCGCATGTACTCTCTCTCATGGCCCCGCATATCCTCTACACGGCGAGCGATCCCTACCACCTACTGAAATGAAACATCTGACTCTAACTCCCGAGCCATGTTGAACCGAATATCATGCCCGAGTCCCTCAATGAATATACGGACACACTCTCTAACTGTGGCGTCCAAAACAGGTGCATGCCTGGCCAAATCACTGAATCTCACGGCATACTCTAACACTGACATAGTGCCCTGGCGCAGCTGCTCAAACTCTGCGTGCCATGCATCTCGAAGGGGCTAAGGTACAAACTCTCTTAGGAACATCTTTGAAAACTAAACCCATGTAAATAAAGCTAACTCGGCTGGGCTACCCATCTCATATGCCTGCCACCACTGATAAGCCGCTCCCTTAAACTGGAACGTAGTAAAAGCAACCCCACTCGTCTCAACAATATCCATAGTGTAGAGGATGCTATGGCACTCCTCCAGAAAACCCTGTGCACTCTCTAAAGCCAAACCGCTGAATGTAGAAGGGTTATATCTCTTGAAACTTGCAAAACTAAGATCCCCTTCCTCGGATGTTGCTGCTCTGACCATAAGCTAAACTGGAACCACAGCCTGTGTCACCATCATACCTGGAACCTGACCAACGTGAACTCGCTGCTCTAGAGTGTGGGCGGCGGGAGTCTGGGATCCTCCCCCGATCTATGAAGTAACTGGGTCAACCGGAAATAACCCCGCCCGAGGAACTTTGCTAAAGTCTCCTGAAGTCTGGGGGTAATAGCAGGCGCCTCCGATACTTGCACCCCCAACTGGGACTACTGGCGGATCCTCAACTGCTTCTATGGTAGGTGCCCTAGCTGTGGCACGTGCTCCTCGTCGTCCTCTGCCTATGATCATAGCGGCATCTACTCCGTGGATAACATCATCAGGAACTGCAGTTCGTGTCCTCACCATTTGTGAGAGAATGGAATAGTAAATTTCAAACTTCAAGATCAATGAACTCTCACGATAGGAATGAAGGAAGTGAAATTGTCCTAATAGTTCGGAAGCCTCTCAAAGATAAGTACAGACATCTCCGTACCGATCTGCAAGACTCTACTAAACTCGCTTATGACTCATAGCACCTATGAACCTAGAGCTCTGATACCAACTATCACGACCCAAATATTTCCCTCCGTTTGGTATCGTTATGGCACCTAGTCTTAGGGACTAGGTAAGCCTAACATTAATTGAAACAACATTATTTAATTAACATCTAACAAAATAAATAGAAATCTCTTACAATTCCCAAAACTGGTAGTACAACTCATAAGTTCTACAGAGTGTTTGCTAGAAAACTTCTAAATACAACTGTCCAGAAATAAGAATAAACAGTGCAAAACGAAAACTTGAAGGTGACTCTAAAGCCTGCGAATGCAGCGGCGGGTTTACCTTAAGTATCCGCAGCAACAGTCCACACAGCTAGCTAACGAACAAATACCAGGATCTGCACACAAAAAAATGTGCAGAAGAGTAGCATGAGCACACCACAATGGTGCCCAGTAAGTATCAAGACTAACCTCGGTGAAGTAGTGACGAGGACTAGTCAAGACACCCACTGGTCTAATAAACTGAACAAGCATAAGTATAGGGATGACAGACCATGACATCTATCTAAGGAGCCCACAATATAGCTAACGACATAGCAACTGCAATAATGAAAGAAAAACAGCAAGTAACAGCGGAACACCAGAATAAGACACAGAAGAATGAACGGAAACACAACCCAAATCCGAAAATCATAATACAGTAAAGGCAAGTAGTAACTCAGCAGCTGCAATAGTTTTCACATCAGGTCTCAGCCAACAACCCCAATAAATTAGTCAAATCCTTCAAGTGTAAACTTTCACCGGTAAGTTTTTAAATTAAGGCCTTTAGAATATAATCCTTTCCAATAAGAAATTATTTTTTTGAAATATACTTCCTTCAAATAAATATCTTTCAAACATAGTTATTTCAAGATAAAAAAAACCTTTCAAATATAAACTTTTCAAATAATTAGCCTTCAAATATAGTTCTTTCAAGATAAATACTTTTCAAGTATAACCACTTTCAAATAAATATCCTTCAAACATAGTTCCTTCAAGATAAATACTTTTCAAGTATAACCCCTTCAAATAATTATCCTTCGAGTATAAGTCACCCTGTGACACCAAAGCATAGGAGATTAGCAGCTTCGAACACAGATATACCCACAGGGGAAATCTACCGGGATATCGTCCCGTAGCCCCGAATTAATTATGCAGTATGGGGGGGGTGCTGGGGGATCTCCTGTAATACGTCTGTAGTCTCAAAATAAATATACAGTGATAGGGAATCTCCCGGAATACGTCTGTAGTCCCAAAAAAATAAGCAATGCTGGAGGATCTGCCGGAAGACTTCCGTAGTCCCAATTTAAATATGCAGCGCAAACAACAGAGATAACAACTATAACCAACATTAACCTCGTACATCACCACAACGAGTACAAAATCAACAATGATTGAAATGCAAAGTACGGCGAGCAAATCAACTCAAGAGTTTAAATCACAAGAACGGTAGAACTCATTTACAAGGAATAACCACGGTAAAGAATGTTAGGCACAAGGAGAACAACTTAATAAGGGAAAATAAAACAAAAATGTAGCAATGATTCCACAATATTCAAGTCAACAATAAGAAGCCAACACGAGTCAAATAGTTCCAAATAATGGCAAGTCAACTAAGATATAGGTTATCTAAACTCCTTTGACGTTGAGCAATTACAAAGAATATTCAACAATTCAGGTAAGGATAAGCAGCGGAAGATAATCATAACTCCAATTAAGACTAAACAATTATAGGATGAGAAAATAATGATTTGAATTAAAGATAAGCAGTTATGAAAAATATAGCACGCCGATAGAAGAGGTAAAATCTTTGGTTTAGTCGAATAAGGGTCAAATAGACAGTAAGAGTGAATCCTGAAGCAATTATCTCTAATCAAACTATGTAGAGGTGAAACTAGCAAATAGAAATTCAAGCGTATCAAGAACAACATCATACACGGTGAATATAAGGACATAAGAACCCTAAAAGGCCAACTTTCCAAAAATAAGTCCGAGGACGCACACGTCACCTCGCGTACACAGACTATAATCAATATAGATGACTCAAATCCTAAGGGGAAAATCCTCCACACAAGGTTAGGCAAGATACTTACCTCGAGTCAAGCTCAATCGATCCGTAAGAATGCCCTTTCCACGAATATCCGTCTCTGAATGGCCTAAATCTAGCCAAAAGCAATTACATATTATAATTACAATCATAATAGACTCATCTAATTAATTAAATCAATACTTTAACAAAAATTCCAAAATTTGCCCTAAAACGTCGACACGGGCCCACGTCTCGGAATCGGGTAAAAGTCACAAAATCCGAAAGCCTATTCACTCACGAGTCAAACCATATCAAATTTACTAAACACCGACACCAAATGGTCCTCCAAATCCACAATCCAAACTCCCAAATCCCTAGCCTCCAACTTCCAATTTCCACCTTAAATACACACTAACTAGGTGGGAAAATACATGGGGAAGCATGATTATTGATCAAACATAAGCACGAGGGACTTACCTCAGGAAATCTCTCGAAAATGCTCTCAAACATTGCCCTAAACCGAGTTGCAAGGTCCAAAAATGACAAAAATCGCTAAGCCCTTCAGTTTTAACCACTGCCAAGGTATTTCCGCACCTGCGGAGCCTGGGCTCGCACCTGCGGGTGCACTTGTGCGGCAAAAAAATGCGCATCTGCGCAAATCACTTACCCTCTCTGCCTTCGCACCTGTGATGAAAGGGCCGCACCTGCGCGTGTGCGCCTGTGGAAATCCCTTCCGCCTTTGCGGACCTTGCGCACCTGTGATGACCCTAACGCATCTGCGGGCATCGCAGATGCGGAATTCACCTCGCACCTGCGACCCCTGGCAGTCCTCCATTTTTCCGCTTCTGCACTTTCCTTTCCGCACGTGCGATCACGCACCTTCGGTCTCTCCAACGCATGTGCGAAAATGACAGATGCCTGAAGACTTCAGCAGCAACTCAAATCCAACCTTTGATCCGTTAAGCACTCGAAACTCACCCGAGGCCCCCGGGACCTCAACCAAACATACCAACCAATCCTAAAACACCATACCAACTTAGTCGAGCCCACAAATCACATCAACTAACGCTAAAATCATGAATCTCCCTCCAATTCAAACTTAAAGAACTTGAAACTTCAAATCCTACAACCGATGCCAAAACCAATCAAATCAACCCGGAATGACGTCAAATTTTGCAGGAAAGTCCCAAATAACATAACAGAGGTGTTCCAACTCTTGGAATTGTATTCTGACCCCGATATCAAAAAGTCCACTTCCGGTCCAAATCTCCAAAAAATTCGACTTTTGCCATTTCAAGCCTAAATCAGCTACAGACCTCAGATTCATAGTACGGACATGCTCCTAAGTCCAAAATCTCCCAACGGAACTAACGGAACCGACAGAACTCCATTCCGGAGTCGTCTTCACATAGTTCTGACTACGGTCAAAATCCTAAGACTTAAGCTTCCGTTTTAGGGACTGTGTCCCAAATCACTCTGAATCATCCGGTAACTGAATTCAACCACGCACGCAGTCAATACACATAATACGAAGCTGCTCAGGTCATTATGCCGCCGTACGGGACTTAAATTCTCAAAATGATCGACCGGATCGTTACATCCTTCCCCTCTTAAACTAACGTTCGTCTTCGAACATGCTAAGAATCGCCTCAAGGTCTTCAAATCACTGAAAGTGCATATACAATATACACCCGCGGGGGACCCCACATCACCCCAATCCACATAAGCCTAACGACACCATCCCAACTGTAATTTATCCTTTCTATCAACACCGATAAGCCTTCCATTTATCTTCAAAAGACCCGATTCTAAATACATAACCGGTATCAGTCTCAACCAGGTGTAACAACTCATACCTACACCCACAAGCTACGACCACACAATAAGACACACCATACATAGGCCCAAAATATCATTTCTGATCACAATAGCTTCCCGTAATCAAAACCATCACAGGCAATTAGCCTCATATCCGTTAGAACCCTGTTCAAACCTCCACAATACTGACAATGATGCAAGAAACACGAAGACCTCTTAACTATACACCCGAATCAACAAGTCACAACTAACACCACCGGGCACACACCCTGCAAGCTAAAACTTAAGAAGCACAGAACGAAATTGACTGAATATGAAAAGAGAAACATATAAGGAAACTACCAAACAAGCCCGACAGGCACAACCCTCTATCAATACTTACCTACAAAACAATATAACAAGGAAATAATTAAAGCATATGAACAATCACAAGGGTCGCATCCTGATATAACTTCCACCGCGGTACTCAGCCCGGTTCAAACATATCAAATCACAAATCGTATCCAATTTACTCAGGAATCACATCAAACCTGCCATAATGGACAACATGAATTCACTTCTAGTCTCGTAACTTTCAATAATGAATAGAAACAAACGATAGATACGGGCTACCACTCATAGAGTCTCCCAATAGGGGTAAACACCTAAACATAATACTAAGTCATGAACTCACCCATAGTTGGTACAACAACAAATAGGGGAACTCGCTCTGATAAGCAGAACTGAATCAAAATACGAATGGTGCCCCTATGTAACAAATCAAAAGCATACCAATATGACATCATCTGGCATAGTGGCCTCAAGCCTACTATATGAAACACATCAACGGGTGCCCTTTACTCGCCTGAATACTCCACTGTGACACACATGTCCGGAGTCTAGGACAATCACTCACCCTGTGGCTGGTATCTCCACACTCGAAGAAACCTCTCTGCTGATGTGGCTGTGGAAACTGTGCGATACGGGTACTCTAAAACCCATGAGCACCTGAAATACTGTGCAAAGCCTGAAGTGCAAACTGAACTGGCTGACCCATAAAACTTCTACCATGTCGTACCCTGCCTCCAAAATAAGGACCAGTAGATCTCTCTGGTCTACGAGACGTCCTCATCTCCCTGTCCTCTCTCTCCTGATCTCGCCTATACTCTCTCTCATGGCCCCGCATATCCTCTGCATGGTGAGCGATCCCTACCACCTGCTGAAGCAAAACATTTGGCTCTAACTCTCGAGCCATGTTGAATCGAATATCATGCCCGAGTCCCTCAATGAATATACGGACACACTCTCTAACTGTGGCGTCCAAAACAGGTGCATGCCTGGCCAAATCACTGAATCTCACGGCATACTCTAACACTGACATAGTGCCCTGGCGCAGCTGCTCAAACTCTGCGTGCCATGCATCTCGAAGGGGCTAAGGTACAAATCTCTCTAAGGAACATCTCTGAAAACTGAACCCATGTAAGTGAAGCTAACTCGGCTGGGCTACCCATCTCATATGCCCGCCACCACTGATAAGCCGATCCCTTAAGCTGGAACGTAGTAAAAGCAACCCCACTCGTCTCAACAATATCCATAGTGCGGAGGATGCTATGGCACTCCTCCAGAAAACCCTGTGCACTCTCTAAAGCCAAACCGCTGAATATAGGAGGGTTATATCTCTTGAACCTTGAAAAACTAAGATGCCCTTCCTTGGATGTTGCTGCTCTGACCATAAGCTAAACTGGAACCACAGCCTGTGTCACCATGACACCAGGAACTTGACCAACGTGAACTCGCTGCTCTGGAGTGTGGGCGGCGGGAGTCTGGACTCCTCCCCCGATCTGTGAAGTAACTGGTGAAACCGGAAATAACCCCGCCTGAGGAACTGTGCTAAAGTCTCCTGAAGTCCGGGGGTAATAGTAGGCGCCTCCGGTACTTGCAACCCCAGCTGGGACTACTGCCGGATCCTCGACTGCTACTCTGGTAGGTGCTCTAGCTGCGGCACATGATCCTCGTCAGCCTCTGCCTCTGATCATAGCGGCATCTACTCCGGGGATAACATCATCGGGAACCGCAGTCCGTGTCCTCACCATTTGTGAGAGAATAGAATGGTAAATTTCAAACTTCAAGATCAATGAACTCGCACGATAGGAATGAAGGAAGTGAAATTGTCCTAATAGTTCCGTAGCCTCTCAAAGATAAGTACATACATCTCCGTACCGATCTGCAAGACTCTACTAAACTCGCTTATGACTCGTAGCACCTATGAACCTAGAGCTCTGATACCAACTGTCACGACCCAATTTTTTCCCTCCGTTTGGTATCGTTATGGCACCTAGTCTTAGGGACTAGGCAAGCCTAACATTAATTGAAACAACATTATTTAATTAACATCTAACAAAATAAATAGAAATCTCTTACAATTCCCAAAACTGGTAGTACAAGTCATAAGCTCTACAGAGTGTTTGCTAGAAAACTTCTAAATACAACTGTCCAGAAATAAGAATAAACAGTGCAAAACAAAAACTTGAATGTGACTCTGAAGCCTGCGAACGCAGAGGTAGGTTTACCTTGAGTCTCCGCAGCAACAGTTCACACCGCTAGCTAACGAACAAAGACCTGGATCTGCACAAAAAAAATGTGCAGAAGAGTAGCATGAGCACACCACAGCGGTGCCCAGTAAGTATCAAGACTAACCTCGGTGAAGTAGTGATGAGGACTAGTCAAGACACCCACTGATCTAATAAACTGAACAAACATAAGTATAGGGATGACAGAACATGACATCTATCTAAGGACCCCACGATATAGCTATTGACATAGCAACTGCAATAAGCAAGCAAAAACAACAAGTAACAGCGGAACACCAGAATAAGAAACAGAAGAATGAACGGAAACACAACCCAAATCCGAAAATCAAAATACAGTAAAGCTAAGCAGTAACTCAGCAGCTGCAATAGTTTTCACATCAGGTCTCAGCCAACAACCCCAATAAATTAGTCAAATCCTTCAAGTGTAAATTTCACCCGTAAGTTTTTAAATTGAGGCCTTTAGAATATAATCCTTTCCAATAAGAAATTATTTTTTTGAAATATACTTCCTTCAAATAAATATCTTTCAAACATAGTTCTTTCAAGATTAAAAAAAAACTTTCAAATATAAACTTTTCAAATAATTAGCCTTCAAACATACTTCTTTCAAGATAAATGCTTTTCAAGTATAACCCCTTTCAAATAAATATTCTTCAAATATAGTTCCTTCAAGATAAATACTTTTCAAGTATAACCCTTTCAAATAATTATTCTTCGAGTATAAGTCACCCTGTGACACCTAAGCATGGAAGAAAAGCAGCTCCGAACACAGATATAACCACAAGAGAAATCTACCGGGATACCATCCCGTAGTCCCGAATTAATTATGCAGTATGGGGGGGGGATCTCCCGAAACACGTCCGTAGTCCCAAAATAAATATGCAGTACAGGGGGATCTCCCGGAATACATCTGTAGTCTCAATTTAAATATGCAGTGCTGGGTAATCTCTCGGAATATGTCTGTAGTCCCAAAATAAATATACAGTGCTGTAGGATCACCCAGAATACGTCCGTAGTCCCAAAATAAATATGCTGTGCTAGGAGATCTCCCGGAATACGTCTGTAGTCCCAATTTAAATATGCAGCGCAAACAACATTGATAACAACTATAACACGACAGAAACCTCGTACATCACCACAATGAGTACAAAAGAAACAATGACAGAAATGCAAAGTACGGCGAGCAAATCAACTCAACAGTTTAAATCACAAGAATGGTAGAACTCATTCACAAGGAATAACCACAGTAAAGAATGCTAGGCACAAGAAGAATAGCTTAATATGGGAAAACAAATAAAAAATGTAGCAACGATTCCACAATATTCAAGTCAACAATAAGAAGCCAACATGAGTCAAATAGTTCCAAATAATGGCAAGTCAACTAAGATATAGGTTATCTAAACTCCTTTGAGGTTGAGCAATTACGAGGAATATTCAACAATTCAAGTAAGGATAAGCAGCGGAAGATAATCATAACTCTAATTAAGACTAAACAATTATAGGATGAGAAAATAATGATTTGAATTAAAGATAAGCAGTTATGAAAAATATAGCACGACGATAGAAGAGGTAAAATTTTTGGTTTAGTCGAATAAGGGTCAAATAGACAGTCTCTAATCAAAGCATGTAGAGGTGAAACTAGCAAATAGGAATTCAAGCGTATCAAGAACAACATCATACACGGTGAATATAACGACATAAGAACCCTAAAGGCCAACTTTTCACAAATAAGTCTGAGGACGCACTCGTCACCTTGCGTACACATACTATAATCAACATAGATGACTCAAATCCTAAGGGGAAAATCCCCCACACAAGGTTAGGCAAGATACTTACCTCGAGTCAAGCTCAATCAATCCGTAAGAATTCCCTTTCTACGAATATCTGGCTCTAAATGGCCCAAATCTATCCAAAACCAATTACATATCATAATTACAATCATAATAGACTCATCTAATTAATTAAATCAATACTTTAACAAAAATTTCGAAATTCGCCCAAAAACGTCGACACGGGCCCACGTCTTGGAATTAGGTAAAAGTCACAAAATCCAAAAGCCTATTCACTCACGAGTATAACCATATCAAATTTACTAAAATCCGACAGCAAATGGTCATCCAAATCCACAATCCAAACTCCCAAATCCCAAGCCTCCAACTTCCAATTTCCACCTTAAATACACACTAACTAGGTGGGAAAATACATGGGGAAGCATGATTATTGATAAAAAATAAGCACGAGGGACTTACCTCAGGAAATCTCTCGAAAATGCTCTCAAAAATCGCCCTAAACCGAGTTGCAAGGTCCAAAAATGACAAAAATTGCGAACCCCTTAGGTCTTAACCACTGCATAGGTATTTCCGCACCTGCGGAGCCTGCACTCGCGGGTGTGCTTGTGCGGTAAAAAACAATGCGTATTTGCGCAAATCACTTGCCCCCTATGCCTTCGCACCTACGATGAAAGGGCCGCACCTGCGCGTGCGCGCCTGCGGAAATCTCTTCCGCTTCTGCGGACCTTGCGCACCTGCGATGACCCTAATGCATCTGCGGGTATCGCAGATGCAGAATTCACCTCGCACCTGCAACCCCTGGCACTCCTCCATTTTTCTGCTTCTGCGCTTGCCACTCCGCATGTGCGATCACTCACCTGCGGTCTCTCCACCGCAGGTGCGAAAATGACAGATGCCTGAAGACTTCAGCAGCAACTCAATTCCAACTTTTGATCCGTTAAGCACTCGAAACTCACCCGAGGCCACCGGGACCTCAACAAAATATACCAACCAATCCTAAAATACCATACGAACTTAGTCGAGCCCACAAATCACATCAACTAATCTTAAAATCACTAATCACCCTCCAATTCAAACTTAAAGAACTTGAAGCTTCAAATTCCTACAACCGATGCCAAAACCTATCAAATCAACCCGGAATGATGTCAAATTTTGCAGGCAAGTCCCAAATAACATAACGGAGTTGTTCCAACTCTCAGAACTGCATTCCAACCACGATATCAAAAAGTCCACTTCAATCCAAATCTCCAAAAAATTCGACTTTCATCATTTCAAGCATAAATCAGCTACAGACCTCAGATTCACAGTCCGGACATGCTCCTAAGTCCAAATTCGCCCAACGGAGCTAACGGAACTGACAGAGCTCCATTCCGGAGTCGTCTTAGTTCCGACTACGGTCAAAATCCTAAGACATAAGCTTCCGTTTTAGGGACTAAGTGTCCTAAATCACTACGAATCATCGGCCTCTGCCTCGGCCTCTAGCAACTGGGGGAGTAGCTCTTCCCTGGTCTGGAATCTCATTAGAGCGTGTTCTCACCATCTGTGAGAGAATAAGAGAAGGATATTTAGTACTACATCAATTGCACGATGGAATATGAAGAAAGGTAGTTTCCTAACACCATATAGCCTCTCGAAGATAAGTACAGACGTCTCCGTACCGATCCGCAAGACTCTATTAGGTCTGCTCATAACTTGTGAGACCTACGTGAACCTAGTGCTCTGATACCATGTTGTCACGACCCAATTTCACCTATAGGTCGTGATGGCGCCCAACACTACAGCTAGGCAAGCCAACAAATAAATTAAACATATATCAATTATTTTCAGAATAAGTTTCTAAGTAATTTTTTTTATTTTTGTAGAAATATTAAAGGAATTTGAAAAGATACTGATTAACTTAAATCGAAGAAAATAATACAATTCCAAATTCTACCAATGTGTGTGCCAAGACCTGGTGTCACAAGTGTATGAGCATCTATTAGATTATACAAAACTCCAAATATCGACTGAAATAAAATAGACAGAATATAAATGTAAGAAGAGACACTGGTAGCTTCCCAACGGCTTAGAGAAGGCAGCTCACCACTATGCCTCTGGATAATGTGGGTGCAAGACGATAGGTCCCCGACTAGTACTTGCCTCAGGTCCTGCACAAAAGGTAAAGCAAGTGTAGTATGAGTACGTAAACAACGTGTACCCAGTAAGTATCAAGCCTAATCTCGAAGTGGTAGAGACGAGATGGCCGACTTTGACACTCACTATGGGTCAATAATAATAATTGAAATAAAACTAGAATATCTAAATCAGCATGATTCACAGAATATAACAATAATTTGTTTAACCAGCAGATATAATTAAATTCCTTCAATTTCAAAAAAAATCTCAATATATTAATTAAATTCCTTCAATTCCCAATAAATTTCCAATTTGTCAATTAGTCTCTTTAAATTCCAAAGATTCCCAATTTATCAATTAGCTTAACAATCTACAATAAACCATCAAAGTATCGTGTAATTATTATTATTATTATTATTATTATTAAGTACGATTTTTGTCGAGGTCGTACGGCCCGATCCAGAGTGTCGCGTACACTACCGAGGGACGTGCGGTGCGATCTATAGATACATCTATCCTGCCGAGGCGTTCTTCCTGTTCCACAAGAAAGGAAGACATTTTCTTATGTACCTCTGGAAGGAGAGTATATTTATTATAAGATAAATTCGGGAGGAAGAACAATTTCTCTTAACAATTAATTAATTTAAACAGAAAATCAAGTATATGCGATTTCCATCCTTTAATATTTTTATCTAACAATTCACAATATATGTATATCAATTAATATTAATTAAACAAAGAATATAATTTACACAAGTAATTCATGCTTTGAGTCCTAAACTACCCGGACTTTAGCATTAATAGTAGCTACGCACGGACTCTCGTCACCTCGTGCGTACGTAGCCCCCACAATTAGCAACAATTATTACTTTAATTACCTATGGGGTAATTTCTCCCTTAGAAGATTAGACAAGAGACTTACCTTGTCTTAAAGTCCACTTTCCGATTACCACGCCGCGTTAAATTTTTGATTCAACGCCGAAAAATTCGAAACTATCCAAATATTATACAAAATAATTAATACATGTTCAATAATTCGAATTTAGGCTATTAAATAATTTACCCTAACCAAAACAGTAAAATTTCTAAAATTCACCCCGGACCCACGTGCCCGAATTCTGGAAATATTTAGATGAAAATATTACCCATAATCTCAAGAACTCAAATATATAATTTCTACCCAATTCCATAACCATTTTCGTGGTTAAAATCTCATTATTATAAAAATCTAGGTTTTTTATTTAAACCCTTGATTTCTATGATTTACTAGTTATAATGTACCTATAATCTATGTATTTAACTCAAGGTGTGTAGAATTAACTTAACTCCAAATTGCTAGTTGAACTCCCTTCTCAAAAGCTCTGAAATCCCCCGAAAATGGAGGAAAAATGGAAAGAATTGGATTGACTTCGTCCGTTTTTAAGGTTCTGTCCAGACAGGTTTTTCGCACCTGCGGAAGGGGTACCGCACATGCTGATTTCGCACCTGTGAAAATTCCTCGCAGGTGCGCATTTTACCCCCTTGGCTTGGCACCGCACCTGCGGACATATTGTTCGCTTCTGCGCAAACGCGGGTGCGCCAATTCCTTCGCACTTGCGCATCAGGTCTTCGCACCTGCGCATCAGGACTTTGCACCTGCGCGTTCGCAGGTTCGCCAAAATACTTCGCACCTGTGATGGCTTGGCAGGCTCCTCTCCTTCGCACCTGTGATTGGTGGCTCGCACCTGCGGCTGTCTAAGCGCAGGTGCGATTATGACAGTAGCTGGGAGCTTCAGTCTTTACTCAAATTTTCAAAATTGGTCCGAGCCTCATCCGGTTAACACTCGGGGCCCTCGGGGGCCCGTTCGAATATACCAACAGGTTTTAAATCATAAAACGGACTCACTTGAACTCTCGGAATGGATAAAACAACATCAAATCTAAGAATCATACCCTGAACCAAATTGATTCAAACTTAAAACTTCAAGTTCTTCAATTTATTTTCAATGAGCCGAAACATACTTAAACTACTCGGAATGACACGAAATTTTGCGTGCAAGTCTTAAATCACTATACGAAATTATTTTTAAACTCAAAATTTCAAACGGACTTCAATTACTCAAAAACCTACTCCAAAACAAATTTAAAGAACTTTAAACCTTCAAATAGTTGATTTTTACTATTAAGTGCCAAAATACTCCCGGGTTATCCAAAACCCAATTCGAACATACGGCTAAGTCCGAAATTATCATACAAACCTATTGAAACCATCAAATCCTGATTCCGGAGTCGTTTTCTCACAATATTGACCGAGGTCAAACTTGGCCTTTTAAGGCTAACTTAAGGAACCAAGTGTTCCGATTTCAATCCAAACACTTCCAAATCCCGAACCAACCATCCCCGCAAATCATAAATCATAAAAAGTATATACGGAGAGTTTTATTCTTGGGAATGGGGGTTCTAAAAGTTAAAATAACCGGTTGGATCATTACATCAAGTTACTCTTTTAAGAAAAGAGAAAAAGTTCAAACTAGAAAATGCATTTGAGAACAACAGAAACATTTTAATAGTAGGCTACTAAGAAAATTTGAAATTGCTTAATTCTATTTACCTCCAAGTATGGCCTTCTTGATCCCTGAACCTTGCTTATCTTGAATACTAATTTTGGTGATATGAATATATTATATAGGATATCCATGGATTATGGTGATAAAAGTTGGATGAATCTCCTTAGATGGACGGATCAGTATATAGGTGGAGTGAATAATTTTTTTGATAAGGCATTCGAACGAGCCGCCCAAAGAAATAAAATATTATGCCCTTGCAAAAAGTGCATTAATCGCTATTGGCATTATAGAAATGTGGTGGAGGATCATTTAGTTGTTCATGGGTTTGTTGATGGTTATACCAAATAGATTTTCCACGGGGAGGGATTTCCTCGAGAAATACACCTCTTCCAAGCAATGATGATGAAGGTTCAAACATGCGTGACGATATTAATGGAATGCTTCATGGTACATTTAGAAATATAGAGGGTCAGGTAGGGGATGAAGGAGTTAGGGAAGGACAATCTGAAGATGCAAGAAAAAATTTCAAATTACTGGAGGAAGGAAAACAAGAGTTATATCTGGGGTGTGAAAATTTCAGTAAACTGAGTTTCACTATTCGGTTGTACTTGCTTAAATCCTTGCATGGGTTGAGTAATGTGGCTTTCTCAGATTTGTTATAGTTGATAAAAGAGGTATTTTCCTTTGCTCAGGTACCAGAATCTTTCAACAAGGCTAAAAACATGATAAAAGATTTGGGTCTTCATTATGAATAAATACATGCATGCCCTAATATATATATTAAGATTATTTTTGTTTATTTATCTTGTAGATTATTATTCTGATATGCTTCAATTTTGCAGGATTTGGGATCTATTAACTTTGTTGCTACTGCTGAATTAATTGACAGAGAACTGATATTGTTTTCGGAAATATTATTCTGGTAATGTTTTTGCTAAACTTTCTGATATTTGATTCAGAAATTACTTTAAAATGCTTTCTATTAATGCTTTTGCTAAGCAATTTCACGTTTGCTTTTTTAACCCGACAGAGATTTTAACAGTCATGAATCAAGAAGGGTGCTCAAGCAAAAACAAAAATATATCCAACCGCATTCCAGCTGGATCACTTGCATCTTTGCGAAACCAAAAGGTTTCGTCATTGACAACAAAAAGAACCTCTCAAGCTATAAGGTCTAATGAAAATGAAGAAAGACAATCAGAATCTCGATCACTTACTTTTTTGCGAAATCAATCGTTGACAACAAAAAGAACCTTTCATGCAATAATGTCTAATGAAAATGAAGAAAGACAATCAGAAGCTGAAAAGGTTTCGCTAAGATCTCAATTGCAAGAAAAATTGCGACAAGTGTCATTGATTTCTACCTCTTCTACAGCACAAGGAGTACAAGAACAAGTGCGGCAAGTGCCAATGGATTTCATCACTCCTACATCACAAGCTGTGCATAAACCATCTAAAGATTCTACCAATCATGAATCAATTGAACAATCTGAGGAACTAGGCAAGTATATATAAATTTTAATCATAAAATTAACTAACAGTGGTGATTGGTGATTAACCTTGTTTTGTATTAGTGCAGGCCCTTTCACGCCAAAAAGAAAAAGAGTCCCTACTCAAATGCAAAGTGTGCATGGAAGGAAGAAACGTAAAAAAATCGTGCTAAATGAGTTCAATCAGCCCATTGGTCCTACTGATAAAATTGTGAAAGAGTTGGGTAGCTTCCTCGGCACATTGGGAAGGAATGGGACCTTTTGTCCTCTTAATGTATTTGATTGGAGGAAACTAGATACAAAAAATGATATTTGGAAATATGTCAAGGTTTGAAGTTCCTAATGTTCAATAAGCGTGGATGATATTTCACATTTTCTTATACTAACCTAATTGCACTAAATTTGTAGGAAAAATATGACATTCCTGAAGAGGCGAAGAAATGGGTTTTTGATTCAATTTGTACTGCTTGGAGAAAGTATAAAAGTCAGCTGAAGAAAAAGCACTTTGAAACACATGAGAATGACGAGCTTCGAATGGAGAATAGGTCGATGGATGTTCCGGTGTCTCACTTTAAAGAATAGGCCGATATGAGAATGACATTCCCGCATGCTGCTACATTCTACTTTGAGCTAGGTTCTTTTAGAAACTCAATTACTACCCTGTGATGTATTAATGAATATAAAGTCTACAAAGGATTATTAATTAAAGTCGACTAGCAGAAGCAATAGCTGACACTAATTGCTTGTTTATTCGCAGAAAACGTCCGAAACCAGTAACGAGAATCGAAATAAGTTGAAGCATCCACACACTGCTGGCAAAACAAGTTTTGCTCTAATCATCGAGGTTTGATTTTTTCTCTTATTTTTCTTAAAGTATGAACTTGCTAACTTTGTATGAAATGATTCTTATACTAGTTTTCATGTGACTAGGAAAAAAAAGAAAATGGCTGATACTTCGGATACTCTATCAAGTAAGGACATCTTTGTGGCTACAAGAAAACGAAAACCTGGTCGAGTATACAAAGGCTCTTATGAGAATACAATTAGTAAAATTGTAAGACATTTCTAATTTAAAGTTTGTCGTGATTATTTATTTGTTCTTAATTATTGACTTAGTTTTATTTACTTAAACTTTGTTCTCTTGCATTTGGTTTGTAGGCTAAAATGGAGAGAATACAATCAACTCAAGAAAGTGGAGATGGCAGTGATTCAGTTGACGCGTTTGCATCAGTCATGGGACCTGAGCACCCAGGTCGGGTAAGATTGTATGGACGAGGAGTTAACAAGACTGTCTTAAAAAGAAAAAAAAGGAGATTTTGGATCCTCTGTAAATGCTACTGATGAGAGAACGCAACAAAAAATGGAGGAAATGGAAGAGAGGATGCAACAAAGAATGTTGAAAAAGTTGACTTAGTTTTATTTACTTAAACTCTATTCTCTTGCATTTTGTTTGTAGGCTAAAATGGAGAGAATACAATCAACTCAAGAAAGTGGAGATGGCAGTGATTCAGTTGACGCGTTTGCATCAATCATGGGACCTGAGCACCTAGGTCGGGTAAGATTGTATGGACGAGGAGTTAACAAGACTGTCTTAAAAAAAAAAGGAGATTTTGGATCCTCTGTAAATGCTACTGATGAGAGAACGCAACAAAAAATAGAGGAAATGGAAGAGAGGATGCAACAAAGAATGTTGGAAAAGTTGAATGCACAAAAGGAAGCTATGAAACAAGATATTGTGATGAACGTCGTTACACGACTTCAACGTCTCAACCCCGATTTGAGACTTGATCCTGACATGCTAATATTCAGTGCTCGTGCACCTGGAGAAGCTTTTTCTGCACAACAAGCTGCTATTCAACCAATCAATCGTCCATCCGCTGGTAGTAACAATCAAGGTTAGTCCGTACCAAATGTTACACGTCTTCTCGAGAAAAGAGTATGTTGTATCTTCATTTTATTTGAACTCTTTATAATAATTGTTGTAATTGAGGCGTAGTTGATTGAAGCTTTCTACTGTTGCACTGATCTTGTTTTTGGATGCCTCGGAGAGTGTACAGTACTTTGAATTTTATGACTAAACTAGTGATCTTTTGTGTCGCTTGATACTCGATTTGATTTATGTTCAGTAACTGCTTTTCATTTCCGACTAACTGGAAGTTGAGTATTATGAGTTTACTGAATCCAGCTAAATCCCATAACTCTTTTGGTTTGAATTTTATTTCTATGAAGCTGAGTCCATTGCATTTCCACCTCTGCTTCGTCTACGAATTTTGTTTCTTTTTTCTTCCTGGGGATCATGTTTTAGTTTGATTGGATAAGCAAAGTAGTATTGGAATGATTTGGGTGGAGTGGAATGGTTTCAGATGATTAGCTCCTTGTGAACATGATCAGATGGTTTTAGTAGTATTGGAACATGATCAGATGGTTTCAGATCATGTTCTACTTCTTGATTTGCTCCTTGTTGTCATTGTTATTCTTGGTTGCTGCTGAATTTTGTGCTCACCATTATTGTTTGGTGTCATCAGCTTGTCGAATTTTTCGCTCTGTCAACACAATGTCAATCTGACTGTACTCAACACAAATTTTATGCCATTATTTTTACACTTGTTACTCCTTCCGTTTGCTGAATTTTATACTTCCTTTTTACCCTTGGTTTTTTGGACTAACAGAATTTTTAGATCGGATTCTCTTGAAGGAATAATGACTTTATTTATACTCTTTTGTAGGTGGAGTAGATGAAGAAATGGAAAACGGAGGCAGTGATGAAGATCTAGACCTTACTTAAGAGAATTTTGAATTGTTGATTGTTGTAGATGCATGTAGCGGTTTCTAGGAATGTTTATTATCAAAACTTTTGAAAACTTTGAACTCTTGAAATATCAAATGTATGTACTTGGTAACATTTCATCACTTCATATATGGATTTATTAATTAGCTTGTTGGACGATTTGGATTATGAATAGTTTCATTTTGTTAGTTATATAAATTTTAGTGTTTTATAGTTTATTGTATATATGTGTAAATCTTTATTTATAATAGGGGGCAATATTTTCAATTTAATTAAACTGTTACAATAGCTAACAGAGCCGTTGCCATAGGACCTGCAAACCGTTCCAAAATAATCTAAAAACCGCTGCAATAGGTAGTTCAACCGTTGCAATATCATAAAGAAATCGTTTCCATTTCTACAATAGTCGTAACAGTTTAATAGATATAGTAACGGTTATTTACCGTTGCATTTAACGTTATGGTAACGGACATTAACCATTGCAGTTGATAAGAATAATCGTTCCAACAGGAAGAGGGAAAACCGTTGCGATAGACCTTACTATAGCAACGGTTATCTTAACCGTTCCAAAAACCGTTCCATAAGCTCTATAGGCACGCCAGCTTGTGGAACGGGGCTGAACCGTTGCATTACCTCTATGGCAACGGTTTACCTATCTGTAGCAACGGTTTTCCATGCGTAGCTATAGGTAAATTTTCTAGTAGTGAGACCCCATAGCACATACTATATCCTTAATTTTATGCAAACTCCACAATATTAACAAAGTGCTTTTATGGTCATGCACATACCTTGGGTCTCATGAATGCTCTAGAAAGACATCCCAAGTCTTTCATAAAAGGCGACCGCACCTTTACATTCACGTAGGTGATTCCATCAAGTCTATCTACACATAGACAACCTTAAGGCTACAGAATCATTAAGAGCAAAATAAGCTCAACCTTATAAAGTACTACCACACGCCACATGGATATGAAATATAGTGCATATTGAGGTCTCATATGGCTTCGTTTGACCACAAACATGTATCCACCATACTTCCTCAATCCATGGGCTTTAGCCCCATCCCCTTCGACGTTTCAAGGATAACTCTCCTTGTCAAACCCTTGGTTAAATGATCCGCCAAATTTCTTTCGGATCTTACATATTTCAAGGAAATAACATCATATTTCAATAATTATTTTACCGCACCATGTCTAATACGGATATGCCTTCTTTTTCTATTGTACACACTATTTTTGGCAATTTCAATTGCCGCCTGTGAGTCACAATGTAGAGAAACTGGTGAAGCTTGTCTTCCCCATAAAGGCACGTCTGCCAATAAGTTTCCCAACCACTCGGCTTCTTGCTCTGCCAACTCAAGAGCAATGAATTCAGACTCCATAGTAGATTGTGCTATACAAGTCTGTTTTGAAGACTTTCATGAAATAGCACGTGCACCCAAAGTAAACGCATAGACACTAGTGGAGCTAACTTCATCATTGTCAGTAACCCAGTTTGCATCACAAAATTCTTCTAAAACAGCAGGAAATTTATTAAAATTCAAACACCAATCCATAATACCTCTCAAATACCTTAGCAAATGATGAAGAGCATTCCAGTGTTCACTACCACTACTAAAAATCTGCTAAAAACCGACCAACTATTTCTGACCAACATTGGTCGGTCAAAAAATGCGACCAAAAACCGTCCAGGTTGGACGCAAACTGGGAAAAAAAACATTTATATTTTTTTTAAACAAAATACCGACCAACGTTGGTCGGTAAATTGGTCAATAGCTGGTCAGACAAGAAAATTTTGGATTACCGACCAACGTTGGTCGGTAATTTGGATCCAATTTTTTAAATTTTAATAATTATTTTATTATTCTTAAATATTTTATAATATTTAAGAATTTATATTTAAAATTACCGACCAACGTTGGTCGGTTAAAGATTTTAAATTTTTTTTTAAAAAAAACCGACCAAAGTTGGTCGGTTTTTGGTCAAACGGTCAGCACTTAATGTACCGACCAAAATTACCGACCAACTTTGGTCGGTAATTCTAAAATCAGAGAAGTGAAAAACGGGGAATCCCCCATTTCTCTAAAAATTTTCCCTCTTCTTCCTTCCATTCTCTCCTTCTCCCAGCCCCTCCCCCTCACCGTCCAGCCCTCACCCTCGCCGTCGCCGCGCCGTCGCCGTCGCCTCTGCCACTGCCACTGCCGCCCCTCGATCTCCTTCTCCATCTCCTACAAATTCTAGGTTTGAATTACAACCCATTTATTTATTATTTCCAGGTTTTGTTAATTAGTTATGAATTAGTTTCAATTGATTAGTGTTTTAATTATTTGAACATTGCATTTTATTGAGGATTAGGGTTTAGGTCTTGTTTTAATTAGTTTTGTTAATTAGTTTTATTAACTAATTAGTTTTGTTAATTAGTCAATTATTTATGAATTAGTTTAGTTTAGGGTATGAGTTGAATTTCTTTAGTTTAGTTAGTTTATGTTTAAACTCGTAGGATATGAATTGAAATTTTAGTTTTTAGGATTTGTTCTTGTGAATTGAACTTTTAGGATATGATTTGAACTTTTAAGATATGAATTGGACCTTTTGGATATGAATTGAACTTTTAGGATATAAATTGGTGTAATTAGAAAAAAATAATTATCTTGAATTAACTAAAAAAGATATAATTAATTTATAATTGTAGAATAAATTAATTTGTTCTTGTGAATCGAACTTTTAGGGTATGAGTTGAATTTCTTTAGTTTAGTTAGTTTATGTTTAAACTCGTAGGATATGAATTGAAATTTTAGTTTTTAGGATTTGTTCTTGTGAATTGAACTTTTAGGATATGATTTAAACTTTTAAGATATGAATTGGACCTTTTGGATATGAATTAAACTTTTAGGATATAAATTGGTGTAATTAAGAAAAAATAATTATCTTGAATTAACTAAAAAAGATATAATTAATTTATAATTGTAGAATAAATTAATTTATTCTTGTTTTATTTGTATAGATGGAACATCGTACTTGGATGTACAATAGAAATTATCCTAATCGGCGGGAATTGCGGGAGGATTTTGTAGAAGGGGTTGATGACTTTATTAGACATGCAATGTCACTTCCACATACCAAAGTGAAGGAGTAATTAGGTGCCCTTGTATCAGGTGCGATTGTATGAAGTTTAAAAAATCGGAGGAAGTTAAGCTTCATCTTTATAGGAAGGGGTTTATAGAGAATTACTTTGTGTGGACTAATCATGGAGAGATCGATGGTAGCCGTGGGATATTTCATAACATGGTTGTTGGTGAAAGTAGTAGGTCGGTGGAGAATACAAATCTTAATTCTAGAATTCAGGATATGGTTGCGGATGCTTTTGGGGGTGAGCCCAATGAAAATGTTGAACAAACTCCTAATGATGACGCAAAACATTTTTATGAACAGTTAGAGGAAGCTAGTCGTCCACTACGTGAAGGAAGTCCGCACTCTGAGCTGTCTGTTGCAGTTAGATTACTAAGTATCAAATCTAATTGGAATATTTCTCAAGCAGCCATGGACTGTTTCATTGACCTTATGAGTGAACTAGTTGACCCTAATATCAACTTACCTGGTGATTTCTATAAGGCGAAGAGATTGGTTTCTAAGTTAGGACTTTCGTCAATGAGAATTGATTGTTGTGAAGATGGTTGCATGTTATATTATAAAGATGATGCAACTTTAGACAGTTGTAAATTTTGCGAAAAGCCTCGTTTCAAGAGGCTTTCCAGCGGGAATATGGTCGCTGTCAAGGCAATGCATTATTTACCTCTTATACCTAGGTTAAAGAGGTTATATGCGTCGATGAGTTCTGCTCCTCATATGAGATGGCATTTTGAAAATAGAAGACCACCTGGTGTTATGTGTCATCCTTCAGATGGAGAAGCTTGGAAGTACTTTGATAGGACATATCCAGATTTTGCTAGTGAACCAAGGAACATTCGGTTAGGTCTGTGTGCCGATGGCTTCACGCCTTTTTCTATATCTGCGACACCATATTCATGTTGGCCTGTCTTTCTTACACCTTATAATCTATCACTTGAGTTGTGTATGACTAGTCCATATATATTCTTAAATTGTATTATCCCCAGTCCACGTAATCCGAAAAGTTTGATTGATGTATATTTGCAACCTTTGATTGATGAGCTAAAACAATTATGGTATGATGGTGTTGAAACATATGACATATCAACCAAGCAGAATTTTAATATGCGTGCTAATTTAATGTAGACTATTAATGATTTTCCTGCGTATGAAATATTGTCTGGGTGGATGACTGCTGGGAAGCTAGCTTGTCCTTACTGCATGGAAAATAGTAAAGCGTTCACTTTGAAACATGGCCGAAAGCAATCATGGTTTGATTGTCACCGTCAATTCTTGCCTGATGATCATGAGTTTAGAAGGATAAAAAATGCATTCAAAAAGAATAAAGTGGAATATGATTCTCCACCTCCGATACTTTCAGGTGAGGAAATTTGGGAGAGGGTCCAGAACTTCAGTAAAGTTACTGAGGCTCCACCTTATAGATTCCCTGGATATGGTGTTAATCATAATTGGACGAAACAGAGTATATTTTGAGAGTTGCCTTATTGGAAGGATAATCTTCTCCGACACAACCTTGATGTCATGCATATTGAGAAGAATTATTTTGATAATTTGTTCAACACAGTGATGGATGTTAAAGGTAAGACAAAAGATAACCCGAAGGCTAGAATGGACTTATAAGAATATTGCAGGCGCCTGAATTATACTTGCAGACAGCAAACAATGGTAAGGTGTTCAAGCCCAAAGCAAGTTACACATTCACTTTGGAGGAAAGACGACAAATTTGTGATTGGGTTACGAAATTAAAGATGCCTGAGGGTTATACGTCGAATCTTGGAAAAAAAGTAGATATGGAGGTAGGGAAGTTGAGCCATTTGAAAAGTCATGACTGCCATGTTTTCATGGAGACCTTAGTGCCTATTGCATTTTGTGGTTTGCCTGAAAGAATCTGAAAACCCATCACAGAGATTAGTTTGTTTTTCAAAGACTTGTGTTCTACCACATTAAGGGAAGAAAACCTATTTCGGATGGACCAGAACATCCCTGTAATTTCTAGTAAGATGGAAAAAATATTCCCATGTGGTTTTTTTGATGTGATGGAACACCTTCCAATACACCTTGTACACGAGGCACGACTTGGAGGGCCTGTTCAATGCAGATGGATGTATCCCTTTGAGAGGTAATATTATAAGTTTGATGTACTATTCTATTTTATTTGAATGTTATTGGCTAACATGAGATTATGTAGGACAATAGGCAAATGTAAACAATTTGTTAAGCAGAGGAATAAGATTGAAGGATCTATATGCGAAGCCTATCTTGCAAAGGAAACTGCACATTTTTGTTCTTATTATTTTGAGAGTAACGTGCCATGTTCTAGGAATAGGCCCAATAGGCACACGGTCGAATATGTGAATGATCCATTATATTCACCAATGTCCATATTCAATCAACCAGGCCGATGTTCTAAGGATGTTAGAAAGAGAAGTTTGAGTGATATGGAGTACAAGTCAGCTACACTTCATGTGTTGCTAAATTGTCCCGAAGTTGTACCATTTCTCAAGTAAGTATTTATTTATTAGTTATCAAAATGTAAAATTTACTGTGACTACATATTGATGCAACTACTAATAATATTTGATATGTCACAGTCACTTCGTGGGTCAATTTGGCTATGATACTGTATATACGAGATTTGATACGTGGTTCAAACAGTTTGTAAGTGTATATATATATATATATATATATATATATATATATATATATATATATATATATACATATGTAGTGAATGTATAAAAATTGATTCATAAGTTGTGCTAACTTATGACTTTTTTTAACTCTATGTAGGTAAATAATCCAAATAATGGTGTAAATTAATTTTTAAAAGATATATCTTGGGGACCTGGGCTTCAGGTCACAACAATGTCTAAGTACGTAGTGAATGGTTATAAGTTTCATACAGAGGATTGCTCTAAAAATAAAAATAGCAACAACAGCGGGGTGTGGGTTCTAGGTGGTGATTGCAACCAAGTTGGAGATATTGATTATTATGGTGTGGTTAAAGAAATATTACAACTAGAATATACAGGTTGGCCATATAAGAAATTGATACTCTTTAGATGCAAGTGGTTTGACCCAAATCCAACAAGAGGTACAAGAGTACACAACCAATACAACATAATTGAGGTTAATCATACGAGGGAGTATGATCGCTATGATCCTTTCATAATTGCACATAACATTAGGCAAGTGTATTATGCTCCTTATCCATTGCGGCAGAATAAGTCCGATTGGTGGGTTGTAATAAAAACTAAGCCTGTAGGTAGGGTGGAAGTCGAGAATGTGTTAGATGTTGCATATCAAAACGATATCTCCAATATTCACCAAATAGTGGACGATCAGTTAGAAAATGATTTGGAACATCCTGAACGCATATTGGAAGAAGTTGATATAAATAAAGTAACAATTATAGAAAATGAGGACGAGGAATCAACTGATGAAGCTCAAATAAGTGAGGACGAAGAATTCTCGGACGAGGAACAATACGTCGATGAGGATTAAAAAGTTGGTTTTTTAAAGCACTCTCGTTTTATAGCTAGTTTCTTATATGTTTCAATCTAAATGTATATTATATTATGCAGATGGCAGGCAAGGGTCAAGGTAACAATGACCCTAGTAGTTCTCGGGGTCGAGAAAAAGGTAGGAAGGGAAAGAGGAGGGTAGAAAATAATACTCCCTCTTGTCCACCTTTTTCAGAGATGCCTATGTCTTATCCTCCACCACACGGCTATACTGAGCTGCCACAGCATCACGAGCCGTACACCTTCATTCAGACACCCAGTCTTCCATCACAGGGCCACAGGACTATACGTCCGACATACAGTCCAGCTGCCTCACAGCCATCTGCATCACATCCACATGGATCACATCCCTACATATCACAGCCACATGGATCGCATCCACCCATGTCACAGCCACTCGGGTCACAGCCACTCGGGTCACAGCCATCGGTATCACATCCACTTGGGTCGCATCCAGCTATGTTGCAGTCACAGGGATCGCAACCATCTTCATCATCGACTCCATCTATTGCAGGCCTTCGCCTGGGAGGCATTAGCTCTGACCCGCCTACACCATCTTCACATGCCTCTGATACACATGCTTCGGATGGTGATGACGAGGTAGTGCATTATGATCGATATGGCAGGATCATCATAGTCCCTGAGGGTGATGGGTAAGTGTTATTCATTATTTTTGCGTCTATTGTTTTGTAACATTTTTACTAAGATATTAATGTGTTTTTATTGTTAAATTGCAGGTTCAGGCCGGGTAATAAAACTACGAGGATAATCACCAATGCCATCAGAAAGCTTTATGATGGCCCTTATGCGACTTGGACTGATTGCCCATTCTCACTGAAGGAGCAAATTTTCAATCAATTTAAGGTATAAATGTTCTTTTAAACAGTTTAATAATTTATATTTATGATGTTTCCATATAATATTTAACTTTTGAAATACAGAGCAAGTATGTATGGGAAGACCGCTATAGCGCGGAAGTGGCTACAAATTTTCATCATAAAGCTCGCAAGAGATTGGCGGATGCTTTCTCGGATGCTAGAAAGAAGAACAAGAGGCCTGGCTGGTTACTTGAGAATTTGTGGAATGATTTGCAAAGGCAATGGCTTACCGCAGAGTTCTTAGAGAGGAGCGAAAAAGGAAAGAAAGCTCGCACATCCGAGAAGGGAGGCTCCTTGCACACTGGAGGTGCGATCAGCCTAGGGACAATAAAAAGAAGATTGGTACGTAATTGCTTAAATTATTTTACTTTTCTAAGTATATCTATTCTGTTTATTAACTAAATTAATTTGTTTTCAGGAAAAGAAGTATGGGCGTCCAATGAGTCATGATGAGCTATTCAAGGAGACACATGTTGTGAAGAAGAAGAAAGAGGGGGATCAAGATAGGTGGGTCGAGGACCGGGCCTCGACTGCATATGTAAGCTTTCAATTTTATTTAAGTATTATAATTTACTTTTATAAACAACTTGAAATACTGATTTAATTTAAAATAATATAGGGTCGCTACCAAAGTAACGTGGAGGAATTCATCCGTAGTCATCCAGTTGGTGAATCGGGTGAGCCAACCCAACCTTCGGACGAGGATGCTGAAAGAATATGGTTGGAGTCTGTTGGCGGTCCAAAATGGGGGAAGGTATACGGGCTTCCTACTAAAAATTTCCATCGCTATAAGTATGGAATGCGAGGAATAGGGACTTCCTCGCATGGCGAGCAACTTAATAGGGAGAGCCTCTCTGCTATGCGGGAGACAGTGACAAAGCTCACATCAGAGCTAGAAACGGCCAAGGAAAGATAAAGGCTTAGAGATGCTCAATTCCTTGGCATGCAAGCTCAGATCAGAACTCTCCTATCTAGTGGAGCTTTTCCGTTGCCCCGATCTCGTGAGTCATCTCCAGAGGGTCGAACTCCACGTGATCGTTCCTCCCGCCCTGCTCGTGATCGTTCCTCCCGTCCTCCCCGTGATCGTGCTTCCCGTCCTCCACAAGACCGTTCTCTATATCGTCTTGTAGATGAAAGTTCATTAGACGGTGATGATGATGTTGTACAAAACACCCATTGACTTTTATATACTTTGAACTAGACAAATAGAACCAGTTTTGAACCAGTTGTAATTAGTTTTAACTTGGTTTTGGATTTTTATGTTCAATTGAACTTTAATTTGTTAGTTTTAAAGTATTTATTGAATGTTTTGGTTGTTGTTGTTGTGTTGTTGTTGTTGTTGTTGTTGTTGTGTTGTTGTTGTTGTTGTGTTTTTGTTGTTGTTGTTGTTGTTGTTGTTGTTGTGTTGTTGTTGTTGTTGTTGTTGTTGTTGTTGTTGTTGTGTTGTTGTTGTTGTGTTTTTGTTTTTGTTGTTGTTGTTGTGTTGTTGTATTGGTATGCTGGCAGGTGGTTTAGCTGCCAAAACAGGCATTTTATGCCAAAATTAATCCCAGAAAAACCGACCAACGTTGGTCAGTTTTTAATTAAAAAAAATAAATTATTCCAAAATACCGACCAAAGTTAGTCGGTTAATGAACATTGAATTCCCAGAATTCAAGAATACCGTCCAACTTTGGTCGGTATTTTGCTTGCATTGTTGAGATTACCGACCATAGTTGGTCGGTAATATTTAATTTTAATTAGTTTTAAAAAATATATATTTTCAATTACCGACCAAAGTTGGTCGGTTTTTTTTAATTTTAATAATTAATAAAAAACATAATTTAGTTAAACCGACCAACTTTGGTCGGTAAAATTAAATTAATAAAATATATTTCCGACCAAAGTTGGTCGGTAAGTAATTAAACTTGTCAGATGGTCGTTTTAATATACCGACCAAAGTTGGTCGGTAATTTCCGACCAACTTTGGTCGGTAAGCCATTCCGACCATCAAAACACCGTCCACACCGTAATGGTCACATTTTGGTCGGTATTTTGCCATAACCTGGTCGGTATTTTTGGTCAATTTTTAGCGAATTTCTAGTAGTGTACTAGGACTGTGAGTATATCTACTCAATATACTAAAAGCATAAGCAATATTAGGTCATGTTTAATTCATGAAAATCACTACACTACCAATTATCTTAGCATATTCAGTTTGAGAAACACTAGATTCCTTATTCCCTCTCAAGTGTATGCTAGGATCATAAGGAGTTCTCACAGGTGCTACATCAAAACAATTAAACCTTTTCAAAATTTTCTCAATATAATGAGACTGAGATAATGAAATATTATTAGAAGTTATTTTGATTTTAATCCCTAAAATCACATATGCTTCTCCAAGATCTTTCATTTCAAATTTAGAAGACAAAAAATTCTTAGTCTCATTAACAACATTCACATTAGGGCCAAAGATTAACATGTCATCCACATACAAACATATAATAACACAATCTGATCACATCATCTTGGAATAAACACACGTATCGGATGCATTAACAACAAAACCATTACCCACTAATGTGCTATTAAACTTTTCATACCATTGCTTAGGTGCTTGATTTAGACCATACATAGACTTTCTCAATTTGCATACTTTATCCTCATGACCTTGGATCACAAATCTCTCAGGATGAGACATATATATCTCTTCCTCTAAATCACCATTTAGGAAAGCCGTTTTAACATCCATTTGATGTATCACTAAATTATGAAAAACGGCTAAAGAAACAAGAGTTCTAATAGTCTCTATCTTAGTCACAGGTGAATAAGTGTCAAAGTAATCAATGTCTTTCTTTTCGTTAAAACAACTAATAATAAGTCTAGCCTTATACTTCTCAATTGTATCATCAGGTCTCAATTTCTTCTTAAATATCTACTTTCTACTTATGGGTTTACAACCTTTAGGCAAATTAGACAAGTCACAAGTGTGATTAGAAACTATAGAGTCTAATTCACTTTTAATGGTCTCTTTCCAAAAACTAGCATCTATTGACCTCATTGCTTCATTATAAGTCATAGGGTCTTCTTCTATTAGGTAGATAGATACTAATTCACTATTCAAAATATCAAGATCAATATTTTTAGTCAAGAAAGTAGTGATAAAGTCAGGACCAAAGCTAGCTTCAATTCTACGCCTCTTACTTCTTCTAAGTTCATTTTCATGCTCATTAGCAGTAACATTAGAAGAAGGTACAATATGAGAATTAATAGACATAGATGTAGAAGAATTATTATGCACATCACTAGGCAAATTATTTTTCAATGGAAAATCATGCTCAAAAAATTCTACATCTCTAGATTCATAGATAGAACTATCATTCAAAGACATAAATCTATACGCAACACTATTTTGAGCATAACCAATGAAAATAGCATCAAAAATCTTGGGTCCAATAGTTACATATTTAAAATCAGGTAGACCAAGATTAGCCAAACACCCCCACACTTTCAGAATTTTTAAATTATGGGCAAACCCTTTCCATAACTCATACGGGGTTTTATCTAACTTCTTAAAGGGGACCTTATTAAGAACATAGCATGCATATAAAACAGTTTCCCCCCATATATTATCAGATAAACCCAAACTCAAAAGCATAGAATTCATCATTTCCTTAACGATTCTATTTTTCCGTTCAGCTACACCATTTTGTTGGGGAGTATAGGGAGCATTCACCTCATGTATAATATCATTTTTCTCACAAAAGTCTTCCAGAGTATTAGTACTATATTCACCACCCCTGTCAAACCTAAGTCTCTTGATTTTTCTATCTAATTGATTCTTTACTTCTGCCTTGTATTTTAAAAATATGTTTTTAGCCTCATCTTTGACTTAAGAAGATATACCTTAATGTATCTAGAAGAGTCATCTACAAAGGTGATGTAGGATTTCTTTCCACCCTTACTAATAATGTTCTTGAAATCTACTAAGTCTGAATGCCCTAGTTTAAGCAATTCTGTCTTTCTACTAGTTACATTCTTAAAAGGCTTTTTGGTATGTTTTGCTTCTACACAAATATGACACTTAGAAAAATTATCAACAATAACTGTATAAATTAATTCTATTTTTCTAAGTCTTTTAATAGAAGCAATATTAACATAACCAAGTCTACCATGCCACAAATCAATAGACTCAGCAATCTAAGCAGAATTGAAAGTACTAACATTATTAGTAATCTCTTGAGCGATGTTCAATACAAATAAAGTCCCACTATGGTAACCCTTCCCAACAAAGTCTCCCCTATGAGAAATAACAACTTTATCAGATTCAAAAACAAGTTTAAGACCTGTTTTATTGCGAAGCGCACCAGAAACTAAGTTTCTATGAAGGGAGGGTACATACAGAACATTGTTTAAGGCTAAGGTTTTCCAGAAGTTAATTTAAGGAGAATTTTTCCTTTACTCATAACTCCAACTGTAGTGGAGTTACCCATGTAGACACACTCGCCATTAGCAGATTCCTCATAGTCGTGAAACAGCTCTTTGTTGATGCAAAGTTGCTTGAAGCGCCTGTGTCCAGTATCCAGTCAGTATTATTAGACACCATGTTTGCCTCAATGACCACAGCAGCAATGACATCATCACCCTCAATAAGGTTAGCTTGGACTGGAGCTTTTCCTCCTTGCTTTGAGCTTTGTCCTTGTCTCTGGTTGCACTGAAAGGCCTTGTGACCAATTTTGCCGCAGACATAGCAAGGTTTTTTTTGACTTTTGAATATGGCCCTCCGGCTTATTGAAGTAATTCTGCTTCTTCTCATGTCCTTTCTTCTGACCTTTCTTCTATTTTTCTTTAAACTTGTCTTTCACAAAAGTACTAGAAGATTCCACAAGATTAGATTTAGAAGAATTAAGAGAGAGAGATTTCACCTTATCCTTAAGTCGTTCAGACTCCTCATCTTTGAGACGGTTTGCTTCCTCAGTCCTCATGTGAATGATCAGTTCTTGAAGAGTTAAGTTTTTCTTCTTGTGTTTCAGTTGATTCCTGTAATCACTCCGAGAAGGTTGAAACATTTCAAGCAGAACATTAGCCTGAAGAATCTCACACATCTCCATGCCTTCGTTCAAAACATCAGGAGTCAAGTTCTCATACTCGTGAACCTGCTCCATGATTGGCTTATCATCAACCATCTGAAACTTGATCCACTTTCCAACCACATACTTCTTTTTCCCGCGTCATCTGCACCATATTTCTTCTCCAAACAGTCCCATATGACTTTAGCAGATTTATAATTTATAAACAAATCAAAGAGAGGGTTAGTCATATGGTTAAGAAGATGCCCTCGAACAGTTTTATTATCCTTTTCAAATTTCTTCTTAGTAGCATCATCAACAACAATAGTAGCAGCAGCATTAGAACTATCAGCAACAACATCAGCAGGTGGTTCATTAAACAAAGCGTAATCAACTTCCAACAGTTCAAAGAAAATTAAAAATTTATGGGACCAACACTTATAATTGCTTTCTTCTAAAGGTTCAAGCTTTGATAGATCAGGAAGTGTTTTATTCAAAGTGGTAGCCATTAGTAAATATTATATGTAAAAATCGCTTTCAAATTGTAAGAAAAATCAGAAGATAGTATTGACTAAGAACAAGACAGAAAGAAGAACAACTTATCGAAAAATAGTGTGTCGTAGCAAGCCACTGCCTTGAAAGCGATTTCTGCCTGACTGGGTGCAAATCGTTAAGACTGGTCGCTTCCCAAGGTTCCACAGCACCTCCAAACATGTGCACGCGTGGCTGAAAATTTGGAATTTGCATAAAACTATTGCCCAGAATTTGGTTGAAGAAGAAGAGAGATGAAAGTATTTTTCTATATATGAAAACTTTACACAACAGCTCCTAATATAGATAAGGTGCTAGAGTTGTAAGAAGGAGAATTTAATTAGGGATTATGAAATAAAAAACTGCTACAGAATTCATATAGGAGTTACAAGAATTCAAGTAGCAGTTACAACAAATTAAATTATAGTTGTTACAAACGTTACAAAATTCAATTCAAAAGAGAATGAATTTGGACATATTCTGGTAAGCATGTATTTGGACACTTTTCTGGTAAGCTCAAAAAATGAAGAAATAAATTTAAGCAAAACCAAATTTGGATTAGGCCTCACGTATAGGGGAAAATCGACCTGTTTTGTCTTCGGGACCAATTTTTCATGTGCGCGAGACCACTCCTTTTTTACTAGTTCTTTAAAAAGTAATTCAATATAAAGAGAAGGAAATGACTTTCCCCAACCAATGAGGGATACTTTATTTTTCATAAAAGATAAAGAAGTGAAGAAGGAAAAAGGACCACAAAGAAATCTTTGGTTTTGTATTATCAACATTAATCATACCAACACAAGATACCCATCACCATCATGTGTTCTTTTACCGTGAAAGAAAAAAGCATTTCATTGATCTCTTTTAATTACTTTTATCAATTCTTTATCTTAATAAACATGATCATTTTTTTTTTAATTTTAGACAAGAAAAATTTATCAACTAAAAAAAAAATTATCGAACATAAATTACTTGAAAATTTTGAAATAAGTCAATGACAAAAAAAAAATCAATACTTCGTACGTTGTGATACCAATTAATATAATCCAAAACTCAAGGTCCAATTAAAAGGATTAGTTCAAAATGATAAAGTCCAAAATAATTTTAACCAAAACCAACTTTGTAGGGTCCGCATATGTATAGTTTAAATCAAAAAAGAATTCCAGACTTAGGTGAAATTATATCCTTAAATTATACACATATTTGATTATAAAAGTCAGCTAATATTTTTGAAATATTTTTAAACAAAATTTTTTTATCGAACATAAACTACTTGAGAAAAAGTCAGTAACAAAGAAGAAAATCAAGATCAATACTTCGTACGTTCTGATACCAATTAATATAATCCAAAACTCAAGGTCCAATTAAAAGGAATAGTCCAAAATGATACAATCTCAAAATAATTTTACCCAAAATTAGATGTGTAGTTTAAATTAGAAAAGAATTCTAGCCTTAGGTGATTACAATTATATCCTTAAATTATACAAATATTTAAGATCATAAAAGTCTAATAATATTTCGAAAATATTTTAATCATTTAATATTTAATATACATTATTCGTATTTTTATAATAATATAAATATGTAGAGATTTTTACGTACGTATTTTTATATGATAGTTTATTTCCCAAAATTAAAAGACCTTTTTGGTTTTTCATTTAATGTCTAGTAACCGCTTTGCCTCCCTCCCTAATATTAATTTGCGGCGCGTAAGGGGCCCATTTAACAAAGAAACGATCCCTATCGAATTACTTTTGGTAGGGTTCGAATCCTACACGTCTAATTAAAATTGGAAGGGTCATATCCATTTCTCCATCATCCTTGATAATTATGTCTTCTATATTTTTTATTGTATCAAACGTCTGTTTGCTTTCCACTAATTAAGCGAAACTTAATTATTCCCTAAATCATTCAGTACTTCTTAACATTTTATTATCATAGAGGCGCTGGGGGTTCCATTTTTCAATTCGAAAAAGTTAAAAAATTTCAACAAAACTGTTTTACACTTTTTTACTAAATTTAATCTAATAAATAAATAACAGGACAATTAATTTGATGTGGAGGGTGTATAATATAAGAATTTGTTAAACTTATATTGAAATGAATTACATATAGTACCTAGATTAATGATATTAAACAGTATTATACACATCCAACATGTGATATCCAGTACACAAAAGAAAGAGGGTTCCGGTGCTAGCAAATTGCTACTTCATACTACTGCATCTTTAAAGTAATACTATCAAGATTAATGATTTTAAACATATAAGAAAGGATTTTTTTTTTTTTGGTTAGAAATTAGTTTTAGTGCCATTCTTAAAATTGATTGACACTTTCCTCCAAATTAATACTAATTGGTAAATTATTTTAGGACAGATTGGAAACGTCATGCAGATACGTAAAATTTATTCCAAAACAAAAGAACGAAACAAAGGTCTTAATAGAAGGGGTGGAATCTTATTATGTTATGATACAATAATATAATGCATGCATACGGTTAATCAGAGCATGAGGGAGATACAAATATTTGGATTACAATCTATATATATATATATCCTAGCTATAACAAAATTTATAACACGAAGAAGAATATAAAGTAAAAATAAAGAAGCGTGGCTTTTTGACAAATTAAAGCATTATGCCACAAATAGTAATATAGAGTTTAGAGGCCACTAGAACCAATCAATTTTGTTAAGCCAAAAGTTATGGCCATAGCCAACCAACCTCCAAGCAAAACCCTAGCTGAGGACTTGACTACCGGTGCCTTCCCTAAAGCAGCTCCTAACCATCCAAACACCATTAAAGCTAAGGTCACTGCTGCAACAACAACTCCAATTCTCACTTTGTAATCCCTAATAAATGATGCTGCCAATAATGGCACCATTGCACCCACTGAGAATGCTAGGGCTGATGCTGCTGCTGCTTGTGCTGGATTTGGCAAGCTATCTTTCGCATCATCATCTTCTTTTTCTCTGTTAGCGTTTCTTCTCTTTTCCCTTTTCATTTGAGCCACTTCTATGTCAAGTTGAGAATAAACGGAGACAAATTCTCCGATGGCCATAGAACAAGCTCCGGCCACTAGACCGGCGAATCCGGTCAAGATCATGACCTTAATGTCTTTTTTCACAGCTCCAACCCCCATCATCAATGATGCTGTTGAAACTAATCCATCATTGGCTCCAAGAACAGCTGCTCTGAGCCATTGGGATCGTTTCGAATAGTCGAATTCGTTCTCATCCACTTCCTGTTCTAGGGTTACTTGTTGCTCCAAGTCATTCATAGGGAGAGTGAACTTGGATTCTTGTTGAGTATTTGCTTGGTTTGAAGCCATGGTCTTTTTGTTTGACAGAAAATAATGACTTGAAAATAAATAAGTAGGCAAAGAGTGGAAGAAAGTAGTAGTAGATGACTGTGTTTGACACACGCCTCTTAAGGCTGGGTATTTATAGAAAGAAAATTTTATATTGTAGTAGTGGGGAAAATGTGTGGGGACTTTGCATGAGCAATAACATAAAGAGATTTCGTGAATACATAAAATTCTTTGTACCTTGAAAAAATTGAACTCTCCCTTTTTTTGTTTCTTTTTAGTAAAATGATGATGGAGTCTTGCAAGCATTGGGTTCTCCTTTTTAGCTTAAATTATTGAGGAGTATACGAATTAATTGGTGATATAAAACGAAACATAAGCTTTTGTTTGCATGATCTTTGTTTAAAGAATGAAGAGTTTTTTTCATGTCTTCTTTGATAATTTTTACTTTTTTTTCGGAAAGAACGACTTTTTATGGAAATTTAAAGCTCCTCCGCAGTAATGAAAATAATATATAAATAATTAAAAAAAATCTGCCCTTTTATCATTGCCAGTTCACGACATCCTGAAAAGATAAAAAAAAATCTCTATAATTTTTCCGTATTACTTCTCTACATGTTACAAAATTGCACCTGAAGAAATTGATGAAAATTATATAACGAAGTATTTAATTTGCTCGTAGATTCTTATATAAGGACTTCCAAAAAAGAGTTAAGAGAACGAAAAAAATAACCTTTGACATGAAAGAGAGTAGGATATACAGTGGGAAATCACTATGGAATATAGAGAGAGGAAGAAGAAAAAGAGAACAGAAAATGGTTTTCTGATTTCTAAGCTAACCTGGGATTGGCTTAAGGGAAAAAGAGAGAAATTACTTTAAGGGATGTTGTTATACCAGAATTAGGACGTCACGAATAAGGCATGACAAATAAAGATAAGAAAAAGAAAGACCGAAAGGAGAAGTTTTACTTGCCTTTTTCCTCAATAGACTCTTCAGTTTTATGTCCATAGAAGAGGACAAATACGACTTGCGGATCCAACATAAAACGCCCGTGGTTATGTGTGTATATATATGTGTGTGTGAAAACAAGTACATATAAGGTCAAATATATATTTTCAAAACATACTGTTTTAGTCTAGTAAGAATTTATAACATCTAAATTTTGTGTTGCCATTCATGTAGTTTGCATATTTTATCTATATATAACCCTATTTCTGTGATTTTAATCAATGACTCATAATATTGTAGTGTAGTGTCGCTTTTTTGTTGTTTGAATTCGTGTGCGTTTTATTGACATCGTAGATGAAGCTATATTTCACAAAATTGGATCGAAAATTTGTGATCCAATCTAGCACTCGAAAATCGGATCGAAGGATTTTTCACTTTTATCTTTATGATCATATGGTGGAGATGACTGGCACAATCTCCCAAAGTCGTTATAACATTTCAAAGTTCTTTCTTTCCTATATGATCTATATATAAGTAAACTCAAACGGAGTTTCTCTCTCTGTCTCTCTCCATAATATCGCGACTATCTATATACACAAAATTAAAACAGGTAGCCAAGAAGAACCAGTTTAAAAATTAGAAAGAAAAGTAACGTGTTATTGACTAGTTTTCTCAATGTTCCAAATGTTTGCCATTTTCACTACTTGAGAATCAAATCAAGGGAAATTTGACTAACATTTATAAAAAATTATTTTACTATTCTGATGTTAGGAAATAGGAAAAAAATGCAACTTATATGCTCCATTTTGTGTAGTTTGAGAGTTAGTTAGTGAAACACTATTACCTTGAACTATTAGATAAAGAGTTCGGGTCACATGAAATTAAGTGGAAAACCGCTATTGATCTTTCTTGGAGCATATAAGTTGCATTACTAATGTACTTTGATTTTTCATCTCCAAAATGTTGTCAAATTTATTCTCCATAAGTAAATAAATGCCTACATATTTTGGGACAAAACCGGTTACTATCATATTTTGAGTAGGAAAGGGCAATGTAACGACTCGACCGGTCGTTTTGAGCATTTGCATTTCGCAGGTAGTTTAAAGACATGAGTAGCTCCGTATGATGTATTATGACTTGTGTGAATCGTCGGTTTTGGTTTTCAAGTTATTCAGAAGTGATTTGGAAGAATGAATTTCATGATTAAAGCTTTAAGTTGGAAGAGTTGACCAAGTTTGACTTTTGTTAATTTGACCCCGAAATGAAGTTTTGATGGTTTCGTTATGTCCGGATGGTGATTTTGGACTTGGGCATATGCCCGAATTTTATATTTGAATATTTCTAGAAGGATTCGGCGCTAATTGGCGAGAGTTGGAAATTTGAAGGTTTGGAAAGTTCATAAGTTTGACCGGGAGTTGAGTTTGATGATATCGGGTTCGGATTATGGTTCTAAAATTTGAATAGTTTCGTTATGTCATTTGGGACTTGTGTGCAAAATTTGAGTTCATTCAGGATTGATTTGATATGTTTCAGCGCGAGTTTTGGAAGTTGAAAGTTCAAAGTTCATTTAAGTTCGAATTCAGGTGCGACTCGTCGTTTTGATATTGTTATGTGTGACTTGAGGCCTCGAGTAGGTCCGTGTTATGTTATGGGACTTGTTGGTATATTTGGACGGGGTCCCGAGTGGCTCGGGTGAGTTACAGACGTGGTTCAAATTATTTTTATCTCTTGTTGCATTGTTGAAGATTTGATGGTACTGGTGTAGCCGCATCTGCGGAGTCTTGATCGCAGAAGCGACTTTGCAGATGCGGGTTGTCCATCACAGAAGCGAGAAGAGGCTGGGTGAGGAAGATCGCAGAAGCGGAGAATTGAGCACATGTGTGGATGCGCAGGTGCGAGGAATTGGAGCGCAGGTGTGAGGAATTGGAGCGCAAGCGCGAAGGTCTTCGCAGAAGCGGAGTTTTGTTACCGCAGGTGCGAGGGGTACTGGGCTAAACTATTTTCGCAGAAGCGAAGAATTTTACCGCAGAAGCAGATATCGCAGATGCGACGATATGATCGCATATGCGATGAAGCCTGGGCAAAACTATATTTCGAGACTTGGTCGTTTCTTTTCATATTTTTGAGACTTGGAGCTCGGTTTTGAGAGACTTTGAAGAGAAATTTCACCACACAAATTGGGGTAAGCATTCTTAACTCGATTTTGTTTATATTTCATGAATCTATCCTCGTTTTTGGCTTTTGGTTGATGATTCAAAAGAGAAATAATGGGTTTTTGTCTAAAGTTTTATAGAGTGAAATTTTGAGTTTTGAACATCGATTTGGAGTCGGATTTGAGTGAAACTAGTATGGTTGGACTCGTAATTGAATAAGTTGTCGGATTTTGGAAGTTTCATCGGGTTTCGAGGTGTAGGCCATGGTTTAACGTTTTGGTTGATTTTGGGCTTTTGATTAAAGACTCGACCTTTATCGACTGGGTTTGTTTCCTTTGGCATTATTTGAAGTATTTGAGTTGCTTTTGGCTAGTTTTGAGCCGTTTGGAGGTCAGTACACGCGGGATGGCATTTTTGGAGCATCGTTTGGCTTATTCGGTATTGGATTTGACTTGTTCGAGGTAAGTAACACTTCTAGACTTGGTGCTGAGGGCATGAAACTCCGAATTACGTATTATGTGATTGATGTTGGGGTGACGCGCATGCTAGGTGACGGGCATGTGGGTGTGTACTGTGTGAATTATGATTTAGTCAATAGCATGGAATTGTGTAGCTATCTTATATAAATATTTTTACTGTACTCTATGTGTTAGAGCACTTGAGCTGTAAATCATGCTAGAAATTATGTTTAGGCTATATCCTGGTACTATTAGGACCCATAGTGGTCGTTCTTTGCTGTTTAGTTATTTGCTTAATTGTAGTTATGTACTCAGTCGCATTCATCATTACATATCATATCTCAATCTCTGTTATTGTATATTGTCACATCTCATATCATTGATTTGGGCTGCCTAGCATGAGTGTTGTGAGCCCGAGATACTGGAAAGATTGATGACTGAGTGAGGCCGAGGGTCTGTTGTGAGTGATATTTATGGCATCAGGTTGCACGCCGCAGTAGGCTTTATTGATTCATGCCAGGATTTAACTTATTTTAGCGCTTGGGCTGGATCGGCCCCTCTGGAGTTTGCACATCCACAATGGGCGCAGTTTCTATGGATTTTTGAGCTAGATCTGTCCTGGATTCATATGCATTGGGCTGGATCTGCCCCTGGATTTATTTATGTTTTGGTTTGATCTGCCTTGTACAGTACTGAGTGACTGAGTGTGCTAAGTATTGAGCATGGTGAGAGAGAGTACGAGACAGTGAGATTGAGTACTCTGAGAGTGTGAGTACATGGGTTCATCACTGAGATGCATTGCATTTGACATGCGTACTTGAGATACAGGCATAGAGATGCGTTTCCTCACGATACCCGATTTTGTGACATTCATGATTTAACCTGCATATTGACATGTAGGCATAGAGATGTACTTTTCTCATGCTATCTGAAAATGAAACATCTTATTTATTGTTGAAAGGTTTTTGGGAAAGTCACAGTTTTCAAACTTACTCATATGTTTTTGGTGTTTTCGGTGAAAGATTTGGGATTTACTTTTATACTTGAAAAACATGCCTATTTTTCGTAACTGTGAACGAGTTGAGCATCTTATCTCTAAGTTATTTTCTTGTACTATTTTTATTATATTGTTATGAACTATGGCTGATTATTGGAGTTGGACTCTGACCCTTATCCCAGCTCGTCACTACTTTCAACCTAAGATTAGGTTTATTACTTATTGAGTACATGGGGTCGGTTGTACTCATACTACATTTCTGCACCTTGCGTGCAGATGTTTGATGTTGATGTTGCTGCATACAACGGGAGCTGGATCTGAAGATGTACTTGCGTTCCAGTTATGACTATCACTTGTCCTTGGTAGCATTAGATTCGAATTCTGTTCATTTACATTTCAAACAGATGTTATAATTATTTCAGTTCAGTCTTGTAAAGAAAAAAAAATCTAAATCTTAAAAACTCGTGATTTGTACTACCAGTCCTTGAAAAATTCTTTGTATAAAAGCAGTTGTATTATCATTTCTTCTCTTAATAAATTTTATTAATTTGAATAGTTGTTAATTGACTTACCTAGCGGGTTGTATTAGGTGTCATCACGGCTAGTTAGATTTTGGATTGTGACAGGGCAACAAGTGGAACGTAACATACTTTCATGCAAAAGCAAGTACACAGCCAAAGTATGTAGTAGTATCTAAATCCTAGCTTGGTTTAATATTTATAGAATTATTTTTAAAGAACCAAATATTCATTAAACAGTCAAGTTAAACAGAGTTGCATCTTAGAAACATCCCTAGTCTCGCTTCATTTCTGCACCCCAAATTTGGCACGTGATCCCACTATCTCTACTTTGGAAAAAACGAGATTATTTTAACTAAAAATTCTTAACCTGAAATATTCCTTTTTTTGTTGGTAATTATCTTTTTTTTTTTTATTTTTTTTTTATTTACAGTTGTAATACCTTTTGATGACTGCCGGATATCTTTCCATAACTACCTTCACACCCTCAATGAAATATCAACCTTAAATCACTCTTCGACTTATGGCTCGTTTTCTCAGTATACATACATATTAGTTTACTTTAATTTTTTATTTTATGAAATCTAATATTCATTGAGGGTGTGCAGAAAAACCTTCTCTGAATATTCAATAGCTTGTTATGTATTAAGAATGTACATTTTATCAACTAACTAAATTATTAATTTTATAAAAGTAATTAATTTTTTTTTCACTCAGTTAGTACACGTCGCTATATGATCGTAAAGAGAATTAGAACCAAAACTTTATCAAGACTGATAAATATTGTTATAGGTCAAGATATTTTAAGATATTCAACGTCAATTTGCTTTGATTATTGAGGAATATTCTTTTGTTAGGTTTGCACAGTATATTTGCAGAATCACTTAAAAAAGTAACATTTCAGAACAAAAGTAATCAAGGTTTTAAAAGATTTGTATATCTAAGTAAACTTCAATTGGTGTACCCTTCGAATCAATGAAATCATTAAACAAACTGAAAATGGATTGCTGAAGAGGAAAGCATTTGGATGGTTGGCTAGTGAGACAGTACATGAGAAGTGGGGAATACGATAATATTAATAAATGGGAAGAGTGTGGATTCCACACGAATGTCACCAGGCTCTCATTATCTTATTGCATTACCAACAGAAAAAGAACCCCATTTTGTGGCTTTACTTTAATTCTTCATATCTCAACTTTTCACTAAAAGTAGTTACCTTTAGAAATATAGATGAGGAGTTATCATTAAGTTGCTGATCGTTTTCTTCCTTTCTTGAAATTGCTAAAGAAGGGGATAGGTTCTTTAATGGGATCTCGTATATATACTCTTCTTTTGTTTGGCTATTGAATTATTGATTCCTTGTTTCCAAACTAATCACATTGATCAGTTGAGCATTTTAAGATGGCAGAAAGACAGATAAATTCAAAGAAGAAATGTAACAAGAAATGCTTGGAAGATATGGATAGGAGTATGCCACATAGTGACATAGAGATAATGGTATGGGTAAAGATGTCATTAACTGATACACATTTACTTATTCATCATGGCTCATGAAAAACTGGCCGAATTTGGTACTAACTTTGTTGAAGGAAGAACTCAGTTTCTCAACTATAAATTTCTAGACCCACCTCATATAAGTGTAAGAAAAGTGGAAAAGGGAAGTAGAAATTTAGGGTGCGTTTGGTATTTTGGAAAATATTTTCCTGGAAAATGAGTAGTTCTATCATTTATTTTTCTTGTTTGATTGGTGAGTGAATTTTTTTTTTCAGAAATTATTTTTTAGTGTTTGTTAGAGAGTAGAATTTTTTTTTTGGAAAATAATTTCTTATGCTACTCTTCTCTGCCCCTCCCCCTCCCCCCCGCACACCCCAAATACCCAACGTTTTGAGTACTCTATTTTCATCAAGAATTTAATTAATCTTTTAAAAATTCACACAAACCCAAAGAAATTATTGTGCTGCTTTACTTTTTCACACAAAAATAACGCTGAAATTTGTGCTCCATGACTAAAAAGAAAGTACTCATTCTACAATATGAAAAGAAAGTACTCATTTTGTTGAAATAAAAGAAAATACATTTTCTACATTATGAAATGAAAATACTCATTTTGTTAAAATGAAAGAAAATATTTTTTACTATATCATTTTGTTGAAATGAAAGAAAATATTTTTCTACATCATGAAAAGAAAGTACTTTTTTGTTGGAATGAAAGAAAATACTTTTTTTGACGCCATGAAAAGAAAATACTCATTTTGTTGAAATGAAAAAGAAAGTACTGTATCTACAAAATAAAAAAAAAGTACTATTACTAATATTTCTATTTAGGGTGGGGTGGGGGTAGGGGTTGGGTGTTGGGGTTAGGAGTAGGTAGGGGGTATGGAGGTAGGGGTGGAGTGGGTAGGCGGGCTGGGTTGGGGTGTGGGGGAAGGGGGAGTTGGTGGGGATGAGGAATATGGTGGGGAAGGATGAAAAAGAGTTTAGGAAAATATTTTTCCTTCTCTTAATAGAGAAAATATTTTTAAGGGAAAATATTTTTCTCCAATTAAAGGAAAATGAGTTCATGAGAAAAATATTTTTCAAAATATTTAAGCCAAACAAACATAAAAAAATTGAAAAACATTTTACTTCGTACCAAACACACCTGAAAGCCTGAAAAAGTAGCATGTGACAAGCTGATATATTGGATAATTGGGATAAAGCGTGAAGATGTAAATGAAAACAGTAATTGAAAAATATCTGTTGAAATTGCACTAAAATTAGTCTCTATGTATCCCTCATGCATGTAAGTGTCGGCCTATTTATAGACAAAGGATCGTCCATTGGACCTTATCCACCTTTGTTGGTCGTGTATCCTAAATTTCCTTTTAGTATTTCTTCACATTATTCTTGATCGTGTGAGCTTGCTATATTAATGTTTTAGTCTTTTACAATATTAATCGGTTAACACTCTGATTCTCATTCAGTTCCCTACTTATCTATTTCAAGATTTGTGGAAAGGCTGTTATTGACCGGTTCCTTCTCCCTGTAAAATGTTCCTTTGACTTAGTTGAATACGGTAACTCTTTTCATTATCATAAGTTAGTAGTAACACTGGACTTTACTCATCCTTTGAGCGCGCGCAAATTTTTGGCTTAATCCATTTTCAATAGGGATGGCGGTCCGGGGTGCAGGGCGGGTGGGTTTAAACATATGCGCAGCCGCTGCCCCAATGCTAAGAACGCATGGACCTTTTCTGTTGGTACTCATTTCTTTTCCCTGAGTAATGAGTAAATAATGAGTCAACACCAAACAGTAATAACCAAACTACTGTTGCAATATTTACCTTTCCCCACCAAAATATTAATCGGCTTCGCCAATCAAATTAATATATTTTTAAGTTTAAATTCAACTAATCCACTTTGCTCGAAGAAGCTGGTTTCTTGTTTTTTTTTTCTTAGGTTCTTTTAGTGTTCTGGTTAGATTATATATCAACGGTTCACTATAAGAGTATGAATGTAATATTGATCAACTAAAATAACACTAAATATTAATTGACTTTTTGTATTGGTGGAAAAGTCACGACACGTGGAACGACATTAAGCTGACGAGGCATGACGCATGAAGCGTCGATACAACGACAAGTGTCATTCTCAATTAACTGAACTTAGGATGCGCGGTAAGCACAGAAGAAATACCCACGGGATAGCATAAGAGAAAAGAACCGAGTCTGACAATTATCAAAGGAAAAACAGGAACGGAATGAATGAAGACTGCAAAGAATGGAAGATACATGAACTAGAGAAAAGGAAGGGAAATCGGGAGCGGTTATAAGGAATCTTTAGTCATAAATATGCTAGTTACGATTATCTATGGTAATGGAAAATCAATACAATTAATGCCCTTAATTAGTTCAAATTAAGTATGATAGATGTTACGATTCTATGCTCCTACATAAGGATGAGAATTCCATTTGTAAGAACATGTGACAATTATTACTAAAATTCATACTATAATTCTTTGCTTACTCTCTAAATTTCCGGCCTTGATTTGGGAAAATGTTTGTAAATCCATTCCACACTTTTCTTTGTTAATTATTTCCATCATTTCTTTTATTTTTCTTAAGATTACTAAGAAAGTGAAGTCAAACTTGGTTATCAGTAACCCGTTTTCTTCTAAATATTGACTTTGATCGGGAAATCTATTTTTTGTTAAACAAATTGGTTCCGTTATCGGGAATCTGATAATCTTTTCACTGTACAAATTCTACTTTTTGACAACCAACTATGTCAACTGCTAACGAAAATAACCAGTTGAACCCATAAGGTGGAACTTCACCACTCCTCTCTCCAACGGGATCCCCTCAGCAATCCCGTGGGGGTTCACCTGTAAGGTCTACATCGCGCGCTAATGATCAACAAGGAGATGAATAAACTTTAGAGCAGGACGCTCTAAAGTAATTGATTGCAGAACACATGAATAGTTCTCTACAAGCTTTTATTAGAGGATTGCCCAACGTGCCACAAACTCCTCCACCAGTCAATACAACAATCCTAGAAGACCCGCGCTCAGGGCTTGACAACTCTGGAAGTGGAGGAATTCCAAATGAATCTCGCGAAGGAGGGTCAGGTACAACAAATAATTCTAACCTACAAAGTTTGGTACTAACTTTGTAGAAACAATTGAAGGAGCAAAACGATCGCATAGAGCAAATACCTGGTGTGCCACTCGTGATCAAATGGGTGGATATTGACAAGTATTCACAACAGCCTTAGAAGCCAAGTGTAGCGCCTTTGCCAATTCCTAAAAAGTTTAAAATGTCTGATATTCCGAAATATGATGGAATGACTAACCCTCGAGATCACGTAACTGCATTCACAACTGGCATAAAAGGCAACGATTTAACCAAACAAGAAATTGAATCGGTTTTGGTTAAGAAATTTGGTAAAACACTCACGAAAGGAGCATTAACGTGGTATTCTCTTTTACCTGAAAATTCTATTGATTCTTTTACTGAGCTTGCAGATTCATTTATAAAAGCATATTCGGGAGCTCAGAAGGTTGAAAAAAGGATGAAAAACATCTTTAAGGTAAAATAGGGGAATACAGAATTACTAAGGGAATTCACAGATAGATTCCAGCGGGAGAGGATGATGTTACCTCGGGTACCTGATAACTGGGCAGTTATGGCATTCGCGAGTAATTTAAACGAGAAAAGTTCAGAAGTGACGAGAAGACTGAAAGAGAGTTTGAGGGAATTCCCAGCGATAACTTGGAATGATGTGTACAACAAATACAACATAAAGTTGTGGATAGAAGAAGATATGGTTGCACAACAAAGAACCGATGAAAGAGCAGGATCGAGATGTTCAGAAGCAGAAAAAAGGACCGAAAAAATAGGTACAAACCTTACATGGGACCTGCTGGGTGAGACCCTCGATCTAAATAAGAAAACACACGATTCGACTCAAGACCGAGGCAAAAAGATACGAGCTCTTAATCTAGGTTCATAAAGGAACGAGATGCAAGAGGCAACGAATTCGGTATACACGCAAGGGTAGGAGATTACATCTTCAACGTCAGCACCTCCGAGTTAGTAGCTGTTTTGAGATGTATGGGAGATAAGATGTGATGACCTAAAGAAATGAGATCATATCCAAGCAAAAGGAATCCATATTTCTGGTGTGAGTTTCACAACGATCATGACCATAGAACATCAGATTGTAGATTACTGTAGGGAGAGGTCGAGCACTTGTTGAAGCAAGGTTATCTAACTGACCTGTTCAGCGAGAAAGGAAGACAATCATATATGAAGAACAGACAGGAACCCCCAAAACCTCCATCACCAACGAGAACATGTAATGTGATAACTAGGGGAGATGAGGTCAATAGTGTAACTTATACAGCTACAAAAAAGATGTCAAAAGTCACGGTTACTCATGGGAAGTGAGTTTTCCAAGTCTTGGATGGAGACAGTATAACATTCGATGATGAAGATGCGGACAGCTTTGTGATTCCTCACAACAATGCACTGGTAATATCTTTACTTATACACGATACTAATGTAAAGCGAGTTTTGATTTATCCAGGTAGTTCAATAAACATCATTTTACTAAGGATGGTGAACGAAATGCAAGCTAACGACAAGGTGAAACCAAAGACACGTTCCTTGGCCGGGTTTGACAATTCAAGTGTTATCACAAAAGGGGAAGTTCTGCTCACCACATTTGTTGAGGGAGTTGTTAAGGATACAAAGTTCCAGGTGGTAGACGCAGACATGGCATATAATATAATTTTGCGAAGACCATGGATTCACGACATGGACGTCGTCCCATTTACATTACATCAAGTTATCAAATTTCTTTCACAGTGGGGAATTCGTCAAATCCGTGTAGATCAACAAGCTTCAAGAAGTATTAAATCGATGGTGGTTTCGATTAAGGTAGTCAATGATGTAGAAACAAAATAGCAACTACAAAACTTAGTTGAGGACATTGGTGCAAAAAACTCAACTGAAGGCATTCCAGGATAGACTGATGTTGATTCGACACCTGATGTTATTCAAGATCCAGAAGAAAATGAAAATATTAAGACAACTGCTGAAGAACTCGAAGCTATAGTACTATTTACACGTTGACCAGACAGAAAAGTTTACGTCGGAGCAAATTTAAGCCTAGAAATGAAAGGTAAGTTAATCGAATTTTTACAAGCTAACGTAGATTGCTTCGCTTGGTTGCATTCGGATATGACAGGTATACCACCGGAGGTAATGACTCACAAATTGAATGAGGACCCATCATACCCACCTATCAAGCAGAAGAAAAGGAAACAAGGATCCTTAAAAAATCAGGTAATCCAAGATGAGGTACAAAAGCTTATGAAAATTTGTTCGATACGGGAGGTAAAGTACCCTAATTGGTTAGCTAATACCGTAGTAGTTCCAAAAAAGAATGGAAAATGGCAAGTTTGTGTAGATTATACTGATTTAAATAAAGCTTGTTCTAAAGATTCATTCCCTCTACCACATATAGATCAACTAATCGATTCCACCGCAGGACATGAACTTTTGAGTTTTTAGATGCATATTCAGGATATAACCAAATAAAAATGGACTTTCTAGATTAAGAAAAAACTTCGTTTATCAAAGACAGGGGGACTTAGTGTTATAAAGTCATGCCTTTTGGTTTAAAAAATGCTAGAGCCACGCATCAAAGGTTGGTGACCAAAATGTTTTAAGAGCACTTAGGAAAAACCATAGAAGTCTACATTGACGATATGCTGGTCAAGTCAACACAAGCGGGGGATAATTTTCAACACTTGTCAGATACTTTCGAGATTCTCCGCAAATACAATATGAAGCTATATCTAGAAAAATGCGATTTTGGCGTGGCTTCAGGTAAGTTTTTAGGCTTTCTCATTTCTAACAGAGGTATTGAAGTGAATCCTACACATATCAAAGCTCTCGAAGAAATACCATAGATACTCACGATCAAAAAAGAAGTGTAGAGATTAACAGGAAGAATAGCAACCTTGGGGAGGTTTATATCAAAGTCATTAGAAAATAGTTTTAAATTCTTTTTCAGTATTGAAAAAGCAGAATTAGTTTGAATGGACTGACAAATGACAACAATCCGTTAAGGACCTAAAATTGTATATGTCAAATCCGCCTTTGCTACCCAAACCAAAAGACGGTGAAATGCTTCTCATTTATCTTGATGTGTTACAAGTAGCGGTAAGTGCAATATTGGTACGAGATGATAAACGTAAGCAATTCTCAATTTATTATGTTAGTAAATCTTTGATAGATGTTGAGACATGGTATCCCCACTTGGGAAAGCTTGCTTTAGCATTAGTCATGGTATCGAGGAAGTTAAGACCTTATTTCCAATGTAATCCTATTTCTGTAATAACTACTTTCCCTCTAAGGAATATATTACATAAACATGAGTTATCAGGTAGGTTAGCTAAATGGTCAATAGAACTCACTGAGTATGATATCATATATCAACCCAGAACTGCGATAAAATCATAGGTTTTAGCAGGTTTTGTAGAGGATTTCAACATGAATTTAGTTCTTGAAGCAGAAAAGGAACTATAGGTATTCACCGGATCTAATCCGGGGACTTGGACTTTACTTACCGATGGTTCTTCAAACGTTAAAGGAGCGGGTTTAGGAATTGCAGAAGCAGATGCGTTGGCAAGTCTCGCGTCTGTCACAGATGTAACAAACGCAGAAAATGCTATCTTAATACATTTATTTTATTCGGCACTTGACTAAGACAAGAGCGAGGTAAATTTTAATAATTTAACTTGGGATTGGAGAAACGAATTTGTGAACTTTTTGCAGTATGGAGTCTTGCCCGAGGACAAAAAGAAGTCACAATTGCTTCGCCAAAAAGCCGCCTGGTATTGCTTAATTCGTTAAAATGTATATCGAAAAATGTTTCGCGGACCTTTAGCATAATGCCTCGGCCCATCGCAAACAGAGTATGTGATAAGGGAAGTACATGAGGGGCACTGCGGCAATCACGCCGGGGGAAGATCATTGGTAAAAACATTAGTAAGAGTAGGGTATTATTGGCCAAAAATGGAAGAAGAAGCAGAAGGCTTTGTAGCCAAGTGCGATAAATGTCAACGATATGTCAATAACCTGCACCGCCTAGGCAGAACTGTTACATTCAGTTATTTCACCATGGCCTTTCATGAAGCGGGACATGGATATCGTAGGCCTGTTGCCTCAAGCTAAGGGAAAGGTACGGTGTCTATTAGTTTTAACAGATTATTTTTTAAAATGGGTAGAAGCAGGTGCATTCAAACAAGTGCGAAAAAAAGAAGTCAGGGATTTTGTTTGGAGAAACATTATCTGTCGATTTAGAGTTCCAAAGGAAATCGTGTGTGACAATGGCCCGCAATTCATAGGTACTAAAATCACAGAATTCTTTCAAAGTTGACAGATCAAATGGATTACGACCGCACCTTACCACCCTGCAGCTAATGGACAAGCTGAGTCGACAAACAAAGTTATCATTAATAACTTGAAGAAGAGATTAGAAGAATCAAAAGGCAAATGGCCAAAAGTGTTACCGGGGTTGTTGTGGGTCTATCGAACAATAACAAAAATAAGCACGGGTGAAACTCCATTTTCATTTGTTTATGGTGCAGAAGCTTTAATTTCAGTAGATATAGGTGAACCAAGTACGAGATACACACATCTTACTGAGAAAGCAAATAAGGAGGAGATGCAAGTAAATTTGGATCTATAAGAAGAAAGGAGAGAAACAACATTAATTCGAAAGGCGGCTCAAAAGAAAATGATTGAGTGATATTACAACAGGAAAGCTAATTTGAGATACTTCAAGATTGGGGACTTCGTCCTCAAAAAGGTATTCCGATCGACAAAAATGACCAACATAGGAAAGTTGAGTCCAAATTGGGAAGGCCCTTATAAGGTTCGAGGTATCACTGGAAAGGCAGCATACGAGTTGGAAACCATGGATGGAAAGGTACTACCATCAAATTGGAACGCAGTTCACTTGAAGAAGTACTACTTCTAGATGAGGAAAGTACCCATGGACAGGTATCACGCAAGTTCAATTTTTGTTTTATTCTTTTAAATTTTACTTACCATTTTAGATAATAGGCAAAAATCTAGCCCATACCAAATGATAATATTAGACCCGAAAGGCACACAAAATACTGATTTATTCCCGGTCTAGGTTACAACCTTTCTGATGGAAAAAGTGTTATGCAGTCATCATCTAAATAAATGTCTCCGAGTCCCGTTCGTATTTTCCTTTTCAGGGAATGGACCAAAAAGAAGGAGTAATCCAGTGTTCAAGATTTCAAACTTGAAGGCTCCAACACTGGGGGGACTATGCATGTAGAAGAAAACAAAAGTCTCAAAACGACGTACTTCGGTTTAGCCTGAATCAAAAACCTTGAAGAAACAAACCTCTGGAATTTTTCCATGTCCCTGCGAGTTTTAGGTTAAGGCCAAAATTTATTCACTGGATAATAGACCCGATTTTGTATTTACTCAAGAGATTATAGACCCGATTTTGTATTTTAAAATCCGCTACAATAAAAGAAGTTATGAAAGTGTTGTACGAGCGATCATGAAAATAATGTATGAAATTTATTTGAAAGTTCAAAATATAAAACTTCCTCAAATTATTCCTTTTTTCATGTCTACTTCATGTTTCATATGTTTGCACCAATATAAAGATGAGACATCATTTTTATCAGTGTCGTTAACCTAAAAGGACCTTTTTTTGTTTATAAAACCCCATATTTATCAAAGCCATGGATTGTTAAGGCATTATTAAATGCAAGAAAAAGCTCACACATCAAAAAATCAAAGAGCATAATATGTGGCAAAAGCAACTGAAATGTTTATAAAAACAAAAAGGTTCTAATCCATCATTAAAATTCCAAAATTAAACTGAGGGAAAAACCAACATACAAAAGTCCCAAATAAAAGCTGACAAAAAAAAAGGGAAAGGAAGAAACTAAGGAGCATCATCAACGGGGGTATCATCAATGGGAGAAGAAGGATTAACTTGAGTAGAAGAGGCTTAAACATCAGCTCTACCAGGAACAAGTCCATCCCCATCACCCTTGGAACCTTCATCTTCGAGTGAGGAAAAGCTTTGACATTGCTGAGTTTTATTAATTGCTTCTTTAGCCTTAGCAATCTCAGCATTAAGGTCAAAACCCTCCTGGTTGGCTTCAATTAGAGTCTCGAGGCGAGTGTTCAAAAATGCCAATCTCACATTCAACGATAGCTTATCCTTGAGAGCCTCAAAATCCTTCTCCCACTGATCAACCTCACCTCTCAACTCTTCTTTTTCTGCTTTCGAGGCATCAAAGGTTGTCTTCAAAGGAGCGAAAGAACTTTCCAAGAACTGAATTTTATATGCAGAGGCGTGGAAATCCTCCTGAGCTTGGGTAAGCATTTGAATCAATGCTCCCGCGTAAACCTCTTTTTAATTAAGGAGTTCTTTCAAACTCCTTATCACTTTAGTTGCCTTGGAAAGTTGTTTAGCAAAAGAGGATTCCAGTATATCCTTGTCCTTCCCAACCTGATTGGAAGAGGATTTTTCAACCGCTAGCTCGGCAGAAATCATCCTCATTTGACGCTCAAAAGCGTTCTTCTCTTCTGCAAGAACTTCCTTTTCCAGTTGAAGACCTTCAAATTGTTCCTTCTAATTGTCAACCTCGGTGCAGAATACCATAACTTACTGGTCCGCTTGAGAAACTCTTTTCATAAGCTCGGTACCAATCAAATTAATCTGCAAAAAAGTAAAGGTAGAAGAGTTATGAATGAGGAAGAAAGAGGAACATAAATATAAGCTTGTACCTTCAAAGAAGAATGAACGATGTCGTTGATTAAAGTCAGTGAGCTGTGGCTTTCTAATTTCTTCTTCTCCATGGGGCCAATCAGTGGCTTCAACCACACGTCGTCTTGACAAGATTTTCTTAGTAAGTTCCCATCTTCAGGGACCTCAATTACGACTCTTTTCATCTCCCTCCTACTGCTAGAAGGTTCAGCCTCTGTATGAGAAACAACCACGGGAGTAACAACCGAAGTAACATCAGACAAATGCACTGAGATGTTGATGGTAGATGAATCTGGAAGGGAAGCAAGAGGCAATTCTTCAGAGACAGGCCTGAAAGCTTCTTCACCCTCGAATCCTTGAGCAAACTATCTATCAATGAAACTTGGTGGGGGGTCAACAACATCTTCATCAGAAATCACTAAAGGAACGTTCTGTGGCTCATCTATGAGTCTGAAAGAAATTACACTAGAGGGAAGGTCATGAGAGGGGGGTGCCTCATCATCAGAAACCACGCGTCTCTTGACACGTGGCTTTCTCACCAAAGATCCTTCCTCTGTTTCTTCTTAATCTTTAGAGCCACGAGCTTCATCAGTTTTCCTTTTGGAGGAAGAAGCACTCAGAATCTGTTCCTGAGCAAGACTCACGGAAAGTTTGGTTGATTGAACAGATGTGGGGCTAATACCACAAATATAAAATCCTAACAAAAAGGAAAGGCAAGGATGAGAAATTCTTGTATAAACAAATATAAGAAAAAGAAGAACTATGAAGGTAAAATGTACCGTGTGTCTTCACTTTCCAACCAAATTTTTGAGAAAGGAATTTCCAAGATCTTTTGTCCATGGGGGCAGCAGTTAACATTTTTTCTACCCAAGCACGGAAGTCGGGAATCTCATCAAAAACCTCTATGGTTGCTGCAAAACGGGTACGTGATTACAAGAAATTATGCAAGGTATATAGAAAAAGACAAAAAAGAAGAGAACTTATGCACTAATGCACTAGTGGGAGCAACAACGAAACGAGCATACCAGCCACGATCTCGATCATCTTCAGGGCTAACCAGCACCCTCTTACTTCTAGCCACGAGAGAAAAGACCCCTTCACAAAATAATTTGGGAGAGTAAAGGTGAAGTAAGTACCGAAAGGTAAAAGTGACGGAAACCAGATATGACAAATAACGTAGGCAAGCAACGGTCCTCCATACAATGGGGCCAATCTGACCAAGACACACGTTGAAGTAACGACAAAACTCAATAATTACTGAATCAATAGGAGGCTTAAATCTTAAATTTAAAGGGTAGGTATAAACAAAAGAGTAACCATCATGATAAGAGGTGATTCTCTGATTGGCACCAGGGACTAAAACTGGGAAATCCAGTTTCTAATGGAACTCTCTACGAACCAAGGAAAGTAGACCGGTAGTGATCAAACTTGGATAAAGTTCAGCAGAGTTGAGGGAAACTATAGAAGAAACTTGATTTCTCATGGTTTCACGGTCAGTTATAAAAGAGAATTCTTGGGGGACAATTTCTGCAGTTGTAGGTTCACGCACAGGTTCATTTAAATCCTCATTCCTAGAAAAAGATCTGGGGGTTAACGGAGCCCTAGGTTTAGAAGAAGATGTCCTAGCAGAACTACTTTGAGAAGAGGAACCACGGTTAGATAGTGAACCAAGGCTACGGAGTCTACCACCTATCCTACTTTTAGTAGGGGCAGTTCATCAACAATCACAACTTTGCGAGGCTTTGCCATTATCGAAGACATCATTATCCAAGGAAATACAGAGGAAAGCATACAAAAATACAAAGAAAGAGTAATGTAATGGATGCTGAAGAAGGAAAACTCCAAAAGATCAAAAGAACGAAGTGTTTATAAGAAGATACAACCCTCATTAAAACTGGTCATTATGAAGCGTCTTAATGGAACCGTCACTTCGTGACTGGCACAACCATAGGGAAAGAACCCTAAAAGGCACTGAGAAACTATAGAACCAATCGTAAGAGGCCATGTGGCATGAGCATTAAATAGATTTGACAAGCGACACATCGATTCTGAGAAAGGCATGATGATGCTCAAGAAGCGGCGGCAAGGACTTCCCGCCATAAAAACTTACCACTTCCCGAATATTCAATTGAGAATATTCAGAAAGTGGGGGAACTATTTGTATTGATGAAAAGTTACGACATGTGGAATGACGTTAAGCTGACGAGGCATGACACGTGAAGTGTCGATACAACGACAAGTGGCATTCTCAATGAATTGAACTAAGGTTGTGCGGAAGGCACGGGATAGTATAAGAGAAAAGAACCGAGCCTGACAATTGTCAAAGGAAAAATAGGAACGGAATGAATGAAGACTGCAAAGAAGGGAAGATACATGAACCAGAGATAAGGTAGGGAAATGGGAAGCGATTAAAAGGAATCTTTAGTCATAAATATGTCAGTTACAATTATTTATGGTAATGGACAATCAATACAGTTAATGCCCTTAATTAGTCCAAATTAAGTATGATACCCGTTACGATTGAATGTTCCTATATAATTATGGGAATTCCATTTGTAAGGACATGTGACGATTATTACTGAAATTCATACTATAATTGTTTGCTTACACTCTAAATTTTCGGCCTTGATTTTGGGAAGTGTTTGTCAATCCGTTCCACACTTTTCTTTGTTAATTATTTTCATCAATTCTTTTATCTCTCTTAAGATTATTAAGAAAGTGAAGTAAAACTTGGTTATCAGTAACCCGTTTTCTTCTAGATATTGACTTTGACCAGAAAACCTATTTTTGGTTAAACACTTTTCAAAGAGATTAAGATAAGACTGTAATTTTAAGACTATCTAGGCTTTATTGTTTAATTTTCGTCTACTCTTTTAAGAAAAAGTCTGATATATTCTAATATTTTGAGAAAAGGGAAGAAACAAAAAATTTTGCTTCAAGAGGAATGCACATACAGGAGCTAGCATGGTATTGTATTTATCGACTAAATACCTTTTCCTGATTTAATATTTTTCTTTTTTTCTTTTCCATATCTTTTGTTTATTGTGGAATCTCAAGGTGACTCCTCTTAAATAAATTTGGATAACCTAATTATGCAAGTATTTGTGGACGCAAAACATATTTCCAAAGTTCAGTTAAATTTGATTGTGTATTTCGTGGTGACGGGGGAGTGAATAATTGTTTTAAAGGAGAAGAAGATTATGGGTGGTAGGAGCAAAAAGTTGAGAAGTGATAAAATGGAGAGGATCTGGGGTTAGCGGTAATATGGTGAAAGATTGGTCATTTTCGTGGAATTGAAACAATGATCTCCATGTGCCCTATGCATACTTATTGCATGCTTCATTTGTGTAATACTAACAAATACATACACATATACCATGACTATTAGTATACTAGTATATTTTTATTTAGGCTTATATGTAGCAACAGTTATAACGATTCGACCGATCATTTTAAGCTTTAGCATTCCATTCGGTGGTTTGAGACTTTGAGCAGCTTCATATTATGTATTATGACTTGCGTGTATGGTTGGTTTCGGTTTTCGAGCGGTTCGAGATTGATTTGGAATAATGATTCTCGTCTTAGAAATTTTAAGTTATAAGAGCTAACAAATGTTTGACTTTTGGGTAAACGGACTCGGAATCGGGTTTTAGTTATTCCAATAAGTTTGTATGATGATTTTGGACATGTTCACAAAGTCTGGTTAAATTCTGATGAGTTTTGGAAAAGTTTGGGTTGTATGGTGATTGTTTTCGGTTTCGACGTCGATTTGAGCATAAAGGTTACCATATTGAGCAAACACATTTGATTCGTGTTTCGACTAAACCATTATATCCGTATCGTAATTTTGGAACCATAGCAACTGAATTCATCGAGTTTCGACACGATATGAGAAATTTATGGTCATTTTACTAAGAATTGAGTTGCCAGATTTTTCAGATTAATTACGGAATTGCGACTGCATTCTTATTTAAAAATCTGCACTATTTTTAAATATTGAAACTAGGATATCTCCTTCATTATAAGGTCAAATAGAGTGATTCAAAAGTCTAACTTAACTGAAATTTTACCAAAAATCCATTAGAGGCATCAAAAGCGAGTTTTAGAATTATTTGGCACAAGAAACGAGGCAGAAGCTGTGCATTTTTAGCTATTAATGTTGTTGGAGTTTTTTTCATCTTAAAAGTTTGGGATTGGAAAAATTCAAGGATGTTCTTCAAGTTTCTCCCATGGGGTAAGGTCTATACCATAACCTAAGTATTTCTCTTTGCTTCATTCCCTTGGTTTAAGTTTTAATCTATGATTTTAATTGACAACTCATTTAATTCTTTAAATCAAGACCTAGGGTTATGTCCTATATTTTAAAATTTTAAAATGAGTTAGAGGCATTTATTTCCTGATTCCTTTTGGGGTTTTGTTCTACTATATTAGGAGAACAACATACTCGAATTTGGCGAGTTTTGGAGGAGCATTTCGTGAGATATGGGACCCAACTAGTGTGGGTTGGACGCTTGTGTTATGAACACCCAAGAGCGATATTTTGGTGAATTGGTTGAGCTATCGGACTCCGATTGAGTCGGTTTTCGTTCGTGTGATTTTGTATTGGTTCGAGTTCGCTCGGGTAAGCTTGGATTTAGAATCCAAGGTGGGACCGATGTTGAATTTTGTTTACTTTTTGGGAAAAATATGAAGATCATAGCTTTATTTATTGTAATTGGTTTCTCTTGCATTGTTTGATGTTATTAAGTCAATTTTGATTAGATTTGAGCTGTGTGGAAGAGAATTTTAGGGGAAAATTATTTCGGAGGGTTGAGTTGGCCTAGTTCAGGTAAGTATCTTGCCTAACTTTGTGTGGGGGAAACTACCCCTTAGGATTTGGATTGATTATGCTATTTGTGTTATGTGAAAGCCGTGTATGCAAAGTGACGAGTGGGTACATGGGCTATATGTGGTATTTGACCGGTTTAGATTATCTAGACTCTTTCCATGTCTTTAATTGAATTGTAATAACATGTTATATCTCTTATTGTTAATCTACTCTCACATGCTCCATTTGACGTTGTTAGCACTTGATCTACCTCTTGTTATTTTGCTCTTATATGCTTTAGTTGAAGTTATTGCCTTCCTTATTGTCATGTTACCTCTTAATTGTTGAATCACTTTAACTTAAAGTTGTTATTTCGTGGAATATCATCTTGTTGAGTTATTGGTATTGAAGTTGTAATAGCCGTTATCACATTGAGGTGAATTAGTTAATTGTTGAGATACCTTTCCTTGTTGAGCATTCTTATTCATGTTGTTATTGTTGAAATTCTTGTACACATTGCGATTGATCCATGGGCTATTTGTTGTGGAAATATTGGCGTTGTTGACTTTGTGGCAAGTTGTGGCATATAGGCAGTTGTGGTGCGAGTTGTGATTGTATTGTGGTATTGATACGTATGCGGTGGTATAAGGCTAGGGGTTGATACGCATGCGGCGAGATAAGGTGGGATAAAACACATGTAGCTATTTTGGGGAAAAATGATTTTCAAAACTAAATGTAAGGCTCACGCGGTGATATAAGAAATGATTGTGATTGAAATTGTAAAATGTGAATACGAGGCAGTACCTCAGTTGTGATTTTCATTGTACATTCCATGTTGGAACAACTTATTGATTTGAACGGTCATTATTCTTCCTTTAATCATTCATCCGCATTTTGATTGTGTTTGGTTGTTCGTTGTTATCTTGGTATTGGAACGATTGTGAGTTCTTGTGTGAGTCATGCATTCTACGTGATTTGTTGTGTTACCATGCCAATCTGTGCCTCCGTTATTATTATTATTATTATTATTATTTAATTACGTAGTCACCATATCATATTCTGTTGAGTTGTTGGTAACATAATGGTTTAAATAAATGAATTATTAACATGCTTTGTTCTATGTGCCTCTTAAGATAGAACTGATTATCTCACTCGGTGCCTTATTATTCTAAATGTTTATCGCACTTTCACTATAATTGGTTTCTCAAATTATACTCATTATTTCATTTGATACCTTACCTTATTCAAGATTGTTATTATATTTTATGGTGACTAAATATATCTTTCGTTCATCTAAATTAATAATTATCACGATTGTAAAGTACATGGTAGCACGTAGGCTTAGCCATGCAAAGGTGATTGTTATTGTGGGTACGAGGTGCCATATGTGTAATATTTGAAAATTGTGGTTCATAACTTTTGGTGTATATGGTGTTGCGCCTCGAGGTAATGCTTGTTGTAAGTCCATGCTTTGGGAGAGATTTGATTATTTGAGTTGTCATCTGTTTTTTCCTTATTTGAGTTCATTTACATCTTATCGGTGTTCTGATTATGTCGTTTCCTTATTACTCATTTACTATTTGCTGCCATTTATGTTTCTATTACTTTATTGTTGGTTGTAAATGAATAATTTTTCCGCCATTGGTCTTACATTGACGTTCTTTCCATTGTTAGCTTATGTATATCTTGAACAAGTTTCTATGTCTAGTAGGTGTCTTGACCTGGCCTCATCACTACTCTACCAAGGTTATGCTTAATACTTACTGGGTACCATTGTGGTGTACTCATGCTATGCTTCTGCATATTTTTGTGCAGATCCAGGTATTCTGATTGTGTTGTTGAGAGTTGCATCTGCGCATTGGGAGACTTCAAGGTATACTTGTTTGACGTTCGCAGGCCACAGAGTCACCATCTTACTTCATTATGCTACTGTTAAATTGTAATTCAAAACAATATTATGTTTAGAAATTCTAGTGTGTTTTAGTAGTGCTTATGACTCTGTACTACCGATTTTGGGAAATGTATAACTATTGGCCGCTTGCGGCTATGTATGCCATTTAATGATTTATGATAAATGATTACATAGTTCAATTCTGTTATTAAATCAGCATGTGTTAGGCTTTCCTAGTCTTAGATACTAGGTGTCATCACGACATCCTAAGGTGGGAAATTGGGGTCGTGACAAGTTGGTATCAGAGCTCTAGGTTCATAGGTGCTACGAGTCATAAGCAAGTTTAGTAGAGTCTTGTGGATAGGTACAGAGATGTCTCTACTTATCTTCGAGAGGCTTGGTGATGTGCAGACTGGCCTCGAAGAGTTCTTGATAGTGTAGACCACAACTTGAGCTAGATGTCTGCTACCGGCATAAGGAACGTGTTGCATGTTATGATTATCGCCTAGATGGGGTCACGAGTTCTAGACAACATGGGCGATTTCAAATGTTTAGAAGAATGTTAACATTATTTGATACCACCTAAGAAGGGTGCGTACTCCAGAAGGCGCACTGTGTTTTGACTTGCGGATGCCTGACTGGTATTATGGTAATCACCTGGTTGATCGACTGTTAATGTCCAAATTTTGCTTTGTGGCACGAAAGAATTATAGAGGTTCTTCTCGTGGGCTGACCATATGTGAGGAATGTATCAGTTATTTGAGTAGTGTAGTTGTGATCGGATATGGAGATTCTAGTATTCTAGGGATTTTAAGACTAAGAGGGTTCTCGAGGTAGATTATTCCATGGTTGTGAATGGTGAAGGTATGTTAAGAGGTTGGCAACTGATGGTATGTACTAAAAATATATTATTGTGGGCTTTTCGGAGGCCATCTACCAACTTCAGAAGGATCAAAATTGATTTGGAGCATACTAGTAGGTCTAATAACGATAGGTGTTCTAAATCGGGTCAGATTTATCTACTCAGCACAGTTATTGTGGAGGGGTATGTTATCGGTTAAGGTGGATCACATCCGTGTTCTGATATGTCTCATGTGTTACTCTTCTATGTTGCGATGGATTGTGATCTGTTTGTTATCTGTACACCGATGCGGTTATGTTTGGGCTTTGTAGCGAAATTCTAGCGAGATTGCTCTTGGGATGTTGAATGGTTGATTGTGTCTTGGTTATGGTCTTCCTGTTTCTGGTATATAGTGATATCTATATCTCAATAGTTATGGTCACGCGCTTCATGCGTTTGATGTTGATATGCTTATGGTTGCTGATTGTGAGTATCATGGCTCTACATATTCTAGGTGAACTGGTGTCAGATTGGGTCATGCATTGCAATGACTTTATGCTAGGATGTGATCTTTTATTCTTATTTCGTGTGTTATGTTTTCCCTTGTGTGATGGATTGATAGAATTGCGCTTCGTTGTGGTATTTATTGAGCCGGCGTGATGGTTTCTTCATTTCCATTCTCTTTCCATCATTGGGTATATTTGAGTTATTGTTCGTCGGTGCACGGATTGCATGGTAAGTGGTTCTAAGTAGGATTTGTGTGACAGGTCGATTGAGTAGCTTGTACTGGATGAGGTGAGGTTATTGGTCCTGAAATGAGTTCTATCGGATTTGATTAAGGTATGTTTGCAAGAATTGTGTCACTAGTCATCTTAGATTTTGGCTATGGTTGTTATCGGGCAAGAGAGCTCTGTGACTTATTAATATGATGGGTGGTTATGCTTTTCTATATGTTTCTTTCATCATTGCTAGTGTACGAAGGTTCAGAACAAGGTTTTAGTTGATATGAGATTTGTTACCGGTGTCGGGTTGGTTATCGACCAGCTATTGCGGTCAAAAGTTATTGCTATGAGTATTTGAGTTATGTGGTATATCATCTGATTATGTCTTTAGATATGGTTATGGATTGATACAGCTTGTTCAGAGTTATACGGTTCATAGATGCAAGAATCAGGTCATATAATCAGTTCCAGATGTTGGGGATTTGGGTTTTAAGGTTTATGGACTAAGATTGAAGTAAGGATCCTCTATTAGGTGGTGGTGTCAGGCTTATATGGATTGGGGTGACGTGGGATCACCCATGATCATGTTTATGGTGAGGGTATATGGCGATTTGATGGCTTCGGAACGACTCTTGGCACGTTCGAGGACGAATATATGTTTAAGTGGGGGAGAATGTAACGACCTGACCGGTCATTTTGAGCTATAGCATTCCATTCGGTGGTTTGAGACTTTGAGTAGCTTCATATTATGTATTATAACTTGCGCGTATGGTTGGTTTCGAATTTCGAGGGGTTTTGGATTGATTTGAAAGAATGATTCTCATTTTAGAAGTTTTAAGTTGGAAGAGTTGACCAAGGTTTGACTTTTGGGTAAACGGACTCGGAATCGAGTTTTAATTATTCCAATACGTTTGTATGACGATTTTGGACATGTCCACAAAGTTTGGTTAAATTGAGTTTTTGATAAGTTTGGGTTGTATGGTGATTGTTTTTAGTTTCGACTTAAACCGTTATATCCGTATCGTAATTTTGGAACCATAGCAACTGAACTCATCAAGTTTCGACATCGTATGAGGAATTTATGGTCATTTTACTAAGAATTGAGTTGTTAGATTTTTCAGATTAATTACGGAATTGGCACTGCATTCGTATTTAAAAACCTGCACTATTTTCAAATATTAAAGCCAATATATCTCCTTCATTATAAGGTCAAATGGAGGGATTCAAAAGCCTAACTTGACTGGAATATTATGAGGAATATATTGGAGGCATCAAAAGTGAGTTTTGGGATTATTTGGCACAATAAACGAGGCTAAACAACTGGACATTTTTGGCTATTAATGTTGTAGGAGTTTTTCTCATCTTGAAAGTTTGAGATTGGGAGAAGTCAAGGATGTTCTTCAAGTTTCTTCCATGGGGTAAGGTCTAAACCATAACCTAAGTATTTTTCTTTGATTCATTCCCTTGGTTTAAGCTTTAATCCATGATTTTAATTGAAAACCCATTTAATTCTTTAAATCAAGACCTAGGATTTTGTCCTAAATTTTATTGAAAATGCGTTAGAGGCATCTATTTCTCGATTCCTTTTGGCGTTTTGTTCTCCTATATTAGGAGAACAATATATTCGAATTTGGCAATTTTTGGAGGAGTAGTTTTGGAGATATAGGACCCAACTAGTGTGGGTTGGTCTCTTGGGTAATGAACACCCAAGAGCGATATTTTGGTGAATTGGTTGAGCTATTTGTAATGACCCAATCAGTTGTTTAGCTTTTTAGATCCTCATTCCCTTAATTAAGACTTTTCGTATGTGCTTTTACTATTTTATGACTTGCGAGGATGATTGGTTCGGGTTTGAAACAATTCGGGTTGGAATCGGAATACTTAGTTCCTTAATAGTGGCCTAAGATGGCGATGTGTGACTTGGATAATTATTTTTATTAAACGACCTCAGAACCTGGATTTGATGGTTCCAATAGGTTCTTATGATGATTTTGGACTTGGGCATGTCTTCGGATCGAGTTTCAGGTGACCCGGGAGCATTTCAACGCTTAATGTTGAAAGTTAGTTCATTGAAGGTTTTTTAGTTCTTTAATTTGGTTTGGAGTAGTCTTTACTATTATCTAGGTCCGTTTGGGATTCCGAGCGTAGGAATAGGTCCGTATGGTGATTTATGACTTATGTATAATTTGGCCTCATTCCGAGTTGTCTAAGTATGTTTCGATGCGTTCAGAGCTGGTTAAAATGCGTTTGAAGCTTAGAAGTTGATTAATGAGGTTTTGATGTGCGATTCTTGATTCTGGTGTTGTTTTTGTGTTCCGAGGCTTTGAGTAAGTCTACAGTGTATTTATGTACTTAGCGGTGCATTTGGATAGGATCCCGGGTGGCTCGGGTATATTTCGGACCACCCGGAGCATGTTTGAACTTGGCTGAAGACTGCTGGTGTGCTTCGCGATAGCGAAGATGGTCCCGCTATCGCGAAGACGGAAAATTGAAAGGGCAGCTGATTTCCCTATGCGAACACGAAAAAGGGTATGCGATCGCGAAGGTTGGTCTGGCAGTGCTTCGCGAACGCGGAGGCCCAACTGCGATAAGGAAATGGAGGAAACTGGGCAAGAGGCCTTTTACCTACGCGAACGCGACTTGCACATCACGAACGCAGAAGGCCGGGAAGTGATGCATCGCGACCGCGACCGCCGAGCCGCGAACGCTAAGAAGGGTTTTGGGCAGTGGCATTTTGGCTGTCGCGATCGCAGGGCATTTTTCGCGATCGCGAAGAAGGGATCACTGCACAGACTTGAATTTTAATACGGGACTTAGTCTCTTTTATCTCATTTTCCACTTGGTCTTGGGCAATTTTGAGAGCACTTTGTGGGGGATTTTCATCAACATCAAGAAGTAAGCCATCCCTATCAATTCTTGAGTTAAATATACAGATTATGAGTAGATTTAACATGAAATTTAGGAGGAAAAATGGGATCTTGTTGGAACCTAGGGTTTGGTTAAAAAAAAAGATTTGACCACAAAATTGATTATGTACTTGGGAATAAATTATATATTTGAGTTCGTGAGATCATGGATAACATTTATATCATAAAGTTTTAGAATTCGAGCATGTGGGCCTGAGGGTGATTTTTATGGACTTCCCGGATTTGGTTGGGAAATTGTTTAATAGCTTAATTATGAACTTTTGAGCATATATTTATTAGTTTATATGACTTTTGGTTAGTTTCGGAGTCCTCAGCGTCATTTGAGGAATTCTAGTGAGGTTGAAGAGCGGATTGAGGACTTGGAATCAAGGTAAGTCTCTTACCTAACCTTGTAAGAGGGAACTTATCCCCTTAGGTGTATTAATTGTTGTGTGCTACTTTTTGTGGGGAGCTACCTACACACGAGGTGAAGATAGTCCGTACGTAACTATATTCATGATATGTTCGGGTAGACTTAGATTCACAACCTGCCTTTAATTGTGCTATGTATGCCTATCATGTGTATTAATTTTCTTGATTATAACTGAGATTGAGGATTTTAATAAAGATACCGACTTAGCCTCATACTTTGGAAAATTGGGAAATATTTGATAAACTATAGATCTGTGTCTTCTCGTCTCGCATGTATTTCCGCGAGAGGGGTAAATTTCTCTACTCTTATAGGATCGAGTCGTTTGTCTCGGCAATGGCATAATAACTCTTATGAGATCGGGCTGTTCGCCTCGGTAGTACTGAGTACCACTATTCCTATGGGATCGAGTCGTTTGCCTCGGCATCTCCGTGCTTAATAGTTGAAACTAGATTTGGTTTGGTAACAGTTGAGTTAATGCTTTCAAGACCGGTTATGACATGTTTAGTGATTTGATATAGACTCATATGTGGAATTACTGTAATTACTTTTATTTGCTTTGTTGCTATTTGTTGTACACTAACCATGTCTACTTTATGTATTTCTAATACTGTTTGAACTCTAGTAAGTGTCAAGTCGACCCCTCATCACTACTTCTTCGAGGTTAGACTAGATACTTATTGGGTACGTGTTGTTTTTCGTACTCACACTACACATCTGCATTGAATGTGCAGGTACTGAGACAGGTACTACCAGTGGTCACACGGGCGCATAGCCGAACTTCTACGGAGACTTAGTGGTGAGCAGCTTGCCTTGCTACAAGCTGCAGCACCAGAGTCTCCCTCTACCTTGTTTATTATTTCTATCTATTACCTTTCAGACAATAGTTGTATTAATTTTGTATACTCTCTAGATTTCTCATGCACTTATGGCACCAGGTTTTGGGGACTTTTAGCATTTATGTACTATAATACTTATCATTACTGTCACTACAGTGGATGTATTTATTGATCCACGTCCAATCCACACTCAATAGTGAGTGCAAACGGTCGTTGGAAGAATAGTACCCAACAAGAGTCGTGGTCGATTTCTACCGGGAGTTGTAAGGGGTGTTAGGAGTATACACTTGAAGAAATCAAATGAATTAGCTAATTTGCACTTCCACAAAAAGTTTTGATTTCTACTTCTACTATTACTCTAACAATTCTAAGCTAAGAAAAGGAAACTAGAAGTGAATGATTGTTTTTGGTATTTTTTCAAATAGTTAAAAAGGCTAAGGATGTGACCATGACCTAGGTGTTTGCCTAATGGGTTAAGTACGTTAATACTTATTTTGTTGATTGAGGTGTATTATAGCTCTCAACTCTACGTTAATCACTCAATACCTCTAGGTCAAAGAGTGATTTTGTCCAATTTGGATTTCTTAAGTCCAAATAGGTATCAAACAAAATATTTGATATGAGCTCAAGTCGGGTTCTTACTATATCTAGTTTGATCCCTTTAATTAGGCTAATCAAACTCTCAATTAGCCTAATTTCTTGTTAGCCAAGTTATCCTAGATTAGGTCCCTCTTTCTCAAGTGGAGACTAAGTCAAAAAGGCATGAATCAATGTTTGCAACCATTAATTCCAAAATTGAACCATGAACAAATCTAAATAATCAACACTCAATCATAAAAAATCATTAAATTAAATATCCATAAGGTTTACACACTAGGGTTGGGTCACAACTCTAGTAAAAATCTAGCTACTCATAGTGGGAATTTAAGACAATAAATAAGAAAAACTAATTAAACCCATAATCATAGATTAAATTGATGAAATATAATGTTTAAACACTTAAATAATCAAAACCTTCCTAAAATGGCAAAATGTAACGGCTACACTAGCTCAGACTTCGAAACTTGACCTAAAATTATGAAACTCGTCTATTTATAGTGGGCCAAAATTCGCTGACAAAAATGCCCTCGAGAGGTTCTGCGGCCACACAATTCCATGTGTTGTCCACAGATTTCTTTAGTTGACAGGAGCTAGGAATCTACAGCCGCACATTTCTGGATTGCGGTTGCGAAGCAACTTCTGTGGCCGCACAATTCTTGCGTGGTCCGCACTTCAGCAAGGCGTCAGGACTTTGTATTTTGCACACTCTCTTAACTTGGAGTCATTTGTCAGTGAAAACTCTGTTCTGCGGCCGCACAATTCATGTGCAGTCCGCACATTGGCCAAAGTTCTTCTGGGTGCTTTTACATGGTTTGCGGCCGCAGATGGAATTCTGCGGTCTACACTTTCTTCTGCGGCCGCAGAGTTCCTTCTGCGGACCACACTTCTTTGATTCTGCGCCCTTTATTGCCTAGTAATTTAGAACACTCCTTTTTGAGTTGGATTTCATCATGGGAGACCAAACTTCCGATATTCCTTCAATTTGCATATTTTCATTAGTTTTGGGAACATAATTCAAACTATCGGACTAAAATAAAAGAAAAAAGGTGCTAATAAGTAGTCAAAATCCCCACTTATCAACACCCCCAAACTTAAGTCTTTACTTGTCCTCAAGCAAATAATTTAGTTCCCACCTCCTAAAGTTAAAGGTCACTTCAACGAGTCAAAGGTGAGCCATTCACACATCAGTTGGGACCAACAATTACCCACAATACTCATGCATTATCAACAAGGTGACAAGTCAAATATTCATGCACATAGAGTTCTAATGTGACATTTGAGCTTCAAGAATTGACTTTACTCATCAAGGACTCTTGTTCTATCATGTAGGTCATGGAGGACTCCAAACTCTTCCTCCTCTACTTTCCATTTGCCAAGCTCACTTAAGAAATTAGCATTCAATCCTATGACTCATGAAAGGCTCACTCATCTCTCATAAGAGAATGTCGTAAGTACGGTTTCAAGTACCATAAGCTTGCCCCTCATGTAGATCTCCACTAATGTAAGCTCACTCGGTTTGAAATCAGTAGGAGTTCTTTTGAGATGTAATGAAGGATTTTGGGTTGGGGTATAATACCATATGGGTAAGTGGTTACACCTTTCCTTAAGCACTCCACCTTTCATTTCTTGGCTCATAATTGCAAATTCTTAGAGGAACTTTCTTTTCATTGGGGACTAGAGGGACTTAACATCACTCTTTCTTGTTCATTTCATTCTTTTTCTCCCTTTTTGATTTCTTAATATTTGGGATCATTACCTCTTTTTGAATCCCTCAACCCTTCCATTTATTCATGTTTTGCATTTTTCTTTTTGTTCTTTTCTTTTCTTGCCTTCTCTTTCATAGAGATCATTTCTTTTCTCTTTTGTTGCCTTGATACCCTTTTCAAATTCCTCATCTCCCCCCAAACTTATATTTTAAGACATTTGTTTCATGAGAGTGTTAAGGAAACTTCGGGTGCCAAGAGAGGGTCACGATAAAATGGGTAAAGGCTTATACATGGTTATCAAATGAGAAAGGCTAGAGGCTCAAAGGGGTTGACTAAGGATAACGACATTGGTTGGCAATACAAAGCTCAAATGGGCCAAGGAAAGCCTACAATCACTTCTCAAACCAAGCAAAACTTAGAATTTTGCCTTGAAACACATTCAGGGCAAGTTCCAGACCCTTCGCACAAATACTTGGACTAGCAACAATTCATCTCACCCCTCACGCAACTAGATATTAAAAGAGGATAGAGTCAACGGCCCACAACGAACACATTCAAGCTTAAAGATCACTATGGTCCAATTAAACCACTCGATGATTACCAAAGTCAACTCAAGAGTCATAAAGTCACTAACTAGAGCTATTTCTTTCAAAAACCTTATCTCTAACCATAAATACATAGTTAAGTCTGTTGGTACCAATTGAAGCATGGTTGACTCTTCGAGCATGACTTAATTAGGTCTTTTTATTCATTACTACTACTATTATTATTACCTAAACACAAAAACAAACTCATTCCCTTAAGAAGGTTTTCACGCCATCCATCATATGGACGAGTCACCCGGTTCACACAACAACTACCTTTGGAAAGAACAGTGGGGTTAAGAAAACAAAATGCTTATTATCTACTAAAGCATAAAAAGAAGTTACTTAACAAAACAAAAACTAATATGGAAAAGATAAAGAAGTTAATAAGCAAAAAAAAAAGATAAAGAAGCTAACGAGCAAAAACTACAAAAGATAGAATGAATATACATAATAAGAGAGAGAATATAGATAAATAAAAATAAGAAAAGAAAAAGTATCATCAAATTATTACGGACCAAATGTATCAAAGTGTACTAATGTATCAAATAAACTCCACCCCTCAAATAAAAATAAGCATTGTCCCCAATACTTAGCAAAATAAGAGTAAAGGAGGAGACGGTGAAGAACTCCCTATGGATCCTTGGACATCTCAGTGTCCCCAGCAATGTCATTGCCATCAGGATTAGCCAACTGAATAGCATCATCGTCAAATCTAGGTGTGGCTGGGTTGGCGAACATTTCACGCACTGCCTCAGTAGTGTCGGCAACAAGGTCTGGTTGTCTGACTGGCCAGTTAGTGCTACCTGTGCATATGGTGCTGAAGGATCTGGGGTGGACTGGTGCGGGTCAAGCAGCATGTCAAAGGGAAGGTCGCCAGCTGTAGCAAGTCTAGTAACCTCCCTCCGGAGCTTGTCCACTTATTTCTTGCTGACATGGGACTTCCTCATCTTCTTAACTTCCTTTCCCAGCTCTTCAATAACTAACCCATGCTGTACTAAGGTGTCCATGATAGTCTTCTGGTTCTCCAGAATCTTCTTCAGTGTCTCCTTAATATAAGAAGGAACCTACGATGCATGTGAGGTAGACTACGCCGCAATGGTACTGGACAAGTCAGACAACTTTGCAGTAGCTGTCTGCATCCAGTTGTTGTGACTCGCCAACGCCAATGTGCGGTCGACACTCTTTCACCTGGGGGCCTCATCTCATAACTTTGTCTGCGGTCCACACATTTTGAGGTGCGGCCATAGATTTCAGGTGTGGCCTCATATCGACCTTCGTACTGACAAGCTTAAACTTCAGAGAGTTGGTATTCCTAACATTTCAAATGTGCTATCCGCAAGAGAAAACAGCTGCCGCAATGCTCTTCTGCTATGGCACATGGAATTGTGCAGTCCGCACAAATAAAGTGCGGTCCGCACCATTTTTTAATACTTAGCCATATTTTTGTTTACAATTCCTGTATGTCACACTCATCCCAGTAGCACACTTCAAATTAAGTTAGAACAAAAATCTAATTACCAAAGAAAAAGGAAACGAAACATAGTTTGCCTCCCAAGAGGTGCCTGATTTAATGTCGCGGCACGACGTAGAATACCCTCAATTGAAATGATTGACCAACACGACATGGCTAACTCCAACTCTTCCCAAGTAGTACTTCACCCAGTGACCATTGACTCGGAATACTTCATTGTTTTTATTCTTTAAGTCTAACGCACCAAAAGGTGTCACACCCATAATTTTAAAAGGACCACTCCATTTGGATTTTAGCTTCTCAGGAAACATCCTCAACCTTGAGTTAAACAACAATACAAGATTGCGAACCTTGAACTCTTTGTTCCAAATGTATTTGTCATGAAAATATTTCATCTTTTCTTTGTACAAGGACGAACTTGCATAAGCATGGAACCAGAACTTATCCAATTTATTCAAATGTGCAACCCTCAAGTTAGCGGCTACATCCCAATCAAGATTCAACTTCTTGAGAGACCACATGGTCTTGTGCTCTAGTTCCACAGAAAGATGACAAGCCTTCCCGAACACCAACCGACATGGAGACATTCCAATAGGTGTTTTGTAAGCCGTCCGATAATCCCATAATGCATAATCAAGCTTCTTGGACCAATCCGTCCGATTAGGATTCACCATTTTGGACAAGATACTCTTTATCTCCCGGTTTGAGACTTTCACTTGCCCACTAGCTTGTGGGTGATAGGGAGTCGTGACTTTGTGAGTAATACCATACTTGCTAAGTAAAGTGTTGAATGCCTTATTGTAAAAATGTGATCCCCCATCGTTAATAATTGCACGTGGAATACCAAACCTTGTGAAAATATTCTTCTTCAAGAAAGCTACCACACTTCACGCCTCATTGTTGGATAAAGCAACGGCCTCAACCCATTTGGACACATAATCCACCACGACCAAGATGTAGGTATTTCCACAAGAACTCACAAAAGGGCCCATAAAGTCAATACCCTACACATCAAAAATATCAATCTCCAAGATGGTTGTGAGAGGCATTTCATTTTTCTTTGAGATTCCACCGACCCGTTGATATTCATCACATCTTTTCACTAGCTCACTTGCATCCTTATAAAGAATGGGACAATAGAAACCACAACTAAGAACTTTGGCCGCCGTTCTTGCTCCATCATGATGACCACCATATGGCGAAGAATGAAAAGGCCGAATAATTTCACCTTTCTCTTCTTCCGGTACACATATTCTAATCACCCCGTCCGTACAAATCCGGAAAAGGTATGGTTCATCCCAATAATAATCTTGACATTCCCATTTGAGCTTCTTCCTTTGGCTTGAAGAGAACTCATCCAGAATGATTCCACACACATGAAAGTTTTCTAAATCCGTAAACCATGGCACCTCTTTCATTGAAATTGCCAAGAGTTACTCATCGGGGAAGGAGTCATTGATTTTTAGGTCATCATGCGGCCTCCCCTCCTCCTCCAAACGAGACAAGTGGTCCGCCACTTGGTTTTCACTACCTTTTCTATCTTGGATGTCAATATCAAACTCTTGAAACAAGAGCACCCATCTCATAAACCAAGATTGGGAGTCCTTTTTTGCTCATAAGATAATGAAGCATCGCATGATCCGTGTGGACAATGACTTTTGCACCCATCAAGTACATGCGGAACTTCTCAATTGCAAACACAATAGCAAGGAGCTCTTTCTCCATAACGATATAGTTTACTTGGGAACTATGCATGGTCTTACTAGCATAGTAGACAAGATGAAAAATCATATTGATGCGTTGCCCCAAAACTACCCCAACCGATACGTCACTTGCATCACACATGAGTCAAAAGGCACACTCCAATTTGGAGTGGTGATGATAAGAGTAGTTGTCAACTTGAGCTTCAACAATTCAAAAGCTCTAATGCAATAATCATTGAAGTTAAACTTAGCATCCTTCTAAAGAAGCTTGCACAACGGGTTCACCACCATAGAGAAATCTTTGATGAAACACCGGTAAAACCCTGCGTGGCCTAAGAAACTCCGCACACCCTTCACCGAAGTTGGAGGTGGAAGTTTAGAAATCACCTCAATATTTTCTTTGTCAACATCAATTCCATTCTTTTAGATGTTGTGGCCAAGGACAATGCCTTCCTCGACCATGAAATGGCATTTCTCCCAATTAAGCACCAAATTTGTTTCTTCACATCTAGCCAACACTTTGTCCAAATTTGCTAGACAATCATCAAAAGAATCTCCCACTATCGAGAAGTCATCCATGAAAACCTCAAGGTATTCCTCTACCATGTCCTTGAAAATAGCCATCATACACCTTTGAAAAGTCGCAGGTGCATTGCACAAACCAGATGGAATCCACTTGAAGGCAAAATTACCATAGGGACATGTAAAGGTTGATTTCTCTTGATATTTCGGAGCAATGAAAATTTGGTTATAGCCCGAGTACCCATCAAGAAAATAATAGAAAGAACGTCCAGCCAATCTATCTAGCATTTTATCTAGGAAAAGAAGTGGAAAGTAATCCTTCCTTGTGACTTTGTTGAGCTTACGATAGTCCATACATACCCTCCATCCGGTCACCGTTCTTGTATGAATCAACTCATTCTTGTCACTGGTGATCACCATCATGCTCCCCTTCTTTGGGACACATTGAACCGGAGAATTTCATGAACTATCGGAGATGGGGTAGGCAACCCGTCATCCAACCACTTGATAATATCCTTCTTGAAAACTTCTTGCATAGCCTCATTGAGTCTCCTTTGATGTTCAATAGATGGTTTGGTGCCATCCACCAACATGATCTTATGCATTCAAAAGGCGAGGATTATCCCCCGAATATCATCCAATATCCACCCAATAGCCTTCTTCCTCTTTTGTAGCACCGCCAATGTGGAATCTACCTGCACGTTAGTCAAACAAGAGGAAAGAATAACTGGTAAAGTAGAACAAGTGCCAAGAACTTCATACCGAAGATGTGGAGGAAATGGCTTCAACTCCAAGGTAAAAGTATCTTCAATAATAGGCTTTGTACGAGGAATTGTCCTATTTTCAAGTTCCAAGGATAATTTACGGGGTGCATAGTTGTACGACCCCATTCCTTGCAAATAGTTCAAATATTCCATGAAGCCATCCATCTCGTCATCGTCAAAGTTGAGCAAGATGGCCTCTACATATCACTAGCATTGATTGTAGCACTTGTTTCATCAACAATAACATCAGTCACCAAGTCCACAAAAGAGAACACCTCATTGCTATTTGGTTGCCGCATGGACTTACACATATGGAATACCACATTTTCATGACCAACCCGGAAGGTAAGTTCTCCGGCTTTTAAATCACAAAGAGCCTTCCCCGTAGCAAGGAAATCTCTCCCAAGAATAATCGGCACTTCATAATTAACCTCACAATCTAGAATGACAAAAATCCGTCGGAAGAATGAATTTATCAACACAAACCAGAACATCTTCAATTACTCCCAAAGGCCTCTTCATGGTAGATCGGCCATTTGCAATCTCATAGAGGTGGATCTTGGTTGCCCAATTTCCAAAGTCTTGAAAACCGAATATGGCATCAAATTGATACTTTCCCCAAGATCACAAAGAGCTTTAGAAAATTCGGCACTTCTAATTGTACAAGGAATCGTGAAAGCACCGGGATCCTCCAACTTAAGAGCCATTGAATGCACAATTACACTCACTTGATGAGTGACTTTGATGGTCTCAAAATTCATTGACATATTCTTTGTCACAAGATCCTTTATGAACTTTGAATAACCGAATATTTGTTCCAAGGCTTTAATTAATGGCACATTGATTGAGAGACTCTTTATCATTTGAATGAACTTCTTGAATTTATTCTCACCTTTTTGCTTAGCAAGTCTTTGAGGGTATGGAGGTGGAGGCTTAGGCAATGGTGCCTTAGCCTTTTGCACTACCGACCTTGGTATGTCAATAATGTGTTCCCTAGATGGGTTATTCTCCTCTTGAGTTTCTTCCACACTATCATCAATGTCAATCTAAACTTCATCATTAGGTTGCACCACATTGTTCTAGAGCTCCTCTTCTTGCATCACTTGATCATCATCAACAAGTTGCCTTTGACTTGAGGTGGGTGCATTCCCACCTCTTCAACTTCATGTGATAACTACCATGGCATGACCCGTGTTGTTTCCACCCTTTGGGTTTACCACCGCATCATTGGTAGTGACCCCTTAGGACGAGAATTTAGTGCTTGGGAGATTTGCCTCATTCGAACTTCTAGGTTGCGGATTGATGTGTTGTGTGAGGCAAGTTGGGCATCCGAATCAACATTATTTTCCATCATTTGCTTGAACATATTTTTAATAAGCCCCATCTTATTGTTTGAAGAACTTGAACCATGGGAAGGATAAGGAGGCGGGTTGCTCGGCTGTTGGTACATTGGGGGCATTTGAAAACCCGACCCCTGGTTGCCTTGATTGTTGTTCCATCTTCCTTGATTATTACCCCCCCCCCCCCAATTTCCTTTGTTATTTCTACTCCAATTTACTTTATTGATGTTTTTATGCCAATTTCTTTGATTGTTATTTCCACTCCAGTTTTTGTGATTGTTAGAATTCCAATTGCCTTGATTGTTTTGAGGTCGCCATTATTGTTGGTTTGGGCCTTGGAAGTTATTTCTTTGCCCTTGAAAATTATTCACATATTTCACCTCATCTTCTTGTTCATTATAGGAATCATCTTGCTCAAAACTACCATCTTCTTGTACATAGTTCTCCACTCGATGTTGCACTTGTGGACCCTTGGTCCTCCTTTTGTTCACCATAATGTTCACTCCTTCCATAGCATTGACTTGCTTAGGATTTTGCACTTGATTTAGTTGGTTATTTACTAGTTGATTCATGGTAGTTGTCAATTTGTCAATGTCTTACCCATGGTCTTGCAATTCTCTGTGAAGGTGGATCATATTCGGGTCACCTTATGGAACATTGGCCCAGGATTGACATGTGCCCAGGAGAGAAGAACTTAGAAATGAACTTTTCTGCCAACTCATCCCAAGTGTGAATAGAATGGTTTGGAAATCGTTCCAACAAATCTATAGCTTTCCCCCATAGAGAGAAGGGAAAAAACATTAGCCTCAATGCATCCGCGGAGACATTCGTTTGTTTTCTCCCCCAAGAAGTATCCATAAAACCCTTCAAATGTTTGTACGCATTTTGAGTTTGAGCACCGATGAGAAACCATGTTGCTCAAGCAAAGTGAGCATCACATTTGTAATTTGAAAGTTGCCCGTCCTAATACGGGGAGGGACTATTGCAATATCCTTCATTGGGTAATATTCGGTGTGGAGCCGCTCGTAGTGGAGGTGGGGGTGGAGCGGGTACATTGTCATGAGGCACCCGGTTTCTTCTATTGGTTGGAGGTTCAAGAGGTATCTCCTCAACTTGCTCATCCTCGCCATCCACATCCATCAAAGGGATATTTTCGAGATCATTGTTTGCCTCCATGGTTGTACCTAAAATTTCTAACACAAGTTAGTAAAACGAAAGGAAAAGAATATATTCCAAAAACAAACCCAAATATATAGCTAATACTATTTTAACTCCCAGAAAACGGCAAAACATATTGATCCACGTCCAATTCACACTCAATAGTGGGTGAAAACGGTCGTTGGAAGAATAGTACCCAACAAGAGTCGGGGTCGATTTCCACCGGGAGTTATAAGGAGTGTTAGGAGTATACACTTGAATAAAGCGAATGGATTAGCTAAATTTGCACTTAAACAAAAAGTTTTGATTTCTACTTCTACTATTATTCTAACAATTGTAAGCTAAAGAAAAGAAACTAAAAGTGAATGATTGTTTTTGGTATTTTTCCAAATAGTTATAAAACCTAGGGATATGATCATGCCTAGGTGTTTGCCTAATGGGTTAAGTACGTTAATGCTTGTTTTGTTGATTGGAGTGTATTATAGCTCTCAACTCTACATTAACCACTCAATACCTCTCGGTGAAAGAGTGATTTTGCCCGATTTGGATTTCTCAAGTCCAAATGGGTATCAAACAAAATAGTTGATATGAGCTCAAGCTGAGTTCTTACTATCTCTAGCTTGAACCTTTTAATTAGGCTAATCAAACTCTCAATTAGCCCAATTACGTGTTAGCCAAGTTACGCTAGACTATGCCCCTCTTTCTCAAGTAGAGACCAAGTCAAAAAGGTATGAATCAATGTTTGCAACAATTAATTCTAAAATTGAAGCATGAACGAATCAAAATAATCAATACCCAATCATAAACAAGCATTAAATTAAGTATCCATAAGGTTTACACACTAGGGTTGGGTCACAACCCTAAAAATCTAGCTACTCATAGTGGGAATTGAAGAAAATAAAGAAGAAAAGATAATTAAAACCACAATCACCGATTAAATTGATGAACTATTATGTTTAAACACTAAAATAATCAAAAATTTCCTAAAATAGAAAAATGTAACGGCTATAGTAACTCAGACTTCTAAACTTGACTAAAAATGTGAAATCATCTATTTATAGTGGTCCAAAATTCCGTGATAAAAATGCCCCTCGGGAGGTTCTGCGGCTGCACAATTCCATGTGCGGTCCGCAGATTTTTTCAGTCGATAGGAGCTGGGAATGTACATCCGCACATTTCTGGATTGTGGTTGTAGAGGAAGTTCTACGGCCACACTTTAGCAAAGCGTCAGGACTTGGGCTTTTGCACACTCTTTGAACTTGGAATCATTTGTCAGTGAAAACTCTGTTCTGCGACCGCACATTGGCCAAAGTTTTGCCGGGTGCTTTTACTTGGTTTGCTGCCGCAGATGGAATTCTGCGGTCCGGACTTCTTCTGTGGACCACACTTCTTTGATTCTGCACCCTTTATTTTCTTGTGATTCAGAACACTTCTTTTTGAGTTGGATTTCATAATGGGAGACCAAACTTCCGAGCTTGAGCTTCTGTCGTGATAGGTCGTAGCTGAAGATTAAAATCCACTAAATCTACCAGAACCTCGAGACCTCTTGGCCTCCTTATCCTCCCTCTCCTCACTCTGAATATGCTCTATCCTCCTTGCAATCTCCATAATCTAATGAAATGGAGTATCAGTCTCCAACTCCCTAGCCATGCTGAATCTAATACCATAACTGAGCTCCTCGATAAATCTGCGGACTCACTCTCTAACTATGGAACCAGGATAGGTGCATGTTGGGATAACTCGCTGAACCTGCTGGTATACTCCGATACTGTCATAGTACCCTAGTGTAACTTCTCGAACTCAGTGCGCCACGCATCCCTGGGGGTATAGGGAATAAACTCCCTCAAAAATATCTCTCAAAACCGAGTCCAAGTGAGTGGTGCTTCATCAGCTGACCTACCATCCTCAAAAGTATGTCACCACTGATACGCTGCTCCCGACAGCTGAAAGGTAGTAAAAGTAACTATGCTCACCTCCACAATACCCATGGTGTGGAGAATACATTGCTATTTCTCTAGAAAACTTTGTGCATCCTCGGTAGTTGTGCCACTAAAAGTAGGTAGATCATACTTCTTGAACCTCTCAAGCCTCTTCTGCTCCTCCTCTGATGCCTCTGGCCTGACCTCAGGCTGAACCGAAATAATAGGTTATACCGGCACCACACCCGGAGTATGACCAACATGAGCCTATTGCTCTAAAGTACAGATGGCAGGTGTTTGAGTGCCTCCCCCAATCTGTGAAGTTGCTGGTGCAGCTGGGATCAATCCCCCCTGAACCATTATACCAAACATGCTTAGAAATTTTGTTAAAGTCTCCTAAAGTTTGGGGGTAACAACAGGCACCTCCGGTGCCTGTCCCATAACCAAAGCTACTGGTGGCTCCTCAGCCGGTGCTCTCGCAGGTGATCTAGCTTCGACACATGCCCCTTCTCACCCTGTACCTCCGCCTTGCTATCTCGCGTTACTAGCAGGGGGCGCGAGTGTCTGCTCAACTGATCTGGTTGTGCATGTCCTCACCACCTATGACAAAATAGGAATATAAAGGCTCAAAATTTGAAATCAATAAATACACACAAAAGGAATGAAAGAGTTTTAATTTTTCTAATAGTTTCATAACCTCTCGAAGATAAGTACAGACGTCTCCGTCTGATCCACAAGACTCTTCTAATCTTGCTCGTGACTCATTTAACCTATGAAACTAGAGCTCTAATACCGACTTGTCACGACCCAAAATCCTACCGTAGGAGTCAGGATGGCACCTAGTATCTAAGACTAGGTAAGTTAATTACTTACAATAGTTTAGCCAGTTTAACAATGATATTTTAAAGCTAAGCTTGATATAAATACCGAAATAAGGTGAAACAAGCCTACGCGACAATAATCACAACAACCTGCCAAGACTAGGTAATACAAAGTAACGAACTCTAGATGAATACATAAAAATATCTCAAAATTAAATTTCAATATTGTTTGGATAACGAATTAACAATACAATCAAAAGGGAAAGGACTCCAAAGGACTACGACGACCAAGCAACTTTACCTTGAATCCGCGCGCTCAAGAAGTTAACTTTGCCTGAGTCTATTATCTCTAATACTTGGATCTGTACAAAAAATGTGCAGAAGTGTAGTATGAGTACACCACAGTAGGTACCTAGTAAGTATAAAGACTAACCTCGGTGGAGTAATGACAATGTACAAGTTAAGACACCTAGTAGTCATAATAACATGTGCAGTATATAAGTATAAAGCAAATAATGGAAACGAGAATCAGTAAATGGCAACAAGGAATAAACATATGATATAAATAGTAAAGTAATCTGAACACCGTTAAGGTACCAGTGAGACCAAATAAGAAAAACAATGACAACCAAATAATCAAACCGTTCTAACACAAGTTTCATAACAAAATTGCTCCGAGATACCTCATCTCCTAATCATAAGTAACGAGTACCAAGTCACAAATCATATGCTCTTAGAACTTCGTGCCCGCATTGTTAATCACAACCGCACGGACATCTCACGTGTTGTCATAACGAGGAATCCCAACCTCGGGAACGTTATGGCTCCTAACATCCATTTTCTAGGCAAGTCAACGTGAAATAGATAATTAACCGATTTTAGCAGTTGAACACAAAATATTAACAATACTAGCGATAAAAGTCTGAAGTTGAGTAATATAACACCAGACAACGAAATCTAAACATATCCCAAATCCTGGAGTTACAATACATGAGCATCTAAAGTACTACAAATAAGGTTTGAACAAAGTACAACTGCTTTTAAACTCAATAAAACAATAATCATAGAAGGGAAGGGGACTTCAGGGCTATAGATGCTGTGCAGCTATACCTCAAGTCTCCAACTGCAAGTGGATCTAAAGAGAAAGCTACTAAGCGTCGCTAAGATCAGCACCAAAATCTACACAAGAAGTGCAAAAGTGTAGTACGAGTACAACCGACCCAATATACTTCGTATGTGTCGAGCCTAACCTCGACGAGGTAGTGACGAGGCTTTGACAAGATACCTACGTAAAGTAAACTTGTACAAGTGTATTTAAAATAACAAAACTACAGTAGAAATAATAATGCTATCTGGGAGGAGGACATGCAAAAAGGGGAAGATATAATAAGTAGGACAAGTATGAAGACACGAAATAACCAAGTAAATCACCAAAACCAGAAATCAGTTAAATCAATGATATGAAAATGGCACGACATCAGCCATTGTGCCTTTACTCTCATCCTCACCGGGTACCAATATGAATAAAATGGCACGACATCACCATTCGTGCTTTTATTCTCATCGTCACCATGTAATAATGTGAATGAAACGTCACGGCATCACCCTTCGTACTTTTACTCTCATCCTCACTATGTAATAATATGAATAAAACGGCACAGCATCACCCTTCATTCTTTTACTCCCGTCCTCACCATGCAATAATATAAATATGAACAATAAACAATGCGGGGAATGATTTAACTTCAACTATGGTGCCAAGATATCAAACATCAATTTCCAAAATATTCGACATTTTTGAAATAAGAAATAAATACTAAGCGAATAATTAAGGAGATAATGATATAATCTAAGCATGGATAACATAATTAACGAAAAAATAAAATACAAGAAACAAGTCCCACGCGCATACTTTAACCCAATGAAAACGCATAAGTACTCGTCATCTCAAATATACGTTGTCCCCACACATAGAGCATATAACAAATAGACCAACAAATCCTAATCCCTCAAGTCAAAGTTAACCACGATACCTACCTCGCTCCTCAATAAAAGAAATCAATCAACCACGGCGTTGCCTTTTGAATAAGCTTCCAAACCAACCAAATCTAGCAAATTATCGATTAAATGGTTCAAAATGAGCTTTAGAAACTACTCATCAACGAAAAAGGTCCAATTTTGATCATTTTTGAAAGGAAGAATACATAGTTTAACCCCAGAACATAGGATCAAATCCTTATGACACACTTTCTAAGAACGAGCATCCTTTTACACATCAAACCTTTTCAAAGTGTATCTAAGACATACTATTTTTGATACGTGGCAGACGTGTGTGTAACCAAAAAGATAAAAGCATGAACATTTTAATTCTCTTTCCCAATCCTTGGTTAAGTGCCAGGTGTCAAAATTTTATTTATTTTCTTTTTAATTAATGGTTCCCAGAACCCCACCCCCTACTTCTCTTCTTCTTCCTCATAACCCCTCCCCCCGTTTTCCTCTCTATTTTTTCCCAAACCCTTTCTCCTATTTCATCTTCTTATCATGTAATTTGCTAATCTACCAAACCCATCATTTAGAAGTTACACAAGTTTCTATATATTTTCTTTAAAAAAGCCTATCAAAACATTTCTGCTTCTTTGTCTACAATTATAACCCACTTCCAAAAATAGAAAAAAACTTTGTGTATGCAAAATGACTGAGATTATACAGTTCCCCAACTATATTTTCCTTTATCTTCAAGCTCCATCACTATTATACCATATTTATCACCTAGAGATTGATGGGTCCAACTACAATCGATGGCATATTTTTGAATCATTAACGGGGTTATCCAGAAGAACAAACATTCAAAAATCATTAATTTCTTCAAAACTCATCGATATAGAAAGTCTTATTACAGGACCCATTTTGTATTCTGTGGACAGAAGATTTATTATTGCACTGACAATCGAGTCCTTTAATTCATGAATAAAGACAATCTTTTATTTGCTTTATTTGATTGTGATATGAGATTTGTAAATGGAGGAGAAACGTGGAGAGTAGAGAAGTTTCAATTTCAACTTTCATGTCTTCCTCTTTATCTATGATTTGTTATCGATGAATCATTGCTAATGTGAAATTGCTTGAAGGTTAGGAGCTGGTTATGACTTTTTCCAATGGCCTCCGACGACGGCAAAGGGCAAAAGAAGATGGAAAGTTAGAGGATATTTTAATTTAGTGGTATAAGAGTAATTTTACATATTTTCTTTTGTTTTTTAAGTTAGTGACACATGTAATGATCTTATTGGTGCGTGACATTATACATATTTTGAAAAACTGGTCAAGAAAAAAGTTTTGTGTCTTAGAGACAGTTTTGAAAGGTTGGGTGCGTAAAAAGTCGTCTGTTCTTAGAAAGTGCATTATAGGGCTTTGGTCCTATGTTCAAGGGGTAAACTATGCATTTTTCCTTTTTGAAAAGTTAACTAAAGTCAATCCCGGGCCCGCTTGGTCAAAACTCAAGGTTCAGAATAACACCCGATTACCCATTCACCGCCGAGCCTGGTTATGTAATTTGATTCGAAATCCGGCATCTATTTGAGGTCTAAATCTCAATTTTTACAAAATCCCCAATTTCTACCCAAATCACCCCAATTTCTACCATGAAAATTCTATATTTGACGTTGAAAACACATGAAAAATAATGGATAGTTGAAGAAAGAATTGATTAAGGTTGCTTACCAATGATTTGGGGAAGACAATTCTCTTGAAAAATAACTTCTAGAGTGTTTAGGGTTGAGAAATAGTGTAAAATGAGCTAAGTCCCGTTTTTTCCCTCATTTATCCAGTTGTAGATGTTGCAATTGTGATGTATTGTTCGTAATTGCGAACATCTCGCAAATCCGAAGCCTATCACAAAGGCCCCAGATGTCGCAAATGCGACATTTAGCTAGGAAATGCGAACACCCCACTTTCTCCAATGCGACAAGCTTCTTCGCATATGCGAAGTTAAGTCGAGAGTATACTGAGTCGCAAATGCGACTCTGAGATCGCAAATGTGACCACTGACTGTTCCCAAATGCGAACACTTTTCTGGCAAATGCAAGGTTCACCCAACCCAGCCCATGCTCTGCGAACTCTTGTTCGCAAAAGCGAGGTTCGCAAATGCGAGCCAGACCTCGCAAATGCTAGATCTGCAGCACACACCAGAATTGGCATTCCACCAGCAACCTTCGCACTATTAAAACTCATCTGAAACACGTCTGACACTCACCCAAGCCCCTCGGGCTCCAAACCAAACATGCACACAAGTGTAATAATATCATACGTACTCGCTTGCGCGATCAAAATACCAAAATAACACTTAGAACTATGAATCAGACATCAAAATTCATGAAATTTTCAAAGAAGTTCAAGAACTTTCAAATTCACAACCAAGTGTCAAACTTCGGAATTCCATGTCTTAAATAGTAAAATAAACCTATACCAAGTTCCGGAACCAAAATCCAAACCCGATAGCCATAAAGTCAACCTACGGTCAAACTTCGGAATTCCTTAAACCTTCAAATTACTAGTTTTTAACAAATCACATAAAAAAAAGTCAGGGACTTCCGAATTCAATTTCGGGCATATGCCCAAGTCCAAAAGCACGATACGGACCCGCAGAGATCGCCAAAATACTGATCCGGGTCCGTTTATATAAAATGTTGACCGTAGCCAACTCAAATCATTTTAAGGCTAAAATTCATATTTTCTTTAGTATTTCACATAAAAACTTTCCGAAAAAAGACATGGACTGTGCACGCTAATTGAAAAACAGTAAGCGGAGCTAATAAAGGTTTGGGAACACATAAATAAAGGCTAAGACTCAAAATGACCTATCGATTCATCACACGTGCCAATATCTCAATCCGCCCTGCATGGTCACAAGCTCAATAGCACAATCCGCCTGGCATGGTCACAGACTAAATATCACAATGGAAGCCGATATTACAAGAATACATGGGCATGATCAATAAATATCAAGTTTTATACTCCTGAACTGGGATAAATGGCATGCTACGGTGTATGCATGTGCAAGTGTACTATTATACTCCAAGTCAACAAGTAATATCAAAGACATCAAGTAGATCACTAGAAACAACACAACAACTCACATAAGGTGCACGGCACACACAAGAAAAATCACACCATCACACGAATATCATCAATGTTATGCCCCCAGGCCGACACATATCATTCCTGACATAGCCACCCTTATCTCTCCGTATTGATAACATCATAATAGCCACCCTTATCGCTCCACCCAGACAATACATCACAATAGCCACCTGTATCACTCTGCATAATAGCCACCCTTATCGTTTCACCCAGACAATAACACAATAGCCACCCATATCACTCCGCCCATACAGTATATCAATAGCGACCCGCATCACTCTGCACAATCAACAATAGTGAGATGCCACCATTATGCTCTGCATAACAACAATCAAAACACATAACAAATCACATGTGCTAACATCATAACAACACCATATATCAACTCGTACCACAAGTACCCATAGGCTATAAACTTTTCAAAATCAGAATAGCCACCCGTATCATTCCGCATAATAGCCACCCTTATCATTGCGCCCAAACAATAACACAATATCCACCCGTATCACTACGCATAATAGTCACCCTTATCGCTTCGCCCAGACAATAACACAATAGCCACCCGTATCACTCCGCTCAGACAGTATATCAATAGCAACCTATATCACTCCGCACAATCAAAAAAAGTGAGATGCCACCCTTTTGCTCCACATAACAACAATCAAATGACACAACAAATCATATGTTCTAATATCATAGCAATATGACCTATCAACTCGTACCACAAGTGCCAATAGGCCACAACCTTTTGAAAAACAACAATACCAATATCACCACAACACATAGCCCACAACTCAACCAAAATGTATACAAGAATCGCAATCACAATAAAATGAAACGGGGAAAAATAATTCAACCATGAACAATACTCCATTAAACGACAACTTCAACTAAAACAGGTTAATGACTTTTAATAACTTCCGCTTCAATTATTACTTAAGAATAAAATCAATAATTAAGGTATTATCATGAAATGACTAACTTCGAATTCTAGTGTATGACATAAGCTAACAATGAAAGAGATGGTCTGAACTAGAAACTACACCTAAATACATGAGAGTAACTTGACAATGAATGGATATCATGTAATGGTAACTTCAAATAAGAATAATTCAACAATGAAAGAGGTAACATGAAAACAAAAGGTAACAACTTCAAATAAAGCATATAAGAGTAAACTTGACAAATAAAAGATAGATTATTCAAATAAATCATGTAAGAATAATCCTGACCGTGGAATATAAAAAATGAAATGACAAATTCAATTAACACATATGAGGATAAACTTAGCAATGGAATGTAAAACATGTAATTAGAAATTCAATTAAATACATATAAGAAGCCTAAGAGTCTAATCAGATAAATTTCCATATTAAATCCATATACACACTCGTCACATCATGTACGCGTATTCCACATACTCCAAATAGTGCAATTAAACCAAATCCTACGGGGTAGTTCTCCCACACAAAGTTAGGCAAGATACTTACCTCGTCAGGATCGTGATGAAGAACACCAGATATTAGAACCAACAGTCCAAAATAAGAGGAAATGGCCCGTAAGCCATCCGAAATACACACGGGGGCCCCGAGACACCATCCGAAAATACCAACAAGTTCCATAACATAATGCAGACCTACTCGAGGGCTCAAATCACATCAAGCAATATCAAAACTATGAATTGCACCTCAATTCAAGCCTAATGAACTAATAAACTTTCAACTTCTACAACTCGCGCCGAACCATATAATATAAACTCGGAATGACCTCAAATTTTGCATGCAAGTCCCAAATGACACAACGGACCTATACCAACTCTCGTAATAACAATCCAAACATGATTTTATAAAGTCAACTCCCGGTCAAACCTCTCAAACTTCCAAACCTTCAACTTTTCAACTTTCGCTAAAAAACATTAAATTAACCTAGGACCGCCAAATCCAAATCCGAACATACGCCTAAGTACAAAATCACCATACAAAGCTATTGAAATCATCAAAACACCATTCCGGAATCGTCTACACAAAAAGTAAAACTCCGGTCAACTCTTACCACTTAAGCTTAAAAACAAGAATCATTCTTCCAAATCAATCCCGAATCACCCGAAAATCGAAAACGACCATACACACAAGTCAAAATATATAATACAAAATTGATCGAAACCTTAAACCACCGAACGTAACGGTGAATCTCAAAATGACCGGTCGAGGTCGTTACATTATATTTATATGATTTTTTGTGTTGAAAAATATAAATTGCAGGTAAATATTGGCAATAAGATATGCGTCACGACCCCAATTCCCCTCACTAGGATATCATGATTGCACCTAGTCTCTAATGACTAGGTAAGCCTAACAAACATGCGGAAATAACTAAAATATTGAATAAACTCTTAAATACTCAACATCTATATAGAAAAAACTTCGCTGCTCAACATATACAATTTCCCCAAAACCTGGTGATATTGAGTCACAAGCTCTACAATGGTATCATAGTCATCCATATAAAACTGTGACTAGTAAAAGAAGGAGAATATAAAAGTAGATAGAAGGTGACTCCGAGGCATGCAGATGCTGACATGTGTACCTTGAAGTCTCCACGTACGAACTCAACTCACCGATGCCTGGACTGGTAGGTGGTACCTGAATTTGCACAAAAAGATATGCATAAACGTAGTATGAGTGCACTACAACGGTATCCAGCAAGTGCTAAGCCTAACCTCGGTAGAGTACTGACGAGGTCAGGTCAAGGCCCTACTGGAATAAATAAGAAAGAAACCGTATAAGTGTATGGTAGTGTAGTAATGAAAGCAATAAAATTTAAACAAGAAATAACATATCCATGTTAGCTAAATGGAACTAAAGCAAAGAGTGCAACACAGAGAAAACATGGAATGATATGCTAAGGAAACAAATAACCAAAGACAAGTGTTGTAATAGGGAAATACCAACAAGAGTCACTACCGAGGTACCGCCTCGTAGTCTCAAATCACAAGAATAATTCACAATCTTTCCTTATATTACCGGGGGAGCCTTCCATTTAGTTCTGAAAATAATTTTTCCGAAATAGCATCCCGTATTTTAGCCCACCTTATCACACCGTATGGCTTCTACTAATTCCACAACTAGCCATGCATATAAAGCTCACCTTATCTCATCGCATGCGTTTCAACCCCAAAACCTTATACCACCACATACGTATCAATATCACAACATGTCACAAATCGCACCTCAAGTGCCCAATATCACAACTTGCCAAAGAAACCAAAAACAACGGTGTTTTCATAATAAATAGCCCATGGCTCAACCACAATGTACACAAGAGTCTCAACAATAATAACTGGTAGTGAATAACCCAACAAGAATAGTATTTCATAACTTAACACTTTGACTCAATGCGAATCACAACCTTTATAACACAATACCAATTTCAACAACAAGATATTCCAAGAATAACAACTTCAAGTAAGGAGTTCAACAGTTGAATAATATATATGGACTAAAGGAAATAAGAACTTCAACTAAACATGTAGGGCAACTAGAAAAAAAGAGATAAGACAAGTAGAACATGTGAAAACAGACTAATGATGATGAATATAACATGGTAGGATAACTCAATTAAGGCGTGAAAGGAATCTACATAGCTAAAATCAGTAAATTTCGACATTTAGCCCGTTTACACACTCGCCACCTCATGTACACGGCTTCCACATGTCACAATTATTACAAAAATAAAACCAATCCCAAGGGGTAATTCCCCACACAAAGTTATGTAAGACACTTACCTCAAAACTCGCTAACTCAATCCACTACTAGGCCTTTACCTCAATTATCCAACTCCGAACGACTCGAATCTAGCCAAAATAACTTCATACCATAAATATAAACTATAGGAAGCTAAATCGAATAATAAAGTTACGACCTTTGCAAAAAAATAAAAAATCAACTCAAAAACGTCATCTGGGGCCCGCATCTTGGAACCCGACCAAATTTACAAAATCCGGACACCCATTAGATAACGAGTCCAACCAAATAATAATTACTCAAATTCGACCTTAAATCGCCTTTCCAAACCCCAAAATTTAGTCCAGGAAGTTTTCACAATTTTCCCCTAAACTTCCAACTCAAATCCCTAATTAGATGATGAAAATAGTAATCGATTCATGAAATATAGTCCAATCCAAGTTAGAATCACTTACCCTAACAATTTCCTTGAAGAAACCTCGAAACACCGCCTCACACCGAGCTCTCTAGGCCCAAAATATGAAAAATGAGATCAATCTTCATTTTTTAAATTTTATTTTACTGCCGAGTGATTTCTTCTTTGCGAACGCGGAAAGTGTCTCGCATTCGCGAAGCACAAAATATGCTTCTGCCAAAATTCCTCTTACGCACACACGAGAACCCCCTCGCGAATGCGATGACCATACGATCCAGAGCTTCACGAACGTGAAGCCTCATTCGCGAACACGTAGATCAAATGCATGAGGTCCCCCTGCCTAGCTCTCTCTTTTGCGAACGCGGCTCCCTGTCCGCGATCGCAGTTCACAAATGTCATAAATGACATGACAGACCTATTCCAACTTACGGAGTAGGAATCCGACCTTGATATCAATAAAGTCAACTCCCGGTCATACTTTCCAACCTTCAACTTTTCAACTTTCGCCAATTCACGCCGAAATGACCTACGGACCTCCAAATAAATATTCAGACATGCTCCTAAGTCTAAAATCACCATACAAAGCTATTAGTATCAGCAAAACTCCATTTCAAAGTTGTCTACACAAAAGTCAAATTATGGTTATCTCTTACAACGTAAACCTCCAACTTAGGGACTATGTGTCCCATTTCACTTCGAAACTCACCCGAAACCAAAACCAAACATCCCAGCAAGCTAGATAATCATAATATAACATAGAGGAGGCAATAAATAGGGGATCAGGGCTAAAATACTCAAAATGACCGGCTGGGTCGTTACATCCTCCCCCTCTTAAAACAGATGTTCGTCCTCAAACGAGTATAGAGACTTACCTGAAGTGGTGAAAAGATGAGTATAGCGGCTACGTATATCATGTTCCCATGTTTCCTCCTTGACTGGTTGACCCATCCACCAAACCTTCTCTGAAGCAATGTTCTTCGAGCTCAACTTTCGGACCTGCCTATCCAAAATGGCCACCGGCTCCTAAACATAAGACAAATCCTTGTCCAACTTGACTGAGCTGAAATCTAACACATGAGACGGATCACATAATTCTAGAGCATAGATTCATGGAATACTAGATGAAATGCAGCTAGACTAGGTGGCAGTACAAGCTTGTAGGCCACCTCGCCAATCCTCTCAAGAATCTCAAAAGGTATGATATACCTAGGGCTCAACTTGCCCTTCTTTCCGAACCTCATAACACCTTGCATGGGCGAAAACAGGAGCAAGACCCGCTCCCCAACTATGAATGCAACATCGAGAACCTTCCGATCCGCATAAATCTTCTGTCTAGATTGGGCAGTGCGCAGTCATTGTTGAATCAATTTAACCTTTTCCAAAGCATCCTGAACCAAGTCTCTACCCAATATCCTAGCCTCACCCAGCTCGAACCAACCCACCAGAGACCGACACCGCCTCTCCATACAAGGCCTTATACGGAGCGATCTGAATTATCAACTAGTAGTTGTTGTTGTAGGCAAATTCCACAAGAGGCAAGAACTAATCCCAAGAACCCCCAAACTCCATCACGTATGCACGGAGAATATCCTCCAATATCTGAATAGTGCGCTTGGACTGTCCGTTCATTTGAAGGTGAAATGATGTACTCAACTCAAGCCGCGTGCATAACTTACGCTGTACGACCCTCCAAAACCGTGATATAAACTGCGTACCCGGTTAGAGATGATAGATACCAGCACGCTATGAATTCAGACAATCTTGCGAATATAAACCTGAGCCAACTGCTCTAAAGAATAAGTAGTCACCACTTGAATGAAATCAGCTGACTTGGTCAACCTATCAACAATAACCCATATTGCATCAAACTTCCTCTGAGTCTATGGGAGCCCAAAATAAAAAAACCATAGTAATTCGCTCCTATTTCCATTGTGGAATCTTTAGCCTCTAAAGCAATCCACCTGGCCGTTGATGCTCATACTTCACCTGTTGGAAATTTAGGCACCGAGCTACATACTCCACTATGTCCTTATTCATTCTTCTCTACCAATAGTGCTACCTCAAGTCATGATACATCTTAGCAGCACCCGGATGAATAGAGTACCGCTAGTTGTGGGCCTCATAAAGAATCAACTCACACAAACTATCTATATTAGGCATACATAGCCTTCCCTGTATCCGTAACACACAGTCATTCCCAATAGTGACCTTCTTGGCATCGCCGTACTGAATCATGTCCTTGAGGATATGCAGATGGGTGTCGTCATACTAACACTCTCTAATACGATCATATAGAGAAGACCGAGAAACCACACATGCCAAAACGCGACTCGTCTCCGAGACATCCAACCTAACAAACTAATTGGCCAAGGCCTGAACATCCAATGTTAATGGCCTCTCTGCTGCCAGTAGATATGCTAAACTGCCCAAGCTCTCCGTCTTGGGAGTCAAGGCATCAGCCACCATATTGGCCTTCCTGGGATGATACAAAATGATGATATCATAGTCCTTAAGCAACTCTAATCATCTCTGTTGCCACAAGTTAAGAACCTTCTGTTTGAACATATGCATTAGACTCTAGTGGTCGGTATAGACCTCACAAGGGACACCGTACAAATAGTGCCGCCAAATCTTCAGGGCATGAGCAATAGTTGCTAACTCAAGGTCGTGGACATGATAGTTCTTCTTATGCACCTTCAGTTGTTTAGACACGTAGGAAATCACCATACTGTCTTACATAAACACCGCACCGAGGCCAACATACAACGCATCATAGTACACAGTGTAAGACCCCAAACCCGTAGGCAACACCAACACTGGGACTGTAGTCAAAGCTGTTTTGAGCTTTTGAAAGCTCTCCTCTCACTTCTCAGTCCACTTGAATGGAGCACCCTTCTAGGTATATCTGTTCATAGGTGCAACAATAGATGAGAAACCCTCTACTAATCGACGGTAATACCGTGCCAAACCAAGAAAACTCTAGATCTCAGTAGCTGAAGACGGTCTGGGCCAAGTTTGCACTGCTTCAATCTTCTTCGAATCCTCCTTAATTCCCTCACTCGATACTACATGACCCAAAAATGCCACCGAATCAAGCTAGTATTCACACTTTGAAAATTTTGCATACAACTTCTTTTCTCTCAATGTCTGAAGCATGATCCTTAGGTGCTGCTCATAATCCTCCCGACTTCGGGAGTACACCAAGATGTTGTCAATAAACACAATGACGAATGAGTCAAGATAGGGCCGAAATACACTGTTCATCAAGTGCATGAATGTTGCTGGGGAATTGGTCATCCCAAATGACATCACAAGGAACTCATAATGACCATACCGAGTCCTCAAGGCAGTCATCGGAATAACCGACTCCTGAATCTTCAACTGATGATAGCCCGTCAGCAAATAAATCTTTGAGAACACTCTGGCACCATGTAGATGATCAAATTGGTTATCAATGCATGGCAATGGATACATGTTCTTCACTGTAACCTTGTTCAACTGTCAATAATCAATACACATGCTCATCGAACCATCCTTTTTCTTTACAAACAAGACAAGAACATCCCAAGGTAATACACTGGGCAGAATGAAACCCTTCTCTGTTCCTTTATCTCCTTCAGCTCTGTTGGGGCAATACGATATGGTGGAATAGAAATGGTCTGAGTGCCCACCAAAATCGATATCCCTATTAGGCGGCATGCCCAGAAGATCTAGCGAAAACACATCTGGATAGTCCCTCACTATCGGAACTGACTAAATGGTAGAAGTATCAACACTAACCTCTCACATATGCTACATACATATCACATCCCTTTCCAACCATCCGTTGTGCCTTAAGTAAAGACACCACCTTTTTAGGAACATAATCCAAAGTACTCCTCCACTCCAATCGTGGCAAACCTGGCATAGCCAACGTTACCGTCTTGGCGTGACAATCATGAATAGAATGATAGGGCGACAACCAGTCCATACCCACGATAATCTCAAAATCTACCTTACTGAGTAACAATAGGTCATCTCTGGTCTTAAAACCACCAAGAACAACTAAACACAACCGATACACATGATCAATAATAATAGAATCTCCCACTAGCGCTGACACATTAACGGGAGAACCCAAGGAATCATGAGATATACCCAAATATGGAGCAAAGTAAGATGATACATAGGAATAAGTGGAGCCTAGATCAAATAAGACCGATGCATCTCTATGAAAAATCAGAACAATACTTGTGATAACTTAGTCGGATGCAATCGCCTATGTCCTAGTAGGAAGAGCATACATTTGGCCTAGCCTCCCCCTCTAGGACGACCTCTACCCGCCCGACCTCGACATCTGGCTGGCTGTGCAGGTGGAGTGGCAACTGGTGCGATGACCATGACCTTAGAAGCCTGAGGGCCTTGTGGAATACGTGGGGCCTGAGTAATCTATGGAGGTGCACCCTTCCTGAGTTTGGGGCAGTCCCTCACCATATGAGGAGTGTCACCACACTCAAAACAAGGTCTCAGAGGACATGGCTGCTGGAACTGGCTCGGTCCTGATCGGCTGGGCTTACTTCTGAAAGCACCCCGTGATGGAGGTGCACTAGACAATGGCGGTGCATTATGGGTAACCTGAAGCTGGGAGTAGCCGGAATGCCACTAGAAGTTGGAAGTGGTGACTGAATGATACAACTCACATAGCCTTTACCATGATGGGCTGCAACTAGGGCACGAGCACCACTATATGTGCAAGCATCTCGAGGCCTTTTGGCCTCCCTCTCCTCTCTCTCCCAACCCCACATACCTTCCAATCTCCTAGTGATCTCGACTACCTGCTGGTATGGGATGTCCATCTCCAACTCCCGAGCCATGCTAAATCTGATACCAGGGTTGAGCCCCTCGATAAATTGACGAACTCACTCTCTGACAGTGGAAACTAAAGCTGGTGCATGTCTGGACAAATCAGTGAACTAGACTGCATACTCCGATACGGTCATAGCATCCTGGTGCAACTGCTCAAACTCTACACGACATGCATCCCTAAGACTCTAGGGAACAAACTCCCTCATGAACATCTTTGAGAATTGAGCCTAGGTGAGTGAAGCTGCCTCGGCTGGGCTACCGAACTCAAACGCTCGCCACCATTGATAGGCCACTCCCTTAAGTTGGAACGTAGTGAAAGCTACCCTACTCGACTCCACAATACCCATAGTACGAAGGATACATCGGCACTCCTCAAGAAAACCCTGTGCATCCTCTGAAGCCAAACTTCTGAAAGTAGGAAGGTGATACTTCTTGTACTTCTCAAGCTTGAGATGCTCCCCCTCAGAAGCTGTTGCCCTAACCTCAGGCTGAACTGGGATAACCGATTTCACTAGTATGACTTACGGGACCTTGTTAACCTGTACTTGCTGCTCTAGGGTACGAGCGGCGGGAGTCCGTGCTTCTCCCCCGGCTTGAGATGTCGCAGGAGCAAGTAGAATCAACCCTGCCTGAGCTATTGTTCCAAACATGCTCAAAAACTGGGCGAGAGTCTCATGAAGTGCATGGGTAGTAACAGGCATCTCGGGTGCATGCTCTCCAACTGGGGATACTGGTGGCTCTTCTATAACAGCTCATGCAGGTGCTCTGGCTGCACCACGTGGCTATCCTCAGCCTCTGCCCCGGCCTTTTACGACTCTAGTAGGGGGCGCGAGTGTCTGATCATCGGATCCAGCTATGCGTGTCCTCACCATCTGTGAGAGAATAGAAAGACAGAGATTTAGAATTCCGAAGTCAACAAATTTGCACGATAAGGAATCAAAGAAGTGAAACTTTTCCTAAAATTTCTATAGCCTCCCGAAGATAAGTACAGACGTCTCCGTACGGATCCGCGAGACTCTACTAAACTTGCTTGTGACTCATAATACCTATGAACCTAGAGCTCTGATATCAACTTGTCATGATCCTAATTCTCCTCTGTAGGATGCCGTGATGACACCTAGTCTCTAATGAGTAGGTAAGCCTAACAAACATGTGAAAATAACTAAAATATCGAATAAACTCATAAATACTTAACATCTATATAGAATAAACTTCACTGCTCAACATATACAATTTCTTCTAAACCTGGTGATATTGAGTCACATGATCTACAACGGTATCATAGTCATCCCTATACAACTGTGACTAGAAAAAGAAGGAAAATATAAAAGTAGATAGAATGTGACTCCGAGGCCTGCGGACGCTGGCAGGTGTACCTTGAAGTCTCCACGTATGAACTCAACTCACTGATGCCTGGACTGGTAGGAGGTACCCGAATCTGCATAAAAGGATATGCAGAAACGTATCATGAGTACACCGCAACGGTACCCAGTAAGTGCCAAGCCTAACCCCGATAGAGTAGTGACAAGGTCAGGTCCAGGCCCTACAGGAATAAATAAGAAAGAAATCGTACAAGTGTATGGGAGTGTAGCAATGAAATTGAAACAACAAATAACATATCAAGGTTTGCTATACGGAACTAAAGCAAATAATGCAACACGGAGAAAACAAGGAATGATGTGCTAAGGAAACAAACCACCAAAGACAAGTGCATCAATAGGGATGCATTTTCCCGAAATAACACCTCGCGTTTTTGCCCACCTTATCACACCGCATGGCTTCCAGTCGTTCCCCCTACTAGCCACGCGTATCAATACTACCTTATCTCACCGCATGCGTTTCAACCCCAAAATCTTATACCACCGCATGCGTATCAAAATCACAACGTGTCACAAATCACACCTCAAGTGTCCAATATCACAATTTGCCAAAGAACCCAATAACAACAGATTTTTCACAATAAATAGACCAATGGATCAACCACAATGTACACAAGAGTCTCAACAACAATAACCGCTAGTGAATTACTCAACAGGAATAGTATTTCACAACTTAATACCTTGCCTCAATGCGAATCATGGCCTTCATAACCCAATACCAATTTCAACAACAAGATATTCCAAGAATAACAACTTCAAGTAAGGAGTTCAACAATTGAATAATGAATATGGAATAAAGGAAACAAGAACTTCAACTAAACATGTAGGGCAATTAACAAATAAGAGATTAGACTAATGATGATGAATATAACATGTTAAGATAGCTCAATTATGGCATGAAATGAATCTATATAGCTAAAACTGGTAAATTTCCATATCTAGCTCGTGTATACACTCGTCACCTCGCGTAGACGGCTTTCACACGTCCCAATTATCAAAACAATACACCAATCCTAAGGATTAATTCGCCCACATAAAGTTAGGAAAGACACTTACCTCAAAACATGCTAACTCAATCCACTAGTAGGCCTTTTCCTCGATTATCCAACATCAAACGGCTCGAATCTAGCCAAAACAACTCCATACCATAAATATAAACTATAGGAAGCTAATTCGAATAATAAAGTTACGATTTTTGCAAAGAAATAAAATGTCAACTCAAAATTTTAACCCGGTCCCGCGTCTCGGAACCAGATAAAATTTATAAAATCCGAATACCCATTCGATAACAAGTCCAACCATATAAGAATTACTCAAATTCGACCTCTAATCGCCTTTCAAAACCCCAAAATTTAGTCGAGGAAGTTTTCACAATTTTTCTCCAAATTTTTGACTCAAATCCCTAATTAAATGATAAAAATAGTAATAGAATCATGAAATATAGTCTAATATGTGTTAGAATTACTTACCCCAATAGTTTCCTTGAAGAACCCTAAAATAATTGCCTCACACCGAGCTCTCTAGGTCCAAAATATAAAAAATGTGATGAACCCTCATTTTTGAAGTTTTATTCTGCTGCCTTATGATTTCTTCTTCACGAATGCGGAAAGTGCCTCGCGTTCGCGAAGAACAAAATATGCTGCTGCTAAAATTTCTCTTACACGAACGAGAGAACCCCCTCGCGAACGCGATGACCAAATGATCTCAAGATTCATGAATGCTAAGCCTCATTCGCGAACGCGTAGACCAAACGCGTGAGGTCCCCCTGCCTTCCTCTCTGTTTTGCGAACGCGACTCCCTGTCTGCAATCGAGCGCACAAACACAATGAACTTTCGCGAACGCGAAGGGTAGATTTCCAGCAACCCCTGAGGACTCAATGCGAATGCAGGGAAACCTTCGCGACCGAGTAGAAGGAAACCAGAATTGTAGAAAACCAGTAGCTTCAGTAACCCTCAAGGTTCCAAAATGCGCCGAACAGGGTCCGAATTACACCTGAGGCCCCCGGGACTTCAACAAAACATACCAACAAGTCCTAAAATACCATACCAATACGCTCGAAGTATCAATTCACAACAAACAATACTAGAACCACGAATCACATATTGATTCAAGCCTAAGGAACTTATAAACTTCTGAATTTCAAAACTAATGTCGATTCATACCAAACCAACTCTGATTGACTTCCAATTTTGCACACAAGTCATAAATGATATGACGGACATGTTCCAACTTTCGGAATCGAAATTCGACCCCGATATTAATAAAGTCAACTCCCGGTAAAACTTTCCAACATTCGAAACCTTCAACTTTCCAACTTTCGTCAATTCATGCCGAAATGACCTACTACCCTCCAAGTCAACATCCACACACGCTCCTAAGTCTAAAATCACCATACGAAGGTATTGGAACCATTAAAACTCTATTCCGGAGTCGTCTACATAAAAGTCAAACTACGGTCAACTCTTACATCTTAAACCTCAAACATAGGGACTATGTGTCTCATTTTATTCTGAAACTCACACGAAACCAAAACCAAACATCCCAGAAAGTCACATAAATATAATATTAAATAGAGGAGGCAATAAATAGGAGATCAGGGCTAAAATACTTAAAACGACCTGCCGGGTCGTTACATTCTGTTGGTCCGTAATGCTTACAATTTATCTATTCTTATTTAATAGTCTTTTAATACAAATACTATCAATCATATTCACATGAATATCTTCGAATAATGTGCGTTCTTCTCTGTTTGTTTGCGTAAACATATTCATTTGTATATAGCTAATTATAGTTATGATATTATTGTTTTTGATTTTATTTTATGTGAGTTTACTCTTGAAACTTTCTTTAGTTCTATAATTTTTTTTTGACTTAAACTTATAATGGTAAAAACACATTAAGATATTGATCGACTTTCTTATCAAAATATTTTTTTCGATAAATTAATTTAAATTATCGAATCAATTATTGAATCAGTCAAGTTGATATCCAAAAGATGTGAAGTATCTAAGTTAATGTGACCTAAAACTTCAGCTAATATATAAGACGTCTATCTAAGTATCTTTAGGAGTCGAGTAAAACTATAATTACTATTTTGTCTATTTTTTTTAAAAGTTGGAAATCGTGAAAAATTATTTTTCTACTCACATTAGGGAAATTCGATGTGAATATTTGACATTAGTTTTTCATCAATATTCCTAAGAAATACACAGGCATAAATATATAAATACCAAGATTATAAACACACTCTTGGGCTATTTGTTCAAAAGCTACAACAATTGATGAATCCGAAGATCTCTCTTCAGTTCCCACCTCTGCGGTTGCATTCTCTTTAAATTCACATAGATAATTTTTTTAAGTTTCAAGTTATGTTATTTAGTAGTTATTGTTCTCTTTTGTAATATTGTACGATTTGTTGGCCATTTGGAGGACTTCTTTGGTGTATGATGTTTTTCTTTACAGATCAAAATTTATGATTTTCAGGAGTTTAAATTTATTTAACTTTTTTATTTTTTATTCTATAACTCATAACTTTTTAATAATATTTATATAATTTTTTTAATTAAATTATATTCAATGACATAAGGTATACATGCAATGCGCGTGCCTTAAGACTAGTCACGTTTAAATGGTCAATGCAACTCAATATTTATGTTTTTTAAATAAATTAATTTGGTAGTAGTATCACTCCCCCTACGAGGACAAATGGCATGGTATGATAACGTACATAGAGAATTGACAATCTTTCGACCTTACATTAGGTTTGGAAACAAAAGCCCAAAACAATTGGCACCACATAACTAAAATTATTTTAATTAAAAATAGTAAAAAAATGTTTAGAACTCTCTCTCTCTCTCCTATCTTGTAATGGTTGCAGTCATCTTCCTAGAAATTAGGTTATATTTTCTTTCAAAATTATCCAAAAAAAATCCAAAATCTATATACATCCTTGTTCTGGTGTTTGTTTTCTACTGTATCAATGTATAGCAAGTTTAGAGCAATTTCTAAAATATAAAAATAATACATATAGTTATGGGAGTAAATAAATTTTGATATATATTGAGTATGTAATGACTCGGCATGTCATTTTATGTATTTGAGCCCCGTTTTCCCTATTTGATATTTTCCGTAGGCGTATTTGTTGTTATGTGACTTGCGAGGATGGTTGATTTGGTTTCGGGGAGATTTTAAATTGAATTGGAACACTTAGTTCCTAGTTTGGAAGCTCAAGTTGTGAAGGTTGATTGAAGTTTGACTTTTATGTAAATATCCCCGAAATGATATTTTGATGGTTTCGTTAGATCCGGATGGGTATTTTTATACTTGGGCCTATGTCTGAATTTGGATTAAGAGGTTCCTATGTTTGGCTACAATTGGTGAAAGTTTGAAGCTTGAAGGTTTAGAAGTTCAAAAGTTTGATCCATGGTTGACTTAGTGGTTATCGATGTCCGTTTGAGGTTCCGAGTCTTGGAACAGATTCGTATGGTGACTTGTGACTTGTTTGTAAAATTTGAAATCATTTCGAGTTCTTTAGACATGTTCGACGTTAGTTTGAATTCGAAAGTTTGGATTAGTTTATTAAGTTTAAATTGAGATGCGATTCGTAGTTTTGATATTATTTTGTGTGAATTGAGGCCTTAATTAGGCATGTATTATGTGTTGGTATGTTCGGATGGGGTTCTGAGGGGCTCGAGTGTGTTGAGGTGCAACAGGTTTGAGGTGATCACACCTGCGATGGCGAGGTGCGCAATTGTGAAGTCACACTCGCGAGAAAAGGATGCACAGATGCATAGAGGAGCTGGCCGGGAGGTTCCCGCAGATGCAGAGTTAGTGTCGCAAAAGTGACAACGCAAGTGTGCCTGAACGTTCGCAGAAACGACACCGCAGAAGCGAAGGTGTAACGACCCAACCCGTAGTTTTGAGCATTTGCACTTCGTTCGGTAGTTTGAGGCAATGAGTAACTTTGTATATTGTATTATGACTTGTGTGTATCGCCGGTTCTAATTTTTGGATTTTTGGAATTAGCTTGGACGAATGATTTTCATGTTTGAAGCTTTAAATTGGAAGAGTTGACCAAGTTTGACTTATGTGTATTTGGCCTCGGATTGGAGTTTTGATTGATCGTTTAGGTCCAGATAGCAATTTTTGAATTAGGCATATGCCCGTATTTGCATTTGGATGTTTCTAGGAGGTTTCAGTACTATTTAGAGAAGTTGAAAATTTGAAGGTTCATATGTTTGACCAAGGGTTGACTTTGATGTTATCGGGTTCAAATTGTTGTTACGGGAGTTGGAATAGGTTCCTTATGTCATTCGGAACTAGTATGCAAAATTTGAGGTCATTCCGAGTTAATTTGATATGATTCGGCATGGGCTTTGGATGTTGAAAGTTCGAAGTTCATGAAGTTTGATTTGAGATTCGATTCGTGGTTTCGATGTTTTTATATGTGATTTGAGGCCTTGAGTGGGTCCGTGTTATATTTTGGGACTTTTTGGTATATTCGGACGGGGTCTTAAGAGTCTCGGGTGAGTTTCCGACGTGATTCAGATCGTTTTGGAGCGTTTTTGGATGTGCTGGTTTGGCAGGGGTCCTGGCATGACTGCACCTCTGGAGCTATGGATGTAGGTCCGGAGCCACAGAAGCGGAAGATGTAGCCTGGGAGCAGAGTCCGCAAATACAAAGGTTTGGGTACTTAAGTGAGTCCGCAGATGCGGACATTATGATCGCAGAAGCAAAAATGGACTATGGGCGAGAAGGTCGCAGATGCGGAGTATGTACAAATATGCAAGGCCGCAAGTGTGGTATCTTGATGTCAGGACCCAACTGGAGGGTCATGACTAGCACCCGGGCCATACTTGCCGAGCACCAACGTACATTTTATCTAACCTTCCTTATTATCTTTAAGGGCCGACAAGACCAATATAAATGAAAGACATGGATCATGAACATCCAACAATGAAAGATAATGTCATGAACATACGTAACATGGGACGACAAGACTGTCAAGAAACTATATATAAGGTACGAGCTACCATGGTGCCATGAAAGACTATACAACAAAAATCAGCCGACAAGGCATTCCAAACCATACATGAGTCGACACCTGTCTATGAGCCTCTAAAAGAACATAAGTGCTACAACATTGCCGGAACAGGGCCCCGACATACCCATAATGTCTATAACAAAAATGCATACCAAGACCACGGCAAGTCCGGAGAAAGGATCTTGCCAATAACGCTGAACCGGATAGCCTACTGTGATGGGGGAGCTGCGTCTACCCGTCTATCAGGACCTGCAGCACGACATGCAGCGTCCACAAATAAAAAGGACGTCAGTACGAATAAAGTACTGAGTATGTAAGGCAGAATAGCATAAGTAAGAACAATAATGTAAACAGTGATAGGGAATATACAACCTGTGACATCTGGGTACCTGTGAGGGCTACTGACATGAAATACATGATACATACATATATATATACATAAACGTTTAAAACATATGCCTTTGTGGGCATCATCATCATCATATCGTACCCGGCCATAATAGGCTCGGTAAAATGTACCCGGCCATCATAGGGCTCGGTAGAATCATACCCGGCCACGTGGAGCTCGGTAAAACCCAACTGATCAGTGGTTGCACAATAGGTGCCATACCCGGCTGACTATAGCGCGGCTCGGTAGAGTAAAATAGATACATATATATGATGCATGCTGGACTCATTGGAATCACATTTTGAACCTTTCGGAGTGACGTAAGGTCTGTATCCTTCGTACACGTTATTAGGATTAACTCTTCATCAAGAAACTTATAAGAATCAGGAACTACCAACAACATTGATAATATAAGAATAAGAGAAGTAACATCAATACCAATCGTTTCATAAGAAGGGCAGCAATGTAAGTACTGCTAGCTTCTAAGAGTAGAGTATCTTTGGGAGCTCGTTCATTACATTATGTACAATCGGAGTCGTGCAAAAGAATGAAGGGGATAGCCTCACATACCTTGTATATACTGCCCAACCTCAAGCTATGCAAATATCACGACTCCTTAGTCTACAATAAGATAAATGACACTATTATTATCGTTTAAGCGTCGTAACTATTATGTATCGACCACAACCTATTTTACGATGAAACGGACAGCACCTCCCCTATTTATATGACTTCCCACAAGTCAATACAATCACCAAACAGCCCAAACAACATCATTAATAATCATATTGAGCCTCCAAAACAGTCCACCAACCAACAACATTACTACCAAGCTTTTCGATATATATTTCACAAGTTCTAGCTTCAACGACTTAGCTGCAACTTGGATAATCTTAAATATATATAGAGTAAGAGGTTCATTACCTTTAAACAGAAAGAACAACTCCAATTTGACCTTAATTTTCCTCGAAATATCCCTTCAATTCTGCCACAAGAACAAGGAAGCGAAACTAGCAATTAATTCGGGTTTTTCGGCACTAGAATTACTTTAGAAGACTTGAAATCACCTAGGTTTGATATTAAAAACATGAAGGTGTATTTACAGAACATAAAGCACTTAAAACAACCTCCCACACGAGCTGGAACAACACAAAAATCAGCAACAACAAGAAAAACAAGAAACTTACTAGCACCACGGGATTCCCGACATTTGATTTGTGTTGTTTGCCCTTTGTTTGGGTCTTGGATCATGAGAGAACCTTGAGAGAATATTTTAGGGTTATAAGGTCTGAATATACTGAAAAATAATGACTTAAAACGGGGTTGAGTTATCTTATATATGTCCAAATGTCTTAAACCGCCTTTGTGGGCCCCATAGAGAGCAGCTTGGCGCACTCTCGCGAAAACGCGAATATCTCTCTATTCCGAGATCGTATCGATGAACGGTTTAATGCGTTGGAAACTAGACTCATAGATCTTCAATTTGATAGGTAGATCACCCCATAATTCCAAGCACATTGGGAGTAAAATGCAGTAACATTTGACCTAAAGTTTAAGTAAAATTATAAACCTAAGTTGCGACAACTTTTATCGACTTTTATTTCATAACTCGCTTGACTTCAAGACTTATGATGCGGATATTATGTGATTCAAATACATTAAAACAAGACCTCTTGGGACAGTTAATCACCTCTAGTGTTATCCGAAAATACGGGTTACAACATCCTTGATTAGCTTAACTTCAAATACTTGTTAACCACTCTTATACACCCTTGTATCGTTTAAGACCAATAGGATTAACTTATTATCATCTCAAAGATAATCTCTTCTTGGATTTACGTCGACTACCTTACGGCGTGATCTATGATATGCGAATTTGGGTTGTAACATCCTCTCCCCCTTAGGAACATTCGTCCTCGAATGTAAGGGTTTATGGGGTGTCTAACTCATCGTGGATTCCGACGGAGATTTCCGGCTGAGTTTCCCTTATAAAATGGACACTAGCCAAACTTGCAAGCAGTTAAACCCAACCTATGGCCATACAAGACTATACAAAGCATTATGGATATGTACATTATCTGCATATCACCATTTTGTATTAAAAAAAGAGTATTCACAAGCTATTGCTTATCTCATAGAGCCGTTTCACCTTATAATGCGTCCTTCTTTCCCCCGACATCCTCGTTATCTTCACTCTGGAATAGGTAAGGGTATTTAGACTTCATCTCCTCTTCTGCTTCCCATGTCATTTCTTCTATATTCTTGTTCCTCCATAATACTTTCACGGAAGCTACATCCTTTGTTCTCAGCTTGCGGACTTGTCGATCTAATATAGCCACTGGCACTTCATCATATGATAGATCCTTTGTAACTTGTACATCTTTGATAGGGACGACCCAAGAAGGGTCTCCAATACATTTCCTCAACATAGATACATGGAATACCGGGTGGACAAATTCCAATTCAGATGGCAATTCTAACTCGTAAGCAACCTGTCCAATTCGTCGAAGAATTTTGTACGGCCCAATATACCGCGGACTCAACTTACCCTTCTTCCCAAAACGCATAACACCCTTCATCGGCGAGATCTTCAGGAAAACCCAATCACCAACCTCAAATTCCAGATCACGACGTCGGACGTCGGAATAAGACTTTTGCCTACTTTGTGCCATCCTCAGTCGCTCTTGTATCACTTTCACCTTCTCAATGGCTTGGTGAATCAAATCTGGCCCATATAATTCTGTCTCACCGACTTCGAACCATCCAACTGGTGATCTACATCTCCTCTCGTACAGTGCCTCATACGGGGCCATTTTAATACTGGAATGATAGCTATTATTGTAGGCAAATTCTATAAGTGCCAGATGGTCATCCCAATTCCCCTTGAAATCTAGAACACATGCTCGTAGCATATCTTCAAGCATCTGGATGGTACGTTCAGCCTGTCCGTCAGTCTGTGGATGGAATGCAGTGCTGAGATTTACTTGTGTGCCTAAACCCTTCTGAAAAGACCTCCAAAAGTTAGCCGTAAATTGAGCTCCTCGGTCTGATATAATAGATACCGGCACACCATGAAGCCTAACAATCTCCTTGATATACAACTTTGCATAATCTTCAGCCGTGTAAGTTGTCTTAACTGGTAGAAAATGGGCAGATTTTGTAAGTCGATCAACTATCACCCAGATGGAGTCAAACTTATGATAAGAGCGAGGTAATCCAATAATGAAGTCCATATTAATCACCTCCCATTTGTAGGTCGGAATCTCTATATTCTGAATCAATCCACTGGGTTTCTGATGCTCGATCTTTACTTGTTGATAATTAGGACACTGGGCTACAAATTCTGCAATAGACTTCTTCATGTTATCCCACCAATACTGCTCCTTAACGTCATGATACATCTTTGTCGAGCCAGGATGGATAGAATATCGGGACTGGTGAATCTCAATCATAATCTTCTCTCGCAACCCTGCCACACTAGGTACACATAATCGGCCCTGGTATCTTAGTGTCCCATCTCCTCCAATCTTGAAAGCTGTAATCTTACACTGCTGAATTCCCTCTCTCAATCTTACTAAGGTAGGATCTTCATATTGCTGTGCTTTTACCTCGGCTACCAAAGATGATTCTGCTGTATTCTGTACAGTAACACCTCCGTCATCAGAGTCCAACAATCTGATTCTCATATTGGCCAGCAGGTGAAGCTCTTTGGTCAACCCTTGTCTACCTGCCTCAATATGTATTAAGCTTCCCATTCACTTACGGCTGAGAGCGTCTGCCACAACATTGGCTTTACCAGGATGGTGCAATATCTCGATGTCGTAGTCTTTCAGTAATTCAAGACACCTACGCTGCCTCAAATTCAACTCCTTCTGCTTGAAGATGTATTGTAAACTCTTGTGATCTGTGTAGATGTCAACATGGACGCCGTATAAGTAGTGCCGCCATATCTTCAAAGCATATATTACTGCAGCCAATTCCAAATCATGAGTCGGGTAATTCTTTTCATGCTTCTTCAATTGTCTTGATGCATAAGCAATCACCTTCCCACGTTGCATCAATACGCACCCCACACCTGTACCTGAGGCATCACAATATACCACATAACCTTCTGTTCCTTCTGGGAGAGTGAGCACTGGCGCAGATGTCAATCGATTCTTTAGCTCCTGAAAACTATGTTCACAAGAATCAGACCACTGGAACTTGGTAGCTTTCTGTGTTAACTTAGTCAATGGTGCTGATATAGAGGAAAACCCTTCTACAAACCGCCTATAATACCCTGCTAGCCCCAGGAAGCTGCGGACTTCTGATGGTGTTGTAGGTCTCGGCCAATTCTTCACTGCATCGATCTTCTGAGTGTCGACACTAATACCCGCATCAGATATCACATGGCCAAGGAATGCTACTGAGTTCAGCAAGAATTCACATTTAGAGAGCTTAGCATATAACTTATGATCCTGAAGGGTCTGGGCATAAGCCTGAATACGGGAAATATCCATGCCCTCTACCAAGGAGGCTGTTGTGCACTCATTTATCAGATGTGGTCACCCTATCACTCATCTCGGCCACCATATGGGGAGTATACCTTGATAAAGAATCAAACTATATACTATACTCTCATGCACTCATATTACCCTGTCGAAGGTTCAAGAACTTATCAGCTCTAGCTCATCGTATCTCAGCTGGTAAGTAGTGATGAAGAAAGGCCTCAGAAAATTCCTTCCACACGGCTGGAGGAGCGTTCGGACCCCTAGATCTCTCCCAACTATCATACCATAAAATCGCTAAATCCCATAACCGATAAGAAGCCAACTCTACTGCCTCTGTATCACTAGCATGCATAACACGCAATGTACAATGAACCTGATCAATAAATGTTTGCGGGTCCTCCTTGGGGCTTGATCCGGTAAACACTGGAGGGTCTAGATTAATAAAATCACGAACTCCTGCACTAACCGGTTTATCAGCAGCACCGGTATTCTGCCTCTGAGCCTGAGCAGCTACTAAGCTACTCAACAACTGCACTGCACTGCGCATATCGTGGTCTGTAGTGCCAGACGGAGGAACTGGATGTACTGGGTGCCTCCTAATATCCTCTGGAGGAGACAGAGAGGTATGAGACGGCATCTCACTCTGAGGCTCACTTTGGCCTGCTATGGCTGGAGGCACCTGAATGTTACCCTCTCCTACAGCTGTATCAAGCCGTTTACTAATCGCTTGCTTCCTAGTCGAAGGCATCGCTAAAAGAAAACAAGGTGAATATTAGATATGAACACTTACGACTCAACTCTACGCACGATCTAGATTCAGGAAGAAGGTAACAACCCTAGATGTCACGTAGCCTCCTGATTATAAATGTGGCGCGCTACACATCCATAATCAAAACTCTACTAGACACGGCTCATAGACAACCCCTAGGACAGACTTGCTCTGATACCAAGTTTGTCAGGACCCAACTGGAGGGTCATGACTAGCACCCGGGCCATACTTGCCGAGCACCAACGTACATTTTATCTAACCTTCCTTATTATCTTTAAGGGCCGACAAGACCAATATAAATGAAAGACATGGATCATGAACATCCAACAATGAAAGATAATGTCATGAACATACGTAACATGGGACGACAAGACTGTCAAGAAACTATATATAAGGTACGAGCTACCATAGTGCCATGAAAGACTATACAACAAAAATCAGCCGACAAGGCATTCCAAACCATACATGAGTCGACACCTGTCTATGAGCCTCTAAAAGAACATAAGTGCTACAACATTGCCGGAACAGGGCCCCGACATACCCATAATGTCTATAACAAAAATGCATACCAAGACCACGGCAAGTCCGGAGAAAGGATCTTGCCAATAACGCTGAACCGGATAGCCTACTGTGATGGGGGAGCTGCGTCTACCCGTCTATCAGGACCTGCAGCACGACATGCAGCGTCCACAAATAAAAAGGACGTCAGTACGAATAAAGTACTGAGTATGTAAGGCAGAATAGCATAAGTAAGAACAATAATGTAAACAGTGATAGGGAATATACAACTTGTGACATCTGGGTACCTCCGAGGGCTACTGACATGAAATACATGATACATACATATATATATACATAAACGTTTAATACATATGCCTTTGTGGGCATCATCATCATCATATCGTACCCGGCCATAATAGGCTCGGCAAAATGTACCCGGCCATCATAGGGCTCGGTAGAATCGTACCCGGCCACGTGGAGCTCGGTAAAACCCAACTGATCAGTGGTTGCACAATAGGTGCCATACCCGGCCGACTATAGCGCGGCTCGGTAGAGTAAAATAGATACATATATATGATGCATGCTGGACTCATTGGAATCACATTTTGAACCTTTCGGAGTGACGTAAGGTCGGTATCCTTCGTACACGTTATTAGGATTAACTCTTCATCAAGAAACTTATAAGAATCAGGAACTACCAACAACATTGATAATATAAGAATAAGAGAAGTAACATCAATACCAATCGTTTCATAAGAAGGGCAGCAATGTAAGTACTGCTAGCTTCTAAGAGTAGAGTATTTTTGGGAGCTCGTTCATTACATTATGTACAATCGGAGTCGTGCAAGAGAATGAAGGGGATAGCCTCACATACCTTGTATATACTGCCCAACCTCAAGCTATGCAAATATCACGACTCCTTAGTCTACAATAAGATAAATGACACTATCATTATCGTTTAAGCATCGTAACTATTATGTATCGACCACAACCTATTTTACGATGAAACGGACAGCACCTCCCCTATTTATATGACTTCCCACAAGTCAATACAATCACCAAACAGCCCAAACAACATCATTAATAATCATATTGAGCCTCCAAAACAGTCCACCAACCAACAACATTACTACCAAGCTTTTCGATATATATTTCACAAGTTCTAGCTTCAACGACTTAGCTGCAACTTGGATAATCTTAAATATATATAGAGTAAGAGGTTCATTACCTTTAAACAGAAAGAACAACTCCAATTTGACCTTAATTTTCCTCGAAATATCCCTTCAATTCTGCCACAAGAACAAGGAAGCGAAACTAGCAATTAATTCGGGTTTTTCGGCACTAGAATTACTTTAGAAGACTTGAAATCACCTAGGGTTGATATTAAAAACTTGAAGGTATATTTACAGAACATAAAGCACTTAAAACAACCTCCCACACGAGCTGGAACAACACAAAAATCAGCAACAACAAGAAAAACAAGAAACTTACTAGCACCACGGGATTCCCGACATTTGATTTGTGTTGTTTGCCCTTTGTTTGGGTCTTGGATCATGAGAGAACCTTGAGAGAATGTTTTTAGGGTTATAAGGTCTGAATATACTGAAAAATAATGTCTTAAACCGCCTTTGTGGGCCCCATAGAGAGCAGCTTGGCGCACTCTCGCGAAAACGCGAATATCTCTCTATTCCGAGATCGTATCGACGAACGGTTTAATGCGTTGGAAACTAGACTCATAGATCTTCAATTTGATAGGTAGATCACCCCATAATTCCAAGCACATTGGGAGTAAAATGCAGTAACATTTGACCTAAAGTTTAAGATAAATTATAAACCTAAGTTGCGACAACTTTTATCGACTTTTATTTCATAACTCGCTTGACTTCAAGACTTATGATGCGGATATTATATGATTCAAATACATTAAAACAAGACCTCTTGGGACAGTTAATCACCTCTAGTGTTATCCGAAAATACGGGTTACAACATCCTTGATTAGCTTAACTTCAAATACTTGTTAACCACTCTTATACACCCTTGTATCGTTTAAGACCAATAGGATTAACTTATTATCATCTCAAAGATAATCTCTTCTTGGATTTACGTCGACTACCTTACGGCGTGATCTATGATATGCGAATTTGGGTTGTAACACTTGAGCGCATAGGCACAATCACAAAAGCGTGTTTTGGCATCGCAGAAGCCACAAGTGCTAAGTGGAGGCTTTCTAGTAGGTGCGAGTATTTTACCGCGGAAGTGGAGGTCGTAGATGTGACTATTTGTTTGCATTTGCGAAATGTCTTGGCAGAAGCATTTAATATCGAGGGTTTATTCATTTGGTCATGTTTTGAGTTGGAGAGCTTGGTGTTGGACGATTTTGGAGAGGATTTCATCACATGGATTAGGGTAAGTATTTCTGACTCGATTTTGATTATATTTCATGAATCCATCTTCGATTTTGCCACTTTGATTATGAATTTTAAAGAAAAATTAGAGGGTTTTGTCTAAACTTCCCTAAAGTAAATTTTTGAGTTTTGAACATCCATTCCGAGTCGGAATTGAGTGAAATTAGTATGGTTAGACTCGTATTCGAATGGGTTGTCAGAATTTGTAAGTTTTTATTGGGTTTCGAGGTACGAGCCCAATTTTGACTTTTTGGTTGACATCGAATTTTTTATTAGAGATTCAACCTTTATCGATTTGGTTTATCTCCTATGGAATTATTTGATGTTTTGAGTTTCTTTTGTCTAGTTTCAAGCCGTCCAAAGGTCGATACACGTGGGATGGCATTTCTAGAGTGTTGTTTGGCTTGCTCGGTAATTGTTTGGTTTCTTTGATGTAAGTATCTTATCTAAACTTATTTGAGGCACTAGTTGTGTGAATTATTTGTGATAGCTACATGCTATTGGTGCGCATATGTATGGGGTTTGAGCCCATGTACGAGCACTGGGAATTTATCCATGCTCGGGTAGTGCTTAGGCTACGATTTGCTTGGAATTGATTGTTAAGCTTTAAGCTATAATATTTCTCATATTTGTAACATTGGTGTGAACTATTTGAGCCATGATTAAGGTTACGAAGAGACTAATTCCCTGAATAAACTTGGTAATAGTTATTTCGGCGATGAAATTGCCAATTTGAGCTATGATAGCATAATTTGCACATGCCTACACATTAGCATGTTATTATACCAGTCCAGGAACATGAATTCTGATATTTATTCATCTTATGTGTGATATGATTTGGACTGGATGCCTGTGACCACACCAGGTAGATTATGATATTGTGCATGTGACCACTCTAGATGGATGGTGTTGTTATGTTTGTGACCACGCGGGACAGATTGTGTTGTTATGCATGTGACCACACTGAGCAAATTTTGTTGTTGTGCTTACGACCACACCGGGAGCATTATGATATTGTGCATGTGACCACGTCGGGCGGATAATGATATTTATATGTGAGTTATTTGTTGTGGAAGTTCAAAAACTTTGAAGTTCATTAAGTTTGAATTGAAGGGTGATTCGTATTTTTAGCATTGTTTGATATGATTTGAAGGATTGACTAAGTCTGTATGGTGATTTAAGACTAATGGGTATGTTTGGTTGAGGTCCCGAGGGCCTCGGGTTGATTTCGAACGGATCAAATTTGGTTTTGGAAGAGTAGCTGAAGCTGCTGCACCTGGTGCAATCGCACCTGTGCAACATTGACCGCAGGTGCGAGCCGGCAGAAGCGAACCAATGGACACAGGTACAGTTTGGAAGGAAGAGTCCAGAGGTCGCAGGTGCGGAGGTATAACTGCATCTGCGCATCTGCAGATGCGGAAAATGGAGCGCAGAAGCGGAAGGGGCTAGGGCATGAGGGATCGCAGAAGCGGAAGAATTCCTCATGAGCTAGCTTGTAGATGCGGCCCATTGCTCGCAGATGCGGACCCATTCCGTTTAAGTCATTTCTGCACCTGTGATGGAAATTACGCAGGTGCAGCGTCACAGGTGCGACTATGGGCAACAGGTGCAAGATTTCTGGACAGAATACTTAAATGCTAGGATTCGCGATTTTTGCTCATGTTTAACATTTTGAGCTCGGGTTCGGCGATTTCTTGAGAGCATTTATGAGGGATTTCTTGAGGTAAGTCCCATGTGCTTATTTTTTATCAATAATCTTGCTTCCCCATTTATTTTTCCACCTAGTTAGTGTGTATTTAAGGTGGAATTTGGGAGTTGAGACTAGGGATTTGGAGAGTTTTATTTGAGGATGTGAAGTACCATTTGGTGTCGGATTTTAGTAAATTTGATATGGTTAGACTCGTGAGTGAATGAGTGTTCATATTTTGTGACTTTTACCCTATTCCGAGATGTGGGCCCGGGTCGACTTTTTAGGGCAAATTTCGGAATGGTTTTTAAAGTATTGATTTCATTAATTAGATGAGCCTATTATTATTGTATTTATGATATGCAATTGTGTTTGAATAGATGTGGGCCATTCAAAGTTGAATAATCGAGGAAAAGGCATTCTTACGGATTGATTGAGCTTGGTTCAAGGTAAGTGGCTTGTCTAACCTTGTGTGGGGTAAATCCCCTTAGGATTTGGTACTGTTGTGATGTGAGCGCCGTGCACGTGAGGTGACGAGTACGTACACGGGCTATTTGTTGTAAAACCTAATTTATTTTACTGAGTAGTTATCTATGTTTCCTTTAATTTGAGTTATACTGTTTAAATGAGTATTAGTCTGTTTTCATTCTTAATTGAGCTATTCCAATATGTGTAACTATCGTGTTTAGTCTAATATCGCATATCTACGTGCTTTAATTGCTTATTTGAACTCCTTGAGGCATGCCTAGTTGATTTCTTATTTTTCCTTGTTCTTTATCAGTATAACTATAGAAATATTGTTGTTAACTATGGTATTTATCAGTTTGAGCTGTGTATTTACTTTGAGACTATGAGGCGGTTCCTCAGGAGTTCTCCCTGCATATTTACTTTGAGACTACGAGGCGGTTCCTCGGGAGTTCTCCCTACACATTTACTTTTGAGAATACGAGATTGTTCCTCGGGAGTTCTCTTCGTACATTTACTTTTGAGACTACGAGGCGGTTCCTCGGGAGTTCTCCCTGCACATTTATTTTTGAGGCTACGAGGCGGTTTCTACGGGAGTTCTCCCTACATATTTAATTTTTGGACTACGAGACTATATCTCGGGAGATCCCCTGTCGAGTATTTACTTTTGGGACTACGAGACGGTATCTCGGGAGTGCCCCTATTGTTATCACATTGTTTGTGTGTTGTTATTTCTCTGTGAATTCCTTCTGTTAAATTCTCTATTTTACTTCATTTTATTTTATCACCTATCTTGTTATTATATCCCAGTAGGGCCCGAACCTAACCTCGTCACTACTCTACCGAGGTTAGGCTTGGCACTTATTGGGTACCGTTTTGGTGTACTAATGCTACTCTTCTGTACATATTTTGTGTGCAAATCCACGTACTACTTATCAACCCCGCTATTAGGTGAGAGTGCTTGCTGCTGTACGGAGACTTCAAGGTACATATGCCGCATCCGCACACCTCGGAGTCCCCCTCTATTCTCTCCTATGTCATTTACCTTTCGTACTTCTTTTTGTTAGACTATGGTGTATAGAGATACTAATTTCCTTTTCTAGCTTGTGACTTACGATATTTCGGGTTTTGGGAATATTATATATTATAGAGTATTCGTTATTGTACATGTCGAGCGGCATTGTTACTAGTTATTCAATTATCCACTGCTGTTAGTTGCCAAGTTTTACTTTTGTATTGTTATTTCCACAATTTGTTAGGCTTACCTAGTCATAGAGACTAAGTGTCTTCACGACATTATACAGAGGGAGTTTGTATCATGACAAGTTGGTATCAGAGCTCTAGGTTCATAGGTGTTGTGAGTCACAAACCGGTTTATTAGAGTCTCGCGGATCGTTACGGATACGTCTGTACTTATCTTCGGGAGGCTATGGAACTATTAAGAAAAGAATTATACTTCTTTGATTCCTTGTCGTAAAAAATGTTGATTTCGAAATTCTAAACTTCTGTATTCTATTCTCTCACAGATGGTGAGGACACGTACATGCAGATCTTATGACCAGGCACCCGCGCCCCCTACTAGAGCTGCGAGAGGCTGGGGCTGGGGTAGAGGCTGAGGACGACCACGCGGTGCAGCCAGAGCACCCGCGTGCCCGGCGACAGAGGAGCCCCCAGTAGCTTCAGCTGGAGGGCAGACACCTGAGATACCTGTTGTTGCACCAGCTCTCCAGGAGACTCTAGCCCAATTTCTGATCATGTTCAGCACCTTATCTCAGGCTGGAATGATTCCACATGCTCCCGCCACATCTCAGGCCGGGGAGGAGCATACACTACCGTCGTCGATACTCCAGAGTAGCGGGTTCAGGCCGACTAGGTTTCAGAGATTATACTGATGCATTTGGTACCTCTAGTTCAGCACGAGACTAGGACAATCGCTTCTGAGGCGGAGCATCTCAAACTTGAGAGGTACAAGAAGTACCACCCACCTACCTTCAACGGATTGGCTACAGATGATGCTCAGGGTTTTCTGGAGGAGTGTCATCGTATTCTCTGTACTATGGGCGTAGCAGAGACGAGTGGGGTTTCCTTTACCACCTTCCATCTTATAGGAGCAGCCTATCAGTGGCAACGTGCTTATGAGTTGAGTAGTCCGGATGAGGCAGCTTCACTTACATGGACTCAGTTCTCGAACATGTTTTTGAGAGAGTATGTCCCTCAGCGACTCAAGGACTCATGGCGCGTAGAGTTTGAGCAGTTGCGCCAGGGTGCTATGAATGTGTTAGAGTATGCACTCCGCTTCAGGGATTTGGCCTGACATGCACCGGCCTTGGTTGCCACAGTTCAAGAGAGGGTTCGACGGTTTATTGAGGGACTCCACCACTGTATCCGGATTAGTATGGTCAGGGAGTTGGAGATAGATATTTCTTATCAGCAGGTTGTGAGTATTTCTAGGAGATTAGATGGCATGCTTACCCAGGATAGAGAGGAGAGGGAGGCCAATAGGTCTCGAGAGTCTGGCACTTACAGCAATACTCATGCCGCAGCTGCAGTTCGACATGGTAGGGGTTATGTGAGTCACCCCGTTCATTCAGCTCTTCTAGCCGCCAGTAGTATTCTGGTCCCTTCTAGGCCCTAGGAGCCTTATTATACACCGCCAATATCTAGTGTGCCTCTTGCTCAGGGTGCTTTTAGCGACCAGTCCAGCAGACCTAGCCTCAGCCAGTCACAACAGTCACACTCGCCGAGAGCTTGTTTTGAGTGTGGTGACACTCGCCATATGGTGAGGGATTGCCCAAGATTTAGGAGGGGTGCACCCCCACAAACTTCTCATCCACCACATGCTCCACTGATTCCTCAAGCTATGATTCTAGCACCAGCTATCGCCCCATCTACTCAGCCAGCTCGAGGTGGAGGTCACCCTAGAGGGGGAGGCCAGGCCCGATATAGTGCTCTTCCTACTCGTACAAAGGTAGTTTCTTCTGAATCTGTCATTACAGGTATTGTTCACGTCTATCATAGAGATGCGTCAGTATTATTTGACCCAGTCTCTACATATTCCTATGTGTCCTTTTTTTTTGCCATGTATTTGGGCGTATCTCAGGATTCCTTGAGTTTCCTTGCTTATGTGTCTACTCCTGTAGGAGATTCTCTTGTTGTGGATTGCATGTATCTATCGTGTTTGATCGCTCCTAGTGGTTCTGAGACCATAGCCAATTTATTATTACTCAGCATGGTAGACTTTGATGTTGTCTTGTGAATGGACTGGTTGTCATCCCATTATGCTATTCTTGATTATCACGCTAATACCGTGATGCTGGCTATGCCAGGTATACCACGGTTAGAGTGGAGAGGTACCTTAGAGTATACTACCTGCAAAGTTATTTCATTTCTTAAAGCTCAACAAATGGTTGAGAAGGGGTGTGACACGTATCTAGCTTATGTGAGAGATGTAAGTATTGATAACCCTACAGTTGAGTCAGTTCCAGTTATGAGGGACTTTCCAGATGTGTTTCCAGCTGATCTTCTAGGCATGCCGCCCGACAGAGATATTGATTTTGGCATTGATTTATTGCTGGTTACTCAACCCATCTATATTCCTCCATATCGTATGGCTCCTCCTGAATTGAAGGAGTTGAAGAAGTAGTTACAGGAGTTGCTTGATAAGGGATTCATTCGGCCTGGTGTGTCACCTTGGTGTGGTCATGTCTTATTTGTGAAGAAGAAGGATGGTTCTATGCGGATGTGTACTGATTACCGCCAGTTAAACAAAGTCACAGTGAAGAACATGTATCCATTGCCTCATATTGATGACTTATTTGATCAGTTACAAGGTTCCAGAGTGTTTTTCAAGATTGACTTACGTTCAGGATATCATCACTTAAAGATTCGGGAGCGAGATATCCCGAAGACTGCTTTCAGGACTCAGTATGGTCATTACGAGTTTCTTGTGATATAATTTGGGTTAACCAATGCCCCAGCAACCTTTATGCATTTGATGCATAGTGTGCTCCGGCCTTACCTTGACTCATTCATCATTGTGTTTATTGACGACATTCGAGTGTACTCCCGGACTCAGGAGGATCATGAGTAGCACTTGAGGAGTGTGCTTCAAACCTTGAGAGAAAAGAAGTTATATGCGGAATTTTCAAAGTGTGAGTTTTGGCTAGACTCAGTGGCATTCTTGAGTCATGTAGTATTGAGTGATGGGATCCAGGTGAAACCGAAGAAGGAGGAAGCAGTACAGAGTTGGCCTAGACCGTCATCAACTACGAAGATCTGGACTTTTCTTGGTTTGGTGGGGTATTACCGTTGTTTTGAAGAGGGATTCTCATCTATTGCAATATCTATTGCAGAAGGATCTTAATTTGCATCAGCGGAGATGGTTGAAGTTGCGTAAGGATTATGATATCACCATTTTGTACCATTTTGGGAAAGCAAATATGGTGGCCGATGCTTTGAGTTACCGGGCAGAGAGTTGGGGAGCTTAGCATATTTACCAGCAGCAGAGAGGCCATTGGCATTAGATGTTCAGGCCTTAGCCAGCCAGTTTGTTAGATTGGGTATTTCTGAGCCGAGTCGAGTATTAGGTTATGTGGTCTCTCGATCTTCTCTTTATGATCGTATCAGGGAGCGTCGGTATGATGACCCCCATCTGCTTGTCCTTAAGAACACGGTCCAGCACGGTGATACTAAGGAGGTCACTATTGGAGATGATGGTGCATTGAGGATGCAGGGCAGGCTATGTGTGCCCAATGTAGATGGTTTGCGTGAGTTGATTCTCCAAGAGGTTCACAGTTCGTGGTACTTTATTCATCCGTGTTCCGCATATATGTATCAGGACTTGAGACAGCATTACTGGTGGAGGAGAATGAAGATATACATAGTTGAATATGTAGCTCGGTGTATGAATTGCCAGCAGGTAAAGTATGAGCATCACCGGCTAGGTGGATTGCTTCAGAAGTTAGAGATTCCGGAGTGGAAATAGGAGCGGATCACTATGGATTTCGTTGTTGGACTCCCATAGACTCAACGGAGGTTTGATGTAGTCTGGGTGATTATGGATAGGCTGACCAAGTCAGCTCATTTCATTCTTGTGATGACTACCTATTTTTCCGAACAGTTGGCTCAAATTTATATCCGCAAGATTGTTAGGCTTCATGGCGTACCAGTATCTATCATCTCTGACCGGGGTACGCAGTTTACATCACGGTTCTGGAGGGATGTACAATAGGAGTTGAGTACTCGGGTTGCGTTGAGCACAACATTTCACCCTCAGATGGATGGACAGTCCGAGCACACTATTCAGATACCGGAGGATATACTCCGCGCTTGTGTGATAAATTTTGGGGGTGCTTGGGATTAGTTCTTGCCACTTGCGCAGTTTGCCTAAAACAACAGTTATCAGTCAAGCATTCAGATGGAACTGTATGAGGCTTTGTATGGTAGGCGGTATCGGTCTCCAGTGGGTTGGTTCGAGTCGGGCGAGGCTAGATTATTGGGTACAAACTTGGTTTAGGATGCCCTGGATAAGGTGAAGGTGATTCAGGATCAACTTCGTACAGCCCAGTCTAGACAGAAGAGTTATGCGGATCGGAAGGTTTGCGATGTTGCATTCATGGTTGGAGAGCGAGTCTTGCTCTGGGTTTCGCATATGAAGGGCGTTATGAGGTTCGTAAAGAAGGGCAAGCTGAACCCAAGGTTCATTTGTCCCTTTGAGGTGTTGTGGCGAATTGGGGAGGTTGCTTATGAGGTTGCCTTACCTTCCAGTTTAGCAGGAGTTCATCCGGTATTCCATGTTTCTATGCTTCGGAAGTATCATGGTGACCCAGCTCATTTGTTGGATTTCAGCTCAGTCCAGTTGGACAAGGATCTATCTTATGTTGAGGAGCCAATGGCTATTTTGGGCAGGCTGGCTTGAAAGCTGAGGTCAAAGAACATTGCTTCCGTGAAGGTTTAGTGGAGGGGTCAGCCAGTCAAGGAGGTGACCTGGGAGACCGAGCCGGTTATACGCAGCCATTATTCTTATCTTTTCACCACTTCAGGTATGTCTTTATGCTCGTTCGAGGACGAACGATTGTTTTAAGAAGGAAAGAATGTAACGACCCGGCCGGTCGTTTTGAGAGTAATAGCCCCGATCCCGTGTTTACTATTTTCCTCGTACCTTTTTCTGCTTATGTGACTTGCCGGGAGGTCTTGCTTTTGGTTTCGGAGTGTCTTGGGACACTTAGTCCCTAAAAACGGAAGCTTAAGTCTTAGGATTTTGACCGTAGTCAGAACTATGTGAAGACAACTCCAAAATAGAATTCCGTCAGTTCCGTTAGCTCCATTGGGTGATTTTGGACTTAGGAGCGTGTCCGGACTGTGAATTTGAGGTATGAAGCTGATTTAGGCTTGAATTGGCAAAAGTCAAAATTTTGGAGATTTTGACCGGTAGTGGACTTTTTGATATCGGGGTCGGATTCAGATTACGAAAGCTAGAGTGGGTCCGTAATGTCGAATATGACTTATGTGCAAAATTTTAGGTCAATCGGATGTGGTTTGATAGGTTTAGGCATCGGTTGTGGAAGTTCGAAAACTTTGAAGTTCATTAAGTTTGAATTGGAGGGTGATTCATATTTTTTGCATTGTTTGATGTGATTTGAGGTCTCGACTAACTCCGTATGGTGATTTAGGACTAGTGAGTATGTTTTGTTGAGGTCCCGGCGGCCTTGGGTTGATTTTGGATGGTTAACGGATCAAATTTGGTTTTGGAAGATTAGTTGAAGCTACTGCACCTGGTGTAATCGCACCTGGGACCGCAGGTGCGAGCCCGTAGAAGCGAGCCAATGTAAGCAGGTGCAGTTTGGAAGGAAGAGGCCAGAGGTCATAGGTGCGGAGGTATAACCGTATCTGTGCATCCACAGATGCGAAAGATGGAGCGCAGAAGCGGAATGGGCTAGGGCGTGAGGGATCGCAGAAGCGAAAGAATTCCGTAGGAGCGGGCGTGCAGGTGCGGCCTATTGCTCGCAGATGCGGACCCAGTCCCTTTAATTCATTTCCGCACATGCGATGGAAATTATGCAGGTGCGGCATCGCAAGTGCGACTATGGACCGCAAATGCGAGATTTCTGGACAGAACACTTAAATGCAAAGGTTCGCGATGTTTGCTAATTTTTAACATTTTAAGCTCGGTTTTGGCAATTTCTTGAGAGTATTTTTGAGGGATTTCTTAAGGTAAGTCCCTTATGCTTATTTTTTATAAATAATCTTGCTTCCCCAATTATGTTTTCACCTAGTTAGTGTATATTTAAGGTGGAATTTTGGAGTTGAGACTAGGGATATGGAGAGTTTGATTTGAGGATTTGCAGGACCATTTGGTGTCGGATTTTAGTAAATTTGATATGGTTAGACTCTTGAGTGAATGAGTGTTCATATTTTGTAAATTTTACCCGATTCCGAGACGTGGGCTTAGGTCGACCTTTTAGGGCGAATTTCGGATTTGTTTTTGAAAGTATTGACTTCATTAATTAGATGAGCCTATTTTAGTTGTATTTATGATATGCAATTGTGTTTGGCTAGATTTGGTCCATTCGGAGTCGGATAATCGTAGAAAGGGCATTCTTACGGATTGATTGAGCTTGGTTCGAGGTAAGTGTCTTGCCTAACCTTGTGTGGGGGAAATGCCCTTAGGATTTGGTACTGTTGTGATATGTGAGCGTCGTGTATGTGAGGTGACGAGTACGTACACGGGCTATTTGTTGTAAAATCCGATTTATTTTACTATCTAGTAATCTGTTTTTTCTTTAATTTGAGTTGTACTGTTTAAATGAGTATTAGTCTATTTTCATTCTAAATTGAGCTATTCCAACATGTGTAGCAATCCTATTTAGTCTAATATCGCATGTCTACGTGCTTTAATTGCTTATTTGAACTCCGTGAAGCATGGCTAGTTGATTTACTATTTTTCCTTGTTCTTTATCAGTATAAATGTAGAAACCATGCTGTTAACTATGGTATTTATCGGTTTGAGCTGTGTGTTTACTTTGACACTATGAGGCGGTTCCTCGGGGGTTCTCCATGCATATTTACTTTGAGACTACGAGGCGGTTCCTCAGGAGTCCTCCCTGCATATTTACTTTGAGACTACGAGGCGGTTCCTCGGGAGTTCTCCCTGCACATTTACTTTTTAGAATAGGAGGTGGTTCCTCGGGATTTCTCCCTGTACATTTACTTTTGAGACTATGATGCAGTTCCTCAGGAGTTCCCCATGTACATTTGCTTTTGAGACTACGAGGCGGTTCCTCGGGTGTTCTCCCTACACATTTATTTTTGAGACTACGAGGTGCTTCCTTGGGAGTTCTCCCTACATAATTACTTTTGGGACTATGAGACGGTATCTCGGGAGATCCCCTGTTGAGTATATACTTTTGGGACTACGAGACGGTACCTGGGGAGCGCCCCTGTTGTAATCACATTATTTATGTGTTGTTATTTCTATGTGAATTCCTTCTGTTAAATTCTCTGTTTTACTTCATATTATTTTATCATCTATCTTGTTATTATATCCTAGTAGGTCTCGGACCTGACCTCATCACTACTCTACCGAGATCAGGCTTGGTACTTACTGGGTACCGTTGTGGTATACTCATGCTACTCTTTTGTACATGTTTTGTGTGCAGATCCAGGTACTACTTATCAACCCCGCTATTAGCTGAGAGTGTTTACTGTTGTACGGAGACTTCAAGGTTAATCTTCCGCGTCCGCAGACCTCGGAGTCCCCCTCTATTCTCTCCTATTTCATTTACCTTTCGTACTTTTTTTTGTTAGACTATGGTGTATAGAGATACTAGTTTCCTTCTGTAGCTTATGACTTATGATGTTCCGGGTTTTGGGAAGATTGTGTGTTATAGAGTATTGGTTATTGTACATGCCGAGCGGCATTGTTACTAGTTATTTAGCTATCCACTATTGTTAGTTGTCAAGTTTTACTTTCGTATTATTATTTTTGCAATTTGTTAGGCTTACCTAATCGTAGAGACTAGGTACCGTCACAACGTTATACAGAAAGAGTTTGGGTCGTGACAATGGGGTCGGTATTACTCATACTACACCACTACACTATGCGTGTAGATCTTGGAGTTGGTGTTGCTGTGTCTGGCCGGAGCTGGCATTGAAGATGTACGCGCATTCCAATTATGACTATCGCTTGTCCTTGGTAACTTAGATTCGAGTTCTGTTTATGTACATTCCAAACAGATGATGTAATTATTTTATTTTAGTTTTGTAAATCTAAGTCTAAGTGGCTTATGACTTGTACTACCAGTCGTTGGGTCGTTGTATAAAAATTCAGCTATTTCACATTTGACTCTTAACTTTATCATTTAAATGTATTTATTGTTATTTGGCTTACCTAGCGGGTTAGGTTAGGTGACATCACGACTGGTTGGATTTTGGGTCGTGACAAGTTGGTAGCAGATCTCTAGACTCATAGGTTCAACGAGTCATGAGCAAATGTCTAGTTGAATCTTGCGAACTATATGATGACATCCATTCCTATCTTTGAGAGGCTATAAGGCATCTAGGATAAACTTCCCATATGTCATTCCTTATCGTGCGACATTGATTCAACTTGAAGTGTATCTCTTTAAATTCCTCCCACTCACTCGGGTGTGGTGTTGAGCGCTCGATATCAGTTGTGCATTGATGACTTGTGCTTCCATGGATGAGGTACATGATATGTATTTTGTGTTTTGGTGATGGGCCAGTCTGGAGGAATTGAGGCCGGGTTTTGACCGCAGCATAGGCATGGTGATTTAAGGTTTGTGAGTATTTACTTTTGGACTTCTATGTCCGGTAGTGTCCCTAGGAGTGGTACTAGCGGCTCAGTGAGTGGTTGGATAGCTATACGACGTGTATCATGTGACTACAGTTGTTCGAATGGTTTTGACGTAATGGGAAGAGTTGCTTGGGATGTGAAACAGAATATTGGGTTTGTCTTGATGTGTTGAACGGTCTCGAGTTATGTGCGTGTCAAGGAGTCTTTTCATGTTATTTATTTGTGGAACTAAGTAGATTCTCATATCTTGTTAATGAGTTCAGACACGGGAAGATTAAGTGATAACATAGTAGTGTGGTTGTGAAAGAGTATAGAGAGATGTCTGTTTGAGGCTAAGCAGGTGGGTTATCCCATGTGGGCTAATCTATAGATGTGTGATCCTTATGATGTAGTGTGAAGAGTTTCTTTCTACTGGTGGGTTATATGTGTTGCAATTTGAGTTTGGATCAATTAAAAAAGTTGACTTGACTATCACGAGGATGAACGCGACCTTAGCAGATGGTTTGAGGTATTTTATGGTTTGTATTGCATGATCTTATGAAGGATTTATTTGAATTTTAGTGCAGGATTATGGCAGTAATTGAGTATGGGTATTGTGAGTTATCGAATGTTTTGTTCTATGGCTTTGAGCCAAGTGGGGGAGTCTGCTATCGATAATTTGATTGCATGGTTATGTGTTGTACTGGTTTCGGTTTGATTCATACTTGTGAATCAGTTATGACTTGAAGAGGTTGATATCAAGGATGACTCGAGTAAGGAAGTTTCTTGATACGGGTTATATTACGCTTTATGGGTATATGGAAATTATGGAATGATTTGAGTAGTTATTCGTGACGGATGTAGTGCGCATGGATTAGGAATTTACTCGGTTGCGTTAAGGCGAGTTTACTTCTTTGGGTGTTGGTGTGCTAATGGGGCACATGTCATTCAGCCCATTTGGGCGGTGCAATTAAGATTTGAGCAGAGTGGATGACTCTCGAGAAGGTTCTAATGGATTCAAGATTTATACGTGGCAATTGAGAATTTTTCGGATTTGTATAAGACTAAGATCTGATATTGCGTTCGGTGGTATTGGGACTGGAGGTATATCTATATCATTAGAGGTTCTACATTTCAGTATCAGAGAGTTTAAGGAAACAACTCTAGGTTCACACAAGGTCTCTTCATAGTGGGTTTCTCGGTTGTGGTACTTTTGGGGTGCTTAAGGGAGTACAATGGATTATGAGCTATAAGGCGATGTGGTTTCATTCTGAGATATCTTGTGGTAAGCGTTGGGTTAAGGTTCGTAGTGTATTGGCAAGGAGAAGTGTTAACTTGAAGGCAATTCGGAAGGAACTCGGAGAAATAGGACAAATTAGTAGTAGATCGGATCTGCATGGTAATGGGTATAATCGGTTCTTTTGGTTCTTATGGTATGGTGAGTCTCTACAGGTGTTTTGTGGAAGTACTCTTGGGTATGGCGACCTGCGTGACTTGGTTAAGTTAGAGAGATTCAGTTCTGGTGGCTTGGTTATGTGCATATAGGTTTTGTAGAGTTCTTGATGATTTCTACAACGGTTTGAGATGGATATTTTCTACCGGCACAAGGAGTGTATTGTGTATTATGATTTTCTCATGGATGGAATCTAGTGGAAGGTTTCTGACTGATCGAGTATGTATTCTACTAATGAATCAAAGTTGATAATGGGGTTCTCCTATTTTCATATGATGGCATGATAGATGCAGTGTGCAAGCGGGATTGAGGTTTGCATGTACTAGGTTACGGTTTAGTTTTTTAGGAAAGTTCATGAGTTTTAGACTGCATAGAAAGTTTCAGATATTTGGAAGAATGATGGCACTATCTGGTATCACCTGAGAAGATTGCGTATTTTAGAGAGCGCCTTGTGTTTTGACTTACGGATGCTTCATTGGTATTGCTGTACTCGCCTGGTTATCAACTACTGATGTTCGTATTTTGCTATGTGGCACAGAAAAATTTTGGAAGTATTTTTCATGGAATGATTGTGTATGGAGGATGTGTTAGATACTTGAGTAGCCGAGTTAGGATTGGATACGGTGATTTCGATATTCTAGGGATTTGGAGACTGGGAGTTCTCAGAGGCAAATTTTTTCTTGGGTGCTGACTGTGAATGTATGGCCAAAGTTAGACACCTAATGGTATGTGTTATGGTTAGGTCATTGGGGACTTTTTAAGGGTTATTTATCTATATGTGGATGATCGGAGTTGATTTGGGGGACTATTGATAGGCCCAATTAGGATCTGTATTCTATACCGAATCGAATTTATTGACTCAACACTATTATTTTTGAGGGGTGTGTCATTCAGTTGGATTGAGCTGGATCGTTTTCCAATATGTTCTACGTGTTACTCTTCTATGCTATAATAGGTTGTGGTTTGTTGGTTATTTTCACATTAGAGGCGTTTCTCTTTGGTCCTTGCGGCGAATTTCGAGTGAGATGGTTATTGGGAGTGTTGAATGGCTGGTCGTGCCTTGGTTATGTTCTTTCCTATTGGTGGTATATTGTGCTATCCGTTTCTCCATGGCTACGATCATGCACTTTGCATGGTTTGTTTTGACATGCGTATGGTTATTGATTTTGAGCATTGTGGCTCGAGGTATTTCATATCGACCGGTGTTTGGATGGGGTCACGCATTGCAGCGGAGTGATGTTGAGATATGATCCTTTGTATTAGATTCGCGTGTCTTTGTTCTATTATGTGAGATGGGTTCATAACATTGCGTTTGTGGTGGTGCTTGTTGAGATTGCGGAACGGTTCTTTCATTCGAATAATGTTTTTTAATGCGTGAGTACATTTGAGTTGTTGCTTATTAGTGCACGGATTGCACGGTTTGTGGCATTAGGTTGTACTAGTGTAGCGTGTCAGTAGAGCAACTAAAATTGATAGTATGAGGTAATTGAATCTGGAATGGGTGCTATCGGATTTGATTACGGTATATTTGGAAGGATAATGTCACTGATCGACTTGGAATTTGGATATGGTTCTTGTCGGATTAGAGAGAGCTCAATGACTTGTTGATCTGATGAGTGGTTATGAGTTTTGTGTGTTTCATTCACCATTGGCAGAGTACGAAAGTTTGGAACAAGGTTTTATTTGATATGAGGTTTGTTACTAGCACTAGATTTGTCATTGAGCAGCTATTATGGTCGGAAGTTATTGCTATAAGTATATGAGTTATGGGGTATATCATGGGATTACAGTTTGGGTTATTGTTATGGCTTGGTATAATTTGTTTAGACTTATATAGTGTGTAGGTGCGAGATTCAGGTCTTTTAATGAATTTCGGATGTTGGAAATTGAGTTCTAAGGTTTACGGACTAAGGTTGAAGTAAACATCTTCAGTGTTATGTTATATCGTCAGGATTATATTGATTGTGGTGACGTGGGGTTGCCCACGAGTATGTGCATGGTGAGTTAACACGGTGATATGATGGATTTGGAATGACTTTTGGCACGTTCAAGGATGAATGTATGTTTAAGTGGGGGAGAATGTAATGACCCGCCGATCATTTTGAACAATTGCACTTTGTTCGGTGGTCTGAGGGCATGAGTAAATCTGTATGTAGTACTATGACTTGTGTGTATCGCGGGTTTCAGTTTTCAGATGATTTGGAATTAGATTGGAAGAATGATTTTCATGTTTGAAGCTTTAAGTTGGAAGAGTTAACCAAATTTTACTTTTTGTGTATTTGGCCTATGATTGTAATTTTGATGGTTTCATTAGATCTGGATAGCGATTTTTGGTTTGGGCATATGTCCGGATTTGCATTTGGATGTTTCTAGAAGGTTTCGGCACTATTTGGCAAAAGTTAGATATTTGAAGGTTTGGAATGTTCATCAATTTGACCGAGAGTTGACTTCGATGCTATCGGGTCTGGATTGTTGTTCCGGGAGTTGGAATAGGTTCGTTAAGTCATTTGAAACTTGTGTACAAAATTTGAGGTCATTCCGAGTTAATTTAATATGATTCGGCACAAGTTTTGGATGTTGAAATTTTGAAAGTACATGAAGTTTAATTTGAGGGGCAATTCATGGTTTTCATGTTGTTATATGTGATTTGAGGCCTTGAGTAGGTCCGTGATATGTTTTAAGATTTGTTGTATATTAGGACGGGGTCCCGAGGGGATCGGGTGAGTTTCGGGCATGGTTCGGATCGTTTTTGGTTGTGCTGGTTTAGCAGGGGTCCTAGTGTGACCAAACCTGCGGAGCTATGGACTGAGGTGCGGAGCCGCAGGAGCAGCACAGGAGACGCAGAAGCGGAAGATATGGCCTGGGAGCAGAGTTTGCAAATGCAGAAGTTTGGGCATTGAAGCAAGTGCACTGTTACGGACATTATGATCGTAGAAGCGAAAATAAGTTGTGTGCGAGAAGGTCGCAGATGCGGAGTGCAGACACATCTGCAAGGCCGCAGGTGCGGTATCTTGAGCGCAAACGCGCAATCGCAGAAGCGTGTTTTGGTGTTATAGAAGAGAAAACTGCTGACTGAATGGAGGCTTTCTCGCAAGTGCGAGCCTTTTACCGCAAAAGCGGAGGTTGCAGGTGCGACTATTTGTTCGCGAAAGTGACGCCGCATAAACGGCTATTGTTTCGCAGATGCGAAAATGCCTGAACAGTTCCTATTTATTCGAGGGTTGAGTATTTCATTCACATTTTTGAGTTAGGGAGCTCGGTGTTTGGTGATTTTGGAGAGGATTTTCACCACATGGATTGGGGTAAGTATTTTTGACTCAATTTTGATTATATTCCATGATTCCATCTTCGATTTTTGGCATTTGAATTATGCATTTTAAAGAAAAATTAGGGGTTTTTGTCTAAATTTCTTTAAAGTAAGTTTTTGAGTTTTGAACATCGATTCAGAGTCGGAATTGAGTGAAATTAGTGTGGTTGGGCTCATATTCGAATGTGTTATCAAAATTTTTGATTTTTGTCGGTTTCTGAGGTGCAAGCCCAGGTTTGATGTTTTGGTTGACTTTGAATATTTAATTAAAGATTAGACCTTTATCGATTGGGTTTATCTCCTATGGCATTATTTGATATTTGTTTGAGTTGCTTTTGGCTAGTTCAAGTCGTCTAGAGGTCGTTACGCGCGGGATGACATTTCTAGAGTGTTGTTTTTCTTTCTTGATAATTATTTTGGCTTGTTTGAGGTAAATATCTTATCTAAAGTTGGTTGAGGCACTAGTTGCCTGAATTATTTGTGATAGCTACGTGCTATCGATGCACATATGTCTGGGGTTTGAGCCCATGTGTGTGCATCGAGGTATTTATCTATGCTCGGGGTAGTGCTTAGGCTATGATTTGCCTGTAATTGACTGGTAAGCTTTTAAGGTATAATGTTTCTCATATTTGTAACATTGTTGTGAACTATTTGAACCATGTTTGAGATTACGAAGAGACTAATTTCCTCAATAAATTTGGTATTTGCTATTTCGGTGATGAAATTGCATATTTAAGCCATGATAGCACACTTTGCACATGCCTACACTTTAGTACGTTATTATACCAATCCAGGAGCATAAATTCTGATATTTATTCATCATATGCATCTGTTCTTATATGCTTTCTTTTGTGTTCTTATATGAACTTCTAAAACTTAGAATTTACAAAGCTGGTACGAAATAAATACATCCTCTATTCGAAATTTACATAAATAGATTTACAAATCTAAAGCTACCACGAACAAGAGGTAGCAATAACCGAAACGCAAGTACATCTTCAATGCCAGCTCCCGCCATACATAGCACCATCAGCTCCAAAATCTGCACGCAAGGTGCAGAAGTGTAGTATGAGTACAACCGACCCCATGTACTCAATAAGCAATAAACCTTACCTTAGGTTAAAAGCAGTGATGAGCTTAGAAACTGGTCACAGTCCAACACCAATTGCTAAATAAAAACTCATAAAAATATAATGAAGGCAATACAAGTAATAACTCAAAATATATTATGCTCAGCTCGTTCACAATTACGAAAATATAGACATGCTTTTCAGGTAAAACAGTAAAGCCCAAATCTTTCACTGGAGTCACCAAAATAGAAGTATATCAGAAAAAGTGTTATTTTTCCCAAACATTCAACAATAGATGAGACATTTCATTATCAGATAGTATGAGGAAAGTACATCTCTATGTCTACATGTCAATACGCATTTCAAGTCATCCGTTATCATATGTCGTCTAGCATGAGAAAAATGCATCTCTGTGCCTACATGCCAAGTATGCATGTTAAAAGAATGATTTCACGGTGATATTCCTAGGTACTCTCACACACACACACAATCACTCAGCACTATATATATATATATATATATATATATATATATATATATATATATATATATATATATATATATATAATCGTGCATGCGCTCACTGTTGGTATGTTAGACTCCGAAAGGGTGGATCCTACCCAAGCGCTAATCAAAAGCCTATAAGGCCTGCTGCAGTGTATTACCCGATCCACATTAATAAATAAGCCAATAAGGCATGCAACGACGTGCAATCTGATCCACAATAACAATAATAGTCACAAAGCCAATATGGCATGATGTAATACGTAACCCGATCCACAACAACACTCTCAACTCGGTTCTACGACCTACCTCAATCATCAACCTCTAAAGTCCCAAGAGCTCACAAATCTCATACCACTCAGCCCAACAACTCAATATTTGGAAAAAAATAATGACACCATGCGATGTAACGATAGATGATGAACAAAGACTGAGATATGATATGGAAATAAAGAACCATGATTGAGCGTATAATCACAGTTAAATTAGATAACTTAAAACATCATAAATAATCTCATTTGGCCTCAAACAGAATAAGCATATATCCTAAACATGGTTTCTAACATTATTCACAGCTCATACAATCAAACAAGTAGGGAGAACATGGATGTAACAAGATATAACATCAAAACAAGTCCGGTCATAGTCTAATAGTTGACTAAAATCATGATTTCCTCAGTGTACTCCTACACTCTTGTCACCTAGCATGTGCACCATCTCAATATATCTTTTATAACACAGTTCCCAGGGTTAAATACCCTCAAATCTAAGTTTAGATATGTTACTTACCTCGAACAAGCCAAATCAATACTGAGCAAGCCAAATAACACACTAAAAATGCCATCCTGTGCGTATCAACCTCTGAACGGCTCGAAACTAATCAAAAGCAACTCAAAAACATGAAATAATGCCTAAGCAAATAATCCCAAGTGATAAAGGTTGAATCTTTACTCATTTACTCAAAGTGAACCAAAATGTCAAAGCTGGGCCCGCACCTCATAACTCAACAAAACTCACAAAATCTGACAACCCATTCAATTACGAGTCCAATCATACTAATTTCACTCAAATCCGACTCTAAATCGATGTTCAAAACTCAAAAATTCACATTAAGAAAGTTTTGTCACAACCCAAAATCCCACCTCAGGCGTCGTGATGGCACTTAGTCTCCAAGACTAGGTAAGCCGATTACAATTATATTTCGAGCCATTATTTTTAAATAAATAATCGAAACCCACAACGAAAATAATTATAACCACCTCTCAAGACTGGTATTACTGAGTCACAAACTCTAACTGAATACATGGAATTATCTCAAGGATCAAATATGCAATACTGTTCGAATAAGAGTTGACAGTACAATAAAAATGGAACGACTCCAAGGGACTACGACGGCCAAGCAACTCTACCATAAATCATTGCGATCACACTCTAACCTCTGTTCGAATCTGATATCTCCAATACCTAGCTCTGCACAAAAATGTGCAGAAGTTTAGTATGAGTATACCATGGTCGATACCCAGTAAGTATCAAGACTAACCTCGGTAGAGTAGTGACCAGGTACAGTCAAGACACTCACTAGTCAAATAACCTGTGCGATATAAAATAGAAAAATAATAAAAAAATAAATAACAGTGATGGCAACAATAATCAACTTATGACATAAACAACAAGTCAACAAGAACATCATAAATATTGCTCAAACAAATAACAAACACAATTACAACAAATTAATCAAGTCCTTCAAAATATACATCATTTATATATAAGTTTTTCAAATAAAAATATTTAGAATGCAATCTGTACAATTAAACATATCCTGAATATATTTCCTTCAAATAAATATCTTACGAATATAATTCTTTCAAATAAATATCTTTCAAATATAATTGATTCAAGTAAATATCTTTCGAATATAAATCTTTCAAGTAAATACCTTTCGAATATAATTCTTTCAAGTAAAAGTCACCATGTGACACCTCACTTAACGTTTTTGTGTGAGAAATATATTCAACATATCACATCGAATGGCACGATAATATCTTCGTGCACTTGTCTCATTCTCATATAATTTATATATGTAGATCAAATCAATAGGCACGGCAACACCCTTCGTGCATTTATCTATTTCCCATTGTGCATATATATAACAGTACCAACTAGGTGGGATAAATTCCAATAACAATAAAAGAAATAAAGTGGGAGGCACACAGGAAGAAACAACGACTACAAGTCACATAGAAAACATAGGTGCACAATAACACCTCAAGATAAAGGCATGAATGTATACACAACAAAAAAGATGTCACAATATAATGTATGTCTCTTGTCCTCGCCTACACGGAAACACCCTTCGTGCCATGAACATATGATAATATAAAGGTAATGGTAGGGCATCACCCTTCATGCTTTTACTCTCATTCTCACATGATAATATAAATGAAATGGCACGGCATTATCCTTCGTGCATATTAAGAATGGCACAGCATCACCCTTCGTGCTTTACACTCTCAAATGGCACGGTATCACCCTTCGTGCTTTACACTCTTAAATAGCATGACATAAACCGTCGTGCTTTACACTCTCACATGGCACGACATCACCATTCGTGCTTTACACTCTTCCTTACCAAGCACATGTATATCATTAACAAGCATGGTAGGAAGCATAAATAACATCAATGAGAGTGTTAAAACGATAACACAATACAACAATTCGTATCACAATTTGCCCACCTACCACAACCAACTCCAAAGATACAACAAAAATCAATTAATTTCAAAGCAAATAGCCCAAGGCTCCACATAACGTATATAAAACCTCAAAAATAACAACAGAGATGGAAAAGTAACTCATCATAGGACAATACCTTCTTTAATCCAAATTTTTGATAAATATATTAACGCCTCATTTTAAGCTTATTTAATTAATTATTTATAAATGAAAAATCTATAATGAAATTAATTCCAAGAAATATCAATTCAACAAACACACGGAATTCGCATATAATCCAAGTCGCAATCACCCCAAATTATCATATAAACTACAGACTCGACAAATCAGGAATGAGACATGAAAAATAAAGGACTTACTATGTCCCAATGATTTTTTAATTTAATATATAAGGGTGTCTACAAATTTTAACATGTACACATTGCATATATAAACCAAGTACGTACTCGTCACCTCGCGTACATGGTTTTCAATCACATAATTTCCAAATAAGACTCAATGCCTAAGGGGTAATTCCCCCACTCAAGGTTAGGCAAGATACTTACCTTTTTTGAAGTTATGTCGATATTCCAAAATAGCCTTCTTTCTTGAATTGACCTCCGAGCAGCTCAAATATATCCAAATTGATTGTATAACTTCATTAAAATTCATCGAAAACAATTTCGGATAATATAACGTCAATTTAAAATTTAGCATTAAAAAGTCAACGCGGGCCCGCCTCTCCGAACCCGATAGAAATTTTACGTAATCTTAACACCCATTCCAATATGAGTTCAATCATAACAAATTTACCAAATTCTGATAATGAAGCGACCTCTAAGTCTTAAATTTTTGTTTTTGAAAGATTTTGCAAAAATCCCATTTTCTTCTAATAGATTCACTAATAAAAGATGAAAATAATCATGGAATCATGAAATATAATGAAAACAGAGTAGGAAACACTTATCCCAATTCATTTGGTGAAAATCCTCTCAAAAATCGCCCAAATCCGAGTTCCCTACCTCCAAAAATGTTTAAATGAGCAAAAAAATTAAACTGCTCAATAAAAACCCATTTTTCGTCACTAAAAGTCCATTTTCCATCAGTAAAAATTCATTTCCCATCACTAAAGGTCCGCACCAGAACCTGCTTGCACCAGCAATTTAATATTTCACTAAAAATGCTCTAACTCCATCATACAAACTCGGAATTCGACGATTGTTGTTCCTATGAGTCACAAATAATAATACTAACCTAGTCGTTCAATTGAAACTCAATTCGGAGGTCATTTTCTCAATGAAATACCAATTTCGCTCGTTAAACAAATAAATTATGTTTCAAGCTAAAAACTCAATCCCGACTCGATGAAATTTGACCAAACATTTTAGATCATTCCTATAATTTATTATCAAACTCTCGGAAGTCTTGAAATCAAATTTCGATCTCTAGAACTAAAAATGAACCTTTGGATAATTACATGCTTATGCTCAAAACACCAAACTCTTCCAAAAACTCTTCCTAGACAGTCTGTAGTATATCAACCATAACTTTTTGTACCCAACTCCAACTGCCAAACGATTTACATTTATGAAAGAAGATATACAACTTTCATTTTTGGATCATCACAAAATTCCTTATAGATTACGAGATATAAGCTTCCAAAGTCAGTCTTGTGCAACAGAAATTTCTGCGATGTACACTCCCAGGCTAAACAACTGCAGTACTAGGCTTCACTTAGAAGATCATAAATTTCTGTACAAATGTCCAAATGATAAATGGTTTACATTTATGCAAACTAGACTCAAAGGATAAGTTTCATTTTTGGATCATCTCCAAACTCCTTACAGATTACGAGATATAAGCTTCCAAAGTCAGCTCTGTGCATCAGAAATTTCTGCGATGCACACTGTTGTAGCAAAAAAAAACCAGCAGTCAAAAAGGGCCTAGAAATGGTCCAAAACCACTCCAAAAGTCACCCGAGCCTCTCGGGACCCCGTCCGAACATATCAATAAGTCCCGAAACATATTACGGACATAGTCGAGGCCTCAAATCATATCAAACAACGTCAAAAACACGAAGCATACCCCAATTCAAGCGTAATGAAACTAACAAATTCCAACTTCTACATTCGATAATCGAGTCCGATTGACCTCACATTTTGCACACAAGTCATAAATTACATAATGGACCTATGAAAATTTTCAGAACTAGAGTCCAACCCTGATATCAAAAAGTCAACTCCTCGGTGAAACTTTCTAAAAATCTTCCATTTTTCAATTTTTGCCAAAATGCGTCGAATTGTCCTATGGACTTCCAAATCCAAATCCGGACATACTCCTAAGACCGAAATCACCATACGAAGCTATTAACATCATGAAATTTCCATTTTGGAGTTGTTTGCTCAAAAGTCAAACTCTGGTCAACTCTTTTCATTTAAGCTTCAAAAATAAGATTTGTTCTTTCAATTAAATTCCGAATCTTCCGTAAACCAAACTCGACCACACCCGTATGTTATAATACATATTACGAAGCTTCTTAGTTCCTTAAATAGTTGAACGAGATGCCAATTCACAAAATGACAAGTCGAGTCGTTACATTCTCCCCTTCTTAAAACATATGGTCGTCCTCGAATGTGCCAAGAACTATTATGAGGACATTAAATTATTGAGTGTATTATTACACACATACTCGCGTGTGATCCCACGTCACCTCAAATTTAACATTTATCCGACAACACTATCTCAGTTAAGATTATTTCTTTTATCCACATTTATAAACTTCAAAGCCAAATTTCTCACATCCCAGTTAGTTTAAAAAGGTCCGGTTTTTTTAACTACACACCGTGTTAGTCTCAACCTGCTGTAGCAACTCGTGCTTACGCACACATCATATGTATGCCCATAACCACGTCTCTGGTCATAATAGTTGTTCATAATTAATTCCAGCATCATCAATTAACCTCGTATTAACCAAAACCTCATTTTAAATTTTCACAACACTGACATCAATTCTCGAGGCTTGAAGACCTCATAATTATTTACTCAAATTAACGAGTCACATTTAACGCCACATGGGCACTCACCTTGTAGGCTAAAAGTCAATAATTACAGAACGAATATGGCTAAATATGCACAGAAACACATAGAAGAATTATGAAATAAGCCTAACAGGCATGACTCCCTATCAGTACTATGGTACAAAGTAAATTTCACAAAGGGAGAATTTAAAACACATGAATTTAACAACTTGGATCTCATACTGATATAACTTCCATCGCGGCACATAGCCCAGTTTAAACATATAAGATCACATTAAACCGCGAGGATCTCATCCTCAATTCTGAATCACAAGTACTTTGCACATTGTGCCAACCGAAATTTTTTATTTTTTTCGATAAATTCCGTGAAGAAATTTCACAACATATAATGAACCCCCATACCGGTAGGGCATATAATTCATAAAATTATAATCAATTATCCCGAAAATACATAAAATTCACCGTAATGAGTAACAGAAAGTCATTTTTAGCCTCATAGCTCTCAATAGTGATTAGAACAGAATGATAAACACTGTTATCGCCATAGAATCTCCTAACAGAGGTAAACACAAAAGTAGATTATAGAATTACAAATATCGCCCATAAGTGGATCATGATAGGAGGACTTACCTCGATACATAGAACCAGATCAAATTAAGGAAAATATTCCTTTATAACAAATCAAGATCGTACCAGTAACAACAATATCTGATGTATCGGCCTCAGCCAATTCATAGCAATTATATCATAGGTCTGGGCCTCCCCCTCTAGGGCGCCCTCTACCCGCCTGTCCTCCACCCTTAACTGGTTGTGCATTTGGAGTATTAAGTTGAATAAAGCCTGTAGCTTGAGTGTTTTGATGAAATTCGCCTCTCCCAAGTTTGGGACAATCTCTCATGATGTGCCTAGTATGACCACACTCATAACAACCCCTCTGAGGCCGTGACTTCTTGTACTGGAGTCTGTGCCGGATAACTGGAATAATCATTATAAGAAAATTATACTGGTGGTGCACTAAAAGTATTAACTGGAGCACTACCAGTACTCCAAATTGCAGACCGGGCTGACCGACTGCCCGAGCCTCTGCCATGATGAGTGCTAGATGTAGAGTAGAATCCACTGAATCCTCTAGAATTTTGAGACTCCCTTTCCTCATTCCTAACACGTTCTAACATTCTGGAAATCTCTACCACTTGCTGAAATGGAGTATCAGACTGCAATTCTCGAGCCATGTATATTTTAAGATCATAATCGAGCCCCTCAATGAATCTGCGGACTCGCTCTCTGACTGTAGGAACCAAAACAGGTGCATGACGGGCTAACTCACTGAACCTGATGGCATATTCTGACACTTTCATGATGCCCTGATGCAACCGTTCAAATTCGGTGCGCCACGCATCCCGAAGAGTCTAGGGAACAAATTCTTTCAAAAACATCTGTGCAAATTAAGCTCAAGTTAGTGGTATTGCGTCAGCTGGTCTACCACCTTAATAAGCTTGCCACCATTGATACGCTGCTCCTGAGCGGTGCTCTAGCTGTGGCATGTTCCCTTCCTCGGCCCTGGCCTCTTGCGGCCCTAGCAGAATGCGCGGGTGTCTGCTCAGCTGACTCGGTAGCACATGTCCTCACCATTTGTGAGAGAGTACAGATACAAAGGCTCACACTCCAAAATCCACAAATTCCACAAGACCAGAATGAAAGAGGTGGAAATTTCCTAACGGTTTTGTCGCCTCTCGAAGATAAGTACATACGTCTCTATACCGATCCGCAAGACTCTACTAGACTCGTTCGTGACTCATAGAACTGTTGAAACTAGAGCTCTGATACCAACTTATCATGACCCAAAATCCCAGCTCAGGCGTCGTGATGGAACTTAGTCTCAAAGATTAGGTAAGCCGATTACAACCACATTTCAAGCCATTTTTTTGAAATAGATAATCGAAACCCTCAACGGAAAAAATTATAACCACCTCCCAAGACTGGTAATACTGAGTCACGAACTCTAACTGAATGCATAGAATTATCACAAGTATCGAATATACAATACTGTTCGAATAAGAGTTGACAGTACAATAAAAATGGAAAGAGTTCAATGTACTGCGATGACCAAGCAGCTCTACCTTAAATCCTTGCGATCATACTCTAACCTCTGTCCGAATCTGATATCTCCAATACCTGGCTCTGCACAAAAATGTGCAGAAGTGTAGTATGAGTACACCATGGTCGGTACCTAGTAAGTATCAAGACTCACTTCGGTGAGGTACATTCAAGACATTCACTAGTCAAATAACTTGTGCAACAATAATCGACTTGTGACATAAATAACAAGGCAACAAGAACACCACTAATATTTCTCAAACAAATAATAAACACAAGTACAACCAATTAATCAAGTCCTTCAAAATATACATCTTTTATCTATACGTTTTTCAAATAAACATCTTTAGAATGTAATACGTACAATTAATTATATCCCGGATATACTTCCTTCAAATAAATATTTTACGAATATAATTCTTTCAAATAAATATCTTTCAAATATAATTCTTTCAAGTAAATATCTTTCGAATATAATTCCTTCAAGTAAATACCACCATGTGACACCTCACTTAACATTTTCTGGTGTGAGAAATATATTCAACATATCACATCGAATGGCATGGTAATACCTTCGTGCACTTGTCTCATTCTCACCTGATATATATATATATATATATATATATATATATATATATATATATATATATATATATCAAATAATATTAATTACAACACCCTTCAAGCATTTATCTATTTCCCACCGTGCATACATATAACAGTACCAACTAGGTGGGATAAATGCCAATAACAATATAAGAAATAAAGTGAGAGGCACATAGGAAGCAACAGCGACTACAAGTCACATAGAAAACATAGGTGCACAATAACCGCTCAAGATAAAGGCATGAATGTATACACAACAAAAAAGATATCACAATATAATGTATGTCTCTTGTTCTCGCCTGCACGGAAACCCCCTTTGTGCCATGAACATATGAACATATAAAAATTTATGGTACAACATCACCCTTCATGCTTTTACTCTCATTCTCACATGATAATATAAATGAAATGGCACGGCATTATCCTTCGTGCATAGTAAGAATGACACGGCATCGCCCTTCGTGCTTTATAATTTTCCTCATATGATAATATCACTGAAATGGCACGGCATCACCCTTCGTGCTTTATACTCTCAAATGGCACGACATCACCCTTTGTGCTTTACACTATGACACGACATAACCCTTCGTGCTTTACACTCTCAAATGGCACGACATCACCCGTCGTGCTTTACACTCTTCCTTACCAAGCACATGTATATCATTAACAAGCAAGGTAGGAAGCATAAATAACATCAAGGAGAGTGTTTAAACGACAACACAATACAATAATTTGTATCACAATTTGCCCACCTTCCACAACCAACTCCAAAGATACAACAAAAAATAATTAATTTCAAAGAAAATAGCCCAAGGCTCCATACGACGTATATAAAACCTCAAAAATAACAAAGATGGGAAAGTAACTTAGCATAGTACACCACCTTCTTTAATCCAAACTTTTGATAAATATATTAACGCCTCTTTTTAAGCTTATTTAATTAACTATTTGCAGATGAAAAATCCATAATGAAATTAATTCCAAGAAATATTAAATCAACAAACACACGGAATTCGCATAAAATCCAAGTGGCAATCACCCCAAATTATCATATAAAATACAAACTCGACCAACAATGAACGAGACATAACAAATAAAGTATTTACTATGTTCCGATAATTTTTTAATTTAATATATAAGGGTCTCTACAAATTTTAACCGGTATAAATTGCACATATAAACCAAGTACGTACTCGTCACCTCGCGTACATGTTTTTCAATCACACAATTTCCAAATAAGACTCAATGCCTAAGGGGTAATTCCCCCACTCAAGGTTCGGAAAGATACTTACTTATTTTGAAATTATGCCAATATTCCAAAACAGCTTTCTTGCTTCAATTGACCTCCGGACAACTCAAATCTATCCAAATTGATTGTATAACTTCATTAAATTTATCGAAAAAAATTCCGGATAATAAAACGTCAACATAAAATTTTGTATTAAAAAGTCAACACGAGGCTCGCCTCTCAGAACCCGATAGAAGTTTTACGAAATATGAACACCCATTGCGATACGAGTTCAACCATACCAAATTTTCCAAATTTTGGTAACGAATTGACCTCCAAATCTTAAAGTTTTGTTTTTGAAAGATTTTGTAAAAATCTCATTTTATTCCAATTGATTCACAAATAAAAGATGAAAAAAATCATGGAATCATGAAATTTAATGAAAACCGAATAGGAAACACTTACCCCCAATCCATTTGGTTAAAATCCTCTCAAAAATCGCCCAAATCCGAGTTCCCTAGCTCCAAAAATTTTGAAATGAGAAAAAAATAAAACTGTTCGATAAAAACCCATTTTCCAACTAAAAGTCATTTTTCCATTACTAAAAGTCCATTTCCCATCACTAAAGGTCCGCACCAGGACCTGCTTGCACCAACAATTTAATATTTCACTAAAAAGGCTCTAACTCCATCATACAAACTCGGAATTCGATGATTCTTATTTCTATGAGTCACAAATAATAATACGAACTTAGTCGTTCAATCAAAATTCAATTCAGAGCTCATTTTCTCAATGCGATACAAATTTCACTCGTTAACTCATCTTTCGCACTAAAAACCCAATCGCGACTTGATGAAATTATACCAATCTTTCCAGATCATTCCTATAATTCATTAACAAACTCTCATAAGTCTCGAAATCGAATTTTGATCTCTATAACTGAAAATGAACCTTTGGATCATTACATGCTTATGCTCAAAACTTTCATTTTTGGATCATCGCCAAATTCCTTATAGATTACGAGATATAAGCTTCCAAAGTCAGTCTTGTGCAGCTGTAATGACTTGACCGGTCGTTTTGACCTCTAGCATGTCGTTCAACGGTATGAGACCCTAAGCAGTTTCAATTAAGGTATTATGACTTGTACGCGTAGTCGGAATTTAATTTTAGAAAGTTTGGGTTGATTTGGAAAGAAAATTCTAATTTTGGCAGCCTTAAGTTGGAAGAATTGACTAATTGTGATTTTTGAGTAAACGACCTAAGAATCAGTATTTGAAGGTTCCAACAGATTTGTATAATAATTTTGAACTGGGGCGTATGTCCGGATTGGGTTTTGGATGACCCGGGAGTATTTCGGCGCCTATTATGGAAGTTGGAATTTTGGAAGAATTTCATGAAAATTGGGTTGAGGTGTATTTCAATGTTATCGATGTTCGTTTGGGATTTAGAACCTAGGAATAGCTCCGTATGGTAATTATGGTATTGGGAGCACGTCCGGAAGTGGGTTTGGAGGTTCGTAGGTCATTTTGGGGTCATTTGGCAAAAGTTATTAATTTTAAGGTTTTGAAGAGTTTGACCGGGAGTGGACTTTTGAATATCGGGGTTAGATTCCGATTCCACGAGTTGGATTAGGTCTGTAATGTCAAATGTGACTTGTGTGCAAAATTTGAGGTCAATCAAACGTGATTTGATAGGTTTCGGCATCGATTTTAGAAGTTGAAGCTTTAAAGTTCACTAAGTTTGAATTGGAGGGTGATTCGTGTTTTTAGCGTTGTTTGATGTTATTTAAAGGCTCGACTAAGTTTGTGATGTGTTTTGGGACGTGTTGGTATATTTGGTTGAGGTCCCGAGGGCCTCGGGTGGATTCCGGATGGTTAACAGATCGAGTTTGGGCTTGGATGAAATGCTGAGGAAGATGATAGCTGGTGCAATCGCACCTGCGTGAAAAGGGCCGCAAGTGCGAGCTCGTGGGTGCAAGCCACGAGTCCCAGGTGCGAAGTAGAGGAGGCTAGTCAGCAATCGCAGGTGCGGAACCATTGCGCTCACCTGCGAAGGCGCAGATGCGAAGTGGGCAACTTAGGAGGGGGCGATGGGCTCAGGTGCGGCGCATGAACCGCAAAAGCGGACGCGCAGATGCGGGATTGTTGTGCCAAGCTGGAGCTGCATGTGCGATGGAATTTTCGTAGGTGCGGAGCCGCAGAAGCGACTATTTGACCGCAGATTCGAGAGGTGCTGGGCAGTGTCATTTTAAAGACAGATTTGGCCCAATTACTTTCATATTTCATTTTGGTTGGGAAATTTTTGGAGTTTTTGAAGTGGAGATTTCATTATCTATTATGAGGTAAGTAATTCCCACATATTTTGAGTTAAATACATGGTTTTATATGGATTCAAGCATGGAAATTGGTTGAAATTGTGGGATTTTGATAGAAAACCTAGAAATTGGTATTTTTGGATTTTGACCACGAATTTGGACATGGAATTGGAAATGAATTATATATTTGAGCTCGTGAGGTTATGGGTAATAGTTAACTTCGAATATTTTCGGAATCCGGGCATGTGGGCCCGAGGGTTATTTTATTGATTTTTCAAGAGGAGTTGGAAATTGTTATAAATTGATTAATTATGAGTATTAGAGTACATTTTGATTGGGTTGCATCTTAGTTGACTAGTTCGGAGCGACGGGCAATGGTTTGAGGTGTTAGAGAGGCATTGGATCCGGTTATGGAATTTCGGAGCGAGATAAGTCTCGTGTCTAACTCTGTAAGGGGAAAATTACCCCTAGGTGATATGTTTTATGTGTGCTACTTTTTGTGGGGACTACATACGTACGAGGTGACGAGAGCTTGTATGTAGCTACATTCATGTTATTGTCCGGGTAGACTTAGGTTCACATCATGCAATAGTTGTACTATTTAAATAGTCTCTCGCATATTAATTCTCCTGCTTTACATTCTATTTGAGACTAGACTTGCTATTGTAGAGACTTCACGGGTTTACGATTATCCATCAGATAATATTCCTCCTCTTACGGCATGACTCCAGTATATATATATATATATATATATATATATTTCATCGGCTATTTTACACGTTTATTCGTGGGTGGGGTCAAGGACCCATCAAAGCTTCTTATTCTTATGTGATCGGGTCGTTCGCCTCGGCAGGATTTATGTACCACGCTCTCATGGGAGCAGGCCGTTCGCCTCGGCAGGTTAATTGATTTGTTATATGGTTCGGGTCGTTCGACCCTCGATAGTGCACAGTTTTATTATTATGTTGGATCGGGACGTATACCTCGGCATTTCCTATATCATATCTCCATGAAATCGCGCATAAGACTTGGCAAGAAGGCAGTGTATCGGTGAATTCCCAGATTCGAATTATGGTAAGCTACTTGATGAGATCCACTATATCTATATATATGCTCCGGATAAGGAGGGAATTTCTAATGAAGAGCTTGAGTTCCTCGTAAAAAGGGGGATTTGTATCACGTATTTTATACTTGTTTATTCCATTTATTTACTCTGCCTCATACTTACTTACCTCTTTACTGTACCTGATGTTGTTGGACCACTAGTGAGAGTCGATGTCGACCCCTCATCACAACTCCTCCGGGTTTAGGCTAGATAGTTACTGGGTACATGTTGCTTTCGTACTCATACTACACTTGCTGCACATTTTTGTGCAAGTACATATATGTCTAGAGGCCATGTGAGAGTAGAGGCGTGTATACATGCAGGGACCACCATGGTAGCTTCAAGCTAAGTGGGAGAGCCCCACCATCTATGATTGGATTGTGTGGTTGTCAACTTATGCGGTTTCTGGTTATCGGTGTATTGACGGGTTATCATGACTAAGGAAAGAGAAAATCAGTGGTAATTTGAGCAAAGGATTTGAGGAATGTGTGTTGTAATTGGCCTTATCGATTCATGTTCAGGTTTTGGGAATACTCGGAGTTTATTCTTCGTGGGGATGTGATGTGCAAAGAAAAGGAATTTAGTCGGTTGCTTCATTAAGAGTGTGTACATGTACTAGCATGGCCTTGGAGTTGATTATATTTGGGACCGAGTCAGGGTGGGTGACTCTCAACAACGGTCCTAGTGGATTCATAAGTTAAAGTGCGGTACCTAAGCATTTCGAGTCCGTAGTATGGCTGAGTATCGACCTTTTACAGCAGATTATGAAAAGGGGCTTGGAGTGTTTTATGTTGTCTTCGGTCTGCGATGTAGCATTGGAGGAATTGGAGAAAATAACTTTGAATTCATAGGGGAATTATCAGAACGGGTGTACCCTATTAGTGGTTTAGGAGTTATGATGAAATTCTTATACTCTTGTGTATTGGCATGATTAAATGCAATGGGTAGCATGGTAATGGGAAGTTGAGGATCAAAGTTGCAGTTTGGTGTTGATGAGAATGTCAAGAGCTCGGATGAGCAGGGAAGAATTCAGATGTTTAGAGTGAGCTGGAATTGCCTTTAGCCTCACCAGAGATCGGTGTCTTGTGTAAGGGGCTTTGTGTTCTGATTTGCGGATTACCGATTTGCTTTACAGCCTTAGTATGACATGTGGTATGGATGTGCAGACTTGTTACCTAGTGCGGAATGTTATGGGAGTGTATCCCACAGGAAGATTGTATAAGTGTGACATGTAGTCACTGGATTGATTAAAGATTTAAAACCAAGTATGGAGATTGCGGTACTATCTCTAATGTGAGAATTTATGCCTGTAGGGCACTCGGTTCATTCATTTGTGGAGTGTGGAAGTTCATTCTAGATTGACAGTTGTTCTTGTGTGTAATGGGAAAACGGGTTATTATGGATCCTTGAAAGGTTATTAGCCCAGTACGGTACGATCAGAATCAGCTTGAGGTCCGTGGATGGATCTAAGTGTGAATGTGAGCTTTATATCAGGCCGGATGTGTTCATTTCAGCATAACATTATTTTCGGAGGGGTCTTTGGGTCTTGGATGTTATTTCTATCGTCAGCTATTTCATGTAATACTCTATTGTGCCATGTGGGTTGTGAGACGGTTTGATTATTCGCACTCGTATTAAGATCATGTATAGTTTGTGGTATTATGTGAGTAGGATGGCTCTCGCGATGCAGATCATATATTGCACCTTAGTTTTTCTTGAGTTTTATAGCGTATGATGCTGCCCGTCTCCCTAGGATTTGTATTATGCACTAGGCGTGCTTATGGTTGATATTCGGGCATTTCTTGAGTATAAGCGTTACGACTCGATGTGGTTTTTCTTTAGATTATTATGTGTGGACCGGGTGGCACGCCGCCACGGGTATATGGTTGGATCAGGTGGCACGCCACCACGGATATGTTATTTGGATCGGGTGGCACGCCGCCATGCATATCATGGTTGGATCGGGTTGCACGCCGCAACGGTATCATGTGTGGATTGGGTTGTATACCGCAACAGTGTGATATTGAGTACAATTTCCAATATCTATTATCGTGTGTTTTACTTCTCATTTTTCGAGGAAGGATTATAATATCTTTTTGGTTGTTTAAATTAGTTACGTGGGTTGAGTAGTTCTTTCCAGAGTTCGTTCCCTTATGTATCACATTGGAGTTTGTAGTTTGTTGGCACATTGTGGCATTATATGAGACTTTTGGTAGTGTGTGAGGTGGCTTATTGTCTGAGCAACTTGTACTGGGTGAGACGAGATTATTGGACCTGGGATCAGTGCGATCGGATTTATATGCGGCATAGTTGAGAGTAAATATCGTTATTTAGTTCATAATGAGGTAATGGTTATTATCAGGAGGAGGGACTCAAGTATTTGTTGACTCAGCAGTTGGTTATGAATTTCTACACATCCCTTCCGTCGTGACAGTATTGCAAGAGTTGGAACTTGACTTATATGTCATGGGGGTGTGTTGTGGGCAGCAGATTCATGGAATTGTGGCTATTATCGCCAGATGGTGTTATTATAGTCAGCTGAATTACACAGAGCATGGTGTAGATTCAAAACAAGTATACAATCATGTATTGGTACATCATGTAGTGATGGGTACGGTGTTCGAATGCTGGAAATAGACCTAGAAGAGGATTTCAGATGTTGGAATTTGGTTCTAAGGTTTCTTTGACCAGATAAAAGGAAGGATATTCGTGTTCGCTCGAGCTAATGTTCTCATCTGGGTTGTGGTAGCATGGGTAGGTGTATGAGGTGTTAAACCTTGATTATGGTCAGCTCCGGAGTAATTCTTAGCACGTTCGAGGACGAACGTTTGTTTAAGTGAGAGAGAATGTAACGACCCGACAGGTCATTTTGAGCTCTAGCACGTCGTTCATTGGTTTGAAGCCCTAAGCAGCTTCACTTCAGGTATTATGACTTGTACGCGTAGTTGGAATTTAATTTCGGGACGTTCGGAGTTGATTTGGAAAGAAAATTCTAATTTCAGAAGCCTTAAGTTGGAGGAATTGACTAAAGTGTGATTTTTGAGTAAACGACCTCGAAATCGGCATTTGAAGGTTCCAACAGGTTCGTATGATGATTTTGGACTTGGGCGTATGTCCGGATCGGGTTTTGGATGACCCGGGAGCGTTTTGGCGTCTATTATGGAAGTTAGAATTTTGGAAGAATCTTATGCAAATTGGGTTGAGGTGTATTTCAATGTTATCGATGTCCGTTTGGGATTACGAGCCTAGGAATAGCTCCGTATGGTGATTCTGGTATTGGGAGCATGTCCGAAAGTGGATTTGGAGGTCCGTAGGTCATTTCGGGGTCATTTGGTGAAAGCTAGAAATTTGAAGGTTTTAGAGAGTTTGACCGGGAGTGAACTTTTTGATATCGGGGTTGGATTCCGATACCGGGAGTTGGAGTAGGTTCGCAAATGTGACTTGTGTGCAAAATTTGAGGTCAATCGGACGTGATTTGATAGGTTTCGGCATCGATTGTAAATGTTGAAGTTTCAAAGTTCACTAAGTTTAAATTGGAGGGTGATTCGTGTTAATTATGAGTATTATAGTACATTTTGATTAGGCTGCATCTTAATTGACTAGCTATGGAATTTCGGAGCAAGGTAAGTCTCCTGTCTAACTATGTGAGGGGGAAATTACCCCTAGGTGATATGTTTGATGTGTGCTACTTGTTGTGAGGACTACGTACGCGCGAGGTGACGAGAGCCCGTACATAGCTATATTCATGTTATTGCCCGGGTAGACTTAGGTTCACATCATGCTATAGCTGTACTATTTGAGTAGTCTCTCGCTTATTAATTCCCCTGCTTTACATTCTATTTGAGACTAGACTTGCTATTGTAGAGACTTCACGGGTTCACGATTATTTTTCAGATAATATTCCTCCTGTGTGTGTGTGTGTGTGTGTGTATATATATATATATATATATATATATATATATATATATATATATATATATATATATATATATATATATATATATATATATATATATATATATATATTTCATTAAATATTTTAATTAAATAAACTTCAAGTAACACGTTTATTCGTGAGTGGGGTCAAGGACCCATCAAAGCGTCTTATTCTTATAGGATCGGGTTGTTCGCCTCGGTAGGATTTATGTACCATACTCTCGTGGGAGCGGGTCGTTCGCCTCGGCAGGTTAATTGATTTATTATATGGTTCGGGCCGTTCGACCCTCGGCAGTGCACAGTTTTATTATTATGTTGGATCGGGTCGTACGCCTCGGCATTTCCTATATCATATCTCCATGAAATCGTGCATAAGACTTGGCAAGAAGCCAGTGTATCGGTGAATTCCCATATTTGAATTATGGTAAGCTACTTGATGAGATGCACTATATCTATATATATGCTCCGGTTAAGGAGGGAATTTCTAATGAAGAGCTTGAGTTCCTCGTAAAGAGGGGGATTTGCATCACGTGTTTTATACTTGTTTATTTCATTTATTTACTCTGCATCATACTTACTTACCTCTTTACTGTACCTGATGTTGTTGGACCACTAGTGAGAGTCGATGTCGACCCCTCGTCACTACTCTTTCTGGGTTAGGCTTGATACTTACTGGGTACACGTTGCTTACGTACTCATACTGCACTTGCTGCACATTTTTGTGCAGGTACATATATGTCTATAGGCCATGTGAGAACAGAGGCGTGTATACATGCGGGGACCCAGATGAGCTGCATTCCATTCGTCAATCCACAGCCAGTAGAGTCTCCTTCAGAGTATTTGCATTTTTCCTGTCCAATTCGTATTTAGGACAACTACTGTATTTTATTTTATATTCCTATTTAATGCTCATGCACTTGCGACACCGGGTTTTTGGATGATTATGGGTTATTCTTTATTGAATTTGTTAAAAGTGTTTTTATTTACTCTGTAAATCCCCATTCTTTACTATGTAAATTGAAGGAAAATATCATTTCAAAAGTAACAAAATGAGAACCCAATTAAGTATTTATTGTTGGCTTGCCTGGCAGCAGTGTCCGGTGCCATCACGACCTTTATAGATTTTGGGTCGTGACAGCAGTAGAAATTTATGCGATGCACACTACCACGCAAAACAACTACAGTACTAGGCTTCAGTTAATCGATCATAACATTTTGTAAAATTGTTCAAATGATGAATGGTTTACATTTCTGAAAACTAGACTCAAAGGGATACAACTTTATTTTTTAGATCATCTCCAAATTCCTTACAAATTACGAGATATAAGCTTCCAAAGTCAGCTCTGTGCAATAGATATTTCTACGATGCACACTACTGTAGCCAAAAAAACCAATAGTTAAAAATTGCCTAGAAATGGTCCGAAACCACTTCGAAACTCACCCGTGCCCCTCGGGACCCCGTCCGAACATACCAACATGTCCCAAAATATATTACGGACTTAGTCGAGGCCTCAAATCACATCAAACAATGCTAAAAATACAAAACATACCCCAAACCAAGCCTAATAAAACTAACAAATTCCAACTTCTACATTCGATGCCGAAACCTATAAAATCGAGTCTGATTGATCAAAAAAATTGCACACAAGTCAGAAATGATATAACGGACCTATGAAAAATTTTGAAACTGGATTTCGACCCGATATCGAAAAGTCAACACCTCGGTCAAACTTTCTCAAAATCTTCCATTTTAAAACTTTCACCAAAATACGTCGAATTGTCCTACAGAATTCCAAATCCAAACACGAACATATGTCTAAGTACGAAATCACCATACGAAGCTATTGACATCATTGAAGTTCCATTCCGGAGTCATTTGCTCAAAAGTCAAACTCCAGTCAACTCTTTTCATTTAAGATTCAAAAATAAGAATTGTTCTTTCAATTAAATTCAGAATCTTCCGAAAAACAAACGCGACCGCACACGTACGTTATAATACATATTACAGAGCTATTCAGCTGCTGAAATAGTTGAATGGGACGCCAATTCACAAAATGACAAATCGGGTCGTTACAAGTATAGACAAAAATCTCCAATTTCTCTTTAAAATTCATAATCTAAATGCCAAAATTGAAGATAGATTCATGAAATATAATCAAAACAGAGTAGGAAACACTTACCCCAATCCATGTGGTCAAACTCGCCTCCAAATTCGCCCAAATCCGGTCCTCGAACATGCTAAGTATTGCACCCTATTTTGCACTAGTCAAAATAAAATTCAACTTGTGGTTTCTTTGTTATTGATGAAAGGAAGGCACCACCTAATATTTAAAGGTATACTAGAGTACCTATTTAATTACTAAAGGTCGTATTCTATATTTGTCTACTAACCGGTGAGATTATGGGTAAGGGTTCTTGTTCTTCTAAGTGGAAGGTGTTAGACACCTCTTAAAATCTACCTGTGGTAGTTCCGCAGGACTTCGACTAGATTTAGGACTAATTATTTGTATTATGCTTAACTAGTGTTTAAGTGGAACAATTTACTATATATTAGGGCATAATACTTACAAAAGAAGCGTGTAGTTTAAAAAGGTATGAATTTATAGAGGAGTCTTGAAGAAGTAATGTTAGTGTATGTATGCATGAAAGAGCTTTAAAATGTGTGTAAAGTTTGTATTTTACAAAACGTGTGAAAACAAGAGCTAAGTTATAAAACACTTTGTTCCTAAAGCATGGATGTTCATATTACTCTAATGAGATGAAGATATTGTAAAAGTGAGCAAAAGATATACCTTGACTTTTGAAATATCAGACTTGATGAGATCATCTGAAAATCTGTGTTTGAGCGGCATCACTTTGGTTTTTTACGAAAGAGTTGATTTCCTTTTAAGATGTCAAACTTGGGATTCAATTGTCGCTTTCCTTTTGAAAGAGGGATTTCCGCCTCTTTTTAGGCTTTAAGGCTTCAAAATCATTAAGAAGAGTTAGCAAAAACATAACAACTTAATGATATAAACAACTTATGATTTAGCAAATGTGGGACTAGTTACTAACTAATATTTCTTTAAGGCTTGCCTAAGTTGTTTTATATGATCTAAGATATAAATTAAAACATTCAATCCAATATATAATTGTTGTATAGATGTGACAAATAAAATAACAGGAACACAGTAAAAGAGGATGGCATAGCGAAACAATAGAATAGCGAAGAAGTAAATAATAAAGGAGTAAAAGGAAAGGAGGGACTATACTTATTGGGTTTCAAAGAAGCAGGCCCAGCAATAACAGGAATGAGCGATGGCTAACTTTGGACTTCTGAGCTATAGCAATGTTGGACTTGGTCCTGAGTTCCTTAAGAACTCAGCACATGCAAGCAATGGTATATGTTCAAAAACAAAAAGAGGAGGTCATTAGAAAGATAGTACTCTATACATGTTCATACATAAAACTTGCAAGCAAAATAAAAGAAGATAATTAACAGTATTTAAACACTAGGAAGATCATACTAATATGATAGTTATGTATAGAAATGATCCACACTGAAAACCTTTCGTTGTTATTAAACACTAAACCCAAATAGAATAACAAATGTCAATAAATTAAGGGCTAAGGAGAGAGTTCCACTCAAGGTCGAAGCCCCCTTCGAATCCCCCAGCACTTCAAAGTTCCCAAGGGTCTCAGGGCCCATGGCAATGCTTGTGCCTAGGAGAGTAGCCCAACCAAGAGTTAAAAACTACTCCCAAATACTCTTAACCACTAATGACTCATTCTTCCCTATTGGTTTAAGTGCTAATGAGGCACTTTCAATGTGAATCAATCACCAATACACCATACCACAAAAGTATACCCTTCTTAACTGAATAATATAAGCAACATGAAAAGACAATTTTATTTACGTAACTATATTTCCAATACTAAGTGAGTGATTAACACATTAGACAGGTCTGAAGGTCAAGTTCCAAACACACATAGATATAGGAACAATATAATGTTACTGATAAGAATCAAATACTTGGGATCACACATCTTATGGATAGATAAAGAGCACAAAATTCAGATATGCAACAACCCAAAAATACAGATGCCTTTGCCCTAGCAGACTAATCATAGATTGGTTAACTTAGATCTTGTCACTAGCACACACATAGGTTAACAATACTACTTGGAACTTTGGAAAGCATCAACAAACATTCAGACAAACAGTCATAGTTAGAAACCTGTATAGGTGTTATTAGAGATACCAGAATATGATGAGAACTTTAACATGATTACAGGTTTGCAGATCCAAATAGAACATCTAAGAATTCTTAACAGGATCATAGACTATCGGTCTTACTTAACCTTGAAATTGATGACAGAACCAACCCTTTATAAGAGTATTAATCTCATTATCCAATAGACAAACTATTATTTCCAAGCAGTAGCAATAAGAAGTTTCCCTTGGGGTTCATAGGCTGGGTTCAATTCAGATTAAAAGGAAAAGGAGAACTGAATGCAGTTTCAATACAGTGCACATAAGTAGTAAATCATGAATGATAAACAGAGGTATTACAAATAGATATTTAACTAAGGTTATGATCTTACATAAACATGATAAGTTTCACTCATTGTAAGATCAAGTCAACAATGTCATAAATGGGGGTTAAAGACAGGGGAGATATTATACTAAGCAGGCTTAACTCAGCTATACAGACTAAATATTAACATCTAAATCTGATGAAGTTGTATCCAACTTATAAAACAGTTAACATTCAACTATAGCAGACATCACTATAACCTATTTTATGAGAGATAACTTGATCATAACAGAACACATGCAGAATGGTTACTCATGCTCATAAAAGTTCACCTTAATGAGATTGTTCCATACAAGGAGACTTAAAGATGTGACTAATAGTTAAACATAGATATAAGGCTTTCATAGTAATGACTCGAATACTGTTTAAAGATTAACAAACACTTATGTAAAGAAAGAAAGCATTTTGAACACTTAAACTCCACATGCTTTAACTAAGTGATGAAGGATAAGTGCATTCATGTATGCTCTAGTTAGAGTTATCAAACAAAAACCTCAAATATAGAACAACAGGATACAGAAGATGGTGTGGTAGGTATAAATATCATAGCAAAACATTAAAGGAAATCTGAAGTCTAGGCATTTATGAGAAGTCATTAAGGCATATCAAGGAACTTAATCATATAAGCTATTTGATTCAGAATAGAAGTCATCAAGATCACATAACAACTCAGTAAATACTAATTAAAATACTCAAAAGCCTAACAGATGACTATAAATTAACAACACCTCATTATAAATTGGAATAAACATCTATACTAATGACAAACATCATAAACGAAAATGATTAATAGAAAGATAGTGGCATGTTCACGATTTTCGAACAAGACAATCAAAAGAAAGGGTCGGAGGTGTACCTACCTTTTCTATGGTAGCAGACCAAACGGTATTTTAACTTAACCATATGTAAACCAAAGTTTCAAGCTTTTGATCAGTGAAAGAACTCGGATAAACAAAGAGAGATAGAGATTAATTAGAAAGTACTTAGGCTTATAAAAAATAAATATTTTTTATATTCGTATGAGATTTTTTGACTCTTGTTAGTTCTGGTTGCTCTGGTTGGTAAGAGCATTCAAGTCTCTGTTTATAGTGCCATTTAATGGCTTAGGGTTTCATATTCAAGCATAGGTAATGAAAGATGACGGAGGAGTGAAGATGCAAGCAAGATCGGGGAAAATCTAAGGAGATAGAGGGAAAATGATGAAGAAGTTTTTACCTGGGTTAAGATCAACCGTTTGAAGGCAAGGAACCATCAGGTAATACTCAATGTCCATAGGTCACTGCGTTTGACCTCTAGACAAAGAATGACAGTGGTGTTTAAGAAGAAACTTCATGCATGCCATGGATTTAACAACACATTGAGAGACATCCGAAGATTTGACATTTCGCCTTTGTGTTTTGGGTTCGAATTTAGTGATTTCAAATGGAGTGATGAAATGAGAAAGGGATCGATGAGAATCGTGGGTATCAGAGATATAAGGTATGAATCTCTGGTTGACTTGAAACTTTGCACGAATTTATGCAAGGCTTCTTTAATGATTAGGTCTGTGAGGTTGAGAGAAATTAGAGAGAAAGGGGAAAGAAGGGCGGCTGGGCAGAGGGAAAATGATTTTAGGGTTTGGGTAGTTTAGACCGTCTCTAGGATATGTAATCTGGGCCATCGGTTCTTTAGATCAACGGTCCTAATAATTCTGGCTTTAAATGATTTTGAGGTGAAAATGTTAGAACCTTTAGATCTTCTATTTTCAACGGTTGAGATTAAGTCCGATGGGGTATTAAAATTTAAAGGAAAATGGAGATAAAATGAGAGTCGTTGCTCTGTAAGATGGATGGTTTGGATCTGTTGTGTTTCTTTTGTAAGTGATAAAGACGGATGATATGGCATGCTCTGATTGGTTGAAATGGGGTGGCATGGATTGCCAAAGTGGAAAGAGAGGAGTGTTTGGACTGGGTCAGGTCCGGATTTGGGTCTAGCATTTGGGCTAAAATAATTTAAAAGATAGCCATTGTGTGTTTGATTGAGAAATTACAATTGTAGCATTTTAGTCTTTTGATCCTTTTGAATTAATTTAAATAAACTTAATTATTTCCAATAAAATATAGTAAATTATAAATATCAAATGTACTACCAACTATTTTAATTATAAAATAATTTTTTTCTAAATTGTAATACTAATTATGAATTATTAACACAATAATCTCTTAAATTACTTATAAAGCCTCCATGACATGTGTAAAAAATTATTTTAATAGTATTAAAATAGTAAGTATATCTGTAATTATATAATACTAATACTGGGTGATTAATTTCAAAACTAATACATAATTAATTTGTAAAAATAGTATGCATTGATAGAAAATACTTCCAAAATATTTATTGTAAATTATTAAGTACAAGTAAATTAATTTTAAAAGGGATGGTCAAAATTGGCCGTCAACAGCTGCCCTATTTGACCGAAGACGATGAAAGAGTTTTCGGAAAAAGAAATTGAACCAAGGCCAGACTTTAGGCGTGCATTGCAGGAATGGCACGAAGATTATGAATTGCATGATTTAGGAAGAGTTAAGGAAGATTTTTGGGAAGCTAGGGCCGAATTTTGACTTTGAATTGCTTACATACCTCGGGCTTAACGAGGATCGGGTCCCATTTAGTTCTGGAGTGAGGACTTTGAGGAAGCGATATTTGCAAGAATTGCCCCAGTATCGTATTATGACTATACTGCGACTCAGAGGATTTGACACTCATGATAGCTTGAATTTGGGGCTTGACTTGAAAGATTTGAAAATTTAGAGTTCTGCAGATCGTTTTGAATTTGGGCTTGGATCCTTGGCCCGCTAATGAGTTTGTTGTCCCTCGTAGCGTTGTAGTTTGGTCTGCTGCTTAGAAAAAGTTCCATGTTGCTATATTTATTCTTGCAAAAATAAAATACACACATACCTATATATTGCAATGCAGAATATATTAAGATGTGATGAAAATGATGCAGGAATGATAATGCTTGGCTGCCGATGAGCCATTATTTGGCATCGGGATGATGGTATACTTGAACTTGACTTGATTTGTTAGCCGAGCTATGTACCATGCCGCAGCTGTCGGAACACTGAGAAAGTGTCTCCACTTTTTGGGAGAGCTTGACGTGTAGAGTGCGTGTCCGCTTGTTGGGAGAGCATGATTTGTAGAGTGCGTCTCCGCTTGTTGGGAGAGCTATGCACTAAAATGTAAACTAATCTCGGCTGGGAGTAATTGAATTAAAAAGTAATCATGCCTGAAGCTGCACGACAAAAACATCAAAACATTCAAGATAATAGTGAAAGAAAAGAAAAGCATGCCCAAGAGATACTCTTGACTGCGAAGCTAAGTTGCGACCATCGATTGGTAGAACGTCGATAACGAGGTTTGCGACTATCTATTATGGCCTATGTTGTGACGGAGCGGCGACGCAGATAGTTTTGTTAACGGAGTGAACAATTCGCTATATACAAGGCTTTGATTGGTGAAACCAACATTTGATTTTGTACAGGGCGCTCCAATCGATTGAGTTGGCGATTTGCTATATACATTGCTCCAGTTAGTGAAGCCGGTGGTTTGTTTTTTACACGGTTCTTGGATTGGTTGAGCAGGCGATTTGCTATATATAGGTCTTCAGTCAGCGAATACAGTGGTTTGTTTTGTACGAGGTACTCCGATTGGTCGAGTAGAAGGTGCTCCGATTGGTTGAGTAGGTGCTTTGCAATATACAATGAACCTTTTTCGCATCAGTGGTCTGACTCCAAGATACCTGCAAAGGGTTCAAGAATTAGTCTCTATTGTACCAGGATATTTAAATAAAGGAGAAAGGGTGATAATCCTTAGAAAGTGGCGAATCCGTCATTAGCCCCAGTGTAGTCCCAACATTTTCTTCCATCCTGTTCACCCAGCACTTAAAGAAAAATTATTAGTGGGAGTGGGGGGTTGGGTTGTGTCGACCATGGTATCGGTTTAGCCCCAGTCCTTGATATGGTTATGCCATGATGTTTGATGGGTGGAACAAATTACTGTATTTTAGAATACATTTTTTGAAAATTTTGTTTTAAGGCAAATGTTGTCGTTCCGGATTATGACATGCTACAAAAGGTTCTCCAAATATGAGCGTTGCTTCTTGAAAACTCTATCCCATTGATGTCGATCTTCCGTGATGCTTCTAGCTACGTGGCTGCTTTGCCGTTGTGACTACGTCCTAATTCGAACTAATGTATTACAAAGGTTTTCGTAAGGTTATGACCGAACCCTTTCAGGTTGCCTACATAACCAAAATGGAATCAGGTCTAAACGTAGTTCGTGGATGATAATAAAATATAACGAAAATGACCGAGCCTAACTCAGGCAGCCTACGTATCCAAATGGAATCAGGTCAAGACGTAGTTTGATTACAATAGATGGAAAATGATGAGATTAAGAATGAAATGGCCGAGTATGACTCAGACTGCCTACGTATCCAAGTGAAATCAGGCCAGAACGCAGTTCAATTACAAAAGATGACTAAATCTGATGAGGATTGCCTACGTATTCCTTCATGAGGAAATCAAGTCGGCGTAGTCCCAAAGCAATCATACAAAATAATATTTAGATTTTCTACTACAAAAGAAAGGAGGGAGAGAAATTGAACCCTACATAGGTTGCCTACGTATCCCTATGTGGGAAGTCAGGTTGAACGAGTTCTGTTACAATAAAACCTAACTCTATTTGTCTTCAAACATAGTATCTCTTGATTGCATCTGAGTTTATGGGCTTCATATTGACTCTTCCATCCATTTCTGCCTAGATTATAGCTCCTGCCTACAATACACTTTGAACCACGTAAGGGCCTTGCCAATTTGGAGCGAACTTTCCTTTGGATTCTTCTTGGTGAGGAAAGATTTTCTTCAGAACCTATTTCCCAGTATGAACTGGCGAGGCTTCACCCTTTTGTTAAATGCATTAGTCATCCTATTATGATATAGCTGACCATGGCATATTGCATCCATTCTCTTCTCGTCAATGAGCATGAGTTGCTCTTGTCTGACCCGTATCCACTCTGCATGATCTAGCTTAGCCTCTTGGATGACTCTTAAAGATGGTATCTTGACCTCCGCAGGTACCACATCTTTGATGTGATATACTAACATGTATGGTGTTGCCCCAATGGATGTTCTCATGGATGTACGATAACCCAGCAAGGCGAAAGATAGTTTCTCGTGCCATTGCCTATGATTGTCCACTATCTTTCACAGAATTCTCTTGATATTCTTGTTGGCTACCTCGACTTCTCCATTCATTTGTGGTCTGTAGGCTGCAGAGTTACGGTAAACGAGTCTGAACTTCTCGCAAATTTCCTTCATGAGGTCGCTATTGAGGCTAACGGCAGTATCAGTAATGATTGACTCAGGTATCCCAAATTGGTAGAGGATGTTGTTTCGAACGAAATACACCACTACCTTCTTTGTGACAGCCTTGTGGGTAGATGCTTCGACCTATTTGGTAAAGTAGTCGATGGATACCAAGATGAAGCGATGCACATTTGATGAAGCGGGCTCTATAGGTCCAATCATGTCCATGCCCCAAGCAGCGAATGGCCAAGGCGAACCCATTACATTCAATTCATTAGGCGTAACTCGGATGAAATCCCCGTAGATCTAGCACTGTTGACACTTTTTGTACGTAGCGGATACTATCACTTTCCATAGTAATCCAAAAGTATCCGTCTCTCAAGATCTTCTGACTAATTTGTTAAATGCTTTGTCCATACGCACATTCCTTCATGTATTTCTTCCAATAATCTGGTTGCCTCGGTGGCATCTACATATCTCAACAAACCCAAGTCTAGGTTCCTCCAATAGAAGACTTCCCCATTAAGGAAAAAGTGATTTGCCAGCCTCCCGAGGGCTCGCTTCTGACTATTAGTAGCATTTTCTGCGTACTCTCTTTGTTTCAAGAAATCTCTTGACGCCGTGGAACCACGATTTACCGCCTGGCTCTTCATCTACATGGAAGCAATTGGCATGTTGATCCCTGATTTCAACCTCGATAGAGTCGATATAGTTCTTGTCTGGATGCTAAATCATGGATAATAGAGTTGTAAGGGCATTGGTGAACTCATTCCAGATCCTGGGAATGTGCTTGAACTCAAACTTCGTGAACTTTTTGCATAACTCTTTTTATACAGTGTAGGTACGAAAGGATATTGACATTTTTGGTAGACCACTCCCCTTGGACTTGGTGTATCAATAGATCAGAATCCCCTATGACCAAAAGTTCTATGACGTTCATGTCGACTTTTCTGCTTACGATGAAGCCTAATAATTTTCCAGTAGGGACTTTGAATGCGCATTTTGCCAGTTTCAATTTTAAGCCGTACCTCCGCAGCCGCTCGAAATATTTTTCAAATCTACCAAATATTCTAAAATTTTCCACGACTTGATGATGGTGTCATCCAGATATACCTCGATCTTATTTTGAATCATTTCGTGAAAGAGGGTTGTCATGGCCCGCATGTAAGTAGCACCAGCGTTCTTGAGGCCGAACACCATGACTCTATGTTAGTAAACTCCCCAAGGTGTGGTGAAGGATGTCTTTTATGCATCTTCCTCGTGTATCAATATTTAGTGGTACCTAGCGAAATAATCCATGAACTACTGCAGTTCATGCTTAGAGTAGTTGTCGATGAGAATGTGGATATTTGGTAAAGGAAAATCGTCCTTTGGACTAGCTTTGTTGAGATCTCGGTAATCCACGGTGTTGACGGCCAATTTTGACCCTCCCTTTTAAAATTAATTTACTTATACTTAATAATTTACAATAAATATTTTGAAAGTATTTTCTAGTAATAAATACCTATTTCTACAAATTTAATTAATAGTTTTGAAATTAATCACCTAGCATTAGTGTAACGACCCGACCAATCGTTTTGAGCACTAGCACGTCGTTTAACGGTTTGAGGCCCTGAACAACTTCACTTCTGGTATTATGACTTGTGTGCGTGGTTGGAATTGAATTTCAGGAAGTTTGGAGTTAATTTGGAAAGAAAATTCTAATTTCGGAATCCTTAAGTTGGAAGAATTGACTAAGGTTTGATTGTTTTGAGTAAACGACCTAGGAATCAGGATTGAAAGGTTCCAACATGTTCGTATGATGATTTTCGACTCGCGAGCACTTCAGTGCCTATTGTGGAAGTTGGCATTTCGGAAGGATTTCGTAAATTGCATTTCAATGCTATCGATGTCCGTTTGGGATTCTAAGTCTGGGAATTTCTCCGTATGGTGATTCTAATATTAGGAGCGCATCCGTAAGTGGATTCGGAGGTCCGTAGGTCATTTTGGGGTCATTTGGCGAAAGTTAGAAATTTGAAGGTTTTTGAGAAGTTTGACCGGAAGTGAACTTTTTGATATCGAGGTCGGATTTCGATTCCGGAAGTTGGAATAGGTCCGTAATGCCAATTATGACTTGTGTGCAAAATTTGAGGTCAATCGGACGTGGTTTGATGAGTTTCGACATTGATTGTAGGAGTTTTAAATTCTAAAGTTCATTGAGTTTGAATTGAAGGGTGATTCGAAGTTTCATTGTTGTTGGACGTCAATTAAAGGCTCGACTAAGTTCATAATGTGTTTTGGAATATGTTGGTATAAGTGGTTGAGGGCCCGACGACCTCGGGTGGATTCCGGGCGGTTAACGGATCGAGTTTGGAGTTTGAGGAAGGGCTGAAGCAGCTGAGCATCTGGTGTAACCGCACCTACGTGAAAAGGGCCGCAGGTGGGAGCCTGCAAGTGCGGGAAAATGGCTCACGGAAGGGGACATGCTGCTGAGAACCGCAGGATCGGAAAGATTAGTGCACCTGCGAAGGCACAGGTGCGAAGAGAGCGATGCAGATGCGGAAATGTTAGACTGAGCTGGAGCCGCACCTGCAATGGAATTTCTGCAGGTGCACGGCTGCAGATGCAGCCAAGGCACTGCAGGTGCGAAAGTCAGGCTGGGCAGTGTTACTTTAAAGACGAGATTTGGCTATTTTCCTCTTTTTTTTCTTTTGGATGGGCGATTATTGGAGCTCTTGGAAGGGGGATTTTCATCATAAATGGCAAGGTAAGTTATCCCCACCTATATTAAGTTAAATACAAGGTTTATACGTCGATTTAGACATAAAAATTTGTAGGAAATTGGGTGTTTTGAAGAAAAACCTAGAATTTTATATTTTTGGATTTTGACCACGAGTTTGGGCATGGAATTGGAAGTAAATCGTATATTTGAGTTCCTGAGTTTATGGGTAATGGTTATCTTCAAATATATTTGAAATTCGGGCACATGATCCCGAGGGTTGCTTTATCGATTTTTCGAGCATAGTTAGAAAATTGTTATAAATTGATTAATTATAAGTATTAGAGTATATATTTATGGGTTTGCGCATTTATTTGACTAGTTTTGGAGCGTTATGCATCGGTTTGAGTGGTAAAGATGCTTTGGAGCCGGTTACGAAATTTCGAAGCAAGGTAAGTCTCCTTTCTAACCTTGTAAGAGGGAATTTATCCCATAGGTGAAATAATTCAATATGTGCTTCTATTTGTGGGGGCTACGTACGTACGAAGTGACGAAAGTCCGTGCGTAGCTACTATTATGCTTATGTCCGGGTAGTCTAGGACACAAATCATATTATATTTGCAATGCTGCATCCTACTTGTTAATTTAACCGTTTAAAACATATTGGAACTTGATAAAGGAATTTCAAAAGGTTAAACTTCACCTACTTGGGTTTCGGACGGGTCACTTGACCGTTAATAAGAATTTTGATTTCTTTGAACATCAAACCTAAATAAATCCTTAATTTGGTTGTTTGAATGTATTTATCTTTTGTGGAACGGGCCGAACTCCTCGACAGATTAAATAGATGCATTTATGGTTTGCGTCGTTCGACCCTCCGGCAGTGTACAGTTTAATATTGTGTTGGATCGGGCCGTACGACCTCGGCATGATTTGCGCTTGACATAATTGATTGTTTTGGAATTTGCAATAAATGATATTGCCTCCTTGGCCTGAGATAAATGGTTAAAGAATGAGAAATAAATTTGGAGATTTCTTAATTATAAAAGAACTGCTTACTTACTTTAAAATATTGAGCTTGCAACCGTTTATATAAACCATACTTAATTAAATCATTGATATCCTATTTATCGCCCATAGTAAGTGTCGAAATTGACCCCTCGTCACTACTTCTCTGAGGTTAGGTGGGATACTTATTGGGTATGCGTTGATTTACGTACTCATACTACACTTGCTGCACATTTTTGTACAGGTATATATATATATCTTTAGAGCCCTTGTGGGTACAGAGGCGTGGTTATAGCGGGGACATAGGTGAGCTGCACTCTCTACGACGATCCGCGGCCAGCAGAGTCTCCTTCAGAGTATTTATATTTCTTCTGTCCAAATTTATTTTCCGGACAGATGTTGTATTTTATTTTCCTTCCTAGTTAATGCTCATGCACTTGTGACACCGGGTTTTGAGATGATTATGAGTTGTTATGCATTGAATTTGTTAAAAGTATTATTATTTACTCTGTAAATCCTCATTCTTTACTATTTAAATTGAAGGAAAATATGATTTCAAAAGTAACAAAATAAGAACCCAATTAAGTATTTATTGTTGGCTTGCCTGACAGTGGTGTTCGGGGCCATCATGACCTTTATGGATTTTGGGTCGTGACAATTAGTATTATGTAATTACAAATATACTTTCTATTTTAAGATTATTAAAATAACCTCTATATATATATAGATCATATAGGCCTTATAATTAATTTGATGAATTACTCATTAGACTACTATGTTAGACTACTATACATCATTAGACTACTATGTTAATAATTTGAAATTAATCCTAAAATATAGTATTTATAAACAATTAATTATAGTAGTTAGAAATGTATATATTAATTATAATTTTACTACATATTATTGAAAATTATTAAGCTTACTTAATTTAATTATAAAAGGGATCAAAAGAGACTAAATGCTATAATTGCAATTCTCTATTAAAGATCAATTGGCCATTCTTTACATCATCTCCAGCCCAACACCCAAGCCCAATCCGGAGATACCCAGCCCAAGAAATCTCTCTCTTTCCACTTTGGCATTCCTTTCCATCACATCTGAACCAATCACAGCATGCCACTCCATCGCTCCCACCCCACACAAAGGAAACACAACTGATCTGAGTCGTCCATCCCATGGATAAACGGCTTAGAATTTATCATCATTTCCCTTTTAATTTAAATAACCCCAGCGAGCTTAATCTTGGCCATTGAAACAAAGGAATCTAATGGCCCTCAAAATTTCGTACATAAAAAATATTTAATCTCAAATTATCAGGACCGTTGATCCCAAAGAACAACGACCCAGTTTTGATCTCCTAAGTTTAACTTGGAGACACCCTCAATCTCTTGTAAATACCCGGCCGGATGTTTTGAGTATTCTAACCCCAATCCTCTATTTAACACCTCCTTTATGTTATATTGTGGTTATGTGACTTGCCGGGGTGTTTGGTTTTGGTTTCGGATGAGTTTCGGAGTTAAATGGGACACACAGTCCCTAAGTTGGAGGTTTAGGTTGAAAGAGTTGACCGTAGTTTGCCTTTTGTGTAGACGACTCCGAAATAGAGCTTTGATGGTTCTAATAGCTCTATATAAAGATTTTAGACTAACGAGCATGTTCGGATGTTAATTTTGAGGTATGTAGGTTGTATCAGCGTGAATTGGTGAAAGTTAGAAAGTTGAAAGTTTGGAAGGTTGGAAAGTTTGACCGCAAGTTGACTTTATTGATATCGAGGTCGGAATACGATTCTGGAAATTGGAATAGGTCTGTTATGTTATTTATGACTTGTGTGCAAAATTTGAGGTCAATCAGACTTGATTCGATAGGTTTAAGCATCGAATGTAGAAGTTAAAATTTCTTAGTTTCATTAAGCTTGAATTGGGGCATGATTCGTGGTTTTAATGTTGTTTGATGTGATTTGAGGCTTTGACTAAGTTCATATAATGTTTTAGGACTTGTTGGTATATCTAGTTGAGGTCTCAAGGGGCTCGGGTGAGTTTCGGGGTGGTTTCGGACCATTTCTAGGCCATTTTTAATTGGTGGTTTCTATCTATAGAGGTGTGCATCGCTTCGCGAAGAGCAAACAACAGTTTGGGGCCTTGTGAATCGTGATCGTGGAAGCTCTTTCGCAATCACGTATAACAAAATCTCTGTTGCACTGACCCGACTTTGGAAGCTTATATCTCGCAATCTATAAGGAATTTGTAGATCAGATTCATAAAACTATGTTTATGTACTTTTCAAATAGATGATGTATTTATTTCATACCAGCTTTGTAAACTCTATTCTTAGAAACTCGTGATTTGTACTACCAGTTCTTGGGAAAATGTATTGGTTTCATATATTTTCTTTTAATTAATTGCCTTACTAAATTCATTGGAATTGGATAGTTGATAATTTGCTTACCTAGCGGGTTGGGTTAGGTGCCATCACGACTAGTTGGATTTTGGGTCGTGACAATGTGGTATCAGAGATCTAGGTTCATAGGTTCTACGAGTCATGAGCAAGTGTCTAGTAGTGTCTTGTGGATCGGTATGATGACGTCCATACTTATCTTCAAGAGGCTACAGGGCATTTACGATAATTTCCCATCTTTCTTTCCTTATCGTGCGAAATTGATTAAGCTTGAAATATAACTCTTTGAATTCCTTCCACGCATTCGTGTGCGCATGTGAGCGCTCAGTATCAGCTGTGTATCACCGGCTTGTGATTTCAAGGATGATGTGCGGAATGTGTTAAGATGGATTAAATGTGACGGGAAGTGTTTCCTTGGAATGTAAATAGGGCCATTGGGTGGTTGATTTTCGTTTGATGTGACATACAGTCTCAAATTGTGAGTGAGTTGAAGGATCTGTCATGCAGTTTAATTGTAGAGAGAATTAAGTTTTTCATGTCTTGTTAATGAGTTTGGACTTAGGAAGATTAAGTGATTGCATAGTAATTGTGGATGCGAAAGGGTATAATAAGATGCCAATTTGAGGCTAAGTAGGTGTGTTTCTTATAATGTTGATTGGAGAGTTTCTTTTCTACCAGCGGGTTATATGTGTTGAGATTTGAATTTGAATCTAGTCGAGAAAGTTGACTTGACTGTCAAGAGAATGAATGCGAGATTAGCGGATAATTGAGGTATTTTATGGTTGGTGTTGCATGGGCCTAAGAAGAATTTTCGTTGAACTGAATGCGGTATCAAGGCAGTAATAGAGTATGGGTATTGTTAGTTATCGAGTGTTTTAATTTATGGCTTTGAGCCAAGTAAGGGAGCCTGCTATTGACAATTCAATTTAATGGTTATATGTAAAGGTTTAGTTTTGGGCTGAGGCATACTTGTGGGTTAGTTATGACTTGCAGAGGTTGAGATCGAGGATGACTCAAATAAGGAAATTCCTGGATATGGGTTATATTGCACTTATGAATATATGAAAATCATGGAATGAGTGAGTTGTTATTTGTGAAGGATGTAGTGCGCACGGAGTAATTTGATTGGTGGTGTTAATGAAGGGGTACTTCTTTAGGTGTTATTATGCTAATGGGGCATGTGTATTTCGGCCCATTTAGGCGGTGCAATTGATATTTGAGCAGAGTAGATGACTCTTGAGAAAGTTCTAATGGATTCAAGATCAATATGTAATAATTGAGAATTTTTGGCGGATTTATTTATGGCTAAAATCGGAGATTTAAGTTGGATGGTGTCAAGACTTGTAGCATTTTTGTATATCATTATGGATTTTATATTTCGGTATCAGGGAGGTGAATGAAATGGCCTTAGACTCAAATAAGGTATTTTCAGAGTGGGTGTTTCGGTTGTGGTATTTACAGGGGTAATTATGATGTGGTAAGACTTTACAGATGTTTTGGTGAAAATATTCTTAGGTTTTGGTGACCTACGTGGTTTGGTCGAGTTAGAGGAATTTAGTTCTAATAGCTTGGTTTGGACCGGATATTTTCTACTAGTGTGGAAAACGTGTTGTGTATTGTGATTTCCTCCTGGAAGGAAGCAAGAGGAAGGTTTCTAACTAACCGGGTATGTAATTTGCTGATGACTCAGAGTTGATAATGGGATTCTTGTACTTGTCACATGATGACATAATAGATATGGTGTATTGTGCGGGATTAAGATTTACATGCACAAGGTGACAGTTCAGTCTTGAAAAGAAGGTAACGAATGTTGGACATCATGGTCAGTTTCAGATATTTCGATGAATGTTATAATTACTCGGTAATTCCTGAGAAGGGTGCGCATTTCAGAAGGCGCATTGTGTTTTGACGTACGGATGTTCATCGGTATTGCAGTACTCACCTGGTTGATAGACTGCTGATATTCAAATTATTGCTATGTGGCACGGAAGAATTATGAAAGTATTTCTTATGGGATTATCGTGAATGGAAGATGTGTTAGTCATTCTAGTGCTAGAGTTGGGATCAGTTACAGTGATTTATGTGTTCAATGATTGGAGACTGGGAGTTCTCAGAAGTATATTGTTTCAGGTTGCGGCCTATTTGAGGTGAGTATTTTATTTTAACTCAGTGGAGGCACTAGTTACGTTAATTATTTGTGATATCTACGCACTATAAGTGTGCATTTATGTGAGGTTTGAGACAATGTGCGGGCATTGGGGCAGGTATTTATACTCGAAAGAATGCTTAGGCTATGATATGCCTAGAGTTGACTGTTAAGCGTAAAGTTATAAAGTTTCTCGTGTTCTTACCTTTGTTGATAACTATCTGGGCTACACTTGAGGTTACAAAGAGGCTAATTCCTTGAATAAATGGGGTAGTTACTATTTCTGCGTTAAATTACCGATTTGAAGTGTGATAGCAGACTTTGCACATGCTTACAATATGACGTGTTATTTATACCAGTCGAGGAGCATGTGAATCTTATTTCATTATCATATACAAGTGTACTTATTTAATTACTCTTGTATAATATGCTGGGACTGGAGGCCTGTGACCATGCTGGGCAATTCATATTATTGGTACGTGAGTTGTCCGTGCCGTGTGTGGGAATTGTATTTCTATGATAATTTATCTGATTCATTAATTTACTTCCTCTACAATTTTTCACATGCACCTACGGTTATCCTCTTCACGAAATTTAAGGAGTTGGTTGTAACATTCTGGTTGTGGTGGTGCTTGTTGAACTTGCAATATGGTTCTCTTCCTTGAGACATCTACCATATTTGGGTACACAGATTGCGCAGTGGTGGCTGGAGTTATATTGATGTGGAGTGTCTGTGGGATAGTTGTGTTTAATAATATAAGGTCATTGGACCTAGAATGGGTACTATCAGGTTTGACTACGGTATATTCAGGAGTTTAATATTGAAAGTCGGCTTAGGAAGTGATTATGGTTATAGTTGGGGCGAGAGAGCTCCATGACTTGTTGATATGATAAGGGGTCATGAGATTTCCGTGTGTTTCTTTCATTATCAGCAATGTACGAAGGTTTTGGAACGAGGTTTTGTTTGATATGGGGTTTAATATCAGTATCGGGTTGGTTTTGGAGTAGTTACTGTGATAGGGAATGGTGCTACGAGCATGCAAGTGGTGTAGTATGTTATGTGATTGTATCTGTTATGGTTATGGCTCAACGCAGCTTGTTCAGACTTATACAGTGTGTAAATGTGAGATTCGAGTCTTGTAAGAAATTCAGAATGTTGGGAATTGAATTCCAAGGGTTTTATAGACTAAGGTTAGAGTAATGATCTTCAATTGTGTTGTATTGCTAGGCCTATATAGAATAGGGTGTCATGGGATCACCCCCTCAGGTATGCGTGTGGTAAGGTGGAATAGTGATTCGATGGCTTGAAAACAACTCTTGGCATATTCGAGGACGAACATATGTTTAAGTAGGGGAGAATGTAACGACCCGAACGGTAATTTTGGGCATTTATGCTCCTTTCTACTATTTGAAATCTTGAATACCGTCATACTATGTATTATGACTTGTGTGAATTGTCGGTTATGATTTTCAGGTATTTCGGAGTTAGTTTGGAAGAATGAAATCCAAAGCTTTAAAGTTTAAGTTTAAATAGTGATCGGATATCGACTTATGTGTAAACGACCCAGCAATAGAGTTTTGATGATTCCAATAGCTCTGTATGGTGATTTTGGACTTAGGAGCGTGTCCGGAAAATTATTTGGAAGCCCGTAGCTAAATTAAGCTTGAAATGGCTAAAATAGAAATTTAAGTTTAGAAGTTTGACTAGGGAGTTGACTTTTTGATATCGGGGTTGAAATTCGATTATGAAAATCGGAATAGATCTGTTATGTCATTTATGACTTGTGTGCAAAATTTGAGGTCAATCGGACTTGATTCGATAAGTTTCGCCATCGAATGTAGAAGTTGGAATTTCTTAGTTTCAATAAGCTTGAATTGGGGCATGATTCGTGATTTTAGCATTGTTTGACGTGATTTGAGGCTTCGACTAAGTTCGTATGATGTTTTAGGACTTGTTGGTATATTGGTTGAGGTCCCGAGGGGCTTGGGTGAGTTTCGGGGTGGTTTCAGACCATTTCTAGGCCATTTTTAATTGTTGGTTTCTGTCTATAGAGGTGTGCATCGCGATCGCGAACATTTGGTCGCGTTCGCGAAGAGCAAACAACAGTTTGGGGCCTTGTGAATCACGATCGCGGAAGCTCTTTCGCGGTCGCGTAGAACAAAATCTCTGTTGCACTGACCCGACTTTGGAAGCTTATATCTCGCAATCTATAAGGAACTTGGAGATGTTACAAAAGAGAAAGTTGTAGCCCTTGATGTCTAGTTTTCATAAAGTTAAACCATTTATCATTTGGAGTTTTGTACAAAAAGTTATAACTATTATACTAGAGGCTATCCAGAGGAGTTGGGGAGTTTGTTCTTCGCGATCGCGAGTGGTTTCCCGCGATCGCGAAGGGCAAATTTTGGGCTGGAAATTTTTGTGCTTGGTAATCGCGAAGCATTTTCCGCGATCGCGAAGAGTAGATGCCTGGACAGAAGCTATATTTTAAGATTTCGGCCATTTTAACACATTTGGAGCTATGGAGCTCGAATTGAAGTGATTTTTATGCAATTTTCACCATATGGATTGGGTGTCACGACCCAAAATCCCACCACAGGCGTCGTGATGGCACCTAGTTTCTAAGACTAGGTAAGTCGATTTTATTTTTTGGTAATCCGCTAGGCATAGTACCTAGGGCTAATTTTTATATATATCAAAATTGCAAAAAAAAAACAAACAAAATCCGGGATGTGTTACAAAATGAAAGAAGTAAAAATTGACAATTACATAGCTCCTATTATCGGAATTGATCATAAAGCTCAAAGACGATAGTACATACTTTATGCTAAGTAAAATAAGAGAATGTAGTTTAACAACTAGCCAAGGTAAGCCGTCAATCATGATGTCCATTATAGACGTTTTACTATTGTGTAAATGGCCCTTGTCAATTTGTAGAATTTCAATTGAGCATGGCCCATTCTTCATCGTACCAATTGGTACGTACTTGTTGTTTGGTTGTGGCGTCGTCATTTCTCCATATGCATTGTTGCAAATGCCACTGCCACCTGCACGAGACAGTGGCTCCTTTGTCCAGTGATGTATGAGCAAGACGTTGTTACACCTATGTGCGTAAGGCCCAGAAGTGATAATTATTGCCATACCTCCATGTACACTGTGTTGAGCCAATACATTAATGAAATCCATTGTTATTTGGATCCCAAATGCATTCCTAAGATCCATAATTGCATCCAAATAACTGTGCATAACGTTGTCACGCAGACACGAAAACTGGCCAGTTTTGCCAGTTGGTTTGTGTTGTTTTCCATAGTTGCTGTTTTCCTTCCAACATTGCCAGTTGCAAAGTTACTGGGCATCTATGTAGAACGATGCCCACCTCTTCTTGTTTGCCCCATGCTTGTACGTATGATTAATCTCCCTTCCTTCTAGAGATTCCCAACATTTACATTGATGTGTTGTGTAAATATGTGAGGCAGTTTTACTTCTCTTTCCATTTGCTATTTGTATCTTCCTCTGACTCGAGTTGGCTTTCCAGTTGACAGATAGTGTTGTAGTGCACATTGCAGTTTATATTCTGTAACTTGCGATGTAGTATGAACAGAATGCAGTGGTCATTGAATTCCCAATACCTTCATTGTTCCCATTTTCAGATGCCAATTGATAGATGGCAATCCTTTGATGACTGAAGGTCGAAACACAACTTGTACTCAATAGAAAACTTGAGATTGTCAATGCTTCTTTGCTTATGCTCACCAGTGATATCCTTTTCTGGGAATGAGCACATAGTGCTAATACCACCCATAAAAGGTTAAACACATGAGGATTTCTAATTACAATACCATTTCCTGCAACAAAGAAAACAGTGTTAGTCGTTAACCCGTGTACTGTGTTCTCCTCCCTAAAGACTGGATCACAACACTCCCTATGATCTTCATTCCTCTTACTGGTTTCCTTCTTCATCACCCTTACATCTTGGCAACCTTCACCCTCAAATATGGACATTGTGATTTATCAGAATTCACAATCCTTCGACCATGTACATCAAGTTGTGCAAATCCATGTGCTTCAATAGCCCCATTGTCTAGAGCATAGTTCGCAAGATGATCTGCTAAGAATATTGCCCTCCCTCAAAATATGGGTAATTGTAACATTACACCCTTTAATAAGATTTTTAATTTCTTCCACATATTTAGTAATATTCCATGGTGGCATCCAATTTCCATTTAACACATTCTTCATGATCATGGAATCTGTTTGTAGCCAAAACTGTGTGAATCGATGGTCCACACAATATCTCAGAGCCTCCAGAATAGCTAGAGCTTCTGCCTCATTATTTGTAGCTGGTGGAACCTCCCTTCCTAGTGCATAAATGACATCTCCATCCTCATCTCTCAACACAAAACTGATAGATCTTCTTCCATGATTTCCCCTGCTCGCCCCGTCTGTATTGACCTTGATCCATCCTTCAAAGGGGAATTCCCAGAACACTTTTGTCACCTTCAAAACTGGAGTATATTGCTCCAGGTTTTGGATCAAATCAGGCCATTTGTGAGGCACATTTTGCATACTAGGCTTCCTTACTTTGACAAGAGATTGTAATGTGTTTGAGACTTGATATAAAACTCTGCTAATTGTCACCACCTCCCCATGCTTGTAGCTATTTCTTCTCTTTCACAACTCCCAAATGATGATCGCTGGTAATGCTTGTACAATAGGTTATAGTGGTGGTATTACTTTTGCAGTCCAGCATTTTACAATTGCTTGGTGCAGAGTCAGTCCCTCCATGGCAAAAACTGCATTTGTTAGGAAATATGTCCATACTCTCGTAGCTTCAAAGGATGTAAAGAAAACATGTAGCAGAGTTTCTTCATCTGGTTGGGTACAACACCAGCATTTTGATGGCACACAATAACCCAATCTCTTTATGAAATCATCTAGAGGAATCTTTGATTTCCAGACTTTCCAAAGGAAGAATGAAATTTTGAATGGCAATCCTTTCACCCACATCTTGTTGTATGCTAACCCAGGTTCTTTCCTCCTCCTCAAATATTCTCATGTCGTCTTGACACTAAAATAACCTTTCGTTTCCAACATCCAGTATGGTCTATCCAAGACCTCATGACTGACTGGGGCTTTAATATTCTCCAAAATGTGAGTTGCATATTCCTCTGGCAGTGATTCCATTAACTTTTCGATATTCCATGATCCTGCGTCGACTACCTCATACACATTATTGATCGACTCATCTATTGCAAAATCTAGAGGCATGAGGAAGTACAAAGCTCCAAGACTAGTCCAGTTTTAATACCAAAAAAGAGATGATCCCATGTTTGTGTGCCACCCTATTTGATGCTCTATAACATCTCTGCACTCCAGCATTCTTTTCCAGATATGCGACCCTTCCCTCCAAGGAACAATGATAGGATTAAGCTTCTTACAATATTTTTGGCTCATGAACGAACTCCATAAACTAGCCTTTGTTCTAAAATTCCACCATAATTTACAAAATAGAGCTTTGGCAGTATCTTTTAAAGACCTAAACCCCACTCCTCCTTCTTCATATGGCAGACACATTTTGTCCCAAGAAGCCCAATGTCTGCTCCTACCACCAACTTCACTACTCCAAAAGAATTGAGCAAACATTTTATGTAACTTAGTGAGTACATACGATGGAGGGTTCACTGCTGATAATATATGGATTGGCATTGTTTGCAATACATGAGAAATCAAAACTGCCCTACCACCAATAGACAACAACTTTCCCTTCCAAGATTGCAACTTATCAAGGACTTTTTGAATGAGTCCTTGATAGTAATCCATCTTTCTCCTAGTGTAAACAACGGGACAACCAAGATAAATAAATGGAAAATCTTGCTTGTCTATACCAGTGATCCTTTGAACCCACTTCAACAAGAGTAGAATGATGCATGTAAATTGCAGATTTTGACTTGTTAATCAACTGACATGATGCTGCTTCATAGGCTGCCAACACCTCCTTTATCAGTTGTAGGGAAATTGCACATGAGGAAGAAATAATTCATGCATGTTAGGTATGTGTTATTTCAGGATGAGATCCTTGTGATTAAATTCATGTATTTTAAATAACACAGAGTACCAGTTGTTTGAGATGATACTAAATATCAAGCTTATGAGCCTTTCATCAAACTTTAGTTAAGAAGAGCCAAGACAATCGATCATATGCTTTCGTCATGTCTAATTTTATTACCACGTTAGGCCCAGATTTCGATCTCAGTCTAATGTCCGTAATAATCTCCTGAGTTAGCAGCACATTCTCGACAATGTTTCTGTCTTTGACAAAACCTGCTTGCTCATCTGATATAAGGTTTGGAAGAAGATGAACCAACCTTTCATGCACCACTCTGGAAAATATTTTGTTGACGAAATTGCCAAGGCTGATAGGTCGCATGTCCGAAAATGTAATCACCTCTTTCTTTTTTGGTAGGAGTACCAGATTTGTGTGAGTTACACATTTTGGTAGCTCATGACCATTAAAGAATGCTTAACCATTTGATACACATCTGCACTAATTATATCCCAACAGGTATGGTAAAAACATCCAGTGAAGCCATCCCGACCCCAGGCACTCTCACCATTTAACCCAAATACAGCATATTTAACCTCTTCTAGTGTTGGCTGCCTCAGTAGATTTTGGTTATGTTCAAAATTAACCATGTGAGGTACATGTTCAATAATCCCAAAAGCATATGGAACTTTGTCTTCATGGAATTGGGCCGTAAAAAATTCACAGCTTCCTTAGCCATACCATCATTATTTTCTATCCAGTCACCCCTACAATTTTGGATTCCTTTGAGCTGCAACCTTCTTCTCCGACTGTTAACTTGAGCATGGAAAAACTTTGTGTTCCTATCTCCATCTTTGAACCAAAGCATACCTGATTTTTGCCTCCAGAACTCCTCTTCTAACGTCAAATAACGTATCAGTTCTGCTTGGACTTTGTGTAGCCTCTCTCGATTCTGTTGCGATAGATTCATCTCAAACTGAGCTTCGTGGACAAGGACCACTTCTTCAAGGCTTGCAATCTTTTGAAATATATCCCCATATGTTGCCCTACTCCATGAGGATAAAACTTTCTTCATCTTCTTCAATTTATAGTTAAACAATTAGAATGGATGTGCGCAAAAATCTTCTGTCCAGTTTTCCTTCACCGCATCAATAAATAATTCATGCTTCGTCCAATTATTAAGAAATCCAAACGATTTCTTAATTGGGACAGTATTGGCAGATGTATTTAGTTGGAGTGGGATATGATCTGACCCAATCTTTGAGAGGTGATTGATCTCCAAACCTGGAAAAGATTGTTGGAATTCAACATTAGTTAGAACTCTATCCAATCGCTTGAAAATACAATCATCTTCAGCTCGACCATTCCACCACGTGTATATACTCCATTTAAAGCCAATATCAAATAGATTACATGTATTTACACAATGTCTAAAATCTATAACTTCATTCATATGCACTGGAAGTCCTCCAAACTTCTCCTCCTCGTCCCAAATAACATTAAAGTTACTTCCCACAATCCAAGGAAGTGACATATCAGTTGCAAGGCCATACATTGAATCCCATAGTTCAATCATCTCAATTACGTCGCATTTTGCATACACTAACGTAAGAATGAAAGTTTTCTTAGTATCAACATTGTAAAGTTTCATGGTAAGCTGTTGATCCATGTCCATCAGTATCTTGACCTTATAAACTTCATCAATAAAAGCCCAAATATTATTTGAAATATTACCAAAAGCCTGGGCAATTCCAATTCTCCTCCTATATTTTTCCAATTTCCTAGCATGTTGCATTGGCTCCATAAGCCCAATAAACTCAAAGTGATATTGTCTATGCATTGTGATAGCCCTTTCAAAAGCCTTCTTAGTATTCACTGATCTCACATTCCAGATAAGTGCATTCATTGTAACAAATTTGATTTAGAGATAGTCCTTCTCGTTTGTACACCTGCTGGTTGCAAAATGTAATTATCCTTCAGTTGCTTCTTTTCCCCCTTTCTAGTCGTCTTTCCTTTCTCAATCTGCCTTGGTGAAAGGTCTCTTTGTCTAGCTATGTTGAGAAAGTTTTGTGTGGTAGATTCTTGGTCTAAGTCTTTCCCTTTAGCTTCCAGAAATCCAGTATCTCCATCAGTATGAGTTTGTGCAACAGTATTTGTTTTGGTAGCTTTTACAATCAAGGAAGCATTCTCATGCTCCTTTGTATTATGATTGGATTGCATAGTGTTGTATTTGAAACTACCACTGTCACCAACTTGTTTATCCACTAATCCTATCTCCCCTTTTTGCCGAGTGATTACCTCACCAATAATAGCAAGATCTTTAAGTGTGTTTTTGCCAACCTCTGGTACTGCTGCATCTTGTTCGACTACTTCAACATTTTTCAAAAGTGATAGGTCCTTCATTCTGGTCATCTCTTCATTGATCAATTATATTTCAGTATTGTATCTTATTCCTTCCCCATTTACACTTTGTTCCTCTTTTTCCCCTTTCCTCTTCTGTTACTTCATCATCACCAATAACACCTTGTGGGAGTTCACCATCCTCTGACCTTTCTTCTAATTGTTGACACCAAAGTCCATTTCCACTAAGTTGTAGTCTATCAAATTCCTTAGGTACAACAGCTGGTGCGTTTGTATCAACTGATTGTGAAGGAATATCCTGACAGGACTGATTAGTTGGCACTAAATTATCAACAAAAGCTCTACTGACCTATTGTGCAGTTGTTTCTTTAAGGACACCTTCAATCCCTGCATTCTCACTTCCATTAACGTTAATATTGTTTGTTTTCTTCAGCATTGTAATCCCAGGTGCAGTAGGATTAAAAACTGCTGCTGTAGGGTTCAACTTTCCAGTTGCCTTATGATTAGCTGTGCTTTTTTGGACAGAGTTTTCCCACCACTAAAACCAGCTGATGGTTCTCATGAATATCACTTTGTTCCACCTCCAATACATCAAATTTATTCATTGTTTGAACCTTGTTTCTCTGAGCATCGTCCACTTCCAAACGAGCATTCTTATTTGATGTCTCAATCTGCTGATTAGCGGCATTAACTGGAACAATTTCTTTGCCAACTTTCCCTTGTTTCTGACTTTGCTTGCCTTTGTTCGTCGCTCGATTATCTCGAACTTCTTTCCACTGTTCACACACATTCCCGACAATTTTTTTGCTCGTGAGAATCATTAGTGGAGCAGTGTGGTTTTAATCTTCGCTTGCTCTTCAGCTGCAGCAGTGGCCTCATCACTGTTTCTATTTTCAACTAGCTCGGGGTGCAAACGCCAACAATCAATTTCATTGTGGCCTTGAAGTTTACACTCCTTACAATACTTCAGCAACATGTCATAGTAAACCTTTACCCACTCTGTTCTTACCTCTCCATTAACATCATCAACCACTTCCATTCTTATCTTCTTAGGTAGCTCGGATAACAAATCAACAAGAACTTTTACTCTCGCGCAACTCGGCCTCGTTTTGTTTATCGTCGCTGCGTCAAGACACAATGACCTTCCAACAGCTGTAGCTAATGAAAACAGAGTTTCCTTTACAAAAAAGGTAGGCAGAAGTCCTGGGAAAGAAATCCACGCCATCGCCATCGGAGTTTCTTCACCCGCCTTAAATTTTGCATCGTAGATAAGAGTACGCAATTGGTATTCGTACCCATCTTTGACTTTGATGTAGTAGGTACTCTTGGATGTGAAATCGAGGAAGTCTTGCCATAGAGTTAATCTAATTAACACATGGCGATCTCTAAGAAAGCCGATATTGCACTCACCTTTGATACCATATTGGGCTGGAATAATTCGACGAAGTTCATGAATCTCCGGAGATCCATAAGATAGTTTTCCAACCACTGCATATTAGAGACCTTCGATGACATTCATCCTCTGTACTTCTGCTTCTGTGAATCTCACAATTGGTTGGCCATTCAAAAACGTAGCTCATCGCATCGTAATGGGCTGCACTGAAGCTTAGGCAGTAGTCATCGCAGGAAGATTGATTGAGTTGGGTTTCAAAATCTTAGAGTAATCTGGAGGAACTTGGTTGGAGTTAGTTGTTGTATGTTGTTGTGCGATGCTGGGGGAGGGCTGACCAGCCGGAAAAGATGGTTGATCGCCGGCCATTGTGACCATTGAAGCCTAAAGCTCCAGCTTTTCTGCAATGAAATAGTAGCGAAATAAATGTTCGCGTCACTGTTTGGCACTATTCACTACTATAGTGACGACAGAATTTTGAGAGAAAAAATTCTAGAGAGAGAATTTTTGGGGGTTTAACTAGCAATGGTAAGCCGATTTCAATTATATTTTGAAGCCATTTTATTTTGGTAATCAAAACTAACAGCGGAACAAAAGTGAATATACAACCTCCCAAGAGTGGTAGTACTGAGTCACGAACTCTAACTGAATATATAGAATGATCACGAGGACCAAATATACAATATTGTTTGATTAAAAATTAACAGTATAATGAAATGAATAGACTCCAAGGGGCTGCGACAACCAAGCAGCTCTACCTTGAATCCTTTCGATCATATTCTAATTTTGTCCGGGTCCGATACCTCCAATACTTGGCTCTGCGCAAAAATATGCAGAAGTGTAGTATGAGTACACCACGGTCGGTACCCAGTAAGTATCAAGACTAACCTCAGTGGAGTAGAGATGAGGTACAGTCAAGACACTCACTAATCTATTAATATGTGCAATATAGTATACAAAATAATACTGGAAAGTAACTGGCAATGATAACAACAAAATCAACTAGTGATATAATAGCAATGCAACAAGAACATCATAATTATTGCTTAGACGAATAAGGAACACAAGTACAACCAATTAATCAAGTCCTTCAAATACTAATTCTTTCGCCTATATGTTTTTCAAATAAAACTCTTCAGGATATAATACTTTCAAATAAATATATTTTCAAGTAAAAGTCACTATGTGACACCTTATTTTACAATCATAAAACTTACGGGTCTCAACCCACTTTCATATTTTCCATGGCACCTCGTGCCCATATTTCTATCACAACCACATAGACAACTCGCGTGTCCATAATAAAAGTATATAAGATCCGCACGATCAATTTATTTTCAATAAAGTAAGTTTATAATTTTTTTTAATCAAGTAAGAAATCAACAAAGAAATGAATTTATTTTAGAATTCATTTGGGTGAAGAAATAACATTTGCACTTAAATTAAAGCATCAGATAACTACTAATTTAGATGTAAAATTATTTAATTTAAAACATAATAATTCCTTTTATTTAAATCAACTCAATCATCGAACATCAGTAAGAAAAGTCAGAAATATACTTCTTCAGAGTCACGTGCTAAAAAGCCAAAGCCAACACAATATAACTAGGAGCACAAAACACATAATAATAAAGTGAACTAGTACATCATGGAAGAAGACAAGAATTTACATATTAAATGAAACCAAATCACCCAAGACAATAATATAAATAAAGAAATATCAACAGGGTACTCCTGAGGTACGGCCTTGTAGTCCCAAATCATAATTAAATTCACAATATCTCATTTTCTTATATCACCGCGGGAGCCTTCACATTTAATTTTAAAGAAATCATTTTCCCCGAAATAGCATCCCACATTGTAGCTACCCTTATCACACCGCATGACTTCTAGTAGTTCTCCTACTAGCCACGTATTTCAAGCCACCCTTAATCGAAGCATAATAGGATGACTCACCTCAATATTCAGAACCGAATCAAATTAAGGAAAAATATCCTTTTATAACAAATCGGGATCGTACCTGTAACGACACCATCTGGTGTAGTGGCCTCAGCCACACCATAACAATTATATCAACGGGTCGGGTCTCCACCTCTTAGGCACCCTCTACCCGCCTGTCCTCCACCCCTAACTAGTTGTTCCCATGGAGTATTAGCTGCACTGGGGCCCATAGTCTGAGTGTTGTGATAAAATCCACCCCTCCCAAGTCTGGGACAGTCTCTCATAATGTGCCTAGTATCACCACACTTATAACAACCCCTCTGAGGTCACGATTGCTCGTACTGAGTCTGTGCCAGATAACTGGAATAACCATTATAGGAATCACATGCCGGCGGTGCATTGTAAGAACTTACTAGAGCATTCCGAGTAACCTGATGTACGGACTGAGCTGGCCGACTGCTCGAGCCTCCGCTATAATGGGTCCTAGTTGAAGAGTAAAATCCACTGAACCCTTCAGATCGTCGAGACCTTTTGGCATTCTTAGACTCCCTTTCCTCGCCTAAAACACCCTCAATCTTTCTTGCAATCTCCACTACTTGTTGAAATGGAGTATCAGTTTGCAACGCTTGAGCCATGCATATTTTAATATCATAATCGAGCCCCTCAATGAATCTGCGGACCCGTTCTCTAACTGTAGGAACCAAGGGGCTAACTCACTGAACCTGATAGCATATTCTGACACTGTCATAGTGCCCTGACGCAACCGTTCAAACACTGTGTGCCACGAATCTCAGAGAGTCTAGGGAACAAACTCTTTCAAGAACATTTCCTAAAATTGAGCCCAAGTTGGTGGTGTTGTATCGGCTGGTCTACCTTCTTTATAGATTTGCCACCACTGATACGCTGCGCCTATTAATTGAAATGTAGTAAAGGCAACTCCATTCACTTCCACAATACCCATGGTGCGGAGAACTTTGTTAAAGTCTCCTGAAGTTCGGGGGTAACAACAGGTGCTTCTGGTACCTGTCCCCCAACTGGAGCAACTAGTGGCTCCTCAACTGTTTTTTGACAGGTGCTCTAGTCGCGGCACGTGCCCTTCCTCGACCTCTGCCTTGGCCTCTACCTCGGCCCCGGCCTCTTGCAGCCCTAGCAGTATATGCGGATGCCTGCTCAGCTAACTCGGTAGCACGTGTCCTCACCATCTGTGAGAGAATAGAGATACAAAGGCTCAAATTCTACAATCAACAAATCCGCATGATAGGAATGAAAGAAGTCGATATTTCCTAACAGTTCTGTAGCCTCTCGAAGATAAGTACAGACGTCTCCGTACCGATCCGGAAGACTCGTTCGTGACTCGTAGAACCTATGAACCTAGAGCTCTAATACCAAATTGTCACAAAAATCAACAACACATTATTTTTCCACAATAAAGAGCCATGACTCAATCATAATGTGCACAACATCTTAACAAAATATTCGGGAGTGAACAACTCAACCGAATAATATTTCACAATTTGGCACTTTGCCTCAGTATGATTCACGGCCTTTATAATTCAATACCAAATTTTCAACAACGTGAACTGAAAAGTAATTCATTAAGGAACAACACCTCTTTTAAATCACAACTTCAGGAAATAAATAGATTTATTCATCTTATTAACTAAATTTTTCATTTAAATTATCTGTAGGTAAAATCAATAATGAAAGTATTTTTCATAAAAATGGAAACTCAAACAAATACAGAGTTCACATAAAAGTCAAGCAGCAATCACACCAAATTATCATATAAAAACAACCTCGGCAAACAAGGAATGAGGCATGACAAATAAGGGATTTAATAAGTTTCAATAATTTTCCAACTTAATACTTAAGGGCGTCTGCGAATTTCAACAGATAAAATTTGCACATATAAACCAAGTACGTACTCCTCACCTCGCGTACATGGTTTTCAATTACAAAATTTTCATATAAGACTCAATACCTAAGGGGTAATTCCCCCACTCGAGGTTAAGCAAGAAACTTACCTTTTTAAAGTTATGCCGATATTCCAAAATCGCCTTCTTGCTTGAATTGACCTACGGACCGCTCAAATCTATTCAAATCAGTTGTATAACTTCATTAAAATTCATCCAAAATAATTCCGGATAATAAAACGCTGACTTAAAATTTTATTCTAAAATGTCAACAAAAGTCAACGCGGGGCTTGCTTCTCAGAACCCGACAAAATTTCTACGAAATTCAAACACACATTCCGATACGAGTTCAATGATACCAATGTTATTAAATTCCAATAACAAATCGACCTCCAAATCTTAAATTTGTGGTTTATGAAGTTTCTACATTTTTTTCCAAATTTCCATCTCAAAGACTAATTAAATGATGAAATTAGTGATATATTCATGTATATTAACCAAATCCGAGTTAGAATCACTTACCCCGATGAATTTCTTGAAAAGTCCACGAACAATCGTCCCAAACCGAGCTCCCAAAGTCCAAAAATAAAATAATAACCTAAACCTCCGATATATAGTACATCTTTCCAATGTGCGGTCCGCACAAAAATGGTGCGGCCGCACATCCCCAGCTCCTACGGTCGCACAAAAATAGTGCGGCCGCACATCCCCAACTCCTGCGGTCGCACAAAAATGGTGCGGCCGCACTCTCTTGGAACTGCACTGCCAGGCTTTAGTATTTTGGCCATAACTTTCTCTTGCCACATTTTGAACCGCACTCTCTTCTTTACCTGTCTGGAAACTAGAGACGAAATGATATAACTTTCATTTTTGAATCATCTCAAAATTCCTTGTGGATCAAAATATATTAGCTTCCGTAGTCGAACCATCGAATCTAAGAGTTCCTGAGTGTGGCCGTACAGCAAATTGTGCGGTCCGCACACTCCTCTGCGGACATGACTGCGGCCGCACCAAAATTGTGTGGTCTGCACAACGCCCCTGAGGTCCGCACTTCCCTTTTTGCCTCAGCACTCCCGAAACTCATCCGGAACCTCTCGGACACAAACCATATATGAATTTCAATCATAAAGCATGATACGGACCTGCTCGCGCACTCAAAACACTGAAAAGAGGTCGTCTTGACCCGATATTGACCATGGCCAAACTCCCAAATTTCATAACTTTACTAATCTCTCAACCAATGATCCAAAAATACACCCAAGCCCCTCGGGACCTCAACCAAATATACCAACACGTCCCAAAATACAATACGAGCTTAGTGGAGGCTTCAAATCTCGTCAAACAATTTCAAAATTACGAATCGCGCCTCGAATCGAATTATGAGTTTTCGAATCTCCCAACTTCTATGTTTTGCGCCGAAACGTAACAAATCAATCCGAAATGACTTCAAATTTTGCACACAAGTCATAAATGACATAATGTAAGTATTCGAATTTTCAGAATCGGATTCCTATCCCAATATCAAAAAGTCAACTCCCTGGTCAACTCTTTTCTTTTAGGCTTCTTAAATAAGAATTGTTCTTTTAATTAAATTTCAAATCTTCCGAAAATCAAACTCGACCACACCCGCGGGTCATAATACTTATTACGAAGTTGCTCGAGACCTTAAGTCACTGAACGGGGCATTAATTCTTAAAACGACAAGTCGGGTCGTTATATTCTCCACCTCTTAAACAAACGTTCGTCCTCGAACGTGCTAAGAATTATTCTAAGGTTACCAAATTGATGTTTTTACTTTTACATATATGCTCACGGTTGATCCCCCGTAACCGCATTTGAGATAAGCCCGACAACGCCATCTCATTTGAGATTATTTCTTTTATCTATATTTGTAAACATTAAGATCAATTTCTTACACTCCAACATTTTTAAAAGGCCTGATTTTTCATAACAACGCACGGTATTAGTCTCAACTGGCTATAGCAACTCGTGCCTACGCACACATCAACTTTCTTGATAGTGTTGAAGTACTTCAAAAATTTCTGGTGTGTTACATTCTTTCCCGCTTAGGATCATTCGCCCTCAAACACATAACATAACTTATCTCTTCTTTCACACATATCAATCTCCCAAATTTTTCTAACTCCCAAATTTTTCAGAAATTTCGGTAGAGTCTCCCTTATAATTGGGCCTAACTACCTGCTAGAGTAACACCAAAACATCTCCTAACAACACATCCACAACCCAACAAAATACCACCATATATATATCAGTAACACTAATCTCAGCATTACAAGCACTGCATTATCACAATGATATCAGGACATGAAGCACATCATATGTATGTTCATCACCACATCTCTGGTCTTAAAAGTCGTTCATAATTAATTCCAGCATCATCAATTAATCTCATATTAACTCCCACCTCATTTCGAATTTTCACAACACTGACAACAGAATGTGAGGCATGAAGACCTCATGATTACTTACTCGGATTAATGAGTCATATTTAACGCCACCTGGGCACTCATCTCATAGGCTAAAACTCAATGTTTACAGCACGAAAATGGCTGAATATGCACAGAAAATATACAAGAATTATCAAATAAGACTAATAGGCATGACTCCCTATTAGTATTATTGTACAAATTAAATTTCACACAGGGATAATTTTAAACTCATAAATATTTCACCACAAAGACCTCGTCCTTATATGACTTCCACCGCAGCTTGTAGCCCGGTTTAAATATTTCACATTATATAAAAATGCGAGGATCTTGTCCTCAACAAGTATTTTGCACATTGTGCCAACTGAAATTTTAATTTTCTTTCTTTCTTCTTCTCAATATATTCCATAAATAGTTTTCACAACACATAATGAGCCCTCATATCGGTAGGGCATATAATTCATAAAAATTGGAATCAATTATTCCGAAACACATTAAACCCACTGTAATGAATAATAAAAATTTCTTTTGGACTTATAGCCCTTAATGGCGTACAAAAATAAAATGAGAGTCACGAGCTCACATCTTCAAATCTCCCAGCAGGGATAAACATATAAGTGGGTCACAAAAATTACGAAGCTCACCCATATTGAATTATGATTTTTCGAATCTCTCAACTTCTATGTTTTGCGCCGAAACGTATCAAATCAATCCGGAATGACTTCAAATTTTGCACACAAGTCATAAATGATATAATGTAGGTATTCTAATTTTCAGAATCTGATTCCGGCCACAATATCAAAAAGTCAACTCCCCGAACAACTCTTTTCTTTTAAGCTTCTTAAATAAGAATTGTTCTTTTAATTAAATTCCGAAATCTTCCGAAAATCAAACTCGACCATACCCGCGGGTCATAATACTTATTATGAAGTTGCTCAATACTTAAGTCACTGAATGGAACGTTAATTCTTAAAACGATAAGTCGGGTCGCTACATTGGGGTAAGTGATTTTAACTCGGTTTTGGTTAAATTATATGAATCTATTGTTGTTTTCATTAACATATTAGTGTTTTGGGTTGAAAATAGTAGAATATTTCATAGACTTTAATTTGAAGATTTGAGGGTCGAGTTGATATCGGAATTTGATAAAATTGGTATGGTTGGACTCGTGGTTGAATGGGCGTTTATATTTTATAACTTTTGTCAGGTTCCGAGACGTGGGCCCCCAGGCATTTTTTGAGTTAATTTCGGATTTTTATTGAAATATTAGTATTTCCTTATGGAATTAATTACAATAATTGGTATTGACTAAATCGAATTAATTGTGGCTAGATTCGAGCCGTTCAAAAGTTGATATGTGCAAAATGGGATTTCTGGAGCATTGTTTAGCTTGCTCGACATTGGATTCATCTTGTTCGAGGTAAGTAACTCTTCTAATCTTGGAGCTGAGGGTATGAATCCTGAATATACGTATTATGTGAATTGTTTGGAGGTGACGCACATGCTAGGTGATGGGCGTATGGGCATGCACTATAGAAATTGTGACGTAATTGGTTCCGTGAAATTTTGTAGTCAAATAATCTTGGCATTTTCTATGTAGTTTTATGTGTTAAAGAAATTGAGCTGAGAATCATATTAAAAATCATGCTGAGGCTATGTACCAGTATTATTGAGACCCACAGAGGTCATATTGTTGTTGAATTATTTGTTTAAAATGAAATTTCATACTCAACCATGTTCATTCATTTCATATCATCTCTCAGTCTCTGTTGTTATTTGTTGATTCATCATATCATCATTTTGGGCTAGTTTCATGACATTGTGAGCCCGAGAGACTGGAGAGATTAATGACCGAGTAAGGTCGAGGGCCTAATTGTGAGGATAACTATGGGATCGGACTGCACACCGTAGCAGGCCATATTAGCTTTATATACTTTATTATTATATGGATCGGGGCTACCCGCCTGCAGCAGGCCTTATAGGCTTTATTATAGTACGTGAGTTGTCCATGCGGATACGGATATTGATATTATAGCACGTGAGTTATCCGTGCAGCACGTGAGTTATCCGTGCAACACGTGAGTTGTCCGTGCAGATTATAGTGCTTGGCTGAAGGAGCCCCTCCGGAGTCTGTACACACCCCCAGTGAGTGCAGGTACCTACTGAGTGCGAGTGCCGAGTGCTGAGAGATTGGGAGGTTTGAGTGACTGTGAGGATTGAGTAACTGTGAGGACTTAGTGATGGGGAGGACTAAGTGAATTGATACTCTGAGAAGTATGCATATGGTTTTATTACTGAGATACATTGCATTGACATGCACCCATGACATATAGATATAGAGATGTATTTTCCTCACGATGTGCGGTATCACGTCATTCATGACTTCTCATAGATATTGGCCTACGAGCATAGTGATGCATTTTTCAATGGCTATCTGGAAAGAAAATAAAACATCTTATCATTGTAGAAAGGAATTTTGGGATAAATTACTATTATCAAATTTATTCGTATTTTTGGCAACTTCGGTAAACGACTTGGGACTTTCACTGATATACTTGAAAGGCAGAACTATTTTTGAAAATCATAATTTAGCTGAGCATTTATTCCTTGGGTTACTTCTTTCATTACTTGCTTTATGTGGTTATGAATTATTGTTGGTTATTGGAGTTGGACTCTGACCTTGGTACAAGATCGTCACTACTTTCAAACTAAGGTTAGGGTTGTTACTTATTGAGTACATGGGGTCGGTTATACTCATACTACACTTCTGCACCTTGCGTGCAGATGTTGGCTGTTGATGTTGCTGCATTCAGCGGGAGATGGATCTGAAGGTGTACTTGCGTTCCGGTTGTAGCTGACTCTTGTTCATGTTAGCCTTAGATTCATAAAACTCTGTTTATGTACTTTTCAAACAGATGATGTATTTATTTCATACCAGCTTTGTAAACTCTATTCTTAGAAGCTCATGATTTGTACTACCAGTTCTTGGGGAAATGTATTGGTTTCATATATTATTTTAATTAATTGCCTTACTAAATTCATTAGAATTGGATAGTTTATAATTGGATTACCTAGCGGGTTGGGTTAGGTTCTATCACGACTAGTCGGATTTTGGGTCATGACAATTTCGAAGTCAATACTAAATTCTGACACACTGACGATTTCAGATTTGCGCGACTTCGCCAAAAGTTTAGTATCTTGAAGTAGTGGCGTCGAAATCATGAACCACTTGATTTCTTGGAAGCTAAACTTCAAAATCTAAAACACATCCAAAATCTAAAATTTAATACCTTCACGATAGTTTCAGATGATAGCTCGAAGTCGACTTTGGTTTCTGATATGCCGACAGTTCCAAATTAGCGCGACTTCACCAGAATGTTTTGTATCTTGGTGTGGAAGCCTTGAGATTGTAAGACCTTTTTAATTGTCAGAAATTGAAATTCAAGAGCTTCATTCACACCAAATGCCTTGGGTTCAAGTCTCACTGAATTTGAAACGTCGTGAAGGCACACCAAAAAAAACTTGAAGGTTTGGCGAACATGAAGGCATAGCTAATCCCCGGACTTCAATGCAAATGCTTGGCAGCACCCTAAAAGATATTAATAATTTCATTGAAGACACCAATTTACCATAGTGGCTTGTCCCATTTAAATCAAATGGGATCCAAAGTTTAACAGAAGAATGGTATCTCAACTCGATTTTCAAGTGCTGATTGAATGGATTACATTCCATCGTACTTTATTCGGATAATGATTGGTGGATTATGTATCTTTTGAACTTATGCGACTGAACTCAGAATGAAACTCTAAGTTGCCTACTTACCTTGGTAAAGAGGATCAAGTCATACCGTAGTTCAGAATGGGTAATTTATTTTTTGTTATGTCCTAACTTTTTCCTAGGCCGTCTCTTTCTAGGTTTTCAACCTAGTGGACCCTTTTCTTTGGGTGGTGGGCCGTACACAGTTTAGAATCATGCAGGCCAGGAATGTAGGAACATGCAGTTTAGGCTCGTGCATCAGGAGCGTTGCAACTTCAAGGATAATACTTCTTCAAAAACTTGCCATTGATATGGCCGATTCTCATGCCATCTGCATCAACCAGCTTGTAATCCCCACTTGAGTAAGCTTCTTGTACGACATATGGCCCATCCCATTTTGAAGTGAACTTCCCTACATGTTTATGGGAAGTAATAATGGGTATTCGGATGGCAAGGACTTGATCTCCAACTTGAAAGGATCTCGGGCGAACTCTTATATTGAAGGTGCGAGGCAATCGAGCTTGATAACATCCAAGACTCTGTTGAGCTTCCAACATCTTCTCATCAAGAGCCTCCAACTCTGCTAATCGAAGTCAAGCATTTTCTTCATCACTGATTCCTTCTTGAATAGCTAGTCCTAATGAAGGTATTTGACGCTCGAGTGGCAAGACGGCTTCGACTCCATAAACGAGTGAACAAGGAGTCACTTGTGTTGGCGTGCACTGAGTCGTCCTATATGCCCATAGAGCTTCTTCCATATGGTCATTCCAATCTCGTTTGGATTTGGAGATGACTTTCTTTAACAAGTTGCATTGAGTTTTGTTGAATGCCTCAACTAGACCATTGGCGACAGCATTGTACATCGAAGAGTTATGTTGCTTAAAGCCAAAGAAATCACAAATCTTGTTCATCAAACTATTATCGAATGGATTTCCATTATCCATTATTATGTAACGAGGAATTCAAAGCAGTAGATTATGTTTACTCGGATGAAACTCGCAACATTTTCCTTCTTTACCTCCTTAAGAGCAACAACTTCAGCCCATTTTGAGAAGTAGTCAATTGTAGCCAAGATGTATAGGTGCCCACCAGAGGACTTTGGTAGTGGTCCAACAATATCCAATCCCCAAGCGTCAAACGTCCAGGATGGTCGGGTGCAACACTTCAGGAGGTTTATGAATAAAATTCGCATGGAATTGACAAGCCTTGCATCTTCGAGTGTAGTCCAAGCAATCTTTTACCATCATTGGCCAATAATATCCCATCCTTTTTATATGGAAGTAGAGCTTTGGTCCAGAATGGTGTGACCCACATACCCCAGAATGTGCCTCTTATAAATCTTGGAGAGCTTCTTCTTATCCTAGGCATCGCAAGAGTACTCCCTCGAATGACCTTTTGTATAGAGTATCTTTGTAGTAAAGAAAGCGAGGTGCACAACGACGGATTTTAGTCCTTCTCCTAGGATTTTTGGGAAGTATCCCATAGCTTAAGTAGTCGATAATAGGTTGTTGTCATTCTTCTTTCTCAGCTTCAAAAATAGCGACAAGATGCTTGAGTTCATTTCCTTCACCTTCAACCTCATTTGGCGGCGGTACTACCCATTTTTGGCAGATAGTAACTTGCACTTGATCAGGCAGGGTTAACGATGATGCTAGGGCAGCTAAAACATCAACCTTCTTGTTTTCTTTCCTTGGCACATGTTGAATAGTCACGTCACCGACCCATCCCATTAAATTTTTAGCATAATCATGATATGGGTGTAGCTCGGGTTTCTTGACCTCGTAACTACCTAAAAGCTGGTTGATCACCAATTGAGTGTCACCAAGGACTTGCAATTGCAACCACTTCATTTTGATAGTCATTTCAAGCCCAAGTATTAGTTCTTGATACTCAATAATGTTGTTAGAGCAGAGTTGCGTCAACGTAAAAGAGTAGGGGCAGAACTTCACCCTGCGAAGTGACAAATACTACACCAGCACTGGCTCCTCCGCGATGTGCAGCACCATCAAAGTATATCTTCCATGGAGGTTGAACTTCAATGACCATTGCGTCCTCATCAGGTATATGGTGATCTGCCAAGAAGTGTGCCAATGCTTGTCATTTTACAGCCTTTTGAGGGATGTACAAAATCTCGAATTGTTGAAATTGGAGATACCATCTCGCTAGTCGATCACTAAGAACAGGTTTTGACATCACGAACTTGATAGGATTTACTTTAGAAACAAGACGAACAACATGAGCTTGAAAGTAGTGCTTCAACTTTTGAATTGAAAAGACTAGCGCCAAACACAACTTTTCAATTGGCGAATAATTCAGCTCGTTTGGTGCCATCATCATGCTCAAGTAGTAAAGAGAGTTTTCTTTCCCCTCACTATTTTCTTGGGCCAACAGCGCTCCAACAGACCTTTCTTGTGCTGAAATATATAGTATCAACGGCTTTCCAAGTATAGGGGATGCTAAAACCGGAGGCTTGATCATGTAGCATTTAATGCTCTCAAAGGCATTACTACACGCTTTGTCCTATTTGAAAGGGACACCTTTCTTCAAAAGCGACTGAATGGTTGGCACCTCCCAGCTAGGTTTGAGATGAATCTCCTAAGGTACGCTAACTTTCCTTGCAGACTTTTCAATTCGTGAATATCCCAAGGCTCAGGCATTTTTAAGATTGCGTCTACTTTGGCTTGATCAATTTCAATCCCTCGATGTCGGATAATGAAACCAAGGAACTTTCTGGAAGTAACTCCAAAGGTGCATTTCAATGGATTCATCCTAAGTTGGTACCTCCGGAGCAACTCAAACATCATTCTCAAGTCTTTCAAGTGGTCGCCCTTCTTTCTTGATTTTACCACCAAGTCGTCCACATAGCATTCAACATTTTTGTGGAGGAGGTCATCAAAAATATTCTGCATAGCCCTTTGATAAGTAGCACCAGCGTTCTTCAAGCTAAAAGGCATTACCATGTAGCAATAAATACCCTTTGGTGTGCAGAATGTTGTAAGCTCTTCATCTTTTGGTGCCATGCGAATTTGGTTATAGCATGACGAACAAGCCATAAACGACATTGCCTCATACCTAGTAGTAGCATCGATCATCAGCTCTAGAATAGGAAGCGGGAATTCATCTTTGGGACGCGCATTGTTGAGATCCCTGAAGTCGACGCACACTCGAATCTGGCCATTCTTCTTCCATACAGAAACAATACTTGAAACCCATGTTGAGTATTTAACTTCCCGAATAAATCCAGCTTCAATGAGTTTGTTTACTTCGATTTCAATTAGGGAAACCAAGTCCGGCCTAAAGCACCTTTGAGCTTGCTTAACAGGACGAGCGCCATTCTTGACCGTAAGGTGATGGACTGCTACTTTAGGGTCCAAGCCAGGAATTTCTTTATAACTCCAAGCAAATACATCCCTAAACTCCTTGAGTAACTCAATATAAGTGCTTTCTTCATCAACTTCTAGTAAAGCGCTTAGGTAGGTGGGTCTTGGTTCTTCATCAGTGCCAAGGTTAACTTCTTTTAACGCATCAATCATTACCTTCACCCCTTCCTCAAGTTCCGGGGGAGCATCTTTCACATCTTTGTCTTCTTGATGGTCCCCATCGTTGAAGGATATGTGATAACACTGTGAAACATCGTCCAATTTCTCGTAATCCTCCATTAGAGATAAAATACCATGTTCTCCTTGTGCAGTAACATGATACGAAGAACCCACACTTTCTTCGTCTTCATCACGTTCTTTAGTGTAGACCACAGTGTATGGCTTCACCTTCATTACCTCATCACACGAAACTATGACTTTTGTTTGTCGTTTCATTCTAGAAGGAACCAAACTTTGGAAATCTTTAGAGATCTTCTGAATTTTGGGCTAAGCGGGTGTTCTTGTATTTCGATAATTTCTATGGAACTTATTCCCCTTCTTTAATGGACCCAATCTCTCAAATACGAAAGTTCTCACAGTTGATTTTCCAAGTCGATCAAAGACAGAAGACCTGTTAGAAGCTGCAGATCCGTCTTTTATAGTGATATAATTGTTGCCCGCCCTTCTTATGGAGATGCGCATTGGTGACAGTTGCTTGTATCCCAAACATTTATGTGGTTGCCTCATCACTGCATCTGATGGGAGCTTCCCTAACTTTGATGGCTGATTGGGGTTATATTCAGCTTTTACAAATAGTATATAAGCTTATAGGATCAAAACCTTCATCTGCAAACGATTTTGGGCTACAAACCCTGCAAATTGCTTCGAGGACATTTTACTGCCTCAATTCATTTTACTGGAAAAGTTAACTCCTTTAGCATGTTATTTTGGAGATTAGATGATTCGCCTTCATCTTTCCTCCTTTTAGGGACATATTGGAGTGCATGACTTACTTTCTTGCCATAAGACGCAATATCCCCTCTATGAGATTTATTCGCGTCGGGTTGTACCTCCTCAGTAACAACTTTGGTTTTGTCGGCAACCACCTCAGTTCTCTTAGCTGTGGACCCGTCATCCTTGTCATTCATGATATTATCAACTTTTAGCTCCTTCACAATGCGATTCTTCAAGTATAACTTTGCATCGGCGAAGTGTGACTTAGCCTCGGTGAATGGCTCGTCATCAGCAATTATCTTCTTCTCGACTTCACCTTCGTAGTATTTCAAACATTGATGGTAGGTAGATGGAACTACTTTATTCTCATATATCCAAGGCCTTCCAATCAAGACGTTGTATGACTTCTTTGCATCGATCACATGCAACCATGCACATGCATATCTTCAATGGTGATTTCCAACCTGATCGCGCCTATGGATCTTTGCCCCCCTTGGTTGAATACTTGGATCATCACACGACTTTTCGAAAGTTCGTTCATGGGAATACAGTTCTTTCACAATGCGAATTGGCAAGATGTTCACTGAGGATCCTCCATCAACCAAAATTCGATTTACCCTTTCATCACACATATAGCCAACCAGGTACAATGGGCAGTTATGAAGAGTGTCACCTAGTAGAAGGTCGCCATTTGTGAACGTAACTTTTTCCTCGCATGCCTTAACTTCTTGAGGGATAGACTCGATGAGCTTTTCTGGAGATGGTGCCAATGGTAGGTCATCACTCTTTTCTTCCCCTTTATCAGCATTGCAACAAGAGGCCTCAATACCATCACGGGAAATCTTCATGCGGAACCAACATGGCAAGAAATCCTCCATGGTCACTGGATGTCATGGATTTTGAGGGTGGTGCACCTCCACTTTTGCTTTCTTCAAACACCTAGCTGGATTCCGTTTCCTTGGTCCTTTTACCATCATTTTCCTTGTTGGTTGTTCTATTGATTCTTTTCGTGGTCTTCTTTTGTAGCGCCTATGACGAGTCACCAACGTCCAACCTTCATCATCATCGGGTTGATCGACTTCAACTTTATTGTTCTCCAGTAATTCTCCATCTTTACTTTCTTTAAAACCATATAATTCATCTGGACTGAATGGGCCAAATGTGATAGAGACTTCGTTTGCACTTGCTTTCTCATCTTCAAGAACGATCTTCTTTTCACGAGCCAAGTCCATAACTTTGTCCTTGAAGACAAAGCACTTCTCTGGAGGGTGGTTCACAAGTCGATGGTATTTGCAGTAATATGGGTCATTCATTTTACCAGCTTCATTTGGCCGCTTCATCTCTGGAAGCTCAATGAGATTTAACTTGAGGGGTTCTTCAAAAATTGCCGGCACATCAGAATCCATAAATGGGTACTCCTTCACTTGCATTTCTTTTAGAGTCAATTTCCCACTTGGTTTATCTTGAAAAGAAGTGGATTTCATACTTTACTTATTTCTCACCTTCGTTGTGAACTTCACAGGTGATGTGTTAACATTCATAACTTCTTTATTTTCAGACATGGGTACAATCTTGCTCCATTTCTTGACTTCTTGCTTGTCGTTCCCTTTGTGAGGCTCATAGATAGGTAGCCTTTTGTTTCCAGCGGAGGCCATGCTTAACTCCATGTCGTGGGCACGAGTCGCGAGTTCTTCAAATGTGCTAGGCTTGATACCTTGCAAGATGTAGCGGAGTCCCCAATGCATGCCTTGTATGCACATCTCTATGCCAGAAGCTTCACTATGCCTCTCTTTGTAGTTGAGGCTTGCATTCCTCCAACGATTGATAAAGTCGATAACTGGTTCACTCTTTCGTTGACGAGTATTTGTAAGTTCTATCATACTCACAGTACGTCTCGTGCTATAAAAGCGATTGAGGAACTCTTGCTCTAGTTGTTCCCAGCTATCAATAGATCCAGCCTCGAGGTCTGTGTACCATTCAAAAGCATTTCCTTTTAGAGAGCGGACAAACTGCTTGATGGTAATCTCCATAAGTCCCATCATTGTTGCACCGTCTCAACGAAGTGCGCCACATGTTGCTTTAGATTACCTTTACCATCAAACTGTTAAAACTTTGGAGGTTGATAGCCAACAAGCATCTTCAACATATCAACCCTGGCAGTGTATGGCTTTGCATATGTAAGGGAGGACTTGGAAGCAACTTCATACTTGTTCTTAATGGTTCCTTCAATGAACTCCTTCAGTTGATCGATTGAAATCATCCCTTCAGATGAGACAGGGATAGCCTTAGCGGATGCTACTTGTCTTGGGGGAGAATCACTCTCTGGAACTTCTGGGAGCTTGCCAGGTGTGTGGGTGGATTCTTGCTCCATCAAGATTCCCACCATATCTGTTAGCTTGTCGATTATAGCATCTTTATTTTGCATGCACTTGATCAAGCCAGCGATTTCTTCCGTCAAGTTTGCCAACTGCTCCTCCAAAGATGAAGTATTTGTCACCATGGCTTGCATGATTGTCGTGGATGATGGAGAGTAGCATGGATTATCACACAAATTAATCCTCGATTGGCTCAAGCTATATGGTGTAAGTGGGGAGCATCCATCGCTTGAAGCATAATCATTTCCCTTCACATCAAAGTGCTTGGATCCGGAGAGGTCAAATAGAGCAAGAGTTTTCTTGATCTTTTTAGCAACATCGCTTCCTCCTTCGGGTGCGCTTGTGGAAGATCTTGCTCCTTTTGAGGATGAAGATTCGAAAACAGGTGTTGATGCGAACGGAACATGGGGTGCTTGTTATCCTAACGAGCTTGCTTTGCTCCTCGTAACTGGTCCAAAGCTTCCAAAAGTAACATCGAGGATGCTTTCTATATCAGCATAGAACCTGGAATTAGCAGCCTTGGTGGAAGTTGAACTGGAGTTGATTTTCTTTGAAGCCATTTCAATGTTCTTGAACTTTGGTGATTTGAAAAGTTGAGATGAGAGGTAGAGATTATCCCACTGGGTGTGCCAGAGTTTTTAGACAATAAATTATGTCGAGAAAATAAAATCAAGATCGAAAAATATTGCAACAATCGTAGTATTTGATTTCAAGTAATTTGAGTGTACAATCTCTCTCAATCCTCTGATTCTTCTTTTCAATAGTAAATAAATTCAAGGGCCTTTGAGTTTGATCTTGAACCTATATTTGTTATCACGAACGATGATCTTGAATTCAACTAGCACGAACTTTGATTTGAACTCGTACTCCATGAATCTTGATTTATTCTTCGTTCTTGAGCTTGAACTTGATTTGTTCTTTATTCTTGAGCTTGAACTTGATTTGTTGAACTTGAACTTGATTGCTTGAAGCTTGAAACTTATGGAGGAATTTGCAGCGTTTGATCCATGAGCCCTTTCTTGCTTCTTGTTATAACTTCTGGTATCTTTTCTGGGTTATGAAGATCCCTATTTATAGTTGTGGGAGGAAAGAGTTATGATAAGAACAAACTCTTTCCGACCAATTAGATTGAAGTATGACAAGGCCATATTTGATTGGCCAGAACATGACACTTGCACACGTGGCGCGATTTCAATGACCTTTTAATGTGACTTGGCATGCCTTGTGATTTTGACACGTGGCACGATCGTTTTGGCTCTTCCGCTTGACTTGGTGTGCCACGTCATTTCACACGTGGCATCAAACTGGGCCTCTAGGAAGATGATATATTGGGCTTAATGAAGTGGGTTCATCCCTTTAGCCCAATTAAATGGGCTAGCCCAATGGATTAAGTCTTATTTAATCCATATATCTTGGACTTATATAACTAATTCAATTATACTAGCCCATAATATTTATTTTGACTAATATAACTTGAATTTAAAATATAGTCCAACTTGTTTTACAGATTTAAATCCAACAAAATTTAATTATCTACACCACTTTCTAACATTGAGTCTGAAATCTTAATTTGTACTATAAAAAGATACTTGCAGAACAAATGAAATGCATTATTTCAAATGGCTGTAAGAGTGACAACAATTTGCTTCTCTCGTTTAGTTTCGATTATAATTTTTTCTAATATGGTTGACAGCTATGAGTCTGCCAGAAGATTAAACATTACAATTGAGGTATAATTTCTATAGGTTTGGTATATTTGGACATTTTAAATTTACAAAAATGTTAATGCAGTGAAAGAAAATGCGGTCAAAGACCTCTTTTTGATCCTTTTATGTGACGAAATTTGAATTTTTGTAGACTATTCACGGATATCTTTATGATTGTGTAGATATTTACAAGCAACCAACTCTTTTGCATCCAAAATTGAGCCCAGAAGAATTAAGGTGAAATTTTGTAATAACATCTTTGTAAAGAATGTTTCACTTTATCTTATATTTAAGTTTTAATATTCAAGATATTTCCTTGTAATTTTTCATATTCAAATTTTCATTTTGTTCACTACAATATATGCAAAACAGATGGTCATCGCGAAGGAGCTTGAAAGACAACAGGAAGAAAAATCGGGTGGTTTCAAGGCAGAGGAATATTGGTTGAATAAGGAAGGATGCCGAGTTGGAACTGTGCCTATACGCAAAATGACAAAGAAACAACTCCAGAAAGCTAAACATACCTCCTTAAGCTTGGCTAATGAATACCTCGGATATAATTGGATTGATGTAAGTCTTCGTTTAGAAATATTTTTCCTTGATGTTATCCTATATATAATTGTCGAATAGTTTGAAGGAATAAAAGAAAACATTATATTTAGTTTGCAGGAATTAGCATAAAAGTGTCTCCGCCAAAAGAAAGATTTTTTGGGGTCTCAACTTTTCTTTGTTTATATAATCCTCAATTAAATGAAACTGGTCAATACAGTGCTGCAACCATATGGCTTGAAACGGGGTTAGGACAAAAGCTCGAGCAGATACATGTGGGATGGAATGTAAGTTTCAACTCTTGTTATTTCCTTTTTTTATTTTATTTTATATAGTTACCAAATAAAGGATTTCACATTATAGAAACTACTCAATCGTCCATAGTAATTTTTTGATAGTGTTCTGCTCACGTTGGCGTCGTTTATGCTATTATGCTTTTTGGGGTTCGCTGCCTAATATTTTCTCATTTTCAATTTATGTGACATTAATTTAATTAGTTCGTTTCATAATTGACTTTATACTATCATTATTATGTTTAATAAGAAGTTTTTATAGTCACACAACGGGTAGTATGATTAAAATCACAAATTTTAAGTGTTTCTTTCTTTCTTATCGTATTTGTTTTCTCCCAAAAGATTACTAAGTTAAACATTTCGTCTCTACATTATTTTTTTCAGGTGCATCCAAGTTTGAACGGTGACACCCGAACTCATTTATATACCTCATGGACAGTAAGTATATGTTTTTAATTAGGTCTTCTTTTACTTGAATGAGAAATGACTTTATCGTGGAATTCCAAAAAATAAAATAATAAATAAATCTTGAAATAGGCGGATGGCTATCGAAAAACTGGATGTTACAATACGCACTGTCCAGGATTTATTCAATTAAGTCGCGATATACCTATAAATTATGCTTTTCCAAGGACCTCCCACATATAAACTAATTACAAAAAGGTAGTGTTTTTCTCAGAGTCTATCAGGTATTATGTTTTACCACTCACTTTCTATTATATATATTGATATATATTCTCAGGGTCTATAAGGTATTAACTAATATTCATTGTTGTGTAAACTTTTGTTTTACACAATCAGGTAATTTTGACCGTTCATATCACGCACACATATTAGAAGTTCGACACAACTAAAACTTTTTTATTAACTAATTCATGAAATAATATATACGAAATAAAAGATCTCATCTCGATTAGCCCTTCATTTTTTCATGCTTATTACCTCCTGTGGGCCGTGACATTGAAAAGTGATTTGCACCTATATACCATTTTCATAATTCCAGTAACTCTTCAATCTGTCAAAGTGGTTATAAAATTCATTAGTGTTACTTGCTGTCACGACTCGGAATTCTTACCGTCGGGATCGTGATGATACCTAATATTTCACTTGCTAGGCAAGCCAACGTTAGAGAATCATTAAACCAAATCTTTATTTTCATTCAGTAAATAACAATAATTAGCTAAGATGAAATATAATAAGTGCGGAATAATATAAAAACTGTATTAGTTACTGCCACCCGGATCTGGAGTCACAATTCACGAGCATTCTAGAATTTACTACAAGTAATAGTCTGAAAGGAATACAACTGGTTGAATGAAAGAATAAGTAGAACAGAAAAGATAGACGGGGACTTCAAGGTCTGTGAACGCCGACAGATCTACCTTGAGTCTCCGGATAACGGTCCAACAATAAATTCTGATCAACCCAAGCCGGTACCAAAATCTGAACAAAAATTGCAGAGTGCAGTATCAGTACAACCGACCCCATATACTGGTAAGTGTCGAGCCAAATCTCGACGAAATAGTGACGAGGCTAAGGCAAGACACCTACAAATCAACTTGTACAATTTAACAGTGTATATATAAATAACAGTAATGAAGAGCTAGGCAGGAAATATCGGGAGAGGGAAACATGCTGGGGGAAATACGAGATAAGGAACTACAGCAGAATGATAACTAGAATAATCAATATACTATGAATCAACAGAAAAAACGAATACAGTAAAGGAAAACTGCACGGCATCACCCTTCGTGCTTTTACTCTCAATCTCACCATAAAATCAATAGAAACGACACGACATCACCCTTCGTGCATTAACTCTCATATCATGGCACGACATCACCCTTGGTGCTTTTACACTCACAAAATGGCACACCATCACCCTTCGTGCATTAACACTCACAATATGGAACATCATCACCATTCGTGCATTAACACTCACAATATGACATGGCATCAACCTTCGTGCATAACACTCTCCCTTACCATAATGCAATGCATAAATAACAACAGGGAGATAGAATAACAAGTACAAGCCTTACTTCGACATTTGGTTCCACAATATCAATCTCAACTTTGAAATAAATACTCAATTATCACCAGAAAATCTGTAAACATGATAAGAACGATCAATTTAACAACACTAGTATAAACACGTAGCAAATAGGCATAGGAAAGAGACAATATAAGAAAAATAGGAGAAACAGGGAAAACAGGTAAATTGGCGGCGCATAAGTACTCGTCACCTCACATATACGCCGCTCACATGAATTTCACATAACAAATAGTCTGAGGTTCCTAATTCCCTCAAGTCAAAGTTAGACACAACACTTACCTTGCTCCGAAGGCCACTTAATTCTCAATCACAACTTTTTCTCTAGAATTCACCTCCAAACCACTCGTATCTATTAAACAATGACTCAATAATATCAAATATTACTAAAGGAATCAATTATATTGCATAAATTAAATTTCCCAAATTTTTTCCTCCAAAAAAGTCAAAATTCGACCCCGGGCCCGCTTGGTCAAAACCCGAGGTTCGGACCAAAATTCATTTACCCATTCACCCTCGAGCCCGGATATATAATTGGTTTTGGAATCCGACCTCAAATTGAGGTCTTAATCCCCAAATTTCCGAAATCCCTAGTTTCTAGTCAAACACCTAATTCTACCATGAAAACTTTAGATTTTAGGTTGATAATTCATAAAATGTAATGGGTAATTGAAAGAAAATGGTTTAGAATCACTTACCAATACTTTGGGGAAGAAAATAACTCTTGAAAATCGCCTCTAGCCCATTTGGTTTTTGAGAAAATGAGTTAATGGCCAATTAATCCCGTATTTGATTCTGTTTTAAGTGCTGGGCGACAGTGTTCATCGCGATCGCGTGAACACTATCGCGATCGCGTGAACACTATCGCGTTCGCAAAGAGCAGCCTCTTAAAGACTTACGTGATCGCGGGAGGATCTATGCGTTCGTGAAGCTTTAGCCCGCCTTACCTTCGCGTTCGCGAGACAGGGCTCGCATTCGCATAGAGTTTACCAGGTCCCCTGCCCAGCCTAGCTAAAGCTACGTGTTCGCGTTCTCATAGAGCAACTCCCTCCAATGCTCCGCGTTCACGAACTTGGTCTCGCATTCACGTAGAGTAAAATTCTCCCCAGCGCAGGTTCCCCTTCGCGATCGCGAGAGTGACTACGCGATCGCGAAGCACAACATATCAGATACCAGATACATCAAAGATACCAGATTTTTCCCAGGTCCAAAATATCTCGTGGCCTATCCGAAATTCACTCGAGCCCTCGGTGCTCCAAACCAATCATGCATAAAAGTCTAAAAATGTCATACGAACTTGCTCGCCCGATCAAATTGCCAAAATAACACCTAAAACTACAAATTTAGCTACAAATCAAATTGAATTCTCAAGAACACTTTAAAATTTCTATCTTCACAACCGGACGTCTGAATCACGTCAAACCAACTTCGTTTCTCACCAAATATCACAGATAAGTCAGAATTATTATATTGGACATATACCGGGCTTCAAAACCAAAATACGGACTCGGTATCAACAAGGCCAAACATCAATCAATTCTTAAAAATAATTAATTTCCAGACTTTTAAATTTTATCAAAAATTCATAACTCGAGCTAGGGACCTCTGAATTCAATTCCGGGCATACGCCCAGGTCCCATAATTTGATACGGACCCACCAGGACCGTCTAAACATAGATTCGAGCCTGTTTACTAAAACTATTAGCCCAAGTCAATTAAAATCAATTTTAAGGCAAAGATGCTTATTTTTATTAATTTTCAACATAAAAGTTTTCCGGAAACACGCCGGACTGTGCACGTAAATCGAGGAGGGTAAAAATGAGATTTTTAGGGCTTAAGAGCGTAGAATCGAGTTCTAAAATATAAGATTACCTTTTGGGTCATCACATTCTCCACCTCTAAAACAACCGTTCGTCCTCGAACGGACATTCAAAAGTACCTGAGCTGGTGAAAAGGTGGGGATATCTACTCCGCATATCGGACTCGGACTCCCAAGTAGCTGCCTCAACAGGCTGACCTCTCCACTGCACTCGAACTGAAGGGTAACTCTTTGATCTCAACTAGCGAACTTGCCGGGCTAGAATAGCCATCGGCTCCTCCTCGTAAGTCAAATCCTTGTCAAACTAGATAGAGCTGAAATCTAACACATGGGACGGATCGCCATGATACTTTCGAAGCATGGACACATGGAATACCATATGAACAACTGCTAATCTAGGTGGCAACGCAAGCATGTAAGCCATCTCTCCCACTCTCTCCAGAATCTCAAAAGGTCCGATATACCCAGGGCTCAACTTGCCCTTCTTTTCGAACCTCATTACACCCTTCATGGGTGATACCCGAAGCAACACTCTCTCCCCGACAATGAATGCAACATCACGAACTCTGCGGTCGGCATAACTCTTCTGCCTGGACTGAGCTGTGCGAAGTCGATCCTGAATAATCTTGACCTTATCCAAGGCATCCTATACTAAGTCTGTGCCCAACAACCGAGCCTCCCCCGGCTCGAACCACCCAACTAGAGACCGGCACTGCCTACCATATAGTGCCTCATAGGGAGCCATCTGGATGCTTGACTGGTAGTTGTTGTTATAGGCGAACTCTGGAAGGGGTAAGAATGGATCCCACAATCCTCCGAAGTCTATGACACATGCAGAGCATATCCTCCAAGATCTGAATAGTGCGCTCGGACTATCTGCTCTGAGGAATTGGTAGCTGCCACAAGAATGAAATGCGATGACTTGGTTAGCCTGTCCACAATGACCCAAACTGCATCGAACTTCCTCTGAGTCCGTGGGAGTCCAACAACAAAATCCATAGTGATACGCTCCCACTTCCACTCAGGAATCTCTATCTTCTGAAGCAAACTAGCAAGTGTCCGATGCTCGTACTTTACCTCCTGGCAATTTAGATAGAGAGCTACATTTGCAACTATGTCTTTCTTCATCCTTCTCCACCAATAATGTTGCCGCAAATCCTGATACATCTTGGCGGCGCCTGGATGAATAGAATACCGGGAACTGTGGGCCTCCTCAAGAATCAACTCATGAAGTCCATCCACATTAGGCACACGAATACGACCCTGCATCCTCAAAACTCCATCACCTCTAACAGTAACCTGCTTGGCACCACCGTGATGCACTGTGTCTCTAGGGACAAGTAAATGAGGATCGTTATCCTGCCGATCTCTGATGCACTCAAACAAAGAAGATCGAGCAACTGTACAAGCTAGAACACGGCTGGTCTTAGAAACATCTAACCTCACAAGCTGATTGTCCAAGGCCTGAACATCCAATGCAAGCGGACTCTCACCAATTGGAATATATGTAAGGCTACCCATACTAGCTGACTTTCTACTCAAAGCATCGGCCACCACACTGGCCTTCCCGGTATGATACAATATGGTGATATCATAGTCTTTCAATAGCTCCAACCACCCCCTCTACCTCAAATTAAGATCCTTCTGCTTGAATAAATACTGCAAGCTTTGATGATCCGTGAATACCTCACATGGCACACCGTAAAGATAGTGTCTCCAAATCTTTAGCGAGTGAACAATGGCTGCCAGCTCTAGATCATGAACATGGTAATTCTTCTAGTGAACCTTCAGCTTCCACGAAGCATATTCAATAACCTTTCCACCCTATATCAATACTGCACCCAGACCAATACGAGATGCGTCACAATATACTGTATAAGATCCTGAACCTGTGGGTAACACCAATACTGGTGCCGTAGTCAAAGTTGTCCTGAGCTTCTAGAATCTTGCCTCACACTCGTCTGACAACTTGAACGGGGCACCCTTCTGGGTCAACCTGGTCAACGGGGCTGCTATGGATGAAAAACCCTCCACAAATCGACAGTAGTAGCCCGCCAAACCAAAGAAACTACGGATCTCTGTAGCTGATGTGGGTCTAGGCCAGTTCTGAACTGCATCAATCATCTTAGGATCTACCCGAATACCCTCTCCTAATATAACGTGACCCAAGAAAGCAACTGAACTCAACCAAAACTTGCATTTTAAGAATTTAGCATATAACTGGTTGTCTCTCAGAGTCTGAAGAATGATCCGAAGATGCTGCTCATGCTCCTCCCAGCTGCGAGAGTAGATCAAGATATCATCAATAAACACAATCACAAAGGAATCCAAGTAGGGCTTGAACACCCAGTTCATCAAATCCATGAATGTTGTTTGGGCATTTGTTAGCCCAAATGACATCACTAGAAATTCATAATGCCCATACCGAGTCCGAAAAGCTGTCTTAGGGATATCGGATGCCCTAATCCTCAACTGATGGTAGCTAGATCTCAAATCAATCTTCGAAAATACCTTGGCACCCTGAAGCTGATCAAATAAATCATCAATCCTCGACAATGGATATTTGTTCTTGATGGTGACTTTGTTCAACTGCCGATAATCTATACACATCCTCATTGATCCATCTTTCTTCTTCACAAACAACACAGGTGCACCCTAGGGCGAGACACTAGGTCTAATGAAGCCCTTATCAAGTAAATCATGTAACTATTCTTTCAATTCTTTCAACTCTGACAGGGCCATGCGGTATGGCGGAATGGAAATGGGGTGAGTGCCCGGAGACAAGTGAATACAGAAATCAATATCCCTATCAGATGGCATCCTCGGAAGGTCTGCAGGAAATACCTCTGGAAACTCACGAACAACCGACACTGAATCCATAGAAGGAACCTCCGCACTAGAATCGCGGACATAAGCCAAATAAGCTAGATACCCCTTCTCGACCATATGCCGAGCCTTCACATAAGAGATAACCCTGCTGGTAGAATGGACAATAGTCACTTTCCAATCTAATCGAGGTAACCCCTACAAGGCTAATGTCACCATCTTGGCGTGGCAATATAATATAGCATGATAAAGTGACAACCAATCCATACTAAGTATGACATCAAAATCAACCCTATCGAGGAGTAGAAGATCTACACGAGTCTCAAGACTCCCAATGGTGATCACACATGAACGATAAACAAGATCTACAACAATAGCATCTCCCACTGGTGTAGACACATACACAAGAGCACTCAAAGAATCACGGGGCACAACCAAATATGAAGCAAAATAGGATGACATATAGGAGTAAGTAGACCCCGGAACAAATAGAACTGAAGCATCTCTACTGCAAACTGAAACAGTACCTTTGATAACAACGTCAAATAGCTCAGCCTCAGGCCTGGCTAGGAAAGCATAACACTGGGGTTGGGCCCCACCACTCTTAACTACATCCCTGGGACGGCCTCTAGCTGGCTGGTCTCCACCTATAATGGCTTGACCTCCACCTCTAATAGTCTGGCCTCTACCTCTGGCTGCCTGACCCCTGCCTCTGGCAGGCTGCACAGGTGGTGCAACAACTGGTGCAGGAACCATGGCACGAGAACTCTGATACTGCGAGCTGCCCGCTGCTCGAGGGCAAAATCTAGCAATGTGCCTCGGATCAACACAACTATAACATAACCCCAGTTGCTATGAATGTTGACCCCAAAATTGACCCTGTTAACCTGAGTAACCACCCTGATAACTCTGGAGTAGAGGTGCACTAATAGGAGTTGGTGGTGCACTGTAGGCTAGCTGGTCGGAATAAGGCATATGAGGAAACTACCACCTGAGGCACCGTGTGATGCTTGAAGTGCTGAATGAAATGGCCTGGCAGGATAGCCTCTACCAAAATTACCCCTGCCTCTAGATGAGGCACCGCTGAACTCACCGGAATAACGAGGTCTCTTGTCAGACCCCTGACCTCCCTAAGCAAGAACCATCTCGACTCGTCTGGCGACATTAGCAGCCGCCTAAAAAGAAATCTCACTCCCAGTCTCCTTAGCCATCTGTAATCTGATAGGCTGAGCAAGTCCGTCAATTAACCTCCTCACCCTCTCTCTCGGTAGGAAGTAGGAGAATAGCATGACGGGACAAATCCACAAAACGGGTCTCATACTGAGTAATAGTCATACTGCCTTGCTGGAGATACTCAAACTGATGGTAGTGCTCCTCTCTCAATGTGATAGGCAGAAACTTCTCTAGCAAGAGCTGAGAGAACTGGTCCCAAGTAAGAGCAGGAGACCCAGCTGGTCTGGTCAACAAATAATCTCTCCACCATTTCTTGGCGGAACTAGTCATCTAAAATGCAGCAAAATCGACCCCATTGGTCTCCACTATACCCATGTTCCGTAGAACCTCGTGATAGTTATCAAGATACTCTTGGGGATCCTCTGAAATAGTAACACTGAAGTAAACTGGGAAGATCTTGGTAAACATGTTCAATCTCCACAACGCCTCAAAAGACAAAGCTAACCCCTCACCGGTTTGTGGCGCAACAGCTGGCTGAACTACTCCGACTGGATGAGCTGCTGGATCCTGATACTGGGGAGCTATCTGCTCCGGAGAGGGAGTAGTGGGAGTTTGGGCTCCTCCCCCAACCTGAGAGATGGCTGGTGCCATGGGAAATGGATCAGTCTGGGCCACACTCTCCATAAGGCCCACCAAACGGACCAAAGCATCCTAAAGTACTGGGGTGGATATGAACCCCTCCGAAACCTGAGCTGGCCCGGCAGGAACAGTCTGAGCTGGAACCTCCTCATCAAGCTCTATCTGAGGCTCCGCTGTTGAGGCTGCTGTTTGGGGTCTAGGCTGAGCCTGGCCTCGGCCTCGACTTGTGCCTCTCGTAGGAGCTGCCACTGGGGGCTCTGGCTGCTACTCAGTTAAGGAAGCGGTACGTGTTCTCACCATCTGCCAGAGAATAAGACCAGAAGAGTTCAATCAGTATTGAGAAAACAAAATCGCACGACAGAGAAGAATAGAAGTGAAATTTGTTCCTAAACTCTATAGCCTCTGGAAGATAAGCATAGACGTCTCCGTACCGATCCTCCAGACTCTACTAAGCTCGCTCGTGAATCGTGCGACCTAGGCAACCTAGTACTCTAATACCAACTTGTCACGACCCGGAATTCCCACCGTCGGGACCGTGATGACGCCTAACATTTTATTTGCTAGGCAAACGTTAGAGAATCATTAAACCAAATCCTTATTTCCATTCAGTAAATAAAAATAATTATCTAAGATAAAATATAATAAGTGCGGAATAATATAAAAACTGTATTAGTTACTACCACCCGGATCTGGAGTCATAATTTACGAGCATTTTAGAATTTACTACAAGTAATAGTCTGAAAGGAATACAACTGTTTGAATGAAAGAAACAGTAGAACAGAAAAGATAGACGGGGACTTCAAGGTCTGTGAACGCCGACAGATCTACCTTGAGTCTCCGGATATTGGTCCAACAGTAAAATCCCGATCAACTCGAGCCAGTATCAAAATCTGAACAGAAAGTACAGAGTGCAGTATCAGTACAACCGACCCCATGTATTGGTAAGTGTCGAGCCTAACCTCGACGAAGTAGTGACGAGGCTAAGGCAAGGCACCTACAAATCAACATGTATTATTTTAACAGTGTATATACAAATAATAATAATGAAGAGCTAGACAGGAAATATCGGGAGGGGGAAACATGATGGGGAAAATATGAGATAAGGAACTACAACAGAATGATAACTAGAACAACCAATATACTATGAATCAACAGAAAAAACAAGAATACAGTAAAGGAAAAATGCACGGCATCACCCTTCGTGCTTTTACTCTCAATCTCACCATAAAATCAATAGAAACGACACGGCATCACCCTTCGTGCATTAACTCTCATATCATGGCACGACATCACCCTTCGTGCATTAACACTCACAATATGGCACGACATCACCCTTCGTGCTTTTACACTCACAAAATGGCACGACATCACCCTTCGTGCATTAACACTCACAATATGGCACGACACCACCCTTCGTGCATTAACACTCACAATATGGTATGGCATCACCCTTCGTGCATTAACACTCTCCCTTACCATAATGCAATGCATATATAACAACAGGGAGATAGAATAACAAGTACAAGCCTTACTTCAACATTTGATTCCAAAATATCAATCTCAACTTTAAAATAAATACTCAATTATCACGAGAAAATCCGTAAACATGATAAGAACGATCAATTTAACAACACTAGTATAAACACGTAGCAAATAGACATAGGAAAGAGACAATATAAGAAAAACGGGAAAAACATGGAAAACAGATAAATTGGCGGCGTATAAGTACTCGTCACCTCACATATACGCCGCTCACATGAATTTCATTCCAGTACTAGCATGAAATTTGTCTTGTAAGGCAAAGTTTTAGAAATTCTCTAAATATCTCCCTTATGACCCTAATATCTGTGTAACTGCAAAAATTGATCCTCGGTCCGCACTAATTGGTATTGTTACATGGATCTCTGCTGCCATTGTGTTCTCCTCCATGTGATATAGGCATATTTCATTCCCTTTTAGCACCTTCAATCGCCATCATGTTGCTCCAAGGGACTGGTGTATTAGGAGGTTGCATAAGGTATTGGCAAACTATTACAGGTGCCTTTCTCTCGTTATATCCTCTATGTGTGAGACTGCACATTTATCTTAATATCCTTTGGCATCCAGCATTCCATAAGATAAAATTTTCTTAGATTCTATTGGCAATGAATATCTTCCTTTTCAGTTTGTATTATCCTTTTATGGCATCAGAATGCCATGGTGTTATTGCCCTTAACGGTGTTCAGACAATATTATCCATAAACGTTTATCAGTTTGTGACTATATATTCAGGGATTGTGATAACCTTTTCTCTAACCCCTTCGCAGCATTACTACATGTGGCTACATTATCTTGCAGTTCCTGAATCTTTCAACTCAAGAATCTATACAGGATCCAATTTACTTTGTCCTATTACGACGCCAGAAAAAGTAAGTTTCTGATATTGTATGTTTCTTTCTATTTGTACAAGACCCTGCAGTAAATTATATTATCAGGTCATGTGGTTGTAGGCTGTGTAATAACCTACTCTTTGCAGAAAAGAACAAATAGTCCGAGGTTCCTAATTCCCTCAAGTTAAAGTTAGACACAACACTTACCTTGCTCTGAAGACCACTTAATTCTCAATCACAACTTTTCCTCTAGAATTCACCTCCAAACCACTCGTATCTATTAAAAAATGACTCAATAATATCAAATATTCCTAAAGAATTCAATTATATTGCATAAATTAAATTTCTCAAATTGTTTCCTCCAAAAAGTCAAAAATCGACCCCGGGCCCGCTTGGTCAAAACTCGAGGTTCGGACCAAAATCTATTTACCCATTCACCCTCGAGCCTGGATATATAATTGGTTTTGGAATCCGACCTCAAATTGAAGTCTTAATCCCCAAATTTCCGAAATCCCTAGTTTCTATTCAAACCCCTAATTCTACCATGAAAACTCTAGATTTTAGGTTGATAATTCATGAAATGTAATGGGTAATTGAAAGAAAATGGTTTAGAATCACTTACCAACACTTTGGGGAAGAAAATAACTCTTGAAAATCGCCTCTAGTCCGTTTGGTTCTTGAAAATATTGAAAAATGGCTTAATCCCGTGTTTAATTATGTTTTAAGTGCTGGGCGATAGTGTTCATCGCGAACGCATGAACACGGTCGCGTTCGCGAAGAGCAACCTCCTAAGGACTTACGCGATCGCGGGAGGCTCTATGCTTTCGTGAAGGTTTAGCCCGCCATACCTTCGCGTTCGCGAGACAGGGCTCGCGTTCGCATAGAGTCTCCCAGGTCCCCTGCCCAGCCTAGCTAAAGCTACGCGTTCTCGTTCGACGGGTCGCGTTCCCGTAGAGCAACTCCCCCCAATGCTCCGCGTTCGCGACCATGGTCTCGCGTTCGCGTAGAGTAAAATCCTCCCCAGCCCAGGTTCCCCTTCGTGATCGCGAGAGTCACTACGCGATCGCAAAGCACAACATATCAGATACCACATACAACAAAGATACCAGATTTTTCCCAAGTCCAAAACATCCCGTGGCTTATACAAAATTCACCCGAGCCGTCGGGGCTCCCAACCAAACATGCATACAAGTCATAAAACGTCATACGAACTTGCTCGCGCGATCAAATTGCCAAAATAATACCTAAAACTACAAATTTAGCACCAAATCAAATAAAATTCTCAAGAACATACACTTTAAAATTTCTATCTTCACCACCGGACGTCCTAATCACATCAAACCAACTCCGTTTCTCACCAAATTTTATAGATAAGTCATAATTATTATATTGGACCTATACCGGGCTCCGTAACCAAAATACAGACTCGGTATCAATAAGACCAAACATCAACCAATTCTTAAAAATAATTAATTTTCAGACTTTTACTTTTCATCAAAAGTTCATAACTCGAGTTAGGGACCTCTGAATTCGTTTTCGGGCATACGCCCAGGTCCCATAATTCGATACGGACCCACCGGAATCGTCAAAATACAGATTCGGGCCTGTTTATCAAAAATATTGGCCGAAGTCAACTAAAATTAATTTTTAAGTCAAAAATTCTTACTTTCATCAATTTTCAACATAAAAAATTTTCGAAAACACGCCCGGACTGCACACGCAAATCGAAAAAGATAAAAATAAGATTTTTAGGGCTTAAGAGCGTAGAATCGAATTTTAAACATAAACTGACCTTTTGGGTTATCACACTTGCACCCTCCATATCATATAAAGCTTGATCTTTAATGATAGCAGAAAACTGTATGCATTGAAGTGAACGTAATATCGAACTACAATGAAGTTTGAGCTACTCTTACTTTCTTATAATACTTTTCTATGTCATGATTAAGAAAAGAGGAGCTCGTTTCTCCATAATTTTCATGGTAAGAAAATATTTTTTCCCCAACTAGAACGATTTTTCTATCACTATTTTCGGACTAGTGAAATTCTTCACGCAGTTATAAGAAATATCACTAAATTTTAAAAAAGAAAAATAATGACATATAGTGGATGAGAAAGATAATTTTTGTAAATTAATATGGATATAAAAGATAATTCTACATAATGATAAATCATATACTTAACATTTTAATTAGAATTAGATTTTAGGTAACTGCATTTTTTTCTGATTTTCTTTTTAAAAGGAAATTAAGAGAACGGATTTTTAAGAAACAAATTTCACTTTTATATATAAATATAAAACTGGGAATAGAAAAGATGATGTGGCATGCATCTTTAACCAGTATGACAATTTCTCTTTTTTCTCATAATTTTGAACTTTTTTCTTATTTTCTGTCAAAAATATTGCCGGAAAATATATTATTACTCCATTTATTTCTATTCATCAAATCCCATTTAATATCTCTTTCTTCCGTTTTCTTCATCCTCATATTACTATATTTAATTTATTCCTTTTCATCAAATCCCTTTCTTCCTTACTTTTCTTCCGTTTTCTTTTTTTTCATTATTACTCTATTTATTTCTTTTCCACAAATCCCTCTCTCTTCCTTCTATGTTTCCATTTTCTTAGAATTGTTTTTTCCAATCTCTCTATAAATTCTAAAGACCTTAAGGTAGGCAAAAGTATGAGAAGAAGTCAATGTCGGATAAATCTTCCAGTAATAAAATTTTAGCGGAGAAAAAGCCAAGGCTGTGAAGACGCATCTCAAAGATTATTTTTTTATCGTTGCCACCAGCTTTTTGCCTTCTACTTTTTTTTTTTGTTCTTTCTACATTTTACGTTTTCCTATTCTCATTGATGTTAGTTGGAACTTGGAAGTATTGTGCTTTGTGTTTAAGGCCTTTTTCTCCTTGAATTATTGAAAATTTAAATATCTATTGTGCTTAGCATGATAGACTCTAGTGTTATATATATTTGTAATTTCGCTGTTTATGACTTTTAGGTTTGGTTGTCTTTGAAGGTTAATTGTTATTTCATTGTTTAGTACTTTTAGGTTTGGTTGTCTTTGAAGGTTAATTTTGTTGGATCTGGATTGTTTAATTTTTGAAGATATTGATAGAGCTGTTTCAAAATTAGCATTTTGAGGGGAGTTTCGTTTGAGCTGAATTTTCTTATGAGGAAATAGAAAATAGGCTTCACGTACAAGTCTAATTTCACAAGAAATAGAAAGGAATATTAAATAGTTTCTTATTTTCCTCCTTTTTCTTTTTCCTTTCCCATCTATTTTTCTTGCTTGATTTTTATTTAGTGAGCGAAGCTTTTGTCTCTATAAAAAAAGTGAGTGATGCGTAGTTATAGTAAAACCTTCTGGTGAATGGGATGTGAAGAATTTAAAATATATTTATCATGCACTTCTGTTAGCAGTAACTAGAAGACAGAAAAAGTTTTAATTGGTATTACAATATTGTAATAAAATTCTAACTTTTTTTGAGTGTAATAAAGAACAATAGAAGAGTGATATTTAAAACTACAACATGAATTGTTTTTGTTCGATTCTGTCTTAACACGGAAATTTGGCATTGTTTATTCTTTTATTTTTTTCTACTTTAATTATTTTTTTCCTTAAAAAGAAACTTTGAGATTTTTGGGATAACAAGATAACATCTTATATCACGTGTATAAAAATTAGATTTTAAATAAAATAAAGAAAATCAAAAGTACAACATGAATTTTTTTAGTTCAATTCTCTTTGAACACGCAAATTTGGCATTGTTTTTTTTATATTTTTTCCTACTTTGATTAATTCGTTTTTCTACTTTGATTAACTTCGTTTTTCTTTTATAAATCTTATATTACATGTATAAAAACTGAATTTCAGATAAAATAAATAAAATCAAATAAAACTAAATATCCACCTAAAAAACATTTACTCAAAAGCATATAAATTTATGTATAAGAATATATATAATAGAATTACTATTTGAGAAATTCAACCAAATATATCTGCTACAGTACAATATAGTGAGAATAATCCTATAAGAATTGTAAAGTTTCTAGCAGCGGTTAATACAGTTCTAAAATTAGTAGAAGATAATTTCCTTTGCCTTATATTATCCTAAAATTAAAAGAACTAAAGTAAAATATTAATAGAAAAGTCTAATCGAAATCTAACCCATTTTACCTGGATAATTTCTTTAGAGCAAATTGAGGAGTAAAATATTCAAACTAAATTGACTATTAAACGATATGTAATATTAAAAGAAACTCTACTTTTTCTTTCCTCTTATTAAACTTATGATTTTCCTTTTCTTGTTTTAGTAATTGACCATTTTTCTTTATTTTCTCTCCAATCAATATATTTTTTTCTTTTGTTATATTCACGAAATAAATGTGAAATTAGAATTTCCAGATGTGATACTAACCTAGAAGTATTGAATAGTGATATTGCGTAATGGGCGATAATTTTATTTGGATTCTACCGTAAATTCTCATTCAAAAAGGATTTAAAAGCAAATATATGTGCTTTTTCTTTCGTTGTTCTATTTGGCTAAATTATCATTGGTATGATATTTGTACGCCTGATTTATTCATATATAAATGTAATTTATTATTTCTCACGATATTTTATTTTTTCAACAAAACTCACAAAAGAAATTATTTTCTTGAAGTCATTTGCGTTCTTCCGGAAATAACCGCGCGAAGCGCGGATTAATTTACTAGTACATATATTATAATTAATGAGGAGGAAGTGAGAGGTTAATACATGACTCTTTAAGTACAATTATATGTTAGAGGCATGTAAATAGATAATTTTTTCATTAAATAGTAAAACATCGGCTTTGCTAAAAAAATTCCATTTCAAATAAAAGAAATATGAATAAAAGTAAAGAAACTAATAATGAAAATAAAACAAAACAAAATAAAAGAAATATGTGAAAATTGCGGCGTATTCTTTTTTCTATTCCTACTCATATGCCCTTTTTAGCCTTCATCTTTGTCTTTTCTATTCATTAGTTTCCCTCTCATATTTTCTTTTCCAAGGAGAACAAAGTACTTCACTTCAGAATACTTGCTCAATTATTTGTATCCTATCAGCAAAATAAAAAAGTTTTTTTTGTCTTACAAATAATAGGCAATTCAAAGAAGAAAATCAAAACATAACTTTCAAAAAGAAAGATAATTATCACAATACTTCAAAAAGAATCAAAAGTTACAAAGTAAACCAAATATTTTATTTTATTTTGTCGTACATATAATACATGATCCAATCACACGAATAAAATGAAAGACAATTTACTACTTACTTTATAAAAATCACAAGTAGAAATGACGTAGAAAATAATTTTTATTATACAAGAAATAAATATGCCGATGGCTCAGCAAAGAAGAACTTGCGCCTGCTCTGTGACTTTTAGCTATAACACTTTTTACTGACTAAAAGAAATAAGAAGTGTTGCCAAAATATCCAATGCAGGGTGTATTTCAATGTTTAAAATTTATCCCTTTTACACAATGAGCTGTTATTGATTAGTAGTTAGCAGACTTCCAACAAAATTTTAACTCATAAGTAATTAATTTGAGTCTAAACGAAAATACAGACTAGCGACAATCAAAAGTTCATAGAAATTAAAGCGAAAGAGAACACACGAGAAAGTAAATAGAGAAGAAAAGGATACAACAATTGAAACCTCAATCTTAAGAAAATAGAAGGAAATAAAAATGCAAAATCAGTGTATAATTTTTCGAATTCTTGTCGACATCCCCTCCCGCAATATCGATCAGTATTCAAGAGCCTTCTTCCTTAAGCCAAACAAAAATATGAATCGAATGCTGCAGTAAATATGACAACATTACTATTTCAGGTAAAGAATAAAAAGGGTAATCTTGGGTAGGGGTCTCATGAAACAAAGTTATGAATTTATATAGGAAAAAATAGATGAATACCATAAGGTATTTTAATTTTTAAATTAAATATTTAGGGGTTATGAATATGAAAAGCATGAGAGTTATGGATATTATTAAGAGTAGAAGTTAAGGTAGTATGAGTTATGAAAATGAAATTTGAAATTTTAAAATAAGTAAAGGACAACAAAGATAAATAGAAATGGTATTCAAGTGCTAAAGCTACGTGAACTTTGTTCTAGAAAACTATTACATGGGCTCTTTATTACTCATTTACTCCATTGCGTTAAATAGATTAAATGAGAGAATTGAAGGGAGAGATTGAAAAAATGAGATAAATTATCATAAACTTACACATTAAACATTTGGAGGTTATGAATATGAAAGAGATTGGAGTTATTGAGACTATTAAAAGTATAGGTTATGAAGATATGTGAGTTACGAAATTATTATTTTTTTTAATATAAAATAAATTGAAAGAATGATGAAAAATCCCCAAAAGAGAAGAAAAAAGATAAATATATTTCTTGGCTTAAGAGAGGTGCCACTTACTTTTCTATTGCTCTCTTTTATATAGATATATAGATGCTTTGCCAAATTCATACTAATCCAGAAAATGACTTTTTAGTTAACCATGATTTGAGAGACGGTTTAGTTAAATAAATATTGGCCATGATTTGAGAGACTGTTTAGTTAAATAAATATTGGCCATTAGATTTAAGAAGGGACGTGTCATAAAATTAAAATTACACTGGAAGAACTTGACGGATGGTGAACAGGAGGTGAGCCGAATCCTGTTTATTCAGTGATGATTCACCTAATCTTTAGAACTCCGAATAGGATCTGGGCAGATTTTCCCAAGTAGAAAATTATTATACTTGGTTTTTGGGAGAGATAATAACCAATAGTAAATTTTGAATTCATTATTTTAAACTTTTGGTCCAAGAAGTTTGAACCCAAAAAACCCAAAAAAATCCGACAAAACCAAACCAATCCAAACCGATATAGTTGGTTTGGTTTGATTTTGATAAAAAACGAATCAACTCGGTCCATGTACACCGACAAATATTTATAATAAACTGAACTAAACTGAACCAAACCGATAAATATTTATAATAATATTTTTTAACACATATTTGTAAGATTTCTCTATTTTATTTATAATTTTGGATCAATCGTGTATTTCTTCCATTAGCTTTTCTTTTTGCCACATAGCCCAAGTTCAACATCAATCAATTTAAAAGAATGTAAAAAGAACATGTGTAAGGGAATGAGTCCAAAAGAATATATGTGCAATGTCCAAATTAGAAAATGCAACGTCCAAAGTAGGAAGAATTTTTGTCATATCGTATGGATTGATTTGCATATCCATCTTAAACTAAAGATAGAGATAATTTAGAATATTTTTGAACCAATTTCTAACATTGAGTCTGAAATCTTAATTTGTACTATAAAAAGATACTTGCAGAACAAATGAAATGCATTGTTACCAATGGCTGTGAGAGTGACAACAATTTGCTTTTCTCGTTTAGTTTCGATTGTCATTCTTTCTAATATGGTCGAGAGCTACGAGTCAGCCAGAAGATCAAACATTATAATTGAGGTATAATTTCTATACGTTCGGTATATTTGGACATTTCAAATTTACAAAAATGTAAATGCAGTGAAGAAAATGCAGTCAAAAACTTCTTTTTGATCCTTTTATGTGATGAAATTTGAATTTTTGTAGACTATTCATGGAGATCTTTATGATTGTGTGGATATATACAAGCAACCAACTCTTTTGCATCCAAAATTGGGCCCATAAAGAATTAAGGTGAATTTTTGTATAACATCTTCGTAAAGAATGTATAACTTTATCTTATCTTTAAGTTTTAATATTCATGACATTTCCTTGTAAATTTTCATATTCAAATTTTCATTTTGTTCACTACAATATATGCAAAACAAATGATCATCACGAAGAAGCTTGAAAGACAAAAGGAAGGGAAATCGGGTGGTTTCAAAGCAGAATAATATTGGTTGAATAAGAAAGGATACCCAATTGGAACTGTACCTGTACGCAAAATGACAAAGAAACAACTCGAGAAAGCTAGGCATGCCTCCTTAAGCTTGGCTAAAGAATACTTCGGATATAATTGGATTGATGTAAGTTTTCGTTTAGAAATATTTTTCCTTGATGTTATCCTATATATAATTGTCGATTAGTTTGAAGGAATATATAAAAGAAAACAATGTATTTAGTTTGCATGAATTAGCATTAAGCATCTCCACCAATAGAATTTTTTTTTGGGATCTCAACTTTTCTTTGTTTATATAATCCTCAATTAAATGGAACTGGTCAATACAGTGTTGCAACCCTATTGCTTGAAACGGGGGTAGGACAAAAGCTCGAGCAGATACAAGTGGGATGAATTGTAAGTTTTAACGCTTGTAATTTCCTTTTTTTTTCTTTTTAAATATAGTTACCAAAAAAAGGATTTTGCATTATGTCTTATTATTTTAAGTAGTTCGTTCATGATTGACTTTATACTATAATTATTATGTGTGATGACCCAAAATGTCATCTTTAAATTTAATAAGTAATTATGTGTTCTAAGGCCTCGAAAAGAATAATTTATCATTCTTCGACTTGCGTGCGCAGACCGTAAAATTTTCCGAAAAGTTTTTATGTGAAAAATAAATTAAAATGTGCAATAGAGACTTAAAACTCAACTGAGTTAACTTTGGTCAACATTTTGAGCAAACGAACCCTAATCAGTATTTTGATAATTCTGATAGGTCCGTATTATGATTTGGGACTTGGGCATATGCCCGAAATTTAATTTGGAGGTCCCTAGCTCAAGTTATGACCATTTAACGAAAACTAGTAATTTAAAGGCTAAAGATTTTCAGTTCCAAAAATTTTGATGTCGGGTTGAAAAACTAGCAGGGTTAACTTTTTGATGTCGGAGTCGGAATCCAGTTCTAAAATTTTTTATAGATCGGTTATGTCATTTATGACTTGTGTGTAAAATTTGAGGTCAATCGGACTTGATTCGATAGGTTTCGGCATCGAATGTAGAAGTTGGAAATTTCATAAGATTAAAGTTTCAAGTGACTTCGCACAAAAGCTAACTTCAAATGAGCATAACTCTCATGATACAAAGTTGTGTATGGTGTATTACCTATAAAATGAAAGATCTTTCAGTCTAGTTTCTAACGCTTTAAACCTTTCGTCATTTGGACATTCCTACAAGAAGTTATGACCAAATTACCAAAGGCTGGCAGAATGCGATTCTGCGACCATTATGCGATCGCAAAATGGTTATGCGACCACAAACTGGTCGCAAAATGGTCCAGAACAGCCCAGTTCTGGGCACCGATTTATGCGATCATTTTGTGACCCACACACAAATTGTGCAGTCCATTATGCGACCGCATACCTGTTTTCGGAGGGATAATTTTCCTATTTTCCTAACCCGACCCCATTTTGATAAATAGGCTTTGAGGTTTATTTTGAGGCATTTATCTGATGATTTTAGAGAGAAGTGAGAGCGTTCTAGAGAGAGAAAGTAGATAAAGTATCTTGTTCATCAAATTCTTGTCCAAGCCTTAAAAAATAACAAGAAATTCATCAAGTTCTTCATCAAAGAGGTAAGGTTCTAACCCCTAATCTTCAATTTCGAGTTTGGGTAATGATGGGTGATTAATAGTATGATTCTTGGGGTAAGTGTTCCTTATCCTATATTGATTATATTTCATGATTCGATACTCATTTACATCATGAATCCGTGAATTTAGGGAACAAAAATCAGATTTTTATAAAATCTTCCAAAAACGAGAATTTAAGATTTGAAAGTCTATTTGTTATCGGAATTGGATAATTTTTATATGGTTGAACTCGTAGCGGAACGGGTGTTCGAATTTCGTGAGTTTTTCCGAGATTTGAGACGTGTGTCCCACTTTCGAATATTTAAATGAATTTAGGATTTTTATCCGAAAAATTGGTAATTCATATGAAATTAATTCCTATGATTCGTATTGAGTATATCGAATTATTTATGAATAGATTTGACGCTTGGAGATAAATTCAAAAGGAAAGGCTGTGGTCGTGTAATTGATTGGAATTTGCAAAGCGAGGTAAGTGTCGTAGTTAACCTTGACTTGAGGGAATAGAACCCTTAAATTATTTGTTATGTGAAATGCATGTGAACGACGTATAGGCGAGGTCACGAGTGTCTATACGTCGTCAAATTAATTGTTTGCCTGCTTACTTGAAAAATCATAAATTAATTATTATAATAATTGTTTCTCTCCTATTATTTGCCAAATATTAATTCTTGAATTCCTGCATTAATTGTTGCATGCTATTTGAATTATGTGTTTTAATTGTTATTTGACATTTAGCATATTAAATATTAAACTTCCTATTTTCTTCATGATTTCCATAATAATTTGCTCTTTGTAATTGTTTGTTTCATAATTAAATTATAATTATTTTATGCTTGTTGTCTTATAATTTTATATTAATTGTTGTATTTATTGGGGAAATTTCTTCTATAAGAATTGGTAAATGGATATATTGGAGGATCGGGTTGCACACCGCAACAAAGTTGATTGAAATGGATATATTGGAGGATCGGGTTGCATGCCGCAACAGACTTATTAAAAAGTCCATATTGGAGGATTGGGTTGCACGCCGCAACAGACTTATTAAAAAGTCCATATTGGAGGATCGGGTTGCACGCCGCAACAGACTGATTAAAAATTCTATAGGAGGATCGAGTTGCACGTCGTAACAGACTTATTAAAAAGTCCATATTGGAGGATCAGATTGCATGCCGCAACAGACTTATTAAAAAATCCATATTGGAGGATCGGGTTGCACGCCACAACGGACTTATTAAAAAGTTCATATTGGAGGATCGGGTTGCACATTGTAACAGATTTATTAAAAAGTCCATATTGGAGGATCGGGTTGCACGCCGCAACAGATTTATTAAAAGTCAGTATTGGGGGATCGGATTGCGTGCCGCAACAGACTTATTAAAAAGTCCATATTGGAGGATCGGGTTGCACGCCGCAACAAACTTATTAAAACTCAATATTGGGGGATTGGACTGCACGCCGTAACAGACTTATTTAAAAGTCTGTATATATTTGATTGAAATAAATATATGACAGACTTGATTAAAAGGAATATATTGGGAGAGCGGGTTGCACGTTGCAACAGAATGGAATGTGAATATGTTGTGAGAGCGGGTTGCACGCTGCAACCGATTTGATGGAAATGATACTTGGTTATGACTGCTGAATTGGTATCAATTATTATAAATGAGTTACCTGATTTATTTCTATTATTTGTTGTTGTTACTAATATTGCGTAGAGGTTAATGTAAGTGACCCGCCTTAGCCTCGTCACTACTTCGTCGAGGTTAGCTCAGCACTTACTAGTACATGGGGTCGGTTGTACTGATACTACACACTGCACTTCTTGTGCAGATTTCGGAGTTGGTCCCAGCGGTGTACCGTAGACTTTCTCGGATATCAGCTACCTAGAGGAGACTTGAGGTATAACTGTATGGCGTCCGCAGTTCTGAAGTCCCCGTCTATTTTACTTTAGCTGTGTGTTTATTTCCAGACAACTTTATTTTATTCAGACCTTTATTTGTATTATTCTAGAAGCTCTTGCACTTGTGACACCAATTCTGGGATTGTATTTAGACACCATTTTTTTTAATGTATTATTCACTACATTTGAGACTTTACTTCCGCATTTGTTCTTTGTTATTAATAAATTTAGAAATTGCTTTAAAAATGGATAATTTTATTCTAACGTTGGCTTGCCTAGCAAGTGAAATATTAGGCGCCTTCACGGTCCGAAGGTGGGAATTTTGGGTCGTGATATTATGTTTAATCAGAAGTTTTTATAGTCACATAATGTTATAGTATGATTAAAATCATAAATTTTAAAATGTTTCTTTCTTTCTTTTCATATTGTTTTTCTCCTAAAAGATTACCGTTAAATATTTCGTCTCTAAATTATTTTTTTCAGGTGCATCCAAGTTTGAACGGTGATACCCGAACTCATTTATATACCTCGTGGACTGTCACAACCCAAAACTAACTAGTCATGATAGCACCTAACGTGGTACTAGACAAGCCGACACTTTAAAAATACCTCCAACACTTTTAAATAAAAAATAAATAACACTGGTTTAAAGCATCAAAACTCTTAAAAACTAATACGAAAATTCCCAACATCGGGGTGTCACTGAGTACATGAGCGTCTATACAGCACAATTCTAGAAATACTGTCTATGAAAGACTAAAACTAAATACATAAAGCTGAAAGATAGGGAAGGAGAGACAAGGTCTGCGAATGCCAGGCAGCTACCTTAGAATGTCCAAACGATCAAGCTGTGCAAATAAATCAACACCCACCGTGTCCGAAAACACCTGAATCTGCACATGAAGTGTAGGGTATAGTGTGAGTACAACTAACTCAGTAAGTAACAAGACTAAATAATGGACTGAAAGTAGTGACGAGTTTTACGGATATAGTTTAATTACCGAAATTACAACATAGAGAGATAGGCATGCTTACAAATTCGTCAATTAAGGCCAGAATAGTTAATTCATGTCAAGTTCAATTGAAACGGGATATAATATCTCTCAGAAATTACATGACAATGATATATGCCAGCTGAAGTACAACAGTAATGAAATCAAGTGCAAAATCTTATAGCAGCAGTCAAGCAGTCCTCACAGTCACTCATTCCTCACAGTCACTCATTCCTCACAGTCTCTCATTCCTCTCAATCGCTCGGCACTCGCACTCAGTAGGTACCTGCGCTCACTGGGGGTGTATATAGACTATGGAGGGGCTCCTTTATCCCAAGCGCTATAACAAGCCAATCATGGCATAAATTAACAAAACATGCTGCGGCGTATAGCCCAATCCCATAAATATCCTCACAATCAGGCCCTCGGCCTCACTCAGTCATCAACCTCTCCAGTCTCTCGGGCTCTCAGTAATCATAATAATCAGCCCAAATAACAATGATATAATGTATCAATAATGAACAAAAGAGACTGAGATATAATATGCAAGTAAAACTGTGACTGAGTACAAAATAGTAATTTAGTAGATAATTCAACATGTATACGACCTCTGTGGGTCCGTACCATTCCAACACATAGTCTAAAGATTATTTATAACATGATTTGAAGTTCAATTTCTATAACACATAGAGAATATACGGATAACAACAGGTTATTCAGTGACCCAGTTCCTAGGAATTGACCAAGTCACAATTCCTACGGTGCATGCCCACACGCCCGTTACCTAGCAAGTGCGTCACCTCAAAACCAATCACATGACACATAATACGTGGTTTCATACCCTCAAGATCATATTTAGAACTGTTACTTACCTCATGACGTGCAAATCCCTACTACAACATACCCTTGACTCGAGAACCGGCCTCCAAATATCTCAAATCTAGCCACAAACAGTTCGATACAATCAATACGGGCTAAATGAGTCAATTCCATAAGAAAATACTAAGTTATTAATCAAAAGTCCAAAGTCGATTCAAAAGTCGGGCCCCCCGGGCCCACGCCTCTAAATCCAATAAAAGTTACAAAACCCGAAAGCCCATCTATCCACGAGTCCATCCATACCAAATTTACCAAAATCCGACACCAAATCGCCACCAAAATCCCCAAATCAAACTCTCCAAATCCCTAGCCTCAAATTCCCAAATTCCACCTTAAATACACACAAACTAGGTGGGAAATTCAATGAGGAAATAAGATTATTGATTAAAAATGAACACAAGTGACTTACCTCAAGAAACCCCTCGAAAATCCTCTCAAAAATCGCCTAATCCCGAGCTTGAAATGTTCAAATTAAGAAAGATTGTGAACCCTTGAATTTAAATGTTCTGCCCAGCCTTTACGCTTCTACGGTTCATTTAGCCGCTTCTTCGACACTTCTTATGCGGTCAACCATCCGCATATGTGGAATTCACTCATGCCGATCAACCACTTCTGCGGTCGCAAATCCCGCTTATACGGAGGTGCACCTGCGATACCCCCAAGGCCATACCAAATCACGCTTTTGCGCCACTCCAGCTGTACCTGTGGCATTGCACTTGCGGCCAATCCCTCTGTCACGACCCAAAATCACACCTATCGTGATGACACCTATCTTAATACTAGGCAAGCCGACAAACTCCATAAACCATAATTTCTTTTAAATGTGGAAAATATAATAATTAATTTAAGAGAAAACCCCACACATACTGATATAAATACACTCCCAAAACTTGGTGTCAATGAGTACATGAGCATCTATACATTACAAGTATGGGAAACCCGGTCTATCATAATCTGAGACAAAATAAAATAAACAAAAGGGTAGGGAAGGAGATACAAGGTCTGCGAAACATAGCGTAGGCTCCACACTGATTTTGCCTACGCATTGGTGCGTAGGCTACGCAAGACTCGCATAGCTATTCTGTCACTCTTTAGTAAAAGGTCACAACTTCTTGTAGAAATTTCCAAATGATGAACGGTTTGATGAGTTGGAAACTAGACTCAAAGGGATTTAATTTGATAGGTTATACACCAAATAACTTTTCATATCTTGAGAGTTATGCTCGTTTGAAGTTAGATCTTGTGCAAACTCACTTGAAACTTTATCCCATCATATAATTTTCAACTTGACTTAGCCTTAGGGCTCTTCTTAGACCCTAAACCATTTTTAATGCACCTCATACATATATTATCATGATCAATTAATATCATTCAAATTACAAGTTTTGTTCATACCCGAATTGATATAATTAGCACCCGCCAATCTTCTTAATGGTCTTAAAACACTTAGAAATTTTTTCGGGGTGTTACATTCTCCCCCACTTAAGAACATTCGTCCTCGAATATATCACAAGTCATTATTAGGCACACTATTATCCTCTTTTCACCTTAACCATCATATCTAATCGTTCTTGACTTCATATAGATCTTAGACATTCTTCCAACATTTCAACTTCCTTAAGGCCCCAAAAATTGGCTAACTCCCAAATGTTTTAGAAATTTCGGCAGAGTGTCCTCTGCAATTGGCCTAACCACCTGCCAGAGAATCACCAAAACCAGTCCTAACAACATATTTATGAACCAACAACGCAACATAACATTAAAAAAAATGCCAACCGTGGCCTCACGAGCAGTATACTACCAAAAAGGAACACCTTTAACATCAGCTATACAGTTGATACATAATTCATAGAAGGTAACTCTTAGCATTTTCGTAGAACACAAATTTATATATACATGACTATTCAAACAAATGAGGGTACTTCTTCTTTATTTCCTCGACTTCCCAAGTGGCCTCTTCATCCTGTTGGTTTTTCCATAACACTTTCACAGAGACAATTTCTTTATTTCTCAACTTTCGAACTTGTCGGTCTAAAATGGCCACCGGCTCCACATCATAAGTCAAATTACTGTCTAGCTGCACTGTACTGAAATCCAAAATATGTGACGAATTCCCAACATACTTTCGGAGCATGGACACATGGAACACTGGATAAACACCTGATAGACTAGGTGGCAATGCAAGTTCATAAGCCACCTCTCCAATCTTCTTAAGTATTTCAAAAGGCCCAATATACCAAGGGATTAACTTGCCCTTCTTCCCGAACCTCAACATACCCTTCATGGGTGAAATCTTGAGCAGAACCTTCTCCCCAACCATGTAAGCAACATCACGGACCTCCCGGTCGGCATAACTCTTCTGTCTAGACTGCATCGTGCGATGTCGCTCCTGAATCAATTTAACCTTCTCCAAAGCATCCTGAACCAAATCAGTACCCAATAGTCTAGTCTCACCCGACTCAAACCAACCCACCGGAGACCGACATTGTCTCCCATATAAAGCCTCATACAGAGCCATCTGAATGCTCGATTGGTAGCTGTTATTGTAAGCAAACTCTGTCGGTGGCAGAAATTGATCCCAAGAACCCCCGAAATCTATAACACAAGCGCGTAGCATATCTTCCAATATTTGAATAGTGCGCTCGGACTGTCCATCCGTCTGAGGGTGAAATGTTGTATTTAGTTGAACCTGTGTACCTAATTCTCGTTGTACTGCCTCCATAACTGTGATGTAAACTGCGTGTTAAGAGTTATTCCTAAACCTTCGAATCACTATTCCACCTTACCATACACATACCCGGGGGTGATCCCACGTCATCATATTCTATATAGGCCTGACAACACAACATAACTGAAAATCATTAATTTAACCTTAGCCAAAAAACCTTGGAGCCTCATTTCTAACATCCAGAATTCTTTTCAAGACCCGAATCTCACATCCATTCAATCTAATCCAATACGCAAACTGCGCAATCCGTGTACCCAAAAATGGAAAAATGTTTCAAAGAAGAGAACTGTTTCGCAAGTTCAACAAGCACTTCTACAACCGACATGCTTTGAGCTCACCATACATGGAAAAACCAAGACACACGAATCTAATAACGGTAACCATCTATCCTATGCTCACATTAAGATCAACCCGCACGAACAACTCACGTGCTATCATATCAATATATGGATCCGTACGGACAACTCACATGTCAATAATATAATCCGCCTGGCATGGTCGCAGGCCTCCAGTCCAAGCATATCATATAGGAGAAACCAAATAAGTACACATGTCTATGATAAATGAAATAAAATTCACATGCTCCTGGACTATTATAAATAACACGCCATAGAGTAGGCATGTGCAAAGTGCACTATCACAACTCAAATCGGCAAGTGAACGCAGAAATAGTAACTACTTAGTTTATTCAAGGAATTAGCCTATTTGTAACCTCAAGTATAGCCCTGATGGTTCTCAACAAAGGTACGAGTACGAGAAACATCATAACTTTATGCTTAACCATCAACTCTAGGCATATCATAGTCTAAACATTTTCTCGAGTCTGAATACTTGCCCCGATGCCCGCACATGGGCTCAAACCTCACATATATATATATATCACACACACACACACACACACACACACACACACACACACACACACACACACACACATATATATATATATATATATATATATATATATATATATATATACACACACACACACTCATAGCGCGTAGTCATCACAAAGGCAACTAGTGCCTCCGCTGAGTTAAAATAAAATACTCACCTCAAACAGGCCGCAACCCTAAAGCAATATGCTTCTGAGAACCCCCAGTCTCCACATTCATAGAACACAGGAATCACCGTGACTGGTCCCAACTCCAGCACTCGAATAACTAACACATCTTTCATGCACGATCATCCCATGAGGAATACTTCCACATTTCCTCCCGTGCCACATAGCAATAATTGGAATATCAACAGTTTATTAACCATGCGAGTATCGCAATACCAATGACATCCGAAAGTCAAAACACAATGCCCATTTTGAAATGCACACCCTTCTCAGGGATTACCGAGTAGTTATAATATCTGTCTAAACATCTGAAATTGACCATTCTGTCCATAATTCGTGGTTTTGCTTTCCAGAATGAACTGCCACCTTGTACATATAAGTCTTAATCCCGCACAACACACCACATCTATTATGCCATCATGTGACACACATGAGAATCTCCTTATTAACTCTGAGTCACAAGCATATTACATACCCGATCAATTAGAAACCTTCCATTTCCTCTCATCCATGAGGAATTCACAATGCACAACATGTCTCCCACACCGGTAGAATTATCTAGTTCAAACCATGGTAGAAACCATCAAGAACACTTTCAAATCCATTTGCACATAATCAAGCTATCAAAAATAAATTCCTCTAACTCGACCAATCCACGCAGGTCACCAAACCTAAGAATATTACCATCGAAACATTTGTAAAGTCTCACCACATCATAATTATCCCAAAAGAACTGAACATACCCTTACCATACTGGTCTAACCTACTACCCAGTTGTCATATGTTCTTCGAGTTTCTTTTGAATTACCCTCAAGTTGACACTTCTCCTTGTCAGAACACTACGATCCTTACCTAAAGCTTACTATATTCTTCTTTAGCACCTCCATAAATATCACAACCGAGACACCCACTCTTAAGGACCTTATTTGAATTTACAATTGTTCATTTTTTCTTTCTTATACTGAAATGTAGAATCCATAGTCAAACAGAATTATCACACGTCCCGATACTATCCAGTGTAAGTAACTGATTCTAGTGATATACAAACTTGAAAATTTTTTAATTGCCATATATACATTTTGAATCCATTAGAACCCTCTCGAGAGTCATCCACTCTGTTCAAATCTAATTTGCTCCGCCTAAACGGGACGAAAGACACGCATTCCTTTAGCACACTCAACACTCAAAGGAGTAACCTTACCTTAACACAGCCAATCAAATTCATAATTCGTGCGCACTACATCCTTCAAAATAACAACTTAATCATTCCATAATTTATATATTTTCATAAAGTACAATGTAACCCGTATCCAGGAATTTCCTTACCCGAGTCATCCTCGATCTCCACCTCTGCAAATCATAAATAACCCATAAGTATGCCTCAGACAAAAACTAAAATTTGACATATATCCATGAAATTGAATTGTCAATAGCAGGCTCCCCCACTTGGCTCAAAGCCATACAACAAAACACTCCATAACTCACAATATCATACTTTATTACTGCCATAATACCGTAGTTATTTCAACGAAATTTTTTCTCAAGCTTATGCAACACTCACCATAAAATAACTCAATCATCCGCTAAGTTCGCATTTATTCTCGTGACAATCAAGTCAACTTTCTCAACATGATTCAAATTCAAATCTCAACACATACGCCTATCTGGTAGAAAAGAAACTCTCCACTCAACATTATAAGGAACACACCTACGTAGATTACTCCGCAGGAGATAACCCGCCTGCATAGCCTCAAATTGACATATAGCTATACCCTTTCGCAGCCACAATTACCAGAGAATCACTTAATATTTCTGAGTTTGAACTCTTCAACATGACATGAAGATCTGCTTCGCTCCACAATTAAACAGCATGACAGATCCATCAACGCACTCACAACTCAAGACTATACGTCACATCAAAACAGGAATGAAGTACCCAATAGCAAACTCTTGAGTCACAAGTAAAATTTATTTGTCTCATTCAATCCATCTGAACACATCCCGTATTCACATCATACTTATCATATAGTCATTCAACCACTCATCGAACCACAAATTCGACTCATAGGAATACTACCGAATGCATAAGTCCAATTGCACTGGTTCTCAAAATCGAAACTACCGAGCATAAGCTGCGGTCTAACTCCGGCCTCAAGTCCTCTAGACTGGCCTCTCAATAAAGCACAAAATACTTATCTCAAACCTCGTTCAGGGAATTACAAGCCAGCGATACATAACTGATACTGAGGGCTCACATACGCACACGAATGCGTGGAAGGAATTCAAAGAATTATGTTTCAAGTTGGATCAATTATGCATGATAGAATACAAGAAAGTGAAATTTTCCTAAGGGTTTGACAGCCTCTCGAAGATAAGTACAGACATCTCCGTACCGATTCGTAAGACTCTACTAAACCTGCTCATGACTCGTGAGACCTATGTAACCTAGGCTCTGATACCAACTTGTCATGACCCAAAATCACAATGTCGTGATGGCGCCTATCTTAATACTAGGCAAGACGACAACCTCCATAAACCATAATTTCTTTTAAATGCGGAAAATATAATAATTAATTTAAGAGAAAACCCCACACATATTGATATAAATACACTCCCAAAACCTGGTATCACTGAGTACATGAGCATCTATACATTAAAAGTCTGGGAAACCCTGTCTATAATAATCTGAGACCAAATACAATAAACAAAAGGGTAGGGAAGGAGAGACAAGGTCTGCAAAACATAACAACTGTGTGAAATAATTAACACCCACTGTGTCCAGGATCACCTGGATCTTCACACGAAGTGCAGGGTGTCGTATGAGTACAACCAACTTAGCAAGTAACAATAATAAATAAGGAACTGAAAGTAGTGACGAGCTTCTCAGCTAAGTCCAAATACAATACTTTCCAACATAAAAGGGTAGGCATGCTCTCAAGTTCAACATTTAAGATTTCACTGAAATTTCATAACAAGTTTGACCAAAACAGAAAATAATGTTTTTCCGAAATTTTCAAAATAATGATATATGACAGCTGAAATGAAACAAATAATAAAATCAATGCATCCTCTCAGAGTAACAGTCACTCAGACCTCCCATTCACTCCAACCTCACAGTCACTCATTCCTCACAGTCACTCATCACTCAGCACTCACACTCGGCACTCTTACTTAGTAGGTACCTGCGCTCACTGGGGGTGTGTACAAACTATGGAGGGGCTCCTTCAACCCAAGCTCTATATCAAGCCAATCATGGCATAAATCAATAAAAGATGTTACGGCGTGCAACCCGCTCCATAAATATCCTCACAATTAGGCCCTCGTCCTCACTCAGTCATCAATCTCTCCAGTCTCTCGGGCTCTCAGAAATCATGATAGTCAGCCCAAAATTGATAATACGATGTTTTAATAAATAGAAACAGAGACTGAGATATGATATGAAATGAATAAACATGACTGAGTATGAAATTACAATTTGAACATATAATTCAACCATAGAAATGACTCCACTGGGTACCAATAATAACAACATATGTCTAAGCATGCTTTTTAATACGAGTCTCAGCTCAATTTTCCCTAACACGTAGAGAATGTACGGATATCAACAGATAATTCAACTACACAATTCCATGAAATTTGACCAAGTCACAATTCTTACGGTGCACGCCCACACACCCGTCACCTAGCATGTGCGTCACGTTAAAACCAATCACATAACACATGATCTGGGGTTTCATACCCTCGAGACCAAATTTAAAACTGTTACTTACCTCAAACCGTGTAATTTCTTATTCCGCTATGACTTTGCCTCATGAATTGGACTCCAAACGCCTTGAATCTAGCCACAAATAATTCGATTCAGTCCATAAAAATTATAGGAATTAATTCCATATGAAAATACAAATTTTCCATAAAAATAAAATTTCATCCAAAAATTGCCCTTGGGGCCCACGTCTCGAAACCCAGCAAAAGTTACAAAATATGAACGCCCATCCAACCAGAGTCCAACCATACAAATTTTACCAAATTCCGACATCAACTCGACCCTCAAATCTTCAATTAAAGTCTTGAACAAGCCCAATTCACCAATACATATCCCTTTTATCCTTAATAGATTTCATCCTTGGCCTTTAGGCCCCAATCTAGGTTATATGATTCAATAGTTTATCATTATTAAGCTATTGAAGCACTAGAATCACCAACCATCCTAACAAGATTCAAAAATTCACTATTCATCTTCTTCTCCATTCAAGAACCCTAACTCACAATACCCATTTCAAGGACTAGCATAATTCTTCAACCAATTGGTACTTTCTACTTCACAATACATTCCAAATACTTAATCCATAGTTGTATTTAAGCGTAGGGTGGAGAATTTACCTCTTGTAGCTCAAAACCTAACTTGAACCCTTTTGAATGATTCTTGAAGATTAGAGAAATCCCTATGAATTTCAATCCATGTAGATGTTAATACTACCATTAACTAGTGTTAATCAATTATAAAAATATCATATAACTCACCTTTGATGTGTATTTGGGTTGAGGATGCTCCACCTTCTCTTTAGAACCCAAAACTTAGCCAAAAATGTTATCTTTTTCTCTCTCCCCGAACCTCTCCTGTTTTATAGAAAATGAGCTGCGTAGCCTATGCAACTTAACCCTCCCATTCACTTCCATACTGATTTTGCCTACGCAAAGGTGCGTAGGCTATGCAAGACTCGCATAGCCTTTCTGTAACTCTTTAATAAAAGGTCATAACTTCTTGTAGAAATCTCCAAATGACTAACGGTTTGATGCATTGGAAACTAGACTCAAAGGCCTTTAATTTGATAAGTTATACACTAAATAACACTTCATATCTTGAGAGTTATGCTCATTTGAAGTTAGATCTTGTGCAAACTCACTTGAAACTTTATCCCATCATATAATTTTCAACTTGACTTAACCTTAGTGCTCTTCTTAGACCCTAAACCATTTTTAATGCACCTCATGCATATATTATCATGATTAATTGAAATAATTCAAATTACTAGTCTTGTTCATACCTGAATTGATATAATTAGCACTCGTCAATCTTCTTAATGGTCTTAAAACACTTAGAAATATTTCCGGGGTGTTACACCCTCGCAGGTGTGATCACACCAGAGAACTCCCCGCTTCAGCAATGCACTAAGTCCCATTTTCGATCCGTTAACCAGAGGCCCTCGGGACCTCAATCAAACATACCAAGAAGTCCTAAAACATAATACGAACTTAGTCGAGCCCTCAAATCACCTCAAACAACATCAAAAACACGAATCACACCCAATTCAAGCCTATTGAAACTAAGGAAATTCTAACTTCTATAAATGACGTCGAACCCGATCAAATCACGTCCGATTGACCACAAATTTTGCAGACAAGTAACAATTGACATCGCAGACCTACTCCAACACCTGGAACTCCAATCTAAGCCCGATAACCACAAAGTCCACTCTCGGTCAAACTTTCAAATTTCCAATTTTTGCCATTTCAAGCCTAATTCAACTATGGACCTCCAAATCACTATCCGGACACGCTCCTAAGTCCAAAATCACCCAACGGAGCTAACGGAACTGCCAAAACTCCATTTCGGAGTCGTTTGATCATAAGTCAATATCCGATCGACCTTTTCAACTTAAGCTTCCAACTTTGAGACTAAGTGTCTCAATTCATTCCGAAATCTCTCCGGACCCGAACCGACTACCCCGGCAAGTCACATAACAATTATAGATCACAAAATGAGTTGTAAATGGGGGAACAGAGTTACAACTATCGAAACGACCGGCCGGGTCATTACATCATTCCCCCTGTTAAACAAACGTTCGTCCTCGAACGGGTCTAGAAACGTACCTCGAGTATCAAATAGGCATGGATATCTTCTCTGCATCTCCTGCTCGGTCTCCCAAGTAGCCTCCTCAACTGGCTGACCTCTCCACTACACCTTCACTAAAGCTATGTTCTTTGACCTCAACTTTCGGACCTGCCGATCAAAAATGGCCACCGACTCCATATCATAAGTCAAATCACCATCCAACTGAACAGTGATGATATCCAATACATGAGACGGATCGCCGACATACTTCCGAAGCATAGAAACATGAAGCACTGGATGCACACTTGACAAACTAGGTGGCAAGGCAAGCTTGTAAGCCACTTCTCCAATCCTCTGAAGTACCTCAAACGGACCAATATACCGAGGGCTCAACTTGCCATTCTTCCAGAACCTCATAACACCCTTTATGGGTGAAACCTTGAACAGTACCTTCTCCCCAACCATGAAAGCAACATCACGAACCTTCCTATCAGCGTAACTCTTCTACCTAGACTGCACTGTGCGAAGCCGATTCTGAATCAATTTAACCTTGTCCAAAGCATCCTGAACCAAGTCAGTACCCAATAGTCTAGCCTTTCCTGGCTCGAACCAACCCACTGGAGATCGACACTGTCTCCCATACAAAGCCTCATACGGATCCATCTGAATGCTCGAGTGGTAGCTATTATTGTAGGCAAACTCCATGAGCAGCAGAAACTGATCCCTTGAACCCTTAAAATCAATGACACAAGCACGTAACAGGTCCTCCAATATCTGAATAGTGCGCTCGGACTGTCCATCCGTCTGGGGGTGAAATGTTATACTCAACTCAACCTGGGTGCCCAACTCTTGTTGTACTGCTCTCCAAAATTGTGATATAAACTGTGTGCCCTGATTTGAAATGATGGACACTGGCACACCGTGAAGGCGAACAATCTCGCAGATGTAAATCTCAGCCAACCGCTCTGAAGAATAAGTAGTGCCAACTGGAATGAAGTGCACGGACTTTTTCAGCCGATCCACAATCACCTGAATGACATCAAACTTCCTCGAAGTCCATAGGAGCCCAACTACAAAATCCATGGCGATCATCTCCCATTTCCACTCTGGAATCTCTAGCCTCTGAAGCAATCCACCTGATCTCTGATGCTCATATTTTACCTGCTGACAGTTAAGGCACTGAGCTACAAATCCCACTATATCTTTATTCATTCTTCTCCACCAATAGTGCTGCCTCAAGTCCTGGTACATCTTTGTGGCACCTGAATGAATGGAATACCGCGAACTGTTGGCCTCCTCAAGAATCAACTCACGTAGCCTATCTACATTAGGCATACAAATACGACCTTGCATCTTCAACATCCCATCATCCCTAATAGTAACGTCTCTGGAATCACCGTACTGAACCGTGTCTTTAAGGACAAGCAAATGAGGATCATCAAACTGGCACTCTCTGATGCGATCATATAAGGAAGACCGAGAAACCACACAAGCCAGAATCCAACCGGGTTCCTAAACAGCTAATCTCACGAACTGGTTGACCAAGGCCTGAACATCAACTGCAAGAGGTCTTTCACCAACCGGAATGATTGCAATGCTGCCCATACTCACCGCCTTTCTACTCAAGGCATCGGTCACCACATTGGCCTTTCCGGGATGATACAAAATAGTAATATCATAGTCCTTTAGCAGCTCCAACCATCTCCGCTGCCTCAAATTTAGATCCTTTTGTTTGAACAAGTGCTGGAGACTCCGGTGATCCGTAAATACTTCACAAGACACACCGTAGAGATAATGCCTCCAAATCTTTAATGCATGAACGATTGCAGCCAACTCAAAATCATGAACATGGTAGTTCTTCTCATAGGGCTTCAACTGGCATGAAGCATAAGCTATTACTCTACCCTCCTACATCAAGACACACCCAATACCAATCCGAGAAGCATCACAATACACTGTATAAGAGCCCAAAGCTGAAGGCAAAACTAGAACTGGAGTTGTGGTCAAGGCAGTCTTGAGCTACTGAAAGCTCTCCTCACACTCATCCGACCACCTAAAAGTAGCACCCTTTTGGGTCAATTTGGTCAAAGGCGATGTAATAGACGAGAAACCCTCCATGAAGCGACAATAATAACTGGCCAAGCCGAGAAAGATCCGCATCTCCGTAGTTGAGGACAATTTTGGCCAACTCTGAACCGCCTCTATCTTCTTTGGATCCACCTGAATCGCCTCACTGGACACCATGTGCCCCAAAAATGCCACTGAACTAAGACAAAACTCACATTTGGAGAATTTGGCATAAAGATTCTCCTCCCTCAACCGCTGCAACACAATCCTCAAATGCTAGGCATGTTCCACCTGGCTACGAGAGTACACCATGATATCATCAATGAATACTATGACAAACAAGTCGAGATAAGGCTTAAATACATAATGCATCAGATGCATGAATACTGCTGGGGCGTCGGTCAGCCCAAAAGACATCACAAGGAACTCATAATGACCATAACAGATCCTGAATGTTGTCTTTAGAATATTCGAGTCCCAAATCTTCAACTGGTGATACCCAGACCTCAAATCAATCTTAGAGAACACCTTCGCTCCCTGAAGCTGGTCAAATAGATCATCAATGCACGGCAAAGGATACTTGTTCTTGATTGTAACTTTTTTCAACTGCCTATAGTCGATGCACATCCGCATAGTACCATCCATCTTCTTCACAAATAGAATCGGTGCACCCCAAGGTGACACACTAGGCCTAATAAACCCCTTATTAAGAAGTTCCTGAAGTTGTTCTTTCAATTTCTTCAACTCAGTTGGTGCCATATGATACAGAGGAATAGAAACGGGCTGAGCGCCCGACACCAAGTCAATATCCCTGTCGGGCGGCATGCCCGACAGGTCTGCAGGAAACACATCTGGAAAATCTTGTACCACCGAGACAGAATCAATAGTAGGAGTATCAGCACCAATATCCCTCACAAAGGCCGAATAAGATAAACAACCCTTCCTAACCGTATGATGTGCCTTCAAATATGAAATCACTCTGCTGGGAACATAGTCTAGAGAACCTCTCCACTCAATCCTTGGCAACCCCGACATCGCTAACGTCACGGTCTTAGCGTGACAATCGAGAACAACATGCCACGGAGACAACCAACACATACGCAAGATCATGTCGAAATCAACCATACTAAGCAATAAGAGATCAACTCTAGTCTCCAATCCCCCAATAATCACTACACACGATCGATATACACGGTTTACAACAATAGTATCACCTACTGGCGTAGATACATGAACAGATGAAATTAAGGACTCATGGGGTATATCCAAATAATGAGAAAAATGCGATGATACATACAAATAAGTGGAACCAGGGTAAAATAATACAGAAACATCCTTATGGCATACTAAGACAATACCTGTGATCACTGCATCTGAAGCAACAACATCTGGCCTGGCAGGAATAACATAGAATAGGGCCTGGCCGCCACCTGATCGGCCTCCCCCTCTAGGGCGACCTCTAGCTGGCTGGGCCCCACCCTGAGTTGGCTGGGTGGGTGGTAAAGTAACTGGTGCGAAAGTTACAGCCTGGCTCCTCTATTGCAATGGACATCCTAGGTGATGATGACACTGCCTCCACATAAGCCCAAACTCCCCGCACTCGAAGCAACTCCCTGGTGCTAGTGGTGGTAACTGAAGGGGGCCCCAAGTACTAGGATAACTGCTAGAAGGACCTGACATAGATGAACAATGAGCCGATGGAGCACGGGACAAACTCTAAGCCGGAAGGGTACTGAGAGATGACTGACCCTGACGAGCACTGTATGAACCATGACTGGATGTTGCACCACGATGAACTGGATGAGCCATCTGATCGGGCCTATAAGGACGACCCCTGCTCTGGTAGGACTGCCCCCAGAAGGAACACCACCGAAACCACCTGAACCTCGAGGCCTCTTGGCCTCCCTCTCCTCACGCTCATGACTACGGACCATCTCTATCAGCCGAGCAATATAAACCACCTCTTCGAAACTAGCACCAGATACCCTCCCCCGAGTCATAAGCAACCACAACTAATATGTGAGGCCATCAATGAACCTCCTAATACTCTCCCTATCAGTGGGAACCAACCAAACAGCATGACGATCCAACTTTGAAAACCTCATCTTGTACTGGGTCACAGACACGCCCTCCTGACATAGCTGCTCAAACTGTCTGCGCAGCTCCTCCCTACGAGACTGCAGCACGAACTTCTCCAAGAAGAGAACTGATAACTCCTTCCATGAAAGTGGTGCTGCACCGACCGACATGTGCCTTACATAAGCCTCCCACCATCTGAAAGAAGCACTAGTAAACTAAAAAGTCATGAATGAGACCCCACTGGTCTCTAGAATACCTGTCGTGCAAAGAATTCACTGGCACTTATCCAAGAAGCCTGGGCATCCTCTGACTTAGCCCCGCTAAATGATGGAGGCTGAAGCCTCCCAAATCTCTATAGCCTCTTCTACTCATCATCAGTCATAACGGGACCCACTTGGGCCTGAGCAACTGCAATCAGCTGGGCTGGTAGTACCCTCGGTGTCTGAAGTCCCTACATCACCTGCTCTGGAGTACGGGCGGCAGGTGTCTGAGTACCTCCCACGGCCTGAGAAGTTGCTGCGGCGGCCGGAATAGAGATCGCCTGAGCAAGGCTGGTGCACACAGTCAAAATCTTAGCCAGAGCCTCTAGAAGGCATGGGATCACAATGGGCACAGCTGGTGCCTAAGTTGGCCCCACTGGCTCACCCATATCTGGTACCTGCTCCTAAGCTGGAGCAACTGGTGGATCTATAGGCGCTACTCTAACTGCTGTACGAGCTGCACCTCTGCCCCTACCGTGACCTCACCCTCTCACGGCCCTAGCCGATGGTACTGGTGGTTGTCCATACTGTCCGGTAGCACGTGTCCTCACCATCTATGAGAGAATAGAATAATAGAAATTTAGTTACCGGAATCTACAAATCCGCACGACAAGAATGCAAGAATGTGAAGTTTCCTAAGGGTTCGGCAACCTCTCGAAGATAAGTACAAATGTCTCCGTACTGATCCTCAAGACTCTACTAAACCTGCTCATGTCTCGTGAGACCTATGTAATCTAGGCTCTAATACCAACTTGTCACGACCCAAAACTAGCAAGTCGTGATGGCGCCAAACGTGGTACTAGGTAAGGTGACACTTTAAAATACCTCCAACACTTTTAAATGAAAACAAATAACATAGGTTTAAAGCATCAAAACTCTCAAAAACTAATACGGAAATTATGAATATCGGGGTATCACTGAGTACATGAGCGTCTATACAGCACAAGTCTAGAAATACGGTCTATGAAAGACTAAAACTAAATACATAAAGCTAAAAGATAGAGAAGGAGAGATAAGGTTTGCGAACGCCAGGAAGCTACCTTGGAATCTCCAAACGATCAAGCTGTGCAAAGAAATCAACAACAACCATGTCCGGAAACACCTGGATCTGCACACGAAGTGAATGGTGTAGCGTGAGTACAACCAACTCAGTAAGTAACAAGACTAAATAATGGACTGAAAGTAGTGACGAGCTTCACGGATATAGTTCAATTACCGAAATTACAACATAGAAAGATAGGCATGCTTTCAAATTCGACAATTAAGGCTAAAACAGTTAATTCATGTCAAGTTCAATTGAAACAGGATATAATATCTCTCAGAAATTACATGACAATGATATGTGCCAGTTCAAGTACAACAGTAATGACAATCAAGTGCAAAATCTCAGAGCAGCAGTCACTCAGTCCTCCCATGCACTCCAACTTCACAGACACTCATTCCTCATAGTCTCTCATTCCTCTCAAACGCTCGGCACTTGGCACTTGCACTCAATAGGTACCTGCAGACTCCGGAGGGGCTCCTTCAGCACAAGCGCTATAAAAAGCCAATCATGACACAACCAATAAAACATGTTGCGGCGTGCAACCCGATCCCATAAATATCCTCATAATTAGGCCCTCAACCTCACTCAGTCATCAACCTCTCCAGTCTTTCGGGCTCTCAGTAATTATGATAATTAGACCAAATAACAATGATATAATGTATCAATAATGAACAATAGAGACTGAGATGTAATATGCAAGTAAAACTGTGATTGAGTACAAAATAAAAATTTAGCAGATAATTCAACATGCACACGAGCTCTGTGGGTCCCTACAACAGAGGAGAATATAACACATGGAGAATATATAGATAACAATAGGTTATTCAACTACCCAGTTCCTAGTAATTGACCAGGTCACAATTCCTACGGTGGACGCCTAGACGCACGTCACCTAGCATGTGCATCACCTCAAAACCAATCATATGACACATAATACAGGGTTTCATACCCTTAGGATCATATTTAGAACTGTTACATACCTCAAGCCGTGCAAATCCCTACTCCAACACACCCTTGCCTCGCGAACCGGACTCCAAATGCCTCGAATATAGCCACAAATAGTTCGATACAATCAACACAAGCTAATGGAATAAATTACATAAGAAAATACTAAGATATTAAGCAAAAGTCAAGAGTCGACTCAAAAGCCGCCCCCCCCGGGCCCACACCTCTAACTCTGATAAAAGTCACATACCCGAAAGTCCATCTAACCACGTGTCTAACTATACCAAAATTACCAAAATCCGACACCAAATCGCCACCCAAATTCTCAAATCAAAATCTCCAAACTAGGTGGGAAATTCAATGGGAAAACAAGATTATTGGCTAAAAATGAACCCAAGTGACTTACCTCAAGAAACCCCTCGAAAATCCTCTCAAAAATCGCCTAATCCCGAGCTTGAAATGTTCAAAATGAAGAAAAATTACGAACCCTTGAATTTAAATGTTCTGCCCAGCCTTTTCGCTTATGTGGTTCATTTAGCTGCTTCTGCGGCACCGCTTTTGCGGTCTACCATCCGCATTTGCAGAAGTCACTAATGCCGACCAACCGCTTCTGCGGTCGCAAATCCCACTCTTGCGGGTGCGCATCTGCGCAAATTGTCCGCTTCTGCAGACCAGCTTCCCAAAACTCTCTTCTGCTTCTGCGATCCTCCATATGCAGGTGCAAGTCCGCACCTGCGGAATTCTTTCCGCAACTGCGATACCCCCAAGGCCATACCAAATCTCGCTTATGCACCACTCCAGTCACACATGCGGCATTGCACCTGCGGCCAACCCCTCGCAGGTGCGATCACACCAGAGAACTCTCCGCTTCAGGAATGCGCTAAGTCCCATTTTTGATCCGTTAACCATCCGAAATCAACTCGAGGCCCCCGGGACCTCAACCAAACATACCAACAAGTCCTAAAACACGACACAAACTTAGTTGAGCCCTCAAATCACCTCAAACAACATCAAAAATATGAATCGCATCCCAATTCAAGCCTATTGAAACTAGGGAAATTTCAACTTCTACAAATGACGCCCAAACCTATCAAATCACGTCCGATTGACCCCAAATTTTGCACACAAGTCACATTGACATCACAGACCTACTCCAACTCTTAGAACTCTAATCCAAGCCCAGTAACCACAAAGTCCACTCTCGGTCAAACTTCTAAATTTTCAATTTTGCCATTTCAAGCCTAATTCAACTACACACATCCAAATCACTATCCGTGCACACTCCTAAGTCCAAAATCACCCAACAGAGCTAACGGGACTGCCAAAACTCCATTCCGGAGTCGTTTGATCATAAGTCAATATCCGATCAACCTTTTCAACTTTAGCTTCCAACTTTGAGACTAAGTATCTCAATTCATTCCGAAATCTCTCCGGACCCAAACCGACTACCCCGGCAAGTCACATAACAATTATAAAGCACAAAATGAGTAGTAAATGGGGGAATAGGGCTACAACTATCGAAACAACCGACCGAGTCATTTCATGGACAATGAGTATATGTTTTTAATTAGTTCTTTTTTTTAAACTTGAATGGAAGTGACTTTACCGCAGAATTTCGAAAAACAAAATACTAATAAACAAATCTTGAAATAGGGGGATGGATATCAAATAAATGGATGTTACAACACGCACTGTCTAGGATTTATTCATCTAAGTCACGATATACCTATAGATTATGCTTTTCCAAGGACCTCCGACATAGAAACTAATTACAAAGAAGAAGTGTTTCTCAGGGTCTATCAGGTATTATGTTATGCCACGCACTTTCTATTATTGCAATATATTATTGGGGTAATAAAACCAAAATACTTAATAAAGCAGAAGGCCCCGCCATCAATTAATTGGGGTAAGAAGACAAAAGACTTCACCGGATCGCTACAACGATACTACAGGAAAGATTTTACGACAACACCAGCCCTGTCATGCCACAGTCCTGTCAAGTATACCATAAACCACGGTCCTTCCCATGACTCTTTCAACTATCACCTGGCTAACACGAGTCTTACAAGGACCACCGGTTATGTTTTTATAACCAGGGTTTACTGCCTGGACTATTAAACTGCCTGAGATCTACAGTCTCAACCTTAGAACTGTTGGTTGATGCAGTATAAAACTAGTAACCAGACATGTTAAGAGTAGCTTAGTGTGCCTAAGCTCAACATAACACAACTCAGCCTATTATTTAGGTTGAATGAATATTGATATTGAATAAAATAATTAAAATAAATTCCTGAGAGTGCCTAGGTTGTGGCCAATCGACCTTTTCTGGTTTTATTTCTAATAAAAACATAATACAATAATATTTTTACAGAGTAAGAGAGAGAAAGTTCCTAAAAACCTTTATAAAGAAAAGTCTGCCTCCTAAGCTAAAAAATGAGATCCTTATAAAACCCAACAAAATCAGAAGTAAAAATGGCCTACAACATTATTTAAACGTGGCCGAAAAACTAAAAGCAATAAAGCAAAATAGATACCCGACAATATAAAATGGTGGGACCTTTGCTTTATTAAAGTTTTTTGTCTCTTACCCCAATTATTTGATGGCGCGACCTTATGCTTTATTAAAGGTTTTTGGTTATATTACCCCATTAATTCTGAGCGATGGGTCCTTCATCTTCAAACTTTTTTTTTCTTTATTGTTATTGGACGATTCTTTCACAATATTTTTGAATTGTTGCAAATATATTTCGATTTCTTCTGTATCATCAATGTTTGAGATTCTCCTGCTATCACAATTTCTTCTTCCATCGTATGGCCTGTTGATGCCATGGATATATCATCTGGTATTTTCACCTCTAAGTTCTTCATAAGATCTTTCTTTACTTCTTCCATATATGCAACCAATATTTCTGATTTGGACATAGTCCCTTTCTTTATTTGAAACTTCTTATTTTTTTGGCTGAATGGACTATTCTCCATTGGTTCTTCCGTTAATGCTTCTTGTTTCTTGTATTTATTGATTGCTTCCATGATAACTTCTATTATTTCTTATCCATGGAGATTCCCATTGCTGTTTTTCTGAAGTAACTTATTCCAAAATTTTGTACAAAAATTCTCCTCAGACATGAAAATCTATTTGTATCATTATCAACTTCCACAGACCATCTCATTATCCAAGGAATTAAAAATTCTATAAGGAAATACATTAATCCAATCCCTGGAAAGAAGATATTACTTCTTTGTAACTCAAGTATTTTAGGGGATACTTCTACTCATTCAATGTATAAACTCTTATAAATATTCGGTAAAATATTTAATGAACCATATGACATCCATCATTGACCGAACCAATTCGGTATTTGTTCTGTAAAATTATGAGGACAAATCTTTGTAAACCAAGAATGCTTCTTATTAGGGTTTTCATATAATAAAGCTTTATGAAACCTATCAACATAGTCCCAATAATTAAACTTTATAGGGACCTTTTGCTCTGGGTGGATATAATCCTTTTCTTTGAGTGTACTAAGTCCCCATTCGTTTGAGACTAGTATTCTTTTTATAACGATCTTTGAAAAGTTATAAACTTTCCTAGTATTAGCTGGAAAAAACTGCTGAATCTCAGCTGATCCTGTTGATAGAAGTATAACTTCATAGTGCATCCTGTATTTATAAGTAGGAGTGGCATAATTTACCGTATCAAAATATCTGTTCATGATCTGCCATGGATTATTTTTCCATTTCAGGTCCGAATATTCTAGACGAAATATAACTTCTTCATATGTATTTTTATCATATACCTCTATATTTTCCTCGCTGTCATTCATGAGGGTTGCAGAATATGATGGAGAATTATTATCTTCCTTCTGCCTGGATTTTATTAAATCCACAAAATCTTTATACATTGGATGGTCTGTATTAAAACCAGATGTATTTGCAATATTTGAAGCTATTAGCTTCTGGTTTCCCATCTGGACAAGAATATTATCTCTGTCTGTATTTGTTCTTCCTCTTCCCCTTCTATTAGAAGAGGGGTTAAAATTGGGTCTCATCCTGTCAAAGATGAACAAATGGTTATTTAACTCAGAAATTCTCTAGTAAGAAAATCAGGGAGACTATTATCAGACCCTTTTTTTATAAATTATTTCAAAATCAAATGGTGCTAATAAAACTTGCTATCTTGCAAACATCTGTTTAGAAACATCATGCTTGCAATCTTTATTAAAGATAAATCTTCCTGCTTGGCAATCAGTTTTTATTAAAAACTTTTGATTATATAAATCAGTCTAGAATTTCAAAACATATTTCACAATAGCAATAATTTCCTTTGCTACAGTAGCATAGTTTTTCTGGGAATTATTCTATTACCCTGAATAAAATTGGACAAGATATTCTTGATTATCCATTGGGAAATATTGTTTTAATATTCCACAAAATTCAATATCTGAGGCATCAGTTTCAATTACTTTTTTCCAACTTGGATTAGCAAGTGTTAGACACAGAAGGTTATTAACCTTCTGCTTAATGTGTTTGACTGAATTACTATGATCATCAATCCATACTTTAGGATTCTTCTTTAATCTATCATAAAGAATTGAAGTATCCTTAGCCAAATCCTTTATAAAAGGAGAAATATAATTTAGGCTTCCTAAAAATCTTTGGAGCTGAGTCTTATCTGTAATAACATCAGGGAATTTAGATGCAAACTCAATACTCCTTTGAATAGGGATAATTTTTCCCTTTTCAAAAATGACGTGATACTATACAGCATGAGAAAAAATGCATCTCTATGCCTGTATGTCAAGTGTGCATGCCAAATGCAAAGCAAATCAGTGATAAAGATCATATGCATACTCTTAGAGTATTAATTCACTATGTCCTCCCAGTCACTCAGTACTCGGCACTCGCACTCAGTAGATACCTGCGCTCACTGGGGGTGTGCAAACTCCGGAGGGGCTTCTACAGTCCAAGCGCTATAATCCGCATGGACAACTCACGTGCCATAATATCAATATTTGGAATCGCACTAACAACTCACATGCTCCACAGACAACTTACGTGCTATCATAAGCCAATCTGACTCGTTGCGGTGTGCACTACGATCCAATAATCATCCTCACAACCAGGCCCTCGGCCTCACTCAGTCATCAATCTCTCCAGTCTCCCGGGCTCACAATGTCATGATACTAGCCCGAAAACAATGATATGATGCATCAATAAATAACAACAGAGACTGAGATATAATATGCATGTGAATGCGTATGACTGAGTATGTAATGCAATGAAAGCAGATTACTCAATAACAGAAATGACTTCAGTGGGTCCCAACAGGATAAGCATGTAGCCTAGACATAGTTTCTAACATAATCACAGCTCGATAACTCTAGTACGTAGAGATTTCATGATTTCAGACAAGTTGCGGTAACTACACAGTACCACAGAAATAATGGAATTCACAGTTCACACGGTGCACGCCCACACGCCCGTCACCTAGCATGTGTGTCACCTCAAAATCAAACACATAACACGTATATTCAGGGTTCATACCCTCAGCTCCAAGATTATAAGAGTTACTTACCTCGAACAAGCCAATATCAATGCCGAGCAAGCCAAACGATGCTCCAAATATACCATCCCGCATGTTCCGACCTCCGAACGGCCCGAAACTAACCAAAAACAATTCAAGTACATCAAACAATGCTAAAGGAACCAATCCCGATCAAAAAAGATCAAATCTTGAATCAAAATCCCAACCCGGGCCCGCACCTCGAAACCCGATAAAATTTACAAAATCCAACAACCCATTCAATTATGAGTCCAACCTTACTAGTTTCACTCAAATCCAACTCCAATTCGATGTTCAAAACTAAAAAATTCCTATTATGAAACTTTAGGCCAAAACCTCCAATTTTCTCTATAAAATTCACAATCCAATTACCAAAAACGAAGGTAGATTCGTGATATAAGATCAAAAATGAGTATAGAACACTTACCCCAGTCCACAAGATAAAAATTGCTCCAAGAATCGTCTCAATCCGAGCTTGAAAATGTTAAAATGAAGCCAAAATTGCAAACCCTTGTATTTATCATTCTGCCCAGCACTTTCGCACCTGCAGCACATTAGCCGCTTCTGCTGCGTCATATTTGCGACCAAAAACATGCTTCTGTGGAGAAGCACTGGAGGTCTGCCTTCGCACCTGCGGTAAAAACTCCGCTACTGTGCACACGCGGGTGCGAGTCCAATTTGCGCGCCTGCGCTTAAGTTCGCTTTTGCGCCTCGCGCACCACATCTGCGCCTTTATAGATGCGAATAAATCCTACAATTCTGCGGACTCCTGCTCCCAACAACAACTTCGCTCATGCAAGTGCGATCATACCAGAACCAGCAGCTTAGCAAAATCCAAAAATGCAATGAAATGATCCGAACCTCGTCCGAAACTTATCTGAGCCACTCGGAACCCTGTTCGAATATATCAACAAGTTCAATAACATAACACGGACCTACTCGAGACATCAAATCACACATAACAACATCAAAACGATGAATCACACCTCAACTCGAAATCAATGAACTTTGAAACTTCAAACTTCCACAACTGATACTGAACCTATCAAATCACGTCTGATTGACTTCAAATTTTTCACACAAGTCACATTCGACATTACGAACCTACTCCAACTTCCGGAATCGGAATCCGACTCCGATATCAAAAAGTCCACTCCCGGTTAAACTTTCCAAAATTTCAACTTTCGTCATTTCGAGCCAAATTCAACCACGGCCCTCCAAATCACAATCCGAACGCGCTCCTAAGTCCAAAATCACCCAACAGAGATAACGAAACCATCAAAATTCCAATCCGAGGTCAAATGCTAAAAAGTCAAACTTGGTCCACTCTTTCAAATTTAAAGCTCCCTAGTTGAGAATAATTCTTTCAAATCAGTCCCGAATAACCTGAAAACCAAAACCGACGATTCACACAAATCAAAATACATCATACGGAGCTACTCACGCCCATAAACTACCGAGCGAAGTGTAAATTCTCAAAACGACCGGTTGGGTCGTTACATTCTCCCCCACTTAAACATACGTTCGTCCTCGAACGTGTCCAAAGTTGTTCTCAAAGCCATCAAACCGACATATAACCTTGCCATGCACATACCCGGGGGTGATACCACATCACCCTATCCCATACACGTCCGATAACACAACATAACTGATATTTCTCAATTCAACCTAGCCCACAAGCCTTAGAATCTAACTTCTAACATCTGGAATTTCTTATAAGATCTGAATCTCGCAACCTACACCCTGTATAAGTCTGAAAAAGTTGCACCAAGCCGCAACCATAACTCAAGATACAATCGCATGATATATCACATAACACAGATACTCGAAGCAATGATTTCTAATCATAGTAGCAGCTCAAAATAACCCAATGCCGGTAATAAACCTCATATTAAACAGACTTCATTCTGAAACCTCCATACACTACCGATGATGAAAGGAACACGCAGAAACTCATAACCATTCATTAGATAAACTAGGCATGGAACTCCCTCTCCTTCGACAGAACTATAGCAAATTTCTAAGCCGGCTTTCGATATTATCGTTCCAACCATGCTGTAATCTATTCCGATAGTATCCATTCTAGGTCCAATGACGTCATCTCATCCAACACGACCACTCTAGTAACATGACACATCAATACAATCTAAAGCCATAACCCGTGCAATCCGTGTACCAATAAGCAACATTCCAAATATACTCAATCCTAGAGAAAACAAAATACTCAGACGAGAGAACTGTCCCGCAAGCTCAACAAGTACCACCATAATGCAATGCTAAGAACCTATCACACACTGTAGAACCAAAACACACGATTCTAACACAGGGGATCATATCTCAACATAACTCTGTTGTAATGTGTGACACCATCCAAACACTGGTCCATATGAAATACCTCACCCCCATGCTCAAAATCAATAACCACGCGCAATCTGACATCAAGTACTCAAAGTGCATTACCATAACCATAAAGAAGAAGATGTCACAATTCCACACAAAACCTGAAAGAACATAACCCATACGCCATCGACCATGCAATACCCAATTACTCATATCGCTCAAATTCTGCTATAAAGCCCAAATAGAACCGCACCAGGTGTGCTTATAACCAACGAATCACAATTCCTCGTAGCATAGAAGAGTAACTCAAAGATCATTTCAGAACACGAGTAAGATCAACAACAACTGAATAGCATATCCCTCAAGAATAGCAGTATGGAATAAACCAATCCGGCTCGATGTAGAATACCCATCCTAGTTGGGCCTAACAATGGGCCCCCCAAATCAACTTTGGTCACCCACCAATAGATAAATAACCCTCCGAAGGTCCACAATGACTGAATCATAATACATACTATCATCTGGCTAGCTTCGGCCACAACCTCACAGACCACAACCATGAAACAATCTGCTCCAGAGAACTCCCAGCCTCCAAATCCATAAAACACACGAATCACCATATCTGATTCCATCTTCACCTCTCGAATGTCTAACAGATCTCTCATATACGAGTATCCTACGAGGAATACTTCTAAAATTCTTCCGTGCCACCTAGCAAAATTTGAATATCAGTAGTCGATCAACCAGGAGAGTGTCGCAGTACCCGTGAAGTATCCATAAATCAAAACACATTGCCCTTTATGAAATGTATACTCTCATCTAGCCATTCCGATTAGTATATCAGTTACCTAGTCATCTGAAACCGTCTATGCTGCCTAAAAATTTATGTCCTTCCCTTCAAAACTGAACTATGATCTCGCTCATGCAAATCTCAATCCCATACAACACATCGCATCTACCATGCCATACTATGAAGAGTACAAGAATCTCATAATCAACTCTGAGTCACAAGCATAATACATACCCGTTCAGTCAGAAACCTTCCATTTGATCTCACCCAGGATAAAATCACTATACACTACATGCTCCTCACGCCAGTAGGAAATATACTCCTCGAACCGTGGTAGAAACCATTGAGAACCCTTCGAAGTCCATTTGCACATAACCAAGCTATCAGAACCGAATCTCTCTAACTCAACCCAACCACGCAGGTTGCCAAAACCCAAGAGCATTGCCACGAAACACCTGTAGAGACTAGCCACATCATAAGTAGCCAAAGAACCGATTATATCCATTACTATGCTGATCCAACCTACTACCACACTGTCCTATTTCTCCAAGTCCCTTCCAAATTTCCTTCAAATCGATACTTCTCCTTGCTAGAAAACCACGATCCTTAACCAAAATTCACCACACAAGAGACCCTAGTATAAAACCACAACGCCCTAAGGCCCATAAGCCGCTGACTTCCCTCTTAGGCACCCCAAAGCACCACAACCGCGACACCCACTCTAAGGAGACCTTATGTGAACCTAAAACTGTTTCCTTCACCTTCTTGATGCTGAAATGCATAATCCACAACGGTATAAAAATGCCACAAGTCTCGACACCATCTAATGTAACTCTCAGTTTCTAGCCATATACAAATCTTGAAAATTCCAAATTGCTACATATAAATCTTGAATCCATTAGAATCATTCTCGAGAGTCATCCATACAGCTCAAATATCAATTGCACTGCCCCAAATGGGCCAAATGACTGGTGCCCCATTGGCATGACGACACCCAAAGGAGTAACCCCACATTAACGCGACCAAGCAAATTCCTACTCCATGTAGACTACATCTTTCACGAATAACCACTCAATCATTCCATGATTCCCATATACACATAAAGTGTAATACAACCCGTATCCAGAAATTCCCTTACTCGAGTCATCCTCAATCTCAACCCCTGCAGTCATAACTGATTCACCGGTATACCTCAAACCGAAACCAATACAACACATAGTCGTGCAATCAACTCGTCGATAGTAGACTCCCCTACTTGGCACAAAGCCATAGAACAAAATAGTCGATAACATTACGATACCCATACTCTATTACTGCCAAAATCCCGCACTGAAATTTAACTAAATCCTTCGTAAGCTCATGTAACACAAACCATATAATACCTCAAATCATATGCAAATATCGCATTCATCCTCGTGATAGTCATGTCAACTGTTACAACCGATCCAAACTCAAATCGCACAAATATACCCCACTGTTAGAAAATAAATCCCCCACACAAAGTTATTAAAACCAAACATCCGTGGATTACCTCGCATGTTATAACCCACCTGCTTAGCCTCAAACTGACATCTCTTTATACCCTTCCACAGCCACAACTACTCAGCAATCACTTAATCTCCCTGAGTCTGATCTCGACAATAAGACATAAGAACCTATTTCGTACCAGCATTAAGCAACATAAAGGATCCTTTAATGCACTCTTACTCGAGACTGTACGTCACATCAAAATGAAAATCAAGCACCCAATGGCCCCTCCTTTACGTTTCAAGGAAACACTTCTCGTCATATTCAAATCATCTTAACACACCCACAGTCACATCATACTCATCACAAAGCCATTCTACTTCTCGTCGAGCCACAAATTCCACTCATAAGAACACTACCGGGAGTATAAATCCAAAAGCACGTGCTCACACAATCAAAATCTTTGTGCTCAAGCTACAGTCAAAACCTGACCTCCAGTCCCCCAGACTGGCCTATCATCAACACACAGAAATCACATCTCGCACCCCGTTCATAGAATCACAAGCCGACGATGCACATCTGATACCGAGTGCTCACATGCGCATACGAATGCGTGGAAGGAATTCAAAGAGTTACGCTTCAAGCTGAATTAATGTCGCACGATAAGGAAAGAAAGATGTGAAGTATATCCTAAATGTCCTGTAGCCTCTCGAAGATAAGTATGGACGTCATCATACCGATCCGCAAGACTCTACTAGACACTTGCTCATGACTTATAGAACCTATGAACCTAGAGCTCTGATACCACCTTGTCACGACCCAAAATCCAACTAGTCGTGATGGCACCTAACCCAACCCGCTAGGTAAGCCAATTATTAACTATCCAATTCCAATAATATTAATAAGACAATTATTCAAAAGAAATTATCTGAATCATATACATTTCCCAAGGTCTGGTAGTACAAATCATGAGCTTCTAAGAATAGAATTTACAAAGCTGAAATGAAATAAATACATCGTTTGTTTGAAAAGTACATAAACAGAGTTTTATAGATCTAAAGCTACCACGAACAAGGGGCAGCTACAACCGGGACGCAGGTACATCTTCAATCCAGCTCCCATCGATCACAGCAACATCAACAACCAATATATGCATGCAAGTTGCAGAAGTGTATTATGAGTACCACCGACCCCATGTACTCAATAAGTAACAAACCTAACCTTAGGGTGAAAGTAGTGACGAGCTAACAAAAAGGGGTCGGGTCCAACACCAATATTCCACAATAATGCATAACAATATTGTACAAGTAACAAACGAGTATCTCAGAAATAAAGGCTCAGTTCATTCACAATTCAAGAAAAATAGGCATTTCTTTTCAAGTATCTCAGTAAAAAACCCAAATCTTTTACCGAAAAAGCCAAAATACGAGTAAGTTTGAATACTGTGATTTTTCCCAAAAATCCTTTCAACAATAAATAAGATGTTCCATTTTCCTTTCAGATAGCAAATGTAAGATGCCTCTCTATGCCCATATGTAAAAATGTATGAGAAGTCATAAATGACGTGATACTATACAGCATGAGGAAAAATGCATCTTTATGCCTGTATGTCAAGTGTGCATGCAAATGCGATGCAAATCAGTGATAAAGATCATATGCATACTCTCAGAGTATCAATTCACTCTGTTCTCCCAATCACTCAATACTCGGCACTCGCACTCAGTAGGTTCCTACGCTCACTGGGGGTGTGCAGACTCCGGAGGGGCTCCTACACCCCAAAGCGCTATAATCCGCACGGATAACTCACGTGCCATAATATCAATATCTGGAATTGCACAGACAACTCACGTGATATCGTAAGCTAATCTGACCCGCTGCGGCGTGTAACCCAATCCTATAATCATCCTCACAATCAGGCCCTCGGCCTCACTTAGTCATCAATCTCTCCAGTCTCTCGGGCTCATAATGTCATGATACTAGCCCGAAAACAATGATATGATCCATCAATAAATAACAACAGAGATTGAGATATGATATGCATGTGAATGTGTATGACTGAGTATGTAATGCAATGAAAGCAGATTACTCAACAACAGAAATGACTTCAGTGGATCCCAACAAGATAAGCATGTAGCCTAGACATGGTTTCTAACATAATCATAGCTCGATAACTCTAGTACGTAGAGATTTCATGATTTCAGACAAGTTGAGGTAACTACACAGTACCACAGAAATAACGGAAATCTCAATTTATACAGTGCACGCCTACAAGCCCGTCACCTAGCATGTGCATCACCTCAAAATCAAACACATAACGCGTATATTCAAGGTTCATACCCTCAGCTCTAAGATTAGAAGAGTTACGTACCTCGAACAAGCCAATACCAATGCCGAGCAAGCCAAAAGATGCTCCAAAGATGCCATCTCGCGCGTTCCGACCTCCGAACAGCCCGAAGTTAACCAAAAACAATTCAAGTACATCAAACAATGCTAAAGGAACCATTCCCGGTCAAAAAATATCAAATCTTGAATCAAAATCCCAAAACCGACCAAAAGCCCAACTCGGGCCCATACCTCAGAACCCATCAAAATTTACAAAATCTAACAACAAAGGCTCAAAGCCCAGTCTTCTTTCGCTTCTGCAATGACACTGCCACTTTTGCGGCTCCGTACCTGCGCCCAAAGCTCTGCAGGTGCGGTCACACCAGAACCTCTGCCAAACCAGCCTTAGCCAAAATTTCCAAAATGATCCGAAACTCACCCGAACACCTCAGGATCCCGTCCGAATATACCAACAAGTCCCATAACATAACATGGACTTACTTGAGGCCTCAAATCATGCATAACAACATCAAAATAACGAATGACACCTCAAATCAAACTTAATGAACTTTTGAACTTTCAACTTCCAAAACTCGTGTCGAAATATATAAAATCAACTCGGAATGAACTCAAATTTTGCACACAAGTCCAAAATGACATAACGAAGCTATTCCAATCCTCGAAACAATGATTCGAACCCGATAGCCCCAAAGTCAACTCTCAGTCAAACTTATGAACTTTTCAAACCTTCAAATTTTCAACTTTCGCCAATTAGCGCCGAAACCTTTTTGAAATTTTCAAATGCAAATTCAGGCATACGTCCGAGTCCAAAATTACCATCCGGGCGTTATAGAACTATCAAAACTCCAATCCGAGGTCAAATACTAAAAAGTCAAACTTGGTCAACTTTTCCAACTCTAAGCTTCAATCATGAAATTCATTCTTCCAATCAATTTCGAATAACCTAAAAAGCAAAAATGATGATTCACACAAGTCATAATACATCACATGACGCTGCTCAAAACTTCAAATAGATGAACGGAATGTATATGCTCAAAACGACCAGTCGGGTCATTAAATCTCATAGACATAAGCATGAGTCTTATAAACATAAGAAGATTAGGGGATCTTTTCATAAAAGATTAGAGCGTAAAAACAAGAGAAGAGATATTTATAGGCATAGAAAGGATTTTATAAAATCAAATAGGCCTAATGCTTGCTACAAATGTAAAAAAGTAGGACATTATGCTAAGGATTATAGAGTCAAGGATAAAATTAAGAACCTTGACATAGATGATAATATTAAGGACTCATTATATAAGATTATGTTAAATTCTTCTCTGAAAAATTCTCCAGAAAATAGTGATAGAGAAGATTCATCAACTGATGAAAATTTAAGGGTTCTACAAGAGGAAGATTATATTTTCTCAAGTGATCAGTGTGGACCTTGCAAGCAGAATTAGTGTTATAATAACAACACAAATGATGAGTTTTATAATATCTATTCACAATTTAAGGACTTAGATATTAATGACCTGACTAATGATAATTTATTAGAATTTTTCAGGGTTATTAAAGACCCAGAGTTAAGGTCCCAAATTATTGATAAAATGAACAAAATACCTGCAAGTCCAGAGATCGAAGAAATTCCTTCTCAAAGGGACCATATACAATGTATGATATTAAGATGATTTTAAAAGAAAAATCCTAGGCCACTGATAGGCCAACTACTGTTCAAGACCTGAAGTATGATATTGATAATCTCAAAAGAGAGATTTCAAACCTTAAGCTTCAAATATAGCCTTAGATAAAAGAATCTCTAAATTAGAAGATTCTAATGATAATATAAGTCATGAATTCAGGACTGATATAACTGAAGCAGATACTGACGATACTAAAGCTAGTACATCTAAGAATGCTGCAAAAGGCAATTTCTTAGGGACAATTGATTTTGCGGATGATGAGTTTCTACAAAAACTCTAGTTATTTACTACTCAAATTTTTTTAATAAAAGTCACTCTTTTAATAGATTATAACTTCAAAAAAGAGTTTACTGCTTTATTTGATAGTGGTGCAGATTTAAACTGTATAAAGGAATAATACCTTCAAGATATTTTCATAAAACTACTCATAGATTAAGAAATGCTAGTGGACATCAAATGGGTATTTCTTATAAATTACCAAAAGCTTATATTTTCCAAAGTAAAGTTTGTATACTTGAAACTTTTGTTTTAGTCAGAGATATATCTCATAAGATCATATTAGGAGTCCCATTTTTTCATTATATAATACCATTTACTAGATGGGATACCCAGGATTTTACTGAAACTTTTAATAATAAAGAAATTAATTTTGAGTTTATAACTCATCCATTTCAAAAATTTCTTAATGATATTTCTGATAATATAACTGCAAAATGTAGACAAGTAGATTTTTTAAAAGATGAGATTTACAATCTTACTATAGAAGAGGATTTACAAAATCCAAAAACTTATTGAAAAAATTAATTTCCTAAAAAAATCAATTTTCTCTACAAATATATAGTGACCATCCAAATCAATTTTGGGAAAGGAAAAGACACATTGTAAGTCTTCCTTATGAAGAAGGTTTCTAGGAAAATAATATTCCAATAAAGGCCAGGCCTTGCCAGATGAATTCTGAATATCTGAAATTATGAAAAGAAGAGATTGATTCTTTGCTTCATAAAGGACTTATAAGACCCTCTAAGTCTAAGTGGTCTTCTACCGCTTTTTATGTTAATAAACATGCTGAACAAGAACATGGTGTTCCTAGATTAGTTATCAATTATAAGCCCCTTAATAAGGTTTTAAAGTGGATCAGATATCCAATTCCCAATAAAATAGATTTATTAGATAGACTACATGATGCTATTATATTTTCAAAATTTGATTTGAAATCTGGTTATTGGAAGTTACAAATTTTTGAAAATGATAAATACAAAACTGCTTTTAATGTTTCAATGGGACAATATAAATGGAATGTTATGCCTTTTGGTTTGAAAAATGCTCCTTCTGAATTTGAGAAAATCACGAATGATATCTTCACACCATTTACTAATTTTATAATAGTTTATATTGATGATATCCTAGTATTTTCAAAAAAATTGGAAATGCATTTTAAACATTTAGAATTATTTAAAAAGATTGTCATACAAAATGATTTAGTAATGTCTAAATCCAAGATGCTTCTTTGCCACACTAAGGTAATATTTCTTGATCATTTTATTGAAAAGGAAAAAATTATCCCTATTCGGAAGAGTATTGAGTTTGCATTTAAATTCTCGGATGTTATTACAGATAAAACTCATCTCCAAAGATTTTTAGGAAGCCTAAATTATATTTCTTCTCTTATAAATGATTTGGCTTTTTTTTTTTGGGTTTCTACATTTTTCACAAAATGTTTTTTATTCGTTCTCTAGTATGCACATATTGGGTAATGAGCTTTAACTAATATTCACTGGTTGTGTAAACTTTTGTTTTAAACAATCAGGTAATAAACTTTTGTTTTACACAATCAGGTAATTGTGACCGGCAAAAGCTAATTAGCCGGTAACCTTCCTAATTTTCAGGTTTAATTTTCTTTTCTGATTATTTATTTTTTAAACACTCCTTTTTAATCCCATCTCTTTATGGCATTCTAACCCTTCCGTTCATCCTTCTAATTAATCCCGCTAACATATAGAAAATTATTATACTTGGTTTTTGGGAGAGATAATAACCAATAATTACGTTTGAATTCATTATTTTAAACACTTGGTCCAAGAAGTTTGAATGCAATGTTAGTGACTGGAACTAATGTTTGTTAGGTATTCTTAAAATTTGTCTTCTTTTTCTTCTTTGTCGTTATGCTTCTATGTTGGAACTAATGTTTGCTAGGTATTAATGCAAGTTTAATCTCTTCTTCTTTTGTTTTTCTCAAGAATACAATTCCTATGATATTTCTGTCACATGTCGCCATTTGTTAAAAATTCATCAGTGTTATGTCGTTTCCACTCAGATTCTTTTAAATGTGAGGAAGCCAAATAATATGATTTCATCGGACAGCAAAACTATACTTTGGTATTGCAACAATACCGTTTTATTATATCATTCATAAACTTTTAGATACGGAGGATGTACAGTACTGCTTAATGTTGCCAATATTTTTCAACTCTCCGCAAACCCTTTGTTCCGTTCAACATTAGAATCTCGCCGGCACCTTCTACTAACTCCATCACCATGTCAATCACCATCTCCGTTAGCCGTCATCCTATACAATCTCGGTTTTCAAGACCTGGCCAACGCATCTCTCAACGCCAACATCTCCACCATTAATTTCCCACTTACCATTTTCGCCCCTATAGATTCCTCCCTCCTCACTTGCCCTTCTTGTTCCCTTCCCCTACTTCTTTAAGAACATTCTGTTCTTGGTCTCTACTCTTTCCACTTCTTCCGTAACCTAGCTTTTGGAACAAAGATTGAAACTTTAACCCTTTCAGCCAACTCGTCGCAATCCATCACCGCCGGTCAGATTTCCGTTAACTTCAAGGGCTGTAATCCAGGTTCTGTTGTTCCTCTCTTGTCTTGATATTTTAATAGTTTGATATTTTAGCGTAATTGTATCTCCTTGCCTGTCTATTCTGTTCTTGAATCTTTAGTTAGTATATGCCCTAGCATTTTCAAATTAGTTGCATTAGTCATAGCTTTGCCTACTTGTTTATATTGTTATCTACCTGTTTACATCTTTATTTTAAATCTTTATTTCATATATCCCCTTGTAGTTCTGCTATAGTTTTGCACATTTTCTTTTTGACCTTTAGTTGTAGATTATAGTCCCCTTTAGCTCTTTTATTATATTTTTCACCTATTTTTCTGTCCTTTAGTTGTAGATTACAGTTTCCTTTAGTTCCTTTGTTTTATTTTTTCACCTATTTTTCTGACCTTTAGTTGTAGATTATAGTTCTCGTTAGTCCCTTTATTTTATTTCTTCACCTGTTTTGTGACCTTTAGTGGTAGATTATATTTCGGTAATTTATTTTATTTTTGTCGCTTGTTTCAGGATAGTGCTTGCGTAGTGACTCCTAGATTATAGTGGCTTTGGTGAACGATGGTAGGGTAAGGTCTTTTCCTCGGGGGTGTCAGCGCGGGAGATGGGGTGCGAGGGGTAAGGGGGTAAGAGGGCTAAGGGAGCCACTAGGTTGAGAGTTGGGTCTTGAAACATAGAAACTTTGACTGGGAAGTCTATAGAGTTAGCGAAAATTCTTTGGAAGAGGAAGATTAATATAGCTTGTGTACAGGAGACTAGATGGGTAGGAGATAGGGCGCGGGATGCAGGGCAGTTTCAAACTTTGGTATTCTGGGAGGGTGGGGGAAGGAACGGGATAGGTATCTTGGTTGATAAGGACCTCCGTGAACTAGTGGTAGAGGATAGGAGGGTGAATGATAGGCTGATGACTATTAAGATAGTTGTTGAAGGTTTTACTTTGAATATAATCAGTGTGTACGCACCCCAAGCAGTCTTGGATAAGGAAGTCAAGAGGCATTTTTTGGAGGATTTGGATGAGATGGTGCGTGGTATCCCACATACCGAGAAGCTTTTCATAGGAGGAGATTTCAACAGTCACAATGGAGCGACGTCTGGTGGGTATGATGATATGCATGGTGGCTTTAGTTTTGGAGATAGAAACAGAGGAGGAACCTCTCTGCTGGACTTTGCTAGAGCATTTGATTTGGTGATAGCAAACTCGAGTTTCTCGAAGAAGAGGGAGCACTTGGTCACCTTCCGGAGTTAGGTGGCCGAGACTCAGATTGATTATTTACTCTGCAGAAAGTCCAATAGAGGTCTTTGCACAGATTGCAAGGTCATCCCGAGTGAGAACCTCTCGGCCCTTCATAGGCTCCTGGTCATGGAACTTGATATCACGAGGAAGGGGAGGAAGAGGGTGATGTATAGCCAACATAAGATCAAGTGGGGAGCCTTTACGGAAGATAAAGCGCAGGATTTGGGGGTCAAGCTGTTGACTATGGGGACTTGGAGGAGTAGTGGGGATGCAAGTGCTATGTGGACCACGACTGCGTTGTGCATTAGGGAAGCTGCGAGAGAGATATTAGGGGTCTCAAAGGGTTACTCAGGTGGTCACAAGGGAAACTGGAGGTAAAATGAAGAGGTGCAAGAAAAAGTGAAAAGCAAGAAAGCAGCGTATCTAAAGCTAGTGGAAAGTGTATATGAGGAGGAGAAGAGGGTGAATTTAGAGCATTATAAGTTGGCTAAGAAAGAGGCAAAGCTAGTAGTTATGGCGGCCAAGACTGCAACTTTTAGTCGTTTGTATGAGGAACTCGATGGCCGACGTGGGGATAAGAGGTTGTTCTGGTTAGCCAAGGCACGAGAAAGGAAGGCGCGTGACTTGGACCAAGTGAAGTGCATTAAGGACAAAGAAGGTAGAGTTTTGTTGGATGAGGGGCTTATCCGTCGGAGATGGCCGACCTACTTCCATAGTCTCTTGAGCCAACATTGAACCAAGAGCATTGTACTAGGTAATTTGTAACTCTCCGGTAGTCATTGTGACTTTGTGTATTGTAGGCGGATTAGAGTTGATGAAGTTGAGGGGGCTATGGTAAGATGATCAGGGGTAAAGTGACCGGGCAAGATGAAATTCTTGTGGAGTTTTGGAAGAGTGCGGGCAAGGCAGGCTTGGAGTGTCTCACTAGGTTATTTAATGTCATTTTTAGAATAAAGAAGATGCCCGAAGAATGGAGGTGAAGCATGATGATTCCTGTATACAAAAACAAGGGTGATATCAAAAATTGCAATAACTATCGGGGTATCAATTTGCTTAGCCATACTATGAAAGTATGGGAGAGAGTGGTAGAGCTAAGGGTGAAGAGGAGTGTATTTATTTTCAAAAATCAGTTTGGGTTTATGTCAGGGTGTTCGACTACAGAAGCCATTCACCTTGTTAGGAGATTGATGGAGCAATGTAGGGAGAGAAAGAAGGACTTGCATAAGGTATTCATTGACTTAAAAAAAGGCGTATGATAAAGTTCCGAGGGAGGTTTTGTGGAGATGTTTGGAGGCTAGAGGTGTACATGTTGCCTACGTTATGTTGATTAAGGATATGTATATATGATGGAGCAAAGACCCAAGTGAGGACAGTGGGTGGGGACTCGGACCATTTTCTGATTAAGGTGGGGTTGCATCAGGGGTCGACACTCAGCCCTTTTTTGTTTGCTCTGGCGATGGACGTAATGACGCGCCATATCCAAGGGGAGGTGCCGTGATGCATGCTATTTGCAGATGATATTGTATTGATTTACGAGATGCGAGACACTTTGAACCCCCAATTAGAGGTATGGAGGTAGACCCTGAAATCTAAAGGTTTCAAGTTGAGCAGGAGCAAGACAGAATACTTGGAGTGTAAATTCAGTGGCGAGGGAGGGATGAAATGGAGACTCGCTTCCGGTGTTTTATGTGACAAGAAAGTGCCACCGAAACTTAAGTGTAAGTTCTACAGAGTGGTGGTCAGATCAATGATGTTTTATGGGGATGAGTGTTGGCCAGTCAAGATCGCTCATGTCCAGCAGATGAAGGTAGAAGAGACGAGGATGTTGAGATGGATGTGCGGGCACACCAGGTTAGAGAGGATCAGAAATGAGGTTATTCGCAACAAGGTGGGTGTGGCCATATTGAGGACAAGATGCGGGAAGCGCGACTTAGGTGGTTTGGTCATGTGAGGAGGAGGAGTACAAACGCGGCTTAGGTGGTTTGGTCATCCTCACGGCGCTGCCGCCATGGCTCCGCCAACGACCACCATCGGACCACCTCCTTTCCGCCCCAAATTTTCCCCATCTTCTCCTCTCTTCCTCCTCTTTTCATATCTCCAACTCAAATCCTTCAAAACCTTCCCTATCTCCACGAATCTAGCGAAAATCCGAAACCCTAGTCCACTTCCTCCCTAAATTCATGAACTTTTGGAACTCCTTTTCACATAAAACTTGCATATACGTGTAGGACTCGCTTGGTTCTATCTTTTGGTGTTAGTTTCAAGCCGAAACTCCGAGACCGAATTCCGGCCAGTCACCGGCCATGCGCCGTCTAAGCTATTAGGCTTGATGCTTGGCAGAAACCTCTCAGCGATTAGCTCGTTGATATGTGTCCGAGAGGTCTTTATTGAGCTTCAAAGCCTAGTGGCTGATTTCACCACCCGCGGCAACATATTCGCTGTCGTGAACTGAGGTCGAGCCCGATCTTATGGTATAACTTCCTTTGCCTATTTCCTAGTGATCAATTTTAGTATTTATTTTTTATTTCTCATTTTTTGTGACTGTCCTTTCTTGTTGTTAAGGTTCATGTTAGTGTAGATAACTTTTAAGAGTTGAAGCTTTATTATACATGGAACTCTTGCAACATAAGGGTTCCTTTCTCCACTTGACTATGTGTAAACTTTTTAGCACGATGTTGTTTTCTTTCTGATTGAACGTTAAATTGATATATTAGTGTGTTATTTTGTCAAGTTCACTGTCATGATATTGACTGGCTACAAATTTTAATAGAATAAATGTCAAACCAATTCAAGTGATAGGTCAAATAATGCCTTAATAAATAAGTTTGCCTATGTTTTCATTACTAATAATAAATAAATAGTTAAATATTTCTCCAAAAAGCGGTAGGCAAATTTTAGACACGAACATAAATATATTCTTAAAATGCTTCACTTATATTAACTGTGTCCTTTAATTTAATGACAATAATAAGAAGAATAAGGTTATAAGTAGGCTTAATATTAACTTACTGTCTATATGTGGTCTCGCTAGCATCAAGTTACAAAGAGGCCTGCTTTCCATAATCTAATCCCGCAATAATAGATTTAACAAAGATAGATAATTGCTCTAACCGATGTCGGGAAGACTCGCTACACAATAAAGACATAAATAAAATGGCAAAGTCATGAAGAGACGTCTTATTCTAATTATCTCAAATAAATAATGCCTTTATTTAAATTTATTAAACTAGTCTCAAGGTACGCACTTTACGTGTGACCCCATATCAATGTAGTTAATACTTAAAAATTACTCCCTCGTCTCATATTAACAGTCATGGTTGCTAAAAATAGTTGTCTCAAATTATTGGTATTTTAGAAGTTCAAGACAATTTTTTTTTTCGTTTTTACCCTTAGTAATAATTATCCTTGAAGACTATAAACACCTTAATTATAGATAATTTTAATCAAAAATCAAGAAGTCAACCTTGTTATCTTAAACACTTTAATCATGTCTACACTAATGCAATCAATACTTTAAATGCCAAATATTTTTTATAAAGTCTATTCAAACCAAAATTATGCTAGAGTACATGATAATGAAAGAATATATAAAGACAATGGAGAAGTAAAGCATTCTTTTTTATAGGAAAGTTTAGGGGGGATGTTAAATTTTCAAATGGGACTAAAATAACGTTCAAGTTGAATTTTTTTGCTCCAGAATAATTTTTGTTGGAGAATTTTCAAATCACTCGTTTGAAATTATTTTGAAGGAAAGATGAATTTAATTTCATGCAATATCTGTTGGAAGAGTTAATTTTACTGACTTGTTAATTTTATCCTAGGTGTCTCTTTATATATTCTAAAAAGCAAATCAATTGCATTCGCATTTAGTAAAAAATATAGATAATGTCATTGACGGAGATGACACATAAATTGAGAAAATATTCAATGAAAAAAGATTAAATATTAAGAGATGAATAAGGGTAAAGGTGGGGAGCATCCACTTTTGACAAGAGTGAGTTACTCTAGTGGTGAGCATTCTCCACTTCCAACCAAGAAGTTGTGAGTTCGAGTCGCCCCAGGAGCAAGGTGCAGAGTTTTTGGAGGGAGGGAGTCAAGGGTCTATCTGTAACGACCAGGCCGGTCGTTTCGAGAGTTATAGCCCCGTTTTCCCTATTTCTGCTTCCTTTTGTGCTTTTCAACAATGATATGATATACCGGGTTAGTTGGTTCGGGTCCAGAGTAGTTTTGGAGTGGATTGAGACACTTAGTCTCTTATTTAAAAGCTTAAGTTAGAAAAGTCAACCAGATATTGACTTATGTGTAAACGATCTCGGAATTTAATATTGATGATTCTGTTAGCTCCGCTAGGTGGTTTTGGAATTAGGAGTGCGTCCGAAATGTGATTTAGAGGTCCGTAGTGGAATTAGTCTTGAATTAGCGAAAGTTAAAAATTTGGCGATTTCGGTCGGTAGTGAAAAATTTAATATCGGGGTCAGAATAGATTTTCGGGAGTTGGAGTAGGTTCGTGGTGTCATTTGTGATGTGTGTATAAATTGTGAGGTCATTCGGACGTTGTTTGGTAGGTTTCGGCGTCGTTTGTGAAATTCAGAAGTTTAGGAGTTCTTAGGCTTGAATCCGAGGGTAATTTAGTGTTTTGATATTGTTTGGAGTGATTCGAAGGCTCGACTAAGTTTGTATGTTGATATATGACTTGTTGGTATGGTTGGTTGACATCTCGGGGGCTCGGGGTAATTTTGGGTGGTTAACAGATTGTTTGAAATTGGAAAAATGCAGCTGAAGCTGCTGCTACTGGTATTTCTGCACCTGCGGAGGGGGAGCCGCAGGTGCGAGGGCGCAGCTTGGAGAAGTCGCAGGTGCGGGCAAGGCTAAGGTAGGCTGGAAGCGCATGTGCAAGAAAGCTATCGCATCTGTGGGCCCGCATGTGCGTGACTTGGGGCACAGATGTGAAAGGGAGGAAAATGTCTGGCTTCGCAGATGCGGAGAATTATGCACAGGTGCGAAAGGTTGGCCGCAGATGCGGAACCTGGGGTCTTGAGTTAGTTCCGCACATGCGATGTAAATTCCGTAGGTGCGGCGTTGCAGAAGCGGAAGAAGGGGCCACATGTGCGATATTGCTGGGCAGAAAAGCTCTAGCTCGAGGTTTTGTCTTTCATTTTCAATTTTGGACTTGAGAAACTCGGGAGGGAGGGACCAAATGAGGTCAGATTTTGATGAATTTAGTATGGGTAGACTCGGGAGTGAATGGGCTTTCGGGTTCTGTTTTGTCGGATTTCGAGACGTGGGCCCGGGTGGCGGGTTTGAGTCGATTTCGGATTTTAAATTTAATTTGATAGTTTTCTTGTGGAATTGACCCCTTTAGCTTATATTAATCGTATCGTATTGGTTGTGGCTAGATTCGAGGCATTTGGAGGCCGATTTGAGCGGCAAGGGCGTCGTAGAGTAGGATTTTGCTTGGTTGGAGGTAAGTAACGCTTTCAAACTTAGTTCTGAGGGTTCGGAACCCCAAGTTATCTGTTTTGTGATTGGTATTGAGGTGACGCGCATGTCAAGTGACGGGCGTGCGGGCGTGCATCGTGAGAGTTGTGACCTTGGTTATTCCATGGCACCGTTTAGTGACTTTATCCTGTAGATATCATGTTTAGTCTTTGTGCTGGTATTGTTTCGACCCTTAGCGGTCGTTTCTTGCTGTCATCTCACTAGTTTCTATTTACTATTTCATACTCAGTCTTGATCATGCATTTATATATCATACCTCGATCTCAGTTATATATTTATTCATCATATCATTGTTCCGGGTTGTTTTAATGACATTGTGAGCCCGTGGTAAGATTGGAGAAGTTGATGACTGAGTGAGGCCGAGTGCCTGGTTATGAGTGACAGTTATGGGATCGGGCTGCATGTCACAGCAGTTATATTGATGATTACGATAGCCCTTGGGCTATAGGAGACCCTCCGGAGTCTATAACACACCCCCAGTGAGCGCGGATGATATTATTGAGGGATGGATTTCCCTGGATATGGATTTGTCCGATGTACTTGATACCTGGAGATGGATTTCTCCACAGGGTTAGATTGCCCTTTTTCCTTGGTACTGGTGACTTATAGTCAGTGTTGCATATTTTTCAAGATGGATTTCCCTAGGTCGGATGGCCATATATAGTACCGAGCGGTTGGATACTTGAGAGTGGAGCACATGGTGTATTTCATACAGTCTGTGCATCGACATATAGAGATAGCTGAGTTGTATACCCTACACTATTCAGATATGTATTTCCTTTACTGTTGACCTGTATATTTGACTTAAAATCATACCTACGTTCCTGCATATTTATTTTTGTTATACCTGTTAAGGTTGAGTTCGTCACTACTTTTCAGTCCCAAGTTTGGACTTGTTACTTACGGAGTTGGTGTACTCACGTTACTCCTTGCACCTCGTGTGCAGATCCAGGCGATACTGGTCGTAGGGGCGATTGCTGATTAAGGATCCTAGAGTTTTGGAGGCTATCAAGGTAGTTGCACTGCGTTTGCTGGCCTTGACTCTCTTTCTTTATCTTTGTCGTACTTTCAGTTTATATCTCTAGATACTGTAGTAGACTGTATTTCTGATCTAGACACTCATGTACTCAGTGACACCCTAGTTTTGGGCTGGATTGTATCACTTTGGGATTTTCATATGTTTTAAACAGTTTTTCTTTAAATGTTAAATGCTTCTGTTAACGTTTTCAAACTTATTACTATTGTTGTTGGGTTGTTGAGTTGTTGAGTTGAGGGTGGCCTAGTTCCACGATAGGTGCCATCACGACAGTTGATTTTAGGTCGTGACAAGTTGGTATTAGAGCCTAGGTTACATAGGTCTCACGAGTCATGAGCAAGTTTTGTAAAGTCTTGCGGATCGGTATAGAGACATCTGTACTTATCTTCGAGAGGGTGCAGAACCTTTAGGAAAATTTTACATTCTTGAATTCTTGTCGTGCGAATCTGCTGATTCTGGTAACTAAACATCTTTTGTTTCATTCTCTCACAGATGCTGAGGACTCGTCCTACCGGGCAGGATGGACAGCCACCAGTACCACCATTCAGAGCTCCGAGAGGCTGAGGCCGCGGTCGAGGACATGGTAGGGGCAAAGGTGCACCCCGCACAGCAGCTGGGGCAATACCTGCAGATCCACCAGTTGTCCCAAATCAGGACCAGATTCTAGTTGTTGATGCACCAGCTCAGACACCACTTTTTCCTATTGTGATTCCAGGCCTCCAGGAGGCCCTAACTCAGATTCTGACAGCGTGTAGCAGCCTTGCTCAGGCGGTCTCTATCTCGATGGCCGCATCCACTTCTCTGGCCGGGGGAGGCACTCAGACTCCCGCAGATCGTACACCCGAGCAGGTGGTACAGGGATTTCAGACAGCGGAGGCACCATCGGTCTAGCCCTTTGTAGCTGCTCAGGGTTATGTGGTTCCTGCTATGCCTGAGGATGATCAGCATAGATTGGAGAGGTTTGGGAGACTCTAGCCTCCGCCTTTCAGAGGCACAGAGAGAGAGGATGCCCAGGACTTCTTGGACATGTGTTAGAGGATACTCCATACAACTGATATTCTGGAGACTTGTGGGGTCTCATTCACTTCATTCCAGTTTTCTGGGGCTGCATTTAGATAGTGGGACACTTATGAGAGGCATAGGCCTATTGGCGCAACACCCCTTACTTGGCAGCAGTTCTCCGTGATCTTTTTGTAGAAGTTCGTGCCTGAGTCCCATAGAGAGGAACTGCGCAGGCAGTTCGAGTAGCTTCGTCAAGGTGATATGTCTGTGATGCAGTATGAGATGCGATTCTCGGAGTTGGCTCGTCCTGCTATCTGGTTGGTTCCCACATACAGAGAGAGGATCATGAGGTTTGTAGATGGTCTCACATATCAGCTGCAATTGCTTATGACCAAAGAATGAGTGTCTGGTGCTACTTTTGATGAGGTTGTCGACATCGCTCGTCAGTTGAGATGGTTCGCAGTCAGGAGAGGGTTTAGAGGGAGGCTAAGAGACCTCGTGGACAGGGAGGATTTAGTGGTGCTCCTTTTGGGGGCCAGTTACAGAACTGTAGAGGTTGTCTTTTCAGGCGTGCTGAGATGGCTCACCCAGTGCACCGGGGTGCATCATCCGGCCATGGGCCCCATGGTTATCAGCAGGGCTAGACATCATTTGGTGCGCTACCAACTCAGAGTTTGTCTGTATTGGGACCTTTTAGCAGTTATTCTAGTGCTCGGAGTTCCCTTCAGTTCCTAGTGGCTGGTACAGGTTTCCTTGAGTGTGGGGATTTGGGTCATATCAAGATGTTTTGTCCCCGCCTGATGGGAGGTTCATCTCAATAGAGGAGTCAGCCTTCGACTTCAGCACCGGTTCCTGTACCACCCAGCCAGCCAGCTAAGGAAGGCCGATCAGGGGGCGGCTAGGCCCGTTTCTATGCCCTCCCATCTAGACTAGATACCATTGCTTCAGATGCTGTGATTACAGGTATTGTTTCGGTTTGCCACCGAGATGCCTCGGTATTATTTGACCCTGATTCCACTTATTCATATGTTTTCTCGTATTTCACTCATTTTCTGTATATGCCCCGTGAGTCCTTAGTCTCATCTGTTTATGTATCAACTTCCGTGGGCTATACTATTATCGTGGACCGCGTATATCGGTCATGTATGGTGACTATTTGGGGTCTGGAGACCCAAGTGGACCTTTTGCTGCTCAGTATGGTTGACTTTGATGTGATATTGGATATGGATTGGTTATCTCCATGTCATGCTGTTCTAGATTGTCACGTAAAGACCGTGACGTTGGCGATGGCGGGATTTCCGGGGGTTGAGTGGAGCGGTTCTATAGACTATATACCTAGTAGGGTGATTTCATATATGAAGGCTCAGTGTATGGTTGAGAAGGGTTGTCTATCCTATTTGGCTTTTGTGAGGGATGTTAGTGCAGAGACCCCTACCATTGATTTTGTTCCGGTGGTACGTGATTTTCCGGATGTGTTTCCTGCAGACTGCCGGGCATGCCGCCTGACAGAGATATTGACTTTGGTATTGATTTGATGACGGGCACTCAGCCCATTTCTATCCCACCGTATTGTATGGAACCGGTGTAGTTGAAGGAGTTGAAAGGAAAGCTTCAGGAACTCTTTGATAAGGGGTTTATTCGGCCTAGTGTGTCACCTTGGGGTGCACCGGTTCTGTTTGTAAAGAAGAAGGATGGTTCCATGAGAATGTGGATAGATTACAGGTAGTTGAACAAGGTCACAATCAAGAACAAGTATTATTTGCCTCGTATTGATGATTTATTTGACCAGCTTCAGGGAGCGAGGGTGTTCTCCAAGATTGATTTGAGGTTCGGGTATCACCAGCTGAAGATTTGGGATTCAGATATTCTTAAGACAGCTTTCAGGACCCGATATGGCCATTATGAGTTCTTAGTGATGTATTTGGAGCTGGCCAATGTCCCAGCAGCGTTCATGCATTTGATGAACAGTGTATTCCAGCCCTATTTAGACTCATTCATTATTGTAATCATTGATGACATCCTGGTGTACTCTCGTAGCTAGGAGGAGCATGCTCAGCATATGAGGATTCTACTACAGAGATTGAGGGAGGAGAAGCTTTATGCAAAGTTCTTCAAGTGTGAGTTTTGGCTCGGTTCAGTAGCATTCTTGGGGCATGTGGTATCCAGTGAGGGTATTTAGGTTGATCCGAAGAAGATAGATGTGGTTCAAAGTTGGCCCAGACCGTCCTTAGCTACAGAGATTTAGAGCTTTCTTGATTTGGCTAGTTATTACCGTCGGTTCGTTCAAGGTTTCTTGTTTATTGCATCACCCTTGACCAAATTGATCCAAAAGGGTTCTCCATTCAGGTGGTCGGATGAATGCGAGGAGAGTTTTCAGAAGCTCAAGACTGCTTTGACCACATCTCCAGTGTTAGTTCTACCATCAGCTTCAGGTTCTTACACCGTGTATTGTGATGCCTCGAGGATATGCATTGGTTTTGTTTTGATGAAGGAGGTTAGGGTGATTGCCTATGCCTCATGCCGGTTGAAGACCCATAAGAAGAACTATCCTGTCCATGATCTTGAGTTAGCAGCCATTGTTCACGCCTTGAAGATTTGGCGTCATTATTTGTATGGGGTTCATTATGAGATCTATTCTGATTACCAGAGTTTGTAGCATCTGTTGAAGCAGAAGGATCTTAATTTGCGCCAGCGGAGATGGTTGGAGCTTCTCAAAGACTATGATATCACTATTTTGTACCATCCGTGGAAGGCCAATGTGGTGGCCGATGCTTTGAGTAGCTGGAAGGAGAGTTTTGGGAATTTAGCATATCTTCCGGCAGCAAAGAGACCTTTGGTATTGGATGTTCAGGCCTTAGCTGGCCAGCTTGTCAGATTGAATATTTTGGATCTAAGTCGGGTATTGGCTTGTGTGGACTCCAGTTCTTCTCTTTATGACCGTATTAGGGAGCTTCAGTATGATGACCCCCACCTGCTCGTTCTTCAGGATAGGTTTCAGTGAGGTGATGCCAGATATATGACAATTGGTGGTGATCACGTGTTGAGGATGCAGGAATGGATATGTGTGCCCAATGTGGATGGGCTTCGAGAGTTAATTCTTGAGGAGGCCCACAACTCGCGGTATTCCATTCATCTGAGTGCTACAAAGATCTACCAGGATTTGAGACAGCACTATTGGTGGAGGCGGATGAAGAAGGATATAGTTGGGCTTGTGGCTCGGTGTCTTAATTGTCAGCAGGTTAAGTATGAACATCAGAGACCGGGTGGCTTGCTTCACAGGTTAGAGATCCCAGAGTGGAAGTGGGAGCGGATCACCATGGACTTCGTAGTTGGGCTCCCACGGACTTCGAGGAAGTTCGATGCTATTTGGGTTATCGTGGATCGGCTGATCAAGTATGCGCACTTCATTCCAATTGGTACTACTTACTCTTCGGAGAGGTTGGCAGAGATTTACATCCGAGAGATTGTTCGCCTCTATGGTGTCCCAGTTTCCATCATTTCAGATAGAGGCACTCAGTTTACATCACAGTTTTGGAGGGCCGTGCAACGAGAGTTGGGTAATCAGGTTGAGTTGAGCATAACTTTTCACCCTCAGACGGACGTACAGTTCGAGCGCACTATCCAAATATTGGAGGACATGTTACACGCTTGTGTCATTGACTTTGGGGGTTCATGGGACCAGTTCTTGCCGCTCGCAGAGTTTGCATGTAACAACAATTACAAGTCGAGTATTCAGATGGCTCCATATGAGGCTTTATATGGAAGGTGGTGTAGATCTCCAGTAGGATGGTTCGAGCCGGGTAAGGCTAGGCTCTTAGGTACAGACTTGGTCCAGGATGCATTATATAAGGCGAAATTGGTTCAGGAGTGGCTTCGCACAGCGCAGTCGAGACAAAAAGAGTTATGCTGATAAGAAGGTCCGTGATGTGTCTTACATGGTTGGAGAGAAGGTCTTGCTGAAGTTTCACCCATGAAGGGTGTTATGAGATTTGGGAAGAAGGGCAAGTTGAGCCCTCGATTTATTGGGCCTTTTGAGGTGCTTTAGAGGATAGGGGAGGTGGCTTATAAGCTTGCCTTGCCACCCAGCTTGTCGAGTGTGCATCCAGTGTTTCACGTTTCTATGCTCCGAAAGTATATTGGAGATCCGTCCCATGTTTTGGACTACAACACAGTTCAGTTGGATGGTGATATAACTTATGATGTAGAGCCGGTGGCCATTTTGGATCGGCAGGTTCGGAAGTTGAGGTCAAAGGATATAGCTTTAATGAAGGTGCAGTAGAGAGGTCAGCTCGTGGAGGAGGCCACCTGGGAGACCGAGCGGGAGATGCGGAGCAGATATCCACACCTATTAAAGGCTCCATGTATGTTTCTATACTCGTTCGAGAACGAACGTTTGTTTAAGAGAGGGAGGATGTAACGACCCGGCCGGTTGTTTCGAGAGTTATAGCCCCATTTTCCCCATTTCTTCTTCATTTTGTGCTTTTTAGTAATGTTATGATATACCGGGTTAGTTGGTTCGGGTCCGGAGTGGTTTCAGAGTGGATTGAGATATTTGTCTCTTATTTAGAAGCTTTAGTTAGAAAAGTCAACCAGATGTTGACTTATGTGTAAACTATCTCGGATTTTAATTTTAATGGTTCTGTTAGCTCCGTTAGATGGTTTTGGACTTAGGAGTGCGTCCGGAATATGATTTGGAGGTCCATAGTGGAATTAGGCTTGAATTGGCGAAAGTTGAAAATTTGGCGATTTCGGTCGACAGTGGAAAATTTGATATCGGGGTCGGAATGAATTTTTCGGGAGTTGGAGTAGGTTTGTGGTGTCATTTGTGACGTGTGTGTAAAATTTGAGGTCATTCGGACGTGGTTTGGTATGTTTCAGCATCGTTTGTGGAATTCAGAAGTTTAGGAGTTCTTAGGCTTGAATCCGAGGGTAATTTGATATTTTGATGTTATTTTGAGTGATTCGAAGGCTCGACTAAGTTTGTATGCTGATATATGACTTGTTGGTATGGTTGGTTGAGGTCCCGAGGGGCTTAGGGTGATTCCGGGTGGTTAACAGATTGTTTGAAGTTGGAAAAATGTAGCTGAAGCTTGTGCTATTGGTATTTCCGAACCTGCGGAAGGGGGAGCCACATGTGCGAGGGCGCAGAAGAGCATGGATAAGTCACAGGTGCGGGCAAGGCTAAGGTAGGCTGGAAGCACATGTGCGAGAAAGCTATCGCATCTGCGAGCCCGCAGGTGCGAGACTTGGGGTGCATATGCAGAATGGACGAAAATGACTGGCTTCGTGGATGCGGAGAATTATGCGCACGTGCGAAAGGTTGGCCGTAGATGCGGAACCTGGGGTCTTGAGTAAGTTCCGCACCTGCGATGGAAATTCCGTAGGTGCGGTGTTGCAGAAACCGAAAAAGGGGCCGCATGTGCGATATTGCTGGGCAGAAAAGATCCAGCTCGAGGTTTTGTCTTTCATTTTCAATTTTGGACTTGAGAAACTCGAGAGGGAGGCGATTTTTCGAAGGTTTTCAAGGAGCAACATTGGGGTAAGTGATTCTAATCCATAATGGTATAAATTTTTGAATATATGGCTTTGTTCATCATTTAAATAGTAAGATTTTGAAGTAAAATAAGGGGTTAGGACTTGGGATTTTGGAGAGAGTAATTTGGGGATTTGAGGGACCAAATGAGGTCAGATTTTGATAAATTTAGTATGGGTAGACTTGGGAGTGAATGGGATTTCGGGACGTGGGCCCGTGGGCTGGGTTTAAGTCGATTTCGGATTTTGACTTTAATTTGATAGTTTTCTTGTGGAATTGACCCCTTTAGCCTATAATAATCGTATTGTATTGCTTGTGGCTAGATTCGAGACGTTTGGAGGCCGATTTGAGAGGCAACGGCGTCGCAGAGTAGGATTTTTCTTGGTTGGAGGTAAGTAATGCTTTCAAACATGATTCTGAGGGTTCGAAACCCCAAGTTATGTGTTATATGATTGGTACTAAGGTGACGCGCATGTCAAGTGACGGGCGTGCACCGTGATAGTTATGACCTAGGTGATTCTATGGCACCGTTTAGTGACTTTATCGTGTAGATATCATGTTTAGGCTTTGTGCTGGTATTGTTTGGACCTTTAGAGGTCATTTCTTGCTGTCATCTCACTAGTTTCCATTTATTATTTCATACTTAGTCATGATCATGCATTTATATATCATACACCGGTCTCTAATATTTATTGATTCATCATATCATTGTTCCGGGTTGTTTTCATGACATTGTGAGCCCGTGGTGAGACTAGAGAGGTTGATGACTGAGTGAGGCCGAGTGCCTGGTTATGAGTGACAGTTATGGGATCGGACTGCACGCCGCAGCGGTTATATTGATGATTATGATAGCTCTTGGGCTGTAGGAGCCCCTCCGGAGTCTATAACATACCCCTAGTGAGCGCGTATGATATTATTGAGGGATGAATTTCCCTGGACATGGATTTGTCCGAAGTACTTGATACCTGGAGATGGATTTCTCCACATGGTTGGATTGCCCTTTTTCCTCGGTACTGGTGACTTATAGTCAGTGTTGCATATGTTCTGGGATGGATTTCCCTGGGCCAGATGGCCATATACAGTACCGAGCGATTGGATACTTGAGAGTGGAGCACATGGTGCATTTCATACAGTCTGTGCATCGGCATATAGAGATAGATGAGTTGTATACCCTACAATGTTCAGATATGTATTTCCTTTACTGTAGAGTGGTATATTTGACTTGAAAGCATGCCTACGTTCCTGAATATTTATTTTTGTTATACCTGTTGAGGTTGAGTTCGTCACTACTTACTGAGTTGGTGTACTCACATTACTCCCTGCACCTTGTCTGCAGATCCAGGTGATACCGGTCGTAGCGGCGGTTGTTGATTGAGGATCCTAGAGTTTTGGAGGCTATCAAGGCAGCTGCACTGCGTTCGCGGGGCTTGACTCTCCTTCTTTATCTTTGTCGTACTTTCAGTTGATATCTCTAGATACTGTAGTAGACTGTATTTCTAATCTAGACGCTCATGTACTCAGTGACACCCTGGTTTTGGGCCGGATTGTATCACTTTGGGATTTTCATATGTTTTAAATAATTTTTCTTTAAATGTTAAATGCTTCCGTTAACGTTTTCAAACTTATTGCTATTGGTGTTGGGTTGTTAAGTTTAGGCTGGCCTAGTTCAACGATAGGCGCTATCACAACGGTTGATTTTGGGTCGTGACACTATCGGAAACAACCTCTATACCCTCGGGGGTAGGGGTAAGGTCTGCGTATACACTACCCTCCCCAAACCTCACTAGTGGGATTATACTGAGTTGTGGTTATTGTTGTTGTCGTTGAATAAGGGTAAAGTAGTCAGAATTCCACCCTAACTAATTTTTCTTAAAGGGCGTGCACAAGAGAATCTTTACACATAATATGAGACGGGGGGAATATTCCGTTTCAAATTAGATGAGGTACTTTCCTTTTTAGTTTGTTCCAAAATAAATGATACATTTCTAAATTTGGAAATAACTCAACTTTAAACTCTTCATTTTACTCATTTTACTATTAATGAGAAGCTTTTATAACCACACAAATGCCATGGCCCCACAAAACTTTTACCCCTTAAATTTTTAAGATCACAAGTTCCAAAACTCTTCTTCTTTTTTCTTAAACTCCGTGCCGAGTCAAACTAGCTCATTTAAATTGAAATATAGGGAGTATTAAATAATGTGTTTGACTTATAAAGTAGTAACAATTAAAAAAAAGAAATCATGTCCCGCAAAAGTCTGGATATCTTTTTGTTATTTCTAAAAACTTATATAATCTTATAATAATTATCGTTGTTTCTATTACCTAATACTGAAAACAAACATATGCACGATTCTTCAAAGATTTGTTAGTTTGATTTAGAGATTTGTGAATGAAGAGGTTAGCCTTGTAGCTCCTAGAAAAAATTGCTAAGTAAAAAAGTAAGTTTAAAAATGACTAATGTTGAGTTAATTTTCTATTTATAAGTGTAATTATAATTTTATCTACTTAAACTTTTATAGTTTTAAATGGTAAAAAATTGATTTAATATTTCACGGTTGGATCTTTGTGTTTGTAGAACTATTAGTGTTATTGACTCTTCAATCACTTTGAATTTCTGTTTTTTATATTCTTAAATACATTCTTGTTATTGAGTGTAGTGTTCAAATATTGCAAGAAAAAGTTGATGAATAAAAATATATAATTTGAGTAGGAAAGTAGTTCAAATATAAAATTTAAATATTTTATAATTCATATATGTCGTTGAAAGGTAATATGTACCGAATTATTGATATATTAACGCCTTTAATAAAGCTTCGTTATAAAGTTTGGTGTATAAATATAATTTATAATCAGTTTTTGAAAAGGCAAAACTAATGTGTCTAGCCTACTTTATCATAGCGGTCAAAGTTTTCCAAGGCTAATATTCATATATGGGCTGCTAATACGCCCATATCTTTTTTCTCTTAACTTTCTTTAAATAACTAACTATATTTATTATTGAATAAATAACTATATAAATCAAGAAGTATCGGAGTATTGTTCAGAGATCGATATTCCAAAAGGAGTTGATTTTGGTACGAGTAGTACTTTCAAGTTTCACGATTTTATAATTACGTTATCTATACTATATTAAAAGCACGAAGGCGCTTATCGCCTTTTTTATCCCTTAATAATAGAGTTTATACTAAACAAAATAGTCAATTTAATTACTTTTATAATTTTTAGAACATTAAGATCAACTAAAATTTTGCTCATTAAATTATTTCTTATTTGAACATGTAACTACCTGACTTGTCGTTTTAAGAATTTAAGCCCCGCCTGGCGGCATAAGGCTCTGAGCAGCTTCTTATTATGTGTATTGACTTGCGTGCGTGGTTGAATTCAGTTACCGGATGATTTGGAGTGATTTGGGACACTTAGTCCCCAAAACGGAAGTTTAAGACGACTCCGGAATAGAATTTTGATGATGTCAACAGCTCCGTATGGTGATTATGGACTTAGGAGCGTGTCCGGAAAATTATTTGAAGGTCCGTAGAGAAATTTGGCTTGAAATGGCGAAAGATGAATTTTTGGGAAGTTTGACCGGGGGTTGACTTTTTGATATCGGGGCCGAAATCCGATTCTGGAAATTGGAATAGCTTCGTTATGTCAATTATGATTTGTATGCAAAATTTGAAGTCATTCCAGATTGATTTGATGTGTTTCGGCACAAGATATAGAATTGGAAATTTCAAAGTTCATTAGGCTTGAATTGGGGTATGATTCGTGGCTTTGATGTTGTTTGATGTGATTTGAGGGCTCGAGCAGGTTCGTGTTATGTATTGGGACTGGTTGGTACGATTGGACGGGGTCTCGGGGGCCTTGGGTTTGATTCGGGATGATTCCGGACCAAGTCTGGGTGTTTTGATGCTGCTGGTTGCTGGTTCTGGTGTTGTTCTTCACGTTCGCGAGGAGCCTCTCGCGTTCGCGAAGAAGGATTTTGCTGTTAGGACTTTGTTCTTCGCGTTCGCGAAGAGGTTCTCGCGTTTGCGAAGAAGGACATTTTGTTGTTCGTCATTTGACTTAAGAGGCTCATATCTCGCAATTTATAAGGAATTTAGAAATGATCTAAAAACTAAAGTTGTAGTCCTTTGTGTCTAGTTTTCAGAAAAGTAAACCATTTGTCATTTGGAGTTCTGTACAAAAAGTTATGGTGCATATACTATAGGCTATCCGGAAAGTATTTGAAAATCTCTATTGCACAGGACTGACTTTGGAAGCTTATATCTCGTAATCTATAAGGAATTGGGAGATGAGCAACATATAAAAGTTATAGCTCTTGGAGTCTAGTTGTTAAAAAGTTAAACTATTTATCATTTGGAGTTTGGTACAAAACGTTATGACCATTATACTAGAGGATGTCTGAGAAGAGTTTGAAAATGACTTTTGAAGAATTTGTTCATAGGGGAGTCTCACGAACGCGAAGAACAAACCCCTGGGCAGTAGAATAGAGTCCAAATTTGTGTCATTCTTCAATTTTTGGACCAAGGAAGCTCGGGTGAGGCGATTGTTTGAGAGTTTTTCAAGAAAAATATTGGGGTAAGAATTCCTAACTTGATTTTGGTTAAATTACATGAATCTATTATTGTTTTTATCACTAAATTAGTGAATTAGGTTGAAAAATTTAGAAAACCCTCTTGGTTTAAATTTATGATTTGGAGGTTGATTTGTTATTGGAATTCGATAAAATTGGTGTGGTTGAACTCGTATCGGAATGGGTGTTCGGATTTCATAAAAATTATGTTGGGTTCCGAGGGGCGGGCCCCGCGTTGACTTTTGTTGACTTTTTGGAATAAATTTTTAAGTCGACGTATTATTATCCGGAATTATTTCCGATGAATTGTAATGAAGTTATACAATTAATTTGGATAGATTTGAGCTGTCCGGAGGTCAATTCAAGCAAGAAGGCTATTTTGGAATATCGGCCTAACTTCAAAAAGGTAAGTGTCTTGCTTATCCTCGAGTGAGGGAATTACCCCTTAGGCATCAAGTCTTATGTGCCATTTGTGAAATATGAAAAGCCATGTACGCGAGGTGACGAGTACGTACTCGGCTTATATGTGTAAATTTTATTGAGTTAAAGTCCTGAGCATATTGTGTGGTAAATTGGGTAATTGTTGGTATATATTTAATCATCTAATTGTCGTGCCTAAATCCTTGTTGTTGTTGAATCTGTTGTTATATGACAATTTGATGTGATTGTTACTTGATTATTTATGTAATTCCGTAAATTTTTTAGTTTGATAATTATTGAAATTTAATTTCATTATGAATTTTTTCTCTGCAAATAATTAATTAAATGAGCATAAGAAGATGTGTTTATATAATTATTAAAAATTTGAATTTAATGAAGACTTTGCTTTATGTTGAGTAATTTCTATCTCTATTGATTGTTTTTCGGTGTTGGATAATATGTAACAATGGTTACTCATAAGTACAGCTCGACGATAAGAAAGATTTCATGAATCACAGATTCCAAATAAGGATAAGTCAACAATGAAAGGGATAACAAAATTTCAATTAAGGTTAAGCAATCACGGAAAAGACATCCATCGCTTCAATTAAGGTTAAGCAATTACAAAAAGACACGTAAGGGTTAATTTAGTAAATGAACGATTTAGCATAATAAAACAAGTTCATTTTTAATGAACATAAGAACCTTAGAGCCCTAAACGGTCAAATTTCCACAAATAAGCTCGAGCTTGTACTCATCACCTCGCGTACACGGCCTTCACATGACACAATTAGCACAAATGACTCAAATCCTAAGGGGTAGTTTCTCCACACAAAGTTAGGCAAGATACTTACCTAAAAGAAGCTAGACAGATACTCTAAAATGACATTCTCGTGTGAAACAACCTCCAGACGGCTCAAATCTAGCCAAAATAACTTCATATCATAAATAAAACTCATAGGAAATAATTCCGGATAATAAAACTTCGATCTTTAATTTAAACTAAAAAGTCAAAACCGGGCTTGCACCTCAAAACCCGATAAAATTTCACAAAATACGAACACCCATTCCGATATGATTCCAGCCATACCAAAACTATCAAATTCCGACCATAAATCGTCCTTCAAATCATCATTTTACATCTTTGAAGGTTTTCACAAAATTTCTTATTTTCTCCCATTCAAATCAATAATTTTATGATAAAAACAATTATGGAATCATGAAATATAATCAATTCCAAGTGAAGAATACTTACCCCAATCCAACACGTGAAGAACCCCTCAAAAACCTCTCAAATCCGAGGTCTACAACTCCAAAAATGATAAATATATCAAACTCTCGACACTAAAACATTCTGCCCAGCCATTTCAGCATTTGCAGACAAAATTTGCACATCTGCGCTCTCGCTTTTGCGAGCCATTCACTCGCATATGCGGCCTTCACTTAGCCGCCCATATTTCGCACATGTGAGTAACCAATCGCACCTGCAGTGTCGCTTATGCGAGCCAAGAAGCGCACCTCCGAAGGATTGCCACCTAGCTCCTATCCGCACCTGCGCCTTCATCTCTACACCTACGACCATCGCAAAAGTGCCATAACCTCCGCAGAAGTGGAACTCACCAACACGCCCCTGATTTGCAGAAGCGAAATTCCCATCGCATAAGCACGTCCGCACCTGCGGCCAAATTTGCGTAGGTGAGAAGTACCAGCACCAGAACTGCCAACATGCCCAAAAATGATCCGAACCACGTCCGAAACTTACCCGAGCCCCTCGAGACCCCGTCTGAATATAGCAACAAGTCCTATAACATAACATGAACCTACTCGAGGCCTCAAATCACACCTAACAATATCAAAATCATGAATTGCACCTCAAATTAAACATAATGAACTTTGAATCTTCCAACTTCCAAAACTCGTGGGGAAACATATTAAATCAACCCGGAATGAACCCAAATTTTGCACACAAGTCCCAATTGACATAACTAAGCTATTCCAATTCCCTGAACCAAAATTCGAACCCGTTATCATAAAAGTCAACTCTCGGTCAAGCTTATAAACATTCCAAACCTTCAAATTTCTAACTTTCGCCAATTAGTGCCGAAACCTTCTAAGAACCCAAATGCAAATCTGGGCATATGCCCAAGTCCAAAATTACCATCCGGCCTAACAAAACCATCAAAACTCCGTTCCGGAGTTAAATACAAAAAGTCAAACTTGGTCAATTCTTTCAATTTAAAGCTTTGATCATGAAATTCATTCTTTCAACTAATTCTGAATCATTCGAAAATCAAACTCTACCATACACGCAAGTCATAATACATAATACGAAGTTTCTTGAGACCTTAAGCCACCGAACAAGATGCTAATTCTTAAAACGACCGGTCCGGTTATTGTGTATATGTGTACAATTTCTCAAATACTCTGCTCAGACAATATCTTGGCATATAGAGGTGATATACAGTTAAATCAGATAAATGATCAAGGAAATTGCAAGTAAAGATGAAATGCAAAATCCAACAAAACACTGGCCAGATTCCCTCAACTTTTCCATATCCGCTCCAAAACCATTAATCAATATTCTCAATACCTGTGTGTACATAATCAAGAGAGAAACATGATAGGGTGACCCTAGGGGATGGATCCATATCCACATGCAAGCATGACCAATTCAATGTATTGCCAGCCCGGCGGGATCACATGCTCAATATCATAACTCGCCCGGCGTGGTCACAGGCATAACAGTACAATATGCCCGGCGTGGTCACAGGATATCAATATAATCCCCCTGGCGTGGTCACATGCATAACAACACAATCTGCCCTGCGTGGTCACAAGCATATCAACACAATCTGTCCGGCGTGGTCACATGCATAACAACACAGTTCGCCCGACGTGGTCACAAGCATAACAACACAATCCGTCTGGCGTGGTCACAGGCCTCCAGTCCAAACATATCACACAGGAGCAATTAAACAAGTGTACATGTATGAAAGAAGTGAATATCAAATCTCATGCTCTTGGACTGGCATACACAACATGCTAAAGTGTAGGAATGTGCAAGTGTACTATCATAGCATAAACAAGCAATTTCAACGAAGAATAACATTAATCAGTTCATTCAAGGATAAAGTCCCTACATAGTCTCAATCATGGCTCAAATAGTTCACAACAACGTCAAAAATGTGTGAAGCATCATAGCTTAAGCTTTAACAGTCAAATTCTAGGCTTATAAGAGCCTGAGCACAACCCGACCATGAATAAATAATCTCGGTGCCCGCACATGGGTTCATCCCAACGCATGTGCGCACCCAATAGAACGTAGCTATCATAACAATTCAAGCAACTAGTACCTCAACCGAATTTAAATAAGATACTTACCTCAAACAAATCAAATCACTCAGCTAGCAAGCCCTTCACACGCGTATCCACCTCTAAAAGGGTAAAATCTAGCCAAAAATAACGTAATACTATCAATAAAAGCTATAGGAATTGAATCCAAATGATAAAACTAAGATCTTTAACGAATGTCAAAAAGTCAACTCAAAAAGTCAACCATGGGCCCACATCTCAAAATCTAACAAACTTAATAAAATACGAACATTCATTAAACCACGAGTCCAATCATACCAAAATTACTCAATTCCGATCACAACTTCACCTTCAAATCCTCAAATTAAAACCTATGAAGTTTCTACAATTTTCCCAATCTTTCCAACTCAAAACTCTAATTAAATGATAAAAATAATGATAGAATCACGTATATTAACCAATTCGAGTTATAATCACTTACCCAATCAACTCCTTGAAATTCTCTCCAAGAATCGCCTCAATCCGAGCTCCCAAAGTCTAATTATGAAATATTACTCTAACCCTTATTTTTAAATCTTATATTCTACCCAGGTGCTCCTCTTCGTGATCGCGGAAAGTCCCTCGCGACCGCAAAGAACAAAAATTATGCTGCCCTCAAAGTGCTCTTTGTGGACGCGAACAACCAATCCCGAACGCGATTCAAAGACTCATCAACCTACGCGATCGCGGATCACTTCATGCGATCACAAAGAAAAAATGCTCCGCACATGATCCGAATCACACCCGAGGGCCCCAGGAGCCCATCCAACCATACCAACATATCCAAAAATATCATACAAACTCGCTGGAAGCCTAAAATCACATCAAACAACACTAAAACCACGGATCATATATCGATTCAAGCCTAATGAACTTCTAACTTCCAAAACTAATGCAAAAATATACCAAATCAACTCCGATTAACCTCAAATTTTGCACACAAGTCATAAATGACACAACGGATCTATTCTAACTTCTGGAACTAAAATCTGAGCCCGATAACCTCAAAGTCAACTATCGCTCAAACTTCTCAACTCTCCAAACTTCAACTTTTCCAATTTTTGCCAATTCAAGCCAAAAGACCTTTAGACCTCCAAATCAATATCCGAACACACTCCTAAGTCCAAAATCACCACACAAAGCTATCAGAACCATCAAAACTCCATTTCGGAGCCATTTATACATAAGTCAACATCCGGTCAACTCTTTCAACTTAGGCTTCCAACTTTGGGACTAAGTGTCCCAACTCATCCCGAAATATCTCCGAAACTAAACCAACCACCCCGGCAAGTTTCATAACAACAAAAAAACACAAAATAGGCAATAAATAGGGGAGTAAGGCTATAATACTCAAAACGATCGGCCGGGTCATTATATCCCCCCTCCTCTTAAACAAACGGTCATCCGCGAATGGGTGTAGAATCATACTTGGAGTCTCAAATAGGCGTGGATATCTGCTCCACATCTCCCACTCAGTCTCCCAAGTAGCCTCCTCGACTGACTGACCTCTCCATTGCACCTTCACTGAAGCTATGTTCTTTGACCTCATTTTTCCCATCCAAAATGGCCACCGACTCCACATCATAAGTCAAATCCCCATCTAATTGAACTGTGTTGAAGTCCAAAATAATAGGTGGATCGCCGAAATACTTCCGGAGTATGAAAACATAAAACACTGGATGAACACTCGATAGACTAGGTGGCAATGAAAGCTTGTAAGTCACCTCTCCAATTCTCTCAAGCACCTCAAAAGGCCCAATATACCGAGGCCTCAACTTTCCCTACTTCCCGAACCTCATAACACCCTTTGTGGGTGAAACTCTGAGTAATACCTTCTCTCCCACTATGTAAGAAATACCTTCTCTGAGCAAACTTTGTCTAGACTGTGTCGTGCGAAGCTGATCCTAAATCAACTTAACCTTGTCCAAAGCATCCTGAACCAAGTCAGTACTCAATAGCATAGTGTCACACCCCGAACCTAGGAGCGAGACAAGCGCCCGGTGCCTCACCTAACCTAGCGTACCAAATTGCGACTAAGGGACTCTGAACACATAATGTCATACTTTGGCCATGGGGCCACCTTGCAAGCCAATTTGCAAAGCAAAATATAAAACTAAATAGAAACTAGCGCTAACTAAACATGAATATAAAGCTAGGCCGACAAGGCCGTCATAGCTACTACAGCTGACAAACCATCAAATATACATACCAGGCCTACAAACCCAACATACTGTACTAACCAACAGGATATGTCTACAAGCCTCTACTGATAGATGTCCTATGATCGGAACAGGGCCCCGACCTACCCATAACATATATACAGATATACATAAGATGTACACAAAAACTCTAGACCTGGCAACTCCGAAAGACGTAGAGCTTACCGATCAGGCTGAACTCTGGAAACACCTACTGAGGAGGTACACCCGTCTGTCTATCTGAACTTGCATGCATAAAATGCAACGTCCCCAGAAAAGGGACGTCAGTACAAAATAATGTACCGAGTATATAAGGCGATAACATAACTGAAAGTAATTGGGAGTCAAAGATGATCTGGAGATATACTTACCTGTTGATACTGACTCAACTCCTTCAATATAGTAAGTAAAATAATTATCCGGCCTTATAAGGCTCGGTATATATAACTGCTCTGCCGTAGTAGGCTCGCTCATAGGCGCTCGGCCATACTAGGCTATGTATCTTGACCATGCTGGGCTTGCTCATAGGCGCTCGGCCACAGTAGGCTCGGTATATAACTTTCCATCTGATCAGAGGTTGCCCAATAGGGGCCTGCCCATCGATTATAGCTCGATGGTAATGAAAATACTGTAATACTGTATATATAGGCTTGCTGCTCTCTTGACTGGAAGAAGACAATACTATATTGAATATAGAATCTCGATAAGGAATAATATTGTAACTTATGAGACTAGAATAGTGTGAAACAATTCATGAATATGAACTTCTCTTTTTGTCTCATTACTAACATATGTAACTACGAGATCATGCCAAAATGAAGGAAGGGCTTAGCCTTAACATACCTTATCACAATCTTTCTAATCACCAAGTTGAACTCACCTCTTCGCACCTTAATCTACAAGAATGATAATAACACTATCGTTAAGTTACGAAAGGTACATCTATCGCACAACGAACGACAAACTTATTTTGTATTAAAACGGGCAGCATCTCCCCTATAATTCTTATTCCTCCAAATTCATAATAACACCAACAATACAAGAACAGAAAAATAACAACATAAATATATCATTTTCCAGCCCTATATACGCCATCAAACACTACAAAACAGCCCAACACACCCCAATCTCTTCATACTCAAAACGACCACCGTAGTAGTGTCAAACGACCCGGAAATGTTATGACGAACGACCAGCCAACCACCCTATATTTATATGGTGTTTCTACACCCCCCCTTCCTCCTCCAAAACCCCACAAAACAGTAGCAAAACACGCAGCCCAACAGCAACACAAAACAGTCCACAAAACAGTCCACTACAAGTGAATAACTCGAACTCCCGACTTTCGATCACCGTCCCGTGAGTTCTTACAAGTATAGAACGACTTACCATGAATTTATAGAAGAAAAACTGGATGAAAGAGAGCAGTAAACTCACCTTATTTGTTGGATAACTCAGCTCCTATCTTGGTTCTTCAAACTCTAGGTTTTACCTCCAATTAGAACTTGAAAGGGAGAGAAAATCAATTAGGGTTTGTGGGAAATTTTTGGGAGGATTCTTTGCAGAGCTTATGTCTGGTTATTATGCTCTATTTTAAGTCTAATATATGAATAAAATAGGCCTTTAAAAGGCCTCTTTGGACGACCCGAAATGGCCCATTTTTGGGCTTTCATTTAAGCAAGTAGGTGACACACCTACTTGTCACCTAGCAGCTTGCGCAGTATCGCACAAATGCCCATATCTCATTACTCCGATGTCATATTGACAAACGGTTTAATGCATTAGAAAATAGACTCATAGATATTTAATTTGATGGGTGGAACACCCCATAACTCTAAGTATATTGGGAGAAAATTGCAGTTACATTTGACCCAAAGTTTCAGTAAAACTTATGAATGTAACTTGTGATGACTTTCATCGACTTTTGTTCCACAACTCGCTTGACTTCAAAACATAACACACGGATGTCATACGACTAATATAAATCATAACATAATCTCTTTATCATGTTAATCACCCTAGTCCCACCCCAAAGGTACATGTTATAACACTCCCAACTTGTCGACTTTCGGCGAAACATTGTTTTATTCAATTGCTTTAGCTTCTGAACTGTCCAACCCTCTTTGTACTTGTTGTTCATGATCTTCAATATTTGTAACCTCAGAGGTAACATGATTAACTTACTTTATATACTTTTAAATATTATCTCATTTTTGGTCCTACATTAGTTTGCTTACGACGCATTTTTATGTACGAAAATATAGGGTGTAACATCACTCCCCCTTGGGAACATTCGTCCTCGAATGTTTATCTTAGAGACTTTGGAAAATTTTGCCAGAGTATCCTTCGTACACTAGGTTAAAACCAACCTGCACGTAGCCAGAAAACATACTATGCATGCCACACATGGCCAATCTTTATAAATAGCAGCAATTTGCCTCACCGACCATAAATTATAAATATTGAATGTGAAAAATAAAAGCTTACCTGATGACCTGCTAGCCTACATAGAGCTATGTTGTAGCGTCCCATCTCGAACCATATCTTCAGTTTAAAATAGGTGGGGGTATTTAGACTTCATTTCTTCCTCCGATTCCCACGTCATCTCTTCTACATTCTTGCTCCTCCATAAAACCTTCACGAAAGCTACCTCCTTATTTCGTAGCTTGCGGATTTGTCGGTCTAGGATGGCAACTGGAATTTCCTCGTATGACAAGTCATCTGTAATCTGTACATCATCCGTGGGCACCACTCGGGTAGGATCGCCAATGCACTTTCGTAGCATAGATACGTGAAAAACCATATGGACAGACTCCAATTCTGAGGGCAACTCTAACTCATAAGCTACTTGGCCCACTCTCCGAATGATCCTATAAGGCACAATATACCGTGGGCTAAGCTTGCCTTTCTTGCCAAACCTCATCACGCCCTTCATAGGTGATACCTTTAAGAATACCCAATCATTAATCCTGAACTCTAAGTCTAGTCGCCGCACGTCAGAATATGACTTCTGACGACTCTGAGCTGTCAACAGTCGCTCCCGGATAAGCTTTACTTTCTCTATGGCCTGCTGAACCAGGTTTGGCCCATGTAACCCAGATTCTCCAACATCAAACCACCCTATAGGAGATCTGCACTTACGCCCATACAAAGCCTCGTATGGAGCCATCTGGATACTGGAGTGGTAACTGTTATTATATGCAAACTCGATAATAGGTAGATGTTCATCCCAACTTCTTTTAAAATCCAACACATATACTCGTAACATATCCTCGAGCGTCTGAATTGTGCGTTCGGCTTGTCCATCAGTCTGTGGATGAAAAGCTGTGCTGAGATTCACCTGAGTCCCTAGACCTCTCTGAAATGACCTCCAAAAATGTGCTGTAAACTGAGCCCCACGGTCAGATATAATAGAAACCGGTACTCCGTGTAGCCGCACTATCTCCTTAATATATAACTTTGCATAATCTTCTATTGTATATGTAGATCTGACCGGTAGGAAGTGAGCTGATTTCGTGAGCCTATCGACTATCACCCATATGGAATCGAACTTACGATTAGAATGAGGTAAACCCGTGATAAAGTCCATGTTTATCGCCTCCCATTTCCATGTCGGGATCTCTATAGTCTGCATTAGCCCTCCGGGCTTCTGGTGCTCTACCTTCACTTGCTGGCAACTAGTACATTGGGCGACAAACTCAGCAATGTTCTTCTTCATATCATTCCACCAGTACATATCCTTAATGTCATGATACATCTTCGTCGATCCAGGATGGATGGAATACCATGAATAATGTGCCTCTGACATAATCTTGTCTCGTAGCCCTGCTACATCTGGAACACACAAACGACCCTTGTATCTATGAACCCCATCTCCCTTGAGCTCTAACAATGGCTTCCTCTGCTGTGGAACTCGCTCTCTCAACTCGACCAACTCTGGGTCCTCGTACTGCCTTTCCTTGACTTCAGCTATGAGGGATGATTTTGCAGTGTTTTGAAGTACAACTCCACCATCCTCAGAATCTACTAACTGAACCCCCAACGAAGCCAATTGATGAATCTCTCTAGCTAATTGTCTTTTCTCGGGCTCTACATGTGCTAAGCTACCCATAGATCGGCGACTTAAGGCATCTGCTACAACATTAGCTTTCCCTGAATGGTAGAGAATGTTAACATCGTAATCTTTCAATAACTCAAGCCATCGCCTCTGTCGCAAATTCAACTCTTTCTGCTTGAAGATATATTATAGGCTTTTATGATCAGTAAATACATCAACATGAACACCATATAAATAATGCCGCTATATCTTAAGTGCATGGACAACCGCAGCTAACTCGAGGTCGTGGGTCGGATAATTCCTCTCGTGCTTCCTCAACTGCCTTGAAGCATACGCAATTACCTTCCCATGTTGCATCAAGACACATCCTAACCCGACACCTGATGCATCACAATACACGGCATAACCCTCTAGACCCTCTGGAAGTGTTAGAACTGGAGCTGAGGTCAACCTGTTCTTAAGCTCTTGTAAACTCCACTCACAAGCCTCTGTCCATTGAAACTTAGTTTCTTTTTCTGTCAACTTCGTCAATGGTGCCGAAAGGGAAGAAAAACCCTCTACGAACCTCCGATAGTATCCTGCTAAGCCTAGAAAGCTACGAACCTCTGTCGGAGTGGTAAGTCTAGGCCAAGATTTCACGGCCTCAATCTTCTGAGTGTCCACCTTTATCCCTTCATCTGATACAATATGCCCCAAGAATGCTACAGACTTCAACCAGAACTCACATTTAGAAAACTTAGCATACAACTTACGATCACGGAGGGTTTGGAGTACCGCTCGCAGGTGGTCCGCATGCTCATCCTCTGAACGAGAATAAACCAGAATATCATCAATAAATACTATCACGAACAGATCTAAAAATGGCCGGAATAGGCTATTCATCAAGTCCATAAATACAGCGGGTGCATTAGTCAACCCGAAGGATATGATAAGGAACTCGAAGTGGCCATATCGGGTCCTGAAGGCTGTCTTCGGAATATCTTTTTCCCAAACTCTGACCTGGTGGTACCCCGACCTCAAATCTATCTTTGAAAAACATCTAGCCCCTGCAACTGATCAAACAAGTCATCGATCCTTGGAAGTGGATACTTATTCTTAATAGTTACCTTGTTCAGCTGCCTATAATCGATACACATCCTTAGCGAGCCGTCTTTCTTCCGCACAAATAGTACTGGTGCACCCCAAGGTGAGGTACTGGGTCTGATGTAACCTTTCTCCAACAAATCTTTTAACTGCTCCTTCAATTCGGAAGGTGCCATTCTATACGGAGGGACAGATATTGGTTGAGTTCCTGGAAGCAAATCAATGCTAAAATCAATCTCTCGCTCTGGAGGAATACCTGGAAGCTCATCTGGAAACACATCTGCATACTCTTTGACTACGGGAATAGACTGAAGTATAGGTATCTCAGCATCTGCATTTCTAACTCGCACAATATGATAAATGCACCCTTTTGCGATCATTTTCCTCGCCTTCAGATAGGAAATAAACCTACCTCTGGGTGTTGCTGTATTACCAACCCATTCAAGGACTGGCTCACCCAAAAAATGAAATTTGACTGCCTTTGCTCGGCAATCAACTGTGGCATAGCAAGTTGCCAACCAGTCCATGCCCATGATAGCATCAAAATCCATCATCTCTAGCTCAACTAGGTCCGCTGAGGTCTGACGACTACAAATTGTCACCGTACAACCTCGGTAAATCCGTCTAGCAATAATCGATTCTCCGACCGGTGTAGATACCGCAAAAGGATCACTTAGTATTTCAGGCACTATACCAAACTTCCTCGCGACAAATGGGGTAATATACGATAAAGTAGATCCTGGGTCTATCAAAGCATAAGCATCGTGAGAGCAAATGGTTAATATACCTGTCACAACGTCTGGTGAAGACTCCTGGTCCTGTCGACCCGCTAAAGCATAGATACGGTTCTGATTACCACCTGAACTGGAACCTCTACCTCTGCCTCGACCTCTACCAGCCGAAGACTGAGACTCGCGCCCTAAAGGATGCACAGACATAGATGATCCTGTTGCTGAACTCGCTGATTGTGCCATTCCCCCAAAATCTCTATTTGGGCAATCTCGCATCATATGCCCTGGACGCCCGCATGTATAGCAAGCATCAGAACCTACTCAGCATTGGCCAAGTGTCCTCTACCACAGATGTCGCACCGTGGAGGAAATGACCATGTCTGCACAGATCCTCGTTGTCGCTGCCAACCCGATGCCCGTGAGCTCTCACCTGGTCCTGACTGAGTATAGCGGTCATACCTGTAACCCTGTAACCGAGGTGGCGGAGGCCTAGGTGGCCGTCCAAAGTACTGGGTCCTATAACTACCCTGAGATTGCTCTTGAGACCTGGGAAATCTCATCCTCTTACGTTGCCCTTGCTCAGCCCTCTCTGTACCCTGCTGCCGACGCCTACCCCTTTCTATATTCTGGGCGAATGCCTGAATCTGGGAGATATCCATACTATCCTGCAATGCAGCGGTGGCACATGCCTCGGTTAACTCTGGGGCTAACCCTGCTATAAACCTGTGAATCCTGTCCCGCATAGTAGCAACTATGGATGGTGCATATCTGGCCAATGAGTCAAAACGGAGACTATACTCTCGAACACTCATATTACCCTGCTTGAGGGCTAGAAACTGATCGACTCGAGCCTGTCGGATCTCCCGCGGTAAGTACTGGTCAAGGAAGGCATCTGAAAAATTCTCCCAAATAGCTGGAGGTGCATCACGTCCCCTGGACCTCTCCCATCCCTCGTACCAAAGGATGGCTATATCTCGCAGTCGAAAAGCTGCTAGCTCAAGTGCCTCTTTCTCCGTGGCATGCATAACACGAAAGATCCTGTGAAGTTGATCTATGAAATCCTGCGGGTCCTCCCTCTGATCTGTCCCCGTGAACTCTGGGGGACTCAAAGCAATAAACTCTCGGACCCTTGAACTCCCAGATCCCTCAGAAGTTCCTGCACTAGCTGATGCCCTAGCCTGTTGCTGGGTAGCTACCAACTGTGTCAACAAATGCACCACACTTCTCAAGTCCTGATCTAATGGAAGTGGAGGGGGAACCGGATGTGCGGTTTCCCTAGGAATCTCCGCAGTTGGTGGAGGAGCCGGTAATGGCTGAGTAGGGGTCTCGCCTTGAGCCTCAGACTGGGCCCTATCTACTGGGGGTACCCTGCTGGTCCCCTCACCTGCTGCTGTATCTCTCCTCTGGCTAGCCGTAGTCTTCCTAGTCACCGTCATCTGTGCATGCAAACACCAACACATAAGTTTAATTCAAATTTCCTATAACTCAGTTCTATAGCACGATTTAGATTTCAAAGAAGGGTAACCAACTCCTAAATGCCCTGTAGTTCCCTGCTTATATAATGTGGTGCACAACACATCTATAAACAAGACCCTACTAGACACGGCTTGTAGACTCCCTAGGACATAACTGCTCTGATACCATGTTTGTCACCCCCCGAACCTAGGAGTGAGACAAGCGCCCGATGCCTCACCTAACCTGGCGTACCAAATTGCGACTAAGGGACTCTGAACACATAATGTCATACTTTGGCCATGGGGCCACCTTGAAAGCCAATTTGCAAAGCAAAATATAAAACTGAATGGAAACTAGCGCTAACTAAACATGAATATAAAGCTAGGCCGACAAGGCCGTCATAGCTACTACAGCTGACAAACCATCAAATATACATACCAGGCCTACAAACCCAACATACTGCACTAACCAACAGGATATGTCTACAAGCCTCTACTGATAGATGTACTATGATCGGAACAGGGCCCCGACCTACCCATAACATATATACAGATATACATAAGATGTACACAAAAACTCTAGACCTGGCAACTCCGAAAGACGTGGAGCTTACTGATCAGGCTGAACTCTGGAAACACCTACTGAGGAGGTATACCCGTCTGTCTATCTGAACCTGCATGCATGAAATGCAGCGTCCCCAGAAAAGGGACGTCAGTACAAAATAATGTACCGAGTATATAAGGCGATAACATAACTGAAAGTAATTGGGAGTCAAAGATGATCTGGAGATATACTTACCTGTTGATACTGACTCAACTCCTTCAATATAGTAAGTAAAATAATTATCCGGCCTTATAAGGCTCGGTATATATAACTGCTCTGCCGTAGTAGGCTCGCTCATAGGCGCTCGGCCATACTAGGCTATGTATCTCGACCATGCTGGGCTCGCTCATAGGCGCTCGGCCATAGTAGGCTCGGTATATAACTTTCCATCTGATCAGAGGTTGCCCAATAAGGGCCTGCCCATCGATTATAGCTCGATGGTAATGAAAATACTGTAATACTGTATATATAGGCTTGCTGCTCTCTTGACTGGAAGAAGACAATACTATATTGAATATAGAATCTCGATAAGGAATAATATTGTAACTTATGAGACTAGAATAGTGTGAATAAATTCATGAATATGAACTTCTCTTTTTGTCTCATTACTAACACATGTAGCTACGAGATCATGCCAAAATGAAGGAAGGCTTAGCCTTAACATACCTTATCACAATCTTTCTAATCACCAAGTTGAACTCACCTCTTCGCACCTTAATCTACAAGAATGATAATAATACTACCGTTAAGTTACGAAAGGTACAACTATCGCACAACGAACGACAAACTTATTTTGTATTAAAACGGGCAGCATCTCCCCTATAATTCTTATTTCTCCAAATTCAAGATAACACCAACAATACAAGAACAGAACAATAACAACATAAATACATCATTTTCCAGCCCTATATACGCATCAAACACTACAAAACAGCCCAACACACCCCAATCTCTTCATACTCAAAACGACCACCGCAGTAGTGTCAAACGACCCGGAAATGTTATGACGAAGGACCAGCCAACCACCCTACATTTATATGGTGTTTCTACACCCCCTTCCTCCTCCAAAACTCCACAAAACAGTAGCAAAACACGCAGCCCAACAGCAACACAAAACAGTCCACAAAACAGTCCGCTACAAGTGAATAACTCGAACTCACGGCTTCCGATCACCGTCCCGTGAGTTCTTACAAGTATAGAACGACTTACCATGAATTTATAGAATAAAAACTGGATGAAAGAGAGCAGTAAACTCACCTTATTTGTTGGATAACTCAGCTCCTATCTTGGTTCTTCAAACTCTAGGTTTTACCTTCAATTAGAACTTGAAAGGGAGAGAAAATCAATTAGGGTTTGTGGGAAATTTTTGGGAGGATTCTTTGCAGAGCTTATGTCTGGTTATTATGCTCTATTTTAAGTCTAATATATGAAGAAAATTTGCCTTTAAAAGGCCTCTTTGGACGACCCTAAATGGCCCATTTTTGGGCTTTCATTTAAGCAAGTAGGTGACACACCTACTTGTCACCTAGCAGCTTGCGCAGTATCGCAAAAATTCCCATATCTCTCTACTCCAATGTCGTATTGACAAACGGTTTAATGCGTTGGAAAATAGACTCATAGATATTTAATTTGATAGTTGGAACACCCCATAACTCTAAGTATATTGGGAGAAAATTGCAGTTACATTTGACCCAAAGTTTCAGTAAAACTTATGAATGTAACTTGTGATGACTTTCATCGACTTTTGTTCCACAACTCGCTTGACTTCAAAACATAACACACGGATGTCATACGACTAATATAAATCATAACATAATCTCTTTATCATGTTAATCACCCTAGTCTCACCCTAAAGGTACATGTTATAACACTCCCAACTTGTCGACTTTCGACGAAATATTATTTTATTCAATTGCTTTAGCTTCTGAACTGTCCAACCCTCTTTGTACTTGTTGTTCATGATCTTCAATATTTGTAACCTCAGAGGTAACATGATTAACTTACTTTATAAACTTTTAAATATTATCTCATTTTTGGTCCTACATTAGTTTGCTTACGATGCATTTTTATGTACGAAAATATAGGGTGTAACACATAGCCTCACCCGACTCAAACCAACCAACTGGAGACCGACACCGTCTCCCATACAAGGCCTCATATGGAGCGATTTGAATACTTGATTGGTAGTTGTGCTCGGGCTGTCCGTCCATCTGAGGGCGAAATGTTGTACTTAACTCAACTCTTGTGATCAACTTATGTGCCTAACTCTCACTGCACTGCTATCCAAAACTGTGATGTAATTTGTGTGCCCCGATCTAAAATGATGGACACCGACACACCGTGAAGGCGAACAATCTCCCGGATATAGATCTCAGCCAACCACTCCGAAGAATAGGTAGTCCCAACTAGAATGCAATTGCGCGAAATTGGTCAACCGATCCACAATCATCCAAATAGCATCAAACTTCCTCGAAGTCTGTAGGAGCCTAACTACGAAGTCTATGGTGATACGCTCCCATTTACACTTCGGAATCTCAATCCTCTGAAGCAAACCACCCGGCCTCTAATGCTCGTAAGTTAAATGCTAACAATTCAAGCACCGAGCTACGAATCCCACTGTATATTTCTTCATCCTCCACCAATAGTGCTGCCTCATGTCCTGATACATCTTTGCGGCACCCGGATGAATAGATTACCGCAAACCGGGGGCCTCCTAAATAATGAACTCATGTAACCCATCCACATTGGGCACACAAATCCAACCCTGCATCCACAACACCCCATCATCCCCAATAAAAACCTCGTTGCATAACTGTGCTAAACATGTCCTTAAGGACAAACAAATAGGGGTCATCATACTGACGCTCTCAAAGACCGAGAAACCACACAAGCTAGAACCTGACTAGGCTCCAAGATATTCTAACCTCACGAACTGAATGGCTAAGGCCTGAACATCTGATGCAAGCGGCCTCTCACCAACCGTAATAAATGCAAGGCTACCCATACTTACCGCCTTCCTACTCAAAGCATCGGCCACCACATTGGCCTTCCCAGATGATATAAAATGGTGATATCATAGTCCTTTAGCTATTCCAACCATCTCCGCTATCTCAAATTTAGTTCATTTTGCTTGAACAAGTGCTGGAGACTCCGATGATCTGTAAATACCTCACAAGACATATTGTAGAGATAATGCCTCCAAATCTTCAATGCATGAATGATTATTATCAACTCCAAATCATGAACAAGTTAGTTCTTCTCATGAGGCTTGAACTGGTGTGAAGTATAAGCAATCACTCTACCCTTCTGCCTCAAGAAACACCTAATACTAATCCGAGAAGCATCACAATATACTGTATAAGAACCCGATGCTGAAGGCAAATCTAGAATTGGAGTTGTGGTCAAAGCAGTCTTGAGCTTTTGAAAGCTCTCCTTACACTCATCCGACCACTTGAATGGAGTACCCTTCTGGGTCAACCTTGTCAAGGGCATTTCAATGGATGAGAAACCCTCCACGAAGCTACAATAATATCTGGCCAAGCCGAGAAAACTCTGAATCTCAGTAGCTGAAGACAACATGGGCCAACTCTGAACCGCCTCTATCTTCTTCAGATCTACCTTTATCCCCTCACTTGACACCACATGATAACAACACGATAAGGGATTCAAGAATTACTAAAGTAAAACAAGAAATTCAAGAAAAGTCCGGAAGCTAAAAGAAAATAGGAAAACTAAAATGAATATAGAAATTAAAGATAGATTGAATTCAGTAAAGAGTTTTTTTTGAATTCAAGAAGTCTATTCTTGAAGTTGAATCCTAACAATAATAAATAGCTAATGAAGAACTAATCTCCTTTGGTAGAGAATTAAAAACAAGAAATAGATTGTGAAACCCGACTCTTTAGAATAACAAGAACAATAATAAGCCTAAATTTAACACCTTTCTTGAATACCTAGAAGTGATCTAAGATTTCAAAGAATTCATTTTACCACCTTAAGTTGAGTCTTGAAGGTTGAAGAATAAATCCAAGAGTAGCCACACACAAGAGTGCAAGAAAACTCTCATAATTTTTATTGATATTATCTATAATAATCTAAGTAAAAAAAAAACACCCCTTATATAGGTATGAGGTGTCATGAAATTAAGGCTAATAAAACAAGGAAATAAAGTCCTAAACTACTTTAGACAACGATTCCAACTACCTTAGGAAAAGGAAAATACTAGGAAGTAAAAACCAATTTATTGTTGGAAAAAAATTCCAACAATCTTTGGAAAAGGAAAACATAACCTTAACTAATAAGGAAATCAATAAATATAATCCCAAAATATATGAAAATAAGTCTCAAACCAATCTTGGATAGAATCTTGGAAATCTTGAAAAGCTTGAAGGAAATTGGCAAGCAACTTGGCACCAACTTGCACTCAACATCTAACACGCCTATTGTACCCTTCTTGGACGAAAAGTAAGTCCTTTTTATGTTATAAAAATGTGGCTTTATGTAGGACTTCATGGGCTGCAAATTTGGACACATTTTAGGTGACAAATATGTCCAAGAGTGGACCAATTAGGACCTTCTTCAAAGGATGTCTCTTGGGATCCAATCGTCCTCTTCTTGGACATAAATTTGGGCCATAAAATAATTGTAATACCTAGCCAATTCATATCCTTTATCATTGAGCTCTTCCTCCCGATTAACAATTTCTTTATTTGCATTTCTAATGGCTTTGTTTTTCAACTATTTAGCTGGACATCTTGTTAAAGCCCTCTGTGAGATTCCAAAACCTTATCCTTATCCTTAAATAGAGTTGAGCTTCCTAGGATGCTATCCTTCCCCTCTTCTTGAAGAAAATTCATCCTCGGATTTTGATCTTGCAAGAAAAAGAAAATAGGCACTAGTAAATGGCATCCACTAATCTGAAAAAATGGTAAGAATAAAATAAGACAGTGACCATGTGTCCACTTAACCCAATTTAGCATAATAGGTATAAATACCCCCTTATAAAGCATATGGACATCATCATCCCAATAAAATTTATGCCTACTTAGGTTAGTACAATAAAACCCTCTCTTAGATGCACTATGCAATGGAACTTTCAATTCTAACTCGTCAATAAGGTAGTCCAAAAATGTGCATGACAAAGAAATTACAAAAGATTGACCATGCATCCATTTAATATAATTATCTCTACCACATTTATAAAATAAGATACTTTTTTGATATAGCCAAGTATCAATTACAAATTCCATGGAGTCTTCTACATCTAAGCTATTCAAAGAAGTACATAAATTCTCAAGAAGGTTAGAATAACCCATAAATCCCAAAATAAAAATTTCAATACACTCCAGCTCATGATTATAACTTTTTTCAATAATATTCCAACCTCAATGGATTCTACATAATTGCTCAAACTGTCACAAAAAGAGTCATAGATAGGTTTATAAATGAGTATTTGATCACTAACGTCACAATAATCATGCATATATTTTTTACTAGTGGCAAATACTTTTACAGGCTCACAATCAACATGACTGGAAGAATAACTTCCAGTCACACAATAAAAATAATATTCTAACAATTTATCACATGAAAACTCATTAGACACATGAATTAGAGAAGAAAGAACATTTAACTCATTTGCAAGCCTCTTCTCATAAATTTCATGCCTCTTTGCACCAAGTTGGAATATATAATCATCTATGTCATACTGAATATCATAAGGAAGTAAATTACTCTTGTACTTGAACTTAGATATTATAATTAATGACTTGATATGCATCAAAATTTCATAATCCACAAAAATTAAAAAGTCACCAACATAAGAATTAGTAGTATAGTTTACTACCTCCAAATATACCTTAGGTGTTCTAGAAAGCTCAAAAATTCAAATAAACCAATTATACATACTATAGTTGGGCTTATTTACTACTGAAACATCATCACCTTGGTACTTTTTTATGCAATGGTTCCAACATAGCAATGTCTTTAGGGTACTCCATGTAAAAAACCTGAAAATAAAAATCAACATAGTCAAAAGGTTCAATAACAATGAATCTAACCAAGCTTTTATCTTCCACCATCCAACAAGAATTGATTTCGCTAAATTAATATTGGAATCCGAATGGATCCTTTGCTACCATCTCTTGTGCCTCACCTCCCTTTCAAAAGGTCTTTCCAGAAATGGCCACACAAAGTCACAAGAACTAAAAGAAGAAAGAGTTAATGGGTTAGGAAATTTTGAAAAAATTTTCTTGCTTACACTCTCTTTGGCTTTTATCACAAGATTAACTTTTTCCTCACCCTCGGGCTCTTTTCTCTCACTAAAGTTTTTTTCTTTTTCTTCACGCAAATCCTCTTGTTCTTTTCTCTCTACCTCATATAATATTCTTATCTCATTGCCTTCTCTCTTTTCTTTTCCCTCAATCTCACTTTTTCCTCACCTGGCATCCCACTCTCTTCACTCAAAACACCCTCTCATTTTTTCTCTCTTGGGATGTCAACATGCACTCCCTTACTCCTCTCATTCTTTTCTCTCTCATATTTTTTCGTATTCTCTTTAACAGTCTTTTCATCTTCATAAATTTGTGAGGGAGTCAAAGGCCCAAGAATGAGTTTCTTCCCGTTAACCTCAAAAGAGAATCTATTTTTTCCCATGCTATATGAAGGACTTTTGTAGACATACCATGGATTTCCCAACAAGATATGATAATTATTCATGGGAATCACATCATACCAGATCGCATCCTCATACCTTCCAATAGAGAATAGTAATAACACTCTTTAATCTAACTTTACTCCTTTCAACATGTAGGGTTCACTATGCTCAACATAAGGCAAGTTCAATTTCTCAACCATATAAGTTCTAATTGAGTTATACCGAAACTCTTTGTCAATTTTAAGGGCATAAATCGCAGACATCACTTTAGCTCTTGTTTGAAAAATAACTTTAGCATTGTCTTCCTTCCATTCAATGTACTGTAAGTTCGACTTTTCAAGTTGTTGAGTCATAACTCGCCTCCTTTCTTCATAACTGCATGTTTGAGACATCTTGAGAAAAAGATTAAATGCAATATGTATCTTTTAAATTAGGATTTTTCCCTCTAATGTTCTCACCAATCTTGAATATTTCCACTCAAAGCAACTCTTGATTGTTAATCTTTAGATTTATTAATAAACCTTACTAGTCACAACCTTAGTGATAAGAATGTGGAGTTAGAAAAAGAAAAGGAAGGTGAAGGACCAAACCTAGGAAGAATAGGAATTGGTTGGTAGGAAAAAAAGGAAAGTATTCAGGGGAGTTTCAATTTGACAAAGCGATGCGGGAGAGTCCCAGGCCTATAACTTTCTCAATGGCACTGTTAGGACTATTGGTCTTCCCTCAGAGTAGGGGCCGTATCAGCATCAACTTGTTACCAGTGGTTCTGGCGACCTTTCGGGGCAATCTTCAACCAACTTTGGTGCCGATGGTGTTAGTTGAGATGCTAAGGGCTTTGTCCTCATGTGCACGAGGGTATGATTTCTTTAAAGGTTGTAACTTGCTACTTCAGATCTAGTCTACTGAACATTTATTCCAGCGCGAGGCTACCATCGGCAACTTCGTGGGTGTCAGTAATATGATCCGCATCCTCAATGAAAGAATGAGATATTGGGTCTCCCCATATGGGCAAGAAGAATGGAGGGAAATGCTGACCAATCTGACTGGAGAATGGATCAACTGGATGCTCTCCTAGCTAGGTGGAAGGGAAATCTTGAAGACTCCTTAGAAATACTTTATTTAGTTGATCGGACTTGAAGGCATTTAACTATACTTACCCCTGCGGGTCCTCAGACAGTTCGGAATGATCCAAGATGTACCTCTATGGACAAAGACAATGCCATACGAGGATGAGTAAAACATGCAAATTCCAATTCCCAGGATAAGAAGGCTACAAGAAGAGTGGAACGACTTGGTCACAATGCCTACGGGTCAAAACTCGTGGTGTAATCTCGAGTATTATGTCTGGATTAATAAGTAAGAAGAGATGGCCTGACCAAGCAGAGAGGTTATAACATGGTTAGAGGACGCGGTTGTTGCTTTGCAGATTTAGCATGAGATCCTGCCACATTACCTGGTGACAACTTCAATGCACCGTCAGGTGGTCCCAGGATCCGTTGACCACATGTTGCCACCTACTGAAGATGATGAACGGGTAGTGGAGTGGATCCAGATAGAGTCTAACACAAAGCCAGAAGAAGATAAGGAGGATGAGTTTGAATTCAACGATGATGAGGAGGAGTTTGAGGAAGACTCGGAGGAGGATCCGAAGGAGGAGCTAGAAGAAGAGAAGGATATAGGAAATGACTCAGGAGATAGTTATTAGAGTTGGTAGATTTCCCCTTTTACCCACTTTGTACCTTTATCCCTAGTTCTCTCTTTACTTTCTAAAAGGGCAAGTTGTCCAAGCCCATGCAGTTCTATGAAACAGTGATGTAATCTTTGTTCTCATTTGTATCAGTTCAAACTATCAATGAAACCAAATTGGTTCAGATCTAAATGTGTCAAGTCTAAATGTTTGTCAAATCTCTGCGAATTAGGCCTATCTCCAGCAATGAGAGGTCCCTGGGAATTCTAGGAAACGCGCTAGCTGTAATGCACAAATTATTTTCTCTGTGTGATTCCCTTCTTGTATAAATGAAGAAACAGACTCTTGTTCCTTTTTCTTTTCTTTCTTCTTATTTTTTCGTTGCTTTATTATTATCCTAAAAAAAGAAAAGAAAGTTGGTTTGTGTCGACCAAAACTGGTGGAACCACCATACAATCTAAGGTCAAAGGAAAGATGTCATCCGCAGAAGATCCAATTCAACATGCTCTGGTCATAGCCGACAGCCCGGGGCAATCGGGAAAAAAAGAAAATACCAGGAATGATGAACACGTAACCAGGATGGCCCAGGAGATGGAGTCTTTAAGGGAAGAGGTACAACATATCAGAGAACTGGCGCACCTAGCCATGGCAAAACTTCCTCAACCACCTTGATTCCCCTCTTTGGATTCACTCCCGAACCACTTCCCTTCCATATCATACCAAAATAACAACACCCCAACTTTAACTCCTACCACTCAAGTCATACCTTCAATAACCCTTGCTAACCTACCAAATCCCCCCCTATCCACACTCCCTATATACCACAATACACTCAGACATCACAAAATCCACATATTACCACTAATACAACTACCCCTCCTCGTGACGAGGTCACCTTTACTACCAACCAGCACATATTTGTTACACATGCCACCACCCATGAGCGATATGTTCCCCCAGTATATGTCATTTCTAAACCTACCTTTACAACACCTATCACGGTCAAGATGCCTTATGAGATTGACCAATACACCGAGATAGAGAAATAAGCCAGGCGTAAGGAAGAAAAGTCAGTATTTGAGTAGTTACAAAAGTTGAGAAGGCAAATGAAAAGCCTCTAAGTTGCCCGAGGAAGTGAAAGTTTGGACTACGATGATCTATGTATTCATCGAGATGTGGATATGCCAGGAAGGTACAAACCCCCAAAGTTTGATATCTTCGATGGGACAGGGGAACCTCACGCACATTTGAGGGAAAATTATTACAAGTTAGTCGGAGTGGGGAGGAACGAGAATTTAAGGATGAAGTTATTTATAAGAAGTTTGATGGGAGAAGAACTCACCTGGTATACTCGGCAGGATCAATGGAATTGGAGAACTTGGCAAGATATGGCGGAGACTTCATGAATCTCTTTTGATTCAACATATAGATCACTCCTGATCGGTTCACACTGGTGAAACTGCAGAAAAAATCATTCGAGTTGTTCCAAGAGTATGCACGTCGGTGGAGGCCCGAGGCCGGTAGGGTGCATCCTCCGCTGGACGACAGTGAACTAACCAAGTATTTCATCAGAGCCCAAGAGGGAATATACTATGAAAATATGATGGGACAGAGGTCTCGGCAGTCGTCCCTTACTACCAACACAAACCGCATCGCGGAAGCACCTCTTATTCCCCAAACAACCATTCACTACCACCCATTTACGCTCCAATCTATATTACCCAACCATATTACCACCCTCAACCACAATACAACCCTCCTCGAGCCAACAACAACCAAAACCCACAACGAGCATATGCTCCTGTCCAAACCACTACTCATTAAAACCAACCTACTTATGCACCAGGCCCTCATCCCAACTTTGAAGAGAGGGGTCCTAGAACTTATACCCCGATTGTCGAGCCTCTGGCCCAATTGTTTGAGAGATTGAGAAGAGCAGGATTGATACACCCTATCAAAGGAAAGGTTCCTGAACATCCCTCCAAGTATTTTGATGCCACTAAAAGATGCGTGTACTATTCCAATGTACCTGGGCATGATAGTGAAGATTGTTTTAAGCAGAAAAATAAGATCAAAATTCAGATCAAGAGGGGAGCCATTCAGTGAACTCCGACACCACCCAATGTGAATTGCAATGAGCTACCAAATCATCAAAATCATGGATCTAACATGATCGCATTGGACGAATAGTATGACTTAAAAGAAACAATTATCACTACAGGAAATGCAAAAGCCACTAGGATCCCTCCTCAAAATGCTCCGATTATTACAGTACAACTGAGCCCTACAGTGACGATTCAAACTTATCCGCAGCAACCTACTATTGCTATAGGAGACAAAGAAAGTTAAGAATACAAAATTGTCCTATGGACGTACTAGCAAAAGGGAAAAGCGAAAATGACAAACGCTGTTGTAGCCCATGGTATGACTAGGCCTGGGAGATGATACGCTCCTAAAGATGTCAACCAAGAAAACTTGGGGAGAGAACAAATTCCAAGAAGGAACATAACAGACCCAGAAGCCGCCGAGTTTAGGAAGAGAATGTCAAACAAAGAGTATCCTGTAGAGGAGCAGCTGAAGAAACCTCCGAAATAGATATTAATCATGGATCTATTAATAAGTTCCGACAGTCATAAGGATGCCCTGTTGAAAGTACTAAGTGGGGTAAGTCTACCAAGTAACACCACTAGTGAGGTGCTGGCCACGACAATTAGGAAAATGGTCTAAGCAAACATAATTACCTTCAGAAGAGACGAACTTCTTGTCGAAGGCGCAGGTCACAAGAAGGCTTTTTATATCACTGTCAAATGAAGGGACAAAGTGGTGTCCGGGGTGCTGGTCGATGGAGGGTCAGGACTCAATATTTGTCTGCTATCCACCATGCGCTAGTTAGGAATTCATTTGAGGGAAGTAAAAGAAAGCCACGTAAGGGTGAGAGACTTTGATGGTTCGTAAATGGATGTTATTGGAGAAATTTATTTAGCCTTGAAGATCCGGCCAGTTGATTTTCCAGTGTCGTTTAAAGTAATGGACATCTCCTCTTCCTACAATGTGCTGCTGGGTAGGCCCTGGATACATATGGCAGGGGCCATGCCATCCTCTTTGCAACAATGCATGAAATTTAAGTGGGGATGTTAGGAGATTGTGGTTCACGATAAGTGGGGTCACTTCGCCTATTTGGAGTATGTTGTTCCATTCATTGAACGGATAGACAGAGTTGCCTTCCATGATGTGGAAATAATGCAGACTATCGAGATGGAGAAGACTGAACAAAACTTGGGAGAATAGTTGCCGTATAGATCCAAGATGGTTGTGAGGGAGATGATGAAATATGGATACAAGCTAGGGACAAGGTTGGGAGACAAGTCAGACGGAATCATAGAGCCAATTGAACATAATGGGCAGAAAGGAAGGGCTGGCATATGATATGAACCTCTAGAAGGGAAAACTCTTACCGTTAGCTCCGGGAATTTTTTTTTGTGCTAGAGCATGTTGCAAGTTTGGGACAGAGTTCAGTACCAGAAGATGATATCATCGACGGGATGGGAAAGTTGTTCGTGAATATGATTGAAATATGCTATAAAGCGACTGACATCAAAACACCCATTATCAGGGATGCCGAACCAGGGGAAGAGCTGCAGAATTGGACCACCTGTCCATCTTTGGTTCACTGGGAGTTTTGGTAGTATGTAACTGTAAAAATTTTCTTTTGAAAAGCGCACAGTCAATTGAGGCTTGCACCGTGTCTATACCTTTTTGTCATTTGCCTCTTGTGAACGCTTAAGACATTCCTCTTTTGATGAAATAAAAGAATCATTTTCTCAAATATTCCAACTTTGTTTATCACTTTATTTACACTTAGCTTTTCTTTTGAGTAATCAAACTAGTAAAAACTCACATTTTGCGATTATGACATGTAACAAAACCGCTGAGCGCAATGACCCAGCTTACGAGGAGTATGATGAGAGAATGATGCCCGACAATTTCCCACAGGAGATCGAGTAGTCAGAGAGTCAAAAAAAGCCCAACCTCGAAGAAATGGAAGTGGTCAATCTTGGAAGTGAAGAAAATGTGAAAGACTCCAGAATCAACATTCACCTAGAAGGCGAGCAGAAGGAAAAACTGATTGAGCTCCTCCGATAGTACATCGATGTGTTCGCATGGTCCTATGATGATATGCCGGGATTAAGAACTAACATAGTATCGCACCGACTACCCACCGGTCCTACCAGACCACCGCTCAAGCAGAAACTTAGAAAGTTCAAACCTGATTTAAGTCTTAGGATAAAGGAAGAAGTGACCCAACAGATAGAAACGAATGTGGTAACGGTCACCAATTATCTAATATGGTTGTAAAACATCATCCCAGTACCCAAGAAAGACGAAAATATCATAATATGTCTGTACTACCGAGACCTCAACAAAGCTAGTCCAAAGGACGATTTCCCTCTGCCAAATATCCACATCCTCATCGACAACTGCGCGAAGCACGAACTGCAGTCATTTGTGGATTGTTTTGCTGGGTACCACCAAATCTTGATTCATGAGAAAGATGCAGAGAAGACGTCCTTCACCACACCTTTGGGAGTCTTCTGTTATAGAGTCATGTCGTTTGGTCTCAAGAACGCCGACGCCACCTACATGAGGACCATGACGACCCTCTTTCACGTTTGTGGATGACATCATCATAAAGTCTCTAAAGAGTTTTGAGCACTTGGACGACTTGAGAATATTTTTTGAATGCCTGCGAAGGTACAATTTGAAGTTAAACCTAACAAAGTGCACGTTCGGAGTCTCCGCTGGAAAACCTTTGGGCTTCATTGTAAGCGGGAAGGGAATAGAATTGAACCCATAAAAAATTAAGGTTATTAAGGAGTTACCGCCATCGAAGAGAAAACAAGATGTCATGAGTTTCCTGGGAAGATTAAATTACATCAGTCGCTTCATAGCCGAGTCTACGGTGATTTGCGAACCCATTTTGAAGTTGCTAAAGAAAGATGCTACTATATAATGGACAGAAGAGTGCTAGAAAGACTTCGATAAAATCAAGGAGTATCTCTGAAATGCACCAATGCTGGTTCCCCCAGAATTAGGGAAGCCTTTGTTGCTGTATTTGTTGCTCTTGGATAACACCTTCGACTGTGTATTGGGGCACCATGACAAAACTGGGAGAAAGGAGTAGGCCATCTACAACTTAAGTAAGAAGTTCATGCCATGCGAGGCCAAGTATACTTTGATAGAATGCACTTGTTGTGCTCTAACTTGGATTGCTCAAAAGCTAAGGCATTACATGTTGGCGTACACTACGCATTTGATATTGTGGCTTGGCCCGCTCAAGTACATATTCCAGAAGCCGATGCCTACCAGAAAACTAGCTAAAAGGCAAATTCTCCTCAGCGAATTTGACATTGTGTATATAACTTAGGAGGCTATCAAAGGACAAGCTTTAGCCGGCCACCTCATAGAAAATCCGGTGGATGGGGATTACAAACTGCTTACCACGTATTTCCCCGATGAAGAAGTACTATTTACCGGAGAGGACATTGCTGAATCATACCCTAGGTGGAGAGTATTTTTCGATGGAGCAGCAAATTTCAAAGGAGTCGGAATTGGGGTAGTTCTGATTTGGGAATCTTGACAACATTATCCAGCATCGACAAAGATAAGATTCTCTTGCACCAATAATATGACTGAATATGAAGCGTGCATCCTTGGGATAAGAATGGCAGTCGACGTGAATATCAAAGAAATTTTGGTCATAGGAGATTCCAATTTGTTGATACACCAAGTTCAAGGAGAATGGTCCACCAAGAATGTCATGATACTTCCGTACCTGCATTGTGTGAAGGAGATGTGCAAAAAGTTTACAAAGATTGAGTTCAAGCATGTCCCGGGGATTCAGAACGAGTGTGCCGACGCCCTTGCAACCATATCATCTATGATTCAGCATCCATACAAGAACTACATCGACCCTATTGAGGTAGAGATCAGGGATCAACATGCCTATTTCTTTCATGTAGATGAAGAAGCAGATGGTAAACCATGGTATCACGACATCAAGAGATTCCTCGCAATTAGAGAATACCTGGAGAATGCTACTAATGGTCAAAAGCGAGCCCTCAGAAGGTTGGCAAACCACTTCTTACCGAACGGGGAAGTCCTGTACGGGTGGACCCCACATGAACGGTTTCACATTAACTAAGAAGATTTTGAGATATGGATACTCTTTGATGACTATGGAAAATGACAGTATCCACTATGTGCAGAAGTGTTACTAGTGCCAGATTCATGAGAATTTCATCCGGGTTCCACCAATGAGTTAAATGTTATGGGTTCACCTTAGCCGTTCGCCGCTTGGGGAATGGACATGATTGTACCCATAGAGCCCGCAACATTAAACAAACATCGTTTCATCTTGGTAGCAATAGACTATTTCACCAAATAGGTCGAGGCACTTACTTACAAGGCCGTCACAAATAAGTTAGTGGTAGATTTTGTTCGAAACAACATCATCTGCAGATTTAGGATACTGGAGTCTATCATCACCAACAATGTCACTAACCTCAACAGCGACCTCATGAGAGAAATCTGCGAGAAATTCAGAATTGTCCACTACAATTCCACATCATACATGCCATACATAAATGGGACCGTTGAGGCAGCCAACAAGAATATCAAAAGAATTTTGCGAAAGATAGTGGACAATCACATGCAATGGCACGAGAAACTACCTTTCGCTGGGTTATCGGACTATCATGGGAACATCCACTGAGGCAATGCCGTACATGTTGGTATATGTATCGACCCGATCATTCTTTTTAAGCATTTGCATTCCATTTTGGCTAATTGAGGTCTTGAGTAGTTTTATATGACGTATTATGATTTGTTTGAATCATTGGTTTTTATTTTCAGATGATTCGGTATTGATTCGGATAAGGGATTCTCATGTTAGAAGCTTTGAGTTGGAAGAGTTGACCAAGTTTGATTTTCGCGTATTTGACCCCGAATTGGAGTTTCGATAGTTCTGTTAGGTTAATGGTGATTTTGGACTTGGGCGTGTGTCCGGATTTGCATTTGGATATTTCTAGAAGGATTCAGCACTAATTGGCGAAAGTTGGAAATTTGAAGGTTTGGAAAGTTCATAAGTTTGACCGGAAGTTGACTTTAAGGATATCAAATTCAGAATTTAGTTCTGGGAGTTGGATTAATTTTGTTATGTCATCTGGAACTTGTGCGCAAAAATTTGAGGATATTCCGAGTTGATTTGATATGTTTCGGCACGAGTTTTGGAAGTTTAAAGTTCATTAATTTTGATTGGAGGTGCGATTCATCATTTCGATATTATTATGTGTGATTTGAGGCCTCGAGTAGGTCTGTATTATGTTATGGGACTTGTTGGTATATTCGGACGGGGTCCCGAGTAAGTTTCAAACATAGTTCGGATCATTTCGAATGGTTTTTCATTTGTTGGTTTTTGCTGTTACCTGTTGCTTCTGGCGTTCTTCACAATCGCAAAGGCTTGGCCGCAATCGCGTAAGGTGTTTGATCTGCTGTGAAAATTTTCTCTCCGCATTTGCAAGATTATCCGCACGTTCGAATAGGGATGGGGTTGGTCTTCATCGTGTTCGCGCAAGGGTGCACGCATTCGCATAATGGTTTGGACTGAGTTGGGCAGAGGCTATTCTTCTTTGCATTCGCATGGGTAGTTACGCGATCAAGTAGGGTATATGTGGAGGTAGTGTTGGTTGTCTATTGCGATTTCTGAGGTTTGTTCGCGATCATGTAGTAGTTTTTCAAGGGCAATGCATTTTCTTCTTCACGATCGCGAGGGTATTTCCGCGATCGCGATTCATTGATTCGTCCAGTGATTATAAAGTACTCTATTTCGGGGGTTTCAACCATTTTTGTTTTATATATTTGGAGTTATGGAGCTCGGATTTATGCGATTCTTGAAGCAATTTTTACCATGTGGATTGGGTGAGTGTTCTCTACTCATTTTTGATTTTATATCATGATTCAATCTTCGTCTTTGGCATTTGATCGAGAGTCTCAAAGGAGAAATTTGGGTTTTTGTCTAAACTTTCCTAAAGTGAATTTTTGATTTTTGAATATCGATTCGTAGTTGGATTTGAGTGAAATTCATATGGTTGGACTCTTAATTGAATTAGTTGTCGGATTTTGTGAGTTTCGTCAGGTTTCAAGGTGTGGGCCTGTTTTTGACTTTTTAGTTGACTTCGGGATTTTGATCAGAGATTCGACCTTTATCATTTGGAATTGTTTCCTTATGTATTATTTGATTCCTTTGAGTTTTTTTTTGGATAGTTTTGAGGCGTTCAGATGATTTGAGCGGGATGACGCTTTTAGGGTATCGATTCAGCTCGTTTGAGGCAAGCTTCTTGCCTAACTTTGTTGAGGGACTTTTTCCTTCTAATTGGCATCATTTGCTATATGCAGGGTGATACATATATGAGGTGACGAGCATATATGCATGTGTCAGGGTTAATCATGCTCGGGGATAAATTATACTATAAGTCCCGCATTATAGAATTACGTGACCTTCTTTCTTCATGTCTTACTTGACTTCTAGATCACTAAGAATATGGAATTAAATGTTAAAAACCAAGATTTAGTTTATTATTACTTGATTAAAATTTGACGGAATTTTGAGAAACATTGATGTATCTAATTTGGTCATCATTATGCTTAATCACTAATACATTGCTACGACCATTATTCTTGAGATAATAGATTCTATATTCGTGTTGTAGGTCATTCTTGAGATTTGTTGAAATAGTTGAACAATAAGGTTCTTGAGGGTTCATTGAACTATTGTTGGCTTGAAAGTTGTGATTGGGGTTCATTTGGAATGTTCGTTTAACCACTCTCCTTGACGTTATTTATGCTTCCTACCTTGTTTGTCATTTGTTGCGACCCAACTGGTCGTTTTGAGCTCTAACACGTCGTTCATCGGTATGAGGCTTTGAGTAGCTTCATATAAAGTATTATGACTTGTACGTGTGGTCAGAATTGAATTTCGTGAAGTTCGGAGTTGACTAAGGTTTGATTTTCGAGTAAAAGACCTAGGAATCGAGATCTAAAGGTTCCAATAGGTTCGTATCAAGATTTCAGAGTTGGGAATGTTTTCGGGTTAAGTATCGGGTGGTCCGGGAGCATTTCGGCGCTTATTATGGAAAGTAGGCATTTTTGAAAGTTTTAGAATTTCATAAGTTTGGTTTCAAGTGGATTTTGATGTTATCGATGTATGTTTGGGGTTCCGATCCTTGGAATAGGTTCATGTCATAATTTGTGACTTGTACGTAAAGTTTGGTGTCATTCCGAAATGTTTTGATATGATTCCACTACTAAAAAATCAGGTTTTAGTGACGGACATATTCTCTAGCTAAACAAAAAAAATTCGTCGCTAATCTCATTTAGCGACGGATTAGCAACGGATTATCAAGAATTTCTTCTAGCTACGAGTGTTTTAGCGACAGATTAGCGTGTTTTAGCGACAGATTAGCGACGACATTCGTAGCTAATTCCAGTTTATTTTGTAGTGTTCGGTCGCATTCGTCGAAGTTTGGAAATTGAAAGTTTAAAGAAGGATTTCGATCATCGATTCGTAGTTTTGATGTTGTTTGATGTGATTTGAGGCCTCGAGTAGGTTCGTTTAATGTTTTGGGACTGGTTGGTGTGATTGGACAGGATCTGGAGGGGCCTCAGGTGTGTTTTGGGGTGGTTTCGGACCAAGTTTGGATGAGTTGCTGCTGCTGATGTCTGGTGTCTGGTGTCTGGTTTTGTTCATCGCAAATGCGAAGCGATTCACGCGTTCGCGAACAAGGATCTATTGGATGCTAATTTTTGTGCTTCGCGTTCGCGACTGGGGCCTCGCATTTGCGGTAAGGCTACGCATTCGTGATTGGGGCATCACGTTCGCGAAGGGGAAACTGGGGCCTGTGAGATTTTTTTAGCCTTCGCCTATGCGAGGGGTGCACCGTGTTTGCGAAAGTTCACTTGGTAAACAATCGTGTTCGCGAAATGTGACTCATGTTCGCGAAGGGCAGTTTTGGGGCTGGAACTGGTATTGCTTCGCGAACGCGAAGGACTTACCGCATTCGCGAAGAAGGTCGGACTAGGCAGTGTGGTTTTAAAAATGGGGGTTTGTCTTATATCTACTTTATTTCTTCCATGGGAGCCGACTTTGGAGTGATTTTGGAGCACCATTTTCATCGACAATCATGAGGTAAGTGATTTATAGCATTTGTGAGTTAAATATACGTATTTAGGCTTGTAAATTCATGGATATTTGTGGAAATTATGAGATTTTAAGAGAAAACCTAGAAATTAGTATTTTTAAGATTTGACCATAAAATTGGACATGGAATTGGGAATAAATCATATATTTGAGTTCATAATGTTATGGGTAATGTTTATCATCAAAAAGTTTTGGAATCCGGACGTGGGCCCGAGGGTTGACTTTGTTGACTTTTCGAGCGGAGTTGGGAAGTGTTATAAATTAAATAATTATGATGTTGGAGTATATTTTTATTGGCTTTCATGATTATTTGACAAGGTTTGGATCGTTGGCTTTGAATTGAGGAGATAAAGAAGCGTTGGAGCTGGTTATGGAACTTCGGAGCGAGGGAAGTCTCCTGTCTAACCTTGTGAGGGGGAAACTACCCCCTAGGTGATGTAATTGTTATGTGCTACTTGTTTTTGGTGCTACGTACGCACGAGGTGACGAGAGTCCGTACGTGGCTAAAGCATGTTTATGTTCGTGTAGACTTAGGAATTTACTATGTAATATATTTGAATTAGTTGAACTCATCCTGGTTGCTTAATTAATTGAAATTATAATTGAACTTGATTTAGAAATTACATACATATTAGGCCGATCCTTATCACCCTGAGTTGTTGGCAAGTTATTTGAGAATCGGTAAAGGTTATACTCATTTTGTGTTCATATACTATATCATAAGCACGTGCTTCGTAATTCAAAAATTCCTTTCCTTTCTTGTGGATCGGGCCGAACGCCTTGGTAGGATCATGTACCACACTCTTATGGGAGAGGGTCGTTTCCCTCGATAGTATAATAGATGCATCTATGGTTCATGCCGCTCGACCCTCGGCAGTGTACACGTTATGATGGGATCGGGCCGTTTGCCTCGACAGTATCATATTCCTCATGCGATCGGGTCGTACGACCTTAGCATAATCGTGCGTTATATCACTAGTAGTCAGATTGTTCAGGCGATTATCCTTCCACTGATGCCTGACATCTTATATGGTATTTCCTTATCTGTTTGATATTGTCACTTGATATATCTGAGTTGTTGAGAAAGAATAAGAGATTGAGAAATTGATATCATTAAAAGAAGTTTTGGAAGATTGTGTTAGTTACAGATTTACCTCACTACTACTGTTGTGCTTCTTATATGTTTATGATTTACCATATTAGTTTATTGGACTACTAGTAAGTGTCGATGTCGACCCTTTGTCACAACTTCTTCGGGGTTAGGCTAGATACTTACTGGGTACGCGTTGATTTACGTACTCATGCTGCACCTTTGCACTAAATGTGTAGGATCCATTTGTTGTTTATCTTGGCGTGTAGGCGCAACAGTTGAGGAGACTATATGTGAGCTACATTCCAGGCCACAACTTTGCAGTCCACGGAGTCTCCATCGTACTCTTTATTTTACCATGTCTCATTTACATTCTAGACAAATGTTGTATCATTATTGTACTCCTTAGTGAATACTCAAACACTTGTGACACTGGGTTTTTAGATATACTAGTTGACGCTTACGGTCCTATATATTATCATCGCCTTTCATTTCTTTTATAAACTACAAATTTTGTGCGTTCCCATGGATTTAAAAGTGTAAATTTCCTTCCTTATTAAGATTTATGATTTCGAAGGTAATGAAATGAGTAATTAAATTGATCAATCACCGTTCGCTTTCCTGACGGCGGCGTTAGGTGGCATCACGACATATCGTGGATTTTGGATCGTGACAGCTTGGTTCTAGAGCACTAGGTTCACTTGGATATTACAAGTCATGAACAAGTCTAGTAGATTCTTGCGGATCGATACAGATACGTCTGTAATTTTCTTCGAGAGGCTACATGGCTGTTAGGAGCACTTCCCTCCTTGATTCCTCATGGAGCAATTTGATTCCATTGAAGCTTATGCCTTCATTTACTTCCTGCTCAATCTTATGCGACGTGGAGCACTTGTTATTAATTGGGCATCGAGGATTTGTAGTGGTACTGCAGACATGGTGCAAGATGTCTCTCCCTGCGTATTCGTGCAGGCTAATATCGTCACCTTGCGGAAGGGTGTTCTGTCGTTTAAGCCCAACATCAGTATTTTCTATGGGTTCGAGGCTATGTAAAGATTATTATGATGTTCATGAATTGTTATCGCACAATGTTGGTGTGATGGTTGGGTGCTTATTTTTGGATCGCGGCAGTGAATTACTCGAAAGGAGGATTTATCCGTTCATTGTTTAGAGGTTTGGCATTTAATTCTAGCGGAGGAAAGGCAATCAGACTATGTATGTTCAGGCTTTAGTAGATGGAGTAATGAGACTTGATATTTTCGAGCGTGGTAGTAGAATTTTCATTTGTGATGCGGTGTCGTCGTCCTTGTTTGAACGCATTAAGGTTTGCCGGTTTTATGGTCTTCGTTGATTTGCCTTCGGGGCAGGGTGTGGAATAATAGTGTCTAAGAAGTAGTTGTCAGAGATGGCGGTGTGTAGCAATTTTAGAATCGAATCTGAGTTTTGATTGCTGATGGCTCGAGAGAGATGATCTTTGAGAAGGCTTATAGTTGGTAGCAATTTATTAGTTCCGACGCTACAGAGATGGATTTTGTTTTAATGCAACTTTTGGGTATCGAGGGATGAGGAAGGACATGGTGGGAGGTGTCTCACGGTGATTGAATTGCTAGCAAGTCAAGTATAAAAAGCAGAGGTCGAGGAGTTGCTTAAAGGAGATGGTATAACCGAAGTGGGAGTGGTAGAGTAGCATATGGATTTTGTAGTAGGATAGCCACATGCCTTGAGAAGAGTTTAGAGTGATTTGGGAATCATGGTGGACAGTGACTAAGTCTACGAATTTTATTTGGGTTGGTGGCTACTGTACTGAGGAAGATTGAATATGGCTGAGAGGAGTTTGCTCAAAATGAAGAGGGTGTGAAAAATTGATTATCGTTTTTGGGATGCAACGTGACTTCGAGTTTGTAATATGTTGTCGGACTTTTAATTGATGTCTATAGGGAATGAACATACTTTTACAGCTGGGGGACAACCATGGGCTTAGGATGGTTTACTGATTTTGTAGTAGTGGTACCCAGTGCAGTGTTGTTAGAAGATGTCGGTGTGGAATTCCGCAGGTGGGCTATCTCCTGTGGGCAGGTTAGCGGTTGCGTGATTTTGATGAAGTTTCTAAAAAGAGTTATACTTACTACTCGGCATAAGGTCGAGCGCCCGATTGTGGCTGATAATTCAGGATGTTTTATGAAGAGTCTAACGAAAGATTTTGAGAGGTCTGGCGAGTTAATTGTGCGAGATCGTGGTAATAGAGAAGAAGGAAACTTTGAGGGTTCTACCTTATGTGATGGTAGCTTAAAGGTAAGTGGGGGAGCCCACCATCTACGATCGAATCGTGTGGTTGTCTGCTTGTGCAATTTCTGGTGATCGGTGCATTGGTTGATTATTTAAGGGTAATTCGAGCAAAGAACTTGATGAATTTGTGCTATATTTCGCCTTACTGATTTAGGTGCAGGTTTTGGGAAGACTCAAAATTTATGCTTCTTGTGGATGTGATTTACAAGGAAAAGAGTTCACCCGGTTTCTTCTTTGAGAGGGTGTGCACGTGCTGGCAGAGCATTTGATTTTGGTTATATTCGAGACTAGGTCAGAGTGGGTGACTCTCAACAATGGTCCTAGTGGGTTCAAAAATTTAAGGTGAAACGTCTAAGGATTTTGGGGTCCGTTATGTGATTGAAGACCAGGATTTTGTAGTAGAGTGAGGAATACTTGGGCAAGTTCCTATGTTATCATCGGATCTTCGAGGAAATATTGGAGAAATGGGAAAAACTACTTCAGATTTGTAGAAGATATTTCAGAATAGGTGTACTAGTTGGAGATGCTATTGTGCACATACGTAAGGTATGAAATGGTTCATGGGTATTGAGACAATGTGGTCTTGTGATTCGGGTCACTAGGGATGGGTGCTGATCGAGTTAGTTATGTTTTTTAATGGAGCCATTATTATTTCTTTGGCAAGTCAAGAGTAAATTGAGATAAGTTGGGCCGGTTAGTAATGGTTAAAGCAGCATAATTGTGGCAATGATCAGTTCCTTCAGCGTGTTAAGTTATACAGGTGGTTGGTGGTTGTATGTGCGGGCTTGACAATCACCATAATTTGATTGATTTGGGAGGTATTGATTCTAGTGGCCTTGTAATGTGTAAATAGATCCCGGAAGAGTTATGACGGTTTATACCACGACATGAGGTTTGTATTTTCTGCGGTTATGGGAATTCAGTTGCGTGTTGCAATGGTTCTTCTAAAATGAGTTAAGTGAAAGGTTTCTAGCCATCGGAGTGCTTATTCCACTTTTAGTTCATTAGTTATGATGTATTCTGGTACTCTCGCGTAGCGGTATGATAGCTGTAGTGGGCGTCATGGGAATTGAAAGTGGAGGATCAAGGTTGTGGTTCGGTGTTGGCAAGAATGGCACAAGCTCAGATGAGCAGGGAAGAATTCAGATGTTCAGAGTAAGCTGGCATTTTCTTTATTGTCACATGAGAATAGTGTCCTGTGGAAGAGGCATTGTGTATTGATTTGCCGATTTGCGATTTGCTTTACGGAATTAGTACGGTTGGTGGTTTAGAGGTGCAAACTTTGCTACCTAGTGTGGAAGGTCGTGGGAGAGTATCCCACGGGAAAAATTGTATAAGCGTGACATGTTAGTCACTTGATTGTTAAGGATTGAAACCAAGTATGGAGATTCTGGTACTATCGCTAATGTCAGAGTTTATGCCTGAAAGGCGCTCTATTCCTTTGGTTGTGGAATGTGGGAGTTTGTTCCGGATTGGGACGTCTACTCGTGTGTTTCATGAGTGGGGCCATCGTGGATCCTTGAAAGGTTGTTGGACTAGTATGGGATGATTGCAATCGGATTGGGGTCTGTTGATAGGTCTAATGTGAATGTTTGCTCTACATCAGGTTGAATGTGTTCATTCAGCATAGCGTTGCTTATGGAGGAGTCTTCGAGCATTGGGTGTTATTCCCATCGTCAAGTATTCCATGTAATACTCTATTGTGCCATGTGGGTTTTGAGATGGCTTGATTATTCGCACATGTATTGCGGTCCCATGTAGCTTGTGGTGTTATGTGATTAGGATGGTTCTCGAGATGCAGGTCAGTTATCGCACCTTAGTTGTGCTTGGGTTTTGTAGCGTATGGTGCTATCCGTCTCCCCAGGGATTGTATTATGCACTTGGAGTACTAGTGGTCAATATTCAGGTATTTCGTAGGTATAAGCATTTTGGCTTGATGGGTACTTCCTTATTTATTGTTATGTGTGGATCGGGTGGCACGCCACCACGGGTATGTTGTTTGGATCGGGTTGCACGCCGAAACGATATCATATGTGGATTGGATTGCATGATGAAATAGTGAGATGTTGAGTACGGTTCCCTATATTTATTCTTGTGTATTTTGTTTCTCATTCTCTAAGAAGGGTTCCTAGTGTCTGTCCGACCATTTTATTCATTTCGCGGGCTGGGTAGTTCTTTTCCAAAGTTCATTCTTCATTATGTGTCATATTCAAGTTGTAGCTTGTTGGTGCATTGATGGCATCATATGATATTTTTGTTCAGTATTTTAGATGGCTCATTGCTGGAGCAACTTGTACTGGATGAGATGGGGTTATTTGACCTGAAATCAGTGCTATCAGAATTATGTAATGTATATTAAAGAGAAAATATCGTTATTCAGTTTAGAATGAGGTAACTGTTCTTGTCAGGTGAAGGGACTCCATGATTTATTAATTTGGTTTATGAGTTTCTACATGTCTCTTTCTTCGCCGCAGTATTGTGAGCATTGAAACCGAGTTTATATGTGTTATGAGGTATACTATGGGCGTTGGGTCAGTGAATTTGCGGTTGTTGTGCTTGGAGGAGGTTGCCTTGGGCAGATGAGTTATGCGGTGCGTTGTGTGATGTCAGCATGGGTGCATGATTATATGTCGGTTCAGCGTGTGGAGATTGATACGGTGTTCGTATATTAGAATCAGGTCTTGTAGAGAAATTTGGAGGTTGGAATTTAGTTCTAAGGCTTATTGACTAAATAAAAAGGAGGATCTTCAGTCTGGCTCGAGCTAACGTACTCAACTGGGTTGTGGTGGCACATGATCGTATAGGGTATATGTGAAGGCAGTGTTGGTTGTCTATCGTGATTGCTAAGGTTTGTTTGCGATTGTGTAGTATATTTTCAGGGGCAGTGCTTTTTATTCTTCGCGATCGCTAGGGTATTTCCGCGATCGTGATTCATTGATTCATCTAGTGATTATAAATTACTCTATTTCGGGGGGTTTCAGTCGTTCATATTTGGAGCTATGGAGCTCGATTGAGGCGATTCTCCAAGATATTTTCACCATGTGAATTGGGGTGAGTGTTCTCTACTCATTTTTGATTTTATATCACGAATCTATCTTCGTTTTTCACATTTGATCGAGGGTTTCAAAAGAGTAATTGAGGATTTTTGTCTAAACTTTTCAAATGTGAATTTTTGAGTTTTGAACTTCGATTCGGAGTCGGATTTGAGTGAAATTAGTATGGTTATACTTGTAGTTGAATGTGTTGTTGGATTTTGTGAGTTTCGTCGGGTTCCGAGGTGCGAGCCTGGGTTTGACTTTTTAGTTAACTTCGGAATTTTGATCAGTGATTCGACCTTTATCATTTGGAATTGTTTTCTTAGGTATTATTTGATTCCTTTGAGCTTCTTTTGGCTAGTTTTGAGGTGTTCGGATGATTTGAGGACGATGTCACTTCTAGGTTATCGATTTGGCTCGTTTGAGGTTAGTGTCTTGCCTAGCTTTGTTGAGAGAATTTTTCCTACTAATTGATATTATTTGCTATATGCGGGGGTGATACATATATGAGGTGACGAGCATATATGTATGTGCTAGGGTTAATCATGCTCGGGGGTAAATTATACTATAAATTGCGCCTTGTAGAATTACGTGACCTTCTTGCTTCATGTCTTACTTGACTTCTAGATTACTAATAAGATGTAATTAAATGTTAGAAACCAAGGTTTTGTTTATTATGACTTGATTAAAATTTGACAGAATTTTGAGAAACATTGATGTGTCTAATTCTGTCATCATTATGCTTAATCACTGATACATTGCTACGTCCGTTATTCTTGAGATAATAGATTATGTACTCGTGTTATAGGTCATTCTTAAGATTTGTTGAAATAGTTGAACAATAAGGTTCTTGAGTGTTTATTGAACTATTGTTGGCTTGAAAGTTGTGATTTGGGTTCATTTGGAATATTCATTTTACCACTCTCCCTAACGTTATTTATGCTTCCTACCTTGTTTGTCATTTGTAACGACCTGACCAGTCGTTTTGAGCTCTATTGCATTGTTCAGCGGTTTGAGGCCTAGAGTAGATTCACTTAAGGTATTATGACTTGTACATGTGGTTGGAATTGAATTTCTGGATGTTCGGATTGATTTGGAAAGAAAATTCTAAATTCGGAAGCTTTAGGTCGGAAGAGTTGACTAAGGTCTGAATTTTGATTAAATGACCTCAGAATTGGGATTTGAAGGTCCCAATAGTTTAGTATGATAATTTCAGACTTGGGTATTTGTTCGGGTTGAGTATCGGGTGGTCTGGGAGCATTTCGACGCTTATGATGAAAATTAGGCATTTTTGAAAGTTTTAGAATTTCATAAGTTTGGTTTGAAGTGGAATTTGATGTTATCGATATCTGTTTGAGGTTCCGAGCTTTAAAATAGGTTCGTGTCATGATTTGTGACTTGTGCGTAATGTTTGGCATCATTCCGGAATGTTTTGATATGAGTCGTCGAAGTTTGGAAATTTAAATTTTAAAGAAGGATTTCGATCATTGATTTGTAGCTTTGATGTTGTTTTGGGTGATTTGAGGCTTTGAGAAGGTTCATTTCATGTTTTAGGACTAGTTGGTGTGATTGGAAGCGGTCTCGGGGGGCCTCGAGTGTGTTTCGGGGTGGTTTCGGACCAAGTTTGGCTGAGTTGCTGTTGTTGATGTCTAGTGTCTGGTTTTGTTATTCGCGAACGCGATGTGATTCACGTATTCACGAAGAAGGATCTGTTGGCTGCTAATTTTTGTGCTTCGCGTTCGTGACTGGGGCCTCACGTTTGCGTAAGGTAAGAAGGTAAGGCTACGCGATCACAATTGGGGCATCGCATCCGCGAAGGGGAAACTGGGGCCTGGAAGATTTTTTTAGCCTTCATGTTCGCTAGGTGTGCACCGCGTTCGCTAACTGTGACTTGCATTTGCGAAGGTAGTTTTGGGGCTGGAGTTGGTATTGCTTTGTGAACGCGAGGGACTTACAGTGGGAGTTTGGCTCATTTCCACTTCATTTATTCCATGGGAGCCGACTTTGGAGTGATTTTGGAGCCGACTTTGGTGTTTGGTCTACTGTGAAAATTTGCTCTTCATGTTCGCAAGAGTATGCACGGGTTTGCATAAGGAGGGAGTTGGTCTTCATCGCGTTCGCGTAAGGGTGCACGCGTTTGCATAGTGGTTTGGACTAAGCTGGGCAGAGGCTGTTCTTCTTTGCATTCGTATGGGTAATTATGTGATCGCGAAAGGTTTTATCACGATCATATAGTATATATTTAGGGGCTGTGCATTTCTTCTTCGCGATCTCGAGGGTATTTCTGCGATAGTGATTCATTGATTCGTCCAGTGATTATAAAGTACTCTATTTCAGGTGTTTCAACCATTTATATTTACATATTTGTAGCTATGGAGCTCGGATTAAGGCGATTCTTGAAGCAATTTTCACCATGTGGATTGGGGTGAGTGTTCTCTACTCATTTTTTATTTTATATCATGAATCTCTCTTCGTTTTTGGCATTTGATCGAGGGCTTCAAAAGAGAAATTGTGGGTTTTTGTCTAAACTTTCCTAAAGTGAATTGTTGCATTTTAAACATCGATTCAGAGTAGGATTTGAGTGAAATTAGTATGGTTAGACTAGTAATTGAATGGGTTGTAGTTTTTTGTGAGTTTCGTCAGGTTCCGAGGTGCGAGCCAGTGTTTTACTTTTTAGTTGACTTGGGGATTTTGATCAGAGATTCGACCTTTATCATTTGGAATTGTTTCCTTAGGTATTATTTGATGCCTTTGAGTTCTTTTTGGCTAGTTTCGAGCCGTTCGGAGAATGATATGAGCGGGATGGCGCTTCTAGTGTATCGATTTGGCTCGTTTGAGGTATGCGTCTTGCCTAACTTTGTTGAGGAAATGTTTCCTACTAATTGACATTATTTTCTATATACGGGGTGATACATATATGAGGTGACATGCATACATGCATGTTCCAGGGTTAATCATGCTCGGGGGTAAATTATACTATAAATTGCACCTTGTAGAATTACGTGACCTTCTTGCTTAATGTCTTAGTTGACTTCTAGATCACTTATAATATGGCATTAAATGTTAGGAGCCAAGAATTAGTTTATTATAACTTGATTAAAATTTGACGGAATTTTGAGAAACATTGATGTGTCTAATTTGGTCATCATTATGCTTAATCACTAATATATTGTTACGGCTGTTATTCTTGAGATATTAGATTCTATAATCGTGTTGTAGGTCATTCTTGAGATTTTTTGAAATACTTGAGGGTTTATTGAACTATTGTTGGATTGAAAGTTGTGATTAGGGTTCATTTGGAATATTCGTTTAACCACTCTCCTTGACGTTATTTATGCTTCATAAAATTGTCCCTGGGTAGTCCTAGAGTAGTCCTTGGCTACCTCTTGTCTCTGGGTAGTTCTAGAGTTGAATTCTATTTAAATACAGTTCAAATAGAAGTTGCATTTATTACATATCCGTTTTTGCAACAATCTAGTCTTAGTAGCTCATGTCTTGTACTACCAGTCCTTGGGATGTTATATGGAATCTAGTCACATCAATTGTTGATCATATTTATTATATTAGAATTGTGTCAACTGTTAATTGGCTGACCTAACGGGTCCAGTTAGGTTCCATCATGACTAATGGATTTTGGGTCGTGATAGTATATGACACTGAATCTGTGATACCCGCAGATATCGAAATACCATCTTTAAGGTTCATTCAAGAGGCAAAGTTGGATGATGCAGAAGGGATACGGGTCAGGCAAGAACAACTCATGCTCATTGATGAGAAAAGAATAGATGCAATATGCCATGGTCAGCCATATCAGAACAAGATGGCCAATGCATTTCACAAGAGAGTGAAGCCTCGCCAATTCTTACCGAGGCAGTTAGTTTTGAAGAAAATCTTTTCCCATCAAGAAGAAGCCAAAGGAAAGTTCGCACCAAACTGGCAAGATCCTTACGTGGTTCACCGAGCACTGTCGGGTGGAGATCTAATATTAGAAGAAATGGATGAAAGAGTCAACACGAAACCTATCAACTCAGACACAATTAAGAGATACTATGTCTTGAGATAAATAGAGTTAGGTTTTTTATTTAATAGAACTACGTTCAATCTGACTTCCCACGGAGGGATATGTAGGCAACCCACATAGGGTTCGGTATCTCTCCCCATTTCTCTTGTAATAGAAAAACCAAATATCACTTTTGTAAGTTGCTCAGAAACTACGCCGACTTGATTTCCTCAGAAAGGAATACGTAGGCAATCCTCATCGAATTCAGCCATCTTTTGTAATTGAACTATGTTCTGGCCTGATTCCATTTAGATACGTAAGTTGTCTGAGTCAGACTCGGCCATTTTTATTCTTCATCTCATCATTTCACATCTGTTGTAATCGAACTACATCTTGACTTGATTTCGTTTGGATACGTAGACTGCCTGAGTCAGGCTCGACCATTTTCATCATATTTCATCATAACCCATAAACTACGTTCAAACCTGATTCTGTTGGGGATACGTAGGCACCTGAAAAGGTTCGGTCATAACCATAGGAAAATACTTGTAATGCATTAGTTCATATTAGGACGCAGTCACGACAGCGAGCAGTCGCGTTGTCAGAAACATCATGGAGGATCGACATCAACAGAATAAAGTTTTTAGGAGGATACGCTCACGTGTGGAGAACCTTTTGTAACATGTCATAATGCAGAACGACGTCATTTGCTTTAAAAAAACAAAGTATTTTCAAAATGTTTTCTAAAACAATATATATATATATATATATATATATATATATATATATATATATATATATACCATAATTTGTTCCATCTACCGAACTTCGTGGCGCAATCATGTCAAAGGCCAGGGCAAACCAACATTGTGGTTGACACAAACCAACTCCCCCTACTATGAAGTTTTCTTTGAGTGCAGGGTCGACGGGAAGTAATGAAGCACTAGGATCACACTGGGGCAAATGACGGATCCGCCGCTTGCTTAAGACTATCATTTTTCCTCTTTCTCTTAGAATTTTCTAGTACATCTAAAGCTAACTTTTGAATCCTTTATAGGTACCTTGGATTCAGACAACTGATACAGAAAAACCTGTACATAGCAAATCGTCTACTCAACTAATCGAAGCATCTTGTACAAAATGAGCCGTCGACTTCACTAATTGAAATCCTATATATCAAACCTGTCAGCTCAATCAATCGGAACGCCCTATACAAATTGAACGTCGGCTTTGCCAATAAGATCCTTGTATATAGAAAAACTGTAAACTTCGCCAACAAAGCAATTTGCATCATTGCTCCGTCGCAACGAACGCCAGAGTAGATAATCGCAAACCTCGTCACCGATGCTCTGCAAATTGATGGCCACAACTTAGCTTCGCAGTTAGGAGTATCTCTTAGGCATGCTTTAATTCCATTTACTATTACCTTGCATGTTTTAACATTTTGCTCATGGAGCTTCTGGCATGATTACGATTTAATCAATTACTCCCAGGTGGAGATTACTTTACATTTGAGAGCAAAAGCTCTCCCAACAAGCGGAGACGCACATTTGCAAATCAAGCTCTCCCGACAAGAAGAGACATTCCTTAGTGCAAAGCACTCCCAACCAGCGGAGACACACTCAAGCAATCAAGCTCTCCCAACAAGCGGACATAATTTTCAACTGCTCGAGTCAAGATCAAGTATCATATCATCCCAATCCCAAATGACGGGTCGCCAACAACCAAGCACCATCATTCCTGCATCATTTACATCGCACCTTAATATATTCTACATTACAATATATTGGTATGCGGGTATTTTATTTGTTTTGAAGAAACAAACACCGCAATGTGGAACTTTTTCTTAGCAACAGACCGAACCACAACGCTCTGGGGACAACCAACCCATAAGCGTGCCTAAGATCCAAGCTCAAGACGATAAGTGAAACTCAAAATTTCGAATCATTCAAATCAGGCATTAAAATTAAAGCTATCATGAGTGCCCAATCTTCCATCTCACCGTATCGTCATAATACGATACTGGGGCAATTCCTACGATTGTCACTTCCTCAAAGTCTTCACTCCAGAACTACATGAGGCCTGATCCTCATTAAGCCCGAGGTATGTAATCAATTCAAAGTCAGAATTCGGCCCCAATATCCCAAAAATATTCCCAAAATATTCCAGATTCTTCCTTAACTCAAACCTCTAATTCACCATCCCCATTTCATGCAACACGTGCCTAAGTCGGGACAAAATTGGCTTTGGTTCAGTTACTTTGCCCGAAAACTCTTTTATCATCTCCGGTCAAAGAGGGACAGTTGTTGACAGCTAATTTCGACCCTCCCTTTTAAATTAATTTATTTATAACTAATAATTTACAATAACTATTTTCAAAGTATTTTCTAGTAATAAATATCTATTTTTACAAATTAACCAAGTATTAGTTTTTAAAATTAATCGCGTAGTATTAACATTATGTAATTGCAAATGTATTCACTTTTTAAGATTATTAAAATAATTATTATATATACATTACATAGGTTCTACAATTAATTTGATAAATTACTCTTTAATTTTATGTTAATTAGATTATTATGTAAAATTCGAAATTAGTGTTATAATTTAGGAAAAACAATTTATTTTTATAGTTAATTAGTTACAGTAATCAGTAGTATATATAATAATTATAATTTTGCCACATTTATTGAAAATTGTTAATTTTATACAAATTAAATTTAAAAGGGGTATAAGGACAAAAGTCTACAATTGCAAATCTCCAATTAAATACAAATGGCCATCCCTTAAATTATTTTTGGCCCAATACCAAGCCCAAATCCGGAAAGCTTCCAGCCCAGACACCCCTCTCTTTCATCTTGGCGATCCGCGTCCTTCTCCCTAAACCAATCAGAGCATGCCATATCACTCTCCAATCCCACTCACATAAGAAGCACAAACGCATCTGAGAAGTTGATCCATTCAATCGACAGCTCACGCTTATTCTCTGATTCCTCTTTTAATTTTAATACCCGTACCCCCAGAGACCTAATCTCAACCATCCAAAATCCCATATCATCTAACGGCCACCGATTTTCTCACTTAAAACATTTCTAAAATCCAATCACCAAATAATCGGAGTCGTTGATCAACAGATCCAACAGCTCCCGTTCCGTCTCTCATCTTTAACCCGGAGACCAACTCCCAATCACCCCAAAACCCTACTCATTTCCCATTTGACCAACCGCCTTCCTTTCCCCATCCTTTGTCTATTCTCTCAGACCCCTACAGAACTAAATCAACCAAATGCACAAATCCGTGTAACGTCTCAAATCAACCCAAAAATCATTCCTATTGATAGCTAAATTCAAGAATCATGCTGCCTTCTTTCCTCTTTCAACATTGAGGTTCAAAATCCCCAAATTCGAAAACCCTAGCACAAAAAATGAAACTTCAAATCATTCATGGTCTTTTCAAACCATGGCATGCATGGCTATCCATCTTGTCCATGTACTAGGAATCTTGTTTTTTTCTTTCCTTTTTCACCGCTTAATCTCAAAATACCTAATATCGACATCACAAACCCAAAGAATGAAACCTCAAATTGACTGAGACCTTCTTTGTTCTTTCAAATCAAAGCACACGAGGAGCCATATTAGAGCTTCATCATGGGTATTCTGTACCCAGAGGTCAAACGCAGTGACCTCTAGGTTTTGGGGCTTTATCTAATGGGTTTTCCTTCAGTGGTCGATTGCTCTCCACTCAGGTAAAACTATCATGAATTCCCCTCTGTCTTTGAGATTGTTCACTCGATTTGCTATCAATATCGACCTTTCGTCACTTTCCACTATTGATTTGAATTTGAAACTCTAGAGCATTAAATGTCACTATAAATAGATCTATTTAATGTTCTCACCAACACGACCTAACATGGAAAACACACACCTAACACTGAAGAAAAACAGCCACACTATCCTCTAAGAGTAACTCTGATTTTTTGAAACCTAGGGTTTCTCACTGAATCCTATTCTTTATTTTCTGAGTATTATCGCTACTTCAAGCTTGAAGCCTCTATGGTCTTAAGAAACTAAGAGATATCCTTATTTGTCTGCTGCCCTCAAAAAGGTCAGTATATCCCTCACCTCTCTATTTTGTTCATCTCCTTTGAATGCTATAAATGTGCTAGTTGTCTTCTGAGAATTATAGTAGTTTATGGTGTTTGTAATTAGTATGAGAATGCTTATGTTCTGATAGTATATTGTCTGCTTGTGATTATTTTTCATGCCTTTTGAGTCTTTAATTGATGATTGATCAAGTCATTAAGTGATTCTTGATGATTTTCGTTTATGAGTTCCAATAGTCTACATGTTTAAGTTGTAATGTGTCTTGAATGAATGTTCATACTTACCAAAACTTCACAGCCTTTCGTTGATGATTCTGCATTGATCTTTTGCTTTACATATTATTTTCCATGTATTCTATTAGTCTTATAGTCGAGTCAAGTGTTTGATAATCATAACCGGGATGAATCTGAAGGTTTATATGTTCACACCATCTACCATTTAACTTAAGCATGAAAATCTATGTTTTTATATGCTCTTCCTCTCTATACTACTATCTGTTGACTTCGAAAATAGCTTTTGGGCTATCACTATGACATTCTCATGGTTATACCTAACTGTTGGATGCATTTGCATGAAACCAACTTGTTTGAGTTAGGCGGTCTTCTTTTCATGAACCTTTACTGTATATATTATGTTAAGATTAAGCTATCTTCTTCTTCATAGAACAAGTCATGATCATGTCTGGTTATAGTCAACTGGTAATTGTTGTACAACTGAACTTGGTTGTCTCTTGATTAGTTAAAATCTTCAGATACATGTTTAATTCAAAACTTACTTGGTGTAGTACTTCCCTGTCTTTAGTCTCTTTGAACTATTGTTGGTTCTATGAAGCTTACATGCATCTATCATTGAGTTATCTTCCATAAAAAGCAGGACTTAGTTATTCTGTTATAATCAAGTGATAATTTTAGAAGCTAAAGCATGACCACTTAATACTTAGATACTAAGCTAAATTTATGTCTGAGTTAAACTTGTTTTTTAATACAATACCTCATTTACCTATAATTCTCCTGTTCATTGATATGTTTAACTTGATCCTGTAATGTGCAAAGATCACCTGTCTATATGAAGTCACTACTTCACTTACCTTGCCTGTGTATAGTTGACTGAATATTGCAAGTTTCTCTGTTTGAGTTTATAATTCCTTATTCTTGTCTTAAATTGTGCTCAGTCGTTTCCCTATTGTTAATTTGAAACTGAACCTGATCCTTAAACCTTGCGAGAAGCCTCGTTATTGATATTGTTTGAACATAATGGCATGTTTAAGGATAATATTGTTAGGGATATAACTCTGTTAAGCTCTTAAGGATTCCATGTTCAAATCTGTGAACTTGTAGTCATGTTGAGAAGTCCAATCCTGTTTCTAATATCTTTTGTAAAAGTGGCCAGTCATAACTGTTTTGTCTGAATCTTTATTGATGACCTTTAAAGTGCTAAGTAGTGTTGTCAACAAATGAAAGTTCTAGAAGCAAACCAATTAGTTCATAGTTGGTTTGCTAGGGACAGGGGCATCTATATCTTTGTTTTGTTGCATATATGAACCAAGCATAACTTGCCTTCCCTTTGAGTGTGCTCTTCTCTAATGTTCTGATATTAAACAGTATGCTTGTGATGTTTCTGCTCCTGTCATGTGTGTGTTCTAAAGTCATACCTTCAAATTCAATTGATATGTATTATTTTATTTGGTATCAAATGTAGTCTATGTCCTCTTATGTTATTAGGAGGGAAAGTATATTGTTGTGGTAAGTAATGCTATAGCATTTAGTTTACATTGAACTGGCCTCATTGACATTTAAACCTGTAAGGAAAATATATTGTTAGTGGTTAATGGTATTTTGGACTGGAGTTTAACTCTAGGTTGGGCTTCCCTCCCCGGCACAAGCATTGCCCTGGGCCTTGAGTCCCTTGGGAACTTTGAAGTGTCGGGGGATTCAAAGGGGGCATCGACCTTGAGTGGAACTTCCTCCTTAGCCCTTAATTCATTGATACATTTGACACTTTAGGGGTTTAGTATTTAATGACAATGAAAGGTTTTAAATGTAAATTATTTGCCATGTATAACTACCACATTAGTATAATTTGCCATAGTATTTGGGCATTGATAGTTTCTTGTTCCAGACATTTGTTTAAATACATTTCATATATGGTTGAATATGTTGAATATATGGAGTCGGTGTCTAATGGTTTTTCTCTTTATTTTAGGCATGTACATCATTTGTGCCTGCTGAGATCCTAAGGAACTCAGGCCCAAGTCCCAGCCTTGTTGCATTTTGTTGGAGGGTCCAGTCAGTTGTAGCCATAACTTTCAATTGCTGGGCCTACCTTCTTGAGGCCTAACCATCAGAGTCCAGTCTTCTTTTCCTCATTTCCTTCGTTATTATTTATTACTTCCTTAATCTAGTTTACTGCTTCATTACTTTCACCTGCTGCCTTGTCTTTTTATCGTATTTTGTTATCATGTATTTAACACTCATATATTAGATCACATATTTTAACTCCACGCTTTAATATCATATGAAACATTGGCATGCTTTAAATAATAAAGGATTTAAAAGGAATGAGTTAGTAATTAATTCTTATTTCGCTAATTCTCATATGCTCACATCATTATAATCTCTTCGCTCACTTACCTTTTCTTAAAGACTTTTGAAGCCCAGAATTTTGTCAAGAACAACAACCTTGTTTTTAGAAAGAAAAAATAGAAAAGAATCGCCGGTTTTTACTAACAAAAGGTAAATCATATTTTCATTAATTATTTTCATAACTTAGCCTCTTTTTACAAGCCTTATAAAATATGGACTACTTTTAGCACTCTTTTAACCTATCTCTAGACTCTTTTTATAATTTCACATCCCTCTTAAGTCTCACATCCCTTTTAGATACCCTTCCTTAGATATATATAGTAAGTTGTGCTTTTAAAAGTAATTAAGCATAGTATAAATAACCGATCCCTTAAAATTAGTCTAAGTCCTATGGAGCTACATCATGTAGATTTTAATGGGTACCTAACACCTTCCCCTAAGAAGAATAAGAACCCTTACCCATAATCTCACTGGTTAGCAAACCACTAAAAAATGTAACTTAGTAATCAAATACGTACCCTAGTATACCTTTAAATATTAGGTGGCGACAATCTTTCATCAACAATAGAGAAACCACAAGTTGAATCCTGTATTTATTTGTGCAAAATATGGTGCAACATCGATTGCAGAGGTTCTCTGGACTATGTTCCCCATAGGGTAATCTCATATTTGAAGGCCCAACGGATGGTTGGGAAGGGGTGTTTGTCATATTTAGCTTTTGTGAGGGATGTTGCTGCTGATACTCCTACCATTGATTCTTTTCCGGTGGTGTGATACTTTCCAGATATGTTTCTTACAGACCTGTCAGGCACGCCATCCGATAGGGATATTTATTTTGGTATTGACTTGGCACCGGGCACTCAACCTTTTTCTATTCCTCTGTATCGTATAACACTAGCAGAGTTGAAGGAATTGAAAGAGCAGCTTCATGAGCTTCTTCATAAATGGTTAATTAGGCCTAGCGTGTCGCCTTGGGGTGCACCGGTTCTGTTTGTAAAGAAGAATGATGGTACTATGCGGATGTGCATTGACTTTAGGCAGTTGAACAAAGTTACAATTAAGAACAAGCATCCTTTGTCGTGCATTGATGACATATTTGACCAGCTTCAGGGGGCTAGAGTATTCTCTAAGATTGATTTGAGGTCTAGGTATCACCAGTTGATGTTTCAGGAGTCGGATATTCTGAAGACGGCATTCGGGACCCTCTATGGTCACTATGAGTTCCTTGTGATGTCTTTTGAGCTGACCAATGCCCCAGTAGCATTCATGCATCTGATGAACAGTGTGTTCCATCCATATCTTGATTCATTTGTCATAGTCTTCATTGATGATATCTTGGTGTACTCACGTATCCAAGAGGAAACTTTATGCAAAGTTCTCCAAGTGTGAGTTTTGGCTCAGTTTGGTGGCATTCACAGGGCACATGGAGTCAAGTGAGGGGATTAAGTTTGATCCGAAAATGATCGAGGCGGTTCAGAGTTGGCCCAAACCGTCTTCAGCTACTGAGATTCGGATTTTTCCTGGCTTGGTCGGATATTATCGTTGCTTTGTGGAGGGTTTCTCGTCTAGTGCAGTGCCTTTGACCAGGTTGACCTAGAAGGGTGCTCTATTTAGGTGGTCTGATGAGTGTGATGAGAGCTTTCAGAAGCTCAAGACTTCCTTGACCACAACTCTAGTTCTAGTTTTGCCTTAGGAATCGGGTTTTTATATAGTGTATTGTGATGCTTCTCGAATTGGAATCGGGTTTATCTTGATGTGGGAGGGTAAAGTTATTGCTTATGCCTCATGTCAGTTGAAGCCTCATGAGAAGAACTACCTCATTCATGATTTGGAGTTGGCATCCATCGTTCATGCATTGAACATTTGGAGGGAATATCTCTACGGAGTGCCTTTTGATGTATTTACAGATCATCGAAGTCTTCAGCACTTGTTCCAGCAAAAGGATCTAAATTTGAGGCAGCGGAGATGGTTGGAGCTTCTAAAATTCTATGATATTACCATTTTGTATCACCCAGGGAAGGCCAATGTGGTGGCCAATGTCCTAAGAAGAAAGGTAGTGAGTATGGGTAGCCTTGCATTCATTCGTGTTGGTGAGAGACCACTTGCATCAAATGTTCAGTCCTTGGCCAATTAGTTTGTGAGGTTAGATGTTTCGGAGCCTAGTCAGCTTCTAGATTGTGTGGTTTCTCGGTCTTTTTTATATGATCGCATCAGTGAGCGTTAGTATGACTACCCCTATTTGTTTGTCCTTAAGACTCGGTGATGCCAAGGAGGGTTCTATTGAAGATGATGGGGTATTGCGGATGCAGGGTCAGATTTGTGTGACCAATGTAGATAGATTACGTGATTTGATTCTTAAGGAGGCCCACCGTTCACGGTATTCCATTCATCTGGGGACACCAAAGATGTATTAAGACTTGAGGCAACACAATTGGTGGAAGAGGATGAAGAAAGACATAGTGGGGTTTGTAGATCGGTGCTTGAATTGTCAACAGTTGAAGTACGAGCATCAGAGGTCGAGAGGTTTGCTTCAGAGGCTTGAGATTCTGGAGTGGAAATGGGAGCGTATCACCATGGACTTTGTAGTTGGGCTTCCATGAACTTTGAAGAAGTTTGATGCTATTTGGGTGATTGTGGACCGGTTTACTAATTCCACACATTTCATTCCAGTTGGGACTACCTATTCTTCGGAGTGGTTGGCTGAGATCTATATCCGCGAGATGGTTCGCCTTCACGGTCTGCCCGTGCCCATCATTTCAGATTGGGGCACACTGTTCACATCGTAGTTTTGGAGAGCAGTGCAGTGAGAGTTAGGCACATGGGTCGAGTTGAGTACAACATTCCACCCTCAGAAGGACGGACAGTCTGATCATACGATTCAAATATTGGAGGATATGCTACGCGCTTGTGTCATGGATTTTGGGGGTTCCTGGGATTAGTTCATGTCGCTTGCAGAGTTTGTCTACAACAACAACTACCAATCGAGTATTCAGATGGCTCTGTATGAGGCCTTGTATGGGAGGCGGTGTCGGTCTGCAATTGGTTGGTTTGAGCCGGGTGAGGCTAGGCAATTGGGTACTGACTTGGTTCAGGATTCTTTGGAAAAGGTTAAGTTGATTCAGGATCGGTTTTGTACAGTATAGTCTAGACAGAAGAGTTACGCTAATTGGAGGGTTCGTGATATTGCCTACATGGTGGGGGAGAAGGTATTGCTCAGAGTTTCGCCCATGAAGGGTGTTATGAGGTTCGGGAAGAAGGTCAAGTTGAGCCCTCGGTATATTGGCCCTTTTAAGGTGCTTGAGAGGATTGGAGAGGTGGCTTACAAGCTTGCATTGCCACCTAGTCTAAGGTGTGTTCACCAGTATTTCATGTTTCCATGCTCTGAAAGTATTTCGTCGATCCGTCTCATGTTTTGGACTTTAGTAAGGTTTGGTTAGATTGGGCTTTGACTTATGATATGGAGCCGGTAGCCATTTTCGATCGCCAGGTTAGAAAATTGAGGTCAAATAGCTTCAGTAATGGTGCAGTCAAAGAATATAGCTTCAGCCATGCCTATTTGAGACTCCAGGTATAATTCTAAACCCCTTCGAGGACGAACGTTTGTTTAAGAGGGAGAGAATATAATGACCCGACCGATCGTTTTGAGTATTGTAGATCTGTTCCCCCCATTTATTGCTTGTTCTATGCGCATTTCTTGTTATGTGACTTGTCGTGGTGGTTGGTTTGGTTCCGGGGATGTTTTGGAATGGATTGGGACACATACTCCCAAGGTTTGAAGCCTAAATTGGAAGAGTTGATCGGATGTTGGCTTGTGTGTAAATGACTCCGGAATAGGGTTTTGATGGTTCCATTAGCTTCGTATGGTAATTTTGGACTTCAGAGTGTGTTCGGATATTGATTTGGAGGCCCATAGGTTATTTAGGCTTCAATTGATGAAAGTTGGAAAGTTGAAGTTAGGAGAATTGAGAAGTTTGACCGATAGTTGACTTTGTGGTTACCAGACTTGGATTTTAGTTTCGGAAGTTGGAATAGGTCCGTTGTGTCATTTATGACTTATGTGCAAAATTTGAGGTCAATCGGAGTTTGTTTGATAGGTTTCGGCAACAATTGTAGAAGTTAAAAATTATTAGTTTCATTAGACTTTAATTGGGGTGTGATTCGTGTTTATGATAATATTTGATGTGATTTGAGGGTTCGACTAAGTTCTTATCATGTTTTAGGACTTGTTGGTATGTTTGGACGGGGTTCTGGGGGGCCCGTGTGATTTGAGGATTCGACTAAGTTCTTTGATGTTATCTGGTGTTTTGTTTTTTTTTATCACGATCGCGTAGTGTGCTGAGGAAGTTGGCATATATTTTCTTCACGGTCGTGAAGGGGTGGCCGCGTTCACGTGGATTTGATGACTTCTATCTTCGCGTTCGCGTGGGGGTATATGTGATCGCGTATAAGGAATTGGATGGGGGCATCATGAAGTTGCTCTACGTGTTCGCGAGATGTGGAACGCGTCTGCGATGATTGCTGGGAATCGAGTTCCGCGTTCGGGACTTTACTCATGCATTCGTGAAGGGTTAATTTTGGCAGCTTGAATTTTGTGCTTCGCGATCGCGAATCATTTCCCGCAATCGCGAAGAGGAACTTCTTGGCAGTAGTATTAAATTTCAATAACGAGGGTTTGAACCCATTTTTCATATATTTAGCTAGAGACCTCTGATTTGGGCTATTCTTGAAGGGATTTTCAAAGAGTTGATTGGGTAAGTGATTCTAACTCGGTTTTGATTGTTATACATGAATTTATTATTGTATTTAATATTTAATTAGTGTTTTGGGTTGGAAAAAATGGGGAAAAGTCGGAAAACTTCTTAGACAATAATTTGAGGATTTGAAGGTCGAGTTGAGATCAGAATTGAGTAATTTTGGTATGGTTGGACTCGTTGTTAAATAGGTGTTCGGATTTTGTTAATTTTGTCGGATTCCAAGACGTGGGCCGGGGTTGACTTTTTGGGTTAACTTTTTGACTTTGGTTAAAGAATTTAGCTTTATCATTTGGAATTAATTCCTATGGCTTATATTAATAGTATTATGTTATCTTTGTCTATATTCGAGCCTTCCAGAGATTGATACGCATAGGAAGGGATTGCTAATAGAGTGATTTGATTTGTTTGAGGTAAGTATCTTATTTAAACTTGGTTGAGGCACTAGTTGCTTGAATTGTTATGATAGCTACGTGCTATTGGGTGCACACATGCGTGGGGATGAACCCATGTTTGGGCACCAGGATTATTTATTCATGTTCAGATTGTGCGGGGGCTCTTATAAGCCTAGAATTTGACTGTTAAACCTTAAGATATGTTGCTTTACACATTTGTGACATTGTTGTGAACTATTTATGCCATGTTTGAGGCTATGTAGGGGCTTAATCCCAGAATGAATTGTTAAATGTTATTCTTCGCTGAAATTGTCGGTTTAAGCTATGATAGTACACTTGCTCATGCCTACACTTTAGCATGTCATTTATACTAGTCCAGGAGCATGAGATTTGATATTCACTCATTTCATACATGTATACTTGTTTAATTGCTCATGTATGATAAGTTTAGACTGGAGACATATGACCACGTCAGGTGGATCGTGTTGTTGTGCATGTGACCATACTGGGTGGATTGTATTATTTGCACATGAGTTGTCCGTGCGGATCCATATATTGATGTTATTGGCACGTGAGTTGTATGTGCATTACGTGAGTTATCCGTGTGGGTTCTATTATTAGCACGTAAATTGTCCGTGCACCATGTGGATGCGGATCCATCCCCCTAGGTTCACCATCTCATATTTCTCTCTTGATGGTGTACATGCGGATATTAGAAATAGTGATCATTGGTTTGGAAAGGATATGTAAAAGTGAGGGAATCTGCCCAGTGTGGTGTTGGACTTTTCATTTGATCTTTACTTGCAATTACCTTGATCATTTATCTGATTTAACTGCATATCACCTCTATATGCAAAGATCTTGTCTGAGCAGAGTATTTGAGAAATTGTACACATACACACACGAATGTTTTCTTACTAAACTTGATGATTTGATTTCAATATTGCTCTGTACCGGAATTAAAGATGAAACTACATAGGTGATAGCTAGTATCATTAATAATGTGTGCTCCTTTTATCTTGCCGTGTTTATTTACGATACTTATTGAGTACATTGGGTCAGTTGTACTCATACTACTCTCTGCACTTCATTGTACAGATCCAGGTGAGGGGACCAGTTATCAGCAGTAGGTTGCTTTTCGGACTATCTGCTAGAGGCTAGGTAGAGCTGCATCCCTGGTCGCAGTTTGACTTATTTTTTCCTTTCATACTGTTGTTATAGTTCATACAATGTATTTATTGCTCAGTTTCAGACTTGTATTCCATTGTAGTAGCTCATGACTCTGCACTTACTAGTTTCTGGGGAAATTTACATATATTAGCAATTTTTATTATATTGAGACCTCTGGTTTATGCTATTTCTATGAATTTCGTTATTATGTTGCCTTTGTTATCATGTTTTAGTTTGCCTAACCGGTGTGTTAAGTGCCTTTACGACAGGCTGTGATTTTGGGTCATGACAACAAGTAAAAGTAAAAATATATTTGAATATTCTTGCATGCCCATTAGCAAAGGATGTTCAAGTTTTGAACACTCTTATTGAATTTTCTGGCTTTGCCACTAGGAGGGAGTAAAACTGAACTGTAAAAAGCGGAAAGCACACACTTCCTAAAGGTATAAATCTATTTGTGTATAATATTATCAGAAATTATGAGCTTTCCAAATATTTACTACACAAATCATAGGGTAGGACCCCTTGTCCATTAAATGTTCTTAGGTTTCCTAAAAGGGAAAGAATTTGTTGCATGGTACTAATGCATAGTTGCCAACGTAACCTTGGTATCATTTTGATTTCTTGATAAAATTATCAAAATGGCCCTTATCATTTAGGGTTTGAGTTATTTTGGTCTTAGTGGGTAGTTCTCTCCAAGAATCAATGCTCGAATCATAAACCTCACCTTTCCACTCTACCACGCTAGGATCATTAAATGGAGGATCTCCCTAAACTTCTGAAATTCTACCTACTTTGTATTTCTTTTAAATAAACTCATAGCCAAAACCAACACCACCAATAGAACAATAGAAAACACGAGGGCAAACAAAAGGGCTGGACAAATGGAAAGAGAAGGAGTACGAGCAGATATTTATGCCAAGCTACTAGCTAAAGAAGTTCTAATCGATTCTTCTCTTTTACTCACTTTCCTCCAATTGGAGGAAAATATTTTTCCCATCAAGAGAATGAAAAATATTTTCCAAAAATCTTTTTCAACCTTCCCCACTCTATTCCCTATCCCCGCCAAACCAACCCCATAAAACCCACACCCAACCCGAACCACAAAAAGTACTTTCTTTTCATGATGTAAAAAAATTATTTTCTTTCATTTTAACAAAATAATGTAGTAAAAAGTATTTTCTTTCATTTCAACAAATGATGTAGTAAAAAGAATTTTATTTCATTTCAAGAAAATAAGTATTTTCTTTTCACGTTGTAGAAACAGTATTTTCTTTTATTTCAACAAAAAAAATATTTTCTATTCTTCTTGGCTTCGGCGTCCAGGAAGTTCGAAGATTTCCTGTTTTTTCTCTTTTTCTCCTCCAGTGCAGCAGCCCCAGGCTGTCCCGAAGCAGAAGGTTTATCAAGTTACGATGGAGCCTCATCCTCGTCCAATGGCCAAAGCTGAGTAGTCTTAGGCAAACCTATGAAATAACGATTGAGTATGAAAGTAGACTTGTTCGGGAGGAGCACACTATGGGAACGGGCCGCCCACTTCCCTTTGAGAGTTTGCGCCATTCGTGCTCGAAGTACGACAGTTGTTTGTAGATCCCCTCGACCCACTCCTTGATGTGAGGGACTACATTGGGAACTCAAGCAACCGCTGCATGATAGTAGAAGCAGGCAATAATAAAAAAGAAAAAAAGAAATTATAGGAACTCAGAAGGGAAAGAAACTTACGGGCTGAGTTTCACTTTTCAGGGAATGGCAAGAATTCATAGGGAATGAGATCTTCAATTTTTACCCGAATGAATCTCCCTTACCATCCTTGATCCTTACCTTCATCGATGCTAAAAAATGGAGCTTTACTTGCTCGACAAACGAGCTTAATTAGCTCCCCTCAAAAAACTCGGGGACTATATAGATGAAGTAGGTGGTCGATAGTGAATCCAGGTGCTTCGGTGTTATTGAAAAAATAGCGGAGGAGGATTACGATCCTCCAAAAGGACGGGTGAATCTACCCAAAGCAGACCTCGTACCTTTTTCGGGGCCATCTCAGGTACGGCCACCTCAGCATTCGTGGCTGGGTTAGAGGTTGAAGGGACGGTCTATTGAGGCATGTATTTTGAAGTCTTCACCATCGAATTCTGAGAAATATGAAGATTTGAAGGTGTGGATGAAGATTTGAAGATAAGTATAAAGGTATGAATGTCAGATTTGAAGATTTAAAGATGGAGAATGAAGAACTAAAGATGGGGAGATGAAAATATGAATATCTATGAAAAAATATATCAAGATTTGAAGGGGTTAAGAATAAGTAAAATGTTCGAGGTTAAATTAAGGAGCTCTAGAATCGGAAAGAAAAAAAGTGAAAAAAGGGACCGAAGCTTTTATAGAGAAGGGGTAATCAATGCGTGACGTTTCACATTCGGGAATGGTCAAAAGGTGGCTGACACGTGTCCAAAATCAGAATGACGCGACTCATGTGATATTTCACTGACCCGTCAACTCTGTTGTAGCATATGAAAGAAGGAACCGAGGTTAATTTATCGCTTCCCATCGCTTCGATAAATCTGCTCTCCGAGAAGCGAGTGGACTATTTGTGTATGGATAAAATTGGGGGAAAAGTTCCCCCCGATTCCCCAATTAGGAAATAGAAGGGAAGCACAACTCGACGCGACCATAAGCGAGGCCGAAGGACCCCTCATATCCGGACCCGGGAGGAGTTAACAATGTATCTGGGATTGGGCACGGTAAAATATCGGACCCAGACCAATTAAAATTTCTGGACCATGGGAAACGCGGAGAACGGTTATGAATGACAAGGAAGGAGCAGTAATATTCATCCTCAACTGGATATTACATCGTAAATCTCGTCCGATATCAACTGCGGATCAATATTTACCGAAAAAGAAGTTTTTTATATTATTTAGACTTGTATTAGGACTGAAATTCCCCTATATAAAGGGGAATTTTTTTTTTATTTGAACACATTGTTGACACTCAAATCAAAGCAATAAAAATCGTTTTTGTCTTCTAGCTATTAGTCAAAGTATTCTTCAGTTATTCTCTCCTTTATTCGTAACCAAGCTTATATCGAGGGTCCGATCGAGGACGAATTTCACTGTTCAACTTAAGATCAGACTTGATCTTCACATTACAATTGGTTTGATCTTTTATTTTATCTTTAACTTACTTGTTTGTTGTTCTTGGACCATTCGTATTGAATTAAATCATATATCCTTTAAACCGCGTACAAATTTAATTGTTACTCATCGTTTAGGATCAGTAAACATCTTATCAAAATTATTTCGATTTTAATATGGTACTTTGATATTTGTATGCATACCCCTACAAGATACAACGAACATTTTAGTTATGTACACTTTAAAACTATGCAATTGCCTAGTCAAACTACTCTAACTATTATTATGTACAGTTTGCCACTATTGATAGGCTGTCTAACTTTGACGGGACAACTTAGCTTTAACCTAGTAGGAATACTAGGTAGGCAGCACCTTAGCAATTGTTCATGCTGCTCCATCTCTCTTCTATAATCCTCAATGAAGGACTGGTATGTAGCATAAATTTAACATGACTTTTGTAAAATTATATACAAATATGATTGACAATACAACTATATGCATTTGCTCGGATCCCACTCAATTTTTAAGAAGGCAGCTACTATATTTACTCTACCCTATATGTATATCATTACTACTACTATTCCTTTTTCATACAATGGAGTGTTTTTTTGTGGTTTGGAAGACAATTTCCATAACTATGAAATACGTATTCAAATAAATGTATGTAGTTGATCTGAAAAGGACTAATGAATTTTGTCTGTGCAAAATGGTTTTCAATACTTGGGATTGGATATGTATATCATTACTACTACTATTCCTTTTTTATACAAGAGAGTGTTTTTAATTTGTGGCTGGGAGACAGTTTCCAGAAGAATGCAAAAGGTATTCAAATAAATGTATTCAATTGATCTAAGAAAGGACTAATGAATATTGATTGTGCTTTGCTTTTTTCAAAACATGGTGTCACGACCCCAAATTACAAGTGTCGTGATGGCGCCTATCATGGTACTAGGCAAGCCGACAACTTACGCATACCAACATCTTAAATTCAAAATATATAATGAAATAGGTTTACGTAAGTAAAAATCTCATAAAAACTAGATGAAAACAAAACAACTCAATACATAATTCCCCAAAAGATCCGGGTGTCACGGAGTACATGAGCATCTATATAATAACACGGTCTAACAAATGAAACACTGTCTAGGAAGGTAGAACAGTATAAACAAAACTAAAAGATATAAGAGGAGAATCAAGGTCTTCGGACGCCAAGGCAGCTACCTCGATAATCTCCGACCGATGAAGCTGTAGAAATCAGCAACCGTTGTGCCCGGAGACACCTGGATCTGCATACGAAGTACAGAGTATAGCGTGAGTACAACCAACTCAATAAGTGACAAGTCTAACCTTTGGGCTGATAGCCGTGACGAGCTCGAATAATACAATTCATATACAGAATTATCTGGTACCGAAATGGTAGAAAATATGACAATACTATCTCAAAAAATACTCATAATCTACAGGTAAAAGTACAGGAATGTAGATATGTTTTCACCTTTAACAGTTAAGCTCAATACAGATATAATATGCCAAATTTGAATGATATGAGGAATATGACATCTCTATATCTACATGCCAATATGCATATCATATGTGATGCAACACAATGAAAGCCTTGCGTACACGCACTCTCATAGTACTCAACCTGACTGCCTCAATTCTCACACATCACACTCAATCACTCAGCACTGTGCGATACCCGCTCCGGCGTGCAGCCCGATCCCATCATGAATCAATAGCAACTGCGCTCACTATGGGTGTGCAGACTCCGGAGGGGCGAATCTGGCCCAAGCGCTAATAAATCTTGCTACGGCGCGTAGCTCGATCCCATCATGAATCAATAATACCTTCTGCGGCGTGCAACCCAATCCCATCATGAATTAATAGTACATGTTGCGGCGTGCAGCCCGATCCCATCAATATCACTCATAAACAGTCCATCGGCCTCCCTCAGTCATTATTCTCTCTAGTCTCCCGGGCTCACAACACTCTTGCTAAGCAGCCTAAATCAATGAAACACGATGTGACAATGTATGATAACAAAGATTGAGATATGATATGCAATGATGAATGCGACTGAGTACATAACTGCAATTAAGCAAATAACTCAATAGCAAAGAACGACCATTGTGGGTCCCAATAGCACTAGCACATGGCCTAAAACTGATTTCTAACATAAATCACAGTTCAAATGCCCTAACACATAGAGTACAGTGATAATATTAAGGTAAGATAATTACACAGTCCCACAAAATCGAATTAGTCATAATTACTACGGTGCACGCCCACACGCCCATCACCCAAAATGTGCGTCACCTCAACACTGATTACATAAAATGAAGTTCAGGGATTCATACCCTCAGAACCAAGTTTAGAAGTGTTACTAACCTCAAACCATGCAAATCTGTACTCCAACAAGCCCTTGCCTCGCGAATCGGCCTCCGAACGCCTCAAATCTAGCCATAAATAATTCGATACAATCAACTCAAGCTATAGGAATCAATTCCATATGAAAATTCTAAGTTCTTAATCAAAAGTCAAAAAGACATCTCAAAAGTCAACCCCTGGGCCCATGTCTCGGAATCCAATAAAAGTAACAAAATCCGAAAGCTCATTCAACCATGAGTCCAACCATGCCAAATTTACTAAATTTTGACACCAAATCATCACTCAAATCCCCAAATTTAACTCTCCAATCCCTAATCCAGAACTCCCAAAATTCCACCTACAAAACACACAAATTAGGTAGAGAATTCAACGGGGAAACAATATTATTGCATAAAAATGATCAAAAGTAACTTACCTCAAGAAACCCCTAGAAATCCTTTGCAAAAATGGCCTCTAAACGAGCTTCAAAAGTCCAAAAATGATAAAATCTCAGAAACCCTTTGAAATGTATACTGCCAGTGCTTTCGCACCTACGACCCACTTAACCGCATCTGCAGTCTCGCAGGTGCATACTTTTCCTCCGCTTATGCGGTTTCCCCTGAAGGCCCTTCCTTCGCTTATGCGATAACACATGCGCAGATGCGAGTCCGCATGCGTAGAACTTCCTCCGCACCTGCGCTCCCCAGCCTCCTCACAGAGCTCTACTTTTGTGCCCATTATGCCGCATCTGTGACCTCGCAGGTGCGGACTAAATCATCGAACCTGTGACCACTGCCCAGTTCCTTCCAGGCCGCTTCTGTGATGCCATCCATGCTCTTGTGGCTTCGCACCTGCGATCATGACCTTCGCAGGTGCGATCACACCAGTCCAGGTCTGCCCATCCATTCTTTAAGTTCCAAATTCAATCCGTTAACTATCCATAATACACCCGAGGCCCCTGGGACCTCAACCAAATATACCAACAAGTCCTAAAACACGATATGAACTTATTCAAGGCCACAAATCACATCGAACAACATCAAAAATATGAATCGAACCTCAATTCAAGCCTAACGAAAACTAAGAAATTCCAACTTCTACAATCGATGCCGAAACCTATCAAATCAACTCTGATTAACCTCAAATTTCTCACACAAGTCATAATTGACACACCGGACCTATTCCAACTTCCGAAACCAAAATTTGAGCCTGGTAACCACAAAGTCAACTCTTGGTCAAACCTCTCAACTCTCTAAACTTTGATTTTTTCAAATTTCGCCAATTCAAGCCAAAATCAACTACGGACCTCCAAATCAAAATTCAAACACACTCTTAAGTCCAAAATTACCCTACGGAGCCATCAGAACCATCAAAACTCTATTCCAGAGTTGTTCACAAACAAGTCAATATCCGATCAACCTTTTCAACTTAAGCTTCTAACCTTGGGTCTAAGTGTCCCAACTCAATCCAAACGTCTCCGAACCCAAACAAACCACCCCGGCAAGTCACATATCAGAAATTGAGCATAGAATATGCAATAATTGGGGGAAAGGGGCTACAACACTCAAAACGACTGGTCGGGTTGTCACTTTGTTTCCCCTCTTAAACAAACATTCGTCCTCAAACGGGTGTAGAATCATACCTAGAGTCTCAAATAGGCGTGGACATCTGTTTCGCATCTCCCACTCGGTCTCCCAAGTAGCTTCCTCGACTGGCTTACCTCTCCACTGCACCTTCACAGAAGCCGATTCAAAATGTCCACCGGCTCCACATCATAAGTCAAATCACCATCTAATAGAACCATACTGAAATCCAAAACATGAGACGGATCGTCGACATAATTCCGGAGCATGGAAACATGAATCACCGGATGAACACTCGATAGCCTAGGCGGCAATGCAAGCCTATAAGCCAACTCTCCAATCCTCTCAAGCACCTCAAATGGGCCAATATACCGAGGGCTCAACTTGCCTTTCTTCCCGAACCTCATAGCATCCTTCATGGGCGAAACTCTGAGTAATACCTTCTCTCCCACCATGTAAGCAACATCACGAACCTTCCGATCGGCATAGCTCTTCTGTCTAGACTGCGTCATGCGAAGCCAATATTGAATCAACCTAACCTTGTCCAAAGCATCCTAAACCAAGTCAGTACCTAATAGCCTAGCCTCACTGGGCTCAAACTAACCCACCAGAGATCGACACTATCTCACATACAAAGGCTCATACGGAGCCATCTGAATGCTCGATTGGTAGCTGTTATTGTAGGCAAACTCAGTAAGCGGTGGAAACGGATCCCAAGAACTCCCAAAATCTATGACGCAAGCGCGTAGCATATTATCCAGTATCTGAATAGTGCACTCGGACTGTCCGTCCGTCTGAGGGTGGAATGTTGTACTCAACTCAACCTGTATGCCCAACTCCCATTGCACTGCTCTCCAAAACTGTGTGCCCCGATATAAAATGATGGACATCGGCACACCGTGAAGGCGAACAATCTCGTGGATATAGATCTCACCCAACCGCTTTGAAGAATAGGTAGTCCTAACTATAATGAAATGTGCGGACTTGGTCAACTGATGCACAACCACCCAAATAGCATCAAACTTCCTCGAAGTCCATGGGAGTCCAACTACGAAATCCATGGTGATACGCTCCCATTTCCACTCCGGAATCTCAAGCCTCTAAAGCAATCCGCTCGGTCTTTGATGCTCATACTTCACCTGCTGACAATTTAGGCACCGAGCTACAAATCTCACTATATCCTTATTTATCCTCCTCCACAAATAGTGCTGCCTCAAGTCCTAATACATCTTTGTGGCACCCGGATGAATGTAATATCGCAAACTGTGGACCTCCTCAAGAATCAACTCACGTAGCCCATCTACATTGGGTACACAGATCCGACCCTACATCCTCAAAACCCCATCATACCCAATAGTAACATCCTTAGATCCTTGGCATCACCATGTTGAATTGTGTCCTTAAGGACAAGAAAATGGGGACCATCACACTGACGCTCTTTGACGCGATTATATAAGGAAAACCGAGAAACCACACAAGCTAGAACATGACTGGCATCTAATCTCACAAATTGATTGGCCAATGCCTGAACATCTGACGCAAACAATCTCTCACCAATAGGAATAAATGCAAGGCTACCCATACTCATCGCCTTCCTACTCAAGGCATCGACCACCACATTAGCCTTCCCGGGATGATACAGAATGGTAATATCATAATCATTTAGCAGCTCCAACCATCTTCGCTGCCTCAAATTTATATCCTTTTGTTTGAACAAGTGCTGGAGACTCTGATGATCCATAGATACCTCACAATACACACCGTAGAGATAGTGCCTCCAAATATTCAATGCATGAACAATGGATTCCAACTCCAAATCATGAACAGAGTAGTTATTCTCATGAGGCTTCAACTGGCGCGAAGAATAAGTAATCACTCTACCCTCCTACATCAAGATACACCAAATACCAATCCGAGAAGTATCTATATACACTATATAAGAGCCTGACGCTGAAGGCAAAACTAGAACTTGACTTGTGGTCAAGGCAGTCTTGGTCAAAGGTGCTGCAATGGATGCGAAACCCCCCATGAAGTGACGATAATATCCAGCCAAGCTGAGGAAACTCTGAATCTTGGTGACTGAAGACGATCTGAGCCAACTCTGAACCGCCTATATTTTCTTTAAATCCACCTTAATTCACTCACTGGACACAACATGCCCCAAAAACGCCACCGAGCTAAGCTAAAACTCACACTTGGAGAACTTGGCATAAAGTTTCTCCTCCCTCAATCACTGTAGTACAATCCTCAAATGCTGGGCATGCTCCTCCTGGCTACGTGAGTATACCAGGATATCATCAATGAATATTATGACAAACAAATCATGATATGACTGAAATACACTGTTCATCAGATGCATGAATGTTGTTGGGGTGTTGGTCAGCCCAAAAGACATCACGACGAACTCGTAGTGACCATAGAGGGTCCTAAATGCCGTCTTTAGAATATCCGAGTCCCGAATCTTCAACTGGTAATACCCCAACCTCTAATAAATCTTAGAGAAGACCATCGCTCCCCGAAGCTTGTAAAATAGATCATCAATGTGCGGCAAAGGATACTTGTTCTTAATTGTAACTTTGTTCAAGTGTCTATAGTCGATGCACATCCGCATAGTATCATCCTTCTTCTTCAGAAAGAGAATCGGTGCACTTCAAGGCGACACATTAGGACTAATACACACCTTTTCAAGAAGTTCCTGAAGCTCCTATTTCAAATTCTTCAACTCCCCTGGTGCCATACGATACAGAGGGATAGAAATGGGCTGAGTGCCAGACACCAAGTTAATACCAAAATCAATATCCCTATCAGGTGGCATGCCCTACAAGTCTGCATGAAACACATTCGTAAAGTCTCGTACTACCGGAACAGAATCAATAGTATGGGTATCAGCACTAACATCCCTCACAAAGGCAAAATATGACAGACAGTTGTTCCTAACTATCCGTTGGGCCTTAAAATATGAAATCACTCTGCTGGAAACATAATCTAGAGAACCTCTCCACTCGATCCTTGGTAATTCCGGCATCACCAACATCACGGTCTTAGCGTGAAAATCCAGAATAGCATGACATGTAGACAACCAATCCATACCCTAAATCACGTCAAAGTCGACCATACTAAGCAATATGAGATCAACTCTAGTCTCCAATCCTCCAATAGTCAGTACACACGACCGATATACATGGTCCACAACAATAGTATTGCCCATAGGCATAGATACATGAACAAGTGAAACTAAGGACTCACGGGCATATCCAAATAACGAGCAAAATATGATGATACATACGAATAAGTGGAACTAGGGTCAAATAATATAGAAGCATCCCTGTGACATACTGAGACAATACCTGTGATCACTATTTCTGAAGGAACAACCTCTGGCCTGGTAGGAATAGCATAGAATCGGACCTGACCACCACTTGATCAGCCTTCCCCTCTAGGGCGTCCTCTAGCTGCATCAGCCCCACCTCGAGCGGGCTGAGTAGGTAGTAAAGTAACTAGTGCAGAAGTCGTAGCTTAACTTCACTGTTGAACTAGATCTCCTGAAAGGCGGGGACAATGCTTCTTCACATGACAGAACTCTTCACACTCAAACCAACCCCTCTCTTACAATGGTGGCAAGTACTGAAGCGGACCCCAAGAACCAGAATAACTACCAGATGAACTTAGTGCAAATGTACCCTGAATTGAATAAGCATGGGATAAACTCTGAGCTGGGAGTGCACTGAGAGATGACTGCCCCAGGTGAGTACTGCATGAACCATGACTAGCTGATGTGCCACGATGAACTGGACGAGCCATATGAGCGGGCTGTAAGGATGACCCCTGCTGTGGTGGGATTGACCCCCAGAAGAAACACCGCTGAAACCACCCGAAACATGACGCCCCTGGCCTCCTTCTCCTCACGCTCCTGACTACGGACCAACTCTAGCCACCAAGCAATATCGGCCACCTCGTTGAACCTAGCACCTGATGCATTCTCCCGAGTCATTACAAAACGCTACTAATAATTGAGGCCATCAATGAACCTCCTAATATTCTCCCTCTCAATGGGAACCAACCAAACTGTGTGGCGAGCCAAATCAAAAAATCTTATCTCGTACTGGGTGACATACATGCCCTCCTAGCATAGCTACTCAAACTGCCTACGTAACTCCTCACCATAGGTCGGTGGCACAAACTTCTCCAAGAAGAGAACTGAGAACTCATGCCATGAAAGTGATGTAGCACCGGCTAGCATTCTCTTCTCATAGGTCTCCCACCTTCGGAAGGCTACCCCCGTCAGTTGAAAAGTAGTAAATGAGACCTCACTAGTCTCCAAAATACCCGTCGTGCGAAGAATCTGCTGGCACCTATCTAAGAAACCCTGACCATCCTCAGACTCAGCCCCACTGAATATTGGAGGCTTGAGCCTTCCAAATCTCTCTAGTCTCTTCTGCTCCTCATCACTCATAACGGGACCCACCTGGACATGAGCAACTATAACCGGTTGGGCTGGTAGTACCATCGATGTACGAAGTCCGTGCACCACATGCTCTGGAGTGCAGGAGGTGGGAGTCTGAGTACCTCCCCCTGCCTGAGAAGTGGCTGGTGCAGCCTGAACTGAAATCGCCTGAGCTAGGCTAGTGCAAATAGTTAATATCTGGGCTAAAGTCTCTTGAACGCCTCGAATCACAATAGGCACAGGTGGTGCCTGAGCTGGTGCCTGAGCTGGCCCCACCGGCTCAACCACATCTGGAATCTGCTCCTGAGCTGGAGCAACTGGTGGGTCTACAGGTGCTGCTCTAGCTATTGTACGAGTTGCACCTCGACCTCTACCGTTGCCCCAGCTTCTCGTGGCCCTAGCTAGTGGTGTCGGTGGTCGTCCGCCTGATCTGGGAGCACATGTCCTCACCATCTGTGAGATAATAGAGAAACACTCAGTCATCAATCTCTCCAGTCTCTCGGGCTCAAAACACTCATGCTAAGCAGTCCAAATCATTGATACATTATGTGATATTAAATGGTAATAGAGACTGAGATATGATATGCAATGATGAATGCGACTACATAACTGCAATTAAGCAAATAAGTCAATAGCAAAGAACGACCACTGTGGGTCCCTGTCACATAGCCTTTGCTTATATCACTGCGGCAGCCATTACATTTAGTTTTGAAATATTATTTTTCCGAAATAGCACCCCGCGTTTTATCACACCGCATGGCTTCTAGTAGTTCCCCTACAAGCCACGCGTATCAAGCCCACCTTATCTCAACGCATGTGTTTCAACACCCAGACCTTATACCACCGCATGTGTATCAAGTGTAGCAACGGCACGGCAGAAACCTTGTGTAAATAGTAACAACAGCACGACAGAAGCCTCGTGCAAATAACCAAACAATCCTTTCAACAATAACACGAATGCCAAAACATTACAACTCAATAAAAATGGTATTTCACAACTTACACTTTACCTCAATAGAAACCATTACATTTGCAACTTAATACCAAGCTCAACAACAAAATACTCAAAGAATAGCAATTTCAAGTAAGGGTTCAACAGTTAAATAATGAATACTGAGTAAAAGAAAACAAGTAATTCAACTAAACATGTAGGGAAATTTTCTAATAAGAGATACAACAAGTAGACATGTGAAATTAGACTAAACATGATGTCTCTAACATATTAAAGTAACTCAATTAAAGAATGAAAGGAAACTACATAGCAAAAATCCGGAAATTTCACATTTAGCAAGTGCACGCACTCGTCACCTCACACACACGGCTTTCACGTTTCACAATCATCACAAAAATACCAAATCCTAATGGAAATTTTTTCCATACAAGGTTAGACAAGTCACTTACCTCAAACCATGCTAAATCAATCAACTAGAAGACCTTTCTCTCGATTTTTCAACTCTGAACAGCTCGAATCTAGCAAAAATAATTTCATACTATAAATATAATTATAGGAAACTAATTTAAATGAGAAAATTATGATCTTAGCAAAGAATTGAAAAATCGACCCAAAATGTGAACCTAAGCCCGCGTCTCGGAACCCGATAAAAATTATTTAAAAAATGATCACCCATTCGGTATCGAGTCCAATCACACAAGAATTATCCAAATCCGACCTCATTTTGCCTTTCAAAACCCGAAAACTTAGTCTAAAAACTTCTACACTTTTCCCCCAATTTTTCCAACTCAAATCATTAATTACATGCTAATAATAATGATAGATTAGTATAATTTAACCAAAACCGAGAATGATAGATTAGTATAATTTAACCAAAATCGAGTCATGAACTATTCCCCCAAATATTCCTCTAAAAATCCCTCGAAACTTCACCTAAAACCGAGCTACGAAAATCCCAAAATGAATTATGAAATCAAACCCTCGAATTTCCCCTTTTCTGCCCAGCGATCCTCGCATCTGCGGCCCTTGTACCGCTTCTGTGATGCCGCACCTGTGGAAATGCCATTGCATGTGCGGATTTCACTTAATTCCAGGGGTACCGCTTCTGCATTCCATGGCTTGCACCTGCGAGCCCGCTTTTGTGGAGAAGGAGACCGCACCTGCGGTCCTGCCCCAGGCCCCCTCCTAAAATTTTGCTTCTGTGGAGAAAAGGGCCGCGCCTGCGGAAGCGCATATGCGCTCAAGCGTCTGCACCTGCGAACCCAAGCCTGGGTTGGATCCTCCGCTTCTGCGATCACCAAGGCACACCTGCGAGACCGCACTTGTGGCCAGACCCTCTGCAGGTGCAAAGACACCAGAACAACAGCAGTTCAGCAATTCCCTAGGTCCAAAAATGATCCGATTTCCATCCGCTTCAGACTCGGGGCCCCCGGGACCCCGTCCGAATATACCAATAAGCTTCAAAACACATAATGGAACTACTAGAAGCCACAAATCACATCAAAAAAACACAAATTCTAAGAGTAGCAACCCAAATTCAAACCTATGAACTATGAACTTCCGAATTCCGAAACCCACGCTGATTCATACCTAAACAACTCCGATTGACACCAAATTTTACACACAAGTCATAAATGACATTATGGACCTATTCCAACTTTCAGAATTAGAATCCCACTCCGATATCAAAAAGTTCGAAATCTTTCAACTTTCGCCAATTAACGCTGAAACAACATAGGGACCTCCAAATCATTTTCTGGACACGCTCCTAAGACCAAAATTACCCTACGGAGCTATTGAAACAATTGAAATACCATTCCGGAGTCATCTTCATACAAGCCAAACTACAGTCAACTCCTATGACTTAAACTTTCAACTTAGGGACTATGTGTCCCATTTCACTCCAAAAATCACCCGAAACCAAAACCAAACACCCTGGTGAGTCATGTAACCACAATACAACATAGAGAAAGCATAAATTAGGGGATCGCGGCTAAAATACTCAAAATATCATGTTGGATCGTTACAGTCCCAATAACATCAGCACATAGCCTAAACATGATTTGTAATATAAGCCATTGCTCAAATTCCCTAACACATAGAGTACAGTGATAATATTCAGGTAAGATAACTACTAAGTCCCATGAAATCGACTAAGTATTAATTACTACGGTGCACACCCACAAGTCTGTCACCTAGCATGTGCATCACCTCAACACTAATCACATAACACAAAGTTCAGGGATTCATACCCTCAGAATCAAGTTTAGAAGTTTCACTTACCTCAAACCGTGCAAATCTCTACTCCATCAAGACCTTGCCTCGCGAATCGGCCTCCGAACGCCTCGAATCTAGCCACAAATAATTCGATACAATCAACTCAAGTTATAGGAATCAACTCCATATGAAAATGGTAAGTTGTTAATCAAAAGTCAAAAAGTCAACTCAAAAGTCAACCCCTTAGCCTATGTCTCGGAATCCAATAAAAGTTACAAAATCCAAAAGCCCATTCAACCATGAGTCCAACCATACCAAATTCCGATACCAAATCGTCACTCAAATCTCCAAATTTACGTCTCCAATCCTTAGCCCAAAACTCCCAAAATTCCACCTAAAAAATACACAAACTAGGTGGGGAATTCAATGGAGAAACAATATTATTGCATAAAAATGATCAAAAGTGACTTACTTCAAGAAAACCCTCCAAATTCCTCACTGAGCTCCGCTTCTGCGCCGATTACACTACATCTGCGACCCCGCAGGTGCGGACTAAATCATCGCACTTGCGACCAGTGCCCAGTTCCTTCCAGGCCGCTTCTGCGATGCCATCCACGCACCTGCGGCCTCGCACCTGCGAACACCAGTCCAGATCTGCCCAACCATACTTTAAGTTTCAAATTCAATCCGTTAACCATCCATAATACACCTGAGGCCCCCGGGACTTCAACCAAATACACCAATAAGTCCTACAGAACAATACGAACTTAGTCGAGGAATCAAAAACACGAATCACACCTCAATTCAAGCCTAACGAAAAACTAAGAAATTCCTACTTTTACAATCGATGTTGAAACCTATCAAATCAACTCTGATTAACCTCAAATTTTGCACACAAGTCATAATTGACGCAAAGGACCTATTCCAACTTCAGAAACCAAAATCTAATCCCAGTAACCACAAAGTCAACTCTCGGTCAAACCTCTCAACTCTCCAAACTTCCATTTTTTCAACTTTTGCCAATTCAAGCCAAAATCAACTACGGACCTCCAAATCACTACCCGAAAATACTCCTAACTCCAAAATCACCCTACGGAGCCATCGGAACCATCAAAACTCTATTCTGGATTCGTTTACATACAAGTCAACATCCGGTCAATCTTTTCAACTTAAGCTTCCAACCTTGAGACTAAGTGTCTCAACTCATTCTGAAACATGCCCGGACCCAAACCAACTACCCCGACAAGTCACATATCGTAAATTGAGCATATAATAGGCAGTAAATTGGGAAAAAGGGCTACAACACTCAAAACGACCGGCTGGTTCGTTACACTTGGAATTGGACTTCTCATGGAAAATAATAGTTCTTGAAAATTTTATATCCAACATTTTATGCGCTTTAAAATATAATAATTTTTATTAAAAATAATTAAAAAAATTTAGTTTCACACAAGAAAATTAAATATATTACCTATAAACATATACCATAATAGTCTTTTGAAGAAAACGTCTTTTTTAATTTTCTCTATTGGTATATATAAATTTTTATAAGAACTTTTCAACATTATCTTGAAGTCATTAACTTATATATATACATTATGTAAAAAATTGTTATACTAGCCAGGTAATTTAACCTGTTATAGTAGATTGTTATTGTAGATTGTAGTTAGCAATTCCACTTATAATGGGTAGCTACAGGTAGGTATTCATTTACAGATCTAGTAAGTATATAGAAGTTGAACTCAAAATTATGTTAACAAAAGTAGTATTGTACACTATGTATGTGAACGTTCATGAGACTCGATCTCAAGCGCACGTAGTAGGGGTGGCAAACAAGTGGGTCGGGTTAGATATGGGATGGGTCGAAAACGGGTAATAAAAAAATAGATAAATTATCCGTCCTGACCCATATTTAATACAGATAAAAAACGGGTTAACCGGCGGATAAAATAGGTAACAATATTATTCATGGCTTCATGAATATGATCACTTTACGAGAATTCCTAGTATCCCAAACTTGAGGAACCCCCAATTTGATGTTTTACAAATATAAAAGTTAAACCCAGTAGTTATCTATTTTCTAAATGGATAATATAGTTCGCATCCATATTTGACCCGTTTTTAAAAAGTTCATTATCCAACTCATTTTTAACGGATAATATGGGTGGTTAACTATTTTCTTTTAACTATTTTACCACCCTAGCACGTAGCAAGTGAAGAGAGGAAGGGACGTAGAGGTTGAGAAACACTAGAAAGAAGATGAGACCAAGGGTGCAAAAGAAGAATTAAGACAATTTGTAGGGAAAAAGGGTAATTAAATGTATTTGCTCAGGTCCATCTTAATTAATATCTATTTTTCAATAATACAAATTGTATTAAACTAAAATCTTGCCAAATAATTTTGTTTATTGTCATCATATTCCTCCTTTTTTTTTATATAAGTTTAACTAAAAATTGTGTCAGCTTAATGTTTAGATAGACCCGAAGCAAAAGTAATGGAGTATCTGCTACTTTTTTCCTTATTAGGAAACTTTTCTATTACAGATACTATTCCAATAGTCCAAGACTTGCCAAAATATATATATGTTGAAGCAGACATGATAATAAATAATGATACTGCGTGAACTATATATGTCATGACCCAAAATCTAACTAGTCGTGATTGCACCTAACCCAACTCGCTAGGTAAGTCAATTATCAACTATCCAATTTAATGAGATTTATTGAGACAAATAAATGATAAAATAACCGAACCTTAATACATTTTTCAAGGACTGGTAGTACAAATAATGAGCTTCTAAGATTTAGATTTTTATAAAACTGAATTGAAATAATTATGATGTCTGTTTGAAATGAAAATGAATAGAATTCGAATCCAATGTTACCAAGGACAAGTGATAGCCATAACTGGAACACAGGTACATCTTGAAATCTAACTCTAGCCGTACGCAGAAACATCAGCATCCAACATCTGCACGCAAGGCGCAGGAGTGTAGTATGAGTACAACCCACCACATGTACTTTAGTAAGTAACAAACCTAACCTTAGGTTGAAAGTAGTGACAAACTTGGGCAAGGGTCAGAGTCCAATTCCAATAACCAGCAACAGTTCATAACAATCATAATAAAAATAATGCCAGAAGATAACCAGTGGTATGATCATTGTTACGGGAAAATAGGCATATTTTTCAAATAAAATAGTAAAACCCAAATCTTTTACCCAAAGCAACAAAATATGAGTAAGTTTGTAAAACCGTGATTTTCTTTCCAAAACGTTTCAACAAATAAATGTTTCATTATCAAATGGCATAAGAAAAGTACATCTCTATGCCTACATGTTAATATGTATTAGAAGTCATGGATCACGTGACGCCCTACAACATGAGGAAGATGTATCTCTATGCTTGTATGTCAAGTGTGCATATCGAATGCAATACAACATAGTGAATAACCACATGCATACTCTCAGAGTATCAATCCAGTAAGTCCTCCCAGTCACTCGGTCCTCCCAATTACTCAGTCCTCGCAGTCAACCAGTCCTCACAGTCACTCCATACTCCCAATCGCTCGGCACTCGCGCTCGGCATTCACACTCGCACACAATAGGTACCTGTGCCCACTGTGGATGTGCAGACTACAGAGGGACAATTCCAGCCCAAGCTCTATAATAAGCCAATCATGGCCTGAATCAAAATAAACATGCCGCGGTATGTAGACTGATCCCATAAATATCTTCATAATCTGACCCTCGGCCTCGCTCAGTCATCAATCTCTCTAGTTTTTCGGGCTCACAAGAATCATGATAATAAACCCAAACAGTGATGATATGATGTATAAATAAAGGACAACAGAGGCAGAGATATGATACATAAATTATAGTTGTGACTGAGCATAAATTTCAAATTAAGCAATTAATTCAACATGTAACACGACCTCTGCGGGTCCGAACAGTGCCAGCATGTGGCCTAAGCATGATTTCTAACATGGATCACAGCTCAATTACTCTAGCATGTAGAGATTTCCTGGTTACAGATAATATTAGGCAACTACACAGTACCACAAAAATAAATGAATCACAATTCACACGGTGCACTCCCATACCCCTTCACCTAGCGTGTGTGTCACCTCAACACCAAACACATATCACGTATATTCAGAGGTTCATACCCTCAGCACCAAGTTTAGAAGTGTTACTTACCTCGAACAAGCCAAATCCAATACCGATCAAGCCAAACGATACTCCAAAAATGTCATCTCATGCGTAGAGACCTCCGAACGGCTCGAAACTAGACAAAAGAAACACAAATACATCAAATAATGCCTAAGAAAACAGTTCCAAATGATAGAGGTCGAATCTTTAATCAAAATCCCAAAGTCAACCAAAAAGTCACATCCGGGCCCACACCTCGGAACCCGACAAAACTTAAAAAATTCGATAATCCATTCGATTATGAGTTCAACCATACTAGTTTCACTCAAATCTGACTCTGAATCGATGTTCAAAACTCAAAAATTTACTCTTTGAAACTTTTGACAAAATCCCCCAATTCCTCTCTTGAAATCCTCAATTAAATGCCAAAAATGAAATAAAATCGAAACCGAGTAGAGAACACTTACCCCAATCCATATGATGAAAATCGCCAAAAAACAATCGCTAAATCCCGAGGTCCCTAACTCAAAATATAGATAAATCGCTCAAAGGTCCGAAATTGGACATTAAATCCACTGCCCAGGCTTCCTTCTTCGCGATCGCGGACATCCCTTTGTGATCGCGATGAACAAATTCTTCAACATCAATTTCAAAACTCTTTCGAGACAGTCTCTTGTATAATATTTAAAACGTTGAGTACAAACCTCCAAATAACAAATAGTTTGCCTTTCTGAAAATCAGACATCATGGGCTACAACTCTAATTTTTAGATTATCTCCAAATTCCTTATAGATTGCAAGCTATAAGCTTCCAAAGTCAGCCATGTGCAGCAGAAATTTCTCCTATGCGATCATAAAAAGGCATTCGTGATCGCGATTCAAAAGGCCCCAAACAGTAGTTTGCTCTTCACTGACGCGCCCAAATATTTGCGATCGCGATGCACACCCTTGTAGCTAAAAACCAGTAACTGAAAATGGCTTAAAAATTGTCCAAAATCACACTGAAACTCACCCGAACCCTCGGGGCTCCACGCCAACCATCCACACAAGTATAGAAACATCATGCGAACTTGCTCGCGTGACCACATCACCAAAATAACACCTGAAACCATGAATTGGACATCAAAACACATGAAATTTGAAGGGAGAACTCAAGAACTTCTAGAATTACAATCAAGTGTCCGAATGCTATCAAACTAACTCCGAATGACCCCGAATTTTGCAGGCAAGTTCTAAATCATAACACTGACATACTCAATGTTTCAAATCTCACTTTATAACATCAAAATTACAAATCACACCTCAAATCGACTTAATGAAGCTAATGAACTTTCAAAATTCAAAACTAACGGCGAACAAGCCTAAACACCTCAGATTGATCTCACATTTGGTACACAAGTCATAAATGACATAACGGAGCTACTATAACTTCTGGAATCGAAATCCAACCCCGATATCCATAAAGTCAAACCTCGGTCATACCTATGAACACTTCCAAACCTTCAAATTTCCAACTTTCGTCGATTAGTACCGAAACATTCTAGAATTATCCAAATGCAAATCTGGGCATACACCCGTGTCCAAAATCACCATCCAGACTTTACGGAATCATCAAAACTATGATCTGAGGTCGAATACTAAAAAGTTAAACTTGGTCAACTTTTTCAATTTAAAGCTTCAACTATGAAATTTATTCTTCCAAATTAATTCCGAAAACTCCTGAAAACCAACGCCTACGATTCACACACGTCATAATACATCATATGAATCTACTCAAGTGTAACGACCCGTCCGGTCGTTTCGAGTATTACAACCCCATCTCCCCATTTACTGCTCAAATTGTACATTACGATTGTTATTTGACTTGCCGGGGTAATTAGTTCGGGTCCGGTGAGGTTTTGGAATGATTTGGAACACTTAGTTCAAGGTTTAGAATTAAAGTTGAAAAGGTTGACCGGATGTGGATTTATGTTTAATGTCCCCAGAAAAATTTTTGCTAAGGAAATTAAGGTTTTGTGGTGCCGAGGTACATATATTAGTACAAAGGTTGTAGAGATTTCTCGTGGCAAGCTTGGTCACCGCGGCTCGAACTTTTTGGGTTGAAGAATGCACTTAAGTGTTGAGAAAAAGTTTTAACAGAAGAAGGACATTCTACGGTCTGTTTTAAGACCGCAAAAATGTTTTGTGGACCTCGGATTTACCGCAGAACGAAGCGGAAACTCGAGCAAATTTTGGGATATTATGCGGCTGCATAAGTGTTTTTGGTCCATTCTACGATCACAGAATCAGTATGCGGATCGCAGAATGGTCGCATACTCGGGCAGAATGTGCCCAGTTCCTAGGGTCCATTTTGCGACCTCTTTTGTGGGCAGCAGATGCATTATGTGGTCGCAGATCCTGTCCCGGAGCTTCATTTTTTGGTTTTTATAACCCGACCCTATTTTGATAAATAGCCTTTGGGGCTCCTTTTGAAGGCAAAATTATGATATTTCAAAGAGAAGTTAGAGTGTTCTAGAGAGAGGAAGAAGCCCAAGTACTTTGTTCATCAAAATATTGTTCAAGCTTTGAAATCCAACAAGAAATATCACAAGATCTTCACCCAAGAGGTAAGGTTCTAACCCTAGTCTTCAATTTCGAGTTTGGTTGAAGATAGGTTATTGAGAGTATGATTCTTGGGTGTGAGAGTATTATTTATTTATATACGTACCAATAAGGTTTGTGGAAAGATTGTTGAGTTCAAATGGGTAAGGATTGTGTTGAAAAATGGTGGAAATCTTCAAAGACTTCAATTGAGGATTTGAGGGTTGAGTTGATGTCAGAATTTGGTAAAATTTATATGGTTGGACTCGTGGTTCGATGGACGTTCATATTTTGTAACTTTTGTCGGGTTTCGAGATGTGGGCCCCACGAGCGATATTTGAGTGTAATTTCGGATTTTGTTGGAAAATTTTGTATTTTCATATGGAATTAATTCCTATAATTTGAATTGATTGAATCGAATTAATTGTGACTAGATTCGAGGCATTCGGAGGCCGATTCGCAAGGCAAAGGCATAGCAGAATAAAGAATTACACGGTTTGAGGTAAGTAACAGTTCTAAATTTGGTTCTAAGGGTATGAAACCCTGGATTATATGTTATATGATCGGTTTTGAGGTGACACATATGCTAGGTGACCGGCGTATGGGTGTGCACCGTAGGAATAGTGACTTGGTCAAATTTCATGGAACTATGTAATTGAATAATTCGTTGTTATCTGTACATTCTCCATGTAGTAGAGAAATCGAACCATAAATCATGTTTAGGCTACATGTTGGTACTGTTGGGACCCACATAGGTCTTGTATATGTTGAACTATCTGCTTAATTGTTGTTTTATACTCAGTCATAGTTTACTTATTTATTTTATCTCAGTCTCTATTATTCATTATTGATGCATCATATCATTATTGTTTGGGCTAATTTTCATGATTATTGATAGCCCGAGATACTGGAGAGATTTATGACTGAGTATGGCTGAGGGCCTGGTTGTGAGATATTATACTATAGCACGTGAGTTGTCCGTGCGGGTGCAGATATTATACTATAGCACGTGCAGCACGTGAGTTATCCGTGCGAATCTAGATATTATACTAGCACGTGAGTTGTCCATGCAGATTATAGCGCTTGGGCTGAAGGAGCCCCTCCGGAGTCTGTACACACCCCTAGTGAGCGCTGGTACCTACTGAGTGCGACTGTTGACTGAATGGAATGGCTGAGTGACTGTGGTCCTGAGAGGATGCATTTGATTTCATTATTGTTGCGTTTCAGCAGTCATATATCACTGTTTTGGAAATTTTGGAGAGATATTATCTTATGTTTCAGTTGCACTTGACATGAAATTACTATTTTGGACTTGAAAGCATGCCTACCTTATTATGTTGGAAATTACTGTAATTGAACTTAATTGTGAAGCTCGTCACTACTTTCAATTCTTTATTTAGTATTGTTACTTGCTGAGTTGGTTGTACTCATACTATACCCCGCACTTCGTGTGCAGATCCAGGTGTTTCCGAACATTGTGGGTGTTGATTTCTTCGCACAGTTGATTATCCAGAGATTCTGAGGTAGCTGACGGAGTTTTGCAGACCTTGTTTCTCCTTCCTTATCCTCTTGATTATTGTATTTGGTCTCAAACTATTATAGACTGTGTTTTCCAGATTTGTGAGGGTATAGATGCTCATATACTCTGTGACACCCCGATAGTTGGGAATTCCGCATTATGTCTTGGGTTTTCTATCCCGGTTATGAGAACTTTTACTATTAAAACTGCTTTGAATTCATTCTTGTTAAAAGTGTAGGAAATATTTGTGAGAAATCGGCTTGCCTATTACCACATTAGGCGACATCACGACAAGTTCGTATTTTGGGTCGTGACAAGTTGGTATTAGAGCCTATGTTACATAGGTCTCACAAGTCATGAGCAGGTTTAGTAGAGTTTTGCAGATCGGTACGGAGACGTTTGTACTTGTCTTCGAGAGGCTGTCGAACCCTTAGGAAAAATTCACTTTTTTGTATTCTGTCGTGCGAAATTATTGATTCCGGAAAATAAATTTCTATTATTCTATTCTCTCACAGACGGTGAGGACACGTACTACTGGATCGAACGGCTAGCCACCACTGCCACCAGTTAGGGCCGCGAGAGGTCGTGTCTGTGGTAGAGGCCGGGGTCGAGGTAAAGGTCTAGGTGTAGCTCGTACAGCAGTTGGAGCAGCACCTGTAGCACCACCAGCAGCTCCAGCTCAGGAGCAGATTCCAAATATAGTTGAGCAGTCGGGACCAGCTCAGGCACCAGTTGTGCCAATTGTGATTCCAAGCCTTCAGGAGGCTCTAGGACAGATATTGACTGTTTGCACAGGCCTTGATCAGGTGGTTTTGTCTTAGGCAGTACCAGCCACTTCTCAGGCTGGGGGAGGTCCTCATACCCCTATTGCCCATACTCCAGAGCAAGTGGTGTAGAGACTTCAGATACCGGGTGCACTACCAGCCCAGCCAATTGCAGTTGCTCAGGCTGCGGTAGTCCCTGTTATGGCTAATGATGAGCAGAGGAGACTTGAGAGATTTGAGAGGCTTCGACCTCCATCATTTAGTGGTGTTGAGTCAGAAGGTGCTCATGGTTTTCTGGATAAGTGCTAGCGGATGCTTCGGACGTCGGGTATTCTGAAGACTAGTAGGGTCTCGTTCACTACTTTTCAGTTTTCTGGGTCTGCCTTCAGATGGTGGGAGGCTTATGAGAGGCACAAGATGGTCGGTGCAGTACCACTTACATGGAAGGAATTCCTTATTCTGTTTTTGTAGAAGTTCATGCCGTAGTCTCATAAGGAGGAACTGCGTGATAGTGTGAGCAGCTTTGGCAAGATGGCATGTCTGTGAACTAGTACAAGATGAGGTTTTCTGAGTTGGCTTGTCACGCAGTTTGGTTGGTTCCCACTGATAGGGAGAGGGTATCTGGTGCCACTTTTGACGAGGTGGTTGACATTGCTCGACAAATAGAGGTGGTCCGTAGTAAGGAGCATGCTGAGAGGGAGGCCTTGAGGTTCGGGAAGTTTTGGTGGGGTACCTTCTAGGGGGGAAGTCCTACCACAGCAAGTGTCATCCTTATCGGCCCGCTCAGATGACTAGTCCAGCTCATCATGGTGCATCAGCTAGCCACGGTTCCTACAGTACTCACTCAGGCTAGTCATTATTGAGTGCACTATCAGTACAGAATTCTCACCATGCCTCGTCCACTCAGTCTTCTATAGGTAATTCCTCGGGTTATCAAGAGCATCAGTTCCGTCAGAGGAGGGGTTGTTTCGAGTACGAAGAATTTGGTCATTTCAAGATAGATTGTCCTAGGTTGTTGAGTGGGGCTCCACAGCAGAGTTCTATACAGACGGCAACAGCACCAATAGTTATACCACCCGCCCATCCACCTCGGCGTGGGGCTCAGCTAGTTAGGTGTCGCCTAAGATGGGGAGGCCGATCAGGTGGCGGTCAGGCCCGATTCTATGCTTATCTTGTCAAGCCAGATGTCGTTACCTTAGATGCAGTGATCACATATATTGTCTCAGTGTGGCACATGAAGGCTTTTATATTATTTGAATGTGGTTCTATTTATTCGTATGTATCATCGTACTTTACTCATTATCTGGATATGCCCCGTGAGTCCTTAGTTACACCTGTTCGTGTATCTATGCTGGTGGGCGATACTATTATTATGGACCATGTGTATCGGTCGTGTGTGGTAACTATTGGGGGGCTGGAGACTAGAGTTGATCTCTTATTGCTTAGTATGGTTGATTTCGATATAATCTTGGGTATGTATTGGTTGTCTCCATGTCATGCTATTCTGGACTGTCACGCAAAAACCGTGATGTTGGCGATGCTGGGTTTGCCAAAGGTCGAATGGAGAGGTTCTCTAGATTATGTTCCCAACAAGGTAGTCTCTTATTTGAAGGCCCAACGTATGGTTGGGAAGGGGTGTTTGTCCTATTTGGCCTTTATGAGAGATGTTGATGCAGACACTCCTACTATTGATACTGTACCGGTCGTGCAAGACTTTCCGGATGTATTTCTTGCAGACCTGTCGGGTATTCCACCCGAGAGGGATTTTGATTTCGGTATTGAATTGGTGCCGGGCACTCAACCCATTTCTATTCCTCCATATCGTATGGCACCAGCTGAGTTGAAAGAATTGAAAGAGGAACTTCAAGAACTTCTTGATAAGGGGTTTATTAGACCTAGTGTGTCGCTTTGGGGTGCGTCAGTTCTGTTTGTGAAAATGAAAGATAGTACTATGTGGATGTGCATTGATTACAGGCAACTGAACAAAGTTACAATCAAGAATAAATATCTTTTGCCGTGTATTGATGATTTATTTGACCAGCTACAAGGAGCGAAGGTATTCTCCAAAATATTCGGGCATCACCAGTTGAAAATTTGGGATTCGGATATTCTAAAATCGACATTCAGGACTCGTTATGGTCATTATGAATTTCTCGTGATGTCTCTTGGGCTGACGAACGCCCTAATATGAATAGTGTATTTCAGCCATATCTTGATTCATTCGCCGTAGTATTTATTGATGATATCCTGGTGTACTCACATAGCCAGGAGGAGCATGCACAAAACTTGGCTATTGTATTACAGAGGCTGAGAGATGAGAGATTGTATGCCAAATTCTCTAAGTGTGACTTCTGGCTTAGTTCTGTGGCATTCTTGGGACATATAGTGTCCAGTGAAGGAATTAAGGTAGATCCGAAGAAGATAGAGGCAGTTCAGAGTTGGACCAGGCCATCCTCAGCTACTAAGATTCGAAGTCTTCTCGGCTTGGACGGTTATTATCATTGCTTTGTGGAGGGTTTCTCGTCTATTGCCCCGCTTATGACTAAATTGACCCAGAAAGGTGCTCTGTTCAGGTGGTCGGATGAATGTGAATAGAGCTTTCAGAAGCTCAAGATAGCTTTGACTATAGCCCCAATATTGGTGTTGCCTATAGGTTCAGGGTCTTATTGTGTATTGTGATGCATCGCGTATCGGTCTCGGCGCAATGCTGATGCAAGATGGTAGGGTGATTACATATGCATCCAGACAGTTAAAGGTACATGACAAGAATTATCCGGTCCACGACCTTGAGTGAGCAGCTATTATTCACGCCTTGAAGATATGGCGACATTATTTGTACAGTGTCCATTGTGAGGTTTATACCGATCATCGGAGTCTACAGCATCTGTTTAAATAGAAGGATCTTAATTTACGGTAGTTGAGGTGGTTGGAGTTGCGTAAAGCTTATGACTTCACCATTCTCTATCATCTCGGAAAGGCCAATATGGTGGCTGATGCCTTGAGTTATAAGGCAGAGAATTTGGGAAGCATAGCATACTTATCGGTAGCAGAGAGGCCTTTAGCCTTGGATGTTCAGGCCTTGGCCAACCAGTTTGTTAGATTGGATATTTACGAGCCGAGCCGAGTTTTGGCTTGTATGGTTTCTCAGTCTTCTCTTTATGATCGTATCAGAGAACGTCAGTGTGATGACCCTCATCTACTTGTCCTTAAGGACACGGTTCATCAAGGTGATGCCAAGGAAGTCACTATTGGGATGACAGTGTATCACGGATGCAGGGCAGGCTGTGTGTGCCTAATGTAGATAGTTTGTATGAGTTGATTCTCCAGGAAGCTCACAATTCTCGGTACTCCATTCATCCAAGTGCCGCGAAGATATATCGGGATTTGAGGCAGCACTATTGGTAGAGGCTAATGAAGAAAGATATAGTTTGGTTTGTAGCTCAGTGTTTAAATTATAAACAAGTGAAGTACAAGCATCAGAGACCGGGCGGATTGCTTCAAAGACTTGAAATTCCATAGTGGAAGTGGGAGCGTATTACCATGGACTTCGTAGTTGGGCTCCTACGGACTTTGAGAATGTTTGATGCTTTTGGGGTGATTATAGATCGGTTGACCAAGTTCGCGCATTTCATTCAAGTTGGTACTACTTATTCTTCGGAGTGGTTGGCTGAGATTTATATCCGCGAAATTGTTCGCCTACACTGTGCGCTAGTGTCCATCATTTCAGATCGGGGCTCGCAGTTTACATCACACTTTTGGAGAGCAATGCAGCGAGAATTAGGTACATAGGTTCAGTTGAGTACAACATTTCACCCTCAGATGGAGGAAAAATTCGAGCGCACTATTAAGATATTGGAGGATATGCTACGCACTTGTGTCATTGATCTTAGGGGTTTTTGGGATCAGTTTCTGCCACTCACGGAGTTTTCTTACAATAACAGCTACCAATCGAGCATTCATATGACCCTGTATGAGGCTTTATATGGGAGACGGTGTCGGTCTACGTTGGGTTGGTTTCACCCGGGTGATACTAGGCTATTGGGTACTGACTTAGTTCAGGATACTTTGGAAAAAGTTAAATTGATTCAGGATCGAATACGCACGGCACAATCTAGATAGAAGAATTATGCTGACCGGAAGGTTCGCGATGTTTCTTACTTGGTAGGAGAGAAGGTACTACTCAGAATGCCTATGAAGGGTGTTATAAGATTTGAAAAAAGGGGTAAGTTGAGTCCTAGGTATATTGGACCTTTTGAAATACTTAAAAAGATTGGAGATGTGGCTTATGAACTTGCATTACAGCCTCTTTTATTAGGTGTTCATCCGGTGTTTCATGTATCCATGCTCCGAAAATACGTCGGAGATCCGTCCCATATTTTGGATTTTAGTACAGTTCAGTTGGATGGTAACTTGACTTATGATGTGGAGCCAGTAGCTATTTTAGATTGGCAGGTTCAGAAGTTGAGATCAAAGAACATAGCTTTAGTGAAAGTTCAGTGGAGAGACCAGCCATTCGGAGAAGCTACCTGGGAGATTGAGCGGGAGATGCGGAGAAAATATCCATACCTATTTGAGGCCCCAGGTATGATTCTAAACCCGTTCGAGGACGAACGTTTATTAATGAGGGGGAGAATGTAACGACCCAGCTGATATTTCGAGTATTACAACCCCGTCTCCCCATTTACTTCTCAAATTGTGCTTTACGGTTGTTATTTGACTTACAGGGGTAATTGGTTCGGGTCCGATGAGGTTTTGGAATGATTTGGAACACTTAGTTCCAAGGTTTAGAACTTAAGTTGAAAAGGTTGACCGGATGTGGACTTATGTGTAACGACCCCGTATGTTTTAGGTTGAATAATGCACTTAAGTGTTGAGGAAACTTTTTGGAAGAAGAAGGATATTCTGCAGTCTGTTTTGCGACCGCAGAAACGTTATGTGGACCGCGGATTTACCGCAGAATGAAGCGGAAACTCGAGCAAATTTTAGGCCAGTAAGCAGATCGCAGAATGGTCGCATACTCGGGAAGAATGTGCCCAGTTCCCAGGGTCCATTTCGCGGCCTTTTCGTGGGCCGCAGATGCATTATGCGGTCGCATATACAACAGCAGATCCTGTCTCGAAGCTTCATTTTCTGGTTTTTATAACCCGGCCCTATTTTGATAAATAGCCTTTGGGGCTCATTTTGAAGGTAAAATTCTAATATTTTAGAGAGAAGTGAGAGTGTTCTAGAGAGGGAAAGAAGCCCAAGTGCTTTGTTCATCAAGATCTTGTTCAATCTTTGAAATCCAAAAAGAAATATCACAAGATCTTCACCCAAGAGGTAAGGTTCTAACCCTAGTCTTCAATTTTGAGTTTGGGTAAAGATGGGTAATTGGGAGTATGATTCTTGGGTATGAGAGTATTATTTATACATAAACGAACCAATAAGGTTTGTGGAAAGATTGTTGAGTTCAAATGGGTAAAGTTTGGGTTGAAAAATGGTAGAAATCTTCAAAGATTTTAATTGAAGATTTGAGGGTCGAGTTGATGTCGGAATTTGGTGAAATTTGTATGGTTGGACTCGTGGTTGGATGGGTATTCATATTTTATAACTTTTGTCGGGTTTCGAGACGAGCGTGTGGGCGTGCACCTTAGCAATTGTGACTTGGTCAAATTCCATTGAACTATGTAATTGAATAATTTGTTGTTATCTATATATTCTCCATGTAGTAGAGAAATTGAACCATAAATCATGTTTGTATTATGTGTTGGCATTGTAAGGACCCACAGAGGTCGTGTACATATTGAATTATCTGCTAAATTATAGTTTTGTACTCAGTGACGGTTTACTTGTTTATTTTATCTCAGTCTCTATTGTTCATTATTGATGCATCATATCATTGTTGTTTGGGCTGATTTTCACAATTATTGATAGCCCGAGAGATTGGAAAAATTTTTGACTGAGTGAAGCCGAGGTCGTGGTTGTGATATATTATACTATAGCACGTGAGTTGTCCATACAACACGTGAGTTTATCCGTGCGAATCCAAATATTATACTATAGCACGTGAGTTGTCCGTGCGGATCCAGATATTATACTAGCACGTGAGTTGTCCGTGCAGCACGTGAGTTGTCCGTGCAGATTATAGCGCTTGGGCTGAAGGAGCCCGTCCGGAGTCTGTACGCACCCACAGTTAGCGCAGATACCTACTGAATGGAATGGATGAGTGGCCGTGGTCCTGAGAGGATGTATTTGATTTCATTATTGTTGCACTTCAGCTATCATATATCACTGTTTTGGAAATTTCTGAGAGATATTATCTTATGTTTCAGTTGAACTTGACATAAAATTACTGTTTTGGCCTTAAATGTTGAACTTGAAAGCATGCCTAACTTATTATGTTGGAAATTACTGTAATTGGACTCAATTGTGAAGCTCGTCACTACTTTGAGTTCTTTATTTAGTATTGTTACTTGCTTAGTTGGTTGTACTCATATTACACCCTACACTTCGAGTGCCGATCCAAGTATTCTCGGATACAGTGGATATTGATTTCTTGGCACAGTTGATTATCCGGAGATTCCGAGGTAGCTGCCGGTGTTTCACAGACCTTGTCTCTCCTTCCTTATCTCCTTGATTACTGTATTTTGTCTCAGACTATTATAGACCGTGTTTTTCAGATTTGTGAGGGTATAGATGCTCATGTACTCTGTGACACCCCTATAGTTGAGAATTCCGCATTATGTTTTTGGTTTTCTATTCCGGTTATGAGAACTTTTACTATTAAAACTACTTTAAATTCATTCTTGTTAAAAGTGTTGAAAATATTTGTGAGAAATCGGCTTGCCTAGTACCACGTTAAGATCCATCACGACAGTTTAGGATTTTGGGTCGTGACACACACGCAAATAGCTTAACGGAATGCAAATGCTCAAAGCGATCGGTCGGGTCGTTACAATATATGAAGTAACAATATTCTTCTTACTACAAGTATGCATTTATTATACAACAACTACTTTTAAGAGTAACTCTTTTTCGTAAGTTAATTCTGCTGAGTCTACAAAAGATTTCAATATGGCTCGGAAGCTATAAATACTTTATGATACTTTTTAATACTAGAATAAAATTCAACGTCTAATATATATTCCCTCCATCTCAAACTATCTGTCATGTTTCTCTTTTACACGCCCCTTAAGAAAATATTAAATAAGAAATTACTATTTTACTCTTATTTGTATCTTAAGATATAATCTTTCCTCATTTAATACTTACTCATAATTAGTGGTAGTAAAATATTTAAAAAAATAGTTATCCAACAATATATCCACTAAAAATGGGTTGGATAATGAACTTTTTAAAAAAATGGTCAAATATGTATAAGAACCACATTATCCATTTAGATAATGGATAACTAATGGATAACTAATAGGTATAACTTTTATATTTGAAAAACCTCAACTCGGGAGTTTCTCCGGTTTTCCGCCTGTTAACCCATTTTTATCCATATTAAATATTGGTCGGGTCGGATAATTTATTCATTTTTGTATTTACTCATTTTGACCCGTCCATATCCGACTCGACCCGCCTGTTTGCTACCCCTACTCATAATTAAGGTATTTGTAGTCTTCAAGAATAATTAATATTAAAGGTATAATGGGAAAAACAAATAATTGATTTACTAGTACTCTTGAACTTCTTGAATGACAAATAATTTGAGGCAACTATATTTAAAAGCCACGACTAATAATTTGAGATGGAGGTATTATTAAACTCTCAATGATATTTAGAAACACAATTAAATTTGAACATGTGCATCATTTCAAAAAATAAGATTAAAGTCAATGCTCTTAAAATCAAATCAAAATTAACCAAACTTATTTTCTCCACACGCCATTTAGATGTTAAAATAAACAACATTATATACAACAAAAACATATGATGGTAATATCACTTCACCAGTTAGGATCTATAAGTTTAAAAGAATAGCATAGGGAAGTTATGAAAGGAAAATGGTACAAAATATAGGGTGTGTTTGGTATGAAGGAAAATGTTCACTTGTTCCAGAAATTTTAGTATAGTCATTTACTGGCAATAGAATTGCGAGTTGAAACAACAACACGTTAAAGTAACACTAATAGGGAGCCTATTTTTCCGTGCTTCTTGGAAGTCAAAAGTATTTTTTATTTTGTTAAAAAAGAATATATTTTTCAAAATTTAAGGTGTTTGGCCAAGATAAAGAAGTGCTTTTGAGACCAGTAAAAGAATTTTTTCTGCTTTTGGGAAGAAGCTACAAATTTTAATTTCTTCCAAGAAGCAGAAGTAGAAAATTAAATTTTCATGACAAAAATATCCTTACCAAGAATTTATATTTTTCAAATTATCCCTTATTAGTTTAACTTTTCCTTCTTTTTTGTGTCTACCATCCATTTCTTTATTTTTCTTCTTTAAAATAGTCTCTCTATTATAAATTAATTTTTCTAATATTATATAGGGTTTATGTGGTATATTTTTAATTTATATTTAACAATGTTTATTAATACATTTGAATCATTATGTAAAAAATAAGTGATACTATATACCCAATTCTATTTCTTTGGATAACTATATTTTATACTGATCAAAATATTTAATATATATTTTTATATTATTTCAATATTACTTTATTAAATTTTTCATAAGTAAATATATGTTTAGTAAAAATTAAAAAATTGACAAACATATGATATATTAACATATACTTATGGGAGAATTTTCTTAGTAACATATGATATTTATTTTTTAGTCGTCTGACAATAATTTTTCGTTGATTTACACTTTCAAGGTTAACTGAATCTAATAATTAAATATAAAAATCATGTGATTCCTATATAATGATATATTTTATTTAATTTTAAATTATCGAAATATCACTTCAAATTAAAAAAAGATACATATAAGAATTTAATAGATCTTGACATATGAACATGGAAGAACAAAGAGATTGACGCAATTTATTAACACTAGATAAGAAAGTGAACATAACAACCCATTATTTAAAGTTAATAAAAATAGAACACTTCATATTTAACAAATTATTACATATCATAAGAGAATTGCAAATATTTCTAAATATTTTTTAAAGAAAATTCTATAAAAAGTCTTAAAAGTATATATAAAAATTATATATTTATATATCGGTTTGGTATGGGTTTTTTTTACTCAATACTTGTAACGACCCGACCAGTCGTTTTGAGAATTAGTATCTCGTTCGGTGGCTTAAGGCCTCGAGCAACTTTGTATTATGTGTTATGACTTGTGTGTGTGGTCGAGTTCGGTTTTTGGATGATTTGGGATCAATTTGGAAGAAGGATTCATTTTTTAGAAGCATAAGCGGTAAGTGCAACGATCCGATCAGTCGTTTTGAGAATTAGCGTCCCGTTTGGCTGCTTAAGGTCTTGATCAGCTTCGTATTATGTATTATGACTAGCGTGTGGTCGAGTTCGGATTTTGGATGATTCGGGGTCAATTTGGAAGAAGGATTCTTATTTTAGAGCTTAAACGGTAAGCGTTCACCGGAGCTTGACTTTTGTGTAGACGACTCTGAAATGGCATTTTGATAATTCCAATAGCTTCGTATAGTGATTTTGGACATAGGCGTGCGTCAGTATTTGGATTTGAAGGGTCATAAGATAAATTGAAGCATTTTGACGAAAATTGGAAAGTTAAAGTTTTGGAAGGTAGGTTTGACTGGGAGTTGACTTTGTTGATATATGGCTCGGATTGCGATTCCGAGAGTTCGATTTGCTCTATTATGTCATTTGAGACTTGCATGCAAAATTTGACGTCATTCAAGGTTCATTTGATATGTTTCGGTGCGAGTTGTAGAAGTTGAAAGTTCATAAGTTCATTAAGTTCAATTTGAGGTGTGATTCGTAGTTTTGATGTTGTTTGATGTGATTTTAGGCCTCGAGAAGGTTCGCGTTATGTTTTGGGACTTATTGGTATGTTCGGACGGGGTCTCGAGGGGCTCAGATGAGTTTCAGATAGGTTTGGGTTGTGTTGCGCTCGTTTTTATGTTTCGACGTCATTCCTTTAAGCATAAATGGTACCACATTAAGAAAATGAGCTCCAATTTTTAATTTGATAGAAGCATAGATCCGTATCATAATTATGGAGTCATAGCAAAAAGAATCGTCAAATTTGGACATCGTATGAGGGAGTTATACTCATTTTAGTGTCAGAGAAGAGAGCTAGTGTTGGTTCTTTACAGATGCAAATTTGGGTCCGCATATGTGACCCTGCAGGTGCGAAATCATTGTTGCACACTATCTCTCCCCTTGTTGAGCTATTCTTGTTGAAACCATTATTCTCGGTTGTCTCTTTCATTGTGAGTTCGTTCGTCTATTGTTTTGTGTTCTGAAGTTCTTGAGTAGATTTACTTGTCGTGTTGTTGTTGCTATTGTACCAGTATTGTTGAGCCGAGGGCTATGCATGGTTGTGGTATTGAAACTGTTTTGAGGAAATGTTATGGCATATAAGCACATGTTGTGAAAGTCATTTTATTATGTTGTTATGTTTTGGCACACATGGTATTGTTGTGAGAATTGTCGGGGTGTTTACATGTAAGTTGTTTGTGCTATTGTTACTATTGATATTTGCACATGCGGCGTGACAAGACGGTCTATATATGTGGGTTTGCGCATGAGGCGAGATAAGGTGGAAATATTATTATGCGCATGCGGCGATACAAGGCGGACATTTACTTTATTATTGCGCACGTGGTGAGACAAGGTGGGCTATGTCGGGGAATGATTTGTGATCACTTGTGATGGCCTGGGGGAATTGCTATTGTTGTTATTTGTGTAGTAGTGTGCCTACCCTGAGTGAGTTATATCGTGTACATTTCGTGGTGATCTTTTCTTATGTGCCATTCATTGACTCTACTCTTGTTGACCTGAATTGTGGTAGAACACTTGCACAAGCGTACACGTAAATAATTCATCCATATTGGTTAAGAAGATGAATCCTGATGTTATTTACCATTTACATGTACTCCTGTGTACTTGCCTTTTGTGTGAAAGTTATCATGTTGGCATGTGACTTGTCCGTGCAGTCAAGAGTCATTGTTACTGTTGGCACGTGAGTGGTCCATGCAGATATTAGATATTGTCACTCTCTTGGCACGTGAGTCGTCCGTGCGGTTATGAATTTGTAATGTGGGCACAAAAGGCCAAGTGATTAGGGTTCAAGAATTGGGACCCGTGACTTGTGATTATGAGGTTTCTGAATTGATCTGGTGTAAAAGCGGTTGTTCTTGTTGAGTTGTTACTTCTTTTCATTTATTTGGTTTCATCGGACTTCGAATGTGTCCAGCTTACTCTACAACATTATTATTTGTTTGCTTCTTGTTACTAATTGTTGTTTCTAGTATTTCATTGTGAGTCTTGTTTTGTCTTGCTTACCATGCTTAGATTTATATTAATATTGTTTCCCCATTTGTTCTCCTTCATACTTGTTTAGGTTGTTTAGTCCAGTAGGTGTCTTGACTGTCCCTCGTCACTACTCCACCGAGGTTAGTCTTGATACTTACTGGGTACCGCTGTTGTGTACTAATGTTATGCTTTCTGCACATTTTTCTGCAGATCCAGGTATTTCGGGGTTGGTTGATCAACAACTAGTTGTTCGGATTTTGTTATGGAGACTCAAGGTAAACTTGTCGTTGTGTTTCCAACCCTCGGAGTCACCTTCTGATATTGCACCTATACTGTTTATTTCTATTCCGAAACAGTTGTATTTAGGGATTTTTCTAGCAAACTCAGTAGAGCTTATGACTTGTACTACAAGTTTTGGGATTGTTGGCTGGTACAAAAATTTCCATATCGAAATTCATAGTTGTTGGTTAAATTTTGCTATTAATTTAGTAAGTATTAGGCTTACCTAGTTTCAGAGACTAGGTGTCGTCACGACAATCTACGAAGAAAAATTGGGGTTGTGATAAGTTGTTACCAGAGCTCTATGTTCATAGGTTCCACGAGTCATAAGAGAGTTTAGTAGAGTTTTGCGGATCGGTACGGAGACGTCTGTACTTATCTTCGAGAGGCTACAGAACTATTAGGAAAGTTTCACTTCTTTCATTCCTATCGTGCGAGTTGATTGACCTTGGAGTTTAAGCCTTTGTCATTCAATTCTCTCACATATGGTGAGGACACGAGCTGCAGTTACTGATGATGCTGCCCCCATAACCAGTGTTGCTAGAGGCCGGGGTAGAGGAAGAGGACGAGGAGGAGGACGTGCTATAGTTAGAGCACCTGTTAGAGCAGCAGCCAGGGAGCCACTAGTAGTTCCTGATGTAGGACAGGCACTAGAGGCGCCTGTTGTTGCCCCCGTACTTCACGAGACCTTAGCACAGTTCTTGAGCATGTTTGGTACATTGGCTCAGACGGGGTTGATTCCAGTTGCACCAGCTACTTCACATATCGGGAGAGGAGCTCATATTCCCGCTGCCCACACCTCAGAGCAGCGGGCTCATATTGGTCAGGTTCTGTTTGTGGTGCCAGCATAGCCAGTTGTTCCAGTTTAACCCGTGATTAGAGCAGCAACATCTGAGGAAGAACAACTTAGACTTGCGAGGTTCAAGAATTATTACCCTCCTACCTTCAGTGGTTTGGCTTCAAAGGATGCACATGGTTTCCTAGAAAAGTGCCACAGTATTCTCCGCACTATGGGTATTGTGGAGAGGAGTGGCGCTGCTTTCACTATGTTCCAACTTAAGGGAGTGGCATATCAATGGTGGCAAACGTACGCGTTGGGTAGCCCGGCCGAGGCAACTTCACTCATATGGGATCAGTTTTTATAGTTTTTCTTAAGGGAGTATGTTCCTTAGACACTTCGGGATGTCTGGCGCATGGAGTTTGAGCAGCTGTGGCAGGGCACTATGTCAGTGTCAGAGTATGCCGTTAGATTCAGTGATTTGTCCAGACATACACCTACTTTGGTTTCTACAGTTGGAGAACGAGTCCGCAGATTCATTAAGGGGCTCACTCATGATATCCGGTTCAGTATGGCTTGGGAGTTGGAGTTAGATGTTTCATTTCAGTAGGTGGTAGAGATTGCTCACCGACTAGAGCGCATGCTAGACCAGGAGGGAGAGGACATGCGAGGTTAGGAGAGATAGGGCAGGGAGGATCTACTAGTCCCTATTTTAGAGGAAGGGTACGCCATGGTAGAGGTTTTGTGGGTCGGTACATTCATTTTGCACTTCAAGTTTCGCGCGGTGCTTCAGATATCCATGGATCTCAGAGTGCCCTTGCCGAACAGCTTCCATAACCACACCAGTGGAGAGGTTGCTTTGAGTGTGGAGATATCAGTCACATGGTGAGAGATTGTCCCAGACTCGAGACAGATGTCTCACAGCGGGGTATTCAGGCTATGAGATCAACTCCAGTTGTTGATATCCCTGCACCGCTCGCTTGGTGTGCTGGTCAGGCAGGTAGAGGGTGCCTAAGAGGGGGAAGCCTGACCCGTCGATGTGCTTTTTACGATAGGGCTGAGGCCACTGCACCATATGATGTCGTACAAGTATGGTTTTGATTTATTATAGAGGAGCATCATTCGTATTTTGTTTCAGTTCTGCTTATCGGGATGAGTCCTCCTATGTTTCTTCACATATGGGTGAATTTCATGATTTTGTACTCTGCTTATTTGTTTACCCTCGTTGGGAGATTCTATAGTGGTAGCACGTATCTATTATTTTGTTTTATTCGTTATTGAGAGCTATGAAACTAGGAATGACTTTTTGTTACCCATTACGGTAGGTTTTAATGTGATTTCTAGGTGGTTGGTTATGATTTGTGAATCAGATGCTCTACTGGTGTGGGAGTTCAGCACGTGTTGTGACCTTGCTAGCGAAAATTCAATTAGTAGAAGGTTTCGGTTGGTATGATGTGTAATCTACTTGTGATTCAGAGTTGAAAATGGGATCCTTGCGTTTCCATGAGGTTAGTAATGTTTGGATCGGCTGCGTGTCGCGGTGAAGTTATATTAGGATGAGATCCTTGTGATTTATTCATATACTTTGATTCTCCCTTGTAGAATTAATTCGTAGTATGCTACTGATAGGAAGTTGTGCCTATCGGGCTTGTCTGATAGTTCTTTCTTGTGTTCCCTCGTATATTCAGTCATATTCGTGTTGTGCTTATTGGGTTTTAGCTTGCGAGGTGTGTGCTCAAGTGATGTTGGGTGTGACTTGTTGATTTGAGTGAATAGTCATGGCATTTTCGTATTTATTGCATCGTTGCGTTGTTGTAGAGGTTTGGAATAGGGTTCTAGCTGACATGAGGTTAATTGTCGTTGCTGGGTTTTAGTATGGACGACTATTATGACCAGAGATGTTGTTATTCACATATGTGTAGTGTGTTACATCGTGTGTTTGTATCTGGTGAGTGTAAACATACGTTATTGAAGCTGGTTGAGGATGATACCGCGTGTTGATGTAGGAATCGGGTCTTTTGGAAATGATCAGATGGTAAGAAATTTGGTTCTAAGGCCAATTGGTATTGATGGAAGGAAACATCTTCAGTTGAGGTGGTATTGTTGGGCTTACCTGGATTTGGGGTGATGTGGGGTCACCCGCGGGTGTATGTATGGTAAGTTCACTCAGTGATTGATGACTTCGAAATGATTCTTGGCATGTTCGAGGATGAACGTTTGTTTAAGAGGGGAGAATGTAACGAACCGACCAAGTCGTTTTGAGAATTAGCATCCCGTTCGGCGGCTTAAGGTCTCGAGTAGTTTTGTATTATGTATTATGACTAGCGTGTGTGGTCGAGTTCGGATTTCGGATGATTTGAGATCAATTTGGAAAAAGGATTCTTGTTTTAGAAGCTTAAACGGTAAGAGTTGACCAGAGATTGACTTTGTTGATACAGGGCTCAGATTGCGATCCCAAGAGTTGGATTAGCTCCGTTATATCATTTGAGACATGCATGCAAAATTTGACGTCATTCCGAATTGATTTGATATATTTTTGCATGAGTTATAGAAGTTGAAACTTCATAAGTTCATTAAGTTCGATTTGAGGTGCAATTTGTAGTTTTGATATTGTTTGATACCTCGAGCAGGTCCGCGTTATGTTTTGGGACTTATTGGTATGTTCTGACGGGGTCCTGAGGGGCTCGGATGAGTTTCGGATAGGTTTGGGTTGTGTTGCACTCGTTTTTTTGTTTTGACGTCAATTCTTCAAGCATAAATGGTACCAAATTAAGCAAATGAGCTCCAATTTATGTTTTGTTTGAGTCACTAGTTTCGTTCGTAATTATGGAGCTGTAGCAAAATGAATCGTCGAATTTGGACATCGTATGAGTGAGTTATGCTCATTTTAGTGTCGGAGAAGAGAGCTGGTGCTGGTGATTCGCAGATGCGAACTTGGGTCCGCATATGTAACCCCGCAGGTACTAAAAATGGTCCGAAAATGCTGAAATTACAGCTGGCAGAACGCATGTGCGGAGTTTTGGGCGCAGAAGCGAAATTCCATGTGTATTAAAAAAATCAGATTGCGTTTATTTAGTATTTTGAGCATATCTTGAGTTTTAGAGCTCTGATTGAGGTGATATTCACGGTGTTCTTCTCTGTCTTTTCATGGGGTCAGTATCTAACTATAATTTTTGTATTTTACAAAAGTTTATTTTTGAATTAATACATGTTTTGATTTGAGAATTGGTTTGTTTTATCAAAAATAAATCTAAAGAGAATAATTGAGTTTTGAACATCGATTCCGAGTCAAAATTGGATGAAATTAGTATCATTGGACTCGTAATTGAATGTTGTTTGGATTTTGAGAATTTTGTCGAGTTCCGAGGTGTAGACCCGGTGTTGACTTTTTAGTTTTTGTTAAAGATTGAACCTTTATTATCCGTAATCGTTTCCTATGAGTTTTATTTATGATATGAAGTTATATTTGGCTAGATTTGAGCCGTCCAGAGGTTGTTTCACTCGAGAAGGTCATTTTAGATTAATAGTCTAGCTACTTTGAGGTAAATGTTTTGCCTAACTTTGTGTGGGGGGGAACTACCCCTTAGGGTTTGAGTCATTTGTGCTAATTGTATCATGTGAAGGCCGTGTACGCGAGGTGATGAGTACATACTCGGACTTATTTGTGGAAATTTGATCGTTTAGGGCTCTTAGGTTCTTATGTTCATTAGATGTGAAGTTGTTTTAGCATGTTAAATCCCCCATTTACTAAATTTACCCTGACGTGTCTTATTTGGAATTAATTGAATTTGTTGTATATCTTCCGTAATTGCTCAACCCTAAATGTGCCTTAATTGAAGATGTTACCTCTTTTATTGTCATTCTATCTGTTCCGTAATTGCTTATCCTTAATTGAAGTTATTATTATTCTTTCCGTAATTGCTTATCCTTAATTGAAGTCATTATTATCTTTTCTGTAATTGCTTATCCTTAATTGAATTTATTAGTATCTTTTCCGTAATTGCTCAACCTTAACTGAATATTTGTTATCCCTTTCATTTTTGACTTATCCTTATTTAGAATCATTGATTTGTGCTATCTCTCTTACCGTTGAGTTGTACTTATGTGGAAATCATTGTTGCACACTATCTCTCCCCTTATTGAGCTATTCTTGTTGAAACCATTATTCTCTGTTGTCTCTTTCATTATGAGATCGTTTGTCCGTTTCTTTGTGTTTTGAAGTTCTTAAGTTGATTTACTTACTGTATTCTAGTCTTAGTGTTGTTGTTGCTGTTGTACCCAGTATTGTTGAGCCGAGGGCTATGCGTGGTTGTGGTATTGAAATTGGTTTGAGGAAATGTTGTGGCATATGGGCACATGTTGTGAAAGTCATTTTATTGTGTTGTTATGTTTTGGCACACATGATATTGTTGAGAGGATTGTCGGGGTATTTGCATGTGAGTTGTTCGTGCTATTGTTACTATTGATATTTGCACATGCGACGTGACAACGCGGGCTATATATGTGGGTTTGTGCATGTGGCGAGACAAGGTGGAAATATTTTTATTCACGTGCGGCGAGACAAGGTGGACATTTACTTTATTATTGCGCACGTGGCGAGACAAGGTGGGCTATATCGGGGAATGATTTGTGATGGCCTGGGGGCATTATTATTGTTGTTATTTGTGTAGTGGTGTGCCTACCCTATGTGAGTTATATCGTGTACATTTCGTGGTGATCGTTTCTTATGTATCATTCATTGTCTTTACTCTTACTTGTTGACATAAATTGTGGTCGAACACTTGCACAAGCATACACGTAAATAAATCATCCATATCGGTTAAGAAGATTAATCCTGATGTTATTGACCTTTTACATGTACTCCCGAGTACTTGTCTTTTGTGTGAGAGTTATCCTGTTGGCACGTGAGTTATTGTTATTGTTGGCACATGAGTGGTCCATGCGGATATTAGATATTGTCACTCTCTTGGCACGTGAGTCGTTTGTGCGGTTATGAATTTGTAATGTTGGCCCAAGAGGCCAAGTGATTAAGGTTCAATAACTGAGACCCGTGATTTGTGATTATGAGGTTTGGTACCTTATGGAAATTCATTAATAGATCTAGTGTAAAAGAGGTTGTTCTTGTTGAGTTGTTACTTATTTTCCTTTATTTCGTTTCATCCGACTTTGAATGTGTCCAACTTACTCTACATCGTTATTATCTATTTGCTTTTTGTGCAAATTGTTGTTTCTAGTGCTTCATTGCGAGTATTGTTTTGTCTTCCTTACCATGCTTAGATTTATATTAATATTGTTTCCCTGTTAGTTCACCTTCACACTTGTTCAGGTTGTTTCGTCCAGTAGGTGTCTTGACTGTCCCTCGTCACTGGGTACCGATGTGGTGTATTCATGCTACGCTTTCTGCATATTTTTGTACAGATCCAGGTATTTGGGAGTTGGTTGATCAATAGCTAGCTCTTCGAGTTTTATGGAGGAGACTCAAGGTAAACCTACCGTCGTGTTTGCAAGCCTCATAGTCACCTTCTGATATTAAACTTGTACTATTTATTCCTATTCCGAAACAGTTGTATTTAGGGATTTTTCTAGCAAAACTCAATAAAGCTTATGACTTGTACTGCCGGTTTTGGGATTGTTGGCTTGTATGGAAATTTCCATGTCGAAATTCATAGTTGTTGGTTAAAATTTGCTATTAATTTAGTAAGTGTTAGGATTACCTAGTCTTAGAAACTAGGTGCCGTCATGACAACCTACGGAGGGAAATTGGAGCCGTGACAAATTGTTATTAGAGCTCTAGGTTCATAAGTGCTACGAGTCATAAGTGAGTTTAGTAGAGTCTTGCTGATCGGTACAGATCGGTACACGGAGACATCTATACTTATCTTCGAGAGGCTACAAAATTATTTGGACAGTTTCACTTCTTTCATTCCTATCGTACGAGTTTATTGACCTCAGAGTTTGAGCCTTTGTCATTTTATTCTCTCACAGATGGTGAGGACATAAGCTGCAGTTACTCATGCCGATGCCCCTAGAGCTAGTGTTGCTAGAGGCCGGGGCAGAGGCAGAGGTAGGGGCCGAGTAGGAGCATGTGCTATAGCTAGAGCACCTGTCAGGGCAGTAGCTAAGGAGCCGCCAGTATCTTCTGATGGGGGACAATCACCGGAGGAGCCTATTGTTACCCCCGGACTTCAGGAGACCTTGGCATAGTTCTTGAGCATGTTTGGTACATTGGCTCTGGCGAGGTTGATTCCGGTTGCACTGGCTACTTCCCAGACTGGTGGAGAAGCTCAGACGCCCGCCGCCTGCACCTCATAATAGTGGGCTCACATTGGTCAGGTTCCGGGTGTGGTACCGGCACAACCAGTTGTTCCAGTTCAGCCTGTGATTAGGGTAGCAGCATCGGAGGAAGAACAACTTAGACTTGCGAGGTTCAAGAAGTATTACCCTCCTACCTTCAGTGGTTTGGCTTAAGAGGATGCACATTGTTTCCTAGAGGATTGCCACCGTATTTTATACACTATGGGTATTCTGGAGAGGAGTGGAGTTGCTTTCATTATGTTCCAGCTTAATGGAGCGGCATATCAATGGTGGCGAACGTAAGCATTGGGTAGCCCTGCCGAGGCAGCTTTACTCACATATGATCGGTTTGAGGAAGTAAGTTCCTCAGACTCTTCGACATGCCTGGCGCGCGGAGTTTGAGCAGCTACAGTAGGGCACTATGTCAATGTCAGAGTATGCCGTTAAATTCAGTGATTTGTCCAGACATGCACCTGCTTTGATTTCTAAAGTTGTAGAGCGAGTTCGTAGGTTCATTGAGGGGCTCAGTCATGATATCCGGTTCAACGTGGCTTAGGAGTTGGAGTCGGATGTTCCATTTCAGAAGGTGGTAGAGATCGCTCGCCGACTAGAGGGCATACAGGGCCAAGAGGGAGAGGACATGCAGGGTTAAGAGAGAGAGAGGACAGGGAGGCTAAGAGGCCTCGCGGACCGGGAGGATCTACTAGTCCCTATTTTGGACGTAAGGTACACTATTGTAGAGGTTTTGTGGATCAGAAAATTCAGTTTGCACTTCAGGCTTCGCGCGGTGCATCATATGTCCATTGGTCTCTGAGTGCCCATGCCGGATAGCTTCCATAACCATGCCAGCGGAGAGGTTTCTTTGAGTGTGGAGATACCAGTTACATGGTGAGAGATTGTCCAAGACTCTGGACAGATGTGTCACAGCCCGCGTAACGAATAAAATGCCCAAACCGATGTTATGGCTCTATCTCAGAGATGGGAAACAAGGTACACAAAACAAATATAAGGAACCGTACTTAACATCTCACTGTTACGGAGTGCAACTCGATCCAAATATGACATTGTTGAGGATGCAACCCGATCCAAATATGACATTGTTGCGGCGTGCAACCTGGTCCAAACATGACATCATTGCGACGTGCAACCCGATCCACACGACTTTCTGATGGTGGCGTGCCACTTAATCCAAACAATATACCCGTGGCTGCGTTCCACCTGATCTACACATAACAATCAATAAGGAAACATCCATCAAGACAAAATGCTTAGAGCGCCTTTAAGGCATACACTGGGCCAACAACCCTTCATGCCTTTCAGACCCACCAACAGACCTCAAGCCGATTCTGATCATACCATACTGGGCCAACAACCTTTCAAGGATCCACAATGGCCCTATTCATGACACACACGAGCAACCGTCTAATCCAGAACAAACTCCAACAGTCCACAACCAAAGGAATAGAGCGCATTTCAGGCATAAACTCTCGCATTAGCGATAGTACCAGAAACTCTATACTTGATTTCAATCCTTAACAATCAAGTGACTAACATGTCACATTTATACAATTTTCCCGTGGGATTCGCTCCCAAGATCTTCCGCACCATATAGCAAAGTCTGCACCTTCATACCACCAACCACACCATATAGCAAAGTCTGCAACTTCATACCACAAACCGTAGCAATTCTGTAAAGCAAATCACGAATCCACAAATTAATACACAATGCCTCTTCCACATAACACCATTCTCAGGCGACAGTAAGATAATGCCAGCTTACTATAAACATCTGAATTCTTCCCTGTCCATCCGAGCTCGTGACATTCTTATCAACATCGAGCCGCAACCTTGATCCTCAACTTCCAACTCCCATGCCACCTACTGCACCTATCATGCAGCTATGCGAGAGTACAAAAAATCATCATAACCCCCTGAACTACTAGTAGAATAACACTTCATTGGCTAGAAACCTTTCACTTACCTCATTTTAGAAGAACCATTGCAACACGCAACTGAATTCCCACGACCGCATAAAATTCAAACCTCAAGTCGTGGTCTAAACCGCCATGGACTGAATAATCCTCTATTGGAGTCATTCATTTCCGCAACACACAAATAAGTACCTTACCATTTACACCAACACTGTGCAATAATCAGTCATGAACATCATAATACACTGTACGTAACAGCGAACCCATATGCAACACTAACATTGCGCTGAAATGACTAAACATCCCTCCACGAGGCGACGACAATAGCCCAATTGAATACGTAGGGAGAAACATCCTGCACCACATCTGCAATACCATTACAATACCTTGATGCCTAATTGATAACAAGAGCTCAACGTCGTATAATAATGAGTAGGAAGGAAATGAAGGCATAAGCTTCAATGGAATCAAATTGCACGACGAGGAATCAAGAAGGGAAGTGCTCCTAACAGCCATGTAACCTCTCGAAGATAAGTACAGACGCCTCTGTACCAATCTACAATACTCTACTAGACTCGCTCATGACTTGTGAAACCCAAGTGAACCTAGAGCTCGCATACCAAGCTGGCACGACCCAAAATCCACTATAGGTCGTGATGGCACCCAACGTCGCCATTAGGCAAGCCAATAGTGAACTATCACCTTAACTATTCATTTTATTATTTTTAAAATCATAAGCCTTATTAAGTAAAGGAGCCAATGCATTTAAAAATCATGAATACGTAAAATATTAGTAAGATATAAAATAAAAGATGACAATATTCAGCCGAACCATATCAATCACTAGAGTATCCCAAAATCCGGTGCCACAAGTGCATGAGCATTTACTAATGTATACAATAATAATACAACATATGTCTGAAATGTAAACAAGACAGAAAAGAGTAAATAGTATGATGGAGACTCTATGGGCTGCAATATGTAGTCTGAAATGCAGCTCACCAAAAGTCTCCTCAGCAACTGCGCCTACGCACCAAGATGACCGCCATATGAACCTGTCAGATCCTGCACATTTAGTGCAGAAGTGTAGCATGACTACGTAAATTAATGCATACCCAGTAAGTATCTAGCCTAACCCCGGAGAAGTAGTGACGAGGGATTGACATCGACACATACTAAAGGTCCAATAAAGCAGTATGATAAGTCATAAACGGATATGAAGCATAACAGTAATAATGGGGTAATACTGTAATTTACATAATCTTCCAAAATTTCTTTTAAAGACATAAATTTCCCAATCTAGTATTCTATCTCAACAGCTCAGATATATCAAGTGCCAGTAACAAACGAATAAGGAATACCATATAAAATGTCAGGCATCAGCAGAAGGAAAAATCTCGCGAATATTCATACTTCTAGCGATATAACACACGATTATGCCGAGGTCGTACAGCCCGATCCAGAGTGGTGGGTACACTGTCGAGGGTCGACCGGCACGAACCAGAGATGCATCTCAATATACTACCGAGGCGTTCGGCCTGCTCCACAAGAAAGGAAGGAACTTATCGAATTACGAGTCAAGTGCTTACAATATAAGTACATGAGCATAAAGTGGATATACCCTTTACCATTTATAAAATATTTTGCCAACAACTAATATATATTCCTAAATCAATTTCAAATATAAATTCACTTAATTAAGCTAGCAAAATAAAGTTCAAGTAATTTAAATATTACATGATAAAGTCCTAAATTTACCCGAACATAAACATGCTTTAGCTATGTACGGACTCTCATCACCCCATGCGTACGTAGCACCCACAACTACTAGCACATACATTTACATCACCTACGGGGTAGTTTTCCCCTCACAAGGTTAGACAGGAGACTTACCTCGCTTCGAAATCCGATAACCGGCTCCAACACCTCTCTAAAACTTCAAACTGATGCCCATCGATCCGAAACTAATCAAACAACATGCAAACCAATCAAAATATACCCAAAAAATGCTTAATTAATCAATTTATAACAATTCTGAACTCCACTCGAAAATACAACAAAGTCAACCCTCGAGCTCACGTGCCCGGATTCCGAATATTTTCAAAGATAAACGTTACCCATAGCACCACAAACTCAGTTATATAATTTATTCCAAATTTCATGTCTAATTTTGTGGTCAAAATCCAAAAATACCATTTCTAGATTTTCTTCCAAATATTCCACAATTTCTATCAAACTCCATGTTAAAATCCATATATAACCCTTGTATTTAACTTGAAACAAGTAGGAATAACTTACCTTATGATATAGGCAAAAATAATCTTCAAGAATCACCTCAAATCACCCCACATGTGCTCTAAGAACTTAAAGTGAAGAAATGAGCTCAGAATCCTGAAATTAGGTGTTTAATACACCTACCAGGCCTCCTTCTTCGCGATCGCGGTCATAAGCCACACAATCGCGGTTAACAAAAGTTCCAGAAACATTTCCTTCATCACAATCGCGGCCAAAACTAGACACCCTTCATCGTATCGCATCGCAATCGTAATGTACAATTTGTGTTTTCTTCTTCACAGACACCCTTCAGTATAATGGCAATTATGTTTCGTATAAAATTCCAAATGAAAAACGGTTTAATTTTCTGAAAACTAGATTCAAAGTGATACAATTTTTGTTTTGGATCATCTCCTGATTCCTTATAGGTTGCAAGATATAATCTTCCGAAATTAGACCATTGACAACAGAAATTCCTTCTACGCGATCGTGACCTTCCTTCCGTGATCGCGATTTACAAAGCCTGGAACAGCACTTTGCTCTTCGCGATCGCAGCCCAAACCTCCGCCATCACATTTCACACCCTCGACACCAGTTATCAGCAGTTTCAAAAGGCCTAAAAGTGGTCTGAAACTACCCCAAAACTCACCCAAGGTTCGAGGACCCCATTCAATCATTCTAACAAGTTTATATACCTTATGTAAACTTGTCTGAAGGCTCGGAACACAAATTACAATATCAAAACCAAGAATTAAAGATCAAACTCAATTTCTTAAACTCTCTTAACTTTAAATCCTTCATCCTTCGCTGAATGCGTTTGAATCACACGTAAACATTCCGGATTGACGCCAAATTCTACGTGCAAGTCATAAATCATGATGCGAACCTATTCCAAGGCTCGCAACCTGAAACGGACATCGGTAACACTAAATTCCACTTCAAATCAAATACTGAAATTCTAAAACCTTGATAATGCCAACTTTCCATATTAAGCGCCGAAATGCCCCTGGATCACCCGATACACAACCCGAACATACAAAGTCCAAAATCATCATACAAACCTATTGGAACCTTCAAATCCCAATTTCAAGGTCGTTTACTCAAAAGTCAAACCCTGATCAACTCTTTCAACTTAAAGCTTCCGAATTTAGAATTTGCTTTCCAAATCAACTCTGAACTTCCCAAAATTCAATTCTGACCACACGTACAAGTTATAATACCTGAAGTGAAGCTACTCAAAGCCTCAAACCACCGAACGACGCACTAGAAGTCAAACCGACCGATTGGGTCGTTACAACTTTGAGAGGGAATTTTCACCTACAAAACTTGGTTAAGTGATCCTAATATATTTCTAATCATATTCCATTAACTTATCTTAGATTTTAGCATTAAAATCATGTGAATCAAAGTAGAAATTTATGAAACTTTGTCAAGTTTTTGAAAAAAATAAGAAATTGAGTTTTGAGAGTCGATTTGGACATGTAATTTAACCTGTTATAGCAGATTATTATTGTAGATTGTAGTTAGAAATTCCACATATAATTGGTAGGTACAAGTAGGTATTCATTTACAAAGTATATAGAAGTTCAACTCAAAAATATGTTAACAAAAGTAGTATTGTACGTTATGTATGTGAACGTTCATGAGACTCGATCTTAAGCGCATGTAGCAAGTGAAGAGAGGAAGGGACGAAAAGGTTGAGAAGCACTAGGAAGATGACAAGACCAAGGGTGCAAAATAAGAATTAAGACAATTTGTAGGGGAAAACTGGTATTTGAATGTAATTTGCCCAGATCCCACTTAATAAATTTTTATCTTTCAATAATACAAATTGTATTAAACTAAAATCTTGCCAAATAATTTCGTTTATTGTCACCATATTCCTCCATTTTTATACGAGTTTAACTAAAAATTGTGTCAACTTAATGTTTAGATAGTCCCGAAGCAAAGTAATGGAGTATCTGCTACTTTTTCCTTATTTGGAAACTTTTTTATCAGAGATACTATTCCAACAGTCCAAGACTTGCCAAAGTATATATATGTTAAAGTAGACATGTGTCACGACCCAAAACTAGCCTGTCGTGATGGCGCCTAACGTAGTACTAGGCAAGCCGATACTTTAAAAATACCTCCAACACTTCTAAATAAAATAAATAACACAGGTTTTAAGCATCAAAACTCTCAAAAAACAATTCCCAACAATGGGGTATCACTGAGTCCATGAGCGTCTATACAACACAAGTTTAGAAATACTGTCTATGAAAGACTAAAACTAAATACATAAAGCAGAAAGATAGGGAAGGAGAGACAACTTTTGCAAATGCCAGACAGCTACCTTGGAACCTCCAAACGATCAAGCTGTGCAAAGAAATCAACACCCACTGTGTCGGGAACACCTGGATCTGCACACAAAGTGCAGGGTGTAGCGTGAATACAACTAACTCAATATGTAACAAGAGTAAATAATGAACTGAAAGTAGTGACGAGCTTTACAGATATAGTTCTATTACAAAAAATACAACATAGAAAGATACGCAAGCTTTCAAATCCGACAATTAAGGCCAAAACAGTTAATTCATGTCAAGTTCAATTGAAACATTATATAATATCTCTTAGAAATTACATGACAATGATATATGCCAGCTGAAGTACAACAATAATGAAATTAAGTGCAAAATCTCAGAGCAGCAGTCACTCAGTCATCCCATGCACTCAAACCTCACAGTCACTCATTCCTCACAGTCTCTCATTCTTCTCAATCGCTCGGCACTCGGCACTCGGTAGGTACCTGCGGCGTGCAGCCCAATCCAATAAATATCCTCACAATCAGGCCCTCAACCTCCCTCAGTCACCAACCTCTCCAGTCTCTCGAGCTTTCAATAATCATGATAATCGGCCCAAACAACAATAATATAATGTATCAATAATGAAAAATAGAGACTGAGATGTAATATGCAAGTAAAACTGTGACTGAGTACAAAACAACAATTTAGCAAATAATTCAACATGTACACGACCTCTGTGGGTCCCTACAGTTCTAACACATAGTCTAAACATGATTTGCAGTTCAATTTCCGTAACACATGGAGAATATATGGATAACAACAGATTATTCAACTACACAGTTCCTATGATTTAACAAGTCACAATTCCTATGGTGCACGCCCACACGCCCGTCACCTAGCATGTGCGTCACCTCAAAACCAATCACATGACGCTTAATACGGGGTTTCATACCCTCAGGACCATATTTAGAAATATTACTTACCTCAAGCCATGCAAATCCCTACTCTAACACACCCTAGCCTCGTGAACTGGCCGCGAATTGCCTCGAATCTAGCCACAAATAGTCTGATACAATCAACACAAAATCCGATAAAAGATAAAACCCGAAAGTCCATCCAACTACGAGTCCAACCATACCAAATTTACCAAACTATGTGGAAATTCATTGGGGAGACAAGATTATTGATTAAAAATGAACACAAGTGACTTACCATATGAAACCTCTCGAAAAGCCTCTCAAAATCGCTTAATCCCGAGCTTGAAATGTTCAAAATGAAGAAAAATTGTGAACCCTTGAATTTAAATGTTCTTCCCAACCTTTTCGCTTCTACGGCACCGCTTTTTCGGTCAAACATATGCATGTGCGGAAGTCACTAATGCCGACCAACCACTTCTAAGGTCGCACATCCTACTTCTGCGGGTGCGCATTTGCGCAAATCATCCGCTTCTGCGATCCTCCACGCGGAGGTGCGAGTCCGCACCTGCGAAATTCTTTCCGTTCCTGCGCTACACCCAAGGCCACACAAAATCTCACTTCTACGCCACTCCAGCCACCCCTGCAGCTAACCCCTCGTAGGTGCGATCACACTAGAGAACTCCCAGCTTCAGCAATGTACTAAGTCCCATTTTCGATTCGTTAACTATTCGAAATCAACCCGAGGCCCCCGGGACCTCAACCAAACATATCGACAAGTCCTAAAATACGATATGAACTTAGTCAAGCCCTCAAATCATGTCAAATAACATCAAAAACACGAATCGCACCCCAATTCAAGTCTATTGAAATGAAGGAAACTCCAACTTCTACAAAGGACGCCGAAACCTATCAAATCACGCCCGATTGACGCCAAATTTTGCACACAAGTTACAAATGACACCACGGACCTACTCCAACTCCCGAAACCCAAATCTAAGCCCGTTAACCATAAAGTCCACTCTCGGTCAAACTTTTAAATTTCCAACTTTTGCCATTTCAAGCCTAATTCAACTATAGACCTCTAGATCACAATCCGGATATGCTCCTAAGTCTAAAATCACCCAACGGAGCTAACAAAACACTTAAAACTCCATTCTAGAGTTGTTTACACACAAGTCAACATCCGGTCAACCTTTCCACAAAAGCTTCTAACCTTGAGACTAAGTGTCTCAACTCATTCTAAAACCTCTCCGGAGCCGAACCGACTACCTTGGCAAGTCATGTAGCAATAGTAAAACATACCTGGCATCTCAAATAAGTATAGATAACTGCTCCACATCTCCCGCTCGGTCTCCCAAGTAGCCCCCTCAAGTGGCTGACCGCTCCACTACACCTTCACTGAAGCTATTGTAACGATCCGACCGATCATTTTGAGCATTTACACTTTGCTCGGTTGTTTGAGGACATTTGTAGATCTGTATGATGTATTTTGACTTATGTGAATCATAGGGTTTGACTTCAAGGTTATTCGGAATCGAATTAGAAGAAAGAATTTCATTGTTGAAACTTAAGTTGGAAAAGTTGACCGGATATTTACCTATGTTTAAACGACCTTGGAATTAAGTTCCGATGATTTCAATAGCTCCGTATGGTGATTTTGGACTTAGGAGTGTGTCCGGAAAATTTTTAGGAGGTCCGTAGTGGAATTAGGCATGAAATGGCGAAAGTTGAATTTTTGGGAAGTTTGACAGGGGAGTTGACTTTTTGATATCGGGGTCGAATTCCGATTCCGGAAGTTGGAGCAGGTCCGTAACGTCGAATGTGACTTGTGTGCAAAATTTGAGGTCAATCAGACATGATTTAATAGGTTTTGGCGTCGTTTGTAAAATTTGGAAATATTGAATTTTCTTAGGCTTAAATCCGTGTGTAGTTTCTGTTTTCGATGTTGTTAGAGATGATTTGAAGATTCGATTAAGTTTGTATGATGTTATAAGACTTGTTGGTATGTTTGGTTGAGGTCCCGGGGGGCTCGGGTTGATTTCGGGTGGTTAACGGACGTGGAATGTGATTTGAGAACTTGCTGAAGTTTGAGAGCTACTGGTGTCACCGCACCTGCGGAGAGGGGACCGCAGATGCGATGTCGCAGGTGCGGCAGGTTGAGCACAGGTGCGGAAAGGGTGGACACCAGCAGGGGTCGCAGGTGTGATGGTTTCTCCGCACCTGCGATAGCGCATATGCGGACTATGGGTCGCAGGAGCGGAGGCAGCCGGAGTTAATCATTTTTGGAGGTACGCCCAAATTTTTCGCACCAGCGAGCGCGTAGGTGTGAGCTCAGGCTCCGCAGGTGCGGAAGTGCCTGGGCAGAACCTATATCAGCGGGGTCCGAGATTTTTGGCTTCATTTCATCATTTTGAGCTCGGATTTTAGAGATTTTGAGAGAGCTTTTCAAGTGGGATTCTTAAGGTAAGTTCCTTGTCTTTATTTTTCTTTAATAATTATATTTTCCCACTGAATTCCCACCTAGTTGGTGTGTTTTTGAGGTGTAAATTGGGGATTTGAGGCTAGAGATTTCGAGAGTTGGTTTTGAGAATTTGAATGAACAATTGGTGTCAAATTTTGATGAATTTGGTATGGTTGGGCTCGTGAGTGAATGAGCTTTCGGATTTTGTGACTTTTGTCAGATTTCGAGACGTGGACCCGGGGGTTGGGATTGGGCCGATTTCGGATTTTGGCTATAATTTCATATTTTTCTTGTGGAATTAATTACTTTAGCCCATATTGATTGTATTGAACTGCTTGTGGCTAGATTCGGGATGCTTGGAGACGGATTTGAGTTGTTTTTGGTTAGTTATTAGTCGTTTGGAGGTCGGAACGCACGGGATGGCATCTTTGGAGCATCGCTTGGCTTGCTCAGCATTGGTATTGGCTTGTTCGAGGTAAATAACTTGTCTAATCTTGGAATGTGATTTGAAAACTTGCTGAAGTCTGAGAGCTGCTGGTGTCACCACACCTGCGGAGAGGGGACCACAGATGCGATGTCGCAGGTGCAGCAGGTTGAGCGCAAGTGCAAAATGGGTGGAGACCAGCAGGGGTCGCAGGTGCGATGGTTTCTCCGCACCTACGATAGCGCAGATGTGGACCATGGGTCGCAGGAGCGGAGGCAGCCGGAGTTAATCATTTTCGCAGGTGCGCCCAGATTTTTCGCACCAGCGGGCGCGCATGTGTGAGCCTAGGCTCTGTATGCGGAAGTGCCTGGGCAAAATCTATATCAGCGGGGTCCGAGATCTTTAGCTTTATTTCATCATTTTGAGCTCGGATTTTAGAAATTTTGAGAGTGCTTTTCAAGTGGGATTCTTGAGGTAAGTTCCTTGTCTTTATTTTTCTTCAATAATTATGTTTTCCCACTGAATTCCCACCTAGATGGTGTGTTTTTTAGGTGTAAATTGGGGATTTGAGGCTAGGGATTTGGAGAGTTGGTTTTGAGGATTTGAATGACCAATTGGTGTTAGATTTTGATGTATTTAGTATGGTTGCGCTCGTGAGTGAATGAGATTTTGGATTTTGTGACTTTTGTCGGATTTCAAGACGTGGGCCCGGGGGTCGGGTTTGGGCCGATTTCGGATTTTGGCTATAATTTTGTATTTTTCTTGTAGAATTAATTTCTTTAGCCTATATTGATTGTATTGAACTACTTGTGGCTAGATTCGGGACATTTTGAGACGGATTTGAGTGGTTTTTGGTTAGTTTTGAGCCGTTCGGAGGTCAGAACGCGCGGGATGGTATCTTTCGAGCATCGCTTAGCTTGCTCAGCATTGGTATTGGCTTGTTCGAGGTAAGTAACTCTTCTAATCTTGGAGCCTAGGTTATGAACCCTGAATACATGTATTATGTGAATTGTTAGGTGGTGACGCACATGCTAGGTGACGGGTGTGTGGGTGTGCACTATGGAAATTGTGACATAATTGTTTTCGTGGAATTTTATAGTAAACTAATCTTGGCATTTTCCTTGTATTGTCATATGTTAAAGGAATTTGGGCTGAGAATCATATTGAAAATCATGTTGAGTCTATGTGCCAGTATTATTTGGACCCACAAAGGTCATATTGCTATGAATTATTTGTTTTAAATTGAAAATTCATATTCAGTCATATACATTTCATTGCATATCATATCTCAGTCTCTGTTGTTATTTATTGATACATCATATCATCATTTTCGGGCCATTTTCATGACATTGTGAGCCCAAGAGACTGGAAAAATTGATGATTGAGTGAGGTCGAGGGCCTGATTGAGAGGATAATTATGGGATTGGGCTGCACGCTGCAGCAGGCTAGATTGGCGTATTATAGCACGTGAGTTGTCCGTGCGGATCCAGATATTATTATAGCACATGAGTTGTCCGTGTGGATCCAGGTATTATTATAGCATGTGAGTTGTCCGTGTAGCACGTGAGTTGTCCATGCATATTATAGCGCTTGGGCTGAAGGAGCCCCTCCGGAGTCTGTACAGACCCCCAGTGAGCGCAGGTACCTACTGAATGTGATTGCCGAGTGCGAGTGCCGAGAGATTGGGAGGATTGAATAACTATGAGGACTGAGTGAATTGATACTCTGAGAGTATGCATATGAGTTCATCTCTAAGATACATTGCATTGACATGCACACATGACATAGAAGCATAGAGATGTATTTTTCCTCACGCTGTACGATATTACATCATTCATGATTTCTCACACATGTTGGCAGATGGGCACAGTGATGCATTTGTTTTACACTGGTTATCTGGAAAGAAAAATGAAACATCTTATTTATTATTGAAAGGATTCTGGGAAAATTATTATTTTCAAACTTATTCATGTTTTTTGCAACTCCGGTAAACGATTTGGATTTTTCATTGATGTACTTGAAAGGCAGAACTATTTTGAGAAATCATTTTTTGTTGAGCTTTTGATTGTTGAGTTACTTCTGGTATTACTTGCTTTATGTTGTTATGAACTGCTGTTGGGTAAGGGAGTTGAACTCAGACCTTGGTACAAGCTCATCACTGCTTTCAACCTAAGGTTAGGTTTGTTACTTATTGAGTACATGGGGTCGGTTGTACTCATACTACACTTCTGCACCTTGCTTGCAGATGTTGGTTTCCGATGTTACTATGTTCGATGGGAGCTAGATTGAAGATGTACCTGCGTCCCGGTTGTAGCTGCCTATTGTTCGTGGTAGCCTTAGATATATAAAACTCTGTTTATGTACTTTTCAAACAGACTGTATTTATATCATTTCCGCTTTGTAAAATCTATTCTTAGAAGCTCATGATTTGTACTACCAGTTCTTGGGGAATGTATAAGATTAAGATAATTCTTTACTTAAATTGCTTTATTAATTGTTATTGGAATTGGTTAGTGGTTAAGTGGCTTACCTAACAGGTGGGTTAGGTGCCATCACGACTAGTTGGATTTTGGGTCGTGACAGCTATGTTCTTTGACCTCAACTTTCGAACCTGTTGATCCAAAATGGCCACCAACTCCACATCATAAGTCAAATCACCATCCAACTGAATCGTTCTGAAATACAACACATGAGACGGATCGCCGACATACTTTCAGAGCATAGAAACATGAAACACTAGATGCACACTCGACAAACTAGGTGGAAAGGCAAGCTTGTAAGCAACCTCTCCAATCCTCTAAAGTACCTCAAAAGGCCTAATGTATCGAGGGCTCAACTTACCCTTCTTTCCGAATCTCATAACACCGTTCATGGGTAAAACCTTGAGCAGTACCTTATCCCCAAAAATGAAAGCAACATCATGAACCTTCCTATCGGTGTAACTATTCTGTCTAGACTGCGCCATGTGAAGCCAATCCTAAATCAATTTAACCTTGTCAAAAGCATCCTGAACCAAGTTAGTACCCAATAGCCTAGCCTCACTCGGCTCAAACCTACCCACCGGAGATCGACACCATCTCCCGTACAAAGCCTCAAACGGAGCCATCTGAATGCTCGTCTGGTAGCTGTTGTTATAGGCGAACTCTGCAAGGGGCAAGAAACTCATCCCATGACCCTCTGAAATTAATGACACAAGCACATAACATGTCCTCCAATATCTGAATAGTGTGCTCGGACTGTTCATCCGTCTGGGGGTGAAATGATATACTCAACTCAACCTAGGTGCCCAACTCCCGGTGTACTGCTCTCCAAAACTGTGATGTAAACTGCGTGCCCTGATCTGCAATGATAGATATTGGCACACCGTGAAGGCAAACAATCTCGCGGATGTAAATCTCAGCCAACAGCTCTAAAGAATAAGTAGCCCCAACTGGAATGAAGTGCGGGGACTTGGTCAGCCGATCAACAATCACCCAAATGGCATCAAACGTCCTCGAAGTCCGTGGGAGCCCAACTACAAAATCCATGGTGATCCGCTCCCATTTCTACTCTGGAATCTCTAGCCTCTAAAGCAATCCACCCGGTCTCTGATGCTCATACTGTACATGCTGATAGTTAAGGCACTGAGCTACAAAACCCACTATATCATTCTTCATTCTTCTCCACCAATAGTGCTGCCTCAACTCCTGGTACATATTCGCGGCACCCGGATGAATGGAATACCGCGAACTGTGGGCCTCCTAAAGAATCACTTCACGTAGCCCATCTACATTAAGCACACAAATTCGACTCTGCATCCTCAACACCCATTCATACCCAATAGTAATGTATCTGGCATCACCGTACTGAATCATGTCCTTAAGGACAAGCAAATGAGGATCATCATACTGGCACTGTCTGATGCGATCATATAAAGAAGACTGAGAAACTACACAAGCCAGAACCCAACTGGGCTCCGAAACATCTAATCTCATGAACTAGTTGGCCAAGTCATGAACATCAACTGCAAGAGGTCTCTCACTAACAGGAATGAATGCAAGGCTACCCATACTCACCGCCTTTCTACTCAAGGCATCAGCTACCATATTGGCCCTCCCGGGATGATACAAAATAGTAATATCATAGTCCTTTAGCAGCTCCAACCATCTCCCCTGCCTCAAATTTAGATCCTTTTTTTTGAACAAGTGCTGGAGACACCGGTGATCCGTAAATACCTCATAAGACACACCGTAGAGATAATGCCTCCAAATCTTCTATGCATTAACGATGGCAGCCAACTCCAAATCATGAACATGGTAGTTCTTCTCATGGGGCTTCATCTGGCACGAAGCATAAGCAATTACTCTACTCTCCCGCATCAAGACAGACCTAATATTAATCCGACAACCATCACAATACTCTGTATAAGAGCCTGAAGCTGAAGGCAAAACTAGAAATGGAGTTATGGTCAAGGAAGTCTTGAGCTTCTGAAATCTCTCCTCACACTCATCCAACCACCTGAAAGTAGCACCCTTTTGGGTTAATTTGGTCAAAGGTGATGCAATACGTGAGAAACCCTCCACGCCGAGAAAGCTCTGAATCTCCATAGATGAGGACAGTTTGGGCCAACTTTTAACCACCTCTATCTTCTTTGGATCCACATGAATCCCCTCACAAGACACCATGTTCCCCAAGAACGCCACTGAACGAAGCCAAAACTCACATTTGGAGAACTTAGCATAAATCTTCCCATCCCTCAACCGCTGCAACTCTATCCTAAAATGCTTGGCATGCTCCTCCTTGCTACAAGAGTACACCAGGATATCATCAATGAATACTATGATAAACGAGTCGAGATAAGGCTGAAACACACTGTTCATCAGATGCATGAATGGTTCTGGGGCATTAGTCAGCCCAACAGACGTCACAAGGAACTCATAATAACCATAACCGGTCCTGAATGCTGTCTTTAGAATATTCGAGTCCCGAATCTTCAACTGGTGATACCGAGACCACGAATCAATCTTAGAGAACACCCTCGCTCCCTGAAGCTGGCCAAATAGATCATCAATGCGCGGCAAAGGATACTTGTTCTTGATCGTAACTTTGTTCAACTGCCTATAATCGATGCATATCTGTATAGTACCATACTTATTCTTCACAAACAGAACAGGTGCACCCCAAGGTGACACACTTGGTCTAATAAACCCCTTATCAAGAAGTTCCTGAAGTTGCTCCTTCAATTCCTTTAACTCAGCTAGTGTCATATGATACGGTGGAATAGAAATGGGTTGAGTGCCTGGCACCAAGTCAATACCAAAGTCAATATCCCTATAGGGCAGCATGCCTGGTAGGCCTGCAGGAAACATATCCGGAATATCTCGCACCATCGGAGCAAAATCAATAGTAGGAGTATCAGCACAAACATCCCTCACAAAGGCCAAATAAGATAAATAACCCTTCCCAACAATCCGTTGAGCCTTCAAATATGAAATCACTTTGCTGGGAACATAGTCTAGAGAACCTCTCCACTCGATCCTTGGCAACCCCGGCATCGCCAACGTCATAGTCTTAGCGTGAAAATCCAGAACAGCATGACATAGAGACAACCAATACATACCCAAGATCATGTTGAAATCAACCATACAAAGAAATAAGAGATCAACTCTAGTGTCTGATCCCCCAATAATCACTACACATGACCGATATACACGGTCCACAATAATAGTATCTCCCGCTAGCATAGATACATGAACAAATAAAACCAAGGACTCATGGGGCATATCCAGATAATGAGAAAAATATGATGATACATACGAATAAGTGGAACCAGGGTCAAATAACACAGATGCATCCTTGTGGCATATTGAGACGATACCTTTGATCACTGCATCTGAAGCAACAACATCTGGCCTAGAAGGAATAGCATAGAATCATGCCTCACCGCCACGTGGTCGGCATCCCCCTCTAGGATGACCTCTAACTACCTGGGCTCCACCCCGAGCTGGCTGGGCGGGTGGTGAAGTAACTGGTGAAGAAGTCGCAGCCTGAATCCTCTACTGCACTTGACCTCCCGAGCGTCGAGGGAATTTCCTCCACATATGCCCAAACTCCCAGCACTTGAAGAAATTCCCCTGGTGCTGGTGGTGGGGACTGAAGGGGGGCCCTAGTACCGAGATAACTGCTATAAGGACTTGGCATAGATGAACCCTGAACTGATAGAGCATGGGACGAACTCTGAGCTGGAAGGGTACTGAGATATGACTGACCCTGACAAGCACTGTATGAACCATGACTAGATAATGTACCACGGTGAACTGAGCGAGCCATCTGAGCGGGCCTATAAGGACGACACCGACTGTGGTAGGACTGCCCTCCAGAAGGGACACCACTGAAACCACCCGAACCTCAAGGCCTCTTTTCCTCCCTCTCCTCACGCTCCTAACTATGGACCATCTGTATCTACCGATCAATATCAACCACCTCATCGAAAGTAGCACCAGATACCCTTTCCCGAGTCATAAGAAACCACAACTGATATATGAGACCATCAATGAACCTCCTAATCCTCCCTCTATCAGTGGGCACCAACCAAACTACGTGACGGGCGAACTCTAAAAACCTCATCTCGTACTAGGTCACAGACATGCCCTCCTAATGTAGCTACTCAAACTGTTTGCGCAGCTCCTCCCTGCGAAACTGCGACACGAATTTCTCCAAGAAGAGAACGGAGAAATCCTGCCATGAAAGTGGTGCTGCACCGATCGACCTGCACCTCTCATAAGCCTCCCACTATCTGAAGGCAACCCCAGTAAACTGAAAAGTCCTGAACAAGACCCCACTGGTCTCCAGAATCCCCGCCATGCGAAGACTCTGCTGGTACTTATCCATGAATCCCTGCCGCTAAATGATGGAGGTTGAAGCCTCCCAAATCTCTTTAGCCTTCTCTACTCATCATCAGTCATAACGGGACCCACATGGGCCTGAGCAGCTGCAACCGGCTAGGCAGGTAGTATCCCCGGTGTCTGGAGTCCCTACATCACCTGCTCTGGAGTACGGCCGGTGCCTGTGCTAGCCCTACTGGCTCAACCATATCTTGTACCTGCTCCTGAGCTTGAGCGAGTAGTGGATCTGCAAGCGCTGCTCTAGCTGTTGTACGAGTTGCACCTCTTCCCCTACCGTGTCCTCGGCCTCTCATGGCCCTAGCTGGTGGCACTGGTGGTTGTCTGTCCTGTTCGGTAGCACGTGTCCTCACCATCTATGAGAGAATATAATACAGAAGTTTAGTTACCGGAATCAACAAATCCGCATGACAAGAATATAAGAATATGAAGTTTGCTAAGGGTTCCATAGCCTCTCGAAGATAAGTACAGATGTCTCCGTACCGATCCGCAAGACTCTACTAAACCTGCACATTACTCGTGTGACCTATGTAACCTGGCTCTAATACCAACTTGTCACGACCCAAAACTAGCCTGTCGTGATGGCACCTAACGTGGTACTAGGCAAGCCGCCACTTTAAAAATACCTCAAACACTTTTAAATGAAATAAATATCATAGGTTTAAAGCATCAAAACTCTCAAAAAATAATTCCCAACATCGGGATGTCACTGAGTACATTAGCATATATACAACACAAGGAAGAAGAGACAAGGTCTGCGAACTCCAGGCAGCTACCTTAGAACCTCCAAACGATCAAGCTGTGCAAAGAAATCAACACACATCATGTCCGGAAACAGCTGGATCTGCACACGAAGTGCAGGGTGTAGCGTCAGTACAACCAACTCAGTAAGTAACAAGACTAAATAATGAACTGGAAGTAGTGACGAGCTTCACAGATATAGTTCAATTACAAATATTACTACATAGAAAGATAAGCATGCTTTCAAATCCGACAATTAAGGCCAAAACAGTTAATTCATGTCAAGTCAATTTGAAACGGGATATAATATCTCTCAAAAATTACATGATAATGATATATGGTAGTTCAAGTACAACAATAATGAAATCACGTGCAAAATCGCAGGGCAACAGTCACTCAGTCCTCCCACGCACTCCAACCTCACAGACACTCATTCCTCACAGTCACTCATTCCTCTCAATCTCTCGGCACTCAGTACCTGCGCTCACTGGTGATTTGTACAGACTCCGGTGAGGCTCCTTCAGCCCAAGCGCTATAACAAGCCAATCATGGAATAAATCAATAAAACATGTTGCGATGTGCAGCCCGATCCCATAAATATCCTCACAATCAGGCCCTCGGCCTCCCTCAGTCATCAACCTCTCCAGTCTCTCGGGCTCTCAATGATCATTATAATCAGCCCAAACAACAATGATATAATGTATCAATAATGAACAATATATGCAAGTAGAACTGTGACTGAGTACAAAACAGCAATTTGACAGATAATTCAACATGTACACGACCTCTGTGGGTCCCTGTAGTGCCAACAGATAGTCTAAACATGATTTGCAATTCAATTTCTATACCGCATGGAGAATATACAGATAACAATAGATTATTCAGCTACACAGTTCCTAGGAATTTATCATGTCACAATTCCTACAGTGCACGCCCACACACCCATCACCTAGCATATGCGTCACCTCATACCCAATCACATGGCACATAATACAGGGTTTCATACCCTCAGGACCATATTTAGAATTGTTACTTACCTCAAACCGTGCAAATACCTACTCTAACACACCCTTGCCTCATGAACCGGCCTCCAATTGTCTCTAATCTAGCAACAAATAGTTTGATACAATCAACACAGGCTAAAGGAATCAATTCCATAAGAAAATACTAAGTTATAAATCAAAAGTCAAAAGTTGACTCAAAAGCTAGCCACCCCGGTCCACGTCTCAAAATCCGATAAAAGTCACAAAATCAAAAATTCCATCCAACCACGAGTCTAACCATACAAAATTTACCAAAATCCAACACCAAATCTCCACCCAAAACCCCAAATCAAACACTCAAAATCCCTAGCCTCAAATTCCCAAATTCCACCTTAAATACACACAAACTAGGGGGTAAATTCAATTGGGAGACAAGATTGTTGGTTACAAATGAACACAAGTGACTTACCTCAAGAAAACCCTCAAAAATCCTTTCAAAAATGTCCTAATCATGAGCTTGAAATGTTCAAAATGAAGAAAAATCGTGAACCCTTGAATTTAAATGTTCTGCCCAGCCTTTTCGCTTCTGCGGTTCATTTAGCCACTTCTGCGGCACCGATTATACGGTCAACCATTCGCATCTGTGGAAGTCACTAATGCCGACCAACCGCTTCTGCGGATGCAAATCCTGCTTCTGCGGGTGCGCATATGTGCAAATCGTCCGCTTCTGCAGACCAGCCTCCCCAAGCTCTCTTCTGCTTCTGCGATCCGCCACGCGCAAGTGTGAGTCCGCACCTGAAGAATTCTTTCCACACATGCACTACACCCAAGGGCATACCAAATCTCACTTTTGTGCCACTCCAGCCGCACCTGCGGCCAACCCCTCGCAGGTGCGATCACACTAGAGAACTCCCAGCTTCAGCAATGCACTAAGTCCCGTTTCCGATCCGTTAACCATCCAAAATTAACCCGAGGACCCGGGACCTCCACCAAACATACCAACAAGTCCTAAAACATGATATAAACTTAGTTGATCCCTCAAATCACCTCAAAAAATATCAAAAACATGAATCATACCCCAATTCAAGCCTATTGAAACTAAGGAAATTCCAACTTCTACAAACACCGTCAAAACCTATCAAATCATGTCCGATTGACCCCAAATTTTGCACACAAGTCACAAATGACACCATAGACCTACTCCAACTCATGTAACCCCAATCCAAGCTCGTTAACCCCAATGTCGACTCTCGATCAAACTTCTAAATTTTCAAATTTCTCCATTTCAAGCCTAATTCAACTATAGACCTCCATATCACAATCCGGACACACTCATAAGTGCAAAATCACCCAACAAAGCTAACAGAACTATTAAAACTCCATTCTGGAGTCGTTTACCCATAAGTCAATATCCACTTAACTATTTCAACTTAAGCTTCCAACCTTGAGACTACGTGTCTCAATTCATTCCGAAATTTCAAAACGACCGGCCGGGTCATTACAACATGATAATAAATAATGATACTGCATGAACTATATATAAATTAACAATATTCTTCTTACGGAAAGTATGCATTTATTATACAACAACTACTTTTAAGAATAACTCTTTTTTCGTAAGTTAATTCTGCTGAGTCTACGGTCACTATTTTAACCTAAGCTTTAAAGCCTTGGATTTTATTCTTCTAAACTAACTCCAAAATACCTGAAAACCAAAACCGATAATTCACACAAGTTATAATATATCGTATGAAGGTATTCAAGACTTCAAATAGTAGAAAGGAGCATAAATGCCTAAAACGACTGATCGGGTCGTTACAGAAATATTATCTAAATCTATCCTTAATGTATTAAATTTTGCATTTTGGATATGTTATAGATTTGGAAGTTTAGTTTCCAATAGATCAAATGGTTCATGATTTAAATATTCCTACATCAAGATACAAAAGTTTTGGTGAAGTCGTGCAAATCTGAAATCGTCGTCGCGTCAAAATTTAATATTGATTTTGAATTATTATCTGAAACTATCCTTAAGGAATTAATATTTAATTTTGGATATGTTATAACTTGCAAGTTAAGTTTTCAAAAAATTAAACGGTTCGTGATTTTGACTTTTCTTCTCCAAGATATGATTTTATTGGTGAGACTGCGCAAATCTGTAATTTTCAACATGGTAGAATCTAAAGTTGGTTTCAAAATATTATCTGGGGCAATTCTGAAGGTGCTTGATTCTATGTTTTGGATATGTTTTAGATATTTAATTTTAAATTTTGAGAAATTAAACGGTTCATTATTTGGACTCTCCCACGACAAGATATGAGTCTTTCGTTACAAGCGCGTAAAGCTGAAAATTATGCGACCGAGATAAAAGTCGGACAATGTAAAGCAAAAGAGAAGCAATCTTATTTGAGATGAAATAAATATCCACTAGGTCAATCTAACATAAATATAAAAGGGGAGATAATGCTAATAGCTTAATCTAAATAAAACTTGTGGTTGATCAATTCTTGACAGCTAGTCTCCAGGTTCTTCTTCTTCTTCTTCTCCTCCAAATTGGCCGAATCATCAACAATCAACAAATTTACGTTGTCATATGAAGAGACCTCACTCTCAGCAGCTGCAACTATTTCCTGAATCTCTTCAACCTCCTTTTGAGTCACTTCTATAAAACCTTCGAGGTTCTTCCTCTCTTGTTGTAATGTCTGCAACTTCTTCACAACTCTCTTCCGTTTCTTTTCACTAGAGGAAACTTTCTTGACTTTCTCACTTGCTTCAAGTTTGAACGATTCAAGACACTCCTTAGCTTTGGAAATCAGCTCCAGCTTCTCATCTTGGCTCGTCTTATCAGCCAAATTGGATCGCTCTTGGTCATATGAAGCAGCAAGCTCGAAAAGAAAATCCAGTAAACACTCTAATGGAGAAAGATCTAAAATATTCGCCTTTTTCATATCCACGAAAATCTCAATGATTTTCTCCCTATAAGATAAGAGCAGTTCTGCACGAGTTTTGGAGAGTCTATTGCAAATATCCTCCCAAAGTCCCAAGATGTATTCCTTTTTGTGATTAAAAACAATGCTCTTTCCTTCAAAAATAGACACGCCTACATTTGTCATTGGTGGAACGCGAGTTATCCCATTTGGAGTTTGTATTTTTAGGGCTTTGTCATGAGGAAGAGATGATGCCTTTGAACTTCACTTTAGACGTAGGCCCTCCAATAGATTCATCACTCACTTGTGGCTTGTCATGTGGGGATACCATCAGATGCCCAATGGCATTTAACTGCATAAAGAAAAGGCAAAAAAAGTAGGTAATTTTTAGTGAAGCTATTCGTTCGATATATATATATATATATATAAGGCAAGGTGATTGTATTTTTACCTCTTTGTTACAAGCCGTATGCGTTCTCGAGGAACTATCAACACTTGGAACCTCTACGATCTCTACTGGGTTAGGCCGTTTCCTTTTCCAATTTTTATCTTCATTGGTACTCTGGCTTGTATCTTGAGGAATTTGGGTGCTAAATGGAAGAACTGGAGGGTGTTTCTCTATATCTATTGAAGTGAACACCACCTCTTTCAAAGCTGCCTTTGAGGATTTAAGCTTCCTTTTCTTATGTTGTGTAACTACTTTTGGGATAGGAGTAGGTGGTTCTTTGACTTTTGAGAGCGTCTTTCCAACACCTTAATCTTCACCTCCTAAAGGAGTAGTAGATTTTAGCCCAACATTGTCTACCAGAGCTTGTAAATTATTCTCGAGAAACTTTCCATGTGCTTTCTCCCACCAAGACACATAATTGGTGGATAAAAGCTTCTCCACAGGATCTCCCGTTGGGGGAAAAGCCGAATGTGACATAGACCGATACAGTGTGCAAATCCTCCAAAATCCGAGTCCTTCATCTAGAGAGGCGCTACGGATATCATTCTCTAAAAAAATAGGGACGTTCTGGTAAAACTCAAATTGACGACCAAATTGATGCGAGCTATATGGCTCGATGATGAAGGAATTATCATACCTCAAAGGGAGGTAATTAAAACGTAAGCTCATGAAGTAATTTGACTCCAACTCTTGAGGGTCATCGTTATCCATATAATAATAAGGACGAGAATTGGTTAACATTGTTGGTGTCCAAATTATATCCTCTCCATTGTGGATGCATTTTCTTGCATCCTTCTCGTCAAAGTACCTCGCAGCTCCCTCTCCTGAATACGTAATCATCAAAGGGACAGACGGACCCTTAGCAAGTGGATAATGAGTTTTGAGGTAATGTGCAAGCCAACCATAAATATAATGGATGAGAAAATAAACTTTGACCCGATCACGTTGGGAAGAACATGAAATCTTATTCAAACCATGATAAATACTCGCGAAAACTGGGAACGCAAGGCTAATCTTTCGCCCGCTTGCCATCATGCTTGCCATCTTAAAAGTCTCACGACGAATGAAGTTCTCTGCCTTATAGGGAAACACAAAAGCACATAGCCAAATTGATAAGAAGGCCGCTATATATGTTTCATCCTTTTTGTCAGACCTCACCATAAGCTTGGAGAATATAGCTTCTTGATCACTCTACCACCTAGTTGTCTTGGGAATAACTCCGTTAGTATTATGTGTCGATTTTAGGCGCGTAGATTTCTTTTCCTTTTGCAGTGGGGCGGTTTTATATATTAAAGGTTTTTTATACCAAAATTATTTCCACTTGCTCAAGGAGACCTTTTGGTTAACACTCGTACCTTACATAAGGTGATGGAAGGCAGCAAATAAATACTCGCAAGATGGAGGAATAAATCTCATAAGTTTTTCATCCAAACCGATGAGTTTTCTTGTCTCAGGTACCACTTCTTCGTACGGAGAACCCGCAATGGGCAGACCTCCAAGGATATGTAAGTCCGAAAGAGAGATAGATAGTTCTCCAACTGATGTAAGAAGCGTTTTCGTCTTGGAGAACCAAGCCTCACAAAATGCTTGCAAAATGTTCGAGTTTCGATCATAAGTGAAAAGTGAGGCATAGACACCATCATAAATCTTTGCTGTACTCGGGGTTTGTTGGCTTCCGCCAAGCACATCTTCAGACCATTCCCAATATCCTGGAATATGACGATGCCCGCCCTCGATTATTGTTGTGTTTCCCCAGCGTACTTCACCTTGAATTATACGACGCCCTAAGTTTGGAAGGGTGCTAGCAATATTTACGTGGCGATGGATTAGCGCTTGGAGAGACCACATCTTGGACAATGGATTAGAAGTAGACTTGTGCTCCAAGGTCCAATTTTCTACATGAAGGGAGTTCCTCAAAGAAGGCCATAAGGCTGCATACCGGTCAACTTGTGGGGTGTGAACCAAAAACTTGGTTTGTTCTGTGCCATCTTCAGTCTCGATTACGAGATATCTAGGTTTGGAGGATGGCGGGGTATAATCTCTGAAATTTGCCATCTCTTCGGGCTGCAAAAAAAAAAGTCATCAAAGTCCAAATCGAGAATATTAGAATGGGCACAAAGTCCTGAGTGGATGAAATGGCCTCCAGTTTTCGGGCGGGGATGAATATCCATCCCTTCACAACCTGAGAGCAATCTCTCCGATAGTCGGGTCGTTTTAAGAGTAATCTCTCCAATAGTCGGGTCGTTTTGAGAGTAATCTCTCCGATAGTCAAGCCACTTTGAGAGTAATCTCTCCGATAGTCGGGTCGTTTTGAGAGTAATCTCTCTGATAGTCGGGTCATTTTGAGAGTAATCTCTCCGATAGTCGGGCCACATTGAGAGTAATCTCTCCGATAGTCGGGCCACATTGAGAGTAATCTCTCCGATAGTCGAGCCACATTGAGAGTAATCTCTCTGATAATCAGATTATTTTGAGAGTAATCTCTCCGATAATCGGATCGTTTTGACTCCTACTCAAATTAACAATGGTAGTCGGAGAAGGAAAGACGTGTTTCAGAGTACTGCTTGAATTAAAAATTGTGGTAATACGAATCTACACAATAATCAATTGTGATGAATTCATATGTTCTAGCAACTGCCACGTGTAGTAGATCAACTGTGTGCTCCATTAAGAGGTCAATTTTGAAGTCTTGTATCGTCACTTTAACTAAGATTGCTTGGCATTTAAAATTCATTTTTAATTTTGGTGCTCAAGTAAAAGAGAAAGTTAGTTAAAGGATTAACTATGGCAAATGTGATCTGCCACTATTTTGGTCGAGATAGAATGCAGATAATACTTCAAAATTAAGAAGAGACACTGACGAAGCCATTCCAAGGAAAATACGAATTGTCTTCAACAAATACTTTAAGTCTAGTCCTTAAAATTTATATTTCTACGAGCCTTCAACTAGGGGCATTAGTAGATAATTAAATTTTGTTGGATTTAAATCCGTAAAACAAGTTGGACTATATTTTAAATTCAACTTACATTAGTCCAAATAAATATTATGGGCTAGTATAATTGAATTACTTATATAAGTCCAATATATATAGATTAAATAAGTCTTAATCCGTTTGGCTAAAGTGGTGAGCCCACTTCATTAAACCCAATATATCATCTTCCTAGAGGCCCAGTTTGATGCCACGTGTGAAATGATGTGGCACACCAAGTCAAGCGGAAGAGTCAATAAGATCGTGCCACGTGTCAAAATGACAAGGCATGCCAAGTCACATTAAAAGGCCATTGAAACCACGCCACGTGTGCAAGTGACATGTTCTGGCCAATCAAATGCGGCCCTATCACACTTTAATCTGATTGGTCGGAAAGAGTTTGTTCTTATCATAAATCTTTCCTCCCATAACTATAAATAGGGGTTTTCATAACCCAGAAAAGACACCAGAAGTTATAACAAGAAGCAAGAAAGAGCTCGTGGATCAAACGCTGCAAATTCTTCCATAAGTTTCAAGCTTCAAGCAATCAAGTTCAAGTTCAACAAATCAAGTTCAAGCTCAAGAACGAAAAACAAATCAAAATTCAAGGAGTACGAGTTCAAATCAAAGTTTGTGCTAGTTGAATTCAAGATTATCGTTAGTGACAACAAATATAGGTTCAAGATAAAGCTCAAAGGCCCTTGAATTTATTTACTATTGAAAAGAAGAATCAGAGGATTCATAGAAATTGTACACTCAAATTACTTAAAATCAAATACTACGATTGTTGTAATATTTTTTGATCTTGATTTTATTTTCTCGACGTAATTTATTGTCTACAGGTGGTTCAAAAATACTCTAAATTATCTCTATCTTTGGTTTAAGATGGATATGCAAATCAATTCATACGATATGACACAAATTCTTCCTAGTTTGGCCGTTGCGTTTCCTAATTTGGACATTGCACATATATTCTTTTCGATACATTCCCTTGTACATGTTCTTTTTACATTCTTTTTAATTGATTGATGTTGAACTTGGGCTATGTAGCAAAAAGAAAAACTAATGGAAGAAATGCATGATTGATCCAAAATTATTAGTAAAATAGAGAAATCTTACAAATATCTGTTATGAAAAAAATATTATTATAAATATTTATCGGTTTGGTTCAGTTTAGTTTAATATCAAACTAAACTAAATATTATAAATTTTTTAAACTTCTCACCAAACCAAATAAATACCGTTTGATTTTGACTCATCACTCGTAAAATATAGGAGTAAAAATATTGTTTTGACAAAATTAGTAAAAGACTATTTTCGGGTCATTTAAAATAAAGTATTTCAATTCCATTACATCATCACATTTATTTCAATTTTCATTACTAATGAGCTGACAATTTAAGCAGAGAAATAGAGGAGACCACACGGATGTTATGCAAAATGTTGGAAATTGCCAATTTTTGACGAGAAGGTGAAATTGGAAGCTATTCCGAACAAACTATCACAGGTTCCAGTTCTTCTCCTTTATATTGGTTGCTTATCAATGGCGATTACTGCTATTACTGGCCATATCCTTGGAAACCTATGCTGCTACAATCATTATTTGTGTTTATGGTTCAGAGAATTAGAATTTGTTGCCTCACGTCACCACTTGAGCCTAAATTTGAGAGGGGCAAGGCATTATGCGGAAGCTACTGGTGCTTTCTTATTACTCTTTCTCTATTTCATCGACTATGTTCGCTTTGGTTGAAATATTCGTTAGTAGTCTGAAACTTGACCAGTACACTTCTGATTCCTTCATTATTGAAAGGAGATGCGGACTACTTTTATTATATCAGCTAATGCCCAATCGTAGTCACTAAATTGCGTAGCTAACATGGTATTTGTGTTGTGATATCAGTTAAAGAAGTTTACTGAAGGAGATAGAAAAGACCTAATTGTACTTCCTTTTGAAAAGAATGGACTAGAAAGAAGTTCATAGAAAGAAGGAGTGATTGCTGTTGCCGATGAGTATACATTGGCTAATGAGTTGAAAGTGCTGGAATGCTTGAAGCTCGGCTTTGCTTATACATATCCTTATTTGGTCATGCTTGAGAAGGTTCAGAAATGTGAATTTGGAAAATTATTCTTGACAAGAAAATTTCATACTTGAATTCACCTATTTGGATATTAGAGCTTGCTGTTAAGAGAAGGAGGCGTGTCTAAATTATTGCTGCATATGCAGAAAGTTGCTTTGCTTATGCCTTACAAGCATCATTATGGGGTTAAGGTTCGTGTCATTAAAGCCTTTTGTTATGGGGTCAATGGAAGAGACACCTTGGCGTACTTTACAGTACATTGGGATTTCTCTCTGTGTTCCACCCTACTTGCCACCACTACATTAACTGAGCATCTCATTCTAATACTGGTCAAATGCCACACCAAAGTGGTTTCAATTTTGCTGATTCATTTTGCAGCATCCATGAGGACAAAATGCTTATGAAGAGGGGTGGGGTGTTATGTCTGAGAAGAATTAGGAAAACGGAGGGAAGGGCCTGACCACACAGTTTGGGGTAAGTAGAGGCTTCTACAGCGTCGTTTGGTTAAGTGTGGAGTTAGTAGTAAAAAGGGAATTAACAGCTAATTGAATTAGCAGTTAATGCGCACGTGGATGGCAAGGATCAGTTACTTCAAGGCGATGACTGAGATCTTTCGCAAGGAGTATATTTCATGTGGGAAAATGGTGTGATGAGTTTGGTAATCTTGTTCCCCATTTCCCTCGTGAATTCCTTCTCTTTCCTTTTCATTTTTTCTCTTCCCCTCTCTCACTCTTATCTTTGTCTTCTTCCCTGATTTCCTTCCTCTAAATTATGCAGGAATATCTATGGTGAGTGGAGATTGAGTCGGCTGAAAATGGAAGTACTGTTCCATTTCTTTTCTTTGTAACTCATTTTCAGTTAGTTAATTTCAGTAGATTGTTAATCGAGTTACTGAGTCTATTTCGACTTGTTTGGGTTAGTCTGAAGTGCTACTTGTCAGCATTGTTCAGATTCTATTGTAATTTCCTTTTCTAACTGATTAATTGTAATGAAGTTGCTTAATTGGGTGAATTAAATTATTGAGGTCATAACAGGTGCTTCTAAGCTATTCTACCTTCGTCTCTTTGGAAACAATAAATATTGGATCTTCATTTTGCACTTGAAAATTTGCTAATGATTCATTCTTTAGAAGAGGCTTGCCAAACACAGCTTTTGATGTTGGAATTCTCTTTTTTCTGCGTAAAAAATTATTTGCTGTCATCATTTGATTTTGTCCAGAAAATGAATCTAGCATGATGGCATTTTTATCAAAACTTGTTTCCAGTAGAACTTTTACTTGCCAAGGAGTAAAAACCAGGTATGATGGTCACTTTGTGCGGTTTCTCAGTAGGTCTCTTATGAACTTTTAAAAGTTTACTTTCCTATAATACTTGAAGAAAAGCCTTGGTCAGACTAGCCAAAAGCTCAATCCTGCTATCTCTTTCCTGTGTACGTGGTTGCATTGTTCTCTTTGAGTTACTTTACGTGTTGTATTTTTATTTTGATTTCCTTTATCTTTGTGATTGGATTTACAGTTAATTGTAAGCTTTTTTCAAAGGTCTGAAGATATGCTTAGCAGTAGCGAGAAATATGACCATAATTAATGCCTAACTGCAACTTCAGCTTTACATGGTTTTGCTAGAAATATATTATTCAGAAGTTCAGTGGTTGTTCTTGAATCTCTTTATGTTCAGATTAATTAAGGAGAGAAGACCAGCTTTCTCGGTCCTCTTCTATGAAATCTGTCACATTTTCTTCCCCCAAAAGCACATCTCAGAATTCCTGACCAACAAGATAATAGATATGCGAGAAAAGTCTGACAAAGGACACTTTTGTGGGCTTCAACGAGTTTAAACTCTACCTAGCTAAACCATGCTGGATTTCTAGTCCTTATATTTTTCTAGCATTAAGTGTCAACAATGGGAAGCAAAAGAAGATTATTGGTAGTTAATTTAAGATAATGGAGGATTTCAGTTGTTGGGGTAAATCTTTGATGGTCTAGACCGGCATATGCTATTTGCTTTGTTAAGATGCATGGTTAATTCATAAGGGCTACTTAGTGCTGTGTGAATTCAATAGGTTGGTTCGCAGGATGGTCTGTTGCTCTTATTGCCCTTGCATGTATAATTCACACGGTGCTAAAAATCACGCCTCAGGTTGATCCTCTGACTTTTCTTCCGATTCTTGGTTCTTTTTGTTAGCCAATTAAGATTTCTCTAGAAACTACCACATTTCAGTAGATATTTTTTGGGTTTGTATTAGACATAGTTAGTGAGCCACATATGTGCTTAGTTTTGTGTGCGATATTTTGCTTATTATGTGAATGTAATTCTCCCTCTTATATATTGTAAAAAGCATCTTAAATGTATTAGAATGAAAATAGAATTCCAAAAAGTTTCAGCTTTCTCTTTCTTCATCTTCAAATTGTTGTAGCAATTTACAGCTGCAATTTTGCTACTGTTCCTTTTTTGTAGCTTTGAAGTTCTTCTTTCTTTTCTTTCTACTTGGTATCGGAGCTTATTTCCTAAGGGATCTGAATCTAATCTAGTTGTTTGGCTCGTCTTATTTCTGGTTTTTCTTGGTTTTATTTTCTGGGTAAAGTGATCATGGCAAATCAACAAACGACCGGTCCTCCAATTTTTACTGGCGAGAATTATCAAATTTGGGCCATCAAGATGAAGGCTTATCTAAAGGCGCTCAACTTATGGGAAGTTGTGGAGAGAGGAGAACCTGCAGTCCAACCTTTGAGAGATAATGCAACTCTCATTGAAATTAAAAGGTATGATGAACTTGGTGACTAGATCTCCGAAAGCTCTCACCTGCATACATTTAAGTCTTACGGAAGTGATGTTTACAAGAGTTATGGCGTGTGAAAGTGCTAAAGAGGCATGGGATAAGTTAAAGGAGGAGTTTGAAGGCAGCAACAGAGTAAAGTCTGTTAGAGGCTTAACTTTGAAGAGGGAGTTTGAGCTTTTGAAGATGAAGGACTCAGATAGTGTGGAAGAATACTGTTCCAAGCTAATGGAGATTGTGAACCAGATAAGAATACTTGGTGAAAACTTTCCAGATCAGAAAGTTGTAGAGAAGATCTTGGTCAGCCTTCCGGACAAGTTTGAATAAAAAATCTCAGCTATTGAAGAGTCTTGTGACCTGACCATTCTTACAGTAGCTGAACTGATCTCTAAATTGCATGCCCAAGAGCAAAGAGTGACTATGAGAAGTGAAGGGATTGTAGATATTGCAAGAAGTATGGGCATATTGAGAGGAATTGCAGGCAAAAGCAAAATCAAAGTGGTCAGTCTTCCCAACGAGTAAATTTCGCAGATGATTACCAAGTTGGAAAATCAGAGGAGGAGGTTTTCATGGCGTCGCACACATCACATGTTGATGGATGTAATTGGTATGTTGATAGTGCCTGCACAAGGCACATGGCGATTGATGAAAATCTGTTTGTCACCTTGGATAGATCTGATAGAACTAAAGTGAAGCTTGGAAATGGTGCATTGGTGCAAGCTCAAGGTAGAGGGTCAGTAAAATTTCCTTGTGACGAAGGTATGAAGCTCATCCATGATGTTCTTTATGTGCCAAACTTGACTCAAAATTTGTTGAGTGTTGCTCAGTTGCTTCATAAAAATTATTCTCTTAATTTCAAGGATAAAAAAATGTGTCATTTATGATCCTAAAGGATGTGAAGTAGCTAAAATTAGCATGATTGACAATTCTTTTCGAATTTCAATGATACCTAGCTTTGGCACAAAAGGTTTGGTCATTACAACCTTAGTTCATTGGTGTATATGCAATCAAAGGCTATGGTGCTTGATGTACCCAAAATTGATATGTCCAGAGATGCTTGTGACTCATGTCAATTTGGTAAAATGCATAGACGATCCTTTCCTAAAGGAAGTCTTTGGAGGGCTAAGGGAAAGCTAGAGTTGGTTCATACAGATTTATGTGGACCAATGAGGACGGCCTCTTTACGTGGAAACAAATACTTTATTCTCTTTGTGGATGATCTAACTAGAATGACATGGGTTTACTTTCTAAGTAGCAAATCTCAAGTGTTTTCTGTTTTCAAAGAATTCAAGGCAATGGTAGAAAGGGAGAGTGGCTGCAGGTTTAAGTATATAAGGTCAGATAATGGAGGTGAATATACATCGTATCAGTTCAGCAAATATTGTAAAGATTTGGGTATTCAACAACAACTCACTGATAGCGACACTCAAGAACAGAACGGGGTTTCTGAGAGGAAGAACAGAACAGTGGTGGAGATGGCAAGATGTATGTTGGCAGAAAAGAAGATGCCTAAATATTTTTGGGCTGAAGCGGTCAATACCGCAGTCTATTTGCTAAATAGATTACCAACTAGAGCAGTCCAAGGCATGACGCCATTTGAAGCATGGAGGGGTATAAAGCCATCTGCAAGACACTTGAAGGTATTTGGTTTGGTGTGCTATGCACATGTTCCTGATGCTAAGAGAGGCAAATTAGATAGCAAGGTAGAATTGTGTATTCTGTTGGGCTATAGCACAGTTGCAAAAGGGTATAAAGTGTACAATGTTAGTAGCAAGAAGGTGTTTGTCAGCAGAGATCTTGTAGTGGACGAGTCTAGCCGCTACGACTGGGATCGAGATACTGTTGTGAAGAAACAAGGTGAGAGTACTCCAATTGCAACTCCAAATCTGCAGAAGAGTGATGCTTCCTCTAGTCCTAATGCTGGAATAGAACACAATTCAGATGTTGATATGACTACTGATTCTCCTATTTTGAAGACCAGATCACTAGCAGAAGTCTACGAGCAATGCAATTTTGCTCTAGTTGAACCACCCTCCTATGAAGAAGAAGCATGTCAGGAAGTCTGGATTTCAGCAATGGAGGAGGAACTTGCCATGATCAATAAAAATGATACCTGGGAGTTGATTGATAGGCCAGAGCAGAAGAATGTTATCGGTGTTAAATGGGTCTACAGAACAAAGTTCAATCCAGATGGCTCCATTTTCAAACATAAAGCTAGACTTGTAGTTAAAGGCTATTTTCAGCAGCCTGGAGTGGACTTTGGCGATACGTTTGCTCCTGTTGCAAGGCATGAGACAGTAACATTCCTTGTGGCGCTTTCCGCACAATACAAGTGGAAAATCTTCCATTTGGATGTCAAATCTGCATTTCTTAATGGATTGCTTGAAGAAGACATTTATGTTGAACAACCTGAAGGTTTTACAGTTGCAGGTGAAGAAGACAAGGTATATAAGCTTAAAAATGCTCTCTATGGTCTTAAACAAGCTCCAAGAGCTTGGTATAGCAAGTTGGATACTCATTTGATGTCTCAAGGCTTCAACAGAAGCCTAAATGATCCTACTTTGTACTTCAAAAGGCAAGCTGATGGGAAGTTGATTGTGATATCAGTTTATGTTGATGATTTGATGATCACAGGTGAAGACCCTCTTGCGGTTCAAGAAGTCAAAAATGAAATGTTAAAATTTTTTGAGATGTCTGATCTAGGAGAGATGAAGTTTTTCCTGGGAATGTAGATAGCTCAATCTTCTGAAGGAATTTTCTTGTCCCAAAAGAAGTATGCCTTGAATCTGTTAAAAAAGTTCAAGCTTGACAAGTGCAAACCTGTTGCAACTCCACGTGTTGTGAATGAAAAGTTGATGAAGGATGATAGCGAAGAGAGGGAAGATCCGAAACTTTATAGAAGTCTTATTGGCAGCCTATTGTATCTTACTGCTTCCAGGCCAGACGTGATGTTCGCTGCTAGTTTGTTGTCCCGATATATGCAAAGTCCAAGCATTAAGCATTTTGGAGCTGCTAAAAGGGTGTTGAGGTACATTAGAGGGACAATTGAATATGGAATTTGGTAGCGAAGCGTGGAGAATGGAGTTCTTATCGGCTATTCAGATAGTGATTGGGGTGGATGATTACAAAAGCACATCTGGTTACTCTTTTTCTTTTGGTTCAGGCATTTTCTCATGGAGCACAAAGCAGCAAGACATAGTAGCTCAATATTCAGCGGAAGCCGAGTATGTGGCTGCTGCAACTGCTGCAAATCAAGGAATTTGGCTGAGAAAGATCTTGTTTGAATTGAATCTGTTGCCAAAAGAACCGACGGTGATCTATGTGGACAACAAATCAGCCATTTCAATGGCTGAAAATCCAGTGCAGCATGGAAGAACGAAGCATATCAACATCAGATTTCATGCTTTAAGAGATGCGGAGAATGGTGATGTTAAGCTGGTGCATTGCAGCAGTGAAGAGCAACAAGCTGATATTTTAACCAAGGCTCTTCCCACCAACAAGTTTGAGTTTCAAAGAATGTTGCAAGGAGTTTCAATGAAAAATCTTAAGGAGGAGTGTTAGCCAATTAAGATTTCTCTAGAAACTCCCACATTTCAGTAGATATTTTTTGGGTTTTGTATTAGACAAGTCTTTTGGGGTAAAATGGGTGGTAGTTAGTGAGCCACATATGTGCTTAGTTTTGTGTGCGATATTTTGCTTATTATGTGAATGTAATTCTCCCTCTTATATATTGTAAAAAGAATCTTAAATGTATTAGAATGAAAATAGAATTCCAAAATGTTTCAGCTTTCTCTTTCTTCATCTTCAAATTGTTGTAGCAATTTACTGCCGCAATTTCGCTACTGTTCCTTTTTTGTAGCTTTGAAGTTCTTCATTCTTTTCTTTCAACACTTTTCTGGTTGAGAAACATGTTGTAGGGAACAATTTGAATTTGAATTTCTTTGGGATAGTGTTTTTGTCGGTCAAAGTTTAGAAAGCATGCTTTAGGGGGTATTCTAATCCTTTTACGTCTAAAAGAAAGGAAAAGTTTCTTATTTTGCAGTCTTGTAACTTCGAACAGTTGAGGTGCACTCTGATGAAATATGTTGACGGGTGGGATCTTACATTATAGACTCGTTACTGGACTCCTCATGATTATTTGAACAAGTTTAACAAGAAGTGCAAAATAAGATTTTCTGCATTCAGCCTTGTCGCTTGGGTACTGAACAACCTTTCTTGAGTCTGTCCTTTGTGTTATTAAGTCCTTGTTTGCGATTTATTCCCCATATTATTTCGTTTGACCAATAAATTTTCATATTTATTATCAGAACTTAGTATTTAACTTGTTAGATGCTGAAATTAAATAACTCCAGTAGCATAAATGAGTTACTGGCATCTGGACTACAGAAATCATTTGCTTTTTCAAGTCATCATCTGAGCGCTTCCTATAATATGACCATCTCTGTTTTCTAAAAATCTCTTTGGTTTACTTTTTTTTATTCTCCTTCTTGTGTCATTCAACTATCTATGAATGTAAGCTGTTAGAAACAGCCTATATAAGGTATTGCTGCCAATCTTCATCTGGTATTGTTGACTTTATTACGGCAACGGAAATCCAGCACTTAGTTGTGACTTACAGTTGCTTTCACAGCCTTCCCCATCATTAGCGATTGATTTGTTGAACACCTCAACAATAATTTGCTTCATCTTTGTAGGTAAATCACTCATTAGCACTATTTTTCGACTTAGTTGGGAGTCAATACAACAATAATTGACTGTGTTTTATATTGATGAATTGAAGTGAAATATGCCTGTAGAATACATTCTTTTACATCTCTGAACAAAAAAAAGTTATACGAATTGAGGAGGACTCCTTTAATTACACCAGTGCAACTTGTCAAAATGCAAGTCATAGTTAGACTAATGTAGATGTTCCTAATCCTACCCATAATCAAAAGTAAAGGACCCTCTTCAGTGAGGCTTTGGCTTGCACTGGACCTCTGTGAAGAATATCTCCTGTGTTTCAACTACGCCTACATTAGCAAGGTAATCGGCTAAAAATTTGCTTCCCGGCCCGTAGCAATGTGTTACTTGAAACCTCCCTAAAGCCATCAGTTGGTTAATCTGCAGAATTAAGCTCCTGATCTGCCCACATAGACAGAGTGCTGCTGCCATCCTAGAAAAGAACATACACCCAAAATCTCAGGAATACATAAGAACAACAAATGTAAATTATAGTTTTGCAGTAAAAAAATAACTTACAGCTACACGGCTTCAATATTGCCATCTTTTGGAAGAAACCTCTTCCAAAACCAATGTTGTTTGAAGAGATCTTCCTCAACTCCTTCGCCATCTTTCTCGGGCAAAAATTTATAAATTGAGAAGCACATTCCCAGTGTCAAAGCAGCAAATAGTATGAATATGCCAGCCTTGAGAGCACAAAGGAGCATAAGAATTGCTGGATTCATAATTAGGGACATGAGCAAAGATATGCTCGTCTCCCAGCATGCGCCTAGCACTCTAATCTCTTCGGCGTATGATTCTTCAGTCCACCCAGAAGGCCCCGAGAACATTGAATAGCAGCCTATGAGGGGGATGGCAAATGCCATGCCAACATAGGCACTCTTTTGGCTCAGGTGAAAGATACGGTCTCCTACCAAAAGGAAGATACCCAACAAGGAAACCTGAAAAAATCGGAGAAAGTGATATTAAGTTACATATGCTATATTTCAGTTAATAAAAGTTGATTTCTTTAAAGAAAACCTAAATTAAAAAGAAATGAAGAAGTACCTGCGCCACAACCATGCCTAAACATGCCGAGACTAGAGTCCTCCGTCGTCCGAAGTAGCTATAACTCGGATAAGTGAGTCCAGCAACTCCAGCTCGAATAACTCCAGCAATGAGCGGAGCGACGAATGAGGCATTATAGGCGTATCCAGCTGACTGGAGAATGAATGGTCCAAAGAAAAGGATTGAGTCTAAGCCCAACACTTGCTGAAAAATTTGAGCCACTATGTTAAGCAGCAAAAGGGGCGAGCGTGACAGTTTCTTCCTTTTCCTCTTGCCTTCATTTTCCATCACGCCTGCCAACATCTGCAGCTCTGCTTCTGCTCCACATTTCCTCAACATCTTAAGGGACGCTTTTGCCTCCTCCATACGCCCTTTCTTAATGAGAAACCTCGGGGTCTCACTAAGAAAGAAAGACAGTACAAGAAGCGGCAAAGCCAAAAACCCACTAGTGGCAAAGGACCATCTCCAACCATAATGGAAGTTGTGAGATGCTGCCATGTTTACTGCTTTTGTGCTAGTACTTCCCCATAGCACCATGGAGTTATAAACAAGGGAAATCCACTTTGGTGCCTTTCCAATATTGATCTCATTCAATATAATGGGAATCGCCTGCAAGATTGTAACTTGTTTAAGTATGACATGCAATATGAAGCACAAAAGATTTAAAACTATATATTCTGATATTTCCTATTTTAGAACATAGCAAATGCTAATAATGGTTAGTTGGATAATACTACTATTTTACAACAATAGTTGATCAGAGTTGAGGCAGGTGGAACATACATTTATACTAGTTAAGACTAATTCAAAGTTGGATCTAGCCTCTTGGTTTGTTAGCGTACTTCCTAGTTTTCATAATCTGTTAGTTAAAATAAGGATAGAATAGATGCTTAAGTTGTAGTAGTGGTTCAGGATTTTCTAATTTTTTGTTTGTTTGTTTGATTGTAGCATATAAATAGGCATCTTCACTATATTGCTTTCCATGGAAATACCAATTAGTTTTCAGCTTTCTCTCCACTCTCTTATTCTATGTTCCTACTGTTCATAATTCTATTTAAATTTCCAACAATGCTAAAGAGAAAAGAACATATAAGTTGACAAAGATAGAAACACCAACCTGATTTAGTAACGCCACACTGCATCCAATTATTGTTAGGCCTATTGATGCCACAACATCATTTGGAAACCAGTACAGAAGGATACTTCCAACAAGCTGAAGTATCGATCCAAGAATTAGTACTGGTTTCCGGCCCCAAGACTCCATCATTCCACCAGCAGCCCATACCGATGGAATGGCCGAGAGCTGCACAATGGATGAAAAGAGGATGAGCCACAAATTGATGTAGGCACAGAAGTTGTCTGTTGGGGCCTTCACTGCTTTTAAGTGAATTCTTCTGGAGAACTGAACCACAAAGCCTTCAATGCCAATAGTGCCACCTGAAACACAATTAAAAATAAGTAAGCCTTTAAAGTTTAAGATGAATAATGCTAATGACAGAAACACAGTACAACCAGATATTTCATATTATGTTGAGAGGAAAATTTGGATGCACAAATAAACAGTAAGAACTAGGAAGAAATAGATAACATCACTGAATGAGGGTGAGAGTGGATTGTCAATAGAAAGAACCAGATATTATTAATAACTAGCTGCTAGCTGCAATACTGATCAATTAGTTGGAAAGTACAGGTTATTTGGATTTAGCACCAGTAGTCTCTATGTGTGCAACATGCATCTTTTGTTTTCTGACATATTTCTCTTCGGGTGAGTTGCATGCAAGTTATGTATTTTAGACTATGCTTTAGAAGGTATTTATGCTTTCAGTACACTATCTTGGAATAATTTTGCTTTCTGATGATTAAAAGCTCTTATAAACTGACTTTTGTAACCAATGGTTTAGATTGGTGAGACTAAACTCTAAAGAATTTTAGTTGCCAAAACCAACTGTGAGGACTTCGGAATAAGAATTTGGGTATTGTTGGTGAGACTAAACTCTAAAGTTATTATTGCCTGAATGGTCTCTTTTTTTTTTCTTCTCTCTGATTCCCTCTTTTCACTCTCCTTCTTCTTATGTCATGTATAACTCCAATTTGGAAAAATACTAGCAGTGTTTAAGGGGCGGATCAATACCCAGAAATCAGCAAAGACTGAGTCTAGATTAGGACTGAGATGAATCCTTTAGATAACATAACTCCAACTTCTTGTTCATTGGCTAATAGTGTCCCACCCATTTACTCTGAGAAGTTTGATGTTGCCTTTTGGAACTGGTTTGTCAGAAAAGCTTCAATGCAAAAAATTAATACTCCTCATAAGTACTTATTCTTTTGTTCTTTATCAATATTGTCTTATTTTTCCAACAACTCTCACCCTTCAAACAATTTGAACTAGACCCATAATTAAAATTATCAATTCCAGAGGCCTTAATATTGCCTTCGCAATTCAAAGTTTCTCCCTTTTTTTTCTTTCTTTCCATTTCCACAAACCCGTTCCAAAAGGCAACATCAAGCTTCTCAGAATGACTGGACTCTTTTAACGTCGATAAGGCATTGAAGCTTTTCCAGAATATGCCACAGAAGAGTTCAGAGCTGATACCTGTTTCACACACTTAGATATGCGGGAAAGATAAGGTTTTAGAAGGACCCTTGGCTAGAAAAGACAGCCTTATATCTTTCATTTTCTGTCAATTCCAGAATATTGCTTCAGATTATGCTGCTTTCTAGGCAACAATGCCTGCTACTTAGACTAGAATGTTTGTAGCTGGTGACTAGTTCATAACAAGCAAATTGTGATGAGGGAATAGCTATGTGGATTCACCAAAGACGTAAAAATCATATTCTTGGTCTGAATGACTCAGTGGGTAAATGGCTATGGACATTACTACTGTCAAAGACATCATCTTCAACATTTTCACTCAATCTACTCGATAGAACTTTGTTCATAGCACCAATCATTTATCTGATATCTCTATTAAATAAATGACCTATCTCTGGAAGATGGTGTTTTTCTTCAAAGACCTTTAACTGAAGGAGAAATTTCCCTGGCAGTCATTCCTTAAAAACACTCAACGCTCCATGGCCTGATGGTTATCATCCTATTTTGGGCTGATGTAAACACTCCGTATACAGTTCCTGTTTCAATGCTCTCCAGACTTGTAGGATTCCTACTAAAGTTAATACTACCTGTGTCTGCCTAACACCTAAAGCCAAAATAAATCTTTGTAATAAAATCATTTCAAAAGTCATTGTCAATAAAATCATCAGCCCTTTTCACTACAGCTTTATTCCTGGAAGAAGAGCTGTTGATAATGAGATAATTGTTCAAGAGGTTGTTAACTCCTTTAGGACAAAGACTGGTTGTAAGTGTTATGAATTTAGAAAAAATATGCAAGAAGCAAGAAGGTTGAAAATAAGATTGAACATCTGTCTCTAAAATTTTATTAATCATAGGGCTTTAAATAGCCAAATAAATAAAGTAGTAGACTCCTCCTACAACTAAATTACTAAACTCTTACTATAATTAAAATTCTGAATCTTCTAGCAGACTCCTCTCAAAATTAAACAACTAATTATTCTAGAAAACAGTAGCAGTAACAGATGCAAAATTCAACACTCTTCCTTGCTTCTGTTGCTGCAGCTTCTGTTGCTGCAGTCTAACGAAGGTCATCCTCAATTCCTTCTTCTGCTATTAGTGCTTGTGCATGGGCATCTTTGAACTTGCACACTTTTGTAACATGACCTTTTTGTTTGCAATTTCCACATAATGCATCAGGTCTCCACCAACAAAATTTTTCTAAGTGTGTTTTCTTTTTGCAATATTTACAATAAGGATAATCGACTTTTTCTTTTTGGTGTTTCGCATAAAAAATACCCTCAGTAACTTTGTCTTGTCTAAAGGCCCTTCTTTGCTCTTGTGCTTGAAGAGCACTTATTAATTCTGCAACAGAGCTGGTAGAGAGATCTTTAGACTCTTCCAGATAGGAAATTTTGGATTCAAATCTCTCGGGAATTGGCACAAGAATTCTTTCAACTATCCTGTCATCTTTGAAATCCTCGCCAAGTAACCTGATTTTATTGACAATTAAAGAAATTCGGTCAGAATACTTAGCGATGGTCTCATCATCTTGCATTCTAAGAGATTCAAAATCTCTTTTCAAATTTATAATCTGATTTTGTCTGCCTCGTTCACTTCCTTGATACTCCTGTTTGAGTGTTTTCCAATTCTCTTTTGCTGTCTCACATGCAATGATTTTAGAGAAGATTGAACCCGCAGCTCAATTTTAAATTATAGTTTTGGCTTTGTATTTTTTGGTTTTCTCATCTGAATGAGCTTTGATTTGGGTAAGGGTAGGATTTGCAGGAAGTGGTTGTATAAGTTTATCTTTCATTACAACTTCCCATAGATCATAAGCTTCAAGATAAGATTTCATCTTCACTGACCAAATCTGATAGTTTTCACCAGTGAAAGTTTGTGGGGTATTCAAAGAGAGACCGCTGCTTGCCATTGTTAAAAAATTTGGTTAAGAATCGGTATGGGTAAAAATGCATATGGTTTAAAAGTGGTTGAAATTGGTTGTTTTTCAGCGAATTCAGAGATCCGTCAAGATCAATGGAGGCTCTGATACCACTGTTATGGATTTTAGAAAAAATATGCAAGCAGCAAGAAGGTTGAAAATAGGATTGAAAAACTATCTCTAAAATTTTATTAATCATAGGGCCTTAAATAGCCAAATTCCTCCTACAACTAAATTACTAAATTCTTACTATAATTAAAATTCTGAATCTTCTAGCAGACTCCTCCTAAAATTAAACAACTAATTATTCTACAAAACAATAGTAGTAATAGATGCAAAATCCAACAGTAAGGGCAATATATGTTAATCATATTTAATTTAGAAAAAGCCTTTGACTGTCTCACTACTTCATCTATATCCATTTTGGTCAATTATGAGCCTACCACCTTTTTAATCCTACTAGAGGGATCAGACAAGCTGACCCTCTTTCCCCATACATCTTCATAATTTCTATGGAATCTCTTACTAGACTCATAAACCAGGCCACAAGCAACGATCTATAGAAACCTATAAAGTTTTCAAGAAATGGCCCTCCTATATCACATCTGCTTTTTGGATACAATTTGATTCTGTCTGGACGAGAAACCACATCTACTGCTAATAGCATCTCCCAAGGTTTTGGCCGTTTCACTACTTATAATTTTTCTAAATCAACGATCTCTTTTTCCAACATTATTAGCCAAAATACCAAAAAGGATATCGTTAACATTTTAATATGCGCACTGCTAATACTGTAGGAAAGTATCTTGGTCTTCCTATCACTAACCTTCAACCTCCACAAACCAAACAACCTCAACGATTCACTACATGAAGTTGAACCCACCTGAAGGAAATTTAGATGGTCCTTTTAATCCAAATACACATAGGAGAGGGGCAGGTGGAGTTTTAAGAGATAGTGATGGGACTTGGATCCGAGGATACTCTAAACATCTTCCTTATACCACTGCTGTATAAGTCTTAAACTTGCTCCCTTTATTAACAGAGACAGGCTCTCAGATATTGTGCAAAATGATAGATAAGGGCAATGTCATCTACTCACACATTATATTCGACTGCAGACCATTGACGGAGGAGATGGGCAGCGTGGAGTTTAAGCATATCTACCGGGAAGCAAATAGTGTAGCAGATACTTTGAGAAAACAAGATTCCGGATTTAGCATTAGAGTAGATTACATGAGTTTTCTTTCTTAAATCGGATTTGGCATTAATAGTAATCACATAAGTAGCACAATTTATTTTCTACAAGACCAATACTTAGACAGATTCCGTAATGTAAATTTGGATTAGAACATGTGGTTATTTTGTTAACTTTGAGAGAGAAAGGAAGTCTGCCAGATTTCCCTTTGGGTGAGAATCTCTTTGTTATGACTACTAGATGTCTAGATTTACACACAAAAGAGGGAGGTGGTGCTCAGCAACTTGCTCATCAACTTTTCATAAAATTCTAAGTATTTAATTAGTTTTATCTCTTTGAAGTCACCATCCCAACCTTGTAAAAGTTTCCTCCATTATCCTTTATACTATATCATGATTTAATTTATTAATGAATGAAAGTAGAATGTTTAAATGAAACCTTAATAATCTATTGCACTTCAATTAGAAATCTGAATAAGACTAAGATTAAAGTTAAATGTCTACTACTTTCGCTCTACCTACAGTTCAGTTATTTGTCTGATTTGTATGAACTATTTTTTCAAAAATGAAAGCAAGTTACATCTTATATTCAATAGTAAGTAGTTGTCCTAAAATAAATGCTTTGATAAGAAAAAGAAAAGAAAAATTCACGCAAAAAAGAATACAAAACCAAAATTTTCATAAAAGCACAAGGAAACCAACGCTCCAAATAAAATGGTAACCAAAAAATATTGAAAGAAGCAATACTTTAATTTTCAAGCACATGAAATCACATACTAACCAAAAAATAAAGAAAAATTAAAGTACCTGTGACATTTAAGGCGTAACCAATGGTAAGGCCCCCAAATACGGCCAGTAAGCCGCTAGCAATAAGTGAAGTAAGTCGAGGTTGACTCTTTACATCACTGCAATTCAAGTTAAATGACATATTGATCAAATGGTGACAAAACTAAGTAGTATAATTTAGAATACTAATTTAAGCATTTAGTTAAGCTTTGTGAAAAACAAAAATGTACCTGGGAAGCTGTAATGCTAGAGCACCGGTACTAGCTGCATTTGAAGCCACGGGAGTGATGCTAACGCTCTCGCTAGCTGCAGAAACTATTTCCTGCTAAAAGTTTCGTATGAAAATTAGTTCAAACTCGTAAAAAAGGACTAACAAGTATGGATAAAAATAATAAAATATAACAATATTCTTAGCTTACTTCATTTGCCGGGCTACGCATGTCAACTGGACTAATGCTAACTATTTCAGTAGCTTCAGAAACAACTTCCTCCTAAAATTTGTATGAAAAATTAGTTCAAGCTTCTAGAAAAGGACTAATAAGTATAGAAAAGAATAACATTCCATATGATAATTATTCTTAACTTACTTCATTTTCTGGCCTCGGCATGTCGAAAATACACATGCTGCCGATGTCAAATATACCTATGTCATCACTATCAGTAATAACATCCCTGTAACATAGAAAATGATAAGAGTTAGTTCAAGATTCTTAGAGGAAAATTAGCAAACTTGTAAAATGAATTTTACTCAAACTAAATATATCACCAATAAATGATTCTTTTGATACTTCCTTACACTACAAGGTGCTCAACAAATAGAGGAGGGAGTTCAAGTAATTCATCACAGTCTTAACTCGCCTAGATCATGTTAAGGAAAAATATGAAAGGTTTTTTAGATAATTTTCTACTTGCTAATTATTATTTAGTTATCTATAAACAGTTTGGGAAACACTTTGATTCACTGGTGGTTGATCAAAGCCAGAGATAAAGTGCATTCCCTCCAAATTAAAAGTTTGCCCTGATCTGTAATATGTTATGAGATGTGGAAGTCACAAGTAAGAAGATATCAAATCCACGCCTACTCTGGGCAACAACGCCTACTCTGCTTATTTTGGATATTGCTCTAATAATATAGCTGAAGCTAAGACAATACTTATGGGAGTACTTAATTGTGCATTAACAATAGCTTTTATGATGTAACAATGGAGTCAGACTCCATGGTAATTATAAGAATGATCAATGACTCAAATTCAGGATCTTGGCAAGTTAACCATATTACCAAGAGGATGAAAGAACTGAAGAATCTAACCAACTTTCTATTTCACACAGGATTTAACTCTTCCTCATAGAGTTAAAAACTTTTTGAAGAATGACATCAAAGGAATTCTCGCGTTCTGGATCAAAGCACAAAGAAAGAATTTCACTTTTGATTATGGTTGACTACAGTATGATTGTACAGCTTCTTTTTAATTTTTTGCAAACTTATAGTATTGTTCAAATGTAAAAGGGAAGTAGGCTTGGACAAATATCCAGTCTCCTTTCTTTGTAATTATGCTGAAGTAATATAGAGGTTGGGTCTCAAACCTGACCCCCACTACAATGGTGATTGTTGAAAAGAAACAAATAGCGTCATTACAGATAGTGGTACATTGTAGCACGAATCAAAGACTTCTTACTATCAGAGAAAAAGTGGAACATAACATTAGCTGGAAGGTTAATAGCCTATTTTGGTGGGATAATTGGACCTGTAAAGGGTCAATATTCCATATTACTAGACCTACTCCTATGCCTGGCATGAGAAGGTTAGCTCCTATATTCAGAATATGCATGGTTTCTAGATGTTCTTGTTGCAGGGATCCAACTGCAGATCATATTTTCATTGGCAGTGATATTGTACCTATCCAATCCACTCCCCTTGGAATCAACCTCAATGTGTTGAGCTGCCTATAGCAGTGGTGGAGATCACCTTTCTTTTATGAACCTCCCGCCCAGGAATAATATTCATGGCAAATAATAATACAAGAGAGTAACAATAACACCAAATCTTTTAACGGGGTAAAATACAATACCCGAGCGGAGCAATATTACTACTATAATATTACAACTTAGTAGTGTCAAGAGACTACAACATCGAAAGAAATAACACTCTTTATTTTAAAACAGCTCACTACAATAATACTGCCACTCACTATTTATCTCACAAACAACAATCTGTGGATTACTCTCACTGCTTTGCTTTCTGCTTAGCTTCTCTTTGTTTTTGGTGTATTTAACAGAGAGGGAAGCATCTCTATTTATAGGCAAAGTTGCCAACCTCTCAGTCAATCATATTGATTGATTCTTTGCAATTTGCATCGTCCACACATTATTTTGGTTGCAATTTGCAACCTTTTTCCGGCCGCCCTCATTGGCAACTTGCTTATCTTTTCTTTCTTTTTTAATTTGGGACTGGTCCCATAAATTTCTCCCTTAATTTTGATCTTTCTTCTTCATTCCAATTCTTGATCTCAATCTGTGAAAATCTTCAAACTTCAGGAGCTTTGTAAAGATATTCGCAACTTGATCATGAGACTTCACATATTTGAGCTCGACTTCCTTATTGGCAATGCATTCTCTGATGAAGTGATACCTTGTGTATATATGCTTGCTTCGATCATGATATACCGGATTCTTCGCGAGTGCCTGTGCAGATTTGTTGTCAATAAAAATCTCGGTAGCTTCAATTTGTGATAAATTGAGCTCCTTCAACAATCTTCTCAGCCAAGTAGCATGACATGTACAAGATGTTGCTGCTATATATTCAGCTTCACAAGTCGAGAGATTAACAATGGATTGTTTCTTTGAACTCCAAGAAATAACAGAATCACCCAAGAAAAACACAAAACCAGTTATGCTTTTTCTATCATCAATATCTCCCGCATAATCACTATCACAAAATCCTATAAGGTTGAAATCACTAGAAAAAGAATAAAATAGCCCAAAGTCAATCGTACCTTTTAAGTAACGAAGAATTCTTCTAGTGACTTTTAAATGGGTGGAGGTATGAGCTTCCATGAAGCGGCTTACTACTCCAACTGCAAAAAATATATCTGGTATGGTACAAGTCAAGTACCTCAAACTTCCCACAAGACTTTTGAAAAATGTGGGATCAACATTATCTCCTTCATCAAACTTGGACAATTTTGTCCCACTTTCCATCGGTGTGTTCACGGGGTTGAAATCGAGCATGTTGAACTTCTTCAAGATCTCCTTCGTATAGATTTCTTGAGAGATGAAAATTCTATCTTCCATCTGCTTCACTTCTAAGACCAGGTAGTATAACATGAGCCATACATCTGTCATCTCGAACTTACGGGACATATCTTTCTTAAAAGCTTCAAACAAAATTTGGTTATTACCCATGAAAATAAGATCATTGACATAAAGACAAACAAGCAAGATATCTCCATTAGTATGAACTTTAAGGTAAAGAGCATATTCATGGAGACAACGAGTAAATCCATTGTCTTTAAAATACTTGTTGATGCAACTATTCCATGCTCGTGGGGCTTGCTTCAATCCATATAAAGCTTTCTTCAACCGCAACACTTTATCTTCATGGTTTTTGACCACGAAGCCCAATGGTTGTTCAATATAGACTTCTTATTCAAGATAGCCATTCAAGAAGGCTGACTTTACGTCTAGTTGATGGATCTTCCACTTCATTTGCGCCGCCAAAGAGATCAACAAACGCATCGTCTCCATGTGGGCAACAGGTGCATAGACTTCTTCATAGTCAATGCCTTGCCTTTTCTTGTAGCCTTTAGCCACAAGTCGTGCCTTGTATCTCTCCACATCTCCGTCAGCATTCTTCTTTGTCTTATATACCCATTTTACTCTAATTGCGCGATGACCCTTGGGAAGAGTTGTTAACTCCCAAGTGTTGTTCTTCTCTATTGACTCGATCTCCTTCTCCATGGATTGTCTCCACCTTTTGTCTGTAACAACTTCATCAAAGTTTATTGGTTCACTATCAGCAAAGAGACAATATAAAAAATCAAAATTAGTAACTTCTTTCGTGCCATCATAGAGCTCTTCAATGCTCATTGTCCTTTGTGGTTGCTCATTTGAACTTTGTTGAGAAGAAGGAGATGCAACATTGGTTGGAGAATGAGGTGGAGTTGTATCCTGCATAAGTTTCACGGTCTTTGGTTCTTCTTCATCTCCAAAGTATGGAAGAAAATCATATAAAGTTTCTTCCTGAGCTTCCCAATTCCATGCCAATTCTTCAACAAATTCAATATCACGACTCACCACCATCTTGCCGCTACTTGGGTTGTATAGCTTGTAGCCTTTTGAACTCGTATCATAGCCAACAAACACATGCTTGACACTTCAATCGTCAAGCTTTGCTCTCCCTTGATGTGGCACATGAGCATAGCTATGCTCCCAAAGATTCTCAAGTACTTGACACTTGGCTTTCTTCTACTCCATGCTTTTTGAGGGGTTTGATCTCTAACATTCCTTGTTGGAGACCTGTTGTTCAAATAAACTACACAAGATACAGCTTCTGCCCAAAATTCCTTGGGCATACGTTTAGCTTTTAACATACATCTAGCCATATTAAGAATCGTTCGATTCTTTTTCTTTGCAACTCCATTTTGTTGGGGTGAATAAGGTAACGTTAGAGAATGACCAATTCCATGAGACTGACAGAAGTCATTAAATTCTTTTGAAGTGAATTCGCCTCCTCTATTAGACCTTAAAGCTTTTATTTTATAGCCACTTTCTTTCTCCACAAGTACTTTAAAATTTTTAAAAGCAGCAAAAGCTTCAGATTTTTGGTTCAAGAAATAAACCCAAGTCTTTCTACTAAAGTCATTAATGAAAAGTAGAAAGTATTTACTTTTACCAAATGAAGGTGGATTGATTGGTCCACACATATCAGTGTGAACAAGCTAAAGCAGTTTAGTTGATCTTGACATGGTCTCCTTTGGAAAACTCCTCCTTGCATGTTTTCCAAGAAGACAAGCTTCGCACAATTGATTGAGATGGTTGATTGATGGTATCCCATGCATCATATTCTTTTCTCCCATTGATTTGAGTGCTTCAAAATTCAAGTGCCCAAATCGCATATACCGACACCATGATTCATCTTGCACATTATCCTTCAAACACTTTGCATCAATTGTTTTAAGATTTAGAGAAAATAATCTATTCTTTGCCATATGCACTTTAGCAATTAGAATTCCACCTGAATCTTTAAGCCAAAGATGCATATTTTTCATGTGGATGTCATATTCCTTTTCAAGAAGTTGTCCCAAACTCAAAATATTACTTTTTAATTTTGGCACATAATAAACATCTTGAATTAGCTTGTGACTACCATCTTTATAGGAGATCAGAATCGTACCTATCCCTTCGATTTGAATCTTTGAGGCATCTCCAAAGGACACATTATCTCTCACCGTGTTATTGATCTTCACAAATTTCTTTTTGCATCTACACATATGATTGCTTGCTACATTGTCCAAATATCACGAGCTGCAATCATCCCTGTCTTCTTCCTTGAGTGCCATCAACAACGTTGACTCATATTCTTCTTTCTTGTCGTCAACAAGGTTAGCTTTTTTTCAACATTGATGCGACATTCCCAAGAGTAATGGCTAAATTTATGACAATTATAACACTCAATTTTTTATTTGTCATACATTTGCCCATTATTTTCTTAGTAGTAGCCATGTCCTCTTTCTCCTCTATGTCCACGACCACGACCTCTGAATGTTTGGTGTATTTTAACTTCATTGTTGAAGTTGTTACCGTTACTTCTTCCTCTCCCATGACCGCCACGATCTCGTCCCTGTCCATTCCCTCGATAGCTCTTTTCACTTCCATAATCCTTGAAGAATGCCTGAGTTTTAAGAAGTTGCTCCAATGGCACTTCCTGTCTCCTTTTGATCTTTTCTTCGTGGACATGTAAAGAGCCCTCCAATTGCTCTACCATCATAGAGTCTAAATCTTTAGACTCTTCAATAGCACACACCACAAAATCAAATTTAGGTGTTAAAGTGCGAATGATCTTTTCTACCACACGGACATCTTCTATGTCCTCCCCGTATCTTCTTAGTTGATTTACAACAACCTTCACTTTTGAACAATAATCTGAAATGCATTTGGATTCTTTCATTTTTAAAACATCAAAATCAGCCATTAGAGTTTGAAGTTTTACCTTCCTCACCTTGTCAACTCCTTGAAGAGAATTTTGTAAAATCACCCAAGCTTCCTTTGAGGTCGTAGCATCTACCACCTTCTCAAACATGGCATCATCCAAACATTGGTGGATGAGCGTGACGGCTTGTTGATCCTTCTTCCTCGTCTTTGCCAAGACCTCTTTTTCATTTTGAGGCATAGCTTTCTCATTATCGGGTTTTGCATACCATCTGTCTACGATTTTCCATACATCCTAAGAGCCAAGAATGACTTTCATACGTAGATACCATTTCTCATAATTATCTTTTGTGAGACGGGGGTACTGACAAGATAGTGGACCATTATTCACCATGGCTCTAATACCGCGTTGTTGGAAAAAATAAATATATCCCGCTCAGGAATAATATCCGCGGTAAATAATAATAACACAAGAGAGTAACAATAACACTAAATCTTTTAACGGGGTAAAATACAATACCCGAGCGGTGAAATATTACTATTATAATATTATAACTTAGTAGTGTCAAAAGACTACTAGAATTTTGAAAGAAATAACACTCTTTATTTTAAAACATCTCACTACAATAATACTGCCACTCACTATTTATCTCACAGACAACAATCTGTGGATTACTCTCACTGCTTTACTTTCTGCTTAGCTTCTCTTTGTTTTTGGTGTATTTAACAGAGAGGGAAGCATCTCTATTTATAGGCAAAGTTGTCAACCTCTCAGCCAATCATATTGATTGGTTCTTTGCAATATGCATCGTCCACACATTATTTTGATTGCAATTTGCAACCTTTTCCCAGCCGCCCTCATTGGCAACTTGCTTATCTTTTCTTTCTTTTTAATTTGGGTCTGGTCCCACAACAAGTATCTTATTCACATAACCCCTAGTATATTGTACTGGGAAATATGGAAGGCAAGGTGTAGTAGAAAGTATGAGAAAAGACATCATTTGTCATCAGGTTCCTTTTCAGGTAAAGATAGTCATGGGGAAGAAATTAAGCAGACTGGAGCATTCTTGGAACTGGAAAAATGTCTGCAATATTGCAGAAAACTACAAGCCTAGGATTACCAGTCTAATGGTGGACTGGCTGAGACTGACAGGAGACTCTTGGGATGATGATTATATATATATATATATATATATATATATATATATATATATATATATATATATATATATATATGTATGTATGTATGGTTTCTTAAAACAAGGATGGAGCTGGGGAAATTGTTAGGAATAGAAATGGGAAGATAATTAGGTCATTTGCCTATCCATCCAATTCTGCACTAACAATTTAAGTGAAGCACTAATTGGGATTTCTTGGTGTTGTGACCAACAATTTACTGCTGTGGAAGTGGAACTTGACTTAATAATGATCAAGGGTCAAGCTAAACCTCTATGGAGAGTGCAGTCAACAATAGAAGAAGATGAACCAATGGAACATTCAAGTAACTCATTACTACAGAGAAGGGAATGAAGTCGCGGATGCAGTAGCAAGAAAACTACATGTAGAAACCTAAGACTTTGTTAGCCTGGAGAAGTCAAAGGTCTAGTTTCCTAGCATTGTAGTAGTTGGTATTTGTTAAGTATGGAGAAATTATTATTTTTTTGTATTTCATTTCCTCTGTCCTATGATTTCTATATTACTCAAATTTAAGTCAAATTACGCATTGATTAGATAATAAAATAATTAAATAGTGCTATAATTTACAAATATACCTCTCATGCTGTGAAGCATCTACAGACATGTCGAAAATGCAAATGCCACCAATTTTGAATAAGTGATCACTATCTGCAATATCCCTGTAATATAGGAGACGATACGAGTTAGTTCATAAGATAACTATAGAGGACAATGAATGCGTTTGTAAATCGAGTTTTACTCAAACTATATGGAGAAGTCATTATTCTTTTGTATTTTAGTTCCTACATCCTAAGATTTCCAAGTCACTCAAATTCAAGTCAAATGAAGTGTTGATTAGATAATAAAATAATTAAGCAGTATAATAATTTACAAATGTACCTCTCATGTTGTGAAGCATCTGCAGACATGTCGAAAATGCAGATGCCACCAATTTTGAATAAGTGATCACTATCTGCAACATCCTTGTAATATAGAAGACGATACGAGTTAGTTCATAAGATAACTATAGAGGACAATGAACACATTTGTAAATTGAGTTTTACTCAAACTATATGGAGAAGTTATTATTCTTTTGTATTTCATTTCCTATGTCCTAAGATTTCTAAGTCACTCAAATTCAAGTCAAATGACGTATTGATTAGTAATAAAATAATTAAGCAGTACGATAATTTACAAATGCACCTCTCATGCTGTGAAGCATCTACAGGCATGTCGAAAATGCAGATGCCACCAATTTTGAATAAGTGATCACCATCTGCAACATCCCTGTAATATAGAAGACGATACAAGTTAGTTCATAAGATAATTATAGAGGACAATGAACACAATTGTAAATTGAGGTTTACTCAAACTATATGGAAAAGTCATTATTCTTTTGTATTTCATTTCCTATGTCCTAAGATTTCTAAGTCACTCAAATTCAAGTCAAATGATGTATTGATTAGATAATAAAATAATTAAGCAGTATGATAATTTACAAATGTACCTCTCTTGCTGTGAAGCATCTGCAGGCATGTCGAAAATGCAGATGCCAGCAATGTTGAGTATGAGATCACTATCTGCAATATCCCTGTAATATAGAAGACGATAACCGCAGTTCATATGATAACTTAGAGGAAAATAAATACATTTATAAAATTTTACTCAAACTATATGGAAAAGTCATTATTCTTTTGTATTTTATTTCCTTTATCCTATGATCTCATTACTACATATTTTTTACTAAAACTTTCCGTCCATGGTAGTTTCGATTGGAACATTGAAACAAATATCAATTATATTTTTCTTATAATTTTTCGACCATATTTCCGACAAATCTGATCGCAAAGTTTGGCGCAAAAACCCAGGGGTAAAATTTTCAACTGATTTTGTCGGTCCCTAAAAGTCAAAGTATTGCTGTTTGACTAGCTTGAATTTTTGGGACTGAAACGGCCAGGCATTTTAATAAAAAACTAATTTATTCAAAATTTTGAACGAATCCATCGGGAAAACATTTCATAACCCGAGGCGTGACTTGTCAGGCATTGACCGACTAAAACTGTCAGAATAAAAAAATTATTTAATATTTTAAACTTACCATCCGGAACAGTCAGAAAACTTAGTTTAACCCCTCCCCGACCCCCTTTTATCTTCTCTTCTCTCCTTTTTTTTCTCTTTTCCTCTCTATTTTCTCTTCTTCTCCGGCAGTGCTGATCTCTTCTTTTCCTTCTTCACTCAAGTGATCCACCCTGACAGTTTCTGTAACGACCTGACCGGTTATTTTTCTTTCTAGATCCTCGTTACCCTAAATAAAACTCTCCGTATGTGCTTTCACTAATTTATGACTTGCGGGGATGATTAGTTTTAGATTTGGAAGGGCTCGGGTTGAAATCGGAATATTTAGTTCCTTAATAATGGCTTTAAAGGGATAAGTTTGACATGGGTCAATATTTCTAGTAAACGAACTCGGAACTGGGATGTTACAGTCCCAATAGGTTCATATGATAATTTTGGACTTGGGCGTATATTCGGATCGGGTTTTGGAAGACCCGGGAGCGTTTCAGCGCAAAAAGTTAAAAGTAGGCGCATTGAAGGTTTTAAAGTTCTTTAAATTTGGTTTGGAGTGGGTTTTGGTGTTATCGAGGTCCGTTTAGGATTCCGATCCTGGGAATAGTTCTGTATGGTAATTTAAGACTTGCACGCTAGTTTTGGTACCTTTCCGGGTAGTTTAGGTATGATTCGGCACGTTCGGAGCAAGTTGGAAGAACTTGAAGTTCATAAGTTAATTCAGTTTGGCTTGGGGTGTGATTCTTAGTTTTGGTGTTGTTTTCCGTGCTCTGAGGATTCAAGCAAGTCCGTCTCATATTTACAAACTTATTGGTATATTTGGATGAGGCCTTGGGGCCTCGGGTGCTATTCAGACGATGCACGAATCGAGTTAGAGCTTGAAAGGGGCTGCTGGTGCACCAGTTTTGGTGTGCCTGCACCTGCGAGCATTTGGCCGCAGATGTGAGCTCACAGGTGCGAGCGTGTGGCCGTAGAAGCAGTTTTGGGCGAGTTTACTGTGGCCCTCAGAAGAGGCCTCACTTCTGCGAGGGAACGGCCGCATGTGCGAAGGGGGCCGGCCAGGCCTGAGCCGTAGATGCGAGAGGCGAGCCGGAGAAGCAAGCTCGTAGATGCGGTTTCCTCTCCGCAGGTGAGGCCAGTGTTGGGCCTGGAGCATTCTGCAGAAGCGGACCTTAGTCCGCAGAAGAGGCGCAACAGATGCGGCCCATTGTCCGCATATGCGAAAATACTAGAGACAGTGAAGTTCATTAATACGGGACTTAGGCCATTTTTGACACATTTCTTCACTTTTTGGGCGATTTTAGAGCTTGTTAGAGAGGGGGTTTCACCTAGCTATTGGAGGTAAGTAATTTCTATCCAATGTAAGTTAAATACATAGATTATGGGTATATTTTAACATGTAAAATTGTGAAAACTATGGGTTTAGATGAAATACCTATATTTTGATAAAAATGGGATTTAACCACGAAAATGGTTGTGGGTTTGAGTGAAAATTATATATTTGAGTTCGTGAGATTATGTGTAATATTTATTTTCGAAACTTTTCGAAATCCGGGCACGTGGGCCCGAGGGTAAATTTTTGGAATCTTCCAATTTGGGTTGGGTAATTACTCTAATAGTTAAATTATAAACCTTTGAACACACATTGATTAATTTATATAACATTTGACTAGTTTCGGTTATTTGGCACCGAGTTGGGGATTTAAAGCATATTTGTCGATCGGAAGTGAGCTTGAAAACGAGGTAAGTCTCTTGCCTAATCTTGTAAGAGGGAACTCATCCCCTTTGGTATATTTGTTGTGAATTACTTGTGTGGGGAGCTACGTACGCACTAGGCGACGAGAGTCCGTACGTAGCTAAATTCCATGTGACGTCCGGGTAGTCTAAGATTATATCATACTTTATTTGCACTGTATGTTTATTATGCATATTAATTATCTTAAATAGAGTTGAGATTAAGGATTTTAAGATTTAAAGTCTCCCGTTTAGATTTCTTATGTTTGAGAAGAATTGAAGAGTTTTATAATAACTCTGATAAATCCATGTTCACTCGCGTCGCAAGTATTTCTGCGAGCGAGGTAAATTTCTCTACTCTCATGGGAGCGGACCGTTTGCCTCGACAGGTTAATAGATGCATTTATGGTTCGTGTTGTTCGACCCTCGGCAATGCACACAATATATTTTTGGATTGGGCCGTACGATCTCGGCATAAATCGTGCATGATAATACTCAGAGCCTAATTATACTTGATATTATTTTATTGTTTGAGCGGTTTGAATTATTTAAATGACTTGTCCTGGAATTTATTATTAGCGAAAGAATTATTATTCACTGCTTGTTACTGAGTTGTATTTATTATTTACATAATCCATGTTTATTTAGAATTCTTGTATTTTATTGTTAGCCCATAGTAAGTGTCGATGTCGACCCTATCGTCACAACTTGTTCGAGGTTAGACTAGATACTTATCGGGTACATGTTATTTATGTACTCACGCTATACTTCTGCACTAATCGTGCAGGTTCTGAGGCAGGTGTATTTGGTAGTTATCCCGACGCGCATCCCTGATACTTCGAGTCTTCGTGGTGAGCTGCTTTCCGTTTCCATCCTGCAGCACCTGGAGTCTCTCTTTTGCTTTTATTTTATGTCCACTCCATTCGGACAGTAGTTTAGTATTTTGTATATTCTACTAGTAGCTCATACACTTGTAACACTAGATCTTGGAATTTTGCTAGTAGACACTTGATGATTTTGAGTATTTTATTTCACTATACCTGTTCGTAAAATCGTTTACATTTCATTTCATTAAATTTATCACCTCTTACTTATTTAATAATTAAAAATTAATTTTTTCAAAAATGTTAAAAGAATAAATGCATGACTAGTTCACCATTGGCTGCCTAGCAGCGACGTTGGGCGCCATCATGGCCTATAGGAAAATTGGGTCGTGACAGTTTCTCTCTCTCAATTTCTTTCTTTACCCACTTAATATCCTAACTTTTTCTTCTATTTTTGTTACAGGCAGTCCAACATCATTACTCTGGCGGATCCACTACAACATCAAGGTAGGTTTTGTTTTAGTTCTTTATGGTTTATTTCTATTATTTGGATGCTAATACTAATTTGTTTAGCACATATGTTTTTGTCAAGGTTTTCCAAATTTATGTTTTTTTAGCTCCTGTGTTCAATTTATAGATTAATGATAGTCATCTTCTAGTTTTTCCTCAAATTAGTGCCAACTAGTGTGCTTGCTACTAATTAAAAAATAAAAAATAGTGGTTATTTTAATCACTTTGAATAACTATTATATTAATTCGATTTTATCTATATGTTCTAGTATTTTCTAGCCTTATAGCATGCTTTATTTGAAAGATTTATACTACTTCAATTTAATAGTTTAATGTAAATAACGAAATTTAATTTAAGAAAGGAACGTAAAATTAATAGACTTGTTTTTTCAGAATTCCCCCCCTCCCCCCAACTCAGTTCAGTATTACTCCATGCCTATCAACGGTGGCTCAACCTCGACTACCACTAATTTTATTTCCAAACCTTATTTGTCATCTTCTTTCCCGCATGCTCCTATTAGTCAGCATGGTGGCTCACCCTCGATTGTATCCCCAGGCTATCGTATTAGTCAGCATGTTATGCCTCCATCATCGTCCACTCCATTATCTTCTCTATCATCATCATCCACTCCCAGTATATTTAGGCTAGATATTAGAGGCTCTCATACAACTACATCCCCATCTACTAGTACTTCTTCAGTTGTTGGTTCATAAAAACAGTATGCTAGTGGGACAGTAGAGTATGATTCTTATAATCGTCTAATTATCATCTCCTATCGAGACAGGTAAGTTATTCTTTATTTTTAAATATTTGAATGAGGTTTTACATATATTTTTAATGAAGATTTATTTCATATGTTAAATTTAATGAAGATTTTTGCCATCCCGTCAGGCCACACATATGTGTAGAATTTATGAAGCCTTTTTTTTCTTGAGCTGTGGAATTCCTGGAGAGAAATACCGTATTAGATCATAGTGAATATGTGAAATCAATTTAAGGTAAGAATAAATTAAATTTATATAATACTTATTGTGTTCATCTAATTTTTTTTTTTGCAGACTAGGTGCATATAGCAGCCTCAACATGAAAATGAGGTGAGTGTTAATTTCAAGAAGAGAGCTCAAAAGTGGATTAAAGATAGTCATTTTGTCGCTAAAAAATATGGCAACTAGCTTGATCGGTTACGTCAAGATGTATGAGATAAAATTCTGGAGAAGTGAAACACCCCTGAATGACAGAAGAAGAGTGAACAAGAAAAACCAAACATCGCCTCTGGTAAAGGTAGCTCATTGAATACCAGAGGTTCAATTAGTTTTGGCGTCCATTGATTGAGATTGATAATTTTTTATAAAATTTTTCTTAGTTTTACATATACGCACATCGAAACATATATCTATCTCACTTTTAAATTTTGTAGGAAAAGACATATGAGAGGGATGTAACTCATGCTCAGGTTTTTGCGGAGACACACAAAAAGAAGAAGAAGGAGGAGGAGGAGGAGGAGGAGGAGGAGGATAGTTATATGGAGGTGTTGGCCTGTCAAGAACTCTCATGTCCAGAAGATGAAAGTAGCAGAGATGAGGATGTTAAGGTGGATGTGTGGGCATACCAGGTTAGATAAGATTATGAATGAAGTTATTCGGGATAAGGTGGGAGTGGCCTATGTGGAGGAAAATATGCGAGAGGAGAGGTTGAGATGGTTTGGGCATGTTAAGAGGAGAAGTATAGAAGCCCCAGTTAGGAGGGTGCGAGAAGTTAGCCTTAGTGGGTATCAGGAGGGGTAGAGGTAGATCTAAGAAGTCTTGAGGAGAGGTGATCAGGCGGGATATGGCGCAGCTGGAGATGACTGAGGATATGGTCCTAGATAGGAGGGTGTGGAGGTCGAAGATTAGGGTAGATGGCTAGTAGGTAGTCGAACGTTTCTCTTTGTCTTACTCAGTTCGCTAGCATTAGTGTTAGTATAATATCCTTTTATTCATAGATTGATATTACTACCTAGAGCTTAACTGCTTTCTTAGTTTAGGTCTTATTTTTATCTTGCTTTTATTCCTACTTGTTTCCATTACTTTTTCATCCGTTCTCCAACCGATGGTCTATCGAAAACAGACTCTCTGTCCTTCCAAGGTAGGGGTAAGGTTGCATACATCTTACCCTCTCCAGGCCCCACTTGTGAGAAATTGCTGGGTTTGTTGTTGTTGTTGATCGAAAACTTTAATTATTTAATTTATATTATTACAAATGACCGATTGAATCGATCGAAAAATTTCCGACAATTTTGGTCGAAACATTTAATAAACATGGCCATTTCGGTTTATTCTATTTTTTGACCATTTTGGTCGAAACTTATTTGCGATCAAGTATTTACAAAAGTACCTCTCATGCTGTGAAGCATCTGCAAAAATGTCAAAAATAGAAATGCCAGCAATGTCGAGCATGCGATAACTACCTGCAACCCTGTAACATATAAGACGATACGAGTTAGTTCATAAGATAACTCAGAGGACAATTAACACATTTGTAAAGTGGGTTTTACTCAAACTATATGGATAAGTCATTATTCTTTTGTACTTCATTTCCTCTATCCTATGATCTCTATGCTACTCAAATTCAAGTCAAATAATGTATTACTTAAAAAAAACAAATTAAATTAGTAGTAGTATAATTTACAAATGTACCTCTCCGGCTGTGAAACATCTGTAGATATGTCGAAGATACAAATGCCTCCAATATAGAATATGCCATCCCTATCCCTAATAGCATCCATGTAACATAGAAGACGATAAACACAGTTCATAAGATAACTTGGAGGACAATAAATACATTTATAAAGTGAATTTTACTCAAACTATATGGAAAAGTCGTATAAAGACCTAACCGGTTATTTTGAGTTCTAGCATGTCGTTCAATGATTTGAGACCTCAAGTAAGTTTATACGATATTTTATGACTTGTATGTATAAGTGGTTCAGGTTCTGAGAAGTTCGAGAGTGATTTGGAATATTTGGTTGGCAGCTAGAGGCTTTAATTTGGAAGAGTTGACCAAAGTCAATATTATGGATAAACGATCTCAGACTCTTGATTTGAAGGCTTTAAGTTGGATAATTTGGACTATATTCAAATTTAGTTTTGGATGTTCCTAGAATGTTTTGACCATATTTGTCCATAGCTAGCAATTTGAAGGAGTTCTGAGTTCCTAAGTTTGACCCAAATTTGACGTTGATGTTACTAGGCTCTGATTGATGTTCTGAACCTATGAGTAGGTTCCTCTAGATAATTCAGACTTGTGTGTAAAGTTTGGTAGTAATCCGAGATATATAATTGTGATTCAGACACCCTTTTAAAGAATAAAGATTTTATGACTTAAGATGGTTTATCTATATGGTTTGGTCTTTGATTCTTAGATGTGGATATCCCATATGTATTTTGAGACCTTGGGAATGTCCTTATAGTATTTATGAATTTGTTTGAATGTTTGGACGGGGTTCCGGAGGGCTTGTATGGGTTTCAGACCATCTAAAGCATGTTTTAAAGTGTAGAAATGGCTAGTGCAATAGGTTCTTGTGGGCACTTTTAACGACCATATTTGTATTTAATATTGGGAAGTATTTTCTATAAGCTGATTTCACCACTTTTGGAACTAGGTATCTCAGAGTGAGGCGATTTTGAAGAGAAATTTCACCAAAATCACGAGGATAAGTGATTCTAATGTTTTGAAAAATTATTATGATTACCAATGGATTATTATACATAAATCAAGGATTTAAAGAGTATAAATAATTGACTTGAAACTTAAGAGAGCGTATTTTGAGGTTTTGAACATTAATTTGGACTCGAATTTGAAAATTAATCATATAATTGGACTCGAGGATGGATGTGTTATTGGGATCTGGTCTTGGTTACAGGTTTTGACCCTATGGGCCTATGTTGACTTTTATTGACTTTTCAAGATTTATACAAATCAAAGCTTTATTGATCGGTATTACTTTTTATTTAGCATTGTTTGACTTCGATGAATGATATTTGGCTAGGTTTTGAGCAATTGAAGGTCAAGAACAAAGAAAAAGGTGTGATTTGGATTGAAGACTAGTTCGGAGAAGGTAAGTGTCTTGCTTAACCTTGACTTGAAAAAATATTTTCTAATGTAGAATTATATGCTACATATTTGTTTGGGGGTAACGTACATGCGAGGTAACGAGCGTATATGCATGTACCGAGGCTATGTCTTGCTCGGGGTAGATTTTAGACTTTGGCATGCCTATTTTTGGTATATGCTCTGATTTTGATATGCTTTAATGGTTTGCATGATTACATAGCTTTATTATTCATGTTAAAGGTTATGTCTAGGCTTTAGATGCTTTATTTGGGCATGATGACTTTTGTATGATGGATTACATGTTGAAGCTATAGTCATACGTTACATACATGCATACATCATGCTTAAAGATCATATCTTGTACATGTATGCACCCCTGCATGGTTATTCTCTGTCCACGTGGATTATACATATCTTATTCATATGCATACATCCTGCATATTGTCTCTTATATGGACTGAGATTATGGCACGTGAGATGTGTGTGCAAAAGAGATGATCATGGCACGTGAGTTTCTGTGCGGTTATTATTATAGTATGAGGTTTATGTCGTGCGGTTAATGTGATATTGATATTGTTATGGCACGAGATGTTTTTGTCTAATTCTTGTGATATTAATATTGTTATGATATGAGGTTTCTATCATGCGGTTGTTGTGATATTGATATTGTTATGGCATGAGATTTTGCCGTGCAACGCTTGGATACGAATTCGTCCCTCTAGAGTTAGGTGATTACCAATTTTAAATTGGGCTCTACAAGCACAAATGAGACGTGTATCATGTTGGAGTACTTGGGACGTGTTGGATCATGATGGATCAGCTTGTTGATATTTTTACCAAGTCCCTCACTGGTCCTCGTATTAGTTATACATATAATAAGCTCGGTACATGTGATTTATATGCAGCAGCTTGAGAGGGAGTGTTAGATTGATATATATATATATATATATATATATATATATATATATATATATATATATATATATATATATATATATATTGAGCAATAGTGTTACACCCCATACCTAAATAAAGCTTGGTAAGTGTGGCTTCTAGCATGGCCAATCAGCTGACGATACATTTAAGGCCAGAAGGTAGTCAAATGTTTCAGTGAGTTTGCGCCAAATGTCTCAGCGGGCGCTACAGCCAGGGCGGCGACCCATTTTTCATGTGAAAGTGGCGGAAATTCCTATTCTTGGTAATAGTATAAAAGGGCAGTGAGGCTCTTTATCTTTTATTCTAGAAGATATCACTAAAATACGCCCTCTCAAAATACTCTCAATGCCCCTTAGAATTTGTAAGCGAATTAAGGCAAAGTCGAAGGTGACTCTAAATCTAGCAAGATTTAGCTTGAAGAAACTTGGAATCATTGCTGTAACACCTATTGTCTGGTGATATTAATTCTGAAGATTCATTAAAGGAAAAGTTATTCACCGCAGAAGTAAAGTTATCTCTTCAACAAGGTATGTAGGGAAACCTCCTTTCTTGCCATGAATTAGTCTAAGTCACCCCTTATTTCTAAATGATTCATGTACTGTAAGGTCTAGTAAGTTCTAAGTTCTCTCAATGATGTTATCATGTTCTTGTGCGTTCTTGCTGGTAGCATTTCTTTCAAAGTCCACATTGTTTCCGCTTGGTATCCTGTGGTTAAAGAGTATGATTCATTCTGAGTTTAAACTTGTTATCTCTTGAAACTGGTACTGCATTGCACTTATATATATGTATCAATTTTACTCTATCGAGCTGCGCTATAGTCGGCCAGATACGATACCTATTATGCAACCACTAATCAGTTGGGTACGATGAAGCAAGATATGAGATATTACCAAGTCCATGTATGGCCGGGTACGACCGAGCTCTTGTGTGGCCAGATAAGATGCTATGTGATGTGAGGTTACTGAGTCCTCTTGAGGTCGACTACTCTGAGTTCTGTTGAGACTAGATACAACCTAGACCTCTTGAGGCCGGGTATGACCGAGTCCTCTATGAGGCTTAGTATGGAGTGATGAAATGTGCACCAAAGAGTGGCTGAAGAATTATATAAATATGTATAGTATAAATTAACGCATGGTCCTAACAAGTGGCTTAGTTTTACAAAAGTTTGTATGCATTTATGGCACATGGTCCATAGTTCCCATAGTTTGGTTTACACCCCGGTGGCTTGTCCTCGGAACTCAGGTTGGAATCACGCACTCACATATCTTACGCTATGACTCTGATTAACTTTTTTTTAATCTTACATACTCAGTACATAATCCGTACTGACATAATTTATTTTGGGCGCTGTGCTCATGCCCATAGGTTCAGATAGACCCGGCAACATCCCTTATCAGTAGGGTGTTATTCCAGCTGATTGGTTGTTTCTCTCTGCTCCTTCCGAGTAGCTGTTCAGAAGTCAATAGATACTGAGGCAGATGTTATAAACGTATTGGGTATGCTGAGGCCTTGTCTCTACCAAGTTGTGTAAATGTACATCTCTTTCGGCACTCTTAGAGGCTTGCAGACTAGAGGTAGTGTTCGGTTGCATGTAAAGGTTGGGTATGACTATGTTGGTGGCAGTGATGACCATGTATAAAATGCCAATATATCTTTTGTTAATAATTTGTACTCATTTAAATTTTTTGATAATTATTAATTGGAGCCTCAATGGACTAGATTTTATGAGTACGGAGACATGAGGGCTTACGTCGGTTCACACGGGCCTTCGGGCATCGTGTGCCGGTCACACCTCCTAAGGTTGGGGTGTGACAAACTTGGTATCAGAGTAGGTTGTGTCCTAGGGAGTCTGTAAGCCGTATCTATTAGAGTCTTGTTTATGGTATGTTGTGCACCATACTTATAAGTAAGAGGCTGCGAGCTATCTAGGATGAATACTCTTTCTTTCTGATCTTGATCGTGCGATAGAGCTGAGTCATAAGAATTCACTTCTAATCCCTATCTTATTTATGATTATAGCAATGCCTACCATGAGACATCAGACACTTGTACAAGGATTGAACGAAGAAGTAGGGGGAAGGTACCAGTCAGGTGCCACCTGCCCTTATGGGCCAATATGAACCCTACGATGAGGTTGGAACTCAAGTTTCGGGGACATCACCACTACCCCCAAAAAAACCTAGAGAAGTTAATACACCCCCTATTCCCCCCCGGTTGGTCCCGAGCAGGATTTAGACATGAGAAGTGCAATGCAGCTGTTTACATAATTAGTGGCCTCCCAGGCCGAACGTCAGGCCCCTGCCACCTCAGATAGAGCGGTCAGCACGATAGTCCAGGATTTCATAAATTTGGACCCCTCGATATTTACAGGAATAGACCCCAACGAAGATCTCCAGAATGTTTTAGGCCAAATGCAGCAGACCTTACGAGTTATGCGTGCCACTAATACATAGTTCGTGGAGCTTTCCTCATATAGATTTCGGGATATTGCTGTGACTTCGTATGAGACGTGGGAGCAATACAGGGGACCTCTTGAACCACCAGTGGGATGGAAAGAGTTTTCTGAATCCTTTCTACAACAATATTTGCCTATTGAGCTCCACCGAGCTAAGCAAGATGGATTCTTACGGTTGGAATAGGGTAACATGAATGTTTGGGAGTACAAAATGAAATTTAACTCCTTTTCCAAGTATGGTCCTTTGATTGTAGAAGAGATGAGTGATAGATTACATCGATTTGTGGGCGGACTAGTAGCACATTTGATTAGTGAATGCACCATTGCTTCTATGAGTCCAAACATGGGCATTGCTCATATACAAGCTTATGCGCAGATCTTAGAGGATCGAAAAAGGCAACAACGAGCTGCTCAAGAGCATGATGTAGGCTAACACAAGAGAGACCAATCTGTAGGTGATATGGGAGAGTCACGAGGTGAGTTTAAAACTTTATTTCCCCAACATCCATCTCATTCAGAGGCAGGTGCAATGTCACAGTTTCAGGATCAACGTCGTGGTCGGATTGCCTATTCTGGTCAGAGTCAGAATCCCCGAGGACAGAGATCACAATATAGTGGAGACCTAAGTAAGATGAGGATTCTGACGCCGCATTGTGGCCGATATGGTAGGAATCATTTTGGGCATTGCCGCCAGGTTTATGATTTATGCTATTCTTTTGTGCATCCCGATCATGTCATGCGTTTTTTCCCAACGAGAAATGTGGGTAGTGTAGTATCCCCAACGGGATCGGAAACAACCTCTTCATCTACAATACATCTGCATGAGCAAGGAATGCAGTCACCGATGGGAAGGGGTAGAGGTAGAGGTGGAGTGACCATGTCTAGGCCGAGTGGGCAATGGTAGAATCACATTTATGCGTTGGCAGGTCATCAGAATTTAGAATCTTCACCAGACGTGGTCATATGTATGCTATCTGTGCTTTCCATTAGTGTGTATACTTTGATAAATCCAGGTTCAACCCTATCATATATTACCCTATTTATTGCTAGTAAACGTGCTAGGTGATCTGGGGCATTTAAAGAGTCTCCAAGACTTTATGTATTATAGGCGCATTAAGGTGGATGAGGTCGTGGAGGCTGTGCGTAAGATGAGTAGGGGCAGAGCGACCGGGAGAAATGAAATTCTGGTATAGTTTTGGAAGTGTGTGGGTAAAGCAGGCTTGGAGTGGCTGATTGGGCTATTTAATATTATTTTCATGACGAAGCGGATGCTGGATGAGTAGAGGTGGAGTACAGTGGTACCGTTGTACAAGAGCAAAAGTGATATCCAGTGTTGTAATAACTATAGGGGTATCAAGTTAATAAGTCATACCATGAAAGTTTGGGAGAGGGTGGTGAAAGTGAGGGTGAAGAAGACGGTGTCTATATCCGACAATCAGTTCGGGTTCATGCTGGGTCGTTCGACTACGGAAGCTATCCACCTTATTATGAGGTTGGTTGGAACAGTAAAGAGATAGGAAGAAAGATCTGCACATGGTATTTATTGACTTGGAGAAAATGTATGACAAGATTCCTAGGGAGGTGCTCTAGAGATGTCTGGAGGCAAAGGCTGTGCCGGTAGATTACATTAGAGCAATCAAGGACATGTATGATGGAGCTAAGACTAGGGTTAGGACTACGGTAGGCGACTTGGAGCATTTCCTTGTTGTTATGGAGTTACACCGAGGATCTACGCTTAGCCCCTTCTTATTTGCCCCGGTGATGGATGTACTGACACACCATATTCAAGGGGAGGTTCCATGGTGTATGTTTTTCACTGATGACATAGTTTTAATTGACGAGATGCGAGGCAGTGTTAATGAGAGGTTGGAGGTATGGAGTCAAGCCCTCGAGTCTAAGGGTTTCAAGTTGAGCAGGACTAAGGCAGAATACTTGGAGTGCAAGTTCAACGCTGAGTCGAGGGAAGTGGGCATAGTCATACCCAAGAGAGGTAGTTTCAAGTACCTTGGATAAGTTATATAGGGGGATGGAGAGATCAGCGAGGAAGTCACACATCGCATAGGGGTGGGGTGGATGAAATGGAGCAAAGTGCTGGCTGGTTAAGAATTTTAATATCCAGAAGATGAAAGTATTGAGGTGGATGTGTGGAAACTAGGATGGATAAGATTAGGAATGAAGATATTTGGGAGAAGGTGGGCGTGGCCCCTGCGTATGACAAGATGCGGGAAGCGAGGCTCAGATGATTCGAGCACGTGCGGAGGAGAAGCCCTGATGCCCCGGTGAGGAGGTTTGAGCAGTTTGCTTTGGTGGGTACAAGAAGAGGTAGGAGGAATCCTAAGAAGTATTGGGGAGAGGTGATCAAGCAGGTAATGGCACGACTGCAGATTTTTGAGGACATGGCCCTTGATGGGAAGGTGTGGACATCGAGAATTAGGGTTGTAGGCTAGGAGGTAGTCGAGTTTTCTTTTTTCTTTCTTTCTTTGTATTTCGTACCGGGGGTGAGGCAAGTCTGATAGGGTTGATCTTAGAAAGCTAGAGGTTAATGTTGTGTCAACACTATCATTCTGTTTTTCATAGCTCCGGGCCTTAATTATTGGTTATTGTTATTATATGCCATCTATTTTATGGTTTTTATGATGTTGTTACTATTTCTATGGTTTTTATTGATGTTACTAATATATTGTCTCTTCTCATTTTCTTTCTGTCTCCCTAAGCCGAGGGTCTATCGGAAACAGCCTCTCTGCCCCACCAGGGTAGGGGTAAGGTCTACGTACATACTACCCTCCCCAGACCTCACTTGTGAGATTTTACTGGGTCGTTGTTGTTGTTTGTTGCTAGTAAATGTGGTAAAGTACCTAAATTGCTATGACAACTATTGAGGTGTCCATGCTGGTGGGCGAGTCCGTGGTAGTCAGAGAAGTGTATCGAGATTGTGATGTGATGATTCATGATCACCATACCTTCGCCAATTTGAATGAATTAAAAATGATATAATTTAATGTCCATGCTGGTGGGCAGGACTCTTGTTATGCTACGGTGGATTGTTGGAGGAAAGTTGTTCGTTTCAACTTTCCAAGAGAGCCTGCTATTGAATGGAGGGGCAATATTGCAGTGCCCAAATGGAAGTTTATTTCTTACCTTGAGGCCTGGAAGATGATCATGAAAGGATGTTTCTATCATTTGGTGCGGGTGCATGATGCAGAGGAGAAGCCTCACACTCTTCAGTCAGTACTGATCATCAGTGAATTTCTTGATGTCGTCCCGAATGAGCTCCCATGTATCCCACTCGAGAGAGAAATTGCGTTTGCCATCGATGTGCCACCTGATACGCAACTGATATCTATTCCTCCTTCAAGGATGGCCTCTGCCGAGTTGAAGGAATTAAAAGAGAAATTTATAGACCTCCTTGATAAGGGCTTCATTCGACCCAACTCTTACCCGTAGGGAGCTCTAGTGTTATTTGTTCGAAAGCAAGATGGTTCGTTGTAAGGCCCCGTAAAATATTACCTAGAACAAGGGGTTTCGTGATGTTGAGGTAGGCTAATGTATTTGAAAATTATAGACAATGAGCCACGGTACGGACCTTTTGGGTTGTACAATGCATTGGGGAGTTAGAGGTAAATTGTTGCAGAAAATGGCATTTCTGCGGTCCATTATGCGACCACAGAATCACTCTGCAGACTGCAGATCCGTCGTGGAGTGGAACAAAAAATGGGAAATTTTTTAAAAACAATTCTACTGGCCGCATAATCAGTCTGTTGGCCGTATAAACATTTTGCTACCTACATAACCATTCTGCTGGCCACATAATCGATTTTGTTGCCCGCAAAATTATTCTGCTGCCCGCAAAATGATTCTGCTGCCCAAATAACGATTCTGCTACCACATAATTGATTTCGGGGGGTCATTTTTGAAAATTTTCTTATCCGACCCTATTTGATATAAGGCCTTAGGGGGTCATTTTACAAGGTAAAATCTGATATTTTAGAGAGAAGAGAGAGATATTCTAGAGAGAGAAAGGATGGAACCAACATCTTCATACTTCAAATTCTTGCTGAAGCTTTGGAGATTCATGGGGGAAATCCACAAGATCTTTATCTAATAGGTAAGGCTCTACTCCCTAGCCCTAAATTTTGGGATTTGGACTGAAGGTAGGTCATGAGAAGTATGATTCGTAAGTGTGGGAGTTGCTCTTTGTGCATGAATATTTCCATAAGGGTGGTAGGGAGGTTATTTAACTAAAAGGAGTAAATTATTGGTATTGAATTGGTTGTGGGGTGAAGGAAAACTTATAGAAGAACCTTGTAGTCAAATTTGCACACCAAGTGTTTGATGAAATCCTTAAATAAAGTGAACCCACAAATATCTTTCTTATTGTGCTTCACTTTTGTTATGTTTCTAAATAGATTGAAGTTGTTAGGATTTCCGAAACATTGTAGTAATGTATGAAAAGTCAATAAAGGTATGTTGGCTAAACTTCTCTCTTAGAATTAAATCACACGATGTTCTTGTAAGTACCGAGTTATTCATTATAAATTGACTAATTCGAATAAGCTTTGTGCCAAAAGAGATATGTTCAATATGTGTTCCGAATGCTCTTATCATGTTATGTTATCCTTCGGGAATGTGTTCAAAGTATGGGTTGTGTATTAAAATGTTATGGCTTTGAGTCGTGTTTCAAATGAAAGTTATGATGCCAAATTGAGTGAGAAAAACTCGATGTGCTTAAGACTCTTAATTGTTCATATGTGCACCTAAGGTTTTGATTAGAAATGCATCATTGTTGATAACCCATAAAGATGATGGAAAGTGAAAGAAGTGGGTTGGAGATGTAAAGCATGGCTACCGTGCCAGTAATGAAAGTTATATTTGTGGCCAATAGTGCCAATGAAATGAAATGATACGAGAAAGGTTATGAAATGAGCCTTGATTCAACTGCTCCAAATTGACTTCGAAAATAGATTTGCCTAAAGCTTATTTGCTCAAGTCATGCCCAAATGTGGCTGTTTTAACGAATGATATGCTTTGTAAGTATTTCCAATATGGTTTGATCTCTTACATAATCATGAGTTAAAATCGTGTATTGCCCTTTTGGGAAAAAGTATTTTAAGAATAAATGGTGTGTTACTCGTTTATGGTTTTCACTTGTGCTTCTATTGCCAATAATTTTACTCCACTTATTGGAAAGAAATCGATTGTGTTTAAATCCTTCATTACTAATGAACCTAAAGTTGTGATTTCCGGAACATTCTATATGTTGATATTTATGATGATGATCCATGAAAGGAAAGATATGAAAGTGTGGAATATGAAATACGGCCATTGTGCCATGAAAGAAGAATCATATGTATAGCTAAGAACGCCAATAAAATAATGATGTTGTAAGTAGTTAAAAGTACGTATGAAGTGATATATGGTGTGAATCACCCATGGCAAGTACAAGTAAGTGATAGTATGAACATTAAATGTGGCCGCTTGCCAAAATGAGAATTGTGAGGCATTGTATGTTTCAATGGTTTCAATCATTGTATGTATGCTTCTAAAATAATAAATGTAAATGACTTCGATATTAAGTCCCCAAGAATGATGAACTTAGCTAATGAACTCAAGATGACAAGTGAGTGAATAACGAGATAAAAGGGAGATGTCCTTTGCTAAATGATGATGAACCTTAAGAAAAGAAATTGGGCTCATGTGCCGTTGAAATTGACTTTTTTGATTCACCATGCATGTGCTAATGTAATGAGTTGTGTTTCTCCATGATGAGCATGAACATAAAGAATTCCAATGATAGGGGAAATTATGACCTTAAATGTAATGTTAATCATGTCGCTTTGAGTCTATATATGGTTATGTGCATAATGATGTGTTATGAACCCTATAGACGGTCTATGAAACACATAGGTGTATTGTATATGTGATCCTATGGACGAGCTATGAAACATATATGTGTATTGTATATGTGATCCTATGGACGGGTTATGAAACGCATAGGTGTATTGTCTATGTGATCCTATGGACGGGCTATGAAACGCATAGGTGTATAATATAATATGAATGAATCCTATGAACGATCTATGAAACACATAGGTGTATTGTATATGTGAATCCTATGGACGGGCTATGAAACGCATAGGTGTATAATATAGTATGTGAATCCTATGGACGAGCTATGAAATGCATAGGCGTACAATATAATATGTGAACACTATGGATGGGCTATGAAATGCATAGGTGTATAATATAATATGTGAATCCTATGGACGGGCTATGAAATGCATATGTGTATAATATAATATGTGAATCCTATGGACGGGCTATGAAATACATAGGTGTATAATATAATATGTGAGCACTATGGACGGTCTATGAAACACATATGTGTATAGTATGGGTGAACACTATGGATGGTCTATGAAATGCATAGGTGCATAGTAAGAGAGGTCTATGGACGGTCTAGTAAGACGCATAGCAAACACGAACCATAGGTGCCACTTTCATTGCCCTTGTTTGTCCGTGTTGTTACATTTACATTATATTTTGTATCCCACACATAATTCATATGGCTCAATTGATCCCAAAAGAAGTTCAGATTGGTATAAGTATAATAAGACTTGAAATGTGATTCTATGGGACATTTTGTAGTTTCTTGATGTACTTTATTTGCCTCTTATTTGAATTATCATATTTTCATATATTGTTATGACTGCTTAACATATGAGTAGTATTCCACATGCACTCACGTCCCTTTTGCAGGGGGTGTTGCATCTTTTAATGGATGCAAGTATACTTCTATTAAATGATATGGATCTTTAATAGGGATCTGCTTCACTACTCAGCTTATGGTGAGCCCTCTACAGTTCTAGTGGGTGTTTGAGTCTAGTTCATTTTATGTACTTATGTATCTATTGTCATAGAAGATCCATGTTGTACTTAAGGTTTTGAGTTTTGTCATGTATTTATATTCACAGTATTTACATTTATTTATAAAGCTATGTATCCATCATGAAGAGAATTTTAGGCCATTGAGTCAAATGTATTCAATTTGAAAGTCAAGATCTAATTATGTTATGGTAAATCATGCATGAGTAATGATGAGAGGTTGATGTAAATTAGGCTTGCTCGACCGGGTTTACTCGGTGGAGCATTGATCGCGCTCCCCGAGTGCAGGGCGTGACATTTTCTAAGGATGTGCATCGATTATCGACAACTGAACAAGGTGATCATCAAGAACAAGTATCCGCTTCCAAGGATCGATAATTTGTTTGATCAATTTTAAGGTGCTAAGTATTTCTTGAAGATCGATCTCGGATCTGGGTACCATCAGTTAAGAATCAAAGAAGAAGATGTTTCGAAGATAGCCTTTAGGATTAGATATGGCCATTGTGAGTTTCTTGTTATGTCTTTTGGCCTAACCAACGCACCAACGGCCTTCATGGATATGATGAATCAAGTATTCAGATCATTCTTGGATATCTTGGTGATCGTGTTCATTGAAAATATCTTGGTATACTCTCAATCGAAGCAGAGCATGCATAACATTTGTGAAAGGTCCTACACTCACTCTGGGATCACAAGTTGTACGCCAAGTTTTCCAAGTGCGAGTTCTGGTTCAGCTCGCTGACCTTTCTTGGGCATATAGTATCCAGTGAAGGTATCGATTTTGATTGTCAAAATATTGAAGCATTTAAGAATTGGCCAAGGCCTATAACTCCTATCGAGGCACGCAACTTCTTGGTCTTGGCCAGTTACTATTGAAAGTTTGTGGAAAATTTCTCATCCATAGATGCTCCACTAACGAAGTTGACGCATAAGGTAGCGAAACATCAGTGGACCAATAGTTGTGAAAAGAGCTTCCAGGAGTTAAAGGACATGTTAACCTCGACACCAGTGTTAACCCTTCCCGAAGGACCCGAGGGGTACGTTGTATATTGTGATGCCTGTAGAGTGGGATTGGGCAGTGTTCTAATGTGACACGGGAAAGTTGTCGCTTATGCTTCGAGGCAACTAAGGAAATACGAGCAGAATTACCCAACTCACGACTTGGAGCTAGCAACTGTTATATTCGCTTTAAAGATATGGTGTCATTACCCGTATGGAGTTCATGTTGACATATTCACCGATCACAAGATCTTGCAGTACATATTGTTAAAGGACTATGTTGTGGATATTTATTGCTTTCATTGAAGGCAACGAAGGTGGATCGAATTGTTAAAGGACTATGATGTGGATATTTTATACCACCCTGGGAAGGCAAACGTTATGGCTGATGTGTTAAGTCTGAAATCTATAGGTAGCCTCGGCATGTGGAGGAGCATAAGTTGGAGATGACGAAAGACTTATACCGGTTGGCTAACTTAAGTTTACGGTTGCTCGATACCGCTATAGGAGGAGCCATAGTTCAAAATGGTGTCGAATCCTTGCTAGTAGCCGAAGTGAAAGCACGAAAATTTGACGACCCAACATTGATGAAGATAATAGGGAGCATACCCTTTCAAAAGAAGTAAGTGTTCGAGTTATCCGAGGACAGGGTCCTTATATACAAGGACAGACTATGTATGTCTGATGTCGGGGGACTCTGAGAGCAGATCAGGGCAGAGATTTATTGGTCCTGGGATTCTGTTCATCCGGGGTCAACCAAGATGGGCCATGATCTTAGAGAGTTGTACTGGTGGAATGACATGAAGAGAGACATTGTTGAATACGTCACTCGGTGTCCAAACAGTCAACAAGTTAACACTGAACATTAGAAACCGGGAGGGTTTCTACAGAATATTGAAATTCTGACCTGGAAATGGGATCAATATGGATTTTGTTACTGGGTTACCCCTACCGCCTCACCAAATCAGCCCATTTCCTACCGATAAAGACTACTTTCTCGATTGAAGACTATGTTAAGCCGTACATCAAAGGAATAGTTCGATTTCATGGGGTTCTAGTTTCCATCATATCGGACAAAAGTGCCCAGTTCACGGAGAACTTCTGGAGATAATTCCTAAAAGGATTGGGCACAAGGATCCACCTTAGCACAATCTTTCATCCCCAAACAGACGGCCAGGCCGAACACACTATTGAGACGCTCAAGGACATGCTACGAGCATGTGTTTTGGACTTCAAGGGTACTTGTGAGGGACATCTACCACTCATTGAATTTTACTACAACAACATCTATCGTTCTAGTATTCAAATGGCACTATATGAGACTCTATATGGATGAAAGTACAGATCTCCTATCAGCTGGTAAGAATCGGTGAAATAAAATTATTGGGTCCTGACTTAGTGCAACAGGCTGTGGAAAAAGTGAAGACAATTCGAAATTGGTTGTTGACCGCTTAGAGCAGGCAAAAATCATACTCAGATAACCGACAAAGAGACTTGGAGTTCGCGATGGCAGACTGGGTATTCTTGAAGGTGTCACCGATGAAAGGCGTGATGCAACTTGGAGAAAGGGAAAAACTCAACCCTCGGTATATTGGGCCATGCCGAATTATTCAGAAGGTTGGCCAAGTGGATTATAAGCTTGAGTCACCCCCAGAGTTGGAGGCAGTGCATCCGGTGTTCCATGTGTATATGCTCCGTAAGTGTTTAAGTATACCATCACATATCACCCATATTGAAGATGTTCAAATCATAGTAGATCTATCCTACGAAGAGGTTCATGTGGCTATTTTAGACTGTCAAGTTCGTAAGCTGTGGATTAAAGAAGTGGCTTCAGTTAAGGTACTTTGAAGGAACAAGAATATGGAAGAAATGACGTGGGAGGCTGAAGAAGAAATAAAATCTAGGTACCCCATTTATTCCCCACTATGGAAGGCAATAATGCGATTATCACGATGGGCCATGAATCAACATTCGAGGACGAATGTTTTGGGTGGGGGGGGGGGGAATGATGTTACACCCCACACCTAATTAATGTGTGATAAGTGTGGCTTCTCATGCGGCCGGGGCCATAAGGTAGTATTTCAGTGAGTTTGTGCCAAATGTCTCATCGGGCGCTGCAGCCAGGGCGACGACCAATTTTGCATGTGGAAGTGGCAAAAATTTCTATACTTGGTAACAGTATAAAAGGGCAGTGAGGATCATTCTCTTTTATTCTAGAAGATATCACTAAAATACGCCCTCTGAAAATACTCTCAATGTCCCTTAGAATTTGTAAGCAAATTAAGGCAAAGTCGAAGGTGAATCTGAATCTAGCAGGATTTAGCTTGAAGAAACTTGGAATCACTGTTGTAACACCTATCATCTGGTGACATTGATTCTGAAGATTCATTAAAGGCAAAGTTATTCACCATAGAAGTAAAGTTAATTCTTCAACAAGGTATGTAGGGCAACCTCCTTTCTTGTCATAAATTAGTCTAAGTCACCCCTTATTTCTAAATGATTCATGCACTGTAAGGTTTGGTAAGTTCTAAGTTCTCTTAATGATGTTATCACATTCTTGTGAGTTCTTGCTGGTAGCATTTCTTTCAAAGTCCACAATCAGTTGGGTACGATGAAGCAAGATATGAGATATTACCGAGCCCTTGTGTGGCCGGGTACGACCGAGCCCTTGTGTGGCCAGGTACGATGATGTGTGACGTGAGGTTACCAATTCCTCTTGAGGCTGTCTACATCGAGTTGTATTGAGACCGGTTTATCAGAGACCTCCTGAGGCCGGTACGACCAAGTCCTCTACGAGGCCGAGTATGGAGTGATGAATATGCCCCAAAGAGTGGTTGAAGATTTTTATAAATATGTATAGTATAAATCAATGCATGGCCCCAACGAGTGGCTTGGTTTTACAAAAGTTTGTCTGTATTATGACACGTGGTCCATAGTTCCCACAGTTTGGTTTATGCCCTCGCTGGCTTGTCCTCGGAACACAGGTTGGGAATCACGCACTCACATCTCTTATGCTATGACTCTGTTTTACTTGTTTTTCTTAGTCTTACATACTCACTACATTATCCATACTGACATCCTTTTTTTTGGGCGTTGTGCTCATGCCCACAAGTTCAGATAGAGCTGGCGATGTCCCTCATCAGTAGGGTGCTGTTCTAGCGGATTGGTTGTTTCTCTCCACTCCTTCAAAGTAGCTATTCAGAAGTCAATAGGTACTGAAACAGATGTTATATAATTTTTGGGTACGGTGGGGACCTGTCCCGAATAAGTTATGTAAATGCACATAACTTTTGGTACTCTTAGAGGCTTGCAGACTAGATCTAGTATTCGGTTTCATGTAAAGGTTGGGTATGACTATGTTGGTGGCAGTGATGACCATGTATAAAATGCCAATGTTTCTTTTGTTAATCAGTTTTGCTCATTTAAATTTTTTGATAATTATTACTTGGAGGCCTCAATGGCCCAGATTTTATGAGTAAGGAGATATGAGGGCTTACGCGGTTTGCACGGGCCTTGGGGCATCGTGTGCCGGTCACACCTCCCATGGTTGGGATGTGATAATGAGTATTTGTATGAGTATTCTTAGACTCATATAGGAGCATTCGTATGAATGCTATTTGAGAATTGCAGTGAAATTAGGCCATGATCATGCATAGACTTTACATTCATGTAGAAATATTTGAACTAAAGCTACTTGGTACAAATCTCCTTTATATGCGGATTTGGTGCATTTGTATATGCCTTGGTCTTGTTATTTAGATAAGCATGCTTATTAGCTTCTTCTTTGGTTGTGCACCTTATTATTGATATCCGCTTTTCTTTAGCGGTCGAAGGCTAGGATTGTAGATGTACCGGCGTTCTAGTTGCAAGCTACTATATTTTAGTTTAGGACTTACATTTATGCTTACGTAAATTTCAAATAGATGGTGTATTTTTTTCATACCAACGTTGTAGTTCTTAATCTTAGTGGCCCATGACTTGTACTACCAGTTCTTGATGATAGTTGTATTAATTTCCGCACTCTTGTTTTATTATTTATTGACGATCTTTATTTTTAGTTGTATTACATACTGGTTGACTTACCTAGCAGATTGTATCTGGTGTCATCACGACTAGGTGAGATTTGGGTTGTGACATGTTATTATTCTTTTTTATATTATTTCCTATGTCCTATGAACTCTATGTCACTCAAATTAATTAAATGATGAACTAGCTAATTACGTACTAGTATAATTCAGAAATGTACCTCTCATGCTGCGATGCATATACAGCCACGGGGATGACGCCTATTTCCTGCTAAGAAAATTTCATATGCCAATTAGTAAAAAGCTCCTAATAAAAACTACAATGTTTAGATAAAATAACTGTATAATATATACTCCATATGTCTCAATTTGTGTGGCACTTTTTGCTTCCCGAGATTCAAACTATGTGAACTTTGATCATCATTTTAAGATATCTTTTTTCAACAAATTTACATGAGAAGAATTGCAAGTTATAGTACTTTTTATATAGTTTTTGAATATCTAAATCTTAATTTCAGATATTAAGTTAATCTAATTCGATTTAGCTTCAAAGATTAGTAAAGTTGACTCTCGATAAGCGAAAAGTGCTACATAAATATTCTCTAACTTACTTCATTCTTCAATGTGGGCGTGTCAGAAGTATATAGGCGATCGGCACATGTAAAAGCATCCTTGTAAAATAGACGACGAAGAGTTAGTACGTACAAGATGAGTTGAGGGAAAACGTATTCATAGATAGATATAAGTTAAGTTACTACAAAGACATAATAAAGTTTGAGGAATTAAGTACCTCTCAGGAAAGGCTGTTGGGAGACTCTCTGCTCGGGGCAGTGGAGTGGATTTCCTGAATGATGGGAAGTTAGTTAATCTTATGGCATATAACCAGTCTAGAGGTGCAAGTTTAATCCTATATACACTACTCAACTTAAATTCCTTTTTGTATTTTATTGAGCAATCTGATTTGCAGTAGGTGGTTAGACCGATATATATGTAACAATGAGTATTTGTCACGAATGCCATCTATACAAAATCAAGGAGCACTATAGCTATATTAGAAGAAACTTGGTGATCTTTTATCACAAAAGTCGTCACTGAAAATTGCACCCCTAATAAAATATGATATAAGAAGCTCAAGTTTGGTCCGTCTTTATATGCATAACAAGAAGCTAAACTTTGAGATATAGTAGGCGGATTTAAATTAATGCCCAGATACTCCAACAACTAGGAAACTGCAAAATTATTAAAGGAGGAGAGCTAATTCACTAATAACCTAGACTCAGTGGGCAGATATAAGCTAACTAAATATTCTCCTTGGTATGTGTATTCTTCGGTCAGTCATCCCTCATCAGACGAAAGCAAATATCAATGTTTCAACAGGTATAAGATGGAAAAGAGAACACTTGACAAAACCTAAAAGTATGACATTATTATTGTGATATTGATATTTATATGGCATTAGGTTTCTATCGTGTGATTGTTGTGATATTGATATTATTAGGCATAATACATAGTTTATCCCCGAAACTTAGGACCAAATCCCTATGACACACTTTCTGAGCACGAGCTTCCTTTTACACACCAAACCTTTTCAAAGTGTATCTAAGACACTATTTTTGAAACGTGGCAGACACGTGTGTGACGACCCAATAGGTCGTTTTAAGTTTTAGCCTTTATTTTCATGTTCCCAGACCTCGATTAGCTCCGTTTAGTATTTCTCGATTTGTGTTCTCAGTCCGTGTCTTTTTTCGGAAAGATTTTATGTGAAAAATTGAAGAAAACCTGATTTTTAGCTTTAAAAATGACTTGAATTGACTACGGTCAACATTTTATGTAAACGAACCCGAATCGGTATTTTGACAATTCCGGTGGGACCGCATCGTGATTTTGGAATTGAGTGTATGCCCGAAATTGAATTCGGAAGTCTCTAACTTAATTTGACTTGATTTGTTGAAAACTAGTCATTTGAAGGTTTAAAGATTTCCTAGGTTTAACCGTACGTTAACTTTATGGCTACCGGGTTCAGATTTTTGTTTCGGGACTTGAAATAAGTCCATTTTACTATTTAAAACTTGTGTGCAAATTTTCATACAAAACGAGTTGATTTGATGGGATTCAAATTGGTTGTGAATTTGGAAGTTCTTCAGTTTCTTAAAATATTTCATGCATTTTGATGTCTGATTCGTAGTTCTAAGTATTATTTTGGTATTTTGATCGCGCGAGCGAGTTAGTATGATGTTATTACACTTGCGTGCATGTTTTGGGTTTTGAGGTCGAGGAGCTTGGGTGTGTTTCAGATGAGTTTGGATAGTGCAAAGATTGCTGGTGCAATGCCCAGTTTTGCTGTCTGATGCAGATATCGTATTTGCGATCCTCGCTTTTGCATACAAATGTTTGCATTTGCGAGCAGGTCCCGGGATTGTGTAACCTCGCATTTGCGAGGAAATGGTTCGCAATTGCGAATGACGCATGATCGCTTTTGCGATCATTTGGTCGCATTTGCGATACCTGACAACGGTGGAGTATCTTCTCAATTGCGAAGATTATGGATGCAATTGTGAAGGTGGGATCTTTGCATTTGAGATTATTTTATCGCAATTGCGGCTTCTGGACTTCTGATGTAGTGGTCGCATTTGCGACCCTTGTCTCGCATTTGCGATGGTCGCAATTGCGAACAAGACATCGCAATTGCGACATTTGCAGCTGGGTAAAAGAGAGGAAAAACGGAACTTAGCTTATTTTACATCATTTTTCAACCATAAACACTCTAGAGGCGATTTTGCAAGAGGTTTTTCTTCCCAAATTCATTGGTAAGTAAATTTAATCCATTTTCTTTTCAATTCCCCATTACTTGTCATGAGATTTCCACATCAATTTTTGGATTTTCATGGTAGAACTTAGGGATTTGGGTAAATTTTGGGAATTTTAGAAAATTGAGATTTAGACCTCAAATTGAGGTTGGATTTCGAAATATATCATATAACCGGGCTCGGGAGTGAATGGGTAGTCGGGTTTTGGTCCGAGCCTCGGATTTTGACCAACCGAGCCCGGGGTTGACTTTTGTTGATTTTTAAAAAAATAATCAAAATTGAACCTCTTTCATAAATGGGTAAGTTCTAAAGCTTATTTTGAGTTATTTGAGCTATATTTGATTAGATTTGATTGGGTTTGGAGGCTAATTCTAGAAGAAAGGCCGCGGTTGAGCATTGATTTGGTTGTGGAATACTCTCTTCCCCCGATTTTGAGTATTGGGGGTTAGGGTTCTTGAGGTGAAAGGGCGATTTTAAGCTCAACTCAAGTCCAACCAACTAAGGTAAGTTGTTAATGATATTTTGGGTTGATTCTTACTCAATATACATGAGTTCTAATATCATTCTTGCATCCAAATACTAGATTTCATCATCAAATCCTCAAGAATACAAAAATCACCAAAGTTATGATTTGTGAAGATTGATCTACTAGAGGTAATTCCAATGCTTCAAACTCATTTATTATGGGTAGTTAGAAGTATCTGAAGCATTTGTTACAAGTTTTAATGGTTGAAAGATTGGATTATAAAACTCTAGTTCATGGGTTGAATAGTACTTTTGAGAAAATAACAGAGAAGATGAATAGTAATCTTGGCGATGAAATTGATGAATACAATGAACCTATGGAATTATTTGTTAGCAAAAGTTGGAGGTGATCAACTAAGTAATCACCCGAATTGTATATTTTGTAAGTGTTGATTATGGAAGACGATGAATAGTAACTTGATGGTATTAAACAATTGATGTAGTATCATTAATGATTCCGAATGGGTATTAAAATATAAGAATGAAGTTGAATGGACTAGCATATAACTCTATTGGGCGATTTGAGTTGTTGGAGGCTTGTAGCCAACTTATGATCCATAAATGGTTATTGATAAATATTTTAGGTCATATTTTGATGTAAATAGGATATCTAATTGTAGATATCGACTCGTTGGTGATGTTTGAGCATTTTAATCAACATTGGAACGATGGAAGAGGATTAAAAGCTTGTGAATGTTAATAAAGCGAAAGAGAGGTAAGTTCATTAAAACTTAATCTTCTTGAGGGACTTTCTCTAAAAGCATGTTTCGAGTTAATACTTAAGTTGTTTACAAATGTGCTTTTGTGCTTGTGGGGACAAACAAGTACGGATGTCTCCATGTACAAAAATATTATGTTGCATATGTAGTGTCATGCTGTTTTATAAAATTTTATTTTTAATCTTGTTGGCAAAATGACACTCAAGGTAAATGCTATAAGTTTTTATTAAAATTTTCGTATTGATAAGAGTTTATATATTTAAGTGTTAAAGATAAGTTTTCATGAAAAGTATTCCTTTTGGAAATTGATGAGCAGAATATCATTTGTGGTATCTTTTAAAGATTGATTTTAAATTGCTAAAGGCTTTAACATGTAAAGAGGTTATTTATTTAAATTTGGTTCAAATGGCTTAAATTTTCTATTAATACTATGATTTGATAAAAATAGATCTTTTGAGGCTACTATGGTATGAATCTATTTTTGGAAGTATCAAATATTTTGGGAGTTACTTGTGTTCTCCGAGATTGACTTCAGATATATTGTGTTCGTCGTCATGAAACTACATGTGCCGGTGTAGGCGTAGATGGCCACTTTTTGGTATAGACTATGACAGAGTGCTCTCCCTCGAGAGGGTACTATTTTGTGCTATTATTAGCATGGTTGAGTCGATTCGTACGGCACTACGATGAGACGACTTGATCAAGTAGGGTATATGATACTTGCCGCTAGGTACATAACCTAATTGGCCTTCTTATGTCGGTGATGGTATAGTACTCCCGGTGAAAGGTAAGGATGATTTTCTTATATTTAGGCCTAAGGAGTCGAAAGTGATTTTAATGACTTAAAGCAAATGGAATGATTGTGTATGATTTTATCCAAAATCTTGGGTTGATATAAATATTTTAAAAGTTTACATTGTGAGTTATAGTTCACTTGGCTTTTATTTAAAATGACAAGGATCATGAATGGATAAAATTTCTTATCGTTTTATATAAAATATTGATGCATTACTTTTGATAAAGTTTGTCCCAAGAACTTAAGTTAGAGAGAGTCTATGACACTTATTGAGTACCGATGTGGTGTATTCAATCCTTAGGGCCCCCTCCAGGGTCCCGCTTATTTTACATATTTCAGGATGAGGTAGGATGTGGCATACAAAAGGCGTGATGTGATATTTTTAAATTGAAAAATATTTTATCATTTAACTTGAAAATGTATATGATTTTTAAGGAGCTTCTGCAGTTAAATTGATTTTCATGAATATGATTTGGGTGCATCACATGGTTTGGTTTGTTCGGGTCGGGTAGTGTGTCGGGTGTCGATCACATGATTTTGGGTCATGACACTCGATTGTTGGGTACTGATTTGGTTCAGGATGCCTTGAAAAAGTTCAAGACGATTTAGGATCGGCTTCTCACAACACCATCTAGACAGAAGAGTTATGCCGATTGGAGAGTTCGTGATGTTGCATTCATGGTAGGAGATAGGGTTTTGCTCCGGATTTCACCCATGAAGGGTGTGGTGAGGTTCGGTAAGAAGGGCAAGTTGAGCCCTAGGTATATCGGACCATTTGAAATCCTTGAGAGAATTGGTGAGGTGGCCTACAAGCTTGCATTGATACCTAGCTTATCAGCAGTTCACCCGGTGTTCTATGTTTCTATACACCGGAAGTATCACGGTAATCCATCCCATATATTAGATTTCAACTCAGTCCAATTGGATAATGATTTAACTTATAAGGAGGATCTAGTAGCTATTCTAGCACGACAGGTCCGAAAGTTGAGGTCTAAAAGTTATCCTTATGTTATAGTACAATGGATAGGTAAGCCGATCAAGGCAACTATGTGGGAGTCCGAGTCCGATAAATGGAGTAGATACCCCACCGTTCACCAGTCCAGGTATTTTTCTATATCCGTTCGCGGACGAACGTTTCTTTTAGAGGTGGAGAATGTGACGATCCGATAGGTCGTTTTAAGTTCTAACCCTTATTTCTGTGTTCTGAGACCTCAATAAAATTCGTTTAGTGTTTCTCAATTTGCCTACACAGTGCGTGTCTTTTTCCGGAAAGATTTTATGTGAAAAAGTGAAGAAAACATGATTTTTAGCTTTAAAAATGATTTGAATTTACTACGGTCAATATTTTATGTAAACGACCCCAGATAAGTATTTTAACGATCCCGGTGGGTCTGCATCGTGATTTTAGACTTAGGCATATGCTCGGAATTGAATTCAGAAGTCCCTAACTTGATTTGTTGAAAACTAGTAATTTGAAAGTTAAAAGATTTTATTGGTTTAACTGTAGGTTGACTTTATGGCTACCGAGTTCGAATTTTGGTTTCGGGACTTGGAATAGGTCCATTTTACTATTTAAAACTTGTCTGCAAATTTTGGTGCAAAACAAAGTTGATTTGATAGGTTTCGGACTCACAGTTGTGAATTTGGAAGTTCTTGAGTTTCTTTGAAATTTTCATATATTTTGATGTCTGATTCATAGTTCTAGATTTTATTTTGGTGTTTTGATTGTGTGAACGAGTTCATATGATGTTATTACACTTGTGTATATATTTGGTTTGGAGCCCGAGAGGCTCGGGTGAGTTTCGGACGTGTTTCAAACGAGTTTGGATAGTGCAAAGATTGCTGGTGCAATGCCTAACTCTGGTGTATGATGTAGATTTCGCATTTGAGCCTCACTTTTGCGGACAAATATTCGCATTTGCGAGTAGGGTATGGGATTAGGTAACCTCGCATTTGCGAGAAAATGGTTCGCAATTGCAAAAAGCGCAGGATCGCTTTATCATTTAGTCGCATTTGCGATGCCTGGCAACAGTGAAGTATCTTCGCAATTGTGAAGATTGTGGCCACAATTATGAAGGTGGGATATTTCCATTTGCGATCATTTTGTCGCATTGCGATTTTTGGGCTTCTGAGGTAGGACACGCGTTTGTGACGGTCGCATTTGCGAACAAGACATCGCAATTGCGATATCTGCAGCTAGGTAAAAGAGGGGGGAAACGAGACTTAGCTTACTTTATACCATTTCTCAACCCTAAACACTCTAGATGCAATTTTCCAAGAGGTTTTTCTTCTCAAATTCATTGATAGGTAAATTTATTCCAAATTTTTTTTTAATTCCCCATTACTTTTCATGAGATTTCAATATCAAATTTAGAATTTACATAGTAGAATTTAGGGATTTGGGTAGAATTTGGGGATTTTTGTAAAATTGAGATTTAAAGCTCAAATTAAGGCTGAATAATGAAATAAATTATATAACCGGACTCATGGGTGAACAGGTAATCGGATTTTGGTCAAAACCTCAAGCAAGCCCGAAGTTGACTTTTGTTGACTTTTTAAAAAATGATCAAAATTGAACATCTTTCCTTAATGGGTAGTTTCTGAAGCATATTTTGAATTATTTGAACTATATTTCACTAGATTTGATTGGTTTGGAAGCTAATTCTAGAGGAAAGGTTGCGGGTTAATATTGATTTGGTTGCGGAGTGAGGTAAGTGTTGTGGTTAACCTTTACTTGAGGGATTAGGACTTATTAGTCTATTTGCTATGTGTTTATATGTGTGGGGACAACGTACACATGAGGTGACGAGTATCTATACGTTGTCATTTGGTTAAAGAATTCGAGTGAAAGTTGTTTCTTTGAATTATATTGTTTCATTGATTATGTTTTCCATGTTTAGGTTAGATTATTACTTATTTTAATTATCCGTTTTGTATTTATTTCTTATTTCAAAGATGTGAAATATTTTGAAAGTTGAGTTTGATATCATGGCACCATAATTGAAGTGAAATTGTTTCCCGTCTTGCTTTAATTATTCGGGTTTGTATTGTTTCTTGGTGAGGAAAAGAGTAAAGCACGAAGGAATTGCCGTGCCTTGTTTGCATTATTTATCATATGTATAGATATTTGATAGTAAAAGAAAAAAGGGTGATGCCGTGCCGGTGAGTAAAGCACGAAGGGTGATGTCGTGCCATTCATCTGCATTTCATTGCCTTGTTTGGTTTTCAGTTTTGGTGATTTCGTACTTGCAGTTTCTATGATATCTCCCCTTTCGCATGTCCCCTCCCAGTTAATATTTTATCGTTCTCCTTGTTTTTTTACTTCTTTATATATAGTTGCACAGGGTTTTTACGTGGGTGTCTTGTCATAGCCTTGCCACTACCTCGTCTAGGCTCAACACTTATGGAGTACATTGGATCGGTTGTACTCATACTACACTTCTGCACTTCTTGTGCAGATAAGGGTATTGGTCACGGCGGTGCTTAGAGGGCCGTCGGTTCGGATCGCTTTCACTTCGGAGACTCGAGGTAGATTTGCTGGCGTTCGCAGACCTTGAAGTCCCCTTCCATTTCCTACTATCTCTTTCGAACAGTTGTATTATTTCAAACTATGCTTGTAGACTTCTAGTTGCTCATGTACTTGTAACTCCGGATTTTTAGAAGTAGTCAGTATCACGTTCCTTATGCTCAACAGTGTTAAATTTGGAGTTTATTTCTCCTTTAATGCCATTACTTTGTTTAACTGTTAAAAATTGGTTAATTTCTTTATTAACGTCGGCTTGCCTAGCAAGTGGATGTTAGACGCCATCACAGACCCGAGGATAGAAATTCCGGGTCGTGACAACGTGTGTAACCAAAAAGATAAGAGCGTGAACCGTTTAATTTTTCCCAATCCTTGGTTAAGTGCGAGATGCCAAAATGTTATAAATTCTTTTTAATTAATGGTCCCCAGAACCCTACTCCCTACTTCTCTTCTTCTTCCTCATAACCTCTCCCCCGGTTTTCCTCTCTGGTTTTTTTCATACCCTTCCTCTTCTTTCATCTTCTTATCATATAATCTACTAATCTACCAAACCCATCATTTAGAAGTTACACAAGTTTCTGTACATTGTTTTAGGCTGAATATATATATGCGGCCCTTTAAACATGCCCGAAATATTTATTTAGACATCGCAACTAGACACATGACCTATCGAACACTTGAACTTTGTGTAAACTATTCCAATTAAGCATTATGTGCTGACATGTCACCGAGAGTATGTATCACCCCCTTTCAGCGCGTCAAAATGCCTTCAAATGGCTAATTTCTTTTGTCTTTGCCTTTTCCCCCTTTTATTCGTTTTTCATTTTTATGCCCTTTTTTTGGTAACTAACAATTTTGTATTAATCACCAGTAAACTTTACATATCCATAGCCTGCTTATAACTCAGCAGCTATAACTCTTACAAATTCTAACGCCTACACTAACTGTCTATATTAAACATAAAATGTTGCACCATGCTACTAATCCCAGTGGTGGCTCTCACATTATATATGTAGGCTAACTCTCGTGCAATACTATCAACTCCTCTGCTTCTCTTTTCAAACAGCCGCAGGTTCCTTTTAATCCAAATAAAGTGAGTTATCTCAGCATATACCATCCTAAAGACTTGTGTTCGCTGTGTCCTACCCTTAGCACATTGTATAATCCATTGCATATGTTGTTCCCAGTTATCCCTAGTAACATCCTACCTTTGCATCCAATGTAGGATTCTCTGCCACAATTCCTTAGTAAATCGACAGTTGACAAATAAGCGTTCCTTGTTCTCATCATGAGCTTAGCATAAGGAGCATTTTGGATCTACAGCTAGTCCCCATTGTATCAGCCTATCTGCAGTCAACAATATTCCATGTAGTTGCAGCCACATGGTAAATATAGTATTTGGCCTGGCATTGTTTTGGAACATCAAGCATTTCCAGTTAACTCTTGGTCTGTCTCCCAATAGCTGCAAGTAGAAACTGCCGATCATACTCTTTCTTTGATGTTGTTGATGATGCACCTGTTGAAGAGTTGTTCTAGCATTTATGTTCTGTCTCACCATCAAGCTTGCTTGTTGGGAAATTGCCACCTCTTCAAAGAGTTTGTCTTTGATGTAGAAAGCATGTATCCATCTTATCCATAGTCGATCTTTCTTGTGTGCTACATCCCAGTATACTTTAGCTAGAGCAGCCTTGTTCCATATATGCAAATTAATCAGGTTTAGGCCCCACTTAATTTAGGTGTACACATTTTATCCCAGGCTACCAAAGCCTTTTTTGTGATCACATTTATCCCAAACCAGATGTAGCTTTTACTGTATGAGTCAATCATCTTCAAAACCTTTGAAGGCAGAGTAAACAGCTCCGACCAATAAGATTGAATACCAAATAGCACAGTTTGAACAAGTTGTACTCGACCAGCATATGATAACTTCTTTGCTGTCCAGGAAGAAATCTTTGCAATTATCTTCTCTACCAAAGGATGCCATTGTATCAATGAAAGCTTCTTGTTAGCAAGTGGGATACCAAGATATTTGAAAGGCAGTTCCCCCAATGTGAAACCTAGCTGTTATAGGATATTCCTTCTTACAGTCTGGGGGACTCCACCAAAATACACTGAGCTTTTCCTCCGATTTACTTGCAGTCCGGATACTTGGAAAAATTGACTAAAACATCTATAAATAGCAGAGATTGAGGGAAGGTAACCTCTAGCAAATAACAGGAGGTCATCTACATAACTAAGGTGTGTGATTCCTAGCTTTGCACATCTTGGATGAAATCTGAAGCTTTTCACTTCTTTGAGACTATTGAGACTTCTACTGAGATACTCCATAACTATGGCAAATAAGAAGGAGGAGATAGGATCTCCCTGCCTCAAAACTTTAGCTGCATCAAAGGGTGGGGTGGATTCACCATTTATCATAACAGTATAGTTAACAGTGCTAACACACTCCATTATCCATGCTACAAATCTCATAGGAAATCCTAGCTCTATCAGGACATTCTCCAAAAAACTCCACTCGACTGAGTCATAGGCTTTTTGAAGATCAATCTTGATCATACATCTGTCAGAAATATTTTTCCTTGTGTATGCCTTTACTAGCTCATGTTCTAGTATGATGTTATTAGCTATTCTCCTGCCAGGAATGAAGCCAGCTGTGCCTCACAGATGATAGAGGCAATGCCTTATTGTATCCTTGTTGCTAGCACTTTAGATATCAGTTTATACAGCATGGTGCAGCTGGCAATTGGTCGATAATCTTTGACTGTATTAGGATTGGGTATTTTAGGCATCAGTTGAGAGTAGTGCAGTTAACAGCTTTATACAATTTTCTAGTAATAAAGAAGTCTTTGACAACTTGAGTAACTTCACCTTTAATGACCACCCATGAATTCTTAAAGAAGTAGGCGTTATATCCATCTATTCCTGGTGCTTTATCACTATCAATAGCACAAAGTCCAGCATAGATTTCTTTGTCAGTAACCTCAGCACAAAGAGCAATCTTTTGCTGTTGTGGCAGTACTGGTCCACTCCTCATAACTAGTCTATTTATAACAGAGAGAGAATGAGCTGCTGACCCCATTAGTGACTTATAAAATTCAATGATCTCCTGCTTTATACTATCAGGGTGAGTAAGCTTATCACCTGTGAGGGCCATAATTTCATTTAGTTGTTTCTTCTGACTTCTTTCCTTCACGACAGCTGCAAAATACTTGGTGTTTGAATCACCAAGCCTAATCCATTTTACTCTTGACTTCTGCTTCAATACACTCTTTTCTATGAGAGATCATTTTTCTAAATTCTGTAGTAGGCTCCTTTCTTCTTCAAGCAGTGAATCATTACATGTTGCATTGATCTTTCTCTGTATGTTTTCTAATTCCACTCTAGCCCGTTTAATCTTCAAGTTAATAGTTCTGAACTGTTCATTATTTAAAGCTCTTAACAGTGGTCTTAGAGCCTTCAGCTTCATCCAAACATTCTTCATCTTACAAGTAGCATATGATTGTACCCAAATCCTTTCCACAATATCAATAAAACTATCATGCTCAACCCAAACATTAAAGAATCTAAGTGGTATTTTGCCATGTTTTGGAGCTGAGTGTAGGGTGAGTATTATGGGAGTATGATCAGAAATAAATGGCAACTCATATTCAGTAGTCATATGACCCTACTACATCATCGATTCAAAGTTACCAAGTGCTCACCGTATCTGCACCATATTGTTTGTTTGACCATGTGTAATACTCTCCTGTCCACGACAGTTCATTCAGAGATAGTGAAGTCATGCAATCAGCAAAATCCTGAATTTTTGTATAGTTAACAGGATTACCCATAAGTCTATCATTAGAATACAACTAAATATTGAAATCACCACATAGGAGCCATGGCTTGGTAATTCTTACTGCTAGCTCCTTTATAGATTCCCATAATTATTTTCTTTATTCTAGAGTATAGTATCCATAGATAGCTGTAACTTCACAATCCACCACACACATCCTATCCTGTACCAAACAATGTATAAATTGAGCTTCAGTTCTCAGTAGTGTAACAGTATACCATTGAGGATCCCATGTAAGCCACACTCTTCCATTTCGATCATGTTGATAGTTTGTAAAATAGTTTCACCCTAGGATTACTTTTAGCATTACCTTGCTTGCATTTTGTTTTTTAACTCTAGTTTCAACTATAGCTATTAACTTTATTTTCTGACTAGTAATATAATTTTTTAACTCTTTTTGTTTGTATCTCTTATTTACACCTCTGATATTCCAGAATAGCCACTTCATTAGCAAGTCGTGTGACCCCTACCCTTATCAGGTGGTAGGGTGTTATCATTTCAACTTCCTCTTTGTAATGGCTCAAGGCATTTTTCATTGCTATAGCTGACAGTGCTGGGAAATTTACCAAATTCAGTTCAGGCATAATTCCTGCAGTTTTGCCCTTATCTACTGTTGTCTCCAAATTGTCCTTGTGTTGCTGTATAAGTGTTTGAAAATTTCCTTGTTGCTCCTGTTCATGAGTACCAATATTTGTTTGCACATTTCCTCTGCCCTGTGAACTTTCCTTGGTCTGCTGAGGGGGGAATGTCTTGTGCCTATTGCTGACCTTGGTCTCCTAGTTGGTTAGCCTGATTGTCTCCTCCATTCAATGGGCCTTTGCATCTTCATTCCATTGTGACCTTCTTAGGCTCTCTTCTCCTTATAGGTTGCTTCTCTTGCTGATTGTTTGGCCGTTGCTCTATGCCACATTTGTGCCCCACCACCAGATATTTCTGGCAATACTCAGGTTTACAGTCATACCTGACTAGCTATGTGAATTGCCTGCCATTAGGATCCATAACCATTAATTCTAGAGGCAACTCTTTTTTGATGTTTACTTCTATCAGCATCCTCGCAAAGGACATTCTAGTTTTCTTTGCAGTACACTCATCTACATAGATAGGAGTCCCAATTGCACTAGCCATTCTACTTAAAGAATCATGACCCCAACAGTTCATAGGCAGCTTAGGGAATTAGACCCACAAAGGAATTTCTATAGGAAACTCCTCATTGAAATCAAAATCCGATGTCCAAGGCTTTAAAATAATAGGTTTATTGTTGATCGTATATGGCCCAAAATAATAAATTTCCTTCATGTGTGCTTCATTTTAAAATTTAATGATGTAGTAGCCCTCCTCATGTAGGTATAACTCGGGTTCAACAATATTTGCCCGTTCATCCCAATGTATCACTTCATAGTGTTGTAACCTGGTACTTCCCTAATGATATAAGCGATCACAACACTTCTCCACTTCTCCGTTTCTAGATCAATTTCAGCTTTGTCTAATTGCACTACAATTTGGCCATCAATAATTTATGGAGGTATGTAAGATAATGGCATACCATTCACAACTGCTCTGTTCATCTGAAATAGGGTTGTCCACGATTTGGGCTTCACAGCAATTGCCTCATCAGGTTCAGTATTCTCCACAATCACTGTTCCATTAGCAGCATGCACAGGATTCACTGTTTCATTGCCAAATATTTTTGTTTCCTTACTTGCATGTTGGATCTGTTGCTCCATAGGGTTGTTGACTTGAGTCGCTATTGGAGGAGTGTTTAGATCTAGCCTCTTCTTAACACTGGAGCTTGTCGATGATGATTACGGTTCACAGCTCGTTATCTCCATTTCAAATCCAATTTCCTGCACCACCTATTTGTGAGAAGGTGTGCCTAATTGATCATTTTCCTTTTTATTAGCTAGGATTCGAGCACCCACAGAGCTACAATAGATAGCTATGGGGTTCTTCTTGGGACTACCATGCCCACGTCCACGTCCCCGTCCTCTTTCGTTTGCCATGGATGAGCGCAGTCAGTGCATGTTAACAATCATGCGCCGAGAGCATGAGAGAAATTTTTTTATGATTATACTAATCTTTTATTTTTATGCTCTTTCTTCTAGTTTTTCCACTCTTTTTGAAGATTTTTTTTGGGAATCAGTTAAGTTGACATGGATTTTATCATGCTTTTAATTTCGAGAAAGAAAAAATTTCAAGAAATAGTTGGTTGAATTAGTTCTTTCTTCTTGTAGATTCAAACCATTTTCAGCCATTTTTTAGATCATTCTCTATAACTAATTCTGCCAATGTCAACCAATTCTCTGACATTTAATTTTCATCCATTCCCTTCTTCTTCTTCTACTTCTAGATTCAAACCATCTTCAAGCCTTTTTTTCCGGTCTACTACACTTTGTTTCCAACAAAGGGAGTTTACCAAAAAATATTAGATCTTTCATTAATGGAAATGTAGAAACATGAATCCTTTTACTTTCTAATAATTCCACATATGAGTTCATTTTTTAAAAATGTTTTTATAAGTTTTTCTTTTTATCTATTTTAATTCACAAAAAATATAAAAAGAAGATGAAAGGTCTGTAGGTTGAGATTTTCGACTGCTCAAAAAGCTTGTCATTCAACATTTGGAAAATCCAAATCTGTGAATGGGATGTCAAGAAATTTTTTGGATGAAGAAGTAGATTAAGAGGAGAAAGAAGAGGCGGTTGGTGGCTATTATTTGGAGGTTCTGTCATGAAGGGAATGAAGGGTCTTTCTGCGGAAGGAGAAGATCCATATGGGTTTTAAAAACATAGTTTTTTTGGCAAAATACATAAAGAGACACTTAAAGTTGATCTCAGATGTCTATCTCACACTCCAACTTACTCAATGATCAAATAGACACTTCAACTTGGCACAAGTGTGTCTCGTGGATACCCCCGTCTGGTAAGCTTAGAGCGTGAGTTACAATCGCATATGACATGGAAAGGTGATAAATAAAATATTGACATGTGTAACTTTTATTGAAAAAAAAACATTTAATTTAAAAAGAAAAATAAAAACATTAGAAAATCCTCTTTACCATCTCTTTCACCACCCACCCTCTTTCTTCTTCTCCATAAATTTCCACCAAATCCTGTAACCCTCATTTTCTATTCAATTTCACTTTCATTTTCTTTAGAAAATTCATAATCTCTCTTCAATTTCATTTCCATTATTTTTAGAAAATTCATCATTTGCTTCAATAATTCATCGAAATGTTGCATCGTCATCTAATAACTCGTCGTCGTTCACGTTACGGAAATTGGTAGTGGTGATAATTCTGACAACATGGCGGAGAATTCCACAATGCTTGCACTTGCAAACTAGGGTTAAGGCCCGGTCCAGATCATGGAAACATTGGCAACGATTCAATCGGCTGCATGTCTAATTCGATCAGATATTAGAATTGAAAATAATAACGCTTATTCTATTCTCTTATCCTCTATTTTCATGGATGTCATAAAAATCATAACACTGTTAAATTTTATGGGTTATTGAATGGTATATTTGGTGTTGTTCTTATTAGGCGATAGTGTGAGGGTGTTGATGAGCAGTGTTTTAAAAGGCGTTTTCGGGGCGTGCCCTACGGCAAGGCGCACCAAAAATGCCCCCAGACGATGGTGTGGGGCGAAAGTCTCAAGAGGCGTACGCCCAGCAATTCGGGGCGTAGGCTCGGGCATTCCGAGCGTTTGATATGCATTTTTTTAGTGAGACCTAAGCCCCAGAGACCTTTTCAAATTAAAATAAAATTTGTTGAATAAGTCCTTCATATAATACCTAAATTCTCAAAATTCAGCTTGGTAATTAGTCAAAAGTTTTAAAAAGGAACTGAAATGTATTAAATTTAAAAGTCAAGATATTTTTTATTGATTGAAGCCCTAATTCACGGTCTTTCCCAATTCTTTATCTTGTCCGCTAGTCTGCTAATATCTCCCAAAAGAAACGAATATTCAATTTTTTTTTACAAATACAAAGAGAACTCAATTCCCTTTCAATGCAGTAAGTTCAAAGTTCAAATTGCATATTAGTGATCCTTTTTGTTCCTCTGTGTAGAAAACTTTATTCTTTTTCGACTCAAGTTACTTGTGCTTCTAAGTAGCGTATAATAGATTGTTTTGACTAGTTTTTTGTGGGGATGGAGCATATTTATATATATATTTTTCACATATTTATCGTCTTTCTTAATTTTTATGCAATTTTATCTGTTTATAAATATTTACTGTAACTATATTATTTTATAAAATATTAAAAATTAAATAGCTATGGGTCTTACGCCCCGTGCCTCGGGGCTTACGCCTCACTTAGGCATATGTAAAACGCCATGTCTTATGCCCACACCTTTTAAAACATTAGTGATGAGTTTGTGATGGTGGCGAAAGAGTGGTGGTAACTATGTCTTGATTGGAGATGAAGAAAGTGGCCCCCACATGGAAAAAATAAAATAAAAAAATAATTTTAAGAGATTTCACTCGCCTAGAGTTGTGTGAAAATCAAATATTTTGCCATGTTAGCTCGGGGTGTTCATGAGACACACTGTGCCAAGTTGAAGTGTCTACTTGATCATTGAGTAAATTGGAGTGTGAAATAGACATATGAGGCCAACTTTAAGTGTGTCTTTATGTGTTTTGCCTATTTTTCAGCTCAAAAGCTTTTTACGTTTTTTTGGGGGATTAATAGCCATCTGTCTTTGTTTGATTTGGTGCATTTGCCACATCACCCATATGTGCACTACACGCGTTGTAGGTTTTTTATTGTCTCCCAATATGTGTTTAGTTGGCACAATTTATATAGGTCATGTGTCTAGTTTAGGTGTATAAAGGTCCTCGTATGTATTCAACCTTTTCTTTAGGAGTGCCTACCATGAAGTTTCTCTTCTTTTTCTACAATTAAAACCCACAACTATATTTTCAATCATCTTCAAGCTCAGCCACTGTTATACCATATTTATCACCTAGTTATTGATGGGTCTCACTACAATGGATGGCCTATTTTTGAATCATTAACGGAGGTTATCAGGAAGAACAAATATTCAAAAATCACTAATCTCTTCAAAACTCATCGATATAGCAATTCTTATTACATGATCCATTTTGTATTTTGTGGATGTGTAAGAGGAAGATTTATTATTGCATTGACAATTGAGTCTTTTTGTTCATGAAGAGAGACTTTCTTTTATTTGCTTTATTTGGTTGTGATCTGAGATCTATAAATGGAGGAGAAACGTGGAGAGCAAAGAAGTTTCAATTTCAGTTTTCGTGTGTTTCTCTTTGTCTATGATTTTTTATCGAGGAATCATTGCTAAAGTGAATTTGTTTGAAGGTTAGGAGGTAGTTATGACTTTTTTCCAATGGTCTCCGACGACAAAGGGCAAAAGAAGATAGGAAGTTAGAGGATATTTTAATTCAGGGGTATAAGAGTACTTTTACATATTTTCTTTTGTTTTTTAAGTTAGTGACACGTGTAATGATCCTAGTGGTGCGTGACATTATACATAATTTAAAAAATTGATCAAGAAAAAAGTGGTGTGTCTTAGATATATTTTGGAAAGCTTGGGTGCGTAAAAGGTTGTCCGTCCTCAGAAAGTGTGTTGTAGTGATTTGGTCCTAAGTTACGGGGTAAATTATGTATTTTGCCATATTATTATGGCACGAAGTATCTGTCGTGCAACGATTGGATATAGATCTTTCCCTCTAGGGTAAGGTAATTACCCATGTTACATTGGCTCTTGCGAGTGTAGGTGATACACGTATCATTTGTAGCACGTGGGACGTGGTGGATTATGTTGAAGCACATGGGATGTGTTGGATATTAAGTCTTGAGCATGCATTGATATGCTAGACTCATATAGAAACAATCATACATATCATAGACATGCACATTCATACATTTTATGTATGCTTGTTAGTGGATTGTTGGACACTTGGAGAGTGTTTCGGATTTATGTATATATCGAGTCATTATCATGTATAGATATCTTAGACTCCTGTATGAGTAGCATTGATTTGAAATTGGTCCTTGATCATGCATAGATACTTTACATTCATGTAGAAATATTCGAACTAAACTTACTTGGTGCAAATTTCCTTTATATGCGGATTTGGTGCATTTGTATATGCTTTGGTGTTGTTATTCAGATAAGCATGTTTATTAGCTTCTTCTTTAGGTGTGCACCTTATTGTTGATATTTGTTGTTCTTTGGCAGCCGAAGGCTAGGATTGTAGATGTACCAGCGTTCCAGTTGAAATTACTATATTTTTAATGATATTTTAGGACTTATATTTATGCTTACGTAAATTTCAAATAGACGGTGTATTTTTTTCATACCAACATTGTAGTTCTTAATCTTAGTGGCTCATGACTTGTATTACCGATTCTTGAGGATAGTTGTATTCATTTCTGCATTCTTGTTTTATTATTTATTGACGATCTTTAGTTTGAGCTGTGTTACATATTGATTTACTTACTTAGCAGGTTATGTTAGGTGTCATCACGACTAGGTGAGATTTGGATCGTGACAAGTCATTATTCTTTTTTATATTATTTCCTATGTCTTATGAACTCTATGTCACTCATATTGATTAAATGATGAACTAGCTAATTACGTACTAGTATAATTTAGAAATGTACCTCTCATGCTGCGATGCATCTGCAGCCACGGGGATGATGCCTATTTCCTGCTAAGAAAATTTCATTTGCCAATTAGTAAAAAGCTCCTAATAAAAACTACAATGTTTAGATAAAATAATTGTATATATATACTCCATATGTCTCAATTTATGTGGCACTTTTTACTTCCTGAGATTCAAACTATGTGAACTTTGATCATTATTTTAAGATATATTTTTTCAACAAATTGACATGAGAAGAATTGCAAATTATAGTACTTTTTATATAGTTTTTGAATATCTAAATTTTAATTTCAGATATTAAGTTAATTTAATGCGATTTAGCTTCAAAGATTAGTAAAGTTGACTCTCGATAAACGAAAAGTGCTACATAAATATTCTCTAACTTACTTCATTCTTCAATGTGGGAGTGTCAGAAGTATATAGGCGATCGGCACATATAAAAGCATCCCTGTAAAATAGACGACGAAGAGTTAGTACGTACAAGATGAGTTGAGGGAAAACGTATTCATAGATAGATATAAGCTAAGTTACTACAAAAACATAATAAAGTTTGAGGAATTAAGTACCTCTCAGGAAAGGCTGCTGGGAGACTCTGATGAGTGTATTTCCTGAATGATGGGAAGTTAGTTAATCTTATGGCATATAACCAGTCTAGTGGTGCAAGTTTAATCCTACATACACTACTCAGCTTAAATTCCTTTCTGTATTTGATTGAGCTATATATCTCAATCTGATTTGCACTAGGGGGTTAGACCGATATATATGTAACAATGAGTATTTGTCACGAAAAGTATTCACTAAAGTAACTTTTGTATTATATAGACAATAAACTCATTCAAGTATGCACATTGCCCACCTATACAAAATCAAGCAGCACTATAGCTATATTAGAAGAAACTTGGTGATCTTTTATCACAAAAGTCGTAACTGAAAATTGCACCCCTAATAAAATATGATATAAGAAGCTCAAGTTTGGTCTGTCTTTATATGTATAACAAGAAGCTCAATGTTTCAACAGGTATAAGATGGAAAATAGAATACCTGACTAATACTAGATAGAAAAAGATTGATATTTCATTCCAATAACTCCTAAAATGATGCTTAATAAGCAAGTTTCATTGCAATGCTAAGTTAAGCCGAACCCAAGACTGAAGCTCAACTACTTTTGTGTTTTCGGACTGAACTTGACACTTTTTATTCAATGCACACATAAATTATATTTGATCCTAATTACCCCTGAACTTGGCAGTTTGATAGCCTTTGCTGGCAGTTTGATATCCTTTGTTCCCCTAAACGCTGACATGGAAAAGAGAGTAGATACACACTCTTTTAGGTGCGTGATAGTGATGAGAAATCAAAAAATTAACTTTGAAGTGGAGTATATTTAATCGTTAATTGCCACATAGTCATATACAATGGTTCGTTTGCTCTAACTATGTTTTTTCCTTACTTCTTAACATACCAAATAGGAGTATATTTTACCTCAAATTTGTAATTTTTAATTTCTTCTTTTGGTGCAATAGCTGTTTGTTTTAGTGCGCGTTTTTTTTTTCCGAGCCAAATATGTAAAAAAGACATGACTAAAATCAATTATATTTAGCCAGATAAAATATTTTCACCAGAATAATGGTGTTCCAAGTATGTATTTAATTTTATTTCTTCTTTAGATGCAAGATGTAATGACCCGATCGGTTGTTTTGAACTTTGGCGTTCCATTTGGTGGTTTGAGACTTTGAGTAGCTTCATATAATGTATTATGACTTGCGTGTATGGTTGGTTTCGGTTTTCGAGCCGTTCGGGATTGATTTGGAAGAATGATTCTCATTTTAGAAGCTTTAAGTTAGAAGAGTTGACCAAAGTTTGACTTTTGGGTAAACGGACTCGGAATCGGGTTTTGATTGTTCCGATAGATTTGCATGATGATCTTGGACTTGTACGTATGATTTTGAATATATTTGAATATGATAATTGTGATTGAAACATGGTATCAAAGTAACCCAAAAGTGGGTGTTCTTGACATTTAAGAACTCTAAAGAGGAAGAAGATAATTAGTAATTAGGAACTTGAAAGTGAGTTGGGCAATGACCCTAACCGCTTGAGTAAATCCATGGAACGATTTTATGAACCCGAACAAGGGATTTATCTTTGAGAATGACAAATAAATACTTGAAAGAGGACTTGTAATCACTCTATGAACTCTAAATGAGTCAAGTTGAAGCTCGGGGGCAGTGGAGTGGATTCCCTTGTCTCGCATTTGCGAAGGCCGCAATTGCAAATAAGACATCGCATTTGCGACATCTGCAGCTGGATAAAAGATGAAAAAATGAGACTTAGCTCATTTTATACCATTTTCAACCCTAAACACTCAAGAGGCAATTTTTCAAGAGGTTTTTCTTCCCAAATTCATTGGCAAGTAACTTTAATCCATTTCTTTTCAATTCTCCATTACTTTTCATGAGATTTTCACATCAAATTTAGGATTTCCATGGTAGAATTTAGGGATTTGGGTAACATTTGGGGATTTTGTAAAATTGAGATTTAGACCTCAAATTGAGGTCGGATTTCGAAACATACCATATAACCGCATTCGGGGGTGAATGGGTAATCAGGTTTTGGTCCGAAGCTCGGGTTTGACCAAGTGGGCCCGAGGTTGAATTTTTTAAAAATAATCAAAATTGAACCTCTTTCATTAAAGGGTAATTTCTAAAGCATATTTTGAATTATTTGAACTATATTTGGTTAGATTTGATTGGTTTGGAGGCTAATTTTAGAGGAAAGGCCTCAGTTGAGCATTGATTTGGTTGCGGAGTGAGGTATGTATCGTGGTTAACCTTGACTTGAGAGATTAGAACTTGTTGGTCTATTTTCTACGTGTTTCTATGTGTGGGGACAATGTACACGTAAGGTGACGAGTATCTATGCATTGTCATTTGGTTAAAACATGCGAGTGGAAGTTGTTTCTTTGTATTATATTGTTTCATTGATTATGTTTTTCAAGTTTAGGTTAGATTATTACTTCTTTTAATTATTCATTTCATATTTATTGCTTATTTCAAAGATGTGGAATATTTTGAAAGTTGAGTTTGATATCATGGCAACATAGTTGAAGTGAAATTATTTTCCGCCATGCTTTTATTATTCGGGTTTGTATTGTTTCTTGGTGAGGAAGATAGAAATGCACGAAGGGTGTTGTCGTGCCTTATTTGTATTTACTATCATATATTGAGAGATTTGAGAGTAAAAGCACGAAGAGTGATGTCGTGCCGGTGATTAAAAGCACGAAGGGTGATGTCGTGCCATTATATTCATGATATTACATGGTGAGGACGAGAGTAAAAGCACTAAGGGTGATGCCGTGCCATTCATCTTTATTTCATTGCCTTGTTTGGTTTTCGTTTTTGGTGATTTCGTACTTGCAGTTTCTATGATATCTCCCCTTTCGCATGTCCCCTTCCAGTTAATATTCTATCATTCTCCTTGTTATTTGTGCTTCTTTATATATATTTGCACAGGGTTTTTACGTGGGTGTCTTGTCATAGGCTCGTCACTACCTCATCGAGGTTAGGCTCGACACTTATAGGGTATATTGAGTCAGTTGTACTCATACTATACTTCTGCACTTTTTGTGGAGATACTGGTATTGGTCAAAGCGGTGCTTAGAGGTGCGTCAGATCGAATCGTTTTCACTTTGGAGACTCGAGGTAGATCTTCTGGCGTTCACAGACCTTGAAGTCCCCTTTTATTTCCTACACTTACTTTTTATCTCTTTCGAACAGTTGTATTATTTCAAACTATGCTTGTAGACTTCTAGTTGCTCAGGTACTTTTGACTCCAGATTTCTAGGAGTAGTTAGTATCACGTTGCTTATATTCACACCGTGTTAAATTTGGAGTTTATTTCTCGTTTAATGTCATTACTTTGTTTTAACTATTAAAAATTGGTTTATTTATTTATTAACGTCGGCTTGCCTAGAAAGTGGATGTTTGGCACCATCACGGTCCGAAGGTTGGGAATTCTGGGTCGTGACAAGTTGGTATCAGAGCACTAGTTTGCTTAGGTCTCACGAGTCATGAGTAAGCTTAGTAGAGTCTAGAGGATCAGTACGGAGACGTCTGTACTTATCTTCTAGAGGCTATAGAGTTTTAGGAAAATTTCACTTCTTCTTTTCCTTATCGTGCGATTTTATTTCCAATATTGAAGTTTGAACCATTCTACTCTTGTTCTCTTACAGATGGTGAGAACACGAATAACGTCTACAGCTGGGCAGGATCCAGAGCCCCCTATTATAGCCACTACTAGGGTTAGGGGCTGGGGGCGAGGTAGGGGCCGAGGCAGAGGCAAAGCTCAGCCTAGAGCACGAGCAGCAACACCCATGGTGGAGCCTCATGTTGATCATGAAGAGGAGTTTCCAACTCAAACTGCACCAGTCAGACCCTCTCAGGTTCCGAAGGGATTTATAGACACTCCCGTGCTTCAAGACGCTCTAGTCCGTCTAGTAGGCCTTATGGAGAGTGTGGCCCAAACCGGTACATTTTCGGTGGCACCAGCTGTCTCTTAAGCTGGGGGAGGAGCACAAACTCCCGCCAATTAGGGTGGTTTAGCCTGTTTTTGCTACAAAGACCGGGGAGAGGCCCGCGATGTCTTTTGAGGGATTGATGAGGTTGGATAAGTTCACAAAGCTCTTCCCTATTCACTTAAGTGTTGCACTTTATGGGGACCCACGAGATTAGTTGGACCATTTCTTCGAGGTGCTGAGAAACCAAGGTATTGTTGAGTCTAATAGAGTGGACTTTTTAGTATTTCAGATGACCGGTTCGGCCAAGAGATGGTGGCAGGATCATGTGTGGAGCAGACCAACTGGTTCACTGCCCTACACTTAGGCGCAGTTTTTGCAGTTGTTTCTAGAGAAGCTCATTCCTTTCACTTTGAGTGAGGCATATCGCAGATAGTTTGAGCGCCTTCGGTAGGGTATCATGACTATTACTCAATATGAGACCCGATTTGTGGACCTCGCATGCCATGCAGTTATCTTACTCCCTACTGAGAGGGAGAGAGTGAGGAGATTCATTGATGGACTTACTTTCAATATTAGGCTAAAGATGGCTAAGGAGACCAGAGATGATATTTCTTTTCCAGAGGGCTGTAGAGATTGCTAGACAGATCGAGATGGTGTGTGATCAGGATAAGGGGACGGTATCTGAGAAAATACCTTGTCATTCTGGTAGTTTCAATGGTTCCTCGTCTGGAGGCAAGGGTTCATTTGGTAGCGGGCATCCTCCTAGGCCATTTCAGACATCGTTTCCGGGATCCCACGGTTCTTCGAGTAGTCGTGGCTCTTATGTGTCTCATCCTGAGAAAATAGCTTACAGTGCACCATCACCTCCTATTAGTGCACCTTCGATCCAGGGTTAATAGGGTAGTTATCCAGGTCGACAGGGCCACTTCCAGGGTTGGCAGTCTCAACAGCCGAGGGTTTGTTATACTTGTGGAGACCAAAAGCCTGTTTCTAGATTTTGCCCTAGATCACAGGGCGGCATGCCAAAGCCGAATTCTTGTGCCATGGTTCCGGCATCAGTTGCTTCACCGCCTGCTCAGCCAGCTAGGGTCCAGGAGTAGGCTGCTAGAGGTGGAGGTCAAGTCATTAGAGGTGGAGGTCAGGCCATTTGAGATAGAGGCCAGCAAGCTAGAGGCCATCTAAGAGGCGGAGGTCAGAGTGGTGAGGCCCAGCCTTATTTTTATGCATTTCTAGCTAGACCTGAGGAAGAGTCATCAGACGCCGTCATCGCAGGTATTGTTCCAGTTTGCCATAGAGATGCTTCAGTTCTATTTGATCAGGGCTGTACTTATTCCTACGTGTCATCCTATTTTTCTTCATGCCTGGTTATACCTTGTGATTCTTTGAGTGCTCCTATATATGTGTCCATGCCTGTGGGAGATTTTATTATTCTAGATCGTGTTTATCTCTCATGTATGATGTCTATCGGGAGCCATGAAACTAGTGTAGATCTCCTACTTCTTGATATGGTGGACTTTGATGTTATCTTTGGGCATGAATTGGTTATCACCTTATCACGCTATATTGGATTATCACGACAACATGGTGACCTTAGCTATGTTGCGGTTGCCTCGATTAGAGTGGAGAGGGACTCCTGGCCATTCTACTAGCAAGGTTATTTCTTATATGAAGGCACGGCATATGGGCGAGAAGGAATGTCTAACATATTTGGCCGATATTCGTGATCCTAGTGCGGAGATTCCTTTCATGGATTCAGTACCAGTTGTGCGTGATTTTCCATAAATGTTTCCTACACTTTTGTCGGGGATGCCACCCAATAGAGATATCGACTTCTGTATTGACTTGGCTCCGGGCACTCAGCCCATTTCTATTCTACCATACAGTATGGCCCCAGCTGCATTAAAGGAACTGAAGGAGCAGTTTCATGATTTGCTTGATAAGAGATTTATTAGACCTCGTCCTGGGGTGAACCAGTGTTGTTCGTGAAGAAGAAGGATGGTACGATGAGGATGTGTATCGATTATCAGGAGTTGAACAAAGTCACTATCAAGAACAAGTATCCTTTGCCAAAGATTGATGACTTATTTGATCAGCTTCAAGGTGCTAAGGTGTTTTAGAAAATTGAATTGAGATTTGGCGACCATCAGTTAAAGATTAGGGCATCAGATGTCCCTAAGACAACTTTCCGAACTCGGTATGGACATTATGAGTTTCTAGTGATGTCATTTGGCTTGACAAATTCCCTAACATTATTTATGGATTTGATGAACCGGGTATTCAAGACATATCTGGATTCTTTTGTGATCGTCTTCATTGATGATATTTTGGTATACTCCTGCAGTTGAGATGAGCATGAGCAGCATCTTCGGATCGTACTTCATACCTTGAGAGATAGTCAGTTATATGCCATGTTTTCAAAGTGTGAGTTTTGGTTGGATTCGGTTACCTTTTTGGGGCATGTGATATCTTCCGAGGGCATTAAAGTGGGTCCTAAGAAGATTGAGGCAGTTCAGAACTGGCCTAGACCTACTTCAACTACAGAGATTCAGAGCTTTCTAGGTTTGGCGGGTTATTATCGTCGGTTCATGAAGGGTTTTTCATCTATCGCAACCTCATTGACTAGATTGACACAGAAGGGTGCTTCATTCAGGAGGTCCGATGAGTGTGAGTTGAGCTTTCAGAAGCTCAAGACTGCTTTGACTATAGCTCCGGTGTTGGTGTTGCCTACGGGTTCGGAGTCCTACACTATATATTGTGATATATCTCGTATGGGGCTTGGTGCAATATTGATGCAGGATGGCAGGATGATTGCATACGCGTCTCGGCAGTTGAAGGTTCTTGAGAAGAATTACCTTGTTCATGACTTAAAGTTGGCGGTTATTCTTCATGCATTGAAGATTTGGAGGCATTACCTCTACGGCATGTTGTGTGAGGTATTCACTGATCATCGGAGCCTACAACACCTGTTCAAGAAAAATGATCTAAATTTGAGGCAGTGTAGGTGGTTAGATATATTAAAAGACTACGATATCACCATTTTGTTCCACCCCGGAAAGGCCAATGTGATAGCCGATGCCTTGAGTAGAAAGGCTATGAGTATGGGTAGCCTTGCATATATTCCAGTTTATGAGAGACCGCTAGCATCAGATATTCAGGCCTTGGACAATCAGTTCGTGAGGTTAGATGTTTTGGAGCCTAGTCGGGTTCTTGCTTGCACGGTCTATCGGTCTTCTTTGTATGAGCGCATCACATGGCGTCAGTATGATAACCACCATTTGCTTGTCCTTAAGGACACAGTGCAACACAGTGATGCTAAGGAGGTTGCTATTGGAGAGGATGGAGTGTTGCATATGCATGGCCTGATTTGTGTCCCCAAAGTTGATGGGCTTCGCGAATTGATTCTTGAGGAGGCCCATAGTTCGCGATTTTCCATTCATCCGGGTGCTGCCAAGATATATCAGGATTTGAGGCAGCATTATTGGTGGAGATGAATGAAAAAATATATAATTGAGTATGTGGCTCAGTGTTTGAATTGCCAGCAGGTGAAGTACAAGCATCAGAGATCTGGTGGTTTGCTTTAGAGACTTGAAATTTCCGAGTGAAAGTGGGAGTGTATTACCATGGATTTTGTTGTTGGGCTCCCATGGACTTTGATGAAATTTGATACAGTATGGGTCATTGTGGATAGGTTGACCCACTCGGCGCATTTCATTCCGGTGGCAGCTACCTATTCTTCAGAGCGGCTGGTTGAGATATATATCCGCGAGATTGTCCGTCTTCACGGTGTGCCAGTGTCTATTTTTTTTGATCGGGGCACGCAGTTCACATCGCATTTTTGGAGGATCGTGCAGCATGAGTTAGGCACACAAGTTGAGTTAAGTACAACATTTCACCCCAGACAAACAGGCAGTCCGAGCGCACCATGCAGATATTGGAGGATATATTTCGGGCCTGTGTTATAGACTTCAGGGGTTCTTGGGATCAGTTCTTGCCGCTTGCGGAGTTTGCCTACAACAACAACTACCAATCGAGTATTCAGATGGCTCCTTATCATGCCTTATACGGGAGGTGATGTCGTTCGCCCGTTAGTTGGTTTGATCCAGGAGACAGTCAATTGTTGGGTACTGATTTGGTTCAGGATGCCCGGGAAAAGGTCAAGAAAATTCAGGATCGACTTCGTACAACACAGTCTAGACTGAAGAGTTATGTCGATAGGAGAGTTTGTGATGTTGCATTCATGGTAGGGGAGAGGTTTTTGCTCCGGGTTTCACCCATGAAGGGTGTGATGAGGTTTGGTTATTTGACTTGATTTGTTGAAAGCTAGTAATTTGAAGGTTTAAAGATTTTCTAGGTTTGACCGTAGGTTGACTTAATGGCTTTCAGGTTCAAATTTTGGTTCTGAGACTTGGAATAGGTCCATTTTACAATTTAAAACTTGTCTGCAAATTTTGGTGCAAAATGGAGTTGATTTGATAGGATTCGGACGTACGGTTTTGAATTTGGAAGTTCTTGAGTTTTTTTAAAATTTCATGCATTTTGATATGCGATTCGTAGTTCTAGGTATTAGTTTGGTGTTTTGATTGTACGATCGAGTTCTTATGAAGTTATTACACTTATGTGCATATTTGGTTTGGAGCCCAAGGAGCTCAGGTGAATTTCAGACGTATTTCGGACGAGTTTCGATAGTGCCAAGATTGCTGGTGCAATGCCCATTTCTGGTGTCTGATGCATATCTCACATTTGCGAGCCTCACTTTTGTGGATAAATATTCGCATTTGCGAGCAGGATCTGGGATTGGGTAACCTCGCAATTGCGAAGAGTGTGCGCAATTGCGAAAGTGGAATCTTCGCATTTGCGATCATTTTGTCGCATTGCGACTTCTGGGCTTATGAGGCAAGGCTCGCATTTGTGATGGTCGCATTTGCGAACAAGACATTACAATTGCGATATCTACAGCTCGGTAAAAGAGGGGGGGGGGAAACGAGACTTAGTTCATTTAACACTATTTCTCAACCCTAAACACTCTAGAGGCGATTTTCCAAGAGGTTTTTCTTCCAAAATTCATTTATTAGTAACTTTAATCCATTTCATTTAATTCCACGTTACTTTTCATGATATTTCAACATCAAATTTATGATTTCCATGGTAGAATATAGGGATTTCGATAGAATTTGGGCATTTTTATAAAATTGAGATTTAAACCTCAAATTGAGGTCAGATTTTGAAATAAATTATATAACCGAGCTCAGGGGTGAATGGGTAATCAGGTTTTGATTCGAATTTGGAATTTTGACCAAGCGGGCCCGAGGATGACTTTTGTTGACTTTTTTAAAAATGATAAAAATTGAACCTATTTCATTAATGGGTAGTTTCTAAAGCCTATTTTGAATTATTTGAACTATATTTCGCTAGATTTGATCGGTTTGGAGACTAATTCTAGAGGAAAGGTTGCGTTTGAGCATTGATTTAGTCGCGAAGTGAGGTAAGTCTCGTGGTTAACCTTCACTTGAGGGATTAGGACTTGTTGGTCTATTTTTTTACGTGTTTCTATGAGTGGGGACAATACGTGAGATGACGAGTATCTATGCGTTGTCATTTGTTTAAACCATGCAGGTGGAAGTTGTTTCTTTGTATTATATTGTTTCATTGATTATGTTTTCCATGTTTAGGTTAGATTATTACTTATTTTAATTATTCATTTCATATTAATTGCTAATTAAAAAATATGAAATATTTTGGAGTTGAGTTTGATATCATGGTACCATAATTGAAGTGAATTTGTGTCTCGCTTTTCTTTTATTATTCGGGTTTGTATTGTTGTTTGGTGAGGAAAAGAGTAAAGCATGAAGGGTATTGTCGTGCCTTATTTACATTCATTATCATATATTAAGAGATTTGAGAGTAAATGACGTGCCATTATATTCATGATATTACACGGTGAGGACGAGAGTAAAAGCACGAAGGGTGATTCCATGCCATTCATATTCATTTCATTTCATTGTTTGGTTTTCGATTTTGGTGATTTCGTACTTGCAATTTCTATGATATCTCCCCTTTCACATGTCCCCTTCCAGTTAATATTTTATCGTTCTCCTTGTTATTTTTGCTTCTTTATATATACTTGCACATGGTTTCTACGTGGGTGTCATATCATAGCCTCGTCACTAGCTAGTTCAGGTTAGGCTCGGCACATATGGAGTAAATTAGGTCGGTTATACTGATACTACACTTCTGCACTTCTTGTGCATATACTGGTATTGGTCCTACCAGTGCTTAGAGGTGCGTTGGCTTGGATCGCTTTCACTTCGGAGACTCGAGGTTGATCGACTAGCGTTGACATACCTTGAAGTCCCCTTCCATTTCCTACTATCTCTTTCGAACAGTTGTATTATTTCAAACTATTCTTGTAGACTTCTAGTTGCTCATATACTTGTGACTCCGGATATCTGGGAGTAGTTAGTATCACGTTGCTTTTATTCACGCAATGTTAAATTTGGAGTTTATATCTCGTTTAATGTCGTTACTTTGTTTTATCTGTTAAAAATTAGTTAATTTTCTTACTAAAGTCGGCTTGCCTACCAAGTGAATGTTAGACGCCATCATGGTCCCGAGGTTGGGAATCCCGGATCGTGACAGCATGTGTAACCAAAAAGATAAGAGCGTGAACCGTTTAATCTTTTTTCCCAATCCTTGGTTAAGTGCTAGATGTCAAAAAAAAATTACATTTCTTTTTAATTAATGATCCCTAGAACCCCCACCCCTACTTCTCTTCTTTTTCCCCATAACCCATCCCCCATTTTCCTCTCTGGTTTTTCCCAAACACTTCCTCCTCTTTCATCTTCTTATCATGTAATCTACTAATCTACCAAACCCATCATTTAGAAGTTACATAAGTTTCTGTACATTTGTTTAGGCTGAATACATATGCAGTCCTTTAAACTTGTTCGAAAATTTTATTTAGACACCTCAACTAGACACATGACCTATCGAACACTTGAACTTTGTGTAAATTGTGCCAATTAAGCATTTTTGTTGACATGGCACCAAGAGTATGTCTCACCCCCTTTTAGCGCGACAAATGCCTTCAAATGGCTAATTCATTTTGTCTTTGCCCCCCACCCCCCTCCCTTTTATTCCTTTTTCATTTTTATGCTCTTTCTTCTAGTTTTTAGTCTCTTTCTGAAGGTTTTTTTTTTTGGAACCAGTTAAGGTTTTTGTTGAATCAGTTAAGTTGACATGGCTTTTATCATGCTTTTAATTTTGAGAAAGAAAAATTTCAAGAAATAGTTGGTTGAATTAGTTCTTTCTTCTTGTAGATTCAAACCATTTTCAGCCATTTTTTAGATCATTCTCTATAACTATTTCTGCCAATTTCAACCATTTCTCTGACATTTAGTTCTCAGCCATTCCCTATTTCGTCTTATTCTAGACTCAAACCATCTTCAAGCCTTTTTTTCCGGTCATTCTCCAGAAATCTAAACCAAAAACAAAAATAAAGCTAGCATCCCATTTTTCGGTATCCCACTTTCTCCCCAAGCTCTACTACACTTTGTTTCCAACAAAAGGACATTACCAGGAAATATTAGATCTTTCATTAATGGAAATGTAAAAACATGAATCCTTTTACTTTCTAATAATTCCACATATGAGTTCATTTTTTAAAAATGTTTCTATAAGTTTTGATTTTTATCATGTTGGTTATTCTATTTTAATTCACAAAAAAATAAAAAGAAGTTGAAAGGTCTGTAGGTTGAGATTTTCAACTGCTCAAAAAGCTTGTCATTCAACATTTGGAAAATTCAAATCTGTGAATGGGATGTCAAGAAATTTGTTGGGTGAAGAAGTAGATTAAGAGGAAAGAAGAGGCGGGTGGTGGCTATTATTTGGAGGTTCTGTCGTGGAGAAACTGAAGGGTCTCTCTGGGAAAGAAGAAGACCGATATGGGTTTTAAGTGGTGTTTTTTGGCAAAATACATAAAAAGACGTTTAAAGTTGATCTCAGATGTCTATCTCACGCTCCAACTTACTCAATGATCAAGTAGACACTTAACTTAGCACATGTGTGTCTAGTGGGCACCCCCGTCTGGTAAGCTTAGAGCGTGAGTTACATTCGCATATGACATAGAAAAGGGATAAATAAAATATTGACACTTGCAATTTTAATTAATAAAAGAAAAAAGACATTTAATTGAAAAAGAAAAATAAAAACGTTAAAAACTCCTCTTAACCATCTCCTTCGCCGCGCACCCTCTTTCTTCTTATCCATATAAATTTTCACCAAATCCTATAACCCTCATTTTCTATTCAATTTCACTTCTATTTTCTTTAGAAAATTCCTCATCTCTATTCAATTTCATTTCCTTTATTTTTAGAAAATTCATCATTTGCTTCAATAATGCATCGAAATATCGCATCGTCATCTAATAACTCGTCGCCGTTCTCGTCTCCATCGCCACCACAGAACGGAAATTGGTGGTGGTGACGATTCTGACAACATGACGGAGAATTCCGCAGCGCTTGCACTAGCAAACTAGTCCAGATTCATGGAAACATTGGCAACGATTCAATCGGCTGCTTGTCTAATTCGATCGGATATTAGAATCGAAAATAATAACGCTTCTTCTATTCTCTTATCCTCTATTTCAATGGATGTCATAAAAATCATAATACTGTTAAATTTTATGGGTTATTGAATGATGTATGTTGTTCTTGTTGGGTGATAGCGTGAGGGTGGTGATGAGTTTGTGATTGTGGCGAAAGAGTGGTGGTGACTATGCCTTGATTGAAGATGAAGAAAGTGGGCCCTACATGGAAAAAACAAAATAAAAATATAATTTTAAGAGCTTTCACGCGTCCAAAGTTATGTGAAAATCAAACATTTTGCCATGTCAGCTCGGGGTGTCCATAGACACATTTGTGCCAAGTTGAAGTGTCTACTTAATCATTGAGAAAGTTGGAGTGTGAAATAAGGCCAACTTTAAGTGTCTCTTTATATATTTTTTATTTTTTTTTCCGCTCAAAAGCTTTTTATGTTTTTTTGGGGGATTAATAGCCATCTGTCTGATTGGTGCATTTGCCACGTCACCCGTATATGCACAACATGCGTTGTAGGTCTTGTATTGTCTCCCAATAAGTGTTTAATTGGCACAATTTATACAAAGTTTAAGTATGCGATAGGTCATGTGTCTAGTTTAGGTGTCTAAATAAAATATTTAGACAACTTGAAAGGTCCTCGTATGTATTCATCTTTTTCTTTAAGAGTGCCTACCAACATGTTTCTGCTTCTTTTTCTACAATTAAAACCCACTTACATAATTCGAAAAACACATGTCTCTTAAAAATGACTGAAATTATACAATCTCCCAACTATATTTTCCTTTCATCTTCAAGATCTGTCACTATTATACCATATTTATCACCTAGAGATTGATGGGTCTCATTGCAATCGATGGCCTATTTCTGAATCATTAACGGGGGTTATTCGGAAGAACAAACATTCAAAAATCATTAATCTCTTCAAAACTCATCGATATAGCAAGTCTTATAACATGATCCATTTTGTATTATGTGGATGTGTACGAAGAAGATTTATTATTGCATTGACAATTGAGTCTTTTAATTCATAAAGAGAGACTGTCCTTTATTTTCTTTATTTGATTGTGATCTGAGATCTGTAAATGGAGGAGAATCGTGGGGAGTAGAGAAGTTTCAATTTCAATTTTCATGTCTTTCTCTTTGTCTATGATTTGTTATCGAGGAATCATTGCTAAAGTGAATTTTCTTGAAGATTAGGAGGTGGTTATAACTTTTTTCCAATGGTCTCCGACGATGAACAAAGGGCAAATGAAGATGGGAAGTTAGAGGATATTTTACTTCAGGGGTATAACAGTACTTTTACATATTTCTTTTGTTTTTGAAGTTAGTGACACGTGTAATGATCTTATTAGTGCGTGACATTATACATAATTTGAAAAACTCGTCAAGAAAAAAATGGTGTGTCTTTGATATATTTCTGAAAGCTTGGGTGCGTAAAAGGCTGTCCGTCCTCAGAAAGTGTGTTATAGTGATTTGGTCCTAAGTTACGGGGTAAATTATGTATTTTGCCATATTATTATGGCACGAGATTTCTGTCATGCAACGTTTGGATATAGATCTTTCACTCTAGGGTAAGGTAATTACCCATGTTACAATGGGTCTTGCGAGCGTTGGTGATACGCGTATCATTTGGAGCACGTGGGACGTGGTGGATTATGTTGGAGCCCAGGGGATGTGCTGGATATTAAGTCTTGAGCATGCATTGATATACTAGACTCATATAGAAACATTCATACATATCATAGACATGCACATTCAAACATTTTATGCATACTTGTTAGTGGATTGTTGGACACTTGGAGAGTATCGGATTTATGTATATATCGAGTCATCATCATCCATAGATATCTTAGACTCATGTATGAGTAGCATTGATTTGAAATTGGGCCTTGATCATGCATAGACACTTTACATTCATGTAGAAATATTCGAGCTAAATTTACTTGGTGCAAATTTTATTTATATGCGGATTTTGTGCATTTGTATATGCTTTGGTCCTGTTATTCAGATAAGCATGATTATTAGCTTTTTCTTTAGGTGTGTACCTTATTGTTGATATCCGCTGTTCTTTGGCAGCTGAAGGCTAGGTTTGTAGATGTACCAGCGTTCCACTTGAAACTACTATATTACTACTATATTTTTAATGATATTTTAGAACTTATATTTATGCTTACATAAATTTCAAATAGATGGTGTATTTTCTTCATACCAACGTTGTAGTTCTTAATCTTAGTGGCTCATGACTTATACTACCGGTTGACTTACCTAGCAGGTTGTGTTAGGTGTCATCACGACTATGTGAGATTTGGGTGGTGATAAGTCATTATTCTTTTTTATATTATTTCCTATGTCTTATGAACTCTATGTCACTCATATTGATTAAATGATGAATTAGCTAATTACGTACTAGTATAATTTAGAAATGTACCTCTCATGCTGCGATGCATCTGCAGCCACGGGGATGATGCCTATTTCCTGCTAAGAAAATTTCATTTGCCAATTAGTAAAAAGCTCCTAATAAAAACTACAATGTTTAGATAAAATAATTGTATATATATACTCCATATGTCTCAATTTATGTGGCACTTTTTACTTCTTGAGATTCAAACTATGTGAACTTTGATCATTATTTTAAGATATATTTTTTCAACAAATTGACATGAGAAGAATTTCAAGTTATAGTACTTTTTATATAGTTTTTGAATAACTAAATCTTAATTTCAGATATTAAGTTAATCTAATTCGATTTAGGTTCAAAGATTATTAAAGTTGACTCTCGATAAGCGAAAAGTACTACATAAATATTCTCTAACTTACTTCATTCTTCAATGTGGGCGTGTCAGAAGTATATAGGCGATCGGCACATGTAAAAGCATCCCTGTAAAATAGACGACGAAGAGTTAGTACGTACAAGATGAGTTGAGGGAAAACGTATTCATAGATAGATATAAGTTAAGTTACTACTCAGGTCAGTGGAGTGGATTCCCTGAATGATGGGAAGTTAGTTAATCGTATGGCATATAACCAGTCTAGAGGTGCAAGTTTAATCCTATATACACTACTCAGCTTAAACGTTTTTGTATTGATAGAGCTATATATCTCAATCTGATTTGCACTAGGTGGTTAGACCGATATATATGTAACAATGAGTATTTGTCGCGAAAATTATTAACTAAAGTAACTTTTATTTATATAGACAATAAACTCATTCAAGTATGCCCTCCTATACAAAATCAAGCAGCACTATAGCTATATTAGAAGAAACTTGGTGATCTTTTATCACAAAAGTCGTCACTGAAAATTGCAACCCTAATAAAATATGATATAAGAAGCTCATGTTTGGTCCGTCTTTATATGTATAACAAGAAGCTAAACTTTGAGATATAGTAGGTGGATTTAAATTAATGCCCAGATACTGCAACAACTTGTTAATGCAAAAATATTAAAGGAGGATAGCTGATTCACTAATAACCTAGACTCAGTACTGTACAGATATAAGCTAACTAAATATTCTTCTTGGTATGTGTATTCTTCGGTCAGTCATCCCTCATCAGATGAAAGCAAAGATCAATGTTTCAACAGGTATAAGATGGAAAAGAGAACACCTGACAAAACTTAAAAGTATGACATTATTATTGTGATATTTGATATTTATATGCCACGGGGTTTCTACCCTGTGTTTGTTGTGATATTGATATTATTAGGCAGAATACATAGTTTACCCCCGAAACTTAGGACTAAATTCCTATGACATACTTTTTGAGCACGAGCATCCTTTTACACACCAACCTTTTCAAAGTGTATCTAAGACACACTATTTTATGAACCCGAACAAGGGAATTTTCTTGAGAGTGACAATAAATATTTGAAAGAGGACTTGTAATCACTCTATGAACTCTAAATGAGTCGAGTTGAAGCTCATTGAACGGAAATTGATGAAATCCGACTATGAATATTGTAGATTTCTAATCGTTGAACGAGTTGAGCTTGCTGGGTAAGTTTGGAGTAATTTGGAAAGTGAAAGCGAGGTAAGTTAAGATGTACCTTCCTTTAAGGTTTTTTGACGAATACCATGAATTCCACATGTCACGAAAGTTTTTATAAATGTTGGTTTGGTTTGTTGGAGCGAGCGGAACTTACCTTCCATGATTTTACCGCTATTTGATCTTTTTGTGCTATCATATAGTATCGCATATGTATAACTTGCATTGTTGGTAATTTTGTGACCTTTATTGAACTTTAAACCATGATTTTCCACTTATTTGAATCAAATAATTATTGCAAATGTTGAAACTCATTATCTTTTGATTTTTGACTAATAGAAATATTTTCAATAGTTATCATTTTATCGAAGCCAAAAGAACTTTACCGATTTGAAAGTATAAAATTGATTTATAGGCCTTGGGATCCAATTATTGAAAATGTTTATAGGACCAACGGGTCATATAGTTTAAAGAAAAATGTTTATAGAAACTACGTGTCATAGTTACTGTTGTCTATAGATCAAACGTCCCGATGTATGTCATTTATTTTTCCATAGAGACATCTTGTTGTACTAGCACCATCGTCAATATCCCACGGCATGGGTTGAGACAACCTCGTGGCCTAGCGAAGGTCACCTATCGTCAACATCCCACAATGTTGTAAAAATAGCACGGGCTAGCCAGTTTTCGGACTGGTAATTAAAAAATAGCCAACGTTTGTAGAGTCATTGAAAAATAGCCACTATTTTGCTCAAACACGGAAAGTTCCAGCCTAATATACTGGAGATTGGTGCACCTGTGTATGAACTTCCAGCATATTATGCTGGAACTCCAGCACACGAAAAGTTATAGCCTAATCTACTAGAGATTGGAGCACTTGGGTATGAACTTTCAGCATAATGTACTTTCTAGTTTGGGCAATTTTAAGACGGTCGTAGCCTTTCTAGTTCGGGTGTTGCCCAGTGGGCTTGTTACCCCGAGTCATCCGGGCTTAACCGAGATAACCGTCCCCGAATGTGGGTGGCCGTAGCTTTTAAAGTTTGGGCACTGTCTAATAAGATTTGTGCCCTCGAACTTCATTATCCTGGGTCGTCTGAACCTAGCGGCAGTCCCCGAGTGAGGTGGCCCTTGGGCTCGATGTCTTTAGGGGATCAAATATAAGAAAGAAAAAATTTCAAGGGGCAAAATATTTATCCGCAAGGTAGAAACTTCCTTTTATTTTTGTGCGTAATATAAAAAGTTACACATGTGTTCAAGCTTTGTGTCCGGGCTCGGGCGGTCTATGTGGTCACGGTTCATTCGACCGTTTGGCCCTTACTATAAATCCTATCGATCGAGCCTAGACTATTCGAGCACAAAGTTTCTTTTCTTGCCAAAATCATTATCCGAGGGTGATGCCCCCCCAGTGTTCGAGGTCGATCATAGAGAAGCCTAGGATGTTGTTGACAACCGATCTTCGATTCTAAGTTAGCACGATCCACTGTTGCCTCGTTAAAAACCTTACTGGAAAACCCATTTGGGAAAAAATCGGTTCAAGGGAAAAAGAGTGCAACGCATGCGTTCAGGCCTAAAAAATTGTATCATTCTTTGACAATGTACTGCAAGCGTTAATCCAAAATGTCAATAAATAAAAGAACTAAATAGGGTTGTACCATAGCAGCAATATCGTTTCAAGTGAGTTATGTTCCAGTTGTTCGGTAGTCGCTCACTGTTCATTGCTCCGAGTTTGTACGACCCCTCTCCAGTGATCTCGATAATTTGATACGGACCTTCCTAGTTCGGCCCCAGCCTCCCTTCATTCGGGTTCTGGGTGTTTAATGTGACCTTCCTCATCACTAAGTCCCCGACATTGAAGTGTCGAAGACTGGCTATTTGATTGTAATACCTCTCGATCCGTTGTTTTTGGGCGGCCATCCGGACGAGGGAGGCTTCGTGCCTTTCATCTAACAGTTCCAGGCTCGTATTCATTGTCTCGTTGTTTGATTCTTCGGTTGCATATCGGAATGAATTCGTATGGTAAGCCCATAGGACTTCGGGCAAGATTTCTTTCCATTTTTCTTTGGCGTCGGCTAATCTCTTTCTGAGGGTTTGGAGTATAGTTTTATTCGTGGACTCTGCTTGCCCGTTCCCACTAGGATAATAAGGTGTTTACAGGATTATTTTGATCTTATGATCTTCGAGAAACTTTCTTACTTTGTTGCGATGAACTGCTTCCCATTGTCACACACGATCTCGGTTGGCATTCTAAACCGACATACTATGTGGCCCCAGATAAAATCAATGACTTCCTTTACCCTGACTTTCTCAAACGCCTGTGCTTCCACCCATTTATAAAAATAGTCAGTCATAAACAATATAAATTGAGCCTTACCGGGTGCCCATGGAAGGGGACCGACGATGTTCATCCCCTATTTCATGAACGGCCAGGGCGATAAGACCGAATGAAGCAGCTCCCTGGGCTGATGAATCATCGGAGCATGCCTTTGTCACCCGTCGCATTTTCGTATGAACTCCTTCGCTTCCTTTTACATGTCGATCCAATAGTAGCCGGCTCTGATTATTTTCTGAACTAATGATTCGGCGCCCTAATGATTTTCGCAGGTGCCTTCATGGATTTCCCTCAGAACATAATCGGTGTCTCAGGGTCCGAGGCATATTGCGAGTGGGCCATCGAACGTTCTCCGGAACAATGTACCGTCTTCGTACAGGATGAACTGGGCCGCCTTCGTACGCAGAGTCCTCCATTTCTTAGGGTCCGTAGGTAGTTTTCTGGCCTTTAGATATTCTATATATATTTTTGTCCAGTCCCAAGTTACGCTTGTTGAGTTTATCTCGGCGTGACCTTCTTCCACTACCGATCTCATGAGTTGTACGACTACCCCCGAGTTGAACTCATCGTCATCGATCGACAATCCTAAGTTAGCAAGGGCATCGACCTCGTAGTTTTGATCCCGAGGCACATGTCGTAGAGACAACTCCTTGAACCAATGTAACGTTACCTGCAGTTTATCCATGTATCTTTGCATTTGTTCCTCTCTGACTTCGAACGTCCCATTAACTTGGTTCACCACAAGGAAGGAGTCGCACTTAGCTTCGATCACCTCTTTCCCTAACCTTTTGGCCCGTTCGAGACCTGTAATCATGGCCTCATACTTAGCCTCATTGTTAGTTAATTTTACAGTCCTAATAGATTGTCTAATTACATTACCTGCGGGTGGTTTCAATATAATTTCAAGTCCGGACCCCTTTGAGTTCGAGGCGTCGTCCGTAAAGAGGGTCCAGATTCCCGAAGAAGTCCCCGAGCTTAACAACAACTCTTTCTCAAACTCAGGTATTAGGGACAGCGTAAAGTCGGCTACAAAGTCTGCCAAAATTTGAGATTTAATGGTGGTCCAAGGCCGATATTCGATATCGTAGTAGCTGATCTCTACGGCCTATTTGTCCAACCATCTCGAGAGTTCGGGTTTATGCATTACATTCATTAATGGGTAAGTGGTTACGACACATATGTGGTGATATTAGAAGTACGGTTTCAGCTTCCTAGAAGCGCTTAGCAAAGCGAGCGCCAATTTTTCTAAGTGAGGATATCTAGTTTCGCCTGACCTAAAGTCTTGCTAACATAGTAAATCGGAAATTGTGTACTTTTCTCTTCCCGGACTAGGACTCTATTTACCGCTATCTTTGATACTGCCAAGTACAGGTATAGTTGTTCATCTGTCTTTGGTGTGTGAAGCATCAGTGGGCTCGATAGATATTGCTTGAGCTCCTCCAAGGCTTGTTGGCAATTTGGGTTCCAAGAGAAGTTACTTTTTTTCTTCAGCAGTGAGAAGAATCGGTGGCTTTTGTCGGAGGACCTCGAAATAAATCGTCCCAAGGAGGCTATGCGTCCGGTTAACCTTTGTACGGCTTTCACATTGTCCACAATAGTGATATCTTCGATGTCCTTGATCTTATCGGAGTTGATATCGATTCCCAGATTGGATACCATGAATTCGAGAAATTTACCGGACCCGACTCCGAATGCACATTTCTCTGGGTTCAGCTTCATATTGTATTTCTTCAATATGTTGAAGGTTTCCTGCAAATATTTCAAATGGTCCTCTGCTCGCAAGGACTTAACCAACATATCGTCAATGTAAACCTCCATTGATTTTCTTATTTGTTCTTTGAACATCCGATTTACTAGGCGTTGGTAAGTGGCACCAGCATTTTTTAGTCCGAACGGCATCACATAATAGCAGTAGGTGTTGTACTTGGTGATGAAGGAAGTTTTTTCCTGATCACCCGGGTCCATCCAAATTTGGTTGTATCCGGAATAAGCGTCGAGAAAACTGAGGATCTCGTGGCCGGTCATTGCATCGATCATGCGATAGATTTTAGGCAAAGGAAAAGAGTCTTTGGGACACGCTTTATTCAAGTCTTTATAGTCCACACATATTCTTAATTTGTTCCCCTTTTTTGGGACTACTACTACGTTTACTAACTAGTCTGGGTATTTAACCTCCCGGATGGACCCTATTTTAAGGAGTTTAAATACCCTGTCCTTGATGAAAGCATGTTTGACCTCGGACCGGGATCTCCTCTTCTGCTTGACCGGGTGGAACTTCGGGTCCAGGCTTAGCTTGCAAGTGGTTATTTTCGGCGGGATCTCTCTCATATCAAGGTGGGACCAAGAGAAACAATCTTCCTTAGCTATAAGAAATTGAATGAGTTTTTTCCTGAGCTTGGGATTCAACCCCGTGCCCAGGTATACCTTTCGATCGAGCAAGTGTTCGATCAATACGACTTGCTCCAGTTCATTGATAATTGATTTGGTAGCATCGGAATGGTTGGGAGTTATGAAAGACCTGGGAACCCCATAGTCGTCGTCCTCACCCATCTCCTGCTTCTCCGGTTGGGATGGAGTCGGTGTCAGTAGCTGCTATTTGGTTTCTCCCTTGGTGACCGGACCCAGCTCCTTCAGTGTCGAAAGTGTGGATATCGGGACCACCTCGTCAACTGCGAACATCTCTTTTGCGGCCGGTTGTTCTCCATGAACTATTTTTATTCCTTCCGGCATTGGAAACTTCAACACCTGCTGCAGAGTCAAGGGTACTGCCCTCATGTTGTGAATTCATGGTCTCCCAAATAAAGCATTGTACCTCATTTCCCTTTTTATCACATAGACATTTGTTTCCTGAACGGTCCCAGCAGTGTTCACCGGTAATGTTATCTCTCCTTTAGTGGTCTCACATGCCATGTTGAACCTGTTTAGGACTCGGACCACATGCACGATCTGATCTTGTAAGCCGAGTTATTCCATGACCCTCGATCTAATGATGTTGGCCGAGCTACCTAGATCAATTAACTCACGCTTAACTCGAGATTTATTTATAAGTACTGATATTACTAGTGCATTGTTGTGGGGTTGCACGATCCCCTCAGCGTCTTTGTCATTGAAGGACAAGGTTCCCTCCGGCACATAATCCTGAGTGCGTTTTTCCCTTGTGATAGATACTTTGGTGCGCTTCAGCATCGGCCCCTGGAGAACATCGACCCCACCGATGATCATATTAATGACGTGCTGAGGTTCCTCATGTTCGATCTGTTTACCAGAATCTCTATTCCTAAAGTGTTTCTTGGCTCGATCGCTCAAGAACTCTCGGAGATGCTTGTTATTGAATAACCGGGCTACTTCATCTCTTAATTGTCGGCGATCTTCTGTCCTGTGACCGTGAGTGCCACGATATTTGCATATTAGGTTAGGATCCCTTTGGGCTGGATCAGACTGTAGAGGTTGAGGCCATTTGGTGCCTTTGATACGTGCAATGGCGGATACGATGGCGGCGGCGTCGACGTTAAAGTGGTACTCTGATAGCCTTGGCACTTCCTTCGGCCCGATGGGCCTGTCAAAACTATTTTTGCTCATGAGCCCCCGGTTGTTTTGACCTCGATCACTTCCTCTTTCACTTTTCATGGGGGTTCGCCTAGATCCACTACCTCTTCAGTCTCCATTATATGGCTGATACCGCTACATGTTTTACCTTGGCTTACAATCAACGTCTCTCCTGACTCTGTCGACTGTTCTAACGGGATAACGGACCCGGAAGGGGCCCCAAGTTGATCGTCTTCGACCCTGATTTTTGATTGATACCAATTATGCACGTCGGTCCAAGTGACAGCCGGGTACTCCGCCAGATTTTGTTTCAACTGTTGTGAAGCCAACGAGCTTCGAGCATCGAGTCCCTGGGTGAAGGCTTGAACAGCCCAATCGTCCGTGATCGGGGGTAAGTCTATCCGTTCCATTTGAAATCGGGACACGAATTCCCTGAGCATCTCATTATCCTTCTGCTTCACTTTGAAAAGGTCTGACTTCCCGGTCTCGACCTTGATAGTCTCGGCATGTGCTTTCACGAAAGAATCTCCAAGCATAGCAAACGAGCCAATAGAATTAGGAGGTAGATTGTGATACCATATCATAGCTCCCTTGGACAGAGTTTCCCCGAACTTTTTCAGCAGGACAGACTCGATCTCGTCATCCTCCAAGTCGTTCCCTTTCATGGTGCATCTGTAGGAAGTCACATGCTCATTTGGGTTGGTTGTTCCGTTATAGTTAGGAATATCGGGCATGCAGAACTTCTTTGGGATCGGCTTCGGCATTGCGCTCTCAGGATAAGGTTTTTGAACAAACTTCTTAGAATTCAGGCCTTTCAATATCGGAGGTGCTCCTGGGATTTGGTCGACCCTGGAATTGTAGGTTTCCACCTTTTTGTCATTGGCTTCAATTTTCTTCTCCCCCGATTCTATCCATCTTGTCAATTCTCGAGCATTTTTATGATCTCGGGGTTAGTCCCCGATTCGTTTTCATTTGGCCTCTCCGTGATCGGTTCATTTCTGCAGGTGAATTCCCGGGATGGCTCGGTTTCAACCCTGCTCGGCGCTCGGCTTTGGTTCTGCAACTAGGCTATCGCTGCCTGTTGAGCCTGTAACATTTCAAAGATCACCTGCAAATTGATCCCATCGTTTTCACCGGTGTGCGTATTCTGGGCAATTGATCGGACTTCCCTGCACACGTTGTTCTCTAGATCGGTAGGCAAATTTATGTTGATGGCCACATGGGAACTGGCGTTTATAGGGTCCGCGACCGAATCTCCGCCGAGATCGACTGGGGGCACCTCGTTACCGGGTGCTACATTATTGTTCTCACCATGGTTGTGGGACTCCGCATCCATGTTTAGAGGGGCAGACTGGGGTTTGACATTTCGATTTAACCTGGAACCAAAATACTTCAAAGAACAAGTGTAAAATAAGGTGTGTTACGGGAATTAGTATCAAATTGCCGCTATTATCCTTAGCCCCACGATGGGTGCCAAACTATTTATCCTCAAAACCGGATAACAATTAAATTTGTAAGTGGTTTTAAGGATACGCGGATTAACTTGATACAAAGCGATAAATAAGTTGCTATTGAATAAACAAAGACAAAATAAATTCAAACCACACGAGTTGGATAGTTTCAGCCTTAGTGAAATAGCCACTCTCGAACCGAGCACACCAAGACTGGTTTAGACGAAAAAGAACAAGAGCTGAAGATAAAGAAAATAATATTATATTGCTTTTGAGTGCATGTTACAATGTGTTTTATAAATTATCACACCCCTTTTATATAGCAGGGGAGTCCTATTTTAGGTACAACTCTATAAAAGGTAAAAAAATCTTCTGATTCACTGATTTCAGGTTCCTTATCGATACGTGCCGAGATCCTCGCCGTAATATTAGGCTGGTCACGGATATTTCGGCCTTCTGTTGGCTATGCTGGATTGTCTGACAATGCTTTTCGAAGTCGGTCGAGGCTAGAACCGATTCCGGGACCATGGCCTCAATATTTTCGAAGGCAGACGTCATTCCCCCGGGTTGTGGCCCGGTGGGACTTTGGCTCAATTTCGGTCCCTTGTTGTCATGTCTCGAACCTGGCTTATTTTGTCGGAGGCTAGAATGCACCATGAGCTCGATTTCACCGGTATACATTATCCATTCCACATATTGTTTTAAAGTGAAAAATCTTAACATCATTTTACGGAAAATAATTAAATGTTTTATTGAATTATCGTATCATTTGGTTCATGAAAGCGTTATATAGTGGTCGACATTGGGTGCTTGTCATATGTGTATCCCTATAATCAGGGCGTGGCAATAAGTTCTAGGTATATATCAAATTCTGAGAAAGTACGTACCTGATATAAAAGGCTCCCGGCCAAGTATTTGCACGTGGCAACAAGTTTAATTCCCTGAATTATGGAACTTTAGTTAATTCATGAATATTATTAAATTTCAAATGCTATAAAAAATGATACACTAGTAGGATTTCACAAACAGAGTAACATTTCTTTTTTTTAAGAAAGTATGTACCTCCTATAAAAGACTGCCGGCCAACTGTTTGCACCGCAGAACATGTTTAATTCCCTGAATAATAGAATTTTTTAGTTAATTTAATGAAGATTATAATATTTCAAATGCAATAACAAAAAAAACATGACAGAGTAGGATTTGCAAATAACAGAAATACATAATGTACATCAACAATAAGACCTTGATGTGTGTAAATATACCTATGACCCGGTGCTTCTGAAGTACCAGGACTTGTGGCACTTGAAGCCGCAAGAATGTCTATCCCATCCTTAAAAAATTTAATGTATACGTTAATTAGTTCAATGTTTTTGATAAAATATATATACAATATGTGTTTGTATCATATAAATATTTTGATTTGTTTTTACTTCATTTGCTGGTCTCTGTATATCAGGAAGACATGTCTGGTCATTACTAGCAAAGCCCCTGGAAGATGAAAGTTAATTAGTTCAAAATGACTAATTGGAAGACAAAAAGACTATAAATTAGAAAGAGTGATCAAACATTAGAATAATAGAAAAGGAAAATCTAAACACAACTGGCAAAGTTGCGCGCTGTCACCATACGATTTTAGAGTTACTAATTAAAGTTGGAACTACTCCTTCTGAGTAGATCAACCATTCTTTTGTTCCTTTTCCCCATCTTCTATATTTTGAAGAGTAGTAAGCACATTGCTGGAGTACTTTGGTTATTTAATTTATGCACAGTTTTCATTATACCCATAAACATTTAATGGCACATTCGCCCATTAACCAATATGTCCCATTTTTAGTCATATGAACCAAACAACTATCAATAAGTGTATATATCCAACAAAATAATCCCGTCATTGTTAAAGTTGTTTTACCATTTCAGCCGAAAAGTAAACTAACTTACAAACTATTACAAAGACAATTATTATATCAAGAATTTTGAGAACTTACCTCTTAGAAAAGGATGGCGGACAGCTACTTCCTCGCTGCAACATATTTAATTCTCTAAATGATGGAAATTTTAATTAATTCATCATAATATTTTCAAATCAATCATATAACAAGAAATATGACAGAGTATGATTGAACAAATAACATTAAAAAAGTACACAATGTACACCTCCAGAATATATATACAAAAATTAAATGTGCAAAATCGATTTAGGAATATCAAGAATTATTTTTTATTTATATAATTAGGCAGTGCCTAGGAGTTGTAAATGGTTACAAGAGGAGGACCAGACTTTGCCTGTAAAATACAAGAGAAGATTGATAGAGATCAATCTTCAAAAAAAGTGCTAGGATAGGGACTACATATATCTTCCTACCCAGCGAAATCTATCCGACTCTAAGCATCTCTAGATTTCTTAACATCAAGTCGAGCAATACTTTTGGTAAATATATATATGCTTTCCTATCTTCCATTCTAAGAAGGGAATAAGGGGCGGATGTATTGTTGAACTTATGGGTTTGGCTCGAACCCTACATATATGTTAAAAAAAATTACTAAATAAGTAAAAATAATAATCAAATGGGATCTTGCAGTAGAACCCCGAACTCAAACCCTAATGTGCAAATCTTGAATCTGCCTCTTATGGAATTCTATATCATTGATAACATGAAATCCAAACTTGCTGGCGGGAAAATTAGGTTTTTAAACATAGCATGATGAACTACCCTTGCTAAATCATCTCTCCACATTGTTCCAACACATGGCATGCACTACATTAAGTTATGTAGGATATTGAAACATTATCGATAGAATCCAAGGAAATTTCAGTTACATATCGAAAGCGGCACATCTATGCCACAAAATCCAATCAACATAGGGTTGTCAAAACTCCGGATGGAAAGCTAATTACCAGAGCACCAAGAAGCGAACTAGCTAGAAGACAACTTAACATGTGCGAAAGAGAACATCTTGAAATGCTAGTACTTGATATCTAGTTGAATCTCAGGCTCTAGTATGGTTTTGTAGACTCACTTGTTGATACTATTGCCACCTGATCACTGTGGAGAGGTTGTTTCCTCTTCCCAGTTCAGTGATACTTTTAAAAAATAAAATAAAAAACATCTCCAAAAGTGACCGAAGGATATTTGTTATGACTTTCCAATAGAACATACGAGGTTGGTAGGCATGCATTTATTCATGCAACTATTTCTTTCCCTTTTAGGAAATCTTAGTGCATCTAATGAACAACGAGTCCTACTCCAAGAATTGCCTAATAAAATTTAAACTTCACTTACGTTGACATGTTGGATTTTGTCCAAACATGTGCCCAGTGCCTTAATATGTATTTGTTTGTCCGTATAACTTAAACTTTTTAGGCTATTCCTCTAAAATAATTACTACTATTAAAAATTAACTGAAACAAGAACAAACACCAATTTTATAAAGAAAGAAATTTAATTTGAGGTGCCGTGCTTGGGAAGAGTAAAGTAGCTTTTATGAAATGAATGGCCGAGTTGAAGAAGGAATTTAGAAATTCTCAATCTGCTACATGTATTTGAAGCCATGCATTTATCCATGCAACAATCTTATTCCGTTTTGCTTGGAGCATTTATTGATCAAACAAGGGACCTACTCCAAGATTTCTATTTGAACATCACATACACTAGACATGTCAGATAATTAGTCCAAGTACATACTCCAGAATATTTTTTTATCACTCTCGAAAAATATTACTAATATTACTCCAGATATTTTGGTCGCAATTGCGACAACTGCATTTGCGAGATCATTCTCGCTTTTGCGAATCTGGATTGCTGGGGAAGGGACCTCGCATTTACGGGGATTGTATCGCAATTTGCGGAGACTGGAGGCTCGCTTTTGCGGCACTAGAGTCGCTTTTGCGACAAGCCGCTAGGGGGAAACACCTTCGTAATTGCAAAGTTTATCGTCGCAAATGTGACATTAGTAGGTCTGGCTAGGTTCGCTTTTGCGATCTTTTTTCCGCAATTGCGGGGTTCGCATTTGTGAACCCCAGATCGCAATTGCGGGATTCGCATTTGTGAACCCCAGATCGCAAATGCGATTGCGGTTTGTTTATAGCTCAGTATTCCAGAACTTAACTTCATTTTATCATATTTTGAATCCTAGACTCGGTGGAAGGCGATTTTGTAGAGAGATTTTTATACCAAACTATTGGGTAAGTGATTTTAATCAATTTTTATTATATTACATGATTATTTATGAAATTTAACATCAAAATCATGGGATTTGAAGGGAAAATTTAGGGATTTTTGTCCATGATTTGAAAAAAGAAAATTTGAGATTTGAGAGTCGAATTGGATCGGAAATTGAAATTAAACTACATATATGAACTCGTGGGGCTATGGGTAGTCGAGACCTACCCTTGACTCGGGTTTTGACCTGGTGAGCCCGATATGAACTTTTGTTGACTTTAGGGGAATTATATAAAGATTATAGCTTTGTTAATTGGAATTGGTTCTCTTGCATTATTTGATATTATCAAGTTATTTTTTGCTAGATTTGAGCCGAACAAAAGTAAATTTTAAAGGAAAAGCTATTTTGAGTATTGTTTTGGCCTAATTGAGGTAAGTATCTTGCTTAACTTTGTGTAGGGAAAACTACCCCTTAAGATTTGGGTTGATTGTACTATTTGAATTACGTGAAAGACGTGTACACGAGGTGACGAGTGTATACACGGGCTTATATGTGGTATTTGACCGATTTAGACTCATAGGCTTATTTCATGCATTAAATTGAAGTTGTTAGTACATGTTCTACCTTTTATTGTCAAGTCTACTCTTATATGCTTTAATTGTTAATAACAATTACTTGTTGAATCATGCATTTATCCGTTACATGCCTTACTTGTTAGTTGATTCTTTATAACTGTGTTTTTATTTATGAACTATCATCACTTGCTATTTGATTTTTGTGAGCTATCAGAAACAGTCTCTTTGCCCTTGTAGGGTAGGGGTAAGGTTGCGTACATCCAATCCTCCCCAGACCCCACCTGTGGGACTACACTAGGTTGTTGTTGTTGTTATTATTCTTGTTGTTGTACTTGGGACTTTCTTTATTTAACTCCTTTATTGCGTTTAATTTTATGATACGTCGTAGTTGGTTGTAGTTTGTTCGTTTAATTCATATTGTTTGGGATTTCAAGGTGTTGGATGTTCTCCGTTGTATTGGTGATTTTTTAATGTTTCATACGTTTCATCTTCTTTTATGTTAAAATTTTGTAAATATTGGTATTGAGTTGTTTATGTTAATAATTTGATATTATTGGGATCGGGTTGCACGCCGCAACAAAATATGTAAAGATATGATATGGAGAGATAAGGACGGATGATATGATATAGGTGGGATCGGGTTGCATACTGCAACAGATTGATATGTTGTAATTATTTGTGACAGTAAAGTTATCCTCGGTTATGATTCTCATGGTACATTCTATGTTGGAACGGTTTATCAGTTGACCGGTTATTGTTTTCCCTTAAATCATTTCACTTGTATTTTTTATCGTATTTGGTTGACCATTTTTATTCTAGCATTAGAACGATAGTGACTTCTTGTGTGAGTCATGCATTCTACGTGATTTGTTGTGTTACTTTAATGAGTCAATTTGTGCCTCCGTTGTTACTTAGTGAATTGATTGTCAAGATGAATTTATTGTGGAGAGTCATCATCTCATATTCTACTGAGTTGTTGGTAACACGACGACTTTAAATAAAGAAATTGTCAACATGCTTTACTTTATGTGACTCTTAAGATAAAACTCGTCATCTCACTCGGTACTTTACTAAATTTAGATTGTTATCATGCCCACTTTAAATGGTTCTCAAATCAAACTCATTACCCATTTGATGTTTTATTTTACTTAAAATTATTACCACGCTTTACTTTAATAAATTCTATATTTAATATCTTAATTTATCTGATATTTTACTTTATTTAAAAACGTTATTTTCCTCTACCTTATTGATTACTAACTAAACTCATTTGATACTCTATTTTGTATAAACTGTACTTTATTGAATTTCTAAAAATATTCTCATTTGACGCCTTACCTTATTCAAGATTTGTTATTATGCCTTATTGTATTTAAATAAATCTCTCGAATATTTTATTTGATATTTGACACGGATACAATGTACATGGTAGCATGAGGACTTTGTCGTGCGAAGGTGATTATTGTTGTGGGCACGAGGTGCCATACATATAAGATTTGAAATTGTGGCTCGTGCTTTGTGGTTACGAGGTATGATGCCTCAGAGTAATTCTTGTTGTAAGTCATGTGTAGGGAACAATTTGATCCTTTGAACTGCCATCTGTTTTCTTAATTGAGTTCATCCATATTTCATCTGTGTTCTGAATATGTTGCTGATTCACTACCCGTTTACTGCTTGTTGTCAATTATGTTTCTATTATTCCTTTGTTGGTTTTATATTAATAATCTCTACGTTGTTAGCTTTACATTGGTGTTCTTTCCATTGTTAGATTTATGTTAATATCTTGCACATGATTTATGTCTAGTGAGTGCCTCGACTTATCTCGTTAGTACTCCACCAATGTTAGTCTTGATACTTATTGGGTACCGTTGTGGTGTACTCATGTTACGCTTCTACACATTTTTGTGCAGATCCAGGTATTTCTGATCGTGTTGATTTGGAGAGTTATGTCTGCGCGGCTGGTGACTTCAAGGTATTGCTATTTGACGTTCACCGGCCCTGGAGTCACCTTCTGTCGTCATTCATTTTCACTGTTTGCTATTATTCTAGGAGATGTACTTGATATTCCTAGTTACTCTTAGAAAACCTTATGACTTGTACTACCAGTTTGGGGATTGTATGACTAGTGTTGGTTCAGCTATGTTATTTCAGTTGTTAACTAATGTTTTGCAGTAAGTTGGGTTAAATTTCGTTAATTCTTAGTATGTGTTAGGCTTACCAAGTCCCAGGAAATAGGTGCTATCACGATTCCTGGGATTTTGGGGTCATACATGATATCAGATGCAATAACTAAGAGCTACTTTATATACAAGGAAGTAAGCATTATCTACAACCTACATGAGATCGAATGTATGTCCATATGACCCCTAATGATAAAAGTTTGTTTAATGCCAGTCACAATTCTTTAACAGCCACCTGATTGTTAGTTTTGTTAAGTTCAGTTAGTGATGGAATCAATACCCACTCTCTTTATTTAATTGAAGGTTGAAAATGCTTAGTCTAATGTCACATGAATCAAAAAGGGGATAATGCAATAATTGGTGAAAGCATCCCCTCCTCTATCAGATCGATCGCAGTACCGACCGAAATCATCGGTATCCTTACCGGCCAATGCTTTACCATCCACCTAGTTTTGGTCGATAATGTAATAATTACCAACCGACTTCTATCGATTTTTTCCTGACAGTTTTTGCCCAGCTTTTAGTAGTGTATGGAGCAAAGTTTGACAATTGATAATGCACTAATGAAGTTGAATTTGAGAGAAGAAAAAGAAAGAGGAGGAAGAGAGGGGGAAATTTGGATAGGCTTTAGCAGAAAGACAAAAAAACCACTCACATTAACACATTATTGAAATGTTGTTAGGGACTATGGAAAAACAAAAATGAGTAAAATGCTAACGTACTACCTTTATGTAATATGTAAGCAAAACCATATATATATATATATATATATATATATATATATATATATATATATATATATATATACTCATACATACACATACATCACAAAAATTTCAAGGATAAAAACGCACGACATATAAGTCAATTAATTTATATGTGATATGTTCGTTAATCGACCATGCAAAATTAAATAGGTTTAATTCCTCGGATGCTCATCCAGGGATGGATCCCCTCCAGTGACATCATGTTCAGTAATAATCAATAGATTATTTGATATCTGCTGTGTACAAGAAAATAATCTGCGGCTTGGATTTATTTTATTATCCATGGTCCCTTAATCCTCTCTATTGAAAAGGGAAGGGACAAGGCTTTTTTGTGAAATCATTCCTTTGAATTTCAAAAATATTGAATTTGCTGTTTCTATTATATAAATATTGAGTGTGTAGTAGTTTATTAAAGTTGTTGATGATTGTAATTAACAAACTTATATTCTATTCCAATTTCCCACAATTCTTTATTTTTTCAACCAATTTCCAATAATTTGCCTTTTTCTTTTAAATAATTTCATAAACCCACTATTTCTTTTTTCTCTTTTGGCTCAAATCTATAACCAAATACTGAACTTCATTACTTACTGAATAAACTTTGAACTACATTAAGAAATACCCGGTTATGCTTTATCTAGCACTTCTACAAATTCAAACTAACAGTGTGCTTTCCGTCCCTTAAATAAAGCAATGAGATATTTTACTATTCCTTCAATTTGATTTAGTATTATTTTTTAGCCTTCTTTTTCACATTATGAGAGGATTAAGGAGCCATCGTAAACGAAATAAGTCCAAGCCGCAGATTACTTTCTTGTACACGTCAGATACCAAATCATTTATTGATTGGACACAATGGTACTGGAGGAAATCCAACCTCGGTCAAACAGATTACAAAAATTATTCATTAAAGTAACTTTTGTATTATATAGACAATAAACTCATTCAAACCTATACGAAATCAAGCAGCACTATAGCTATATTAGAAGAAACTAGGTGATTAAAGTATCACAAAAGCCGTCACTGAAAATTGCACCCCTAATAAAATATTGTTAGAACAAATAGAATAAAACTGTTCCAATTTCACTCTTGTAAACTATGATACGAGAAGCTCAAGTTTGGTCCGTCTTTATATGTATAACGAGAAGCTAAACTTTGAGATATAGTAGGTATATCTAATTAAACAATGTATTCTATTATTAAAAAAATACCATGTAACAGCGAGTGTATCACACCTCTTTAATTGGGCTGAAGTCGCCTATGGCTAAGCTAGCTATCAAACTGCCAAGTTCTTGGGGATAATTAGAACCAAAAATAATTCAAGTGTACACTCAATAAAAAGTGTCAAGTTTAGGGAGTGTGATATATTATGCTTTACAAATATGAATCTTAAAGATAGGTCAAACGGGTGCCAACTAAAGAAATTTATTTTATAGGAGATATGAGCATACTCGGATGACTTTATTGTCCCAAAAAATACATTGTTACTTTATTAAATATATAGTTTTGATAACTATGATTATCCAAGGAATTAACTCTGTGAAAACAGTAAAAGCTCCTTTGTTGTTATGCAAAGGTTCCAAACCTGAAAGCATCTTGTTACAACAACACTTGCGTTCTACTTCTAATTAATCCTTTCACTAAGTTTCAAATTACAGACATTGGTTGCTATATCAAGTTTTGAGTGTAGTACTATACCTCTCGGAATGGGTTACTGGACAACTGATTGTGCGGCGCAACATCTTAACCTGAATGACATAATGGGATTCTTTAGTATTCATTACTACTACAATATTTCAAATCTTACTAGATAGCAGTGCAAACTCAAATTTATAAATAGCTACCTGATCAAATCAGCAGATCAACCCAATCCAAAAAGACTAGCCAAAGCAATTAATGTAGGACCCTAATAAAAAGATCCTGAAATGGTGATGCAAAGAACACATAAACTAGAGCAGTTAAATTAAATGGCTTCAACAACTACGTACAGTCGAAGCTAAGAAAATTAATTAGTGGACAGGGAGAAAAATAGACAAGTCTTTGTTTGACATCCCAAAACAAAAGTAAAATCTTCCCGGTGGTCATTTGCAATTATCCAACTAATTCTTTTCTACAGACACAACCAAAGAATCTACGAGTATTAAACTCTTAAACAGTCAAAACGAAAAAGCTAAACCTCCTATTACAGTCTAAGAATTGCAATATCAAAGATTATAAGCAAAATGTAAACACTAACAAACCAGTACATGCTAGTACTCAAACTGGACCCCAACCACAAAATAAGAATTTGAAGTATCCTTGTGCTTTTAATGCACTAGAGGAATTTTCTGATACTGCAGGCTATCAGGAATCGTGAAAATGTATTTTCAATTTTGGGCTTAACATTTGTGTGATAAAATGTGATATTGAATGTTTTTCTTAAGTTTGTCCAAATATCTCTTCTGCTACATCTCTATTTCTGCCTTACATTGGCTATTTAAACTTCATATGGATATTTATTTCAAGTCAGTACTATTAGTTCCAGTTTTGCATCTCAAAAAAAAAAAAAATCTGTCCAGCAACTTCATTAACCAACAATAAATGCACTCTTTTTGAAGTTGTTGTTTATCAGGTGTTGCATTTGGAGCAAAATATTTAGGGTTCGGATGGTTTTGTGTAAATTAAAGATGGCTCTGCGGTTAAATATATTTTAAGGAAATATTTTTAGAGCATTGTGAAGTAGCACTTTTTTTTATATAACAGCAGTATTTGTGTCTCTATTTTGGAGAGAACGAGATTGGCGTAAAAAAAAAACGAAATATGGGTACCAAAATACTAGCGTAAAACAGAAATAAAAAATATAACAGATGAAGTGCAAAAGAGCAGCCTCTCCTTAGCCTGTCTGCAAAACCTAACGGCTTCAGCAATGGCCAAGTCCAAGAAGCACAACAGTAAGAGGGGTGGATCTGCCGATGAGAAGAGTAAATAAATATCAAGTGACCGTGGCTAACACTGTTTTTTGGATTAGAATATCTTTATCTTGTTAAGGTTTTGGTTTTTATTATGGAATTTTAGTTGATATAAAACTAGTATGGAGCCTAATTTTGTTTGTTACTCTGTTACCTAAACCAGTTAGTCTCTTTTAATCAATGACATTGTCTTTGTAGTTTTTAAAATAATAGAACAAAAGGAAAGCAAATGTCTGCTTTTGTCATTACTCTTAAGTATAATATAAAAAGTTTTAATAATGTCTTATATAAAAATACTAAATAACAACAAAAATGTAATAACATGTGAAGTATATATATACTTATCTTTTCCGATTTTGTTTAAAAATAAATAAAGAACAAAAATTTTGTCATTTCATCCACATGCAAGCTCTTACCGTCTTTGTACGATAAATTTACTGTCTATTAGGTAATATAGCAGGAGCTATAAATAACCAAAAGTGGCTCAAGGATGATAACAAATGATTCCTACGCAACCATGCATTTATATTTCATGCAACAACAACTTTTTTCCTTTTTAGGAAACCTAAGACTAGCATTTAATTAAGGACATGGTCCCTACCTAATTCAACATTTATCTAACCTAAAAAAGGCTGTTCTTTTGGCTGTTCAGTTCAGATATAATTTCTATTCAACTTTTTTTTAAATCTTGGTTTGTAAATGTGCTAAGTAATTAATTAATATGAAAAAAAAATTGTTTGGTTTGTTAAGAAATGAGAGCACAATAGAACAATATACTAACGGAGACAAAATATATATGAGGGAGAATGATTTTGTTATTTCTTTTCTTGGTGTGTTCTTCGTAGGGTCAAAAGTTCCCTATTTATAAAGGTACAAATACATTCAAAGGTTATAAGTTAATGTACTTCTTAATTGAGTACATGAATACAAAATACGTTAAATGGACAGACAAATGCACTCTCACTCACATGCATTCATCTCATTTATAACACTCCCCATTGGATGTCCATTTAAAAGATAATGTGTCTCGTTAAAACCTTACTAGGAAAATTCAGTGGGAAAAAGCCTAGTGAAGGAAAAAGAGTACACATATCTTGTAATACGCATTGAGTGTTGCCTCATTAAAAACCTTACCAGCAAAACTCAATTGGGACAAAACCTTGGTTAAGGAAAAAAGAGTACAACGCGTATTATACTCCCCCTGATGAAAGCTTTATTTTATATCTCGGAGACGACACATTCCAATCTTATGTCTCAGCTTCTCAAATGTTGATGTTAGCAATGCCTTAGTAAATAAATCTGATAGATTGTCACTTGAACGAATTTGTTGAACATCTATCTCATAATTTTCCTGAAGATCGTGTGTGAAAATGAACTTTAGTGAAATGTGCTTTGTTTTGTCTCCTTTGATATATCCTCCTTTAAGTTGAGCTATGCAAGCAGCATTGTCTTCATACAATATCGTTGGAATCTTTGTTTTTAAAGAAAAACTACACAATTGTTGAATATGTTGAGTTACTGATCTCAACCATACATATTCTCGACTAGCTTCATGAATAGCTATTATCTCTGCATGATTGGAAGATCTAGCAGCTAAAGTTTGTTTTGTTGAATGCCATGAAATAGTTGTACCCCCACAAGTAAATAGATAGCCTGTTTGAAATCGGGCTTTATGTGGGTCAGACAAAATAACCTGTATCTGCATAACCAATCAATTGTGAATCGGATTCATAAGAATAAAATAATCCCATATCAATAGTCCCTCGGAGGTATCTAAAAATATGCTTAACACCATTCCAGTGTCTTGTTGTTGGAAAGGAACTAAATCTTGCTAATAAACTTACTGCAAAAGTTATATCTGGTCGAGTATTATTTGCAAGATACATTAGTGTCCCAATTGCACTAAGATATGGAGTTTCATCACCAAGAAACTCTCCATCATTTTCATGAGGTCGAAATGAATCTTTATTTATATCAAGTGATCTCACAACCATTGGGGTACTCAATGGGTGTGCTTTATCCATATAAAAACGCTTTAGGATCTTTTCGGTATAAGTTGATTGATGGATAAAAATTCCATCTTTCATATGCTCAATTTGTAGACCAAGATAAAATTTTGTCTTTTCAAGATCTTTCATTTCTAACTCTTTCTTCAAATAGTCTACTGCTTTTGGAAGTTCTCTAGGAGTTCTAATGATATTTAAATCATCAGCATACACAGCGATTATAACAAATTCAAATCCAGACCTTCTTAAAAAATACACAAGGAGAAATTGGATCATTCTTATACCCTTATTTCAGCAAATACTCACTCAGGCGATTATACCACATTTGCCTTGATTGTTTCAATCCATATAAGGATTTTTGAAGCTTTATTGAATAAGTTTCCCGAAAACTTTTATTAGTTTCAGGAACTTTGAACCCTTCAGAAATTTTCATATAAATTTCTTTGTCTAATGTGCCATACAAATAGGCTGTGACAACATCCATTAGACGCATATCAAGTTTTTCATGGACTGCCAAATTTATAAGATACCTGAAAGTAATTGCATCCACCACAGGAGAATGTGTCTCCATATAATCAATGCCAGGTCTTTGCGAAAATTCTTGTGCCACAAGTCGTGCTTTATATCTAACGACTTCATTTTTATCATTTAGTTTTCGCACAAAAACCCATTTGTATCCCACTGGCTTTATTCCTTCAGGAGTTTGGACTATACATCCGGATACTTCACGCTTTTTGAGTGACGCTAATTCTGCCTGGATAGCATCTTTCTATTTTTGCCAATCATTTCTCTGTTTACATTCATCGACAGATCTTGGTTCAAGATCCTCATCTTGTTGCATTATTTCAACGGCAACATTATAAGCAAAAATATTGTCGACAATAATATTATTTCGGTTTCACCTTTTTGCCGTAGAGACATAACTTATTGAGATCTCTTCATTCTTATTATTTTCAGGTACCTGGACCTACTCTGAGGTTATATCATTTGTTATGTCACATGTCTCTTTTTGAGCAATTACCTCCATATTATGATCTCCTAGATCATTTGCTCATTTTCGCTTTCGAGGATTTTTATCTTTGGAACCAATTGGTCTACCACGTTTCAAGTGTTGTTTAGACTCATTTGCATTTATAGATTGTCCAACCGGGACATCAATTCGAATATGAGAATTAGCAGCTGGAATATGTGACTTAGTCACCCTTGGTAGGTTAGTGAATGCATCATTTAGTTGATTTATAATATTTTACAAATAAATTATCTTTTGAACCTCGTGTTTACATTGATTTGTTCGAGGATCTAAATGAGATAGTGATAATGCATTCCGATCTATCTCCTTTTGCAGCTGCTTATATTTTCCCCCTAATATTGGGTTTACCGATTCATCAAAATGACAATCAACAAATATTGTCGTAAATAAATCTCCAGTTATAGGTTCCAAATATTTTATAATAGAAGGAGATTCATACCAACATATATCCCCAATCTTCTTTGTGGTCCCATCTTTGTGCGTTGTGGTAGAGTAATTGGAACATATACTGCACATCCAAATATTCAAAGATGGAAAATATTTGGCTCCTGACCAAAAGCCAATTGTATTGGGGAGACTTTATGATAACTTGTGGGTCTGATCCGCACAAGAGCTGCTACATGCAAAATAGCATGGCCCCATGCCGAAATGGGAAGTTTTGTTCTCATAAGCATTGGTCTAACAATTAATTGGAGGCGTTTGATCAATGATTCCGCTAGACCATTTTGAGTATGAACATGAGAAACTGGATGCTCAATTGTTATCCCAGTTGATATGTAATAATCATTAAAGGCCTGGGACGTAAATTCACCAACACTATCGAGACGAAGTGTCTTAATTACATAATTTGGAAACTGTGCTCTTAATCATATTAATTGAGCTAGTAACCTCGCAAAGGCCAAATTGCGGGTTGATAATAAGCACACATGTGACCATCTTGTAGATGTATCTATCAAAATCATATAATATATGAATGATTCACATGGAGAGTATATGGGCCCACATATATCACCCTGTATACGTTCCAAAAATGCAGGAGATTCAACTCCAACTTTAATTACTGATGGTCTAATAATCAGTTTTCCTTGAGAACATGCAGCACAAGAGAATTCTTTAATTTGAAGAATCTTCTGGTTCTTCAATGAATACCCATGTGAATTTTCAATTATTTTGCGCATCATATTATAACCGGGATGGCCCAGTCGGTCATGCCAAATAATAAAATCACTAGTAAACTCCTTGTTTACTATGATATGTGATTCAACTACACTAATATTAGTGTAGTATAATTCGGAGGAAAATGCGGGAAGCTTTTCAAGCGCATACTTCTTTTTCACTTTTATTGTAGTAATATAAAGATATTCAACCTTTTCTTCGTTGGTGGTCTCAATATGATAGCCATTTTGGCGAATATCTTTGAAACTCAACAAGTTTCTTTGAGACCTACTACAATATAATGCATCATTAACAGCCAATATAGTTCCTTCTGGTAGTAATACAGTAGCTCTTCCAGAGCCCTCAATTAAATTTGTACTACCAGATATTGTTATGATAGTATCTTCTTTCATAATTAAATAAGAGAAATATCTCTTATCTTTTAATATGGTGTGCGTCGTAGCACTATACAGAAGACATATTTCCTCTTTATTATTCATACGGACAAGCGAAGACTATGAAGTTTCCATATTCATCAAGAAGAAGAAAAAAATACATCATAAGTAATATTGAAAAATTTAAGAACAAAAGAAACTACATTTATGAAATTAAATACTGATAACATAAAAAGTTTTATTCAAAAGTATGAACTTCATAAAAGGAAATACATTTATTCTTATAATTTTTTCCAATAATAAGTCTTCAGTTACGATGCTCAAAGAAGTCTCCAGCTTCTAAATGAGTAATATCTACAAGGCCTTCAAAAATATCATCTTTATAGGCAATGTTTGCTTAAACTTTATCATGATTATTTATAGGCCCCGCCTCAATATCATTTTGAAAAGTCAAGTGAGTCTTAACTTTATTTTGTTTCCCTTTTATGGATGCTTGATAAAGTTTGACAAAATATTCAGGTGTACGATAAATTCATGCCCAATAATTTTTCATACCACATCGGTGGCAAATATTACCTTTGCCTTTTGAAGGATTATTCTGAGAACCCTTATTGTTCTCTTGTTTATAACGACCACCACCATGGAGATTATTATTTCACCCCTTGCCACACCCACATATATTTATACGGCCACGATAATTATTTTGTCTTTTTTCAGACTTTGGATCTATCGTTCCCAGATTCGCTTCTGGAAATGGAGTTGATCCAGTGGGACGGGCTTCATAATTTTTCATTAAAAGGGCATTATGTTGTTCAGCCACCAAAAGGCATGAAATTAACTCAGAATATTTCTTAAAGCCCTTTTCACGGTATTGCTGCTGTAACACCATATTTGAGGCATGAAAAGTGGAAAGAGTCTTTTCCGGCATGTCCTCATCATTCATAGGTTTCCCACATAATTTTAGTTGGGAAATTATTCTATATACAGCAGAATTATTTTCACTTATGGTCTTATAATCTTGTAGCCATAAGTGCATACACTCACGACGAGTTCTTGGCAATACCGTGGCCTTTAGGTGGTCATATCGTTCCTTCAAACTAGTCCATAATTGAAATGGATTTTTCAAGGTTAAATATTCACTTTTTAACCCTTCATCGAGATGATGGCGAAGAAAAATCATGGCTTTCGCCTTATCCTGACTTGATGCTTCATTTCCTTCTTTAATAGTGTCACCAATACCTTTAGCATCAAGGTGAATTTCAGCATCAAGTACCCATGGCAAATAGTTATTCCCAGAGATGTCAAATGTCATAAATTCAAGCTTTGACAAATTCGACATAATGAAAACTATCATAGAAATAAGTGAATTAGAATGACAAGAATTATTATCAATTCAGTGCAGTACATAATCGTGTATTAACATTCTATATGTAAAATTATCAAACAAACAATTATGTGCAGTGCGATGATAAATTAGTGCTTAATATTACCCAAAAAAACTTTAGACATGTAAGTATATTTTCATAGAATAAATAAATTGAATCAATATGTACTAGTATAATTTTGTTCTACTTAGAACACGTTTCAATAAGCTAAGTAGGCATAAAACTAGATGATATCAATTCTGACAAGTTTCAACATTCAATACGATTCATCTAATAGTTCAGTCGTTAATTTTAAAGTCATTAATTAGTTTGTACACTTAGGTGATAAATTTATTGGAGACACATTTATACCTTTTGAAATTTTTGCAAGAATTCCTTCTAAATGCATATTCTGTTAGAATATTTGGATGCGGGCTTAATTAGTCTAATTATTGTAATTCAATTTTAATACTTATTTATTTATGTGTAGGATTAAACTTCTTCGTAGTTTATATAATGAAATAACAATTTCACCGAAACTTATTGTTTTCATACCAATGCAATTATTATAACCATATTCAAAACAAGTTATGCATCTGAAAATTAAATTGCAGGTTATAGAAGATCCTAATAGAAACATTATAAACATAGGAATGTATACCTGAATCGGAAAAAAACTGACTACCTCTTTTAGGAAGAAGATAAAATTCAGATGAAGCAGATAACCTCAGTTGTTTAGAAACTCGTGCTGATAATGTGTTAAGAAATGAGAGTACAATAGAACAATATACTACTAGAGACAAAATATATATGAGGGATAATGATTTTGTTATTTCTTTTTTTGGTGTGTTCTTCGTAGGGTCAAAAGTTCCCTATTTATAAAGGTACAAATACATTCAATGGTTATAAGTTAATGTACTTCTTAATTGAGTACATGAATACAAAGTACGTTAAATGGACACACAAATGCATTCCTCTCACTCACATGCATTCATCTCATTTATAACATGGTTCTATTTTTCTTTTTTCTATTTTCTTGCTTGAGTTTTTCAGTTTAGGGAAATTCTGGATTTCTAGTATGTTTACCTCGTAGTCTTTTCAAATAAAATTGATTATTGATTATCAAACTAGTAGGAGCCATGTTGTTTAAACATTTATTCACCATTTTGATTTTGTGAAGTATTTCTAGTAAATGGATTAGACAGTTGTTGCATTGAGGCTCTGGCTTGTGAAGTGAGTTCTTCTTATTTTGTTCGTTTAATTTGATTTTTTGGGCTCTTTCTCCAAAAATAGTTTTGAAACAAAAAACAAACCAAGTTTTTGAATCAATCTCAAACTGGAGGTGCATAAGTAGAAAAACCGAACTGAAAAAGCAGAATTTTTGCATATGACTAGTTTTTGTTCCAAAAAGAGAAAAGAATATCATGGGATGGGAGAAAAAGGGAAAAGAATATCATGAGATGAGAGAAAAGATCGAAAAACTAAAAACTTTTTATTTTTATTTTATGTATTGATTCCATTAAAAACGTTCTAGCAGAAAATATGTGAGTTTGATATGTTCATCAGTTGTACATATAGATAGGTTGTAAGTAATGGGTTGTATTCTATGAATAAAGCTAGCTGTTATTTCGATGGTGGGATCTGCAGGTTTGCTTCCAAAGGACTTGGAACGAAGAAAGTTTAATTTAGAGAAAAAAGTATAAACTAAAATAAAGCTGCTTAATTGGTTCACCGAAAACTGCTGTGACTTTGCGAAAAAGACATATTCTAGAGCTTATACACCAAAGCAGTCAAAGAAAACAAAGATGATGAGTTATGGGAGTGAAAGCAAGAGTGAGAAGGAATATTGTTTGAAAGTGATATCTATCGTACACTCTGTGTTACGTTAATTAATTAATTAATGCATGCTGGTCTCTAAGCTTTGAGAAAGAGAGGGATGTTCCCTGATAGGAAAATGCTTATTCCTTAGTTAGTAGTACTATACTTGGTAAGTACTTATATTTCATGCAACAACTACTTTTTCCCCTTTTAGGAAACCTAAGACTTTGACCATTTTAATTAATTGCGCCCTACCTACTCAACTTATTCTTAATTTTAGTTTCTTATTATGCTAGTAAATAATTCATCTGAACAAAAATATATGTACAAGTTTTGTTTGGTTCTGACTTTTTCTCTTTTTTTGCTTGATTTTTCGGTTTAGAGATATTTCACTTTGAATTCTAATTTGTTTAGCTGATCTTTTCAAATAAAATTAATTTATTATTATCAAACTAGTAAGAGCTATGTTGTTTTAACGTATCACAATTCACAACTAGCCTCTCATGACTATTCTGATTTTGTAAAGTATTCTAGTAGATGAACTAGACATTTTATGCATTACGGCTCTCGTAGTGAATTGACCATTCTGTTAATTATTGATTTATTTAATTTGTTTTTTTGGGCCTCTCTGTCCATAAATAAATATAGAAAATAATTGGAACAAATCAATTTTTTGAAATAAAAGCATAAGTACTTTTCCATACAACTAGTTTTTTTGCTCCAAAAAGGGGATAAATATCTGGGATGGGAGAAAAAAACCCATAATATTTTCTTTTTATTTTATGTGTTGATTCTGTGAATATGGTGTAATATTATTTTTTGTATTTATTTTAGGAAGTTGTATATGTTTAGGAGACTATAGTAGTGGTTGCCTTATTTCTACGATAGCTTTCGTAGTTAACAAGATATAGGTTTTGTATATTTTAACTCCAGTTTATTCAAAGAAGGAACAAAACATTATTCTCTCTTAAACTCTCCATGGTACCAGAGCCATAACCCAGAAGAAATGGGTGAGATGGCTGGCGACGACAAGAAGAAGGACGGAGACGGAGGCATTGGATCAGGAAGCAGCAAAACTCCCATGAATGATCCAACATCGCCATATTTCTTGCTTTTAGCAGACCACACAGGAATATGCATAACTCTTGTGATTTTGAAGGGAGGCAACTATGACGAATGGGCTAAGGCCGTGAGAAACGCTTTTAGAGCCAAAAAGAAACTGGGTTTTATCGATGGAATGATTACAAAGCACAAGGAAGAAGGATTTGAACTCGATGATTTGTGTCATCAATTTGATATTGGTTGCTTGGGTCTTTAACGACATAGATCTGCCACTTCGTTCTACAATATCTTACATGAAAACTGTTAAAGAACTATGGGAAGACTTGAGAGAACGATTCTCAATTGGTAATGACATGAGAATACACTAGTTGAAAAACGAACTTGCATCCTGTAAACAAGGAGGACAAATCGTTGCTACGTACTATCACGACCCCAATTTTTCTCCGTAGGATGTCGTGATGGCACATAACCTCTACGACTAGGTAAGCCTAACATTTGTTAATAATTGAACAGAATATAATTGACAAGGTACCAAAAACAAAACTGAATAACTAATAAAACCTTCCGAAAATAGAATCTCATCAATACATACTCCAAAACCGGTGGAACTGAGTCATAAGCTCTATAGAATAACTCTAGAACAGCTAAGACATTACTGTTTAAAAGAAATACAACAGGAAGTAAAATAGAGAAGGTGACTCTGAGGCCTGCGAACGTGGATCAGGTATACCTTAAAGTCTCCCAAGCAGCAGTTACAAACAACATCTAATGACCGACACGAGAGGACGTACCTGGATCTGCACAAAATAAATATGCAGAATTGTAGTATGAGTACACCACAATGGTACCCAGTAAGTATCAAGCCTAACCTCAGTAGAGTAGTGACGAGGCCAAGTCAAGACACCTAGTAGGATATAAATAAACAGTATAAAATGTAATACTGATATGTAATAGAAAGTGAAGAAACAACTGACGGAGAACAAGATGATAGCATGAACTAGTGCCGGAAATCAACAATGAAAATAGCATAAAAGAAGAACTAAGGAGCTACAATGATCACGTACGGATGACAACTGCTACAACAATAAAGAATGAAACAACAAAAAATATCCCCACCACAACACTTTGCAACATAAAATAAATATCAAGAATCACAACGAGGTACCGCCTCGTGTATAATGGAATCAAAACTGAGGTACCACCTCGTATAATCAAGAATCACAACCAAGGTACCGCCTCATATTCACATTTCTCAATTTCAATCACAATCTTTCCTTATACCATCGTGTGTGTCACGACCCAGAATTTCCCACCGACGGGACCGTGATGGCTCCTAACATTTCATTTGCTAGGCAAGCCAACGTTAGAGAATTATTAAACCAATTTCTTATTTCCATTCAATAATTAACGATAATTAACTAAGATAAAATATAATAAGTGCGGAATATCATAAAAACTGTATTAATTACTACCACCCGTATCTGGAGTCATAATCTACGAGCATTCTAGAATTTACTACAAGTAATAGTCTGAAAGAAATACAACTGTCTGAATGAAAGAAGCAGTAGAACCAAAAAGATAGACGGGGACTTCAAGGTCTGTGAACGCCGACAGATCTATCTTGAGTCTCTGGACAGCAGACCAATAGCAAAATCTCGATCAATCCGAGCCGGTATCAAAATCTGCACAGAAAGTACATAGTGCAGTATCAGTACAACCGACCCCATGTAATGGTAAGTGTCGAGCCTAACCTCAATGAAGTAGTGACGAGGCTAAGGCAAGGCACCTACAAATCAACCTGTACAATTTAACAGTGTATATGCAAATAACAGAAATGAAGCACTAAACAGGAAATGTTGGGAGGGAACATACTGAGGGGAACACAAAATAAAGAACTACAACAGAATGATCACCGGAGCAGTCAATATACCATGAATCAACAGGAATAGTGAATACAGTAAGGAAATATGCACGGCATCACCCTTTGTACTTTTACTCTCAATTTCACCATAAAATTAACAGAAATGGCACGGCATCACCTTTCGTGCATTAATTCTTAATATGGTACGGCATCACCCTTCGTGCATTAACACTCACAATATGGCACGGCATCACCCTTCATGCATTAATACTCTCCCTTACCATAATGCAATGCATAATTAACAACAGGGAGATAGAATAACAAGTACAAACATTACTTCAACATTTGGTTCCATAATATCAATCTCAACTTTGAAATAAAAACTCAATTATCACCAGAAAATCCGTAAACATGATAAGAACGATAAATTGAACAACAATAGTATAAACACGTACCAATTTGGCATAGGAATGAGACAATATAAGAAAAATAGAGAAACATGAAAAACAAGTAAATTGGCGGCGCATAAGTACTCGTCATCTCACATATACGCCGCTCACATGAATTTCACTTAGCAAGTGATCTAAGGTTCCTAATTACCTCAAGTCAGGGTTAGATACAATACTTACTTTGCTCCGAAGGCCACTTAATTCTCAATCACAGCTTTTCCTTTGGATTTCACCTCCAAACCACTCATATCTATTCAAAAATGACTCAATAATATCAAATATTACTAAAGGAATCAATTATATTGCATAAGTTAAATTTTTCAAATTTTCCTCCAAAAAGTCGAAAACTCGACCCCAGGCCCACTTGGTCAAAACTCGAGGTTCGGACTAAAATCCTTTTACCCATTCACTCCCGAGCCCGAATATGTAATTAGTTTTGGATTCCGACCTCAAATTGAGGTCTAAATCCTCAAATTTCAAAACTCCTAAGTTCTACCCAAAAATCCTAATTTCACCATAAGAATTCTAGATTCTAAGTTGAAATCTTATTATAAGATATAAAAGATTGAAAGAAAAGAGTTAGGAATCACTTACCTATGATTTGGGGAAGATTTGGTCTTTGGAAAAACGCCTCTTAAGGTTTAGAGTTTTGAAAATATGAAAAATGGATGAAAAATCCCGTATAAGTCCCTTTTACTCAGCTACAGGTGTCGCAATTGCAACCTGAGCTTCGCAAATGCGAAGGACCAATCGTAATTGCGATGCCCTTCACAATCTCGCTGCCTTCGCAAATGCGAGGAAAGTGTCGCATTTGCGAACCTGCCCTTCCCAGACTCCCATCACAATTGCGAAGAAAATCTCGCGATTGCGAGAACATGCTGGCCCAGGCCTTCTTCGAAATTGCGATAGATACCTCGCAATTGTCAGGCCTGCTTATTTCGCATTTACGAAGCCTGATCTCGCAATTGCGAGATCAGAGGCCTGCAACAGGTTCAGTTATACCAACAAAAATTTCTAAGTTCAAAACATCCTGTGGCTTATCCGAAACTCACCCGAGCCTTCGGGGCTCCAAACCAAACATGCACACAAGTATAAAAATATCATACGAACTTGCTCGTACGATCAAATCGCCAAAATAATACTTAGAACTACGAATTTAGTACCAAATCAAATGAAATTCTCAAGAACACTTTAAAATTTCTATTTTCTCAACTGGAAGTGCGAATCACGTCAAATCAACTCCGTTTCCCACCAAATTTCACAGACAAGTCTTAAATATCATAATGAACATGTACCGGGCTCCGAAATCAAAATACGGACCCGATACTAACAATGCCAAATATCAATCAATTCTTAAAAAAAATAATTTTCAGACTTTTAATTTTCATCAAAAATTCATAACTCTAGCTAGGGACCTCCGAATTCAATTCCGGGCATATGCCCAGGTCCCATAATTCGATACGGACCTACTGGGACCGTCAAAGCACGGATCATAGCCCGTTTACCAAAAATGTTGACCGAAGTCAACTAAAATCAACTTTTAAGATAAAGATTCTTATTTTCATTAGTTTCCAACATAAAAGCTTTCTGGAAACCTATCCGGACTGCGCACACAAATCGAAGAGGGTAGAAAAGAGATTTTTAAGGCTTAAGAGCGCAGATTCAAGTTCTAAATCATAAGATGACCTTTTGGGTCATCACAGCGTGAGCCTTACATTTGAAAATAAGTTTTTAAAAACAATTTTTCCGAAATAGATACACGCACTTTAGCCCACCTTATGACGCCGTGTGGCTTCATGTAGTTCTCCTACAAGCAACACATACATAAGTCCCACCTTATGCCGCCACATGTACACTAACCCCAAGTCTTATACTGCAGCATTGATCTCGTCCAAGTCACACCTCTATTCGGAGTTGTGAAACGGTCAATTGCAATAATAATGCCTAGCAAGGAGTTGTGATCGAATCCACAGGGAGCTGAGATGGGATTAGTGGTATATATTTGGATAAAGCACATGAGGTATCTCGGTTGCACTTCCATAAATATGGTTTTGTTTTTACTTCTAAAACTACGTTAAGGATTACAGTTCTAAAGATATAAAACTAGAGAATATTATTTTTGGATGGTTTTCAAATATATAAAAAGTTCTAGGGGTATGACCTTCACCTAGGTGTTTTCCTAACGGGTTATAAAATTTAAAGCTTATTTTGTTGGTCAGGGTATATTATAGCAATCAACACTCAAATACCCACTCAATACCTCTCGGTAAGAGAGTGATTTTGCCCAATTTGTCTTTCTCAAGTCCAAATGGGTATTGAACAAAACAGTTGATAAAATGCTCAAGTCGGATTTTACTATCTCTAGGTTCAACCCTTTACTTGGGAATATCAATCTCTTGATTTTATCCCAAATTCTTGTTAGCCAAGTTTTTCTAGACTAAGTCTCTCTTTCTCAAGTAGAGACCAAGTCAAATAGGCATAAATTAATATTTGCAACCATTAATTCTACAATTAAAGACAAGAACAAGGCTAAATAATAAACACCCAACTATAAACAAGCCATAAATCAAAAACCCATTAGGTTCACACACTAGGGTTGGGTCACAACCCTAGTTAGAAATCTAGTTACTCATAATGGGTATAAAGAAAAATAGAGAAGAAAAGATGATAAAACTCATATTGCAGTATTAAAAGATAAAAATCCAATGTTAAATCACCAAAATAAGCTAGATTTGCCTAAAGGGGTAAATAAAAACGGCTACGGTACTTTCAATATTCAAAACTTGACCTAATTTCGTAAAAGTAGTCTATTTATACAAGCTGGAATTTTCGAACAAAATTGCCTTTTCGGAGGTTCTGCGGCCGCACAATTATATGTGCGGTCCGCACTTCTCTTCAGATCTTGACAGGAGTTGATTCTGCGACCGCACAAATCTGGATTGCGTTTGCATCTCTCATGTTCTGCGGTCCGCACAATTCTGGGTGCGGCCGCACTGGGCTCTCCTGCGAACCACACATTTCCTAAGTACGGTCGTATTGGGCTCTTCTGCGGACCACACATTTCTGAGTGCGGTCGCATAGCTGTTTTTACGGCTGCATAATTATTGACCACATTTCTTCTTGAGCTTGAGATAAAACTCTCTGAACTTTGTCTCTTACGTAGCTTCTGCGGCAGCACAATAATTGTGCAGTCCGCACTTTGCACTAGGGCTCTGTTGGTTTTCCTTCACATTGCGCGGCCGCAGATAGAAATTTGCGATCCGCACTTGAGCTTTTATGCCTAATTTTTATCCTTGTTCATATCACTCCTCCTTGAGTTGGATTTCATCGTAGTGGCTCATTTTCCAATACTCCTGTAGGTAAGCATATTTTATCAGTTTTTGAGAATACAATTAGACACTTTTGGACTAAAACGAAAGCTAAAAGGCGCTAATATGTAGTCAAAATTCCCACTTATCAAGCATGCGCATCAATATCATATCACAATAACAATTCGCACCATAAGTGCCCATATATCACAACTTGCCAACAACAACAACAATACCAATATTTTCACAACAATATCCCATGGCTCCACCATAACGTATACAGGAATATCAACAACAACAATGAATGTAAAATGCTCAATAAGATAGATGTCACAACAATAACCAACTTCGCCTCAACGTGTTAACGACTTTCACAACTTCAACACCAAATAACTCAACAATGAGAGAAATAATGTATAACCACAATATTAGATAAGGATAACTCACAATAACAGAGATAACATTTAATAATGAGTTTCAAATAATGGAAATCAACAAGAAAAGGGATAATATGAACAATTTCTTCTAGTAATAATAATCAATAACAAAAGAGACAGCACGATCAATAACTTCAAATAGTGATAATTAACAATGAACAGATAGCATGTAACAATAAAAGAGTCAACAAGTTCAACTAAGCATGAGAGCATTTATCAAGGAGGATGTAAAACAAATGCTAAACAAGTCAATTAAGGCATGTAAGGATGGACTAGCACAAATAAGGATAGATTGACTATGAGATTTAAAACATGATGTGGCATTTTAATTAAAGCATGGAAATAGTTTAAGTAGCCTAAACCGATCAAATACCACGTACAACCCGTGTACCCACTCGTCACCTTGCGTATACGGATTTCACTTAGCACAATTGAATCAAACATACGAATCCTAAAGAGGGTAGTTCCCCCATACGAAGTTAGGCAAGATACTTACCTCTACTAGGCCAATTCAACACTCAGAAATAGCTTTTCCCTTAAACTCCGCCTCCACAAGGCTCAAATCAAACCAAAATCGACTCAATATCATCAAACAATTCTAGGGAATTCAATTGCAATTGTGATGACCCGACTGGTCGTTTTGAGGGTATGAGTAGCTCCGTATGATGTATTATGACTTGTGTGAATCATTAGTTTTAGTTTTCAAGTTATTCGGAATCTATTTGGAAGAATGTATTTTATTGTTGAAGGTTTAAGTTGTAAGAATTGACCAAGTTTGACTTTTGTGAACTTGACTCTAGAACGGAGTTTTGATGGTTTTGTTAGGTCCAGATGATGATTTTGGACTCACACGTATGCCCGGATTTGCATTTGGATATTTCTAGAAGGGTTCGACACTAATTGGCGAAAGTTGGAAATTTGAAGGCTTGGAAAGCTCATAAGTTTGACCGGGAGTTTACTTTGATGAAATCGAGTTCGGATTATGGTTCAGGGAATTGGAATAGCTTCATTATGTCATTTGGGACTTATGTACAAAATTTGAGTTCATTCCGGGTTGACTTGATATGTTTCGGCGCGAGTTTTGGAAATTGAAAGTTCAAAGTTCATTTAAGATCGAATTGAGGTGAGATTCATCATTTCGATGTTGTTATGTGTGATTTGAGGCCTCGAGTAAGTCTGTGTTATGTTATGATACTTGTTGGTATATTCGGACGGGGTCCCGAGGGGCTCGGATGAGTTTCAGACCATTTGGGGCCATGTTGTTATTGCTGGTTTCTGCTTTTACCTATTGCTTCTGGTGTTCTTCACGATCGCGAAGGTCCAGCCATGATCGTGAAGTGTAATTTGGTATGCTTCGAATTTGTTCTTCACGGACGCGATAAATGGAACGCATTCGCTAAAGGTAATTTGATTGTGTTCCGCGTTTGCGATGAGGTGTCGCGTTCGCATAGAGTTGTAGTTGAGGAGATGGAGGAAATGTCTTCACGTTCGCGATGTAGCAACCACGTTCATGAAGGGTTGGTTCTGTTGCGCATCGTGCTCGCGTGGACTATGCCGCGAACGCGTAGAGCCTTTTTGTGCCGGTGTGATTTTGTTAATCGTGAACGCGACGGTCTTCCCGTGTTCGCGTAGGGTGTTGCTGGAGCAGTATTATAAAGTACTCTATTTCGGGGGTTTCTGACATTTTTACATACTTGGAGCTATGGAGCTCGGATTGAGGCAATTCTTGAGACAATTTTTACCATGTGGATTGGGGCAAGTGTCCTCATTTTCGATTTTAAATCACGAATCTACCTTCGTTTTTGGCATTTGATCGAGGGTTTCAAAAGAGAAATTGTGGTTTTTTTACTAAAGTTTCATAAAGCGAATTCTTGAGTTTTGACCACCGATTTGGAGTTGGATTTGAATGAAACTAATATGGTTGGACTCGTAATTGAATGGGTTGTCGGGTTTTGTGAGTTTTGTCTGGTTTCGAGGTGCGGGCCCGGGTTTGACTTTTGGTTGATTTTGGGTTTTTGAGTAAAGATTTGACCTTTATCAATGAGAATTGTTTTCTTAGGCTTTATTTGATGTATTTGAGTTGTTTTTGGCTAGTTTAGAGCCGTTCAGAGGTCGGTGCATGCGATATGGCATTTTTGGAGCATCGCTTGGCTTGCTCAGCATTGGATTTGACTTGTTTGAGGTAAGCAACACTTCTAAACTTGGAGCTGAGGGTATGAACCCTGATTATACATGTTATGTGAGTTTTTTGGAGGTGACGCACATGCTAGGTGACGGGCGTGTGGGCGTGCATCGTAGAAATTGAGACGCAGTCGATTTCGTACAGCTGTGTAGTCAATTAACTTGTATTTTCCATGTATTTTTCATGTGTTAGAGAAACTGAGCTGTGAGTCATGTTAGAAATCTTGCTTAGGCAAATGCTGGTATTATTGGGACCCACTGACGTCATTTCTGCTGTCGAATTATATGTTTAAATTGTAATTTTGTACTCAGTCATATTGATTCAGTGCATATCATATCTTAGTCTTTGTTATTATTTATTGATACATCATATCATCATTTTGGGCTAGTTTCATGACATTGTGAGCCCGAGAGACTGGAGAGATTGATGACTGAATGAGGTCGGGGGTTTGATTGTGAGTGATATTTATGGGATAAGGCTGCACGCCGGAACATATTATTTTTATTTATTTATACATGGGCCTGGCTTATTATAGCGCTTGGGCTGAAGGAGCCCCTCTGGAGTCTTCACACCCACAATGAGCGCAGTGGATATTATATTTGAGATGGAGTTCCCTGGGCATAGAGTTTTCCTATATATTCACATTTGGGATGGAGTTCCCTGGGCATTGAGTTGCCCTATATATTAACATTTTGGATGGAGTTCCCCGGGCATGGAGTTACCATATATATTTATATTGAGGGATGGATCTTCCCTGGTCTAGACCTGCCCCGTACACTCTGAGAGCGCGAGTACATGCGTTCATCATTAAGATGCATTGCATTTGACATGTGTACTTGGGATACAGGCATAGAGATGCATTTTCTCATGCTACCCGATCTTGGTGACATTCATTATTTCACTTCTATATTGACATGTAGGCATAGAGATGTATTTTCCTCATGCTATCTGAAAATGAAACACCTTATTTATTGTTGAAAGGTTTTTTTTTTCTAGAAAAAATCACAGTTTTCAAACTTATTCATATATTTTTGAGGTTTTCGGTGAAAGATTTGGGATCTACTGTTATACTTGAAAAGCATGCCTATTTTCCGTAACTATGAACCAACTGAGTTATTTCTTGTACCATCTTTATTATATTGTTATGAACTATTGCTGGTTATTGGAGTTGGACTTTGACCCTTGTCCCAGCTCGTCACTACTTTCAACCTAAGGTTAGGTTTGTTACTTATTGAGTACATGGGGTCGATTTTACTCATACTACACTTCTGCACCTTGCGTTCAGATGTTGGATGCTGATATAGCTGCGTACGACGTGAGCTGGATCTGAAGATGTACCTGCATTCCAGTCATAGCTGCCTCATGATCGTGGAAGCTTTAGTATTTCATATATGTTTATGTATATTTCAAACAGATGATGTTTTTTTATTGTAAACCAGCTTTGTAAACTCAATATCTTAGAAGCTCATGATTTGTACTACCAGTCCTTGGAAAATTCTTGTATAAAAGCAGTTGTATTATCATTTCTTTTATTAAAAATCTCATTAAATTGGATAGGTTTTAATTGGCTTACTTGACGGGTTGGGTTAGGTGCCATCATGACTAGTTGGATTTTGAGTCATGACAAGTTAGTATCAGAGCTCTAGGTTCATAGGTTCTACAAGTCATAAGCACGTGTCTAGTAGAGTCTTGTGGATCGGTATGATGACGCCCATACCTATCTTCGAGAGGCTACAGGGAATTTAGGATAAGCTTCCCATCTTTCTTTCCATATCGTGCGGTATTGATTCAGCTTGAAGCGTAACTCTTTGAATTCCTTCCAGGCATTCGTATGCGCATGTGAGCGCTCGGTATCAGTTGTGCATCAACGACTTGTGGATCCCATAGATGAGGTGCGAGATGTGTTTTGGTGATGGGCCAGTCTGGAGGACTTGAGGTCAGGTTTAGGCTGCAGCTTAGGCTTGGTAGTTTCAGTTGTGTGAGTATATGCTTTTGGACTTATATGTTCAGTAGTGTACCTATGAGTGGAATTTACGGCTCGATGAGTGGCTGTATGGCTATATGATGATTATGATGTGACTGCGGAATGTGTTTAGATGGTTTGATTATGACGAGAATAGTTTGCTTGAGATGCAAAAAGGACTATTGGGTGCTAGATTGTTGTCTTGATGTGACGTATAGTCTCGAGTTATGAGTGTATTGAAAGATTTTTTATGTTGATTAATTGTGGAATAAAGTATATTTTTATGTCTTGTTATGAGTTCAGACTTAGGAATATCAAGTGATGGAGTAGTAATCGTGGCTGCGAAATGGTATAGTAAGATGTCAATTTGAGGCTAAGTAGGTGGGTTATCTCCTGTAGAGTAATCTACGGAGGTGTGATCCTTATAATGTTGTGTGGAGAGTTTCCTTTCTACCAGCGAGGTATATGTGTTTATATTTGAATTTGAACTTGGTTGAGAAAGTTGACTTGATCGTCATGTGGATATATGCGAGCTTAGTAGATGATTTGAGGTACTATATGGCTTGTGTTATGTGAGCTTATGAAGGATTTAGTTGAATCTCTTTTCGGTATTATGGCAGTAATAGAGTATGGGTATGGTGAGTTATCAGATGTTCTATTCTATAGCATTGAGCTAAGTGGGGGAGTCTGCTATCGACGATTTGATTGCATGGTTACGTGTTGTATTGGTTTTGGTCTGAGGCATACTTGTGGATCGGTTATGAATTGCAGAGGTTGAGATCGAGGATGACTCAAGTAAAGAAATTTCTGGATACAGGATATGTTAAACTTTTTGGGTATATAGGAATCATTGGATGATTGAGTTGTTATTCCTGAAATATGTAGTGCGCGTGGAGTAGGAAATTGCTCGGTTGCTCGAAGATGTGGATTACTTCTTTGGGTGTTGTTGTGCTAATGGGGCACAGGTCGTTTGGCCAGTTTGGGCAGCGCAATTGAGATTTGAGCAGAATGGATGACTCTCGAGAAGGATCTAATGGATTCAAGAATTATATATAGCAATTGAGGATTTATTTGGATTTGTATATGGCTAGACTTCAAAATTTGCGTCGGATGGTGTCGGGACTCACGGTAATTCTGTATCACTATGAATTCTACATTTCAGTATCAGTAAGGTAAAGGAAATAATTTCAGGTTCACATGACTCTTCGGAGTAGGTGTCTCGATTGTGAAACTTTTGGGGTGCTTGAGAGGGAATACAACGGCTTATGGGCCCTAGAGCGATGTAGTTTTATTCTAGGATCTCGTGGGGTGAGTTTTGTTTGAGGATCATGGTATTATGGTGAGAAGGAGTGTCAACTTGAGGATAATTCAGATGGAACACAGAGAAATAGTACAACTTGGTAGTAGGTTGGATCAGCAAGGTAATAGATATGATCGGTTCTTTGGGTACTTATGGTGTGGTGAGGCTCTACAGGTGTTTTGGTATCAATACTCTTGGGTTTGGCGACTTGCGTGGCTTGGTTGAGTTAGAGAGACTCGGTTCTGATTGTTTGGTTATGGACAAATGGATTTCGAAGAGTTCTCGATTGTTTCTATCATGGCTTGAGATGAATATTTCCTACCGGCATGAGGAGAATGTTGCATATTGTGATTTTCTCCTGGATGGGATCAAATGGAAGATTTCTGACTGATCGGGTATGTAAATCTACTGGACTCAGAGTTGGTTAAGAGATTCTCATACTTTTCATATGATGGAATGATAGTTGTGTTATATTGTGTGGGATTGAGGTTTGCAAGTGCAAGGTCACAGTCTATTTTGAAGGGAAGATCATAAATTCTTAGACGCCATGGACGGTTTCCGATATTTAGATGGATGCTATAACTACTCGGTAATTCCTAAGAAGGGTGCACCTTTCAGAAAGCGCACTGTGTGTTGACTTATGAATGCTTTATTGGTATTGTTGTACTCGCTTGGTTGATTGACTACTGATATTCTGATTTTTGCTATATGGCACGGAAGAATTTTAGAAGTATTCCTCGTGGGAGGATCGTATATGAGAGATGTGTTAGACATTCGGGCAGTGGAGTTGGGATAAGAAATGGTGATTCATGTGTTCTACGGATTTGGAGACCGGGAGTTCTCAAAAGCAGATTGTTTCGTGGTTGTGGACTGTGAAGATATGGCCAAAGCTATCCAGATGATAGTATATATTATGGTTAGGTCATTGTGGACTTTCGGAAGATTATTTATCTTTTTATGGATGACCAGAGTTGATTTGGGGCCCATTGGTAGGCCCAAGGAGGATGTGTATTCTATACCGGGTCGAATTTGCTGACTATGTACTGCTATTGTTGAGGGATGTGCCATTCGGTTAGAATTGATTTTTCTCGTATCTGATATGTTTTATGTGTTACTCTTCCATGCTACGAGGGGTTGTGATTTGTTGGTTATAAGCAAATATGGTGTGGTTCTGTTTGGGTCTTGTAGCGGGATTTGAGCAAGATGGTTATTGGGGTGTCGAATGGTTGATTGCGCCTTGGTTATATTCTCTCCAGGTTATGGTATATTGTGTTATTTGCTTCTCCATGGTTATGGTCATACACTTCGTGTATTTGTTGTCGAATTGCGTGTAGTTGTTGATTTTGAGTATGGTGGCTTGAGGTATTTCATAAGGACCCATGTTTGGATGGGGTCACGCGTTGCAGTTGGGTTATGTCGGGATATGATCCTTTGTGTTAGATTCATGTGTCTTGGTTCTACTATGTAAGATGGGTTTGTAGCATTGTTGTTGTTGTGGTACTTGTTGGACTTGCGGGATGGTTCTCTCATTTGAGTTATTTTCCATGATTGAGTACATTTGGGTTATTGCTTATAGGTGCACGGATTGTGTGGGTTGTGGTTTTAGGTAGTATTGATGTGTCATGTCACTAGAGTGGTTGTGTGATGAGATGAGGTCATCAGACCTAGTATCGATGCTATCGGATTTGTTTGTGGTATATTTGGAAGGATAATGTCGTTGATCGGCTTAGAAATTGGCTATCTCTTATCGAAGGAGAACGAGCACTATGACTTGTTGATCTGATAAGTGGTTATGAGTTTCTGTGTGCTTCTTTCATCATTGGCAGTGTACGGAGGTTTTAGAACGAGGTTTTGTTTGATATGAGGTTTATTACCAGTATCAGGTTTGCTTCGAGCAGTTATTGTAGTCAGAAATTATTGCTATAAGTATTTGAGTTATGTGGTATATCATGATATTTCATCTTGGGCTATGGTTATGGCTTGATACAGCTTGTTCATACTTATACAGTGTGTGCATGTGAGATTCAAGTCTTGTAGGGAATTCTGGATGTTGGAAATTGGGTTCCAAGGTTTATGGGCTAAGGTTGGATTAAGGATATACAGTTTGGTGGTGTCTTCAGGCATACATGAATTAGGGTGACGTGGGATCACCCCTGGGTATGTGCACGGTAAGGTTACACGGCGATTTGATGGCTTTGCAACGACTCTTGGCACGTTCGAGGACGAACGTATGTTTAATTGGGGGAGGATGTAATGACCCGACCGGTCGTTTTGAGCTTTTGCACTTCACTCGGTAGTTTGAGGGCATGAGTAGCTCCGTAGGATGTATTATGACTTGTGTAAATCGTCGGTTTTGGTTTTCTGGTTATTTAGAATCGATTTGGGAGAATGAATTTCATTGTTAAAGCTTTAATTTGGAAGAGTTGACCAAGTTTGGCTTTTATGAACTTAACCCCGGAACGAAGTTTTGATGGTTCCGTTAGATCCGGATGGTGATTTTGGACTCGGGCGTATGCGGGCGTATGCCCGGATTTGCATTTGGATATTTCTAGAGGGATTCAACACTAATTGGCGAAAGTTGGAAATTTCAAGGCTTGGAAAGTTCATAAGTTTGACCGGGAGTTGACTTTGATGATACCGGGTTCGGAATGTGGTTCCAGGAATTGGAATAGCTTCGTTATATCATTTGGGACTTATGTACAAAATTTGAGTTCATTCCCGATTGACTTGATATGTTTCGGTGCGACTTTTGAAAGTTGAAAGTTCAAAGTTCATTTAAGTTCGAATTGAGGTCCGATTCGCCGTTTTGATGTTGTTATGTGTGATTTTAGGCCTTGAGTAAGTCTGTGTTTTGTTATGAGACTTGTTGGTATGTTCGGATTGGGTCCCGAGGAGTTCGGGTGAGTTTTGGACGGGTTTCAGACCATTTGGGGACATGTTGTTATTACTGGTTTCTGCTTTTACCTGTTGCTTCTGGTGTTCTTCACGATCGCGAAGGTCCAGCCACGATCGCGAAGTGTAATTTGGCATGCTGCGAATTGTTCTTCGCGGACGCGATATATGGAACGCGTTCGCGAAAGGTAAGTTGATTGTGTTCCGCGTTCGCGAAAGGTAAGTTGATTGTGTTCCGCGTTCGCGATGAGGTGTCGCATTTGCATAGAGTTGTAGTTGAGGAGCTGGAGGAAATGTTTTCACGTTCACGATGTAGCAGCCGCGTTCGCGAAGGGTTGGTTCTGCTGTGCATCGCGTTCGCGTGGACTATGCCACGAATGCGTAGAGTCTTTTTGTGTCGGTGTGATTTTGTTCATCGCGAATGCGATGGTCTTCCCGCGTTCATGAAGGGTGTTGCTGGAGCAGTATTATAAGGTACTCTATTTCGGGGGTTTCAGCCATTTTTACATATTTGGAGCTATGGAGCTCAGATTGAGGTGATTCTTGAAGCAATTTTCACATGCGGATTATGGTAAGTGTCCTCTACTCATTTTTGATTTTATATCATGAATCTACCTTCGTTTTTGGCATTTGATCGAGGGTTTCAAAAGAAAAATTTGGGGTTTTGACTAAAATTTCATAGAGCAAATTCTTGAGTTTTGAACACCGATTTGGAGTCGGATTTGAATGAAACTAGTATGGTTGGACTCGTAATTGAATGAGTTGTCAAATTTAGCAAGTTTTGTTGGGTTCCGAGGTGCGGGCTCGGGTTTGATGTTTTTGGTTAATTTTGGGCTTGTGAGTAAAGATTCGACCTTTATCAATTGGAATTGTTTCCTTAGACTTTATTTGATGTATTCGAGTTGCTTTTTGCTAATTTTGAGCCGTTCATTGGTCAGTGCACGCGACATGACATTTTTGGAGCATCGATTGGCTTGCTCGGTATTGGATTTGGCTTGTTCGAGGTAAGTAACACTTCTAAACTTAGAGCTGAGGGTATGAACCCTTATTATACGTGTTATGTATTTTGTTTGGAGGTGACGCACATTCTAGGTGACGGGCGTGTGGGCGTACACCGTAAAAATGGAGACTCGATCGATTCCGTATAGTTGTGTAGTCAATTAACTTGTATTTTCCATGTATTTTTCATGTGTTAGAGAAACTGAGCTGTGACTCATGTTAGAAATCTTCATTAGGTAAATACTGGTATTATTGGGACCCCCTGAGGCCATTTCTGTTGTCTAATTATATGTTAAAATTATAATTTCGTACTTAGTCATATTCATTCATTGCATATCATATCTCAGTTTCTGTTATTATTTATTGATGCATCATATCATTATTTGGGGCTAGTTTCATGACATTGTGAGCCCGAGAGACTGAAGAGATTGATGATTGAGTGAGGCCGAGGGCCTGATTGTGAGTGATATTTGTAAGATCGGGCTATATGTCGTAGCATGTTTATTTATTTATTTATTTATGCCTGGACCTGGCTTATTATAGCACTTCGGTTAAAGGAGCCCCTCCGGAATCTGCACACCCACAATGAGCGCAGTGGATATTATATTTGAGATGGAGTCCCCTGGGCATAGAGTTTCCCTATATATTCACATTTGGGATGGAATTCCCTGGGCATTGAGTTGCCCTATATAATCATATTTTGGATGGAGTTCCCCGGGCATGGAGTTACCATATATATTTATATTGAGGGATGGATCTTCCCTGGTCTAGACCTGCCCCGTACACTCTGAGAGTGCGAGTACATGCGTTCATCATTAAGATGCATTGCATTTGACATGCGTACTTGGGATACAGGCATAGAGATGCATTTTCTCATGCTACCCGATCTTGGTGACATTCATTATTTCACTTCTATATTGACATGTAGGCATAGAGATGTATTTTCCTCATGCTATCTGAAAATGAAACACCTTATTTATTGTTGAAAGGTTTTTTTTTTCTAGAAAAAATCACAGTTTTCAAACTTATTCATATATTTTTGAGGTTTTCGGTGAAAGATTTGGGATCTACTGTTATACTTGAAAAGCATGCCTATTTTCCGTAACTATGAACCAACTGAGTTATTTCTTGTACCATCTTTATTATATTGTTATGAACTATTGCTGGTTATTGGAGTTGGACTTTGACCCTTGTCCCAGCTCGTCACTACTTTCAACCTAAGGTTAGGTTTGTTACTTATTGAGTACATGGGGTCGGTTATACTCATACTACACTTCTGCATCTTACATGCTGATGTTGGATGCTGATGTAGCTGCGTACGGCGGGAGCTGGATCTGAAGATGTACCTGCATTCTAGTCATAACTGCCTCTTGATCGTGGTAGCTTTAGTATTTCAGATCTGTTCATGTAAATTTCAAACATATGGTGAATTTTATTGTAAACCAGCTCTGTAAACTCTATATCTTAGAAGCTCATGATTTATACTACCAGTCCTTGAAAAATTCTTGTATAAAAGCAATTGTATTATCATTTATTTTCTTAATAAATCTCATTAAATTGGATAGTTGTTAATTGGCTTACCTGATGGGTTGGGTTAGGTGCCATCATGACTAGCTGGATTTTGGGTAGTGACAGCAATAGATAAAGTTAAAATCTTTATACTTCTCTCAAAAAGTTAACCCAGTGCTTGCCCGGTCAAAACCTGGGTCCAATGGTAGATTCTGTCTACCCTTGACCCAATGAGTTCATATATGTGATTAGTTTCAAAATTCGAGTCCAAATCGACTCTCAAAACTCAATTTCTTATTTTTCAAAAAATTGACAAAGTTTCACAAATTTTCACTTTGATTCATGATTTTGATGTTAAAATCTAAGATATGTTGATGCAATATAATTATAAATAGATTAGGATCACTTACCCAAGGTTTGTAGGTGAAACTCCCTTCTCCAAATCGCCTCCTACCGAGTCTAGGGTTCAAAATTGAGTGAATGAGTTAAAAATTCCCGTCCCTCAGCTTTTTGTTCAGTCGCAGATGTCACAAATGCGACCTAGGGTTTGCAACGCAAATGCGAATAATCCCTCACAAAAGCGAAGACCTTCCATTTCTGCTGTCATCGCAAATGCGATGAAAAGTTCGCAATTGCGAATGTTGGACTTTCGCAAATGCGACCATGAAGATCGAAAATGCAAACTAGCTCCCCCCAGGTGCCTATCGAAAATGCGAACACTGGTTTTGCAAAATGCGAGCCCAACAGACTTGGCCTAATATTGCAATTGCGATCCCAAAACTCGCAAATGCGACACCTAAGGCACCTATGCAAAAACCAGCAAACTTAAACTCTATCAACACTCCGCTAAGCGTCCGAAAGTCACCCCGAGCCCTTAGGGATACAAACCAAACATCAATACAAGTCTAAAAATATCATACGAACTCGCTCGCACGATCAAAATACAAAAATAACATCTAAAACTATGAATTGAACTCTAAAATGCATGAATTTCGAAGACATTTTTCAAGAACTTCTAGAATTACAACGAAGCGTCAGAATCCTATCAAATCAACTTTAAACGACACCAAATTTTGCAGACAGGTTCTAAATACCACAACGGACCTATTCCAAGTCTCCAAATCAAATTCTGAGCTCGATAGCTAAAAGTCAACCTGCAGTCAAACATTCTAATTTTAAATTGCCAAATTTTGGCAAATCAACATAAATTGACTTACGGACATTCAAAATAAATTCTGAGCATATGCCCAAGTCCTAAATTACAATACGAATCTATCAGAGTCATAAATATATAGTTCCGAGGTCATTTTCATAAAAGTCAAAATTTAGTTAACATTTTCAAATTTAAACTTTTAAGTCAAGAATCAAGGGTCCAAATTAACCCGAAAGCTTTCCGGAACAAAACTAACCAAGTTCGTAAGTCATAAAATCATAAACACACATGTGCAAAGCATGAAAAGGGAAACGAGGTGCAATTACACAAAATAATCGATCGGGTCATTACACGTACTACGGTAAATTGAAGAACATGTAGGAAGAACTTATTGGTTACACAAAGAATCTGATATGTACATGTGTTGGGTGTACATGTGGGGAATCAGAGCGCAGATTAGCAACGGAGCTTGGATATATTTTCCCAATCAGAGATCCATGGATCACAGACGGTATCTCCTCCTGGCCTTTCTCCTCTGAAAGCGTACGAAGGAACTGGTAGAAGAACGTGAAAAGGAGAAAGTTCATCAATTCTTAATGGGACTTGATGATGATGTCTTTGGTGCTACACGTTCCAACATATTAATTATGGAACCTCTACCCACGTTGAATAGAGTTTATGCCATGATTTTAGAAGAGGAGAAACATCGAAATGTTGCTCGAGCTAAGGAGGACTGTGCAGATTCTGTTGACTTTGATGTGCAGTCCTTATCTCATGATCGCATCAATTACAATGGTGGAACATGTAATAATGCAGATAAACCAACATGTGGTAATTATGGAAAACTTGGACATAAAAAGAAATATTATTTTCTATTGATCGGGTAATCTAAATGGTGGGGTACAAGACGGGGAGGAGGAAGAACTACTGGACGTGGTCGTGGCGGACGATTTGGAAACTTTGGTAATTATGGACGTGGTGGCACTGGACGTGGGACTACAACAATTGCTAACGCTGCACAAGCAACCGAGTCAAATAGTAAAATAGAGGAAAATATTAATGCTTGGATAGGGTTATCTAATGAGCAGTGGAATGCACTGGTATATATCCATGCTTAATTCTCACAATAAGAACCATGGTAAATTATCAGGTTATACTTTTGAAGTTCGTTGGATTGTCGACTTGGGGTATCTCACCATATGAGTGGTGATGCCAAGTTATTGATGATGTGACACCATATCTAGTAGGACTTCCAAACGGTTCTATGACTATGGCTTCGAAGGCGGGGACTAATATATTCAAAAATAATCTGAAATGGCATCATGTTCCTTATGTACCTCAATTAAAATGAAATTTAATCTTTATGTCTAAGCTCGCTAATGAAAATAATTGCTTATTCATATTTGCTGACATGCTTTGTGTGATACATGACCGGACTTTAAGGACAGTGACTGGGGTAGGTGAAAAATGCGATGGGGTATATTAATTGAAGTATGTGGAACGAGCGCAAGCAAATAACACCCATAAGGTGGATAATTTTGATTTATGGCATCGTCGGCTTGGTCATCCCTCCAATAAGATAGTTTCTCTTTTTCCTTGAATTAGTAGTTGTAGTAGAGCATATGAGTTGTGTAATGTTTGTTTAATAGAAAAACAGACAAGAGAAATTTATTCGAATAGTATGAATAAAAGTACTGATTTATTTGAATTAACTCATTGTGATGTATGGGGGCCTTATTGTATTCCTTCTTCTTGTGGTGTTGTGTATTTCCTTACTATTGTGTATGATTTTTCTCTTGGTGTGTGGGTCTACTTAATGGCCGATAAAAGTGAGGTTAAACATAAAATAAAATAATTTTGTTCCATGGTTATGACTTAGTTTCAGAAAAGGGTGAAAATACTTAAAAGCGACAACGGTAAGGAGTTTACTTGTCTTCATACTTTCTATGCGGAGCATGGAATAGTACATCAAACAACTTGTGTTGATACACCTCAGCAAAATGGACGAGTAGAACGAAAGCGTCGTCATATTTTGAATGTTGCTTGTGCACTCTGTTTCCAAGCTAATTTGTCGATCTCATTTTGGGTAGAATGTGTTTTGAGTGTAGTTCATCTTATTAATTGAACTCGTACTCCCATGTTGAATGGAAAGACTCCTTATGAGTTAATTTTTGGAAAAGAATCTTCCTATAAGCCTCTAAAAGTATTTGGATGTCTATGTTTTGCTCATCTTATGTCCCGTGAAAAAGATAAGCTTAGCTCCTATTTCGCTGGATACCCTTTAGAAGGGATGGCATGTCTATGATTTAGACACTGCAGATTGTTTTGTGTCTCGTGATATTATTTTTGATGAAGAAGTCTTCCTTTATGCTAGTTCATTATTTGACTCTGAGCCTACCACTCCGCTAGATTCTGCTGGTTCTTTGCCAACTAATGATCATATTATGCAACATGACCACTCACCCTCTGTTCACTCAAGGGGGAGTTTTGATATTGAGCCTAACATAAATAAAGAAGGAGGGTAGATGTTACTTCTCCTAGTCCAATTCAGGAGGAAAATTTGAACACAAGTTCTACCATTGTGGATACAGAAACTACTACTACTATTACTGCTACTGCTACGGATGAAGCTCTTGGTCGGGGACATCGAGAACTCAAAGTGTCTACCACATTATAAGATTATGTATTTTACTTAACTCAATTTCATACTACTTTGTGCATAGATACCCCAATGCAAAGTTCAACACCCACTCATTCGCAGTCCTCAGGTATGTCATATCTCATAGCTAACTATGTGACTTGCAACAATTTTTCTTCTAGACACAAGAGCTTTCTGGAAGTTGTTACTGCAAGTATTGAACCCATAAGGTTGTATGATGATGTACGTGGCCCTCTTTGGCGAAGTGCTATGAAAGAAGAAATTGATGCACTGCAAAAGAATAGTACAAGGACATTAGAGTTTCTTTCCCTGGAAAAGAAGACTATCACATGCTAGTGAGTATATAAACTCAAATATAATTCTCATGGTACAGTTGAGCGATTTAAAGCTTGGCTAGTGGTTCTTGGTAACAACCAGGTGGCTGGAATTGAATACAATAAAACAAACTTTCGCTCTGATGGCGAAAATGGTTACTACATGAGTTTTCCTTAGCATTGATGTGGCTAAAAAATGGGAGTTGTATCAAATGGATGTTCATAATGTATTCTTGTACTGGGATCTATATGAAGATGTTTATATGCAAATCCCATCTGGATTTGGGACCTCGACTCAAGGGAAAATGTGTCGCCTTCGCAAATCTTTATATGGGTTGCTACAAGCTCCAAGAAATTGGTTTGCAAAACTTGCTACTGCCTTAAAGACATTTTATTTTGTGCAATCATTTGCAGATTAATTATTATTTATTTTGTCATATAAAAAATTGGTTGACATTGTAGGTTCTTGTTTATGCCGACAATCTAATCATTGCAGGAGACGATTTTGGTGCTATTGCTAACTTCAAACAATATTCTTATCGCTGCTTTCACATGAAAGATCTTGGGCCATTAAAATATTTTTTGGGGATAGGAGTGGCCAGAGGTACAAATGGTATGCTTACTTGTCAGAGAAAATATGCACTCGATATTTTGAGTGAAATTGGACTTCTTGGAGCCAAACCTGCTAGCTTTCCTATTGATAAGAATCATAAGCTCGCATTGGACAATGGTAATAATTTTTTTGAACCTAAAAAATATAGACGATTGGTCGGTCGACTGATTTATTTGACCATCATTCGTCCTGAGTTGTTGTCACGACCCAAAATCTAACTAGTCGTGATGGCACCTAACCCAACCCTCTAGGTAAGCCAATTAATAATAATCCAATTTAAAATGAGATTTACTGAGAAAATAAATAATGAAATAATTGAACTTTTATACAAAAATACCAAGGGTCGGTAGTACAAATCATGAGCTTCTAAGACTTAGAATTTTATATAGCTGGTATGAAATAAATACATCATCTGTTCGAAATATATATAAACATATTTATAAATCTAAAGCTACCAAGAACAAGAGACAACTATAATTGGGACGCATGTACATCTTCAATGACAGCTCCCACCACACATAGCAATATCAACTCCAAAATCTGCATGCAGGGTGCATAAGTGTAGTATGAGTACAACTATTGACAGCACTGACGAACTCAGAAAAACGATCAGAGTCCAACACCAATAGCCGAAAATAACTTGTAACAATATAATGAAAGCAGTACATGTAATATTCAAAGATCTCATGCTCAGCTCGTTCATAGTTACAGAAGAATAGACATGCTTTTCAGGTATAACAGAAAAATCCAAATCTTTCACCGGAATTACATAAATATGAGTATATCATAAAACTGTGATTTTTTCCAAAACTTTCAACAACAGATAAGATATTTCATTATCAGATAATATGAGAAAAACACATCTCTATGCTTACATGTCAATATGCAAGTCAAGTCATCAATTATCATATACCGTCCAGCATGAGGAATATACATCTCAATGTCTACATATCAAATCATGAATGTCACAATATTGTATAGCATGAGAAAAATGCATCTTTATGCCTACATGCCAAGTATGCATGTCAAATGAATAATTTCACGGTGATATTCTCTAGTACTCTCACCCTCAAACACACTTAAGCAGCCTGTCTCGAACTCCCACTCATCACACACAATCACTCAGCAATGTACGGTACCTGCACTCATTGCTGGTATGTCAGACTCCGGAGAGGCGGATCCTGCCCATGCGCTAATATAAAGCCAACATGGCCTATCGCGGCGTGCAACTTGATCCCATAATAAGTCAACAAAGCCTGATGCGCCGCGCAACCTGATCCCATAAATAAGCCAATAAGGCCTGCTGCGGTATGCAACCCGATCCCATAAATAGCCAATAAGGCCTACTGTGGCGTGCAACCCGATCCCATAAATAGCCAATAAGGCCTGATGCGACGTGCAGCCCGATCCAATAAATATCACTCACAATTCAACTCTCAAGCCCCAACTTAGTCATCAATCTCTCAAGTTTCAAGGGCTCACACTCCCGTACCACTCAACCCAAATAATGATAACATATGATGTAATAATGAACGATGAACAGAGACTGAGATATGATATGCAAACGAAATATCATGACTGAGTATATAATTACAGTTAGAGCAGATAACTCAAAACAACAAAGATAGCCTCATTAGGTATCAACCGAATAAGCGCATAGCCTAAACATGATTTCTAACATGATTCACATCTCATATAATCAAACAAGTAGGGAGAACATGAATGTAACAAGATATAACAGCAAAACAAGTCCAATCATATTCTAATGTCAACAAGAATAATGATTTCATCGGTGCACACCCACAAACTCGTCACCTAGCATGTGTATCACCTCAATACATCTCTTATAGCATAGTTCCTAGGGTTAAATACCCTCAAATCCAAGTTTAGATATGTTACTTATATCGAACAAGCCAAATCCAATACCGAGCAAGCCAAACAATACTCTAGAAACGCCATCTCGCGCATAAAAACCTCTGAACCGCCCGAACCTGATCATAAGCAACTCAAATACATCAAATAATGCCTAAGGAAAAAATCCCAACCTATAAAGGCCGAATCTTTAATCAATAACTCAAATTCAACCAAAAAGGTCAAAATCGGGCTCATACCTTGGAACCCGATAAAACTAATAAATACGAAAAATCCATTTAATTACGAGTCTAACCATACTAATTTCACTCTAATCCGACTCCAAATCGATGTTCAAAACTCAAAAATTCACTTTAGGAAAGTTTAGACAAAACCCCCCAATTTCTCTTTTGAAATCATCAATCATATGCCAAAAATGAAGATAGATTCATGAAATATAATCAAAATCGAGTAGAAAATACTTACCCCAATCAATGTGGTGAAAATCTCCTAAACATCGCTCAAATCCGAACTCCATAGCTCCAAATATGATAAAATAACTCAAAGGTCCAAAATAGAGTACTTATATGCACTGCCCAGTGGTACTCTACGCGATCGCAGCAATACCCTCGCGATCGTGATGCACAAATATACGCTGTCACAATTAACTCTACGCGTTCGCAGCACAAGACTCACAAACACGATACAAAAAGCTGACATAACTACATGAACGCGGGAGCATCGTCGCGGACGCAAACAAGAAACCATCGACTGCCTAGCTCAGCCAAAACACTACGTGAACGCGTAGAAGTAGACACAATCGTGAAGAAGACTAATCCCCACAACCTACGAGAATGTGATCACCTAGTTCCGAACGCGATGAAGTAAATCACCCAGCTCCCATAATATAGTACATGATCGCGGTCTCCTTTTCGCAATCGCGATGAGAAAGTGAAACACCAGAAATCAGCAGAACACAACAGTGCCAAAATTCGTCTGAAACACACCCCCGAGCCCCTCCAGGACCCCGTCCTAACATGCCAACAAGTTACAACACATAACATAGACCTAATCGAGGCCTCAAATCACACATAACAATATCAAAACAATGATTCACACCTCAAATCAAACTTGACAAACTTTTGAACTTTCAACTTCCAAAACTCGTGTCGAACCATATCAAATCAATGCGGAACGACCTAAATTTTTGCACACAAGTTCCAAATGACATAACGAAGCTATTTCAATTCCCGAAACCATAATCCAAACCCGATATCATCAAAGTCAATTCCCGGTCAAACTTATGAACATTCCAAACCTTTAAATTGCCAACTTTTACCAAATAGTACTGAAACCTTCTAGAAACATCCAAATGAAAATCCGGGCATACGCCCAAGTCTAAAATCGCCATCTGGACCTAGATTAACCATCAAAACTTTGATCTGAGGTCAAGTACACAAAAGTCAGACTTAGTCAACTCTTCCAACTTAAAGCTTCCTAGTTGAGAATCATTCTTTCAAATCAACTCTAAATCACCTGAAAACCAAAACCGACAATTTAACAAGTCATAATACATCATATGAAGCTACTCAAGACTTCAAATAGCTGAACGGAATACAAATGCTTAAAACGACCGATCGGGTCCTTACATTCTCCCCCACTTAAAAATACGTTTGTCCTCGAACGTGCCAAGAGTCGTTCCAAGGCCATCAATTCACTGTGTAATCTTACCATGCACATACCCGAGGGTGATCCCATGTCACCCTGTTTCATATAAGCATGACAACACAACATAACTGAAGATCCTCACTTCATCCTTAGCCCATAAACCTTGGTACCCAATTTCCAACATCCAGAATTCCTTACAAGACCCGAATCTCGCATCTATACATTGTATAAGTCTAAACAAGCTATATCAAGCCATAATGATAACCCAAGATGTAATCACATGATATACCACATAACTCACATACTCGTAGCAATAATTTCTGATCATAGTAGCTGCTAAAAAACAAACCCGATACCGATAAAAATCCTCATAGCATATAAAACCTCGTTCAAAACCTTTGTACACTGCTGATGATGAAAGAAACACGCAGAAGCTCATAACAACTCATCTGACCAACAAGTCATGGAGCTCTCTCTCTCTCTCGTCCGACCATAACCAATGCCAAATTCTAAGCCGACTTCCGATATTATTCTTCCAAACATACCGTAATCTAATCTGATAGTATATTATTCTAGGTCCAATGACCTTATCTCATCAAACAAAGTTATTCTACTGACATGCCACACCAATACAACCTAAATCCACAAACCGTGCAATCCACGCACCAATAAGCAATAATTCAAATGTATTCAAACATTGAAAATGACTTAAATGAGAGAGTCATCCTGCAAGCTCAACAAGTACCACCACAAACAGAATGCTATGAACTCAGCACACATAGTAGAACCAAGACACATGAATCTATCACAAAGGATCATGTCCCAACATAATCTCGCTACAATGTGTGACCCATCTAAACACCGGTCCATATGAAATACCTCAAGCAACAATGCTCAAACAAATCAACAACCACGTGCAATTCGACATCAAGTACACAAAGTGCATGACCATAACAATGGAGAGGCAACTAACACAATATACCATAGCCGGAAAGACCATAACCAAGGCGCAGTCAACTATTTAATACCCCAATAACCATCACGCTCGAATTCCGCTACAAGGTCCAGACAGAACCATATTATGTGTGCATATAACCAACAAATCACAACCCCTCGTAGCATAGAAGAGTAACACATAGAACATATCAGAACACGAACAAGTTCAACTTTAACAGAATGATACACTCCTCAACACTAACAGTTCTGAGTCAACAAATCGGATCCAGCATAGAATACACATCCTCCTTGACCTACCAATGGGCACCAAAATCAACTCCGATCATCCCCAAATGGATAAATAGCCCTCCAAAATTCCACAATGATCTAACCATGACACGTACGACCATCTGGCTAACTTTGGCCACATTTTCACAGTCTACAACCCCGAAACAATCTGCTTCTGAGAACTCACAGTCTCCAAATCCACAGAACACATGAACCATCATAGCTGATCCCAATTCCACCACTCGAATGACTAACACATCTCTCATTCACAATCATCCTACGAGAAATACTTCTATAATTCCCTCACGCCACATGGCAAAATCTGAACATCAGTTGTCGCTCAAACAAGCGAGTACTGCAATACTAATGAAGCATCCGTAAGTCAAAATACAGTGCACCTTCTTAAATATGCACCTTTATCATGAAATAACAAGTAGTAATAGCATTCATCTAGTCATCTGAAAGCGTTCATGTTGTCTAAGAGGTCATGACCTTTCATTCCAAAACTGAGCCACCACTTTGTACATGCAAATCTCAATACCACACGTCGCACCGCATCTATCATGCCATCATATAAAAACGCGAAAAACCCCATTATCCACTCTGGGTCATAAGCAGAATACATACTCGATCATTCGGAAACCTTCCACTTGATCCCATCCAGGAGAAGATCACAATGCACAACCAAACTCCACATGCGTGTAGAAACTATCCATCCGAAGTCGTGGTAGAAATCATCAAGAACACTTTGAAACCCATCTGCACATAACCAAGCCATCAGAACTGAATCCCTATAACTCAACCAAGTCACGCAGGTCGCCAAACCCAAGAGTATTGCGACAAAACACCTATAGAGACTCACTACATCATAAGTACCCAAAGAACCGATCATATCTATCACCGTGCTGATCCAACCTACTACCACGCCGTCCTACTTCTTCGAGTTTCCTCTGAATTGCCGTCAAGTTAATATTTCTTCTTGCCATAATACCACAATCCTGACCCAAATCTCACCACACGAGATCCTAGTATAAAACCATACCGTCCTAAGGCCCAAAAGCAGTTGTATTCCCTCTTAAGCACCCCAAAAGTACCACAACCGAGACACCCACTCTGAGGAGGTCTTCTGTGAATTTAAAGTTGTCATTTTACCTTTCTGATAGTGAAATATAAAATCCATAGTGATACATAAATACCGCAAGTCCCGGCACCATCCAGTGCAAATCTCATATCTTAGCCCTATACAAATCCGAGAAAATCCTCCAAACGCCACATATGAATCTTGAACTCTTTAGAACTTTCTTGAGAGTTATCCTCTCTGCTCAAATCTCAATTGCTTCGCCCAAACGGGCTGAACGACCTGTGCCCCATTAGCACAATAACACCCAAAGGAGTAATCCACACTCGTAAGCAACTAAGTGAATCCCTTTTCTTAGTACATTACATCCATTACGCATAACAGACCCAAATCATTCCAAGACTTCCATATATCCATAAGGTGTAATACCTCATGCATTCATAAATTTCCTTGCTTAAGTCATCCTCAAAACCAACCTCTGCAAGTCATAACCGATACATAAGTATGCCTCAAGCCGAAATCAATGCAACACATAACCGTGTAATCAAATCGTCAATAGCAGACTCTCCCATTTGGCTCAAAGCCATGGAACAAAATATCCGAGAACTCACAATACCCATACTCTATTACCGTCATAATACCGCAATGAAATTCAACTTAATCTTCATGAACCCACGTAGCACTAATCATAAAAATACCTCGAATCATCTGTTACACTCACATTCATCCCTGTGACAGTCAAGACAACTCCCTCAAGTGATCCAAACTCAATTTGCAATACATATAACCCACTGGTAGAAAGAAACTCTCCACATAACATCATAAGGGTCACACATCCGTAGATTACCCCGTAGGTGATAACTGACCTGCTTAACCTCAAACTGACATCTCTTTATACCCTTTCATGGCCATAACTACTACACAATCACTTAATCTTCCTGAGTCTGAACTCATCAACAAGACATGAGAATCTACTTCTTCCCACAAATAAATAACATGAAAGATCCTTTAACACGGTCATAATTCGAGACTGTACAACACATCAAGACAAAATTCAAGCATTCAATAGTCCTTTTTACATCCAAGCAACCCTTCTCGTAACATCAAAGCCATCTAAATACATCTCGTAGTCACATGATACACATCATATAGCTATCCAACCACTCACCGAGCCGCCAGTCCCACTCATAGGGACACCACCAGACATAGAAGTCCAAACGCACATACTCACACAATTGAAACCACCGAGCCCAAGCTGCGGTCATAACCTGGCCTCAAGTTTTCCAGACTGGCCCAACTCCAAAACACAAAAAAACTCATCTCGCACCTCATCCATGGAATCATAAGTCGTTGATGCACAACTAATACCGAACGCTCGCATACGCATACGAGTGAGTGGAAAGAATTCAAAGGGATACACTTTAATATGAATCAATGATGCACGATAAGGAAAGAAAGATGGGAAGTTTATCCTAAACACCCTGTAGCCTCTCGATGATAGGTATAGACGTCACCATACCGATCTGCAATACTCTACTATACACTTGCTCATGACTCATAGAACCTATGAGCCTAGAGCTCTGATACCAATTTGTCAACCAAAAATCTAACTAGTCGTGATGGAACCTAACCCAACCCGCTAGGTAAGCCAATTAATAATAATCTAATTCAAAATGAGATTTACCGAGAATATAAATGATGAAATAACTAAACTTTTATACAAAAATCTCAAGGGTTGGTAGTACAATTCATGAGCTTCTAAGACTTAGAATTTTACATAGCTGGTATGAAATAAATACATCATCTATTCAAAATATACATAAAAATATTTATAAATCTAAAGCTACCAAGAATAAGAGGTAGCTATAATGACGCATGTATATCTTCAATTCCAGCTCCCACCATACACAACAGCATCAACTCCAAAATCTGCACACAAGTTGTAGAAGTGTAGTATGAGTACAACCGATCCCATGTACTCAATAGGTAACAAACCTAACCTTAGGTTGACAGCAGTGACGACCTCGGAAAAATGGTCAGGGTCCAACACCAATAGCCGAAAACAACTCATAACAATATAATGAAAGCATCACATGTAATACTCAAAAGATCTCATGCTCAGTCGTTCACAATCACAGAAGAATAGACATGCTTTTCAGGTATAACAGAAAAACCCAAATCTTTCACCAGAATTACCCAAATATAAGTATATCAGAAAATTGTGATTTTTCCCAAAACTTCCAACAACAGATAAGATATTTCATTATCAGATAACATGAGGAAAGTACATCTATATGCTTACATGTCAATATGCAAGTCAAGTCATCAATTATCATATACCATCCAGCATGAGGAATATACATCTCAATGTCTACATGTCAAATGTACATGTCAAATCATGAATGTCACAATATTGTATAGCATGAGAAAAATGCATCTCTATGCCTACATGCCAAGTATGCATCACAAATGAATAATTTCACAGTGATATTCCCGGGTACTCTCACCCTCAAACATACTCAAGCTGCCTGTCTCATACTCCCACTCATCACACACAATCACTCAGCATTGTATGGTACATGCGCTTACTGCTGGTATGTCAGACTCCGGAGGGGCGGATCCTGCCCAAGCGCTAATATAAAGCCAACATAGCATGCTGCGGTGTGCAGTCCGATCCCATAATAAGTCAATAAAGCCCGATCCCATAAATGAGCAAATAGGGCATGCTGCAGCGTGTAGTCCAATACCATAAATAGCCAATAAGGCCTGCTGCGACGTGTAGCCTGATCCCATAAATAGCAAATAAGGTTTGCTATAGTGTGCAACCCAATCCCATAAATAGCCAATAAGGCATATTGCTGCTTGCAACTCGATTCCATAAATAGACAATGAGGCCTTCTGCGGTGTGCAGCCTGATCCCATAAATATCACTCACAATCCGGCTTTTAGGACCCAACTCAGTCATCAATCTCTTAAGTCTCAAGGGCTCACACTCTCATACCACTCAACCCACACAGTGATAACATATGATGTAACAATAAATGATGAACAAAGACTAAGATATGCAAATGAAGGATCATGACTGAGTATATAATTACGGTTAGAGCAGATAACTTAAAACAACAGATATAGCCTCATTAGGTTTCAACTGAATAAGCGCATAGCCTAAACATAATTTCTAACATGATTCACAACTCATATAACCAAACAAGTACGGAGAACATGGATGTAACAAGATGTAACAACAAAACAAGTCTGGTCATAGTCTAATAGTCTACTAGAATCATGCTTTCACTGGTGCACGCCCACACGCTCCTCTCCTGGCATGTGTTTCACCTTAATACATCTCTTATAACATTGTTCCCAAGGTTAAATATTCTCAAATCCAAGTTTGGAAATGTTGTTTAACTCGAACAAGCCAAATCAAATACTGAACAAGCCAAACAATACTCTTGAAATGCCATCCCGTGCGTAACAACCTCTAAACGACTCGAAACTAACCAAAAGCAACTCAAATACATCAAATAATGCCTAAGGAAACAATCTCAATCAGTAAAGGTCGAATCTTTAATCAATAACTCAAAGTCAACTAAAAACGTCAAACACAGACTCACACCCCGGAACCCGACAAAACTTACAAATTTCGATAAACCATTTAATTATGAGTCCAACCATACTAATTTCACTCAAATCCGACTCCGAATCGATGTTAAAAACTCAAATATTCACTTTAGGAAACTTTAGACAAAACCACTCAATTTCTCTTTTAAAATCATTAATCAAATGCCAAAACCGAAAATATATTCATGAAATATAAATATAACCGAGTAGAATATACTTACCCCAAATCCAAGCTCCATAGCTCCAAATATGATAAAATATCTCAAAGGTCCGAAATAGAGTACTTATATGCACTGCCCAGTGGTACTCTACGCGATCGCAGTAGTACCATCGCGATCATGATGCACAAATATACGCTGCCACAATTAACTCTACGCGTTCGCGGCACAAGCCTCGCGAATACAATACACAAAGCTGAAAGAACTACACTAATGCGGGATCATCATCACGGATGCGAACAAGAAACCATCAACTACCCAGCTAAGCAAAAACACTATGCGAACGCGTAGAAGCAGACACAATCGCGAAGAAGACTAATCCCCACAACCTACGAGAATGTGATCACCTAGTTGCGAACACGATGAAGTAAATCACCCATCTCCCATAATACAGTACATGATCGCTGTCTCCTTTTCGCAATCCCGATGAGAAAGTGAAACACCAGAAATCAGCATAACACAGTAGTGCCAAAATGAGCCGAAATTCGTCCGAAACTCACTAGAGCCCCCTGAGATCCCGTCCAAACATGCCAACAAGTTCCAAAATATAACACGCACCTACTTGAGGCCTCAAATCACACATAACAACATCGAAACGGTGAATCACACCTTAAATCAAACTTGACGAACTTTTAAACTTTCAACATCCAAAATGCATGCCGAACTATAGCAAATCAACACGGAATGACCTCAAATTTTACACACAAGTCACAAATGAAATAATGAATCTATTATAATTACCGTAACCATAATCCAAACCTGTTATCATCAAAGTCAACTCCCGGCAAACTTATGAACATTCCAAACCTTTAAATTGCTAACTTTTGCCAAATAGTACTGAAACCATCAAGAAACATCCAAATGCAAATACGGGCATACGCCCAAGTCCAAAATTACCATCTGGAACTAACGGAACAATCAAAACTCTAATTCAAGGTTAAATACATAAAAGTCAAACTTGGTCAACCCTTCCAACTTAAAGCTTCCTAGTTGAGAAGCATTCTTCCAAATCAATGTTGAATCACTTGAAAACTAAAACCGATGATTCACACAAGTCATAATATATCATATGAAGCTACTCAAGACTTCAAATAGCTGAACAGAATGCAAATACTCAAAACGACCAGTCGGATCATTACACTTATTCTATTCAGTTCATATATTAGCTTCGTTCATGCGTTGTCCAAAAGATAGACATTGGGAGGAAGCATTGCATGTACTGAGATATTTGAAGGGCAATCCAGGTCAGGGAATTTTCTTATGAACTGATAGAAATTTGCTCTTACATTCATATTGTAATTCTGACTATGCAAGTTGTCCAATGACACGACGTTCTTTAACTGGTTATTTTATTCTACTCGAAAATTCACCTTTCTCTTGGAAAACCAAGAACAAACATATTGTCTCTCGCTTCTCAGCCAAAGGAGAATATCGTTCGATGGAAACAACGGTGTGTGAGTTGAAATGGCTCAAGACTCTGTTACGATCCTTAGGTGTCTTTCACAAGGATCTTGTTCGCTTGTATTGTGATAGACAAGTTGCTCTACATATATCTGCAAAGTCAGTTTTCTATGAGCTTACTAAGCACATTAAGGTTAATTATCACCTCATACGTGATAATATAACATTTGGTCACGTTGTTGCATCTCATGTGCGCACTTCTGAAAAACTTGTAGACATATTTACTAAAGCACTTGGGAAAAACAATTTTTGTACCTACTTCGCAAGTTGGGCATTCGCGATCTTCATGCTCCAACTTGAGGGGGAGTATTGGGAGATATAGCATAGCTATAAATATGGTGTAATATTATTTTTGTGTTTATTTTAGGAAGTTGTATATGTTTAGTAGACTATAGTAATGGTTGCCTTATTTTCTACAATAGCTTACTTAGTTAACAAGATATAGGTTTTGTATATATTAGCTCCGATTTATTCAATGAAGCATCATTTTTCTTTCTAGATCACCGCTTCCCTAATTAAGACTCCTTGTATGTGATCTTAAAGTGTATGACTTGCGGGAATGGTTGGTTTAGGTTTGGAAGGGTTCGGATTGAAATCAGAACACTTGGTTCCTAAATTGTGGCTTAAGATGGCCAAGTTTGACTTGAGTCAACATTTCGAGTAAATGATATCAGAACTAGCATTTGATGGTTTCAATAGGTTCGTATGATAATTTTGGACTTGGGCGTGTGTTCTGGTCGAATTTCAGGTGATCCGGGAGCGTTTCGGCACTTAATGTTGAAAGTTAGATCATGGATGGTTTTCTAGTTCTTTAAATTTGATTTGGAGTAAACTTTGGTTTTATCGAGGTCTGTTTGGGATTCCGAGTCTTGAAATAGATTCTATGTAATTTATGACTTGTACGTAAAATTTGGTATCATTCCGAGTTGTCTAAGTATGATTTGACGCATTCGGAGCTAGTTAAAAAGTTTGAAGTTCATAAGTTGATTCAATTTGGATTTGGGGTGCGATTCTTGGTTTTAATGTGGTTTTACGTGTTCCGAGGTTTCAGCAGTTCTGAATTATGTTTATATACTTGTTTGTTCTATTGGACGGGGGGGCGGGTTGCTTGGGTGTGTTTCGGACTACCCGGAGCTAAGTCGCAAATACCATAAATTGATGTTCTAGTTTCCTTCTTCACGAATGCGGAGAAGGAGTCGCGTTCATGATGAAGGAATGGGGTTGGGTGCTATTTTTGCCTACGCATTCACAAGAAATGGACCACGTTTGCGATTCTCTAGGCCACTGGCCTTCGCGTTCGCGCTCAAGCCTTCGCATTCGCGAAGTGTGAGGCCAGCTGGGGAGGGGGTCAGTAGATGGCCTTCGCGTTCGCATTGAGGCTGTCGCGTTCGCGATGGGCAGGTAAGCTAAGCCTTCGTGTTCGCGAGGCTAGTCTCACGTTCACGAAGGGCATTTTTCTTGGGCTTGGCATTTTCCCTTCGCGATCGCGAATGCCCTATCGCGATCGCGAAAAAGGAATCACTGGGCAGAAAACATTTTAAAGACGGGACTTAGGCTTATTTTTCTCATTTGTCACTTGTGTGGTCCAAATTTGGAGTTTTTTGGAGAGGGGTTTACATCAAACATTGTAAGGGGAGTAATTTTTATCTAATGTAAGTTAAATACATAGATTATGAGTAGATTTTAACGGGTAAAATATGAAAATTTTAGGATTTTGTTGAAAAACCTACGTTTTGATAAAAATGGGATTAGACCACAAAAATGATTATGGAATTGAGTAAAAATTATATATTTAAATTCGTAAAGTTATGGGTAATATTTATTTGCGAAAATTTCCAGAAACCGGGCGCCTGGGCCCGTGGGTGAATTTTAGGAACCTTCCAAATTAGGTTGGGTAATTACCCTAGTGGTTAAATTATGAACTTTTAAGCACTTATTGATTAGTTTATACGACTTTTGATTAGCTTCGGATTACTCGGCTTCGTATGGGGAGTTCTAGTGAGGTTAAAGAGTCGTTTAGTGGACTTGAAAGCGAGGTAAGTCTCTTGCCTAACCTTGTAAGAGGAAATTTATCGCCTTAGGTTTATTATTTGTTGTGTGCTACTTGTTGTGTGGAGCTACATACGCACGAGGTGACGAGAGTCTGTACGTAGCTATATTTATGTTATGTCCGGATAGACTTAAATTCAGATCATGCCTTAACCGGTGCTATTTGTATCTATCGTGTATAATGATTTCCTTGATTATGACTAAGATCGAGAATTAGATTAAAGATATTGATTTAGCCTCTTACTTTAGAAAATTTGGGAAATATTTGATGAACTATGGATCCGTATTTTCTCGACTCCCACGTACTTCCGCGAGATAGGTAAATTTCTCTACTCTTATGGAATCGGGTCATTTGCCTCGGTAGTGAATTAAATTACTCTTATGGGATCGGGTCGTTCACCTCGGCAGTATGGTAACACTATTCTTATGGGATAGGGTCGTTCACCTCGGCAATATTGAGTACTACTATTCATGGGATCGGATTGTTCGCCTCGGCAGCTTCGTACTTAATATTTGAGAGTGGATTTGGTTTGGTAACATTTGAGTTAGCGCCTTCAAGGCCGGCTATGACATGTTCGGTTATTTGATATAGACTCATGTATGGAATTAATGTAATTACTTTTATTTATTTGGTTTCTACTTGTTGTACATTCTCCATGTCTACTTTATGTATTTCTATTACTGGTTGACCACTAGTAACTGTGAAGTCGACCCCTCGTCACTACTTCTTCGAGATTAGACTAGATACTTACTGGGTACGCATTATTTTTCGTGCTTATGCTACACTTCTGCACTGAATGTGGAGGTACTAAGACAGGTACTACCAGTGGTCACATGGCCGCGTAGCCGTACTTCTACGGAGACTTAGTGGTGAGCTGCTTGCCTTGCTCCGATCTGCAGCACCATAGTCTCCCTCTACCTCGTTTATTATTTTTATCTATTACCCTTCAGATAATAGTTGTATTAGTTTTGTATATTCTTTAGATTGCTCATGCACTTGTGGCACATGGTTTTGGGGGCTTTTAACATTTATGTACTGTTGTGCTTATCATTACTGTCACTACAGTTGATGCATTTCTCACGCTGGTATTTTTGTTGAGAAAAGAGTATGTACGGTTGCATGAGATCTTACTTATTTCGTTCTTTTAAAAAGAAAACTTTTATTTTAAAAGTTAAAAAGGGATAACTAAATTGTAGGTTCACTTGTGGGCTTGTCTAACGGCTGCATTATATGTCTTCACGATCTATCATGGGTTTTGGGTCGTAACAGCAACAGAACATTATTCTATCTTAAGCTCTTCAGAATGATGCATAGAATTAATCTTGTATTTAGTACAAACTTTTGCTCCATATATAATTAGAAGGCAAAATACATAAAGCGTCCCTTTAAGTTGTCCCTAACGATCAACTAAACACCTCAACGAAGCCTATTTCCAGTTAAACACTTCAAGTGCTTATAAAGTATATCAAATAAACACCTTGGGCTGACATGACAAATCAGTTGTGTCTCACTACAAATTGAGCGCGTGAGGACTTGAATTATGTTCTTTTCTTTTTCTTTTCAATTTAAATATTTTATTTTGGCCCACACCCAAAGTTGTTCAAGAAGAAGGAAAACAACAATACCCTAATGCGATTTTACAACCGTCCACCGATGCGATTTTACCTACTTCACTACTGGCAACGGCAGATTAAATTCGCCTCACATTGATCACTTCAACAACTCCATTAATAATTTTAATTCTACCTTTATCATTATTAATATTAGATTTGTCACCACCCACGGCAATACTTTCTTCAGTACTTCTTTGTTACTAGTACCATTTGGGATTTAGGGTCGGATTTGGCGATGGAAGTAGTGCGCTGATATGAGTTTACATCTTTGATGGAAAGTTTCAGGGGAAGAAGAAGAGAAGCTTCGGTGAGAGAAAGTGGTATTATTCCAGCGAGAGAGGGGGTATTATTTTGTCTTTTATGTTGTTTGTTTTTTACTTATTTTAATTCTTATTGTTTATCCATGTGTCAACTATTAATTGGTTCTTAATATAGAGTCTGAATGTGTGTTACACGCGGTAGGGGCTGACTAGGTCGGGTATTGTTTTTATACACTTTATAAGTACTTAGAAGTTTTTAACTGGAAATAGACTTAATTGAAGTGTTTAGTTGATCGTTGGGGACAATTTAAACGAGTTCTTTATGTATTTCGCCTAATTAGAAAGAGGAAGTTGTATATCAAGAACCCTGTCAAGAAAAATCTTCCTCTCTCTTTTCACAAAATAAGAAGGAGAAAAGCTTATAATCACAATGCCTATATATTGAATCCATAAATGTAAAATATGTGTATTTTATAAACATATTTATCATACTTAAAAATATTTGATCTACTTTAACTTTTAATTCTTAAATTATAAAGTTAATTATTTCATTTCATATCAACACTTAATACGAACGAGAAACCCTTGTCCTCCTTGTTTGTTCTTGAGCAGCATATATTTTACCTTGCATTCCTCGTGGGTTTTAAGGAGGACTATTCAAATAATCTAAATATCCAAATAAGAGTAGCAAGTAAAAGAAGCGAATAAGTGATTCCACTTTGGTTAGCTGGCATGCTTTTAGCTTTCTAAAAAGGTAGGTGAATCCAATTACCAGTGCAGCTGTAGCATTAAATTTAGAAATGACTGTATGCTATATATCATGTCAGTGGGGACAACTTGTAGTTTAATGGAAAGTGAGAGAAGGCTAGAACTAAAAGCTATTTTGGCCGAGCCGTTAAAAACTGCTTATTTTAAAAAATATTCTTATTTAAAAGTGTTTTTCGAAAAAATAATTTGAAGAATAGTAGTTTGTGTTTGACCAATGCATTTTAAAAATACCTTTTACAATATTTGATAAACAAATTATGTTTGGCCAATCTTTTTAAAAGGTACGTTTCGATATCAAATTACAAAAAAGGATAGTAAATGTTCAATTCACAATTAGTATTATTTATAAAAGAAAATTGAATTTATACAATATAACGAAAAAATATATAATAAAATTTTTGATCAATATAAAATATAGTTATTCAAAGAAATAATATTGGGTATATAGTATCACTTATTGTATACATGATGATTCAAATATATTAATAAACATCGATATAAATTAAAAATCTACTACATAAACCCTATATAAAATTAGAAGAAATCAATTTATAGTAGAGAGACTATTTTAAAGAAGAAAAATAAAGAAATGGATGGTAGAAACAAAAAAATAGAAAGGAAAAGTTAAATTAATGAGGGATAATTTAAAAAATATAAACATTTGGGAATGATATTTTTGTCTTGAAAATTTTATTTTTCTGCTTCCGCTTCTTGAAAGAAGCTTTAATTTGTAGCTTCTTTTTCAAAAGCAGAAAAACTGTTTTTACTGATGCTCAAAAGCACTTCTCTATCTTGGCCAAACACCTTAATTTTTGAAAAAAATATTCTTTTTTAACAAAATAAAAAATACTCTTAACTTCCTAGAAGCTTGGCCAAATAATAAGCTTCCTATTAGTGTTACTTTAACGTGTTGTTGTTTCAACTGGCGATTCTATTGCCTAGGGATATATATGGGTCAGGTTGGTTCGGATTTTCTAATTACCAAACCAAACCAATTGTATCGGGTTATTAAATCTAAATACCAAACCAAACCAATAAAAGTCAGGGTTTTTTTCGAATTTTTCGAGTTTTTCGGGTTTTTTCGATTTTTTTTTTCATAAAGTCTTCATAGCGCAAAACGTAAAATTTGTGCTCCAAATATTTCTTTAATCCTAGTAAGACAGAACTATATAAGGTATTTTTCAATGAAATAATATAACTATGAGATGAGTCATGACATTGTACTAAAATATTGAACAATAACGATAATAAAATTGCATAAAATAAATATTATTAATAAGCCATAATGAAAACAAACATAATTTAAAATTATGACTAATAAGTACTATTATTTACATGACTAACCACTAAAAGAAAAGTAAGTTATATATTTTATCTAAACCATGAAAAAACTAAAAAATATATATCCAACACTATTTTCATCTATAGTACAATTGAATTTAATGTCTTTTACTCCATCCGTTTCAATTTATGTGAACCCATCTGAGTGGGCACGGAGTTTAAGAAAAGAGAGAAGACTTTTGAACTTGTGGTGTAAAATAAGTCACATATATTTTGTGTGGCTATAAATCATTGCATAAAGGTAAATTGTTTCCAAATAAGGAAAGAAGTAATTCTTTTTGACACTGACTAAAAAGGAAATAGGTTCACATAAATTGAAACAAATGGAGTATTAGAATTAGTATTGATTTGGTTGTGGTTTAGGATTTATTTGAGTTACTAACATTTATGGACTATAAAACTAATTGGAGCATCCAAAAATTATAAGTTCAAGTTTGAAATAATACGTTAAAAGATAAAACTATAAAAAAGCTTAAGAAATATTTATAAACTACACTACCATAAATATTTTAATGTATTAAATATATTTAAAACTTTTATACATATAATGTCGGGTTGGTTTAGTTTCATTTTGACTTTTTTTAGTTAAAACCAAACCAAACCAAATATGGTCGGGTTTTTTTTTCCAACACCAAACCAAATCAAACCAAACCATAATCGCGTTTTTTTTCTCGATTTGACTCGAATTATCGAGTTGGTACGGTTTGTCAGTTTTATTTGTACACCCCTACTATTGCCAATAAATGACTATACTAAATTCTCTGGAACAGGCGAAACCTACCCCGCAAGGATGTTGCTTTATCTAACTCTTACTAGTAGCGGGAAAAAATCACTTAATGCACTTGAAAATATATAATATATGCAACGAGTACATCAATTTCGGACACAAGATACATAAAAACATTGGAACCTCAGCAGCTCTAGATCCAAAATTCACATATAAACTGATCAGTGTTGATAATAGACTACAACTTGCATATTGAATAGGCAACCATGCTCTTTCCCTAGACCCGACTTCACCTAGCCTCGTAAGGTGACATGGCTGCTGTCATATGTTATATTTTGTTCTCTTTTGCCACATTTCTTATTGTTCTTTTACTTCTATTTCTTTTAATTACAGATTTTGTTTTATCATTTAAAATATTTAATTTAGCGTTTGAAGTGAAAAAAATAGAATTCAACTCTACAAAAATAACAAGCTTTATCGTAGACATTTAGCATGCTATATCAAGGTTGTGTCTGTGGCGCAAGTCTGAGACCAGTGAATGTTATATATCGTGATCTTGTAATCTGCTAAATGTTTCAAAAAGTCTATGCTCATTAAAGCCTAACTGCCAAATGCGATATTCGGAGAATGGTAAGTAGGATACATTAATGAATAACAAGCAAAGAATATCTGACACAGCACTAGTCCAGAAATGTTACTCCCGTGATTTTTTTTTTATTCTTTTGTTGTGGTTCAAAATAAGTAATTTTTTCAGATTTTAAAAATAAATAAATTATTTTTTTTTATATTGCCCTTGGAGTAAATAGTGCTAAAGTATGTGTTAGGAGTATTTATGTGAAAAGATAGTAAATGTTAATATGATTAATTTTATTGCTAATTAATATTCTCTCCGTTTCAATTTATATGAACATATTTAACTAAAGAAAAAATTGAAGACTTTTAGAATTTGTGATTCTAAACAAGTCAAAAAGGCGCTCAGAGTATTTGTGTGGTTATAAAAGCTTCTCATTAAGGGTATAATTGTAAGTTTAAGCTAAATTGTTTCCAAATTTAAAAAATAGTCATTCTTTTTGAAACATACCAAAAAAGAAATAGATTTACATAAACTGGAATGAAAATAGTAATAAGATACAATTCTTAATCTGTGTTAAAACAGCCAAAAAATCACTTATCGTGACACGGATAACTAGCTAGTAGAGCTGTCAAGAAATTGGCATTCCATGGATTCCAAAAACCGAGAAGTGGAAGCACAGTGTTTAACCAATGACTTGCTTGTTCTCTAATTCCAATTACTATTGTTACCCGTTTACACAAAATTTCAAAAAAGAAACGAAACAAAAAGACGCTTTCTACTTTTTGTTATAAAGCACGGGTCCCGAAATATTTAGCAGCTTCCCAAGTTTATTTGGAATTAATTGGAGCAACTATATATATGACCGTTGCAATTATTAGCTCCACTCTATATTAGTATTAGGTGTAAGGCTTTAATTCTATCAAAAGATTATCTCTTCAATTTTCTTCTCACCCACTGTTCATATGCTTAACCCCACAATTAAATTTTTTAAAGATGCTCAAGCTTAAACATGGCAAAATGAGGGATGAATACTGTAGTTTTCTTTAAACAATATTATCATTCACTATACAAGATAATTGTTTACCCTCAAATCAAATAACAATAAAATTTATAAGTGGTTTTGAGAATACGCAGATTTATTTGACACGAAGCAACAAATAAGGACAAATAAATAAATAAGGATAAAATAAGCTCAAACCATATGAGGATGACGATTTAAACCTTAGTGAAATATTTGCCCTCATTTGGTGTTTCGTGTCAAACAAATCCACGTATCATCAAAATTACTTACAAATTAAATTGTTATCCGATTTTGAGGGTAAACAGTTTTGCGTCCACCGTGGGGGCTGAGGATAATAGTGATTATTTGATAAGAATTTCTATAACGCACACTATTTTACACTTATTCTTTGCAGTGTCTCTAATTACAGGTTAAAGCGCAAAATGTCAAACTCCCAGTCAACATCTCTACATGTCGGCGATGAGTCCGGTCATCACGGCGAAAACAACATAGTGCCCAGTGGCGGGACACCACCCGTTGATCCCGTCGGAATTCCGGTCGCTGACCCGATAGACGCCAACTCGCATATGGCCATCAACGCAAATCTGCCTACCGACCCCGAGAACAACGTCCGTGGTGAAGCCCGATCAGCAGCCCAAAATACACAAGACATTGAGGGGACGAGATAAATTTACGGGTGATCTTCGAAATGTAGAAGGCTCAACAGGCAGCGATAGCCAAGCTACGGAACCAAAGACAAGCACCGAGCAGAATTGAACCTGAACCATCCCGGAAAGTCATGCGTAGAAACGAACCGGTCGCAGAGAGGCCGAATGAAAATGAATCAGGGACCAACCCCAAGATCATAAAGATGCTGGAGGAATTAACGAAACAGGTAGTATCAGGGGAGAAGAAAATCGAAGCTAAGAAGTTGACCAAATTCCAGGAGCACCGCCGATATTAAAAGGCCTGGATTCTAAGAAGTTCGTTCAAAAACCTTTCCCTCCGAGCGCAGCTTCTAAGACGATCCCCAAGAAGTTCTGCATGCCCGAGATTCCTAAGTACAACGGAACGACCGATCCAAATGAGCATGTAACCTCCTATACGTGTGCCATCAAAGGGAACAACTTGGAAGATGATGAGATCGAATCTGTCCTGTTGAAAAAGTTCGGGGAGACCCTATCAAAAGGAGCTATGATATGGTATCACAACTTACCTCCTAATTCTATTGACTCATTTGCTATGCTTGCAGATTCCTTCGTAAAGGCACATGCCGGGGCTATGAAGGTCGAGACCAGAAAGTCATACCTTTTCAAAGTAAAACAGAAGGATAATGAGATGCTCAGAGAGTTCGTGTCCCGATTTCAAATGTAACGGATGAACCTGCCGCCGGTCGCTGATGATTGGGCCGTTTAGGCTTTCACCCAAGGACTTAACATTCGAAGCTCGTTGGCTTCACAGCAGTTGAAGAAAAACTTGGTAGAATATCCAGCAATCACTTGGGCCGATGTCGACAACTGGTATCAATCGAAAATCAGGGTCGAAGATGATCGGCTTGGGGCCCCTTCCGGGTCCGTGTATCCCATAAGAACCATCGACAGAGTCAAGAGAGACATCGATCGTGAACCAAGATCAAACAAGGATCGGTATCAGCCGTACAATGGAGACCGAAGAAGTAGTGGTTCTGGGCGAAATCCTATGAGAAATGAAAGGAGGAATGACCAAGGTCAAAACAATCGGCGACTCATGAGCAAAAATAGCTTCGATAGGCCCGTCGGGCCTAAAGAAGCGCCAAGATTATCGGAGTACAACTTCAACGTCGATGTCGCCGCTGTCGTACCTTCCATCGGACGCATCAAAGACACCAAATGGCCTCGACCTCTATTGTCCGATCCACCCCAAAGGGATCCTAACCTAATGTGCAAATATCACGACACTCATGGCCACAGAACGGAAGACTGACGACAATTAAGAGAGGAGATGGCCCGTCTGTTCAACAACGGACATCTCCGAGAGTTCCTGAGTGATCGGGCCAAGAACCACTTCAGGAACAGGGATTTTAGTAAACAGACCGAGCAGGAGGAACCTCAGCTCATCATTAATATGATCATTGGTGGGGTCGATATTCCCCAGGGGTTGATGCTGAAGTGCACAAAAGTATCCATCACAAGGTAAAAATAGACTCGGGATTACGTATCGAAAGGAACCTTGTCTTTCAATGACGGAGATGTTGAGGGGATCGTGCAGCCCCACAACGATGCAATATCGGTCCTCATAAATAAATCTCGAGTTAAGCGTGTGTTAATTGATCCAGGTAGCTCAGCCAACATCATCAGATCGAGGATCGTGGAACAACTCGGCCTATAAGATCAGATCATACCTGCGGTCTGAGTCCTGAATGGGTTCAACATGGCATGTGAGACCACTAAAGGAGAGATAACATTACCAGTGAACGTCACCGGAACCATTCAGGAAGCCAAGTTCTATGTAATCGAAGGAGATATGAGATATAACGCTTTGTTCGGGAGGCCATAGATTCACAACATAAGAGCAATACCCTCGACACTGCACCAGGTCATGTAATTCCCGACTCCCAGAGGAATCAATACAGTGTACGGAGAACAACCGGCCGCCAAGGAAATTTCGCGATCGATGAGGTGATCCCGATGTTCACACTCTTGACATCGAAGGGTCCGAATCTGATGGCCAAAGACGAGGCCAAATAGCAATTATCGGTACCAGCCTTGACAGAACCGGAGAAACAAGGTGTAGATGAGGATGATGACTACGGAGTTCCCAGATCTTTTATAGCCCCCGACGATTCCGACGCTACCAAATCAACGGTCGAGGTATTGGAGCAAGTCGTACTAACTGAACACTTGCTCGATCGAAAGGTATACTTGGGCACGGGGTTAAGCCCCGAGCTCAGGAAAAAACTCATTCAATTTCTTATAGCTAATGAAGATTGTTTTGCTTGGTCCACCTTGAAATGACAGGGATCCCGCCGGAAATAACCACTCACAAGCTAAGCCTGGACCCGAAGTTCCATCCGGTCAAGCAGAAGAGGAGACCCCAGTCCGAGGTCAAACATGCTTTCATCAAGGATGAGGTATCTAAACTCCTTAAAATAGGGGCAATTCGGGAGGTTATATACCCGGATTGGTTAGCAAACGTAGTGGTAGTCCCTAAAAAAGGAAATAAATTAAGAATGTGTGTAGACTATCTTGAATAAGGTATGTCCAAAGGACTCCTTCCCTTTGCCCTACATCGATCACATGATCGATGCAACACCCGACCACGAGATCCTCAGTTTTCTCGACGCCTATTCTGGGTATAACGAAATACGGATAAACCCAGACGATCAGGAAAAAACCTCCTTCATCACTAAGTACGACACTTACTGCTATAACGTGATGCCATTCTAACTGAAAAATACCAGTGCCACCTACCAACGCCTAGTAAATCGGATGTTTGAGGAACAAAAATGAAAATTAATGGAGATTTATATTGACGATATATTGGTTAAGTCTCTGCGAGCAGAGGACCATTTGAAACATTTGCAGGAAACCTTCGGCATATTGAAGAAATACAATATGAAGTTGAACCCGGAGTGGTGTGCATTTGGAGTTGGATCCGGTAAATTTCTCGGATTCATGGTATCCAATTGGGGAATCGAGATCAACCTCGATAAAATTAAAGCCATCGAAGATATCACTGTTGTGGACAATGTGAATGCCGTACAAAGATTAACCGACCGCATAGCCGCCCTGGGGCGATTCATCTCGAGGTCTTATGACAAGAGCCACTGGTTCTTCTCACTGTTGAAAAAAAAAGAATAACTTCTCGTGGAGCCCGGAGTGTCAACGAGCCTTGGAGGAGCTCAAGAGATATCTATTGAGCCCGCCGCTACTCCACACACCGAAGACAGACGGGCATCTATACCTGTACCTGGCAGTATCAGAGATAGCGGTAAGCGGAGTCCTAGTCTAGGAAGAGAAAGTTATGCAATTTTCAATTTACTATGTTAGCAGGACTTTAGGCGAGGCTGAAACTAGATACCCTCACCTAGAAAAATTGGCTCTCTCTTTGCTAAGTGCCTCTAGGAAGTTGAAACCGCATTTTCAATGTCACCCCATGTGTTGTGACTACTTACCCATTGATGAATGTAATGCATTAACCCGAGCTCTCGGGACGGTTGGCCAAATGGGCCGTGGAGATCAGCGGGTATGATATTGAATATCGACCCCGGACCACCATTAAAACTCAATGTTTTGCAGACTTTGTGGCTGACTTTACGCCGGACCTGATACCCGAGGTCGAAAGAGCGTTATTATTGAACTCGGGGACTTCTTCGGGTATCTGGACCCTCTTTACGGACGGCGGCTTGAATGCAAAACTGTCCGGACTTGGCATCGTATTGAAGCCACCAATATGAAATGTAGTTAGACAATCTATTAGGACTATAAAATTGACTAACAACGAGGCTGAATATGAGGCCATGATTGCAGGTCTCGAACTAGCCAAAAGCTTGGGGGTGGAGGTAATCGAAGCTAAGTGCGACTCCCTCCTTGTGGTGAACCAAGTTAATGGGACGTTCGAGGTCAGAGTGGAACGAATGCAAAGGTACTTGAATAAGTTACAAGTAACATTACATAGATTCAAGGAGTGGACTCTACAACACGTACCTCGAGATCAAAACAGTGAGGTCGATGCCCTTGCTATCCTGGGGTCGTCAGTTGAGGACGATGAGTTCAACTCGGGGACGGTCGTACAACTCATGAGATCGATAGTGGAAGAAGGCCACGCCGAGATAAACTCAACAAGCCTGAATTGGGACTGGAGAAACAAATATATAGAATATCTTAAGACCGGAAAACTACCCTCGGATCCAAATGAATCGAGGGCCCTACGTACAAAGGCAACCCGATTTAGCTTGTACGAAGACGGAACCCATTTCAGAAGAACATTCGATGGCCCACTCGCGATATGTCTAGGACCAGGAGATACCGAGTACGTTCTGAGGGAAATTCACGAAGGCACCTATGAAAATTATTCAGGCGCCGAATCATTGGTTCGAAAGATAATCAGAGTCGGCTACTACTGGATCGACATAAAAAAGGACGCGAAGGAGTTCGTATGAAAATGTGATGAATTTCAAAGTCATGCTCCGATGATTTATCAATCGGGGAGCTGCTGCATTCAGTTTTATCACCGTGAACGTTCATGAAATAGGAGATGGACATCGTTGGCCCCCTTCCTTGGGCACCCGGTAAGGCTCAATTTTTATTATTTATGACTGAATATTTTTCTAAGTATGTGGAAGCCCAGGCATACGAGAAGGTCAGGGAGAAGGAAGTCATCGATTTCATTTGGGACCACATCGTATGCTGGTTAGGAATGCCGGCCGAGATCGTATGCGACAATGAGAAACAGTTCATCGGCAGCAAAGTAAGCAAGTTTCTCGAGGACCATAAGATCAAAAGGATCATATCAACACCCTACCACCCTAGTGGGAACGGATATGCAGAGTCCACTAACAAAACCATACTCCTAAACCTTAAAACAAGGTTGACCGACACCAAGGGAAAATGGAAGGAAATCATGCCCGAAGTCCTATGTGCATACCATACGACCTTGAAGTCTAGTACCAGGACCACCCCGTTCTCGCTGGTTTACAGCACCGAAGCTATAATACCGACCGAAGTCAGAGAACCGAGTCTCAGATTCTGATATAAAATAAAAGAATCAAACGATGAAGCCATGAATACGAGCTTGAATTTGATATATGGAAGACGTGAAGCCGCCCTTGTTCGGTTGGCCGCCCAAAAGCAGTGGATCGAGAGGTATTACAATCGAAGAGCCAACCTTCGACATTTCAATGTCGGGGACTTAGTGTTAAGGAAGGTCACGCTAAGTACCCGGAACCCGAACGAAGGGAAGTTGGGGCCTAACTGGGAAGGTCCTTATTAGATTATCGAGATCACCGGAAAGGGATCATACAAACTCGAAACAATGAATGGTGAACAACAACCGAACAACTGGAACATAACTCACTTGAAGTGATATTACTACTAAGGTACGACCCCATTCATTCCTTTTACTTATTTACATTTTGAACTAACACTTGCAGGCGACCGTCGAAGAGCGACACAATTTTTAGGCCTGAAAGCACGCGTTGCACTCTTTTTCCCTTGAACTGGTTTTGTCCCAAATAGGTTTTCCGGCAAGGTTTTTAACTAGGCAACAGTAAATTCTGCTAACTTGTAATTGAAGACCGGTTACGAACCGATATCGAAGATTACGAAAACAACATTCGAGGCTTCTCTATGATTGGCCTCCAACACTGGGGGGCATCACCCTCAGATAATGACTTTAGCCAGGAAAGAAATATTATGATTGAATGGTCTCGGCTCGATCGATAGGATTTATTGTAAGGGCCAAATGGTCAAATGAACCATGCTCACATAGACTTCTCGAGCCCTGGCACAAAGTTTGTAACACTTATAACCATATATATTACGCACAGAAATAAAAAGGAGTTTCTGCCTTGCGGATAAATATCTTGTCCCTTAAAATTTTTCTTTTCTATCTTTTCTCTTAAGAAATTTCCTACATTCGATCCCCTAAAAATATCGATCCCAAGGGACGCCTTTATCTGGGTCCAAAGGATCTCTCTTACTCGGGGACTGCCATCCAAAGACAAATCCGAATGGTCCAGGCTATCAGAGCCCGAAGGCACAAGACCTATTAGGTAGTGCCTAAACCTTAAAGGCCACGACCATCCCCATTCGGAGACTGTTATCTTAGGCAAGCTCGGATAATCCGGGGTAACAAGCCCACTAGGAAACACCCAAACTAAAAAGGCTACAGCCATATTAAAACAGCTTGGAGACGTCCGAGACGCGTATCAAAAAACAAGGCCTTCAAAATTTCTAAACTGGTTCTAACGGCTACCCTTGGCCAACTATAATCTAAAAAATTATAAGTACTTTGGGGAAAGGTTTATGGTCATACCAAACTGCCGCGATGCCTTAAACAAAATAATGTCGAAGGCAAAGCCTGTTCAAACATCCGAACATGACCTAACTATTTCATGCTAAGGCATTTCGATCTCTACAAACATAAAAAATAAAGCAAAGAAAAACAAACTTAGAGATTGTCAAAGGGAAAAAAGAAGCCTTATATTATATATATAGTCTTTACAAAGGCCAAACGGCCTTGGAAAAAAAGTATAAAAGTATAAAAACACAAAAAACAAAGAAAAACGTACAAGGCACTTAAACGGCCTGGTCTTCACCAGAGCCCGCCTCGTCGCCAGGGTCTTCGGAGTCTCATCCATTCTCGGATCCGCTCGAACCCTCGGATTCTTATTCATCCTCGGGATACGCCAACTTCTTGGCCTCGTCCTCGAGCCCCTTAGCACTCTCAATTTTGGTCGATAAGTCGAAACCCCGAGCATGAATTTCCTGCTCGGAGAACTCGGAGCCCACTTTCTTTTCTTCTCTTCGGCCTGTCTCGGAGCAGGAAACTCGATAGGTAAGTCCTCATTGCCGGCTGGAGGCCTCAGTTCGACATTCTCGGATAAACATGCGAAAAGAAGTAAAGGGAGTAAGGACTTAATTATAAAAGAAGAATCCAAATGTTACCTACTCAGGAAAGGAGTCTCACCATGGGAACGGGCCTCCCAACGACCCTTCGAGAGATTGTGAAATGAGCGCTCAGAGTAAGGCATCTGTGATATGATGCCCTCAACCCACTCTTTGAGTCAAGGGACAGCATTCGGGACCCGAGCGATGGTTGCACCACCACAAAACACCAATAAGAAAGAAGGAAATAAGTATGAAATTGACTTTTGAAAATAAAATTGTACTTACGTGATATATTCCACTTCTCGGGGAATGGCATGCACTCAGCTGGGATTAGGTCTGATGTCCTCACTCGGACAAAATGGCCTTTCCAGCCCCAATCCTGGTCTTCATCAATACTCGAGAACGGAGCCTTGCTGGCCCATCTCACAAGCTTTATCAGTCCCCTTGGAATATTCGGGGACTGTACAAGCATAGAAGATGGTCGACGGTGAACAAGCAAACATCGGTTCTACTCACGAAGAACCGGAGGAGGATCACGATCCTCCAGAGTGAAGGATGAATCTGACCGAGGCATACCTCGTACCTCTTGCAGAATTCAACGATGACCGGGTCCATCAAGTCCAATGTAAAGGGATAAGTATAACCACTTTGGTATCCCTCGACATGGGTGGTGATGGCTTCATCGGGGTCAGGGATCACTATGCCCTTACCGGCCCAGTTGCAATCTTTTCGGACCGTAGGGAGGACTTCTTCAGTGATTGATGAAATGTATCTCGAGACCTCCTTACACCGACCTTGTACGGAGGAAGGTTTTTTGATCTTGAAATTGGCGGTTACCGAGCATCCTCCGGGGATGAACATTTTCAAAGGGGGTTCCGGTACTGGTTCATCGATGACAGTACGCAAAACAGTTTCTTCGGCCTCAGTAGTCGGCCGCGTAGTAGAAGGAGGTTCTTTCTGGAGAACGGTTTTTGAAGTTTTTGCCATTTCTTTAAAAAAAAAGAGGAAAAATAGAGGAAGAGAGGAAGTTGAAGGAGTGCACTTGTCGGCTTGAGATGGAGATGTACAAAAGTTCTTGCAAAAGATCTCAAATAGAAAGTATTGAAATTTTAAAGATACGAGGGTAGAAGGTTTGAATGTAAAGTTAAAATGAACAAAGGTAGAGGTATTTATAGTATTTCAGCGGCGGTTCGCATCCAGGAATGGCCGACCGACGACTGCATGCATTTAATGATGTTAAGACTTGACTGACGAGACGTTTCGTTTGTTTTGTCGTTTCTGTCACGGGGTATCGAAGTAAGAATCAGAAGCTCATGCCGTTTCTCGTCGTCTACTCCCCGAAAAGTGAAGGGACTATTTGTATACGATCAAAATCGAGCTCGCCTACGACATGGTAGGTCAGGCTCGAAACATGGTAATAAAGGACTGAAGATCGACCCCAAGTCCTTCCGGGCTAGAACCCGGGGGCAGAACGCCTACTTTCGAGGATATCGATGCCGTGATCCCGGAATCGATCCTAGCCTCGAACGTGCTCGAAGAAACATTTTTAGCATAGCCAGTAGAAGACCGAAATATCCGTGACCGATCGGATATTACGGCGAGAATCTCGACACGTATCAATAAGGAACCGACAATCAGTAAATCAAGAGATTTTTTACCTTTTATAGAATTGTATATAAAGTAACTCCTCTACTATATAAGGGGGTATGATAATTTATCAAACACATTGTAACACGTATTCCAAGGTAATATATTATTACTTTTTCTGTTTTTAATTCTTCTGCTTTCGTTCGTCAGTGCTTGTTGTTACGAGCAAAAATCGAGGGCAAATACTTCACTAAGGTTTAAATCGTCATCCTCGTGTGGTTTGAACTTACTTTATCCTTATTTATTTAATTTGTCCTTATTTGTTGTTTCGTGTCAAACAAATTCGCGTATCCTCAAAATCACTTACAAATTTAATTGTTATCCGATTTTGAGGATAAACAATAATGTTAAATCATAAATTATGTACGTATTGGATTGAAGAGTACACACCCATACTTGAAAATATAGTATCAAACCATAAGCCAAGAGCAAACCACATAACCTTTATTTTGGTCACTTTTCACTTTTAATGGTTGAGTTTTAGAGATGCCTTGCATATAAATTAATTTATTCCTAATATTTAAATTTAAATTCCTGTAAATAACATGATAAGCTATGGTGGATCGGAGACACTATTTAGAAAGGCCGTGTCACAAAAAAAGAAACTCTCCTTATATGTGTATGCAAATTACGTTTTTTAAAACAATTTGTATATACACACTGTGTAAATATAAAACGAAGTAAATATCAATTTGAGATAAGTAAAATCTCAAAATTAACATCGTCCTAGAACCAAACTCACTTACAAAGATGAACTTGTTTGATGATATGACAACGCTAATGCCTCTAGTACCAAAATTTGCAAGTATCAATAATTCTTACATAAATTCCTCCCGAACGGACCTATAAAAGTAAAATATTTAATTAGCTCATAAAGACTAAGTATATTTATAAAGTATTTTGCCACATCTTTAGGAAATAAGATCAAAAGAGAAAGAATTTAAAAGTATACCTTCTTTACACATTTTTAAATATGATTCTTTCCTCAAAATTTTATGAATAATTGGAATGAGTGTTCACTAATATACTTTAGAATTCTATTATGTTAACAACATTTTATATAATATTTAGAGGTTAGTTTAGTGAAAAATTGATAGAAGCAAAACTGATGGTAAATAATAGACATTGAAGGATTTGATAATCGCAAATCATTATTTGGAGATAGATACAAAACCTAACAGTATAATATAGTGATTTCGCCATTCAAAGTAGCATATGCTATTCTTATGTCAGTTTTATTATTCAGGAATACATATAATCTTCAAAATATTTACAAGTTTTAAGAGAATTGCATTCTTATATATATATATATATATATATATATATATATATATATATATATCACATATTTATAGAATTGCACGCTGAAATTTATACCTAGTAATTGGCATCCGGTATAACTAAATAAGTGTGCTTATACTTTTCTGAGCCGAGGGTCTATTGGAAACAACCTCTCTATCCTCAAAAGGTAGGGGTAAGATCTGCGTACACACTACCCTCCCCAGACCCCACGGTGTAGGATAATACTGGGTATGCTATTGTTATTGTTGTTGTTGTTGGATAACTAAATAAGTGTATAGTTATCAGAAATTTTTTAATAAGTGATCATTAAAGTATTAATTTATTGTTGGGAAGTCACTCAACTATTCATCAGTTCATTTATAAGTTATCACTTATTTTTTGGTCCACTTTCACACTAAAAACAAATATGGAACTCATTTATCCCGCATAGTGGATCCTAATAATTCAAAGAAAAAGAGGTTTTACGCCAGATCTCCAGAATAAAAATATTATAATTTCATGCACAATGTTAAAATGCTTCACTGTTGATATTATCAGGATAAGGTTTTAGGGTAAAATCCTAATTTCGGCGAGCTTTTACCCTAAAACCTGATCCTGATAACATCAACAGTGAAGCATTTTAACATCGTGCATGAAATAATACAAACAATATGTTTTAACACTGTAAATTTTTTAACAATGTCCAAACTTGAGGTTCTGATTTTAACAACTTTTTTGTTATTAAGACTGGGTATGTGGAATAAACGGATTCAAATTTGTTGGGCGTGAAAGAGGGCGCATGAATATTTTACGGTATATATATATTGTCATGGCTCAAAACCCACTATAGGTCGTGATGGCGCCCAATGTCGCTATTAGGCAAGCCAACAGTGAACTATCAGCTTAATTATTCATTTTATTATTTTTAAAATCATAAGCCTTATTAAGTAAAGGATTCAATGCGTTTAAAAATCATAAATACTTAAAATATTAGTAAGTTATAAAATAAAAGATGACAAAATTAAGCCGAACCATTTCAATCACTAGAGTATCCCCAAAACCCTGTGTCACAAGTGCATGAGCATTTATTAAGGAGTACAATAATAATATAACATCTGTCTGAAATGTAAATAAGACATGATAGAGTAAATAGTACGATGGAGACTTTGTGGGCTGCGATACGTAGCCTGGAATGCAGCTCACCAAAAGTTTTCTGAGAAACTGCGCCTACGCGCTAAGATGACCACCAAATGAACCTGTTAGATCCTGCACATTTAGTACAGAAGTGTAGCATGAGTACGTAAATCAACGCGTACCCAGCAAGTATCGAGCATAACCCCGGAGAATTATTGACGAGGGGTCGACATCGACATTTACTAGAGGTCCAATAAAGCAGTATGATAATCATAAACGGATATGAAGCAAAATAGTAATATTAGGTTAAGACTGTAATTTACATAATCTTTCAAAATTTCTTTTAAAGATATAAATTTTTCAATCTCGTATTCTCTCTCAACAACTCAGATGTATCAAGTGCTAGTATCAAACGGATAAGGAATACCATATAAAATGCCAGGCATCAGTAGAAGAAAAAAATCTCGCGAATATTCGAACTTCTAGCGATATAAAACACGATTATACCGAGGTCATACGACCCTATCCAGAGTGGTGTGTACACTGCCGAGGGTTGACCGGCACGAACCAGAGATGCTTCTCAATATACTGCCGAGGCATTCGACCCGCTCCATAAGAAAGGAAGGAACTTATCGAATTACGAGTCGTGTGCTTACAATACAAGTACATGAGCATAAAGTGGATATACCCTTTACCATTTATCAAATACTTTGCCAACAACTAATATATATTCTTTAATCAATTTTAATTATAAATTCACTTAATTAAGCTAGCAAAAATGAGTTCAAATAATTCAATTATTACATGATATAGTCCTAAGTCTACCCGGACATAAACATGCTTTAGCTACGTACGGACTCTCGTCACCTCATGCGTATGTAGCACCCACAATTAGTAGCATATAGCGGGTAGTTTCCCCCTCACAAGGTTATACAGGAGACTTACCTCGCTTCGAAATCCGATAACCGGCTCCAACGCCTCTCTAAAACCTCAAACCGATGCCCATCGATCCGAAACTAGTCAAACAACGTGCAAACCAATCAAAATATACCCAAAAACTCTTAACTAATCAATTTATAACAATTCTCAACTCTGCTTGAAAAGTCAACAAAGTCAACCCCCAGGCCCACGTGCCCTTCCGAAGATTTTCGAAGATAAACATTACCCATAGCACCACGAACTCAATTATATAATTTATTCCTAATTTTATGTCTAATTTCGTGGTCAAAATCCAAAAATACCATTTCTAGGTTTTCTTCCAAAGGTTCCACAATTTCTATCAAATTTCATGTTAAAATCCATATAGAACCCATATATTTAACTCGAAACAAGTAGGAATAACTTACCTTATGATATATGGCAAAAATGATCTTCAAGAATCAACCAAATCATCCCACATGTGCTCCAAGAATTTAAAAGTAAAGAAATGAGCTCAAAATCCCGAAATTAGATGTTTAATACAACTGCGAGGCCTCCTTCTTCATGATCGCAGTCATAAGCCACGCGATCGCGGTTAACAAAAGTTCCAGCAACGTTTTCTTCATCGTGATCGCAGCCAAAATCCCGCGATCGCAATGTATAATTTGTGTTTTCTTCTTCACACACACCCTTTAGTTTAATGGCTATAACATTTTGTACAAAATTCCAAATGACAAACAGTTTGATTTTCTGAAACCTTGATTCAAAGGGCTACAACTTATGTTTTTGGATCATCTCCAAATTCCTTATATATTGCAAGATATAAGCTTCCGAATTCAGACCACTGATAGCAGAAATTCCTTCTACGCGATCTCAACCTTCCTTCCGCGATCGCGATTCACAAGGCCTGGAACAACACTTTGCTCTTCGCGATCGCAGCCCAAACCTCCGCCATCGCATTTCACACCCTCAGTTATCAGCAGTTCCAAAAGGCCTAAAAGTGGCCCACAACCACCCCAAGACTCACCTGAGGTCCGAGGAACCCTATTCAATCATTCTAACAAGTTTATATACCCTATATAAACTTGTCCGAAGGCCCGGAACACAAATTACAACATCGAAACCAAGAATTAAATATCAAACTCAATTTCTTAAACTCTCTTAACTTTCAAACCTTCACCCTTCGTCGAACGCGTTCGAATCACACGTAAAATTCTGGAATGACGCCAAATTACGTGCAAGTCATAAGTCACGATGTGAACCTATTCCAAAGCTCGGAACCCCAAACGGATATCGATAAAACCAAAGTCCACTTCAAACTAAACTTTGGAAATTCTAAAACCTTCAAAATGCCAACTTTCCATATTAAGCGTCGAAATGCCCCGGATCACCCGATACTCAATCCGAACATATGCCCAAGTACGAAATCATCATACGAATCTATTATAACCTTCAAATCCCGATTCCGAGGTCGTTTACTCAAAAGTCAAACCCTGGTCAACTCTTCCAACTTAAAGCTTCCGAATTTAGAATTTTCTTTCCTAATCAACGCCGAACATCCCGACATTCAATTCCGACCATACATACAAGTCATAATACATGAAATGAAGCTACTCAATGCCTCAAATCGCCGAACGACCCGCTAGAGCTCAAAATGACCAGTCGGGTCGTTACATTCTCCCCCATATAAACATATGTCCGTCCTCAAACGTGCCAAGAACCGTTCCGGAGTTGTCCAAAATCACTGTTCAACACCTCGTGCACCTACCCATGCCACCACAACCCATGAAAGCATATTAGCTCGAGCCAGATTGAAGATCCTTCCAATAACCTTAGCTAACAATCCTTAGAACCAAATTCCAACATCCGAAATTCTCCACGTGACCCGATTCAATATACGAATTCCGCATCAATCACTACACACTGTACCAAAACATGATCATGCACCTATGCTGAAATCACACCATGCACAACATAAGTGTTTTGCCCAAAATAACATCCTCCGACCATAATAGGTACAATTTCACGAATCTAATGCCTGCAATACACTTCATAACACATATAAGCCCTGTTCCAACTCTCGCAATACTGCCACGACGAAAGAGATGTGTAGAAACTCATAACCACCTAACCAAATCAATAAATCACGGAGTCCCTTCACCTTACAAGAACTATCACCTCATTCTGAACAGAATAACGATATTTTCCCTCTAATATACGCTACATATATCCGATCGCACTGATCTGAGGTCCAATAACCGTGTCTCACCCAGTACAAGGTGCTTGGGCAATAAGCCACCTCAAACACCGTCTAAAATCTCATACAGCACCATCAAAGTGCCAACTAGGTACAACTTGAATGTGACCCATATGGAAGAACGAACTCTGGCAAAGAACATCCAACCCGCGTAACGAATAAAACGACCAAACTGATGTTTTGGCTCTATCTCAGAGATGGGAAACAAGGTACATAAAATAAGTATAAGGAACCGTACTTAACATCTCACTGTTGCGGCATACAACCCGATCCAAACATGACATCGTTGCGGCGCGCAGCCCAATCCACACAACATACCCGTGGCGGCGTGCCACCTAATCCAAACAATATACCCGTGGCGGCGTGCCACCCGATCCACACATAACAATCAATAAGGAAACACCCATCAAGCCAAAATTCTTATACTTACTAAATGCCCGAATACCGACCACAAGCACGCCAAGTGGATAATACAACCCTAGGGAGACAGATAGTGCCTTACGCTACAAAAATCCAAGCCCGACTAAGGTGCAATAAATGACCTGCATCTCGAGAGCCATCTTGCTCATATAACACCACAAGCTACACGAGATCACAACACTTGTGTGAATAATCAAGATGTCTCACAACCCACCTGGCACAATAGAGTATTACATGGAATAGTTGACGACAGGAATAACATCCAATGCCTGAAGACTCCTCCGTATGCAATGCTATGCCGAATGAACACATCCGACCTGACGTAGAGAACACATTCATATTACACCCACCAACGGACCTCAAGACGATTCTAATCATACCATACTGGGCCAACAACCTTTCAAGGATCCACAATAACTCTATTCATGACACACACATGAGCACTGTCCAATCTGAAACAAACTCCCACAGTCCACAACCAAAGGAATAGAGTGACTTTTAGGCATAAACTCACATTAGAGATACTACCAGAATCTCCATACTTGGTTTCAATCCTTAACAATCAAGTGACTAACATGTCACACTTAAATAATTTTCCCGTGGGATACGCTACCACGACCTTCCGCACCAGGTCGCAAAGTCTGCACCTCCATACCACCATCCCTATTAATTTTGTAAAGCAAATCACAAATTTGCAAATCAATAAACAATGCCTCTTCCACAAAACACCATTCTCATGCGACACTAAGATAATGCCAGCTTACTCTAAACATCTGAATTCTTCCCTACCCATCCGAGCTCGTGACATTCTTATCAACACCAAGCCACAACCTTGATCGTCAACTTCCAATTCCTATACCGCTCACTGCACATATCATGCTGCTATGCAAGAGTACAAGAATTTATCATAACCCCTGAACTACTAGTAGAATAAATACTTCATTGACTAGAAATATTTCACTTAACTCATTTAAGAAGAACTATTGAAACACGCACCTTAATTCCCACGACCGCAGAAAATACAAAACTCAAGTCGTGGTCTAAACTGCCATAACTCTTCCGGGATCCATTTACACAACAAGGCCATAGGATTCAAATACCTCCCAAATCAAGAAAATTATGGTGGATTTCAAGCCCGTACGTACAACCACAAACCACCTGTATAACTTAACACGCCGAAGGAACTGATCATTGCCACAATCATACTGATTCAAACCATTACTAATCGACCTCACTTCTTCCAATTTACTCTTGCCTTGCCTTAGAAATAATAATAGCTCCATTCAAAACGTAACGAAACCCAACAACACTCATCCCGAGTGACCCAATTCATGAGACCACATCGTCTCAATACACATGAACCATCCTATACCCTCCTTATGCGCACAATAAAATCTCCAACTGGTACACCCATTTTGAAAGATCCTCTACGAATCTGAAGTTGTTTTCTTCCATCTCTCTAACATCGCACCGCAGACCCCCAGTGCTAACATAGAAACACTACAAGTCCCTTTCATATTCCACTGCAAAAACTCGATGCTTAACCACACAACAGACCCAAAATCCTTAGACACTGCACTTTAATTCTTGAATCTACTAGAACCATTATTGAGAGTCACCCAATCTGACCTGGTCCCGAATATAATCCAACTCCAATGCTCTGTTAGATTATGAACACTCCCAAAGAAGCAACCGGATGAATTTTTTTCCTTGTACATTACATTCACAAGAAGTATAAACTCTGAGTCTTCCCATAACCTGCACATGAATCGATAAGGCGAAATATAGCACACATTCATCAAGTTCTTTGCTCAAGTTACCCCTGGTGTTCCCTTTTCTTAGTAATAAATAATATACCAATGTACCGATAACCATAAATCGCACAACCAGACAACCATACGATCCAATCATAGATGGTGGGCTCTCTCACTTTGCTTTAAGCTATAATCACATAAATGTAGAACCCGTAATGATTTCTCCTTCTCAATTACCGTGATCTCACACCGATAACCTGCCATATTAGTCGTAATATCTTATTAAAATTTTCATGAACATTCCAAATTGCCAGTCACAATCGCTCATTCGACCTCCTGTTGGGTAGTAAGTAGAACTCTTCATAGAAACTTCATCAAAATTGCGCAACCGCTAGCCTGCTCACAAGAGATAGTCCACCTGTGGAATTTCATACCAACATCTTTCAACGACGTTGCCCTAGGTACAACTACCACAAAATTAGAAAACCCTCCTGATCCCATGCTCGCTCGCCTGTTGTAAGAGTCTGTTCATCCCACATTAGCATCAACTGAAAGTCCAACCATATGTTCCAAACTCGAAGTCATGTTGAATAAAAATAAAACGATAATCAAGCTTTCAGTCCCCTCTTCCTTTCAAGCAAACTCCTCTATGTCATATTCAATCTTCCTCAGTATAGTGGCCACTGTCCCAAATAAGATTTATAGACTTAGTCACTGTCCAACATTATTTCCCAAATCGATCTAAACTTTTCTCAAGGCATGTGGCTATCCTACCACAGAATCTATTGTAACAACCCGGCCGGTCATTTTGTGAATTAAAGTCCCACTCGGCGGCATAAGATTTTGAACAACTTCGTATTATATGTTATGACTTGTGACTTGCATGCGTGGCCGGGTTCAGTTACCAAATGATTTGGAGTCAATTTGGAAGAAGGATTATAATTTAGGGAAGCTTAAGCGGTAAGAGTTAACCGAAAGTTGACTTTTGAGTAAATGACTCCAGAATAGGGTTTGGATGGTTCTGACAGCTCCGTAGGGTGATTGCGGTCTTAGGAGCATGTTCGGATGTAGAATCGGAGGTTTGTAGGTCATTTATCATCAATTGGCAAAAGTTAAAAATTTGATGAATTTTGGAATGTTTGACAGGGAGTGGAATTTTTTATATCGTGGTCAGATTCCGATTCGGGAAGTTGGAATAGTTCTGTAATGTGAATTATGACCTGTGTGCAAAATTTGATGTCATTTCAGGTTGATTTGATAGGTTTCGACGTGAGTTTTAGAAGTTGGAAGATTTGAAAGTTTATGAGTTCGATTCATGGTGCGATTCATAGTTTTGACGTTGTTTGATGTGATTTGAGGCCTCGACTAAGTTTGTATCATGTTTTAGGAGGTGTTGGTATATTTTGTTGAGGTCCCGGGGGCCTCAGGTGTGTTTCGGATGGGCTATAGACCATTTTCTCATTGTTTGGTATAGTTGTGCTGATATCTGGTGTCCCCTTCTATGCGACCGCGTAGCTGAATCCGCGATCACGAAGGATTGTTTTGTTGGCTGACCATTTTCCTTCTTTGTGTTCGCATAGGCTTGTATGCGATCACGTACGTGTGCTTATGCTTTCTCCGCGTTCGCACCTCATTGCCCGCGTTCGCATAGCTCAGCTCTAATAGCTGGTGATTTCCCCTTACCCTTTTAGCAATCGCATGCAATCTCACATGGTCGTGTAGTGCAGTACTTGGCCTCAACAATTTTCCCTCTTCGCGATCACACTGGTCTGTACGCGATTCGCGTGGTACATTTTGGGTAGTAGCCATTTTTCTTCTTCGCGATCGCATTATTTCTAACGCGATCGTGATGTACAAATACCTGGGTAGAATATAAAAGTACTCTATTCTGAGGGTTATCCATTTAAAACATTTTTGGAGTTCTAGAGCTCGGTTGTTTTGGGTTTTTCAAGCAAATCAATTGGGTAAGTGTTCTTCACCTAGAATTTATTATATTTTCTAATTCTATCTTTATTTTTATCATTAAATTAGTGTTTTGAGTTGAGGAAAAATTCGAATTTTGAAGATGATGGTTATTATGTAAAATGATGATTTGAGGGACGAATTGGTATTGGAATTTGATAATTTTGGTATGGTTGAACTCATATCGGAATGGGTATTTGAATTTTGTGAAATTTGTCGGGTTCCGAGGTGCGGGCCCGGGGGTCGACTTTTGGGTTGATCTTTAGTTTTTGATAAAGATTCAAGCTTTATTATCTGGAATACTGTCTTATGAGTTTTATTTATGCTTTGAAGTTATTTTGGCTAGATTTGAGCAGTCCGGAGGTCATTTCACTCGAGAAATTCATTTTAGAGTATACGATCTATCTTCTTTGAGGTAAGTATCTTACCTAACTTCGTGTGGGGGGGAACTAGGGGGGGACTACCCTTTAGGATTTGAGTCTTCTAAGCTAATTGTATCATGTAAAGTTCGTGTACGTGAGGTGACGAGTACGTGCCCGTGCTTATTTTTGGAAAGCTGACCTTTTAGGGCTCTTAGGTCCTTATGTTCACTAGATATGAAGGTCTTTTGCCATGATTGTGTTCCCTATTTACTAGTTTCACCTCTACGTGTTTTAATTGGAATTAATTGCTTCGTGATCCACCCTTATTGCCTATTTGACTCTTATGTGCCTTAAACGAAGTTGTTACCTCTTCTATTGCCATGCTATCCCTCCCTAATCGGTTTTTTCCTTAATTGAAATTATAATTATCTCTTCTGTAATTGTTCGTCCTTAATTGAGGTTATGATTATCTTTCCATTGCGTACCCTAATTGAATTTGTCGTATCTCTTTCTTAATTGCTCAACCCTGAAAGAAGTTTAGCTATCCTATATCTTAGTTGACTTATCCTTATTTGGAATTATTGACCAGTGATATCTCCCTTGTTGTTGAATTATACTTTGTGGGATCATTGTTGCATATCATTTCTCCCTTGTTGAGCTATTCTTATTGTGACTAGTATTCTCTATTATGTTTATTATTTGTGAACTCGTTCTACCGTTTCTTTATGATCGAAAGCTCTTGAGTTGGGTTACTTGTCGTACTTTTATGTTATTGGCATTGTTGCCGTTGTACTCAGTATTGTGTAGCACGAGGTTTCTGCCATGCGGTTGTTGTTATGATGCACGAGGTCTATGCCGTGCGGGTGTCATTGTGTTGCAAGAGGTATTTGCCGTGCTATTGTTACTATTGATATGTGCACATGAGGCATGACAAGGCGGGCTATATATGTAGGTTGCGCAAGTAGCGAGACAAGGTGGGAGTATTATTATGCACGTGTGGCGAGACAAGGAGGGCATTTACTTATTATTGTGCACGTGGAGAGACAAGGTGAGATATGTCAGGGATTGATCTGTGATGACTTGTGATGGCTTGGGGGTGTTCTTGTGGTTGATATTTGTGTAGCGGCGTACCTACCTGTGTGTGTTTTTATCTTGTGAAAATTTCTAGGTAACATTCTTACGTGCTGTTCATTCCTCTATACTTACTAGTTGGATTGAACTGTGTTAGAACACTTGCACAAGCATAGACATAGTTAATCACTCCTATCGGTTTAAGAAGACGGTTCTTGAGATTATTAAGCATTTATACACACCCTCATCTACTTGCCTTCTATGTGAGAATGGTTCTATTGGCACGTGAGTCATCCGTGCAGTTACCAGTTGAAATGAGGGCATAAGATGCCAAGTGTTTAGGGTTCACAAAGTGGGACTCGTGACTTGTGAATATTTTGAGGTATGGTACCTCGTGGAGATTATTGGATAAAACCTGATGTGAAAGTGGTTATTCTCATCAAGTTGCTACCTGCCCTTCTTTAAATTGTGTTCACTGGATTTAGACAGTGTTCAACTTACTCTGCTGTGTTATTACTTGTTGTGTTCCACTGCTAATTGTTGTTTCTATTTCTTATTACAAGTACCATATTATCGTTGTCATTACGCGTAGCTTTGTAGATATATCGTATTTTGTTAGTTCTACACTTATACTAGCTCAGGTTATTTAGTCCATTAGATGCCTTAACTAATTCTCGTCACTACTCCACTGAGGTTAGTCTTGATACTTATTGGGTACCGCTGTGGTGTACTCATACTACGCTTCTGCACAATTTTTGTGCAGATCCAGGTATTTCGATGAGACGATCGTTAGCTAGCTGTGCTTTTGAGCGATTCTTTGTGGGTTTTTCAAGCAAATCAATTGTGCAAGTGTTCTTCACCTAGAATTTATTATATTTCCTGATTCTATCTTTATTTTTATCATTAAATTAGTGTTTTGAGTTGAGGAAAAATGGGGATTTTAAAACAAAGTTTCAAAATGTAAAATGATGATTTGAGGGACGAATTGGTATCGAAAATTTATAATTTTGGTATGGTTGAACTCGTATCGGAATGAGTATTTGGATTTTGTAAAATTTATCTAGTTCCGAGGTATGGGCCTAGGGGTCGACTTTCGGGTTGATTTATAGTTTTTGATAAAGATTCAAGCTTTATTATCCGGAATAGTGTCTTATGATTTTTATTTATGCTTTGAAGTTATTTTGGCTAGATTTGAGTCGTCTGGAGGTCATTTTACTCGAGAAGTTCATTTTAGAGTGTCAGTCTATCTTCTTTGAGGTAAGTATCTCGCCTAACTTCATGTGGGGGAAATACCCCTTAGGATTTGAGTCTTCTATGCTAATTGTATCATGTAAAGTTCGTATACGTGAGGTGACGAGTACGTGCCCGTGCCCATTTGTGGAAATTTGACCTTTTAGGGCTCTTAGGTCCTTATGTTCACTAGATATGAAGTTGTTTTGCCATGATTGAGTTCCCTATTTACTAGTTTCACCTCTACATATTTTAATTGGAATTAATTGCTTCGTGATCCCCCCTTATTGCCTATTTGACTCTTATGTGCGTTAACCGAAGTTGTTACCTTTTCTATTGCCATGCTATCCCTCCATTATCATTTTTTCCTTAATTGAAATTATAATTATCTCTTCTGTAATTATTCATCCTTAATTGAGGTTATGATTATCTTTCTGTTGCGTTCCCTAATTGAATTTATCGTATCTCTTTCGTAATTGCTCAACCCTAAAAGAAGTTTAGCTATCCTATATCTTAGTTGACTTATCCTTATTTGGAATTATTGACCCGTGATATCTCCTTTGTTGTTGAATTGTACTTTGTGGGATCGTTGTTGCATATCATTTCTCCCTTGTTGAGCTATTCTTATTGTGACTAGTATTCTCTATTGTGTTTATTCTTTGTGAACTAGTTCTACCATTTCTTTGTGATCGAAAGCTGTTGAGTTGGGTTACTTGTCGTACTTTTGTGTTATTGTCATTATTGCCGTTGTACTCAGTATTGTGTAGCACGAGGTTTCTGCCGTGCGGTTGTTGTTGTTGTGATGCACGAGGTCTCTGCCGTGCGGGTGTCATTGTGTTACACGAGGTTTCTGCCGTGCTATTGTTACTACTGATATATGCACATGCGGTGTGACAAAGCGGGCAATATATGTGGGTTGCGCATGTGGCGAGACAAGGTGGGAGTATTATTATGCACGTGTGGCGAGACAAGGCGGGCATTTACTTATTATTGAGCACGTGGCGAGACAAGGTGGGCTATGTCAGAGATTGATCTGTGATGACTTGTGATGGTCTGGGGGCATTCTTGTGGTTGATATTTGTGTAGCGGCGTACCTATCTGTGTGAGTTTTTATCTTTGTGAAAATTTCTAGGTAACATTCTTACGTGCTGTTCATTCCTCTATACTTACTAGTTGGATTGAACTGTGTTAGAACACTTGCACAAACATACACATAGTTAATCACTCCTATCGATTTAAGAAGATGGTTCCTGAGATTATTGAGTATTTATACACACCCTCGTCTACTTGCCTTTTATGTGAGAATGGTTCTATTCGCATGTAAGTCGTTCGTGCAGTTCCCAGTTAAAATGAGGGCACAAGATGCCAAGTGTTTAGGGTTCACAAAGTGGGGCCCGTGACTTGCGTGGAGATTATTAGATAAAACCTGATGTGAAAGCGGTTATTCTCATCTAGTTGCTACCTGCCCTTCTTTAAATTGTGTTCACCGGAATTAGACTGTGTTCAGCTTACTCTACTGTGTTATTACTTGGTGTGTTCCGCTGCTAATTGTTGTTTCTTTTTATTATTGCAAGTACTATATTATTGTTGTCATTATGCGTAGCTTTATAGATATATCGTATTCTGTTTGTTCTACACTTATACCCGCTTAGATTATTTAGTCCAGTAGGTGTCTTGACTATTCCTCGTTACTACTCCACTGAGGTTAGTCTTGATACTTACTGGGTACCGCTGTGGTGTACTCATACTACGCTTCTACATAATTTTTGTGCAGATATAGGTATTTCGAAGTAAGTCGATCGTTAGCTAGCTGTGCGGATTCTTGCTGTGAAAACTCAAGGTAAACCTGCAGCTGCGTTCACAGGCTTCAGAGTCACCTTCTGATGTTGTTTTTACACTGTTTATCCTTATTTCGAAACAATTGTATTTAGAGGTTTCTAGCAAACTCTGTAGAGCTTATGACTTGTACTACCAGTTTTGGGATTGTAAGTCTTGTATGGAGATTTCTAATTTGCATTTGTCAATCGTTATTTATTGTTGTTGTTAAATGTTAGGCTTACCTAGTCCCTAAGATTAGGTGCCATCACGACCTCCTACGGAGGGAGATTTGGGTCGTGACATCCATACGCTACTCTGCCACTCCCACTTCACTTAAACCATCTCCTTTAAGCAACTTCTCGACCTCTGATTTTCATACTTAACCTGCTAGCAATTCAACCACCGCGAGACACATCCCACCATGTCCTTCCTCCTCCCTTGTTGCCAAGATACTGCATCAAATCATAATCTATCATTGTAGCACCCGAACGGGTAATCTCCACCAACTCTGAGACTCGATAAAGGTCATCTCCCCCAAGCCATCAACATTGGGAGCGCCGATTAGACTCTGAAGCCAATATATACTGCCATCTCTGACAATCGCTTCTCAGGCACCATTTCACAACACCCTGCCCCGAAGGCAAATCAAAGAAGACCATAACACCGAGGAACCTTAATGCATTCCAACAAAGATGATGACACCACATCACAAATGAGAATTGCACCACGTCCGAAAATATCCAGTCTCGATACTCCGTCAACCTAGGCCTGAACATCCATAGTCCAATTACCTCTCCTCCACTGGAATTAAATGTCGAACATCCAAACCATGGACCGAATAATCCTCCTTTCCAGTCATTCATTGCCGCGACACACAAATAAGCACCCTACCATTTATACAACCACTGCACGATAACCACTCATGAACATCATAATACACTGTACGTAGCAGCGAAACCATAGGCAACACTAACATTGCGCCAAACTGACAGAACATCCCTCCACGAGGTGACGACAATAGCCCAATCGAATACGCAGAGAGAAACATCCTGCACCGCATCTGTAGTACGATTACAACTTCTCAATTCCCAATTGATAACCATCGCTCCACATCGCATAAGATTGAGTAGGAAGGAAATGAAGGCATAAGTTTCAATGGAATTAAATCGCACAACGAGGAATAAAGAAGGTAATTGCTCTTAAATGCCCTGTAGTATCCCAAAGATAAGTACAAATGTCTCCGTACTGATTCGCAAGACTCTATTAGACTTTCTCATGACTCGTGAGACCCAAATGAACCTAGAGCTCTGATACCAAGTTGTCACGACCCAAAACCCACTATAGGTCGTGATGGCGCCCAACTTCGCTGTTAGGCAAACCAACGGTGAACTATCAACTTAATTATTCATTTTATTATTTTTAAAATAATAAGCCTTATTAAGTAAATGATTCAATGCGTTTAAAAATAATGAATACTTAATTTATTAGTAAGATATCAAATAAAAGATGATAATTTTAAGCCGAACTATATAAATCACTAGAGTATCCCCAAAATCTAGTGTTACAAGGGCATGAGCATTTACTAAGGAGTACAATAATAAGACAACATCTGTCCGAAATGTAAATAAGATAGGATATAGTAAATAGTATGATGGAGACTCTGTGGGTTGCGATACGTATCCTGGAATGCAGCTCACCAAAAGTTTCCTCAGAAACTGCACCTACGCGCCAAGATGATCACCAAATGATCCTGCACATTTAATGCAGAAGTGTAGCATGAGTACGTAAATCAATACGTACCCAGTAAGTATCTAGCCTAACCCCAAAGAAGTAGTGACGAGGGGTCGATATCAACACTTACTAGAGGTCCAATAAAGCAGTATGATAAATCATAATCGGATATGAAGCACAACAGTAATAATGAGTTAAGACTGTAATTTACATAATCTTCCAAAATTTCTTTTAAAGATATAAATTTCTCAAACTCATAATCTATCTCAACAGCTCAGATATATCAAGTGCTAGTATAAAATGGATATGGAATATCATATAAAATGCCAGGCATCAGTAGAAGAAAGAATCTCGTGAATATTCGGACTGTTAGCGATATAACGCACGATTATGTCGAGGTCGTATGGCCCGATCCAGAGTGGTGTGTATACTGCCGAGGGTCAACCGGATCGAACCAGAGATGCATCTCAATATACTGCCGAGGCGTTCGGCCCGCTCCACAATAAAGGAAGGAACTTATCAAATTACGACTCGCGTGCTTACAATACAAGTACATGAGCATAAAGTGGATATACCCTTTACCGTTTATCAAATATTTTGCCAACAACTAATATATATTCTTTAATCAATTTCAATTATAAATTCACTTAATTAAGCTAGTAAAAATGAGTTCAAATATTACATGATAAAGTCCTAAGTATACCCGGACATAAACATGTTTTAGCTACGACAGACTCTCGTCACTTCGTGCGTACATAGCACCCACAATTAGTAGCACATAACAATTACATCACCTAGGGGGTAGTTTCCCCCTCACAAGGTTAGACAAGAGACTTACCTCGCTTCGAAATCCGATAACAGACTATAACGCCTCTCTAAAACCTCAAACCGATGCCTATCGATCCGAAACTAGTCAAACAACGTTCAAACCAATCAAAATATATCCAAAAATCTTAATTAATAGATTTATAACAATTCTCAACTCCGCTCAAAAAGTCAACAAAGTCAACCCCCGGGCTCATGTGCCCTTCCAAAGATTTTCGAAGATAAACATTACCCATAGCACCACGAACTCAATTATATAATTTATTCCCAATTGTATGTCTAATTTCGTGGTCAAAATCCAAAAGTACCATTTCTAGGTTTTCTTCCAAATATTTCACAATTTCTATCAAATTCTATGTTAAAATCCATATATAACCCATGTATATAACTCGAAACAAGTAGGAATAACTTACCTTATGATATATGGCGAAACACGATCTTCAAGAATCATCCCAAATCGCCCCACATGTGTTCCAAGAACTTAAAAGTGAAGAAATGAGCTCAAAATCCCGAAATTAGATGTTTGATACACCTGCCAGGCCTCCTTCTTCGTGATCGCACTCATAAGCCACGCGATCGCGGTTAACAAAAGTTCCAGCACCGTTGTTTTCTTTTTCACAGACACCCTTCAGTTTAATGGCCATAATATTTTGTACAGAATTCCAAATGATAAACGGTTTGATTTGCTAAAACCTAGATTCAAAGAGGTACAACTTTTATTTTCGGATCATCTCCAAATTCTTTATATATTGCAAGATATAATCTTCTGAAGTCATACCACTGACAACATAAATTCCTTCTACGCGATCGCAACCTTCCTTGCGCGATCGCGATTCACAAGGCTTGGAAAATCACTTAGCTCTTCGCGATCGTGGCGTAAACCTCCGCCATCGCATTTCACACCCTCAACACCACTTATCAGTAGTTTCAAAAGGCCTAAAAGTGGTCCGGAACTACCCCAAGACTCACCCGAGGTCCTAGGAATCCCGTTCAATCATTCTAACAAGTTTATATACCCTATGGAAACTTGTCAAAAGACTCGGATTACAAATTACAACATCGAAACCAAGAATTAAAGATCAAACTCAATTTCTTAAACTCTATTAACTTTCAAATCTTCACCCTTCACCGAACGTGTTCGAATCCCACGTAAATATTCCAGAATGACGCCAAATTTTACGTGCAAGTCATAAGTCAAGATGCGAACCTATTCCAAGGCTCGGAACCCCTAACTGATATCGATAACACCAAAGCCCACTTCAAACCAAACTTAGGAAATTCTAAAACTTTCAAAATACCAACTTTCTATATTAAGCGCCGAAATGCCCTCGGATCACCCGATACTCAATCCGAACATACGCCCAAGTCCGAAATCATCATACCAATCTATTGGAACCTTCAAATACGGATTTTGAGGTGATTTACTCAAAAGTCAAACCCTGGACAACTTTTTCAACTTAAAGCTTTCGAATTTAGAACTTCCTTTCCAAATCAACTTCGAACTTCCCGAAATTCAATTACGACCACACGTACAAGTCATAATACCTGAAGTGAAACTACTCAAAGTCTCAAACCGCCGAACGTATATATATGCTCTACTAAAAAATGTATTTTATAGACCGAAAAATTGACCAACAATATCGACCAAAATACCAGACTGAAGCCGATAGATGTTTTGATAATATTTCTTCAATTTTGTTTTACTAAGATGACTAAATTCGGTCAGTTTGTTTTTGCGAAAATGCGAAAAATTATTTTTTCTTCCAATTTGGTCGGTAATAATATCAAAAAATTTATTTTTCACGAGACCGACCGACTTCGGTTGGTTTTCATTTAAAATAAACTTAAATTAATTTTTAAATTTTTGTCGGTTTTTTTCGGTCAACACATTTAGAAAAAATTGACCAAATTGGGTTGGTAATTTTATTTTTTAACATGACTGACTAATAGCTATCAGTTATTTTCGCGCAAAAATGCGATAAAGAGTTTAAATTTTAAAAACAAAAGTACTAAACCAATACGCATCAATGGTCTTGCTACAATACATACCTCGATTCGATTATCCAGATGGTATATTTTTTAATTGCATAATTTAAAAAATCAATTGATTTTGGTAGGTAAAATATGAAAGATTTTGATTGATTATTTATTTTTCTCGGGGAGTTTAGAATTCAGTTGAGTGGCCGAAATCAGTCGATTTTAACTGACCGATTTCAATCAGTCTTTTTTTTTGGGCAAGTCTAAAATTCAGTTGACCGACCGAAATCGGTCGATTTTAACTGACAGATTTCCGTTGATTTTTGCTACCGATCAGTATTTTTCCGACCACCCAATTTGGTCGTTTTGTTGTCAATTTAAAAACGGACCACATTTTTAGTCAGAAAATAACTATTCTTTAGTTGTGTTTCTGACGAGAGTGAATTTTAAATAAATTATTGAATGGTTTTATGTGATAAAACAAAGAATAATAACTTGTCGACAATACCAATACTTGGTTAGCCAGCTACGAAACGTTAGGGGAAAATACAAAATTGGCTGGTTAGACAAAACTAATTGTGGTCACTAACCCAAAATACAAAAATAATATTTGTCACGACCCAAAATCCACTTAGTCATGATGGCACCTAACCCAACCCGTCAGGTAAGCCAATTAGTAACTATCCAATTTAATTAATATTTAATTAACTCTAATACACTCTCCAAGGACTGGTAGTACAAATCATGAGCTTCTAAGATTAGAATTTACAAAGCTGTTATGAAATAAATACATCATCTATTCGAAATGTACATAAACGGATTTTTATAAATCTAAGTCTACCATGAACAAGTGGAGTTATGACCGGAACACAGGTACATCTTCAAATCCAGCTCCCATCGATCACAGCAACATCAACATCCAATATCTGTACGCAAGGTAAAGAAGTGTAGTATGAGTACAACCAACCCCATGTACTAAATAAGTAACAAACTTAACCTTAGGTTGAAAGTAGTGATGAGCTGGAACAACGGTCAGGGTCCAAGACCAATAGCCAACAACAGTTCATAACAACATAATAGAAGTAATAAAAGAAGTAGCTCAGAGATAAAATGCTCAGCTCGTTCACAGTTCCAGAAAAATAGTCTTGTTTTTCAAATATATCAGTGAAAACCCAAATCCTATACCAAAATCACCAATTTATGAGTAAGTTTGAAAACTTTGATTTTTCCCAAAACTTTCAATAGGTAATTGTTTCATTTTTAAATAACATAAGGAAAATACATCTCTATGCCTACATGTCAATATGTAGGAGAAGTCATGAATGACGCAATATCGTACAACATGAGAAAAAATACATCTTTATTCCTGTATGTCTAGTATGCATGTCAATGCGATGCAACTCAGTAATAAAACTATATGCATACTCTCAGAGTATCATTTCACTCAGCCCTCCCAGTCACCCAGTCCTCCCAGTCACTCAGTTCTCACAGTAACTCAATCCTCCCAATCGCTCGACACTCGCACTCAGTAGGTACCTCCGCTCACTGGGGGTGTATACAGACTCCGGAGGGGCTCCTTCAGCCCAAGCGCTATAAACTGCACGAACAACTCACGTACTGCACGAACAACTCACGTGCTATAGTATTAATATCTCAAAATCAGGCCCTCAGCCTCACTCAGTTATCAATCTCTCAATTCTCTCGGGCTCACAATGTCATGAAACTTGCCCGAAATGATTATATGATGTATCAATAAATAACAACAGAGACTGAGATATAATATGCAATGAATGGACATGACTGAGTATGAAATTTCAATGTAAGCAAATAACTCAACAACAGTAATAACCTCTTTGGGTCCAAACAGGATAAGCATATAGTCTAGACATGGTTTCTAACATGAATCACAGCTCGATAACTCTAGTACGTAGAGGTTTCATGATTAGAGATAAGTTCAGGTAACTACACAGTACCATAGAAACAACGGAGTCACAGTTCACACGGTGCACACCCACACACCCGTCACCTTGCATGTGAGTCAGCTCAACCCCAAACATATAACACGTATAGTCAGGGTTCATACCCTCAGCTCCAAGATTAGAAGAGTTACTTACCTCGAACAAGCCCAGTCCAATATCGAGCAAGCTAAACAGTGCTCTAGAAATTCCATTCTGCGGGTAACATCATCCGAACGGCTCGAATCTAGTCATAATTAATTCGATTCAGTCAACACAAATTATAGGAATTAATTCCATATCAAAATACTATTTTTTCCGACAAAAATCTGAAATTACACTAAAAATAATCAGTGGGGCCCACGTCTCGGAACCCGACAAAAGTTACAAAATATGAACTCCCATTACACCACGAGTTCAACCATACCAAATTTACCAAATTCTGAAAATAACTCGACCTTAAAATCCCCAAATCTCATTTTCAAATCCCTAGGCCCAAATCCTCTGATTTCACCTCAAAAGTACGTAATCTAGTCGAAATACTCAACGATAATACAATATTATTGACTAAGAATGACCACAAGTGACTTACCTCAAGTTTTCTTGTGAATTCTCTCTAAAAATCGCCCCAAAACCGTGTTGGAAATGTCCAAAAATGGCAAACACTCGGAACCCCTTCGAAATGTATACTGTCCAAGGGTTTCGCACCTGCGACCTACCTAGCCGCTTCTGTGGTCTCGCAGGTGCGAGAAACCAACCGCTTCTGCGGTTTGACAAGGCCTTCATTGCCTCCGCTTCTGCACCCCAGAAGCTACTTCTGTGGGCTCGCATTTGCGATGCTCCGTCCGCTCCTGCGGAGCTTGCGCTTCGGCGCCCATCCATCGTAGGTGCGGAAATTCCCTCGCACCTGCGACCACTACCTCACAGCCCCCTGCCCGCATTTGCGCTTGCCAAGCTCGCTTCTGCGAGCTCGCACCTGCGAGAAAATGTCCGCAGGTGCGATTGCACCAGAAGGCCAAATTTTCCAGCAGCTATTTAAGTCCAAATTTTGATCCGTTAGCCATCCGAAACTCACCCGAGGCCCCCGGGACCTCAACCAAATACACAAACAAGTCCTTAAATATCACAAGAACTTAGTCAAACCTCTAAATCACATCAAACAATGCTAAAACCATGAATCATACCCCAATTCAATCTTAATGAAACTAAGAATTTTCAACTTCTACATTCGATGCCGAAACCTATCAAATCAAGTCTGATTGACCTCAAATTTTCCACATAAGCCATAAATGACATAATGGACGTATTCCAATTTCCCGAATCGGATTCTGACCCCGATATCAAAAAGTCAACTCCCAGGTCAAACTTCCAAACTTAAATTTCCATCTTAGTCAATTCAAGATAATTTAACTACGGACTTCCTAATAATTTTTTAGACATACTCTTAAGTCCAAAATTATCATACAGAGCTATTGGAATCATCAAAACTCTATTCCGGGGTAGTTTAAACATAGTCAACATCCGGTCAACTATTTCAACTTAAGCTTTAAATCTTGGAACTAAGTGTTCCAATTCATTCTGAACCCTCTCCGACGAGTCACACAATTATAATTGAACATATGATAAGCAGTTTAGGGGGGAACGGGGCTGTAGTACTCAAAACGACCGGCCGGGTCGTTACATCCTCCCTCACTTAAACGTACGTTCATCCTCGAACGTGCCAAGAGTTGTTCCTAAGCCTTTAAATCACTGTTTCACCCTACCATGCACATACCCGGGGGTTATCCCACATCACCCTATTCTATATAGTCCTAACAACACAACATAACTGAAAATTATTAATACAACCTTAGCCCATAACCTTTGAATTCAATTTCCAACATTCATAATTTCTTAACCCGAATCTCACATCTACACACTGTATAAGTCTGAACAAAGTGTATCAAGCCATAGCCATAACTCCATATATAATCACATAACATACTACACAACTCGCATACTCGTAGCACCATTTCTGATCACAGTAACTACTCAAAACTAACCTGGTACTAGTATTAAACCCCATATCCACAAAACCTCGTTCCAAAACCTTCGTACATTATCGATAATGAAAGAAACATATGGAATCTCATAACCACTTATCAGATCACAAGTCATGGAGCTCTCTCGCCCAACCAGAACCATAATCACATTCTAAGCTGACTTTCGATATTATACTCCCAAAATATATCGTAATCAACTCTGATAGTACCCATTATAGGTCCAATGACCTTATATTATCAAACACGACTATTCCACAGACATGCCATACCGATAAAATTCAAGCCACAAACTGCGCAATCCGTACACTCAAAAATAGGAAATATCTCCAAGAAGAGAACCGTTTCGTAAGTTCAACAAGCACCACTACAATCACAATGCTATGAGCTCATCATACATAGTAGGACCAAAACACACGAATCTAAAAAAAGGATCATATCCCGACGTATCCCCGTTGCAATGCGTGACTCCATCCAAGCACTGGTCCATATGAAATACCTCCAGCTACCATGCTCAAAACCACAACCGGGCACAATTTGACATCAAGTACCCAAGGTGCATGGCCATAACCACGGAGAAGAAAATGACACAATGCCACACAAACCCGGTAGAACATAACCAATGCGTAATCAATTATGCAATACCCAAATATCCATCTCGCTCAAATTTTGCTATCAGGCCCCAATAGAACCTCACCATGTGTGCATATAACCAACGAATCACAACCCCTCATAGTATAGAAGGGTAACTCATGGAACATATCAGAACACGAATAAGCTCAACACTAATCGAATGGCACATCCCTCACAATGGCATTACGAAGTTGACCAATCCAACCCGGTGTAGAATACACATCTTCATTGGGCCTGTCAATGGACTCCAAATCTACTCTGGTCATCCACAAATAGATACATAACCATCTGAAGGTCCACAATGACTGAACCCTAACACATACTACTATCTGGCTAGCTTGGCCACCTCTTCGCAGTCCACAACCATGAAACAATCTACTTCTGAGAAATCCTGGTCTCCATATCCGTGGAACACACGAATCATTATATCTGATCCTAACTCCACCGCTCGAGTGTCTAACACACCCTTAATACATGATCTTCTCACGAGGAATACTTCTATAATTCTTCCATGCCGCATGGCAATAATCTGAATTTCAACAGTCGATCAACTAGGCGAATACCGCAATACCAACAAAACATCCGTAAGTCAAAGCTCAGTGTGCCCTTTTGAATGTACACTCTTCTCAAGTAATACCACTAGTTCCAATATCTGAAATCGTCTGTTGTCCATAAACTCATTACCTTCCTTTGGAAACTGAATTGTATAGTTTCACCTGCAAATCCCAATCTCACTCCACTCACTGCCTCTATTAGGCCATCCTATCAAAATACGAGATCCTCATTAACACTCTGAGTCACCAGCAAAAATACATACACAGTTAGTTAGAAATCTTCCATTTGCTCCCATACAGGAGGAAATCACAATACACAACATGTTTCTCATGCCAGTAGGACATATACATCTTAAACCATGATAGAAACCATCGAGAACACTTTGAAATTCATTTGCATATAATCAAGCTATCAAACCTAAATTCCTTTAACTCGACCAAGCCACGCAAGTCGCGAAACCCAAGAATATAGCCTCCAAAACACCTGTACAACCTCACCACATCATAATTACCCAAAAGGACCGAGCATACCATTACCATGTTGGTCTTGCCTACTACCCAGTTGTCCTATTTTCTTTGAATTTCTTCAGAATAACCCTCAAGTCGACACTTCTCCTTGTTAGAACACTATGATCCTTACCCAAAGCTTATTACAAGACATCTTAACATAAAACCACACCGCCCTAATGTAACACCCCATAAAATTTTGAAGTACTTAAGTGCTATTAAGAAAATTGATGTGCGCTAATTATATTATTTTGTATGAAGACGAGGACTATTAATAGGATGGATATCAATTGGATAAGATAATAAGTGTATGAGGTATATTATAAGTGATTTGGGGTCTAAGGAGAGCCCTAAGTCCAAGTCAAGTTGTAAATTTCATGATAGACTAAAGTTCCAAATGAGTACGCACAAGACCGAACATTAGACGAGCATATCTAGTTCATCTTATGTATTTAGGTATCTATTGTCATAGAAGCTCCATGTACACTGTGGGTCATCTAATTAAATATTTTAGTTTTTTCATGTATTTATGTTCACAGTATTTACAACTATTTATAAAGTTGTGTAACCATCATGAGAAAGAATTTATGGGCCATTGAGCCAAATGTATTCAATATGAAAGTCAAGATCTAACTATGTTATGGTAAATCATGCATGATTAATGATGAGAGGTTAATTTAAATTAGACTTGCACAAATAGGTTTACTCGGTTGAGCGTCGGTCGCGCTCCCTGAGTTCGGGATGTGACAAACTTGGTATCAGAGCATTGTTTAGAAGTCCTAAGGTGTCATGGAGCTATGCCAGTAGAGTCCCTCTTATCAGTGTGTTGCCGGCCACACTTATAATAGGGAGGCTATAACGACATTTTGGAAATGTTTCTCTTCTTCTATCCTCGATCGTGCATTAAGGTTCCGAGTTAATCTCGAAGTTCCCTTGTTAATATCAAGGAATTTTTGCACGTCGTGCTATAAAATGAGAAAGGCCTAAGGATTAAAGGAATGACGCACATAATAGGCATAATGTGTGAGGTACCCAATTGCTGCGTAATGGAGGAAGGAAAAGTCAAGGATACGACCAAGGTAAGCAAAGTCATAGAGTTAGCCTCGAGAGTCATGGTTGGTGTTGTTTTCATGTATATGGTGAAATGTGGTATTATGCATATGTTGTTAGGATTGGTTTCTGGGGTTCTCTGGCAGGTGGATAGGCCGAGTTACAAGGGAAACTCTGCCGGAATTTTTATGAATTTATAAAGATAGCCAAATTTTAAGGGCCATAAGTAAGTTAAAATTTTGGAAAGGAAGTATGAGATCGATCTAGTCATAAGTGCCTATGTATAATGGTTGGAGGTATAAGGAAAACTCTATTCTTAGAAGTGACTTGTGAAATATTTGAAGACGAATTTTCTTAAGTGGGGGAGAATGTAACACCCTAGAAAATTTTGAAGTACTTAAGCGCTATTAAGAAAGTTGATGTGCGCTAATTATATTATTTTGTGTGAAGACAAGGACTATTAATAGGATTGATATCAATTGATTATGATAATAAGTGTACGAGGTATATTATAAGTGATGTGGGGTTTAAGGAGATCCCTATGGTCATGTATGTGATGTTGGAAGTTATGAATTGTGTAAGAATGATGGTGGGATAAATTTTTGGTAAATGGTAGTAGTTGGATGAACTAATTCAATGGTTAAGAGATGTAGAGATTCATGCCTACTAGGTGTTTGATAAAGTGCCTAAATGGCCTAAATTATGGAATTTGTTACTAATATTGGTCCCATTGGATGTTGTTATTGTAGATTAAAGTTGCTTAGTGTTGTGGATCGTTGTATTATCATTAAGGGATGAATTTGAGGTATGTTGGCTAAGCTTCTCTACTAGAATTGAATCACATGATATTCTTGTAAGTTCCGAGTTGTTCATTATAAATTAACTATTCTGAATAAGCTTTGTGTTGAAAGGTATATGTTCAAAATGTATTCCGGATGCTCTTATCATAGGATGTTATCCTTCAGGAATGTGGTCAAAATCATGAGTTGGGTATTAAAATATTATGACTTCAAGTCGTGTTCTAAGTGAAGGCTATTATGCCAAATTATGTAAGAAATCTCAAGGTACTTAAGACTCTTAATTGCTCATATGTGTACTAAATATCGTGATTAGAGATTCTTTGTTGTCGATAATCTATAAAGATTCTTGAAAGTAAAAGTAGTGAGTAGTGGATATAAAGTGTGGACAGCGTGCCAAGAATGAAAGTTATACTTGTGGCCAATAGCGCCAATGAAATAAATTGATGTGTGAAAGATTATGAAATGAGCCTTGGTTCAACTATTCCAAATTGACTCCGAAAATAGAATTATCCAAAAGCTTATGTACTTAAGTCATGTCCAAATATGGTCGTTCTAACTAATGCTATGCTTGGTAGGTATTTCCAATATGTTGTGAGTTCTTACATATTCATGAGTTGAAATTGTGTATTGCCCTTTTTAGGGAGAGGTATTTTAAGAGTATTCTATAGGATGGTGTTTATGATGATAATCCTTGAAAGAAAAGAAATGAAAGTGTGGAATATGATATACGGCCACAGTGCCATGGATAAAGAATAATATGTATGGCCAAGGGAGCCAATGAAATAATGATGTATAAGTAGTTGAAAATACTAATGAAGTGATATATAATGTGAAAAGGTTATGAGATGAACGTATTCGTATTTGTGTTTTCAATGTGCTATAAGCTCCTACGCCCTCAGAGGCTAAGGTATTCCTAAATATTTTAAATGTACTTGATGTCGTGTGATCACCCATGGCAAGTACAAGTAAGTGATAGTATGAACATGAAATGTGGTCGTTTGCCAAAATGAGAATTATGAGATGTTGTATGTCCCAATGGCTTCAATCATAGTATGTATTCTTCTAAAATAATTAATGTAAATGACTTCAATGCTAAGTCCCCAAGAATTATGAACATAGATAATGACCTTAATATGACAAGGGAGTATATAATGAAGTGGAAGAAGGATGTCCTATGCTAAATGACGATAAAATGTTATGGAAAACGTATTTGGGCCACGTGCCATTGAAATTGACTTATTGATTTACCATACATGTGCTAATGTAATGAGGTGTATTTATCCATGATGAGCATGAATATGAACATGAAGTGTTTCAATGATCCGGGAACTTACGACCTCAAAAGTAGCGCTAGTCATGTCGCTTTGGGTTTGTATAAATGGTCATTTACATAATGATTCTATGTTTTTGTACGGATTCAATGTGATCAAATTCTAATCCACATATGACGAAATATTATGAACTTATATTCTTGTTAAGATCAAAGGCGCCAAAGGGTATGATTTGAAAGGAAATATTTTGTACTAACTATTATCGTTTGAGAATCCAAATTGTGGTATTGTGGTTACATCTCCACCCGTATATATTGGGGTGAGGCGGCAGAGCCGCTTTGTGTAGGGATTGTAGTATTGTGGTTACACCTCCACCCGCATATATTGCGGTGAGGTGGTTGGGCCACTTTGTGTAGGGATCGTGGTATTGTGGTTACACCTCCACCCGCATATATTGGGGTGAGGCGACAAAGCCGCTTTGTGTAGAGATTGTAGAATTGTGGTTACACCTCCACCCGTATATATTAGGGTGAAATGGTAGGGCCTCTTTGTGTAGATATTATGGTATTGTGATTCACTTCCACCCGCATATATTAGGTGAGACGGTAGGGCCACTTTGTGTAGAGATTGTGGTATTGTGATACACCTCTACCCGCATATATTGGGGTGAGGTGGTAGGGCCGCTTTGTGTAGAGACTGTGGTATCATGATACACCTACACCCACATATGTTGGGGTGAGGCGACAAGGCTGCTTTGTGTGAAGGTGGTTATAGAGGATCCCCGACTTAACATCTATAAATTTTAATGGAAGCTCTTAATAAATTTTCTTGACGTTAACGGCTATCTAAGCACTTTTACTGTTACCATGATTCATCATATTCATGTTGTATTTTCAAGCCCTTGAATAGGTGTATTTGTATTGTGTAAGTAAACACTGTGAATGGTCTATGAGACACATATGTGTTTAATATAATGTGAACACTAAGGACGGTCTATGAAATGTATAAGTGTAAAATAAGGGAGGAATGTGCCACTTTCATTGGCCTTGTTTGTACATGTTGTTACAATTACATTATATTATGTATTCCACGTATAGTTCATATGGCTCAGTTGATCTTAAAAGAATTTTAGAATGATGCAAGTATAATAAGACTTGAAATGTGATTCAATGGGATGTTTCGTAGTTTCTTGATGTACTTTATTTGCCTCTTATTTGAGTTACCATATTTTCATATATTGTTTTGACTGCCTTACATACGAGTACTATTCCACATGTACTCACGTCCCTTTTGCCGGGGACGCTGCATCTTTTAATGGATGCAGGTATACTTCTACAGGATGATATGGTTCTTTGATAGGGATCGTCTTCACTACTCAGCTTATGGTGAGCCCGCTACAGTTCTAGTGGGTGTTTGGGTCTAGTTCATCTTATGTATTTAGGTATCTATTGTCATAGAAGCTACATGTACACTGTGGGTCATGTAATTAAAGATTTGAGTTTTATCATGTATTTATGTTCACAGTATTTACAACTATTTATAAAGTTGTGTAACCATCATGAGATAGAATTTATGGGCCATTGAGCCAAATGTATTCAATATGAAAGTCAAGATCTAACCATATTATGGTAAATCATGCATGATTAATGATGAGATGTTAATGTAAATCAGGTTTGCACGACTGGGTTTACTCGGTTGAGCGTCGGTCGTGCTCCCTGCGTTCGGGGCGTCACACCTAAGGCCCATAAACCACTGTATTTTTCTTAAGCACCACAAGTACCACAACCGAAACACCCACTCTAAAGGACCTTATGTGAATTTAAAATTATCCCTCTTTCCTTTCTTATACTGAAATGTAGAATCCATAGTCATACAAAATTACTGCAAGTCCCGACACCATCCAATATAAATAACCGATTCTAGCAATATACGAATCCGAATTTTTTTTAATTCCACATATACATTTTGAATGCATTAGAACCTTCTCGAGGGTCATCCATTCTTCCCAAATCTAAATTGTACCGCCCAAATGGACGAAAGACACGTGCCCCATTAGCACAATAACAGTCTAAAGAAGTGACCCTACTTTAACACTACCAATCAAATTCATGCCCCGTGCACACTACATCCTTCAAATAACAACTTAATCATCCCATGATTTTTATATACTCATAAAGTGCAATATAACCCGTATCCAGGAATTCCCTTACTCGAGTCATCCTCGATCTCAATCTGTGCAAGTCATAACCGATTCACACGTATGCCTCGAACCGAAACCAGTACAACACGTAGCCACACAATCAAATCGGTGATAGTAGGCTCCCCACTTGGCTCAAAGCCATAGAACAAAACATTCCTTAACTCACAATATACATACTCTATTACTGCCATAATACCGTAGTCAGTTTAACGAGAATTCTTCTCAAGTTCATGCCACACCAATCATAAAATACCTCAATCATCCGCTAAGCTCGCATTTATTCTCTTGACAGTCAAGTCAACTTTCTCAACCAGATCCAAATTCGAATCTCAATACACACACCCCGCGGGTAGAAAAGAAACTCTCAACTCAACATTATAAGGAACACACCTATTTAGATTACTACGCAGGAGATAACCTACCTGCTTAGCCTCAAATTGGCATCTTGCTATACCCTTTGGCAGGCACAATTCCTACGCAATCCCTTAATCTTCCTAAGTTTGAACTCATCAACATAACATGAAAATCTAATTCGCTCCACAATTAAACTGCATGACAGATCCTTCAACACACTCACAACTCAAGACCGCACGTCACATCACAACGGAAATCAAGCACCTAATAGCCTTTTTTTTGTTTTTTTAACATCTCGAGAAATGTTTTTTAGTTACATTCAAACTATATAAACACATCCCGCAATCGCATCATACTCATCAGTTAGTCATTCCATCGCTCATCGAGCCACAAATCCCACTCGTGGGGACATTACCAGACATATAAGTCCAAATGTATAAGTTCTCAAAATCGAAACTACCAAGTCTAAGCTGCGGTCTAAACCTAGCCTCAAGCTCTCCAGACTGGCCCATCACCAAAACACAGAATACATATTTCGAACCTCATTCATGGAATCACAAGCCGACGATCTACGACTGATACAAAGCGCTCAAATGCGCACACGAATGTGTGGAAGGAATTCAAAGAGTTATGTTTCAAGCTGAATCAATTTCGCACGATAAGAAAAGAAAGATGGGAAGTTATCCTACATGCCCTGTAGCCTCTCAAAAATAAGTATGGACGTCATCATATCGATCCGCAAGACTCTACTAGACACTTGCTCATGACTTGTAGAACCTATGAACCTAGAGCTTTAATACCACTTTGTCACGACCCAAAATCCACCTAGTCGTGATGGCACCTAGCCCAACCCGTCAGGTAAGCCAATTAACAACTATCCAATTCAATTAATATTTAACTGACTCTAATACACTCCCCAATGACTAGTAGTTCAAATCATGAGCTTCTAAGATTAGAATTTACAAAGCTGGTATGAAATAAATACATCATCTGTTCGAAATGTACATAAACAAATTTTTATAAATCTAAGGCTACCATGAACAAGAGGCAGCTACGACCGGAACACAGGTACATCTTCAAATCCATCTCATGTCGATCATAGCAACATCAGCATCCAATATCTGCACGTAAGGTGCAGAAGTGTAGTATGAGTGCAACTGACCCTATGTACTCAATAAGTAACAAACTTAAACTTAGGTTGAAAGTAGTGACGAGCTGGAACAAAGGTGAGGGTAACACCAATAGCCAACAACAGTTCATAACAACATAATAGAAGTAATAAAAGAAGTAGCTCAGAGATAAAATGCTCAGCTCGTTCATAGTTCTAGAAAAATAGTCAAGCTTTACAAATATATCAGTGAAAATCCAAATCCTTTACCGAAATCACCACTTTTAGAGTAAGTTTAAAAACTGTGATTTTTCCTAAAACTTTGAACATGTAATTGTTTCATTTTTAAATAACATGAGGAAAATACATCTCTATGCCTACATGTCAATATGTAGGAGAAGTCATGAATGACACAATATCGTACAACATGAGGAAAAATACTTCTCTATGCTTGTATGTCAAGTGTGCATATCAATGAGATGCAACTCAGTAATAAAACCATATGCATACTCTCAGAGTATCATTTCACTCAGCCTTCCCAGTCACTCAGTCCTCCCAGTCACATAGTCCTCACAGTCACTCAATCCTCCCAATCGCTCGGCACTCGCACTCGGCACTCGACACTCGTACTTAGTAGGTACCTGCGCTCACTGGGGGCGTGTACAAACTCCGGAGGGGCTCCTTCAGCCCAAGCTCTATAAAATATACGAACAACTCACGTGCTGCACAGACAACTCACGTGCTATAGTTTCAATATCTCAAAATCAGGCCCTCGGCCTCACTCAGTCATCAATCTATCCAGTCTATCGGGCTCACAATATCATGAAACTAGCTCGAAATGATGATATGATGTATCAATAAATAACAACAGATACTGAGATATGATATGCAATGAATGGACATGACTGAGCAAGAAATTTCAATGTAGGTAAACAACTCAACAGCAGTAATGACCTCAGTGGGTCCAAACAAAATAAGCATATAGTCTAGACATGGTTTCTAACATGAATCACAACTCGATAACTCTAGTACGTAGAGGTTTCATGATTACAGATAAGTTCAGGTAACCACACAGTACCACAGAAATAATGAAGTCACAGTTCATACGGTGCATGCCCACACGCCCGTCACCTAGCATATGCGTCACCTCAACCCCAAACACATAACACGTATAGTCAGAGTTCATACCCTCAGCTCCAAGATTAGAAGAGTTACTTACCTTGAACAAGCCGAGTCCAATATAGAGCAAGCTAAACAGTGCTCCAGAAATTCTATTATGTGCGTAACATCATCCGAACAGCTCGAATCTAGTCACAATTAATTCGATTCAGTCAACACAAATTATAGGAATTAATTCCATATCAAAATACTAATTTTACCCACAAAAATCAAAAATTACACTAAAAAATCGCCAGTGAGGCCCACGTCTCGGAACCTGACAAATGTTATAAAATATGAACTCCCATTCAACCACGAGTCCAACCATATCGAATTTACCAAATTCCGACAACAACTCGACCTTAGAATCCTCAAATCTGATTTTAAATCCTTTGGCCCAAATCCTCTGATTTCACCTCAATAATACGTAATCTAGTCGAAATACTCAATGATAATCCAATATTATTTTTTAACAATGATCACAAGTGACTTACCTCAAGTGTTCCCTTAAATTCTCTCTGAAAATCGCCCCAAAAATGTGTTGGAAATGTCCAAAAATAGCAAACACTCGGAACCCCTTCAAAATGTATACTGTCCAGGGGTTTCGCACCTGCGTCCCACTTAGCCGCTTCTGCGGTTTCGCAGGTGCGAGAAACCAACCGCTTCTGCGGTTTGCCAAGGCCTTCACTGCCTCTGCTTCTGTGCCCCAGAAGCCGCTTCTGCAGGCTCGCATTTGCGAGGCTCAGTCCGCTCCTGCGGAACTTGCGCTTTTGCGCCTATTGGTCTGCATCTGCGATCACACAGGTGCAAAAATTCCCTCGCACCCGCGACCACTGCCTCACAGCCCCTGCCTCCATTTGTGCTTGCCAAGCTCGCTTCTGCGAGCTCACACCTGCGAGAAAATGTCCGGAGGTGCGATTGCACTACAAGGCCAAAATTTCCAGCAGTTGTTTAAGTCCAAATTTCGATCCGTTAGCCATCCGAAACTCACACGATGCCCCGGGACCTCAACCAAATACACCAACAAGTCCTAAAATATCACACAAACTTAGTCGAACCTCTAAATCACATCAAACAATGCTAAAATCACGAATCATACCCCAATTCAAGCTTAATGAAATTAAGAATTTTCAACTTCTACATTCGATGCCGGAACCTATCAACTCAAGTCCGATTGACCTCAAATTTTGCACATAAGCCATAAATGACATAACAGACATATTCTAATTTCTCGAATCGGATTCTGACCGCGATATCAAAAAGTCAACTCCCCGGTCAAACTTCCAAACTTAAATTTTCATTTTAGTCAATTCAAGCCTAATTTAACTACTAACTTCCAAATAATTTTCCGGACATGCTCCTAAGACCAAAATCATCATACGGAGCTATTGGAATCATCAAAACTCTATTTCGGGGTCGTTTAGATATAGTCAACATCTGCTCAATTATTTCAACTTAAGCTTTAAATCTTGGAACTAAGTATTCCAATTCATTCTGAACCCTCTCCGACGAGTCACATAATTATAATTGAACACATGATAAGCAATAAATGGGGAAACGAGGCTGTAATACTCAAAACGACCGGCCGGGTCGTTACAATATTTTACCGACTATTATATTTAGGAGCGGCTATAAATTATATATTTCTCGAAACCTTTTCCTGCGTGTGTGAATATAAAATCTCATGTTGTATGTTACTATTGTAATTGAATATTTCATCATTTTATTATAGAAGTTATCCTATATTTAGTCTTGAATTTCGACAAGTATTCCTTGTGTAATTGATTATGAGTTTAGCTTTTGTTTGTGGTACAAAAGATCAGTTAATTAATTGTTGGTAAAATGAACCCCTTTACCGACAAATTTAATGGTCACTAAAGCTTTTCATGAATTTACCTTTTCTCATATATTTATTTTGGTGGTTTTTGTTATCGCCGTTAAAAGATTATTTTATTGCCGGTATAAGAGGACTTTTCAACGACTTTCCATATTTCCTGTAAAACTAAGAAATAATTTTTCCAACATTTCGAATGTCCTGTTTATATTAAAAATAAAAATAATATTTATTTGAAAAAGATTAATACTCTGCATTAATCCACAATAAACAAAAATAACAACTAATCCACAATTTCAAAGTACCAACAACATATAAAAATGCTATTTCGAATAGTACAACATTATATTTGGAAATGACGCTAGACAATCCCTGATTGTAGACTGGTCTGGCATAAATCATAATCACCCAATGATCTACGAGGCTTGGGTACCGCATTCTCAAACTGGTCTTCCACCAAGGGTCGATTTAGATTGAATCTTCGACCCCCATCATCTTCGACGGTCTCATCAGCAGCTCTACGAGCTGCCTCAACTGCTATCCGTGTAGCTTCTTCTCTATGTTGTGCTGCTTGCACCTAAATATACTCTGTCGTCACCGTTATTAGCCATGTGCTCTGGGGTTGAAGGCTACCCCAAGAACTTTCCGGTCAGTTCTTTCTCCTTCCTCAATTATCGCAGACTCTTTTTTACCTCTAGATTGTATGGAATCAATTCCTTTGAAGAAGATCGAGTCATACACCCAAGAAGTCAACCTGTTGCCTGCACACGGAAGAGGAAACCCGTGAAGAGTAAAATAAAAATAAGGCCCTGAATTAGCACCAAAAACTAATTTGAACACTGTTGATTGCCAATCCTCGGCAACGACGCCAAAAATTTGACGAGCGCAAAACACAACCCAAAATTGATGCTCGCTAATCAAAGATAGTATAGTAAAATATCGTCTCCACATGAATTGGATTTAAACAATGTTCTAGTAATTTTTGGTTTAATTGCTATTCAATAGGATCAACACTTGAGTTAAATGATTATGAACTACGTTTAACTACTAAAATAAAGCAATTGACAATTGCCGGCAAGGAATTTGAGATTCACAGAGTTGGTTTCTTATCAACATAAGGAATAAGGGTCGTGACAGGATAGGTGCAAGATATCTATTTGGGATTTAACTATAGTTTAATTAACTCTAATGTTCTAATAATTCTCATAAATTCACTCGATGATTAGTTCAAACGTGTAGTCAAGACTCCTCTCTTGATTAAATTTTAACTCTAAGAGGTGAACTAATATAAGCACTATGAAAGTATGCAAGCATGAGTTAATAAATTAGTCTTTAGGAATACGTCTCTCGAATATTCTTCTAACTTGATTTAATCAACAATTCAACAAGCTCTTTTTATTACTTTGGATAATCACTGAATTAAACCAAACTAAATAATTCAAAGATAATCACCAAAATATTCCCCTTTCGATTAAATAACCCGGTGAATAAAGTTGCGACAATTTAAAACTCCATAAACGAATTCAAGCAAGAACTAGAGTTAAAATCTACAAATATTTATCAAAATACCATATCCGTCAAACCCTAAGGTAAACTACTCCATAATCATGGAGGAAGTTATCACAAATATAATTAAGGAATAATGAAGCATCAATCTAACATTATAATATCCAAACTCCCGTAATGAATTGATGGAATGATGATGAAATCCTGAGTCTTGTAGCCTCCAATGCTCTTCCAAAGCTTCCAAGGTCAAAAGTCCCTTAAAAACGTGTTTCCAGTGTATTTATATCAAGAAGGAACGAACCCGGATGAAACTACCCCTCTTTGAGCCGAAGTGCAAAAACCTACAAACTTTTTACACTTCATGTGTCGCACACTGCTCGCATTAGTGTATTTTGCTCGGTTGTAAACTCCCTGAACTTAGCTTGTCTGACAAACGTTTGTACTGATGTCACGCACTATGCGTAACATTAGTGTATTTTTCTATCAAACCCAAAAACTACAAGTCTCTGAACTTTTTAAATTTCTGACGCACATTTGCACTGATGCGTCGCACTGTGCTACGCATGGTGCAAAGCATTAGTACAAATGTCATAACCCTTGCGCATTCTTCAAACTTTCGTATGCAACGCCGGTCCACGAGCCCCGAACGTGATTTCATTTTAATTCCTTGGCTTTTACTCAGACTTCAAAGCTCCAATTAGTCGATTTAGCTTCAGAATATCTTCTTAACTCGGAATCATCTCCTACAAATCATAAAACACGTAATAAGTACAAATCACTATCATTTAAGCTCAAACACGCTCAAAGTGCAATAATTAGAATGCAGAATGCGGCTAAAATACGTGTTCCTAGCCTACCATCAACACCCCCACTTAAACCATTGCTCGTCCTCGAGCAATCAAACTACATTTCACATAGAAACAACCTTCTCATCAGACAACTTCTCTAACACATCATGCCAAGAATATTTAAAATAGACTAAGCACCATATCATAACATCCTAACCTCAAAACTCGACTTAAAAGCACCATGCATTTTTCACAATATTTTCACTTACTCTAATACAGAGGTCAAAGACTTTACCTTACCTTCACAAATCATGTTCCCTCACACAAACAATAGAAAGTAGTCCCATACGCAATAAAATTCAAGAACAAATAGGAGAACAAGATAGAACGAATTCACTCACTCTCAAAAATCAAATTCCTCCACAGAGAATGTACCATAAGTTTGCCCGTAGTGTAATACTCTACTAATTAAACTCATTCAGTCAAAGATCAAGTATGACTTTATTTTTATTGTAATGTAGGTTGCGGAACGGGTAGGATACATATAAATTTAGTGACTATACCTCCCTGAACACTCTGTTACATATAATTTCATAATTTGGAACCCACACTTATTTTGAACCAAACCCCAACCTTCACAACATAATAACCTCAAGCTCCCAATTTCTTTAAGCACAGACAAGATGAGAACTACCACTAGCAAGGAATTAATTTTTTTCTATTACATACACAAACTCTCTTTCTTTCTCTATTCTTCTTTTTTTATTTCAAAATTCTGAATGATTTGTCTTTTTTTTTTTCAATCCCTTACATGTGGCTCTCACAAATTTTCAACTACTGCACCTTTCTCCTTTTTCAATATTTCCACTCAAAAACCTTACCATACCTTCACTTAGATTTTACAAACTCATACAAATTCAAGTGCTCATGAGAGGTAAAAGGTTCAAATAGATAGACAATTCAACCAAAGGGGTCAAACTTGTAGTGTGGTTGCCAAAGAAATAAGAATATAGGCTCAACGGGGCTAAGTAAGATATCCAACAATTAGGCGGGTAAAAGCATATAATTGGCTCAACAATGAAATGCCTATATCACTTCCTAGACTGAACAAGATTACTATTTCACTTCTTAGAATCAGAAGCGGCTTCTGGGGCACAAAAGCGGAGGCAGTGAAGGCCTTGGCAAACTGCAGAAGCGGTTGGTTTCTCGCACCTGCGAAACCGCAGAAGAGGCTAAGTGGGACGCAGGTGCGAAACCCCTGGACAGTATACATTTTCAAAGGGTTCCGAGTGTTTGCTATTTTTGGACATTTCCAACACAGTTTTGGGGGGATTTTCAGAGAGAATTTAAGGGAACACTTGAGGTAAGTCACTTGTGATCATTGTTAGTCAATAATATTGGATTATCATTGAGTATTTCGACTAGATTACATATTATTGAGGTGAAATCAGAGGATTTGGGCCTAGGGATTTAAAATTAGATTTGAGGATTTTAAGGTCGAGTTGTTGTCGGAATTTGGTTAATTCGGTATGGTTGGACTCGTGGTTGAATGAAAGTTCATATTTTGTAAATTTTGTCGGGTTCCGAGATGTGGACCCCACTGGCAATACTTGAGTGTAATTTCGGATTTTTGTGGAAAAAATTAGTATTTTGATAGGGAATTAATTCCTATAATTTGTGTTGACTAAATCGAATTAATTGTGACTAGATTCGAGCCGTTCGGATAATGTTACGCACATAATGAAATTTTTGGAGCACTGTTTAGCTTGCTCTATATTGGACTCGGCTTGTTCGAGGTAAGTAACTCTTCTAATCTTGGAGCTGAGGGTATGAACCCTAACTATACGTGTTATGTGTCTGGGGTTGAGGTGACGCTCACTACTCTCAAGGCACTCTATATTGGACTCGGCTTGTTCGAGGTAAGTAACTCTTCTAAATAAGGCACTCACTACTCTCAAGGCACAACAACGTCAAGAAAAGTCATTTCCATTTAATACATAACACAAGACTTCACTATTTAAAATATAAAAAAATTAACTATACCCGGTTCAAGCAAAACCCTTGAAAAAGAACCGCGGCACAAAGAAAAACCAAGGGGGAATTGTTACACTACCTAAAAAATTATTTTTTCTTTGACTTTGATCCCTCTAGAAGACGTCGAGGAAATCCATCATCAGGAAAAGTCAATTTTATTTTCTTCAATCAAAAGAAACAGAAACATCAAAAGAAACGAAAACAAACACACATATACATATTTACAATCCCACACCACACTTTAAATTGTGGCATGTCCCCATGACACACAAATAAAAAGTAAGAGGTAAAGTAAACTTCCCCGATTCATCTAGTTGGGGTCTAAACCGATGTCGGGATCTTTTTTGCACGCCCGTCTCAGTGCACACATCCATGTTGAGAGCTTCTTTTCGGCCTTCTTTAGGTACACCCCACACTTATTCATTTGTATATCTCCAACGTGCACCTTTAGGGCCCCCTTCTCCTTCCATCTTGAAGATCAGCCTTTCTTCCCTCACTCTGAGCATGAGCTTTTTTTTTTTGAAAATCCAGAATTTCACTGACAGTAGCCAAGAAGGGTCTCCCTAGAATCAGAGGGACCTCCATATTCTCCTCCATGTTCACCACAATGAAGTCCACAGGGAACATAAATTTGTCCACCCTAACCAGCACATTTTCTATTATTCCTTCAGGTATGATTATGGTCTGATCCGCCAACTGCAAGGACACTAGTATCGACCCGATTTCTCCGATCTCTCCCTTCAACAGCACCTGAATCACACAAAGATTTTTTAAATTTAGTACTTCCTAAAGAGCAAGGTATAGTAAAACTTCCTGGATCTCTATATTTTTTAGGGAGCTTATTTTGCAGAATGGCAGTACAATAATCTGTGAGCTTGACAACCGATGTCTCTTTCACTTTCCGCTTTTTGGACAATATCTTGTTAAAAAATTTAGCATAAGTTGGCATCTGTGAAAGCACCTCTATGAAAGGTATATTCACATGCACCTGCTTGAGCACTACTAGAAAGCTCCCGAATTGTTTGTCCAACTTTTCTCTTCTTTGCTTGTGGGGGAAGGGTAGAGAAGGCATGTATTTACTTTCTTCGATCTCATCATTACTTCTTTGTTTATCTTTTTCTTCCTTGTTGGAACGTCATATAACAGACTAGCAATCTGCCCCACTTGCCTCTCTAAGTTTCGAATGGCTGCACCGTGAGTTTCAAATCTCTCATCTGTTTTAATAATTAATGTTGACGGCCAAGTTTAACCCTCCCTTTTAAATCAATTTATTTATACTTAATGATTTACAATAAATATTTTAAAGTATTTTCTAGTAATAAATACGTATTTTTACTAATTAATTAAATATTAGTTTTAAAATTAATTACGTAATACTAATATTATGTAATTATAAATATATTTACTATTTTAAGATTATTAAAATAACTTTACATTACATAGGTATTATTATTAATTTGATAAATTATTTCTTAATTTCTAGTTAATTAGACTACTATGTTAGTAATTCGAAATTAGTGTCACAATTAGGAAAATAAAGTATTTTTTATAAATAATTTATTACAATAATTAGTAGTATAATTAGTAGTTATAATTTTATCATATTTTATTGAAAATTATTAAGTTTAATTTAAATTAATTTTAAAAGGTGATTTAAAGACAAAAGGCTACAATTGCAATTCTCAATTAAAAGCAAAGCGGCCATCTCTTAAATTATTTTCAGCCCTAATGCCAAGACTAAACGGATCTGACCCAGTACAAACACCCCATCTCATTCCACTTTGGCAATCCTTGCCATCATCTTTACACCAATCACCACGTGCCACGTTACTTGTCTCCAACACACACCAAACAAACACAAATCATCAGAGCCGTCCGTTTCTTGAATCAACAACCCACGTTTTAATTCTATTTCCTCTTTAAATTTCAAACGCCTAGAGATTTATTTTCAACCATCCGATCAAAGTAATCCAACGGCCGTCAAATTTTCCCATTAAATCATTTCTAAAATCCCTAAATACCAAAACAATCGGAGCCGTTACTCAACAGATCCAACGGCTCCCGTTTCATCTCCCAACTTAAACTAAGAGACAACCCTAAACCTACCCAAACCCTAATCATTTCTCACCTCACCCTGCCGCCTCTCTTTCCCTTTCCTCTCTCTTTTCTCTTGTGCAAGGTCACTCGAAATCCCTCTAAATCATCCCTTCTATCCCTGCTATGCCGCGAATCCAGCCTAAACATTCCAATTTCATCACACAAATTAAGGACCCCTAATCCGAAACGCTTAACTCGAAAGGAAAAACCTTCAAATCATCTGATTTTCTCTCATGAGTCAAAGATCGAGGCTGAAACTATCCCTTTGCCTTCTAAAATCTGCAAATCCAGCCGTCTATTTCCTATCTCATCTCTCAAAATTCAAAATACCCAAACCTGAACCCTAGACTCAATGAAATCTCAGATTTCTCTCGTGTGCTATTAAATCCATGGCATGCATGGCATTTCTTCATCATCACCACTGTTATTCTTTGTCCAAAGGTCAAACGCAGTGACTTCTGGACATTAGGGTTTAAACGCTGGTCCAAAAACATCAATGCTCGATCTCCTCGAGCTCAGGTAAACTCGACCCTTTTTTTCCCCTCAGTTTCTTTCAATTTCACTTAATCGTGCTCACATCATCTACCATTTGTTACTTTCCACTCACGATTTTGAATCTGTGAAACCCCAGAGTCTTAAATGGCACTATATATAGGGCCTCTAATGTTCTCATCTACATCACCTAACACGGAAGAAAAACACGCTAAAAATATCTGAAAAAAGGCAGAAAATGAATATAGTAGTTGTAAATTTATTCAACTAAGACTAAGCTCTTACTCGAATTCTGATTTTACTCTGAGGTACTCATTTGGTTGAAGTCTTTGACTTCTTGGATCCTAAAGACTAAACGAGTCATATTTGATCTGCTGCCCTAGAGAAGGTCGGTATACCTTCACCCTCTTTTCTTCAATTGTTTTACTGGAATGCTAAGAATATGTTGTTGCTTTCTTTCAACCATGCTAGTTTGTGATGCTTATAACTAGTATATACATGTTAATTTCAGTTTATGATAAAGTGTTGTCTACTTATGATCACTTTTCATGCTCTTAAGTCTTTAGTTAATGTTGATCAAGCTGTTATGTAACCTCTAATGACTTTCATTCTGAGTCTAAATAGTCTACATGATTAAGTTGTAATGTGCCTTAATGACTTCTCATGTTTTACTTAGACTTCACAATTTCCATTGATGATTCTGTTGTGATCCCTATCTCTACGCATTGTTTCCTACATTCTGTTTGTCTTGAGGTCGAAATTATTATTTGATAAACCTAACTAGGATAATCCTAAAAGTTCATAAGCTTATATCCTTCATCATTTAACTGGAGCATGAAAAATTTAGTGTTTAAGTACTCTCATTCCCTATATCTGTGACTGTTAACTACAAGAGCAGTCCCTGAGTATCACTATGACATTCTCATGTTCATATATAGTTGTTGGTTGTATCTCTACAAAATAGTCTTGTTGAGGTGAACTTTCATGAATACCAATAACTCTGCTGTATATATTCTGTTAAGATTAAGTTATCCTCTTCTTTTTTTTTCATAAAAAATAAGTTATAATCATGTTTGTTATAGTTGACTGGTAATTGCTGTTAAACTGAACATAGTTGCCTCATGTTTAGATGTAACCATCAGTTATATAACTGAGTTAAACTTGTCTGGTACAACACCCTTTCTGTCTTAATTTTCCTTTATGACACTGCTGATTTCGTAAAACTTACCTTGTCTTTGTAAGACCAATAAAGTATTTGTATGTATGTTGATTTTAAATGTTGTATGTTCCCTTCTTTGGCTTCATGACTCTATGATATTTGTTTAAATTGCACTTAGTCGTCTCTTCCCTACTAATCTGAAGCTGAATCTAATTTTTAATCCTATGAGAAGTTCTTTATAGTTACTCCTGAACATAATAATTTGCTTAAGGATTAATACTACTATGAGAATGTAATCCCGTTGAGCACCTTAGGAATTCCATGTTCAAATCTTTGAATCTGTAGTCATATTAAGAGTTTTGATCATTTTTTTTATATCCCTGATAACTTCTGTAAAAGTGGCTAGCTGTAACTGTTTGTCCGAACCTTTACTAATGCCTTTAAGAGTTTCAAGCAGTGTTATTAATCTATACATGTGTTGATAGTAAGGTTTAAGGTAATCAACCCCAAACTAGTCTGCCAAGGTAGAAGTATCCATTTCTGTATTGTTATATATCTGAACTATGTGTTATTTACCCTTCCTTTGAATGTGTTCCCCAATGTTTAGACCTTTAACATCATGCTATAATGTCTCTGCATCCCCCTCCCCACATATGTGTTTGAAATTTGACCTTTAGACTTGCTTAATATGTGTATTATTCATGTGATATTAGAAATGTAGTTATAGAATGAAGTTGTGTTATATCCTTATGTTATTCTATTAGGAGAGAAAGTATAATTTTGTGGTAGAGAATATTATAGCATTTAGTTTACATTGCAAAAGCCTCATTGGCACTTAAACCCATAGGAAAAAATGAGTCTTTGGTGGTTAGGGATATTAGGGAGTGGAGTTTAACTCTAGGTTGGGTTGTTCTCCCCAGCACAAGCATTGTCCTGGGCCTTGAGTAGAACTTTCCCCACATATGTGTTTGAAATTTCACCTTTATACTTGCTTAATATGTGTATTATTCATGTGATATTAGAAATGTAGTTATAGAATGAAGTTATGTTATATCCTTATGTTATTCTATTAGGAGAGAAAGTATAATTTTGTGGTAGAGAATATTATAGCATTTAGTTTACATTGAAAAAGCCTCATTGGCACTTAAACCCATAGGAAAAAATGAGTCGTTGGTAGTTAGAGATATTAGGGAGTGGAGTTTAACTGTAGGTTGGGTTGTTCTCCCCGGCACAAGCATTGCCTTGGGTTTTGAGACTCTTGGGATCTTTGAATTATTGGGGGATTCAAAGGGGGCATCGACCTTGAGTAGAACTCTCTCCTTAGCCCTCAATTCATTGACACTCTTGGTTCTTTATGGGTTTAGTGTTTAATGACAACGAAAGGGTTTCAATAAAAATTATTTGCCATGTATATCCACCACATTAGTATAAGTTTTATCATAGAATTATAGCATTGATAGTTTGTTATATTTTTGCTCCAATTATCTGTTTATATGTTTCATACATGGTTTAATACATAGAACATGTATCTAATGACCTTATTTTCTTTTGGACAAGTACATTTGTTCGGTCCGGCTGAGTTCTTAAGAAACTCAGGCCCAATCCCAATCTTGTTGCATTTTTTGGAAAGTCCGAAGATAGTTGTATCCATCCCTTTACTGCTGGGCTTGCCTTCTTGAGGCCCAATTACCAGAGTTCAGTCCTCTTTCCCTCAACTCCTTTATTATTCTTTACTGCTTCACTAGTTAATTCACTGCCTTGTTGCATTCTTTGCTACATCTTTTGTTATTGTTTTATCTTACATGTATACAACACTTATATATTGGATTACATGATTTATTGTATACCTTAATATCATATAAAACTTAGGCAAGCTCTAAATAACATAGTACTAAAGGAATTAGTTATTACATTAATTTCATACTATGTTTTCGCTCAACTATTTTCCTAACAAAATTGTGAAGCCCCCAGAATATAGTAAAAAAACAGCAGCCCCATTTTTCAAAAGGAAATCAGATCTGAACCACAAGCTTTATCTTCAAAGAGGTAAATCAGAAGTTTTGCAAAAAATGAAGCACTATCGCCCCTAAGGATTTTCAACAAAATAGTCTTTCTTTAAATCCTCAAATCAAGGTATATCTTAGGCTTATCCCATCTCATTAGAGTAATATATACCTCCATGCTTTTAAAAACAAGCTAGTTCCTTTTCACATACTTTCTTAAGTATTAACATCCTTATATCTCTTTTCAAAAGCTTCTCAAGTATATATACACTAACGTTATTTTTCTCTATAATTCATACCCCTTTAAATAACGCCTACCCTTTGTACGAATTATGTCCTAACATACGGTAAGCGTTGTCATTGAAAAATCGTGATTAAGGCATAGTATAAATAATTGATTTCAAACATACTCTAAGTCCTATGGAGCTACCTCTGGTAGATTTTAAGGGGTGCATAACATCTTCCCCTTAGAAGAACAAGAACCCTTGCCCATAATCTCACCGGTTAGTAGACTAATAGTGAATACAACTTAGTAATTAAATAGGTACCCTAGTATACCTTTAAATATTGGGTGGCGACTCTCTTTTATCAACAACAGAGAAACCACAAATTGAATCCTGGTCTGACTAGTGCAAAATAGGGTGCAACAACATGGAAACTCTGCTGGGGACTCACACTTAGGTTTTGACCTTAGCATACTTGGACTTATTTGGCATCTAGATTTATTTGTACATTGCTTTAATTATAGATAAAATTACAATTATGTGCTTACCTGCTTTGTTTGCTCTTTATGCTTATTACTGCTACACTCTTGTGTGTTACTGCTTTATACACACCGTCATCATATTTCTTCCTATCGAGTCTTGTCCATACACTGTCACACACAATCTCATGCGAGAGTTGTCCTTTACACCCCTCCGAACCTTTTTTTCAAAAATCTCTAGTTTCAGAGAATGGCTTTGTCAGGTCAACTGACATAACTTCTCGCAGCCTTCAGTCTAACTCAAAAGTAGGAAACACTCTACTCTAGTAAAAATAGGTCATACTACATAAACCTTAGGTGAGTCGGTCCTTGGCATCGACACACAATTAGGAAAGCCACCCCAATGTCAACGGGTCATGCACCCAACGACATGACTTCTGTGGAAAGACAAACAAACCTGACAAGACACTTAAAGATCTGAAGCAAACACTTACCAAACATCTTTCTTTTACCCATCTCAGAAAATGCAAATCAACTGAAACATCCCTGAGATTAACATGGTAATGAGAGCGCCACATAAATTGAAGTAGTAGTGGAGGAATATTCATGGGGAACACGGAGATGAGATTTGGACGCATATGGGGGCGCACTAACCGCATTGCTAATCATGTGAGCAGATAGGGTGCTCACTCGCCTGTTGATATAATTTTAGGATCCGGCTAAGGTGGTGTTCAAATTTGCCGACTTTGAGTTAGTACCAATATTGGAGGAAGTCACGAGTTTCACGGAGTTGCCATTCTATGGAAGGAAGCCAATTTTGCATGTTACTATGCCCGATTACCAGTTCTTGGGTGCTTTAGGCCTGGCCAAAAGTAGGAGTCTCAGAAGTATCGAGGACGGATGGGTGAACCTCGACAACTATTCAATAGATTTGGGCACAGTGAAAGCTACGAGTGGTATCCAGGCGAGTTTCAATGTGACCAAGCGATGTGGGAGAGTCGCAGGCCTATAAATTTCTCAATGGCCTTGCTGGGACTATTGGTCTTCTCGCAGAGAAGGGGTCAGATCAATATCAACCTATTACTTATGATTCTGGCGACCTTCCATGGTAACCTTCTAGCTACTTTGGTGCCGATGGTGCTAGCTGAGATGCTGAGGGCTTTATCCATATGTGCGCGAGGGGATGATTTCTTTAAAGGTTGTAACTTGCTGCTTTAGATATGGGCTACTGATTATTTCTTCCAACGAGAGGCCACCATCGACTATTTAGTGGGTGTCAGTAACATGATCTTTAGCCACAATGAAATAATGAGACATTAGGTCTCCCCACATGGGCAAGAAGAATGGAGGGAAATGCTGACAAACCTGAGTGGGGAATGGATCAACTAGAAGCTATCATGGTTAGTTGGAAGAGCAATTTTGTGGACTCCTTAGAAATACTTCATTGAGCAGATCGAACTTGAAGGTATTCAACCATACTCACCCCTGTAGGTCCTCATATAGTTCAGGATAATCCAAGATGTGCCTTTGTGGATAAGGACAATGCTATACAAAGATGAGTACAACATGAAGATTCCAATCCCCAGGATATGAAGGCTCCAAGAAGATTGGAACGACCTGGTCACAATGCCGATGGGACAAATCTCGTGGTATACTCCTGAGTATTACGTCTGGATCAATGAAGAAGAAGAGATGGCCCGGCTGAGCAGAGAGGGTATAGCCTGGTTAGATGACGCGGTGGCTGCATTACAAATTTACACTGAGATCTTGCCACATTACCTTGTGACGACTTCGATGCACCGTCAAGTGATCCCAGGATCCATTGACCACATGTTGCCACCTGCTGAAGACGATGATCGGGTAGTGGAGTGCATCCAAATAGAGTCTAGCATAGAGCTAGAAGAAGATCCAGAGGAGGAGTCTGAGTTCAACGATGATAAGGAGGAGTTTTAAGAAGACCCGGAGGAGGATCCGGAAGAGGTGCCAGAAGAAGAAGAAGAAGAAGAAATGGGAAACAACTCAGGGGATAGTTATTACCTTTAGTTTATTTCCCCCTCTTTCCCACTTTGTACCCTTATCCCCGGTTTTGTATTTTACTTTCCAAAAGGGCAAGTTGTCCAAGCCCATGCAGTTCTATGAAACAGTGATATCTTTGTTCCCCTTATATCAGTCCAAATTATCAATAAAAACAAACTTACTTCGTATATAAATGTGTCAAGTCTAAATGTTTGTCAAAATCTACAATTTAGGCCTACCTCTGGCAATGAGAGGCCCCAACGAATTCTAGGAAACACGCTAGTCTTAATGCACGAATTAATTGCTCTGTGTGATTTCTTGCTTATATAAATGAAGAAACTGACTTTTGTCCCTTTTTGTTTTCTTTCTTCTTATTATTCTTTTGCTTTATTATTATCCCCGAAAAGAAAAGAATGTTGGTTTGTGTCGACCAAAACTGGCAGAACCATCATACAATCTAAGGTCAAAGGGAAAGATGTCAGCCGCAGAACACCCAACTGAACATGCTCTGGTCATAGCCAACAGCCCGGGGTGATCGGGGGAAAAGGACGACACCAGGAATGATGAACACATGACCAGGATGGCCCAAGAAATTGAGTCTTTAAAAGAGGAAGTATAACATATAAGGGAGCTAGCTCACCTGGCCGTTACAAATCTTCCTCAACCACCTCGATTCCCTTCTTTGGATTCACTGTCTGACCACTTTCCTTCCATATCACGCCAAAATAACAACACCCCATCTTCAGCTCCTACCACTCAAGTCATACCCCTAGTAACCCTCCGTAAGTCCACCAAGTCCCCCCTATCCACACTCCCTACGTACCATAGTATGTTCAAACACCATAAAACTCACCGATCACCACCAATACTCACACCCCTCCTCATGACGGAGTCACTTTTACTACTAACCAGCATATACCTGTGGCACATGCCACCGCTCATGAGCGGTACGTTCCCATTTCAGAACCTACCTTTACAGTGCCTGTCACGGTTAGGGTGCCTTATGAGATTGACCAATACGCCAAAATGGAGAAGGAAGCCGGGCGTAAGGAAGAGGAGTCAGTATCTGAGTAGTTGCAAATCTTGAGAAAGTAGATAAAGAGTCTCCAAGTAGCCCGAAGTGAAAGTTGTGACTACAAGGATTTGTGTATCCATCCGGATGTGGATATGCAAGCAGGGTATAAACCCCAAAAGTTAGGTATCTTCGACGGGATGGGTGATCCCCACACACATTTAAGGGCATATTGTGACAAGTTGGTCGGAGTGGGGAGGAATGAGAAGCTAAGGATGAAGTTATTTATAAGAAGTTTGACGGGAGAAGCACTCACCTAGTATACTCGACAGGATCCGCAAAATTTGAGAACTTGGCAAGATATGGCAGAGGATTATATGAATCATTTTTGATTCAATACAGTGATCACTCCTGATTAGTTCGCACTAGTGAACCTATAGAAAACACCATCCGAGTCGTTCCAAGAATATGCACGTCGGTGGAGGTCAGAGGCCGCCAGGGCACAACCTCCGCTAGATGACAGTGAATTAACCAAGTATTTCATCAGAGCCCAGGAAGGAATATACTTTGAAAAGATGACGGGACAGATGTTCACCGAGCTGGTCAAGATAGGAGATTTCATAGAAGAGGGCATAAACTCTGGAAAAGTACAATCCATGGCAGCACTGCAAGCGGCTAACAAGGCCAACCAATCAGGGTCAATCGGTAACGAAAAGAAGAAGAAAGAAAAGGTCTCAACAGTTTTCCCTTACTATCAAACCAACTCATATCACGGAAGCACTTCCTATTCCTCAAACAATCATTCACCACCACCCACTTACGCTCCAGCCTATAACACCTAGCCATATTACCGCCCTTAATTACAATACAACCTTCCTCGAGCAAACAATAACCAAAACCCACAATGACCATATGTTCCTGTCCAAACCACTACTCACCAAAGCCAACCCGCTTATGCACCACGCCCTCGTACCAACTTTGAAGAGAGGGGTCCAAGAAATTATTCCCCGATTGCTGATCCTCTGGCCCAATTGTTTGAGAGATTAAGAAGAGCGGGATTAATACATCTAGTTGAAGGAAGGGTTCCTGAATACCCCTCCAAGTATTTTGATGAAACTAAAAGGTGAAAAATGCGATTGAAACATTGATCAAGAGTGGAGCCATCCAATTCACTCTGGCACCGCCCAATATGAATAGCAATCCACTGCCAAATCACCCAAACCATGGAGTTAACATGATTGCATTGGACGAAGAGTATGACCTAAAGGGAACGATTGTCACTATAGGTAATGTAGAAGCCGCCAGGATCCAATGATTACAGAATAAGTGAGACCTACAATGACTATTCAGACCTATCAGCAACAAATGACCGTTGCTACAAGAGACACAAAAACTCGAAAATACAAAACTGTCCCTTGGACATACCAGTAGAAGGGGAAGGCCAAAATGATAGACTCTGTTGCAGCCCTTGGTATAACTAGGACTGGGAGATGCTACGCTCCTGAAGATGTCAGTCGAGGGAACTTGGGAAGAGATTAAATTCAAAGGAGGAACATTACAGACCCAGAAGCTGCCGAGTTTTGGAAGAGAATGTCGACCAAAGAGTATTCAGTGGAGGAGTAGCTGAAGAAATCCCCAGCACAAATATCAATAATGGATCTGTTAATGAGCTCCGACAGTCATAAGGATGCCCTATTGAAAGTACTAAGTGGGGTAAGTGTACCAAGTATCACCACCAGTGAGGCACTAGCTGTGACTATTGGAAAAATAGTCGAAGCAAGCATGAACACTTTCAAAAGAGACGAGCTTCCTATCGAAGATGCAAGTCACGACAAGGCTCTTCATAGCACTATCAAATGTGGGGAAAAATGGTGTCCCGAGTGTTGGTTGATGGAGGGTCAGGAGTAAACATTTGTCCTCTATCCACCCTATGGGAGTTAGGAATCCATTTGAGGCAAGTCAAGGAAAGCCACGTTAGGTTAAGGGCCTTTGATGGTTCACAAAAGGATGTTATTGGAGAAATTTATTCGGCCTTGCAGATCGGGCTAGTGAAATTTCCCATATTATTTCAAGTAATGGACATCTCCTCTTCCTACAATTTGCTGTTAGGAAGGCCTTGGATATATATGGCAGGGGCCGTCCCATCCACTTTACGCCAATGTTTGAAATTTGATTGGGGATGTCAGGAGATCGTGGTTCATGGCGAGTAGGGTCACTCCGCTTATTTGGAGTATGTTGTTTCGTTCACTGAAGGGAAAGACAGAGTTGCTTTCCATGACATGGAAATCATGCAGACTACCGAAATGGAACTGGATCGCCAGTCCATCTTTGGTTCGCCAGGAGTGTTGGTAGTATGGAATTGTAAAAGTTTTCTTTTGAATGCATAAGAGGTTCCTCTTTTGATGAAATAAAAAGAATCATTTTCTCAAATATTGCGACCTTATTTACCACTTTATTTCTACTTAGGTTTTCTTTTCAGTAATCAAAATACTAAAAATCTGCGTCCCGCGATTATGACATGTAATGAAACTGTTGAGCGCAATGACCCAAATTATGAGGAATATGATGAGAGCATGATGCCCGACAATCTCCCGCAACCGATCGAGCAGTTGAAGAGTAAGAAAAAGCCCAACCTCGAAGAAATAAAAGTGGTCAACCTTGGAAGTGAAGTGGATGTGAAGGAAACCAGAATCAATATTCATCTAGAGGCTTAGCAGAAGGAAAAACTAATTGAGCTCCTCCGACAGTACGTTGATGTGTTCGCATTGGTCATATGATGACATGCTGGGATTAAGTACTGACATTGTCTCGCATATACTGCCCACCGATCCTACCAGACCGCCGGTCAAGCAGAAACCTAGAAAATTCAAACGTGATTTAAGTCTGAGGATAAGGGAAGATGTGACCAAGAAGATAAAAACGAATGTAGTAAGGGTCACCAACTATCCCAGTTGGTTGGCGAATTTCGCCCTAGTACCCATAAAAGACGGAAAGATCAGAATATGCGTGGATTATCGAGATCTCAACAAAGCTAGTCCAAAGGATGATTTTCCTCTACCAAATATCCACATCCTCATCGACAACAACGCGAAGCATGAAATACAATTGTTTGTGGATTGTTTCGCTGGGTATCTAATAAGTGAAGATTTTGACTTCTTATTAGCACCTTTTAGATTTTGTTTTAGTCCAAAAGTATTGAATTTTATTCCCAAAACTAATGAAATTGTGCAAATTGTAGGAATGCTGGAAGTTTGGTCTCCCGAGATGAACTCCGACTCAAAAAGGAGTGCTTCGAAGCACAAGTCAATAAAGGGCGCAGAAGCACAAATGTGGCATCTGCAGAAGGAATTCCGCAACCGTAGAAGAAAATGTAGACCGCAGAATTCCATCTGCGGCTGCAACCCAAGACAAAAAATTTAACATCACTTTCAACAATGTGCGAACCGCACATGAATTGTGCGGCCGCAGAATTGGGCTTAAGCGTCAAATATCAGATAGTATGTAAAAAGACCAAGTCTAGGAGCCTCTGTGAAGTGCGGACCGCAAAAGAATTGTGCGGGCATAGAAAATTGCCTCGCGACCATAGTCCAGAAATGTGCGGCCGCAGAACTCACCTTTCTGCCAATTGAAGAAATTTGCGGACCACACATGGAATTGTGTGGCCGTAGAACCTCTCCAGGGGTATTTTTGTCCGCGATTTTTGGACCTGTATAAATAAACAAGTTTTACAAATTTAGGTCAAGTTTGAACATACAAAGCTGCTGTAGCTATTTCACATCGCTATTTTAGGAAGCTTTAGCTTATTTGAGTATTTTAACATTAGATTTCATCATTTTAATCCTCCATTATTAGTCTAATTAGCTTTCATCTTTATTTTCTTCAAATCTCATTATGAATAGCTAGATTTTTTACTAGGGTTGTGACCCAACCCTAGTGTGTAAACCTAATGGGTGATTAATTTTACGCTTGTTTATGATTGGGTGTTGATTATTTAGCTTAGTTCATGCTTCAATTTTAGAATTAATAGTTGCAAACATTGATTCATGCCTATTTGACTTAGTCTCTATTTGAGAAAGAGGGACCTAGTCTAGGATAACTTAGCTAACAAAGAATTGGGTTAATGAGAGATTGATTAACCTAATTAAAGGGTTCAAACTAGATATAGTAAGAACCCGACTTGAGCTCTTATCAATCTCTTTGGTTGATACCCATTTGGACTTGAGAAAGCCAAATTGGGCAAAATCAGTCTCCGAGCGAGAGGTATTGAATGGGTAACGTAATATTGAGAGCTATAATACACCCCAATCAACAAAACAAGTATAAACATCTTTATCCCATTAGGCAAACACCTAGGTTATGGTCACAACCCTAGGCCTTTAATCCAATTGGAAAAACCTCAAAAATATTTATCTATAGTGTATTTACTTTAGCTTGCATTCATTAGAGTAACAGTAAAAAAAGAAAACAAAACCTTGTTGTGGAAATGAAATCTTAGATAACCCATTTGCTTGCTTCAAATATACACTCCTAACACCCCTCATAACTCCCTGTGGAAATCGACCCTGGCTCTTGTTCGGTACTATTATTACATACGGCCGTATCATATCTCCTATAGAGATGTTTTGTGGACGTCATCAATTTTTGGCACCATTGTCGGGGAGTTAAAATGGTGTTAGCTATATATTTGGGTTTGTTTTTGGAATATCTTCTTTTCCTTCCGTGTTACTAATTTGTGTGAGAAATCGTAGGTATAACCATGGCGAACAATGAGCTTGAACATCTGCCCTTGGGGGATGTGGATGTCGAGGATGATTAAGTTGATGAGGTTCCTCTTGAACCTTATGCAAATAGAAGAGGCCGAGTGCCTCATGACAATGTCCCCGCTCCACGCCCACCTCCACCACGAGCGGCTCCACACCGGATATTACCCAATGAAGGATATGCAAGTGCAATAGTCCCTCCCCGTATTAAGGCGGGCAACTTTGAAATCACCAATGTGATGCTCACTTTGCATGAGCAATGAGGTTTTTTCACCGGTGCTCCAACTCAAAATGCGTATAAATATTTGAAAGGGTTTGTGGATACTTTTTGGGGAGAAAACAAACAAATGTCTCCGAGGATGCATTAAGGCTAAGGCCTTTTCCTTTCTCTTTACAGGGGAAATCTTTAGATTGGTTGGAACGATTGCTGAACCATTCTATTCACACTTGGGATGAGTTGGCGGAAAAGATTATTTCTAAGCTCTTCTCTCCGGGGCACATGGCTACACTTCGAGATGAGATTTTGGCATTCAAGCAAGAGCCGAATGGACCACTACACGAGATATGAGAATGTTATAGAACAATGGTTAAGGAATGTCCCAACAGTGATATGACAGAGAACATGATTTAACAAATATTTATTAACACAACCAACCAATGTTTAGTGAATCAACATGCCGGTGGGAATTTCATGACTACGCCTTATGCGGAGGCGTGTGAGATTTTTGATGAGATGGCGAAAACATCATCGGCTTGGAAATCCCGAGCCAATGTTCCACAAGGTGACCCAAACATGATTCACCTTCATAAAGAATTGCAAGACCATGGGAAATCCATTGCCGAGTTGACAACCACCATGACGCAACTAGCAAAAGCCCAACTAAATCAAGTGCAAAATCCCAAGCAAGTCAATGCCATGGAGGGAGTGAACATGATGGTGAACAAGAGGAGGACTAAAGGCCCACAAATGCAAAATCTAGTGGAGAATTATGTGCGAGAAGATAGTGGTTTTGATCAAGATGATTCTTATGATGAACAAGAAAAGGAGGTGCTATATGTGAACAACTTTTAAGGGAAAAGAAACAACTTCCAAGGTTCAAACCAACAACAATGGTGACCTCAAAACAATCAACGTAATTGGAATTCTAACAACCAAGGAAATTTTAGTGGTGACTACAATTAAGGGAATTGACATAACAGCAACAATTATGGAAATTAGAGTGTAAATAATCAAGTAAATTGAGACAGCAGGGGGGATTAACAATCAAGGAGGATGGAACAACAATCAAGGCAACCGGGGGTCAGGCTTTCAAAGGCCCCTAATGTATCAACAACCGAACAACCGTCTCCTTATCATTTCCATGGTTCAAGTTCTACAAACAACAAGATGGGTTGTATTGAAAATATGTTCAAACAAATGATGGAAAAGAATGCAGATTCAGATGTCTAACTTGCCTCACACAACACATCAATCCGCAACTTAGAAGTTCAAATTGGAAAAATCTCTCAAACTCTAAATTCTCGCCCTAAGGGGGCACTACCAAGTGTCACGGTAGTAAACCCAAATAGTGAGAACAACATGGGGCATGCCATGGCTGTTACTACAAGAAGTGGAAGAGGTAGGAATGCACCCACCTCAAGTCAAAGGAAACTTATGGATGATGAGCAAGTGGTGCAAGAAGAAGAGCTCTCGAGCAATGAGGTTCAACATAATGATGAAGTTCGGATTGATAATGATGATAGTGTGGAAGAGACTCAAGAGAAGGTAAACCTGTCTAGGGATCATATTATCGATATACCAAAACCGGTAGTGCAAATCGCTAAAGCACCATTTCCTAAGCCTTCACCCACATACCCTCAAAGACGTGCCAAGCAAAATTGTGAAAACCAATTCAAGAAGTTTATTCAAATGATGAAGAGTCTCTCAATTAATATGACATTAGTTGAAGCCTTAGAGCAAATGCCCGGTTATGAAAAGTTCATGAAGGATCTCGTGACAAAAAAGCGGCCAATGAATGTTGAAATGATCAAAGTCACTCATTAAGTGAGTACAATTGTGCATTCAATGGCTCATAAGTTCCGAGTTTGCTAAAGCTCTTTGTGAACTTGGGGCAAGTATCAATTTGATGACCTATTCAGTTTTCAAGACTGTAGGGATTGGGCAACTAAGACTCGCCTCTATGAGATTGCAAATGGATGATCATACTATGAAGAGACCCTTGGGAGTGATTGAATATGTCTTGGTTCGTGTTGATAAATTCATTCTTTTGGTGGATTTTATCATTTTAGATTGTGAAGTGTATTATAAGGTGCCGATTATTCTTGGAAGACATTTCCTTGCTACGGGGAAGTCTCTTTGTGATGTTGTAGCCAGAGAACATAAATTCTGGGTTGGTGATGAAAAAGTGGTTTTCCATGTGTGTAAGTCCACGCGGCAACCAAATAGCAATGAGGTGTGCTCTTTTGTGGAGTTGGTGACCGATGTTATTGCTGATGACACACGTGCTATAATCAATGTTGGTGATAAGTTGGATGTCGTCTTGCTCAACTTTGATGATGACGAGATGGATGGCTTCATGGAATGTGTGAACTCTTTGCAAGGAATAGGCTCGTACAACTATGCACCCCAAAAATTGTCCTTGGATCTTAAAAATAGGACAACTCCTCCTACAAAGCTTCTTATTGAAGAGACTCCTACTTTGGAGTTGAAGCCATTGCCTCCATATCTTTGGTATGAATTTATTGGTCCTTGTTCTACTTTACCGGTTATTCTTTCCTCTTGTTTGACTAACATGCAGGTAGATTCCACATTGGCGATGCTACAAAAGAGGAAGAAGGCTATTGGGTTGTCATTGGAGGATATTCGGGGGATAAGCCCCACCTTTTGCATGCATAAGATCAAGTTGGAGGATGGCGCTAACCATCTATTGAACATCAAATAAGACTCAATGAAGCTATGCAAGAAGTTGTCAAGAAGGAGATTATCAAGTGATTGGATGTCGGGGTTGTCTACCCCATCTACGATAGTTCGTGGACTTCTCCGGTTCAATGTGTCCAAAAGAAGGGGGGCATGACGGTGGTCACCAATGACAAGAATGAGTTGATTCCAGATGGAGGGTGTGTATGGACTATCGCAAGCTCAACAAAGTCACAAGGAAGGATCACTTTCCACTTCCTTTCTTAGATCAAATGCTTGATAGATTGGCCGGCCGTGCTTTCTATTGCTTTCTTGATGGGTATTCGGGCTACAACCAAATTCTTATTGCTCCTGAAGATCAAGAGAAAATAACCTTTACATGTCCCTATGGTACTTTTGCCTTCAAGCGGATGCCATTTGGTTTGTGCAATGCACCGGTGACTTTTCAAAGGTGTATGATGGCTATCTTCATGGACATGGTGGAGGAGTACCTTGAAGTTTTCATGGATGATTTCTCGGTGGTTGGAGATTCTTTTGATGATTGTGTTGCAAATTTGGATAAAGTGTTGGCTAGATGTGAAGAAACAAATTTGGTGCTTAATTGGAAGAAATACCATTTAATGGTCGAGGAAGGCATTGTCCTTTACTACAAAATCTCAAAGAATGGAATTGAAGTTGACAAGGAAAATATTTAGGTGATTTCTAAATTTCCATCTCCAATTTCGGTGAAGGGTATGCGGAGCTTCTTAGGTCACGCGGGATTTTACTGGCGTTTCATCAAAGATTTCTCTAAGGCGGTGAACCCATTGTGCAAGCTTCTTGAGAAGGATTCTAAGTTCAATTTCAATGATGATTGCATGAGAGCTTTTGAATCGTTGAAGTTCATGTTGACAACTACTCCCATCATCACCGCCCCAAATTAGAGTGTCCATTTTGAACTCATATGTGATGCAAGTGACGTAGCGGTTGGGGCTGTTTTGGGGCAACACATCAACAAAAAATTTCATTCGGTCTACTATGGTAGTAAGACCATGAATAGTGCCCAAGTTCAACTATACCGTTACAGAGAAAAAGCTCCTTGCCATTGTGTTTGCAATTGAGAAGTTCTGCCCATACTTGATGGGTGCAAAAGTCATTGTCACCACGGATCATGCGACACTTCGGTATCTTATGAGGAAGAAGGACTCCAAAGCTCAGTTGATGAGATGGGTGCTTTTGTTGCAATAATTTGATATTGACATCCAAGATAAAAAATAGAGTGAAAACCATTGTTCGCGGATCTAGCAAATTTTCTTGTGTGTGGAATCATTCCGGATGAGTTCTCTTCGAAACAAAGTAAGAAACTCAAACGAGATTTTCAAGATTATTATTGGGATGAACCATACCTTTTTTGAATTTGTACGAATGGGGTAATTAGAAGATGTGTACCAGAAGAAGAGCAAGGTGAAATTCTTGGGGCTTGTCATTCTTTGCCATATGGTGGTCATCATGGTGGAGAAATAACATCGGCAAAAGTGCTTAGTTGCAGGTTCTATTGGCCCACTCTGTATAAGGATTCAGGTGAGCTAGTGAATAGATGTGATGAATATCAACGGGCCGATGGATTCTCAAAGAAGAATGAAATGCCTCTCACAACCATCTTGGAGATTGATATTTGTTATGTGTGGGGTATTGACTTCATGGGCCCTTTTGTGAGTTCTTGTGGAAACACCTACATCTTGGTCATGGTTGATTATGCGTCCAAATGGGTTGAGGCCGTTGCTTTATCCAACAATGAGGTGAGAAGTGTGGTGGCTTTCTTGAAGAAGAATATTTTCACACGGTTTGGTACTCCACGTGCAATTATAAGCGATGGGGGGTCACATTTTTTCAACAAGGCTTTCGACACCTTGCTTGGTGTTACTCACAAAGTCACGACACCTTATCACCCACAAGCTAGTGAGCAAGTGAAAGTTTCCAACCGGGAGATAAAGGGTATCTTGTCAAAAATGGCGAATGTTAATCGAACAGATTGGTCCAATAAGTTTGATGATGTATTATGGGCTTATCGGACGCCTTACAAAACACTTATCGGAATGTCGCCATACCGGTTGGTGTTCAGAAAAGCTTGTCATCTTTCGGTGGAACTACGGCACAAGGCCATGTGGGCTCTAAAGAAGTTGAATCTTGATTGGGATGTAGCCGCTAACTTGAGGGTTGCACATTTGAATAAATTGGATGAGTTCCGGTACCATGCTTATGCAAGTTCGTCCTTGTACAAAGAAAAGATGAAATATATTCATGACAAATACATTTGGAACAAAAAGTTCATGGTGGGCGATCTTGTATTGTTGTTTAGCTCAAGGTTGAGGATGTTTCCCGGGAAGCTAAAGTCTAAATGGAGTGGTCCTTTTGAAATTGTGGGTGTGACACCTTTTAGTGCATTCGCCTTGAAGAATAAAAACAATGAAGTATTCCGAGTCAATGGTCACCGGGTGAAGAACTATTTTGGAAAGGTTGGAGACACGTCGTGGCGGTCATTCATTTCAATTGATGGTATTCTGCGTTCTGCCGCGATGTTAAATCATGCGCTTCTTGGGAGGAAACCCATATTTATTTTCCTTTTTTCTTTTATAGTTAGGTGTTATTTTGTGCTAACTTGATTTGAAGTGTGCTGCATGGATGAGTGTGACTTACATGAATTGTGGACAGAAATCTGGTTAAGTGTTGCAAGAATTGCGGGCCACAGTTGATTTGTGCGGACCACACATTTATGGTTGCTGCAGCAAAAGTGCAATGCGGCCGCACAATTATCTTGCGGAATGCACAAATGAAAGATTGAAAATGTCCACTCTCTAAAGTTTAGTTTGTCAGAGAAATGGTCAAAGTGCGACTGCAAAGGGAAATCAGCGGCTCCGCACACAAAATTGTGCGGACCGCAGATGAGATGCTGAGTTATGGTCACCAGGTAACAGAGTGAGGACCGCACATGAAATTGTGCAGCCACACTCGCTCCTCTTTCCCTTAGCCAACCAACTCGTATAAATAGAGGAACATGGGCATTTGTTACGTTATTTTTCACTATATGAGCATAGAAATAGTGCCCTCTTGAAATTTCTTGGTGATTTCATCTGCCACACACAAAACATCATTGATCAGTCACTCATTACACTCATTCATCTGGTTTGCTTCAATTTCTTGTTAATCGTTTTCTTATAATTTGTAGATATTTAGTTATTTTTAGGCCGTTTGTCATTAGAATCCAAATGTGTATCCATGTAGGGGTAAATCTGTAATGGGTTCAATAATACATGATCTATGGTGTTTGGGATAACATATTTTCATGCTTCTATGATGTTTCCATGTCAAATTATGCACAAAATTGACAAAACCTAAAATGAAACAACTGAACTGTTCTTAATTTTTGAATTCTGCACTTGCACCAGAATTTGTGCGGTCCGAAGAAATAGATTTTAGGGCAGCATTAGTGAAGAAGGGATCCGCGGCCACAAGGTAAAATGTGCGGACCACAGAATTCCCATTGCGGCCGCAGAAACACACATTTACTGTCATCAGAGAGTCCATATTTTGAGACTCCAATGTGCGGCTGCAAATTTAATTATTGTGGACCGCACTTGACTTTTGCGGCCGCAAAACAAAATTGTGCTATTCGCAAGCCATCATCTGCGGCCGCAAGCAAATTGTGCGGACCGCAGATCTGGTTTCCTACAAGCATGCTTTGACTGTGTACCCTCATTGTGTCTTTTGGTTTATAGCTTACTTGCATATCTCCTGTGAATGTCTGAACATTGAATTGCAACTAACAATCATTTTTGCTTGATACAAATAATGGTTCGATTTAGAGGACGCGGTGACACATCTAAAGGGAGAGGTGAACCTTCTCGGGGTCGAGGCAAGAGTGCCTTGCCCTTTGTCCAACAAAAGACAATTACAAAGAAAGCTACAGCTGGCAAGGGGAGAGGTGCAGATCTCTCCGACATAAGCTCATATGTCCCATATAGGGAAGCATCATTTGGGAACTCAGCCTCTGTTTAGGAGCATCCGGCCGTACAGTCAATGCCGCCATGGATATACCAACTCGGGGAAGAGTCGTCCTCATCTCATAGCACTTATGAGGAATCGGAGAGTGCTAGTAAGGCTTCTGAGCCATCGGCTTCACCTGTCCCTGAGGAACAGGATACACCAGTTCGGGATATCACCGATGATGGCAGAGGGGGAGATGCTACAACTGCCAGCCTTGAAAGGTCAAAGATGAAAGAGATTTGGGAGGACCAATTTGTTAGCTTAGCTACCTTCACCGGCTTTCATACATGGTGGCTAGTGAAGTCGCTAACCCTTGAGCGGTAATTTCTATTGAAAGATTTGGAGAGGTACAACCCAACAATGTTGAGACAATTCAGGGAATGCAAAGGATGGATGTGGTTTACTCAAAGTGTAGTGGATGCCAAAGAGTACCTGGTCCGGGAATTCTATGCAAATATGGCTCACATCAAAAGGGCACAAAAGTGACTAAAGTACATAACCTAAAAGTGAGATTTGATCAGCATACACTCAACACGTACTTGGGCTTCAATGTTATTGAGCCAAAGGAATGTTTGGAGAAGTATGCATTGGGAGATGCAGTCCGACCTTGGTTAGCTGAGATTCTAGAAGTACCAGGGCCACCACCTCCATCGATTGCCGCTAGGGTTCTTATCCGCCGGAGCACTCTAAGTTTTGAGGCGAAGGGGTGGCAAACCTTTGTCTGCAGTAGACTGGACCCGAGCCAGAATGAGACTTACCTTTCGATTATTCGGGCAGTTCTGGTTGCTTCTATTATGGCCGGGTACCCTATCAATGTAGGGGTCATGATGTTGGCAAACATCTTAGTGATTGCTCGGCAAGATGACTCATCCTACACGTATCCCAACATTATTGCATAATATCTCGCGGATGCAAGGGTAGAGCCAAGGGACTATGACACAAATATGAAGCTGAAGAAGCCTTTTACTTGGTATTCATTGATGGATGCGAACAATCCGAAGAAGAAAGTTTATCCTCCTACCACCGCATGCTAGTATGATGAGCCAGCTATGGTAGGTGCTGAGGCAGTTGATGTTCCAATCACTTCTGCCGAGCCTTCCTCCAGTGCCGCAGCTATGCTTCTGCCCTCCTCCACAACCCCTACTGCTGCTCCTACCACAGCTCCCACCTCGTCTTTGAAGCCAGTGCCTATGCCTACTGCCCCACTTTCTGCACTGCGAGTCTCCCAGACATTGGTGAACCTCAACAACTAGATGCAGACAGCCACTGCAAAGCTGTCTGACTTATCCAATACTGTTGCAGCGCAGTCTTCTATTCACGCACCTCAGTTTCCCTTGATAGTTGAAGAGACATTGAAGAAGCTCCTAGAGAACCAGAACACTATTATGGCTACCTTGGTACAGCATGGGTCAGTGATCGAAGAGCCGGGAAAAGAAGTAAAAAAGATGAGAAAGTCCCAGGCCAGCAAGAAGTTAGTGGACAAGCTCTGGAGATAGGTGACCAGGCTTGCTACAGCCAAAGATCTCCCCTTTGACATGCTGCTTGACCCAGACCATTCTGTCCCAGATCCTACAAAACCATCTGCACTGGCGGCACCAGCTGGCCAGTCTGAAGAGCCATACCTTGCTACCGACACTGTTGAGGCAGTGCGTCAGATGTTCGCCAAGCCATCCACACCCAGAGTTAAAGATGATGAGATTTAGTTGGATGAGCCTGAGGGCGATGACATTGCTGGGGACACAGAGATGTATAAGGAGCCAGAGGGAGTTTTCTTCACTCTTTCCCCTTTTTTACTCTTATTTTGTTAAGTATTGGGGACAATGCCTAACTTTATTCGTTATTCGGGGGGTGGAGTTTATTTATTATATTTGATACATTCTGAGACATTTGGCCTGTAATAACTTGATATTATTCTCTCTTTTCTTATTATGTATATGTATATTCTCTCTCTTTCTCTCATTATGTATATTCATTCTATCTTTACTAGTTTTTGCTTATTAGCTTCTTTATTTTTGTTTCTTTATTAGTTCTTTATTTGTTTTAGTAACTTCTTTGTTTGATTTAGTAGTTTCTTTTTATTTTTGAGTAGACAATAAGCCTTTGCTTTTCTTAATGCCACGGTTCTTTCCAAAGGTAGTTGTTGTGTGAACCGGGTGACTCGTCCCAACGATGGATGGCGTGAAAACCTTCTTAAGGGAATGAGTCTATTTTTGTGTTTAGGTAATAATATTAGTAGTAATGAATAAAAATACCTAATTAAGTCAAGCTCGAAGAGTCAACCATTCTTCAATTGGCACAAACACACTTAACTACGTGCTTATGGTTAGAAATAAGGTTTTTGAAAGAAATAACTCTAGTTAGTGACTTTGTGACTCTTGTGTTGACTTTGGCAATCATTGAGTGGTTTAATTGGACCATAGTGATCTTTAAACTTGAATGTGGTCGTTGTGGGACCTCGACTCTATCCTCTTTTACAATTAGGTTACATGAGGGGTGAGATGAATTGTTGCTAGTCCAAGTATATGTGCGAAGGGTATAGAACTTGCCCCGAATCTATTTCAAGGCAAAATCCTAAGTTTTGCTTGGTTTGAGAAGTGATTGTAAGCTCTCCTTGCCCCGTTTGAGTTTTCTATTGCCAACCAATGTCATTATCCCTAGTCAACCCCTTTGAGCCTATACCCTTTCTCATTTGATAACCATGATATAAGCCGTTACCCGTTTGGTCATTACCTTCTCTTGGCACCCGAGCTTTTCTTAACACTCTTGTGAAACAAATGTCTTAAAATGTAAGTTTGGGGGAGAGATGAGGATCTTGAAAAAGGTATCATGTCACAAAAATAGAAAAGAAATGATCTCTTTGAGAAGAAAAGGTACGAAAAGAAAAGTTCAAAAAGAAAGATGCAAAAAGTGAATAAGTGAAAGGGTTGAAGGGATTCAAAAAGAGGTAATGATCCGAAACATGGAAAAATCAAAAAGGGAGAAAAAGAATGAAATGATCAAGAAAGAGTGATGCTAAGTCTCTCTACTCCCCAATGCAAAGAAAGTGCCTCTGATAATTGGTAAAGTGCGAGCCGAGAAATGAAAGATGGAGTGCTTAAGAAAAGGTGTAACCACTTACCCATACAGTATTCTACCCTAACCCAAAAGCCTTCATTACATCCCGAAAGTTGTCCTACTTGATTTCAAACTGAGTGAGCTTATATTAATGGCGATCTACATGAGGGGCAAGCCTATGATACATGAAGCCGTACTCGTGACATGCTATTGAGAGAGATGAGTGAGCCTTTCATAAATCCTTGGATTGAGTGCTAAATTTCTTAAGTAAGCTAGGAAAATGGAAAGTATAGGAGGAAGAGTTTGGAGTCCAGCATGACCTACATGATAAAGCAAGAGTCCTTGATGAGTAAAGTCAATTCTTGAAGATAAAATGTCACATTAGAACTATATGTGCATGAATGTTTAACTTTTTGCATTGTTGATAATACATGAGTAGTGTGGGTAATAGTTGGTCCCAACTGATGTGTGGATGGCTCACATTTGGCTCGTTGAAATGACCCTTAACTTATGGAGTACCCGATGTGGAGCCGCTTGTGGTGGAGGTGGGGGCGGAGCGGGGACATTTTCATGAGGCACTCGACCTATTCTATTGGCTTGAGGTTCAAGAGGAACCTCATCAACTTGGATGGCTCACCTTTAGCTCGCTGAAATGACCCTTAACCTTAGGAGGTGGGAACTAATTTATTTTCTTGAGGACAAGTTAAGACTTAAGTTTGGGGGAGTTGATAAGTGGAATTTTGACAGCTTATTAGCACCTTTTAGCTTATATTTTAGTCCGAAAGTATTGAATTGTCTCCCCGAAATTAATAAAATTGTACAAATTGCAGGAATGCTAGAAGTTTGGTCCCCTGAGATGAAATCCAACTCAAAAAGGAGTGTTCCGAAGCACAAGGCAATAAAGGGCGCAAAAGCACAAATATGTGGTCCACAAAAGGAATTTTGCGGCCGCAGAAGAAATTGCGGACCACAGAATTCCATCTGCGGCCGCAAAACAAGAAGAAAAATATCACAACACTTTCAGGGACATGCAGACCGCACATGAATTGTGCGGCCGTAGAACTGGGCTTAAGCGTCAAAGATTAGAGAGTATACAAAAAGACCAAGTCTAGGAACCTCTGTGAAGTGTGGACCGCACAAGAATTTTGCGGCCGTAGAAGATTACCTCGCAGCCGCAATCCAGAAATGTGCGGCCGTAGAAGATTGCCTTACGGCTGCAGTCGAGAAATGTGAGGCTGCAGAACTCACCTTCCTTCCAAACTGAAGAAATCTGCCGACTGCACATGGAATTGTGAGGACACAGAACCTCCCGAGGGGCATTTTTATCCGTAATTTTTGGCCATGTATAAATAGACGAGTTTCACAAAATTAGGTCATGTTTGAACATACAAAGTTGCTGTAGCCGTTTCACTTTGCTATTTTAGGAAGTTTTAGCTTATTTGAGTATTTTAACATTAGATTTCATCATTTTAATCTTCCATTATTAGTCTAATTAGCTTTTCATCTTTATTTTCTTTAAATCCCATTATGAGTAGCTAGATTTTTTACTAGGGTTGTGACCCATCCCTAGTGTGTAAAACTTATGGGTGATTAATTTTATGGTTGTTTATGATTAGGTGTTGATTATTTAGCTTAGTTCATGATTCAATTTTAGAATTAATGGTTGCAAACATTGATTCATGCATATTTGACTTAGTCTCTACTTGAGAAAGAGGGACCTAGTCTAGGATAACTTAGCTAAACATCTTTATCCCATTAGACAAACACCTAGGTTATGGTCACAACCCTAGGCCTTTAATCTAATTGGAAAAACCTCACAAATATTTATCTATAATCTATTTACTTTTGCTTGCATTCATTAGTGTAACAGTAAAAATAGAAAATAAAACCTTGTTGTGGAAGTGCAATCTTTGATAAACCATTTGCTTGCTTCAAATATATACTCCTAACACCCCTCATAACTCCCTGTGGAAATCGACCCCGACTCTTGTTGGGTACTATTATTACATACAACCGTATCATATCTTCGATAGAGGTGTGTTGTGGATGTCATCAGTGAACTCCAAGCTTAACACACGAGGAAGATGCAGAGAAGACAGCCTTCACCACACCTTCAGGAGTTTACTGCTATAGAGTCATGCCGTTTGGTCTCAAGAATGTCGACGCCACCTACATCAGGGCCATGACGACCCTTTTTTACGACATTATTCATAAGGAGATTGAAGTGTATGTGGATGACGTCATCATAAAGTCTCAAAAGAGTTCAGCACTTGGATGATTTGAGGAAATTTTTCAAACCCCTATGAAGGTAAAGTTTGAAGTTGAACCCAGTAAAGTGCGCGTTCGGAGTCCCTGCTTGAAAGATGTTGGGCTCCATTGTAAGCCGGAAGGGGATAGAACTGGACCCATCAAAAATCAATGCCATTCAGGAATTGCCAAAACCAAAGAGTAAGAAAGATGTAATGAGTTTCCTAGGTAGATTGAATTACATTAATCGCTTTATAGCCTAGTCTACGGTAATCTATGAGCCCATTTTAAAATTTGCTGAAAAATGATGTTACCACAAGATGGACTGAAGAGAGACAGAAAGCCTTCAACAGAATCAAGGAGTATCTATCAAATCCACCAGTGCTGGTTCCCTCCGAACCTGGAAAGCCATTGTTACTCTATTTTTTAGTTTTGGATAACGCCTTTGGCTGCGTGTTGGGACAGCATGACGAAACTGGAATAAAAGAGCAGGCCATCGACTACTTAAGTAAGAAGTTCACACAATACAAGGCCAAGTATACTTTGATAGAATGCGCTTGTTGTGCACTGACTTGGATTGACCGGAAACTAAGGCATTATATGTCAGAATACACTACTCATCTTATATCTCGGCTCGACCCCCTCAAGTACATCTTTTAGAAGTCGATGCCTACTGGAAAGCTAGCTAAATGGCAAATTCTCCTCAGCAAATTTGACATTGTGTACATAACTCAGAAAGCTATCAAAGGGCAAGCTTTAGCCGACCACCTCACAGAGAATCCGGTGGATGGGGATTACTGCTTACCACATATTTTCTCGATGAAGAAGTGTTATTTGCTGGAGAAGATATTGCTGAATCGTACCCTAGATGGAGAATGTTTTTCTATAGAGCAGCAAACTTCAAAGGAGTCGGAATTAGGGTAGTCCTGAGTTCGAAATCTGGTTAGCACTATCCAGCATCATCAAAGATATGATTCCCTTGTACCAAAAATATGGCTGAATACGAAGCGTGCATCCTTGGGATCAGAATAGCAGTCAACATGAACGTCAAGGTACTTTTGGTCACAGGGGATTCCGATCTGTTGATACACCAAGTCCAAGGGTAATTGTCCACCAAGAATGTCAAGATACTTCCATACCTACACCGCATGATGGAGCTATGAAAGAAGTTCACAAAGATTGAGTTCAGGCACGTCCCCATGATTCAGAATGAGTTCATTGATGCCCTTGCAACCCTATCATCTATGATTCAGCATCCAGATAAGAACTACATCGACCCTATCGAGGTAGAGATCAGAGATCAACATGCCTATTACTTCCATGTAGATGAAGAACCAAATGGTAAATTCCTTGCAACCAAAGAATACCCAGAAAATGCTACTAATGATCAAACTGTACAAGGATCTAGGTTTATTGAGATGTGTAGACGCTGCTGAGGCAACCAAACAGTTAGAAGAATACATGCAGGAGCATGCGGAACCCACATGAATGGGTTCACATTAGCCAAGAAGATCTTAAAAGCTTGATATTTTTGGATGACTATGGAAAGAGACAATATTCGCTACGTGCAGAAGTGTCACTAGTGCTAGATTCACAAGAATTTCATCCAGGTTCTGCCGAATGAGTTAAACATAATGGGTTCACCCTAGCCATTTGCTTCTTGGGGCGTGGATGTGATTGGGCTTATAGAGCCCGCTGCATCAAATGGACATCGTTTCATATTGGTAGCTATCGACTCTTTCACCAAATGGGTCGAGGCATCTACTTACAAGGCTGTCACGAAGAAGGTAGTGGTAGCTTTCGTCCCGAACAACATCGTCTGCAGGTTTGCAATACCGGAATCCATCATCACTAATAATACCGCTAACCTCATTAGTGATCTCATGAGAGAAATCTGCGAGAAGTTCAGAATCAACCACTGCAAGTCCACAACCTACATACCACAGATGAATGGAGCAGTTGAGGTAGCTTACAAGAATATCAAGAGAATTCTACGGAAGCTAGTAGACAATCACTTGCAATGGCACGAGAAACTACCATTCGCCTTACTGGGTTTCAGGACTACCATGATAACATCCACTAGGAAACACCATACATGGTATACGGCACTGAAGCTGTGATACCCGCAGAAGTTGAAATACCGTCTTATAGGGTCATTCAAGAAGCAAAATTGGATGACACAGAGTGGATACGGGTCAGACATGAGCAACTCATGCACATTGATGAGAAAAGAATAGATGCAGTATGTTATGGTCAACTATATCAGAACAGGATGGCCAATGCATTTAATAAGAGAGTGAAGCCTCGCCAGTTCGCACCGGGGCAGTTGGTCCTGAAAAAAATCTTTACCCATCAAGAAGAAGCCAAAGGAAAGTTCGCACCAAACTGGCAAGGTCCTTACGTTGTTCACCGAGCATTGTCGGGTGGAGCTCTAATCTTGGCAGAAATGGATGGAAGAGTCAACACGAAGCCTATCAACTCAGACGCAATCAAGAAATACTATGTTTGAAGAAAAATAAAGTTAGGTTTTTGCTGTAACGGAACTATATTCAACCTGACTTCCCACAGAGGGATACGTAGGCAACCGACATAGGGTTCAGTTTCTCCCCCCCCCCCTATCTTGTAATAGAAAAAACAAATATCACATTTGTATGTTGCTCAGGAACTACGCCGACTTGAATTCCTTAGAAAGGAATATGTAGGAAATCTTCATCAGATTCAGTCATCTTTTGTAATTGAACTATGTTTTAGCCTGATTCTATTTTGATACATAGGCAGTCTAAGTCAAACTACGGTTTGACTTGATTCCATTTTGATACGTAGGCTGCCTGAGTCAGGCTCGGTCATCTTCATCATATTTTATCATAATCCACGAACTACATTCATACTTGATTCTGTTTTGGATACGTAGGCAACCTGAAAGAGTTCAGTTACAACCTTAGAAAAATCTTTGTAATGCATTAGTTCAAATTAGGACGCAGTCGCAACAACAAGTAGTCGTGTTACAGTAATTTATTCCATCTACCGAACTTTGCGGCACAATCATGTCAAAGACCGGGGCAAGCCAACACTTTGGTCGACGCAAACCAACTTTCCCGCCCCACTAAGAATTGTTTTTTTTTAGTGCAGGGTTAACAGGGAGTACGGAAGCACTAAGACCACACTGAGGCAAATGACGGATCCGCCACTTTCTTAAGACTATCTCTCTTTATCCTTTACTTGAATATTTCTGGTACAGCTAAAGCTAACATCTAAATCATTTGTAGGTACCTCAAAATCAGACAGCTGATACGGAAAAACCTGTACATAGCAAATCGCCTACTCAAACCAATCGGAGCACCTTGTATAAAACGGACTATCGGTTTCATCAATTGAAGTACTATATATAGTAAACCGCATGCTTAACTAATCGGAGCACTCTATACAAACGAGCCATCGGTTTCACCATTTGAAGTCCTGTATATAGCAAACCATCATCTCAATCAATCGGAACGCCCTGTACAAATCGAACGTCAGGTTCGCCAAACAGAGCCATGTATATAGCAAACTACAAACTCCGCCAACAAAGTAATTTGCATCGCTTCTCCGTCATAACAGATGCCAGAATAGACAGTCGCAAACCTCGTCACCGATGTTTTGCTAATCAATGGTCGTAACTTAGCTTCGTAGTCTAGAGTATCTCATCGGCATGCCTTTATTTCCGTTCCTATTACTTTGAATTTTTTGATGTTCTGCTCATGCAACTTTAGGCATGATTACGATCTTAATCAATCACTCCCAAGCGGAGATGCACTTCATAAATTAAGCTCTACCAACACCCAGAGACATTTCTCAGTGCAAAGCTCTCCCAACAAGCGGAGACAATTTTCAAATGCTCCGACAGCTATGGAACGGTACACAGCACGGCTAACTAATCGAGTCGAGATCAAGTATCTCATTATCCCGATCCCAAATAACGGCTCACCGGCAGCCAGGCATCATCATTCATGCATTATTTACATCGCATCTTAATATACTTTGCATTGAAATATATTGGTATGCATGTATTTTATTTATTTTGCAGGATTAAACACCACAACGTGGAGTTTTTCTTTGAAGCATACCAAATTACAACGCTATGAGGGACAACCTACCCATTAGCAGGGCAAGGATTCAAGTTCGAGACAACTAGTGAAACTCAAAATTTTCAAATCCTTCAAATCAAGCCACAAAATTCAAACTATCATGAGTGCCCAAATCCTCCGTCTCGCCGTATCGCATTACACGATACTGGAAAAATTCCTGCGAGTATCGCTTCCTCAAAAGTCTTCACTCCAGAATTACATAAGTCCTGATTCTCGTTAAGCCCGATGTATGTAAGCAATTCAAAGCCAGAATTCGGCCCCAATCTCTCCAAAATTATTCCCAAAATCTTCCAAAATCTTCCTAAACTCAATCATGCAACTCATAATCTTTATGTCACTCCTGCAATGCATGCCTAAAGTTGGGATAAAATTGGCTTTGGTTCAATTTCTTTGTCCGAAAATACTTTCATCGTCTCTAGTAAAAAAAAGGGCAGCTGTTGACGGCCAATTTTGACCCTCCTTTTTAAAATAAATTTATTTATACTTAATAACTTATAATAAATATTTTTGAAGTATTTTCTAGTAATAAATACTTATTTTTACAAATTAATTAAGTATTAGTTTTAAAATTAATCACGTAATACTAATATTATATAATTACAAATATATTTAAAATTTTAAGATTATTAAAATAACTTTCGTATATACATCACATAGGTCTTATAATTAGTTTGATAAATTATTCCTTAATTTCTAGTTAATTAGACTTCTATGTTAATAATTCGAAATTAGTGTCACAATTAAGAAAATAAAGTATTTTTTACAAATAATGAATTGCAATAATTAGTAGTTATAATTTTATCATATTCTATTAAAAATTATTAAGTTTATGTAAATTAATTTCAAAAAGGGATAAAAAGACAAAGGCTACAATTGTAATTTTCAATTAAAAGCAAAGTGGCCATCTCTTAAATTATTTTCAGCCCGAATGCCAAGCCCAAACGGATCTGACCCAGTCCAAACACCCCATCTCATTCCACTTTGGCAATCCTTGCCATCATATTTACACCAATCACCACGTGCCACATCACCCATCTCCAGCACATACAAAACAAACACAAATCATGTGAGTCGTTCGTTTCCTGAATTAAAGTAATCCAACGACCGTCAATTTTTCCCATTAAATCATTTCTAAAATCCCCAAATACAAAAACAGTCGGATCCATTGGTCAGCAGATCCAATGGCTCCCGTTCCATCACCCAACTTAAACTCAGAGACAACCCTAAACCTACCCAAACCCTAATCATTTCTCACGTCACCCTGCTGCATCTATTTCTTTTTCCTCTCTCTTTTCTCTCATCTCCATCAGCCATCAATCTCCAAAGACCTTGCACAAATTTGTGCACGGTCGCTCGAAATCCCTCAAAATTATCCCTTCTGTCCCTGCTACACCGCGTATCCAGTCTGAACATTCCAATTTTATCACACAAATTCAAGACCCCTAATCCAAAACCGTAAGCTCGAAAGGGAAAACCTTCAAATCATCTGATTTTCTCTCATGAGTCAAAGATCGAGCCTGAAACCATCCTTTTGCCTTCTTATATCTGCGAATCTAGCCTGCTATTTTCTATCTCATCACTCAATATTCAAAATACCCAAACCTGAACCCTAAACTCGATGATGTAATATCAAATCTCGGATTTCTCTCGTGTGCTATTAAATCCATGGCATGTATGGCGTTCCTTTATCATCACTACTATTATTCTTTATCTAGAGGTCAAACGCAGTAACCTCTGGACGTTAGGGTTTAACCGTTGGTCCAAAAGCTTCAACGGTCGATCTGCTCGTGCTTAGGTAAACTCGACCCTGCTTTTCCCCTCTGTTTCTTTCAATTTCACTCAATCGTGCTCACATCATCTACCATTCGTCACTACCCACTCACGCTTTGAATCTGTGAAACCCCGAAGCCTTAAATGGCACTATAAATAGGGCCTTTAAAGTTCTCATCTACAACACCTAACACTGAAGAAAAATACGCTAAGAACATCTGAAAAGGGCAGAAAATGAATATAGTAGTTGTAGAATTTCTTCAACTAAGGCTAAGCTCTTACTCAAATTCTGATTTTACTCTAAGATACTTATTTGGTTGAAGTCTTTGAGTTCTTGGATCCTAATGGCTAAACAAGTCCTATTTTGTCTGTTGTCCTAGAGAAGGTCAGTATACCTTCACCCCCTTTTCTTCAATTGTTTTACTGGAATGCTATGAACATGTTGTTGCTTTCTTTCAACCGTGCTAGTTTATGATGCTTATAACTAGTATTGAAATGTTACTTTCAGTTTATGATAAAGTGTTGTCAACTTATGACCAGTTGTCATGGTCTTAAGTCTTTAGTTAATATTGATCAAGCTGTTATGTGACCTCTAATGACTTTCATTTCTGAGTCTAAATAGTCTACATGATTAAGTTTTAATGTGCCTTAATAACTTCTCATGTTTTACTTAGACTTCATAATTTTCATTGATGATTCTGTTATGATCCCTATCTCTATGCATTGTTTCCTGCATTCTGTTTGTCTTGAGGTCGAGATTATTATTTGATAAACCCAACTAGGATAATCCTGAAATTTCATAAGCTTATATTGTTCATCATTTAACTAGAGCATGAAAAGTTTAAGTTTTTAAGTACTCTCCTACCCTATTTCAGTGACTGTTAACTCCAACAGCAGTCCTTGAGTATCATTATGACATTCTGAAGTTTATATCTAGTCGTTGGTTATATCTGTATGAAATAGTCTTGTTGAGGTGAACTTTCATGAATATCAATAACTCTGCGGTATATATTCTGTTAAGAGTAAGTTATCATCTTTTTTTTAATATAAAAAATAAGTTATAATCATGTTTGTTATAGTTGACTGGTAATTGTTGTTAAGCTGAACATAGTTGCCTCATGATCAGATGTAGCCCTCAGTTGCATAACTGAGTTAAACATGTCTGGTACAACACCCTTTCTGTCTTAATATTCGTTTGTGACACTGCTAATTTTGTGAAACTTACCCTGTCTTTGTAAGACCACTAAAGTATCTGTGTGTATGTTGATTTTTAACGTTGTATGTTCCCCTATTTGTCTTCATGACTATGCTTTTTATTTTAAATTGCACTCAATCCTCTCTTCCATGCTAATATGAAGCTGAATCTGATTTGCTTAAGGATTAATACTACTATGAGAACGTGAACCCGTTGAGCACCTTATGAATTCCATGTTCAAATCTGTGAATCTATAGTCATATTAAGAGTTTTGATCATGTTTCTGATATCCTCATAACTTCTGTAAAAGTGGCAAGTTGTAACTGTTTGTCTGAACCTTTACTAATGCCTTTAAGAGTTCCAATCAGTGTTATTAATCTATACATGTGTTGATAGTAAGGTTTAAGCTAATCAACCCCTAACTAGTCTTCCAAGGTAGAAGTATCCATTTATGTGTTGTTGCATATCTGAACTATGTGTTCTTTACCCCTCATTTGAATGTGTTCCCCAATGTTTAGACCTTTAACAGCATGCTATAATGTCTCTGCCTCCCCTCCCCCCATATGTGTTTGAAATTTGACCTTTAGACTTTCTTAATATGTATATTATTCATGTGATATTAGAAATGTAGTTATAGAATGAAGTTGTGTTATATCCTTATGTTATTCTGCTAGGAGGGAATCACATTTAGTTTACATTGAAAAAGCCTCATTGGCACTTAAACCCATAGGTAAAATGAGTCATTGGTGGTTAAGGGTATTTGGGAAGGGAGTTTAATTCTAGGATGGGCTTCTCTCCTCGGCATAAGCATTGCCCTAGGCCTTGAGACCCTTGGGAACTTTGAAGTATCGGGGGATTCAAAGGGGGCATCGACCTTGAGTAGAACTCTCTCCTTAGCCCTCAATTCATTGACACTCTTGGTTGTTTAGGACTTTAGTGTTTAATGATAATGAAAGGTTTTCAATATAAATTATTTTCCATGTATAACCACCACATTAGTATAAGTTTTCTAATAGCATTATCGTATTGATAGTTTGTTACATTTTTGCTCCAATTATCTGTTTACATACATGGTTTAATACATATAACATGTATCTAATGGCCTTCTTTTCTTTTGGACATGTACATTTTTTCGGGTCGGCTGATTTCTTAAGGAACTAAGGCTCAATCCCAGCCTTGCTGCATTTTTTGGAAAGTCTGAAGTCAGTTGTATCCGTCCCTTTACTGCTGGGTGAACCTTCTTAGGGCCCAATTACCAGAGTCCAGTCCTCTTTCCCTCAACTCCTTTATTATTGTTTACTGCTTCGCTAGTTAATTCACTGCCTTGTTGCATTCTTTGCTACATCTTTTGTTATTATTCTATCTTACATGTATACAACACTTATATATTGGATTGCATGCTTTATTCTATAGCTTAATGTCATATAAAACTTAGGCATGCTCTAAATAACATAGGACTAAAGGAATTAGTTAGTAATTAGTACCCCATTTGCTAATTGTAATTTGTTTATATCATACTACGTTTTCGCTCACCTATTTTCGTAATAAGATTGTGAAGCCCCCAGAACTTAGTAAAAAAGCAGTAGCCCCATTTTTCAAAAGGAAATCTGATTTGAATCGCAAGCTTTATCTTCAAAGAGGTAAATCAAAATTTTTGCCAAAAATGAAGCATTATCGCCCCTAAGGATTTTTAGCAAAATGGTCTTTCTTCAAATCCTCAAATCAAGGTATATCTTAGGCTTATCCCATCTTATTAGAGTAATATATACCTCCATGCTTTAAAAATAAGCTAGTTCCTCTTCACATACTTTCTTAAGTATAAACATCCTTATATCTCTTTTCAAAAGCTTCTCAAGTATATATATACTAATGTTATTTTTCTCTATAATTCATACCCCTTTGAATAACGCCTACCCTTTGTACGAATTATGTCCTAACATATGGTAAGCATTGTCATTGAAAAGTCATGATTAAGGCATAGTATAAATAATTGATTCCAAACATACTCTAAGTCCTATGGAGCTACCTCAGGTACATTTTTAGAGGTGCCTAACACCTTCCCCTTAGAAGAACAGGAACCCTTACCCATAATCTCACTGGTTAGCAGACTAATAATGATTATGACTTAGTAATTAAATAGGTACCCTAGTATACCTTTAAATATTAGGTGGCAACTCTCTTTTATCAACAACAGAGAAACTACAAGTTGAATCTTGTTTTGACTAGTGCAAAATAGGGTGCAACAATGAAGGCCTTTATTAGATCTTCCATGCTATACTGATTAGAATGTGGATGCTGGTATTGCTGCCTCTGCTGATTCTGAAATCCTGGAGCTCCTTGTCCCTGGGGTCTCGGATTATTCTGCTGCCATGAGTTCAGACTGCCACTTGGTGAACTCCAAGAAAAGCTTGGGTGCCTCTGTCCCATAGAGTTAAAATTATTACCACTCTCGTAGTTGCCTCTGTCAAACCTTCCCACAACACTTATCACTTCATCTGCAGCTGAGGCCTGACACTCATGCATTGGATGACTCATTCAACAGAAATCACAAACAAATAATGGTTGGCTCTGGACCTTGGCTAAGGTCAACATTCTTATCTCTTTGGCCATGGCATATAGCTGGGCTTGCATTGATATGTTGGAATTTACTTGATGAACCCTAGATGATTTTCTTCTATCATTACTCTCAGCAGGCCACTGGTTAGAATCTTTAGAGAGCTCATCAAGAATTTCCACAATCTCCTCTGGAGTCTTCTTCATTAAAGGACCTCCAACTGCAGTGGTCCGAGTTCGTCATAAGGGAAGTGCCAGTCCATCCCAAAATTCCTGGAGTTGCATCCACAATTTAATCCCGTTATGCTTACACTTTCTCACTATTTCCTTGAATTTTTCCCAAGCCTAAACAATTATTTCACTGTCCGTCTGGCAGAAGTTGTGAATTTCCCTTCTAAATTTCACTGTTTTAGCAGCTGAGAAGTATTTGTCAAGAAACGTATTCATATCTTCCCATGTCTTGATCGACCACGTTAGTAAGCTACGAAGCTAGTACTGCAAGTCATCTTTTAGTGAAAAGGGGAATGCACTTAAGTATACTTCATTTTTTGACACTCTATTGTACTGGAAGGTATTCATGATTTACTCAAAATCCATCAAGTGAGTGTTAGGATCTTCATTCACCTTCCCTCTAAATACACAGTTGTTCTGGATAGTTTGAAGCAAGCCTTGCTTCAACTCGAAATTATTCGTTGCTACTGGTGGAGGTCTGACACTGGACAGTCCCTGATTGTAGACTGGTCTGGCATAATCACCCAATGATGTACCAGGCCTGGTACTACATTCTCGAATTGGTCTTCAATCAAGGGTCGATTTAGATTAAATCTTTGACCCCCATCATCTTCGACAGCCTCATAAACAGATCTTCGGGTTGCCTCAGCTGCTATCTGTGCAGCTTCTTCTCTATGTTGTGCTTCCTCTTTTGCAGCTAAATCTACTTTGTCATCACCGTTATTAGCCATGTGTTATGGGGTTGAAGGCTGCCCCAAGAACTTTCCAGTGAGTTCTTTCTCTTTCCTCAACTATTGCGAGGTCTTTTCCACCTCTGTATTGTATGGAATCAATTCCTTTAAAGAAGATTGAGTCATACACCAAAGAAGCCAACCTATTGCCTGCACACGGAAGAGGAAACCCGTGAAGAGTAAAATAAAAATAAGTCCTTAAATTATCACCAAAAATAATTTGAACATTTTGATTGCCAATCCCAGGCAATGGCGCTAAAAATTTGACAAGCGCAAAACACAACACGAAATTGATGCTCGCTAATCAAAGATAGTATAGTAAAATATCGTCTCCACAAGGATTAAATTTAAACATTGTTTGAGTAATTTCTGGTTTAATTATTATTTAGGAGGATCAACGCTTGAGTTAAATGATTATGAACTACGTTTAACTACTAAAATAAAGTAATTGACAATTGACGGCAAGGAATTAGAGATTCGCAGAGTTGGTTTCTTATCAATATGAGGAATAAGGGTCGTGACAGGATAGGTTCAAGATAGTTTTAGGGATTTAACTCTAGTTTAATTCACTCTAATGTTCTAATGATTCTCACGAATTTACTTGATGATTAGTTCAAACGTGTAGTCAAGACTCCTCTCTCGATTAAATTTTAACTCTACGAGGTGAACTAATATAAGTAATGTGAAAGTATGAAAGCATGCGTTAATGAATTAGTCTTTAGGGAAACGTGTCTCGAATGTTCTCCTAACTTGATTTAATCAACAATTCAACAAGCTCTTTCGATTACTTAGGAGAATCACTGAATTAAACCAAACAAAATAATGCAAAGATAATTACCAAAATATTCCTCTTTCGATTAAATAACCCGGTGAATAAAGTTGCAACAATTCAAAACTCCATAAAAGAATTCAAGCAAGAACTAGAGTTAAAATTCACAAATATTTATCAAAACACCATATACGTCAAACCCTAAGGTAAACTACTCTATAATCATAGAGGAAATCATCACAAATATAATTAAAGAAAAATGAAGCATCAATCTTACGTTACAATCCAAACTACCGTATAATTGATGGAAAGATGATGAAATCATAAGTCTTGTAGCCTCCAATGCTCTCCCAATGCTTCCAAGGTCAAAAGTCCCTTCAAAAACATGTTTCAAGTGTATTTATACCAAGTAGAAACAAACCCGGACGAAACAACCCTATTTGAGCCGAAGTCGAAAAACCTACATACTTTTTACACTTCATACGTCGCACAATGCTATGTAGAGTGCGTCGCATTAGTTCATTTTTCTAGGTTGTAAACTCTCTGAACTTAGCTTGTCTGACAAAATTTTGTACCGATGCCACGCACTATGCGTAGCATTAGTGTATTTTTCTGTCATACCCAAAAACTACAAGTCTCTGAACTTCTAAAATTGCTGACGCATCTTTGCACTGATGCGTCGCACTGTGCTACGCATGGTGCGGAGCATTAATACAAATGTCATAACCCCTATGCTTTCTTCCAACTTTCGTATGCAACGCCGGTCCATGAGCCCCAGACGCGATCCCAGACTAATTCCTTGGCATTTATTCAGACTTCAAAGCTCCAATTAGTCTTAGATCTAGAACATCTTCTTAACTCAGAATCATTTCCTATAAAGCATGAAACACATAATAAATGCAAATCACTATCATTTAAGCTCAAACACGCTCAAAGTGCAATAATTAGAGTGTAGAATGCGGCTAAAACACGTGTTCCTAGCATACAATCAACACCCCTCACTTAAACTATTGCTCGTCCTCAAGCAGTCAAACTATGCTTCACATAGAAACAACCTTCTCATCAGACAACTTCCCTGATGCATCATGCCGAGAATATTTAAAATAGACTAAGCATCATATCATTACATCCTAACCTCAAGACGCGACTCAAAAGCACCACACATTTTTCACAACCTGTTCACTTACTCTAACATAGAGGTCAAAGACTTTACCTTACCTTCACAAATCATGAGCCCTCACATAAACAATAGATAGTAGTTCCACACGCAATAAAATTCAGGAACAAATATGAACTCAAGATAGAAAGAATTCACTCACTCTCAGAAATCAAATTCATGCGCCACACAGAACGTACCATAAGTTTGCCCGTACTGTAATACTCTACTAATTGAGCTCATTCGGTGAAAGATCAAGTAGGTCTTTATTTTGGTCGTAATATAGGTTGCGGGACGGGTAGGATACATATAGATATAGTGACTAAACCTCCCCAAGCACTTTACTACATACAATTTCATAATTTAAACCCCACACTTATTTTGAACCAAACCCCAACCTCCACAACATAATAACCTCAAGCTCCCAATTTCTTTAAGCACAGACAAGAAGAGAACTACCACTAGCAAGGAATTAATTTTTTATCTACTATATACACAAACTCTTTTTCTTTCTTTTTTCTTCTTTTTTTCAAAATTATGAATGATTTTTCTCTTTTTTTTTCAATCCCTTACATGTGGATCTCACAAATTTTCAACTAGTGCACCTTTCTCCTTTTTCAATAGTTACACTCAAAAACCTGACCATACCTCCACTTAGATTTTACAAGCTCATACAAATTCAAGTGCTCGTGAGAGGTAAAAGGTTGAAATAGATAGATAATTCAACTAAAGGGGTCAAGCTTGTGGTGTTGTTGCCAAAGAAATAAGAATACAGGCTCAACGGGGCTAACTAATATATCCAACAATTAGGCGGGTAAAAGAATATAATTGACTCAAAAAAGAAATTCCTATATCACTTACTAGACTGAACAAGACTACTATTTTCCTTTGCAAACACACGGTCCAAGTTATAGACATTAACTAACATGCAAGAATATCACCAACAACCTCGCACACACATGGCACATAACTCACATAGGACTGGATCTATCCCAACTCTCTAGTCAAAGCAATTAAGCAAAGTCACAATCAACCAATTTAAGGCACTTATCTATTAGTCAAAAATTGAGCCTAGGCGTCACAACTAAGGCACTCATTACTCTCAAGGCACAACAACGTCAAGAAAAGTCATCTCCATTTAATATATAGCACAAGACCTCACTATTTTTAATAAAACAAAACTAACTACACCCGCTTCAACCAAAAGCCTTGGAAAAGAACTGTGGCACAAAGAAAAACAAAGGGAAAATTGTTACACTACCTAAAAAAACAAAATATTTTTTATTCGATTTTGATCCCTCAAGAAGACAGTCAGGGAAATCCATTGTCGGGAAAAGTAAAAAAAAAAACTTTTATTCAATCAAAAGAAACGAAAACAAATACACATATACATCCCCACCCCACACTTTAAATTGTGGTATGTCCCCATGACACACAAATAAAAGGCAAGAGGTAAAGGAAACTTTCCTGATTCATCTAATCGGGGTCTGAATCGAAGTCGGGATCTCCTTTTCACGCCCGACCCAGTGCACACATCCATTTTGAGAGCTTCTTTTCGACCTTCTTTGGGTACAACCCACACTTATTCATTTAACTCTCTCCAAGTTGCACGTTTAGGTCCCCCTTCTCTTTCCATCTTGAAGATCAGCCTTTCTTCCCCCACTCTCAGCATGAGCTGCCTTTCCTGAATATCCAAAATTGCTCTGCCAGTAGCCAAAAAGGGTCTCCCTAGAATCAGAGGGACCAATTTCGCATGCAAAGCCGGTCCACGAGCCCCAGATGCGATCCCAATTTAATTCCTTGGATTTTACTCAGAGTTCAAAGCTCCAATTAGTCGATTTATCTCAAGACATCTTCTTAACTCGGAATCATCTCCTACAAAGTATAAAACACGTAATAAGTTCAAATAACTATAATTTAAGATCAAACACTGTAACGGCCCGACCGATTATTTTACTTTCTAGATCCTCGTTCCCATAATTAAGACTTCCAATATATTATTTTACAGTGTTCTGACTTGGGGGGATGGTTATTTAGGGTTTTTAAGGGTTTGGGTTGAAACTGGAACACTTAGTTACTTAATATTGGCTTAAAAGGGTTTAGTTTGACTTGAATCAACATTTTAAGTAAATGGCCTCGGAACCGGGATTTGATAGTCCCAATAGGTTCGTATAAAGATTTTGGACTTGGACGTATGTTCGGATCGGGTTTCGCATAACCCGAGAATATTTCGTCGCTTAATATTGAAAGTTGGAGCATTGAAGGTTTTCAAGTTCTTTAAGTTTGGTTTGGAGTAGGTTTCATTGTTATCCAGATCCAATTGTCATTCCAAGCGTAGTATTAGATCTGTATGGTGATTTAAGACTTGCACGCAAAATTTGGCATCATTCTGAGTGGTCTAAGTATATTTCGGCGCGTTCGGGGCCAGTTGAGAAGTTGGAAGTTCATTAGCTAAATTAATTTGGTTTTGGGTGCGACTCCTAGTTTCGTTGTTGTTTTACGTGTTCTGAGAGTTCGAGTAGGTACGTACTATATTTATGGACTTGTGCGTGTATTGGGACGGGGTCCCACGTGGCTCAACTGTGTTTCGGACCACCGGGAGCTAAGTTGAAAACACCAAAAAAATTTGTTCTAGTTTCCTTCTTCGCAAACGCAGAGAAGTAATAGCATTCGCGATGAAAGAATGGGCCTGGGTAGGTTTTTTCCCTATGCGTTCACGAGGGAGAAACAACGTTCGCGGAGCTCTGGGCCACCGGCCTTCTCGTTCGCACTCAGGCCTTCGCGTTCGCGATGGGCAGGCCAACTAAGACTTCGCGTTCGTGTGGCTTATCTCGCATTCTTGAAGGTCATTTTTCTGGCTTGGCTTTTTGTCCTTCGTGATTGCGAGTGCCCTCTCGCGATCACATATAAGGGACCACTTGGCAAAAACATTTTATAAACGGTACTTAGACCTATTTTTCCCATTTCTCCCTTGTGTGGTCCGAATTTGGAGCTTCTTGGAGAGGAATTTTCATCATGCATTGCAAGGTGAATATTTTCTGCCTAATATAATTTAAATACATAAATTTTGGGTAAATTCTTAACACATAAATTGTAAAAATTATGGGTTTAGTTAAAAACCTAGATTTTGATAAAAATGGGATTAAACCACGAAAATGATTATGGAATTAGATAAAAATTATATATTTGAGTTTGTAAGGTTATGCGAATATTTATCTTTGAAAACTTTTGGAATCTGGGCACGTTGGCCTGGGGATAAATTTTAAGAATCTTTCAATTTGGGTTGGGTAAGTACTCTAATAGCTAAATTATGAACTTGTGAGTGTATATTGATTAATTTATATAATATTTGGCTAGCTTTGGATTATTCGGTATCAAGTTGAGACTTTAGATTGAATTCGCGGGCCGGAAAGTGGGCTTTGAGACGAGGTAAGTCTCCTTACTAACCTTGTAAGAGGAAATTTACCCCATAGATGTTTTAAATTACTATCTGCTTCTAATTGTGGGGGTTACGTACACACGAGGTGACGAGAGTCCGTGCGTAGCTACTAATCATGCTTAAGTCTGGGTAGTTTTAGGATCCAAATCTTGAAATACTTGTATTATTTGCACTCTACTTGTTAATGTAAGTGCTTAAATTATATTGAAATTTGATAAAGGATTCGTAAAGGCCGAATTTCACTTACTTGAGTTTTGGCGGGTTATTTGATCGTCAATAGAAATTGTGCTTCCTTGTGTATTAGTCTTGTGATAACTTTTAAATCGGATATTCATAGAGTATTCTCTCTTCTTGTGGAGCGGGCCGAACGCCTCGGCAGTATAATTGATGCATCTATGGTTCGTGTCACTCGACCCTCAGCGGTGTACATATTATCACGTCAATAGAAATTGTGCTTCCTTGTGTATTAGTCTTGTGATAACTTTTAAATCAGATATTCATAGAGTATTCTCTCTTCTTGTGGAGCGGGCCGAACGCCTCGGCAGTATAATTGATGCATCTATGGTTCGTGTCACTCGACCCTCAGCAGTGTACATATTATTCTGGATCGAGCCGTACGACCTCGGCATAATCGGGCGTGTTAATGCTTGGAGCCCGAATACACTTGATATTATTTTCATGACTTGAGAGGTTATAATTTATTTATTTGACCGAAATTGATTTGGAGTTAGTACGTGTTAGTTGGAGGTTTTTGAAAATTACTATTAGTTAAAGAATCATTTATTCACTGCTTGCTATTATGTTATTATTATTATTCATATATTTCATGCCTATGTAGAATTTCTGTATTATTATTGTTTGCTCATAGTAAGTGTCGATGTCGACCCCTCGTCACTACTTCTTCGAGGTTAGATTGGATACTTACTGGGTGCATATTGTTTATGTACTCACGCTACACTTCTACACTAATTGTGCAGGATCTGAGGCAGGTGCATCTGGTAGTCATTCAGGCGCACACCCCTATCATTCTTAGGCATAGTGGTGAGGTGCTCTCTGAGTCCGTTCTGTAGCACCCGCAGTCTCTCTCTTTTGTATTTACTTTTTCTCTATCTCATTTCAGACAGTAGCATATGTATTTTGTATATTCTACTAGTTGCTCATACACTTGTGACACCGGGTCTTGGGAATATGCTGGTAGACACTTTATGGTTTCGGTATTTATTTCCCGTATCTTGCTCTTTCGTTGGTTCACGCTTTACTTCACTATAATTTTCTACTTCTCATTTGCTTAATAAATAAAAATTAACTATTTTGAAATTATTAAAAAGAATAAATACATGGCTAGTTCACCGTTGGCTTGCCTAACGGCGACGTTGGGCGCCATCACGTCCTATAAGGGAAATTGGGTCGTGAAAAATACACTCAAAGTGTAGTAATTAGAGTGCAGAATGCGACTAAAACACGTGTTCTTGGCCTACCATCATCTACTAAAAACACTTGGTAGTTGGAGACTAATTGTAATAGAAGATAGAAAAATAAAGGGTAATTGACCCGAGGTGCCAACATATAATAAGAATTAGTAAATGTTTAGCCCTAAATTATATTTGGCAAAGATAGCCGAAAATAATTGGTATTGTATAGAAAAGATCCAGAAAGCCCTACTTCCCTATTTATTTTCTCACCCCTTAGCCCCCTCTCCATATCCCTTTGTTGTCTCTCTCCCTCTCTCCCCGTATTTCTTCTTCTATCTCTCGTTTCTCTTGGCATAAATAAACACGGCAGTCTAACGTTGCTCTAAAATCTAAATCATTATTTTCCAACTAATTCCTTCAAAAGCCAAATATTTCGATCTAACATCATACTCATTGATTATCTAATTTCTATTTCATACTGCATACCTAATTTGCACCAGTGATCTCTCAAATAAGTTTGTAATAATTTATTATTGAAAATGAGATCCCTCCCCCCCCCCCCCGAAAAAAAATTGTCATTAGCCAGAAATTCATTCCTTTTTCTTTAAATTTTAAAATAGCTCATCTTGTATATCAATATATCTCTAGCACAAATGAAGAGATATTTTTAACATTATCATAGATATAATCGACAAACATTTTATATCGGTTCCAAACCTCCCTTTTTTTCATAAAGACATAACATAGAGATCTCTTCATTTATATTTTCTGATACTTGATTTAGGTTGAAAATACGGACTAAAATGATTGAGAACTTCTATTATTACTATTTCTTCTTTTATTGAGTAAGCTAAATAGCATCAACAATTATCATTTTTAGGAACTTACACTTTTTTCTTCAATTTTCATTATACAACTCAAACACAATTTATTAATATAATATTTATGTGACTTTTTAAAATTATGTACTTACTGAGACACGATACACAAACAACATGACTAGCTAGTTCACTTAAAAATAGAAATCAATAAGGATCCGAGCAAATACTTTTTCCCCCCTACAAATTGTCTTAATTATCATTTGCACGCTTGGTCTCGTCATCTTTCTAGTGCTTCTCAACCTCTTCGTCCATTCATCTATAATTACCAGTTTACCACACAGCTTTTCCTCCTCCGCTCCCTCCCCTCCCCCTTCCTTCCCAACCACCATATATAAGAGTTTTCTAGGTGGCGTGTGTAGAAAATAAGTTTGGTTAATTTTGTTTTGATTTTAAGAGCATTGACTTTAATCTTATTTTTGGAAACGATGCACATTTTCGAATTTAATTGTCTTTTCTAAATATCATTGAGAGATTAATACTCCCTTCGTCTCAATTTATCAGTCGTGATTTCTAAATATAGTTGTCTCAAATTATTTGTCAATTTTGAAGTTCAAGAGTTGTAACGACCCGATCGGTCGTTTTGAGAATTAGCGTCCCGTTTGGTAGCTTAAGGTCTCGAGCAGTTTCGTATTATGTATTATGACTTGCGTGTGTGGTCGAGTTCGGATTTCGGATTATTCGGGATCAATTTGGAAGAAGCATTCTTGTTTTAGAAGCTTAAGCGATAAGAGTTGACCGAAATTTGACTTTTATGTAGACGGCTCCGAAATGGCATTTTGATAATTCCAGTAGCTTTGTATGGTAATTTTGAACTTAAGCGTGCGTCCGAATTTTGGATTTGGAGATTTGTTGGATAATTTGAAGCATTGCGGCAAAAATTAAAAAGTTAAAGTTTTGGAAGGTTAAGAAGTTTGACCGGGAGTTGACTCGGTTGCTATCAGGGTTGATTTGTGAGTCCGAGAGTTGGATTGGATCCGTTATGTCATTTGGGACTTGCACACAAAATTCGACGTGATTTCAAGTTGATTTGATATGTTTGGGCACGAGTTTAGGAAGTTGGAAGATTTGGAAATTAATAAGTTCGATTCGAGATGCGATTCATAGTTTCGACATTGTTTGAGGTGATTCGAGACCTCTAACAGGTCCGCGTTAGGTTATGGAACTTGTTGATATATTTCGACGGGGTCCCGGGGACCCCGGGCGTGTTTCGGATGGGTACGGGCCATTTTCTCACGATTTTGGATGGCTGATATGATATCTGGTATCCCCTTATACACGATCGCGAAGTTCAAGCCTCTTCATGTACGCATGATTCTGCCCGCGATCGCGTACGTGTGTATCCTCCTTCATCGCGTTCGCGTTCATAGTTTCGCGTTCGCGTAGCACAACCTTGGCAGCTGATATTTTTCTTCTTCGCGATCGCATGAATCAGTTCACGATCGCGTAGTACATTTTTTGCGCAGTAGCTGTTTCTTCTTTGCGATCGCAATTGTATCTTCGCGATCGCGATGTGCAAATGCCTCGGCAGCAGAATATATTTTCCAAAATCGAGGGTTTGGCAATTTTTATTATATCTTGAGTTGTTGACCTCGGATTTGAGCGATTTTTCGTGGATTTTTCAAGCAAATCATTGGGATTTGAGCCATCTGGAGGTTGTTTCACTCGAGAAGGTAATTTTAGAGTATCAGTCTAGCTTATATGAGGTAAGTATCTTGCCTAACTTTGTGTGGGGAACTACCCCTTAGGATTTGAGTCATTTTGTGCTAATTGTGTCATGTGAAGGCCATGTACGCGAGGTGACAAGTACATACTCGGGCTTATTTATGGAAATTTGACCATTTAGTGATCTTAGGTTCTTATGTTCATTAGATATGAAGTTCTTTTATCATGTTAAATCCTCCATTTACTCAATTAACCCTTACGTATCTTATTTGGAATTAATTGATTCATGTTCTACCCTTATTTCCAATTAAATGCTTACGTGCCTTAATTGAAGATATTTTCTCTTTTATTGCCATGCTATCTTTTATGTAATCGCTTATTGTAACGACCCGACCGGTCGTTTTGAGCTCTAGCGCGTCGATCTAAGATTTGAGGCCTTGAATAGCACCGCTTCAGGTATTATGACTTGTACGTGTGTTCGAAACTAAATTTTGAGAAGTTCGGAGTTGATTTGGAAAGAAAATTCTAAATTCGAAAGCTTAACATTAGAAGGGTTAACTAAGGTTTGATTTTTAATTAAACGATCTCGGTAATTGAGATATGAAGGTTCCAATAGGTTCGTATGATTATTTCGAACTTGAACGTATGTTCGGGTTGAGTATCGGTTGGTCCGAAAGCATTTCGGCGCCTATTTTGGAAAGTTGGCATTTTGGATGTTCTAGGATTTCATAAGTTTAGTTTGAAGTGAATTTCTATGTTATTGATGTCCATTTGGTGTTTCGAGCTATGGAATAAGTTCGTATCGTGATTTGTGACTTGTGCGTAAAGTTTGGTGTCATTCCGGATTGTTTAAGTGTAATTCAGATGCGTTCGGTAAAGTTTGAAGGTTGGAAAGTTGGAAGAAAGTTTTTTGGACATCGATTCATAATTTTGATGTTGTTTGACATGATTTGAGGCTTCAATTAAGTCTGTATCGCGTTTTGGGATGTGTTGGTACGTTTGGATAGGGTCCTAGGGGCCTCGGGTTTGAAACGTATTGAAAATGTTGATGCTGAGTGGTGTAATCGCTATAAATTGATTAATTATAAGCATTGGAGTATATTTTGATTGATTTGCACATTGTTTGACTGGTTTTGGGTCGTTTGGCTTTGAGTTGAAGAATTTGAGAGGCATTGGAGCCGGTCATGGAACTTCGGAGCGAGGTAAGTCTCCTGTCTAATTTTGTGAGGGGAAAACTACCCCCTAGGTGATGTAATTGTTATGTGCTATTAGTTGTAGGTGCAACGTACGCACGAGGTGACGAGAGTTCGTACGTAGCTAAAGCATGTTTACGTACGCATGAGGTGACTTGAGTCCGTACGTAGCTAAAGCATGTTTATGTCTGGGTAGACTTAGGACTTTATCATGTAATATTTGAATTATTTGAACTTATTCTGCTTGCTTAATTAATTGAATTGATTTAGAAATATATGTATATATTAGGCCGAGCCTTATCACCTTGAGTTGTTGGAAAGTTATTTGAGAAACAGTAAAGGTTAAATTCACTTTGTGCTCATGTACTGTATTGTAAGCACGTGTTTCGTAATTTGGTAAAACGCCTCAACAGGATTATGTACCACACTCTCATTGGAGCGGGTCGTGTGTCGCGGCAGTATAATAGATGCATTTATGGTTCGTCTCGCTCGACCCTCGGCAGTGTACACGTTATGATGGGATCGGGCCGATCGCCTCGACAGTATCTTATTCCTTCTGAGATCTAGCCGGACGACATCGGTATAATCGTGCGTTATATCGCTAGTAGTCTGAATATTCACGAGATTTTCCTTCCACTAATGCCTTGCATTTTATATGGAAATTTTTATCCATTTGTTATTGGCACTTGATATTTCTGAGTTGTCGAGATAGAATACGAGATTGATAAATTGATATTGTTAAAAAAAAATTTGGAAGATTGTGTTAATTAAAGATTTACCTCACTACTATTGTTGTACTCTTATCTGTTTATGATTTACCATTTTGATTTATTGGACCACTAGTAAGTGTTGATGTCCACTACTTCTCCGGGGTTAGGCTAGATACTTACTAGGTACGCGTTGACTTACGTACTCATGCTGCACTTCTGCACTAACTGTGCAGGATCTGACATGTTCATTTGATAATCATCTTGGCGCGTAGGCGCAGCTGTTAAGGAGAGTTCATGTGAGCTGCATCTCAGGCTACGCATCGCAGTCCACAGAGTCTCCATCATACTATTTATTTTATCCTGTCTTATTTACATTCTGTACATATGTTGTATTACTATTGAACTCCTTAGTAAATGCTCATGCACTTGTGATACCGGGTTTTGGGGGTGCCTACTAGGTGTTCATTACTGTAGTTCGCGTAATTATTATCATTTCACTTTGTAATTTATACCTTATACGGAAATTGGAAAAATAAAATCACAGATTTTCTACGAGTACTAGATTTTTACGCTGCTTATTCAATGGGTTCATGATTTCGAAAATAATAAAATGAGTAACTAAGTTGATTAATCACCGTTGGCTTACCTGGTGGCAGCGTTAGGCACCATCATGACTTATAATGGATTTTGGATTGTGACAGCTTGGTATCAGAGCTCTAGGTTCACTTGGATCTCACGAGTCATGAGCAAGTCTAGTAAAGTCTTGGGGATCGATACGGAGACATCTGTACTTATCTTTGAGAGGTTGTTGGGCTGTTAGGAGCACTTCCCTTCTTGATTCCTCATCGTGCGATTTGATTCCTTTGAGGCTTATGCCTTTATTTTCTTTCTACTCAATCTTATGCGACACAGGACACTTGTTATCAATTGGGCATCGAGGAGTTGTGGTGGCACTGCAGACGTGGTGCAAGATGTTTTTCCCTGTATATTCGAGTGGGTTATTATTGTCCCCTTGCGGAAGGGTATTCTGTCGTTTCAGCCCAGTATCTATATTTCCTATGGTTTCGAGGCTATGCACGGATTGTTATGAGGTTGATGCGTTGTTATCGCACAGTGTTGGTGTAATGGTAGGGTGCTTGTTTATATGCCGAGGAAGTGAATGACTTCAACGGAGGATTTCTCAGTGCACAATTTAGAGGTTCGACATTTAAATCCAGCGGAGGAAAGGCAATCGGACTATGGATGTTCAGGCTTTGGGTAATGGAGTAACAAGACTTGATATTTTCAAGCAAGGTGGAATTCTCATTTGTGAGGTGGTGTCGTCGTTCTTGTTTGAATGCATTAAGGTCTGTCGTTGTTATGGTCTTCTTCGATTTGCCTTCGGGGCAGGGTGTTGTGAAATGGTGCCGGAGAAGCGGTTGTCAGAGATAGCGATATGTAGCGGTTCTAGAATCGAATTGGTGTTTCTAATGTTGATGGCTCGAGAAAGATGATATTCTAAGAGGTGTAGAGTTGGTAGCAATTTATTAGTTCAGGTGCTACAGGAATAGATTTGATTTGAGGCAACATTTGGGCAGTGAAGGATGAGAAAGGACATGGGAGGAGGTGTCTCGCGGTGGTTGAATTACTAGCAGGTCAAGTATGAAGAGTAAAGGTCGAGAAGTTTCTTAAAGGAGATGGTTTAACCGAAGTGACAGTGGCAGAGCAACATATGTATTTTTTGGTAGGATAGCCACATGCCTTGAGAAACATTTAGAGCAATTTGGTAATCGTGGTGGGAAACGACTAGGTCTACGGATTTTATCTGAGATGGAAGCTACTGCACTGAGGAAGACTGAGTATGGCAAAGAGCAATTTTCTTGAAATGAAGAGAGGTGTGAAAACTTGATTACCGTTTTTGGATGCAACGTGACTTCAAGTTTAGGACATATTGTCGGACTTTCAGTTGATATCAATGAGGAAGGAACATACTTGTACAACTAGTGGACGACCATGGGCTCAGAGGGGTTTGCTGAATGTATGGTAGTTGTACCCAGTGCAGTATCGTTGGATGATATTGGCATGGAATTTCACAGGTAGGTTATCTCATGTGAGCAGGTTAGCGGTTGCGTGATGTTGACGAAGCTTCTACGAAGAATTCTACTTGCTACCCAGTAAGAGGTCGAATAAGTTATGGTGGTTGATGGTTCGGAATGTTCATTAAACGTTTAACCAAAGATTTCGATAAATTTGGCGGGTTAAAGGTGCGAGATCGTGGTAATTGAGAAGGAGAAATCTTTGTGGGTTCTATATTTATGTAATTGTGGCTTAAAGCTAAGTGGGGGAGCCCCACCGTCTACGATTGGATCGCATGGTTGTTTGCTTGTGCGGTTTTTGGTTATCGGTTTATTGGTGGGTTATTATGACTAAGGAAAGAAAATATTAGGGGTAATTCGAGCAAAGAAGTTGATAAATGTGTGCTATATTTTGCCTTATCGATTCATCTGTAGGTTTTGGGAAGACTTGGGGTTTATGCTTCTTGTAGATATGATGTACAAGGAAAAGAATTCATCCGGTTGCTTCTTTTAGACGGTGTTCATGTGCTAGCAGAGCGTTAGACTTTGGTTATATTCGGGACCAGGTCAGAGTGAGTGACTCTCAACAACGGTCCTAGTGGGTTCGAGAATTAAAGTGCAGTGCCTAAGGATTTCGGGTGCGTTGTGTTGTTAAGGATCGAGTTGTTGTAGTTGGATTATGAAAGGGGCTTAGAGTATTCTATTTTGTCATCGGGTCTACGGTGCAGTATTAGAGGAAAGGGAGAAATAACTTCGGAATCGCGGAAGGTCTTGCAGAATGGGTGTACCAGTTGGAGATGCTATTGTGCGCTTGAGGAGGGTATGAGATAGTTCATGGTTATTGAGATGATGCGGTCTCGTGATTTGGGTCACTCGGGATGAGTGCGGATTGAGTTCATTATGTTTTTGAATGGAGCTATTATTATTTCTAAGATAGGTCAAGAGTAAATCGGAGGAAGTTGGGTCGGTTGGTAATGGTTTGAATCAACGTGATTGAGGCAATGATCAGTTCCTTCGGCGTGTTAATGTTATACAGTTGATTTGTGGTTGTACGTGCGTGCTTGACAGCCACCATAACTTGATGGATTTATGAGGTATTTGATTCAAATGGCCTTGTTGTGTAAGTGGATTCCGGAGGAGTTATGGCAGGTTAGATCACGACATAAGGTTTGTATTTTATGCGGTTCGGGAATTTAGTTTTGTGTTGCAATGGTTTTTCTGAAATGAGATAAGTGAAAGGTTTCTAGCCAATGAAGTGTTTATTCTACTAGTAGTTCAAGGGTTATGATGAATTCTTGTACTCTCATGTAGTGGCCTGATAGGTGTAGTGAGATGCATAGGAATTGGAAGTGGAGGATCAAGGTTGTGGTTCGGTGTTGGTAAGAATGTCACAAGCTCGGATGAGCAGGGAAGAATTCAGATGTTCAGAGTAAGCTGGCATTTCCTTTAGTGTCACCTGAGAAAGGTGTCTTGTGTAGGAGGCTTTGTGTACTGATTTGCGGATTCTTGATTTTCTTTACAGCATTAGTAAGGTTGGTGGTATGGAGGTGCAGACTTTGCTACCTGGTGCGGAAGGTCGTGGGAGCATATCCCACAGGGAAATCTGTATAAGTGTGACATGTTAGTCACTTGATTGTTAAATATTGAAACCAAGCATAGAGACTATGGTACTATCGTTAATGTGAGAGTCCATACCTGGAAGGCGCTCTATTCCTTTGGTTGTGAACTGTGAGAGTTTGTTCCAGATTGGGCGGCTGCCCGTGTGTGTCATGCATAAGGCCATTGTGGATCCTTGAAAGGTTGTTGGCTTAGTATGGTATTATTAGAATCGGCTAAGGCCCGTTGATGGGTCTAATGTGAATGTGTGCTCTACGTCAGGTCGGAGGTGTTCATTCGCCATAGCATCGCGTACGTAGGAGTAGTCAGGCATCGGATGTGATTCCTGTTATCAGCTATTCCATGTAATAGTCTATTGTGCCATGTGGGTTGTGAGACGGCTTGATTATTCGCACATATGTTGTGGTCCCGTGTAGCTTGTGGTGTTATATGAACATGATGGCTCTTGTGATGCAGGTCATTTATTGCACCTTAGTTGTGCTTGGGTTTTGTAGCATATGGCATTATCCGTCTCCCCAAGGTTATATTTTTTCACTTGGCGTGCTTGTGGTCGATATTTGGGTATTTCGTAGGTAAAAGCATTATGGCTTGATGGGTATTTCCTTATTTATTGTCATGTATGGATCAGTTGGCACGCCGCCACGGGTATGTTGTTTGGATCGGGTTGCATGCCACAATGCTATCATGTGTGGATCGGTTTGCACGCCGCAATAGTGAGATGTTGAGTACGGTTCCATATACCTTTTTCTGTGTATTTTGTTTCTCATTCTCTGAGAAAGGTTCATAACATCTGTTCGGCTATTTAATTCGTTACGTGGGCTGGGTAGTTCTTTTCCAGAGTTCGCTCTTCCTTATGTATCATATTCAAGTTTAGCTTGTTGGCGCATTAATGGTGTCATATGAGATCTTGGTCACTGTTTGAGGTGGCTTATTGCCTGAGCAATACGTATAGGGTGAAACGAGATTATTGGACCTGAAATCAGTACAATCAGATTTATATAAGGTATATTAAAGAGCAAATATGGCTATTCAGTTTAGAATGAGGTAATGGTTCTTGTCAGGAGGAGAGACTCCGTGATTTGTTGATTCGATAGGTGGTTATGAGTTTCTACATATCTCTTCGTCGTGGCAGTGTTGCGAGAGTTGGAACAGGGCTTACATGTGTTATGAAGCATATTGCGGGCATCAGATTCATAAAATTTCAACTATTGTAGTCGGAGCATGCTATTATGGTCAAATGACTTATGCGGTGCATGACGTGATTTCAACAGAGGAGCATGATCATGTTGATACAATGTGTGGTGATTGATGCGGTGTTCGTATATTAGAATTGGGACTCGCGGAGAATTGCGGATGTTGGAATTTGGTTCTAAAGCTTATTGGCTAAGGTTATAGGAAGGATCTTCAGTCTGGCTCGAGATCACGTGCTCACATGGGTTGTGGTGGCACGAGTAGGTGCACGAGGTGTTAAATAATTATTTTGGACAACACGATTCTTGGTACGTTCGAGGACGAACATATGTTTAAGTAGGGGAGAATGTAACGACCCGACCGGTCATTTTGAGCTCTAGCACGTCGATCTACAGTTTGACGCCTTGAGTAGCTCTACTTCAGGTATAATGACTTGTACGTGTGGTCGGAATTGAATTTCGGGAAGTTTGGAATTGATTTGGAAAGAAAATTCTAAATTCGGAAGCTTTAAGTTGGAAGGTTTGACTTTAGAGTAAACGACCTCGGAATCGGGATCTGAAGGTTCCAATAGGTTCGTATAATAATTTGGACTTAGGCGTATGTTCAGTTTGAGTATCGGGTGGTCCGAAAGCATTTCGACGCCTATTATGGAAAGTTGGCATTTTGGAAGTTGTAGGATTTCATAAGTTTGTTTTGGTGTGGATTTTGATGTTATCGATGTCCGTTTGGGTCAGAGGTTGTGGTTGCTCAGGTACGAGGGAATTTTCACACCTGCGAGCTCGCAGGTGCGGGCTGTTGGTCGCAGAAGCGGGAAGGGGCCTTGGGCTAAAAAAGCGAAGAAGCGCAATGGTGGCTCGCACCTGCGCTTACGCAGAAGCGAACATTCTGCCGCAGGTGCGATGGAGCAGCTGGGCAGTGTATTTCGAAGAAGCGAGCTTTGCCTCGCAAAAGCGAGATCACAGGTAAGACAAATTCATCCGCATGTGCGAAAGTCGCTGGGCAGTGGGGTGTTTTTAATCCGAGACTTAGCCCATTTCTCTCACATTTTCATTTGGTTGGACGATTTTTAGAGCTATTGGAGGGGCGAATTTCATCATCTATTGTGAGGTAAGTTATTCTCACCTATTGTAAGTTAAATACACCGATTCTATAAGGATTGAAACATAGAAAATAGTAAAAATATGGGATTTTGGTAGAAAACCTAGAAATTAGTATTTTTAGATTTTGACCATGAAATTTGAAATAAATCATATATTTGAGTTCGTGGCATCATGGGTAAAGTTTAACTTCGAAGATTTTTTACCCGAGGGTTGACTTTTCGAGCGGAGTTGGGAATTGCTATAAATTGATTAATTATAAGCATTGGAGTATATTTTGTTTGATTTGCACATTATTTGACTAGTTTCAGGTTGTTTGGCTTTGAGTTGAAGAATTTAAGAGTCATTGGAGCTGGTTATGGAACTTCGGAGCGAGGTAAGTCTCCTGTCTAACTTTGTGAGAGGAAAACTACCCCTAGGTGATGTAATTGTTATGTGCTATTAGTCGTGGGTGATACGTACGCATGAGGTGACGAGAGTTCGTACGTAGCTAAAACATGTTTATTCTCGGAGAATTTCATCATCTATTGTGAGGTAAGTTATTCCCACCTATTATAAGTTAAATACATGGATTCTATAAGGATTTAAACATGAAAATTAGTAAAAATTTGGGATTTTGGTAGAAAACATAGAAATTGGTATTTTTGGATTTTGACCATGAAATTGGACATGAAATTTGAAATAAATCATATATTCGAGTTCATGGCGTCATGGGTAAAGTTTATCTTCGAAAATGTTCGGAATCCGGGCACATGGGCCCGAGGGTTGACTTTTCGAGCGGAGTAGGAAATTGCTATAAATTGATTAATTATAAGCATCGGAGTATATTTTGATTGATTTGCACATTGTTTGACTAGTTTGGGGTCGTTTGGCTTTGAGTTGAAGAATTTGAGAGGCATCGGAGCCGGTTATGGAACTTCGGAGCGAGGTAAGTCTCCCGTCGAACTTTGTGAGGGGGAAACTACCCATAGGTGATGTAATTGTTATGTGCTATTAGTTGTGGGAGCTACGTACGCATCAGGTGACGAGAGTCCGTACGTAGCTAAAACATGTTTATGTCCGGGTAGACGTAGCTAAAACATGTTTATGTACGGGTAGACTTAGGACTTTATCATGTAATATTTGAAATACTTGAACGCATTCTGCTGGCTTAATTGATTGAAATTATAATTGAACTTGATTTAAAATATATACATATATATATTAGGCCGAGCCTTATTACCTTGAGTTGTTGGCAAGTTATTTGAGAAACGGTAAAGGTTATACTCACATTGTGTTCATATACTGTATCGTAAGCTCGTGTATCGTAATTCGATAATTCTTTTCCTTTCTTGTGGAGCGGGCCTAACGCCTCATTGGGATTATGTACCACACTCTCATGGGAGCGGGTTGTTCGCCATCGGCAGTATAATAGATGCATCTATGGTTTGTGCCGCTCGACCCTCGACAGTATACACATTATGAATGGATTAGGTCGATTGCCTCGGTAGTATCATATTCCTTCTGAGATCTGACCGTACGACCTCGGCATAATAGTGCATTATATCGCTAGTAGTTCGAATATTAGCGAGATTTTCCTTCCACTGATGCCTTGCATTTTATATGGAATTTTTATCCGTTTGTTATTGGCACTTGATATTTCTGAGCTGTCGAGATAGAATACGAGATTGAGAAATTGATGTTGTTAAAAGAAATTTTGGAAAATTGTGTTAATTACAGATTTACCTCACTAATATTGTTGTACTCTTATCTGTTTATGATTTACCATATTGATTTATTGGACCACTAGTATGTGTCGATGTCGACCCCTCGTCACTACTTCTCCGGGGTTAGGCTAGATATTTACTAGGTATGCGTTGATTTACGTACTCATCTGCACTTCTACACTAAATGTGCAGGATCTGATAGGTTCATTTGATGATCATCGTGGCGTGTAGGCGCAGCTGTTGAGGAGACTTCATGTGAGATACATTCCAGGCTACGCATCGCAGTCCACCGAGTCTCAATCGTAGTATTTATTTTATCCTGTCTTATTTGCATTTTATACAGATGTATTATTATTGTACTCCTTAGTAAATGCACATGCACTTGTGACACCGGGTTTTGGGGTACCTACTGGGTATTGATCATTGTAGTTCGCGTAATTATTATCATTTCACCTTGTAATTTATACCTTATACAGAAATTGGAAAAATAAAATCACGGATTTTCTACGAGTACTAGATTTTACACTACTTATTCAATGGGATTCATGATTTCGAAAATAATAAAATGAGTAACTAAGTTAATTAATCACCGTTGGCTTGCCTGGCGACGACATTAGGCGTCGTCACGACCTATAGTGGATTTTGGGTCGTGACACTTTTCCTTAATTGAAGTCATTATTATATTTTCCGTAATTTCTTATCCTTAATTGAAGTCATTATTATCTTATCCGTAATTGTTTATTCTTAATTGAATTTATTAGTATCTTTTCTGTAATTGCTCAACCTTAATTGAAGTTTTGTTATCCCTTTCAATGTTGACTTATCCTTATTTAGAATCATTGATTCATGCTATCTCTCTTACTGTCGAGTTGTACTTATGTGGAATTGTTGTTGCACACTATCTCTCCCCTTGTTGAGCTATTCTCATTGAAACTATTATTCTCTGTTGTCTCTTTCAATGCGAACTCGTTCGTCCATTTCCTTATGTTCTGAAGCTCTTGAGTTGATTTACTTGCCGTATTCTCTTATTATTGTTGTTGTTGCTGCTGTATGCAGTATTGTTGAGCCGAGGGCTATGCGTGGTTGTGGTATTGAAACTGTTTTGAGGAAATATTGTGGCATATGAGCACATGTTGTGAAAGTCATTTTATTTTGTTGTTATGTTTTGGCACACATGGTATTGTTGAGAGGATTGTCGGGGGGTTCGCACGTGAGTTGTCCGTGTTGCTATTACTATTGATATTTGCACATACTGCATGACATGGTGGGTATATATATGGGTTTGCGCATGTGGCGAGATAAGGTAGGAACATTATTATGCGCGTGCGGCGAGACAAGGCAGACATTTACTTTATTATTGCGCACGTGGCGAGACAAGGTGGGCTATATCGGGGAATGATATGTGACAACTTGTGATGGCCTGGGGCATTGTTGTTGTTGATATTTGTGTAGTGGTGTGCCTACCTTGTGTGAGTTTTACCTTGTACATTTTGTGGTGATCGCCTCTTATGTGCCATTCATTGTCTCTACTCTTACTTGTTGGCTTGAACTATAGAAGAACACTTGCACAAGCATACACGTGATTAATCACCCATATCGGTTTAAGAAAACGAATCTTGATGTTATTGACCATTTACATGTACTCTCGTCTACTTGCCTTATATGTGAGAGTTGTCTTATTCGCACGTGAGGTGTCCGTGCAGTCATGAGTCATTCTTATTGTTGGCACATGAGTGGTCCGTGCAGATATTATATATTGTCACCCTCTTGGCATGTGCGTCGTCTGTGCAGTTATAAGTTATAATGTGGGCACAAGATGCCAAGTGATTAGGGTTCACAAATTGGGACCCGTGATTGTGATTTTGAGGTTTGGTACCTCGTGGAAGTTCTTGGATAAACTTGGTGTGAAAGCGGTTGTTCTTATTGAGTTGTTACTTGTTTTTCTTTATTTGGTTTCACCGGATTTGAACTGTGTTCAGCTTACTCCACAGTGTTATTACCTGTTGTGTATCGTTGCTAACTGTTGCTTTTAGTTCCTATTACAAGCATTGCATTATTATTGTCATCATGCCTAACTTTATAGTGATATTGTTCCTTGTTAGTTCTACATTTATACTTGTTCAGGTTGTTTATTCCAGTGGGTATCTTGACTATTTCTCGTCACTACTCCACCGAGATTAGTCTTGATACTTACTGGGTACCACTGTGGTGTACTCATGCTACACCTCTGCACATTTTTGTGCAGATCCAGGTGCTTCGGATGTTGTTGATTATTAGCTAGCTGACCGAGCATTGCTGTGGAGACTCAAGGTAAACCTGCCGTCGCGTTTGCAGGCCTCAGAGTCACCTTCTGAAATTTCATCTTGTACTATTTATTTCTCTTCCGGAATAGTTGTATTTAGGGATTTTATAGCAAACTCATTAGAGCTTATGAATTGTACTACCGGTTTTTAGGTATTATTTCAAAATTGGAAATGTTGGTTTCATTTAGAAATATCTAGTTTCCGCTTAATAGTTCTGTTGGTTAATTTCTATCAATTAATTCAGTAAATGTTAGGCTTACCTAGTCGTAGAGACTAGGTGTCGTCACGACATCCTTCGGAGGAAAATTGGGGTCGTAACAAGAGTACTAGTAAATCAATTTCTTTTTTTCTATTCTACCCTTAATATTAATTGTTCTTGAAGACTACAAATACCTTAATTTAAGTAGGGGTGACAAACGGGCGGGTCGGGTCAGATATGGAAAGGTCAAAATGGGTAAATACAAAAATGAATAAATTATCCGACCTGACCGATACATAATACGTATAAAAAATAGGTTAACCGGCGGATAACATGGATATCCATATTATCCATGACCTCTTAAATATGATTACCTTTGGGAGAATTCCTAATCTCCCAAACTTGAGGAACCCCCAATTTCAGGTTTTACAAATGTAAAAGTTAAACTCATTAGTTATCCATTAGTTATCCTTTTTCTAAATGGATAATATGGTTCTTATCTATATTTGATCTTTTCTAAAAGTTGATTATCCAACTCATGTGTTTAGTGGATAATATGGGTGGATAACTATCTTTTTAAATATTTTGCCACCACTACTTATGAGTAAGTATTAAATGAAGAGAGATTATATCTTAAGATATTACTACTAGAAAAATAACCTATGGCAACGCATGCAAAATCGTTACCATTGATCTATTGCAACGGTTTAGTGACCGTTCCACCAGGTCGCGTGCCAAAAGCTCTGAAGCAACGGTTTGGGTAAAGGTTGTATTAACCGTTCCTATAGGGCTGTCTATCATAACGGTTATTCTTCTTTCTGATGTAACGATTATTTTTCCTCTATTGCAACGGTTTAGAACCGTTACCATTAGGTTTAATACAACACTTTTATAAGCTATTGCAATGGTTATTTAAAGATATCACAACGGTTTCTAATGCTCTTGTTACAGTTTTTCATATTGCAACGGTTACTCGCAATACGTTTGATTTTTCTAATGGGACGGTTTACAGATCCTATTGCAACGGGTTGCGTGACCTACTGCAACGTATTACAACACTTGAAATATATTTTGTATACTATTGCAACGGTTCTGGTAGACTATGCAACAACTTATATATATATATATATATATATATATATATATATATATATATATATATATATATATATATATATATACACACACACACCTCTGATGTACAATTATAAATTTTAATACACCAAAATTTATATAAGTCACATAATAAATTACTCATAAACTTTTACAATCCAAAATAATTGTCAAACAAACTAGTAATTAATATCCATCAAAGCAAAATGTTCAAACCCATCCAAGTGCATGCATAAGCGTTTACTATTCAAGAGTTAGTATAAAATATTCTTAAAACATCTAAATTTTCAGCAATAACCCAAAAATCTTCTTAAGTTAGGTCTAGATCATCAATGTCTCCGTCTTCCCTTTCACCATTTTCTCCACCTACAAAAAAGATAAATCAAGTCATTACCTTCGAGCGCTAGTTGACAATTCAAGAAAGCATGAACGAAAAAGCAAGCAATTCAATTCTAAAAGTTTGAGAAGGGAAACGCGTCAAATTAAAGCAGCAGTAGGACTACCGAACATTTTTGTGTTTGATAAAAGCATTGACCATATCAACTATTATTTCGTACAGTTTTAGGATAGCTTAAGGCAAAACTGCAATGATGAAGCTTTTAACATAATGTATAATTGTAGGAGGCAACTGGATAGCATTTCGTACAACAAGTTGATAGATGGATTCTCATTACCATTATTCTGCTAAAATATATATATGATGGAAAGAACTCCACGAATCAAATCCAATATAAGAAGCATACCTCAAAATATGTCGTGCGGTTCATTTACAAGTTACAACTCACAAATGGCATTTTACAAATACAAGCAATGCCTCAATTAACAAGACAGAAATAACAGCCAGAAAAGTATCTATAGTATATTATATTATAGATACTCATCACGAGTTTCATGTCGACAACTTAAGAAAGACGGCCCAACACTCGGCATCGGGCATAGCAATAGACAAGAAGAAAATTAAGATTTACATCATTTATGCCACTATATTACTACTGAGAAGTGAGAAATAGTTGCGTTCACCTAATGAAGATGGGCATTTCAATTCCGAATCTGCAAACCTCAACCACAAGTAACTATAGTTGCCTTATTGTTTCCATGTAACAAAACAGCAGCGTCTCGCATATTTCCATGTAACAACCTTTTAATTCCTAAAACATGGATACTAACAGATCCTTATCAAGAGAAACTAACTGAATGCAACTATCAACCAACAGAACAACCAAGCTAATTTATTAATCGGCTAAAAGCATGGACTAACAACAACCAGATGTCAAGCAGGAGGTTGTAATATCCGAGCAGCACACGAAGACACAAACAAAGTCTAATTAAAGATTTACCACTTAACCAATATCAAACTAGCCCCTAGATCGAAAGCCACACAACTAGTAGAAGATGGTAAAAAAATTACTATATTAATCAGACTTGGCCAGCACACTAATTTTCCTCTAAGAAAAATTGTCAAACATGTTGCGTGCATGAAGCGAGATCACTCAGTTGCGAACAAGAAGAAAAAAAAATTGTGAACAGAGAAAGAGAGTTGTGGTAGAAGAAGTAACAGAAGGAGGAGAAGAAGAAGAAAGAAAGAAAAGAAGGGGTGTAACATTTGGAGTAAGTACTAACCTCTCTTCCATTTCCTCCATTTTCTGTTGCATCTTGTCCTCTGTATCATTTAATGAGGGTCCAAAATCTTTCATTTTCCTTTTTAAGACGGTCTTGGTAACCCCAAGTCCATACAATCTTACACGACCTGGATGCTCGGCTCTCATTACTGATGCAAATGCGTCTACAGATTGACTGTCATGTTCACTTTCCTGAGTTGATTGTATTTTCTCCATTTCAGCCTACATAACAAATTCAAAAGAAGAGAGCTTAAGTAAATAAAACTGAGTCAATAATTAAGAACTATGAAATAATCTCGACAAACTTTAAATTAGAAAATTCGTACAATTTTACTAATTGTATCCTACAATTTTACTAATTGTATCCTCATATGAGATTTTGTATACTCGACCAGGTTTTCTTTTTTTGGTAGCCACAAAGATGTCCTTACTTGATAGATTATCAGAAGTTTCCTTCTTTTTTGCCTGGTTACATAAAAACAAATATGAAAAACTTTTTCATGTAAAGCTGACAAGTTCATATTAAAAAAGTGATAAACATATTGTATAAAGAAACAGGACGATAGCTTTCACTTCTTATATGACAACGAAACTTAAGTAGCAAAAAATAACAAGACCTTACTGAACTATGACGATTTGGTGCCAATTTTCCAAACTATCATTACTACCAGTAACATGCGGCAAAATTTAATCATCTTCACTTGTCATGGAAACTGGTCAATGGTGTATTCTTACTTGGGTTAGTCATTCTATGTTAATAAAAATCATTTTCCTGAAGAGCCTAGCAGAATGACCATATAATATGGTGGTTGATGCATATCTTTCATAGAAAGTTTTACATGAACTTCAACAGCTTGTTTAAGCATTTGTGATTTACTTGGCAACTAGGTGTGGCTTAAGATCTTAAGTACTAAAGAGAAGTGGGGCATTCTTAAACAAATATTCATACTATGGCTAGCATTGCTTGGTAAACTAAGAATCAAATATATCCTACTGAGTTGGGGCATTAGTATAGATAGTGTAAAAAAGATAAAACATCAAACCTCGCGGATTAGAGCAAAACTTGTCTTGCTAGCAGTGTGTGGATGCTTCAACTTTTTTCGATTCTCAATGTTGGTTTTGGATTGTTTATGCAAATAAAATGAGTCAATAAATTTGGCAGCATCAATGAAAATATAACTCAAGATTTGGCAGCATAGATTTGGAGATCAACAGTATAGCAATAAGAATGTGTACATACAAAGATAGTGGGTGTGCAAATGCATGAACCGCAGTTCTAATGATGGACTGACCCCACAACGAGTTAAGAGTTGCATTCCTTTATTCTGGAAACAATATTCTCGTGATTTGGAATGGTAAATCTTGTGATTCAATCTGTTATCCATTCTTTTTCAGTTTGTTGCTTGATCTATTTCTAAGTTCAATTCAACTTAAGAACACTGTAATTCCAATAGTCTTTAGTTAGTAGCTTTGCTGTTTTAAGCATTTCAGACACTCTAATTTGTAAAAGGAATTTGCATGGTTCTTCTTCAAAAGCTGTTGTTAAGTTATATGAAAGTTAAAGCCTCAGAATACAATCACTCACCAGGTATTTCTATTCTAATTTTAAGAAAAGATCCTCAGTTGTCATCTTTTGATGCTATTAAATTTTTGAGCAATGAATAAACAGTTTGACTGAACTTTCACTGAAACAGTTTACTTTTCACATTGACAATTAACAGTTAGACAAATGGAGGAAGAAAAGCACAGTGAATTCTGCAAATCTTCATATACACGAACCAGTTTTAAATTTTATTTAAGGAAAGCATATTCAGCGATTGGAGTGTTCAAGTTTACCTTGTGGGAATCGGAGTTTCAATAGTTAAGAAGATCCTTAAAGTGAGATTCCGAAACGTCCACCGGTCTATTCTCCATTCGAAGCTCGTCATTGGCATAGGCGTCAAAGTGATTGTTCTTCAATTTATTCTTATACTTTCTCCAAGCAACCTGAATTGAATGAAAAAACTATGTTTTCGCCTCCTCGAGGATGTCATATTTTGCCTACAAATTTGGTGCAATTAGATTAGTGTAAGAAAATATAAAATATCATCCACGCTTATTGAAAATTAAAAACTTCAAACCTTGACATATTTCTACATGTCATTTTTTGTGTCTAGTTTCTTCCAATTAAATACATTAAGCGGACAAAATATCCCATTCAAATTATTCATGTTGAATTGATACCTCAAAGATTATCAGTTCAAATTATTCATGTCGACACGTATAGTATTTGTAGTAACAAATACCCAACTACTCTTTGTTTGCCCTCGTCTCCATTTTATTTACCTAAGTTCTTACTTGAATTTGGTGACACGTGCCTCATCATTTACTTGATTTAGAGACTGTAAGAATCTATAAGATATTCTCTAATCTTCAAGTATTTGAAGATCATGTTATAGCAAAGTTCGACAAAACAAACATAAAAAACAAAGTTTACTAGTATGTATGAAAATCTGACAGAAATATTTCTCATACTTTAATGGTATATTACTCAATAATATATCAATTTGTCATTATTCATCACTACACAAGCATGCAAACTAGTGGAGGAAATAGATGGATATCAAGTTATTTGCTAATGAAATGGCCATGTGAGACTAAATTGTAGGTGCTGAGATTAATCTTCTGTACCAAGATTTGTATAGTTAAGGAAGACTGTAACATTAGGAAAGTGTTTATGCTGATTAAAGAGAATCTTGTTGTTGGTTTTTTGCTTTATATACCTTTCTCTTTTTCTTTTCAGAAGCTTCATTGTTGTAACAGTAGAACAAGTCTATTGGAAGAATTGACACATAGATCTGCTCAACAATTAGGGAATGGAAAATTGCCTAGAGTTTCAAGTAGCCCTTCTCTGAAGCAAGCTGGATCCCCTTTGCAAATCAATAATTCGGGCCAAACAAGGATGGAATTGATGTCTATAAATTTGGGCAGGCCTATCACTAATTCTAATGAGTCTGTTTCAGAGCCAAGTGGAGAAACAGGGCCAAAAACTCCAACTGAATTGAATTCTACTAGAAAAAGAAAAACAACTCTTCAAGAGGAAATAAAAGAAGTTGCCCCCGCTAATGGAAACATGATTAGGATTATTATGAAGTCAAAATAATCTTGATTTGCTTAACTAATGCAATTAGTGGCTAATCAAATTTTCATTTTAGGGAGGTGAAGGTGATGATAATGCAAGAACAAAGCGATATAAACAAGAAGTAGAAGGAAATGACACAGAAAATGGAGCAGTTAACATGGAGGAATCAAAGGGAAATAATGAAGGTGATGAAACTCAAAATCAAAAGCCTCCTAAGCGACCAAAGGACTATATTCATGTTAGAGCAAGGAGAGGACAAGCTACGGATAGCCATAGTCTATCAGTGAAATTATCAGCACAATACTCCCCTAGAAAAAGATCACAGCACAATAAAAATTGTGTATTTCCAATCAATAACAGTACATCGCTCAAATACCCCAAAAATAAAATTAAAACCAATTAATCTTGTGTAAAGAAACTTACGATGATATTTATTCCACAGCTACCAGCGGCAAATTCTTGTTCCAAAAGGAATGAAATCTGCGAATTAGGGCTCAACTGTTGAGAAATTGCAAATGCAGTAAAAGAAGAGCATGTGAAATAAATCAGAAATTTATGAGAATCGAGCAAAAACCTTGAATTAGGGATCTGTGAAACTTGACGTGTTAGCCGAGCTTAATCGAGAAAAAAAACTAAACTTATTGGATGGTTCAAATTGTTTGAAGGAGCTAGTTGTTTATTGTGCGAATTAGGGCTCAACAGTTGATAATTGTTTGCTGAGATTTGGTGGGTTTAACGAAGGTTGGCAGAGGGACTGTCACCGGCATAGGACTGTCGCTGGCGTGGGTGTCACTGGCGGGGGCGAGGTTTGGCAGAGAGATTGGGCGTGGTTTGTATTGGCAGAGAGATTGAGCGTGAGCTTTCAGAGAGAGGCTTAATATTTTACCTTCTCCTTTTAATTAATTAGTAGTACTATTACATAAAAAATATAGGTAAAGAAAATAGAATGTAAATAATTTGGGGTTTTGGCGGGTTTCACGAAAATTTAGGGGGGGAAATAATTAAGAGGGATTAATAACCGTTCCCATTGATTTTTTTCCCAGATCCGTTGCAATAGATTCGTCTATAGGAACGGTTACAAGAAACGTTGCAAAAAATAGCTATGGGAACGGTTTCCACGCAAGCGCAACGGTTTTATGATTGAAGTGTGCCGAATGTACCTATGCCTTATTGGAACGGTTACGACCGGTTCCATAAGTGCTCTATAGCAACGGTTTCTGAACCGTTGCAAAGAATCCGTTGCCATAGGCTGATTTTCTAGTAAATAAGAGTATAATAGTAAAAACTTTTCTTATTTAATATTTTTTTACGGGGCGTGTAAAAAGCAAACATGACAGATAACTTGAGATGGAGGGAATATATATTAGATGTTGAATGTTATTCTTGCATTAAAAAGTATAATAAAGTATTTATAGCTTCCGAACCATATTGAAATCTTTTGTAGACTCGGCCGAATTAACTTACGAAAAAAAATTATTCTTAAAAGTAGTTGTTGTATAATAAATGCATACTTGCAGTAAGAAGAATATTGTTACTTCATATATAGTTCATACAGTATCATTATTTATTGTCATGTCTACTTCAAAATATATATATTCTGGCAAGTCTTGGACTGTTGGGATAGTATCTCTGATAGAAAAATTTCCAAATAAGGAAAAAGTACTGATACTCCAGTATCTTTGCACAATATTTAAGCTGACACAATATTTAGTTAAACTCATATCAAAAAGGGAGGAATATGATGACAATAAACGAAATTATTTGGCAAGATTTTAGTTTAATACAATTTGTATTATTGAAAAATAGAAATTAATTAAGAAGGATCTGAGCAAATACATGTATATGCCCTTTTTCCCCCACAAATTGTCTTAATTCTTCTTTTGCACCCTTGGTCTCATCATCTTTCTAGTGCTACTCAACCTCTTCGTCCCTTCCTCTCTTCACTTGCTATGTGCGCTTGAGATCGAGTCTCGTGAACGTTCACATACATAACGTACAATACGACTTTTGTTAACATATTTTTGAGTTCTACTTCTATATACTTACTCTGTAAATGAATACCTACTTGTACCTACCGATTATAAGTACAATCTACTATAACATGTTAAATTACGTTGCTAATGTAACAATTTTGACATAGTATAACAGGTTAAATTACCTGGCTAGTATAACAATTTTTTACATAATGTATATATATAAGTTAATGACTTCAAGATAATGTTGAAAAGTTCTTATAAAAATTTATATATACCAATAGAGAAAATTAAAAAAGACGTTTTCTTCAAAAGACTATTATGGTATATGTTTATAGGTAATATATTTAATTTTCTTGTGTGAAACGTGAATTTCTTAATTATTTTTAATAAAATATTATTATATTTTAAAGCGCATAAAATGCTGGATTATAAATTTTTCAAGAACTATTATTTTCCATGAGAAGTCCAATCCCAAGTTTTGAAAAAAGCAAGCACATACAATATTCATTAGTCCTCTCTTAGATCAATTGAATGCATTTATTTGAATATCTTTTGCATTCTTCTGGAAACTGTCTCCCAAGTAGCATGGGAATAGTAGTAGTAATGATATACATATCCAATCCCAAGTATTGAAAAAAGATTGCACAGGCAAAATTCATTAGTCCTTTCAGATCAACTGCATACATTTATTTGAATACCTATTTCATAGTCAAGGAAACTGTCTTCCCAACCACAAAAAACACTCCATTGTATGAAAAAGAAATAGTAGTAGTAATGATATACATATAGGGTAGAGCAAATATAGTAGCTGCCTTCTTAGAAATTAAGAGGGATCCGAGCAAATGCATATAGTTGTATTGACAATCATATTTGTATATAATTTTACAAAAAGGCATGTTACTATTATGCTACATACCAGTCCTTCATTGAGGATTATAGAAGCGACATGGAGTAACATGAACAATAGCTAAGGTGCTGCCTACCTAGTATTCCCACCGGGTGTAACGACCCGGCATGTCGTTTGGAGAGTTGTAGTCCCGTTCCTCCATTTACTATTCATTACTTGCTTAATTGTTGTTATGTGACTTGCCGGGGTAGTTAGTTCGGGTCCGGATAGGTTTCAGAATGAATTGAGATACTTAGTCTCAAGGTTGAAAGTTTAAGTTGAAAAGGTTGACCGGATGTTGACTTATATGTAGACGACTCCGGAATAGAGTTTTGATGGTTTCGTTAGCTCAGTTTGTTGATTTTGGATTTAGGAGTGTGTCCGGATAGTGATTTGGAGGTCTGTGGTTGATTTAGGCTTGAAATGTCATAAGTCGGAAATTTTGAAGTTTGACCGAGAGTGGACTTTGTAGTTACCGGGCTCGGAATGGGGTTCCGGGAGTTGTAATAGGTCTGTGGTGTCATTTGTGACTTGTGTGCAAAATGTGAGGTCAATCGAACGTGATTTGATAGGTTTCAGCATCGTTTGTAGAAGTTGAAATTTCTTAGTTTTCATTAGGCTTGAATTGGGATGCGATTCGTGTTTTTGATGTTGTTTTTGGGGTGCAATTCGTATCGTGTTTTAGGACTTGTTGGTAAGCTTGGTGGAGGTCCTGGAGGCCTCGAGTGGAGGGGATTAATGAGTGGTGATTTTACCATTTATTCTTATCTTTTTTCTTTAGTTTTTATGTCGTTTAATTATAAAATGAGGTAATTTATGGTGTGCATTGCTAGATTATCGGGTAAATGAAGTATTGAAAAGAATTGGAATTAAATGAAGTGGATTCATGCAAAAAGAGGGGAAAAAGTGCAAAAATCTCCAGTGGAATCACATCTACGCAGAACCATCTGCATATGCGGTCTCGCATCTGCGAGAAATGGTGTGCATCTGTGGAACAAGACTTGCAAGGCAGAAATTGCATATGCGATTGATGAACCGCTTCTGCGGTTGCGCTTCTGCGCTTGAAGACCGCTTCTGCGGACGTGCTTCTACGCTCTTTTAGCCGCTTCTGCGGACTAGCTATGTTCACCAAATATCGCTTTTGCGTGCATAAATTCTGCATCTACTGTGCCGCACCTACGATGATTGTTCCGCAGGTGCAGGTAACGAGCTTCAGACCTGCGCAGGATTGACAATTCACATTTTCTCCATTTCAAACCCACAAATACACGACCTAGCTTATTGAAAATATATCTTTGGCATATCGTTTGGCTTATTTTTAGTCTCTTGACTAGAGAACAAAAGTTTTGAAGCTAGGGTTCTTGCACACACACTTGGGTCTTGAAGATTTGAAGCTTTTGATTGAGAATTTCTTACCCATTTATGTTCATTTCTTTATTTCCTTGCTTTGTATTGAATATCTAAGTGTGTAATATTTTTTCCAACACTTGAATCTTGTTTATGGGAATATTCATATTTAAAGTGTGGATTAAATATCTTGTTGTGCTTATGTATTGAACGATTTTTATTTATTATGAAGTGAGTTATTGTTTCTTTAAATATTCTTGTTCTTTAATATTTCCAAAGGGATTAGCAAGAACTTGAGGCGTTAACCCTCACTTTATAGATTCTTCCTAGGGATAGGATTGACCAACTTGTAGCCATATTCAGGTGTGCTTAATCTCTTAATTGTTTTAGGGATAATTCAATTAGGAAGTCTTGTTAGTCTTCGAAAGAAGCTAATATAGAATTATTATCCGAGGCTAATTAACATAAACTCGCTCATATTTGTAAAATCGTGAAATACATTGGATCGTTACTTGAGTGTAATTCTCGATGCATCCATGCTTGTAGCCATTGATAATTTTATTTGCTTTCTAGATTAGTTTACATTTTCACAATTAGTTATAAATATTTTCTCAAAACCTTTCTAAGTGTTTGGCTTAGCATATTAGGTAAAAATTCTCCTACACGCCTAATCACCTACATATTATTCTCTGTGAGATTCGACCCCGACTCATAGTTGGATAAATTATATTGCATGTGACCGTGTCCATTTACTTTTTAGTAGTGGATTTGGACGTCATCAAAAGTTGGCTCCGTTGCCGGGGAACAATTTAGCGTATTTAGGTTGTTTGAGAAACAAGCGTACGTGCTTTGTTCCAAACTTGTGAATATTTGTGTAGTTATTTTTCTTATCTTTGTTTATTTTTCTTGTTTTTCTTTTGTTTGTTTCTTGTTTATTTTTCTTAGTTTTGAAAAAGGCATAGCATAATAAAAATTGGTCGGATGGTAGTTGTTCATACTTTGACGACCCTTGTCCTTATTGTGGAGGACCACACTCGGGACAAAATTATCTAAATTCTCCCAGGGGCGAATTGTGCGCACAATCTCAAACCCATGAGTGGAGTATTTGTGATAAGTATGGTGGTCAAAATGGTCATTGGACTAATTGTGCTTATTTGTCCTTCCCTTCCCCGAACTCCCGCTATGATGATTCTACTTTTTGTGATAACAAGTATAGGGATATGAAAGTGGAAGAAATTGAGCATGGTCAAAATGGAGAGTTCAAGCTCATGTTGGAATGCCTACTTGAAGGAGGAAACAAAGAGCAAAATGCCTTGGAGGAGCTTTTGGAGAATAGTCTCCAAAATGACTTGGCGCTTGAAAGGTTGAACTCACAAATGTGAGAAATGCTTGAAGCTTTAGAGGTCCAAAAAGCCTCGGAAGTGAATGATAGCCAAGAACCTTCCTTAGAGGTTGAAGCCGGAAATCCTTCTTTGGCACTTGATCAAAACCAAGAAGAACTCTCAAATGCTCAAAATGAGAGGATGATGCTCATGTTGTAGGCCATTCTTGAAAATGAGGAGAAGTACAACTTGGCACTCGAGGACTTGAAACAAGTTTTGACTCAAAATGATGAGAATATTCGCACTTTGGAATATCAAATGAAAATATTGGTTGTGGCTCACCATGCCCACCAACTTGAGAGTGTGGAAAGAGCTCAAGAAAAATCCAACTTCGAGGAAAAAAGTGAGCTTTATTTTGAGGAATCAAGAATTGAACATTCGCCAACCGACTCCATGCTTATTAGTGGTGCCAAGAAAAATATGGAATTAGAGTCAACCGGTGTAATTGAAAATATAGTTGAAGTTGCCTCTAGTTCGGGGGAAAAAGAGGATGTCGAAATACGATAAAAGTTGCAAGTTGAGAGTTTGATATCTCATTCCAATCACTTTTCAACTTTAGACTTGTATGGTGATATGGGAACTGAGCCATGTGAATCCATGTGGGAGTGCAAATAAGAAAGACAAAAGCCATACATCTTGCAATTTGAAAATTCAAGAACGCAAAATGACATTCCTCAAAAGAAAGCCAATAAATGCAAAATGAAGAAATTGATATTTGGCTTGATCATCTGCTTACCACCCCCGCTGCTCGTGGTCACAAGCTTGATTCCAAGTTAGGTGCCCAATTTATATCGTCCAACTGGCGAGAAAACTGGTAAAGTTGATTCGCGTCGTGCCACGACGGTAAATGCGGCGCTAGGTGGGAGGAAATCCATCGTTTTCAAAATTTTAGTCATTTTTGAAATTTTCTTTTTTAAAATAGCTTATTATGTTATTTTTGATTAATCTGCCAAGTTTCAGATTATTGGGAGTTGAATTGAGGAGTTTGAAGTGTTGGAGTGAATAAAAACAGTGGCTGCCCAGGTCTGGCACAGAGAAATCTGGTGAACCGCATCTGCGAAACTTTTAACGCAGATGCGGTCCTGCAGAAGCGCCCAGGGCATCGCAGATGCGCAGCTATCGCATAAGTGATCTATTATTCACAGGAGCGCTCACGCAGAAGCTTGTTTTATACCGCAGATGCGGTAAATTCGTAGAAGCGGTTCGCAAGACGCAAAAGTGTGGTCGCATAAGCGGTTTAATTTTCCCAGATGCGATATGTCGGGTAAATTTTAAAGACCCACTGTCTTTCATCAAGTAAAATTCACAACCCTTTTTCCCCCGAACTTAAAACTCCCTCTCATCTCTCAGACGATCCGCTAGTCTCACACTCTATTGCTCTCAAACAAGACAACTCAGTTAAATCTTTATATCCACTCTACTTCTCTTTTCTTCCTCTCCTTCTTCTTCATTTCTGAGTTTCCATTGACGTATCCCATAATTCCCCATTTCGTTCTGATTAGTGTTAATATTAGGGGTGAGGAAATTGGTTGAGTGTAGTCGTGTGTGCTGTTGTTGTTGAAAAAAAAAATTTGGGTAAATCTGAGTACCTAATTTGTTTAAAGAAGCATGATTTCTCTTTGCTCGTTAAATGTTTGATAATTTATCTAAGATAATTTTGGTTGCAAAGTGTCTTAAAATCAGGTTTAATCAAGTCGTATAATCATATAGTGCACTAATTTAGAAGTCTTGAGTATAAATTGTGTGCCAAATTCATGTTGGAATTTAAAAGATTCGTCAGTTTTTGGGTTGTTTGAAACCCCTGATGAACACCACAGAAGCGGAAAAGTGTCGCAGATACGGCCTCGCACCTGCGATGCCTTTTTCGCAGGTGCGATTTCCTAGTCAACTGTAAAAGTTCGCAAATGCGCATGAAATACCGCAGAAGCGGAACCGCACCTGCGTTGATTTTTTCGCAGGTGCGGTAACTGAGCAGTTTTGGCAAAAACAGTGGCTCTACAATTATGGCTGGCTGGGCTATTTTGGCTTGATTCTTTGGCCTAATTGCATTGTTCTGAATTGCTTAACATGATTCTAATGCTCGACTAACTTTTTTTTTGATTTTTGAAGGTACTTTGAGCTTAAAATGGACCCGAACATGAACGAAGATGCGGCAGTTGATCATGAAATTGTAGTAGTTGCTGAGGATTTGAAATATGATGCCAGTAGATTAATGTCTTCCGGGTGCCAAGACCGGTATTATGATTATCTCCTCACGAAGAAGCTCAAACTTGAGAAAGGAATTGCCAATGACAAAGTGGCCGAGCTCCTTCCAGATTTCCATAGCCGGCTAGTTTCAAGCGGTTGGACCTGCTTCATCCCCATTCCCTGCAAGGTTAATGAGGAATGAGTTAGGGAGTTTTACACCAACTTAAAGCATACACATTTCCAAAACCATGAACTTACAATAAGGGGCAAGATTATGAAATTTGGAGTTGAAGAGATAAATGATGTCTATGGGCTTTAAAATCATCCGCTCGAGCCAATGCGAGAAAGAGATACATGTGACAATGGTAATTGGCTAGTCTCAAAGATTTATCTTGCAGGTCAAACGGTGACTTAGGCTAAAAAGAAAAAAGGCATCAAATGTGGTGATTTCACAACTGAAGCAAAAATGTAGTTGTATATCATTGCGAGCAGAGTGTCTCTTTGTGGAAACATGTCTGATGTCATATATACTATGGCCCTGATAATTGCTTGCATCCTTAATGGAATTCCAGTGAATGTTGGTCATTACATCGTTCAGGAGCTGAAGGAGTATGTGCTCCAAGTTGGCTCGACATTGATATTTCTATCACTGATTACAAAGTTGTGCAGGCGTATGCAGGTTGAGGAATGGAATGGAGATCATTTGATACCAGCAGATAAGCCCTTTCACCCATTGAGAGTAACAAGAGAAGGCAGTGTGGTAAGAAGCAAGAAGAGGAAAATGGAGATTGTTGTAGGTGAGGGGTCCTCCTCACAGGCAGCACTGCCTAAAGGGCCATTTGGGATGTTAAACTCATATCTTGTCTCCATCTGTGACTTAGTGTCACAGCTCCCCGGTGGGCCCTCACACTCCCATCCTACGCCCGAGTATTTTACCAGGGAAGAAATGAAGACCTACCTAGAAAACCAGAAGAAGCAAGCAGAGTCGCATGAGAAGTTGGCAACTTCTGTTAGCAGGCTCTATGCAGCCTATGGCAACATGTCCAAGGCACATGTAGATCTTCAGGCAGACTTTCACAAGGAGAAAGATAAAAATAAGAAGAGGAGCAAGTTCATGATAAAGATGTGGAGAAGCATCAAGGCCATCTTCAAATGGGGGCAGCTGAACAGGAAGATACCGGTCGAGGACAAAGATGATAGTGAAGAGCATTCCTTCCTGTCGAGTGTTGCTAATGCTGATATTGATGCTACCGATGATGATGAGGCCGAGAACTCTACACGGCAGTGATTAGATTTTTCCCGCGGTTTGCTAGTTTGATGCAAACCTCAAGGAGACCCTCAAACTACTCTTATTTTATCTTGATATTGTGCAGTGAGGACACTGCAGTATTTTTAGTTGGGGGTGGCTTTAGGGAATATACTTTATTTGTACATTGATGCTTAGCTTGTCCCCTTGCCGGGCTTATGCTTTTGTATGGATATTGTGTGCCATTGCCGGGCTTGTTCTACTATTGTTTATCATGTGCCTTTGATGGGCATAGTTTGTGATTGGTGATATAATTGTTGATTAGTCGCTTTTGTTATTTTATTTTATTTTTTTTATTTATTTATTTTTAGTTTATGTTATTTTTGTTCCTTTAGTATTAGTTGCTTTTGTTATTTTATTTTCTTTAGTAGTTTTTAGTTATTGAAATTCTTATTCCTTTAGTGTTTATTTTATTATTTTTAGTAATTTTTAGTTTATATTATTTTTATCTATTTAGTAGTAATATACTTTTCAATAAATTTCATTGGGTTTTCTTTACGCTACGATTATTTCTCGAGGAATATTTTTGTGTTGAACCGGATGACTTTTTCCTATGATGGATGGCGTGATGACTTTCTTAAGGGAATTAGTCTTGTTTTGTTATGTGGAGACTTTTCGATTGTTTGGTACTAATAAAATTAGTGTCTTAGATGTGATATGTGAATTAAGAATACCCCTCCAAATTGTGGTTGTAAATTGAAAAAGTAAGTTGCATGGGGAAGAAAATATTTTTTGTAATAACTTTTTGGCTCATTTTGTGACTTTTTGCCCACTAGTTGGCATGATATTGCTCTAATTACTCTTATTAAGAAGTGAAATTGATCCATCTTGATTAGTTCATGTGTCATGTGTGTTAGTTTTTGTTAAAAATAATTCTTGTGTTTACTTTTAATATCTAGAACTTGCACTATTGGTCTTTCAATGCTACTGTTAATTATATTTGCTAGGAGGGATGACCTTAGGCATTCTTTGTGATCTTTGAAAAAGCCTCTTTAGCCTCTCGAGCCTACCATTGCATAAATACTATCACTAGTTAACCCCATTTGAGCCTTTAACCTTTTTCTTTGTCTACCTCATTACTAACCTTTACCCTTTTTGTGAAATAATTCCCTCTTTTGAACATGTCCCTCCTTGAATGTTAAGAATGAGGCTAAAAGCCTAAGTTGGGGGTATTGGTGTTAATTGGAAAATGGTGAAGATGTACATTGTGTGTAGAAGCATATACCTCAAAGTTATTTATATGAAGATACTCAAGCTCCAAAAGAAAATAGTTGTATAAAAAAATATGGAGTCTTGAGAAAATTAGAGAGGTACTTTAAGGTGGTTCTTTGTTGGTAACTAGATGTCATCAAGGGATATGTGGTTTAAAAAGAAGCAAAGTGCAAAAAGAAAGACAAATGTGAGTAGTGTTCAAGGAGGGTGTAGTCACTTGTATACCAAATGCTTATCCTACCCTTCCCTAAGCCTACATTACAAGCTTAAAAAGTCCTTATGGGATCTACAACCGAATGTTCTTGAATAGGCGGCGAATTAAAATAAGGGCAAGCTTATGGTATGATATTTTGTAACACTTGAAATTCTTTGTTGAGAGTGAGTGTCTTTGTGCATTTGTCCCTTGTGTTGTTATTGTAAATATGGTGATTTTGGGACTTTCTTTCTTGTGAGGGCACATGGATTATGATGGATTGGTGACATTGATATATTCGGAATTGAGTAAATTGAGTATATATATTAGACTAGTTCTTTGAAGTCACTTCTTGAGGCTTGGTTGTTGTCACTTAATTATTTTGAAATTCCCTTGCACTCTTGAAATTATTTTAAATGAGAGAGTTATTTGGTTGAGATTCACATGCTTGAGCCTAATTATTAGTACCACCCAAAACCATAAGTGTTATGCTTAATTGGAGAATGTGATTTGAAGATGATAGCGATGCAAATTGAGCTTTAAATGTTAGAGCCTCATTGCGTATTTGGTTTTGATTTGCTTGAGGACAAGCAAAAGCTTTAAGTTGGGGGTGTTGATGAGTGGTGATTTTACCATTTATTCTAGTCTCTTTTCTTTAGTTTTTGTGTCTTTTAATTATGAAATAAGGTAATTTATGGTGTGCATTGGTAGATTTTCACGTAAATTAAGTCTTGAAGAGAATTGAAATTAAATGAAGTGGATTTGTGCAAAAAGAGTGAACGAAAATAAATAATCTCCAGTGGAATCACATCTGCGTAGAACCATCCGCATCTGTGGTCTCGCATCTATGAGAAATGGTCTGCATCTGCGGAACAAGACTTGCAAGGCAGAAATCGCATATGCGATTGATGAACCGCTTCTGCGGTTGCGCTTCTGCGCTTGAAGACCGCTTCTGCGGACGAGCTTCTGCACTCTTTTAGCCGCTTCTGCGGAATAGCTATGTTCACCAAATATCGCTTCTGCGTGCATAAATTCCGCATCTGCGATGCCGCACCTGCGATGATTGTTCTGCAGGTGCGGCCAACGGGCTTCAGACCTCGGCAGGATTGACAATTCACATTTTCTCCATTCTAAACCCACAAATACACGACCTAACTTATTCAAAACATATCTTTGGCATATCTTTTGGCTTATTTTTAGTCTCTTGACTAGAGAACACAAGTTTTGGAGCTAGGGTTCTTGCACACACACTTGGGTCTTGAAGATTTGAAGCTTTCGGTTGAGAATTTCTTACTCATTTATATTCATTTCTTTATTTCTTTACTTAGTATTGAATATCTAAGTGTGTAGTATTTTTCCAACACTTGAATATTGTTTATGGGAATATTCATATTTAAAGTATGGATTAAATATCTTGTTGTGCTTATGTATTGAACGATTTTTATTTATTATGAAATGAGTTATTGTTTCTTTAATTATTCTTGTTCTTTAATGTTTCCAAAGGGATTCGCTAACCCTAGGACTCACCCATCCACTTCGAATTAATTTTGGGAAAGATAATTTGGAGTTGCAAAAGATTAATTAACAAGAACCTGAGGTGTTAACCCTCACTTTATAGATTCTACCTAGGGATAGGATTGAACTACTTGTAGCCATATTCGGGTGTGCTTAATCTCTTAATTGTTTTGGGGATAATTCAATTAGGAAGTCTTGTTAGTCTTCGAAAGAAGCTAATATAGAATTATTACCCGAGGCTAATTAATATAAACTCGCTCATATTTATAAAATCGTGAAATACATTGGATCGTTACTTGAGTGTAATTCCCCATGCATCCATGCTTGTAGCCATTGATCATTTTTATTTCCTTTCTAGGTTAGTTTACATTTTTACAATTAGTTATAAATATTTTCTCAGAACCTTTCTAAGTGTTTGGCTTAGCATAATAAGTGAAAATTCTCTTACATGCCTAATCGCCTACATATTTTACTCTGTGGGATTCGACCCCGACTCATAGTCGGGTAAATTATATTGAATGCGACCGTGTCCATTTACTTTTTAGTAGTGGATTTGGACATCATCAGAGATTGGCCGCAGGTGCGGTTGGAGTGGCGCAGAAGCGATATTGGCCTGGCCTTGGTTGTATCGCAGGTGCGGAAGGAGGAGCGCATTGCGAGTCCGTAAAAGTGAAATTGTGGTCGCAAGTGCTAAATTTGGAACTTGGCTCTGGGCGCGCAGAAGCGGATGCGGGGCGGCAAGTGCGATTTTGTAGGTGCGAGCCCTTGTCCGCAGAAGTAGCAGGTCGGGGGTTGAGTGTAAATCCGCAGGTGCGGATTTTTAACCGCAAAAGCGGTGCCGCGGAAGCGGAGCCACTGGCAGTGCATATTAATTCAAGGGTTCGCAAGTTTTCTTCATTTTGAACATTCCAAGCTCAAGATTAGGCTATTGTTGAGAGAAGGTTCGAGGGGTTTCTTAAGGTAAGTCTCTTATGGTTAAATTTATTTAATAATTAGGTTTTCCCATTGAATTTCCCACCTAGATTATGTGGTTTTGAGGTGTCATTTGGGTGTTTGAGGCTAGGGATTTAGAGAGTTTAAATTAGGGATTTGGGTGTCGATTTGGTGTTGGATTTTGGTAAATTCGGTATGGTTAGACTCGTGGTGGAATGGGCTTTCGGATTTTGTGACTTTTATTAGATTCCGAGAGGTGGGCAGCCGGCTTTTGAGTCAACGTTTTGAATTTTAATTAATAACTTCATATTTATGAAATTGATTCCTTTAGCCCGTGTTGATTGTATCGAATTGTTTGTGGCTAGATTAGAGGCATTTGGAGGCCGATTCGCGAGGCAAGGATGTGTTGGATTAGGAATTTTCATGGTTTGAGGTATGGAACGGTTCTAAACTTGGTTCTAAGGGTCTGAAACCCCGAATTACCTGTCATGTGATTGGTATTGAGGTGACGCACATGCTAGGTGACTTGGTCAATTCCATGGAAGTGTATAGTTTAATAATCTGTTGTTATCCGTATATTCTCCACGTGTTATAGAAATTAAACTGCAAATCATGTTAGAAATCATGCTTAGGCTATGTGTTGATACTGTAGGGACCTACAGAGGTCGTGATACATGTTGAATTATCTACTGAATTGCCATTTTATACTCAGTCACAGTTTTTACTTGCATATTATATCTTATTCACTGTTATTCTTTATTGATACATCATATCATCGTTGTTTGGGTTAATTATCATGATTATTCAAAGCCCGAGAGACTGGAGAGATGGATGATTGAATGAGGCCGAGGGCTAGATTATGTGGATATTTATTGGGATCGGGTTTCACGTCATATCATATTTTATTGATTAATGCCACGATTGGCTTATTATATCGCTTGGGCTGAAGGAGCCCCTCTGGAGTCTGCACACCCACAGTGAGAGTAGGTACCTACTGAGTGTGAGTGCGAGCACTGAGCGCGAGTGCCGAGTGAATGGGAAAATTGAGAGACTGTGAGGAATGAGTGGCTGTGAGGTTTGAGTGAATGGGAGGACTAAGTGACTGTTACTCTGAGAATATGCAATTGATTTCATTATTGTGTACTTCATTGCATATATCACTGTCATGTAGTTTCTAAGAGATACTATATCATGTTTCAATTGAACTTGACATGAATTAAATATTTTGGCTTTAAATGTCGAACTTGAAAGCATTCCTATTTTTCTATAATGTATTTTCTGTAATTGAATTGTCTCCGTGAAGCTCGTCAACAGTTTTAGTCCAATCGTTAGTCTTGTTACTTACTAAGTTGGTTGTACTCACGCTACACCCTGTACTTCGTGGGCAGATCCAGGTATTTCCGGATACGGTGGGTGCTGATTATCTGAGCAGCTTTATCATTTGGAGATTTCAAGGTAGTTGCTCGGTGTTCGCAGACCTTGACTCTCCCTCCCTATCTTTTAGATTTATGTATTTAGTTTCAGCTTTTTAAAGATAGTATTTTCAGACTTGTGTTGTATAGACGCTCATGTACTCAGTGACACCCTGGTTGTGGGAAATTCCATACGGAGTTTTGCCTTTCTATCCAATTTATGTGAGCTTTAAATATTTAAACCTATGTTATTTCATTTTTCATTTAAAAGTGTTGGAAATGTTTTGAGGTGTCAGCTTGCCTAGTACCACGTTAGGTGCTATCACGACAGGCTAAGTTTTGGGTCGTAACACCGGGTTAAAGCTATGTTGTCCCGTCAAAGTTAGATGACCTATCAATAGTGGCAAACTATACATAACAATAGTTAGAGTAGTTTTATTAAGTGATTGCGTAGTTTTAAGGTGTACATAACTAAAAAGGCCGTTGTATCTTTTAGAGATATGCATACAAATATCAAATTACGATATTAAAATCAAAATAATTTTGGTAAGATATTTAGTTACCTTAAAAATGAGTAACAATTAAATTTGTATGCGATTTAAAGGATATGTGATTTAATTCAATACGAATGATCCAAGAACAACAAACAATTAAGTTAAAGATAAAATAAAAGATCAAACCAATTGTAATGTGACAATCAAGCCTGATCTTAGGTTGAACAATGAAATTCATCCTCGATCGAACCCTCGATATCAGCTTGGTTACGAATAAATAAGAGAATAACTGAAGAATACTTGAATAATAGCCAGAAGTCAAAAAGGAACTTTTATTTCTTTGATTTGCATGTCAACAATGTGTTAAAATAAAAGAAACTTTTCCCTTTATATAGTAGGGGAATTTCAGTTCTAGTACAAGTCTAAATAAGGTAAAAATCTTTTTTTTTCTGATAAATATCGATCCGCAGTTGATATCGGATATGATTCGCTCCGCAATATCTGGTTGAGGATGAATATTACGGCTCCCTACTTTTCATTCATAATCGTTCTCCACCTTTCCCGTGGTCCAGAAACTTTACTTCGTCTGGGTCCGTTATTTCACCGTGCCTGATCCTAGATACATCGTTCACTTCTCCCGGGTTCCGATACAAGGGGTCCTTCGGCCTTGCTTATAGTTGTGTCCAGTCGTGCTTCCCTTTTGTTTCCTCCTCAGGGAATCGGGGGGAACTCTACCCCGATTTTACCTGTACACAGATAGTCCCCTCTCTTCTCGAAGAGCAGATTTATCGAAGCGATGGGAAGCGATGAATTAGCCGCAGTTCATTCATCCGTATACTATAACCGAGTTGACGGGTCAGTGAAACGTCCCATCAGTCGTGTCTTTCTGACTTCAGACACGTGTCAACCACCAGGTGACCGTCCCCAAATGCGAAACGTCACGCTTTGATTACCCCTTCTCTATAAAATATTCGGTCCATTTTTTCACTTTTTAACTTTCCGATTCCAGAGCTCCTTAATTTACCCTCGAACATTTTACTTATTCTTAACCCCTTAAAATCTTCATACATTGTGTCATAGATCTTCACATTTTCATCTCCGCATCTTCAAATCTTCATACTCCATCTTTAAATCTTCAAATATGACCTTCATACCTTCATCTTTATCTTCAAATCTTCATATTTCCTAGAATTCGATGGCGAAGACTTCGAAATATGTTCCTCAACAGACCGTCCCTTCAACTTCTAACCTGGCCACGGATACTGAGGTGGACGTACATGAGGTGGCCCTGGGGCCTCCCCCGAAGAGCCTCATCCCCGGAGGCTGCTCCATTGAGAATAACTTCAAGGTCGAAAACACCTCTCGTCAATAGGACCGAGGCGAGGGGATATGGAGGTATATATGCTTCATTACCGAGGATAAACTCCCTACATTTCGGGAGGATTGAAATTGGGAAGGAAAAGAAGTGGTCATCCTTGGTCCCTATTAGGACATTACCACTCATGTGGAAGGGTACCTAAGTGTTTACACTTTCCACTTCACACATGCCCCAGTGGATCCCATAATCCTTAGCTTTTGCAAAAGGTACGAGGTCTGCCTTGGGCGCATTTACTCGTCCTTTTGGAGGATCGTAGTCCTCCTCCACCATTTTGTCAACAACACTGAAGCACCTCGATTCACCATCGACCAAATGCTTCGTCTCTACAGTCCCCGAGTTTTTTGAGAGAGGCTAATCAAGCTCATTCGTCGGGAAATTAAAGCTCCATTTTCGAGCATCGATGAAGATTGGGATCGAGGCTGGTAGGGGGAGATTCGTTCAGGTAAAAACCGAAGATCTCATTCCCTCCAAATTCTTGTCATTCCCTGAAAAGTGGAACTCAGACCGTAAGTTTCTTTCCCTTGTGAGTACCTGGAATTTCTTTTGTTCTTTTTTCTTATTGTATGCTTCTACCATCATGCACCGATTGCCCGAGTTCCCAGCGCAGTCCCTCGCGTCAAAGAGTGGGTCGAGGGGATCTGCAAACAACTGTCGTACTTCAAGCGTGAATGGTGCAAACTCTCAAAGGGAAAGTGGGAGGACCATTCCCATGTTGAGTGCTTCTCCGAAACAAGTCTACTTTCATACTCAACCGTTATTTCTACTAAGTTCTTTTTATTTCATAGGTTTGCCCAAGATTACCGAGCTTCGGCTATTGGACGAGGACGAGACTATGTCCTCGCTTGATAAACCCTCCGCATTGGGACAACCTAGGCTACTGCACAGGATGAGAAAAAGTGAAAAAAGAGGAAATCTTCGAACTTCCCGGACGCCGAAGCCAAGAAGAATAGAAAATATTTTTTTTGTTAAAATGAAAGAAAACACTTATTTTGTTGAAATGAAAGAAAATACTTTTTACTACATTATTTGTTAAAATGAAAGAAAATACTTTTTACTACATTATTTTGTTGAAATGAAAGAAAATACTTTTTCTACATCATGAAAAGAAAGTACCTTTTGTTATTAAAATGAAAAAAATACCTTTTTATATTATGAAAAGAAAATACTCATTTGTTGAAATGAAATAAAAATACTCTATCTATATCATGAAAAGAAAATACTATTAATAATATTTTTATTTAGGGTGGGGGGTCAGGGCGGGTGGGGAGAGGGTAGGGGTGGAGCAGGGTTGGGGTAGGTGGGTGTGGGTTTTGTGGGTGTGGGTTGGTGGGGATAGGGAATAGGGTGGGAAGGTTAAAAAAGAGTTTTGAAAAAATATTTTTCCTTCCCTTGATGGGGAAAATAGTTTCCTCCAATTGGAGGAACATGACTAAAAGAGAAGAATCGATTAGAACCTCTTTAGCTGGTAGCTTGGCATAAATATCTGCTCGTACTCCTTCTCTTTCCATTTGTCCGGCCCTTTTGTTTGCCCTCGTGCTTTCTATCGTTCTATTGGTGGTGTTGGATTTGGCTATGAGTCTGTTCAAAAGAAATACAAAGTATGTAGAATTTCAGAAGTTTAGGGAGATCCTCCATTCAATGATCCTAGCGTGGTAGAGTGGAACGGTGAGGTTTATGACTCGAGCATTGATTCTTGGAGAGAACTACCCAATAAGACCAAAATAACTCAAACCCTAAATGTTAAGGACCATTTTGATAATTTTCTCAAGAATTCAAAATGAAACCAAGGTTATGTTGGTAACCATGCATTTAGTACCATGCAATAACTTTTTTCCCTGTTAGGAAACCTAATAACATTTAATGGACAAGGGGTCCTACCCTATGATTTGCGTAGTAAATATTTGGAAAGCTCATCATTTCCGATACTTTTATACACAAGTAGATTTATACCTTTAGAAAGTGTGTGCTTTCTGCTTTTACAATTCAGTTTTACTCCCGCCCAGTGGCGAAACTAAAAAATTCAATAATGATATTCAAAAATTGAACATCCTTTGCTAATGGGCTATGAAAGGATATTCAAAATATATTTTTTGATAAATAAAAAGTAATATTTTACTATATACAAAGTATAATTTTACGGCAAATGGTGTTTAGTTGACCATCCTTGGCCAAATATAGCTTCGCCCTTGCTTCCTCCGTCGAAGTTTACTTGTCCACTATATTAAAAATAGATTTATACTTCTACTTGTTGTCAAGACCAAATATCCCAATCCGTCGTGGCGACGCTTAACAAATCGGCTAGGCAAACTGAAACATGATAACGAAGGTAGCATAACAACGAAATTCATAGAAATAGCATACACCTGAGGTCTCAATATAATTAAAACTGCAAATACAAGTAAATTCCCCCAAAAACTGGTAAGTAAGGAGTCATGAGCTACTACAATGGAATACAAGTCTAAAACTGAGCAATAAATACATTGTCTGAACTATAACAACAGTATGAAAGGAAAAGACAAGGCAAACTGCGACCAAGGATGCAACTCTACCTCACCTCTAACAGATAGTCCGAAAAGCAACCTACTGCTGATAACTAGTCCCCACACCTGGATTTGCATAAGTGTAGAGTGTAGTATGAGTACAACCGTCCCAATTTACTCAATAAGTATCGTAAATAAACACGACAAGATAAAAAGAGCACAAATTACTAATGATACTAGCTATCACCTGTGTAGTTTCATCTTTAATTCCGGTACAGAACAATATTGAAATTAAATCATCAAGTTTAGTAAGAAAACATTTGAGTGTGTATGTGTACAATTTCTCAAATACTGTGCTCAGACAATATCTTGGCATATAGCGGTAATATGCAGTTAAATAAGATAAATTATCAAAGAAATTACAAGTAAAGATGAAATACAAAATCCAATACCATGCTGGCTAGATTCTCTCACTTTTACATATCCGTTCCAAACCACTTATTAGTATTTCCAATATCCATGTGTACACCATTAAGAGAGCAACATGAGAGGGTGCCCCTAGGGGATAGATCTGTATCCACACGTTGCATGGACAACTCACGTGCTTCATGGACAACTCACGTGCTAATAATAGAACACGCATGTACAACTCACTTGCTGCACGGACAACTAACGTGCCAATAACATCAATATATAGATCTGTACGGATAACTCATGTGATGCACAGACAACTCAACATGCCAATAACACAATTCATCCGGAATGGTCACATGCACAACAACACAATCCTTCTAGCGTGAGCACATGCCTCCAATCCAAACATTTCATACAGGAGCAATTAAACAAGTATACATGTAAGAAACAAGTGAATATCAAATCTTATGCTCCTGGACTAGTATAAATGACATGCTAAAGTGTAGGCATATGCAAGTGTACTATCATAGCTCAAACCAACAAATTTCATCAAAGAATAACATCTACCAGTTCATTCGGGGATTAATCCCTATGTAGCCTCAAACATGGCTCAAATAGTTCACAACAATGTCACAAATGTGCGAAGCATCATAGCTTAAGGTTTAACAGTCAAATTCTAGGCTTATGAGAGCCCGAGCACAACCCGAACATGAATAACTAATCCTGGTGCACGCACATGCATTCATCCCCATGCATGTGCGCACCCAATAGCACGTAGCTATATCAACAATTCAGGCAACTAGTGCCTCAACCGAGTTTAAATAAGATACTTACCTCAAATAAATCAAATCACTCCGCTAGCAAGCCTTTCCCACACGTATCAATCTCCGAAAGGCTCAAATCTAGCCAAAAATAATGTAATACTATTCATATAAGCCATAGGAATTGATTACAAATGATAAAGCTAAGTTCTTTAACCAGCTAATGCTGATAAGCAAAATCCAATCCCTTCATCAACAACATTAGTTCATTCAGGTGACATTTTTGCAACTCATATTCCTAACAATGATCTGAAATTAACTACGAGTATAGCTCCTCAAACACAACCTCCACTCTCTATGATAACACCGCCACCAAATTTTCTTAAGATATCTACCAACTTTGACAAACCTACATCTACACATAACCCAAAGGCATCTACAAGCCAACACCAGAACACCACTAACACAAGCCAACCATCAAAAGGAACCAGCTCCCAAGTTAAAAAACCTGTAAACATTCCTACACCACTACCACCTACTATCACACATTCTTTAGCAACCAAATTAGAGCTAGGCGGGCTGCCGAAACAAACCCAATTAGCTTCACCCCTCCCAAGATTACCACCAAACAAGGTCAACCAGCTGTCATATTCACTAAAAAAGATTACATGGTCACATTGGCTAGCAGATGTCAATACACAGTCATAGGAAACTTTTATAATACCATTCCAAGAATGGAATTCATCAGAAGAAGTTTCATAGCACAATCAGAGCTCATAGGAGGAGTCAAAATTGCACATTTCAATGCCAGAACTGTCTACATCGATCTTGACAATGAGTATGATCACACTAATGTATGGACAAAATAATTCATGTTTATTTAGGGCTAAAGAATGGAGTTACAAGCATGGACCCCCAACTTCAAGCCTAATGAGGACTTACCAATTGTACCTGCATGGGTGACAATTCCAGAACTCCCCTGGCATTTCTATTATATGGAGGTGCTAACAGTCTTACTGTCCCTTGTGGGTAGAGTTTTACACCTTGATCTTGGTTCAATGTAGAAGACTAGGGGAAGTGTTGCCAAAATGAAGGTGCAGATTAATTTAACCAAACAAAGACCTCATCATGTCTGGCTTATTTTTGATAAAGACCAAGAGGTTAATGGAGATGGCCAATGGCTAGAAGTTGTATATTAAGACCTATCCAATTATTGTATGCACTGCAAACATATGGGGAACCTTATTCATCATTGCACTATTAAAAGAAGAGAAGAGGAGAGTAAGAAACAGGAAGCTGAAACATCAGGTCAGGCTGAGAATCTTCACAACAATAAGAACATTGGAAGCACAGGTCCACAGTAGTTACAAAATCAAACCACACACATGCAAGACAAAGGACAAAGCTCTAAGCAAAAATAGGTTTCTTTGGACAAAAATAAGGATCAAACTGGAGGTAACATTCATATAGCAGTAGAGAAACCAACAACAAGGGATAACCATCCAAAAGATCATTGGCAAACTCAAAGGAAGAAGAGACTTAGATGTGTGAATATAAGAAGCAAACAATAGAGAAACAAACAAAGCAGGAACCAGGCAGAAGAGGACCAAGTACCACAGGTCAACTAGACCTAAGGTACGATACCTAATCCTCAAAGAGTCCCTGTAGTTGTTCTAGATAGGGTGGAGTAATCTGGTGATCAGAATCAAAATATAATTACCAATCCCACACCCCTTCATGTTGAAGAAGTTATTGGAGGAAATGTGATTGGTCAGGAGGAAACCATAGTTCAGGCTGGGGATCCAAAGGGGTTGGGTGTTCCTCATGTTTTGCATGAGTGTGCCTTGGCACCGTGTAACCTTAGGATAGACCATATACTTCCTGCTACCACTGTTTATACTCAGGATAAGCCAGGGAATGTGGCGGGTCAGAATTCCAGTTCTAAGGATGAAGCTCATAGGAGTACAGTTGACAGAGGTAAGGAACCTAAGGTTGTACAATCTATTAATTCCACAGCCAAATCAAATCCCAGTCAAAAGAAAAAAGAAGACAATTGAGAAGATAAAGAGAAGCAGCCGAAATGATTATTAACACTGAAAACACTCCTGTCACCACTACCTTCAAGGATCCAGGAACTATGTCCTTTGTTACACCCTCACCTCTTGCAAAGGAAGTAGGTACTGTGACATATGTCGCACCCTCACCACACTCTGAGGCAATAGGTACTATGTCACATGTAGTACCCTCACCTATGCCTGAGGAAGCAGGAACTAGGGCAAGAGTTTGACCCGTCCTATCAGAGAAAACAGGAACTGAGTCACATGTAGCACCCTCACCTCTTGTCAAGGATGTAGAAACAATGCCATATGTATCACCCTCACCTGAATCTAAGGTAGTAGGTACTATGGCACATGTTGTACCCTTACCTATACTGGAGGAAGCATGTATTGTGACCCATGTAGCACCCTCACCTCTGATAGAATAGTGCAATCAGACCAAATTATCACCCACTGCTCTGGAGGAGGATGAGTACATGCATTTGCAATTTGAGGATGATGTAGCGTTTGAGGATGAAGCTCATGATGAGCATAGTGAAGACTTGGAAGGGGGTGATACATGCAATCATCTCCTTACTGCAATTAAAAGTACCTCAGAAACTGACAACATTGTTGACAACCAAGGTCTATCTGTGAGAGTCAAACCACCCCACTACCTTACCAGAAGCAAAGGAACCAGTTTTAAAGCTCCACAAAAATCCAAAAAAACCAAATATCATTAATGATTAGTACAATCATTTGGAATTCTAGAGGCATCAGAACTGTTGGTGCACTTGAAAGACTCAAAACCTTGAAACAACTTCATAAATTATCCTTCATTTTTGTTCTGGAACCCTTTCTAGACAACAGCCATATCAACCTATACAGAATCCAATTATCATAGACCACTCAGCCTAAAATATCAACAATAAAATCTGGGTTTTCTGGGATAATGAGTTCAATGGTACTGTCTTGGACCATGATGAACAACAACTTACCATGGAGTTGAAGCAGGTAGAAGCCGGGGATGTGTTCCATATCACTATTCTTTATGTCAAATGCAAAATTGTCCTTAGAATACCTCTCTAGATCTCTTGAGGCAGAAGTCCATGGTATGCACTATACTATGGTGTGTTATAAGTGACTTCAATGTCATTGCTTCTACTGCTGAGAAGATTGGTGGCATTCCCTATCATATTAACAAGAGCATGGACTTTATCAGTGTGATTGAAGACTGTGGGTTTCATGATCTAGGCTATTCTGGATCAAGATGCACCCGGTCCAATGGCAGAGGGCAGTGTTCTATTGTGTGGAAGAGACTTGACCGGGGTCTTGTTAATGATCACTAGCTTTACTCCCTCCGTGCTACCATAATTGCACACCTAGCCTCTACAGGTTCAGACCATAATCCACTACTTATGGAACTAAATATAAGGTAGGACAATAGCAAGAGGTGTTTGAAATTCCTCGATTGTTGGGTCGATCATGAAGGCTTCATGACTTTAGTTACTGAGGTCTGGAACAAGGAAGTGCAAGTGAATGCTATGTGGATTTTCTATCAGAAGCTCAAAGCTTTATCAAATGCATTGAGTACTTGGTCTAGGCAAGAGTATGGAGATATTTTCCAAAAAACCAAGGAATATGAAGAACAAGTGAAGCAAGCAGAAATGATTTGGGCTGAATCTAATCAAGAAGCTGACAGAACAAAACTTCAAGAGTTAACTGTAAAATACATTAGATACATTAAATTGGAGGAGAGTATTCTAAAACAAAAGACTCAACTGCACTGGTTCAAGGATGGGGATGCTAATACAAGTTATTTCCACAGCTTAATCAGAAGAAGAAGAAGGAAAATGTTAATTCACAAGATCAAAGATGCATGTGGAGAATGGGTTCAAGGTGATGAAAATATTAGAGATGCTGCTTGTGAATACTATCATCAGCTGTTTTCAGATCCTGGGGGAGTTATCAGGGAAGACCTGCTATCATGTATTCCTCATATGATCTCTGCAGAAGAAAATGCTACTCTAATACAGGACCCTACCATCTCTAAGCTGAAGCAAGTAGTTTTCTCCATGACCCCTACAAGTGCAACGGGCCCTGATGACAAGTTTTTCCAAGTCTGTTGGAAGGTGATCAAGACTGACCTACTAAATATGGTCCTGCCTTTCTTTAGAGGATGCATCATGCCCAAATATATGACCAATGCATGTCTAGTATTGCTCCCTAAAGTTGAATTCCCTAATTTCTCAACTAAGTTCAGGCCCATCATCTTAAGCAACTTTGTCAACAAAGTCATTTCTAAGGTCTTGTGTTCCAGATTGGGCCACATTCTTCCCAGAATCATTTCAACCGACCAATATGGATTTGTTAGAGGAAAAAGCATATCTGAGAACATAATGCTCGCTCAAGAAATTGTGCAGGGAATCAAAAAGCCAAATAAAGGATCTAATGTAGTTATCAAGTTAGATATGGCAAAGGCCTATGACAGAGTATCCTGGAGTTATACTTGTATCATAATGAGGAGAATGGGATTCAATGAGCTCTTTATTGATATGATCTGGAGAACTATGTCCAATAACTGATACTCAGTAATTGTTAATGGAACCAGGTTTGGCTTCTTCAAATCTACCAGAGGATTGAAAAAAGGGGATCCATTGTCCCCAACACTTTTCATCATAGGAGCAGAACTCCTATCCAAAATGCTTAATATGCTTAGCCATGATCAGTTTTTTTAATGTATTTTACATGGAGAAGAGGGTGACACAAATCAAACATCTGAGCCTTGCAGATGACATAATAATATTCACATCTGGAGGCAGAACATCTTTTCAAAAGATCATGAGAATTTTGGATAATTATGAAGACATCTCAGGCCAACAGATCAATAGGCACAAAAGTCATTTTATGACTTCTCCTTGTGCATTCCCATCTACTATCAGAAGGGTGCAAGATGTGACAGGTTTCACTAAGATGGAATCCCCTCTTACCTACTTAGGCCGCCCCCTCTACATTGGAAGAAAGAGAATTGTCCACTTCAATAACCTTGTGGACAAAGTAGTGAGCAGAATCAACGATTGGCAAAGCAAGATGATGTCTTATGGAGGAAGAGCAACTTTGATTAGAGTGTAATGAAACATATAGAAAAGCTAGCAGCAAATTTCTTTTGGAGCATGGAAAAAGATAAAAACAAGTACCATTGGGCTTCATGGAAGAAACTGTCATACCCACAGGAGGAAGGAGGAATTGCATTTAGGTCTATAGAAGATATTTGGAAATCAATGGAGTTCAAACAATGGTGGTTGTTCAGAACTAAACCATCAATGTAGAGCAATGTCTTGAGGCCAAAACACTGTCAGAGATTTAACCCTATTTCAAAAAAATGGCACTCTGGACAATCACAAACATGGAAAAGAATGACGATAAACTGGAAGAAAGCTAAAGCCTACATCAGATGGAGGCTCCACTCTGGCAATTGCAGCTTCTGGTGGGATAACTGGTTAGGCACTAGTCCTCTTGCGGGTTTTAGAAATGGAGGACCTAGGTCAGGCACCATCACAGCCTCACAGTTTTGGGAAAATGGCCAATGGTGTTTGCAGAAATTGAATGGAGTTGCTCCTACTCACAAAATTACAGACATCATGCACACTCCTATTTACTATAGACCTATTGGACCCCCAATGTCACAGGAAAGTTCACATGCGCATCCACCTGGGAGGTTATCAGGACAAAGAAGCAACCTAATCTCACCAATAAACTAACTTGGCACAAAAAGATACCCTTCAAATGGTCCTTTTGTGTGTGGAGGGCCCTCAGAAATAAGCTACCAATAGAGGATAGGGTCCTTCTATTCAACAATCCTACTGTAACTAGATGTATGTGCTGCAACACACCAGCAACAGAGACTATTGACCACATCTTCAGTAATGGTCACTTTGCCTAATTGGTTTGGAGAAAATATAGAGGATCTACTGGTGTTCAAACAGAAGACCTAACTCTAAGGCTACTCCTCATGAAATGGTGGCTCCTAAAGAGATCAAATGAAGTACAGAAATTGATCCTTGGCACTCTTTCTATCATCATTTTATGGAATCTGTGGAAAAATAGGTGTAGGGAGAAATATAGTGCTAAAACATCTTCCCTGACTCGAGTACTCTACTCTATTGATGATGACATTCATTTTCTACTAAAACCAACTACCCCACCAAAAAATGGCCACTCAACTTGACTGAACTCTATGGATATATTGAAAACATTCAACATCACACCTTTATCAAAAAGGTAGTTTGGTCAAGACTTGACATAGGATTTGTCAAAATTAATAGTGATGGTAGTGCTCTAACAAATCCTGGGCAGACTGGAGCTAGATTTATTATCAGAGGAAGTTGTGGTGAGTTTATTCATGCCTTAGCCTGTCCCTTAGGTGAAGGCATCAATAATTCAGCAGAAACAGAAGTAGCTATTTTAGTTGTTCAATGGTGTATTGCCAATGGTTTTACCAAAATACACTTGGAAGCAGATTCAGCACTATTGATTCATTGGCTTAGCAATGATGGTGAGCCACCTTGGACAGTACATATACAAGTGCAGAAGCTGCAGAACCTACTCCAACAGTGTGAGAAAACCTGTTTCTCACATGTGTACAGGGAAGCCAATTGCCCAACTGATTCTTTGTGAAAGCTTAGCTACAATCTGTCAACCATAACCAATTATCAGTCCACTCAATCCCTTCCTAATCACATTAGAGGTCAGGTTCAGCTGAATCTTCTTGGCACACCTGCTTTCAGACACAAGAAAACCACCAGGATAATCATACCACCACAACTTGACTCCACTTCCAATTCATCACATGGTTATGGTTGAAAAATATGAACTCAGAGGAGCAAACCTAATTCTCCAATCTACCATGAACAGAATAATTAGCAGCTTGTGCACCCTGCAGCAGTTAAATTCCATCTAGCATTTAATGTGGTGGATAAATGACAGTAGTAAAAGAAAGAGTGTACACCATAACCAAGCACAACATGGAGAGGAAAGGAGGCCAGTTTTAACACTAGCCTTGTTTCTTCTTTTTGCAGGAACATTAGGCGTACTCATAGTATTGGAAGGCATTCAATGTGTGGTATTAGCACCTTGTGTGCTCATTCTGTTGAATGCTGGACAATGCAATTGGATATGCCAACTCATTCTTGACCAAGCCCCAGATTCACATCAACTTGCGGCTAGAATCCACAATTTTGAAGGTCATAACAACTACACAAATACTAAGGAATTCATCAACAAGAAACAACATAGGATCTCAACCCTCAGAAATCCAAGCCATCGATAGTTAGCACAAAGCTCCTCGACTCAGCTGCAGCAGGTGCATCTCCAGCAATCTGCCACTGTAGAGTCCCAACTGAACAGTCCCAGGAGACCAAACATAGCAAGCATGAATAGTTCACTCACTAATTCCAAGCAGCAAAAATCAACATAATACACCAGATTCCTCAGAAGCCAGAAGCCATCAGTTCAACATGGATGTTTCAAGATTTGTTTAGAAGATACCAGGGATTGTTTAGAATTGGTGTGTGAATTCATCAGCATCGGCAACAATTGGATGTTTCAAATTATTAGCTTAGTATTTTTCATTTATCGTTATGCTATTGCTACATTGTATTTAGTAGAAATAGCAATTGTCTTACTCTGTTTCATTATTTTTCTTTTACCTGAACAGTGTTTAACTTTGTCTCAGTTTGGGACTTATTATATATACCAGCTACTAGGTGAATAACCTACTAGTATATTTAAAAGAAAGTCAAAAAGTCAACAAAAAAGTCAAACACGGGTCCACATCTCGGAATCCAACAAAATTAACAAAATTCGAACACCCATTCAACAACGAGTCCAACCATACCATAATTACTCAACTCCGATCTCAACTCGACCTTCAAATTCTCGAATTATTATATATGAAGTTTCCCAACTTTCAACAACTTTTCCAACCCAAAACACTGATTAAATGGTAAAAATAATGATAGATTCATGTATAATAACTAAAGCTGAGTTAGAATCACTTACCCCAATAAACTCCTTGAAAATCCCTTCAAGAATTGCCCAAATCCGAGGTCTCTAGCTCAAAATATGAAAAATGGGTTCAAACCCTCATTTTTGAAATTTAATACTATTGCCAAGAGGTTCCTCTTCGCAATCACGGGAAATGTTTCGCGATCGCGAAGCACAAAATTAAAGCTGCCTAAATTAGCCCTTCACGAACGCATGAGTACAGTCGCGAACGCGGAACTCGATCCCCAACAAACATCACGAACGCGTTCCACATCTCGCGAACGTGGAGAGAAACTTCCTGATGCCCCCTTCCAATTCCTTATACGCGATCGCGTATACCCCCACGCGAACGCGAAGACAGAAGTCATCAAAGCCACGTGAACGCAGTTTCCCCTTCGTGACCGGGAAGATAAAATATGCCAGCTTCCTCAGCACACTAAGCGAACACGATCGCGATGAAGAACACCAGATAACAGCAAAACAGCAGTCCAATATAGAAGGAAAATGGCTCGTAGCCCATCCAGAATACACCCGGGGGCTTCAGAATACCGTCTGAACATACCAACAAGTACTAAAATACGATAGAACTTAATCGAACCCTCAAATCACATCAAGCAATATCAAAAACATGAATCGCACCCTAATTCTATCTTAATAAAACTAATGAATTTCCAACTTCTACAATCGATGCCGAAACCTATTAAACCAACTCCGATTGACCTCAAATTTTGCACACAAGTCATAAATGACACAACGAACCTCTTCCAACTTCCAGAACTAAAATTCAACCTGGTAACCACAAAGTCAACTCTCGATCAAACTTCTCAACTCTCCAAACTTTAACTTTTCCAACCTTCGCCAATTGAAGGCTAAATCACCTACGAGCCACCAAATCAATATCCGGACACACTCCTAAGTTTAAAATCACCATATGGAGCTAACAGAACCATCAAAACTCCATTTCGGGGTTATTTACATACAAGTCAACATTCAGTCAACTCTTCCAATTTAGGCTTCCAACCTTGGGACTAAGTGTCTCAATCCATTCTGGAATATCCCTGGAACCAAACCAACTACTCCGGCAAGTCACATAACAACAAATGAGCATAGAATAAGTAATAAATGGGGGGAATGGGGATATAATACTCAAAACGACCGGTCGGGTCGTTATATTCTCTCCGTCTTAGATAAACGTTTGTCCTCGAGCGGGTCTAGAATTATACCTGGAGTCTCAAATAAGTGTGGATATATGCTTTGCATCTCCCGCTCTGTCTCCCAAGTAGCATCCTCGACTGGCTGCCCTCTCTTCTACACCTTCACTGAAGCTATATTCCTTGACCTCAACTTTCGAACCTGCCGATCCAAATGGCCACCAGCTGCACATCATAAGTCAAATCCCCATCTAACTGAACCGTGCTGAAGTCCAAAACATGAGATGGATTGCCAAAATACTTCCGGGGCATGAAAACATGAAAACACTGGATGAACACTCGATAGACTAGGTGACAATGCAAGCTTGTAAGCCACCTCTGTGATCCTCTCAAGCACCTCAAAAGAGCCTATATACCGAGGGCTCAACTTTCCCTTCTTTCCGAACCTCATAACACCCTTCATGTGCAAAACTCTGAGCAATACCTTCTCCCCCACCATGTAGGCAACATCACGAACCTTCCAATTGATGTAACTCTTTTGTCTAGACTATGTTGTGTGAAGCCGATCCTGAATCAACTTAACCTTTTCTAGAGCATACTGAACCAAGTCAGTACCCAATAGCCTAGCCATGTTATTTTTGGAAATAATGCACATGTTCAAATTTAATTGTCTTTTCCAGATATCATTGAGAGCTTAATACTCCATCCGTTTCAAATTGTCTGTCGTGGTTTTTAAATATAGTTGTCTCAAATTATTTGTCATTTTAGAAGTTCACGAGTACTAGTAAATCAATTATTTTTTTCCTATTCTACCCTTAATATGGGTGTCAAGGGGTCGACCCGGGCCAGGCCGGGTTATTGGAAAAGGAGACCGGTTGGTTACCGATTTCAAAATATTGGTTTTACCAGTTCCGTGCCTAGCCGGTGAAAATTTGAACCGGAACAGTTCCGGCCTAAGGGGCCGGGCCGATCTTATTTTTTTTCGTGTATTTCGTATAACTCTCGTAATTTATATTAAAATAAAGCAAAAATATAAAACATAAAAATATTCTTATAAAGAGAGTGTTTGAATGAATTTCAAAGGCTTTAAAATCCTTATATTTGAAGATGGAAAAAAGTTTAACTTATAATTTGCAAGTTCTTTTTTTAATTCAAACTTGCAAATTAAAGTTTACATTTTACAACAACTAAATTAAAGAAAAAATAGTAAATTCAAATTTGAATTATTAAATATAAATCAAGAACTTCAAAGGTTTTGCATTGCCTTAGTAAGTTCTTCATAATCAATATGAACTTCTTGGCCATCTTCTGGAGTGTTAAATTCATATTGGTTACTATGTGTTAATATATCTCCAAGTTCCTCGTGTTTTGGTTTATCAACATCTTCATGTCCCTGATTTCTTCATTCTGATCTAATCCAATCTCTAAAACATACTAAAACTTCCAAAGCATTGCTTCCCAATAAGTTACATGTGTCTCTAAGTTCTTGTCTTGCTTGACTAAATGCACTCTCTGGTGCAACAATTGAAATTGGCACATGTAGCACGCCCCGAGCCATAGCGGAAATAATAGAAAATTGCTTTTCATTCTCATACCACCATCCCAACAGTGAATGTTCCTTTGTGTGAGGCTCTGTTTGCTTTTGCAAGTAGAATTGAAGTTCATCAATGTTCCTGCTACTGGTTTGAGCGGAAGGAAATGTAGACCAAATATTATAACCATCAAGGCCTTCATCTTCATCCATAGTAGCAGATGCAGTAGAAGTAGTACAATGCATAGTGGGATTAACATTGCCTACATTAATAGCTGCATCATCGATTATATTTGCATAATAATTATATAGTTGTTGTAAATAATCATTTAGCTTGTTCATACAACAATATATATTTGAGGTTTCAGTTGGTCCAATCTCCATATAAGTATATAAATCATTGATTAATTGGTGACAATTAGACATCTTAATAGAAGGATTTAAAACAACACCAATTAAGTAAATAGGAGGAATTGGAAAGAAATATTTTTTGAATTTTGCTTGCATTTTTTCAACAACATCCTTATATTTTTCTTTCTTCTTAAATTTAGAGAGTAGAAAAGAACTTTCAGCTATATGTACTAAAGCCATAGTAACAGTAGGGTAATATGCTCCAGAAAACTCAACAGTATTAGTTGGCCTCCCAAGTATTAGTTGTTAATATACGGTTTGGATCAGTACACTGTGCATTAGCAATTTCAGTTATCGGCAATCTATATTTGTAGCAATATTTTAAAAATAAGTATGTATAATTCCATCTAGTAACAATTTCATCTGGCATGAATCTGGGGTTAAGGTTATGTTCGATACACTTAGTCTTAAATTCCCTAATTCTAGATTGTCTATTATTTTCTTGAATAACACCAACTGCTCTTCTAACATGAATAATCTCAGTCGAAAATAAATCAAGGACACTTTTAGCAATTAAATTATAAACATGACATGCACACCTAACATGAAAAATTTCGTCTAGTGGTGGTTTCAAATGCAGTCTTAATATTGAAATAGCGGCATTATTGTTAGAAGCATTTTCAAAAGACATACACAATACTTTTTTTATTAAGATTGTAAAATGCAACAACTTCGCAAATAGTATGACTTTGATCTTCATCATATTTAAAAGCGATAATACCTTTTTGCATACAATAATTGTCATCTATCCAATGACATATAATTGTCAAATAATCATTTTCATTAACAGCATGGCCAATATCAGAAGTTAGAGAAACTCTACAAGGAAGGTGGTCAAACAAATAATGTATGTATGTGTGATATTGTCCATGAAGTCTAAAAATCCCATACCTACAAGTACATTTAGGGATACCTTTAAATAAAGGATTATAAATCCTTTGAATATACATAATAAGATATGATGAAGAAGCAAAAGAAAAAGGTAGACAACCCAAAGTAATCATTTTTGCTAACTCCTCACGATCCTTCATTTTATCATATTTCATAAGTCCTCTAGTACTAGGGTTTAGAGTTCCTTGATTTTCATCTAAATCAAAGCCCCATTCTATAGGGTGAATAATTCTCATATGTCTACTAAGTATCCCAGTCCCCCTTAAACTTCCTCCAGTCTTATGTTTAAAATCATCTTTACAAATTTTTCATCTAACTCTATCAGAATTCTCTATTTCCTCAAAATATTTCCAAACTTTACTTCTCCTTCTCTGATTACTAGTCGGGGCCATAGGTGGTCTACTACTAGTACCACGACCACTAACCCTACTACAAATACCACCACTACTAGGTGTAAGTGGTGTCTCATCTTCAATTTTTAATTCATTATCTTCTATACCGAAATCTTTCTGTAATTGTTCATAATCTTTATTATTAAGAGGTGATGTTTTAGAAATATGTGTAAAGTCATTTATATTACTACTAGAAGTTGAAGTAGTACCTCTTTTTCCATTTCCCCGATTAGCAACCTTATTACAAACTCTTTATGCAGCATTAAACATATTGTGAAAATTTAACTACTAATAAAAATTAAATATGCAAATAAAATATTAAATAAGAGAAAGAGTTGGAAGGAGTGCACCGAATTCCGTAATAAATAGAACAATTGATGATTTTTTAAGTCTTGAAATTGAATTTCTCAACTCCGATGTTACCACGAAGAAACGTCAATTGTTCAAAGTTCAAACATAAAATAATACCATAAATAAAATTCCAAAAATAAATGAGAGCCAAATAGTTGATTGCAATTTATGTGAAGAATGGGAGAATGACAATTGAGAATTTAGGTTAGAGAATTGAGAGATGAGTGAAGAAATGAAGGGGGGGGGGGTATATTTATAATTTTTTAAAGGGCTAAATTAGTAAATACTAAAAGTGTTATTTTTAAAAAAAAAATGCCCAAAAAGGGCTATTCTTGCAAAATAGCCGTTAGGCAACGATCAAAATGGCAGCTGGCCGTTTCTAACTATATTTAAAAAAATTGATTTATAGCCGTTGAACTGGCCCGGGCCGGTCTGGTTAACCGGTTCGAACTTGACTTGATAGTACCGGTTCTGACTGGTTCGGTTAACCGATACCTCTATCCAACCCGGCACAATCTATTCCCCATCCTAACCCAGCCCTACCCAGCCCCCTACTTACCGGTCCGATCCGGGCTAAAATCGGTCTGGGCCGGTCCCGAATCGGGTCAACACGACCCGTTTGACATCCTTAACATTATGAGTAAGGGTGACAAATGAGCTGGTCCGGTCGGATATGGGCAGGTCAAAATGGGTAAATACTAAAATAGATAAATTATCCGACCCAACTCATATTTAATACGGATTAAAAATAGGTTAACCGACGGATAATGTAATGACCCGACCGGTCATTTTTAGCATTTGCATTCCATTCAGCTATTTGAAGTCTTGAGTAGCTTCATATGATGTATTAGGACTTGTTTGAATCGTTGGATTTGGTTTTCAGATGATTCGGGATCGATTCGGAAGAGGGATTCTCATATTAGAAGCTTTGAGTTGGAAGAGTTGAACAAGTTTTACTTTTGTATATTTGACCCCGGATCGGAGTTTTGATAATTCCGTTAGGTCCGAGTGGTAATTTAGGACTTGGGCGTATGCCCGGATTTGCATTTGGATATTTTTAGGAGGTTTCGGCGCGAATTGGCGAAAGTCGGAAATTTAGTCATTTGGGATGTGTGCAAAATTTGAGTTTATTCCGGAATGATTTGATATGTTTCTACACGAGTTTTGATGTGCGATTCGTGGTTTTGAGGTGCGATTTGAGGTGCGATTCGTGGTTTTGATGTTGTTCCGTATGATTTGAGGCCTCGAGTAGGCCCGTGTTATGTTTTGGGACTTAATGGTATGTTCGGACGGGGTCCCGAGGGGCTCGAGTGAGTTTCCGATGGGTTTCGGACCATTTTGGTCCATGTTAGTTCTGCTGGTTCTGGTCTTCTTTGCGACCGCGAATGTCATGACTCTAAACCAACCGTCATGATGGCGCCTGTCGTGAAACTAGGAAAGCCAACTTCTCAACCAGTTCAACCAAATAAAAACTTTGAAAATATATATACGAAAGCAATTTATATTAAAGAAAATCCTTTTGAAACAGAAATATATCCGCAACACAATACAATCTATCCCAAAATCGGGGTGTCACCGAGTACATGAGCATCTATACCGGGATACAGTCTACTACAATGTCTAGGGAATAAAAACTAAAATACAAATAAAGATAATGAAGAAGAGTCAAGGCCTGCGAACGCCATGCAGCTACCTCGATAGTTTTTGAGATCTCGACTCCTCACTCAGCAGCCGCCGTAACCGGAAGCACCTGTATCTTCACACGAGGTGCAGGGTGTAGCGTGAGTACAACCAACTCAATAAGTAACAAATCCAAACTTTGGACTAAAAGGTAGTGACGAACTCAACCGGCACAGTTCAATATCGAAAATAACAGTGCAGAAACGTAGACATGCTTTCAAGTTCAATAGATATCTCAAAACAGTAAAAATGGATCAAATCTGAATGATATGAATAATATAACTCCTCTACTTCTACATGCCAATGCATATGCTGTATGTGACACACCATGCTGACAGCCTCATGTGCTCACACTCTCAAATGCTCAATCACTCAGTATATGGCCCATACGGCCTAAGGAAGATCCATCCCGGAACATATACATCAGTGACCATCAGTCGCCCAGTACTAAGTAGGGCAATCCAGCCCGTGGAGAAGATCCATCTCCAGGTATATAATGCTTCGGACAAGATCCATGTCCAAGGAAGATCCATCCCTCTATATAATCAACCGCGCTCACTGGGGGTGTGTGCAGACTTCGGAGGGGCCCCTTCAGCCCAAGTGCTATCATAAATCAGTATAACCACTGCGGCGTGCAGCCCGATCCCATAAATGTCACTCATAATCAGGCCCTCGGCCTCACTCAGTCATCAATCTCTCCAGTCTCACTTTCATGGGCTCCCAATTTCATGATACTAGCCCGAAAATAATGAAATGATATATCAATAAATAACAACAGAGACTGAGATATGATATGAAATGAATGAATATGACTGAGTATGAAATATCAATGAAATCGGTAAGACAACAGCAAGAAACGACCACTATGGGCCCCAACAGTATAAAGCCTAAACATGATATCTAGCATGAGTGACAGCTCAATTACTTTATCACATGATGAAAACACGTATATCAATAAGATAGAACCACTATACAGTGCCATGGAATCGACCAGGTCAAAATACTCATGGTGCATGCCCGTACGCCCGTCACTTGGCATGTGCTTCACCTCAATACCAATCACATAACACATAATTCGGGGTTTTGAACCATCAGGGCTAAGTTTAGATGCGTTACCTCAATCCAAGAAAAACCTCTACTTCAACACGCCTTTGCCTCTCAAATCGGCCTCCAAACGTCCTAAATCTAGCCACAAGAACTACAATACAATCAATATGGGCTAAAGGAATCAATTCTATAAGGAATTACGAAGTTATAACTCAAAAATCCGAAATCGGCTCAAACTCGGCCCCCGGGCCCATGTCTCGAAATCCAACAAAAGTTACAATACCCGAAAGCACATTCGACCACGAGTATAACCATACCAAATTTATCAAAATCCGACATCAAATCGCCACTCAAACCCCTAAATCAACTCTCCAAATTCCTAGCCTCAAACTCCCAAATTACACCTCTAAGGCACCCAAATTGGGTGGGAGAATCAATGAGGATACAAGATTATTGATCAAAAATAAGCATAAGGGACTTACCTCTAGAATCCCCTCAAAAACCCTCTCAAAAATTGCCTTAGTCCGAGCTCAAAATGTTTGAAAATGAAGAAAATCGCGAACCCTTATGTTTATATGTTCTGCCCAGTCAAACCGCACCTGCGGTCACAAAATCCGCTTTTGCGGTGAAAATTCCGCACCTGCGAATGTCACTTAACTTACCTGGGCTCGCACCTGCACTCCAGGTCTCGCACCTGTGGAGGCGCTTCTGCGGAAACATCCTACACCCCTCAACTCATTCACACTCCGCTTCTGTGCCCTCTTCGCCGCATCTGCGTTCTCGCAGGTGCGGAAAGGACCTCGCACCTGCGACCTCTGCCAATTCCTTCCTGGCCCACTTCTGCGGCTCCCTTCCCGCTTCTGCGGGTTCGCACATGCGGTGCCCACTCAACAGGTGCGATTACACCAGAAGTCCTCAAAATTCAGTAACTCTTCAACTTCAAACCTTGATCCGTTAACCCCCCGAAATCAACCCGAGGCCCCCGGGACTACAACCAAACATACCAACAAGTCTTAAAACATCATGCGAACTTAGTCGAACCATCAAGTCCCCGCAAACAACATCAAAAACACAAATCGCACATAGATTCAAGCCTAATGAACTTTGAATTTCCAAATTTCTACAACCGATGCCTAACATATCAAGTCACGTCCGATTGACCCCAAATTTTGCACACAAGTCAAAAATGACACCACGGACCTACTCTAACTTCCGGAATCGGAATCGGAATCCGACCCCGATATCAAAAAGTCCACTCTCAGTCAAACTTCCTAAAAATTCAACTTTCGCCATTTAAAGCCTAATTCAACTAGAGACCTCCAAATCACAATCCTGACATGCTCCTAGGTCCAAAATCCCCCAACGGAGCTAACGAAACCATCAAAATTCAAATTCGGGGTTGTTTACACATAAGTCAATACCCGATCAACTTTTCCAGCTTAAGCTTTTAATTAAGAGACTAAGTGTCTCAATTCACTCCGAAATCTTTCCGGACTCGAACCGACCAACTCGGTAAGTCATATAACAACTATAGAGCATAAAAGGAGCAGTAAATGGGGGAACGGGGCTACAACTCTCAAAACGAACAGCCGGGTCGTTATATCCTCCCCCTCTTAGACAAACATTCATCCTCGAGCGGGTCTAGAAACATACCTGGAGTCTCAAATAGGTGTGGATATCTGCTCCACATCTCCCGCTCGATCTCCCAAGTAGCCTCCTCAATGGGCTGACCTATCCACTGCACCTTCACTGAAGCTATATCCTTTGACCTCAACTTTCGAACCTGCCGATCCGAAAAGGCCACCGACTCCACATCATAAGTCAAATCACTATCCAACTATACCGTTCTGAAATCCAAAACATGAGACGGATCGCCGACATACTTTCAGAGCATAGAAACAAGGAATACTGGATGTACACTCGACAAACTGGGTGGCAAGGCAAGCTCGTAAGCCACCTCTCCAATCCTCTGAAGTACCTCAAAAAGCCCAATGAACCTAGGGCTCAACTTGCCCTTCTTACCGAATCTCATAACACCCTTCATGGGTGAAACCTTCAGCAGAACCTTCTCCCCAACCATGTAATACACATCACGGACCTTCCTATCGGCGTAAATCTTCTGTCTAGACTGCGCCGTGCGAAGCCCCTCCTGAATTAATTTAACCTTGTCCAAAGCATCCTGACAAGTCAGTACCCAATATCGTAGCCTCACCCGGCTCAAACCAACCCACCAGAGATCTACACCGCCTCCCATACAAAGCCTCATACGAAGCCATCTAAATGCTCGACTGGTAGCTGTTGTTGTAGGCAAACTCTGCGAGTGGCAGAAACCGGTCCCATGAACCCCTGAAATCAATGACACAAGCGCGTAGCATGTCCTCCAACTTAACCCGAGTGCCCAACTCTCGTTGTACTGCTCTCCAGGACTGTAATGTAAACTGTGTGCCTCGATCTGAAATGATAGGCACAAGCACACCATGAAGGCGTACAATCTCTCGGATGTAAATCTCAGCCAATAGCTCTGAAGAATAGGTAGTACCAACTGGAATGAAGTGCATGGACTTGGTCAGCCGATCCACAATCACCCAAATAGCATCGAACTTCCTCGAAGTCTGTGGGAGCCCAACTACAAAATCCATGGTGATCTGCTCCCACTTCCACGCTAGAATATCTAACCTTTTAAGCAATCCACCCGGTCTCTGATGCTCATACTTCACCTGCTGACAGTTAAGCCACCGAGCTAAAAATCCCACTATATCCTTCTTCATTCTTCTCCACCAATAGTGCTGCCTCAATTCCTGATACATCTTCGCGGCACCCGGATGGATGGAATACCGCGAACTGAGGGCCTCCTCAAGAATCAACTCACATAGCACATCCACATTTGGCACACAAATCCGATCCTGCATCCTCAATACCCTATCATCCCCAATAGTCACATCTCTGGTATCACCGTGATGATCCCCGTCCTTGGGGACAAGCAAATGGGGATCATCATATTGGCACTCTCTAATGCGATCAAATAAGGAAGACCGAGAAACCACACATGCTAGGACCCGACTGGGCTACTAAATATCCAATCTCACGAACCGGTTGGCCAAGGCCTGAACATCAACTGCAAGAGGTATCTCACCAATGGGAATGAATGCAAGGCTACCCATACTCACCGCCTTTCTGCTCAAGGCATCGGCCACCACATTGGCTTTCCTGGGGTGATACAGAATGGTGATATCATAGTCCTTTAGCAGCTCCAACCATCTCTACTGCCTCAAATTTAGATCCTTCTATTTGAACAAGTGCTGGAGGCTCCGATGATCCATAAACACCTCACAAGACACACCGTAGAGATAATGCATCCAAATCTTCAATGCATGAATGATGGAAGCTAACTCCAAATCATGAACAGGGTAGTTATTATCATGAGGCTTCAAACGAAGCGAAGCATAAGCAATCACTCTAACATCCTGATCAAGACATGCCTAATACCTATCCGAGAAGCATCACAATATACTTTGTAAGAACCTGAACATGAAGTCAAAACTAGAATTGGAGTCGTGGTCAAGGCAGTCTTGAGCTTCTGAAAGTTCTCCTCACACTCCTCCGACCACCTGAAAGGAGCACCCTTTTGGGTCAATTTGGTCAAGGGCAATGCAATAGACGAGAAGCCCTCCACGAAGCGAAGATAATAACCAGCCAAGCCAGGAAAGCTCTGAATCTCCGTAGCTAAGGACGGTCTGGGCCAACTCTAAACCACCTCTATCTTCTTTGGATCCACCTAAATACCCACACTGGACACCACGTGCCCCATGAATGCCACTGAGCTGAGGCAAAACTCACACTTGGAGAACATGGCATAAAGCTTCTCCTCCCTCAATGCTGCAACACAATCCTCAAATGTTGGGTATATTCCTCCTGGCTATGAAAGTACACCAGGATATCATCAATGAACACTATAATAAAGGAGTCGAGATAAGGCTGAATGACCATAATGGGTCCTGAAGGCTGCCTTAAGAATATCCGAGTCCCAAATCTTCAACTAGTGATATCCAGACCTCAAATCAATCTTGGAGAAAGAACACCATCGCTCCCTGAAGTTGGTCAAATAGATCATCAATACACGGCAAAGGATATCTGTACTTGATTGTGACTTTGTTCAACTGCCTATAATCAATGCACATTCTCATAGTGCCATCCTTCTTCTTCACAAACAGAACCGGTGCACCCCAAAGCGACACACTAGGCCTAATAAACCCCTATCAAGGAGTTCCTGATGTTGCTCCTTCAATTCCTTCAACTCATCCGGTGCCATGCGATATGGTGGAATAGAAATGGGCTGAGTGCTCGACACCAAATCAATACCAAAGTCAATATCCATGTCGGGTGGCATGCCCGGCAGGTCTGCAGGAAACACATCTGGAAACTCCCACACCACCGGAACAGAATCAATAGTGGGAGTATCAGCACTATCATCCCTCACAAATCCAAATAAGATAAACAACCCTTCCCAACGATCCACTAGGCCTTCAAATATGAAATCACTCTACCGGGAACATAGTCTAGAGAATCTCTCCACTCAATCCATGGCAACCCCGACATCACTAATGTCACGGTCTTACCGTGACAATCCAAAATAGCATGACATGAAGACAACTAATCCATACCCAAGATCACGTCAAAATTGACATTACTAAGCACCAAGAGATCAACTCTAGTCTCCAATCCCCCAATAGTCACTACACACGACCGGTACGCACGGTCCACAATAATAGTATCACCCACTGGCATAGATACTTGAACAGATGAAACTAAAGACTAATAGGGCATAACCAGATAATGAGAAAAATACGATTATACATATAAATAGGTGGAACCAGGGTCAAATAATACAGAAGCATCACGATGACATACTGAGACAATACATGTGATCACTGTGTCTGAAGCAATAGCATCTGGTCTGGCAGGGAGTACATAGAATTGGGCCCGGCTGCCACCTGATCGGCCTCCCTCTAGGGCGACCCCTAGTTAACTGAGCTCCACCCCGAGCTGGCTGGGCGGGTGGTGAAGTAACGAGTGCTGAAGTCGTAGGCTGATTCCTTTACTGAGTTGAACCTCCCAAAAGACAGGGACAATGACTCTTGATATGACCCAAATCTCCACACTCAAAGCAATATCTCCCTGTGAATGGCGGTGGGGACTGAAGGGAGCCCCGAGCACTGGGATAACTGCTAGAATGACTCGACATAGATGAACCCTAAGTTGATGGTGCATGGGACGAACTTTGAGCAGTAAGGGCACTGAGAGAAGACTGACCCTGATGTGTAATGTATGAACCATGGCCAGATGATGCACCACGAGGAACTGGACGAGCCGTCTGAGCATGCCTATATGGACGACCCCTGGCGTGGTAGAGCTGACATCCAGAAGGAAACCACTAAAACTACCTAATCCACGAGGCCTCTTGGCCTCCCTCTCACCCCGCTCCTGACTGCGAACCATCTCTATCTGCCGAGCAATGTCAACTACCTCATTAAAAGTAGCACCAGATATCCTCTCCCTAGTCATACGCAACTGCAACTGATACGTGAGACCATCGATAAACCTCCGAATCCTCTCCCTATCAGTGGGAACCAACCACACTGCATGATGAGCCAACTCAGAGAACCTTATCTCATACTGCGTCACAGGCATACCATCATGATGAAGCTGCTCAAACTGTATGCGCAGCTCCTCTCTGCGAGACTGAGGCACGAACTTCTCAAAGAAGATAACGGAGAACTCCTGCCAAGTAAGTAGTGTTGCACCAACCAGCATGTGCCTCTCATAAGCCTCACACCATCTGAAGGCACCCCAAAAAATTGAAAAGTAGTGAATGAGACCCCATTGGTCTCCAGAATACCTGCTCTACGGAGAATCCTTTGACACTTTTCCAAGAATCCCTAGGCTTCCTCCGCCTCTGTCCCTCTGAAAGATGGAGGCTGGAGTCTCCCAAACCTCTCTAGTCTCTTCTGCTCATCCTCAGTCATAAAAGGAACCTCCTGGGCCTGAGCAACTATAACCGGTTGGGCTGGTGGTGCCCTCGGTGTCTGGAGTCCCTACATCACCTGCACTATTGTACGGGCAGCGGAACTCTGATTACCTCCCCCGTCCTAAGAAGTGGTTGATGTAGCCGGAATAGAGACCGCCTGAGCAAGACTGGTGCACACGGTCAGAATCTGAGCTAAGGCCTCCTGAAGGCCTGGAATCACAACAGGCAGAGCTGGTGCCTGAGCTAGCCCCACAGGCTCATCCGCAACTAGAACCTGCTTTGGGACTGGGGAAACCAGTAGGTTTGTAGGTGCTGCCCTAGCTGCTGTACGAGCTGCACCATTGCATATAAATTATCATGTGAGGAAGAGTGAAAATCACGAAGGATGATGACATGCCATTTCATATACATTATCATGTGAGGACGTGCCATTTCATATATATTATTACGCACGAAGGATAATGGCGTGCCACTGGTTTACATTATCATGTGAGGAATAGAGTAAAATAACGATGGGTGATGCCGTGCAATTGCTTTTATGTTATAATGTGAGGATGAGAGTTCATGGCACGAAGAGTGTTTCTGTGCGGGCGAGGACGAGAGACATGCATTATATTGTGATATCTTTCCCTTACATATACATTTATGTCTTTGTTTTGAGTTGTCATTGTTGCACCTATGCTTTCTATGTGACTTGTTGTTGTTGTTCCGTCTTTTCCTTCTACCGTAATTGTTATTGTTCTATCCACGCCTTCTATCTATTTATCTTGTCAAGATCACAATTTCCTTCTTGTTTGTTATATTAATATCTATGCCTTTTCTCATTTGTTGTTGTCACGACCCAATTCCCACTATAAGCCGTGATGGTGCCCAACATCGCCGCTAGGCAAGCCAACAATGAACTATCCATGTAATTGTTCATTTTAATGTTTTTAAAGTAGTTAATTTTTTTTATTTAATAAGAAAACGATGAATAGATATCTGTAGTAATGTAAAGCATAAAATAACGAGAGAGTAAAATAGTGAATTTAATACTCAAACCCATATAATATCTACTAGAATATTCCCTAAACCCGGTGTCACAAGTGTATGAGCAAAGTAGTAGAATATACAAAACCTCTTATACTACTATCTGGAGTAAGATAGATAGAAAGGTAAATACAACAAGAAGAGACTTCGGGCGCTGCAGAACGGGCATAGAGAGCAGCAGCTCACCACTAGGACTTCGGGTAGCGAGGGTATGCGCCTGAGCGGCTGCTAAATGCACCTGGCTCAGATCCTACACGATTAGTGCAGAAGTGTAGCGTGAGTGCATAAACAACATGTAGTAGTAAGTATCTAGTCTAACATCGAAGAAGTAGTGACAAGGGGTCGATATCGACACTTACTAAGGGTCAATAAATAAAAAGCAGAAATCATAAATATACATAGAATATATCAGTAATAACGAATTAATGAACGATAAATAAGTGGTTCTTTAACTAGATATCAACTAAAATCTCCAACTATCACATACTAATTTCGACAAATAAGAGCCATCAAGTAATTATAATTTCTTAAGTCATGGAAGAAATATCAAGCATAATCGGACTCCGAGCAATATCATGTGAGGACGTGCCATTTCAACAAGATGCATAGCGAGTACACTGTCAAGGGTCAACCGGCGCAAACCATATATGCATCTATTATACTAGAAAGACGTTTGGCCCGGTCCGCAGGAAGGGAGAATACTCTTCAAACTCTTATTAACAGCTACTACATAAGAATAATACTCAGAGAAGGTATAGTTACCACCGACAGTCAAGTAACCCGCAAAAAACTCAAAGTAATGAGGCTCAGTCTTTACAAATCCTTTATCCAATCTTCAAATATAATTTAAGGAATTAAACTAACAAGTTGGGCAAAACTAATACAAGAATACATGGTAGAGTCCTAATCTACCCGGACATAAGCATGCTTTAAAGCTACATGCGGACTCTCGTCACATCGTGCGCACGTAACACTCACAATTATTAGCAAACAATCACTTATGGTACCTACGGGGATAATTCCCTCTTACAAGGTTAGGCAAGAGACTTACCTCATTTCAAGTCCTCTTCCCGGTGCACAATTCGCATTAAAACCTCAAATCGGTGCCACGCAATCTAAAACTAGCCAAATATTGTATAAATTAATCAATATATGCTCAAAAGTTTATAATTTAACTACTAGAGTAATTACCCAACCCAAATTGGAAGATTCCTAAAATTTACCCCCGGGCACGGCCCAAACGAATTCCATAAATTTTTGTAAATAAAAGTTACCCATAACCTCACGAACACAAATATATAATTTCTACTCAATTTTATAATCATTTTTGTGGTCTAATCCCATTTTTATCAAAATCTAGGATTTTCAACAAACTCCTAAAATTCCCATATTTTATATGTTAAAATCTACCCATAATCTATGTATTAAACTCACATTAAGTAGGAATTACTTACCTTCAATAGCTAGGTGAAAACCCCTCTCCAAGAAGTTCCAAAATCGGCCAAGGGAAATGAAAATGAGAGAAAATGGCCTAAGTCCCATTTTTAAAACACGTCTCTGCCAAGGCATTCCTTCTTCGCGATCACGAAAAGGGCCCGCGATCGCAAAGGTAAAATTTTGCCACGCTAAGAAAATATTCTTCGCCAATGCGACAAGAGCCATGCGAATACGAAGGCTTGCCTAGCCTGCCCTATGCGAACATGAGGGCTTCTTCGCAAACGCGAAGACCAATAGTGTGCCACCCCCAGCCACAGCTTCTTCTACGCAAATGTGGGCCCTTACACGCAAACATGAAGGCCACATGTCCTAGACCTTCGCGAACGCGAAGAAAAATTTCCTAGTCCCCCAAATTCCTTCTCCGCGAACGCGACACAACCTCCAGGATTGTGAAGAAGGAAACCAGAACAAGCAGTGAAAGATTTTTGGACTTAGCTTCGGGTGGTCCGAAACTTCCCTGAGCCATCCAGGACCCCGTCCAATTGCACCAACAAGTCCATAAACATAATACAGACCTGCTTGAACCCTCGGAATGCGTAAAATAACATCAAAACTAAGAATCTCACCCCAAAACGAAATTGAATCAATTTATGAACTTCAAGCCTTTCAACTTACTCCGAATACGCTGAATCATAATTAGACTACTCGGAATGTCACCAAATTCTGCGTACAAGTCATAAATCACCATACGAAACTATTCTCAGGCTTGGAATCTCAAACGGACCTCGATAACACCAAAGTCTACTCTAAATAAAATTTAAAGAACTTGAAAACCTTCAATGCGCCAACTTTCAACATTAAGCGCCGAAACTCTCTCGGATCATCCGAAACCCGATCCGAATACACGCCCCACTCCAAAATCATCATACAACCCTATTGGAGACATCTAATTTCAGTTCCGAGGTCGTTTACTAGAAAGATTGATTGAAGTCAAACTTGGCCATCATAGGCCACTATTAAGGAACCAAGTGTTCCGATTTCAATCCGAACCCTTCCAAACCCATGTCAACCATCCTCGCAAATCATAAAATAGTAAAGGCACCTATGGGGAGTCTTAATTAGGGGAACGTGGATCTAGAAAGAAAAATGATAGGTCGGGTCATTACATTCTTCACCTCTTAAACAAACGTTCATCTTCAAACATGTCTAGAATCATACCTGGAGTGCTAAATAGGTCTGGATATCTGCTCTGCATGTCCTCCTCGGTCTCCCAAGTTTCCTCCTCAACTGGTTGACCCCTCCACTGGACCTTTACCGCAGAAATCTTCTTAGACCTCAACTGGCAAACCTGCCTGTCAACAATGGCAACTGGCTCCTCCTCATAACCCAACCTCTCATCTAGTTGAATTGTGATATAGTATAACACATGCGATCAGTCGGCATGATATTTTTGGAGCAAAGACACGTGGAAAATCGGATGAACTCCCGATAGACTAGAAGGCAAAGAAAGCTCATAAGCAACCCCCCCAACTTACCTCAACACCTCAAATGGGCCAATAAACCTTGGGCTCAACTTACCCTTCTTCCTGAACCTCATGATTCCCTTCATTGGCAAGACTTTCAAGAGAACCTTCTCGCCCACCATAAATGATAGATCATGCACCTTCTGATCCGCGTAACTCTTATGTCCAGACTATGATATGCGAAGTCGTTCCTTAATCAACTTTACCTTCTCCAAGGCACCCTTCACTAAATGATATCCATATAACATAGCCTCGTCGAGCTCAAACCATCCGATGGGTGAACGACATCACCGACCATATAAAGCCTCAAATGGATCCATCTCGATGCTGGACTAATAGCTATTGTTATAAGCAAACTCGGCCAATGGAAAGAATCGATCCCACTTCCCTTTGAAGTTAATCACACATGCTCTGAGCATATCCTCCGGGATCTTAACTGTCTGCTCCAACTTCCCGTCAGTCTATGGATGAAAGGTTGTGCTGAGCTCTCCCCGGTTACCCAACTAATTCTATACTGCTCTCCAAAAATGCGAAGTGAGCTGAGGGCCTCTATCTGAAATGATGAAAATAGGCACACCATGCAACTAGACAATCTCCTGAGTGTAAATCTGGGCCAACCTCTATGACGAGTACGTAGTCATCACTGGAATAAAGTGTGCTGACTTGGTCAGCCTGTGGACAATGACCTAAACTGCATCAAACATCCTCAGCGTCCGCGGCAACCCAACTACGAAATCCATAATGATTCGCTTCCATTTCCACTCCGGTATAACCATCTGCTGATATAGGGCACCTAGCCTCTGGTGCTCATACTTAACCTGCTGGAAATTTAGACACCTCGCTACATACTCAACTATATCCTTCTTCATCCACCGCCACCAATAATGCTGCATCGGGTCGCGATACATCTTTGTAGCACCTGGATGAATAAAACACCGAGAAATGTATGCCTCCTATAGAATCTTCTCCCTCAATCCATCAATATTAGGAACACATAGGTGACCCTGAAGTCGCAAAACACCATCCTCACTGATAGTAACCTCCTTGGCACCACCCTGTAGTACTGCCTCCCTAAGAACCAGGAAGTGCATATCATCATACTGACGAGCCTCTATCAACTCAAATAATGAAGACTGAGCCACAACACATGCATGAACTTGATTGGGATCCGAAATATCCAACCTCACAAGTCTGTTAGCCAAGGAATGAATGTCCAAAGACAATGGGCTCTCCTCCGCTGAAATGAATGACAAACTACCCATACTCTCAGCCTTTCTTCTCAAGGCATCTGTAACCACAATCGCCTTGCCCGGATGATAAAGGATGGTAATATCATAGTCCTTCAGCAACTCAAGCCACCTGCACTGCCTCAAATTGAGATCCCTCTGCTTGAACAAATGTTGCAAGCTGCGATGATCGATCTAAACCTCGCAGGACTCCCCACAGAGATATTGCCTCCAGATCATGAAGGTGTGAACTATCGTGGACAATTCCAAATCATGTACGGGACAATTCTTCTCGTGGGGCTTCAGCTGACGTAAATCATATGCAATAACTCGCCCCTCCAGCATCAACACACAACCCAGGCCAACGTGTGAAGCATTGCAATACACAGTATACATCCCTGAACCGGAAGGAAACACTAACACCAGTGTTGTAGTCAATGCGGTGTTGAGCTTCTGAAAGCTCACCTCACATTCATCGGACCATCGGAACGGAGCACCCTTCTGGGTCAATCTAGTTAAAGGTGCCACAATAGAAGAGAAGCCCTCCATAAACCGACGTAGTAACCTTCTAACCCCAAGAAGCTCCTGATCTCAGTCGATGTGGTAGGACGAGGCCAAATTTGGACTACCTCAATCTTCCTGGCATCCACCTTAATACCCTCACCTGATACAACATGCCCCAAGAATAAATCAGAATCTAACCAGAACTCGTAATTGGAGAACTTAGCATATAGCTTATGTTCCCGCAAGGTCTGGAGCACAACTCTCAAATGCTACTCGTGCTCCTCCATACTATGCGGCAATGGGTACTTGTTCTTAATGGTAACTCTGTTCAACTGGCGATAATCAATGCATATCCACATAGTCTCATCCATCTTTTTCACAAACAACACTAGTGCACCCCAAGGTGACACACTCGGCGTGGTGAACCCTTTCGTTAGCAACTCCTCAAGTTGTTCTTTCAAATCCTTCAACTCTTTCGGAGCCATGCGGTATGGTGGAATAAAGATAGGCTGGGTACCTGGTTCCAAATCAATATAGAAATTGATATCTCGATCTGGTGGCATGCCTTGTAGATCATATGGAAACACATTGGAGAACTCCCATACCACTGGCACTGAATGAATCAAGGGGTCTCTGTAACTGTACACCGAATGTAAGACAAATAAGCCAAATAACCCTTTGCGACTATATGTCGAGCCTTCAAGAAAGAAATAACTCAGTTAGATGAATTTATAGATGAACCCTTCTACTCTAATCTAGGCAACTCTAGCATCGCCAAGGTAATAGTCTTGGCATGGAAATCAAGAACAGCATGATACAGAGACAATCGGTCCATGTCTAGGATAACCTCAAAGTCGGTAATGTCGAGCAACAAAAGATCCTCTCTAGTCTCATAACCACAGAAAGTCACAATACAGGACCGGTAAAAATGATCCACAACAACAGAATCACCCACTGGCATGGACACATATATAGGAGCACCCAAGGACTCATGAGAAACACCTAGAAAATTAGCAAACAAAGATGAAACATATGAATATGCAGACCCTGGATCAAATAGTACCAAAGCATCCCTATCGCAGTTAGAAAGAATACATATGATCACAGCATCTGAGGCTACTGCAATCGGTCTGACTGGAAGGGCATAGAACCTAGCTGGAACACCACCTGACTGGCGTCCACCTCTAGGGTGACCCCTACCTAACTTCCCTTCGCCTCTGTCCAGCCAGACGACTGGTGCGACAGCTGGTATGGTGATCATGGGCTGATGGTCCTGTTGTACTGCCTTGCCCCAAAGTCTGGGGCAGAATCTCCTCACATGACCAAGCTCCCTACACTCATAGAATCCTCTCGGTGTGGAAGATGACTGACCCTGATTCTGACCCTAGGGACTGAACACCCACTGGAAGAACCCTGAATAGCCAGCGGATAGTAGGAGCTCTCTAGAATGGCGCTGAAATAAGGCCGCACTGGAGCACCTCAAGAAGTCGGTGGTGCTGAATACGTGGACCTGCTAGACGGGCCCCTCACAAAATGGCCTCTGCCCCCAGACAGAGAACCACTGAACTCTCCATATTATCAAGGTCACTTGTCCCTCGGCGCCTTCTCTCGGCCCTACTAACAAATATCCTCGATCCAGCTATCTCCACAACCTGCTCGTAAGGAGTCCCCATCTCAATCTCTTGGGCCATGGCGACCTGAATACCATAGTGCAAGCCCGTAATAAACCTCCGCACTCTCTTTTCATCGGTGGGGAGTATCATAAGTGCATGGCGAGTCAACTCAGAGAATCTCGCCCCTGAGGGCCATTTTTGCTGTCACTTTACAGACCGCATAACCATTATACGATCGTATATGCGACCGCAGACCTGTGTCAGGAACCCATTTTCTTAATTTAAAAACCGACCCTCATTCCATTAAAACACCCATTTAGCCCATTTTGAAGCTCACTTTCTCATATTTCTAGTGAGAGAGAGAGAGAGGGTTCTAGAGGGAGGGCCTAATTCCCACCAATTAATCTTCAACCATTACTCAAAGCTTGGAAATATTCAAGTAGAGTACCAAATTCTTCATCCAAAAAGGTAAGACTTCATCACCCCAGCTCTTAATTTCAAACATAGATATAATGGGGTATTAATAAGATGGTCCATAGGTGTGAGGGTTGTTTATTTTGCATGCATGTGATAAAGAGTGTGGGAAAAATAAGAAGTGAACTAGAACCATGAACGTTTTCCTAATTTTGGGATCAATTTGTATATTGCTAAAATAAATTGAGGTTGCTAAGGGTTCCGAAAAATTGTAGAGTCTAAAGAAGCGCAATTGAGGTATGTTGGCTAAACTTTCTCTCTTGGAATTGAATTCCATAATGTTTTTGTAAGTTTCAAAGTGTGGGTTATGTATTAAAAGGTTATGGATTTGAGTCGTGTTTCAATGAAAGATAGAATTGTCTAAAAGCTTTTGTACTAAATTCATGCCCATTAATGATTGCTTTAACTAATGCTTTGATTTATAAATATATCCAGTGTGATTCGAGTTCTATATACTCATGTGATAAAATTGTACATTGTCATTTCTAGGGGAGAGTATTGCAAGAGTAAATGGTGTATTGACTGTTTATGATTTTTTATGTGTATTTCTATTGTTGGTTGGTATGCTTCATTCCTTCGGAAGAAACCATTTGTGTTTGAAGTTTCCATTTCAAATGGATTTGAAGTATATGATTTTTAAAATATCCTATATGTTGATACTTGATGGTGATCTTTGAAATTGAAAGAGGTGAAAGTGTGGAATATGAAATACGGCCATTGTGCCAGGAATAAAGAATCTTGTGAATGTCCTAACGAGCCAAGGAAATATTGTTGTTGTGAATGACTGGAAACTAATGAGAATTTATACAATGTGAAAGATGTTGAGGTGAGTACAATTTTATTTATGATATTTCTATTTGCAAATCAAATCAAAACTATTTTTGGGAGCATCATTAGCAATACCGAGGAAGGGTCGGTCATAAGGCCCACACCTGAAACTACACGTGCCGGTGTAGGGGTGGATTGTGATATTATTCCTCTTAATTGGGATGAAACTGGAACCTTTGTGGATTGGAAAAGTCAACCCGCATGGCATATGTGGGAAGGCGGCCTAGCTGATCGGGTGGAGATCAAACGCCATATTGCGCATATGGTGGTACTACTCTTGGTAACAACTTTTTTTCGCATCACATGTCAAACCACATTGTTCGTGGGGAGATTTCCTAGCCGATCGGGCGTGATCGGACTCCGTGCTAACAAAGACGGTGGTATATCGGTGCTAATGATCTCCTAACCAAAATTATATATGAAGTTTGTATTTTGAAAATTATTATGTTTTAACTGGACGTTTGGATATTGTTGATTGTGACTTGCTGTTCCTATGTGTTGCCTTTTCTTATATGGGCATTCTATTTTGAAAGAGTATTTTTAGCCATACATACTAGTGCTATTCGACAGTACTAACGTCCCTTTTGCCGGGGGCGCTGCATCTTTAATGGATGCAGGTGGTTCTTCAGCAGGCGGCATTGATCAGTGATAGCAGTACACTCTTTTCAGCTGATTTGGTGAGCCCCACTTTATTTTGGGGTCATGTATCTTTTGTTTCTCATGTACAGTGTTTTGAGGTATAGCCGGGGCCTTGTTGCCAGCATTTCCATATGACTCTTCTATTGTATTTAGAGGCTCTGTAGACAGGTTGTGGGTTATGGTTGATGTTGGGAATTGAACTAGAAATGTTGGTACTTGGATATTATGTTTTTCATTAATTCTATAAACTCGTAATATTTTGGAAATTATGAATGAAGCTACTAATGGGAATGAAAAGGAAGTTGTTAATAAAATCTTTATAGTGATTGATTAATGGAGTACATATCCTCTTTATTCATGGATGAGTTTGGGTAGAAGTAAGTCTAATAGGCTTGCTCGGTCAGGTTCTCTCGGTTGAGCGCCGGTCGCACTCCCTGAGTTTGGGGCGTGACAGCCACCATCTACGAGCCCTGCCCTCCAGCTGAAAGGTGGTAAAGTCCACCCCGTGGGACTCCAATACTCTCTTATTGTGCAGTTTGTCCCTGCAATGATCAATAAAGTCCTAGGGGTCCTCATGTTGTTCACCGCTAACGGATGAGGATGTAGCCTGGTCCATCTATCCAATAGCTTATGCGGGTCACTGGTCGCGGCTGGTCTGGGCTCTGGTATAGCCGATGGGCAACTGGCTGAGCCTCGCATGCAGCTAGTGCACTCGGGGTCTGATATACGGTAGCACCATGCCCTGGAGCCTGAGCGTTAGGGGTTTGTGCTCCCCCTCCCACCTAATATATGGCTGGGTCCGCTGGAAAAAACCAGCATGTGCTATAGAGTCCATGAACCACAACATACGGCCCATGACCTCTTGGAATCCCGGTGCGGACATGAAATCCGCCGGGGCCGGCTCAGCCGCAGGTACCTTGCCCTTCTCCTTAATAATAGGATCCTCCACTGGATCCACTGGTGGCACAACATGAGCAACTCTAGGATGCCCTCGTCCTCTGGTAGGAGTTGGAACCCTCCCTTGGCCTCTGCCTCGTCCTCTAGCAATAGGGGGAGCTGCTCCTCCACTGCCAGGTACATCCGTCGCGTGCGTTCTCACCATCTATGAGAGAATAAGAGAAACATACTTAGCACAACATCAACTGCACGATAGGAGATAAAGAAAGAGAAGTTTCCTAACACCCTAGAGCCTCTAGAAGATAAGTATAGGCGTCTCCTCACTGATCTACAAGAATCTATTAGGCCTACTCATGACTTGTGAGACCTATGTGAACCTAGGGCTTTGATACCAATCTGTCACGACCAAATTCCCACAATAGGCCGTGATAGCGCCCAATGTTGCCGCTAGGCAGGCCAACGGTAAACTATCCATGTAATTGTTCATTTTAATATTTTTAAAGTAGTTGATTTTTTTTATTTAATAAGAGAACGATGAATAGATGTTTGGAGTAATGTAAAGCATAAAATAACGAGAGAGTAAATTAGTAAAATTAACACTCAAAACCATATAATATCTACTAGAATATTCCCAAAACCCGGTGTCATAAGTGTATGAGCAAACTAGTAGAATATACAAAACCTCCTATACTACTGTATGGAGTAAGATAGATAGAAAAGTAAATACAACAAGAAGAGACTTCGGACGCTGCAGAACGGGCATAGAGAGCAGCTCACCACTAAGCCTCCGGGTAGCAAGGGCCTGAGTGGCCGCCAGACGCACTTACCTCAGATCCTGCATGATTAGTGAAGAAGTATAGCATGAGTACATAAACAACATGTACCCAGTAAGTATCTACTCTAACCTTGAAAAAGTAGTAACGAGGGGTCGACATCAACACTTACTAAGGGTCAATAAATAAAAAGCAAAAATCATAAATATACATGGAATACATCAGCAATAATGAATTAATGAACGATAAATAAGTGGTTCTTTAACTAGATATCAATTAAAATCTCCAACTATCACATACTAATTTTGACAAATAAGAGCCATAAATTAATTATAATTTCTCAAGTCATGGAAGAAATATCAAGCATAATCGGACTCTGAACAATATCACACATGATTTATGCCGAGGTCGTATGGCCCGATCCAGAGTAGTGTGTACACTGCCGAGGATCGACCGGCACAAACCATAGATGCATCTATTATACTAGAAAGGCATTCGGCCCAATCCACAGGAAGGGAGAATACTCTACAAACTCCGATTAATGGCTTCTACATAAGAATAATACTCAGGGAAGGTATAGTTTCCACCAACAGTCAAGAAACCCGCCAAAAACTCAAAGTAATGAAGCTCAGTCTTTACAAATCCTTTATCCAATCTTCAAATATAATTTAAGGAATTAAACTAACAAGTTGGGCACAAATAGTACAAGAAATACATGGTAGAGTCCTAATCTACCCGTACATAAGCATGCTTTTTAGCTACATGCGGACTCTCATCACATCGTGCGCACGTAGCACCCACAATTATTAGCAAACAATCATGTATAGCACCTGCGGGGATAATTCCCTCTTACAAGGTTAGGCAAGAGACTTACCTTATTTCAAGTCCTCTTCCTGGTCCACAATTCGTACTACAACCTCAAATCGGTGCCACGCGCAATCTGAAACTATCCAAGTATTGTAGAAATTAGTCAATATATGCTCAAAAGTTTATAATTTAACTACTAGAGTAATTACCCAACCCAAATTGGAAGATTCCTAAAATTCACCCTCGGGCCCACGTGCCTGAATTCCGAAATTTTTATATATAAAAGTTACCCATAACCCTACGAACACAAATATATAATTTCTACTCAATTCTATAATTATTTTCGTGGCCTAATCCCATTTTTATCAAAACCTAGGCTTTTCAACAAACTCCTAAAATTCCCACACTTTACATGTTAAAATCTACCCATAATCTATATAATAAACTCACATTGGGTAGGAATTACTTACCTTCAATAACTAGGTGAAAACCCCTCTCCAAAAAGCTCCACAATCGGCCAGGGAAAATAAAAATGAGGGAAAATGGCCTAAGTCCCATTTTTAAAACAAATCTCTGCCCAGACATTCCTTCTTCGCGATTGCGAAAAGGGCCTCGCAATCACGAAGGAAAACTTCTGCCATGCCAAGAAAACATTCTTCGCGAGCGCGACAAGAGCCACGCAAACATGAAGGCTTGCCTGCCCTGCCCTACGCGAACGCGAGGGCTTCTTTGCGAAGGCGAAGACCAACAACGTGCCACCCCTAGCCCCAGCTTCTTATACGTGAACGCGAGCCCTTAAGTCCTAAACCTTTTCGAACATGAACTGGGTATCGCGAATGCGAAGAACAATTTCCCAGTCCCCCAAATTCCTTCTCCTCGAACACGACACAACCTCTGCGATTCTTGGACTTGGCTCTGAGTGGTCCGAAACTCACTCGAGCCACCCGAAACCACATCCAATTGCACCAATAAGTCCATAAACATAATATGGACCTGTTCGAACCCTCAGAACGCATAAAACAACATCGAAACTAAGAATCGCACCCCAAAACCAAATTGAATCAATTTATGAAATTCAATCTTTTCAACTTACTCTGAAAGCGCCAAATCATACTTAAACTACTCGGAGTGTCACCAAATTTTGCGTACAAGTTATAAATCACCATACAGAACTATTCTCAGGCTTGAAATCCTAAACGGACCTCGATAATATCAAAGTCTACTCCAAACCAAATTTAAAGAACTTGAAAACTTTCAATGCGCCAACTTTCAACATTAAGCGCCGAAACGCTCCTGGATCATCTGAAACACTCCTGGATCATCCGAAACCCAATCCGAACACACGCCCAAGTCCAAAATTATCATACGAACCTATTGGAGCCGTCAAATCCTGATTCCGAGGTCGTTTACTAGAAACGTTGAATCAAGTCAAAACTTGGCCATCATAGGCCACTATTAAGGAACCAAGTGTTCCGATTTTAACTCGAACCCTTCCAAACCCAAGTCAACTATACCCGCAAGTCATAAAATAGTTAAGGCACCTACGGGGAGTCTTAATTAGGGGAACGGGGATCTAGAAAAAACATAATCGGTCGGGTCGCTACAGTTGTGTTTTCATCTAAACCTTCTACTATACTAGTTAGTGAAATCTATGTTATCATACCTTAATTGCTATCATTACTTATGTGCCTTCCCCGTGGTCTGTTACCATTGTCCATATGCTCTGCCTTGTTAGTTATTGCTATTTGTGTACTTTCCACTTCGATATTACTGTGTTGGTATATTTTTTACCTGGTTGGTAATATTTTACATATGCTTGGTGAGGATGTGACAAATGCACGAAGGATGTTGTTGTTCCAATTGATTTGTCATACATTCATATATTTGGTAAGGATGAGATAAATTTATGAAGGGTGTTGCCATGCCATTTGATTTGATATCTTTAACACATTCCTCATACCATGAAGATTCATGGATTTACTATGTTATTTGGTGGTTATCGCTTTAAGAAAAGGGTTGGTTGCGATATTGAGGAAACTAGCCATGATTTCTTTCAGTAATCATTCGCATATTTGTTCTTGTACGCTTCTATGTTATTTCTAGTATTGTTTATATTGTAAATCTAACTGAAAAGGTTATATTAGTGAGTATCTTTTGACTTAAAAACCTCGCCACTACTTCATCGAGGTTAGACAAGATACTTACTGAGTACAAGGGATCGGTTGGACTCATACTACACTTCTGCACCTTGCGTGCAAATCTTAGAGTTGTGTAGTTGTGCAAGACGGTTCCTTGCATTGAAGACGTACCTACATTCCAGATTCTAGCTACCTCTTGTTCATGATAGTTTAGGATTCATCTCTATTTATATAAACTTTAAATAGATATTGTATTTATTCTTCATATTGGCTCAGAATCGAAGATGTGGGGTTCCTCTGATTCGTAGCAATCGGTTTCAATTTTGTCTCAGAAACTTTTTCAATCACATCGAGAAAGGTATTTTTAATCTTCTTGCAATTCCCTGTTCAATTTCCTTGGATAGAGAACCTAAAAGAGTACTAGGTTTGGTGTTTCTTGGTCTTTACTAGGTTTGGTGTTTCTTGCCATTTCAGTTCAAGAATATGGAAAAAAATCATTTCCTTCCTTTGTTATTTCTTTTTTCCTTCCATTCTGCTATTTCACTTACTGGTTGGGCAATTTCAATTCGAGATTATTCTTCATCCCATAGCAATACATCAAAGAAATCAATCAGGGTTTCGTGGGTAAGAACGAACAATCACTAAGAAGTCACTGTAAACATCTGTGCTATATTTCTTGCCTAGAATTTGTTGAATAGCGACTCTTTCTTCATTTCCGACATCAGTGATAATAATTCTCCCACGAAGATTCCGATTCAGATTCCGGTCAATTCTCGCCGGTAAATCCCTCAGATACCGATGAATTCCAGATTTCGGAGAAGAGAGGCACGAAAAGTTTAGGGTTCTTCTTTTCATTTTGGTCCATTTTCAATTTCTTGGCTGGTCTCTAGAGAAGCACAAAAATATTTGAAGTTTCTTCTTCCTATTTGAACGAGAAATACATAGAGTATTGCTCTAGCTCGTCGCAATCCATCACCGCCGGCCAAATTTCCATTAACTTCAAGGGCTACAATCCAGGTTCTATTGTTCCTCTCTTGTCTTGATATTTTAATAGTTTGATATTTTAGCGTGATTGTATCTCCTTGCCTGCCTATTTTATTCTTGAATCTTTAGTTAGTATTTTCCCTAGCATTGTCAAATTAATTGCATTAGTGATAGCTTTGCCTACTATTTTATATTATTATCTACATGTTTACATCTTTATTTTGAGTCTTTATTTCAAATATTCCCTAGTAGTTATGTTCTACTTCTGCACATTTTCTTTGTGACCTTTAATTGTAGATTATATCCCTTTTAGCTCTTGTATTGTATTTCTTCACCTATTTTTCTATCCTTTAGTTGTAGATTATAGTTCCTTTGTTTTATTTCTTTGCCTGTTTTTCTGTCCTTTAGTTGTAGATTATAGTTCCTTTAGTTCCTTTTTTTTTTATTTCTTCACCTGCTTTTCTGACCATTAGTTGTAGATTATTGTTCCCGTTAGTTCCTTTATTTTATTTCTTCATCTGTTTTGCGACCTTTAGTGGTAGATTATATTTCAATAGTTTATTTTCTTTTTGTCGCTTGTTATCGGGATAGTGCTTGCGTAGTGACTCCTAAATTATAGTGGCTTTGGTGAACGATGGTAGGGCAAGGTCTTATCCTCGAGGGTGTCAGTGCGGGGGGTAAGAGGGCTAAGGGAGCTACTAGGCTGAGAGTGGTATCTTGGAACATAGGAACTTTGACTGAAAAATCTGTAGAGTTAGCAAAGATTCTCGGGAAAAAGAAGATTAATATAGTTTATGTACAAGAGACTAGGTGGGTAGGAGATAAGGCGCGATATGTGGGCAGTTTCAAACTTTGGTATTCTGGGAGGGTGGGGGGTAGGAACGGGGTAGGTATCTTAGTTGATAAGGACCTCCGTGAACTAGTGGTGGAGGTTAGGAGGGTGAATGACAGGCTGATGACTATTAAGCTAGTTGTTGGAGGTTTTAATTTGAACATAATCAGTGCGTACACACCCCAAGCAGGCTTGGATGAGGAAGTCAAGAGGCGTTTCTGCGAGGATTTGGATGAGATGGTGCATGGTATCCTGCATACCGAGAAGCTTTTCATAGGAGGAGATTTCAATAGCCACATTAGAGTGATGTCTGGGGGATATGATGATGTGCATGGTGTCTTTGGTTTTAGAGATAGAAACGGAGGAGCAACGTCTATGGTGGAATTTCCTAGAGCATTTGATTTGGTGATAGCAAACTCGAGTTTCACGAAGAAAAGGGAGCACTTGGTCACCTTTCGGAGTTCGGTGGCCGAAACTCAGATTGATTATTTACTCTACAGGAAGTCCGATAGAGGTCTTTGCACGGATTGCAAGGTCATCCCGAGTGAGAACCTCCCGACCCTTCATAGGCTCCTGGTCATGGACATTGAGATCACAAGGAAGAGAAGGAAGAGGGAAATGTATAGCCAATATAGGATCAAGTGGGGAGCCTTGATAGAAGCTAAAACGCAGGAACTGGGGGTCAAGCTGGTAACTATGGGGGGCTTGGAGGAGTAGTGGGGACGCAAGCACTATGTGGACCACGACTACGCAGTGCATTAGGGAAGCTACGAGAGAGGTATTAGGGGTCTCAAAGGGTTACTCTGGTGGTCACAAGGTAGACTGGTGGTGGAATGGAAAGGTGCAAGGAAAAGTGGAAACTAAGAAAGCGGCGCATCTGAAGCTAGTGGAAAGTGTAAACGAGGAGGAGAAGAGAGTGAATAGGGAGCATTGTAATATGGCTAAGAAAGAGGCAAAGCTAGCAGTTATGGTGGCCAAGACTGTAGCTTTTAATCGTTTGTATGAGAAACTCGAGAGCCAAGGTGGGGATAAGAGGTTGTTCATATTAGCCAAGGGCCAAGTGAAATGCATCAAAGACAAAGAAGGTAGAGTTTTGTTGGATGAGGGGCTTATCTGTCGAAGATGGCAGACCTACTTCCATAGTCTCTTGAATGAGGAGGGGGATAGAAGCATTTTACTGGGTGATTTGGAACTCTCCGGAAGTCATTGTTACTTTAGGTATTGTAGGCACATTCGAGTTGATGAAGTTAAGGGGGCTATGCGTAAGATGAGTAAGGGAAAAGTGACCTGGCCGAATGAAATTCTGGTGGAGTATTAGAAGAGTGCGTGCAAGGCAGGCTTGGAGTGGTTCACTGGGATATTTAATGTCATTTTTAGAACTAAGAAAATGCCCGAAGAGTAGAGGTGAAGCACGATGGTTCCTTTATACAAGAACAAGGGTGATATCCAAAATTGAAATAGCTATCGGGGTATTAAGCTGCTTAGCCATACTATGAAAGTCTGGCAGAGAGTAGTAGAGCTAAGGGTGAGGAGTGTGTCTATTTTCAAGAACCAGTTTGGGTTTATGTCGGGGTGTTCGACTATAGAAGCTATCCACCTTATTAGGAGATTGATGGAGCAGTATAGGGAGAGAAAGAAGGACTTGCATATAGAGTTCATCGACATAGATAAGCCATACGATAAAGATTCGAGGGAGGTTTTGTGGAGATGTTTGAAGGCTAGAGGTGTACATGTTGCCAACGTTAGGTTGATTAAGGACATGTATGTTGGAGTAAAGACCCGAGTGAGGACAATGTGTGGGGACTCGGACCATTTTCCGGTTATGGTGGGGTTGCATCAGGGGTCGGCACTCAACCCTTTTTTGTTTGCTCTAGTGATGGACGTACTGACGTGCCACATCCAAGAGGAGGTGATGTGGTTCATGCTATTTGCAGATGATATTGTATTAATTGACGAGATACAATATTGTGTGAACGCGCAATTATAGGTATGGAGGCAGACCCTGGAATATAAAAGTTTCAAGTTGAGTAGGATCAAGACATAATACTATGAGTGTAAGTTTAGTGGCGAGACTCAAGGAGGGGAGGTGAGTCTGGACTGGCAGGTCATCCCTTGGAAATGGAGTTTTAAGTACCTTGGGTCTATTATTAAGAGGGGTGGGGAGATTGATGAAGATGTCACACAGCGTATTAGGGCGTGATGGATGTAATAGAGACTCGCTTCCGGTGTTTTGTGTGACAAGAAAGTGCCACTGAAACTTAAGGGTAAGTTCTACAAAGTGGTGGTCAGACCAACGATGTTGTATGAGGCTGAGTGTTGGCCAATCAAGATCGCTCATGTCCAGAAGATGAAGGTAGAAGAGATGAGGATGTTGAGATAGATGTGCGGGCACACCAGGTTAGATAAGATCAGAAATGAGGTTATTTGCAACAAGGTAGGTATGGCCCCTATTGAGGATAAGATGCGGGAAGCGCGACTTAGGTGGTTTGGTCATGTGAGGAGGAGGAGCACAGACGCCCCAGTGAGGAGGTGTGAGAGGTTGACATTGGAGAGCCTACGAAGAGCTAGAAGTAGGCCAAAGAAGAGGTGGGGAGAAGTGATTATGCAAGACATGGCGCAGCTTCAGCTGACCGAGGACAAGACCCTTGATAGGAAGGTATGGAGGTCAAGGATTAGGGTAGTAGAGTAGGTAGTCTAGAGTGTTCATAACAGTAGTATTGGCATGCAGTCTCGCTTTCTATTGGCAGTAGGTTTCTGTTGTTTTCTTTCATTGTTGATTATCTTACTATCTTGTTCTTTTTATTCTACTTTTATATGGCTTTTGGTACTGTCCCTTCTTGTATATATTTTCATTAATGTGGTGCTTATGCTTTCCTAAGCCTATGGTCTATTGAAAATAACCTCTCTATCCTCACAAGGTAGGAGTAAGGTCTACATACACATTACACTCCCCAAACCCCACGCTGTGGGATAATACTAGGTATGTTTTTGTTGTATTGGCTTTATAAATCTAAATCATAGGAGCTCATGACTTGTACTACAAGTCCTTGGGGTAGTTGTATTGAAATCGGTTGTAGCTTCTTTTATATATATATTGTTGATTTCACTGTTTAATTGTAACTTATTCTGTTTGGTTTACCTAGCGGATTGAGTTATGTGCCATCACGACTTAGTAGGATTTTGGGTCATGACATCTAGGAGGGAATTGCACCTCATCAAGGATCTGTCAAATGGAAGACGATGTGCCTTTTCATATTGACATTCTTCACAAACCTCTCCTCCACCAAAATTTCTTAGGTTAGGCAATTCTTTCACTAGATTAAATTTTACCATGTCTTTAATTTATCCACGCTAAGATATCCAAGTTTAGCATGCCAAAGATGTATGTTATCATTGTTGCTCATCTTCTAAACGTATGAATTACAGGCATATAAGACATATAAATTGGTAACTCTTACCAGAGTGAATGATATCAGCCTTGAGCACCTTGATATTTTGGAGGAACTTTGCATCATGTGGTCCAAATAGCAAATATTTTTTAGCATCTACAACATTTACAATGAAAAATAGATTTTTTTCATACCTAGAAGATAAAAAATATTGTTCGGAGTGATAACGTCATTTTGCTTCTCATTGATCACAATAATGCCTTCCTTCTCCATATTATGGATTATATATATATTATATGTTGTCACAATGACATCATGGCTGTTATATTCTCGAAAGGTTGAGAATTTGAATTAATCTCCAGTGAGATGGTGCCCACATCCTGAATCCACAATTCAGTCTCTTTCAATATTGATGGAAGCCATGGTATCTACTACTCGAGTCGCAGCTACGAAGCACTTTCCCTAGTAGTCTTCTTCTTCTACTTCTTCAACAACATCTTTCTTTGTTTGAGCCATATTTCTCTCTTTGGCTCGATAATATCTTTTTATATGTCCAACTTTGCCGCACCTTTAACATTTTTAAGGTTTCTTTCTGTTATTAGAAGATTCCCCCTTCTTTCCTGGCAAGCTTGAAGAACTACTTAAGCATCGAGAGTCCTTTGCTCTTCCTTTATAATTCCTCTTGTTGTCCACAAGAGCATTCCATTCCCCTTCGTTAACAGATACACCAACCATCTGTTTTGTTAGAAGCTCCTATGATGACAATAAATTTCTAAATTCTTCCAAGAATGGTTGTTGAACCCATTTTTGAACCGATATAAAAAAAGGAATATATTCTGACTTTAAACTATGAATAATATTCTTCTTATTCGTGCTTCAGAGATAGCCTCATCTGGATTCAATAGAGAAATTTCAGAACATAGACTTTTAACCTTCTAAAAGTACTTGGTGATAGAGAGATTACCTTGAATGGTGTTAGCCAAGAGATTCTCCAAAATCTGTTGCTGAACTTCTTCCTTCTTGCTGAACAACGGATCGAACGTCCTCCACATTTCATGAGTTGATTTACACCTTATAATATGATCAAATAAACTGGGAGAGATAGACCTCTTTAAGATGAACCCCCGGCATTAATCTGCTTTCACTTCTTGTGTGCTTTGCTATTATTCGGTCCGTTGGCAGGAGAACTTGTGTTACTCCGATTGATAACTTCCAACAAATCCTCGCCAATAAGGTAGGACTTGATATAGGGCTTCCATACCTTGTAGTTGGACTAGTTCAATAATTTCATTCCCAGTCCATAAGCATGACCACCCAAATCCATCCGAGAAACCAGTTGAATCAACCAAATTAACCCGACCTTGTAAATATATCCAGAAGCCAACTTGGCTCTTATATCATGTATAGAATAGCAGAAGAAAATTATAATTTTGAGACCTTCTGCTAGCCCAAGATCGTTAACTAAGATTGGAAGACTCAACTAAAGAAAAGGAAGCTTGAAAGAGGAAGGAATATTTTGGATAGGAGAACTTTGTAATGGAAGAACGCTTTTTGATTTTGGCTAATGTTTGCTCACATATTACTCCAATGAAAGCATTTTTTTTAAAAATGGTGACCGAACCCTGCTTCCGAGGTAGGCTACATATCCTTATTTAGAGGAATCAGGTCAGTGTAGTTCTGGGAAATTTGGTAGCTGGGACTACCAGACACTAGATTTAAGACTGTTGTTGCTTCTGTTGTTGCTGTTACTGTTACTTGCAGCTTGCATCAAAAGGAAAAGAGAAAGAACTACATATGTCTGGAAACTAAGAGTTACAAAATTCCTAATCTATGTGTCTTGTGGAGTCAAATCTTGATTCTTGACCTGCTCGCTTGTGTTGACCTTAGATTGGATCTTGATGCCCTTTGAGGAAAGGATCATGGTCATTCTTGATTGCTTGCTTTCCGGATCAGAGTTCGGGAAAATGAAACTCGAGAAGCTGGGCTGCTGACACATTATCCAAGCTAACTCCAACTATCTTGTGACCGAAAAACTTCTTTATTATGATGAGAAAGCTGAAACTGCAAGCTTTAATCGTCACAACATGTGCTCTACGGCAGGGCCTGCAAAGCCATCAAAGACAAACAAAACGAACAAAATTTTCTGCCCCAAATTGGCACTGAGAAAATTTTGTGAGTTATTGGGTAAAACTGCAGGGCAGCTTATTTTATTTGAAAAATCCAAAAATGAAACTAAAGGCTCCGAAAAGGATGTTCTTATCTTAGGTATAAAATTGATATAACTTGGACTTAAGAGATGCGTGTCCCATGGGTATCATTGGAATGGTTGTGAGATTGAAGGACTCGAACTAGGAATTGCATCTCCTTGGAATAATGACTCATATTAGGGAGTGTGTCTCCTATTAAAATGAATACGGTTGACTCAAGCTAGGAAGTGTGTCTCCTACGAGTGAGGTTGAAAGACTCGGACTAGGAAGTGCGTCTCTTAGGATTAATGGTTCATATTAGGAAGTGTGTCTCCTATTGGAATGACTCAAGCTAGAAAGTGCGTCTCCTACGAGTGAGGTTGAAGGACTTGGAGGGAATGTAACCAGAGGTTGGCGCCCTGTATCACTGAGAACGAATGTAACCAGGGGTTGGCGCCCTGTATCACTAACAAAGAATGTAACCAGGGGTTGGCGCCCTGTATCACTAAGGGGGAATATATTCAAGGGTTGGCACCCAAACTAGGAAGTGCGTCTCCTACGAGTGAGGTTGAAAGACTTGGAGGGAATGTAACCAGGGGTTGGCGCCCTGTATCACTGAAAATGAATGTAACCAGGGGTTGGCGCCCTGTATCACTATCAAAGAATGTAACCAGGGGTTGGCGCCCTGTATCACTAAGGAGGAATATAGTCAAGGGTTGGCACCATAACTAGGAAGTGCGTCTCCTACGAGTGAGGTTGAAAGACTTGGAGGGAATGTAACCAGGGGTTGGCGCCCTGTATCACTGAGAACGAATATAACCAGGGTTTGGCGCCCAAACTAGGAAGTGCATCTCCTACGAGTGAGGTTGAAAGACTTGGAGGGAATGTAACCAGGGGTTGGCGCCCTGTATCACTAAGAACGAATGTAACCAGGGGTTGGCGCCCTGTATCACTAACAAAGAATGTAACCAGGGGTTGGCGCCCTGTATCACTAAGGGGGAATATAATCAAGGGTTGGCGCCCAAACTAGGAAGTGCGTCTCCTACGAGTGAGGTTGAAAGACTTGGAGGGAATGTAACCAGGGGTTGGCGCCCTGTGTCACTGAGAATGAATGTAACCAGGGGTTGGCGCCCTGTATCACTAACAAAAAATGTAACCAGAGGTTGGCGCCCTGTATCACTAAGGAGGAATATAGTCAAGGGTTGGCACCATAACTAGGAAGTGCGTCTCCTACGAGTGAGGTTGAAAGACTTGGAGGGAATGTAACCAGGGGTTGGTGCCCTGTATCACTGAGAACGAATATAACCAGGGGTTGGCGCCCTGTATCACTAACAAAGAACGTAACCAGGGGTTGGCGCCCTGTATCACTAAAGGGGAATATAATCAAGGTTTGGCGCCCAAACTAGGAAGTGCGTCTCCTACGAGTGAGGTTGAAAGACTTGGAGGGAATGTAACCAGGGGTTGGCGCCCTGTATCACTGAGAACGAATGTAACCAGGGGTTGACCCCCTGTATCACTAACAAAGAATGTAACTAGGAGTTGGCGCCCTGTATCACTGAGGAGGAATATAATCAAGGGTTGGCACCCTGTATCAGTGAGAAAGAATGTAACCAGGGGTTGGCACCCTGTATTACTAAGAGAGAATATAGCCAGGGATTGGCACCCTTTATCGCTGAGAGAATATAACCAAGGGATGGCGCATTGTATCACTTAGAGAGAAAGTAACCAGGGATAGGATACCTTGTATTAAAGTGGAACCTCACTAAGGATTAGTGTACCTTAGGTTGGAAAATACATCTAGGAATTGGTGTACCCTATACTGAACATGCGACTAGGGTGTGGTGTGCCCTATATCAAAATGGGACCTCAACTAAGGACTGATGTACCTTATGCTGGAAAATGCAGTGGTTGATGAAGTAATTATGGGCATGCCTAGAAAGCAGAAGTAGAGTCTTTGAAGAACTTACATTTGGTACATTCGTACTTTGAGAACTTCATTTCTATGCTACTTTGTTTCCTGCTTCAAACAAAGAAAGATTTGTGAGTTTAACAGTGGTGGTCGGTTTGTGGCCTTGATTCCCAGAGTAGTTTGAATTTGCGGCCACCTTGCTGAAAAAGAACTGATTCTTTCAGCGCGATACCGAGTTGCTCGGATACTCTATATTGCTTTCTGGAAATCTGGGTTTTCCATCGTTGCCCTCGACTATTTTTGTACCCGAATGTCTAAGGTGATGTTGAACCTTGTCTATAAAGCATGTCTTCACTTTGGAGGTTTTTCCTTTAAAAATCAAACTTGATTATCTTGCACCCGATATCAGTTTGTGTCTGTGGTGCTATCAGCTTTGCCCATGAAGCAAGTCTTACTTAGTGACCTTTTTGATTTCTTCGAAACACTTTGTTCGGCTTATCAGAGGAAATCAGAGTTGGATTTGTGCCTTTGTCAATACCGTGTATGCCTTACATCATTTGTTTTGCACTTACGGGGAACAGTGACCAATTTTGTGTCCCTTTCTTTGTTGGCTTCTAAGCAAATAGACCAGCAAAGTTTTCTCTTTGGAACTTTCGTCTGCATGAAACCTCAGATATCGTTTAATCTCAACAACTTATTGTGCATGTTGCCTTCTGGATATGTCCTCTTTGATGTGCTAGGATAGAACTCGTATTGTATAGTTAGAAAGCCGGTAACAGATTTTGAAAGCATTTCTCTTTTGTTTTTACAAAAACTGACTCAAAATAATAATGCAAATGAATAAAATGACGCGATGTGAAAATGAGAAAGAATAGTATTTAACTGAAAAATGACACTTTACGAGGAGAGAAACATAGAATGGGCTCTTTTGAATATGGTAGTCAAGCTTTAATGATCATGACATGCATTTTGGATTGAGCGGCCAAATCTATCCAGCCAATCTACCCTTTCTACTTGTTGTTCCCTTTCGTCTTTGAAGTTGGCCTCTTTGTGCCAATCATTTGCATAAAATCATAGCTCACCTTCGACTGGTAGTACCCCGGAAGGTTTTCACCAACCGATCTCTCTCATTTATTTATCTCTACTTACCATCACCTTACAGTGCCCATGAGGGTTTTCACTAGTAAGACTCTCTCATTTTTTTTTTTTTTTTTTTTGCTTTCTTGTGTGAGCAACTTGACATTGTTCTATGTCGTGTGACAACTGTTGCTTATTAGGTGCTTCGCTTGGCATTCTTAGAGATTAATTGGGAGGTCTTTATTTGTATGGATTTTGGATAGGGTTAAAAAGAAAGGGTTGTATGAAGGCTCAAAATAGACTCAAGATGATGGGGTTGTATACTTACAACTCTTGGAATTGACTCTTCATAAAAACATAAATAAAAAATAAAATAAAAAATAAAAAAAAACTCCTGCCCCAGTTTCAGATACTAGAGAATTTTTATTTTTGATTTGGTTGGACTGAACCCTAGTATAGAGCTGCCTACGTATCCTTTAAAGGAATCAAGTCAAACGTACTTCAAACTAACACGAAAGATTTCTTTGTTGTCTTTTTTTTCTTTTCATTTTTTCATTTTTCTTTTCTCCTTTCCTTTTCTTTTTTTTTCCTCCTTTTTTTTAAACAACAAATTGACCTAGCTCCTATTTTCTGGTGGCATTTTTTTTTTTTTTTTTGGACCTTTGACTCTATAGTTGATTCCAAAAGAGGGGGGTCAAAGAAAAATAAAACAGGCTCAAAAGGGGTGACAAAGGGTATAAGTATTTAGGTAGCAGAAAAATGGCCTCCCGCCTCAAGAATGCCAAACATACTATCTCTTCTCACGTTCGGCATTGATAGACATGAATGTCTTCTTGGTTTTGTCAGTTGTACAGCTTTGTAGTCAATATCTTGTTCGCAACAAATGATCTTTCACAAATTGGAGCCACATTTTATTGGTCTTTGCCTTGATGTGAAATGATACATTTCAATACCAACTAATCTATTTTAAATTCCCTGGAATGCACCTTCTTTGGAGATTTGGGTCATCTTCCCTGATATGATTAGATTATGGTCGGTCGTGGCCAAAGAGCCTTTCATCGATTACTCCGACTAGGCTTCAAAACTTTCAATTATCCTTAAGCCGGTATTCATTATAGGTTTGAGATAAACATCTTTAATCTCTACGGATATGACTATATTGGTTCCATGTGACACAGGCTTATCATCAAAGTTCTTCAACTTCTTATTTATCCTTCGAGTATTTTTTCTCGATTCAATTCAAGATTAGACAAGCTTTCTAAAATCTAGCCGAAAACTCCGCATGCATGTCATGTCACTAAAATTGGTGTGAAAAGAACTATATATGTAAAAGAACCATACATAGTGGATTAAAATGAGACAAAGCGAAAAGTTGCATTTTATTGATTAAAGGATAGAGAGGTTTGATGATAGGACAATCAAACAACATCTGGATCACAACCTCGAAATAATACGGATGATAGAAATTATGACAAAATAAGTTACCAAGACTCCTTCCCGGCAAGGTGGGGAGTGTCTTTCCAATTATCAAGCTCAAACATCTTAGCTACGAATTTGCGCATCAGCATCAAACAGGACCTTCAACAATTTTGATTGCCTTGCATTCAGCAGACAGGTTCTTGACATTTTTCACCAAACCGTACCCATATTCTTTATCATTGTAAATCATATGAATAGTGCGTGCTTGGTCATGACGTTTAGGATGCCATTATCTTGAACCACGATCATTCCTTCTTGAATCATCATTTCTATTTCCTTTTTCAAAGCCCGACAAATCCTCAATGTTATGCCCCTGGACATTAGAATGGTAAATGCACCATACATCAAGGTCAAAACCTTTTGCATATGGATCAGGAACATACCCTTGAAGCGGCTCAATCATGCCACAACGTTTTAGCCTTTCAAACAAACTTATGTAGGATTCTACGATTGGCGTGAAATTGTCCCTCTGCTTATGTTCCCTTTCACACTCTTGTTTTGAACGAGGACGAAAGTATGTTAAAGCCGGGGCTCACATATGTTGGCGATTGGATGGCTTGGCATAAGACTGAGCATTGAATGTTGCATACTGTGGAGCAACTGAGTATCGTGGATCCGGGGATTGAGATGTTCCCCTTTGGCCTCTTTTGGCACGTGATGCCATCATGGCCTCCTCAAACGTGCCTAAAATTGCCTATCGCTTAAATTAATTAAAAAGCGCTTCTTTTTTATTTATTACTTGTTCGACTGGAAAAAAAAATATTATTATTAAAAACAATTTTCACTAATGCAAGACATTAAACCCGGGTAAGCTTATGTTAAACTTTCATGGTATTGGGCCACTTATTTTATTTAACAAAAGACAATTTATTGGTTTTAAAGAAAATACCCATCTTACTTTCTATTGTCATTGGGCCTACAAATTTTAGCTTATTTGGCCCATGTTGCTTAAGAGTCTCGATGACCAAGACAACACAAAATAACAAGTATTCTTCTAAGCCCAAATTGCTTCTTACATTGATATCCAAACTAAAAATTATTTTTTTCATAAAAGAAACTTACATGCTAATTATTATCTTTTATCTTCTTAACCAACTATTCTTAAGAACTAACATAATATTTCTACTCATCTACACCAATCATGGCACTAATCAAACTACACTCATTAACAATATAAAAAACCACGACTAAATATAAAAACTACAAAAAACGGTAATACTTCAATGCTAAAGAGAAGAACTATATTAAGTATAACATTATGTTGACTATAATTCAAAGTGAAGCTAAAAATCTTTCTTAGATAATTATACATGAACCATGAAAGTAACTCACAGAAAAGAGCCCAAACTAAACAAATATGGTTAAAAGTGAGGTCTTTATCTTTTCCTTAAACTAAGTAATCTTAACAGAATACAATTTCAATCACATATATAAAGAAGAAAATGATAATTTAACTAATCTTTAACAGATTTACATGATGATAACACTAATATAACATTCATCTTGAAATAAAATTAGATCTAATATGCTCCATCAACCAAACCGGGATCAAATTCTTCTTATTATCATCAAGAATCTGCAACATAAGAATTTGAAAGTTACCTGGTTTGTAGAATAATAAAATACAGCAGTGCAGCAACAAAAAAACTCAGCAGCAAATACAGTAGAAACAGCAGGAACTCAAGTGTTAAGACAACCCAGAAAACTCAACAAAAATGCTTGAAACTGGTAGCTATCAACTTCACAAATTGCCTAAGGGATCTTTCTATTTTTCTCAAGGTTTTTGCACTCAAATAATCCTCACAAAACTCTGAAATTTCAGCTTGTTATATGTATTAAGCTGCTGATTTTTTCTCAAAGATATATGTCTTTAAGCAACTCTCCAAGATGTGTCTCAGTATAAGATAGAGTGTGTAATAGAGTGTCCCCCTTTTCAGTGAGTAAGGATCTCTGCATTCTAAGTGTAAGACAGTCCCTTTTATAGGAGAAAAACAGCCCTTTCAATAGGCAAATAAAGTTAGATTTTTGGACAGATTTTGATTCACTAAAAATCTGTCCAAAAGACTGACTTTGTGTGCTAAACACTGTTCAAGGTCTGTCCCAAAAGTGAAAGGACAACCTGAAAATCTGCTGTGTCAGAAGCAAGGAGAAAAAATATCCTTTCAGCCACCCTACTAGTAAAAGTAAGCTACTATTACCCTATTTTGTGATAAAATAAACTAAACTTCAGATTTTAACTATCAACAACAAACTACTTGCTCAACACAAATCAAACTTGGACAACTATGAACTGACAAAGCATAGACGAGACTAAAAACGTAATTGAACTGAGTATTAAAACTAACTTGATGGGAATGAATTAGATTTGTGCAAACTAATTACTAAACAAACAACTAAATTCACAAACTAATTCTCAAAACAGAACGAGCATCGTTAATAATCGAACAATGACTAACAACAACTAAATAATCGACTAACTAAGTGAACGATTTAACTAATACACTAAAGATCATGTTTAAATCAATAACGAATCTAACAAACCACTAAACTAAATAGAGATAGCTAATTAAATAAACCTAACTTGAAACTCTAATTAACAAGAAATAACCAAAACAGAAAAAATAAATAAAAAAATAAAAAAATCAGAAACTAATCTACTAAAATAAAAAAAAAATCAGAAATTAATTAAAGAGATGACGATTATACCTAACAAGTATGCTTGAAGCCGAAAAATAGCTAAAATGGGGGTTCGGGGCATTTTGGCGGTGGTGAGACGGTGGAGCCGTGGCGGCGGCGAGGAGCGGGTCGGCGGCGACGGGGATTTTGGGGGTGAAAGGGGTAGGAAAATATAGGTCCCGTGGAGCTCTATCCATTCATGTATGTGTTGTAGGGTGGTGTTGGCCGGAGCTTCAAGAATTTAGACCAAAACGTGGCGGCTAAAGTTTCTTAGATCTAAAATTCAAGGAGTTTGAGGGTTTTTTGAAGGAATTGGTTTGGAGATATGGGAAGAGGAGGTTGTGGAGATTATATGGTGTTAATTTGGAGGTGTTTGGAGGTGGTCCGCCACCGGTGGGTGATTTCCGGCGGCGGAGGCGGCGGTGGAGAGAAGAGAGAGAAGAGAGAGAAGAGAGAGAGAAGAGAGAAAGAGTTATGGGTGAAATGAGGGAATTTTCAGATTTTTGAGGCTTTAAATACCTCTTGAGAGATCAAATACGGACCATTAGATCAATGGGTGAGATTTGATCTTGGATCACTTAATGAAACGACGTAGTTTTGAGGCAAAACTACGTCGTTCCGGACCCTTTCAAAGGCAGCCCCTTATCTTGCACTTTTGGCCACTTTCTCTTTCAAATTTGGCCCAATTTCTTTCTTAATCCTACTTATTAAACTAAATTTACACAAACAAATAAATTAATTAAGTAACTTATTCAAATGATCAATTAACTAGATTAATTCACCAATTGAATAGTTAGTTAATTCCTAAAATGCACAAATAAATAAAGAACTATTTTTTGATATTTTTATGATAGGAAATATGCAATCAAAGACACAAAAAATTGGAAAATATAATTAAAGCAACAAAACACCAATGACTTTAGGAGGTGTTAAAATAGTACAAAAATTAGGTATTCACAACTTTCTTTTCATAAAGAAACATTCTTCTTTTGATTTGCTTACATCTGGTTATCATTTCTTACCTACAAAGCTAATCTACAAATATCAAATCAGGTACATCTATTTCTCTTTCGTCACTTTTTGCGAGCGTTTAGCTAATGTGGGAGCTTTTTTCGTTCAGTCTTTGTGTTTCTAACCATTTCTTTTTATAAAGGATACTTGGATTATGTTTTGAATTTTTATGTACGAATTATTAAATTTTGGACAATATTTTGAGATACCTAGAGACTAAAAAGTATACTAGAATTTTTGTAACCGAATTATGAAGAATAAAGATTAATTAATTGTTACTTAATCATGGCTCCTAACCGGTGAAAACTAAATCATTCTTCCGTATTGTTAAAACTTGATCATGGGGATCGTCGGAACTTTTACTACAAGTCTACAACCCTTGTTTGAGTGTGTTCATTTAGTTTTCCTCCCAATTTGTGTTTTTGGTTAAAAGAAAAAATCTTTCTTTATCTTGATGAGTTAAAAAACAAACAAAAAAAAAAATCTTCAATGGGTTTACAAGAACCCAACATAATAAGTTAATGAGAAACTATGTTAACGTTTGACCTTTCATGGTATGATATGATGGAATTATCATATATTTATTTAGTTAAATTTGCTCTTAAATGCGTTTGGTCATTCTCTTATTGTAAGTCAATTTCCCTTAAAAGTCATCAAACTATTTTCTTAATTGTATTGGTTCTATAATTACTCAAATATTTGTGCATTCCAGTTTCATTTTTTAATGAGTATTTCATTTACTGAGTTGTCTTTGTTATGTCCACTTTTCTCTCCTTTACAGATGAAGAGTTTTTTTTTTTTGTATCCTCTATTTTATTACACACTAGTAGATGTGTCCGCGCTTCGCGCGATAATAAAAAACCTAAATAATATTTTAGGAATATTTTAGTCTAAATATCTTAAAAGATTAGATTTTAAGTTGTGATCTATTTTATTATTAAGAATTAACATCACTTAAGTCTTTTTAGTTTTTTAAGATAAAAAGAAATATTAATCTTTTTATGTGAGTGTGTAACAAATTTATAAGCACGGCTTTTCCGCTATACATTTACTACAAATATCAAACTTTTTTCTTTTTAAGTATCGACCTTTTTTTATTCGAGTTAAATACAAAATACTTTCGTAAAATTCTCGTTGTTTAAAATGTAAAAAGAAAGGATACCACAAAAATAACACCTCAACTTAGCAAGATATTTCAAGTATTAAACTTTGCGCGAGACATATTCCTATACTTGTTACATGTAGACATTTCTTAGGATAAATGACACTCTATAGCCCCTCAAAATTTTAATAGCCCATATTTTTTTCATTGACATGAAATGTCCCTCCAACCCAAACATATTATATTTAATAGCCCAAAATGTCTATTTTGTATTTTTATATATAGTGATAGTCTATTTTGTATATATTTTGTATAGTGACAATCTATTTAGTATATTTTTTGTATAGTGATAGTCTATTGTATATAAATTGTACAGTGACAGTCTATTTTGTATAGTGACAGTCTATGGTATATAAATTGTATAGTGACAGTCTATTTAGTATATTTTTTGTATAGTGACCGTCTATTTTGTATATATTTTATATAGTGACAGTTTATTTTGTATAGTGACAGTCTATTGTATATAAATTGTATAGTGACAGTCTATTTAGTATATATTTTGTATAATGACAATCTATTTTGTATAATTTTTGTATAGTGACAGTCTATTTTGTATATATTTTGTAATATACCAATATTCAAATCTATTTTCACATATATATATATATATATATATATATATATATATATATATATTGTATAGTGACAGTCTATTTAGTATATATTTCAACGTTATGCATAGTTATCTGAGAAAGAACAATCATAAAACCTCTACAATTCAAAAATAGCTTATGGTTTCCTAGATACTTGCTTCTTAGCCGTTATTATTGTTTGAGAGTAACCACGTTTTGTGGCTACCGGGTGATATAAGTTTTGCTCGAATGGCTGTAAATGAATTTTAATTTGCTCGATTTCTTATGCACCTAATGTTGCTATGTAGGAAGTGTATTTTCTTTCTATAGAAAAAAGTTAAAAATTTAATTTTTACGGCATGCCTTTCATTAAAATATCTTTTTCCTACTCTTTTATATTAAACTTTAACATGTTGTTCTTATTTTTTCTTTTCTTCTCTTCCTATCTTTTCTTTTTTCCCTACCATATCTCTTTTGTAAATTTTCCATGTACATTTTCCTTCCCTTCCATTCTTTTGCTTTTTTCCTCTCGCAACTCAATTGACATGAAAGTTACACTAAGTGTTTGACAACACTTTAATAATTTAACACCTTTTAGCAGTTTTGCAAGATGTATAAGTTGGATAAAATAACTTCAAATTCGATGAGTTGCTCAGTTCATGCAGCTATCTTCCGGGGAAAAAAATATTTTTTTTTTGGATAAAATAATACCATATTACTCAGATACCGATATATTGTAGATTATGAAAGTTTTATACCTGATATAACACATCTCAGTTAAAAAAGAGTTTTAAATATTTGAAAAGAAACAATCAACCTTGAGAAAATAAGGTTTATTGATTTAGATGATATAACCACTTCTAGGTCCCCAAAAAAATGAACCAAAGAATAAGAGAACATCAATTGAAAACGATAGTGACAAGCAAAAATAATACATGAATGACCATTGAAACAAAAATACATCCACCAAATCAGAGAAATAGAAGAGAACAAACAACCTTTTGAAACAATTATTATCAGGCAAAAACAAAACATCAATGAATAATCAAAAAGAAAAATGGTAAAGTAACAGTGTTATAGGTCAAACAAATTATATAAAGATAAACAACACAAAAAGGAAAAAAAGATTTCAACCGTATTTTATCTCCTCCATATTGAATCAGTGGTATTAATAACAGATGATTTTATGAAATGAAAAAGGAGATTTTAATTGGTGAAGGGCAGGTGAGAGAAGGAACGGGAAGAAAGTGCGAGGCTATTTATGAAGATTAAAAGACATGGCTCTTGGAAGAGAGAGAGGGAGGCTAAATAAGAAGATTAAAAGACATGATTCTTGGTTTTTATTTGAAGCAAATATATGGAAAAAAAATGAACAAAGCTAAAAATAATAAATAAATAAATAAATAATAAATAATAAAATATATATATATATGATTCCTAATAAATAGTACCGAATAGAAAAAAAAGAATAGAAAAAAAACATTCAAAATAACAATGGAAACATAATAATAGTTATCAGTAATTTCAAAATCCTTCCTCTGCATCATAAATTGATAACCATTATGTATATGATCACAGTCATTATGTGCATCATAAAAAGAAAAATCACATACGTTGATTCTTCGAAAGTAACGCGTAATTAGAAAAGTCGAAAGAATTAAAGAGATATGTACCAAAATCATATCGAAGTAGCACTCCATTGTAGAAAAGTTAAAGAAACGCAGTTGATGCCCGGTGACATTGTGAAGAACGTATTTTGTTGAGAATAAAGAAACTTCTACATACAAAAGAAATAACGAAGAGTTAAATGAAAACGATTAAAATAAGAATATAAAAAATTAACACACCTCACGAGTAATTCCACCAGTTATGAAAGATTTCGTTGGACTTTGAAGTAGAATGCAAAATTGGAAGGCCCTTCGGGATTTTCGTTTTCTTAATAGCAAGTGAATTTAAGGACTTTTAATATATAGGAAGGAACGATTGTTTCCGATCCCTAATGGTGACGTTTTGCATTCTTTGAACATTTTGTTATTGAAGGACTTGGGGAGGTGCCTTTTCAATTAACCTTAATTAGTGGGGAGGTGCCTTTTCAATTAATTAATGATGTAGAAATTAAAGTAGGAGAAAAATTCAAAAAAAAGGAGAAAAAAGATAAATATGATTCCTAACTATTGAGACATGCCACATCACTCTTTCATGTCCCTCTTTTATATATATATATATATATATATATATATATATATATATAGATTATTCGTTGGAGCGTAGATTATGCACTGGTGGTAATAAATATGTTATTGTCAAAGATATGTTATTTTTTATTTTCTCCCTATTGGTTTTTGCTACTTAAATAGGTCTTCCTCTTCCTCTTATTAGAATTTTTTCCTTCTCCTTATTCTACTGAGTTCTCCTCTAAACAGTGATTTCCCTTTTGAATTGAACCCACAAAAAATAATCTTTCTATAATATACTTAAAAATTAGATTAAGTGTTCCACATTCCTTTGGTATTGTTTATTGACGTCTTATATATACGAAGCAAAAATACGTCTCCAAAAACTTTGTATTTGTATCTCCACAAGGCACTTTATACTATTCAATTTAACTGAATTTAACTATTCAATTCAACAATCAAGTTTGAGCTTGTATTTTAAATTTTGTGCAACTTATTACACATGTGTTAATATTGTCTATTATACTATTTTTTAAAAAAATTAATGGGATACACGTGCAACACACGTGTTCAAAAACTAGTAAATATCAAAGATATTTCTATAACTTTCTCGATTTCTAAATATCTATGATTTTTATCAAATACATTTATAGTACACGATATGCCTTCTCATTTCTGTAGGAAAGATTTCCTTTGCCTTTTCTTTTGTTTTCTTTTATGTTTTACTTCTACTTTTCTAAATAATCTTGAGTATCACGATTCACGTGGGCATTTTGGGATAGACCTAAGACTACATAGCTAAGGGTAAACTTTCAAAAATACCTTGTCATCCCACATGTTCTTCCCAACAATCAGTACAATCTAATCAAACAAAGGCAAGATCAGTAGTACGGTACGAGATCGGTCCTTGTTCTCAATGCTCAATGTGAATTGACTTTAGTTATGAGATCGATTAGAAGAAACATCAATAAAAGCCTTTTTATTTATTCAAGCAAATGGGTACAAGAGATAGCATTACAAATTATTTCCCCCCTCCCTGGACCCTTGTCCTTTTTCCTAATATTGACAAAATCTACCATGATCTGCACCACCTACGCCCCCAAATAAGAAGTTATAGTCCCAGTAACCATCATTGTCATTATGTTGATATCCTTCATAGAAGCACCTTGATTCATGAGTTTGAACCTTGGAATCATGTGGTGGAACTTGTTGCTTCTTTCCATTTATTTCTATTTCATACAAGACTTTGCGCATGTAACAAGTTAGATAAGGTTGCCCTCCTCTAAATCTACCACTTCCCATGGAAGGGCTAATGTATTCACCTGCTGGTGTGTACACCTTCCCTCCGTATTGTACTGTGTACGCTCCATTTGCACTCAATTTATCGAATAATTCAAATGGCCACATTCCTATCTCTTCGTTCATCACCGGCATTACAAGATGATAATCAAAATGATCTGTCTAATAAAATGACAATCTCGTTAGTATGATGTACTGTACACCGGAGGCAAAATTTCATCAGTTAACCCCTTAGATAAATGTGGTGGTAAATGCATCCTCATTATCTATAAGCTAATGAATGATACAAATATTAAAAAGCTCTTCAATCATAAAAACAATACTACTGCATATTGAACTAGTCCTCTTTTTTTTTTTCGTCATTTGAAATCACATTATTTTATCCTTTGTTTTTCAAAATTAATGAGAGCAAATAACTTCAAGTTAAAAGCTGATATCATCTAATAAATTGAAAAATATGATAACAATAGTATTCAAAATCCACTTTCTTTATTTATTCAATATTCATAAATAGTTCAAATAATGCATTCCTTATTTAGTTCCTCTAGTTAAGGTTTTATCAGCATTTAATTTATTTAACGATTGCATGAGGCAATCCTTTTTTTTTTGGGGGGGGGGGGGGTGTTTGGTATATCTGGTTGTATATTCATATGTAGGCACAATGACTATCGGACTCCTTGTTTTTGTGCAGTGATACAAAAAGAAAAGATTTAGTTACATAAAGATATATAGTAAGAATAAATAATGCCATAATAGAATGTTCGTAGCGTCATATATAATACCTGATAGACCCTGAGAAGCACTTCTTCTTTGAATCTAGTTTCTAAGTCGGAGGTCCTTGGAAAAGCATAATCTACAGGTATTACGCGGCTTAATTGAATAAATCCTGGACAATGCGTGTTGTAACATCCAGTTGTGTGAAAGCCATCCGCCTATTTCAAGTATTTATTAATTATTTTATTTTTTGGAATTCTGCTGTAAAATTCCTTCATATTCAAATAAAAAAGAATTAATTAAAAAATATTCTTACTGTCCACGTCGTATACAAATGAGTTCGGGTGTCACCATTCAACTTTGGATGCACCTGAAAACATAAAATTCCAGGGTAGAAGAAGAAGAAGAAAAACTATTAGGTGGTGTACCCAAGAAAGAATAATAACACAAAAAGATAGCAAAAAAAATTCAATGAATTAAAAAAGATTATGAATGATTGAGCAGTTTCTCGATTTAATGAAAATTCAGTAATATAGTGGAGTATTAGTTTCTACGAAAAGAAAGGAATAAATTTAAACTTACAATCCATCCCACTTGTATCTGCTCAAGATTTTTTCCTGCCCCATTACTAAAGTAAATAGTTGCAGCACTGTATTGGCCAGTGCCATTTACATGAGGATTGTATAAACAAAGAAAAGCTGAAACCCCCAAAAATCTTTCTATTGGTGGAGATGCTGTTATGCTAATTCCTGCAAACTAAATATAATATTTTCTTTTATTCCTTCAAACTATTCAATATAATATATAATATATATATATATATATATATATATATATATATATATATATATATATATATATATATATATATATGCTTTTAAATGAAGACTTACATCAATCCAATTGTATCCAAAGTATTCATTGAACAAGCTTAAGGAGGCATGTCTAGTATTTTGGAGTTGTTTTTTTTTCATTCTTCGTATAGGCACAGTTCCAATTGGGCATCCTTTCTTATTCAACCAATATTCCTCTGCCTTGAAACCTCCAATTTTTTCTTCTTTTTGTCTTTCAAGATCATTTGCTATGATCATCTGTTTTGCATATATTGTAGTAAACAAAATCAAAATCAGAATATGAAAATTTTCCAAGGAAATGTCATGAATATTAAAAATAATAGATAAGATAAAGGTGTAAATTCTTTACGAAGATGCTACTATAAAACTTCACCTTAATTCTTTCTGAACTCAATTTTGGATGCAGAAGAGTTGGTTGCTCGTAGATATCCACACAGTCATAAAAATCTCCATGAATAGTCTATAAAAGATCAATTTTATCACCAAAAAGTAGTCTTAAACTGCAATACATTTTTGTAAGCTTGAAATTTCCGAAAATATAAAAGGAGAAAAAGTACAGAAATTATACCTCAATTGTAATGTTTGATCTTCTGCCAGACTCGTAGCACTCGACCACATTAGAAAGAATTACAATCGAAACTAAAAGAAAAAAGTAAATTGTTGTTACTCTCACAGCCATTGGAAACAATGTAGCAGTATTTGAGTTGTTGTTCGAAGTAATTATAGTACAAAGATTTTCAATGTTAGAAAGTTGTTAAATGTCGATACAAAGTAAAAAACTAGTTAAATTTTGACCCAAGGTTAGAAAGTGATTAATAGATATTCTCAATAATATCTTTCTCTAATTTAGATGCAAATCAATTCAATAAGATATGATGAAAATTCTTCCTAATTAAACGTTGAATTTCCTAATTTTGGACGTTGCACATATATTTTTTTTCTTTACATTCCTCTTACACATGTTTTTCTATATTAATCATAGATAATTAATATTTCTTAATTATAATTTATAATTTACTTTCTCATTAAAGAAAAGTGGATGCATACTTATAAAATGTTAACGCATCAATTCCGCGATTTTCAGTTCAACCACCTAACTCTCTCTCTCTCTCTCTCTCTCTCTCTCTCTCTCTCTCTCTCTCTCTCTCTCTCTCTCTCTCTCTCTCTCTCTCTCTCTCTCTCTCCTGTGTTGACTTTTCTCAAAACAATTGGGCTAAGAAAAGTCAATGCTGGGAATAATTGGGACTGCATAACAATAAATAATCAACAGTAATATTCCACCTCAAAGTTCAACTAAATTACTACTACATTTACTAGCTACTTTATGATAAGAAATACCAGTAATTTAGTAGTTAATTCAATAGAACGCTGCACCATCTTATAATGAAACATCTGCTTAAACAAATTAAAAAGGCCTGCAACGTACACTTTTCATAATCTCAGTTAAAAGAATAGCATAGGAAATATGAAAGGAAAATGGTAGTACAAGATAATGGCATCGGGAGTCATTTGTTTAAGGATAATAATTTCGGGATAAAATATAAAAATAATTTATAATTTCGTATTTGATGAATTTTTTATTCCATATAAGTAATTCCAAAACTATTTACACGAAAATTATGTAGTATTATTTTTATACCACGCTCAATGTGGGTAATTTCGGATAAACCAACAAAATGTCAAAAATACCTTTCTCCAAACTATTCTCCCAAAGTTCTTCAAGCAAGCGAAGGCTAAAACTGATAATAAAAGTCCATCCAAGTTTATCTACTATAAAATCTAATTACATGTTGTATTTCATTTTTAGTCCAAGAAATCAAATATTAACTAGAAAATATATATCCATTAGATAAATTTTGTCATTGTCTAAACCCCATTATTATTATTATTTAATTCCACATTATAATCCCAATATCATTTGTTCACAGACCAAACGATCCTGCGACTTCATCTGTCTTTCTCTTCTCAAATGAGTTGTGCTTCGATTTAGCAAATGGAGAGGGAGCGACAAGATGAGCAGCAGCGACCACAAACCAAAGCAGAAAAACTTTTGAAAAGCCAAGATCCGAGGTTGAATGAAAGAGTCATCCGAAAACAAATTAACGGACTATTAATTAGCTTTGGACTAAAAGTGTTAGAATTAGTTTTTAAAACATTTAAGGTTGCTTTGTGTTAAACTAGTAAACTACATGAATGAACTTAAATCTTGGCCAAAAAATTAGGATGCTTTGGTCTCGATTTAAAGATCGGGAGTCATTTGAAGTTCATGGATGCACATAAGAGATTGTAGTTTTTTTTGTGTGTGTGATGAAATGTACTATATTAATGCATAATATGTCTCAAATAGTGAAAGATTATAGTTTATGATGCAAACTTGAAGTTTAATTGCTAGACTATTAGAAGTTCTCTTAGTGATGAAATGATTCTTCATTTTATGGCTTAGTTGATATGTAGTTCGTAAGCATTTGAAATTCGAATGTAGGCATATTCGGTTTTTGGGCCCAATTACGTGCCGATTTTGGGCTAAAATTATTTGCGGCCCAGTACATTTTTAAAAATTATACGACGTTCTCGCTCGCGACTTTTATGTAGAAATGATACTAAGTAGCCATTCTAAAGAGCTGCTATTTAGGAATTATCCAGTGCGTCCTGAATTTTAGTTTTTCATTTTAATTTTTGGAATAAAAATGTCCTAAATTGTCCTGAAGTTGAACTTTTTAGTTTAAAATTTCAGAACAAAATAAGTACCTGCGTTCTTGTTTACGACTTTTATCACCTAGAAAAGTATTTCTTGTAGGGTATTTTTGCACGGTGTAATAATGTACACATATAATTAGCAACAAAAAATCTTAGTTATAGATATTGGCACCAGGTATCTAATAAATGTGTATCACAACTATAATATGTATATCAAAATGTATATTACAATTTTATTTTTCTTCTTTGTGTATATCAAGATGTGTATTGAAATTTTATTTTTTCTTCCTTGTACATCTAAAATATAAATTAGAAATACAGTTATCAAAATTTATTATTATCTCAATATCAATGTATATCACAACAAAATAATTATGTTGTTTGAATGTCGCAGTAAATAACACATGAAATAATGTGTATATCAAAAAAATATTTTCTTTCTTTTTATTCTGTCATGACCCGAACTCCCACCGGAGCCGTGACAGTGCCTAACACCGCTTGCTAGGCAAGCCATCATTCAACAATAGCAATAAACTCAAATAATATATTTTAATATTCTCAACAACGAAATAATCATAAAATATCTGAAAATAGTAGCAATAACGCAACTACAACCATCCCATGATCTGGTGTCAATGAGCACATGAGTACTATAGAATTTAAATACAGAGTCTAATCCTCAAATACACAAATGTCTGGATGATAGAACAGTGATAACACAAACAAAGCAGAAGGGGACTCCAAGGCCAGCAAACGAAATCAACAGCTACCTCGAAATCTACAATAATACAAGTGCCTCTAGCTAACACTGACCTCTCCCTGCGGTACTTGGATCTGTACATAAAGTACAGAGTGTAGTATGAGTACAACCGATCCCATGTACTCTATAAGTAACAAGCCTAACTTCGGATTGAAAGCAGTGACGAGCTTGACAATTGCCCAAGATCCAATGCCAATAACCAATATAACAATATAGAATAATATTGGTAAAGAGAAGTAACTCATACAATAATAATTTTAGCCTTTACACAATTAATAGGAAAATAGGCATGCTTTTCAAGAATAGTTGTAAAGACATGAAATATTTCACAGAGTTTTCTAAGCATGATGTTTTCAAGCTAACAATGATTTCCGGTCCAAAATACCAAATAAGGACATCTAGTACCATCAAACATAAGGGAGAATCACAACTTGGTACCTGTGTGATGAGTAAACATGCTAGGATCAACAATGCTACGATTAATTCATCAAGTATAACACATCTCAGCACATGCATAGAGCCTGTGGCACAATTGCCCCTGAACCCTCACATACAACATCATCACTCAGCATTGTACGGGTGCTTGGCATAAGCCCCTCATTCAAGCGCATACAAATAACCCCGTGCCTACGCACACCGTGAATACCAGACTCTGGAGGGGCGGGTCCTTGCCAAATCACTGATCGGATATAGGTCAACAACAATCAATATCATATTGCCCAATCATGGGGTCTGTGCACGCGTCGCCCCCTAATCCATACCACTTAGCCCAAGGTGAGGCCTGGCGTACCGGTCACCTCAAAATCAATACTAAATCGGCTTTATGGCCCAAGCTCAGTCGTCAACCACTCAAGTCTCAATTATCCACATCTCACAATACTCAGTTCAACAATGTTACAAATATAAGGCATCAACAACATGTGAGAATCATGATAAGAATGCACTGAGATAGAGATATCATTTTCGGATATAGCATCATTACTGAGAGTATGACTACATTTAAGGCAAGCAGCTCAAAATAGCAAAAATACCCATATCATATCTTAAACAAATAAGCACATAGCATGGACATGATTTCTAACATGAATCATAGTTTAAATAGTCATACAAGTAGAGAAAATACGGATATAATGAGGCATGAGAGAAAACAAGACATATAATAACCTAAGGTCTGTCCAATCCATGAATAATCTTTGTGCACGCACATACGTTCTTCACCTAGCACGTGCGTCACCCCCAACATATTCCAAAAACTATAGCCGATTGAGGAAATTACCCTTAAACTATGTTTAGACATGTTTCTTACCTAAAAGCGCGTGAATCAATACTTCAAAAAGCCCTTCCCACGCAATTCAACCTCTGAATGGCTCGAATCTAGTTAAATCAATGCGATAACATCAAACACCACTATAGAAATCGATTCTAATTAATAAAGCTCTGATGTTTATCAAAAATAAAAGTCAACTAAAAAGTCAACCCAGGATCGCCACCTGTAACCCGACAAAAATCACAAATTCTGAATACCCAATTCGAATACGGTTCCAACCATACTAATTTCATCTAATTCTGACTCCGAATCGGGGTTCAAATCCCCATTTTTTATTTTAGAAACAGTTTGCCAAAATTCCCAATTTTCTTCACCTAGATTCACCATTCCAAAGCTAAAATCTAGGTTGGAATCATGAATAATAACCAAATCCGAGATCCCAATATTAAAATGTGATAAATAACTCAAAGTCCCAAAAATAATATTTTAATAAATCTGCCTAGTGATTTTCTCTTTTGCATTCCCAAAGTCGCATCTACGACGCTGCATCTGCGGAAAATGCCTCGCAGATCTGAAAACCTACTAAAGTTCTACCCCTTTGCTTCTGGGTGTCGCTTTTGCGAACCCTCAAGCGCACCTGCGCTATCACTTCTGCGACACTAACTCCGCATTTGCGGACACCTTCTACCTAACTCCTCTTCGCATATGTGCATCCTCTTCTCACAGGTGCGACTTTGCACATACGCACCTCACTTGCCGCACCGCGACAATGACCAAACTCACTTCGAGTGGTCCGAAACTCACCTGAACCCCTCGGAACCCCCCTCCCCCGAGCATACCAACACGTCCCAAAAATATAATACGGACCTACTCGAGGGCTCAAATCACACAAAATAACATCAAAATCATGAACCGTACCTTAATTCAAACGTAATGAACTAATCCAAACTGCCAAATTCCAAACTAACGCCAAACATGCCTAAGCAACTCGGAATAACCTTAAATTTTACACACAAGTCACAAATCACCATACAAACCTATTCCAAGGCTTGGAATCCCAAACAGACATCAATAACCACAAAAGTCAACCATATATTAAACCTATGAACTTCTAAACCTTCAAGTTTCCAATTTTCACCAATTAGAGCCAAATCCACCTAGGGACCTACGAATCCAAATCCGAACATACACCTATATCCAAAATTACCTTCAAGACCTAAAGATTCCATCAAAATACCATTCTGGCGTTGTCTACCCAAAAGTCAAAGTCCGGTTAACCTTCACAACTTAAGCTTCCAAACTAGGACCTAAGGTTCCAATTCAATCCAAAAACTCACCGAAACCAAACCAACCACCCCCGCATCAAATATGGGAAACATGGCTCAAATACATAAAATAACCGGTCGATTCATTACATTCTCCCGCTCTTGAACAAACATTCGTCCTCGGACAAGTATAGAATCTATGATGGAAAATTTTGGAATCACGATCACAAGGTTGGTGACCTTTTCGTGAAGGGTACCTCTAGATCAGTGTATAAAGTACTCTATTTCAAAGGTCTTGGTCATTTTATTGTATTTTAAGCTATGGAGCTCAGATTTGGGCGATTGTGGAGGCGATTTTTACCACATGGATTGGGGTAAGTGTTTCCTACTTAGTTTTGATTATATTTCATAAATCTATATTTGATTTTGGAATTTAGATTATGAAATTTAAGGAGAAATTGGTGGTTTTTATCTAAACTTTCCTAAAGTAAAATTTTGAATTTTGAATATCGATTCAGAGTCGGATTTGAGTAAAATTAGTATGGTTGGATTCATAATTGAACGCGTTATCGGACTTCGTATTTGTCGGGTTTCGAGGTACGGGCATGTGTTTGAAGTTTTGGTTGACTTTGAGTAAATGAGTAAAGATTCAACTTTTATCACTCGGGATTATTTCCTTAGGCATTATTTGATATTTTTGAGTTGGTTTTGGCTACTTTCAAGCCATTCGGAGGTTGATACGCGCGGGATGACATTTTTAGAATGTTGTTTGGCTTGCTCGGTATTGAATTTTGCTTGTTCGAGATAAGTAACATATATAAACTTGGATTTGAGGGTATTTATCCTCGGAAAAGGTGTTATGTAAGATGTATTGGGGTGACACTCATGCTAGGTGACGAGTGTGTGGGTGTGCACCGGGGTAATCTTGATTTAAATTGACTATTAGACTATAATCAAACTTATTTTGCTGTTATATCTTGCTACATCCATGTTCTCCCTACTTGTTTGATTATCTGAGTTGTGAATCACGTTAGAAGACATGTTTAGGCTATGTGATTATTTGGTTGAGGCCTAATGAGGTTATTTCTGATATTTTGAGTTATCTGATTTAATTGTAATTATACACCCAGTCATGGTTCTTCATTTGCATATCATATCTCAGTCTCTATTCATCATTCATCGTTATATCGCATGTTATCATGTTTTTTTCTTCTAAATATGGAGTTGTTGGGCTGAGTGGTATGCGATTTGTGAGCCCTTGAGACTTGAGGGATTGATGATTGAGGTAGGTCGGCCATATTGGCTTTCTGACTGTTATTATTATTGTGGATCGGGCTGCACGCCATAGCAGGCCTTATAAGCTTTTGATTAATGCTTGGGCATGATTCGCCCCATACCAGCATATATATATATATATATATATATATATATATATATATATATATATATATATATATATATATATATATATACACACACACACACACACATGTGCTTTGGTGAGTGGGTTATGGGCTAGGCACCCGTACAATGCTGAGCGATTGTGTGTGTGTGTGTGATGAAATGGGCAATTGAGATAGACGACTTGAGTATGTTGATGGTGAGAGTACTTGAGAATATCACCGTGAAATCATTCATTTGACATGCATACTTTGCATGTTGGCATATAGATACATTTTTCTCATGCTAGACAGTATATGATAGCTGATGACTTGACATGCATATTGACATGTAGGAATAGAGATGTACTTTCCTCATGCTATCTGATAATGAAATGTCTCATCTGTTGTTGAAAGTTTGGAAAAAATTACAGTTTTTCTGATATACTCATATTTTGGTGACTCCGGTGAAATATTTGGGCTTTACTGTTATATCTAAAAAGCATGTATATTTTTTTCGTAATTGTGAACGAGCTGAGCATAATATCTTTTGAGTTATTTCTTGTATTGCCTTCATATATTATTACGAGTTGTTATTTAGCTATTGGTGTTGGACTATGACCATTTTCTAAGCTTGTCACTACTTTCAACCTAAGGTTAGGTTTGTTACTTATTCAGTATATAGAGTCGGTTGTACTCATACTACACGTCTACAATGTGCGTGCAGATTTTGGAGCTGATGTTGCTACGTATGGCGGGAGTTGTCATTCAAGATGTACCTGCATTTTTGCTTCCTCTTATTCATGGTAGCTTTAGATTTGTAAATCTGTTTATGTTTATTTTGAATAGAGGATGTATTTATTTTGTACCAACTTTGTAAATTCTAAGTCTTAGAAGATTAGGACTTGTACTACCATTCCTTGGGAAAAATGTATTAAATTCAGTTATTTCACTTTTTGAGTCTTATCGTTATCTTTATATTACGTTTACTATTATTGGCTTACCTAGCGGGTTGGGTTAGGTACCATCACGACTAGTTTGATTTTTGGATCGTGAGAAGTTGGTATCAGAGGTCTAGGTTCTTAGGTTCTATGAGTCATGAGCAAATATCTATTAGAGTCTTGTGGATCGGTATGATGACATCCATACATATCTTCGAGAGGCTACTGGGTATTTAAGATAAATTTTCCATCTTTTTTTCCTTATCGTGCGACATTGATTTAGCTTGAAGAGTATCTCTTTGAATTCCTTCCACTCATTCCTATGCGTGTGTGAGTGCCTAGTATCAGCTGTGCATCGATGACTTGTGATTTCCATGAATGAGGTGTGAGATGTGTACTCGGTGTTGCGATTTTGGGCCAGTCTGGAGGACTTGAGTTCGGGGTTTGACCTCAGCTTGTGCATGGTGGTTTCAGTTGTGCGAATATACGCTTGTTGGACTCATATGTCTGGAAGTATCCCTATGAGTCAGATTTACGGATCAGTGAGTGGTTGGATAGATATATAATGTATATGATGTGACTACGGGATGTGTTCAGATGATTTTGATATGACAGAAAGATTTTTCTTGGAATGTGAATGTACTATGAATGCTCGATTTATGTGGATCTGTTATACAGTTTTGAGTAATGAATGTGTTTTGAGGGATTCTTTCATGTTGTTCATTTATGGGATAAAGTAAATTCTCATGTCTTGTTAACGAGTTCATACTCGGGAAGATCAAGTGATTGCGTAGTAGTTGTGGCCGTGAAAGGGCATAGAGGTATCAGTTTGAAGCTAAGCAGATGGGTTATCACCTGTGCGGCAATCTACGGATGTATGATCCTTATGATGTTGTGTGGAGAGTTTTTTTTCTACCAGTGGGTTATATGTGTTGCGATTTGAGTTTGGATCGGTTAAGAAAGTTGACTTAACTTCCACGAGGATGAATGCGAGCTTAGCAAATGATTTGAGGTTTTTTATGGTTTGTGTTGTATGGGCTTATGAATGATTTAGTTGAATTTCAGTGCGAGATTATGGCAGTAATAGAGTATGATTATTGTGGTTTATTTGATGTTTTATTTTATGGATTCGAACCATTTGGGGGAGTCTGCTATCGACGATTGGATTGCATGGTTATGTATTATATTAGTTCTGGTCTGAGGCATACTTGTGGATCGATTATGACTTGAAGAAGTGGATTTCGAGGATGACTCGAGTAAGAAAATTTCTAAATACATGATATATTACACTTTACGAGTAAGTGAAAATCATAGGATGAATATGGTTTGTTATTCATGATGGATGTAGTGTGCATGAAGTAAGAATTTAGTCGGTTATGTTAAGGCGGGGGTTACTTCTTTGGATGTTTTGTGTGCAAATGGGGCATAAGCCGTTCGACTCATTTTGATGGTGTATTGAGATTTGAATAGGGTGGATGCCTCTCGAGAAGGTTCGGATGAGTTCAAGATTCATATGTGGCATTTGAGAATTTTACGGATTTGTATATGGCTAAGATTTGAGACTTGCATCGGATGGTGTCGGGACTCGCAACATCTTTGATCAATATGGATTCTATATTTCAGTATCACAGAGGTTAAGGAAAAGGCTTTAGATTGACATACGGTCTCTTCATAGTGGGTAACTCGGATGCGATATTTTGGGTGCTTATGAGGGAATACATTAGTATATGGGCTTCAGGGCGACATGGTTTCATACTAGGATCTTTTATGGTGAGCTTTGGTTAAATACCGTAGTGTACTGGCAAGGAGAGGTGTTAACTTAAAGCTAATTTGGAAGGAACTCAGAAAAATAGGACAACTTAGTAGTAGGTTGGATCAATATGGTGATGGTATGATTGGTTCTTTTGGTTCTTATAGTGTGGTGAGGCTCTACCGTTGTTTTGTGGCAATAATCTTCGGTTGGGCAATTCTGCGTGGTTTGGTTGAGTTAGAGAGATTTAGTTCTGATGGCTTAGTTCTGTGTAAATGGATTTCGAAGTGTTCTCGATGATTTCTACAACGATTTGAGATAGATATTTTCTACCAGCATGAGGAGAATGTTGCGTATTATGATTTTTCTCCTGGATGGGATCAAGTGGAAGGTTTTAGATAATTGAGTTTGTATTCTTCTTATGACTCAGAGTTGATAATGGGGTTCTCATATTTTCATATGATGGCCTGGTAGATGTTGTGCATTGTGTAGGATTGAGGTTTGCATGTACAAAGTTGCAATTCAATTTTGGAGGGAAAGTCATGAATTCTAGACAACATGGATGGTCTTAGATGTTTAGATGAATGCTAGTACTACTTGGTATTACTTGAGAAGTGCGCGTATTTTAAAAGACGCATTGTGTTTTGACTTATGAATGCTTTATTGATATTGTGGTACTCGCCTGACCGGTCGACTGCTGATATTCAGATTTTGCTATGTGGCATGGAAGAATTTTGGAAGTATTTCTCGTGGAATATTTGTGTATGAAGTATGTGTCAGTCACTTGAGTGGCCGATTTGTGATCAGATACGGTGATTCTAGTATTCTAGGGATTTGGAGACTAGGAGTTCTCAGAGACAAATTGTTCCTTGGTTGCGGACTGTGAAGGTATGGCCAAGGTTAGATAGCTAATAATATGTGTTATGGTTAGGTCATTGTGTACTTTTGGAGGGTTATTTATCTATTTGTGGATAAACGGATTTGATTTGGGGGCCCATTGGTAGGCCAAATGAGGATGTGTATGCTGTACCAGGTCAGATTTATTGAATCAACACTGCTATTATTGAGGGGTGTGTCATTCAGTTGGAGTTGACCTTATTTGAGTTCCGATATATTCTATGTGTTACTCTTCTATGCTATAATGGGTTGTGATATATTGGTTATTCACACACTAGATGCGTGTCTATTTGGACCCTGCGGCAAAAATTCGAGCGAGATGGTTATTGGGGTATTGAATGGCTGATTGCGCCTTGGTTATGGTCTTTCCTATTGGTGTTATATTATGCTATCCGTTTCTCCATAATTATAGTCATGCACTTAGTATGGTTATTTTTGACTTGTGTATGATTGTTGATTTTGAGAATTGTGGCTCGAGGTATTTCATATGGACCGGTGTTTGGATGGGGTCACGCACTGCAGCAGAGTTATGTTGAGATATGATCTTTTGTGTTAAATTCGCATATCTTGGTTCTACTATGTGTGATGGGTTCATAGCATTGCGTTTGTGGTGGTACCTAATGAGCCTACATATGGATCTCTGATTTGATTCACTTTCCATTTTGGGTGCATTTGAGTTGTTGCTTATCGATGCACGGATTTGCACGATTTGTGGCTTAGGTAGTATTGATGTGGCATGTCAGTAGAGCAGCCTATATTTGGTGAGATGAGGTCATTGGAACTGGAACGAGCGCTATCAGATTTGATTACGGTACGTTTTGGAGAATAATATCGGAAGTCAACTTATAATTTAGCAATAGTTTTTATCGGGCGAGAGAGCTCCACGACTTGTTTATTTGATGAGTGGTTATGAGTTTCTGCGTGTTTCATTCATCATTGGCAGCGTACGAAGGTTTAGAACAAGGTTTTTATTTTATATGAGGTTTATTACCGGTATCGGGTTTGTTTTGGGCAACTATCGTGGATAGAAGCTATTGTTGTGCGTATCTCAGTTATGTGGTATATCATGTGATTACATCTTGGGTTATAGTTATGGCTTGGTACAACTTGTTCAGCCTTATATAGTGTATAGATATGAGAGTGAGGTCTTGTAATGGATTCCAGATATTGGATATTTGATTCCAAGATTTATGGGCTAAGGTTGAAGAAAGTATAATCAGTTGGGTTGTGTTGTCAGGCTTATATGGATTAGGGTGATGTGAGATCACCCACGAGTATGTGCATGTTGAGTTTACACAGTGATTTGATGGCTTTGGAATGATTCTTAGTTTTGACGACCAATTTTGATCCTCCCTTTTAAAATTAATTTATTTGTACTTAATAATTTACAATGAATGTTTTGGAAATATTTTCTACCAATGAATACCTATTTTTACAAATTAATTAAGTATTAGTTTTGAAATTAATCATCCAATATTAGTATTATATAATTACAAATATACATACTATTTTAATACAATTAAAATAATTTTTTAAATATGCCATGGAGGCTTTATAATTAATTTAACGAATTATTTATCAAATTTTGATTAATTGGATCATTGTGTTAATAATTCGGAATTAGTGTTACAATTTAGAAAATAAAGTATTTTATAATTACAATAGTTGGTAGTACATTTGATATTTATAATTTACTATATTTTATTGGAAATAATTAAGTTTATTTAAATTAATTTCAAAGGATCAAAAGACTAAAAGGCTAAAATTGCAATTCCTCAATCAAACACACAATGGCTATCTTTTAAATTATTTTAGCCCAAATACCAGGCCCAAATCCGGACCTGACCCAGTCCAAACACTCATCTCTTTCCACTTTGGCAATGCATGCCACCCCATTTGAATCAATCAAAGCATTCCATGTCACCCGTCTCTATCACTCACAAAAGAAATATAACAGATCCAAACCGTCCATCCTACAGATCAACGACTCTGGTTTTATCTCCATTTTTCCTTAAATTTTAATACCCCATCAAACATAATCTCAGCCGTTGAAAATAGAAGATCGAATGGCTCTCACATTTTCACCTTAAAATCATTTAAAGCTTGAATTATCAAGGCTGTTGATCTAAAGAATCAAAGACCCAGATCCCATCTCCCAACCTTAACCCTAGAGACGGCCTAAATGACCCTAACCCTAAAATCATTTCCCCTCTGCCCAACCGCCCTTCTTTCCCCTTTCTCTCTGATTTCTCTCAACCTCACAGACCTGATCAGTAAAGAAACCTTGCACAAATTCGAAGATTTGACATTTTACCTTTCACGTTTCATCATTCCATTTGAAATCCCTAAATCCGAACCCTAAGACTCAAAGGTGAAATGTCAAATCTTCGGATTTCTCTTAATGTGTTGTTAAATCCATGGCATGCATGGCGTTTCTTCATCATCACCACTGTCATTCTTCATTCAGAGGTCAAACGCAGTGACCTCTGGACATTGAGGTCTTACCCGACAGTTCCTTGCCTTCAAACGGTCGATCTTCACCCAAGTAAAATCTTCTTCTTCATTTTCCCTCCGTCTCCTTAGATTTTCCCCGATCTTGCTTGCATCACCACTCCTCCGTCATCTTCCACTACCTATGCTTGAATCTGAATCCCTAAGACATTAAATGGCACTATAAATAGAGCCTTGAATGCTCTCACCAACCAGAGCTACCAGACCTAACAAGAGTCTAAAAATTTCATATGAATATAAAAAAAATCATTTTTAGAAGCCTAAGTATTTTCTAATTAATCTCTATCTCTCTTTGTTTCTCAAAGTTCTTTCACTACCCAAAAGCTTGAAGCTTTGGTTTTCATACTGCTAAGTTAAAATCCTATTTGGTCTGCATCCCTAGAAAAAAAAAGTATACCTCCGCCCCTTTCTTTTGGTTATCTTGTTCGAAAATCATGGACATGCCACTATCTTTCTATTAATTGTTTTTGTTTATGATTTTTGTCATTAGTATAGATGTTTATTCTAGTTCATAATGAGGTGTTGTCAATCTATAGTCATCTGCTGTGCTTTTGAGTATCTTTAATTAGTATTGAATAAGTTGTTATGTGACCTTGATGACTTCTATTCTGAATCAAATAACTTATATGATTAAGTTTCTTAATATGCCTTAATGACTTCTCATATCTTCCTACACTTCAGATTTCCTTTAATGTGCTGCTATGATCTTTATACCTACCACACTATCTTCTGTATCCTGTTGTTCTGTATTTGAGTTTGCTGTTTGATAACTCTAACTAAAACATACATGAATGCACTTAGTTTAATCCTTCATTACTTAGTTGAAGCATGTGAAAATTAAGTGTTCAAAATAATTTTTTCATTTACACAAGTGTTTGTTAATATTTAAGCAGCCTTTGAGTCATTCCTATAAAAGCCTTATATCTATGTTTAATTGTTAGTCATATCCCTAAGTCTCCTTGTACGGAACAATCTCATTAAGGTGAACTTTTATGAACATGAGTAACCATTCTGCATGTGTTCTGTTATGATCACGTTATCTCTCATAAAATAGGTTATAGTGATGTCTGCTATAGTTGAATATTAACTGTTTTATAAGTTGGATACAACTTCATCAGGTTTAGATGTTAATCTTTAGTCTGTATAGTTGAGTTAAGCCTGCTTAGTATAATATCTCCCCTGTCTTTAACCCCCTTTATGACATTATTGACTTGATCTTACAATGAGTGAAACTCATCCTATTTTTGTAAGATCATAACCTTAGTTAAAATATCTATGTGTAGTTGAATGAAAGTGCTGCATGTACCTATATTTATCTTTCATGATTTCCTACTTCTGTGCACTATCTTGAAACTGCACCTAGTTCTCCCTTTCCTTTTAATCATAATTGAACCCAACCTATGAACCCTAAAGAAAACTTCTTATTGCTACTGCTTGGCCATAATAGTTTGTTTATTTCATAATGAGATTAATACTCTTTTAAAGGGGTGGTTCTATCATCAATTCCAAGGCTAAGTAAGACTGATAGTCTGTGATCCTATTAAGCATTCTTAGATGTTCCATTTGAATCTGCAAACCTGTAGTCATGTTAAAGTTCTGATCGTATTCTGGTATCTTTAATAACACCTGTAGAGGTTTCTAACTATGACTGTTTGTCTAAATCTTTGTTGATGCTTTCAAAGGTTCCAAGTAGTATTGTTAACCTATGTGTGTGCTAGTGACAAGACTCGAGTTAAACCAATCTGTGATTAGTCTGCAAGAGCAAATACATATGTATTTTTAGGTTGTTGCATATCTGAACTATGTGCTCTTTATCTATCCTTAAGATGTGTGATCCCATGTGTTTGATTCTTAGCAGTAACATTATAGTGTTCCTACCTCTATGTGTATTTGGAACTTGACATTCAGACCTGTCAATGTGTTAATCACTCACTTAGTATTGGAAATATAGTTTTGTAAATAAAACTGTCCTTTTGTGTTCCTTATATTATTTTGTTAAGAAGGATATACTTCTGTGGTATGGTGTTTTGGTGAATGATTCACATTGAAAGTTCTTCATTGACACTTAAACCTATAGAGAAGAATGAGTCGTTAGTGGTTAAGGGTATTTTGGATTAGAGTTTAACTCTCGGTTGGGCTACTCTCCCCGGTACAAGCATTGCCCTGGGCCTTAAGACCCTTGGGAACTATGGAGTGTCGGGGGATTTAAAGGGGGCTTCGACCTTGAGTGGAACTCTCTCCTTATCCCTTAATTCATTTGACACTTGTTATTATCTTTGGGTTTTGTGTTTAATGACAACGAAAGCTATTTAATGTAGATCACTTGATATACATAACTACCACATTAGTATGACCTTCCTAGTGTTTAAATACTGTTAATTATCTTCTTTTATTTTGCTTGCAAGTTTCATGCATGAACATGTATAGATTACTATATTTCTAATGACCTTCTCTTTTCCTTTTTGAACATGTACCATTGGTTAGGCCTGCTGAGTTCTTAAGGAACTCAGGACCAAGTCCAACATTGCTATATCTCAGAAGCCCAAAGTCAACAGTCACCCGTCCCTGTTATTGCTAGGCCTGCCTCTTTGAGGCCCAAAAACTAGAGTCCCTCCTTTCCCTTTACTCCTTTATTATTTACTGCTTTGCTATTCTATAATTTTTTATGCCATTGTCTTTTACTGTGTTCCTGTTATTTTATCTGTCACATGTACATAACAATTATATATTGGATTGAATGCTTTACTTTATATCTTAAATCATATAAAATAACTTAGGCAAGCCTTAAAGAACATAGGATTAAAAGAAATATTAGTTTGTAATTAATCCCCCTTCGCTAATCATAAGTTGTTTATATCATTAAGGTGCTATATTTTTGCTAACTCTCCTAATGTTTTTGAAGCCCAAAAGCCTTACAAGATCCGGCAGTCCCTCTTTCAAAAGGAAAACCAGAAATGAATCGCAAGTTGGACATTCTAAAAGAAAATCAACTCATTTCTAAAAAAACCAAGGTGGTGCCGCTTAAACATAGATTTTCAAACGATCTATTCAAGTCTGATATTTAAGTAGCCAAGGTATATCTTAGGCTTACTTTTATGACATCATCATCTCATTAGAGTAATATGAACATCCATGCTTTAGGAACAAAGTGTTTTATAACTTAGCTCTTCTTTTCACACGTTTTGTAAAATACAAACTTTACACACATTTTAAAGCTCTTTGAAGCATACATACACTAACATTATTTCTTCAAGACTCCTCTATAAATTCATACCTTTTTAAACTACACGTTTTTTTTTAATATATAGTAAGCCATTCCACTTAAATACTAGTTCAGCATAATACAAATAATTAGTCCTAAATCTAGTCTAAGTTCTATGGAGCAATATCAAGTAGATTTTAAGGGGTGCCTAACACCTTCCCATTAGAAGAATAAGAACTCTTACCCATAATCTCTCCGGTTAGCAGACTAATAAAGAATATGACCTTTATTAATTAAATAAGTACCCTAATATACCTTTGAATATTAGGCGGCTATTGTATTTAATCAACAACAGAGAAACTATAAGTTGAATCTTGTTTTGACTAGTGTAAAATAGGGGAAAACAACATGGCGACTCTGTTGGGGACTCACACTTAGGTTCTAACCTTAGAAGACTTAGACTGAATTTGGCACTTAGATTTGTTTGTACATTGCTTTAACTGTATTTAATTTGCAATTACGTGCTTACCGACCTTACTTGCTCCTTATGCTTGCTTGCTATCATGCTTGTTATTGTTACACCCTTATCTGTTACTGCTTTATATGTACTGTCATCACACTTCTTCCTATAGAGTCTTGGCCGTACACTATCACACACGATGGCATGCGAGAGTTGTCTTTTACACCCCTTCGAACCTTCTTTTCAAGACTCTTTAGTTTCAAAGAATGGCTTTGTAAGGTCAACTGACATAACTTCTCGCAGTCTTCAGACCAATTCAAAAGTAGGAAACACTCTACTCTAGTAAACATAGGTCATATTGCATAAACCTTAGGTGAGTCGGTCCTTAGCATCGACACATAATTAGGAAATCCACCTAATATCAACGGATCATGCACCCAATGACATGACTTCTGTGAAAAGACGAACATACCCGACGAGACACCTAAATACCCGAAGCAAACACTTATTAAAACCTTTATTTACCTACTTCAGAAATGGGAATCAACCAAAACATCCCGAGATCAATATGGTGATGGGAGCACCACACAAGCTGAAGTAGTGGTGGAAGAATATCCACCAAGATCACAGATTTGAAATTTGGACACACCTAGGGGAACTGACCGCTTTGTTAAACATCCAAACATATAGGGTGCTTACTCGTCTGCTGATAAAGTTATGGGATCCGGCTATGGTGGTGTTCAAGTTTGCTGATTGTGAGTTAGTGCCGACATTGGAAGAAGTTACCAGTTTCACGGAGCTATCATTTACGGGGAGGAAACCATACTACCAGCCACCATGACCGATTACAGGTGCTTAGATGCTCTAGGACTAGCTAACAGTCAAAATTTGAGAAACATCAAGGACGGATGGGTGATCCTAGATCAACTATTTGATAGGTTCGGACATCGTAAAAGCTATGAAATGTGATCACGCAACATGGGAGAGTCTCATGTTGTAATGACCCGGCCGGTCATTTTGAGTATTGTATCCCCGTTCCCCTATTTATTTCTTATGACTTATCGGGGTAGTTGATTTGGTTTTGGGGATGTTTTGGAATGAATTGAGACACTTAGTGCCAAGGTTGGAAGCTTAAGTTGAAAGAGTTGACCAGATATTGACCTATGTGTAAATGAATTCGGAAGGGAGTTTTGATGGTTGAAATGGCACCGTATGGTGATTTTAGACTTAGGGAGCATGTCCGGATATTGATTGGAAGGTCCGTCGGTGATTTTGGCTTGAATTGGCAAGAGTTGGAAAAATAAAAGTTTGACCGAGAGTTGACTTTGTGATTACCGGTCTTGAATTTTGGTTTTGAAAGTTGGAGTAGGTCCGTTGTATCAATTATGACTTGTGTGCAACATTTAAGGTTAATCGGAGTTGATTTGATAAGTTTCGGCATCAATTGTAGAAGTTGGAATTCATTAGTTTTCATTAGGCTTGAATTGGGGTGTGATTCGTGTTTTTGATGCTGTTTGATGTTATTTGAGGCCTCGAATAAGTTTATATCATGTTTTAGGACTTGTTGGTATGTTTGGTTGTGGTCCCGAGGGCCTCGTGTGGATTTCGGATAGTTAACAGATCGAATTTTGAACTTAAGAAATGACTGAGGAGTTCTGGACTGGTGCGATCGCACCTGTGAAGGATTTGGTCGCAGGTGCGAGACCGTATGAGCGTGGTTAGCATCGCATATGCGTATTTTGGCTGGGCTGAGGGGATGAAAGGTGAGAGGTATTTTCTGCACCTGCGAAAGCGGAGATGTGTGAATGGAGCGCATGTGTGAAAGGCGAGAGGCAGGCCTTTTTCGCAGAAGTAGAGCACAGGTCGCAGGTGCGACTCCGCAGATGCGGAGTATGGTCCGCAGAAGCGAAGGCAGCGCCTTCACGGGTAAACCACAGAAGCAGAATTATAAGGTTGAGGGTTAAGTCATTTTTCTAATGTTTCACGATATTTCTTGAGGTAAGCCAACTTTTGGTCATTTTTATCTAATTATATTGATTACCTATCGAATTCCCCTAGTTTATGTGTTTTTAAGGTGGAATTTTGGGAGTTTTGGGCTAAGGATTGGAGAGTAAGAATTGGGGATTTAAGTGGAATTTTGGTGTCGGATTTTCATAATTTTGGTATGGTTAGACTCGTGGATGAATGGGTGTCCGGATTTTATAACTTTTGTTGGATTCTGAGACGTGGTCCCGGTGTTGACATTTTGTGTTGACTTTTTGACTTTTGAATAAAGAAATTAAATTTTCATATGGAATTAATTCCAATAGCTTGTGCTGATTGTATCGAGTTGCTTGTGGCTAGGTTCGAGGCGTTCAGAGGTAGATTCGCGATGCAAAGGCTTGTTGGAGTAGAGATTTGTGTGGTTTGAAATAAGTAACACTTCTAAACTTGGTTATGAGGGTATGAATCCCTGAATTATGTGTTATGTGGTTGGTGTTGAGGTGACGCACATGCTAGGTGACGGGCGTGTGGGCGTGCACCGTATGAATGTGACTCGGTCGATTTTCGTGGAACTGTGTTGTCAAATAATCTTGTCATTATCCATATTTTCTCCACGTGTTAGAGAAATTAAGATGTGATTCATGTTAGAAACATTCTTAGGCTAGATGTTGGTACTGTTGGGACCCACATAGGTCGTGTTGCTATTGAAGTTTTTGCTTAATTTTCAATTATATACTAAGTTACAACTATCATTTCCATATCATATCTCAGTGTCTTTTGCCATTTATTGATACATCATATCATCATTATTTCGGGTTGATTATCATGATACTTGTGAGCCCGAGAGACTAGAGAGATTGATGACTGAGTGAGGTCGCGGACTTGATTGTGAGGATATTTATGGGATCAGGCTGCACGCCACAACACGCTTTATTGATTCATTCCATGATTGGCTTATTTTAGCGCTTGGGCAGGATCCGTCCTTCCGGAGTCTCACTTACCAGCAGTGAACACAAGTACATAATGAGTGTGAGTGTGAGTGTGAGTGAGAGTGCCGAGCGATTGGGAGGATTGAGTGTTTGTAAGGACTTAGTGACTGTGAGTAGTGAGTGGCTGTGATGACTGAGTGACTGTGAGGAATGAGTGATTGTGAGGAATGAGTGATTGTGAGGATTGAGTGAATGAGAGGACTGAGTGAATTGATTCTCGGAGAGTAGGCATATGATTTTATCACTCTGTTACATTAAGTTGGCATGCATAATTGACATATAGATATAGAGATGTACCATTCCTCATTTCAGTCACACTTAGCATATTATGTCTGTTTTGAGCTTAACTATTGAACTTGAAAGCATGTCTACATTTCTGTACTGTTAAATTTTATATTTGGACTGTGCCTGTTGAGCTCGTTACTTCCTTCAGCCCAAGATTAGTCTTGTTATTTATTGAGTACATTGGGTCGGTTGTACTCATACTACACTCTGCACTTCATGTGAAGATCCAGGTAGTTCCGGGTACGGCGGCTGCTAGTTTTTGGATCTTTATCTATTAGAGATTATCAAGGTAGCTGCCTTGGCATCCGCAGACCTTGACTCTCATTCTTTTCATTTATTTGTATTGTTCTATCTTCATAGACAATATATTTAGTGGTCAGAATATGTTGTTATTTTGATGCTCATGTACTTAGTGACACCCATAGTTTGGGGTAATATTGTATTGAGTCATGGTATTTTCGTATCAGAATTTATGAGATTTTACTCTTAAGCTTATTTTATTATGTTTTTAAACTTAAAGAATGCATGGTTCATTGTGGTTGTCAGCTTGCCTAGTATTGCGATAGGCGCCATCATGACATGTGAGATTTGGGTCGTGACAAGATGGTATCAGAGCCTAGGTTACATATGTCTCACGAGTCATGAGCAGGTTTAGTAGAGTCTTGCGGATCAGTACAGAAACATCTGTACTTATCTTCGAGAGGCTGTCGAACCCTTAGGAAAACTTCACTTTCTTGTCTTCTTATTGTGCGAATTTGTTGATTCAGAAAACTAAAATTCTGTTATTCTATTCTCTCATAGATGGTGAAGACACGTGCTACCGGACCGGGCGGACATCCACAGTACCACTAGCTAGGGCGACGAAAGGTTGGGGCCACAGTAGAGGCCGAGGTACAGCTCGTACACCAATTAGAGCAGCACCTACAGATCCACCAGTTGCTCCAGTTCAGGAGAAGATTCTAGATGTGGTTGAGCTGATGGGACCAGCTCAGGCACCAACTGGCCCTTTGTGATTCCAGGCCTTCAGGAGGCTCTGACCCAGATATTGACTATTTGCACTAGCCTTGCTCAGGCAGTTTTAATTCGGGCTGCACCAGCTACTTCTCAGGCCGGGGAGGTGCTTAGACTCTCGAAACCCATACTCTAGAGCAGGTGATGCAGGGACTTCAGACACTGGGGGTATTACCAGCCCAGCCATTTGTTGTTGCTCAAGCCCAGGTGGGTCCCATTATGAGTGATGAGGAGTCGAAGAGACTAGAGAGGTTTGGGAGGCTCAAGCCTCCAACATTCAGCGGGGCTGAGTTTGAGGATGCTAAGGACTTCTAGGATATGTGACAGTGGATTCTTCACACGACGGGTATTCTGGAGACTAGTGGGGTCTCATTTACTACTTTTCAGCTGACGGGGGAAGCCTTCAGATGGTGGGAGACCTATGAGCGGGGCCGGCCAGCCGATGCTACACAACCTTTATGGCACTAGTTCTTTGTTCTCTTCTTGGAGAAGTTTGTGCCACCGACCCGCATGGAGGAGTTGCGTAGGTAGTTTGAGCAGCTACGCTAGGATGGTATGTCTGTGACCCAGTATGAGATTAGATTTTTAGAGTTGGATCGTCACGCGATCTTGTTGGTTCCCACAAAAAGGGAGAGGATTATGAGGTTCATTGATGGCCTTAACTATCAGTTTTATTTTGTTAGGACTTGGAAGAATGCATCAGGTGCTAGATTTGAAGAGGTGGTTGATATTTCTCGGCGGCTAAAGCTGATCCATAGTTAGGAGCATGAGGAGAGGAAAGCCAAAAGGCCTCATGGTTTGGGTGGTTTTAGTGGTGTTCTTTTGTTTTTTTTGGGGGGGGGGGGGCAATCCTACCACAGTGGGGGTCGTCCTTATAGGTCCTCTCAGATGGCTCGTCTGGTTCATTGGGGTGCATCAGCTAGCCATGGTTCATATAGTGCTCTTCCGAGTCAGTCATCTCTCAGTGCTCTCCCAGCTCAAAGTTCAGCCCGTGCTCCATCGGTTCAGGGTTCATCTGTGCCAGGTCCTTCTAGCAGTTATTCTGGTTCTCGGGGTCCGATTCAACCCCTACCACAGACAGGAAGTTACTTTGAGTGCGGGGAGTTTGGGAAGTTGTGGAGATAGTATCCCTGTCGCTTTGGAGGTCCAGTTCAGCAGAGGGGTCAAGCGACGACTTCCACACCAGTTACTTCACTACCCACTTAGCCAGCTCGGGGTGGAGCTTAGGAAGCTAGAGGTCATCCTAGAGAGGGAGGCCGATCTGGTGGTGGTCAGGCTCGATTCTATGCTATTCCTTCCAGGCCAGAGTCTGGTGCTTCAGATGCAGTGATTACATGTATTGTTTCAGTGTGCCATAGAGATGCTTCCACATTATTTGACTCTGGTTCCACTTATTCCTATGTATCATCCTATTTTACTCATTATTTGGATATGCACCGTGAGTCCTTAGTTTCACATGTTCATGTATCTACACCGATGAGCGATATTATTATTGTGGACCGTATGTATCGGTCGTGTGTGATGACTATTGGAGGATTGGAAACTAGAGTTGATCTCTTATTACTTAGTATGGTTGATTTCGAAGTGATTTTCGGTATGGATTGGTTGTCTCCATGTCATGCTATTCTGGATTGTTATGCTAAGACCATGACATTGGCGATGCCGGGGTTGTCAAGGATCGAGTGGAGAGGTTCTAAAGATTATGTTTCCAGCAGGGTAATTTCATGTTTGAAGGTCCAACGAATGGTTAGGAAGGGGTGTTTGTCATATTTAGCCTTTGTGAGAGATGTTGGTGCTGATACTCCTACTATTGATTTTGTTTCTGTAGTGCGAGACTTTCCGAATATGTTTCATGCAGACCTGTCGGGCATACCACTCGACAGGGATATTGATTTTGGTATTGACTTGGTGCCGGACACTCAACCTATTTCCATACCTCTGTATCGTATGGCACCCGTAGAGTTGAAGGAATTGAAAGAGCATCTTCAGGAGATTCTTGATAAAAGGGGTTTATTAGACCTAGTGTGTCTCCTTGGTGTATATTGGTTCTGTTTGTGAAGAAGAAGGATGGTACTATGCGTACGTGCATCGACTATAGGCATGTGAACAAAGTTACAATTAAGAACAAGTATCCTTTGCCGCGCATTAATGATCTATTTGATCACCTTCAGGGAGCGAGGGTGTTTTCTAAGTTTGATTTGAGGTTTGTGTATCACCAGTTGATGATTCGGGACTCGGATATTCTGTAGATGACATTCAGGACCCGTTATGGTCACTATGAGTTCCTTGTGATATGATCCTTTGGGCTGACCAACGCCCCAACAATATTCATGCGTCTGATGAATAGTGTATTCCAGCCATATCTTGATTCGTCATAGTATTCATTGATGATATCCTGGTGTACTTACGTAGCCGGGAGGAACATGCACAACATTTGAGGATTTTACTACAGAGGTTGAGGGAGGAGAAGTTTTATGCCAAGTTCTCCAAGTATGAGTTTTGGCTTAGTTTGGTGGCGTTCTTGGGGCACGTGGTGTCCAGTGAGGGGATTAAGGCGGATTCAAAAAAGATAGAGGCGGTTTAGAGTTGGCCCAGACCATCTTCAGCTACTGAGATTAGGAATTTTCTTGGCTTGGCCGGATATTATCGTCGCTTCGTGTAGGGTTTCTTGTCTATTGCAGCGCCTTTGACCAAATTGACCTAGAAGGGTGCTCCTTTCAGGTGGTCGGATGAGTGTGAGGAGAGCTTTCAGAAGCTCAAGACTGCCTTGACCACAACTCCAGTTCTAGTTTTGCCTTCAGCGTCAGGCTCTTATACAGTGTATTGTGATGCTTCTCGAATTGGTATTGGGTGTGTCTTAATGTAGGAGGGTAGAATGAATGCTTATGCTTTGCGCCACTTGAAACCCCATGAGAAGAACTACCTTGTTCATGATTTGGAGTTGGCAGTCATCATTCATGCATTGAAGATTTGGAGTCATTATCTTTACGGTGTGTCTATTGAGATATTTACGGATCATCGGAGTCACCAGCAGTTGTTCAAACAAAAGGACCTACATTTGAGGTAGCGGAGATGGTTGGATCTGCTAAAGGACTATGATATTACCATTTTGTATCATCCTGGGATGGTCAATGTGGTGGCCAATGCATTGAGTAGAAAGGCTGTGAGTATGGGTAGCCTTGCATTTATTCCTGTTGGCGAGATTGCATAATATATTCAGGCCTTGGCTAATCAGTTCGTGAGGTTAGATGTTGATGACACCCATTTTCTTGTCCTCAAGGACACGATTCAACACAGTGATGCCAAGGAGGTTACTATTGGGGATGATGGAGTGTTGCAGATGTAGGGTCAGATTTGTGTGCCCAATGTGGGTGGGCTGCATGAGTTGATTCTTGAGGAGGCCCACAGTTTGCGGTATTCCATTCATCAGGGTGCCAAAAAGATATATCAGGACTTGAGGCAGCACTATTTGTGGAGGAGGATGAAGAAAGACATAGTGGGGTTTGTAGCTCGGTGCCTAAATTGTTAGCAGTTGAAGTACGAGCATCAGAGATCGGGCAGATTGCTTCAGAGGCTTGAGATTCCGGAGTGGAAAAGGAAGCGTATCACCATGGACTTTGTAGTTGGGCTCCCACACACTTCGAGGAAGTTTGGTGCTATTTGGGTGATTGTGGATCGGTTGACCAAGTCCACGAGATTGTTTGCTTTCATGGCGTGCCAGTGTCTATCATTTCGGATTGGGGCACGTAGTTTACACCGCAGTTTTGGAGAGCAATGCAGCGAGAGTTAGGCATACGGGTTGAGTTGAGTACAACATTCCACCCCCAGATGGACGAATATTTCGAGTGCACTATTCAGATATTGGAGGATATGCTACGCGCTTGTGTCATAGATTTTAGGGGTTCTTGGGATCAGTTTATGCCACTTGCCGAGTTTGCCTACAACAATAACTACCAATCGAGCATTCAGATGGCTCCGTATGAGGCTTTGTACAAGAGACGGTGTCGGTCTCCAGTGGGTTGGTTTGAGCCAGGTGAGGCTAGGCTATTGGGTACTTGACCTTGTTCAGGATGCTTTGGACAAGGTTAAGTTAATTTTGGACCGGCTTCGTACGACGTAGTCTAGACAAATAAGCTACACCGATCGAAATGTTCATGATGTTGCTTACATGGTGGGAGAGAAGGTACTGCTTAGAGTTTCACCCATGAAGGGTGTTATGAGGTTCGGTAAGAAGGAAAAGTTGAGCCCTCGGTATATTAGGCCAGTTTTTGGTGCTTGAAAGGATTGGGGAGGTGGCTTACAAGCTTGCATTTCCACCTAGTCTATCGAGTGCTCATCTAGTATTTCATATATCCATGCTCAGAAAGTATGTCGGCAATTCGTCTAATGTTTTGGACTTCAACACGGTTCAGTTGGATGGTGATTTGACATATGATGTGGAGTCGGTGGCCATTTTGGATCGGCAGGTTCAAAAGTTCAGGTCAAAGAACATAGCTTCAGTGAAGGTGCAGTGGAGAGGTCAGCCAGTCGAGGAGGCTACTTGGGAGACCGAGCGGGAGATGCGGAGCATATATCTACACCTACTTGAGACTCCAGGTATGATTCTAGACCTGTTCGAGAACGAATATTTGTTTAAGAGGGGGAGGATGTAATGACCCCTCCGGTTGTTTTGAGTGTTTTATCCTCGTTCCTCCATTTACTGCTTATTCTATGCTCAATTGCTATTATGTGACTTGTTGGGGTAGTTGGTTTGGTTCCGGAGATGTTTCGGAATGAATTGGGAGACTTAGTCCCAAGGTTGGAAGCTTAAGTTTGAAAGAGTTGACCGAATATTGACTTATGTATAAATTACTCTAGAAGGGAGTTTTTTAATGGTTCTGATAGCTCTATATGGTGAATTTTGACCTAGGAGCTTATCCGGATACTGATTTGGAGTCCCGTAGATGATATTTGTTGGCATTGGCGAAAGGTGGAAAAATAGAAGTTTGGAGAATTGAGAAGATTGATCGAGAGTTGACTTTGTGGTTACTAGGATAAGAATTTTGTTTCGGAAGTTGGAGTAGGTCTGTTGTGTCAATTATGACTTATGTGCAAAATTTAAGGTTAATCTTAGTTGATTTGATAGGTTTCGACATCGATTGTAGAAGTTGGAATTCATTAGTTTTATTAGGGTTGAATTGGGGTGCGATTCGTGTTTTTGATATTGTTTGATGTTATTTGAGTCCTCGACTAAGTTCATATGATATTTTAGGACTTGTTGGTATGTTTGGTTGAGGTCCCGGAGGCCTCGAGTGGATTTCAGATGGTTAACAGATCGAATTTTGAACTTAAGAAATGGACGAGGAGTTCTGGATTGGTGCGATCGCACCTGCGGAGGATTTGATCGCAGGTGCGAGACTGCAGGAGCGTGATTGGCATCGCAGATGTAGATTTTGGCTGGGCTGAGGGGATGCGTAAGTGCGAGGTATTTTCCGCACATGCGAGAGTACAGATGCGTGAATGGATCGCAAGTGCAAAAGGCCAGAGGTAGGAATTTTTCGTGGAAGCAGAGCCCAGGTCGAAGGTACGACTCAGCAGATGCGGGGTCTAGTCCGTTGAAGTGAAAGAAAAGCCTTCAAGGGTAAACCGCAGAAGCAGAATTTGGCCACACCTGCGAAACCGCAGAAGCGGCTAAATCAACCGCAAGTGCGAGATGTCTGGCAGAGTTATAAGGTCGAGGGTTATGTCATTTTTCTACTTTTTAGACTTTGCAAGCTCGATTGAAGGCGATTTTTGATAGGTGTTTCGCAGGATTTCTTCAGGTAAACCACTTTTGGTGATTTTTATCTAAATATATTGATTACCCATCGAATTTCCCACCTAGTTTATGTGTTTTTAAGGTGGAATTTTGGGAGTTTTAGGCTAGGGATTGGAGAGTAAGAATTGGGGATTTGAGTGGAGATTTGGTGTCAGATTTGCGTAATTTTGGTATGGTTAGACTCGTAGATGAATTGTCCGGATTTTATAACTTTTGTTGGATTATGAGACGTGAGCCTGGGGTTGACTTTTTGACTTTTGATTAAGAACTTAGAATTTTCATATGGAATTGATTCCTATAACTTGTGTTGATTGTATCGAGTTGCTTGTGGCTATATTTGAGGCGTTCTAAGGCAAAGGCTTGTTGTAGTAGAGATTTGCACGGTTTGAGGTAAGTAACACTTCTAAACTTGAGTCTGAGGGTATGAATCCCTGAATTATGCATTATGTGGTTGGTATTGAGGTGACGCACATACTTGGTGATAGGCGTGTGGGCGTGCACCATAGGAATTGTGGCTCGGTCGATTTCTGTGGAACTATATAGTCAAATGATCTTGTCATTATCCATATATTCTCCATGTGTTAGAGATATTGAGTTGTGATTCCAGTTAGAAATCATGCTTAGGGCATACGCTGGTACTGTTGGGACCCACAGATGTTGTGTTGCTATTGAATTATTTGCTTAGTTTTCAACTATGTACTCAGTCACAACTATCATTTGCATATCATATCTTAATCTTTGTTGCCATTTATTGATACTTTATATCATCATTGCTTGGGATGATTATCATGATACTTATGAGCCCGAGAGACTGGAGAGATTGATGACTGAGTGAGGTCGAGGGCCTGATTGGGAGGATATTTATGGGATCGGGCAGCATGCCGCAACACGTTTTATTGATTCATGCCATGATTGGCTTATTTTAGCGCTTGGGAAGGATCCGCCACTCTAGAGTCTGACTTACAAGTAGTGAGCGTAGGTACCTACTGAGTGCGAGTGTGAGTGCCGAGAGCAAGTGCCGAGCGATTGGGAGGATTGAGTGACTGTAAGGACTGAGTGTCTATGGGGAATCAGTGAATGTGAGGACTGAGTGACTGTGAGGAATGACTGACTGTGAGAATTGGGTGAATGGGAAGACTAAGTGAATTGATTCTCCGAGAGTTTGCATATGATTTTATCACTATGTTGCATTATAATTGGCATGCATAATTGACATGTAGATATAGAAATGTATCATTCCTTATTTCAGTCATACTTGGCATATTGTATCTATTTTGAGCTTAACTGTTGAACTTGAAAGCATGTCTACATTTCTGTACTGTTAAATTCTGTATTTGGACTGTATTTATTGAGCCCACCACTACTTTCAGCCCAAGGTTAGTCTTGTTACTTATTGAGTATATTGGGTCAGTTGTACTCATACTACACTGTGCAATTCGTGTGAAGATCCAGGTACTTCTGGGTACGGGTACCCGGAAGTACTTGGATCTGTCGGAGATTATCGAGATAGCTACCTTGGCGTCTGCACACCTTGACTCTCCTTTTTTTCATTTATTTGTATTGTTCTATCTTCCTAGACAGTGTATTTTTTTGTCAGACTATGTTGTTATTTAGATGCTCATATACTCAGTGATACATGAATTTTGGGGGAGTATTGTATTGAGTCACGGTATTTTCGTAAAAGTATTTACGAGATCTTACTCTTAAGATTATTTTATTATGTTTTCAAACTTAAAGAATGTGTTGTGGTTGTCGGCTTGCTTAGTATTGAGATAGGCTCCATCAAGATATGTGAGATTTGGGTCGTAACGCAGGACCATCACTTTCTCATTGGCACTGTTGGGATTTTCTATTTTCCCGCAGAGAAGAGGTCGAATCAACATGAACTTGTTACCCGTGGTTCTGGCGACATTCCGTGGCAATCTCTAAGCTACTCTGGTACCAATGGTGTTAGATGTGATTCTAAGGGCTTTATCTGCATGTGCACGACAATATGATTTCATTAGGGGTTGTAACTTGCTTCTTCAGACTTGGGCCACAGAACATTTCTTCTAGTGAGAGGACACCATTGACAACTTTGTAGGCATCAACAACATGATTCACATCCACAACGAGAGGATGTGATATTAGGTCTCCCTACATGGACAAGAAGAGTGGAGAGAAATGCTGACTAATCTAAGTGGAGAATGGGTCAATTGGAAGCTGTCATGGTTAGGAGGGAGGGAAATCCTAAGGATTCCTCAGAAATACTTCATTGAGCTGATAGGACTTGAGGGCATCTAACCATATTCACCCTTACGGGTTCTTAGACAGTTCAGGATGATCCAGGATGTGCCTCTATTGACAAGGATAATGCTATATGAGGATGAGTGCAATAGATTGATTCCAATACCATGGATAAGAAGGCTCCAAGAAGAGTGGAACGATCTAGTCACAATGCCGATGGGTCAAAATCCGTGGTGCACTCCGGAGTATTATGTCTGGATTAACGAGGAAGATGAGCTAGCCCGACCAAGAAGAAAGGGTATAACCTGGCTGGTGGACGCATTGGCTACTTTGCAAATCTACCATGTGATTCTACCATATTAGCTTGTAACTACCTCGATGCACCGTCAAGTGGCCCCATGATAAATTGATCACACGCTGCCACCTGCTGAAGATGATGACCGAGTAGTAGAGTGTATCTAGATAGAATCTAAGACATAGCCAGAGGAAGATCCAGGAGAAGAGTCTAAGTTCAACGATGACGAAGAAGATCCAGAGGAGGAGCTGTAGGAAGATACCGATGAGGAGCTTGAAGAAGAAGAGGAGATGGGGAATGATTCCGGGGATGGTTACTCAAATTCGGTTGATTTACCCTTCATTCCCACCTTGTATCTTTATCCCCAGTTTTCTTATTTTTCCCTAAGGCAAGTTGTTCAAGTCTATGCAGTTCTGTGAATGTCAAAAATAGTGATGTAACCTCTGTTCCCACCTTTCTCAATCCAAACATTATCAATGAAAAAAAAATTTGTTTCGGATCTAAATGTGTTAAGTGTAATTATTTGTCAAACATTCGCAATTTAGGCCTTCCTCCGGCAATGAGAGGTCCCATGAATTTTAGGAAAACGCGCTTGCCGAATACCTGAATTAACTGCTCTGTGTTATCTTCTGCTCGGATAAATGAAAAAATTGGCTTCTATTTTTTTTTTGTTTCTTACTTTATTATTACTCCCCAAAAGAAAGGTTGGTTTGTGTCTACCCGAAACTGGAAGAACCACCTTACAATATAATATCAAAGAGGAAGATGTCTACTATCGAAAACCCGACCGAACATGCTCTGGTGATAACCGATAGCCTGGGTCGATCAGGAGAGAAGGATGATACAAGGAATGATGAACATATGGCCAAGATGGCCCAAGAGATGGAGTCTTTCATGGAGGAAGTACAACATATCAGGGAACTGACACATCTTGCCGTGACAACGCTCCCTCAAGCACCTCGCCTTTATCCTTTAGATTCAATTCCTGACCACTTTCCTTCCACATCAAGCCAGGCCAATAACACCCCGACTTCTGTCCCCACCACTCAAATCATACCTATGGTAAGCCCCACAAACCTACCAAATCCTCCTATCCATACTCCCTACGTACTATAGTACATTCAAACGCCACAAAACCAGCCCATTAACACTAACAAAACTCATAACCTTCCTCGTGATGGGGTCACTTTAACCACTCACTAAAACCAGCACATATCCTGTGGTATATACCGCCGCCCATGAGCGATATGTTCCTCCTGTAAATGTTGTTTATGAACCTACCTTTATAGCACCTGTCATGGTCTGGGTGCCTTAGGAGATTGACCAATACGCTGAGATGGAGAGGGAAGCTAGTCGTAAGGAAGATAAGTCAGTGTTTGAGCAGTTACAACTCTTAAGAAAACAAATAAAGAACCTCCAAGTCGCTCGGGGAAATGAAAGTTTGGACTACGAGGATCTGTGTATCTATCCGGATGTGGATATTCCAGTAGGGTATAAGCCTCCAAAGTTCGATATCTTCAATGGGACGGGTGATCCCCATGCACATTTGAGGGCTTATTGTGAGAAGTTAGTTTGAGTGGGAAGGAACGAGAAGCTGAGAATGATGTTGTTCATAAAAAACCTAGCGGAAGAAGCACTTACCTTGTATACTCGACAAGATCTGCGAAACTGGAGAACCTGACAGGTTATGGAGAAATATTTCATAAATCACTTTTGATTCAACATAGAATCACTCCTGATAGGTTCGCACTGGTAAGCCTACAAAAAAAGCCATATGAGTCATTCTAATATTATGCACGTTGATGGAGGTCAGAAGTCTCCAAGGCACAACCTCCGTTGGATAACAGTGAATTAACCAAGTATTTCATCAGGGCCCAGGAAGTGATAAACTTTGAAACAATGATGGGTATGATGGGACACAAATTCCCCAAACTGGTCAAGATGGGAGATTTCTTAGAAGAAGGAATAAAACCTGGAAAAGTACAATCCATGGATGCACTGCAAGCGGCCAACAAGGAAATCCAATCAGGGTCAATCAGTAGCAGAAAAAGAAAAAGGAAGAAGTCTCAGCAGTCGTCCCTTACTACCAACCCAACCCACAACATAGAGACACTTCTTATTCCCTAAACAACCATTCACCACCACCCTCATACGCTCCAGTCTACAACACACAACCATATTACCACCCCAACCTCAATATAACCCTCCTCGAGCCCATAACAACCCGAATCCCGAACGACCATATGCTCATGTCCAAAACACCACTCATCAAAACCGATCTACTTATGCACCATGCCCTCGTCCAAATTTTGAAGAGAGGGGTCCTAGAAATTATACCCCGATTGCTGAGCCTCTGGCTCAATTGTTTGAAAGATTAAGGAGAGTAGGATTGATACATCCAGTGGAAGAAAGGGTTCCTAAGTATCCCTCAAAGTATTTTGATGCAACCAAAAGGTGTGTGTACCATTCAAACGTTCCTTGGCATGATACTGAAGATTTCTTTGAGCTAAAAATGAAATTCAGACATTGATCAAAAGCGGAGCCATTCAGTGCACCCTGACTCTGCCCAATGTGAATCTTAATACGCTACCAAATCACTGGAATCAGGGGGTCAACATGATTACCTTGGATGAAGAATATGACCTGAAAAGAAACTATTATCACGATAGGAAATGCAGAGGCCACAAGGATCCCACCTCAAAAGGCTCCAATGGTCACAGTACAAGTGAGACCCACAGTGACAGTTCAGACTTATCAGTGACAACCTGTCGTTGCTACAGGGGACGAAGAGGGTTGGGAATACAAAACTGTCCCATGGACATATCAAAAAAAGGGGAAAGCCAAGATGACAGACTTCACGACCGCCCACAGTATGACTAGGTCAGGGAGATGTTACGCTCCAGAAGATGCAAATCAAGGGAATTTGGGAAGAGAGCAGATTCAAAGAAGAAATATAACAGACCCCAAACCCGCAAAATTATGGAAGAGAATGTCGACCAAATAATACTCCATGGAGGAGCAACTGAAGAAAACTCTGGTGCAAATATCAATCATGGACTTGCTGATGAGCTCCGACAGTCATATGGATGGCTTGATGAAAGTACTAAGTGGGGTAAGTGTGCCAAGCAACACCACCAGTGAGGCACTAACTACAACAATTGGGAAAATGGTCGAAGCAAATATGATAACATTCAGAAGAGACGAGTTTCCTGTCAAAGGCGTGAGTCACAATAGAGCTTTACATATCACTGTCAAATGTGGGGACAAGGTCAGTCCTGAGTACTGGTTGATGGAGGGTCATGAGTAAACATTTGTTCGCTCTCTAGTCTCTGAGAGTTGGCAATCCACTTGAGGGAAGTCAAGGAAAGCCATGTGAGTGTAAGGGCTTTTGATGGTTCGCAGAAGGATGTCATTAGAGAAATTTATTTGTCTTTGCAGATCAGACCAGTTGATACACATTGTAGGGGCCGTCCCGTCCACCCTACACTAATGCATGAAATGTAAGTGGGGAAGTCAAGAGATCATGGTCCATGGCGAATGAGGCCAATCAGCTTATTTGGAGCACACATGACCATTCATTAAAGAGCTTGACGCAGTTTCTTTCCATGCAGTAGAAATTATGCAGACCACCGAAATAGAAGAGACTGAGCAAAACTTGGGAATTCTGTTACCGTATAGATCAAATATGTCCATGAGGTAGATGATGAAATATGGATACAGATCAAGAACCGGGCTAGGAGCCAGAGCAGACGGGATTACAGAACCAATTGAGCCAAATGGGCAGAAAGGAAGGGCCGACATAGGATATCAACCTCCGATGGGGAAAACTCATACCGGTAGCTCTGGGAAAAAGGCATTTACACCAGAGCATGTTTTGGGTACGAGCCAGAGTCCAGCACCAGAAGAAGATATCATCGATGGAATGGGAAAGTTGTTCGTGACTATGATTGGAGAATGCTGTGAAGGAACTGACATCAAGACACCGACCATTCAGAACACCGATCCAAGAGAAGAGCTGCGGACTTGGACCGCTAGTTCGTCTTTGGTTCGCCAGGAGTCTTGGTTGTGTGAAATTGTAAATGCTTTCTTTTAAAAAATGCATGGTCAACTAATGCCTCTACCGTGTTTGTACCTTTTTGTCATTTGCCTCTTGTGAACGCTTAGACATTCCTCTTTTGATGAAATAAAAATAATCATTTTTTAACATATTTCAACTTTATTTACCGTTTCATTTATACTTAGTTTTTTTCTTTTTAGTCATCAAAATGATAAAAACCAACGTTCGACGATTATGACATGTAACGAAACCGTCGAACAAAATAACCCATATTACGAGGAATACGATGAGAGTATGATTCCAGATAATCTCCCACAAGAGATCGAATAGATGGAGAGTCAGAAAAAGCTTTACCTTCAAGAAATAGAAGTGGTCAATCTCGAAAGCAAAGAAGACGTAAAAGAAACTAGAATTAAAATTCATCTAGAAGCAAATCAGATGGAAGAACTGGTTAAGCTCCTTTGACAATACATCGATGTGTTTGCATGGTTATATGATGACATGCCTAGATTAAGTACTGACATTGTCTCGCATCAACTGCCTACCGATCCCTCCAGACCGCCCGTCAAGGAAACACCCAGAAAATTCAAGCCCGACTTGAGTTTGGGGATAAAGGAAGAAGCAACCAAGAAAATAGAGGAGAATGTAGTAAGGTTCACCAATTATCTCACCTGGTTAGAAAATATCTTCCCAGTACCCAAGAAATATAGGAAGATCAGGATATGCGTGTGTTGCACCTTATTTTGCACTAGTCAATACAAGATTCAACTTGTTTTTCTGTTGTTGATGAAAGAGAGTTGTCACCTAAAATTTAAAGGTATACTAGGGTACCTATTTAATTACTAAGTCATATTATTTATTAGTCTGCTAACCGGTGAGATTATGGGTAAGGGTTCTTGCTCTTCTAAGGGGAAGGTGTTAGGCACCCCTTAAAATCTACCTGAGGTAGCTCCATAGGACTTAGACTAGATTTAGAATTAATTATTTATACTATGCCTTAACTAGTGTCCTAAAGATATGGCTTACTGTATATTAGGACTTAATTCTTACAAAGAGAGGGTATAGTTTAAAAGGGTATGAATTTATAGAGGAAAATAACATTAACACATATATACTTGAAATAAGCTTTTGAAAAGAGATATAGGATGTTTGTATTTAAGAAAGTATGTGAAAAAGAGAACTAAATTAAAACACTTGTCCCTAAAGCATAAAGGTGCATATTGTTCTAATGGGGATGAAAGGTACTATGGGAGTAGGCCTAAGATATACCTTGATCTTTTAGACTTGAAGAAAAAAAATACTTTTGAAAATCTTTTTGGGCGACATCACTTCATATTTTCGAAATGATTTGATTCCCTTTTTTGAACATAAAGTTTGCGTTTCAGTTTGTTTTTTTTTCTTTTTTGAAAGAGGAGTTGCCGTCCCTTGCTAAGCCATGAGCTTAAAAATCTTTAAGAAAAGGTGAGCAAAACATAGTAATGATATAAATAATTTATAATTAACAAACAAGAGATTAGTTACTAACTAATTCTTCTTTTAATCTTATATTATTTAGGGCTTGCCTATGTTTTATATGTCTTAAGGTATAAAGTAAAGCACTCTATCCAATATATAAATGTTGTATACACGTGAGATAGAATAATAATAGAAGATGCAGCAAAGTGCAACAAGGCAGTAAACTAAGGTAACAAAACAGTAAATAATAAAGGAGTTTAGAGGGAGAGGATTGGACTATGATATTTGGGCCTCCAAGAGGAAGGCCCAGCAGTAACAGGGATGGCGACAATTGACTTCATATTTCCAGAAAATAATGGAATGCTGGACTTGGGCCTGAGTTTTTGAACTCAGCAGGCCCAAACAAATGTATATATTAAAAAAAAGAAAGAGAAGGTCATTAGATGCAGATTCTGTATGTTCAATCATATATGGAACATATAAGCAAATGATTGGAGCAAATTATAACAAAAAATCAATAATCAAATACTATGAGAAACTTATAATGGTTATATATGGCGAGTAATTCACATTGAAAACCTTTCGTTTTTATTAAACATTAAATCCCAAGAGAACGACAAGTGTCAATGAATTCAGGCGCTAAGAAGAGAGTTCCACTCAAGGTCGATACCCCCTTTGAATCCCCTGACACTTCAAAGTTTCCAAGGGTCTCAATGACCAGGGCAATGCTTGTGCCAGGGAGATCAACCCAACTTATAGTTAAACTCCGCTCCTAAATACCCCTAACCACTAGCGACTCATTTTTCTCTATAGGATTAAAAGCCAACGAGGCTCTTTCAATGTGAACCAACTACCACAATACAACCTACCATAGAAGTATACTTCTTCCTTGATAGAATAATATAAGGACACAAGAATAATTTCATATTTATAACTTCATTTCCAGTACTGAAGGAACACATTTCAAATAAGTGTGAAGGTCAAATTTCAAAAACATACGGGGGAGGGGGGAAGAAACACTATAGTATTAATGTTGAAGATCTAAACATTTAGGATCACATTTTAAGGATAAGCAAGAGCACACATTTCAGATATGCAACAACCCAATAATATAGATACCTCTGTTTTGGCGGACTAATTACTGATTGGTTAGCTTAGGTCTTACTACCAGCACATATATAGATTAACAACACTAATTGGAACTTTTAAAAGGATTAGTAAAGGTTCAGACAAACAGTTATAATTAGCAACTTCTACAAATGTTATTAAAGATACAAGAACATAATCAAAACTCTTAGCATGACTACATGTTTACAGATTCAAACATTGAATTCTTAAAGTGCTTAACAGGGTCCCATATTAGCAATCCTACTTCATTTGTAATTGATGGAAGAACCACATATTCATGAGAAAACTAGTCTTATATTGAAATAGGTAGACTATTATGCCATAACAATGACAATAAGAGGCTCTCTTAGGATTTATAGATCAGATTCAATTCAGACTAGCAGGGAAGGAGAGGACTGAATGCAATTTCAAAACTAAGTACATGAACATGATATCATAAAGACAAACGAGGGTAGATACAATATTTTAAATCAACTACACATATATACTTTAAATGAGGTTATGATCTTACAAAGACAGGGTAAGCTTCACAAAGTCAACAATGTCATAAAAGGATTATAGACAAGGAAAGTATTGTAATAAACAAGCTTAAACTCAGTTATGCAGACTGAGATTTATATCTAAACATGAGGCAGTAATACTCAGCTTGAAAGCAGTTCTCATTCAACTATAACAAACATAACTATAACGTATTTTTATGAAAATAATGACTTGATCTTAACAGAATATATGCAGATGGGTTACTGATGTTCATAAGAATTCACACTAATAAGATTGTTTCATATAGATGCAACCCACAGTTAGATATGAACATGAGTCTGTCATAGTAATCGAACATTGGTATAGACAAGGAGAGCACTTCAACACTTAAAATTTTGATGCTTCAATTAAATTGTAAAGGACTAAACAATGAACTTTCAGGTTTATCCTAGTTAGAATTATCAAACAACAATCTTAACCATAAGGCAACAAAATGCAGTAAACAATGTGTAGAGATAGAAGTCATAACAGAATTATCAATAAGAAATCTGAAGCCTAGGCAAGCATGAGAGGTCATTTGAAGCATATTAAGTAAAACTTAATCATGTTGGCTATTTGAGATCAGGATGAAAGTTATTAAGGTCATATAAAAATCTAGTCAATACCAAGTAGAGATATTAAGAAACATGACAAATGACCACAAATCAACAATACCTTATCATGAAATGGAGATAACATTTCTATACTAATGACAGACATCATAAACGAATACAATTAACAAAAGACAACAACATGTTCATGACATTCAAGTAAGATGACCAAAATAGAAGAGGGTGAAGGTGTACAGACCTTCTAGAGGGCAGCAGACCAAACAAGGATTCCTTCTAGTTTCCTAGGACCCAAAGCTTCAATCTTCGAGCAGTGAAAGCACTCAAGAACAAAAAGAGAGAACCAAAAATCAGTAAGAAACTCTAATTATTTTATGAATATCTTAGTATTGCTTTAGTGTTCATGAGATATCTTGTGTGTTTGGTGAGAGCATTGAAGGATCCTTTTGTAGTGGCATTCAATACCTCTAGGGTTCAACAAGATTCAAACATGATAGTGGAAGTTGACGATGAGCCGATGATATAAGCAAGATTGGGGAAAATATAAAGAGAAAAACTGAAATTAGAGTGAATCAGAGAAAAAAATGAGTGAGACTCGTACCTGAGTGCACGACAACGGTTACAAGTGAATAATCCATCAGGTAAAGATCGGAGGTCTAGAGGTCATTGCATTTGACCTCTGGTTCAGAATAATCATCATGGGGAGCTCATGCATGCTCTAATTTGGTCGCACCATAAGGAAATCTGAGGGCTCAAGTTTTCATCTTTGTGTTTTGGTCAGAAGTCTCGAGATTTTGAATCTTTATGATGAAACAGGAAAGTGATGGCAAGAATCACAGATAGGGAAGTATATGGGATGATTCTGGGTCAAGATTTGTGCACGGTCTGTGATTGATTCCTTCGTGGCAGGTTGAGAGAGTTTAGAGAGGAAAAGGAAAGAGAGTCGGCAGAGTCAATAGGAAATGATTCTAGGGTTTGAGAGATGTCACATACCCAATTTTCCTTTGTAGGATGTCATAATGGCACCTTATAACGACCTGATCGGTCGTTTTGAGCATTTGCACTTTGCTCAGTTATTTAAGGGCATTACTAGCTCCATATGATGTATTACGACTTTTTTGTATCAACAGTTTTGGTTTTTCAGGCAATTCAGAATTGATTTGGAAGAATGAATTTCATGATTGAAGCTTTAAAGTTGGAAGAGTTGGCTAAGTTTAACTTTTTTAGTGTTTGACCTTGGATTGGAGATTTGATGGTTCTGTTAGATCCGGATGGTGATTTTGGACTCGGGCTTATGCCCGGATTTTCATTTGGATATTTTTATAAGGTTTCGACGCTAATTAGCGAAAGTTGGATATTTGAAGGTTTGGAAAGTTCATAAGTTTGACTGAGAGTAGAATTTGAGGAAATTAGATTATGATTCTGGGTATTGGAATAGCTTCGTTATGTCATTTGGGACTTGTGTGCAAAATTTGAGTTCATTAAGAGTTGATTTAATATGTTTCTGCACGAGTTTTTGGATGTCAAAAGTTTGAAAGTTCATTAAATTTGATTTGAGGTGCGATTCATCGTTTCAATGTTGTTATGCATCGTAATTGCGGAGCCATAGCAAAAATAATCATCAAATTAGGACATCGTATGAGGAGTTTATGGTCATTTTATTAAGAGTTGAGTTGTTAGATTTTTCAGATTAGTTACGCTATTGCCACTGATTTCGTATTTAAAAATTTGCACTATTTTCAAATATTGAAACCAACATAACTCCTTCATTATAAGGTCAAATGGAATGATTCAAAAGTCTAACTTCACTGAAATTTTACAAGGAATCCATAGGAGACATCAAAAGTGCGTTTTGAGATGGTTTGGAACATTAAACGCGGCAGAACAACTGGGCAAAAATATTTAATATCAAAGGTTTGTTCATTTGGTCATATTTTGAGTTGGGGGCTCGGAATTGGGCAATGTTTGAGGCGATTTTCATCATATTTATTGCGATAAGTGTTCTCTACTTGGTTTTGGTTATATTTCGAGAATCTATCTTCGTTTTTAGAAATTGGATTGTGAATTTTAAAGAGCAAAATTGGGAGTTTTTGTCCAAAGTTTCATAGAGTGAATTTTTGAGTTTTGAACATTGACTCTGAGTCGAATTTGAGTGAAACTAATATGGTTGGACTAGTAATTGAATATGTTGTCAGATTTTGTGAGTTACATCGGATTTTATGGTGCGGGCCCGGGTTAGACTTTTTGGTTGACTTTGAGATTTTGATTAAAGATTCGACTTTTATGGTTGGACTTGTAATTGAATGGTTGGACTCGTAATTGAATGGCTTGTCGGATTTTGCGAGTTTCATCGGATTTTGTGGCGCGGGCCCGGATTTGACTTTTTGGTTGACTTTGGGGTTTTAATTAAAGATTCGACCTTTATCATTTGAAATTGTTTCCTCAGGCATTATTTGATATTCTTGAGTTACTTTTGGCTAGTTTCTAACCGTTCGGAGGTTGGTACGTGCGGGATGGTATTTTTGGAGCATCGTTTGGCTTGTTCGGAAGTGGATTTGGCTTCTTCGAGATAAGTAACACTTCTAAACTTGATGCTGAGGGTATGAACCATGAATATACGTGTTATGTGTTTGGTGTTGAGGTGATGCACATGCTAAGTGACAGGCGTGTGGACGTACATCGTGTAAATTGTGACTCCGTTATTTCTGTGATACTCTATAGTTACCCGATCTTATTTGTAACCATGAAATCTCTACGTACTAGAGCCATTGAGCTGTGATCCATGTTAGAACCCATGTCTGGGCTACATTCTTAATCTGTTGGGACCCGCTGAGGTCATTTCTACTGTTGAGTTATTTGCTTACATTGCAATTACATACTTAGTCATACGCATTCATATACATATCATATCCCATTCTCTATTACCATTTATTAATAAATCACATCATTATTTTTAGGCTGATGTTTATGACATTGTGAGCCTGAGAGACTATATAGATTGATGACTGAGTGAGGTTGAGAGCCTGATTGTGAGAATATTACTGGAATCGGGCTGCATGCCGCAATGAGTATTATTGACTTACAATGGGAGCGGGATGCACGCCACAGCAGATGTTATTGATTTACGCCATGATTGGCTTATTATAGTGCTTGGGCAGAAGAAGCCCCTCCGGAGTCTTTACACACCGCAGTGAGTGTAGGTACCTACTGAGTGCAAGTGCCAATTGACTGAGAGGATTGAGTGACTGTGTGGACTGTGTGACTATGAGGATATGAGTGATTGGGAGGACCGAGTGCATTGATTCACCGAGAGTATGCATATGGTTTCATCACTGCAATGTATTACCGTTGGCATGCATACATTGACATGTAGGCATAGAGATGTACTTTCCTCATGCCATTTGATAATGAAAGGTCTTTCCTGTTATTGGAAGTTTTTGGGAAAAATCACAGTTTTCAAACTTACTCATATTTTTGGTGTTTTCGGTGAAAGATTTGGGATTTATTGTTATACTTGAAAAGCATGCCTATTTTCAGTAACGGTGAATGATCTGAGCATCATATCTCTGAGTTATTTCTTGTACTATCTTATTTATATTGTTATGAACTGTCGCTAGTTATTGGAGTTGGACTCTGACCCTTGTCCCAGCTCGTCACTAATTTCAACCTAAGGTTAGGTTTGTTACTTATTGAGTACATGGAGTTAGTTGTACTCATACTACACTTCTGCACCTTGCATGCAGATGTTGGATGCTGATGTTGCTGTGTATGGTCGGAGCTGGATTTGAAGATGTGCCTGCTTTTCGATTACAACTGCCTCTTGTCCTTGGTAGCTTTAGGATTTTTAAGATGTTCATGTATTTTTCAAATAGATGACGTATTTATTTCATACTAGCTTTGCAAACTCTAAATTTTAGAAGCTCATGATCGTACTACCAGTCCTTGGCAAATTATTATATAAAAGCAATTATTTCATCATTTCTTTTCTTGATAAATCTCATTAAATTTGGATAGTTGTTAATTGGCTTACCTAGCGGGTTAGGTTAGGTGACATCACGACTAGTTGGATTTTGGGTCGTGACAAGTTGGTATCAGAGCTCTGGGTTCATAGGTTCTATGAGTCATGTGTAAGTGTCTAATAGAGTCTTGCGGATGGGCATGATGACGTCCATACCTATCTTCAAGGGGCTACAAGGCATTTAGGATAAACTTCCCATCTTTTTTACCTTATCGTGCGACATTGATTCAGTTTGAAGCGTAACTCTTTGAATTCCTTCCATGCACTCATATGCACATGTAAGCACTCGGTATCAACTGTGCATCGATAGTTTGTGATTCCATGGATGAGGTGCGACATGTGATTTTTGTGTGCCGATGATGGGCCAGTCTGGAGGACTTGAGGCTGGGTTTTGACTATAGCTTGAGCACGTGAATTTTGGTTGTGTGAGCACGTGCTCTTGGGTTTATAAGTCTGATACTGCCCCTATTAGTGAAATTTATGGCTCAATGAGTGGTTGGATGGGTATATGATGAGTATGATGTGACTGCGGGATGTGTTTGGATGGTTTGAATGTGTTGAGAAGAATTTCCTTAAGATGTAAAAGACTATTGGATGCTTTATTTCTATCTTGATGTGACATACAGTCTCGAGTTACGAGTGTGTTGAACGATCTTTCATGTTGTTTAATTGTGGAACGAATTAGATTCTCATGTCTTATTGATGAGTTCAGAATAAGGAAGATTAGGTGATTGTGTAGTAGTTGTGACTGTAAAAGGGTATAGACAGATGTCAGTTGGAGGCTAAACAGGTGGGTTATCTCCTGCAGGATGGTCTACAAAGGTCTGATTCTTATGATGTTGTGTGTAGGCTTTCTTTTCTACCATTAAGTATAGGTGTTAAGATTTATGTTTGGATTGGTTACGAAAGTTGACCTGACTGTTACAAAGATGGATGCGAGCTTAGCAGGTGATTTGAGGTATTATGTGGTTTGTGTTACATGTGTTTATGAAGGATTTAGATGAATCTCACTGCAATATTATGACGGTAATGAGGTGTGGTTATTGTAAGTTATCAGATGTTTTGTTCCATGGCTTTAAGCCAAGTGGGGGAGTCAGCTATTGACAAGTTGATTATACGGTTATGTGTTGTATTGGTTTCGGTCTGAGGCATACTTATGGAATGGTTATGTCTTGCAGTTGTTGGTTTTGAGGATGACTTAAGCAAGGAAATTTCTGGATGCGTGATGTATTACACTTTATGAGCATATGGGAATCATGGAATGATTTGATATTGTGATTCGTGACGGAGGTAGTGTGCATGTTCGAAATTTGTATATGGATAGAATCTGAGATTTACATTAGATGGTGTCGAGACTCACAATATTTCTATATTATTATGGATTCTATATTTCAATATCAAGAACGTGAAGGAAACGACTTTAGATTCATAAAAGACCTCTTCAGAGTGAGTGTCTTAATTGTGGTACTTTTAGTGTGCTTAAGAGGGAATACGACGACTTATGGGCCTTAGGGCGGTGTGGTTTTATTCTAGGATCTCGTGAGGTGAGTTTTGGTTGAGGATCGTGGTATTGGGTGAGGAGAAGTATCAACTTGAAGGCAATTTAGAAGAAACTTGGAGAAATAGGAAAACTTGATCGTAGGTTGGACCAACACAATAATGGATATAATCGGTTCTTTGGGTACTTATGATGTGGTGAGTCTCTACAGGTGTTTTGTGGAAATACTCTTAGGTTTGAAGACCCTTGTGGGTTGGTTGAGTTAGAGAGATTCAGTTCCGATGACTTGGTTATGTGCAAATGGGTTTCAAAAAGTTGTCGATGGTTTCTGCCACAGTTGGAGATGGATATTTCCTACCGGCATGAGGATCATGTTGTGTATTGTGATTTTCTCTTAGATGGAATCAAATGGAAGGTTTTTGACTGATCGGGTATGTATTCTACTGGTGACTCAGAGTTGATTATGAGATTCTCGAGCTTTTCATATGATGGCATGATAGATGTGGTGTGTCCTGTGGGATTGAGGTTTGCATGTGCAAAGTCATGGTTCAGTTTTGAAGGGAAGACCATAAATTTTTACACAACATGGACGATTTTTGATGTTTAGATGATTTCTATAACTACTTGGTATTGCATGAGAAGGGTGCACATCTCATAAGGCGCACTAAGTTTTGACTTACGGATGCTTCATTGGTATTGCGGTACTCGCCTGGGTGATCGACTGCTGACATTCAAATTTTGCTATGTGTCACGGAAGAATTATCGAAGTATTCCTCGTGGGATGATCATGTATGGGAGACGTGTTAGACATTCGGGTGGTGGAATTGAGATTCGATAAGGTGATTTGTGTGTTTTATGGATTTAGAGGTCGAGAGTTCTCATAAGCAAATTGTTTCGTTGTTGTGTACTGGAATTTCGGAGGGTTATTTATCTATATGTGGATGACCAGAGTTAATTTGGGGGCCCATTGGTAGGCCCACTGAGGATATGTATTCTACACCGGGTTGAATTTGTTGACTCAGAACTGTTTGTGTTAAGGGGTGCGACATTCAGTTAGAGTTTAGCTTGTTAGTGTTCTGATATGTTCTATGAGTTACTCTTTTATGCTACAAGGGGTTGTGATTTATTGGTTTTGTGCACACATGGTGTAGTTCTGTTTGGGCCTTATAGCGAAATTCGAGCGAGATGTTGATTGGGGTGTGGAAAGGTTAATTGCGCCTTGGTTATGGTCTTTTCGAACTGTGGTATATTGCGTTAATTGCTTCTCCATGGTTATGGTCATGCACTTGTGTACTTAGTATCGAATTGCTTATGGTTGTTGATTTTGAGCATTGGAGCTCGAGGTATTTCATATGGATCGGTGTTTGGATGGGTCATGTATTGCAGTTGGGCTACGATGGGATATGATCCCTTGTGATAGATTCATGTGTTTTGGTTCTATTGTGTGTGATGGGTTCTTAGCATTGCGTTGTGGTGAAAATTGTTGAGTTTGCGCAACAGTTCTCTCATTTGTGTCATTTTCCATTTTTGAGTGCATTTGAATTATTACGTATTGGTGCACGCATTGCACAGTTTGTGACTATAGATAGTATTGGAGTGGCATATCAGTAGAGTAGCTTGTATTTGATGAGATGAAATCTTTCGGCCTGAAATGGTTACTATTGGATTTGATTGCCGTATGTATGGAGGAATAATATCGGAAGTCATCTTAGGATTTGTCTTGGTTCTGATTGGACGAGAGAGGGCTCCATGACTTGTTGATCTGATAAGTGATTAAGAGTTTCTGCCTGTTTCTTTCATCATCGACAATGTACAAAGGTTTTAGAATGAGGTTTTGTTTGATATGAGGTTCATTACCGGTATTGGGTGTGTTTTGAGCAGCTACTGTGGTCAAAAGTTATTGATGTAAGCATCTGAGTTATGTGGTACATCATGTGACTACATCTTGGGTTATATTTATGGCTCGATACAACTTGTTCAGACTTATATAGAGTGTAGGTGCAAGATTCAAGTATTGTAAGGAATTCTGGATGTGGAAATTGGATTCTAAAGTTTCCGATCTAAGGTTGGAGAAATGATCTTCAATTAAGTTGTGTTGTCAGGCTTATATGGATCAGGGTGACATGGGATCAACCCCAGGTATGTGCATGGAAAGGTTACACGGAGATTTGATGGCCTTGGAATGACTCTTGGCACGTTCGAGGATGAACGCATGTGTAAGTGGGAGAGAATGTAACGACCTGACCGGTCGTTTTGAGCATTTTCACTTTGCTCGGTTGTTTGAGGGCATGACTAGATCGATATGATGTATTACGACTTGTCTGTGTCCACGGTTTTGGTTTTTCAGGTAATTCAGAATTGATTTGGAAGAATGAATTTCATGATTGAAGCTTTAAAGTTGGAAGAGTTGACAAAGCTTGACTTTATTAGTATTTGACCTCGGATTGGGGATTTGATGGTTCCATTAGGTCCGGATGGTGATTTTAGACTCAGGTGTATGCCCTGATCTGCATTTGGATATTTCTCGAAGGTTTCGGCGCTAATTGGCAAAAGTTGGAATTTAAAAAATTTGGAAAGTTCATAAGTTTGACAAAGAGTTGACTTTGAGGATATCGGATTCGGATTATGATTTCGAGAATTGGGATAGTTTCGTTATGTCATTTGTGAGTTGTATGCAAAATTTCAGTTCATTCCGAGTTGATTTGATATGGTTCGGCATGAGTTTTTGGAAGTCGAAAGTTAGAATGTTCATTAAATTTTATTGAGGTGCGATTCATCGTTTCGATATTGTTATGCCTTATTTGAGGACTCGAGTAGGTTCGTGTTATGTTAAAAGACCTGTCGGTATGTTCGGATGGGGTCATGAGGGGCTCGGGTGAGTTTCGAATAGGTTTGGGTTGTGTTGCGCTCGTTTTTTTTATGTTTCGACGTCGTTTCTCCAAGTATAAATGGTACCACATTAAGCAAATGAGCTCCAATTTCGGTTTTGATTGAAGCATTAGATACGTATCGTAATTGCGGAGCCATAGAAAAAATAATCGTCGAATGTGGACATCGTATGAGGGGTTTATGGTCATTTTACTAAGAGTTGGGTTGCTAGATTTGTCAAATTAATTACGATATTGCCACTTACTTTGTATTTAAAAATCTGCACTATTTTCAAATATTGAAACCAACATATCTCCTTCATTATAATATCAAATGGAGTGATTCAAAAGCCTAACTTCACTAAACTTTCACAAGGAATCCATTGGATTCATTAAAAGCGTATTTCGAGATCTTTTGTCACACGAAACGAGGCAGAACAACTAGGCAAAAATATTTAATATTGATGGTTTGTTCATTTGGTCATATTTTGAGTTGGGGAGCTCGGATTTGGACAATTATTGAGGCGATTTTCACCATACGGATTGCGGTAAGTGTTCTCTACTCGGTTTTGGTTATATTTCAAGAATCTATCTTCGTTTTTGGTAATTGGATTGTGAATTTTAAAGAGAAAATTGGGGGGTTTTGTCCAAAGATTCATTGAGTGAAGTTTTGAGTTTTGAACATCGATTCGGAGTCGGATATGAGAGAAACTAGTATGGTTGGACTTGTAATTGAATTGTTTATCGGATTTTGTGAGTTTTGTTGAATTCCGAGGTGCGATCCTAGGTTTGACTTTTTAGTTGACTTTGGGGTTTTGATTAAAGATGTGACCTTTATCATTTGGAATTATTTTCTTGCGCATTATTTGATATTCCTGAGTTTCTTTTGGTTGTTTCGAACCGTTCGGAGGTCGGTACGCATGAGATGGCATTTTTGGAGCATCGTTTGGCTTGCTCGTTATTGGATTTGTCTTGTTCAAGGTAAGTAACACTTGTAAACTTGGTGCTGAGGGTATGAACCCTGAATATACGTGTTATGTGTTTGGTGTTGAGGTGACACACATGCTAGGTGACGGGCGTGTGGTTGTGCACCGTGTGAATTGTGACTCTGTTATTTCTGTGGTACTGTGTAGTTACCTGATCTTATCTGTAACCATGAAATCTCTACGTACTAGAGCCATTGAGATGTGATCCATGTTAGAAACCATGTCTACGCTACATGCTTATTCTATTGGGAACCACTGAGGTCATTTGTTCTGTTTAGTTATTTGCTTACATTGCAATTACATACTCAGTCGTACGCATTCATATGCATATCATATCTTAGTCTCTGTTATCATTTATTAATACCTCACATCATTATTTTTGGGCTGAGTTTCATGACATTGTGAGACTGAGAGACTGGAGAGATTGATGACTGAGCGAGGCCGATGGCATGATTGTGAGGATATTGATGGAATCGGCTGCACGCCGTAGCAAGTATTATTGATTTATGATGGGAGCAGGCAGTATGCCACAACTAATGTTATTAATTTACGCCATGATTGGCTTATTATAGCGCTTGGGCTGATGGAGCCCCTCTGAAGTCAGTACACACCCTGAGTGAGCGTAGGTACCTACTGAGTGCGAGTGCCGAGTGACTTGGAGGATTGAGTGACTGTGAGGACTGAGTGACTGTGAGGATATGAGTGATTGGGCGGACTGAGTGCATTGATTCACCGAGGGTATGCATATGGTTTCATTACTGCATTATATTACAATTGGCATGCATACATTGACTTGTAGGCATAGAGATGCACTTTCTCATGCCATTTGATAATGAAATGTCTTACCTGTTGTTGGAGGTTTTTGGGAAAAATCACAGCTTTCGAACTTACGCATATTTTTGGTGTTTTTGATGAAAGATTTGGGATTTACTGTTATACTTGAAAAGCATGCCTATTTTCAGTAACGGTGAATGAGTTGATCATCATATCTCTAAGTTATTTCGTGTACCATCTTATTTATATTGTTATGAACTGTCGCTGGTTATTGGAGTTGGACTCTGACCCTTGTCCCAGCTCATCACTACTTTCAACCTAAGGTTAGGTTTGTTACTTATTGAGTACATGGGGTCGGTTGTACTCATAATACACTTCTACACTTTGCGTGCAGATGTTGGATTGTGATGTTGTTGTGTATGGCGGGAGCTAGATTTGAAGATGTACATGCATTCTGGTTACAACTGACTCTTGTCCTTGATAGGTTTAGAATTTTTAATATGTTCATGTATTTTTCAAACAAATGACATATGTATTTCATACCAGCTTTATAAACTCTAAATCTTAGAAGCTCATGATTTGTACTACGAGTTCTTGGGAAATTCTTGTATAAAAGCAATTGTTTTATCATTTCTTTTCTTGATAAATCTCATTAAACTTGGATAGTTGTTAAATTTCTTACCTAACCAGTTGGGTTAGGTGCCATCACGACTAGTTGGATTTTAGGTCGTGACACACCTACTTTCTAAGACTAGGTAAGCCTAACAAATATGCGAAATATAACTGAAATAACAAATAAACTCCCAAACACTCAACGTTTTATAATAAATAAAAAAACACTTCATAACTCAACATATATAATTTCCCCAAAACCTAGTGATATCGAGACACAAGATCTACAATGGTATCATAGTCATCCCTATACAACTGTAACTAGTAAAAGAAGGAAAATATAAAAGTAGATAGAGGGTAACTCCGAGGTCGACAGACGCCGGTAGGTGTAACTTGAAGTCTCCATGTACGAACTCAACTCACTGATGCCTGGACTGGTAGGAGGTACCTGGATCTGCAGAAAAAGATGTGTAGAAGTGTAGCATGAGTACACCACAACGGTACCCAGTAAGTGCCAAGCCTAACCTCGATAGCATAATGACGAGGTCAGGTAAAGGCCGTACTGGAATAAATAAGAAAAGAATCTGTACAGTGTAGGGTAGTGTAGTAATGAAAGCAATGAAATTGAAACAACAAATAACATATCAAGGTTAGCTAGAACTAAGGCAAATAATGCAACATAGAGAAAATAAGGAATGCATGCTAAGGAAACAAAACAACCAAAGACAAGTGCAACAATAGAGAAATATCAACAAGAGTCACTACCGAGGTACCGCCTCATAGTCTAAAATCACAAGAATAATTCACAATCTTTCCTTATATCACCGTGGAAGCCTTGCATTTAGTTTTAAAAATCATATTTCCGAAATAGCATCCCGTGCTTTAGCGTACCTTATCACACCGCGCGGCTTCTAGTGGTTTCCCTACTAGCCACGCGTATCAAGCCCACCTTATCTCACTGCATCCGTTTAAACCCCAAAATCTTATACCACGACATGCGTATCAATATCACAGCGTATCATAAATCACACCTCAAGTGCCTAATATCAAAACTTGCCAAAAAAATAAAATATAACAGTGTTTTCATAATAAAGTGCTCATGTCTCAACCACAATGTACTCAAGAATTACAACAATAACAACCGGAAGTGAATTACTCAACAGAATAGTATTTCACAACTTAACACTTAGTCTCAATATGAATCGCGACCTTTATCACTCAATACCGATTTCATCAACAAGTTATTAAAAGAATAACAACTTCAAGTGAAGAATTTACGGCTAAATAATGAATTAGGAATAGAGGGAACAACAACAACTTCAACTAAACATGTAGGGCAATTAACAAGTAAAAGATAAGACAAGTAGAGCATGTGAAGATAACCTAGAAATGATGAATATAACATGTTAAGGTAACGCAATTAAGGCATAAAAAGAAACAATTTAGTTAAAATCGGTAAATTTCTACATTTAGCCTGTGTGCACACTCGTCACCTTGCGTACACGGCTTCCGTACATCACAATTATCACAAAACTATACCAATCCTAAGAGGTAATTTTCCCACACAAAGTTAGGCAAGATACTTACTTCAAAATACGCTAACTCTATCAACTAGTAGGCCTTTCCCTCGATTATCCAACTCTAAACAATTCGAATCTAGCCAAAATAACTTCATACTGTAAATATAAACTATAGAAAACTATTTCGAACAATAAAATTATGATCTTTGCAAAGAAATAAAAATTCAACTCAAAAGGTCAACCAGGGCATGTGTCTCAGAACTCGACCAAAATAAAAAAAATACGAATACCCATTCAACCATGAGTCCAACCATACCAAAATTACCAAATTCTGACACCAAATCGTCACTCAAATCCCAAAATTTTACTCTCCAATCCCTAGTCAAATTCCAAAAAATTCCACCTTAAAAATAAATTAACTAGGTGGGAAATTCAATGGGTATTCAATATTAATGAGTAAAAATAACCTAAAGTGGCTTACCTCAAGAGATCACGTGAAACACCTTTCAAAATTTGCCTTAATCCTAGCTCCCAAAGTCCAAAAATGAATAAAATCTCGTAACCCTTCAATTAAATACACTGCCTAGGCCTTTTTTTCTGCGGGTCCAAAATCTAAATCTGCAGAATTCACTTAAGTCCTCACAGATCCGCACATGCGCTCCAAGATCCGCATCTGCGCCCAAACGTCCGCTTCTGTGAAGCCAACTTCACTTACCCATCTCCGCATCTGCAGAGCCTTGATTGCATATGTGGGCTCACAGATGCGGAAGATTCCTCGCACCTGCAACCACTGGCCAACTCCTTCAATCCCACACTTGTGACCCCTGGCTTGCTTCTACGAGCTCGCACCTGCGACCAATCCCTCGCACGTGCGGTCACACTAGAGAATCCCCATCTTATGAGAGCTTTACATTGATAAATGTAAAGTAATCTCTGCATAGAAGTGATTGATTAAAACCGTGATCATGCCTGAAGCTGCGTGAGCAAAATGTAAAAATATTCAAAGTAATAGCAAAGGAAATAAAAGCATGCCGGAGATATACTCTTGACTGCGAAGCTAAGTTGCGGTCATCGATTGGCAGAATGTAGGTGACGAGGTTTGTGACTATCTATTCTGGTATCAGTTGTGACAGAGGTCGATGTAGATTATTTTAGTATGACCTTAGTGCTATATATAAAGGATTCAAAGATTAGCCTTAGCTATACCAGAAAAATTCAAGTGATGGAGAAAGAGAGATAACCTTAGGCAAGTGGTGGATCCTTCATTTGCCCTAGTATGACCTTAGTGCTTCCTTTCTCCCTGTTGACCCTGCACTCAAAGAAAAATTCTGAGTGGGGCGGGGAAGTTAGTTTGTGTCGACCACAGTGTTGGTTTGCCCCGACCTTTGATATGGTTGTGCTACAAAGTGCAGCAGGTGGAACAAATTACTGTATTTTTAGAAAATATTTTGAAAATACTTTTTTTAAGGCAAATTCCATCATTACAGATTATGACATGTTACGAAAAGTTCACCACCCGCGATTGTTTCTTCTTAAAAACTTTAACCCGTTGGTATCGATTGTCCGTGATGCTTCTGACAATGCGGCTACTCTCCGTTGCGACTATGTCCTAATTAAAACTAATGCATTATAGAGGTTTTCCTAAGGTTATGACCGAACCCTTTCAGGTTCCCTATGTATCCTAAACGGAATTAGGTCTGAGCGTAGTTCGTGGATTATGATAAAATATGATGAAGGTGAACGAGCCTGAGTCAGGCAGCCTACATATCCATATGGAATCAGGCCAAGATGTAGTTCGATAATAATATAAGAAAAATTATGAATTTAAGAATGAAAAATGGCCGAGTCTAACTCAGACTGCCTACGTATCCAAATGGAATCAGTCCAGAACGTAGTTCCCTTACAAAAGATGACTGAATCCGATGAGGATTGCCTACGTATTCCCTTCTGAGGAAATCAAGTCTCGTAGTTCCTGAGCAACATACAAAAATGATATTTGGTTTTTCTATTACAAAAGAAAGGGGAAGAGAAACTGAACCCTATGTGGGTTACCTACGTATCCCTCCGTGGGAAGTCAGGTTGAATGTAGTTCTATTACAATAAAGACCTAATTCTATTTGTCTTTAAATATAGTATCTATTGATTGCGTCTGAGTTGATGGGCTTCGTGTTGACTCTTCCATCCATTTATGCCAAGATTAGAGATCCACATGATAGTGTTCGGTGAACCATGTAAGGACCTTGCCAATTTAGTGCAAACTTTCCTTTGGCTTCTTCTTGGTGGGGAAAGATTTTCTTTAAGACTAACTGCCCCGGTGTGAACTGGCGAGGCTTCACTCTCTTGTTAAATACACTGGCCATGTTGTTATGATATAGCTGACCATGGCATACTACATCCATTCTTTTCTTGTCGATGAGCATGAGTTTCTCCTGTCTGACCTGTATCCACTATGCGTCATCCAATTGTGCCTCTTGAATGAACCTTAAAGATGGTATTTCGACCTCTGCGGGTATCACAACTTCAGTGCCATATATCAATATGTACGGTGTTGCCCTAGTGGATTTTCTCGTAGTGGTCCGATAACCAAGTAAAGTGAAAGATAGTTTCTCGTGTCATTGCTTGTGATTGTCCACTATCTTTTGTAGAACCCTCTTGATAGTCTTGTTGGCTGCCTCAACTGCCCCATTCATTCGCGGTCTGTGGGCTGTGGAATTGCGGTGGACGATTCTTAACTTCTCACATATTTCTCTCATGAGGTCGCTGTTGTGGTTAGCGGCATTGTTAGTGACGATGGACTCCAGTATTCCAAATCTGTAGACAATGTTATTTCAGACGAAATCTGCTACTACTTTCTTTGTGACGGCCTTGTACGTTGATGCTTTGACCGATTTAGTGATATAGTCAATAACTGCCAAGATTAAGAGATGCCCTTTTGATGCGGCATTCTCTATAGGTCCAATCACGTCCATGCCCCAAGCGGCAAATGGCCAAGGTGAATCCATTACGTTTAACTCATTTGCGGAACCCAGATGAAATCCCCATGAATCTAGCACTTGTGACACTTCTGCGCGTAATGGATACTGTCACTTTCCATAGTCATATAAAAGTATCCAGCTCCCAAGATCTTCTTGGCTAATGTGAACCCATTCATGTGGGGTACGCACGTTCCTACATTTATTTCCTCCAATAACCTGGTTTCCTCGGCAACGTCTACACATATCAACAAACATAAATCTGGGGTCCTCCTTTATCGGACTTCCCCGTTGAGGAAAAGGTGATTTGCCTACCTACTGAGGGCTCACTTTTGACCATTAGTAGCATTCTCCACGTATTCTATGGTTGCAAGGAATTTACTAATGTCATGATACCATGATTTACCATCTGGTTCTTCATCTACATGGAAGCAATAGGCATGTTGATCCCTGATCTCTACCTCGATAGGGTCGATGTAGTTCTTATCTGGATGCTGAATCATAGATGATAGGGTTGCTAGAGCTTTAGCGAACTCGTTCTGAATCGTGGGGACGTGCTTGAACCCAATCTTCGTGAACTTCTGGCATAGTTCCTTCATACAGTGCACGTACAGAAGTATCTTGACATTCTTGGTGGACCAAAAGTTCTTTGACGTTTATGTTGACTGCCATTCTGATCCCAAGGATGCACGCTTCGTATTTAGCCATATTATTAGTACAAGGGAACCTTATCTTTGCCGATGCAGGATAGTGCTGTCCAGATTCCAAAATTAGGACCGCAACAATTCCATCTCCATTTAAGTTTGTTGCTCTATTGAAAAACCTTCTCCATCCAAGGTACGATTCTGCAATATCTTCTCCAGCAAACAATACTTCTTCATCGGGAAAATACATAGTAAGTGGCTCATAATCTCCATCCACTGGATTTTTTACGAGGTGGTTGGCTAAAGCTTGTCCTTTGATAGCCTTCTGAGTTATGTATACGATGTTAAACTCGCTAAGGAGAATTTGCCATTTGGCTCACTTTCTGATGGGCATCGACTTCTGGAAGATGTGCTTGAGTGGGTCGAGACGAGATATAGATGCGTAGTGTATGCTGACTTATAATGCCTTAGTTTCTGGGCAATTCAAGTTAGAGCACAACAAGTGCGTTCTATCAAAGTATACTTGGCCTCACATGGCATGAACTTCTTACTTAAATAGTAGATGGCCTGCTACTTTCTCCCAGTTTTGCCATGCTGTCCCAACACACAGCCGAAGGCATTATCCAACGCTGACAAATATAGTAATAATGGCTTCCCAAATTCGGGGGGAACCAACACTGGTGGATTTGACAGATACTCCTTGATTCTGTCGAAAGCTTTCTGGCACTCTTCTGTCCATTTTGTGGCAGCATCCCTTTTCAGCAACTTGAAAATGGGTTCACATATTACCATGGACTGGTGTTACATCCCATGTTTTCTCACGTGAAAGTATGCCATAAGTAAGTTGATATAAGCTCGGAAATGAGATGTTACATCCCGCATTTTCGTATGTTAAAGTTTCGTCGTAAGTTAATCGACGTAAACTTGAGAATGAGATTATTTTTAGATTATAAGTATTATGCTATTTCAAACAAGTGATGAGTGAATTCGTGAAGGTGAGAGGGTAAGAAAATCGAAGAAAATAAATTTCGTCGAAGTTTAACATTTTGAGATAAAATACGGTCCAAGCTACAATACCCCATATTTATGGACTAGTGCCATAAAGGTACCACATGACCATGATTGCAAGATGTATAAAGTGTGTTAAAACTGAGTAGTATTATAAGTAATTTGTGATAATGTTTAATTATGTAGATAATTGGGTTATTATTGGTCATTGGGAGATTAACAAGTTAATAAAGAGATTAGTGGATAATTAATGATAATCTTTGGATAAAGTTAAAGAACCCCACGAGGCAGCCAAGAGCCTTAGTAAATGCAACTCTTAAAATCACATAAAATATGGGGCCCACTCCCAAAGGTTAAGAGAACCTCTCTAATTCATTTTTGAATCTCTACATGTCAAAGAATGCTTCAGCAAACCCATTCAAAGTGTTAGCGACGTAATTTTCTACAAAGTTCATACAAGAATATGATCAATTCACAAAAGAGATATGAATCCTACAATATGATCCTATAATATGAAATAAGTTAGATTGGTGGAATTCTCAAATATGATTTCGTACGAATATTTTACAAAGTTAGATAGATTGGCAACGTGAGTTTTCTTCTTTAATACTCCTTGTTGCAAGGCTTCTTTAATACATGTTTCAAGGCTTCTTTAATACATAATCTACAAGTAACGAGCCTTCAACAAAAGAATTTATCCAAAGTTATACTACGAGGCTTCTTATAAAATAGCAACGGGATTTTGCGATTCTAAAGGAGTACGGTGCAATCTTTCTCAAGAATATCATACGGATTTTCCCCTACTTCAATCCGCCGTTACATGTTTTTTCACAAACGACGCGTGTTAGAGGGATTTTCAAGAGAATCAGCTCAGGTATGTTAAGGCTATCCCTTCTTGCTTTTTGGCATGATTCATACGATACAAACGAAACGAGTAATCACACAATTTTCATAAATAACTCTATTCATAGAAGTACTAAGGGTGTCTATATTCTTGATTCCCCACGTGACATATTATTATATCTTCTATTCATGGGTCTCAGAAAAATATGTAGTTGATAAAGTTATCCAAAGGGAATATTGATCTTATGACATTCCGAGAAATCTTATTAACGCACTTCTTATGCATTTCATGCATTTATAAATGTACATTGACCCCTGACCTGGTGGCGTTATATACGCGTATATTATATGTATAGGGGATACAGGAAAAGGTTATGGTGTTATATACGCACCACCACCTGATCAGCTGGTATACGTTGATGATTTCCCCATAGTGGCCGAGATGATATGATGGGATTCCCTCAGAGGCTTGATGATGTTATGTACGCATATACCTATGCATGGTATGACATTTATACACATATGCATTACATTATAAATATGAAATGATTCACAGAGTTATTCAGACTTACATGTTGAGTCCTTTACTCCATGTTTCTCTCATGTCTATTGTTTACTGATTTTCATTCCTTACATACTCGGTACATTATTTGTACTGACGTCCCTTTTTCCTGGGGATGCTGTGTTTCATGCCCGCAGGTCCCGATAGACAGGTTGAGAGTCCTCCAAGTAGGCTATCAACTCAGCGAAAGGTGGTGGTGCGCTCCATTTACTCTGGAGTTGCTTATTGGGTCGGTATGATTTTGACATGTAATGATTGGTATGGCTGGGCCCTGTCCCGACCTTTATGGTATTTATCTACTCTTAGAGGCTTGTAGACATATGTCATGTACGTAAAATATTGTATGGTCTTGTCAGCCTATGTTAAGGGTACGAGTGATCATTTTGGTCTTATAGGTCCTATGTCACATGTATAAGTTTGTATTATATGTTGGGTCCAATGTTGAGTATTTCCTCATGTTTTATTTTACTGATCTCACGACAGCCTCTCCGACTCATTTACCTATGATAGTATGATACGAAAGATACGTTACGCTGGTACTCGACTGAGTAAGGTACCGGATGCCTGTCGCGGCCCATTGGTTTGGGTCGTGACAACTGGGATATAAAGCTACTCATGTAATTTAATCTACCCAGGAAACGCATTACATATTTCTTGCTCTTTGGTGGTGGCAATTCCTAAATGGCCTTGATTTTTGATGGGTCCAGTTCTATCCCTTTCATGCTTACAATGAAGACCAATAATTTTCCAGTGGGGACTCCAAATGCGCACTTTGCCGGGTTCAATTTCAAACTATACCTTCGTAGGCATTCGAAAATTTTCCTCAAATTGTCCAAGTTCTCTGAATGCTTTTGAGACTTTATGTTGACATCAACCACATATACTTCAATCTCCTTATGAATCATGTCATGAAAAAGGGTCGTCATGGTCCTCATAAAGGTGGCGCCAGCATTCTTGAGCTCGAATAACATGACTCTATAGCAGTAAACTCCCCAAGGTGTGGTGAAGGCTATCTTCTCTGCATCTTCCTCGTCCATCAAGATTTGGTGATACCCAGCAAAAAAAACCACAAACGACTGCAATTCATGCTTCGCAATTATCGATGAGGATGTGGATATTTGGTAGAGGTAAATTGTCCTTTGGACTAGCTTTGTTGAGATCTCGGTAATTCATGCATGTTCTGATATTTCCATATTTCTTGGGTACTGTGACACTATTTTCCAACAAGATGGGATAATTGGTGACCCTTACCACATTCACCTTTATCTGCTTGGTCACTTCCTCCTTTATCCTTAGACTTAAATCAGGTTTGAATTTCCTAGGTTTTTGCTTGACCGGCGGTCTGGTAGCATCGGTGGGCAATCGATGTAAGACATTGTCAGTGCTTAATCCCAGCATATCATCATATGACGATGCAAACACAACAATGTACTGTTGGAGGAGCTCAACCATTTTTTCCTTCTACTCGGCTTCTAGATGAATGCTAATCTCGATTTCCTTCACGTCTTCTTCACTTCCGAGGTTGATCACTTCCGTTTCTTCGAGGTTGGGATTTTTTTAACTCTCCAGCTGCTCGATGTCCTGTGGAAGATTGTTTGGCATCATACTCCTCATACTTCGGGTTGTTGCGCTCAACGGTTTTGTTACATGTCACAATCGTAGAACGCGGGTTTTTAGCATTTTGATTATTGAAAAGAAAAGCTAAGTATAAATGAAGCGGTAAGTAAAGTTGCAATATTTGAGAAAATGATTCTTTTTATTTCATCAAAAGGGGAATGCCTTAAGCGTTTAGAAGAAGGAAATGATAAAAGGGTACAAACACGGTGCAAGCCTCAATTGACCATGCTCTTTTCAAAAGAAATTTGTTACAGTTCCATACTACTAAGACTCCCGGCGAACCAAGGATGGACTGGCAGTCCAATTCGGTAGCTCTTCCCCTAGTCTGGCATCCCTGATAGTCGGTGTCTTGATGTCAGTCCCTTCACAATATTCTTCAATCATATTCATGAACAACTTTCGCATTCCGTCGATGATATCATCTTCTGGTACTGAACTCTAACCCGGACTTGAAACATGCTATGGCACATAAACCTTTTTCCCAGGGCTAACATGTGAGCTTTCCCCTCCAAAGTCTGATATCCTATGCTCGCCCTTCCTTTCTGTCCTTTAGGTTCAATTGGCTCTGTGATCCCGTCCGACCTGGCTCCCAGCCTTGTTCCTAGCCCGAATCCATATTTCATCATCTCCCTCATAGACATTTTGGATCTATACGGCGACTGCATTCCCATGTTCTGTTTAGTCTCTCCCATTTCGGCAGTCTGCATGATTTCCACTACATGGAAAGCAACTCCGTCTAACCTTTCAATGAATGGAACAATATTCTCCAAATATGCGAAGTGACTCCTCTTGCGGTGGACCACTATCTTTAGACATCCCCACTCAAACTTCATGCATTTTTGTAAAGCGGATGGGACGATCCCTACCATGTGTATCCAGGGCTTTCCTAGAAGTAAGTTGTATGAAGAAGATATGTCGATTACTTGAAGCAATATGGAGAATTCGACTGGCCCGATCTGCAAGGCCAAATAAATTTCTTTGATAACATCCTTTTGCGAACCGTCAAAGGACCTCACCCTCACGTGGCTTTCCTTGACTTCCCTCAAATTCATTCCTAACTCCCATAGGGTAGAGAGCGGACAAATGTTGACTCCTGACCCTCCATCGACCAACAGTCAGGACACCACTTTGTCCCCATATTTGACAGTGATATGAAGAGCTTTGTTACGACTTGCGCCTTCGACAAGAAGTTCGTCTATTCTGAAAGTGATCATATTTGCCTCGACCATTTTCCCAATTGTCGTGGTCAGTGCCTCACTGGTGGTTTTGCTTGGTACACTTACCCAATTTAATACATTCAACAAAGTGTCTTTATGACTGGCAGAACTCATTAACAAGTCCATGATTGATATATGTGCTAGAGTTTTCTTCAGTTGTTCCTCCAAGGATTAATCTTTGGTTAACATTCTCTTCCAAAACTCGCTGGCTTCTAGGTCTGTTATGTTCCTTCTTTGAATTTGTTCTCTTCCCAAATTCCCTCGATTGACATCTTTAGGGACCTAGTCATACAATGGGCTGCGACAGAGTATGTCATGTTGGCCTTCCCCTTTTGCTGGTACGTCTATGAGATAATTTTGTATTCCCGAATTTCTTCATCTCCTGTAGCAACGATAGGCTATCGCTGATAAGCCTAAACTGTCATTGTAGGTCTAATTTGTATGGTAATCATTGGAGCCCTTTGTCGTGGTGTGTTCTGCATTTCCTATAGTGACAATCGTTCCCTTTAGGTCATACTCTTCATCAAGTGCGATCATGTTAACTCCCTGGTTTTGGTTATTTGGTAGTGGATTGCGATTCATATTGGGTGGAACCAGAGTGCATTGGATGGCTCCACTCTTGATCAGTGTTCAATTCATTTTTTAGCTTAAAACAACCTTCAATATCATGGTCCGACACATTGGATTGGTACACGCATCTTTTAGTTGCATCAAAAATACTTGGAGGGATACTCATAAGCCCTTTCTTCAACTGGATGTATCAATCCTACTCTTCACAATCAGGGTATAATTTCTAGGATCCCCCTCTTCAAAGTTGGGACGAGGGCGTGGTGCATAAGCGAGTCGGTTTTGGTGAGTAGTGATTTGGACAGCAGCATATAGTCATTGTGGGTTCGGGTTGTTGTTGGCTCGAGGGGGTTGTATTGAGGTTGAGGGTGGTAATATGGCTGTGTGTTATAGACTGGAGTGTAAGTGGGTGGTGGTGAATGATATTTTGGGGAATATGAAGTATTTCCGTGTTGTGGGTTGGTCTCATAGTAAGGGACGATTGCTGAGACCTCCTCTTTCTTTTTCTTTCCACTACCAATTGACCCTGATTGGATTGCCTTGCTAGCCGCTTGCAGTGCTCTCATCTTGACTTGCTCGGGGAATTTCTGTACCATCATTCCCATCATCTTTTCAAAGTATTTCCCTCCATGGCACTGATAAAATACTTGGTTAATTCACTGTCGTCTAGCGGAGGTTGCGCCCTAGCGGCCTCTGACATCCACCGACGTGCATATTCTTGGAATGACTATGATGGGTTTTTTTCTGTAGGTTCACCAGTGCGAACCGATCGGGAGTGATCTCTGTGTTGAATCGAAAGCGATTCATGAAGTCCTTTGCCATATTTTGTGGATCTTGTCGAGTATACCAAGTGAGTGCTTCTCCCGTCAATGTGTTCATCATTCCTGGTATCACCTTTCTCCCTCGAGCGCTCCGGGATACTGGCTATGACTAGAGCATGTTCAGTCGGGTTTTCTGTATTTGGCATCTTTCCCTTTGATCTTATATTGTACAGTGGTTCCACCAGTTGCGGTCGACACAAACCAATTTTTTTTCTTTTGAGGGTAATAATAAAGCAAAAGAAAAATAAGATGAAAGAAAAAGAAAAGAAACAGGAGTCAGCTTCTTCGTTTATACAAGAATGAAATCACATAGAGCAATTAATTCACGCATTAAGGCTAGCACATTTCCTAGAATTCGTGGGCTCATTGCCGGAGGTAGGCCTAAATCGCAGCTATTTGACAAACATTTAGACTCGACACATTTAGATCTGAAGTGAGTTTGTTTTCATTGATAATTTGGATTGTTGATATAAGTGGGAACAAAGATAACATCAATGTTTCATAGAATTGCATGGGCTTGTATGACATGCCCTTTTGGAAAGTAAAAGAAAACTGGGAATAAGGGTACAAAGTCGGAAAGAGGGGAAATCAACCAACTCTAATAACCATCCCCTAAGTCGTTTCCCATCTCCTTTACTTCTTCTGGCTCTTCTTCCGGATCCTCTTCCGGGTTTTCTTTAAACTCCTCCTTGTCATTGTTGAAATCTTACTCCTCCTCCGGATCTTTATTTGACTCTGTGCTAGACTCTATTTGGATGCACTCCACTACCCGGTCATCGTCTTCAGAAAGTGGCAACATATGATCGACGGATCTTGGGACCACTTGACGATGCATCGAATTAGTCATAAGATAATATGGCAGGATCTCATGGTAAATTTTCAAAGCAATCACTCCATCCTCTAACCAGGCTATACCCTCTCTGCTTAGCTGGGCCATCTCGTCTTCCCCATTGATCCAAACATAATAATCAGGGGTGAACGACGAGTTTTGACCCATTGGCATTGTGACCAGGTCGTTTCGCTCTTCTTGGAGCCTTCTTATCTTGGGGATTGGAATCGGTCCGTTGTACTCATTCTCTTATAGCGATGTCCTTGTCCACAAAGGCACATCTTGGATTATCCTGAACTGTCTGAGAACCCATATGGGTGAGTATTGTTGAATACCTTCAAGTCCGATCAGGTCAATAAAGTATTTTTGAGGAGCCCTTAAAATTGCTCTTCCACCTAACCTGATAGCTTTCAGTTAATCCATTCTCCACTCAGATTGGTCAGCATTTCCCTCCACTCTTCTTGCCCATGTGGGGATACCCAATGTATCATTCTCTCGTTGTGGTTGTGGATCATGTTGCTGAGACCTACAAAGTAGTCGATGGTGGCCTCCCGCTAGAATTAATTTTTAGTATCCCTAATTTGATGTAGCAAGTTACAACCCTTAAAGAAATCGTATCCTCATGCACATATGGAAAAATCCATCAGCATCTCACCTAGCACCATCAACACCAAAGTAGCTTGAAGGTTGCCACATAAGGTCGCCAGAACCACAGGTAATAGGTTGAAAATGATCCGACCCCTTCTCTGCGGGAAGACCAATAATCCCACTAATTCCATTGAGAAGGCGATAGGCCTGAGACTCTCCCACATCGCTTGGTCATATTGAAACTATCCATAATACCACTTGTAGCTTTCTCGGTGTCCAAATCTATCGAACAACTAGTCAAGGCTCACCGATCCATCCTCTATATTTCTGAGACCCCTACCATTAGCCTAGCCCAAAGCGTCCAAGAACCGGTAACCAGGAATAGTAACTGGCAATATCGGCTTCCTTCCGTTGAATGACAACTCCATGAAACTAGTGACTTCCTCCAATGTTGGTACTAACTCACAGTCGGCAAACTTGAATACCACCTTAGCCGGATCCCAAAACTCTATCAATAAGTGAGTGAGCACCTTGTTTGCTCGGATGTTCAACAAAGAGGTTAGTGTCCCCAGGTGTGTCCGTAACTCATCTCCATGTTCCCAGCGGATGTTCTTCTACCACAGCTTCAACTTATGTGGCGCTCGCATTACCATGTTAATCTCAGGGATGTTTTGGTTGATTTCTATTTCCAAAGGTGGGTAAAACAAAGATGTTTGGTAAGTGTTTGCTTCGGATCTTTAAGTGTCTTGTCAGGTTTGTTTGTCCTTCCACAGAAGTCACATCGTTGGGTGAATGACCCGTTGACATTAGGGTGGCTTCCTTAATTGTGTGTTGATGCCAAGGACCGACTCACCTAAGGTTTATGTAGTATGCCCTATTTTTGCTAGAGTAGAGTGTTTCTTACTTTTGAGTTGGACTGAAGGCTGCGAGAAGTTATGTTAGTTGACCTGACAAAGCCATTTTCTAAAACTAGAGAATTTTAAAAAGAAGGTTCGGAGGGGTGTAAAAGGCAACCCTCGCATGCCATTATGTATGATAGTGTACGACCAAAACTCGATAGGAAGAAATGTGTTGACAGTGTATATAAAGTAGTAACAAATAAGGGTATAGCAACAATAAGCATGACAATGAGCATAAAGAGCAAATAAAGAAGGTAAGTACGTAATTACAATATTATCTACAATTAAGGAAATGTTCAAATAAATCTAAATGTCAAATTAATCTAAGTCTCCTAAGTTCAGAACCTAAGTGTGAATTCCCTTGCAGAGTGTCTATGTTGTTGCACCCTATTTTGCACTAGTCAAAACAAGATTCAAGTTGTGGTTTTTGTGTTGTTGATGAAAGAGAATCACCGCCTAATATTTAAAGGTATACTAGGGTACCTATTTTATTACTAAGTCATATTCTTTATTAGTCTGCTAACCGGTGAGATTATGGGCAAGGGTTCTTGTTCTTCTAAGAGGAAGGTGTTAGGCACCCCTTAAAATCTACCTGAGGTATCTCCATAGAACTTAGACTAGATTTAGAATTAATTATTTATACTATGCCTTAACTAGTATCCTAAAAATATGTCTTACCATACATTAGGACATAATTCTTACAAAGGGAGGATATAATTTAAAATGATATGAATTTACAGAGGAAAATAATGTTAGTTGCATATATACTTCAAAAAGAGCTTTTCAAAGAGCTATATGATGCTTGTATTTAAGAAAGTATGTGAAAAGGAGAACTAAATTAAAACACTTGTTCCTAAAGCATGGAAGTGCATATTGTTCTAATGAGATGAAGGTGCTATGAGAGTAAGCCTAAGATATACTTTGATTTTTATTCTTGAAGAAAAACCATTTGAAAATCTATTGGGCGACAACACTTTATTTGTTTTTTTTAAATGATTGGATTTCCCTTTTTGAAGATAAAGCTTGCGATTCAGTTTGTCTTTTTTTTTTCTTTTTTGAAAGAGGAGTTGTCGTCCCTTGCTAAGTTTTGGGCTTCAAAATCTTTAAGAAAAGGTGAGCGCAAACATAGTAATGATATAAATAATTTATAGTTAACTTAAGGTATAAAGTAAAGCATTCAATCCAATATATAAGTGTTGTATACACGTGAGATAGAATAATAACAAAAGATATAGCAAAGTGTAACAATGCAGTAAACAAAGGTAATGAAACAGTAAATAATAAAGGAGTTTAGAGGGAGAGGATTGGACTATGATATTTGGGCCTCCAAGAGGAAGGCCCAGCAGTAACAGGGACGAAGACAACTGAATTTAGATTTCCAGAAAATAATGCAATGTTGGACTTGGGGCTGAGTTCCTCAGGAACTCAGCAGGCCCAAACAAATGTATATGTTTAAAAAAAAAATGAAGGGAAGGTCATTAGATACGGATTTTGTATGTTCAATCATGTATGAAACATATACGCAGATGATTGGAGCAAAATATAACAAACTATCAATAATCAAATACTATGAGAAACTTATACTAATGTGGCGGCTATATATGGCGAGTAATTCACATTGAAAACCTTTCGTTTTCATTAAACACTAAACCCCAAGAGAATGATAAGTGTCAATGAATCCATGGGCTAAGAAGAGAGTTCCATTCAAGGTCGATGCCCCCTTTATTGCCCTGACACTTCAAAGTTCCCAAGGGTCTCAAGGCCCAGGGCATTGCGTGTGCCGGGGAGAGCAGCCCAACCTAGAGTTAAACTCCTCTCCCAAATACCCCTAACCACTAAAGATTCATTTTTCTCTATAGGTTTAGATGCCAATGAGGTTCTTCAATGTGAACCAACTACCACAATACAACCTACCACAGAAGTATACCTCTCCTTTGACAAAATAATATAAGGACACAAGAATAGTTTCATTTTTATAACTTATTTCCATTACTGAAGGAACACATATCAAACAAGTCTGAAGGTCAGATTTCAAACACATATGGGGGAGGGGGCAGAAACACTATAGTATTACTGTTGAAGATCTAAATACATAGGATCAAATTTTATGGATAGGAAAAGAGCACACATTTCAAATATGCAGCAACCCAGAAATATAGATACATCTGCTTTGGTAGACTAATTATTGATTGGTTAGCTTATGCCATACTACCAACACATGTATAGATTAACAACACTACTTGGAACTTTTAAAAGAATTAGTAAAGGTTCAGACAAACAATCATAATTAGCAACTTCTACAGATGTTATTAAAGATACCATAACATAATCAAAACTCTTAGCATGACTACAGGTTTACAGATTCAAACATGGAATTCTTAAGGTGCTTAACATGGCTCCAGGTTAACAATTCTACTTCATTTTTAATTGATGGCAGAACAACACCTTCATGAAAACACTAATCTTATATTGAAATAGGTAGACTATTATGCCCTAGCAATGACAATAAAAGGTTATCTTACGACTTATATATCAGATTCAATTCAGACTAGCAGGGAATGAGAGGACTGAATGCAATTTCAAAAAAAAGTACAGGAACATGAGATCATGAAGACAAATAGGGGTACATATAACATTTTAAATCAACTACACATAGATACTTTAAATGAGGTTATGATCTTACAAATACATGGTAAGCTTCACAAAGTCAGCAATGTCATAAAGGGATTAGAGACAAAGAAAGTATTATGCCAAACAGGCTTAAACTCAGCTATGCAGACTGAGATTTACATATTAACATGAGGCAGTTATACTCACCTATAAAAACATAACTATAACCTATTTTTATTAAAAACGATAACTTGATCTTAACATAATATATGTAGAAGGTTTACTGATTTTCATAAGAATTCGCACGAATAAGACTGTTTCATATAGATGCAACCGATAGTTAGATATGAACATGAGACTGTCATAGTAATCAAACATTGGTATAGAGAAGGAGAGCACTTAAACACTTAAACTTTTCATGCTTCAGTTAAATGGTAAAGGATTAAACTATGAATTTTAAAGTTTATCCTAGTTAGAATTATCAAACAACAATCTCAACCACAAGATAACAGAATGCAGGAAATATTATGTAGAGATAGAAGTCACAACAGAATCATTAATAAGAAATCTGAAGCCTAGGCAAGTATGAGAGGTCATTTGATGCATATTAAGGAAAACTTAATTATGTTGGCTATTTGAGATCAGAATGAAAGTTATTAATGTCACATTACAATCTAGTCAATACCAATTAGTGATATTCAGAAACATAACAAATGACCACAAATTAACAACACTTTATTATGAACTGGAGACAACATTTCTATACTAATGACAAACATTATAAACGAATACAATTAACAAAAGACAGCAACATGTTCATGACATTAAAGTAAGATGACCAAAAAAGAAGAGGGTAAAAGTGTACTAACCTTTCTGAGGGTAGCAGACCAAATAAGGATTCCTTATAATTGCCTAGGACCCAACGTTTCAAGAGCGAAGCAGTGAAAGTACTCAGAAATGAAAAGAGAAAACCAGAAATCAGTAAGAAACCCTAATTTTTTTAATGAAAATCTTAGTATTACTTCAGTGTTCGTGTGAGGTTTTGTGTGTTTGGTGAGAGCATGGAAGGCTCCTTTTATAGTGGCTTTCAATGCCTCTAGAGTTCAACAATATTCAAAAATGATAGTGGAAGATGACGATGAGCCGATGATGTGAGCAAGATTGGGAAAAATCTAAAGAGAGAGAATGAAATCAGAGTGAATCTGAGAGAAAAATGAGTGAGACTCTTACCTGAGTGCATGATAATCGTTACAAGTGAAGAATTCATCGGGTAAAGACCGGAGGTCCAAAGGTCAATAATCATCATGAGGAGCTCAAGTATGCTCTAATTTGGCTGCATCATAAGGAAATCTAAGGACTCGAGTTTTCATCTAATAAAACGAGAAACTGACGGCGAGAGTCATGGATAGGGAAGCATAAGAGATGATTTTGGGTCAAGAATTGTGACCTTCCACAAATTTGTGCAAGGTCTGTGGTTGATTCCTTCATGGAAGGTTGAGAGAGATTAGAGAGGAAAATGAAACAGAGGTGGCGGAGTCAATAGGAAATGATTCTAGGGTTTGAGAGATTTCACGACTCCAAATTCGCTCTGTAGGATGTTGTGATGGCACCTAGTCTTTAAGACTAGGTAAGCCTAACAAACATGCAGAATATAACTAAAATAACAAATAAGCTCCCAAACACGCAACGATTTATAATAAAGAAAAAAAAAGTCCATAACTCAACATATATGATTTCCCCAAAACCTGGTGATATGGAGTCACAAGCTCTACAACGGTATCACAGTAAAAGAAGGAAAATATAATAGTAGAAAGAGGGTGACTCCGACACCTGCGGACGCTGGCAGGTGTACCTTGAATTCTCCGCATACTAACTAAACTCATTGATGCCTTGACTGGTAAGAGGTACCTGGATCTGCACAAAAAATGATGTGCAGAAGCGTAGCATGAGTACACCATAACAGTACCTAGTAAGTGCCAAGCCTGACCTCGGTAGAGTAGTGACGAGGTCAGGTCAAGGTCCTACTAGAATAAATAAGAAAAGTAATTGTACAAGTATAGGACAGTGTAGTAGTGAAAGCAATGAAATTGAAATAGCAAATAACATATCAAGGTTAGCTGTATAGAACTAAAGAAAATAATGCAGCACAGAGAAAACAAGGAATGGCATGCTAAAGAAACAAAACAACCAAAGACAAGTGTAGCAATAGATAAATATCAATAAGTCACTACCTAGGTATCGCCTCGTAGTCTCAAATCACAAGAATAATTCACAATGTTTCCTTATATCACCGCGGGAGCCTTGCATTTAGCTTTAAAAATCATTTTGTCGAAATAGCATCCAGTCTTTTAGCCCACCTTATCACACTGCGTGGCTTCTAGCAGTTCCCCTACTGGCCACGTGTATCGAGCCTACCTTATCTCACCGCATGCGTTTGAAACCCAAAACCTTATACGACCGCATGCGTATCTATATCACAACGTGTCCAAAATCGCACCTCAAGTACCCAATATCAAAACTTGCCAAAGAAATCAACAATAATAACGTTTTCATAATAAAGAGCCAATGGATCAACTACAATGTACACAAGAATCTCAACAATAACAACTAGATGTGAATAACTCAACATAATAGTATTTCACAACTTAATACTTTGCCTCAATGTGAATCGCGACCTTTATAACTTAATACCGGTTTAATCAACAAGATATTCCAAGAATGACAACTTCAAGTGAAGAATTCACGGCTAAATAATGAATAAGGAATAAAGGAAACATCAACAACTTCAACTAAACATGTAGGGCAATAAACAAGTAAAAGATAAGACAAGTAGAGCATGTGAAGATAGCCTAGAAATGATGAATATAACATGTTAAGGTAACACAATTAAGGCATGAAAAGAATCTACATAGCTAAAACCGATAAATTTACATATTTAGACCGTCTGCACACTCGTCATCTTGCGTACACGGCTTCCACGCATCATATTTATCACAAAACAACACCAATCCTAAGGGGTAATTCCCCCACACAAAATTAGGCAAGACACTAACCTAGAAACACGCAAACTCAATTCACTAGTAGACCATTCCCTTAATTATCCAACTCTGAACGGTTCAAATCTAGCCAAAACAACGTCATACTATAAATATAAACTATAGGAAACTATTTCGAAAAATAAAATTACGATCTTTGCAAAGAAATATAAAGTCAACTCATGCCCGCGTCTCGAAACCCGAGCAAAATCACAAAATCTAAACACCCATTCAACCTCGAGTCCAACCATACCAAATATACCAAATTCCGACACCAAATCGTCACTCATATCCCAAAATTTTACTCTCCAAACCCTAGTCCAAAATTCCCAAAATTCCACTTAAAAAACAAATAAACTAGGTAAAAATGGGTATTCAATATTAATGAATGAAAATGACCAAAAGTGGCTTAACTCAAGAAATCACGCGAAACCCCTCTCAAAAATCGTCTTAATCCGAGCTCCCAAAGTCCAAAAATGAATAAAATATCGAAACCCTTAAATTAAATACACTTTCCAGGCCGTTCACTTTTGCTGTCCAAAATCCGCACATGCACTACAAGACCCGCATTTGCAGAAACGCTTCTGCGCCCAAACGTCCTTCTGTGAAGACAACTTCATTTACTAATCCCCGCATCTGTAGAGCCTCGATATAGTGGAATATAAATGGGATGCGTGCTCAGTAATAGATCAATAACTAAATCGATATCCTTATCGGGCGGCATGCCCGGAAGATCCTCCAGAAATAATCTGGATAATCCCTCACTACCAGAACTCGATGGTAGGAGTATCAAACACTGATATCTCTCACAAAGGCTAGATATGCCTCACACCCTTTCCCAACCATCTACTGTGCCTTAAGGAAAGACACCATCGTACTAGGAACATAATCTAAAGTACCTCTCCACTTCAACCGCAGCAAACCTAGCATAGCCAACATCACCGTCATGCCATGACAATCAAGGATATCATGATAGGCGACAATCACTCCATACCCAAGATAACATCAAAATCTATCATACTGAGCAACAATAGGTCGGCTTTGGTCTCAAAACCACTAAGAACAACTAAACACAATTGATACGCACTGACAACAATAATAGAATCTCCCACAGGTCTGGAAACATAGACAGGAGAACTCAAAGAATCACGGGATATACCTAAGAATAGAGCAAAGTAAGATGATAAATAGGAATAAGTGGAGCCTGGATCAAATAAGACTGATGCATCTCTATGACAAACAGGAACAATACCAAAGATAACTGAGTCGGATGAAACCGCCTCCGTCCTAGTAGGAAGAGCATAACATCTGGCCTAGCCTCCCCCTCCAGAGCGACCTCTACCCGCCCTACCTCCATCTTTAGCTGGCTGAGTAGGTGGAGTGACAATTGGTACGGTAACCACGGCCTGAGAGTAGTCTGTAGACATGCACCCTTCCTTAGTCTGGGGCAGTCCCTCACCATATGCCAAGTGTCACCACACTCAAAACAAGCTCCCAGAGGCCGTGGGTGCTGGAACTGGCTCGGGCCTGATCGGCTAGACTGACCGCTGAAAGCACCCCGTGTAGGAGGTATACTAGATAGTGGCGGTGCATAATAGGCCGGAGCACTGCTAGAAGATGGAAGTGCTGAATGAATAGGGCAACTCACAAAGCCTCTACCACGACGGGCTACAACTGGGGCACAGGCACCACTATATGTGCTAGAATCTCGAGGCCTCTTGGCCTCCCTCTCCCGGGCCCACATACCCTTCAATCTCCAAGCGATCTCCATAACCTGCTGGTATGGGATGTTACTCTCCAACTCTCAAGCCATCCTAAATCTAATACTACGGTTGAGCCCCTCGATAAATTGACGAACTCGCTCTCTGGCAGTGGAAACTAATGCAGGTGCATGTCTGGACAACTCGTTGAACCGTACTACATACTACGATATGGTCATAGAATCCTTGTGCAACTACTCAAACTCTGCGCGCCATGCATCCCTAAGACTCTGGGGAACAAACTCTCTCATGAACATCTCTAAGAACTGAGCCCAAGCGAGTGAATCTACCTCGGCCGAGCTACCTAACTCATATGCTCGCCACCACTGATAAGTCGCTCCCTTAAGCTGGAACATAGTGAAAGCAACCCCACACTACTCCACAATTTCGAAGTCAGCAGATTCGCACGATAAGGAATCAAAGAATTAAAGCTTTTCCTAACAATTCCACAGCCTCCCGAAGATAAGTACATACGTCTCCGTACCGATCCGCAAGACTTTAATAAATTTGATTGTGACTCGTAACACCTATGAACCTAGAGCTCTGATACCAACTTGTCACGACCCCAATTTTCCTTCGTAGGATGTCGTGATGGCATCTAGTCTCTAAGACTAGGTAAGCATAACAAACATGCAGAATATAACTGAAATAACAAATAAGCTCCCAAATAGTCAATGATTGATAATAAAGAAAAAAAAACTCCATAACTCAACATATACAATTTCCCCAAAACCTAGCGATATCGAGTCACAAGCTCTACAACACTATCATAGTCATCCCCATACAATTATAACTAGTAAATGAAGGAAAATATTAAACTAGATAGAGGGTGACTCCGAGGCCTGCGGACGCTGGCAGGTGTACCTTGAAGTTTCCACATCCGAACTCAACTCACTAATGCCTTGACTGGTAGGGGTACCTGGATCTGTACAAAAAGAGGTGCATAAGCGTAGCATGAGTACACCACAACAGTACCCTGTAAGTGTAAAGCCTGACCTCTGTAGAGTAGTGACGAGGTCAGGTCAAGACCCTACCAGAATAAATAAGAAAAGAAACTATACAAGTGTAGGGCAGTGTAGTAATGAAACCAATGAAATTAAAACAACAAATAACATATCAAGGTTAGCTACACGGAACTAAAGCAAATAATGCAGGAAACAAAACAACTAAAGACAAGTGGAGCAATATAATAATATCAATAAGAGTCACTACCGAGATACCGTCTAGTAGTCTAAAATCACAAGAATAATTCACAATCTTTCCTTATATCACTGCGGGAACCTTGCATTTAGTTTTAAAAATTATTTTCCCAAAATAGCATCCCGCGTTTTAGCCCACCTTATCATACTATGTGGATTCTAGTAGTTCCCCTACTAGCCACGCGTATCGAGCCCACCTTATATCACCGCATGCGTTTCAACCCCAAAACCTTATACCACCGCATGCGTATCAATATCACAACGTATCACAAATCGCACCTCAAATTCCCAATATTATATAAATAGACAATGGCTCAACCATAACAACATTTTCACAATAAAGAGGCCATGGCTCAACCACAATGTACACAAGAATCTCAACAATAACAACCAGAAGTGAATAACTCAACAAAATAGTATTTCACAACTTAACACTTTGCCTCAATGTGAATCGTGGCCTTTATTACTCAATACCGGTTTCATCAACAAGATATTCCAAGAATAACAACTTCAAGTGAAGAATTCACGACTAACTAATGAATCAGGAAAAGAGGAAACAACAACAACTTCAACTAAACACATAGGGTAATTACAAGTAAAAGATAAGATAAGTAGAGCATGTGACTATAGCCTAGAAATGATGAATTCAAAATGTTAAGGTAACACAATTAAGGCATGAAAGGAATCTACATAGCTAAAACTGGTAACTTTCAACATTTAGCCCGTGTGCACACTCGTCACCTTGCGTACACGGCTTGCACACATCACATTTATCACAAAACAACACCAATCCTAAGGGGTAATTCCCCCACACAAAGTTAGGCAAGACACTTACCTCGAAACAGACTAACTCGATCCACTAGTAGGCCTTTCAATCGATTATCCAACTCCGAACGGTTCGAAAATAGATAAAACAACTCCATGCTATAAATATAAACTATAAGACACTATTACGAACTATAAAATTACGATCTTTGAAAAGAAATAAAAAGTCAGCTAAAAAGGTCAACCCGAGCCTCCATCACGAAACCCTACCAAAATCATAAAATCCGAACTCCCTTTCAACCACGAGTCCAACCATACCGAAATTATCAAATTCCGACTCGAAATGGTCACTCAAATCCCAATTTTTACTCTCCAATCCCTAGTCCAAAATTTCCGAAATTCCACCTTAAAAACACATAAACTAGGTGGAAAATTTAATGGATATTCAATATTAATGAATAAAAATGACCAAACATGTCTTAACTCAAGAAATCACACGAAACCCTTCTAAAAAATCGCCTTAATCCTAGCTCCCAAAGTCCAAAAATGAATAAAAGCTCGAAACCCTTCAATTAAATACACAACCCAGGCCTTTCGCTTCTACGAGCCCAAAATCCGTATCTGCGGAATTGCTTTTGCGGAGAAAACTCTGCATCTACGAAATTCACTTAAGTTCTCACAGATCTGCACCTACACCAAGATCCGCATATGCGGAAGCGCTTCTGCGCCCAAACATCTACTTCTGCGAAGCGAGCTTCACTTACCCATCTCTACATCTGCGGGCTTGCAGATGCGGAAGATCCCTCGCACCTGCGAACACTGCCTACTCCCTTCAGGCCTGCACTTGCGACCTCTGGCTCACTTCTGTGAGCTCGCACCTACGACTAATCCCTCGTAGGTGCGGTCACACTAGAGAATCCCCAGCTTCAGAAACTTCCTAAGTCCACAAATTCAATTTGATAACCATTTGAAATCCACCTGAGGCCCCCGGGATATCAACCAAATATACCAACAAGTCCTAAAATACGATACGAGCTTAGTCGAGGTCCCAAATCACATCAAACAACATCAAAAATATGAATCGCACCCCAATTCAAGCCTAATGAAAACTAATGAAGTCCAACTTCTACAATCGATGGTGAAACCTATCAAATCAAAGCCACTTGCGCTGCCTCAAATTGAGATCCCTTTGCATGAACAAACGATACAAGATGCGATAATCGGTGTAAACCTCACAGGACACCTTATAAAGATAATGCCTCCAGATCTTGAGAACATGAACTATCACGGTCAACTCCAAATCGTGCATGGGGTAATTCTTCTCATAGGTCTTCAGCTGACGCAAAGCATATGTAATAACTAGCCCCTCCTGCATCAATACACAACCCAGGACAACGCGTGAAGCATCGCAATACACAGTATACACCCCTGAATCGGATGGAAACATTAGAACTGGTGTCATAGTCAAAGTTATCTTGAGCTTCTGAAAGCTTGCCTCGCAATCATCGGACCACCGTAACAGATCACCCTTCTGGATCAATCTATTCAAAGGTGCTTCAATACACAAGACACCGTCCAAAAACCGGCAATAATAACCAGTTAACCCCAAGAAGCTCCTAATCTCAGTCGTCGTGGCAGGACGAGGCCAACTTTGAACTGCCTCGATCTTCCTAGGATCTACCTTAATACCCTCGCCAGATACAACATACCCCAAGAATGCCAAAAAATCTAACCAGAACTCACACTTGGAGAACTTAGCATATAGTTTTTATTCCCGCAAGGTCTGAAGCACCACTCTCAAATGCATCCCGAGCTCCTCCATGCTACGCGAGTAGATCAATATGTCATCAAAGAAGAAAATGACAAACGAGTGAATATATGACCTGAACACCCGGTTCATCAAATCCATAAATGTCATCGGGGCGTTAGTCAAGCCGAATGACATCACTAGAAACTCATAATGGCCATATCTAGTCCGAAAAGCTGTCTTCGGAACTTCCGAATCACGAATCTTCAACTGATGATACCCCGATCTCAAGTCGATCTTAGAGAACACCCTGGCACCCTGCAACTAGTCAAAAAATATATATGCATCAATGGGTACTTGTTCTTAATGGTAACTTTATTTAGATGGCGGTAATCAATGCACACCCGCATTGTCCGAGATTTCTTATTCACGAACAACACCGGTACACCCCAAGGAGACACACTTGGTCTGACGAACCCCTTTGCTGGCAACTCCTCAAGATGTTCTTTCAACTCCTTCAACTCTTTAGGAGCCATGCAATATGGTGGAATAGAGATAGGCTGGGTACCTAGAGCCAAATCAATAGATAAATCGATATCACGATCTGGTGGCATGCCTAGTAGATCAGGAGGAAACACATCGAAGAACTTTCGTACCACGGGCACTGAATCAATCGCTTGAGTCACTGTAGTAGTATCCCAAACATAAGCTAGATAAGCCAAACAACCCTTCTCAACTATGTGTCGAGCCTTCAAAAAATAGATAACCCGACTAGATGCACTGACAGATGAACCCTCCACTCCAATCTAGGCAACTCCGGCATTACCAAGGTAACAATTTTGGCATGGCAATCAATGATGGCATGATATGGAGACAGCCAATCCATACCTAGGATGACCTCAAAGTCGATTATATGAGCAACAAAAGACCACTCTAGTCTCATAACTGCAGAAAGTCATGATATACGACCGGTAGATCCGAACCACAACAACAGAATAGCCCACTACCGTGGACATATATACAGGAGTACCCAAGGACTCGCGAGGACCACCTAGAAAATGAGCAAATAGAGATGAAACATATGAATATGTAGACACTAGAGGAAATAGTACTGAAGCATCCCTACCGCAGATAGAGATAATACATATGATCACGACATCTGAGGCCACTGCATATGGTTTGGCTGGAAACACATATAACCTAACTGGAGCACCACCTAACAAGCCTCCACCTCTAGGACAGCTCCTACTCACCTGCCCTCCGCCTCTGGGTGGCAGGAAGGTTGGTGCGACAGCTGGTGTGGTAATCATAGGCTGATGGCCCTGCTGTACTACCTTGCCCCAAAGTCTGGGACAACACCTCTTCATGTGGCCAAGATCCCTGCACTTGAAACAACCCCTCGAAAAGGTGGGCTGCTGACCTGAAGTCTGACCTTGATGGCCTGAATTCTCGCTGGAGGAACCCTGAATAACTAGTGAGCGCTAGGAGCTCTCTGGAATGGTTCAAAAATAGGGCTGCACTGGAGCACCCCAACAAGGCGGCGGTGCTGGATATGTGGGCCTACTATACTGACCCATCACAAACTAACATCTGCCCCCCGACGGAGCACCATTGAACCTTCTAGAATATCAAAATTGCTTGTCCCTCGGCGTCTCCTCTAGCCTTCACTGACGAACACCCTCGATCCTCCGATCTATCTCCATAACCAGCTCGTAAGAAGTCCCCATCTCAACCTCTCGGGCCATAGTGCCCTACACACTCTCTCTACATAGGTGGGGAGTATCATAAGTGCATGGCGAGACAGCTTAGATAATCTCGCCTCATAGTCAGTCACCGACATCTGACCCTGCTGAAGCTACTCGAACTGAAACTGCAACTCTTCCCTCTGAAAGGGCGGAATATATCTATCCATAAAGAGACGTGTTAAGTGGTCCCAAGTTAGGGATGGGGGAACCTGCTGAGCTGCCAAGAAGATAGGACTGCCACCAATTACGGACCATGCCCTCCAGCTGAAAGGTGATAAAGTCCACCCTGTGGGACTCCAATAACCTCATGTTGTGCAGTCTGTCCCTGAAACAATCAATAAAGTCCTAGGGGTCCTCATGTTGCTCATCTTCGAAGACAAGAGGATATAGCCTGGCCCATCTATCCAATGGTTTCTGCGGCTCGCCGACCGCAGCTGGTCTGGGATCAGTTATAGCCGCTGCAACTGGCTGAGCTCCGCTCACGGGTAGTGCACCCAGGGTCTAATATACGGTAGTTGCATGCCCTAGAGCCTGAGCGGTAGGGGTCTGTTTTCTCCCTCCCGCCCAAGTTGTGGCTGGGTCTGCTAAAAGTAAACCAGCCTTAGTCATAAAATGCATGAACTGCAGCATACGGTCAATGAACTCCTGGAATCCTAGTGCGGACATGAAATCCACTGGGGTTGGATCCGCTGTAGGTACCTCGCCCTACTCCTCAATAACAGGATCTTCCACTGGATCCACTGGTGTCATAACTAGAGTAACTCTAGGATGCCCTCGTCCTCTGCCACGGGATGGAGCCCTTGCTCAGCCTCTAGCAACAAGGGGAGTATCTCCTCCATGGTCGAGTTCATCTGCCATGCGCGTTCTCACCATCAGTGAGGGAATAAGAGAAATATACTAAGCACAACATCAACTACACGATAGGATATGAAGAAAGAGTAGTTTCCTAACACCCTATAGCCTCTCAAAGATAAGTACAGACGTCTCTGCACCGATCCGCAAGACTCTATTAGGCCTGCTCATAACTTGTGAGACCCACGTGAACCTAGTGCTCTGATATCATGTTGTCACGACCCAATTTCTCCGATAGGCCGTGATGGCATCCAACGTCATCGCTAGGCAAGCCAACGGTGAACTAGCCATGTATTTATTCTTTTTAATAATTTCAAAGTAGTTGATTAAGTGGAAAATTTAATAAAGTAAAGCGTAAACTAATGAAAGAGCAAATATGATGAAATAAATACTAAAAAAACATAAAGTGTCTACTAGCATGTTCCCAAGACCCGGTGTCATAAGTGTTTGAGCAACTAGTAGAATATATAAAACATATATGCTACTGTCTGAAATAGGATAGACAAAAAGTAAATAGAAAAGCGAGATTGCAGCTGCTGCAGAACGGACTTAGAGAGCAGCTCACCACTATGCCATAAGATAACGTGTATGCGCGCCTGAATGGACACCAGATGCACCTGCCTCAAATCCTACACGATTAGTGCTGAAGTGTAGCGTGAGTACATAAACAACATGTACCCAGTAAGTATCCAGTCTAACCTCGAAGAAGTAGTGACGAGGGGTCGACATCGACACTTACTACGGGTCAATAATAAAATACTGGAATTCTAAATAGGCATGGAGTACAAGAATAATAATATAACACAATAACCAGTAATGAATAATTTCTTTAACTAATAGTCAATTTAAAAGTCTCCATTTGTCACATGCTAACTATTATGTGCACTGCTGAGGGTAGAACGACACGAACCATAGATGCATCTATTATACTGCCGAGGCGAACGGCCCCCAATAGTACAACTACAAAATGATGTGGATCTGAGACTACCCGAACATATCCTGGAATATAGCTACGCACCGACTCTCGTCACATCATGTGTACGTAGCTCCCCACACAAGTAATGCACAACAAAGGTGCACCTAAGGGGATGAGTTCCCTCTTACAAGGTTAGACAAGAGGCATACCTCGTTCTCAAGCTCACTTCCGGCCCACAAATCCACTCTAAAGCCTCGACTTGGTGCCAATCAATTCGAAACTAGCTAAATGTTATATAAATTAATCAAAACACACTTACAAGTTCAAAATTAAGCCATTTGAGAAATTACCTAACCCAAATTGGAAGATCCCTAAAATTCACCCCCAGGTCTACGTGCCCGAATTCCGAAAATATTCGAGGATAATTATTACCAATAACCTCACAAACTCAAATATATAATTTCTACCCAATTCCATAATCATTCTCATGGTTAAATCCCATTTTTATCAAAACCTAGATTTTTCAACTAAACCCACAATTTCTACAATTTGTGTGTTAAAAATCTACCCAAAATGCATGTATTAAAGTCATCTTATGTAGAAATTACTTACCTCAAAGTGCTAGGTAAAATCACTCTTCAAAGAGCTCTAAAATCGTCCAAGAAGTGAAAAAAATGAACCAAAATAGCCTAAATCCCTTACTGCCTCCAACGATTCCTCTTCTGCGGACCTTGGGTCACACCTGTGATGCCGCACCTGTGGAAAATCCATCACACGTGTCGTCCTAGCCTAGCCTGCCTCCCTTTGCTTCTTCGGAAGAAGTCCGCGTCTGCGGATCCGCTTCTGCAGATTGTTCTCCGCTCCTACAAGCACGCACCTATGGGCCAAATCCACTACTGCACCCCAGGCCACCTTGGCCAGTTTCGCATCGGCGGCCCACGCTCCGCATTTGCGACCTCGCAAGTGCGGAATATTCCTCGCACATGCGCTCCCAGGCCATATCCATAGGCCTCGCACCTGCGATGAACCCACCACATCTGGGTGACTGCACCTGCGGCCATTCCCTCCGCAGGTGCGAAGACCGGTCGGGTCGTTACATATATTCCCTCCATCTCAAATTATCTTTCATGTTTCTCTTCTACACGCCCATTAAGAAAGTATTAAATAGGAAAAGTTTTTACTATTATACCCTTATTTATATCTTAAGATATAATTTCTCTTCATTTAATATTTACTCTTAATTAGTGGTGGCAAAATGGTTAAAACAAATAGCTATCCACCCATATTATTCACTAAAATTGAGTTGGATAATGAACTTTTTAAAAATGGTCAAATATAGATAAGAAACATATTATCCATTTAGAAAATGAATAACTAATGGATAACTAATGGGTTTAACTTTTACACTTGTAAAACCTCAAATTGAGGGTTCCTCAAGTTTGGGAGACTATAAATTCTCCCAAAAGTGATCATATTTAAGAGGTCATGGATAATATGGATATTCATATTATCAGCCGATTAACCTATTTTTTATTCGTATTAAATATGAGTCGGGTCGGATAATATATCTGTTTTTGTATTTATCCATTTTGACCTTCCCATATCCGATCTGACCCGCCCGTTTTCCACCCCTACTTATAATTAAGGTATTTATAGTCTTCAAGAATAATTAATATGAAGGGTAGAATAGGAAAAAAAATAATTGATTTACTAGTATACCTGAATTTCTAAAATAACAAATAATTTGAGACAACTATATTTAGAAAAACCACGAGTGATAATTTGAGACAAAGGGAGTATTAAACTCTCAAAAATAAGATTAAAGTCGATGCTCTTAAAATCAAATCAAAATTAACCAAACTTATTTTCTCCGCACGCAACCAAGATGTTAAAATAAACAACATTATACACAAAAAAATATTTGATGGTAATGTCACACTTCACCATTTAGGATCTATAAGTTTAAAAGAATAGCACAGGGAAGTTATGAAAGGAAAATGGTACAGAATATAATGACATCTCTTTACCCTCAAAAGCGGATAACAATTACATTTGTAAGTAGTTTTAATAATCGCGAATTAATTTAATACAAAGCGATAGATTAAGTCAAATTGAACAAACAAAGATAAAGTAGATTCAAACCACACGAGCAGGATAATTTCAGCCTTAGTAAAATATTCACCCTCGATCCGGGCTCGCTATGGCCAGCACTAATGAACAAGAGAAAGAGCTAATAGCAAAGGAAATAATAATATATTGCTTTGGAATGCATGTTACCATCTATTTAATGAATTATCAGACCCATTGCCTAACAGTGACATTGGGCTCCATCACGACCTATGTGGATTTTGGGTCGTGATAGATTTTTTGTTGTCACTCTATCCAAATGTTAAATACATAAAAAAAAATTATATTATTTGTATATCACTAGGTATAACACATCAAATAAGGTGTATACCAAAGTATAAATCATAAATTTATTTTCCTTCTTTGTGTATATCAAAATGGATGTCAAAAATTTATTTTCATTCTTTAGATATCAAAATTTCAAAATGTACATAAAGATTTATTTGTTCTTTGTATCTCTCAATGTATAACACATATTTTCTTGTATATATACACAAATATCTTTGCTAGAGATATATTGATATGCAAGCTATTTTTAAATTTAAAAAAAAAAAAAGGAATGAATTTCAGGCCAATGACAATTTGGGGGGGGGGGGGAGAGATCTCATTTTCAATAATAAATTATTACAAACTTATATAAGAGATCACTGGTGAAAATTAGGTATGCAGTATGGAATATGAATTAGACAATCAATGAGTATGATGTTAGATCGGAATATTGGTTTTTTGAAGGAATTAGTTAGAAAATAATGATTTAGAGAGGGAGGAGAGGGAGAGAGACAACAAAGAGAGATGGAGAGGGGGCTAAGGGGAGAGAAAATATATAGGGAAGTAGGATTTTTTGGGATTTGTCTATACAATACAAATTATTTTCGGCTACCTTTGCCAAACATAATTTAGGGCTAAACTTTTACTAATTCTTATTATATGTTGGCACATGGTGTCAATTATCCTTTATTTTCCTATCTTCTATTAAAATTAGTCTACAGCTATCATGTGTTTTGTGTAGACTGTCCAACTCAAACTCTACCCCTAAATCGGGACTAAGTGCACAGATTGTCATACTTGGGTAGCTATTAAGCCTTAATAATCAGGGGTCACAAATTACTTAAATCTTAGCCAACACTTAAAAATGAACAATATTTGCTTCTCTTCTTCTTAGTATCCACTCCAACGAGGATTTTCATCTCTTAACTAAGTATGACTCTCAAATTGTATAAGCCCCCTCACCTTATTCTTATAGGAGTAACAATTGAAGTTTGAACTACACTGTTCAGACTTAAGGACTAATTACTTTTCCAATGTCCTTAAGTTGGAACCACAATAATTAAACTTCTAGACACAAGCTTAAAGTTTGAGCTACATAGTTAGTACCACAAAGTTTGGCTCCGTCATTTTTGAGTAAGTTGAATGCTAGACCTACCATTCTCTTCACCCGAAAAGTCCCACCAATGATTCACCGAAGAACAGTACCAATCATCTTCCCTCCCAATTTAAAGATATCCTAGATCTTCTTTTCTTTTGTCTTTCAATCCATTAAAAATAAAATAAAACATTAGTTGAAGCTTGACCCCTGCCCCAACCAAAAAAATATGAAAAAAGAGAGGGAATAAACAAAAACTATAGACAAGTCAAAAAGAATAAGGCCAGAGCAAATGTTAGAAAATTGATGATAAGTAAATAATGTGCTAAAAAGGATCCCATAGTAAACCAACAAGACATATGAAGTTCAACTAGATAGCAATAGACTTAAAGACTCCCATTACCACCTATGAAAAATATCTATAAATGGCCCATGATTTGTCGAATGAAGAAGCAGGAAAAGGAGACCGATAATAGGAAACTGAGAGAAGTACATGGCCTTAATAATATAGTCAATAAACTCAAGAAAGATTGCTAGAAGACCCAAATAAAACCCCAAAATCGTGGACAAGTGCTATAGAATCACATGTACAAACAGATTCGAAAGTAAAAGAATATTTTATTGATCTACAAACTTGACAATCCCAAAGATATGATATTAAAAATCTTATGAAGGACGGGAAAAAAGAATCAGACAAGAAGGAGAGAGTTAAAAGGGAAAAAGGGAATCATAAAAAGGAAGAGAATAAGATAATTCTTGATTTCTGCATGATCCCTTCCAACACAAGCCCTTAGTTATTTATAATTGTTGAAGCTGTCGTACTCTTCAACTAAATTTCATAACAACCTTTTTTGTGTGTAACTAACTTAAAATGTAACTACTTTTTCCACCAAATCACAACAATCTCCAATGCTTGAAATTAACCTTGTCCACAACGTTTTCTTATAATGTGATGATCCTCATCCTTTGCAGCTTAAAGGTCAATCTCCATTAAAGTTCTTGAAGAAATTATTTCAGTGAATAAAGGCCTATACCAACAAAAAGCCCTTAAGTTCCCCCCTTTTATCCACCCTCGCCCGAAAAGAAAAGAACAATAAAAGCACTCTATTTGTTAAGTAAACAATAGTAGAGAAATAACATGGATCCATTTCTTAAATTTTTGTGTTAAACCTTTTACGGCTTTGATACCATATAGAACTCAACCATTAAAAGTAAAAAGTAACCAAAATAAAGGCTATGTGGTTTCCTCTTGGCTTATGGTTTGATACTATATTTTCAAGTATCGATGTGCACTCTTCAATCCAATAATTTATGATTTAGCATTATCTTGTATAGTGAGTGATAATATTATTTAAAGAAATTGTGATGACCCAATAGGCCATTTTGAGTTTTAGCCTTCATTTTTGTGTTTAGAGACCTCAAATAGCTCCGTTTTAGCATTTCTCGATTTGCGTGTGCAGTCTGTGTCCTTCTCCCAAAAAACGTTTATGTGAAAAATTGAAAGAAATGTGAATTTTAGCCTTGTGATGTCGTGCCATTTTCATATCATTTGTTAACTGATTTACCGGTTGGTGATTTACTTGATTACTTCGTGATCTCATACCTGTCGTATTTGTTATATTATTCCCCTTCTTGCATGTCCCCTCCCAGTTTGTAACCATTCTCTGTTATTATTATTGCTTTACATATACTTGTATATGTATATTTACGTAAGTGTTCTGTCATAGCCTCGTCACTACCTCGTCGAGGTTAGGCTCGACACTTACGGAGTACATTGGGTCGGTTGTACTCATACTATACTTCTGCACTTTTTGTGCAGATACTGGTATTGATCCCCGTGGTGCGTGAGGTATGTCATCTTGGATCACTGCTTACGGAGACTCGAGGTAGATCTTCCGGCGTTCGCAGACCTTGAAGTCCCCTTCCTTTTCCCATTTTTACTATTCATTTCTTTCGAAACAGTTATATTTATTTCAGACTTTGTTTGTAGTCTTCTAGTTGCTCGTGTACCCGTGACTCTGAATTTCTGGGAGTAGACATTATCATGTGACTTATATTGGTACTGTATTAGATTTGGTTTCTATTTCTCGTTGTATATCATCATTGGGTTTTTAACTATTAAAAAATTGGTTATTTAATTATCTCACGTTGGCTTGCCTAGCAAGTGGATGTTAGGTGCCATAACGACCTCAAGATTGGGATTCCGAGTTGCGACAAGTTGGTATCAGAGCAGTAGGTTGCTTAGGTCTCACGAGTCATGAGCAAGCTTAATAAAGCCTGGAGGATCAGTATGGAGACGTATGTACTTATCTTCAAGAGGCTATAGAGTTTTAGGAAAGAATTCACTTCCTTCCTTATTTATCGTGCGATTTTATTATATCACTAATGATTGAATCATTCTATTCTTTTTCTCTCACAGATGGCGAGAACATGCATAATATCTGTAGCTGGACAGGAGCCGGAGCCCCCTGTGTTTAACGATTCGGCTGGTCATTTTGACTGTTATAGCCATGTTCCCCCATTTACTACTTATTCTTTGCTCAATTGCTATTATGTGACTTACCGGAATAGTTGGTTTGATTCCTAGGATGTTTCGAAATGAGTTGGGACACTTAATTTTAAGGTTGGAAGCATAAGTTGAAAGGGTTGATCGGATATTGAGTTATGTATAAACGGGTCCGAAATGGAGTTTTGATGGTTTTGATAGCTCCATAGGGTACTTTTGGACTTAGGAGTGTGTCCGGATAGTGATTTGGAGGTCCGTAGTAGAATTTGGCTTGAAATGGCGAAAGATGGAAAATTAGAAGTTTGGAAAGTTGGAAATTTTGACCAAGAGTTGACTTTAGGATTGTCGGGATCAGATTATGGTTCCGGAGTTGGAATAGGTCTGTTGTATCATTTATGACTTGTGTGCAAAATTTGAGGTTAATCGGAGTTGATTTGCTAGGTTTCGGCATCGATTGTAGAAGTTGGAATTTCATAATTTTTGTTATGCTGAAATTGAGATGCGATTCGTATTTTTGATATTGTTTGAGGTCATTTGAGGCCTCGACTAAGTTCGTATCGTGTTTTAGTACTTTTTGATATATTTGGTTGAGGTCCGGGGGGCCTCGGGTAGATTTCGGATGGTTAACGGATCGTATTTGGAAATTAAGGCATGGTTGGGCAGACTTAGACTGGTGTGATCGCACCTACGAAGGTCATGGTCACAGGTGTGAGGTCGCAGGTACGTGGATGGCATTGTAGAAGTGGCCTGGAAGGAAGTGAAAAGTGATCGCAGGTGCGATGGTTTTGTTCGCACCTGCGAGGTCGCAAATACGGAGAAAGGGTCGCAGGTGTGAGGTCTGGGAGTGAGCCTGGGGAGCGCAGGTGCGGAGCGTGTTCCGCAGACGTGGACTCACATCTGCGCAAGTTTGATCGCTAATGTGGAAGTGGGCTGGAACGAGTGAATCGTAGAAGCGATGGAAATCTCCGCAAAAGCGGAACCGCAGGTGCGGTTAAATGATCCGCAGAAGCGTCTGGGCCGTGTATATAAACATAAGGTTTCGAGGTTTTATCATTTTTGGACTTTGCAATCGGATTAAGGCGATTTTTTAGAGGGATTTTGAGGGGTTTCTTAAGGTAAGTCACTCTTGATCATTTTTATGCAATTATATTGTTTACCCATTAAATTTCCAACCTAGTTTGTGTGTTTTTTAGATGGAATTTTGGGAGTTTTGGGCTAGGGATTGGAAAGTGAAAATTGGGGATTTGAGTGACGATTTGGTTTCGGAATTTGGTATGGTTGAACTCATGGTTTAATGGGTGTTTGGATTTTGTAACTTTTGTTGGATTCCGAGACGTGGGCTCGGGGTTGACTTTTGAGTTGACTTTTTGGCTTTTGATTTAGAACTTAGCATTTTCATATGGAATTGATTCCTATAGCTTGTGTTGATTGTATCGAATTGTTTGTGTCTAGTTTTGAGGCGTTCGGAGGCCGGTTCGCAAGGCAAGGGCTTGCTAGCGGAGTGATTCGATTTGCTTGAGGTAAGTATCGTATTTAAACGTAGTTGAGGCACCAGTTGCCTAAATTGTTGTGATAGCCACATGCTTTTGGATGCGCACATGCGTGGGGATGAGCCCATGTGCGGGCACCGGGGTTATATATTCATGTTTGGGTTGTGCTCGGGCTCTTATAAGCCTAGAATTGACTATTAAGCTTTAAGCTATGATATCTCACATGTTGTAACAGTTTATGTGATTTATTTGAGCCATGCTGAGGCTACTTAGAGGTTTAACCCCTGAACGAACTTGATAAATGCTTTTCAATGATGAAATTGCGGACTTGAGCTACGATAACATACTTTGCACATGCCTACACTTTAGCATGTCATTATACCTGTCCAAGAGCATGAGAATCTTATTTCATTTATCATATACATGTATACTTGTTTTATTGCCTCTGTATAATATGTTTGGACTGGAGGCCTATGACTATGCCAGGCGGATTATGCTATTGGCACGTGAGTTGTCCGTGCAGCACGTGAGTAGTCCGTGCGGATCCATATATTGATATTATTGGAACGTGAGTTTTCCGTGCAGCACGTGCGTTATCCGTGTGGATCCATATATTGATAATATTGACTTGCGAGTTCTCCGTGTCGCACATGAGTTGTCCGTGCAGGTTCTATTGTTAGCATGCGAGTTGTCCGTGCAACACGTGAGTTGTCCGTGCAACGTGTGGAATTTGCATTTTTTTTATCATTTACCTGATTTAATTGTTTCTTTCCTCTACATGCCATGATATTGTCTGATCAGAGTATTTGAAAAATTATTCACATGCACACACAGATATTCTTCTCACGAAATTGGATGAGTTGGTTCTAGATGTTGTTATGTCCTGGTTTAAAATGGCAGAACCACACCGGAATAGCTAGTATTATCAAATTCTAAGCTTCTCTTACCTTGCCTTATTTATTTAAGATACTTATTGAGTTGGTTGTACTCACACTACACCCTGCACCTTGTGTGCAGATCCAGGTATTTTCGGGCACGGTGATTGCTGATCATGGAGTTTTACGTATTCGGAGATCATCGAGGTAGTTGCTTTGGCATTCGCAGATCTTGTCTCTCCTCCTCTATCTCTTAGTTTTACTTATGTTGTTCTACCTTTCTAGACGGTGTTTCAGACTATGATATTATATAAATGCTCATGTACTCAGTGACACCCGAAATTTGGTAAAGTTTGTATTCGAGTTGTAGTTGTTCATATCGGATGTTTATGAGAGTTATTACTGTTAAACTTGCTTCATCTTATCTTTAATACAAAATGCCTAGTTTTATTGTGAATGCCGGCTTGCCTAGTTCTGTGATAGGCGCCATTACGACATGTTGAGTTTTGGGTCGTGACAAGTTGGTATCAGAGCCTAGGTTACATAGGTTTCACGAGTCATGATACAAAATGCCTAGTTTTATTGTGAATGCCGGCTTGCCTAGTTCTGTGATAGGCGCCATCAAAACATGTCGAGTTTTGGGTCGTGACAAGTTGGTATTAAAGTTAGGTTACATAGGTCTCACGAGTCATGATCAGGTTTAGTAGAGTCTTGAGGATCGGTACGGAGACGTCTGTACTTATCTTCGAGAGGCTGCCGAACTCTTAGAAAAAATTCGCATCCTTGTATTCTTGTCGTGTGAACTTGTTGATTCCGCAAACTAAACTTTTGTTATTCTATTCTCTCACATATGGTGAGGACACATGCTACCGAATCGGGCGGACGGCCACTAGTACCACCCGCTAGGGCTACGAGAGGCCTGGGCCGCGGAAGAGGTCGAGGTACAGCTTGTATAACAACTAAAGCAACACCTGTAGACCCACCAGTTGCTCCAGCTCAGGAGCAGATTCTAGATGTGGTTGAGCCGGTGGGACCACCTCAGGCACCAGCTGTGCCCACTATGATTCCAGGCCTTCAGGAGGCTTCGGCCTAGATATTGATTGTTTGCACTAGTCTTGTCTAGACGGTTTCAGTTCCAGCCACAACAACCACTTCTCAGGCCGAGGGAGGTACAAAGACTCCCGCCGCCCGTACTCCAGAGCAGGTAGTGCAGGGACTTCAGACATTGGGGATACTACCAGCCCAACCGATTGCAGTTGCTCAGGCCCAGGTGGGTCCCATTATGAGTGATGAGGAGCAGAAGAGACTAGAGAGGTTTGGGAGGCTCAAGCTTCCAACATTCAATGGGGCTGAATCAGAGGATGCTCAGGACTTCTTGGATAGGTGCGAGCGGATTCTTGGCACGGCGGGTATTCTGGAGGCTAGTGGGGTCTTATTTACTACCTTTTATTTGACGGGAGCAACCTTCAGATGGTGTGAGATCTTTGAGTGGGACAGGCCAGCCAGTGCTGCACCACTTTCATGGCCCGAGTTCTCCATTCTCTTCTTGGAGATATTTGTGCCACCGACCCGCAGGGAGGAGTTGTGCAGTTTGAGAAGCTATACCAGGGGGGCAAGTTTGTGACCCAGTATGAGATGAGATTTTCAAAGTTCGCTTGTCATGCAATCTGGTTGATTCCCACTGAGAGGGAGAGGATTAGGAAGTTCATTGATGGCCTCAGCTATCAGTTGCATTTTTTTATGACTCGGGAGAATACATCAGGAGCTAGGTTCGACGAGGTTGTTGATGTTGCTCGATGACTAGAGTTGGTCCGCCGTCAAGAGCATAAGGAGAAGGAGGCCAAGAGGCCTCATGGTTCGGGTGGTTTCAATGGTGTTTCTTCTGGGAGTCCGTACCACCACAGCATGGGTCGTCCTTATAGGCCCGCTCAGATGGCTCATCCAGTTCATCATGGTGCATCAGTTAGCCACGGTTCTTATAGTGCTCATTCGGGTCAGTCATCATTCAGTGCATTACCAACGCATAGTTCTTACCATGCCTCGTCTGCTCAGGTTTTTATAGGCAGCTCCTCGGGTTTTCAGGAGTAGCAGCTCCGTCAGAGGAAGGGTTGTTTCGAGTGTGGGGACTTGAGTCATATCAAGAGAGATTGCCCTAGATTGTTGAGTGGGGTTCCACAGCAGAGTTCGTGGCCGATAATGCCAGCACCAGCATTTACACCGCCCGCTCAGCCGGCTCGTGGTGGGGCTCAGGCAGCTAGAGGTTGCCTTAGAGGGGAAGGCCGATCAGGTGGCGGTCAGGCTTGATTTTATGCTATTCCTGCCAGGCCACAGGCCATTGCTTCCGACACAGTGATCACATATATTATTTCAGTGTGCCACAGGGATGCTTCAATATTATTTGACCCTGGTTCTACTTATTCCTATGTATCATCATATTTTACTCATAATTTGGATATGCCCTGTTAAAAATTAAAGAAAATGTGAATTTTAGCCTTGTGATGCCGTGCCATTTTCATATCCTTGGTTTAACTGATTTACCGGTTGGTGATTTACATGGTTACTTCTTGATCTCATACATGTCGTAGTTGTTATATTTTTCCCCTTCTTGCATGTCCCCTCCCAGTTTGTACATTACCATTCTCTGTTATTATTATTGCTTTACATATACTTGTACAAGTTTATTTACGTAAGTGTTTTGTCATAGCCTCATTACAAATTCAAAGAGGTTAGGCTCGACACTTATAGGGTACATAGGGACGGTTGTACTCATAATACACTCTGTATTTCTTGTGCAAATTTTGGAGTCGGTCCCAGCGGCGGTCAGTAGATTGCTTGGATTGACCATCAGACGGAGACTTGAGGTACAACTGCTCGGCGTTTGCAACGCTGAAGTCCCCTTCTACCTTATCCTAGCTGTTTATTTCTTTTCAGACAATTTTACTTTTATTCAAACCATTATCTGTATTATATTAGTCGCTCGTGCACTTGTGACACCAGATCTGGGGTTATCTAGATATTGCGGTTGTTATGATTTTTCGTACTCTATCTCAGTTCTATTTCAGTTACTTCAGTTCAATTGGCATCAGTTATTTTATTTTGTTAAAACTGGCTAAAAACTATTCTAACATTGGCTTGCCTAGGATGTGAAATGTTAGGCACCATCACGGTGCGGAGGGTAAGGATTCCAGGTCGTGAAATTGTTTTTTAATTTAAACGCTTTTATCGCATTGTTGCACAAAATTAACTGGCACAAATTAGTCAGTCTTAATCAAAAAATAAAATTACCAATACAAATTGGACAATTGTTTCTATATGTTGTCACGACCCAAACCGATGGGCTACGACAGGCACCCGATACCTTACTCAACCGAGTACCAACGTAACGTATCTTTCGTATCATACTATCATAGATAAATGAGCTGGAGAGGCTATCGTGAGATAAGTAGAATAAAATATGAGTAAACACTCAACATTGGACGACCCAATATGTAATACAAACTTACATATGACATACGGTCCTATAAGACCAAAATGATCACTCTTACACTAAACATAGGCCGACAAGGCCGTACAATTTTACATGTACATGACATATGTCTTTAAGCCTCTAAGAGTATATGAATACCATAAAGGTCGGGATAGGGCCCCGCCATACTAATCAATACATGTCCAAATCATACTGACCAAATAAGCAACTCCGGAGAAAATGGAGCGCACCAACACCTTCGGCTAAACTAATAGCCTACTTGGAGGACTCTCAACCTGTCTATCAGGACCTGCGGGCATGAAATGTAGCATCCCCAGGCAAAAGGGACGCCAGTACAAATAATGTACCGAGTATGAAAGGAATAAAAATCAATAAATAATAGACACGAGAGAAACATGGAGTAAAAGACATATAAGTCTGAATAACTCTGTGACTGTGAATCATTTCATATTTATAATGTCATGCATATGCGTATAATTTCATACCATGCTTAGGTATATGCGTTCATAATATCATCAAGCCTCTGAGGGCATCCCATTATATCATCTCGGCCACTGTGGGCAAATCATCAACGTATACCAGCTGATCAGGTAGTGGTGCGTGTATAATATCGTAACCTTTTTTCATATCTCATATACATATAATATATGCGTATATAACTCCATCTGGTCATGGGTCAATGTACATGTATAAATGAATGAAATGCATATGAACTACGTCAATAAAATCTCCCGGATCGTCATAGGACCAATATGCCTTTGATTAATGTCATAAAATAAACTTATAACCTTACGTATTTTTCGAGACCCATGAACAGATGATAGAATAATAAGACACATGGGGAATCAAGAATATAGACCCATAGTATTTCTATGAATAGAGTCATTTATGAAAGTTGCGTATTTTTCTTGTTTCGTTTGTATCATTTGGATCATGCTAAAAAGTAAGAAGGGATAGCCTTAACATACCTTAATTGCTGGTATGAGCTCGTAGAAGATCGTAGACAAAGGATCAAACCAAGATCACCTCTTTAAAGCTTCCCTATACCTTACTTCATTACAAAGTAATATTCAAATTGATAAGATTCATAGTATATCAATGTTATAACCATGAAATCGACGGAGGAAGATTAGAATATTTGGTCTTGGAAGGTGAAGGAGAACGTGAAGTAAATTGATGTACGTTGATACACAGATTAAGAAGGGAACGTTATTGCCTATGGATTTTGTATAAGGAAACAACGTATCCTTTTTAAAAGCCTTAGTTATTAAATCTCAAGAAAGATATCAACTAAACAAAAATGATAGTCACACGAGTTATAAGCAGGCAAGTCCTTCATTAAATTAAAGAAAATGGACTTTGATCCTATCCATGAGGTTGATTGACATCCTCTAATAATTTTATTAATATAATAATATATATACATATAATTGAGTAGACACTATCACGTGAACTAGCATGGATAATGTCAAAAAAGGTTAGAAATCTTTTCCTCATCCTAAAGTACTATTATTCAAATATTAAAATATCAATAAATTATGGTACCATATAAAATTAATACATACACTAATATTTCATTAAAATATCCATGTAAAAATAAATATATTTTATCAACTTTTAACTTTCGTAATCTCATGTAAAGAGTACAAATTTTCGTATGCTTAATTCTCAAAACGGTAAAAAGATAACCTTCTTTTCTTGTGAGAAAATAATATCTATCTTTATAACAAAGAAATCCCATTTATAAAGTTTATAATTTAAGCAAGTCCGAAAATAGAATTATCCAAGATTATATTTGATATATATATATGGGGTCCACCCCCATTTGCCACCACTTTGAAAATCATGATTGTCCGATAAATGCCACACTTTAATACAAATTAGTCACCTCTTTCTTTAGTTGCCATGGTCCCACGTGGACATCATAATTTTTACACTTATCCACTTATACTAATTCCAAACAATCGATTTCGAGCTCTTACTTCACTTAAATACTAATATATTTTATATACCTTACTATCATTGTCATGTGGTATAGCACTAGTCCATAAATATGGGGTATTACAGCTTGGACCGTATTTTATCCCAAAATGTCAAACTTCGATGAAACTCATTTTCTTCGATTCATTTACCCTCTCCCCCCATCTCCACGACTTTACTTATCACTTGTTTGAAATAACATAACACTTATAACCTTAAAATAATCTCATTCCCGAGCTTTCATCAATTTCTTATGGCGTACTTTCACGTACGAAAACATGGGGTATAACATCTGTGTTGGCCAAAAATAATCGACAAAAATTCGAACATTAATTTTAGTTTATTTTAAATGAAAAACCAACAGAAGTTAGTCGGTCTCTTGAAAAATAAATTTTTCGGTATTATTACCGACCAAATCGGAAGAAAAAATAATTTTTTGCATTTTCGCAAAAACAAACTGTCCGAATTCGGCTGGCTTAGTAAAAAAATCGATGAAATATTATCAAAAAATCTACCTGCTTCGGTCTTGTCACGACCCAAAACTCACGATAGGTCGTGATGGCGTCGAACATCACTGTTAGGCAAGCCAACAGTGAACTATCACGTTAATTGTTCATTTTATTACTTTCGAAATCATAAATTTGATCAAGAAAATTTACGCCCTTAAAATCACGGGTACATACATAATTAGTATTGCTTAAAAACAAAAGGCAGTAATAATATGCGAATCCGTAAGCATCAACTAGAATATCCCCAAAATTCGATGCCACAAATGCATGAGCATTTACTAAGGAGTACAATAATAATACAACATCTGTCTGGAATATAAATAAGACATGACAAAGTAAATAGTATGATGGAAACTATGCGGGTTGCGATACGTAGCCTGGAATGCAACTCACCATAAAGTCTCCTCAGCAGTTGCGCCTACGCGCCCAGATGACCATCAAATAATCATGTCAGGTCCTGCACATTTAGTGCAGAAGTGCAACATGAGTACATAAATCAATGCGTACCTAGTAAGAAACTAGACTAACTCCGGAGAAGTAGTGACGAGGGGTCGAAATCGACACTTACTAGAGGGCCAATAAAGCAGTATGATAAACCGTAAGCATATATGAAGCACCACATAAAAATGGGATAAAACGGTAACTAACATATTCTTCTAAAATGCTTTTAGCGATATAAACTTCTCAATCTCGTATCCTATCTCAACAACTCGGAAAATATCAACTGCCAATATCAAAGGAATAAGGAATACCATATAAAATGCCAGGCATCAGTGGAAGTATAATCTCGTGAATATTCGGACTGCTAGCGATATAACGCACGATTATGCCGAAGTCGTACAGTCCGATCCCGAATAATGTGTACACTGTCGAGGGTCAAGCAGCATGAAACATAGATGCATCTATTATACTGCCTAGGCGAACGGCCCGCTCCCATAAGAATGTGGTACATAATTCTACCGAGGCGAACGACATGATCCCATTAGAATAAGAAACTTTAACGGGTCCTTGACCTCACTCACGAATAAATGTGTGAGTTATGAACCAGAAGGAAAGCTTGCGATGAAAATGCATAATGCGGGAGGAATTCATAAGGGAAGCACAAATTATTCTGCGGGTTATCAAGCAGCTCGTCACAATTCTACAATAGCGAGTTTAGTCTCAAGTTGTAATTGGAAATAAAAGAATTAAACGAGCAAAGATAACTCAAATAGTATAATTATAGCATGTCGTGAACCTAAGTCTACCCGAACATAATCAGGAATTCTAGCATACGTACGGACACTCGTCACCTCATACGTGAGTAGCTCCCACAACATGTAGCACATAAGAATATAGCACCTACGGGGTAAATTCCGCCCCACAGGGTTAGACATAAGACTTACCTTGCTCCGAAGTTCCATAACCAACTCCAATGCCTCTCTAACACTTCGAACCCAAAGCCCATCGATCCAAAACTAGTCAAACAATCGTTGAAACCAATAAAAACAAATACTCCAATAATTACAATTTAACAATTTATAATAATTTTTAACTCCGCTCGAAAAGTCAACCCTCGGGCCCATGTGCCCGGATTCCGAAAATATTTGAAGATAAACTTTTTTCATAACACCACGAACTCAAATATATAATTTATTCCAAATTCCACGTCCAATTTCATGGTCAAAATCCAAAAATACCAAAATTCAAAATTTTTACTAATTTTCATATTTATATCCATATATAACCATGTATTTAACTTGCAATGTGTAGGAATCTCTCAAGATTAATGATGAAAATGGCTTCTCCAAATCGCCCTAGCAAGAAAGGAATGAGTGAAAATTCCGATTTAAAACAAGTCTGCCCAGGTCCTTCTTCTTCACGATCGCTGAAAATGCTTCGCGATCGCGAAGCACAAATTCAAGCTGCCAAACAAATAACCCATCGCGGATGCAAAAAGCCAAGCGTTAAAACGATCCACAGAGATTCAACTTTTCACGATCATACCCCTCCTCACGCGATCGCGATGAACAAACGCGTAGCATCACTCGACCCCTCCTTCCTTCTTTTCGAACGCCGTACCACCCTCGTGTTCGCATAGTACAACTGACTACAACACTGCAATCGTAGGCCTAATCTCGCGACCGCATAGAGCATTTTCACCAGTCGCCCCAAACAACTCTTTGCGATCGCGGACTTCCACTCGCGATCGCGTACAAAGAAACCAGCAACAGTCATGACAACAACTTCAGCAAATCCCCCAAGTCGAATTTCAATCCGTTAACCATCCAAAATCCACTCGAGGCCCCCGGGACCTCTACCAAACGTATCAACAAGTCCTAAAACATCATACAAACTCGCTCGAAGCCTCAAATCACACCAATAACATTAAAACCATGAATCGACGATCGAAACCTTTCTTTAAACTTCCAAACTTATAATCTTCGACGAACGCGTCCGATTCATACTTAAACATTCTAGAATGACGCCAAACTTTACGTGCAAGTCAAAAATCACGATACAAACCTATTCCAAGGCTCGGAACCCCAAACGGACATCGACAATATCATAATCCACTTCAAACCAAACTTATGAAATTCTAAAACCTTAAAATGCCAACTTTCCACAACAAGCGCCGAAATGCTTTCGGGCGGTCTGATACTCAACCCGAACATACACCCAAGTCTGAAATCATCTTACGAACCTCTTGGAACCTTCAAATCGCGATTCCGAGGTCGTTTACTCAAAAGTCAAATCTTAGTCAACTCTTCCAACTTTAAGCTTCCGAAATGAGAATTTTACATCCCAATCAACTCCGAACTTACCGAAATTCAATTCCGACCACACGTACAAGTCATAAAATATGAAGTGAAGCTACTCACAGTCTCAAACTGCCGAACATCGTAGTAGTGCTCAAAACGACCGGCCAGGTCGTTACAAGTCTGATTTTTTGGTTGATATTGTTGGTCGATTTTTTGGTCCTTAAAATATTTATTTTAGTAGTGAATATACCGTAAAATTTGCATGGGTCTTCTTTCACACCCAAGAAATTTGGATTCGTTTAATCCACATACCCAGTCTTAATAACAAAAAAGTTGTTAAAATCAGAACCTCAAGTTTGGACATTGTTAAAAAATTTACAGTGTCAAAACATATTGTTTGTATTATTTCATGCACAATGTTAAAATGCTTCACTGTTGATGTTATCATTATCAGATTTTAGGGTAAAAGCTCGTTGAACTTAGGATTTTACCCTAAAAGTTGATCCTGATAATATCAATAGTGAGGCACTTTAACATTGTGCATGAAATTATACTGTTTTTATTCTGGAAATCTAGTGTAAAACCTCTTTTTCTTTGGATTATTCGGATCCACTATGCGGGATAAATGAGGTCCATTTTTTTTTTTGGCAGTGTAATGTAATGTTCCTATCTAAATGAATATTTTTAGCCGCTCCCAAAAATAATAGCCGATAATATTTTTTTGCATATATGTGTATTATATAAATTTAATATACATGTTTTATATACTCTTTAACTAGCGAATGCAATTAGTTTCGGATGACCAGTCAATTATATTTTAATTAATTATATTCGCTAGCAGAAACTATACAAAAATATGCACTAATTGCATTACATCCGCTAGCCAATTTTACATGAATATATCCAAAAATATACTCAATATTTGATTGGCTATTAATTTTGGAGCAACTAAAAATATACATTTCTTTGTTTATACAGTGATTTTTGAGCCTTTTGCGAAGAAATCCCTGGAATAATCACAAATAGCCATGTCAAGAAATCCTCACAATATTAGAAATTCCCTTTTTTTTCAAAATTTTTAAACAAAGAGTTAAGATTAAACAGAGAAGCCTTAAAATACCTTTGCAGTTTGCCTTACGGTTATGGCTGTCCAACGGGATGGGACAAAATTAACGGGACGAGACGGGACGATATTTAACCGGGACGGTGGCGGGACAGGACGAAACGGGACAGGACAAACGGGACAAAACGGTAGGCCCATCCCGTCCCGCTAACAAACGGGACCAGACGGGACGGGTTCGTGGGCCTTAAGTGCCGTTTTATAAAAAAAAAATTATTTAAGTATTGAGTATGGAAACCGCTATTATTTTGACAATGACTAAGTTTTTAAAGTTTGCAACAGCTAGTTTTTTGAGTTATTTAATAAACTTAAAAATTAAACGGAAATTAGGAAAACTAAGTAAAGAATTATAAAATATTAAAACAAAAGAATTGCAATGAAATATTCTAGTAATTATAAATTTATAATAGAGTTAGAATTTATTTAATATAATTTTAAGCCATTAAGTAACTAAGTAAGAGTGTAAGAAAATTCATAAAAATAATTCAACGCTTAAAGCCTTTTATTTTACTAATAGAACTTTCAAATCTCACATGCAAATATAATTCTTTTGAAGAGCACCTAATCTACGCAGCCACCTTCTAGGAAAGGTTCTGTTTAAACTAGGCCTCTTAGTAGCCAATTACAAATTATCATACTAATATTTTATAAGCTCCTATATAACTTCGTTGTAACTTATCTATAATTTCTCTCAGACATTGTTCTGGAATTGGCAATGTTGATTGATGTTTCATGAGTTCCATGTCGTCATAGCTCCCGGTGCTAAGTATCTCATTGTATTCTTCTTCTTCCCTAGTTTCACCACTTGTTGTTTTCACAGATTTATATTTATCAAACATTGATCTAACATAAGAATATATGTTAGCTTGGCAGTCTTCGAGAGATGGTTTTTCATTTTCATGAATTGCTAAATTCTCATAAATTTTATGAACAAGTCTATTTGCACCTCTTAATTTTAAAGAAGGATTAAGTATAGTAGAAATTAAATAAACTTGGGGAATAGGGAAAAAATACTTTTTAAATTTTGCAATCATTTCATTAATGGTCGGTGCATAAGTTGGATTAATTTTACAATCATTTCATTAAGCTAGTTGCTACAGTTGTGTTAGCACTTAGCAGAAACATTATCTAAGATTATAGTTAAAGCTTTATCAATGAGTCCATAAAAATCAATAATTTGTAGAACAATAGTTGCAATATATGCTCCACTGTGTTTTGAATCAACAAATTTATAACCAATAATACGTTTTTTCATGTTCGAGTGATGATCAACCCAATGACATGTAACAGTTAAATAATCTCAACCATTAGGACTACGACCTATATCAGATGTGATAGATACTTTACAATCTAAGTGAAACAATACACAATGAATATACTGAAAATATTCGGTTTGAAATTTAAAAACATCATTTCTAACTGTGTTCTTAGGAAAACCTTGAAAAACAGGATTACAAGTTTCTTGTATATAATGCACAAAAACAAATAAGACGCAGGACAGGCGAGATGAGACGGGACGGGACGGGACAGGACAGGATGGGACGGGACGAAACAGGACGGGACAAACGGGACGAAATAACCATCCCGTCTCATCCTGTGTCCCGTTTAACATGGGCCCATCCCATTTAGAATTAAGTGGGACGGAACAGGATGCGGGACGGGACCGGAACGGAACGGCCCGTCCCGTTGGACAGCCTTACTTACGGTTACGGGACCACAAAGTGTCTAGATCATCTTTTTGAATTTACATTATGCTTTTTGACCAATATTCTCTTAGTTATTCCTCCCAGAGAATCTCCAACCAAGTGGGTCCCAGTTTGCCACATTGTTTTTTTTTCCTGGCCGTTTGCCACATTTTAGAATCTGACCATTTTCATTTTTTAGGAAAAATCACCAAAATGTTTGGTGTAGAAAAATTGCCATTACTATATGTGACGCATTACTTGAATAACAGAGATCCATTTCTTAACTTTTTGTGTGAATACGAATACTATTTTTTTTATAACTAAATATATTTATTATTAAAAATTACATACAAATAATAGTATTAATTATAAATCTTGTAAATATTTTGAAGATTATACGTATTCCTGAATAATAAAACTGACATAAGAAATATAGCATTTATTTTTATCTTATTATTTGTGTTTTGAGTTGAGGAAAATGAGAATTTTTGAAGAAATCATTCAAAATGTAAAATGATGATTTGAAGGAGGAATTGATGTCGGAAATTTATAATTTTGGTATGGTTGAACTCATATCGGAATGGGTGTTCGGATTTTTTAAATTTTATTTGGTTACGAGGCGAGGGCCCAGGGTTCGACTTTTGGGTTGACATTTTAGTTTTTGTTAAATATTAAGGCTTTATTATCCGTAATTATTTCTTATGAGTTTTATTTATGATTTGTAGTTATTTTGGCTAGATTTGAGCCGTCCGTAGGTTTGTTTCACTCCAAAAGTTTATTTTAGAGTAACGGTCTAGCTTCTTCGAGGTAAGTATCTTGCCTAACTTTGTGTGGGGGAACTACCCCTTAGGATTTGAGTCTTTGGCGCTAATTGTGTCATGTGAAGCCCATGTACGCGAGGTGACGAGTATGTGCATGGTCATAGTTGTGGAAATTTGACCGTTTAGGGCTCTTAGGTTCTTATGTTCATTAGATATGAAGTTGCCTTGTTATGTTAACTCCCCCCCCCCCCATTTGGTAGTTTTACCTCTACGTGCCTTAATTGGAATTAATTGCTTCATGTTCCACTCTTATTGCCTATTTGACTCTTGTGTGCCTTAACTGAAGTTGTTGCCTCTTCTATTTCCATGCTATCTTTCCCTAATTGCTTATCCTTAATTGAATATGTTGTATCTCTTTCGTAATTGCTCAACCCTAAATGAAGTTTAGTTATCTGTTATCATAGTTGATTCATCCTTAGTTGGAATTATTGACTCAGGTAACCTCCCTTGTTGTCGAATTTTACTTTTGTGGGAATCATTGTTACATATTATTTCTTCCTTGTTGAGCTATTCCTTTTTAGACTAGTATTCTCTGTTTTGTCTTTCTTTGTGAACTCGTTTCGCCGTTTCTTTATGTTCCAAAGTTCTCAAGTTGATTTACTTGTCGTATCCTCGTGTCATTGTTGTTGTTGTTGTTTCTGTTGTACTCAGTGTTGTGAGCCGAGGGCTATGCGCGGTTGTGGTATTGAAACTGTTTCGAGAAAATGTTGTGGAATATGTGTCAAATCCGCAAGGAGCTAAGAATGGGAGTTAGGGGTATATATCATAATGCTCGTGATTGAATTATGAAGATTTCACTTCCACAAAAGATTGATTTTCTATTTCTAATTTTTACTCTATTGATTGCAAATTAAAGAAAGAAAACTAGAGATAATTGTTTTTGGGGTTTTTCCAAATTGATAAAAAGCCTAGAGCCGTGACCATTACCTAGGTGTTTTCCTAATGGGATAAAGACCTTAATACTTATTTTATTGATCGTGGTGTGTTTTAGCTATCAACTCTCAATTACCCACTCAATACCTCTCGGTCAGAGAGTGGTTTTGCCCAATTTGGCTTTCTCAAGACAAATAGGTATCATATAAAACAGTTGATAAAAGCTCAAGTCGAGTTATTTTTATCTCTAGGTTGAACCCTTTAATTGGGTTAATCAATCTCTCGATTGACCCAATTCCTTATTATCCAAGTGTTCCTAGACTGAGTCTCTCTTTCTCAAGTAGAGACTAAGTCAAATAGGCATAAACTAATATTTGCAACCATTAATTTCACAAATTAATGCATGAACTAGGCTAAATAACAAACACTCAATCATAAACAAACACTAGTTTAATTACCCATAAGGTTAACACACTAGGGTTGGGTCACAACCCTAGTAAAAATCTAGCTACTCATGCTTGGGTTTGAAGAAGAAGAAGAAAGACTAATTAAACTCATAATCTAAGCTTAAAAATAATAAAATCTATTGTAAAATACACCAAAATATAGTAAACTTTCAAAAGAGGTAAAGAAAAACAGCTACAGTACTTGCTTATGTCAAAACTTGACCTAATTTCGTGAAACTCTTCTATTTATACAAGTCTGAAAATCTTGAACAAAAATACCCCTCGGGAGGTTCTACGGCAGCATAATTCCATGTGCGGTCCGCATAGTCTTCATCTCGCAAGAGCTGGGATTCTGCGGCTGCACAATTCTGAGTTGCGGCCGTGAGGCAACATTTTTGCGGTCTGCGGTCGCAAACCATTCTTTTGCGGTCCGCACTTTTATGTCTACGGCCACAAGGCACTTCTTCTGCGGCCCGCAATTCTCAGGGACTCGGTACTTGGAAGTTTGCACACCCTCTGAAGTTGAGTCCTAGCACAGCTCTTGCGGCCGCACAATTCATGTGCGGTTCGCAATTTGCATAAAAATCTGCTGAATTTTGCTTCTTTGTTCGCTATCGCAGGTGGAATTCTGCGGTCCACAAGTTCTTCTACGGTCACAGAATTCCTTGTGTGGACCGCACATTGTATGCTTTTGTCCCTTTTGTTGCCTTGTGCTCGGACTACTCCTCTTTGAGCCGAATTTCATCTCGGGAGTCCAACTTCTAGCATTCCTATAATTTTGCACATTTCATTAGTTTCGGGAACGCAATTCAATGCTTTTAGACTAAAACAAAAGCTAAAAGGGCGCTAAAAAGTAGTCAAAATCCCCACTTATCAACTCTCCCAAACTTAAATCTTTGCTTGTCCTCAAGCAAATAATTTAGTTCCCACCTCCACAAGTTAAGGGTCATTTCAGCAAGTCAAAGGTGAGCCATTCACACAACAGTTGGGACAACAATTACCCACACTACTTATGTATTATCAACAAGGCGACAAGTTAAACATTTATGCACATATAGTTCTAATGTGACACTTGAGCATCAAGAGTTGACTTTACTCATCAAGGAAACTCGCTCTCTCATGTAGGTCATTGTGGATTCTAAACTCCCCCTCCTCTACTCTCCGTTTTCCTAGCTCACTTAAGAATTTTAGCACTCAATCCCAAGATTTGTGAAAAGTTCACTCATCTCTCTCAAGAGAATGTCGCAAATACGGCTTCAAGTACCATAGGCTTGCCCCTCATGTAGATTGCCACTAATGTAAGCTCACTCGGCTTGAAATCAGATAGGACTTCTTTCAGGATGTAATGAAGGCTTTTGGGTTAGGGTTGGATATAATATGGTTGAGTGGTTACACCTTTCCTTAAGCACTCCATCTTTTTATTCTCGGCTCACACCTTGCCAATTCTTTAAGACATTTTATTTTTCTAGGGGGACTAGAGAGACTTAACATCACCCTTTCTTAATCATTAGACTCATATTTCTCTATGTTTGTGCTCATTTCCTTTCTTTGAATCCCTTCAACTCTTCTACTTATTCATTTTGTTGTATTTTTCTTTTTGTTCTTTACTTTTCTTTGCCTTTTCTTCTCATCATTTCTTTTTCTCTTTTTGTGCCTTGATACCTTTTATCAATTTCCCCGTCTCTCTCTAAACTTATGTTTTTAGCCATTTGTTTCACATGAGTTTTAAGGAAAGTTTGGGTGCCAAGAGAGGGTCACAATAGAATGGGTAAAGGCTTGTAACATGGATTTCAAATGAGAAAGGCTAAAGGCTCGAAGAGGCTGACTAGGGAAGACATCATTGTTAGGCAATCAGGCTAAGGAAAGCCTACATCTCAAGCCAAGCAATACTTAGGATTTTGCCTTGAAACACATTCGGGGAAAATTCTAGAGCTTTCACACGGGTACTTGGACTAGCAACAAAGTATCTCACCCCTCACGCAACTCGATTGTTAAAGAGGAAAGAGTCGAGGGCCCATAACGACCACATTCAAGATTGAAAATCATTATGGTTTGATTAAACCACTTGATGGTTGCCTAAGTCAACACAAGAGTCACAAATTCACTAACTAGAGCTATTTCTTCCAAAAATCTTGTTTCTAACTATAAGCACGTAGTTAAGTGTGTTGGTATCAAATGAAGCATGTTTGACTCTTAGAGCATGACTTAATTAGGTCTTTTTATTCATTACTACTACTATTATTACCTAAACAACAAAAATGGACTCAGTCCCTTAAGAACGTTGTCATGCCATCTATCGTTGGGAAGAATCATCCATTTGACACAAAAACTACTTTTGGAAAATACCGTGGCATTAATAAAACCAAAGGCTTATTATCTACTGAAACATAAAAAGAAGCTACTAAATTAAACACTAACTAATAAGAAAACAAACATGAAAAAGCTACAAAGTAAAAACTATCGAAAGCATAACGAATATACATAACGAGGGAGAAAGAGAAGATATATACATAATGAGAGAAGAAGAAGAAAATAGTATCAAGTTATTACAAGCCAAATGTCTCAGAATCATCAAATAAGATCAAATAAACTCCATCCTGTGAATAAAAATAAGAATTGTCCCCAATGCTTAACAGAATAAGAGTAAAGGAAGGGAAAGAGTGAAGAAGAATCCCTATGGCTCCTTGGATATCTTTGTGTCCCCAGAGATGTAACCACCCTCAGTCTCTTCCAACTGATCTCATCATCCTCAACTATGGGAGTGACTGGGTTGGTGAACATCTAACGCACTGGCTCGGCAGTGTCAGCAGCAGAGTCTGGCTCCTCAGATTGTCTAGTTAGTGCCACCGATGCTGTTGGTGTTGTAGGATCGGGGCCTGGGTAGTGTGGGTCAATAAGGATGTCAAATGGAATATCTCCGGCTGCAGTAAGCTTGGTAACCTGTGTCCAGAGCTTGTCCATTGACTTCTTGGAGTCCTGGGACTTTCTCATCTTCTTTACTGCTTTTCTCAGCTCTTCGATCACTAACCTATGCTGCACCAATATAGCCATGATGGTGTTCTATTTTCGATGAGCTTATTCAATATTTCTTCCACTGATGGGGCATCTGAGGTGCCAGAATAGAAGATTATGCTATAACATTACTGGATAAGTCAGATAACTCTGTAGTGTCTGTCTGCATCCAGTTGTTGAGGCTCGCCAATGTCTGGGAGACTCGCAGTGCAGAAAGTAGAGCAGTAGGCATGGCACCAGCTTCAAAGCCGAGGTCGAACCTGTGACAGGAACTGCTGTAGGAACTGAGGATGGTGGTGGAGGCAATGCTGCAGCACTAGATGAAGGCTCGGCCGAAGTGGATGGAACATCAACTACCTCTGTAAATACCACTGATGGCTCATCAGACTGGCCTGTGGTGGTAGACGACTGACCCTTTCTCTTAGGATTGTGTGCATCCATCAATGAGTACCATGAGAAAGGTTCTTGGCCCGCACCTTTGTATCAAAGTCCATCGACTTTACCCTCGCATCTATGAGATACTCTGTAATGGTATTGGGATACGGGTAGGATATGTCAGCTTGCCGGGTGACCAAAAAGATGTTGGCCGACATCACGGCACACACATTGATAGTGTACCCAATCATTATGGAAGCAACTAGAACTGCTAGAGGGATCAGAAGATATGTCTCATTCTGGCACGAGTCTAGTCTGTTCCATACAAAGGTTTATTACCCCTTTGCCTCGAAGCTCAGAGTGCTCCTGTGAATATAAACCCTTACTGTGATCCATGGTGGTGGTGGCCTAGGAGCTGCTAGAATCTCTTCTAGCCAAGGACGAGCTGCATCCCCAAGTGCTCATTTCTCTAAGTACTCTGTGGGCTCGGCATCATCAAATCCCAAGTAGGTGTTCAATGTATGCTGATCAAATCGCACCTTGAGGTTTCTCACTTTTGTCACCTTTGTCCCTTTCTTGATATGCGCCACATTAGCATAGAATTCCCGGACAAGGTACTCCTTAGCATCCACCACGATCTGGGTAAACCATATCCACCCTTTGCAATCTCTAAACTTTCTCAATACTATAGGGTTATACCTCTCTAGATGTGTTAACTGAAACTGTCGCTCAAGAGTGAGCGACCTCACTAGCCACCATTCACGAAAATTGGAGAAAGCAACCAAGCTGACAAACCGGTCCTCCCATACCTCTTTCTTCTTCAACCGCCCAAGGATGGCAACTGTAGCATCCACCCTCTGCCATCATTTGGGATGTCCTGAACTGATGTCTCTGGTACATGAGGGACAGGTGTAGTGGAAGCCCTCGGAAGTGCTATGAGATGTGGAAGACTTGTCCCTGAGCTGATACCTCTCTAGCGGCCTTGACTGGACAACCGACTACTCATGTACAGAGGCTGAGTTGCCCTCTGATGCTTCCCTAGATTGGGCATAAGAACTGGTCTCGGAAAGGTCTGCACCTCTCCCTCTGATGGCTGCTATTTTCTTTCTGATTTCATGCTATTGGGCACTAGGTAAAGGTCTCTTCCCTCGTCCCCGAGAAGGGTCACCCCTTCCTTTCGAAGTGTCGCCTCTACCTCTAGATTACACCATTTTCTATACAAAGGAAAGGTGATTATTAGTTGCAGTTCAAGCTCAAACATGCAATGAGATCTGTAAGACACATCAGAAGACACAGTGAGAAACACAGTTGAAACTGAGGTCCGCATATTTTTCATTGCAGCCGCAGATTGGGCCATTGCGGACCGCAGAATTCTCTTTTGCGGCCGCAGATGAGGAATGCCGATCACAGAATTTCTATAGCGGCTGCAAAGCAAAGACCTAAATTATGCCAACTCTCTGATGATAGAGAATTGGTTGATGTGCGGCCGCGACATGTTTTCTGCGGACCGCACATTTTGTCTTGCGGCCGCACATTGAAGTAATAACATCCACATTCTCTGAAGACAGTAAAATAGTTGTTTTGCGGCCGCAATGGAAATTCTGCGGTCCGCACAATTTTCCTTGCGGCCGTAGACTCATGCTTGACTACAGGTTCCCTAGACCAAACTTTTGCGGACCGCATAATTTCTTGTGCGGCCGCAGATTTCAAACAATTATGAGCAGCCAGACATTTGTATTTAGGGCTTGTAATCTTTGCAAAAATTTGACATGGAAACAACGTACAAGCATGAAATTCTAGTTACCCAGTCCCCAATTAGCAAGTACTAGTTGACCCACTACAGATTTACCCCCACAAGTATGTACAATTAGATTAAATAAGCAAGTGGCATAAAATTAATTAAAAATCTATGAACCAAACTAAATTTTGAAAAATCTAACAAGTAATTGAAGCATACCAGATATGAATGAGTGCAAGAAATGAGTGATCAATAGTTGTTAGGTGTGTGGGCAGTTGATTTAAGAAGAGATTTCAAATTGGTGCATGTTTTGTGCTTAGAGAGGGAAAAGGGTAACAGTAGCCTTAACCCCTCTATTTATACTTATCGATTTTTCCAAGGTAAGGAGAAGTGAGTGCGGCCACAAAAATCCAATTGCGGTCCGCACTCTGTTACATAGGGCGCAGTTGCCCTTTTGTTTTGCGATCCGCAAAATTGTGTGTGCGGCCACAGATCCCTATTGCGGATCGTAAATTTTTTGTTGCGGCCGCAGATTGACCCTTTTTCTAATCGACCAACTTCAGATAGTTGAAATTTTTCACATTCCAGTTCTATGGTCCACAAGATTATTGTGCGGGCGCAGAGCACTTTTGCTGCAACTACTAGAAACGTGCAGTCCGCAAAATTTTGCACACTTAGCCATTTTTTATTCCACCATTCTTGTAAGGCACACTCATTGCTGCAGCACGCTTCAAATCAAGTTAGTACAAAAATGACTCCTAACAACAAAAAAAATAAAGAAAAGAAAAAACAAACACATGGGTTGCCTCCCAAGAAGCGACTGATTTGACGTCGCGGCACGACGCAGATTACCATCATTTGAAATGAATCATCGCCACAACGTGGCCATCACCAACGTTTCCCAAATAGTGCTTCACCCACTCACCATTGACTCGGAATACCTCATTATTTTGTTCTTCAAGTCCAATGCACCAAAAGGCGTCGCACCCACAATTTCAAAGGGACTACTCCATTTAGACTTTAGCTTTCCGGGAAACATCTTCAACCGTGAGTTTAATAATAATACAAGATCACCCACCTTGAACTCTTTATTCCAAATGTATTTGTCATGAAGATATTTAATCTTTTCTTTGTACAAGGACGACCTTGCATAAGCATGGTACCGGAACCCATCCAATTCATTCAAATGTGCAACCCTCAAATTAGCGGCTATATCCCAATCAAGATTCAACTTATTTAGAGCCCACATGGCTTTATGCTCAAGTTCCACCAGAAGATGACAAGATTTGCCGAACACCAACCGGTATGGAGACATTCCGATAGGTGTTTTGTAAGCAGTCTGATAAGCCCATAATGCATCATCAAGCTTCTTGGACCAATCCGTCAGATTAGCATTCACTGTTTTGAAAAAAATACTCTTTATCTCCTGATTGGAGACTTTCACTTGACCGCTTGCTTGTGGATGGTAAGGATTCATGACTTTATGAGTAACACCATGCCAATACTTTATACAAATTTGCCAAACAAACAATCATCAAAGGAATCCCCAACCACCGAGAAGTCATCCGTGAAAACTTCAAGGTATTCCTCCACCATGTCTATGAAGATAGCCATCATACAACTTTGAAAAGTCGTCAGTGCATTACACAAACCAAATGGTATTCGCTTGAAGGCGAAAGTACCATAGGGATATGTAAAGGTTGTTTTCTCTTGATCCTTCGGAGCAATAAGGATTTGGTTGTAGCCCAAATACCCGTCAAGAAAGCAATAGAAAGCACGGCTGGCCAACCTAGCAAGAATTTGGTCAAGGAAGGGAAGTGGAAAATGATCCTTCCTTGTTACTTTGTTGAGCTTGCGATAGTCCATACACACTCTCAACCGGTCACCATTAGGAATTAACTCATTCTTTTCATTGGTGACCACCATCATACCCCCCATCTTTGGGACACATTGAAACAGAGAAGTCCACGAACTATTGGAAATGGGGTAAGAAACCCCAGCATCCACCCACGTGTGCATGCAAAATGCGGGATTTATTCCCCGAATATCCGCCAATGTCTACCCAATAGCCTTCTTCCTCTTATGTAGAACCGCCAATGTAGAATCTATCTGCACTTTAGTCAAACAAGAGGAAATAATAACCGGTAAAGTAGAACAAGGGCCAAAATATTCATACCGAAGATGTGGAGGCAATGGCTTTAACACCAAGGTAGGAGGCTCTTCAATGGATGGCTTTGTAGGAGGAGTTTTCCTATTTTCAAGATCCAAAGATAGTTTCTGGGGTGCATAATTGTACAACCCCATTCCCTGCAAAGAGTTCACACATTCCATGAAGCCATCCATCTCGTCATCATCAAAATTGAGCAAGACGACCTCCAACATATCACCAACATTGATTGTGCACTTGTATCATCGACAATAACATCAGTCACCAAGTCCACAAAAGAACATACTTCGTTGCTATTTGGTTGCCGCGTGGATTTGCACACATGGAATACCACTTTTTCATCACCCACCCGGAAGGTTAGTTCTTCGGCTTCCACATCACAAAGAGCCTTCACCGTAGCAAGGAAAGGTCTTCCAAGAATAATCGGCTCCTCATAATCCACTTCAAAATCAAGAATGAAAATATCTGTCGGAAGAATGAATTTATCAATCCGAACTAATACATCTTCAATCACTCCCAACAGGTTTTTCATGGTATGATCGGCCATTGGCAATCTCATAGAGGTGGGTCTTTTTGGCCCAATTTCCAAGGTCTTAAAAACAAAATATGGCATCAAATTGATACATTCTCCAAGATCACAAGGAGCTTTAGCGAACTCGGCACTTCTAACTGTACAAGGGATTGTGAAAGTGCCGAGATCTTCCAATTTAGGAGCCATTGAGTGCATAATTGCACTCACTTGATGAGTGACCTTGATAGTTTCAAAACTCATGGACTGCTTCTTTGTCATAAGATCCTTCATAAACTTTGCATAACTGGGCATTTGTTCCAAAGCTTCCACTAATGGCACATTGATTGAGAGACTCTTCATCATTTGTATTAACTTTTTGAATTGATTCTTGCCATTTTGCTTGGCAAGCCTTTGAGGGTAAGGAGGTGGAGGCTTATGCAATGGTGCCTTAGCCTTTTGCACTACCGGCTCCAGTATGTCAATAATGTGATCCCTAGACGGGTTCACCTCCTCTTGAGTCACTTTCACATTGTTATCAATATCAGTATGAACTTTATCATTTGATTGCATCACATTGCTCGGGACCTCTTCTTCTTGTACCACTTACTCATCATCCACAAGTTGCCTTTGACTTGATGTGGGTTCATTCCCACCTCTTTCACTTTTTGTAGTAATGACCATGGCATGCCCCGTGTTGTTCCCACCCTTTGGGTTCACCACCGTGTCACTTGGTAGTGCCCCCTTAGGACGAGAATTTAGAGCTTGAGAGATTTTCCCTATTTGAACTTCTAAGTTGCGGATCGATGGGTTGTGTGAGGCAAGTTGGGCATACGAATCGGCATTCTTTTCCATCATTTTCTTGAATATGTTCTCAATACGCCCCATTTCATTGTTGGAAGAACTAGGACCATGGTAAGGATAAAGAGGCGGATTGCTAGGTTGTTGATACATCGGGGGCCTTTGAAAACCCGACACCCGCCTTCCTTGATTATTGTTCCTCCCACTTTGATTGTTACCTCCCCAATTTCCTTTATTATTGCCATTCCAATTTCCTTGATTGTTGTTGTTATGCCAATTCCCTTGGTTGTTTCCACCACTCCAATTACCTTGGTTGTTAGAATTCCAATTGCGTTGATTGTTTTGAGGTCGCCATTGTTGTTGATTAGGACCTTGGAGATTGTTTCATTACCCTTAAAAGTTCACATATTGGACCTCCTCTTCTTGGTCATTGTAAGAATCATCTTGATCAAACCTACTATCTTCTTGCACAAAATTGTCCACTCATTGTTGCACTTGGGGACCCTTGGTTTTCCATTTGTTCACCACCATGTTTTCTCCCTCCATGGCATTGACTTGCCTAGGAGTTTGCACTTGTTAAAGTTTAGCCTTTGCTAGTTGGTTCATGGTGGTAGTTAATTCGTCTATGGCTTGCCCATGGTCATGCAATATTTTGTGGAGGTGAATCACGTTGGGATCACCTTATGGAACATTAGCTTGGGATTGTCATGCCGATGATGTGTCCGCCATTTCATCTAAAATCTCACACGCCTCCGCAAAAGGCGTAGTCATGAAGTGCCCACCGGGAAGTTGATTCACTACACATTGGTTAGTTGTGTTGATCCCACGATAGAAATTTTGTTAAATCATGCTCTCTGTCATATTGTTGTTGGGACATTCCTTAACCATTGGTCTATATCACTCCCATATCTCGTGTAGTGGTTCATTTGGCTCTTTCTTGAATGCTAGAATCGCATCCCTAAGTGTATCCATGTGCCCCAGAGAGAAGTACATAGAAATGAAATTTTCCTCCAATTCATCCTAAGTGTGAATAGAATGGTTCGGCAAACGTTCCAACCAATCTAAAGCTTTCCCCCGTAGAGAGAAGGAAAAAAGCCTTAGCCTCAAAGAATCTTCAGAGATATTTGTTTGTTTACTCCCTCAATACATATCCACAAACCCCTTCAAATGTTTGTATGCATTTTGAGATGTAGCACCGGTTAAGAAGCCTCGTTGCTCTAGCAAAGTGAGCATCACATTGGTTATTTAAAAGTTTCCCGCCCTAATATGGGGAGGGACTATTGAACTTGCATATCCTTCATTGGGCAACACCCGGCGTGGAGCAGCTTGTGGTGGAGGTGGGGGTGGAACGGGCGCATTTTCATGAGGCACTCGGCCTCTTCTATTGGCTTGAGGTTCAAGAGGAACCTCATCCACTTGATCATCCTCAATGTCCATATCCCCCAAAAAAATATTTCCGAGCTCGTTCTTTTCCATAGTTGTACCTACGATTTCTCAAACAAGTTAGTAACACGGAAGGAAAAGAAGATAGTTCAAAAATACACCCAAATATATATCTAAAACCATTTTTAACTCCCCGACAACAGCGCCAAAAATTGATAGCGTCCAATTGCACACTTCAAAAGAAGTATGAAATGGTCGTTTGCAATAATAAAACCCAACTAAGAGTCGGGGTCAAATCCATAGGGAGCTAAGAATGGGAGTTAGGGGTATATATCTTAACGCGCGTGATTGAATTATCAAGATTTACCTTCCACAAAAGATTGATTTTCTATTTTTAATTTCTACTCCACTGATTGCAAATTAAAGAAAGAAAACTAGAGATAACTGTTTTTGGTGGGGTTTTCCAAATTGATAAAACGCCTAGAGTTGTGACCATTACCTAGGTGTTTGCCTTATGGGATAAAGACCTTACTGCTTGTTTTATTGACCGGGGTGTATTAAAGCTATCAACTCTCAATTACCCACTCAATACCTCTCGGTCAGAGAGTGGTTTTGCCCAATTTGGCTTTCTCAAGACCAAATAGGTATCACATAAAATAGTTGATAAAAGCTCAAGTCGGGTTATTACTATCTCTAGGTTCAACCCTTTAATTGGGTTAATCAATCTCTCGATTGACCCAATTCCTTATTAGCCAAATGTTCCTAGACTGAGTCTCTCTTTCTCAAGTATAGACTAAGTAAAATAGGCATGAACTAATGTTTGCAACCATTAATTTCACAAATTAAAGCATGAACTAAGCTAAATAACAAACACTCAATCATAAACAAACACTAGTTTAATTACCCATAAGGTTAACACACTAGGGTTGGGTCACAACCCTAGTAAAAATCTAGCTACTCATGCTTGGGTTTGAAGAAGAAGAAGAAAGACTAATTAAACTCATAATCTAAGCTTAAAAATAATAAAATCTATTGTAAAATACACCAAAATATAGTAAACTTCCAAAAGAGGTAAAGAAAAATGGCTACAGTACTTGCTGATGTCAAAACATGACCTAATTTCATGAAACTCTTCTATTTATTCAAGTCTGAAAATCTCGGACAAAAATACCCCTCGGGAGGTTCTGCGGTTGCACAATTCCATGTGCGGTCCGCAGATGTCATCATCTTTCAAGAGTTGGGATTCTGCGTATCGCGCCCCCTTTTTCTTCATGAAATTGGGCCTCGACGTGTGACAACACTTTTAAGGAGGTATTAAAAGAGGAGAGTCACCACCTAACAATTTTTAAGGTGCGTTAGGGCACCTATTATGCAAATAACTATGTTTTAACTAGTAAACGCCACCAAAGATCGGGTAAAGGCTCAAGTTACCTCAAAGAGAAGGTGTTAGGAACTCCTCGAGGTCCACAAATGTGGGTCCCGACTGAACTTAAATTATATGGATTAGTCTATATGATCAAGTAAGCAAAGAGAGTACAAAATATAAGAATTTTATTACAAAGAGATCTTGAATAGGGAGGTGCAACTATTTTTTCGTTCTAATAGGGGATGCTAAGTTTTTTATCCTAAAGGATCATCCCGTGCAATATAAATAATACTTTGTAACTCCCTTAGAATAGGGAGTTACTCATATTATTTAGCTGGCACAGTCTATCATCTCCTGCTACCCGATTACTATGTTAAAGTTAATACCTAAAAGCGTTCTAATTCAATTCTAAGTTGTACCCTATGCGTGCATTACCCGTCCCATACCTATGGTCCAGGAGGCATTGGACCTATATTTAGGGTGGTTCTAGACTTTACTTAGGCTGCTCAAAATGATAAAACTAGGCGACATACAAAAGACATATTGGACTTCAAATATGACAGTTAAGGGCTCAAGTTTGCCTTTGCACTTAAGGAACAAAAGCACGCAAGACAAATTTCAGGTTAAGCAATTTAGAATTAAGAAACTTAAATCCCTATAGACATGATTTCTATGTGACAAGGCATCAAGGCATGCAAGCAGTTTTCAGAGGCCAAGTGTTGCTTATCTCCAAATTATACGATTGTTGCATGCTGATTTGAGATTTGCAGGTTTCCAGTTATTTAACCTATAGATATTGTGTCTAGGTGTGAATCACTAAGTGACAATGAAACCGATTGTAGGAAAGCCCAGAATTATTCATGCTTTCTAACAATAGCATACGTGAAACAAATGTTTGAGCGATTTAACATTAACAAATTACGGCGAGTAATTATATCCTATAGGTAGGATCTCTAATGTTCAGCACTTAGAGCTGCATCACTTGAAGTAATCAATGCAGGTACACAACACATAAGAGGGGAAATGGAGTGAATTGGAATAGTTTTGAGATTAAGAGAGTGTCTAAGGACCAAGCCCTAGTGTGTCAGAGTTCACAAGGACCTCAATTGGACCCCGAGCAGTGCTCACACTAGGGAGGCCAACAATAGAATCTAGATAGCCTTGGCTTTCAGCCGGCTAAGAACGAAGGATTCAGTATAGCATAAGTAGTAAGTAAGGAAGGTGGATGGTGATGGAGTGACAGAAGTTAGATGATACACTTATACTTAAAATAGACATAGCCAAGTTGAGCATACAAAACAACTAATCAAATAGATCACAAGACTTTGTTTAGTAGAACTTCAACATTTAGCAAAGTACCAGATAACAAACCCATATTGGGGAAATTAAAGGGACGAATAGGTTTGTAAAGTTTGACAAAAGTTAACACAAACAGGTTGAGACCTAAGAAGTCCAATTTAGGTTAAGTATACATCTTAACATCAATAAGATAGACGTATTAATTCTCAAAGGGAAACAATACTGCATTGAGACATGATAGAGAGCACACATTATGGCAAAACCACATGTGGGAAGGGTCAGGGGAGAAACAAATTTGCAGTCACAGATGCACAATACAAATAAGTTAAAACCTAAGAGATTATGCTAAACATGCATCCTAGTGTCATGCTAATCAGTATTTAGACATGATTGAGGATGCACATTGTGACAAGCCAAATAATCACTGAAAGAACAAGATATCAGATGAACCGTAGACATTGAAACACATTGTACATGCCAGACAAACATTGTAGAGATTCAGAGCAGTGTGAGGTAGCAAGTTCATACCAAATAGCCCATGTAGGGATTCTGGGATTGACATAATAGACTAATTAACTAAAGAATATCTAAGTTATGCCATAAAACAAAATGGTTCAAACAGGGCATAGAAAACAAGTTGAGGTAGCTATTAAGATCTCAGTCAATCACTAATGGGGTATGGGGATCATGCTGAGTGACACAATAGCAGGGGAATATGTCATAATTAACACAGGACGTTCTAGCACAAGTGTGAAGCATTCATTATAAATATTAAGGACAAAGCAAATAAGCATGTTTTAGGGAACAATCAGGCACTAATATACTGGCTAAACGAAACTTAAGAGCGTCAGATTATCCAAGTTAGACTTAGGCAATCTCAGGACTAGCAGCATTATGAGGAAGTCAAATGCTATGAGACTTAGAACAAAGTAGAATGAACTGAATCGTGCACAAAAGGAATCCATAAAATATATTAAGCCATAGATTCCAGATGTGAGAACACATGTAAATCAAAGACACATAGGGATGAAATTGCAAAAGTCAAGCGGCTTACCAGTTAAACGGACAACAATAAAGAACAAAAGGTCCACAAAAACCTAGAAACCTCGATGCGTCAAAGTTCCCAAGAGCTTCGAAAGAACCCCGGGCAATGCTCGCACCAAGAGAAAGTTCGAACAACAAACTCTCAGTGGCCTTGGCTTTCATCCGGCCGACACAAAACACAGAACAAGATAATGAAAGAATTAACTGAGCAAATCTTCAAATTTTTTAGTGAGATTATATATAAAAAAAAATCTTAAAGGGGAATGGGGAGGGGTTTATATAGTAGCAAAATTAGGTGAATAAACAAGGAAACAAAGTAAATAAAACCTAATCTAAGGAAAGAAAGCATGCAAAATCGATTCAGATCAATTTAGGAGAGAAAACGGGTAAACCCTAGTTTAGACGAGGAACAAAAAATGGCCAAAATCTCGCTGAATCGAAGCCAAGGAGTCTGATAGTTAATGTATCAGGTCAGAAATATGAAGATGATACAAAATCGGAATCAAACGAACACAACGACTTAGCTTCCATAAATAATCAAGTAACCAGTACTTGTAGCATTCAAAAGATAGTAAGTAACTCCACGTATGCAAGAAAGTAAAGGAATCCTAGATGGTTTCCATGTAATGTCGGATTAGGACTGAGATTTGAGTGAGGACGGCTAGGGTTTAGGTTTGAGAGCTGAGAGCGTGTGAGGATACAGAGGCGGTGGGTTGGGGATTTGTCTCTACGGTTTGGGGTATTGGGGATATAAGGAAATGGTAGGTTAATTATGGGTCGTTGATCATTTAAGATCAATGACCAAGAGTTAACGGGGCAGCGAGGCGGGTTATTAAGCGGGTCGCGACCGGATTGGGCTTTGGGGGGTTGGGCCAAAGATTTGGGGCTTGTTTGGTCCGAAACTTGGCTCAAAATTCGGGCCAGCCTTTAAATAAGAAAATAAGGGAAAACATATTTTAATAAAATAATTAAATAAATTATGAAAATATTGTTTATGCAAATTAATACCTTAAAATAATAGTATAAGATTATAAAAATATAAGATATTATTTTGACCCTGAATAAAATGACAAATGCAATACAATTGTAAAATATAGGCAATTATTGCGAGATTGTGCAAATAGCCTGAAAATACTAATGTAATTATAACAAATAGAGTAAAATACCTGAAGAAAATATTATAGATGAAAAATAAGGATTTAGGTAATTGAGTCATCACAAAATAATTTGAAGGAATAATTAATATTTATTCAAGCAATTTAAATACAAAAAAATCAATTTAAAAGCTCTAAAAATTATGGAAAATTATAGAAGATGCTTGCATAAATCTTGTAAATTAAACAATGCTGCAAATTAATATCTTTAAAGCATATACGCTTTGGGTATCAACAACTTCCTCTCTTTACCCGGGAATGATGAAAGAGTTATCGGGTAAAGCAAAATGATGACCGATTTTGACCGAATGAGGTGATTTGAAAAATAGAGGCCGAACCCTAGTTCCTGAGTTGCCTACATATCCCTGGTGTTATGGGAATCAGGTCGTGTATAGTTCTAGATCCAACGGTAAACGAAACCGACAGAGTTGTTATAGGAATGATCGTATGCCTCGAAAAGGGTTCTTTTTTAGGTAAGACAGTATCAGATAAGCTTACACGGAATCTGAAACATTACGGGTGTATCTCAAAGCGAGTATCGGAATGGTTATCAAGTAAAAGTGGGTAACTGATGGTGGTTGGTTACGCTTAAATTAATTGCAGGGTGTGAATGTTGTGAACGGAAATTGGACCGAAGATTGCTCCTGTTAAAAGAACGGTTACTTCCCGGGTTACCTGTGAAACTTAAAACACGATTCATGAAAGTATATAGATTATGGTGAGAATTTAAATATGACGCAGATTCCCTTCGGGCCATGAGGGTTGTCTTTGGATGATAAGGATGGTGTCCTTAGACCGTGACGTCCTGGGCCATGAATCATGTGATAAGGGATTCACAGGCCATGAAATGATCTCCTCGGGCCATGAGAATGGTGCCTCCGAACCATGATGCCTTTGAATAATGATGTGCACTTTTAAGAGATCCTCAGGCCATGGAATGGTGTCTTCCGGCTATGAGGATGATGCCTTCAGATCATGACGCCTTTGAAAAGAATGGTCATATTTCAGCCCATGAAATGCAAAATATGATGTTTGGCCGTATGCGAAGATGAGACAAGACAAAGCTTAGTCTTGGGGTAAGATAAGGGCAATGCTTAGCCCTGGGTGAGTAGAGGATAATGCTAGATCTTAGATGGCGTAATGGAGATAGCATTTAATCACGAGGAAAAGGTAGTGCTTAGCCTTGTGGAATTAGGGAGGCAGTGCTTAGCCTCATGCAGGATGCGTAGACATCTCATGCAAGTAAAGGAAGCAGTGCTTAGCTTCATGCAAAATAAGAGACAATGCTCAGTCTCATGCAAAGAAGGCAGTGCTTAACCTTGTGCAGTTAAGGAGGCAAAGCTTAGCCTCATGCAATGCTTAGCCTCATGCAGTTAAGGAGGCAATACTTAGCCTCATAAAAATAGGAGACAATACTTTGTCTCATGCAAAGAAAGGCAGTTCTTAGCCTTATGCAGTTAAGGAGGCAATGCTTAGCCTCATGCAAATAGGAGACAATGCTTAGTCTCATGCAAAGAAAGGTAGTGCTTAGCCTTATGCAGTTAAGGAGGCAAAGCTTAGACTCATGCAAATAGGAGACAATGCTTAGTCTCATGCAAAGAAAGGCAGTGCTTAGCCTTATGCAGTTAAGGAGGCAATGCTTAGCCTCATGCAAATAGGAGACAATGCTTAGTCTCATGGAAAGAAATGCAGTGCTTAGCCTTATGTAGTTAAGGAGGCAAGGCTTAACCTCATGCAAATAGGAGACAATGCTTAGTCTCATGCAAAGAAAGGCAAGTGCTTAGCCCTATGCAATTAAGGAGGCAATGCTTAGCCTCATGCAAATAGGAGACAATGCTTAGTCTAATGCAAAGAAAGGCAATGCTTAGCCTTATGCGATTTAAGGACGCGGGGCTTAGCTCATACGGGAAAACAATGAGTGATAGTGAGAAAGTAGAGTGTTTCTTAGTTGAAGATGTGTTTGCGTTTGGGAACTTTGTCGTTATGAAGGTAGTAATTCTGATATGTCTATGTATTTGCGAATACTCCTGTTATGTTCATTGTACCTGCATCCAAAGAAAAATCGTGAGTTTGTGGGGAAGGTTGGTCCGTGCTTTCGTCTTCTCGCTTTGCTTTTGCTCCTGTCTTGAGATCCCGTTTGAGTTACCCTGGGCAGCCTCTGGCGGTTTTATAAAAATAAAGTTTTTCAAAAAATATGCGTGCATTTGACGAATGTATTTATTTAAATATAGTAGTATGTAATATCAAGTAATTTAGATGAACCAATGACTGTGACATATGTTAGAGACATTACGACTTCCTTGCTTTAGAATTTTGAGCGTCCTCCTCAAAATTCTGCCCCAGTTTAAAAGAAATTCTTTTACTGTTCTGTGTATGACGAAGTTGGTCCTTAAAATTCTGCCCCAATTTCTGACCATGGGAAAATGAAGATTTTATTGAGATGTGACGGAACCCACAGGGCTGCCTACGTATCCCCTCTTAAACGGGAATCGGGTCAAACGTAGTTCAATTACATCAAATGAAGAAATGTAAATAATCTAAACATAGTATCTCTTGAGTGCGTCTGAGTTGATAGGTTTTAGCCAAATTTCTCCATCCTTTTATGCAAGTATGAGCACCTATCCTGTTAGTACTCTGTGAACCATGTAGGGCCCGTGCCAATTGGGTAAAAATTTCCCTTTGGCTTCATCTTGATGCGGGAAGATCCGCTTTAGCACCAATTACCTTGGTGTGAATTATCTAGGCCTGGCCCTTTTATTGAAAGCTCTGGACATTCTGTTCTGGTAAATTTGACCGTGACATACTGCTTTCATTCTTTTCCCATCAATGAGAGCTAGTTATTCATAACGACTTTGTATCCATTCTGCATCACTGAGTTCAGCCTCTTGTATGATTCTCAAAGAAGGAATTTCTACTTCGGCGGGAATGACTGCTTCAGTACCATAGACCAACAAATAAGGAGTTGTCCCAGTTGATGTGCGAACCGTGGTGCGATATCGAAGTAGGGCAAATGGTAACTTCTCGCGCCATTGTTTGTGATTATCTATCATCTTCCTTAGTATCTTCTTGATGTTCTTATTGGCAATTTCCACAGCTCTATTCATTTGTGGCCTGTATGCTATGGAATTCTTATGCTTAATCTTGAAGGTTTCACACATGGATCTCATCAAATCACTGTTAAGGTTGGAGGCCTTGCCGGTGATGATTGACTCCGATACTCCAAATCGACAGACAATACGATCCCTAACAAAATCTGCTACGACCTTCTTAGTTACAACCTTGTAAGATGCGACTTCAACCCATTTTTAAAAATAGTCTATGGCAACTAGAATGAACCTGTGCCCATTTAAAGCGGCGGGTTCGATTGGACCGATGACATCCATCCCCCAAGAGGAGAAAGGCCAAGGTGCACTTGTTGCATTGAGTTCAATGGGTGGCACTCGTATCATATCGGCATGTACTTGGCATTGATGACACTTTTGGACATATCTGATGCAGTCCTTTTCCATAGTCATCAAAAAATACCCTGATCTTAATATCTTCTTAGCTAAGACAAAGCCATTCATGTGTGGTCCGCAAGTTCCGGCATGTATTTCTTCGAGCAATTTGGATGCTTCCTTGGCGTCGACACACCGTATTAACCGTAGATCTGGAGTCCTTTTTGGAAGAAATGGTTAGATAATCTTCGGAGTGTGCGTTTCTGAGTATGATTTGCGTGCTCCGGGTATTCTCCTTTGTCCAAATATTCTTTGATTTCATGGAACCGTGGATTTCCATCAATTTCTTCTTCAACGTGAGTACAATACGCTAGCTGGTTATGAATCCCTATCGAGATAGGGTCGATGAAATTCTTGTTTGGGTGTTGTATCATGGAAGATAGAGTGGCCAATCCATCTGCGAAATCATTCTGGATTCTCGGAACATGTTTGAACTCTATCTTTGTGAATCTCTTCTTCAATTCTTGTAAATAGTACAAATACGACAGTATTTTGGTATTCTTTGTAGCCCATTCTCCTAGAACCTGATGTACCAAAAGGTCTGAGTCACCAATTACCAGCAATTCCTGAACGTTCATGTCAATGGCCAACTTGAGTCCTAGGATGCAAGCCTCATATTCTGCCATATTGTTGAGTCATAGCTTTGCGGATACTGGATAGTATTGACCTGTCTCTGATACTAAAACTACTCCAATACCCACTCCTTTGAAATTTGCAACTCCATCGAATAACATTCTCCAACCATCATAGGTTTCAGTGAAATCTTCTCCTATGAATGATACCTCTTCGTCGGGAAACTACGTTTTCAGTGGTTCGTACTCTCCGTCTACAGGATTTTTTGCCAAATGATCTGCCAATGCTTGCCCCTTGATATCCTTCTGAGTTACATAGATGATGTCGAACTCACTTAGTAATATCTGTCATTTTGCTAACTTCCTCGTGGGCATGGATTTCTGGAAGATGTATTTTGACGGATCCATCCTTGATATGAGATATATGGTGTAGGCAACAGAAGTAGTGCCTCAACGTTTGAGCTATCCATGTCAAAGCGTAGCAAGTGCATTCCAACAAAAAATACAATGCTTTGTAGGGTGTGAACTTCTTGCTTAGATAGTATATGGCATGTTCATTTCTTCCTGTCTCGTCGTTTTGTCCCAAGACACAGCCGAAAGCCCCATCTAGTACAGATAAATAGAGTAGCAGAGGTCTCTCAGGTTCCAATGGGACCAGAACAAGTGGTTTGGATAAATATTCCTTGATCTTGTCAAAGGCTTTCTGGCACTCTTCAGTCCAACTTGTTGCAGCGTCTTTCTTCAACATTTTGAAAAGCGGTTCACAGATCACAGTTGATTGTGCTATGAAACGGCTGATGTAATTGAGACGCCCAAAGAAACTCATCACATCTTTCTTGTTCTTTGGAGGTGGCAAATCTTGGATAGCCTTGACCTTTGACGGGTCTAGCTCAATTCCTCGGCGGATGATGATGAACCCTAACAGCTTTCCAGTAGGACTCCAAAGGCACATTTTACGGGATTCAGTTTCAGGTTGTACCTTCGAAGTCAATCAAAGAATTTCCTCAAATATGCTATATGATCTGTGCTTCTCTTGGATTTGATGAAGACGTCATCCACATACACCTCTATCTCCTTGTGTATCATGTCATGGAAAATGGTTGTCATGGCCCTCATATAAGTGGCTCCAACATTCTTTAGGCCAAACAACATCATTTTGTAACAATATACTCCTTATGGTGTAATAAAGGCTGTCGTTTCGGCATCCTCTTCATCCATCCATATCTGATGATGTCCTGTGAAGCAATCCACATAGGATTAAAGTTCATGCTTGACACAGTTGTCAATCAGTATGTGTATATTGGGCAAAGTGAAATCATCTTCGGGACTTGCTCTGTTTAAATTCCGATAGTTGACACACACTCTGACCTTCCCATCTTTCTTTGGAACCGGCAAAATGTTAGCCAACCAGGTCAGATATTCAACCACTCCAAGAACCTTGGCTTTGATCTTCTTGGTGACTTCCTCCTTTATTTTCAGACTCATATCTGGTTTGAACTTTCTGAGCTTCTGCTTTATAGGCGGACACATAGGGTTGGTAGGTAGTTTATGAGCCACTATGGACATGCTCAAACCGGTCGTATCATCATAGGACCATGCAAAAATATCCTCATACTCATTCAAGAATCGGATGTATTCTTCTTTCTCTGACGACGATAGGTGAATGCTGACACAAGTTTCCTTGACTGTTTCGGAGTCTCCCAAATTAACTATTTCAGTCTCATCCAAATTGGACTTAGGCTTGTTTTCAAAATTTTCCACTTCTATGACAATTTCCTCGGGTATTATATCCTCTTCCAGATCCTTTGAATAACTATCCTTATGTTGCGTTGTCTCGTTACATGTCACAGTTGTAGGTTCATCAGGATAAGTAATAATAACGCTGTAGAGAGAAAATGTAAAGGATAATAATAAATACTAAAACAGAAATCCATTGATAAATATTTAAAAATGTCAAAAAAATGCAGTTCAATGATTCGAGCAATTATTTCAAAACAAAAACATTAAAAAAAATAAAATACTAAAAATGTCTTAAATGCCAATAAAATTGCTTTTAAAAATAAATGATACTAATTGCCAGGCTATCCAGGAACTCGACGGGCCCTTGATGGCACAGCAGTCCAATTCTTGAGAACATCTCCCTTCTCTATTGTCTGAATAATAAGGTCTTCCCTCTCCACCTACTCAACTATCGCACTACACTCCATGTCTTCATCATCCAAAAACAGATTCCCTATGCCAGCTAGAACTTCATCTTCTTCGGACCCCCACAACATGTCAGCTTGATGAAACGATTGGCTCAAATGTGGTATTGGCTGCTCTAGAGGGTAATAAGGACCACGTCACGGTGGTGACCAATTCTGATACTCGTGCTAGGTGTATTCATACCCAAGCCCGAAAATTGTGTCGTGACGCTTTAGATGTATCATTTTGGTGATCCCCTGGAGATTCTTATCGAGACCCTTTCCAGGTTCATACCATGTCCATGCCAATATGCCTTCTATCTTACTGCTCCACCATTTGTCTTTTTCAATTACGTTGACGCGCTCGACGCGATGGTATGTTTCTCCACCCAACTTCGTTCTATTCTTGACGACTGGAACAGTTTGATTGGTGTAAATGGGATTACTTCCATCCCCATGGATGATCAATTCCTGATAGTTCCACTCAAACTTCACGGCCTGATGTAGAGTAGAAGCCACGGCCCCAGCGGCATGTATCCACGGTCGCCCCAACAATAGATTGTATGTAGCAGATATATCCAATAGTTGAAATTCAACATCAAACCAGGTCGGGCCTATCTGTAGGATGAGGTTGGTCTCCCCAATTGTGTCCCTTTGAGACCCATCAAATGCTTTCACATTTATACTCCTTGCTCGTATCTCATGCAAACCTTTACCCAACCTTTTCTAAGTAGTTAGTGGACAGATGTTGAGACTCAAACCCCCATCTATCAGGACCCTGGCAATGAATTTGTCCTCAAAATGCACTGTGAGGACATTTGCCTCAGAGATTTGCAGCAGTGATAAAAAGGATATTTGAGCAGGGGTTTTGTTTAGATAATCAACCACAGAATACTCACGCCTGCACCTTTCTCCAAAGATCATTTGGGCCAGTCTCAATGACAGGCAGCTTAGAGGTGGCTTCTTTGCTTGTTCCTCCCAAATGCTCAGGTGTATAAACCCTACCAGTTCTGGTCATGCCTTGCGCTGCACCTGTTTCTTCCATTTTTGCCTTTCCTTTCCTTCTTGCTTCCGCAACATAATCCCAAGGTATAACATTAGACTTAAAAGATGATGTGGGTGACACCATCATAGTGAAGGGTGTTGTTACCTCAACCTCAAACGGAGTTGGTGCGGTTACCTCAACTTCAATCGGAGCCTGAGTTTGTACCACGATAGGTGTGAGAGTGACTGCAGATGTTTCAGGATTATCCCCTTCTCGAATGAGTCCAATTGACCCGTCTGAGTCCCATTCTTTATCTATCTCTATCACGTTACCCCTTCACCCCTGTGATCTGGGAGAGGATTGTTACAGACATTGGGTGCAACCTCCTTTCCCTTGGTGACTTTGGTGTCAAATAATGTCTGAATCTTATCCTTCAAAGTACGACACTCATCAATAGTATGACCCTTCATGCCCTAGTGATAGGAACATGTGTTATTTGGATTAATCCATTGGGAGGAGTTTTCCATAGCAACATCGGGAATGGGAGTGACATAACTAGCAACCTGCAGTCTCTCGTACAATTGGTCTATGGGTTCAACAATTCGGGTGTATTGTTTGGGTGGTTTGCGGTCAAAATTTGGTATAGGTTTTTGGTAGTTTTGGCGGGCTGTTGGTGAGTGGTAGTATGTTGGTTGGGTGTTATAAATATGGTAAGTGGCGATAGGTTGTTGTATCTGGGAGGTGAAGGTTGATATGTTGGTGGGGGTATTTGGTATGTAAGAGGAGACTTTGGACCTTGGGCTACCATCACCGCACCTACTTCTTTCTTGTTGGAGATACCTCCTTACTGTAAGGCTTTATTTGTCGCTTGGAGTGCTTCAAAATTTGTCACCATTCCGCTTTTGATCCCTTCATCTATTCTTTCTCCCAATTTGATGATGTCAGAAAATTTATGGTTTTCACTAACCATCAGTCTTTCGTAGTATTGCGGATCCTGATCTCTGACGAAGAACTTATTCATCTGTTCTTCTTCCAATGCTGGCCTTACTTTTGCAGCATCAGACCTCCACTGAGTAGCATACTCACGGAAAGTTTTCGTTGGCTTTTTCTTGAGATTTTGAATGTAGAAAACGTCTGGTGCATTTTCTGTTTTAAACCTGAACCGATCCATGAAATCTGATGCCATGCTCACCCAATTAACCAATTTCTTTGGGTTCTAACTGTTGTACGAAGACAAGGCATCTCCTGTGAGGCTTCTCACGAATAGCTTCATGTAGATTCTTTCATCCTTGTCAACTCCTACAATCTTGTCACAATACGTTCTCAAGTGCACCTTCGGATCACTAGTCCCGTTGAACATTTCGAACATAGGAGGTTTGTAACCTTTTGGTAGTTCTATATCTGTATGAATACACAAATCTTCTTAATTCAAACGCTCAGTGCATTTACCCCCTTCGACAATTTGAACTCTGCCAGTAAGTTTCTTGAGTTCTTCTTCCATTTTCTTGATGAGCAGGTCCTTCTAGGTGGATTCGGGTATGTATAGGGTCTGTAGTGGGGTGTGGGGTAAAGTTTCCACATATATGGGATTGCTTTGGTGGACTCCGGGAATATGGGCGTAATGGTGGTCATTGGTTGAGTTTTGCGGGCCAGGAGTAGGCTGTGGTACATTCTAAGGGTTGTGGATGTGGTTGTTTATGGGTATTGAGTTGGGTGGTGATGGTGTTGTTGAGTAGTAGGTACCGGTGGAGGGTTGTTTTTCTGAGGAGGTGTGGCGTATGGATGTGGTGGGGGAGGATTTTGCGGAATTTGATTTTGTGTGTTTTGGGGAGGTGCCAGGTTTTGGGCGTTTGTGTTTTGTTGGTTAATGTCGGAGACGTTTAGGGTGAGGGAAAGGTTTGCCAAGTTTCGGACCTGCTCAATATCCCCTTGTATCTCCAATATTTTCTGTTCCAGATGTAGGACACATTCATTTTGTGCTGAAGTATTCCGACCGTCCGAAGTTTCAACGTTTTCTACATTGTCCTATCTGATACCGCTTAAATCATCCATTTTCCCTTTCCCTTTGCTTTTTCCTTTAGGATCACTTGGTGGAGGAGGAGGAGGAGGACCTCTCGATCTAGTGTGATATGCTGACGATGCCAGTATGCACGAACCAACCTTTGGGGAATGGGAATAAACAAAAGAAAAGAAAAACAAAAAGGTAACCAAGTTAGTAAGGAGTATTAAAAAAGTGTTTGCTATATTTAACATGTGTTGCAAAATTAAGTAATAAATTCGAGTCCTAATTTGAGGGACCTTATTGTGCCCGAGGTAGGCCTAGGCGACACATAGACTTGGAAAAAGTTTATACCAATAATTGCGTCATTTCATTAGTGTGAAAACGAGTCAAATATTTACTAAAATTGCAATAATGAGAAAAGTCACTAATGGCATGTGCCTTATTACAATCAAAGTCTAAACGTATCCAGAAAATAGTAAAGACATCGTTTCCTAATCTACTTGGCCCCAGAGGGACCTTCTCCGTGCTTGGCCTTCTTGGATCCATGAATCAACTTCCCAGGTCGCGCATGTCCAATAGTAGGTAAGCCCTTGCTAGATGACCTCCTTTATTGCCTTCCGTATTCTGATAATACGAAAGCCTCTTCCTCATTTTCCTCTCAAGTTCCATTAACCCTTGCTCCAAATATTACAATCTTTCTATTGATTTAGTAACAATTTCTTTCCATTCGTTGATTGCTTCCATATCCACTTTGTGTTGTTCCAAATGCCTAGCTTTAGACTTGAAAACCCTCCGGTGCAGCATCCTATACTTGACTTGTGCTTCAGCAGCGTCATCTATAACCCTATTTTTCAGATTAATCCCTGGCTTGACATCTCCCGCTATATCCTCTACCAACCATGATGGGTAGAAGTATACATGGCCGGCATGGTACTTGTCTAGCTCGATAGTGTCTTTCTCTACAATGACCTTTTGATTCCACATATGCTGTGCCTCGAACTTGAACAAAATGATGTTCCCTTTAAAGTCTGCTTTGTACTGGACCATGTTGGAAACTCGAGGTATAACGTTCTTTCTTCCCGCTTGCCTCATTACCATTATAGTAGCATAAGGATAGATTCCTCTTAACCCGATCAACAATAAATGAGTTGTTTCTCTTGACTTGATGATGAATTCGCTGCTAGGGAACCATTCGAACATCCAATGTACCTTTTCGTCAGTCAAATTGTTGAAGAAGCGCACCCAGCTCATTCAATCTGGGATAAATGTCATTCTTTTCGAATGATGGTAGGCTATGTAGTCATTCAATGGTCATCGTAGAAGCTCCTGGTGATATTCACCTCTCTAGAAATGTTCTAATAACCAAACCTGCAATAACAGATTATAGCCCTCGAAGTGCCCATACCCCTGCTTGCATCGATCTAGAGCTCGGTACATTTAGGCCAAGATCATGGGGATGATAGTGTAAGTTTGTCCCTCAATTCCTTCTATTAGAGTCCTAGCGACCATGGCTAAGCGAGTTTGGATCCTCCCCCCTTTCATCGGAAATATCAGCAACCCCAAGAAACAGACAATGAACATAAAAACTCGGCGGTGTGTCCAACCCAAGGAAGTAATGGCAAGTTCATCATGGTAAAGGCGATATGACTTGCTATAATGTTCATAAACGAATTCAAATGGTATGTATAACTTCTTCAGACAGAGTAAGTCATCATTTTTCTTGAAACCCATCATTTTCAAAAAACTGCGGGGAGTGCGATTATTTGGTACTAATAAACCCGGACTATCCCATGGCAGCCTAGCGAAGCCTCCTATTTCCTCTAAGAGAGGAGTCATTTCTGCATTACCAAAGCGAAAGACAACTCTTTTCTCATCCCAAAACATAGTGGCGGCCTCAATCAATGCGTTATTTAGCCAAATGTCTAATAAGAAAGGTCAATTTTCGAGGACCTTTTTCTCATGATTCTTGTCACTAGGTGAGAGGTTCTTCCACCAATCAAGCAGCAAAGGTAGGATGTTTTAAACCATGCCGAACCCAGGGACTTCATGCCTCACTTTTTGCAAAACAAATAGAGTTAGACCTTTCCCCCTTCGGGTCTTACTATTTACACATTAATGATCAACATACCGGCATGTTTTCTCCAAGTAATGCACATAACTTTGGACAAGGCTTATCTTAGTGTATTATCACATGGACAACGTTCTAACCCATACTAGGTTTGACATGATGCATGCACAGTTGATATTGGAGCGAGGTTTCTAGAAGGGTCTAGACTGGTACTCTCAAGTGCACAACTTGAGAGAGAAAGGCACAAAACCGTCAACTGCACCGCTGATCGACTAGTTTATCGCAAATAAGCCTTTCCAATTCAAAGGGTAATTTTGAAAAAACGCGAACACTCATCAAGTGCCGCTATGGTATTAGTTGGGCACGAGTGTAATATATGATGTGGAGAATGCTTTATGCAAAGATAATTACACATTTCCAAGTATTTGCATGATAAATATGTGAAAGCAATAAACGCAGTATTAAGGTAAAACATAAAGGAAGTAAAAAGAAAGACAAAAGAAGAAGTTAGTTCGTGGAATATACGGAATATAATAAAGTAAGCAAGGGAATAGGGGTGGGAGAGACATGATGTAGCAATTTTTAAACCAATGAAGAGCATTTTTAGAGAAAATAAATATGAATAGGAAAAGGGATACGCATGTTATAACCAATTTAAGCAAGGAAGGGTGGAGAAAGGAAGGGATTTGCATATTACAACGAATTCAAATAAAGGGAGAATAGGGGAGGGATGTGCTTGTAGTAGCAAAATAAAAAGGAAGAGGGAAGCACGTTTTATCAAAGAAGACTAATCCATATAAGCCAAATTCGCTATGGTAAGAGCCTAAGCGTAAATCCCCTGCAGAGTCGCCATGCTGTCGCGCCCCCTCTTTCTTCGCGAAATCGGGCCTCGATGTGTGACAACTCTTTTAAGGAAGTATTAAAAGAGGAGAGTCGCCACCTAACGATTTTTAAGTTGCGCTAGGACACCTATTATGCAAATAACTATGTTTTAACTAGTCAACGCCACCAAAGATTGGGTAAGGGCTCAAGTTATCTCAAAGAGAAGGTGTTAGGCACTCCTCGAGGTCCATAACTGTGGGTCTCGGACGAACTTAAATTATATAGATTAGGCTATATGATCAAGTAAGCAAAGAGAGTACAAAAGCTAAGAATTTTATTACAAAGAGATCTTGAATAGGGAGGTGCAACTATTTTTCCGTTCTAATAAGGGGGTCCTAAGTTTTTTAGTCTAAAGGATCATCCCGTGTAATATAAATAATACTTAGGAACTCCCTTAGAATAGGGAGTTACTCATATTATTCAGCGGGCATAGACTATCATCTCCTGCTACCCGATTACTATGTTAAAGTTATTACCTAAAAGCGTTCGAATTCATTTCTAAGTCGTACCCTATGCGTGCATTACCCATCACATACCTATGGTCCAGGAGGCACTGGACCTCTATTTAGGGTGGTTCTAGACTTTACTTAGGCTTCTCAAAATGATAAAACTAGGCGACACACAAAGCACATATTGGACTTCAAATATGGCAGTTAAGGTCTGAAATTTGCCTCCGCACTTAAGCAACAAATGCATGCAAGACAAAATTCAGGTTAAGCAATTTAGAATTAAGAAACTTAAATCCCTATAGACATGATTTCTATGTGACAAGGCATCAAGGCATGCAATCAGTTTTCAGAGGCCAAGCGTTGTTTATCTCCAAATTATACGATTGTTGCATGCTGATTTGAGATTTGTAGGTTTCCAGTTATTTAACCTATAGATATTGTGTCTAGGTGTGAATCACTAAGTGACAATGAAACCTATTGGTGGAAAGCCTAGAATTATTCATGCTTTCTAACAATAGCATATGTGAACCAATGTTTGAGCGATTTAACATTAGCAAATTATGGCGAGTAATTATATCCTATAGGTAGGATCTCTAACGTTCAGCACTTAGAGCTGATTTTATTGTCATACCTTAATCTTATAGGCATAACTTCTAGTGAATAACTGAAGCGAATTGAAGGAAACTCCATTGACATTTGTTTCTATAGGCAGGTTTCTAATGTATTTGAAAGTAGTCATGCGGATTGGAGTGTTTACTTCCTATAGGCATGCTATCTATAAATACATAGCAGTAGACATAGTATTTGAACTCATGATTAATGGTAAACAAGTAGTGTGTGTGTGTGCTTCTCCTAATATCATGATTTCTATAGTGCTCATGTAATCGAACAACGCATATAGCAAACATATTATTAAGTCATATAGGCATGTTATCTACCCGTTGGATGTAGATATTAAAATCTACCCATTCCTTTTTTTACTAACACCCCAATTATTTGTACAAAGGTTATTAAAGGCCCAATAGTGAGTAAAAGTAATAAATGTTACATAACAGTGATAACAGACCCATAGCAGGCCTAAAAAAACAAATATCCAGCATTGCCTGGACCTTCAATAACTCTTACACGGCGTATCCAGGCCTTCAACAAAGAGCCACATTCAATATACGACTCAGGGATCCATAGAGGAGTCCAAAACCAGTTTACTTAACCACAGCACCAAGCGTTGCATCACTTTAAGTAATCAATTCGTGTACACAACACATAACATGGGAAATGGAGTGAATAGGAATAATTTTGAGATTAAGGGTGTGTCTAAGGACCAAGCCCTAGTGTGTCGGAGTTCACATGCGCCTCCATTGGACCCCAAGTAGTGCTCACACTAGGGAGGCTAACAATAGAACCTAGATAGCCTTGGCTTTCAGCCAGCTAAGAATGAAGGATTCAGAATAGCATAAGTAGCAAGTAAGGAAGATGGATAGTGATGGAGGGACAGAAGTTAGGTGATACACTTATACTTAATATAGACATACCCAAGTTGAGCATATAAAACAACTAATCAAGCAGATCACAAGACTTTGTTCAGTAGAACTTCAACATTTAGCAAAGTAGCACATCAAAAACCCATATTGGGGAAATTAGAGGGAGGAATAGGTTTATAAAGTTTGACAAAGATTAACACAAACGGGTTGAGAGCTACGAAGTCCAACTTAGGTTAAGTATACTTCTTAGCATCAATAAGATAGACATATTAATTCTCATTGGGAAACAGGATTGCATTAAGACATTATAGGGAGCACACATTATGCCAAAACCACATGTGGGAAGGGTCAGGGGAGAAACAAGTTTGCAGTCTCAAATGCACAATACAGACAATTTAAAACCTAAGAGATTATGATAAATATGCATCCTAGTGTCATGCTAATCAGTATTTAGACATGATGGGGGATGCACATTGTGACAAGCCAAATAATCACTGAAAAAACAGGATATTAGATGAACCGTAGACATGCTGGGGAACATATTGGCACAGATGTAAAATCATAGAGAATGGTCTTAATACAAATTGAAACACATTGTACATGCCAGACAAACATTGTAGAGATTCAGAGCAGTGTGAGGTAGCAAGTTCTGGGATTGACATAATAGACTAATTAACTAAAGAATATCTAAGTTATGCCATAAAACAAAATGGTTTAAACAGGACAGAGAAAACAAGTTGAGGTAGCTGTTAAGATCTCAGTCAATCACTGATGGGGTATGGGGATCATGCTGAGTGACACAATAGCAGGGGAACATGTCATAATTAACACAGGACGTTCTAGCACAAGTGTGAAGCATTCATTATAAAGGTTAAGGACAAAGCAAATAAGCATGTTTTAGGGAATATTTAGGCACTAATATACTGGCTAAACGAAACTTAAGAGGGTCAGATTATCCAAGTTAGACTTAGGCAATCTTAGGACTAGCAGCATTAGGAGGAAGTCAAATGCTATGAGACTTAGAACAAAGTAGAATTAACTGAATCGTGCCCAAAAGGAATCCATAAAATATATTAAGCCATGGATTCCAGATATGAGAACACATGTAAATCAAAGACACATAGGGATGAAATTGCAAAAGTCAAGCCGCTTACTAGTTAAACGGACAACAATAAAGAATAAAAGGTCCACAAAAACCTAGAAATCTCGATGCGTCAAAGTTCCCAAGAGCTTCGAAAGAACCCGGGCAATACTCGTACCAAGAGAAATATCAAACAACAGACTCTCAGTGGCCTTGGCTTTCATCCGGCCAACACAAAACACATAACAAGATAATGAAAAAATTAACAGAGCAAAGCTTCAAATATTTTAGTGAGATTATATCGATTTTTCTTTCTCAAAGGGGAATGGGGAGGGGTTTATATAGTAGCAAAATAAGACGAATAAACAAGGAAACAAAGTAAATAAAACCTTAAATAAGGAAAGAAATCATGCAAAATCGATTCAGATCAATTTTGGAGAGAAAACGGGTAAACCCTAGTTTAGACGAGGAACAAACAATGGCCAAAATCTCGCTGAATCGAAGCCAAGGAGTCTGATAGTTAATGTATCAGGTCAGAAATATGAAGATGATGCAAAATCAGAATCAAACGAATACAATGACTCAGCTTCCATAAATAATCAAGTAACAAGTACTTGTAGCATTCAAAAGATAGTAAGTAACTCTGCGTATGCAAGAAAGGAAAGGAATCTTGGATGGTTTCTATGTAATGTCAGATTAGGACTGAGATTTGAGTGAGGACGGCTAGGGTTTAGCTTTGAGAGATGAGAGTGTGTGAGGATACAGAGGCGGTGGGTTGGGGATTTGTATCTAGGGTTTGGGGTATTGGGGATATAAGGAAATGGTAGGTTAATTATGGGCCGTTGATCATTTAAGATCAACGACCAAGAGTTAACGGGGCAGCGGGGCGGGTTATTAAGCGGGTCGCGGCCGGGTTAATTTCAGGGGTCGTTTGGATTGGGCTTTGGGGGGTTGGGCCAGAGATATGGAGCTTGTTTGGTCCGAAATTTGGCTCACAATTTGGGCCAGCCTTTAAATAAGAAAGAAAGGGAAAAAATATTTTAATAAAATAATTAAATAAATTATGAATATGTTGTTTATGCAAATTAATACCTTAAAACAATAGTATAAGATTATAAAAATATAAGATATTATTTTGACCCTGAATAAAATGACAAATGCAATACAATTATAAAATATAGGCTATTATTGCGAGATTGTGCAAATAGCCTAAAAATACTAATGTAATTATAAAAAATAGAGTAAAATACCTGAAGAAAATATTATAGATGCAAAAATAAGTATTTAGGTAATTGAGTCATCATATAATAATTTGAAGGAATAATTAATAATTATTCAAGGAATTTAAATACAAAAATCAATTTAAAAGCTCTAAGAATTATGGAAAATTATAGAAGAGGCTTGCATAAATCTTGTAAATTAAATAATTATGTAAGTTAATATTTTGAAAGCATATACGCTTATTTACAAAAATATGAGGGCAAAATTGGGTATCAACACTGCGGCTGCACAATTTTGAGTTGCGGGTGTGAGGCAACATTTCTGCGGTCCGCAGATTATGTCTGCGGTTGCAAACCTGTCTTCTGCGGTCCGCACTTTTATGTCTGCTGCCGCAAGGCACTTTTTCTGCGGCCGCGCAATTTTTGTGTTGTCCGCAAATCTTATGGACCCAGGACTTGGAAATTTGCACACCCTGTGAAGTTGAGTCCTAGCCCCGCTCTTGCGGCCGCACAATTCATGTGCGATCTGCAATTTACATAAACATCTATTGAATTTTGCTTCTTTGTTTGCGGCCGTAGGTGGAATTCTGCGGTCCGCAATTTCTTCTGTGGCCGCAGAATTCCTTATGCGGACCGCACATTGCATGCTTCTTTGCCTTTTGTTGCCATGTGCTCGGACTACTCCTCTTTCAGCCGGATTTCATCTCATGAGTCAAACTTCCAGCATTCCTATAATTTTGCACATTTTATTAGTTTTGGGAGCGCAATTCAATATTTTTTGACTAAAACAAAAGATAAAAGGCGCTAATAAGTAGTAAAAATCGCCACTTATCAAGGCGTGACAAGGCGGGCTATATATGTGGGTGTGCGCATGTGGCGAGATAAGGTGGGAATATTATTATGCACGTGAAGTGAGATAAGACAGGCATTTACTTTATTATTGCGGACGTGGCGAGACAAGGTAGGCTATGTCGGGGAATGATTTGTGATGACTAGTGATGGCGTGGGGGCATTTTTATTATTGTTATTTGAGTAGTGGTGTATCTACCCTGTGTGAGTTATACTGTGTACATTTCGTAGTGATCATTTATTATGTGCCATTCATTGTCTCTACGCTTACTTGTTGACTTGAATTGTGGCAGAACACTTGCAGAAGCATACACGTAAATAACCAACCCATATCGGTTAAGAAGATAAATCTTGATATTGACCCTTTACATGTACTCTCGTGTACTTTTCTTCTGTGTGAGAGTTATCATATTGGCACGTGAGCTGTCCGTGCAGTCATGAGACATTGTTATTTTTGACACGTGAGTGGTCCATGCAGATATTAGATATTGTCACTCTCTTGGCACGTAAGTCGTCCGTGTGGTTATGAATTTGTAATATGGGCACAATAGGCCAAGTGATTAGGGTTCAAGAATTGGGATCCGTGATTTTTGATTATGATGTTTGGTACCTCGTAGAAGTTCTTTAATAGATATGGTGTAAACGCGGATGTTCTTGTTGAGTTGTTACTGGTTTTCCTTTATTTGGTTTCATTGGACTTAGACTATTTCCAGCTTACTCTACAACATTACTATCTGTTTGCTTCTTGTTGCTAAATGTTGTTTCTAGTATTTCATTGTGAGTATTGTTTTGTCTTCCTTACCATGCTTAGCTTTATAATAACATTGTTTCCCCGTTAGTGCACCTTCGTACTTGTTCAGATTGTTTAGTCCAGTAGGTGTCTTGATTGTCCCTCGTCACTACTCCACCGAGGTTAGTCTTGCTACTTACTGGGTACCACTGTAGTGTACTCATACTATACTTCTGTATATTTTGTGCAGATCCAGGTATTTCGGAGTTGGTCGATTGCTAGCTAGTTGTACGGATCTTGCTGTGGAGACTGTAGGTAAGCCCGTTGCCACGTTCGCAGGCCTCAGAGTCACATTCTAATATTGCACTTGCACTGTTTTATCTCTATTTCGAAATGGTTGTATTTGTACGTTTCTAGCGAACTCGGTAGAGCTTATGACTTGTACTACCGGTTTTGGGATTGTAAGTTTTGTATACAGGTTTCGATTTCATACTTGTTAGTCGCTGGTTAAATATTGCTATTAATTGAGTAAATGTTAGGCTTACCTAGTCCCTATGACTAGGTGCCATCACGACATCCTACGGAGGAAAATTTGGGTCATGACAAATTGGTATGAGAGCTCTAGGTTCACAGGTGCTACGATTCATAACCGAGTTTAGTAGAGTCTTGTTGATCGGTATAGAGACATCTGTACTTATCTTTGAGAGGCTATGGAGCTATTAGGATAGTTTCACTTCTTTCATTCCTATCGTGCGAGTTTATTGACCTCAGAGTTTGAGCCTTTGTCATTTTATTCTCTCACAGATGGTGAGGACACGAGTTGCAGTTGTTGATGACGCTGCCTTTAGAGCCGGTATTGCTAGAGGCCGGGGTAGATTCAGATACAGGGGACGAGAAGGAGCACGTGCTACAGCTAGAGCACCTGTCAGAGCAGCAGTTGAGGAGTTGCCAGTAGCTCATGTTGGGGGACGGGCACCAGAGGCGCCTGTTGTTGCCCCCGGACAATAGGAGATCTTAGCACAGTTCCTGAGCATGTTTGGTACATTGACTTAGGAGGGGTTGATTCCGATTGCACTAGCTACTTCACAGACCAGGGTAGGAGCTTAAACTTCCGTCGCCCATACTCCAGAGCAGAGTTCACGTTGGTCATATTCCAGGTGTCATGGTGACACAGCCTGTAATCCCAATTCATCCTGTGGGTAGGGGAGCAACATCTGAGGAAGAACAGCTTAGACTTGTGAGGGTCAAGAAGTATCACCCTCTTACTTTCACTGGTTTGGCTTTAGAGGGTGCACATGGTTTTCTAGAGAAGTGCAACAGCATTCTCCGCATTATGGGTATTGTGGAGATGTGTGGGGTTGCTTTTACTATGTTCCGTCTTAAGGGAGTGTCATATCAGTGGTGGTGAGCGTATGAGTTGAGTAGCCTGGCCGATGCAGCTTCACTTTCATGGGCTTACTTTTCAGAGATGTTCTTGAGAGAGAGTGTTCCTCAGACCCTTCGGGATGTATGGCATGTGGAGTTTGAGCAGCTGCACCAGGGCACTATATCAGTGTTAGAGTATGCCATTAGATTCAGTGATTTGCCCAGACATGCACCTACTTTGGTCACTACAGTTAGAGAGTGAGTTTGTAGGTTCATTGAGAGGCTCATACATGATATCCGGTTCAGCATGGCTCGGGAGTTGGAGTCTGATGTCCCATTTCAATAGGTGGTAGAGATCGCTCGCCGATTAGAGGGCATATGGGACCAGGAGAGAGAGGACATGTGAGGCCAGGAGAAAGAGGACAGGCGGGGTTAAGAGAGAGAAGATATGGGGGGTAAGACGTCTCGCAGACAAGAGAGATTTATTGGTCCTTATTTTGGATTCAAGGTACGGCATGGTAGAGGTTTTGTGGGTCAACCAGTTCAGTTTGCACTTCAGGCTTCGCACGGTGTTTCAGGTACCCATGTGTCTCAAAGTACCCGTACTGCACAGTTTCCACAGCCACATCAGCAGAGAGATTGCTTTGAGTGTGGAGATACCAGCCACATGGTGAGAGATTGTCGAAGACTCCGGACATATGTGTTACAATGGGGTATTCAGGCTATGAGTTCGGTTCCAACTGCTGGTGTCCCTGCACCGCCAGCTTGTGGTACATGTCAGGAGAGTAAAGGGTGCCCAAAAGGGGGAGGCCCGACCTATTAATATGTTTCCTATAGTGGTTCTGAGGCCGCTATACCAGATGATGTCGTACAGGTATGGTTTCGATTTATAGAGGAGCATCATTCAGATTTTGCTTCGGTTCATCATATCGGGGTGAGTCCTCCTATTTTGCATCACATGTGGGTGAGTTTTGTGATTTAGTACTCTGCTTATGTTTTTACCCCCTGTTGAGAGATTCTATTGTGGTAGCCCGTGTCTACCATTTTGTTTTATTCATTATTGAGAGTTTTGAGACTATGAGTGACTTTCTGTTCCTCATTTCGATAGTTTTGATGTGATCTCTGAGTGATAGATTACGATTGGTGATTTACATACTCTATTAGTATGGGAGTTTAGTATGTGTTGTGATTTTATTGGAGGAATTGAATTAGTGGAAGGTTTCAGTTGGTATGATGTGTATTCGACTTGCGATTCAGAGTTGAGGGTGAGTCCCTCACGGTGTCACGTGTTTCGAGGTGTTTGAACCGAGTTACGTGCTACGGTGGAGTTATATCAGGATAAGATCCTTATGAATTGTTCATATGTTTTGATTATCCCTTGTGTAATTGGTTCGTAGTATGGTACTGATAAGGAGTGGTGCCTGTCGGGCTTGTATGATAGTTCCTTCATATTTCTTCCATCATTGTTGGTGTTGTGGAGGTTTGAAACAAGGTTCTAACGTATATGAGGCTAATTGCTAGTACTGGATTTGATTACGGGCAGCTATGGTGATCAGAGATGTTGTTCTGGGCATATGCGTGATGTGTTACGTCATGTGGTTGTAACTTGTGGGTGTAGGCATAAGTTTTTGCAGCTGGTGGAGGCTAATACCGGGTGTGGGTGTAGGAATCAGGTCTTTTGGAGATGATCGAGTGGTGAAAATTTTGGTTCTAATACTTGTTGGTATTGGTGGATGGGGTAAATTTCAGTTGAGGTGGTGTCGTCGGGCTTATATGGATTGGGGTGACGTGGGGTCACCCGCAAGTGTATGTAGGATGAATACATTATGTGATTTGATGACTTCTGGACGATTATTGGCACGTTCAAGGATGAACGTTTGTTTCAGAGGGGGAGAATGTAATGACCCGACCAGTCGTTTTTAGAATTAAAGTCTCGTTCAGAGGCATAAGGTCTCAAGAAGCTTTGTATTATGTGTTATGACTTGCGTGTATGGAAGAGTTCAGTTTTCGGATGATTGGGGGTCAATTTGGAAGAAGGATTCTTGTTTTAGAAGCTTAAGCGGTAAGAGTTGATCGGAATTTGACTTTTATGTAAATGACTCCGGAATGGAGTTTTGATAGTTTCAATAGCTTCGTATGGTGATTTTGGACTTAGGCATGCATCCAGATTTGGATTTGGAGGTCCGTAGGGTAATTTGAAGCATTTCGGCAAAAATTGAAAAGTTGAAGTTTTGGAATGTTAAGAGGTTTGACAGAGAATTGACTTTGGTGCTATCGGGGTCGGAATGCAATTCTGATAGTTGAATTATCTCTATTATGTCATTTGGAACTTGCATGCAAAATTTGACGTCATTTCGGGTTGATTTGTTATGTTTCGGCATGAGTTTTAGAAGTTAGAATATTTGAAATTTCATAAGTTCGATTCATGGTGCGATTCGTAGTTACGACGTTGTTTGATGTGATTTGAGACCTCGAGTGGGTTCGTATTAGGTTATGGAACCTGTTGGTATGCTTGGGCGGGGTCTCGAGGGCCCCAAGTGTTTCAGACGAGTTTCGGACGATTTTCATACTTGTGCTCATGTCTGGATCTGGTTCTTCACACCTGCAACATCTTGGAGCGCAGGTGCGGCTCCACTTCTGCGTGAGCCTAGACGTTTCTGCGATCATTGTGGCTTGGGGGAGGGCTAGCTTCTGTAGAGTTTGGGCACACAGATGGGTTGACCGTTGTTTTTTCGTAAATGTGAGACCGCAGATGCACTTTCTTGTCCGCAAATGCGGAAGTTTTGTGCAAAATCATATAAGTCGAGGGTTTGGTCATTTTCACCATATTTTGAGTTGTAGACCTCGGTTTTGAGAGATGTTTCGTGGGTTTTTCGAATCAGTCATTGGGGTAAGTGTTCTTCACCCAGAATTTATTGTATTCCATGATCCCTTCTTTATTTTTATCTTATAATTTGTGTTTTGAGTTGTGGAAAATGGGAATTTTTGAAGAAATCTTTCAAAATGTAAAATGATGATTTGAAGGACGAATTCATGTTGGAAATTTATAATTTTGGTATGGTTGAACTCGTATCGCAATGGGTGTTCGGATTTTATAAATTTTATCGGGTTCCGAGGTGCGGGCTTGGGGTTCGACTTTTGGGTTGACTTTTTAGTTTTTATTAAAGATTGAGGCTTTATTATCTAGAATTATTTCTTATGAGTTTTATTTATGATTTGAAGTTATTTTGGCTAGATTTGATCCGTATGGAGGTTTTTTTCACTCGAGAAGTTCATTTTAGAGTAACTGTCTAGCTTTTTCGAGGTAAGTATCTTGCCTAACTTTGTGGGGGGGGGAACTACCCCTTAGGATTTGAGTCTTTGGTGCTAATTGTGTCATGTGAAGCCCGTGTACGCGAGGTGACGAGTACGTGCTTGGGCTTATTTGTGGAGATTTGACCGTTTAGGGCTCTTAAGTTCTTCTGTCGTGCGGTTGTTATTATGGCACGAGGTTTATGTCGTGAAGTTGTTATTGCGGCACACGGTTTCTTCCGTGCGGTTGTAATTGTGGCACGAGGTTTCTTCATGTTCCACTCTTATTGCCTATTTGACTCTTATGTGCCTTAACTGAAGTTGTTGCCTCTTCTGGTGCTATGCTATCCTTCCCTAATTGCTTATCCTTAATTGAATATGTTGTATCTCTTTCGTAATTGCTCAACCCTAAATGAAGTTTAGTTATCCGTTATCATAGTTGACTCATCCTTAATTGGAATTATTGACTCGGGTTACCTCCCTTGTTGTCGAATTGTACATTTGTGAAATCATTTTTACATTCCTTGTTGAGCTATTCTTATAGAGACTAGTATTCTCCATTTTGTCTTTCTTTGTGAACTCGTTTTGTCATTTTTTTGTGTTCCAAAGTTCTCGAGTTGATTTACTTGCCATATTCTCGCATCATTATTGTTGTTGTTATTGTTGTTGTGCTCGGTGTTGTGAGCCGGGGGCTATGCGCGGTTGTGGTATTGAAAGTATTTCGAGAAAAATATTGTGGAATATGTGCACGTGTTGTGAAGGTCATTTTATGGTGTTGTCATGTTTTTGGCACGTGATATTGTTGTGAGGATTTGTTCGGTTGTTTGACGAGGATTCTGCCGTGCTATTGTTACTATTAATATTTTCACATACGGCGTGACAAGGCGGGCTATATATGTGGGTTTGCGCATGTGGCGAGACAAGGTAGGAATATTATTATGCACGTGCAGAGAGATAAGGCAAGCATTTACTTTATTATTGCGCATGTGGTGAGACAAGGTGGGCTATGTCGGGGAATGATTTGTGATGACATGTGATGGCATGGGGGCATTGTTAATTTTGTTATTTGATTAGTGGTGTATCTACCTTGTGTGAGTTATACCGTGTACATTTCGTGGTGATCGTTTCTTTGTGCCATTCATTGTCTCTACTCTTACTTGTTGACTTTAATTGTGGTGGAACACTTGCATAAGCGTATATGTAAATAACTTACCCATATCGGTTAAGAAGATAAATCCTGATGTTAGTGACCATTTACATGTACTCCCGTGTACTTACCTTCTGTGTGAGAGTTATCATGTTGGCACGTGAGTTATCCGTGCGGATATTAGATATTATCACTCTCTTTGCACATGAGTCGTCCGTGAGATTATGAATTTGTAATATGGGCACAAGAGTCCAAGTGATTAAGGTTCAAGAATTGGGACCCGTGATTTGTGATTATGAAGTTTAGTACCTCGTAGAAGTTCCTGAATAGATCTGATGGAAAAGCGGTTGTTCGTGTTGAGTTGTTACTTATTTTTCTTTATTTGGTTTCATCGGACTTAGAGTGTGTCCAGCTTACTCTACAGCATTACTATATGTTTGCTTCTTGTTGCTAATTGTTTTTTCTAGTGTTTCAGTGCGAGTATTGTTTTGTCTTCCTTACCATGCTTAGCTTTATATTAACATTGTTTCCCCGTTAGTTTACCTTTGTACTTGTTCGGTTGTTTAGTCTAGTAGGTGTCTTGATTGTCCCCCGTCACTACTCCCCCGATGTTAGTTTTGATACTTACTGAGTACAGCTGTGGTGTACTTATACTACACTTCTGCACATTTTGTGCAGATCCAGGTATTTCGGAGTTGGTCGGTCGCTAGCTAGCTGTACGGATCTTGCTGTGGAGACTCAAGGCAAGGCTGCTGCCGCGTTCGCAGGCCTCGGAGTCACCTTCTGATATTGTACTTGCAATGTTTTATCTCTATTTCAAAACAGTTGTATTTGTAGGTTTCTAGCAAACTCAGTAGAGCTTATGACTTGTACTACCGGTTTGGGATAGTAAGTTTTGTATAGAAGTTTCTATTTCATACTTGTCAGTCGCTGGTTAAATATTGCTATTAATGCAGTAAACGTTAGGCTTTCTTTGTCCGTAAGACTAGGTGCCATCACGACATCCCACGAAGGGAAATTTGGGTCGTGACATATGGGTGTGTACTCTTCAATCCAATACGTACATAATTTATGATTTAACATTATCTTGTATAGTGAATGATAATAATGTTTAAAGAAAACAACAGTATTCATCCCTCATTTGCCATGTTTAAGCTTGATCATCTTTAAAAATTTTATTTGTGGGGTTAAGCATACGAACAGTGGGTGAGAAGAGAATTGAAGAGAGAATCTTTTGATAGAATTAAAGCCTTACACCTAATACTAATATAGAGTGGAACTAATAATTGCAACGGTCATATATATAGTTGCTCCAATTAATTCCTAATAAACTTGGGAAGCTGATAAATCTTTCGGGACCCGTGCTTTATATAACAAAAAGTAGAAAGCGTCTTTTTGTTTCTTTTCTTTTTTTGAAATTTTGTGTAAGCTAAACCGGGTAACAATAATAATTGGAATTAGAGAACAATCAAGTCATTGGTTAAACACCATGCTTCCACTTCTCGGTTTTTGGAATGCCAATTTCATGAGAGCTCTACTAGCTAGTAGTATAACATTTCTGGACTAGTGCTGTGTCAGATATTCTTTGCTTGTTATTCATTAATGTATCCTACTTACCATTCTCCGAATATCGCATTTGGCAGTTAGGCTTTAATGAGCATAGGCTTTTTGAAACATTTAGCAGATTACAAGATCACGATATATAACATTCACTGGTCTCAGACTTGCGCCACAGACACAACCTTGATATAGCATGCTAAATGTCTACGATAAAGCTTGTTATTTTTGTAGAGTTGAATTCTATTTTTTTCACTTCAAACGCTAAATTAAATATTTTAAATGATAAAACAAAATCTGTAATTAAAAGAAATAGAAGTAAAAGAACAATAAGAAATGTGGCAAAAGAGAACAAAATATAACATATGACAGCAGCCATGTCACCTTACGAGGCTAGGTGAAGTCGGGTCTAGGGAAAGAGCATGGTTGCCTATTCAATATGCAAGTTGTTGTCTATTATCAACACTGATCAGTTTATATGTGAATTTTGGATCTAGAGCTGCTGAGGTTCCAATGTTTTTATGTATCTTGTGTCCGAAATTGATGTACTCGTTGCATATATTATATATTTTCAAGTGCATTAAGTGATTTTTTCCCGCTACTAGTAATAGTTAGATAAAGCAACATCCTTGCGGGTGGGGTTTCACCTGTTCCAGAAAATTTAGTATAGTCTGGCAATATGATCGCCAGTTGAAACAACAGCACGTTAAAGTAACACTAATAAGGAGCTTATTTGGCCAAGCTTCTAGGAAGTCAAAAGTATTTTTATTTTGTTAAAAAAGAATATTTTTTTCAAAAATTAAGGTGTTTGGCCAAAATAGAGAAGTGCTTTTGAGCACCAGTAAAAGCAGTTTTTCTGTTTCTGGGAAGAAGCTACAAATTTTAGCTTCTTCCAAGAAACAGAAACAAAAAATTAAAATTTTCAAGATAAAACATCCTTACCAAACGTTTATATTTTTCAAATTATCCCTCATTAATTTAACTTTTCCTTTTTATTTTTTTGTTTCTACCATCCATTTCTTTATCTTTCTTCTTTAAAATAGTCTCTCTACTATAAATTGATTTCTTCTAATTTTATATAGGGTTTATGTAGTAGATTTTTAATTTATATTTAACGATGTTTATTAATATATTTGAATCATCATGTAAACAATAAATGATACTATATACCCAATATTATTTCTTTGGATAACTATATTTTATATTGATCAAAATCTTTATTATATATTTTTCGTTATATTGTATAAATTCAATTCTCTTTTATAAATAATACTAATTGTAAATTGAACATTTGCTGTCCTTTTTCGTAATTTGATAATGAAACATACTTTTTAAAAAAATTGGTCAAACACAATTTGTATATCAAATATTGCAAAAGGTATTTCTAAATTGAATTTGTCAAACACAAACTACTATTCTCCAAATTAGTTTTTCAAAAAGCATTTTTGAATAAGAACAGTTCTCAAAATAAGCATTTATGAATAAGCTAAAAGCATGCCAACTAACCAAAGAGTGGGATCACTTATTCGCTTCCTTTATTTGCTACTCCTATTTGGATATTTAGATTATTTGAATAGTCCTCCTTAAAACCCATGAGGAATGCAAGGTAAAATATATGCTGCTCAAGTACAAACAAGGCGGACAAGGGCTTTTTGTGCGTATTAAGTGTTGATATGAAATGAAATAATTAACTTTATCATTTACGAATTAAAAATTAAAGTAGATCAAATATTTTTAAGTATGATAAATATGTTTATAAAATACACATGTTTTGCATTTATGGATTCAATATATAGGCACTGTGACTATAAGTTTTTCTCCTCCTTATTTTGTGAGAAGGGAGAGAGGAAGATTTTTCTTGACATGGTTCTTGATATACAACTTCCTCTTTCTAATTATATATGGAGCAAGAGTTTGTACTAAATACAAGATTAATTCCATGCATCATTCTGAAGAGTTTAAGAGGGAATAATGTTCTGTTGCTGTTACAATCCAAAACCCATAATTGGTCGCGATGGCACCTAACGCCGCCGTTAGGCAAGCCCACGAGTGAACCTACAATTTAGTTATCCCTTTTTAACTTTTAAAACAAAAGTTTCCTTTTTTAATAGAACGAAATAAGTAAGATCTCATGCAACTTTACATACTCGTTTCTCAAAAACAATACCAGCGTGAGAAATACATCAATTATAGTGACAATAATGATAAGTACAACATTACATAACTGCTAAAATCCCTCAAAACCCGGTGCCACAAGTGCATAAGCAATCTAGAGAATATACAAAACTAATATAACTACTGTTTGAAGGGTAATAGACAGAAATAATAAACAAGGTAGAGGGAGACTTCGGTGCTGCAAATCGAAGCAATGCAAGCAGCTCACCACTAAGTCTTCGTAGAAGTGCGATTACGCGCCCATGTGACCATTGGTAGTACCTGTCTCAGTACCTCCATATTTAGTGTAGAAGTGTAGCGTGAGTACGGAAAACAACGCGAATCGAGTAAGTATCTAGTCTAACCTCAAAGAAGTAGTGACGAGGGGTCGACTTGACACTTACTAGTTGTCAAACAGTAATAGAAATACATAAAGTAGACATGGAGAATGTCCAACATGTAGCAACATAAAAAATAAAAGTAATTACAGTAATTCCACACAACAGTCTATATCCAATCACTGAACATGTCATAACTGGCCATGAAGGCGAGAACTCAAATGTTCCCAAACCTAATCTAGTCTCAAGTATTATGCACGAAGCTGCCGAGGCGCACGACCCGATCCCATAGGGATAGTGGTACTCAGTACTGCCGAGGTGAACGACCCGATCCCACAAGAATAGTATTACCATATTGCCGAGGCGAACAGCCTGATCACATAAGAGTAATTTAATTCACTACCGAGGCAAACAGACCGATCCCATAAGAGTAGAGAAATTTACTGTAACGACCCAGCCTGTAGTTTTGAGAGTAGTAGCCCTGAACCCCTATTTATTACTCCCTCTATTTTATTTATGGTTACGTAACTTACCGGGAGGATTTGTTTTTGGTTTTGAAGTAGAATGGGATACATAGTCCCTAAAATGGGAGTTTAAGTTATAGGAATCGACTGTAGTTTAAATTATGTGAAGACGACTCTAAAAAAGAGTTTCAACTGTTCCAATAGCTCCGTAGGGTGATTTTGGTCTTAGAAGCGTGTTCGGATGTTGAATTGGAGATTCGTAGGTCATTTTAGCGTCAATTGCTGAAAGTTGGAATTTGATGAATTTTGTAAAGTTTGGCCGGGAGTGAAATTTTGATATCGGGGTTAGATTCCGATTCTGGAAATTGGAGTAGGTAAGTAATGTCAATTATGACTTGTGTGCAAAATTTGAGGTCAATCGTACTTGATTTGATAGGTTTTGGCATCGAATGTAGAAGTTTGAAGGTTTAAAGTTCATTAGGCTTGAATCGATGCACGATTCGTGTTTTTAGTATTGTTTGATGTGATTTAAAGGCTTGACTAAGTTCACATGATGTTTTAGAACTGGTTGATATGTTTGGTTGAGGTCTCGGGGGGCCTTGGGTGAGTTTCGGATGATTAACGGATCATTTTTGGACTTAGAAAATTTCTGGTGCTGGGCTAGTTTTGTTGTCATCACACTTGCGGTGGGTTTGGCCGCAGGTGCGGTCTCGCATAAGCGAGTTAGGAGTCGCAAATGCGGAGGCGAGAAGGATGGCCAGTGGTCGCAGGTGCGGTGTGAAGGCCGCAAAAGCAGAGTCGCTTCTGCGGAAGATTGATCGCAGGAGTGGACGAGTGTGAGGGGGCCTGTCCCCAGAAGCGGACGTGTTTGCGCAGATTCGTACCCGCAGAAGTGGGATTGGGACCGCAGAAGCGGAATCGGTTCCAGGAGTTGTTTCCGTAGAAGCGGATCATGGGCCGCAGAAGCGCATCCGCAGGTGCGGAACCTAGAGCACAGGTGTGAGCCTTGAGGGACTTAAGTAATTTCCGCAAAAGCAGAGGAACTTACCACAAAGAGGTTCCGCATGTGTGGTGGAATTATCCGCAGGTGCGAAAAGCCTGGGCAGTGCTTATAACCGGAGGGTTTTGTGATTTCTCTCATTTTGGACTTTGAAACCTCGGTCTAGGGCGATTTGTGAGAGCATTTTCGAGTGATTTCTTAAGGTAAGTCCATTGTGCTTATTTTTGGTCAATAATCTTGTTTCCCCATTGATTTTTCCACCTAGTTAGTGTAAATTTTAATTGGAATTTGGGAGTTTGAGGCTAGGTATTTGGAGAGTTTAAATTGGGTATTTGAGTGGCGATTTGGTGTCAGATTTTGGTAAAAATGTATGGTTGGACTCATGGTCGAATGGGTATTCGTAATTTGTGACTTTTACCTAATTCTATGACGTGGGCCTGGGTCGACTTTTGGGGCGATTTTTTGATTCTTTGCTAAAGTCGTAGATTTATAAATTAAATTACTTTCTTGTAGTTGTATTTATGTTATGTAATTGCTTTTGGCTAGATTTGGGCCATTCGGAGTCGGAAAATTGAGGGAAAGGCATCCTTATCGATTGATTGAGCAAGATTTGAAGCAAGTGACTTGTCTAACTTTGTGTAGGGGAAATCCCCTTAAGATTTGGTACTGTTGTAACAATATGTGATACGTGAGCGCCGTGTACACGAGGTGACGAGTGCATACACAGGCTAATTGTGGAAATTTTGGTTCTTGCTGAGTTGTCTTCGTTTAAATTCCTTAATTGAGTTGCCTTAGCATATGTAATGATCATGTTTAGCCTAATATCGCATGTCTATGTGCCTTAACTCTTACTTACAATTTGTGTAACATGCTTAGTTGAATTACATGCTTTCCTTGATTTGAACTAAATCTTTACCTGTAAGATTTCTTGCTGTAAATTCGTGTCTCCTTCGATTATCTGCTGCATATTTACTTTGGGACTACGAGGCGGTTCCTCGGGAGATCCTCATGTACTGCATATTTTCTTTGGGACTACGAGGCAGTTCCTCGGGAGATCCCCCTATACTGCATATTTACTTTGGGACTACGAGGCGTTTACTCGGGAGATCCCCATGTACTACATATTTACTTTGGGACTACGAGGCGTTTACTCAGGAGATTCCCCTGTCTTGCATATTTACTTTGGGACTACGAGGCAGTACCTCGGGAGATCCCCCTTGTTGTGCATATTTTCATTTGGGACTACGAGGCGGTACCTCGGGAGTTCCCCTGTTGTTTACCTCCATTTACTGTGCTAATATTTTTTGAAATTTCTTATTGTTTAAATTCTCACTCATTTCAAAACTGACCCTGTCACTACTCTATCATGATATTGTTTAATTTTCTTATTATCCCTTACTTTTCTTTTAAACCAGTAGGGCCCTGACCTGACCTTGTCACTACTCTATCGAGGTTAGGCTTGGCACTTACTGGGTACCGTTGTGGTGTACTCATACTACACTTCTGCACATTATTTCGTGCAGATCCAGGTTCTTCCCACCAGACCAGATACCAGTGAGTTGGACCGCATGTGGAGACTTAAGGTATATCTGCCAGCGTCTGCAGACCTCGGAGCCCCCCTCTATCATTACTATGTTATTTTCCTTATTCTCTTTAGACTCTGATGTATAGAAAAACTTATTATTTGCTCCTAGAAGCTTGTGACTTATTTCCACTGGGTTTTGGGAGTTGTAATTATTGAATTGCAAGTTTTATAATTATTTCATGTGTTGAGAATTGGGCTTCAGTTTTATATTATGTTATTCCGCAAATTTGTTAGGCTTACCTAGTCTTAGAGATTAGGTGCCATCACGACATCCTATGGAGGGAAATTGGGGTCGTGAGCTCCCCACAACAAGTAGCACACAACAATTAATACACCTAAGGATATAAATTCCCTCTTACAAGGTTAGGTAAGAGACTTACCTCGCTTTCAAGTCCACTAACCGGCTCTTTAGCCTCACTAGAACTCCCCAAAAGAAGCCGAGAAATCCGAAGCTAATCAAAAGTCGTATAAACTAATGAATAAGTGCTCAAAAATTCATAATTTAACCAATAGGGTAATTACCCAACCCAATTTGGAAGGTTCCTAAAATTCACCCACGGCCCCAGGGTAATAAATATTACCCATAACCTTATGAATTTAAATATATAATTTCTACTCAATTCCATAATCATTTTCATTGTCTAATCCCATTTTTATCAAACCCTAGGTTTTTCAACAAAATCCTAAAATTTTCACATTTTACCCATTAAATTTTACTCATAATCTATGTATTTAACTTACATCACATAGAAATTACTCACCTTACAATGATTGATGGAAACCCCTCACCAAAAAGCTCCAAATTCGGACCACACAAGTGATAAATGAGTAAAATAAGCCTAAGTCTCGTCTTTAAAATATTTTCTAGCCAGTAATTTTGTCATGCCCAAAAACCGAGGAGCATGACCGGCTCTCAACCGAGTAAACCCGTCGAGAAAGCCTATTAGATTTTCTTCTACCTAACTCATTCATGAATAAAGAGAATATATGTTTTCGTTATTCAAACAATAAAGTGATCGTGTCCGAAATACCAATTCATTACCATTAGTCACTCCATTAATAAGTCTCAAAACACACACACACACCTTCCTGGTTCAAAGTGGAACAAGTGATTTAATCACAACACAACTTGTTTAACATTCCCAACACCCATACACAACCCACACTTAGTCTACGAAGCTTCTAAAAATACCAAAGAGTACAATGATAGTGCCGACAACAAGGCTCCGGATATACCTCAAAACACATAATAAACAAAAGATGTACAACCCCGGAATGAGATGGGGCTCACCAAGTCAGCTGAGAAGAATGAGCACTGCTATCACTGGCCAGTATCCTCCGCTATGGAACCACCTGCATCCATTAAAGATTTAGCGCCCCCGGCAAAAGGGACGTTAGTACATGTCGAATAGTACTAGTATGAAAACCAAACACCAATTTAAGAACTCGAAAATACAGTATGAATATGATGGATCCAGGCGAGAATAGAATAGCATAGATAGCCGTTTAAACCAAAGCAAGCTTATCAAGAGCTGTTATTAACATTTATAGAATTCAAAATGAGATCATCTGTAACCATTTCCACAAAAAGTGGCCCCGCCACCTCACCCCAATGTATGCGGGTGGAGGTGTAACCTCAATACCAAAACTCTACATAAGTGTCCCTGCCGCCTCACCCCAATGTATGTGGGTGGAGGTGTAAACACAATACCCATTTTCACACAAAGCGGCCTCGCCGCCTCACCCCAATATATGCGGGTGGAAATGCATAAACGATACCAATACCTACACAAAGCGGCCATGCCGCCTCACCCCAATATATATATATATGGGTGGTGGTGGTGCAACAACAATACCAAAATCATACACAGAGCGGCCCTGCCGCCTCACCCCAATATATGCGGGTGGAGGTGTAACCCCAATCACAATCTCTACACAATTTGGCAAAATCGTTTTCCATATAAATCACAACTTGGAATCATAACACGTAGATACAAAGTCCATAGTTTGGAACACATCCTCAATTTATAATACAATACCATGAGAGCATTTGAAACACAAATTAAACATATATCTTTGTCACAAAACTTATTCGGAATTCTCAACTTGCAATAAATATCTTGGAACTTACAAGGGTATTGGGGTTCCAATTCTTAAAAAAGAGTTTAGCCAACATACCTAAATTTAGCTTCCTTAAACTCTAAAATGTTACGGAATTCTTAGCAACTTCAATCAATTTTAGAAATATAACAAATTGAACCAAAAATTAGGAGGATGATCATGGTTCTAGCTCATTTGAGCATTTTATCAAACACTAAGTGTGCATTGAGGTTTCAAGGTCTTTTTATGGAGGATTCCATCATTCCCCAACCTATTCCCTACCATTTTTAGCTCACAACCTTCCCACATTCTTTGATAACACATGCATGAAAGATAACAACCCCGACACCCAATAATTGTCTTGTTAATTACTCCCATTTTATAAGATTTTTGAAATTAAGAGCTAGGGCATAGATTCTTACCTTTAGGATGAAGGCTTCCTTTGTTAATCCTCAATGATTGAGCAAGAATTGGTGGATAATAGGTTGAAGGATACTCCCCCACCCTAAGAACTCTCTCTCACTCTAAAAATATCAAAACTGTACTTAAAATGGATTATGGCATATGTTTTAATGAAGAAGGGTCGGGTTTAAAAACTCCCAAAATAAAGCCCCGGAACAGGATATGCGGTCGCATATGCGACCACAGAATGGATGTGCGGTCCTCATATCGTCCACACAAATTGGGTGCCAAAACTGGAAAAGGAACTAACCAGGTCTGCGGTCACTATGCGTCCCGCAAACCTGTTCTGCGGTCGCATAATGCGTCGCAGAACCTCTCTCCGCAAAACTTCAAGACTGATTGTGCGACAGGAGTGCGGCCTACGAAACGGTTATGCGGTCGCATAATGGACCGCAAAAATGACATCAAAATGACCCAGAGAACCGACTCACTCTGCGACCATTCTGCGGCCCACATAGTGATTATGCGGCCGCAGAAATGCCTATTTATGCCAAATATTTACCTTCAACTTCCCAGCGCACTGTTCAATCCAAAAAGTCTGAACCGAGGTGGCTCGCCGCGATGAATTTCTACTTTTATTAACCTCTACACCTGCCATGGCATCATCGAACCCCGGTTTTTAGGAAATATTTCATGGGGCCTTACAGATTCTTTCTTTGCGATCGCGATAGGGCACTCGCGATCGCGAAGGCAAAATGCCAAGCCCGAGAAAAATGCCCGTCGTGAATAAGAGACCATCCTCGCGAATGTAAAGGATTAGTTGACCTTCCCATCACGGACGAGACATCATCAACGCGAATGCAAAGGCCATCAACTGACCCCCTCCCTAGCTGGCCTCACACTTCGCGAACGCGAAGGCCTGAGCGCGAACGTGAAGGCCTGAGCGCGAACACGAAGGCCAATGTCTAAGAGAATCACGAACGCGGTCCCTTTATCGCGAACACATAGGGAAAAATGGCACCCAACCCCATTCCTTCGTCACGAATGTGACACCTTCTCCGCGTTCGTGAAGAAGGAAACCAGAACATCAATTTTTGTTATTTCCGACTTAGCTCTGGGCGGTTCGAAACACGCCCAAGCAACTGGGGGGCCCGTCCAATTGCACAAACAAGTCTATAAATATAGTACGGACCTTCTTGAAACCTCAGAACACGTAAAACCACATTAAAACCAAGAATCACACCCTAAAACCAAATTGAATCAACTTATGAACTTTAAACTTTTCAACTAGCTTCGAACGCGTCGAATCATACTTAGACAACTCGGAATGACACCAAATTTTGTGTACAAGTCATAAATTACCATAAGGATCTATTCCAAATATTGGAATCCCAAACACACCTCGATAAAACCAAAGTTTACTCCAAACCAAATTTAAAGAACTAGAAAACCTTCCATGAGCTAACTTTCAACATTAAGCGCCAAGCTCCCGGATCACCCGAAACCCGACCCGAACACATGCCCAAGTATAAAATCTTCATACAAACCTATTAGAACCATCAAATCCCAGTTCCGAGGACATTTACTCAAAATGTTGACTCAAGTAAAACTTGGTCATCATAGGCCACTATTTAGGAACCAAGTATTCCGATTTCAATCTGAACCCTTTCAAACCTAAACCAACCGTCCCCGCAAGTCATAAATAGTAAGAGAACATAATGGGAGTCTTAATTAGGGAAAAAATGATCTATAAAGAAAAATGATGCTTGATTGAATAAATTAGAGATAATATATACAAAACCTATATCTTGTTAACTAAGGAAGCTATCGTAGAAAATAAGGCAACCGCTACTATAGTCTCCTGCACATATACAACTTCCTAAAATAAACACAAAAATAATATTACACCATATTTATAGCTATGCTATATCTACCAATACTCCCTCTCAAGTTGGAGCATGAAGATCACGAATGCCCAACTTGCGAAGTAGGTACAAAAATTGTTTTTTCCCAAGTGCTTTAATAAATATGTCTACAAGTTTTTCAGAAATGCGCACATTAAATGCAATAATGTGACCAAATGTTATATCATCACGTATGAAGTGATAATCAACCTTAATGTGCTTAGTAAGCTCATGGAAAACTGAATTTGCAGATATATGTAGAGCAGCTTGAATATCACAATACAAACGAACATGATCCTTTTGAAAGACACCTAAGGATCGTAACAGATCCTTGATCCATTTCAACTCACACACCATTGTTGTCGTAGAACGATATTCTCCTTCGGTTGAGGAGCAAGAGACATTATGTTTGTTCTTGGTTTTCTAAAAGAAAGGTGAATTTTTGAGTAGAATAAAATAACCAGTTAAAGAACGTCGTGTCATTAGACAACTTCCATAGTCAGAATCACAATATGAATGTAGAGAAAATTGCTATCAGTTCGTAAGAAAATTCCCGGACCTGGATTGCTCTTCAAATATCTCAGTACATGCAATGCTTCTTCCTAATGTCTCTCTTTTGGACAAAGCATTAACAAAGCTAATATATGAACTGAATAGAATAATTGTAATGACCCGACCTGTCGTTTTGACCGTTTGCATTAAGTTCATCTATTTGAAGTCTTGAGTAGATTCATATAATATATTATGACTTGTGTGAATTGTTGGTTTTGGTTTTCATGTGATTCGAAATTGATTTGGAAGAATGATTCTCAACTAGGAAGTTTTAAGTTGTAAGAATTGACCAAGTTTGACTTTTGTGCATTTAACTTTGAATCAGAGTTTTGATAGTTCCATTAGTTATAGATGGTGATTTTGTACTTGGGAGTATGCCCAGATTTTCATTTGGATGTTTCTAGACGGTTTCAGTACTATTTGGCGAAAGTTGGCAATTTGAAGGTTTGAAATATTTATAAGTTTGCTCGGGAGTTGACTTTGATGATATCCTGTTCAGATTGTGGTTTTAGAAATGGAATAGCTTCATTATTTCATTTGGGACTTGTGTGCAAAATTTGAGGTCATTCCGTGTTGATTTGATATAGTTCGGCACGGTTTTTGGAAGTTGAAAGTTCAAAAGTTCATCAAGTTTGATTTGAGGTGCGATTCATCGTTTCGATATTGTTATGTGTGATTTGAGGCCTCGAATAGGTCCGTTTTATGTTTTGAAACTTGTTGGCATGTTTGGACGGGGTCTCAGGGGGCTTGGGTGAGTTTCGGATGGATTTCAGCTCATTTTGGCACTATTATGTTCTCCAGATTTCTAGTGTTTCACTTTCTCATCGCGATTGCGAAAAGGAGACCGCGATCATGTACTATATTATGGGAGCTGGGTGTCATAATCCAAAAACCTAATATGTCTTGATGGAGCCTATCGTGGAACTAGGCAAGCCGACTCATTTCCAAACAAACCGATATTTTCATTTCAAAGATAATTTCAATACTATTTAACATAAAACCTTCATTTAAGGAGTTCAAATCAAAGAAAAATAGAAGTGCGGAAAAGAAAAGCCCGATATCGGGGTGTCACTAGTCATGAGCATCTACTACAATATCAAGGCTAACTCAGCCTGAAAAATAGCAAAATACAACTAGAGGAAGATAAGAGGGAGAAGAGCAGGGGCTGCGATCGCCAAACAGCTACCTTGCTATCTCCAAGAAAATCTGCAACCAGAACACTCAATAACCGCTACCGTGTCCAGCTACACCTGAATCTGCACACAAGGTGTAGGGAGTAACTTGAATACGCCAACTCAGTAAGTAACAACAATAAATAAAGACTGAGCAGTAGTGATGAGAAATAAAGCATATAACGTCCATATCATGAAATCTCAGTAAAGTACAACATGCTTTAAAAATTAGTGGTTGAATCAAATTATCTCATTTAAACTCGGTTCCAGTAAAAATCATTTAAATATATTTTTCCAACAGTTTTTCAAACAAAGGCTCAATGCAAAGGTGAGCAAAAATGATGAAATCATAAACAGCCCCTCGGGCAAAACATCACTCATATACAGCCCCTCGGGCAAACCTCACGGTCACTCGTGCCACTCAGGCATACCTCATAATCACTCTTGACACTCGGGCATACCTCACAATAACTCATGCCTCCCAGTCACTCAGCACTCGGCACTTGGCACTCGCACTCAGTATGTACCTGCGCTCATTGGGGTGTGTACAGACTCCGGAGGGGCTCCTTCAGCCCAAGTGTTATAATCTGCACGGACAACTCACGTGCTGCACGGATAACTCACGTGCTGCACGGACAACTCACGTGCTATAATAATAAAGTATGTTGCAGGCGGGCAGCCCCGATCCACACTCATCCTCACAAATCAGGCCCTCGTACTCACTCAGTCATAAACCTCTCAAGTCACTCGGGCATTTCAGTAAAATATGGCATTCGGCCCAAAATATTTATATGCATCTAAATAGAGTAATAAAACTGAGTTATGCGGTAAACAAGAATAAACATAACTGAGTATAGATTTTCAATCGAAAACAATGAGAGGATGGTAAGAAATAGCCCATAAGTATCCAAAACAGCATTGGCGCAAGGCCCAAACATGGCATTCAGCCCAATTTACAGAAATTCTTTCTAAAACATATAAGTATCATATGGTTTCAACAAAGTATGCAACTTTACAGTTGCTACGAAACGGACCAAGTCGCAAATCTCCAATAGTGCACGCCCACACGCCCGTCACCTAGCATGTGCGTTACTAAAAATAGTAGAATGATACAAAATTCGGGGTTTCGTACCCTCAGGACTAGATTTACAATCGGTACTTACCTCAAACCGGTCAAATCTCTAACCCGCAATTCTCTTGCCTCTAGACTCGACCTCTAAATGCTCCAAATCTATTCACAATCAGTAAAATACCATCAATATATTCTAATGGAATGAATTCCACAATAAAATCTACAAAATTAGACCAAAACCCGAAATTGGCTCAAACCCGTCCCTTGGGCCCACGTCTCGAAATCCGACAAAATTTACAAAACTAGAAAGCTCATTCACTCACGAGTCTAACCATACCAAATTCATCAAAATCTGACATCGTTTGGTCCTTCAAATCCTTAAATTACTCTCCAAAAATTCCAAGCCCTAGTTTCCCCAATTTTCACCCCTAATTTCTACAATTTCCATGCTTAAACAACTTAAATTCATCATAGATTCGATTATTAAGTTCAAAAACATTACCTCAACGAGTTTCCCCTTGAATCCCTCTTCAAAACCCTCAAAAAGCTCCAAAAACCGAGTTGAAATTGTGAAGAATGACCAAAAATTCACGAAGGTTTCAATTTATGCCTTTCTGCCCAGCAAAACCGCATCTGCGGACCAAATAGCACACCTGCGACCTCCGCTTCTGCGCCCAAAAGCCCGCATCTGCGGAAGTCACTTAAGGTCCTAAAACCGCACCTGCGATCACCTCTTCGCACTTGCGGTCTCGCAGGTGCGACCCCTAATCCGCTTCTGCGATAAAACCCCAGGCTTCCAAACTCCGCACCTGCAAAACTCGCACCTGCGGTTCCCACCCGCATGTGCGGCCACACCAGAACAGCAGCACCAGTTGCATTTTCCAAATTCAAACTTCCCGTTAACCTTCCGAAATCATCCCGAGGCCCTCGGGACCTCAACCAAAAATACCAACAAGTCATATATCAACATACAAACTTAGTCGAACCTTCGAATCACTCAAAACAATATCCAATCATCAAATTACCCTCGGATTCAAGCCTAAGAACTTCTAAATTTCCAAATTCGGCAACCGATGCCGAAACAAACAAAACCACGTCCGAATGACCTCACATTTTGCACACATATCACAAATGACACTACAAACCTACTCCAACTTCCGGAATTCCATTCCGACCCCGATATCAAATTTTCCACTGCCGACCGAAATCGCCAAATTTCCAATATCGCCAATTCAAGCCTAATTCTATCACAGACCTTCAAATCACATTACGGACACACTCCCAAGTCCAAAATCACCTAACGGAGCTAACGGAGCCATCAGAATTCAAATCCGAGATCATTTATACATAGGTCAACATCCGGTTGACTTTTCCAACTTAAGTTTCTACTTAAGAGACTAAGTGTCTCAATTCACTCTGAAACCACTCTGGTCCCAAACCAACTAACCCGATATAACATAATATAGCTGAATAATACAAAAAGAAGTAGAAATGGGGAAAATGGGGCTATAACTCTCAAAATGACAGGCCGGGTCGTTACATCCTGCCCCTCTTAAACATTCGTTCGTCCTCGAACGGGTCTAGAAACATACATGGAGTCTCGAATAGGCGTGGATATCTACTCTGCATATCCCGCTCGGTCTCTCGGGTGGCCTCCTCTATAGGCTGACCTCTTCATTGCACCTTCACTGAAGCTATATCCTTTGACCTCAACCTTCGAACCTGCCGATCCAAAATAGCCACCGGCTCCGCATCATAAGTCATATCACCCTACAACTGAACCGTGCTGAAATCCAAAACATGGGACGGATCTCCAATATACTTCCGAAGCATGGAAACATGAAATACTAGATGCACACTCGACAAGCTCGGTAGCAAGGCAAGCTTATAAGCCACCTCCCCAATCCTCTGAAGCACCTCAAAAGGCCCAATGAACCGGGGGCTCAAGTTGCCCCTCTTCCCAAACCTCATAACACCCTTCATGGGTGATACCTTCAGCAAAACCTTCTCCCCAACCATAAAATACACATCACGGACCTTCCTATCCGCGTAGCCCTTCTGCCTAGACTGCGCCGTGCGAACCCACTCCTGAATCAATTTTACCTTATCTAATGCGTCCTGGACCAAGTCTGTACCTAAGATCCTAGAATCACCCGGCTCAAACCATCCAATCGGAGATCTACACCTCCTCCCATATAAAGCCTCGTACGGAACCATCTGAATACTCGACTGATGACTGTTGTTATATGCAAACTCCGCGAGTGGCAAAAATTGGTCCGATGAACCCACAAAGTCAATGACACAAGCACGTAACATGTCCTCCAATATCTGAATAGTGCGCTCGGACTGCCCGTCCGTCTGAGGGTGAAAAGTTATGCTCAACTCAACCTGAGTACCCAATTCTCGCTGCACGGCCCTCCAAAACTACGATGTGAACTGAGTACCCCTATCTGAAATTATGGAAACTGGGACACCATGTAGGCGAACGATCTCTCGGATGTAAATCTCAGCCAACCACTCTGAAAAGTAAGTAGTACAAACTGGAATGAAGTACGCGGACTTGGTTAGCCAATCCACAATAACCCAAATAGCGTCGAACTTCCTCGAAGTCCGTGGGAGCCCAACTACAAAGTTCATAGTGATCCGCTCCCACTTCCACTCTGGGATCTCTAATCTCTGAAGCAAGCCACCCGGTCTCCGATGCTCATACTTAACCTGCTGACAGTTGAGACACCGAGCCACAAACCCAACTATATCCTTCTTCATTCGCCTCCACCAATAGTGCTGCCTCAAATCCTGGTATATCTTCACGGCACCCGGATGGATGGAATACCACGAGCTGTGGGCCTCCTCAAGAATCAACTCTCGAAGCCCGTCTACATTAGGCACACATATCCGGCCCTGCATTCTCAGTATGTCGTCATCACCAATACTCACATCCCTAGCATCACCTCTCCGAACCCTATCCTGAAGAACGAGCAAGTGGGGGTCATCATGTTGATGCTCCCTGATACGGTCATAAAGAGAAGACCCAGAGACCACACAAGCCAATACACGACTAGGCTCCGTAATATCTAATCTGACGAGTTGGCTCGCTAAGTCCTGAACATCCAATGCCAAAGGTCTCTCTACTGCTAGAAGATATGCTAAACTCCCCAAACTCTCTGCCCGCCGACTCAAAGCATCGGCCACCACATTGGCCTTCCCCGGATAGTACAAAATAGTAATATCATAGTCTTTAAGAAGCTCAACCATCTCCTTTGACGCAAATTAAGATCCTTCTGCTTTAACAGATACTGCAGACTCCGGTGATCTGTATAGATCTCTCAATGAACCCCATACAAATTATGACGCCAAATTTACAAGGCGTGAACAATGGCTGCTAACTCAAGATCATGGACATGATAGTTCTTCTCATGGGTCTTCAACTGGTGCGAGGCATAGGCAATCACCCTACCATCCTTCATCAAAACACAACCAATGCATATCCTCGAGGCATCACAATACACGGTGTAAGAACCTGAAGTTAATGGCAGAACTAACATTGGAGCTGTGGTCAAAGTAGTCTTGAGCTTCTGAAAGCTCTCCTCACATTCATCCGACCACCTGAATAGAGAACCCTTTTGGGTCAATTTGGTCAGGGGCGATGCAATAGATGAAAGTCCCTCCACAAAGCGACGGTAATAACCCGCCAAACTAAGAAAACTCCTAATCTCTATGGCTAAGGACGGTGTGGGCCAACTCTGCACCGCCTCTATTTTCTTCAAATCCACTTGAATACCCTCACTTGACACCACGTGCCCCAAGAATGCTACTGAACTGGGCCAAAACTTACATTTGGAGAACTTTGCATAAAACTTCTCCTCCCTCAATATCTGTAATACAATCCTAAAATACTGAGCGTGCTCCTCCTGGCTACGAGAGTACACCAGGATGTCATCAATGAATACAACAACGAATGAGTCCAAATAAGGCTGAAATACACTGTTCATCAAATGCATGAACACTGCTGGGGCATTGGTCAGCCCAAAAGACATCACCAAGAACTCATAATGGCCATATCGGGTCCTGAAAGTTGTTTTAAGAATATCTGAATCCCGAATCTTCAGCTGGTGATAACCGGACCGTAAATCAATCTTGGATAACACCCTCGCTCCCTGAAGCTGGTCGAATAAATCATCAATACGAGGCAAAGGATACTTGTTCTTGACTGTGACCTTGTTCAACTGCCTATAATCAATACACATTCTCATGGAACCATCCATCTTTTTCACAAATAGAACCGGTGCACCCCAAGGTGACACACTAGGCCAAATAAAACCCTTACCAAGGAGTTCCTGAAGTTGTTCTTTCAATTCCTTCAACTTTGCCGGTGCCATATGATACGGTGGAATAGAAATGGGCCGAGTGCCCGGCACCAAAACAATACCAAAGTCAATATCCCTATCAGGTGGCATGCCCAGCAGGTCTGCAGGAAACACATCCGGAAAATCACGTACCACCGGAACATAATCAATGACAGGAGTCTCTGCACTAACATTCCTCACAAAAGCCAAATAAGATAGGCAACCCTTCTCAACCATGCATTGAGCCTTCAAGGATAAAATCACCATACTTGGTACATAATCTACAGAACCGCTCCACTCAACACTCAGAATTCCCGGCATAGCCAACGTCACCATCTTAGTGTGACAATCTAGAATAGCATGACATGGAGATAACCAATCCATACCTAATATCACATCAAAGTCAACCATAGTGAGCAACAATAGATCCACTCGGGTCTCCAGACCCCCAATAGTCACCACACATGACCGATATACGCGGTCCACAATAATAGTATCGCCCATAAGAGTAGATACATGTACAGATGAAACTAAGGACTCACGGGGCATATCCAGAAAATGGGCGAAATACGAGGAAACATATGAATACGTGGAACCAGGGTCAAATAATATTGAGGCATCTCGGTGACAAATCGAGACAATACCTGTAATCACAGCATCTGAAGCAATAGCGTCTGGTCTGGTAGGGAGAGCATAGAAACGGGCCTGACTAGCCCCTAATCTGCCTCCCCCTCTATGGCGACCCCTAGCTGACTAACCTTCACCCCGAGCTGACTGGGTGGGTGGTGAGGTAACTACTGAGATAGACCTCCATGACGACAAGGACACTGCCTCCACGTATGCTCAAACTCCCCACACTCAAAACAACTCCCTGGTGCTAGCGGCGGAAACTGAAGGGAACCCCTAGCACCGGGATGACTGGTAGAAGAACCTGGCATGGAAGAGCCCTGAACAGGTGGAGCACGGGACGAACTCTGAACTGGAAGGGCACTAAATGATGAGTGGCCCTGATGAGAACTGTGAGAACCATAGCCAGATGATTCACCCCAATGAAATGGCCAAGCTGACTGAGCATGCCTGAAATGACGACCTCTACCGTGCTAGAACTGACCCCCAAAAGGAACACCGCTGAATTTACCCTGACCACGAGGCCTCTTGTCCTCCGTCTCAACCCTCTCCTGACCGCGAACCATCTCAATCTACCTAGCAATGTCGACAACCCCATCAAAGGTAGCACCCAAAACCCGATCCCTGGTCATGAGCAACTGTAGCTGATAAGTGAGGCCATCAATAAACCTCATAATCCTCTCTCTATTCGTAGGAACCAACCAGATAGCATGACAGGCCAACTCAGAGAACCACATATCATACTGTGTCATAGACATATCACCCTGGCGAAGCCGCTCAAACTGTCTGCGCAGCTCCTCTCTGCAGGATCGAGGCACGAACTTCTCCAAAAAAACCACGGAGAACTGCTGCCAAGTAAGGGGTGTTGCGCCAACAAGCCTACGCCTCTTGTAAGTCTCCCACCATCTGAGTGAAGCCCCATAAAACTGAAAGGTAGTGAATGAGACCCCACAAGTCTCCAAAATACCAGTAGTACGGAGTATCCTCTGACACCTGTCCAAAAGGTCCTAAGCATTCTCTTTCTCTGTGCTACTGAAAGATGGTGACTGAAGTCTCCCAAACCTCTCCAACCTACGATGATCATCCTCAAGCATGGCAGAAACTACATAATCCTGAGCAATAGCAACCAGCTGGGCTGGTGGTGCCTCCGGTGTTTGAAGTCCCTGAATAACCTACTCGAGTGTGGGAGCGACGGGAGTCTGAGTGTCTCCCCTGGCCTGAGAAGTGGCTGCGGTCGTCGAAATAGAGACCGCCTGAGCAAGGCCAGTACACGCTGTCAGAACTTGAGCTAGGGCCTCCTGAAGGCCTGGAATCACAATAGGCACAGGTGGTGCCTGAGCTTGTGCATCAACAACTGGAACTTGGTCCTGATCTGGGACAACCGGTGGATCTGTAGGTACTGCCCCAACTGTTGTACAGGCTGAACCTCTGCCCCTACCACAGCCTTTACCGCGGCCTCGGCCTCTCGTGGCCCTGGCTGGTGGTACTGGTGGCTGGCCCTCCTGACCAGTAGTACGAGTCCTCACCATCTGTGAGAGAATGAAACAACAGATGTTTAATTACTACAATCAACAAATTCGCACGACAAGAATACAAGAATGTGGAATTTTCTAAAGGTTCTGCAGCCTCTTGAAGATAAGTACATACGTCTCCGTACCGATTCGCAAGACTCAACGAAACCCGCTCATGACTCGTGGGACCTATGTAACCTAGGCTCTGATACTAATCTGTCACGACCCAAAAACCTAATCTGTCATGATGGCGCCAATCGTGGAACTAGGCAAGCCGACTCATTTCCAAACAAACCGATATTTTTATTTCAAAGATAATTTCAATACTATTTAACATAAAACCTTCATTTAAGGGTTCAAATCAAAGAAAAACAGAAGTGCGGAAAAGAACAGCCCGACAACGGGGTGTTACTAGTCATGAGCATCTACTACAATCTGTCTAAAAATATCAAGGCTAACGCAGCCTGGAAAATAGCTAAATACAACTAGAGGAAGATAAGAGGGAGAAGAGCAGGGGCTGCGATCGCCAAACAGCTACCTTGCTATCTCCAAGAAAATCTGCAACCAGAACACTCAATAACCACTACCGTGTCTAGATACACCTGAATTTTCACACAAGGTGCATGGAGTAACTTGAGTACGCCAACTCAGTTAGTAAGAAAAATGAATAAAGACTGAGCAGTAGTGACGAGCAAAAAAGCATATAATGTCCATATCATGAAATCTTAATAAAGTACAACATTCTTTAAAAATCAGTGTTTGAATCAAATCATATCGTTTAAACCCGCTTCCAGTAAAAATCATTTAAAGATATTTTTCCAATAGTTTTTCAAAAAAGGCTCAATGCAAAGGTGAGCAAAAATGATGAAATCATAAACAGCCCCTCGGGCAAAACATCAGTCATAAACAGCCCCTCGGGCAAACCTTACAGTCACTCGTGCCACTCGGGCATACCTCACAATCACTCTTGCCACTCGGGCATACCTCACAATCACTCATGCCTCATAGTCACTCGGCACTCGCACTCAGTAGGTACGTGCGCTCACTAGGGGTGTGTACAGACTCCGGAGGGGCTCCTTCAGCCCAAGCGTTATAATCAGCACAGAAAACTCACGTGCCATAATAATAAAGTATGTTGTAGGCGGTCAGCCCCGATCCATACTCATCCTCACATATCTGGCCCTCAGACTCACTCAGTCATAAACCTCTTGAGCCACTCGGGCATTTCAGCAAAAAAGGGCATTCGGCCCAAAATATTTATATGCATCAAAATAGAGTCATAAAACTGAATTATGTGGTAAACAAGTATAAGCATAACTTAGTATAGATTTTCAATCGAAAACAATGAGAGGATGGTAAGAAATAGCCCCTAAGGGTCCAAACAGCATTGGCACAAGGCCCAAACATGGCATTCAGCTCAATTTACAGATATTTTTTCTAAAACATAAAAGTATTATATGGTTTCAACAAAGTATGCAACTTTACAGTTGCTGCGGGACGGACCAAGTCACAAATCCCCAAAAGTGCACGCCCACACGCCCGTCACCTAGCATGTGCGTCACTAAAAATAGTAGAATGATACAAAATCCGGAGTTTTGTACCCTCAGGACTAGATTTACAATCGTTACTTACCTGAAACCGGTCAAATCTCTAACCCGCAATGCTCTTGCCTCTGGACTCGGCCTCCAAATGCTCCAAGTCTATTCATAATTAGTACAATACCATCAATATACGCTAATGAAATAAATTCCACAAGAAAAACTACAAAATTAGACCAAAACCCGAAATTGGCTCAAACCCGGCCACCGGGCCCACGACTTGAAATCTGACAAAATTTACCAAACTAGAAAGCTCATTCACTCACGAGTCTAACCATACCAAATTCATCAAAATCCGACATCGTTTGGTCCTTCAAAATTTTAAATTACTCTCCAAATATTCCAAGCCCTAGTTTCACCAATTTTCACCCTTAATTTCTACATTTTCCATGCTTAAACAACTGAAATTAATCATAGATTCGAGTATTAAGTTCAAAAACCTTACCTCAATGAGTTTCCCCTTGAATCCTTCTTCAAACCCCTCCAAAAGCTCCAAAAACCGAGTTGAAATTGTGAAGAATGACCAAATATTCGCGAAGGGTTCAATTTATGCCTTTCTACCCAGCAAAACCGTATATGCGGTCCAAATAGCGCACTTGCGGCCTCCACTTTTGCGCCCAAAAGCCCGTAGCTGCAGAAGTCACTTAAGGTCCTAAAATCGCACCTACGATCACCTCTTTGCACATGCGGTCTCGCAGGTGCGACCCCTCATCCGCTTCTGCAATAAAACCCCAGGCTTCCAAACCCCTCACCTGTGACTAAATTCCGCACCTGCGAAATTCGCACCTGCGGTTCCCACCCGCAGGTGCGGCCACTCCATAACAGCAGCACCAGCTGCATTTTCCAACTTCAAACTTCCTGTTAACCTTCCGAAATCATCCCGAGGCCCTCGGGACCTCAACCAAAAATACCAACAAGTCATATATCAACATACAAACTTAGTCAAATCTTAGAATCACTCAAAACAACATCCAATCATCAAATTACTCTGGGATTCAAGCCTAAGAACTTCTAAATTTCCAAATTTGGCAACCGATGCTGAAACCAACCAAACCACGTCCGAATGACCTCAAATTTTGCACACATATCAAAAATGGCACTACAAACATACTCCAACTTCTGGAATTCCATTCCAACCCCGATATCAAATTTTCCACTACCGACCGAAATCGCCAATTCAAGCCTAATTCTACCACAGACCTCCAAATCACATTCCGGACGCACTTCCAAGTCCAAAATCACCTAACGAAACTAACGAAACCATCGGAAATCAAATCCGAGATCATTTACACATAGGTCAACATCCAGTTGACTTTTCCAACTTAAGTTTCTACTTAAGATACTAAGTGTCTCAATTCACTTTGAAACCACTCCGGTCCTGAACTAACTAACCCGATATAACATAATATAGCTGAATAACACAAAAAGAAATAGAAATAGGTAAAATGGGGCTATAACTCTCGAAATAACCGGCCGGGTCGTTATACTAGGTAATTTACTTCATCGCATTCTCAAGTAGGTGATCACAATCTCGTAGGTTGTGGGGATTACTCTTCTTCATGATCGTGTCTGCTTCTACGCGTTCGCATAGTGTTTTTGGTTAGCTGGGCAGTCAATGGTTTCTTGTTTGCATCCGCGACAATGCTCCCGCGTTCGTGTAGTTTTGTCAGCTTTGTGTATCGTGTTTGCGAGTCTTGTGCCGCGAATGCATAGAGTTAATTGTTCCAGCGTATATTGGTGCATCGCGATCACGAGGTAACTACCGCGATCGTGTAGAGTACCACTGGGCAGTGCATATAAGTACTTTATTTCATACCTGTGAGTTATTTTATCATATTTGGAGCGATGGAGCTCGGATTTGGAGTAAGTATATTCTGATCAATTTTGTTTATATTTCATGAATCTATCTTCATTTTTGGCATTTGATTGATGATTATAAAAGAGAAATTGGGGATTTTTGCCTAAAGTTTCCTAAAGTGAAATTTTGTGTTTTGAACATCGAGTTGGGGTCGGATTTGAGTGAAATAAGTATGGTTGGACTCGTAATTGAATGGTTTATTGAAATTTGTAAGTTTTGTCGTATTCCGGGGTACGAGCCCATGTTTGAATTTTTGGGTTGACATTGAGTTATTGATTATAAATTTGACCTTTATCGATTGAGATTGTTTCCTTAGGCATTATTTGATGTATTTGAGTTGCTTTTGGATAGTTTCGATCCGTTCAGAGGTTGTTACGTGCGGATGGCATTTCTAGAGTATTGTTTGGCTTGTTCAGTATTGGATTTGGCTTGTTCGAGGTAAGTAACATATCTAAACTTGTATTTTAGGATATTTAACCTTGAGAACTATGTTATAAGAGATATATTGAGGTGAAACACTTGCTAGGAGATGAACGTGTGGCGCGCACTGCGAAAATCATAATTCTAGTTGACTATTAGACTATGACCAGACTTGATTTGCTGTTACATCTTATTACATCCATGTTCTCCCTATTTGTTTGATTATATGAGCTGTGAATCATGTTAGAAATTATGTTTAGGCTATGCGCTTATTCGGTTGAGACCTAATGAGACTATCTCTGTAGTTTTTAGTTATCTACTCTAACTGTAATTATATACTCAGTCATGATCCTTCATTTGCATATCATATCTTAGTCTTTATTCATCATTTATTATTACATCACATGTTATCATTCTTTGGGTTGAGTGGTACGAGAGCGTGAGCCCTTGAAACTTCAGAGATTGATGATTGAGTTGGGGCTTGAGAGCCGGATAGTGAGTGATATTTATGGGATGGGACTGCACACCATAGCAGGCCTTATTTTCTATTTATGGGATCGAGTTGCACGTCGCAGCTAGCCTTATTGGCTATTAATGGAATTGGGTTGTACGCTGCAACATGCCTTATTTGATATTTATGGGATCAGGTTGCACGCCGCAGCAGGCCTTATTGGCCATTTATGGTATTAGACTACATGCCGCAGCAGGACTTATTCTCTCATTTATGGGATTGGGCTTTATTTAATTATTATGGGATCGGGTTGCACGCCGCAACATGCGATACTTGCTTTATATTAGCGCTTCGGTAGGATCCGCTCCTCCGGAGTCTGACATGCCAGCAGTAAGACATGTACTGTACAATACTGAGTGATTGTGTGTGATGAGTGGGAGTTTGAGATAGGCAGCTTGAGTATGTTTGAGGGTGAGAGTACCCGAGAATATCACCATAAAATTATTCATTTGACATGCATACTTGGTATATTGGCATAGAGATGCATTTTTCTCATGCTATACGGTATTATGACATTCATGATTATGTAGACATTGAGAGGTATATTCCTTATGATATACGATATATGATAATTGATGACTTGACTTGCATATTGACATATAAGCATAAAGATGTACTTTCATCATGTTATCTGCTAATGAAATATCTTATATGTTGTTGAACGTTTAGGGAAAATCACATTTTTCTGATATACTCATATTTGGGTAATTCCGGTGAAAGATTTGGGCTTTTCTGTTAGTTCTGAAAAGCATATCTATTCTTCTGTAACTATGAACGAGTTGAACATGAGATCTTTTGAGTATTACATATACTGCTTTCATTATATTGTTATGAGTTGTTTTCGGCTATTGGTGTTGGACCCTGACCATTTTTCCGAGCTCGTCACTGCTGTCAACCTAAGGTTAGGTTTGTTACGTATTTAGTACATGGGGTCGATTGTACTCGTACTACACTTTTACACCTTGCGTATAAATTTTGGAGCTGATGTTGCTGTGTATGGTGAGAGCTGGAATTGAAGATGTACCTGCATCCCGATTATAGGTGCCTCTTGTTCTTGGTAGCTTTAAATTTATAAATCTATTTATGTATATTTTGAACAGATGATGTATTTATTTTCATACCAGTTATGTAAAATTCTAAGTGTTAGAAGCTCATGAATTGTACTACCAACCCTTGGGACTTTTGTATAAAAGTTCACTTATTTCATCATTTATTCTCTCAGTAAATCTCATTTTGAATTGGATTATTATTAATTGGCTTACCTAGTAGGTTGGGTTAGGTGCCATCACGACTAGTTAGATTTTGGGTCGTGATAAACTGGTATTAGAGCTCTAGGCTCATAAGTTCTGCGAGTCATGAGTAAGTGTCTAGTAGATTCTTGCAGATCGGTATGATGACGTCCATACCTATCTTCGAGAGGCTACAGGGCATTTAGGATAAACTTCCCATTTTTCTTTCCTTATCATGCAACATTGATTCAGCTTGAAGCGTATCCCTTTGAATTCCTTCCACTCACTCATATGTGTATGTGAGCGTTCGGTATTAGCTATGCATCGACGGCTTACGATTCCATAGATGAGGTGTGAGATGCATTTTTTTTTGTTTTGGAGTTGGGCCAGTCTGGAGGACTTGAGGTCGGGTTTTGACCGCAGCTTGGGCTTAGTGGTTTCAATTGTGTGAGTGTGTGCATTTGGACTTCTATGTCTGGTGGTGTCCCTATGAGTGGGACTGGCAGCTTGGTGAGTGGTTGGATAGCTATATGATGTATATCATGTGACTGCGAGAGTGTTCAAATGGCTTTGATGTTACGAGAAAGGTTCCTTGGGATGTAAAAGGGACTATTGAATGCTTGAATTCTGTCTTGATGTGTTGTACAATCTCGAGTTATGACCGTGTTGAGGGATTTTTCATGTTGTTTATTTGTGGGAAGAAGTAGATTCTTATGTCTTGTTGATGAGTTCAGACTCAAGAAGATTACGTGTTTGCATAGTAGTTGTATCCGTGAAAGGGTGTAAAGAGATGTCAGTTTGAGGCTAAGCAGGTGGGTTATCACATGCGGGGTAATCTACGGATGTGTGACCGTTATGATGTTGTGTGGAGAGTTTTTTTCTACCGGTGGGTTATATGTGTTACAAAGTGAGTTTGGATCACTTGAGGTAGTTGTCTTGACTGTTACGGAGATGAATGTGAGTTTAACAGATGATTCGAGGTATTTTTATGGTTAGTGCTACGTGGGTTAATGAAGATTTAGTTGAATTTCAGTGCGGGATTATGACGGTAATAGAGTATGGGTATTGTTAGTTCTCGGATATTTTGTTCCATGGCTTTGAGCCAAGTGGGAGAGTCTGCTATCGACAATTTGATTGCACGGTTATGTGTTGCACCGATTTCGACTTGAGGCATACTTATGGATCGATTATGACTTGCAGAGGTTGGTTTTGAGGATGACTTAAGCAAGGAAATTTCTGAATGCATGAGGTATTACACCTTATAGATATATGGAAGTCTTGGAATGATTTGGGCATGTTATGCATAATGGATGTAATGTACTAAGAAAAGGGATTCACTCAGTTGCTTAGGAATGTGGATTACTCCTTTGGGTGTTATTATGTTAATGGGTCACAGGTCGTTCGGCTCGTTTGGGTGGAGCAATTGAGATTTGATTAGAGAGGATAACTCTCGAGAAGGTTATAAAGAGTCCAAGATTCATATGTGGCATTTGGAGGATTTCCCCGGATTTGTATAGGGCTAAGATATGAGATTTGCATTGGATGGTGCCAGGACTTACGGTATTTATGTATCAGTATGGATTCTATATTTCAATATCAAAAAGGTAAAATGAACAGCTTTAAATTCACAGAAGACCTCCTCAGAGTGGGGGTCTCGGTTGTGGTACTTTTGGGGTGCTTAAGAGGGGATACAACTATTTATGGGCCTTAGGGCGGTATGGTGTTTGCTAGGATATCGTATGGTGAGATTTGGGTCAGGATCGTAGTATTATGGCAAGAAGAAGTGTTAACTTGAAGGCAATTCAGAGGAAACTCGGAGAAATAGGACGGCGTGGTAGTAGGATGGATCAGCACGGTGATGGATATAATCGGTTATGTGGGTACTTATGATGTGGTGAGTCTCTACAGGTGTTTTGTGGCAAAACCCTTAGGTTTTGAGGCCTGCGTGACTTGGTTGAGTTAGAGGGATTCTGTTCTGATGGATTGGTCATGTGCATATGGGTTTCGAAATGTTCTTGATGATTTCTACCACGTCTTCAGATGGATATTTTCTACAAGCAAGGGGAGTTTGGTTGTGCATTGTGATCTTCTCCTGGATGGGATCAAGTAAAAGGTTTTCGACTGATCGAGTATGTATTCTTCTTATGACCTAGAGTAACTAATAGGGTTTCTCGCGTTATGATGGCATGATAGATGCGGTGCGTCGTGTGGTATTGAGATTTGATGTACAAGGTGGCGGCTCAGTTTTGGAAGGCATGTCATGGATAGTTTCAGATGATTAGATGAATGCTATTACTACTTGTTATTGCCTGAGAAGGGTGTGCATTTCAGAAGGTGCACTATGTTTTGCTTACAGATGCTTCATTAGTATTGCGGTACTCGCCTGGTTGAGCGACAACTGATGTTCAGATTTTGCCATGTGGCGTCGGCAAATTATAGAAGTATTTCTCGTAGGATGATTGTGTATGAGAGATGTGTTAGTAATTTGAGTTGTGGAATTGGGATCGGCTATGGTGGTTCATGTGCTCTGTGGATTTGGAGACAGTGAGTTCTCAGAAGCAAATTGTTTCGGGGTTGCGGACTGTGAAAATATGGCCAAAGTTATCCAGATGGTGGTACGTGTCATTATTAGATCATTGTGGAATTTTGGAGGGAAATTTATCCATTTGGGGATGACCGGAGTTGATTTTGGGGACCATTGGTAGGCAAGGAGAATGTGTATTCTACACCAGATCGAATTTGTTGACTCAGAACTGTTAGTGTTGAGGAGTGTGTCATTCAGTTAAAGTTGAACTTGTTCGTGTTCTATGTGTTACTCTTCTATGCTACGAGGGGCTGTGATTTGTTGGTTATATATACATATGATGTGGTTCTATCTGGGCCTTGTAGCGGAATTCGAGCGAAATGGTTATTGGGGTATTGAATGGTTGATTGTGCCTTAGTTATGGTCTTTTCGGGCTGTGGTATATTGTGTTAGCTGCTCCTACATGGTTATGGTCATGCACTTCGTGCACTTGATGTCGTATTGCTTGTGGTTGTTGATTTTTTTTAGCATTGTGGCTTGAGGTATTTCATATAGACCAGTGTTTGGATGGGTCACGCATTGCAGCGGGATTATGTTGGGATATGCTCCTTTGTGATAGATTCATGTGTCTTGGTTCTACTATGTGTGATGAGTTCATAGAATTGCGTTTGTGGTGGTACTTATTGAGCTTGTGGGATGGCTCTCTCATTTAAGTCATTTTCCATGTTTGAATACATTTGAATCGTTGCTTATTGGTGCGCGGATTGCACAGTTTGTGGATTTAGGTTGTATTGGTGTGGCATTTAAGTAGAATAGTTGTGTTTGATTAGATAAGGTCATTGGGCCTACAATGGATACTATCAGATTAGATTATGGTATGTTTGGAAGAATAATATCAGAAGTCAGCTTAGAATTTGGCATTTGTTCTGGTTGGAAGAGAGAGAGAACTCCATGACTTGTTGGTCCAATGAGTGGTTATGAGTTTCTGTGTGTTTCTTTCATCATCAGCAGCGTACGAAGATTTTGAACGAGGTTTTATATGATATGCGAATTTTTATCGGTATCGGGTTTGTTTTTTAGCAGCTACTGTGATCGAAAATTATTGCTACGAGTATGCGAGTTATGTGGTATATCATGTGATTACATCTTGGGTTATGGTTATGGCTTGATACATTTTGTTAAGATTTATATAGTGTGTAGATGTGATATGCGGGTCTTGTAAGGAATTCTGGATATTGGAAATTGGGTACCAAGGTTTATGGGCTAAGGATGAAGTGAGGATCTTCAGTTATATTGTATTGTCTAGCTTATATGAAATAAGGTGACTTGGGATCACCCCTGGGTATGTGCATGGTAAGATTACACATTGAATTGATGGCCTTGGAACGACTCTTGGAATGTTCGAGGACGAACGTATGTTTAAATGGGGGAGAATGTAATGACCCGACCGGTCGTTTTAAGCATTTGCATTCTGTTCAGTTATTTGAATTCTTGAGTAGCTTCATATGATGTATTATGACTTGTTAAATCGTCAGTTTTGTTTTTCAAGTGATTCGGAATTGATTTGGAACAATGATTCTCAACTAGAACCTTTAAGTTGGAGGAGTTGACCAAGTTTGACTTTTGTGTATTTTACCTCGGATCGGAGTTTTGATGGTTCTGTTAGGTTCAGATGGTGATTTTGGACTTAGGCGTATGCCCGAATTTTCATTTGGATATTTCTAGAAGGTTTCGGTACTATTTGGCAAAAGTTAGCAATTTGAAGGTTTGGAATATTCATAAGTTTGACCGAGAATTGACTTTGATGATATCGGGTTCAAAATGTGGTTCCGAGAATTGAAATAGCTTCGTTATGTCATTTGGGACTTGTGTGCAAAAATTTAGGTCATTCTGTATTGATTTGATATGGTTCGGCATGAGTTTTAGAATTTTAAAGTTCAAAAGTTCATCAAGTTTGATTTGAGGTGCGATTCGTCGTTTTGATATTGTTGTGTGTGATTTGAGGCCTCAAGTAGGTCTATGTTATGTTTTGTAACTTGTTGGAATGTTTAGACGGGGTCCCGGGGGGCTCGGGTGAGTTTCAGACGGATTTCTGCTCATTTTGGCACTGCTGTGTTCTGCTGATTTCTAGTTTTTCAATTCCTCATCGCAATCGCGAAAAGGAGACGAAGATCGTGTAGTGTATTTATGGGAGCTGGGTGTTTTACTTCATCGCATTCGCGACTAGGTGATCACGTTCACGTAGGTTGTGGGGACTGGTCTTCTCCGCGATCGCGTCTGCTTCTACGCATTCGCATAGTATTTTGGCTGAGCTGGGAAATCGATGGTTTCTTGTTCGCATCCGCGACGATGCTCCCGTGTTCATGTAGTTATGTCAGCTTTGTGTATCGCGTTAGTAAGGCTTGTGTCGCGAACGCATAGAGTTAATTATGGCAGCGTATATTTGTGCATCGCGATCGCGAGGGTACTGCCGCGATCGCGTAGAGTACCACTGGGTAGTGTATATAAGTACTATATGTCAGTAAGTGTTTGAGCGATGTTTTAGGCGATTTTCACCACATTGATTGGGGTAAGTGTTTTTTACTTGGTTTTGATTATATTTCATGAATCTATCTTTATTTTTGCCATATGATTGATGATTTCAAAAGAGAAATTGGGGGTTTGTCTAAACTTTTCTAAAGTGAATTTTTGAGTTTTGAATATCGATTTGGAGTCAGATTTGAATGAAATTAGTATGAAATACTCATAAGTTCGCCGCGGTACGGACTTTTTGGGTTAAAGAATGCATCGAGGTATTGGTGGAAAATATTTGCTGAAGGGCTAGTTATGCGGTCAGATTCGCGACCGCAGATCCATTATGCAGGCCACATACCCGTCGCAGAGTTGAGCATAAAAATAGTTGAATTTTGAAGGCCGTTTTGCAGCCCATTCTGCGGTTGCATATCCATTTTGCGGTCCGCACATCCATCGCAGATTTTGTATGAAGAATGTTTTGGGTTATTATGCGGTCCATTCTGCGGCCGCATAAGTGGTCTGCGGACCGCAGACCCGTCGCAGACCTGTCCAGACCATCCCAGTTTTTGGGCATCTCTTTCGCGGTCCATTTTGTGGACCGCATATCTATTCTGCGGTCAATTCTAAGTTCAGAGGGTCCATTTTTCTATTTTTATAACCCGACCCCATTTTCATAATTAGCCTTAGGGACTCATTTTGAAGCCAATATTTGATGATTTTAGAGAGAGGTAAGAGCATCTTAGAGAGAGAAGGAGGAAACCTAGCGTTCTAATCATCCGATCTTGCACCAATCTTCAAGAATCAAAGAAGTCAATCACTAGATTATCATCTATCCGGGTAAGTCCTACTCCTAAGCTTTCATGCAAGAGGTTATGAGTTCTAGTGTATTGTGGGGTTGGAAATAGGCCATGCATGTGTCAATAAGTTGTAGTATGTGGGGTTAATGAACCATTTTGGGTAGTTCTTGTTGAAATTGGTTAAGGGATGAAGGAATTACCGTTGTAGAGCTTTATAGTCTATTTTGCATACTAGGTGTTTGACAAAATTCCTAAGAGAGTTACACCATGTGAATCCTTCTAATTATTATCCGATTTTCACTATCTTCCTATGGATTGTTATTGCTAGAAGTGTTGGGACGTTGTAGTAACTCAAGGAAAGCTCAAACAAGGTATGTTGGCTAAACTCCTGTTTTAGAATTGAACCCCATAATGGCCTTGTAAGTCCCGTGTTGCTCATTATAAATTGATTATTCCGAATAAGCCTTGTGTCAAAAGATATATGCATTCAATTTGTATTCCAAATGTTCTTGTTATGTTGAGTTACTATTTGAGAATGTGATTAAGCATGAGTTGTGTGTTAATATGTTATGATTTGAAAACGTGGTTCTAATGAAAACTAGCATGTCGAATTGTGTAAGAAATCACATGTGCTTAAGACCCTTAATTTGGTTAGTTGCTCAAATGTGTATTTAAAGTCTTGAGTAGAAATACCTTATTGTTGATAATCTATAAGGATGCTTGAAAGTGAAAGAAATGGGTTGGAGATATAAAGTATGGCCAACGATCAAGAATGGACGTTATACTTGTGGTCAATGGTGCCGAAAAAATGAAATGATGTGAGAAAGGTTATGAAATAGGCCTTGATTCAACTGTTCCAAACTGACTTCGAAAATAGATTTTCCTAAAAGCTTATATACACATGTTATGCCCAAATGTGGCTGTTTTAACTAATATTATTCTATGTAAGTATTTTCAATGTGTTATGAGCTCTTATATCCTCATGAGTTGAAATTGTGTATTGCCCTTTTGGGAAAAATTATTTCAAGAATAAATGATGTATTACTCGCCCATGATTTTAACTTGTGCTTCGATTGCCAATCATTTTACTCCATTTCTTGGAAAGAAATCCATTGTATTTAAAGTCTTCGTTACTAATAAAACCTAAAGTTATGATTTTCGGAATACTCTATTTGTTGATATTTATGATGATGATCCATGAAAGTAAAGAAATAAAAATGTGGAAAATAAAATACGGCCAACGTGCCATGAATGAAGAATCATAAGTATGGCCAAGAGAGCCAAGAAAATAACGATGTTGTGAATGGTTGAAAGTACTAATGAAGGTATTTATAGTGTGAAATATAATGAGGTGAATATAACATATGTTTGTACTTTTATTCCCTTGTGTTCAAAACAAAATATTTTTGGGAGTATCATTAGCAAACCGAGGAAGGGTGGGTCGTAAGGCCCACACCCGAAACTACACGTGCCGGTGTAGGAGTGGATTGTGATTATTCCCCTTATTTGGGATGAGATTAAATTATTGATGTGATTGTGATTATTCCCCTTAATAGGGATGAGATTGTTGATAGCCCTGGATTTAATGCCGACTCACACAGCATATGTGCGGAGATGCCCTAGCCGGTCGGGTGGTGATCGAACGCCATATTGCGCACATGGTGGTACTACTCTTGGTAACACCCTTTTTTTGCATCACATGTCAAACCACATTATTCGTGGGGAGACGGCCTAGCCGATCGGGCGTGATCGAACTCCGTGCTAAAAATACGGTAGTATATCGGTGTTAATGATCTTCCAACCAAAAATATATATTATTTTCATATTTTAAAAATTATTATATTTTAACTGGGCATTTGGATATTGTTAATTGTGACTTGCTATTTCTATGATTTTTCCTTTTCTTATATTGGCATTCTATTTTGAAAGAGGATATTTATCTTTACATACTAGTACTATTCCATATGTACTAACGTCCCTTTTGCCGGAGGCGTTGCATCTTCAATGGATATAGGTGGTTCGTCAGCGGGCGGTTTTGATCCTCGTTAGTAGTTACTCTCTATTCAACAGATTTTGGTGAGCCCTATTCTGTTTCGGGCTTCATGTCATTTGACGTTGTACTTTATGTTTGAGGTATACTCGGGGCCTTGTCACCGGCACTTCCATACTACTCTTCCGGTGTACTTAGAGGCTCTGTAGATAGGTTATGGGTGGTGTTTGATATTGGGAATTAAATTAGTAAGTGTTGGTATTTGGGCAAACATGTTTTTCATCATATCTAAAAACTTGTAATATTTTAGAAATCATAAATGGATGTCCTTTAGTAATGAAAAAAGATTGTGGAACACTTGACCCTTCTCGTGTCTATCACTTGTACTGGTTCTTATATTATTAATGGGTAAGGTTGGGTAGAAGGCATCTAGCAGGTTTGCTTAACCTGGGTATCTTGGTTGAGCGCCGGTCGCGCTCCCCGAGGTCGGGGTATGATAGTATATATTTTTCAGGTTCAGAAAAATCATTACCATTGTCCAATGCGAGCTTATGATTCTTATCAATAGGAAAGCTATCAGCTTTGGCTCCAAGAAGTCCCATTTCACTCAAAAATTCGAGTGCATATTTTCTCTCACAATGAAACATACCATTTGTACCTTTGGACACTTCTATCCCCACAAAATATTTTAATGGCCCAAGATCTTTCAAGTGAAAGTAATGATGCAAATATTGTTTAAAGTTAGCAATAGCACCTGAATCGTCTCCTGCAATGATCAGATCGTCGGCATAAACAAGAACCTGCAATGTCAAACCTTTCTTTATATAACAAAATAAAGAATAATTAAACTGCAATTAATTGCACAAAATAAAATGACTTTGAGGCAGTAGCAAGATTTGCAAATCAATTTCTTGGAGCTTGTAGCAACCCATATAAAGATTTGTGAAGGCGACACATCTTCCCTTGAGTCGAGGTCCCAAATCCAAGTGGAAGTTGCATATAAACATCTTCATCTACATCCCCGTGCAAGAATGCATTATGAACATCCATTTGATGCAACTCCCGTTTTTTAGCCACATCAATGCTAAGGAAAACTCGTATAGTAACCATTTTCGCCATTGGAGCAAAATTTTTATTGCATTCAATTCCAGCCACCTGGTTGTTACCAAGAACCACGAGCCGAGCTTTAAATCACTCAACTGTACCATGAGAATTATATTTGAGTTTATAAACCCACTAGCAGCTGATAGTCTTCTTTTCTGGGGAAAGAAACTCTAATGTCCTTGTACCATTCTTTTGCAGTGCGTCAATTTATTCTTTCATAGCACATCGCCAAAGAGAGCCACACACATCATCATAAAATCTTGTGGGTTCAATACCTGCGGTAACAGCTTCCAGAAGGCTCTTGTATCTAGAAGAAAAATTATTGCAAGTCACATAGTTAGCTATGGAATATGGCATACCTGAAGACTGTGAATGAGTGGGTGTTGAACTTTGCATTGGGGTATCTATGCACAAAGTAGTATGAAATTGAATTAAGTAACATACATAATCTTATAATCTAGTGAACACTTTGAGTTCTCGATGTCCCCGACCAAGAGCTTCATCCGTAGTAGTAGTAGTAGTAGTAGTAGAAGTTTTTGTATCCACAATGGTAGAATTTGTGTTCAAATTTTTCTCCTGAATTGGACTAGGAGAAGTAACATCTACCCTCCTTATTCATTTAGGTTAGGCTCAATATCAAAACTCTCCCTTGAGTGAACAGAGGGTGAGTGGTCATGTTGCGTAATATGATCATTAGTGGGCGAAGCACCAACAGAATCTAGCGGAGTGGTAGGCTTAGAGTCAAATAATGAACTAGCATAAAGGAAGAGTTCTTCGTCAAAAATAACATCACGAGACACAAAATAATGTGCAGTCTCTAAATCATAGATACGCCATCCCTTCTTCCCGAAAGGGTATCTAGCGAAATAGGAGCTAAACTTATATTTTTCACAAGACATAAAATGAGCAAAACATAGACATCCAAATACTTTTAGAGGCTTATAGGAAGGTTCTTTTCCAAAACTGAACTCATAAGGAGTCTTTCCATTCAACATGGGAGTACGAGTTCGATTAGTAAGATGAACTACACTCAAAACACATTCTCCCCAAAATGAGATCGACAAATTAGGTTGGAAACAGAGTGCACAAGAAACATACAAAATATGAAGATGCTTTCATTCCACTCGTCCATTTTGCTGATGCGTATTAACACAAGTTATTTGATGTACAATTCCCTTCTCCGCATAGAAAGTATGAAGACAGTGAACTCCTTACCGTTGTCGCTTTTAAGTATTTTTACCCTTTTCTGAAACTAAGTCATAACCATGGAAAACAATTATTTTATTTTATGTTTAACCTCACTTTTCTCGGCCATTAAGTAGACCCGCACACTACGAGAAACATCATATACAATAGTAAGAAAATACACAATATCACAAGAAGAAGGAATACAATAAGGTCCCCACACATCACAATGAGTTAATTCAAATAAATCAGTACTTTTATTCACACTATTAGAAAAACTTTCTCTTGTATGTTTTGCTATTAAACAAACATTACATAGCTCATCTTCTCTACTATAGCCACTAATTCAAGGAAAAAGAGAAACTATCTTATTGGAGGGATGACCAAGCCGACGATGTCATAAATCAAAATTATCCATCTTATGGGTGTTATTTGCTTGCGCTTGTATCACAGACTTCAAATAATATACCCCATCACATTTTTCACCTACCCTAGTTACTGTACTTAAAGTCTGGTCCTGTATCACACAAATCATGTAAGCAAATATGAATAAGCAATTATTTTCATTAGCGAGCTTAGACACAAAGATTAAATTACATTTTAATTGAGGTACATAAAGAACATGATGCCATTTCAGATTATTTTTGAATATAATAGTCCCTGCCTTCGAAGTTATAGTCGTAGAACCGTTTGGAAGGCCTACTAGATATGGTGTCACGTCACATAAATCTTTCAATAACTTGGCATCACCACTCATATGGTGAGATGCCCCCGAGTCGACAATACAGCGAATTTCAAAAGCATTACCTAACAATTTATCATGGTTATTATTGTGTGAATTAAACATGGATATATACCAGTGCACTTCACTACTCATTAGATAACCCAATCCAAGCATTAACATCTGCCTTTATTTTACTATTTAACTCGGTTGCTTGTGCAGCATTAAAAATTATTGTAGTCCTACGTCTAGTGCCACCACGTCCATAATTACCAAAGTTTCCAAATCGTCTGCCACGACCACATCCAGTAGTTCTTCCTCCTCCTCGTCTTGTACCCCACCATTCAGGATACCCGATCAACAGAAAACAATCTTTCCTTTCATGTCCAAGTTTCCCGCAATTACCACATGTTGGTTTATTCACATTATTACATATTCCACCATTGTAATTGATGCGAGCATGAGACAAGGACTGCACATCAAAGTCAACAGAATCTGCATACTCCTCTTTAGCTCGAGCAACATTTCGATGTTGCTTCTCTTGTATAATCATGGCATAAACTCTATTCAATGTGGGTAGGTGTTCCATGGTTAATATTTTGCAAAGTGTAACACCACACACATCATCATCAAGTCACATTAAGAATTGATAAACTTTCTCCTTTTCACGTTCTTGTACCAGTTCCTTTGTACGCTTTCAGAGGCGAAAGGCCAGGGGGAGATACTATCTGTGATCCATGGATCTCCGATTGGGAAAATTCATCCAAGCTCCATTGCTATTATGCGCTCTGCTGCCCCACACGTACACCCAGCACATGTACATATCAGATTCTTTGTGTAACCAATAAGTTCCTCCCACATGTTCTTTAATTTGCCGTAGTACGTGTAACGACTCGATCGGTCGATTTGTGTAATTGCATCCCATTTTTCCTTTTCATACTTTACACATGTATGTTTATGCTTTTATGACTTACGAGATTGGTTAGTTTTGTTCTAGAAAGCTTTCGGGTTGATTTGGACCCTTTGAAAATGTTGACCAAACTTTAACTTTTATGAACACGACCCCGAAACTATATTTTTATGACTCTGATAGCTTCGTATCATAATTTAGGACTTGGGCGTATACCCGAAATTGATTTTCGAAGTCCGTAGGTCGATTTGTGTTGAATTGCCAAAATTTGGCAATTTAAAGTTGGAAAGTTTGATCGTAGGTTGACTTTTAGCTATCGAGCTAGAAATTTTATTTGGAAACTTGGAATAGGTTTGTTGCGGTATTTAGAACTTGTCTGCAAAATTTTGTCTCATTTGTAGTTTATTTGATAGGATTCGGACGCTTAGTTGTAATTCTAGAAGTTCTTGAAAATTTCTTTGAAATTCATGCATTTTAGAGTTTAATTTATAGTTTTAGATGTTATTTTTGTATTTTGATCATGAAAGTGACTTTGTATAATATTTTTAGACTTGTATTGATGTTTGGTTAGGAGCCTTGAGGGCTCGGGTGAGTTTCGGATGTTTAGTGGAGTGTTGATAGAGTTTAAGTTTGCAGGTTTTTGCACAGGTGCCTCAGGTCTTGCAATTGCGAGTTTTGGGATCGCAATTGCGATATTAGGCCAAGTCTGATAGGCTCGCAATTTGCAAACCCAGTGTTTGCATTTGCGATAGGCACCTGGGGGAGCTGGTTAACATTTGCGATCTTCATGGTCGCATTTGTGGAAGTCCAACGTTCGCAATTGCAAACTTTTCATCGCATTTGAGATGACAACAAAAATGGAAGGTCTTCGCTTTTGCGAGGGATTATTCGCATTTACGAACCCCATGTCACATTTGCGACATCTGCAACTGAACAAAAAGCTGAGGGACTAGATTTTTGAATACATTCACTCATTTTTGAACCCTAGACTCGGTATGAGGCTATTTGGAAAGGGGATTCTCACCTACAAACCTTGGGTAAGTGATTCTAATCTATTTCTAATTATATTCAATCAACATATATTAGATTTTAACATCAAAATCATGTGAATCAAAATGAAAATTTGTTAAACTTTGTCAAGTTTTTTTAAAAAAAAAGAAATTGAGTTTTCAGAGTCGATTTGGACTTGGATTTTGAAACTAATCACATATATGAACTCGTGGGGTCATGGATAGACGGAATCTACCATTGGACATGGGTTTTGACCGGGAAGGCCTCGGGTTAAAAGTTGTTAACTTTTTTGGAAAAGTGTAAAGATCTTAACTTTATCTATTGCAATTAAATTCCCTAGATTTGAGCCGTGTGGAAATGTATTTTAAGGGAAAAGATATTTCCGAGTGTTGAATTGGCCTAGTTGAGGTAAGTGTCTTGCCTAACTTTATGTACGGGAACTACCCCCTTAGGATTGGTATTGTTTGATTCAATTGTGCTAAGTAAAATCCGTGTACGCAAGGTGACGAATGGGTACATGGGTTGTACGTGGTATTTGATCGGTATAGGCTACTTAGACTATTTCCATGCTTTAATTGAAATGCCACATCATCTTCTAAATTCATAGTCAATCTACGTTTATTTGTGCTAGTCTATCCTTACATGCCTTAATTGACTTGTTTAGCATTTGTTCTACATCCTACTTGATAAATTGCTCTCATGCTTAGTTGAACTTGTTGACTCTTTTATTGTTACATTTTATCTCTTCATTGTTAATTATCACTATTTGAAGTTATTGATCGTGCTGTCTCTTTCCTTATTGATTATCATTACTTGAAGAAATTGTTCATATTATCCCTTTTCTTGTTGATTTCTATTATTTAAAACTCATTGTTAAATGTTATCTCTGTTATTGTGAGTTAGCGTTATCTAATATCGTGGTTATACATTATTTCTCTCATTGTTTAGTTATTTGGTGTTGAAGTTATGAAAGTCGTTAACACATTGAGGCGAAGTTGGTTATTGTTGTGACATCTATCTTATTGAGCATTTTATATTTATTATTGTTGTTGATATTCTTGTATACATTGTGGTGGAGCCATGTGCTATTGTTGGGGAAATATTGTTATTGTTGTTGTTGTTGGCAAGTTATGATATATGGGCACTTGTGGTGCGAATATTTATTGTGATATGATATTGACGCATATCCGCAGGTATAAGGTTTGGGGTTAATGTACATGCGGCGGTATAAGATAGGACTTATATGCCTGTTGCTTGTGGGGGAACTACGTGAAGCCACGCGGTGTCAAAAGGTGGGCTAAAGTATGTGTATCTATTTCGGGAAAACTATTTTCAAAACCTATTTTTAAATGTAAGGCTCACGCAGCGGTATAAGGAAAGATTGTGATTGAAATTGAGAAATGTGAATACGAGGCAGTACCTCGGTTATGATTCTTGATTATACGAGGCGGTACCTCGATTTTGATTCGGTCGTGCATGATAATTGTAGCTCTTTAGTTGCTTCTTTTTCTGCTATTTCCGTTATTGGTTTCCGGTACTAGTTCATGTTATTATCTTGGTTCCATTTTAGTTGTTCTTCATTTTCCTTTAAATTTCGGTATTAAACTTTCATACTATCTATTTCATATCCTAGTAGGTATCTTGACCTAGCCTCGTCACTACTCTACTGAGGTTAGGCTTGATACTTACTTGGTACCATTATGGTGTACTCATACTAAGCTTCTGCACATCTTTTTGTGCAGATCCAGGTACATCTGCTCGTGCCGGTCGTTAGAGGTTGTTTGTAGCTACTGCTTGGGAGACTTCAAGGTATACTTGCTCCACGTCCGCAGGCCTCGGTGTCACCTTCCCTATTTTACTTCATATTATATTTCCTTCAGACAGTGATATATTAGATGTTCAAAAGTTATTCTATAGAGCTTATGACTCAGTTCCATCGATTTTGGAGTATGTATTGATGAGATTCTATTTTCGAAAGGTTTTTATCAGTTATTCAGTTTTGTTTTTGGTGCCTTGTCAATTATATTTTGTTCAATTGTTAACAAATGTTAAACTTACCTAGTCGTAGAGACTAGGTGCTATCACGACATCCAACGGAGGGAAATTGGGGTCATGACAAGTTGGTATCAGAGCTTTAGGTTCATAGGTGTTACGAGTCATAAGCAGGTTTAGTAGAGTCCTGCGGATCGGTACGGAGACATCTGTACTTATCTTTGAGAGGCTACAGAGCTGTTTGGAAAAAGTTCACTTCTTTGATTCCTCGGGTTCGGGAGGATTTAGTGGTGGTCACACTGCAGCTACAGCCTGTCATAATAGGGGCTATGTGAGTCGTCGAGTTCATTCAGCACTTCCAGCATCTAGTGGTGCTTCGGTTGTTCTGAGGTCTTAGGTTGCACACTTTGCTCAGCCACTTTCTAGTGCACCTCCTGCACGGGGTACCTTCAGCGGTCAGTCCAGCCAACTAGGCCCAAGCGAGTCCTAGCTTCCATGCCCCCTGAAATATTTTTTTGAGTGTGGAGATACCAACCACATGGTCAGAGACTACCACAAACTCAGGAGTGGTGCACCTTCCCAGGCTATTCAGGCTCCACGGATTCAGTCAGGCCCACAGACTTCCCAGGCCATGGTTGCTGCCCCAATTGTCGCTCCACCCACTCAGCTAACTAGGGGTGGGGGACGGGCGAATGAGATGGAGGCAGTTGCTTCAGACTCAGACATTACAGGTATGGTTCCGATTTTTCATATAGATGCATTAGTCTTATTTGATCTGGGATCCACTTATTCATATGTGTCATCTTACGTTGCTCCATATTTGGATATATCACGTGATTTTTTGAGTTCTCTTGTTTATGTGTCCACACCAGTGGGAGATTCTATTATTTTGGACCATGTGTATCGGTCGTGTTTAGTTGTTCTTGGTGGTTTTGAGACTAGAGTTGATCTATGGTTACTTAGTATGGTAGACTTTGATGTTATCTTGGGTATGGACTGGTTGTCGCCCTATCATGTTATTCTAGATTGTCACGCCAAGACTGTGACGCTGGCTATGCCAGGATTGCCAAGGTTAGAGTGGAGGGGTGCATTAGATTATGTTCCTAACAGGGTTGTATCATTTCTAAAGGCCTGGCGGATGGTTGAAAGAGGTGTGATGCTTATCTAGCTTTTGTGAGAGATGTTAGTGGTGATACTCCTACCGTTGAGTCAGCTCCAGTAGTGAGATACTTTCCATTTCTAGCGGATCTTCCAGGCATGTCGACCGATTGGGATATCGATTTTGGTATTGACTTGTTGACGGGCGCTCAACCCAGTTCTATTCCACTATATCATATGGCCCCAGCGGAGCTAAAGGAGTTGAAGGAGCAGTTGCAAGAGTTTCTTGATAAGGGTTTCATTCTACCTAGTGTGTCGCCTTAGGGTGCTCCGGTCTTGTTTGTGAAGAAAAATGATGGTTTTATGCGCATGTGTATCGACTATCGGTAGTTGAACAAGGTTACAGTAAAGAACATGTATCCATTGTCACGCATTGATGACTTATTTGATCAGCTAAAATGTGCTAGGGTGTTCTCAAAGATTGATTTGCGGTCAGGTTATCATCAGCTGAAGATTCGGGATCTGGATATTCTGAAGACTTCCTTTAGGACTCGGTACGGTCACTACGAGTTTCTTTGTGATGTCATTTGGGCTGACCAACGCCCCAGCAACATTTATGAACCTGATGAACACTATATTCCAACCTTATCTTGATTCCTTCATCATTATGTTTATTGACAACATCTTGGTATACTCCCGCAGTTGGGAAGATCATGATCATCACTTGAGGATCGTTCTCCAAACCTTAAGAGAGAGGAAGTTATATGAAAAGTTCTCAAAGTGTGAATTCTTGCTTGATTCGGTGGCGTTTTTGGGTCATTTGGTATCGAGTGAGGGGGATCAAGGTAGATCCGAAGAAGATTGAGGCAGTGCAGAGTTGGCTCAGACCATTTTCAGCTACTGAGAATCGGAGTGTCCTGGGTTTGGTCGGGTATTATCATCGTTTCGTAGAGGGTTTCTCATCTATTATTGCACCTATGACTAAATTGACCCAGAATGGTGCTCCTTTCAAATGGACCGAGGAATGTGAGGCGAGCTTTAAAAAGCTCAAGACTGCTTTGACTACAGCCCCAGTGTTGATGTTGCCTACGGGCTCGGGGTCTTATATAGTGTACTGTGATACGTCACGTGTTGGCCTTCGTGCGGTGTTGATGCAAGACACTAGGGTGATTGCCTACGCATCTCAATAGCTGAAGACCCATGAGAAAAATTATCCAGCCCACGACTTGGAGTTGGCAGCACTATTTATGCATTGAAGATATGGCGGCATTATTTGTACGGTGTCCCTTGTGAGGTCTTTACCGACCACCGAACTCTACAACATCTGTTCAAATAGAAAGATCTCAACTTGCGGCAGCAGATGTGGTTAGAGTTGCTTAAGGACTATGATATCACCATTCTATATCATCCCGGGAAGGCCAATGTGGTGGCCGATGACTTGAGTCGAAAGGCGGAGAGTTTGGGTAGTTTAGCATATCTACCGACAGTAGAGAGGCCATTAGCATTTGATGTTCAGGCCTTAGCCAACAAGTTTATTAGATTGGATGGTTCGAAGCCCAGTCGAGTTCTTGCTTGCATGATTTCTCGGTCTTCTCTATATGACCGTATCATAGAGCGTCAATATGACGACCCCCATTTTCTTGTCCTCAAAGACATGGTTCAGTACGACGATGCCAAGGAGGTTACTATTATGGACGACGGCGTGTAACTGATGTAGGGCCGGTTATGTGTGCCCAATGTGGATGGTTTGGCGGAGTTGATTCTCCAGGAAGCCCACAGTTTGCAGTACTCCATTCATCCGGGTGTCGCTAAGATGTATCAGGACTTGAGGCAACACTATTGGTAGAGGAAGATGAAGAAAGACATAGTGGAGTATGTAGCTCGGTGCCTAAATTGTCATCAGGTGAAGTATGAGCATCAGCGGCGGGGTGGTTTGCTTCAGCGGTTTGAGATTCTCGAGTGGAAATGGGAGCGTATCACCATGGACTTTGTTGTTGGACTCCCATGGACTCAGAAGAAGTTTGACGCGGTATGGGTGATTGTGGACAGGTTGACCAAGTCGGATTATTTCATTCCGGCAGTGATTACCTATTCTTCAGAGTAGCTATCTCAAATCTACATCCGTGAGATTTTCTGACTTCATGGCGTACCGGTATCAATCATTTCTGACCGGGGTACACAGTTCATATTGCGTTTCTAGAAAGATGTACAGCGTGAGCTAGGCACACGATTTGAGTTGAGTACAGCATTTCACCCTCAAATGGATGGACAGTCCGAGCGCACTATTCAGATATTGGAGGATATGTTTCTCGCATGTGTTATGGATTTTGGGGGTGCTTGGGATCAGTTCTTGCCACTTGCGTAGTTTGCCTACAACAACAACCACCAGTCGAGTATTCAGATGGCTCCGTATGAGGCATTATATGGGAGACGGACATTCTCCAGTTGGGTGGTTTAAGCCGGGAGAGGCTAAGTTATTAGGCACAAATCTGGTTATGCAGGATCGACTTTGTACAATCCAATCTAAACAGAAGAGTTATGCAGATCGGAAGGTTCGCAATGTTGCATTCATGTTTGGGGAGCGATTCTTGCTCCGGGTTTCACCCATGAAGGGTGTGATGAGTTTCGGGAAGAAGGTCAAGTTGAGCCCTAGGTATATCGGACCTTTCGAGATCCTTGAGAGGATTGGGGAGGTTGCCTACAAACTTGCTTTGCCACCTAGCTTATCTACAATTCATCTGGTGTTCTATGTCTCTATGCTCTGGAAGTATTAGGACGATCTATCTCATGTTCTAGACTTCAGCACAGTCCAATTAGACAAGGATTTGACATATATTGAGGAGTTTGTGGCTATCTTGGACCGACAAGTCCGAAAGTTGAGATCAAAGGATATTACTTTAGTGAAGGTTCAATGGAGGGGTCATCCAGTCGAGGAGGCGACCTGGGAGACCGAGCATGGCATGCAAAGTTTTTATCCTCATCTATTCACCGTTTTAGGTATGTCCTTATGCACGTTCAAGGACGAACGTTTGTTTTAAGAGGGGGAGAATGTAACGACCCGATCGGTCATTTTGTGTAAATGCGTCTCGTTTCCTTTTTCATGCTTCACATGTATGTTTATGATTTTATGACTTGCAGGTGGTGTAGCTATGTTCCGAAAAGCTTTCGGGTTGATTTGGACCCTTGCGTCCTGACTTAGAAGTTTAAATTTGAAAATATTAACAAAACTTTGACTTTTATGAAAACGATCCCGGAACTGTGTTTTTATGACACCGATAGCTTTGTATTGTGATTTCGGACTTGAGTGTATGCCCGAAATTGATTTTGGAAGTCCGTAGGTCGAATTATGTTGATTTGCCGAACTTTGGCAATTTAAAGTTGAAAAGTTTTACCGTAGGTTGACTTTTAGCTAACATGCTCGGAATTTGATTTGGGGATTTGGAATAGGTTTGTTGTGGTATTTAGAACTTGTCTGCAAAATTTGGTGTCATTTGGAGTTGATTTGATAGGATTCGGATGCTTAGTTGTAATTCTAGAAGTTCTTGAAAATTTCTTCGAAATTCATGCGTTTTAGAGTTCAATTCATAGTTTTAGATGTTATTTTTGTGTATTGATCACGCGAGCGAGTTCATATGATATTTTAAGACTTGTATTGATGTTTGGTTTGGAGCCCCAAAGGCTCGAGTGAGTTTCGGACGCTTAGCGGAGTGTTGATAGAGTTTACGTTTGCTAGTTTTTGCACAGGTGCCTCAGGGCTCGCATTTGCGAGTTTTGGGATCGCAATTGCAACATTAGGCCAAGTCTGCTGGGCTTGCATTTTGCGAACCCAGTGTTCGCATTTGCGATAGGCACCTGGGGGGGAGCTAGTTCGCATTTGCGATCTTCGTGGTCGCATTTACGGAAGTCCAACATTCGCAATTGCAAACTATTCATCACATTTGCGAGCCCCTTGTCGCATTTGTAAGGTATTATTCGCATTTGCAGGATTCACAATTGAGAACCCCTTGTCGCATTTGTGACATTTGCGACTGGACAAAAAGCCGAGGGACGGGATTTTTGAACTCATTCTCTCATTTTTGAACCCTAGATTCGGTAGGAGGCGATTTGGAGAGGGGATTTTCACCTACAAACCTTGGGTAAGTGGTCCTAATCTATTTCTAATTATATTGCATCAACATATCTTAGATGATAACATCAAAATCATGTGAAGCAAAGTGAAAATTTGTGAAACTTTGTCAAGTTTTTGAAAAATAAGAAATTGAGTTTTGAGAGTCGATTTGGACTCGCATTTTGAAACTAATCACATATATGAACTCATGGGTTCATGGGTAGACGAGCCCCGGGTTGACTTTTGTTGACATTTTGGGAAAAGTATAAAGATATTAACTTTATCTGTTGCAATTGAATTTCCTAGAATTGTTTGATGATATTAAATCGATTTTGGTTCGATTTGAGTCGTGTGGAGGCGTATTTTAAGGGAAAAGCTATTTCCGAGTGTTGAATTGGCCTAGTTGAGGTAAGTGTCTTGTCTAAGTTCGTGTGGGGGAACTATCCCTTAGTATTGGTATTGTTCGATTCAATTGTGTTAAGTGAAATTCGTGTACGCAAGGTGACGAGTGGGTACACGAGTTGTACGTGGTATTTGATCGGTTTAGGCTTTTTAGACTACTTCCATGCTTTAATTGAAATGCCACATCATGTTCTAAATTCTCATAGTCAATTTATCCTTATTTGTGCTAGTCTATCCTTACATGCCTTAATTGACTTGTTTAGCATTTGTTCTACATCCTACTTGATAAATGCTCCTATGCTTAGTTGAACTTGTTGACTCTTTTATTGTTACATGCTATCTCTTCATTGTTAATTATCACTATTTGAAGTTAATGATTGTGTTGTCTCTTTCCTTATTGATTATCATTACTTGAAGAAATTATTCATATTATCCCTTTTCTTGTTGATTTCCATTATTTGAAACTCATTGATAAATGTTATATCTGTTATTGTGAGTTAGCCTTATCTTATATCGTGGTTATACATTATTTCTCTCATTGTTGAGTTAGTTGGTGTTGAAGTTGTGAAAGTCGTTAACACATTGAGGCAAAGTTGGTTATTGTTGTGACATCTATCTTATTGACATTTTACATTCATTGTTGTTGTTGATATTCTTGTATACTTTATGGTGGAGCCATGGGCTATTGTTGTGAAAATATCGATATTGTTATTGTTGTTGGCAAGTTGTGATATATGGGCACTTGTGGTGCGAATTATTATTGTAATATGATATTGACGCCCAAGTTGCAGTATAAGGTTTGGGGTTAATGTGCATGCAACAGTATAAGGTGGGACTTATGTGTGTGTTGCTTGTAGGAAAACTACGTGAAGCCACGCGGCGTCATAAGGTGGGATAAAGTGCGTGTAGCTATTTCGGAAAAACTATTTTCAAAATATATTTTTAAATATAAGGCTCACGCGACGGTATAAGGAAAGATCGTGATTGAAATTGAGAAATGTGAATACGAGGCGGTACCTCGATTGCGATTCTTGATTATATAAGACGGTACCTCGGTTTTGATTCCATTATACACGAGGCGGTACCTCGTTGTGATTCTTGCTGTTTATTTCATGTTGCAAAGTGTTGTGGTGGGGATATTTTTTGTTGTTTCATTCTTTATTGTTCTAGCAGTTGTCGTCCGTACGTGATCATTGTAGCCCATTTAATTTCTTCTTTTATGTTATTTCCATTGTTAATTTCCGGTACTAGTTCATGTTATCATCTTGTTATGAATCAGTTGTTTCTTCACTTTCCATTACATATCCGTAATATATTTTCATACTATTTATATATATCCTACTAGGTGTCTTGACCTGGCCTCATCACTACTCTACTAAGGTTAGGCTTGATACTTACTAGGTACCATTGTGGTGTACTCTTACTACGCCTCTACATATTTTTTTCTGCATATCCAGGTACGTCTGCTCGTGTCGGTCGTTAGAGGTTGTTTGTAGTTGCTGCTTGGGAGACTTCAAGGTATACCTGCTCTACGTCCTCAAGCCTCGTAGTCACCTTCTCTATTTTACTTCCTGTTGTATTTCTTTCATACAGTAATGTATTAGCTGTTCTAAAGTTATTCTATAGAGCTTATGACTCAGTTCACCAGTTTTAGAGTGTGTATTGATGAGATTTTGTTTTCGAAAGGTTTTATCAGTTATTCAGTTTTGTTTTTGGTACCTTGTCAGTTATATTCTGTTCAATTGTTAACAAATGTTAGACTTACCTAGTCGTAGAGGTTAGGTGCCATCACGACATCCTACAGAGGAAATTTGGGTCGTGATAGTACGTAGCAACTGTCTGTCGTCCTTGTTTACAGGATGCAAGTTCATTTTTCAACTAGTGTATTCTCATGTCATTACCAATTGAGAATCGTTCTCTCTTCCTATCAAAATGAGATTAGGAGGGCGCCCTTTTTAAAGAGCCGGCCTGTCTTTCAACAAGGAAACCTTCGGTTCCCTTTGTTTGAATAAACGCCGCTTATTTTAGTTTACAAAGTCTTCCTATAGTTCTTTAAAAGTTTTCATGTAAGAGATCGTAAAACGAAGTGGCGGATATATGTCGTTAAAGACCCAAGCAATCAATATCAAATTGATGGCATACCAATCATCGAGTTCAAATCCTTCTTCCTTGGGCTTTGTAATCATTCCATCGATAAAACCCAGTTTCTTTTTGGCTCTAAAAGCGTTTCTCACGGCCTTAGCCCATTCGTCATAGTTGTCTCCCTTCAAAACCACAAGAGTTATGTATATTCCTTTGTAGTCTGCTGAAAGCAAGAAATATGGTGATGTTGGATCATTCATGGGTGTTTTTTTGCTTCCTGATCCAATGCCTCCGTCTCCGTCCTTCTTCTTGTCGTCGCCAGCCATCTCACCCATTTCTTCTGGGTTATGGCTCTGGTACCATGGAGAGTTTAAGAGAGAATAATGTTTTGTTCCTTCTTTGAATAAACTGGAGTTAAAATATACAAAACCTATATCTTGTTAACTACGAAAGCTATCGTAGAAATAAGGCAACCACTACTACAGTCTCCTAAACATATACAACTTCCTAAAATAAATATAAAAATAATATTACGCCATATTTACAGCTATGCTATATCTCTCAATACCGTTCTTAGATTTTCATGCCTTTCACTAGTTAAGCCACATATTATTTTCTACTAGAATTATTTTCACAGAATCAACACATAAAATAAAAAAAAATATTATGGTTTTTTTTCTCCCATCCCAGATATTTATCCCCTTTTTGGAGCAAAAAAACTAGTTGTATAGAAAAGTACTTCTGCTTTTATTTCAAAAAGTTGATTTGTTCCAATTATTTTCTATATTTATTTATGGATAGAGAGGCCCAAAAAAACAAATTAAAGAAACAAATAATTAACAGAATGGTCAATTCACTACCAGAGCCATAATGCATAAAATGTCTAGTTCATCTACTAGAATACTTTACAAAATCAGAATAGTCATCAGAGGCTAGTTGTGAATTGCGATACGTTAAAACAACATAGCTCTTACTAGTTTGAAAATAATAAATTAATTTTATTTGAAAAGATCAGCTAAACAAATAAGAATTCAAAATGAAATATCTCTAAACCGAAATATCAACCAAAAGAAAGAGAAAAAGTCAGAACCAAACAAAACTTGTACGTATATTTTTGTTCAGATGAATTATTTACTAGCATAATAAGAAACTAAAATTAAGAATAAGTTGAGTAGGTAGGGCGCAATTAATTAAAATGGTCAAAGTCTTAGGTTTCCTAAAAGGGGAAAAAGTAGTTGTTGCATGAAATATTAGTACTTACCAAGTATAGTACTACTAACTAAGGAATAAGCATTTTCCTATCAGGGAACATCCCTCTCTTTCTCAAAGCTTAGAGACCAGCATGCATTAATTAATTAATTAACGTAACACAGAGTGTCCGATTAAGCAGCTTTATTTTAGTTTAAACTTTCTTCTCTAAATTAATTTCTGCCAGGCAAGTCATATAATTTCTTTTCTCTTTTTTTCCCACTGTTGTAGATCTACATTTCTGGTTCCTTTCTTCTTATCAAGTTTAAGTCAGGCTTGATATTCTTGGGATCATAATTATACAATCCACTACTTACAACCTATCTTTAATTAATTACTTAGCACATTTACAAACCAAGATTTTAAAAAAAGTTGAATAGAAATTATATCAGACTGAACTGAAAAGCCAAAAGAACAGCCTTTTTTACGTTAGATAAATGTTGAATTAGGTAGGGGACCATGTCCTTAATTAAATGCTAGTCTTAGGTTTCCTAAAAAGGAAACAAGTAGTTGTTGCAAGAAATATAAATGCATGGTTGCGTAGGAATCATTTGTTATCATCCTTGAGCCACTTTTGGTTATTTGCTTCTTCCAGGCTCCTGCTATATTACCTAATAGACAGTAAAGTACAAAGACGGTAACAGCTTGCATGTAGATAAAATGACAAAATTTTTGTTCTTTATTTATTTTTAAACAAAATCGGAAAAGATAAGTATATATATATTTCACATGTTATTACATTTTTGTTGTTATTTAGTATTTTTATATAAGACATTATTAAAACTTTTTATATTATACTTAAGAGTAATGACAAAAGCAGACATTTGCTTTCCTTTTGTTCTATTATTTTAAAAACTACAAAGACAATGTCATTGATTAAAAGAGACTAACTGGTTTAGTTAACAGAGTAACAAACAAAATTAGGCTCCATACTAGTTTTATATCCACTAAAATTCCATAATAAAAACCAAAACCTTAACAAGATAAAGATATTCTAATCCAAAAAACAGTGTTAGCCACGGTCACTTGATATTTATTTACTCTTCTCATCGGCAGATCCACCCCTCTTACTGTTGTGCTTCTTGGACTTGGCCATTGCTGAAGCCGTTAGGTTTTGCAGACCGGCTAAGGAGAGGCTGCTCTTTTGCACTTCATCTGTTATATTTTTTATTTCTGTTTTACGCTAGTATTTTGGTACCCATATTTCGTTTTTTTTTAATGCCAATCTCGTTCTCTCCAAAATAGAGACACAAATACTGCTGTTATATAAAAAAAGTGCTACTTCACAATGCTCTAAAAATATTTCCTTAAAATATATTTAACCGCAGAGCCATCTTTAATTTACACAAAACCATCCGAACCCTAAATATTTTGCTCCAAATGCAACACCTGATAAACAACAACTTCAAAAAGAGTGCATTTATTGTTGGTTAATGAAGTTGCTGGACAGATTTTTTTTTTTTTTGAGATGCAAAACTGGAACTAATAGTACTGACTTGAAATAAATATCCATATGAAGTTTAAATAGCCAATGTAAGGCAGAAATAGAGATGTAGCAGAAGAGATATTTGGACAAACTTAAGAAAAACATTCAATATCACATTTTATCACACAAATGTTAAGCCCAAAATTGAAAATACATTTTCACGATTCCTGATAGCCTGCAGTATCAGAAAATTCCTCTAGTGCATTAAAAGCACAAGGATACTTCAAATTCTTATTTTGTGGTTGGGGTCCAGTTTGAGTACTAGCATGTACTGGTTTGTTAGTGTTTACATTTTGCTTATAATCTTTGATATTGCAATTCTTAGACTGTAATAGGAGGTTTAGCTTTTTCGTTTTGACTGTTTAAGAGTTTAATACTCGTAGATTCTTTGGTTGTGTCTGTAGAAAAGAATTAGTTGGATAATTGCAAATGACCACCGGGAAGATTTTACTTTTGTTTTGGGATGTCAAACAAAGACTAATTAATTTTCTTAGCTTCGACTGTACGTAGTTGTTGAAGCCATTTAATTTAACTGCTCTAGTTTATGTGTTCTTTGCATCATCATTTCAGGATCTTTTTATTAGGGTCCTACATTAATTGCTGTGGCTAGTCTTTTTGGATTGGGTTGATCTGCTGATTTGATCAGGTAGCTATTTATAAATTTAAGTTTGCACTGCTATCTAGTAAGATTTGAAATATTGTAGTAGTAATGAATACTAAAGAATCCCATTATGTCATTCAGGTTAAGATGTTGCGCTGCACAATCAGTTGTCCAGTAACCCATTCCGAGAGGTATAGTACTACACTCAAAACTTGATATAGCAACCAATGTCTGTAATTTGAAACTTAGTGAAAGGATTAATTAGAAGTAGAACGCAATATCATATAAAGACGGACCAAACTTGAGTTTCTCATATCATAGTTTACAAGAGTGAAATTGGAACAATTTTATTCTATTTGTTCTAACAATATTTTATTAGGTGTGCAATTTTCAGTGACGGCTTTTGTGATACTTTAATCACCAAGTTTCTTCTAATATAGCTATAGTGCTGCTTGATTTCGTATAGGTTTGAATGAGTTTATTGTCTATATAATACAAAAGTTACTTTAATGAATAATTTTCGTAATCTGGATGACCGAGGTTGGATTTCCTCCAGTACCATTGTGTCCAATCAATAAATGATTTGGTATCTGACATGTGTACAAGAAAATAATCTGCGGCTTGGATTTATTTCGTTTACGATGGCTCCTTAATCCTCTCATAATGTGAAAAAGAAGGCTAAAAATAATACTAAATCAAATTGAAGGAATAGTAAAATATCACATTGCTTTATTTAAGGGACAGAAAGCACACTGTTAGTTTGAATTTGTAGAAGTGCTAGTTTAAAGCATTACCTGGTATTTCTTAATGCAGTTCAAAGTTTATTCAGTAAGTAATGACCTTCAGTATTTGATTATAGATTTGAGCCAAAAGAGAAAAAAAATAGTGCGTTTATGAAATTATTTAAAAGAAAAAGGCAAATTATTGGAAATTGGTTGAAAAAATAAAGAATTATGGGAAATTGGAATAGAATATAAGTTTGTTAATTACAATCATCAACAACTTTAATAAACTACTACACACTCAATATTTATATAACAGAAACAACAAGTTCAATATTTTGAAATTCAAAGGAATGATTTCACAAAAAAGCCTTGTCCCTGCCCTTTTCAATAGAGAGGATTAAGGGACCATGGATAATGAAATAAATCCAAGCTGCAGATTATTTTCTTGTACACAGCAGATATCAAATAATCTATTGATTATTACTGAACATGATGTCACTGGAGGGGATCCATCCCTGGATGACCATTCGAGGAATTAAACTTATTTAATTTTGCATGGTCGACTAGCGATCATATCACATATAAATCATTGACTTATATGTCGTGCGTTTTTATTCTTGAAATTTTCGTGATGTGTGTATGTATGAGTATATATATATATATATATGGTTTTGCTTACATATTACATAAAGGTAGTACGTTAGCATTTTACTCATTTTTGTTTTTCCATAGTCCCTAACAACATTTCAATAATGTGTTAATGTGAGTGGTTTTTTTGTCTTTCTGCTAAAGCCTATCCAAATTTCCCCCTCTCTTCCTCCTCTTTCTTTTTATTTTCTCAGATTCAACTTCATTAGTGCATTGTCAATTGTCACATTTTGCTCCATACAGTACTAAAAGCTGGGCAAAAACTGTCAGGAAAAAATCGATAGAAGTCGGTTGGTAATTATTACATTATCCCCTTTTTGATTCATGTGACATTAGACTAAGCATTTTCAACCTTCAATTAAATAAAGAGAGTGGGTATTGATTCCATCACTAACTGAACTTAACAAAGCTAACAATCAGGTGGCTGTTAAGAATTGTGACTGGCATTAAACAAACTTTTATTATTAGGGGTCATATGGACATACATTCGATCTCATGTAGGTTGTAGATAATGCTTACTTCCTTGTACATAAAGTAGCTCTTAGTTATTGCATCTTATATCATGTCATGACCCCAAAATTTCACCTTAGGAATCGTGATAGCACCTATTTCCTGGGACTAGGTAAGCCTAACACATACTAAGAATTAACGGAATTTAACCCAACTTACTGTAAAACATTAGTTAACAACTCTCCTAATCAATACGATCAGAAATACCTGGATCTGCACAAAAATGTGTAGAAGCGTAGCATGAGTACACCACAGCGGTACCCAGTAAGTATCAAGACTAATATTAGTGGAGTACTGACGAGGTAAGTCGAGGCACTCACTGGACATAAATCATGTGCAAGATATTAACATAAATCTAACAATGGAAAGAACACCAATGTAAATCTAACAATGTAGAGATTATTAATATAAAACCAACAAAGGAATAATAGAAACATAATTGACAACAAGCAGTAAACGGGTAGTGAAGCAGCAACATATTCAGAACACAGATGAAATATAGATGAACTCAATTAAGAAAATGGATGGCAGTTCAAAGGATCAAATTGTTCCCTACACATGACTTATAACAAGAATTACTCAGAGGCACCACACCTCGTAACCACAAAGCATGAGCCACAATTTCAAATCTTATATGTATGGCACCTCGTGCCCACAACAATAATCACCTTCGCACGACAAAGTCCTCATGCTACCATGTACATTGTATCTGTGTCAAATATCAAATAAAATATTCGAGAGATTTATTTAAATACAATAAGGCATAATAACAAATCTTGAATAAGGTAAGGCGTCAAATGAGAATATTTTTAGAAATTCAATAAAGTACAGTTTATACAAAATAGAGTGTCAAATGAGTTTAGTTAGTAATCAATAAGGTAGAGGAAAATAACGTTTTTAAATAAAGTAAAATATCAGATAAATTAAGATATTAAATATAGAATTTATTAAAGTAAAGCGTGGTAACAATTTTAAGTAAAATAAAACATCAAATAGGTAATGAGTTTGATTTGAGAACCATTTAAAGTAGGCATGATAACAATCTAAATTTAGTAAAGCACCGAGTGAGATGACGAGTTTTATCTTAAGAATCACATAAAGTAAAGCATGTTGCCAATTTCTTTATTTAAAGTCGTCGTGTTACCAACAACTCAGTAGAATATGAGATGATAACTCTCCACAATAAAATTCATCTTGACAATCGATTCACTAAGTAACAACGGAGGCACAAATTAACACATTAAAGTAACACAACAAATCACGTAGAATGCATGACTCACACAAGAAGTCACTAGCGTTCCAATACTAGAATAAAAACGGTCACCCAAATACGATAAAAAATACAAGTGAAATGATTTAAGGAAAAATAATAACCGGTCAACTGATAAACCGTTCCAACATAGAATGTACCATGAGAATCATAACCGAGGATAACTTTACTGTCACAAATAATTACAACATATCAATCTGTTGCAGTATGCAACCCGATCCCACCTATATCATATCATCCGTCCTTATCTCTCCATATCATATCTTTACATATTTCGTTACGGCGTGCAACCCGATCCCAATAATATCAAATTATTAACATAAACAACTCAATACCAATATTTATGAAATTTCAATACAAAAGAAGATGAAACGTATGGAACATTAGAAAATCACCAATACAACGGAGAACATCCAACACCTTGAAATCCCAAACAATATGAATTAAACGAACAAACTACAACTAACTACGACGTATCATAAAATTAAACGCAATAAAGGAGTTAAATAAAGAAAGTCCCAAGTATAACCACAACAACAACCTAGTGTAGTCCCACAAGTGGGGTCTGGGAAGGGTTGGATATACGCAGCCTTACCCCTACCCTAAAAGGGCAAAGAGACTATTTCTGATAGCTCACAAAAATCAAATAGCAAGTGATAATAGTTCATAAATAAAAACACAGTTATAAAGAATCAACTAACAAGTAAGGCATGTAACGGATAAATGCATGATTCAACAAGTAATTGTTATTAACAATTAAAGCATATAAGAGTAGACTTGACAATAAAAGGTAGAACATGTACTAACAACTTCAATTTAATGCATGAAATAAGCCTATGAGTCTAAACCGGTCAAATACCACATATAAGCCCGTGTATACACTCGTCACTTCGTGTACACGTCTTTCACGTAATTCAAATAGTACAATCAACCTAAATCTTAAGGGGTAATTTTCCCTACACAAAGTTAAGCAAGATACTTATCTCAATTAGGCCAAAACAATACTCAAAATAGCTTTTCCTTTAACAAGTGAGTCTACAAAACCATACTAGAGCCTGAGATTCAACTAGATATCGAGTACTAGCATTTCAAGATGTTCTCTTTCGCACATGTTAAGTTGTCTTCTAGCTAGTTCGCTTCTTGGTGCTCTGGTAATTAGCTTTCCATCCGGAGTTTTGACAACCCTATGTTGATTGGATTTTGTGGCATAGCTGTGCCTCTTTCGATATGTAAATGAAATTTCCTTGGATTCTATCGATAATGTTTCAATATCCTACATAACTTAATGTAGTGCATGCCATGTGTTGGAACAATGTGGAGAGATGATTTAGCAAGGGTAGTTCATCATGCTATGTTTAAAAACCTAATTTTCCCGCCAGCAAGTTTGGATTTCATGTTATCAATGATATAGAATTTCATAAGAGGCCGATTCAAGATTTGCACATTAGGGTTTGAGTTCGGGGTTCTACTGCAAGATCCCATTTGATTATTATTTTTACTTATTTAGTAATTTTTTTAAACATATATATAGGGTTCGAGGCAAACCCATAAGTTCAACAATACATCCGCCCCTTATTCCCTTCTTATAATGGAAGATAGGAAAACATATATATATAAATATATATATATATTTACCAAAAGTATTGCTCGACTTGATGTTAAGAAATCTAGAGATGCTTAGAGTCGGATAGATTTTGCTGGGTAGGAAGATATATGTAGTCCCTATCCTAGCACTTTTTTTGAGATCAATCTTCTCTTGTATTTTACAGGCAAAGTCTGGTCCTCCTCTTGTAACCATTTACAACTCCTAGGCATTGCCTAATTAAATAAATAAAAAATAATTCTTGATATTCCTAAATCGATTTTGCACATTTAATTTTTGTATATATATTCTGGAGGTGTACATTGTGTACTTTTTTTTATGTTATTTGTTCAATCATACTCTGTCATATTTCTTGTTATATGATTGATTTGAAAATATTATGATGAATTAATTAAAATTTCCATCATTTAGAGAATTAAATATGTTGCAGCGAGGAAGTAGCTGTCCGCCATCCTTTTCTAAGAGGTAAGTTCTCAAAACTCTTGATATAATAATTGTCTTTGTAATAGTTTGTAAGTTAGTTTACTTTTCGGCTGAAATGGTAAAACAATTTTAACAATGACGGGATTATTTTGTTGGATATATACACTTATTGATAGTTGTTTGGTTCATATGACTAAAAATGGGACATATGGGTATAATATAAAATATTGGTTAATGGGCGAATGTGCCATTAAATGTTTATGGGTATAATGAAAACTGTGCATAAATTAAATAACCAAAGTACTCCAGCAATGTGCTTACTACTATTCAAAATATAGAAGATGGGGAAAAGGAACAAAAGAATGGTTGATCTACTAAGAAGGAGTAGTTCCAACTTTAATTAGTAACTCTAAAACATACAATAGAATCCATGAACTGGTTAATGCCTCTGTCCTTGATCATATTTGTACTCTTGATCTTCAAAAGTAGAATCTTTTGTTTGGACACAACATTACTCCTGGGATAATTAATTAATATTTTGCTAGCTAGCAATAACCTGGTCATAGGTTTTCCTCTAATCTGAGCCTTGAAACCAAATATCGAGCAGTTTCTTTCAACCAAAGCACATTATATATGTCCCAACAACTCTAGTGGTAATTGTTTATCCTTTCATTTTGCTCCGAAAAGAAGCACATATATCACAGCCTAGGTAGGTGAATGGAACATGTGTTTGCCTGTATCATGCATGTCCTTGATCCCCAAAAACAAAAACTAAAAGAAAATCTGGCAGGCTGTTTGGACCTCCAAAAAGCATCGTCGGGCGAAAGAAAAGGATATCAATCACAAAGGAATAGACTAGTGTAGTGACATTTCAAGATGCATGCGAATTAATTAGGTATATTTCCTTCTTTTGGGTTGGAGGAGGGATATATGGGGAGTTATTTAGAATCAGAAAAGAAATTAAGAGGATCTTAGATAACTTACCACATTAACTTCCATTTGAAAACAAAACAAATGAGGAGGGATATGGGGCTACTTATTTAGAATCAGAAAAAAGGCACGAAGAGGATCATCGATACTTATCCCTTTACCAATTAACTTCCACTTGAAAAGAGAAAAAAGTACGTAGAGTTGGATTAGAACTTGGTATGCCATCATATAATATTCAAACAGTAGACTTAGATTACAACTTCTTTATCAAATTATAGAGTTAGACTAAAACTTGGATAACAAGTAGCTAGAAAGCTCGATTGATTGCGATCCAGGGAAATTACAAATGTTTGAATATCATCTAGGGATGTATAGACTATCAAAGAAAACAACAGAACATCTTCTCATATTCATTAAATTTGACTTGAGATGAATAAGACAAGACATCGCAGAAAGCATAATTTTTAAACTAACAACAAGATAAGAGGGAAACATAATTGAGTCTTATAACACCCCTCTAATCCAGTCATGGAAAATCGTATGGTGACAGCGCGCAACTCTGCCAGTTGTGTTTAGATTTTCCTTTTCTATTATTCTAATGTTTGATCACTCTTTCTAATTTATAGTGTTTTTGTCTTCCAATTAGTCATTTTGAACTAATTAACTTTCATCTTCCAGGGGCTTTGCTAGTAATGACCAGACATGTCTTCCTGATATACCGAGACCAGCAAATGAAGTAAAAACAAATCAAAATATTTATATGATACAAACACATATTGTATATATATTTTATCAAAAACATTGAACTAATTAACGTATACATTAAAATTTTTAAGGATGGGATAGACATTCTTGCGGCTTCAAGTGCCACAAGTCCTGGTACTTCAGAAGCACCGGGTCATAGGTATATTTACACACATCAAGGTCTTATTGTTGATGTACATTATGTATTTCTGTTATTTGCAAATCCTACTCTGTCATGTTTTTTTTGTTATTGCATTTGAAATATTATAATCTTCATTAAATTAACTAAAAAATTCTATTATTCAGGGAATTAAACATGTTCTGCGGTGCAAACAGTTGGCCGGCAGTCTTTTATAGGAGGTACATACTTTCTTAAAAAAAAGAAATGTTACTCTGTTTGTGAAATCCTACTAGTGTATCATTTTTTATAGCATTTGAAATTTAATTATATTCATGAATTAACTAAAGTTCCATAATTCAGGGAATTAAACTTGTTGCCACGTGCAAATACTTGGCCGGGAGCCTTTTATATGAGGTACGTACTTTCTCAGAATTTGATATATACCTAGAACTTATTGCCACGCCCTGATTATAGGGATACACATATGACAAGCACCAAATGCCGTTAACTAGCGCTGACCGGACCACTATATAACGCTTTCATGAACCAAATGATAAGATAATTCAATAAAACATTTAATTATTTTCCGTAAAATGATGTTGAGATTTTTCACTTTAAAACAATATGTGGAATGGATAATGTATACCGGTGAAATCGAGCTCATGGTGCATCCTAACCTCCGACAAAATAAGCCAGGCTCGAGACATGGCAACAAGGGACCGAAATTGAGCCAAAGTCCCACCGGGCCACAACCCAGGGGAATGACGCCTGCCTTCGAAAATATTGAGGCCATGGTCCCGGAATCGGTTCTAGCCTCGACCGACTTCGAAAAACATTGTCAGACAATCCAGCATAGCCAACAGAAGGCCGAAATATCCGTGACCAGCCTAATATTATGGCGAGGATCTCGGCACGTATCGATAAGGAACCTGAAATCAGTGAATCAGAAGATTTTTTACCTTTTATAGAGTTGTACCTAAAATAGGACTCCCCTACTATATAAAAGGGGTGTGATAATTTATGAAACACATTGTAACATGCACTCAAAAGCAATATAATGTTATTTTCTTTGTCTTCAGCTATTGTTCTTTTTTGTCTATACCAGTCTTGGTGTGCTCGGTTCGAGAGTGGCTATTTCACTAAGGCTGAAACTATCCAACTCGTGTGGTTTAAATTTATTTTGTCTTTGTTTATTCAATAGCAACTTATTTATCGCTTTATATCAAGTTAATCCGCATATCCTTAAAACCACTTATAAATTTAATTGTTATCCGGTTTTGAGGGTAAACAGTTTGGCGCCCACCGTGGGGCTAAGGATAATAGCGGCAATTTGACACTAATTCCCGTAACACACTTTATTTTATACTTGTTCTTTGAAGTGTTTTGATTCCAGGTTAAATCGAAATGTCAAACCCCAGTCTGCCCCTCTAAACATGGATGCGGAGTCCCACCACCATGGCGAGAACAACAATATAGCACCCGGTAACAAGGTGCCCCCAGTCAATCTCGGAGGAGTTCCGGTCGCGGATCCTATAAACGCCAGTTCCCATGTGGCCATCAACACAAATTTGCCTATTGATCTAGAGAACAACGTGTGCAGGGAAGTCCGATCAATTGCCCAGAATACGCACACCGGTGAAAATGATGGGATCAATTTGCAGGTGATCTTCGAAATGTTACAGGCTCAACAGGCAGCGATAGCCTAGTTGCAGAACCAAAGCCGAGCGCCGAGCAGGGTTGAGACAGAGCCATTCCGGGAATTCACCCGCAGAAATGAACCGATCATGGAGAGGCCGAATGAAAACGAATCGGGGACTAACCCCGAGATCATAAAAATGCTCGAGAATTGACAAGATGGATAGAATCGGGGGAGAAGAAAATTGAAGCCAATGACAAAATGGTGGAAACCTACAATTCCAGGGTCGACCAAATCCCAGGAGCACCTCCGATATTGAAAGGACTGGATTCCAAGAAGTTTGTTCAAAAACCTTATCCTGAGAGCGCAATGCCGAAGCCGATCCCAAAGAAGTTCTGCATGCCCGATATTCCTAACTATAACGGAACAACCGACCCAAATGAGCATGTGACTACCTACAGATGCGCCATGAAAGGGAACGACTTGGAGGATGACGAGATCGAGTCTGTCCTGCTAAAAAAGTTCGGGGAAACTCTGTCCAAGGGAGCTATGATATGGTATCACAACCTGCCTCCTAATTTTATTGGCTCGTTTGCTATGCTTGGAGATTCTTTCGTAAAAGCACATGCCGAACATGAGGAACCTCAGCACATCATTAACATGATCATCGGTGGGGTCGATGTTCTCCAGGGGCCGATGCTGAAGCGCACTAAAGTATCTATCACAAGGGAAAAACGCACTCAGGATTATGTGCCGGAGGGAACCTTGTCCTTCAATGACAAAGACGCTGAGGGGATCGTGCAACCCCACAACAATGCACTAGTAATATCAGTACTTATAAATAAATCTCGAGTTAAGCGTGAGTTAATTGATCTAGGTAGCTCGGCCAACATCATTAGATCGAGGGTCGTGGAATAACTCGGCTTACAAGATCAGATCGTGCATGTGGTCCGAGTCCTAAACAGGTTCAACATGGCATGTGAGACCACTAAAGGAGAGATAACATTACCGGTGAACACTGCTGGGACTGTTCAGGAAACAAATGTCTATGTGATAAAAAGGGAAATGAGGTACAATGCTTTATTTGGGAGACCATGAATTCACAATATGAGGGCAGTACCCTTGACTCTGCACCAGGTGTTGAAGTTCCCAATGCCGGAAGGAATAAAAATAGTTCATGGAGAACAACCGGCCGCAAAAGAGATGTTCGCGGTTGACGAGGTGGTCCCGATATCCACACTTTCGACACTGAAGGAGCTGGGTCCGATCACCAAGGGAGAAACCAAATAGCAGCTACTGACACCGACTCCATCCCAACCGGAGAAGCAGGAGATGGGTGAGGAAAACGACTACGAGGTTCCCAGGTCTTTCATAGCTCCCAACCATTCCGATGCTACCAAATCAATGATCAATGAACTGGAGCAAGTCATATTGATCGAACACTTGCTCGATCAAAAGGTATACCTGGGCACGAGGTTGAATCCCAAGCTCAGGAAAAAACTCATTCAATTTCTTATAGCTAAGGAAGATTGTTTCTCTTAGTCCCACCTTGATATGAGAGAGATCCCACCGAAAATAACCACTCGCAAGCTAAGCCTGGACCCGAAGTTCCACCCGGTCAAGTAAAAGAGGAGATCCCGGTCCGAGGTCAAACATGCTTTCATCAAGGACGGGGTATTTAAACTCTTTAAAATAGGGTCCATCTGGGAGGTTAAATACCCAGACTAGTTAGTAAACGTAGTAGTAGTCCCAAAAAAGGAGAACAAATTAAGAATGTGTGTGGACTATAAAGACTTGAATAAAGTGTGTCCCAAGGACTCTTTTCCTTTACCTAACATCTATCGCATAATCGATGCAACGACCGGCCACGAGATCCTCAATTTTCTCGACGCTTATTTCGGGTACAACCAAATTCGGATGGACCCGGGTGATCGGGAAAAAAACTTCCTTCATCACCAAGTACAACACCTTCTGCTATTATGTGATGCCGTTCGGACTAAAAAACGCTGGTGCCACTTGCCAATACCTAGTAAATTAGATGTTCGAAGAACAAATAAGAAAATCAATGTAGGTTTACATTGACGATATGTTGGTTAAGTCCCTGCGAGCAGAGGACCATTTGAAATATTTGTAGGAAACCTTCAACATATTGAAGAAATACAATATGAAGCTGAACCCAGAGAAATATGCATTCGGAGTCGGGTCCGGTAAATTCCTCGAATTCATGGTATCCAACCGGGGAATCGATATCAACTCCGATAAGATCAAGGACATCGAAGATATCACTGTTGTGGACAATGTGAAAGCCGTACAAAGGTTAACCGGACGCATAGCCTCCTTGGGACGATTTATTTCGAGGCCCTCCGACAAAAGCCACCGATTCTTCTCACTGTTGAAGAAAAAAAGTAACTTCTCTTGGAACTCAGATTGCCAACAAGCCTTGGAGGAGCTCAAGCAATATCTATCGAGCCCACTGCTGCTTCACACACCACAGACAGATGAACAACTATACCTGTACTTGGCAGTATCAAAGATAGCGGTAAATAGAGTCCTAGTCCGGGAAGAGAAAAGTACACAATTTCCGATTTACTATGTTATCAAGACTTTAGGTCAGACGAAACTAGATATCCTCACTTAGAAAAATTGGCGCTCACTTTGCTAAACGCTTCTAGGAAGCTGAAACCGTACTTTTAATGTCACCACATATGTGTCGTAATCACTTACCCATTAATGAATGTAGTGCATAAACCCGAACTCTCGGGATGGTTGGCCAAATAGGCCGTAGAGATCAGCGAGTACGATATCGAATATCGGCCTTGGACCACCATTAAATCTCAAATTTTGGCAGACTTTGTAGCCGACTTTACGCTGGCCCTAATACCCGAGTTTGAGAAAGAGTTGTTGTTAAGCTCGGGGACTTCTTTGGGAATTTGGACCCTTTTTACGGACGACGCCTCGAACTCAAAGGGGTATGGACTTGAAATTATATTGAAACCACCCGCAGGTAATGTAATTAGACAATCTATTAGGACTGTAAAATTAACTAACAATGAGGTTGAGTATGAGGCCATGATTGCAGGTCTCGAACTGGCCAAAAGGTTGGGGAAGAGGTGATCAAAGCTAAGTGCGACTCCTTCCTTGTGGTGAACCAAGTTAATGGGACGTTCAAAGTCAGAGAGGAACAAATGCAAAGATACATGGATAAACTGCAGGTAACGTTACATTGGTTCAAGGAGTTATCTCTATGACATGTGCCTCGGGATCAAAACAACGAGGTCGATGCCCTTGCTAACTTAGGATTGTTGATCGATGACGATGAGTTCAACTCGGAGGCAGCCGTACAACTCATGAGATCGGTAGTGAAAGAAGGTCACGCCGAGATAAACTCAACAAGCGTAACTTGGGACTGGACAAAAAAATATATAGAATATCTGACGGCCGGAAAACTACCTACGGACCCTAAGGAATGGAGGACTCTGCGTACGAAGGCGGCCCGGTTCATCTTGTTCGAAGATGGTACATTGTTCCGGAGAATGTTCGATGGCCCACTCGCAATATGCCTCGGACCCGGAGACACCGATTATGTTCTGAGGGAAATCCACGAAGGCACCTGCGAAAATTAATAGGGCGCCGAATCATTAGTTCAGAAAATAATTAGAGCCGGCTACTATTGGATCGACATGTAAAAGGACGCGAAGGAGTTCGTACGAAAATGCGACGGGTGACAAAGGCATTCTCCGATGATTCATCAGCCCGGGGAGCTGCTTCATTCGGTCTTATCGCCCTGGCCGTTCATGAAATAGGGGATGAACATCGTCGGTCCCCTTCTATGGGCACCCGGTAAGGCTCAATTTATATTGTTTATGACTGACTATTTTTATAAATAGGTGGAAGCACAGGTGTTTGAGAAAGTCAGGGAAAAGGAAGTCATTGATTTTATCTGGGGCCACATAGTATGTCGGTTCAGAATGCCAACCGAGATCGTATGTGACAATGGGAAGCAGTTCGTCGGCAACAAAGTAAGAAAGTTTCTCGAAGATCATAAGATCAAAATAATCCTGTCAACACCCTATTACCCTAGTGGGAACGGGCAAGTACAGTCCACGAACAAAACCATACTCTAAACCCTCAGAAAGAGATTAGCCGACGCCAAAGAAAAATGGAAAGAAATCTTGCCCGAAGTCCTATGGGCTTACCGTACGACCTTATTCCGATATGCAATCGAAGAATCAAACAACGAGACCATGAATACGAGCCTGGAACTGTTAGATGAAAGGCACAAACCTCCCTCGTCCGGATGGCCGCCCAAAAATAACGGATCGAGAGGCATTACAATCAAATAGCCAGTCTTCGACACTTCAATGTCGGGGACTTAGTGATGAGGAAGGTCACATTAAACACCCGGAACCCGAATGAAGGGAGGCTGGGGCCGAACTAACTCGGAGCAATGAACAGTGAGCGACTACCGAACGAGTTATTAGATGACGATGCGATATTTCGATGCATTATTGAAGCAAATGATGAATTTTCTAAAAATAAAGGAAATGAAATTGAATAGAGATGAGGAATTTTCTAAAGAAAATGGAAGTGAAATTGAATAGAAAATGAGGGTTATAGGATTTGGTGAAAATTTATATGGATAAGAAGAAAGAGGGTGCGCGGCGAAGGAGATGGTTAAGAGGATTTTTTAACGTTTTTATTTTTCTTTTTCAATTAAATGTCTTTTTCTTTTTTAAATTAAAATTGCAAGTGTCAATGTTTTATTTATCCCTTTTCTATGTCATATACGAATGTAACTCACGCTCTAAGCTTACCAGATGGGGGTGCCCACTAGACACACATGTGCTAAGTTAAGTGTCTACTTGATCATTGAGTAAGTTAGAGCGTGAGATAGACATCTGAGACCAACTTTAAACGTCTCTTTATGTATTTTGCCAAAAAATACCACTTAAAACCCATATCGGTCTTCTTCTTTCCCAGAGAGACCCTTCAGTTTCTCCACGACAGAACCTCCAAATAATAGCCACCACCTGCCTCTTCTTTCCTCTTGATCTACTTCTTCACCCAACAAATTTCTTGACATCCCATTCACAGATTTGGATTTTTCAAATGTTGAATGACAAGCTTTTTGAGTAGTTGAAAATCTCAACCTACAGACCTTTCAACTTCTTTTTGTTTTTTTGTGAATTAAAATAGAATAACCAACATGATAAAAATCAAAACTTATAGAAACATTTTTAAAAAATGAACTCATATGTGGAATTATTAGAAAGTAAAAGGATTCATGTTTTTACATTTTCATTAATGAAACATCTAATATTTTCTGGTACTGTCCCTTTGTTGGAAACAAAGTGTAGTAGAGCTTGGGGAGAAAGAGGGATACCGAAAAATGGGATACTAGCTATATTTTTGTTTTTGGTTTTGTTGACTTGTGAGTTTTAGATTTCTGGAGAATGACGGGAAAAAAAGGCTTGAAGATGGTTTGAGTCTAGAATAAGAAGAAATAGGGAATGACTGAGAATCAAATGTTAGAGAAATGGTTGAAACTGGCAGAAATAGTTATAGAGAATGATCTAAAAAATGGATGAAAATGGTTTGAATCTACAAGAAGAAAGAACTAATTCAACCAACCTTTAGAAAGAGACTAAAAACCAGAAGAAAGAGCATAAAAATGAAAAAGGAATTGGGGGGGGGGGAGCAAAGACAAAATGAATTAGCCATTTGAAGGCATTTGTCGCGCTAAAAGGGGGTGAGACATACTCTTGGTGCCATGTCAGCAAAAATGCTTAATTGGCACAATTTACACAAAGTTCAAGTGTTCGATAGGTCATGTGTCTAGTTGAGGTGTCTAAATAAATTTTTTGGACAAGTTTAAAGGACTGCATATGTATTCAGCCTAAACAAATGTACAGAAACTTGTGTAACTTCTAAATGATGGGTTTGGTAGATTAATAGATTACATGATAAGAAGATGAAAGAGGAGGAAGGGTTTGGGAAAAACCAGAGAGGAAAATGGCGGGATGGGTGATGGGGAAAAAGAAGAGAAGTAGGGGGTGGGATTCTAGGGATCATTAATTAAAAAGAAATATATAAATTTTTGACATCTAGCACTTAACCAAGGATTGGGAAAAAAGATTAAACGGTTCATGCTCTTATCGTTTTGGTTACACATGCTGTCACGACCCAGGATTCCCAACTTCAGGACCATGATGGCGTCTAACATCCACTTGCTAGGCAAGCCGACTTTAGTAAGGAAATTAACCAATTTTTAACAGTTAAAACAAAGTAACGACATTAAACGAGATATAAACTCCAAATTTAACATTGCGTGAATATAAGCAACGTGATACTAACTACTCCCAGACATCCAGAGTCACAAGTATATGAGCAACTAAAAGTCTACAAGAATAGTTTGAAATAATACAACTATTCGAAAGATATACTAGGAAATGGAAGGGGACTTCAAGGTATGTCAACGCCAGTCGATCAACCTCGAGTCTCCGAAGTGAAAGCGATCCAAGCCAACGCACCTCTAAGCACTATTGGGACCAATACCAGTATATGCACAAGAAGTGCAGAAGTGTAGTATCGGTATAACCGACCTAATGTACTTCATATTTGCCGAGCCTAACCTCAACGAGCTAGTGACGAGGCCATGACATGACACCCACGTAAAAACCCTATGCAAGTATATATAAAGAAGCAAAAATAACAAGGAGAACGATAAAATATTAACTGGAAGGGGACATGTGAAAGGGGAGATATCATAGAAATTGCAAGTACGAAATCACCAAAACCAGAAACCAAACAATGCAATGAAATGAATATGAATGACACGGAATCACCCTTCGTGCTTTTACTCTCATCCTCACCATGTAATATCATGAATATAATGGCACGTCATCACCATTTGTGCTTTTACTTAATGGCATGGCATTACCCTTCGTGCTTTTACTCTCAAATCTCTTAATATATGATAATGAATGCAAATAAGGCATGACAATACCCTTCATGCTTTACTCTTTTCCTCACGAAACAACAATACAAACCCGAATAATAAAAGCAAAGCGGGACACAAATTCACTTCAATTATGGTACCATGATATCAAACTCAACTCCAAAATATTTCATATTTTTTAATTAGCAATTAATACAAAATGAATAATTAAAATAAGTAATAATCTAACCTAAACATGGAAAACATAATCAATGAAACAATATAATACAAAGAAACAACTTCCACCTGCATGGATTAAACAAATGACAACGCATAGATATTCGTCATCTCACGTATACATTGTCTCCACTCATGGAAACACATAAAAAATAGACCAACAAGTCCTAATCCCTCAAGTGAAGGTTAACCACGAGACTTACCTCACTTCGCGACTAAATCAATGCTCAAACGCAACCTTTCCTCTAGAATTAGTCTCCAAACCGATCAAATCTAGCGAAATATAGTTCAAATAATTCAAAATAGGCTTTAGAAACTACCCATTAATGAAATAGGTTCAATTTTTATCATTTTTGAAAAAGTCAACAAAAGTCATCCCCGGGCCCGCTTGGTCAAAATTCCAAGTTCGAACCCCCGAGCTCGATTATATAATTTATTTCAAAATCTGACCTCAATTTGAGGTTTAAATCTCAATTTTATAAAAATGCCCAAATTCTATCCAAATCCGTATATTCTACCATGGAAATCCTAAATTTGATGTTGAAATGTCATGAAAAGTAACGGGGAATTAAATGAAATGGATTAAAGTTACTTATAAATGAATTTTGGAAGAAAAACCTCTTGGAAAATCGCCTCTAGAGTGTTTAGGGTTGAGAAATGGTGTAAAATGAGCTAAGTCTCGTTTCCCCCCTCTTTTACCCAGCTGTAGATATCGCAATTGCAATGTCTTGTTTGCAAATGCGACCATCACAAATGCGAGGTTACCCAATCCCAGATCATGCTCACAAATGCGAATATTTATCCAAAAAAGTGAGGCTCGCAAATGCGAGATATGCATCAGACACCAGAAATGGGCATTGCACCAACAATCTTGGCACTATCGAAACTCGTCTGAAACGCACCTGAGCCCCTTGGGCTCCAAACCAAATATGCAAATAAGTGTCATAACTTTATAAGAACTCGATCATACGATCAAAACACCAAAATAATATCTTGAACTACGAATCGCATATAAAAATGCATGAAATTTTCAAAAAAACTCAAGAACTTCCAAATTCACAACCGTACGTCCGAATCCTATCAAATCAACTCCGTTTTGCACCAAAATTTGCAGACAAGTTTTAAATTGTAAAATGGACCTATTCCAAGTCTTGGAACCAAAATTTGAACCCGAAAGCCATAAAGTCAACCTACTGTCAAACCTAGGAAATCTTTAAACCTTCAAATTACTAGTTTTCAACAAATCGGGTCAAATAACCAAACCTCATCACACCCTTAATGGGTGAAACCCGGAGCAAAAACCTCTCTCTTACCATGAATGCAACATCACAAACTCTCCTATCGACATGACTCTTCAGTCTAGACTGTGTTGTACGAAGTCGATCCTAGATTTTCTTGACCTTTTCCCGGGCATCTTGAACCAAATCAGTACCCAACAATCGACTGTCTCCTAGAACAAACCAACTAACGGGCGAAAGACATCACCTCCCATATAAGGCCTGATAAGGAGCCATCTGAATACTCTATTGGTAGTTGTTGTTGTAGGCAAACTCGCAAGCGGCAAGAACTGATCCCAAGAACCCCCGAAGTCTATAACACAGGCCCGAAACATATCCTCCAATATTTGCATGATGCGCTCGGACTGCCTGTTCGTCTGGGGGTGAAATGTTGTACTTAATTCAACTCGTGTGCCTAACTCATGCTGCACGACCCTCCAAAAATGCGATGTGAACTGCGTGCCCCGATCAAACAAAATGGACACCGGCACACCGTGAAGACGGACAATCTCTCAGATATAGATCTCAGCCAGCCGCTCTGAAGAATAGGTAGCTGCCACCGGAATGAAATGCGTCAAGTGGGTCAACCTATCCACAATGACCCATACTGTATCAAATTTCATCAAAGTCCATGGGAGCCCAACAAAGAAATCCATGGTAATACACTCCCACTTTCACTCGAAAATTTAAAGTCTCTAAAGCAAACCACCGGATCTCTGATGCTTGTACTTCACCTACTGGCAATTCAAACACCGAGCCACATACTCAATTATATATTTTTTCATTCATCTCCACCAATAATGCTGCCTCAAATCCTGATATATCTTGGCAGCACCCGGATGAATGGAAAATCGCGAACCATGGGCCTCCTCAAGAGTCAATTCACGAAGCCCATCCACTTTGGGGACACAAATCTGACCATACATCTGCATCACTCCATCCTCTCCAATAACAACCTCCTTGGCATCACTGTGCTGCACTGTATCCTTATGAACAAGCAAATGGTGGTCATCATACTGACGCCCTGTGATGCGCTCATACAAAGAAGACCAAGAGACCGTGCAAGCAAGAACCCGACTAGGCTTCGAAACATCTAACCTCACGAATTGATTGGCCAATGCCTGAACATCTGATGCAAGCGGTATCTCACCAATCGGAATATATGCAAGGCTACCCATACTCATAGCCTTTCTACTCAAGGCATCGGCTACCACATTGGCCTTTCCTGGATGATATAAAATAGTGATATCATAGTCTTTCAACAGCTCCAACCGCCTTCTCAGCCTCAAGTTGAGATCATTTTTCTTGAACAAGTGTTGTAGACTCCGATGATCAGTGAATACCTCACACAACATGCCGTAGAGGTAATGCCTCCAAATCTTCAATGCATGAAGAATAGCTACCAACTTTAAGTCACGAACAAGGTAATTCTTCTCAAGAACGGTCAACTGCCGAGACGCGTATGCAATCATCCTTCTATCCTTCATCAATACTGCACCAAGCCCAATACGCGATGCATCACAATATATAGTGTAGGACTCCGAACCCGTAGGCAACACCAACACCGGAGCTGTAGTCAAAGCAATCTTGAGCTTCTGAAAACTCAACTCACACTCATCGGACCACCTGAATGAAGCACCCTTCTAGGTCAATCTAGTCAATGAGGTTGCGATAGATGAAAACCCCTTCATGAACCGGCGATAATAACCCGCCAAACCTAGAAAGCTTCGAATCTCTGTAGCTGAAGTAGGTCTAGGCTAGTTCTGAACTGCCTCAATCTTCTTAGGACCCACTTTAATACCCTCGGAAGATACCACATGCCCCAAAATGGTAACCGAATCCAACCAAAACTCACACTTTGAAAACTTGGCATATAACTGACTATCTCTCAAGGTCTGAAGTACGATCCGAAGATGCTGATCATGCTCCTCTCAACTGCGGGAGTATACCAAAATATCATCAATGAAGACGATCACAAAAGAATCCAGATATGGCTTGAATACTCGGTTCATCAAATCCATAAATAATGTTAGGGAATTTGTCAAGCCAAATGACATCACTAGAAACTCATAATGCCCATACCGGGTTCGAAAAGTTATCTTAGGGACATCTGATGCCCTAATCTTTAACTGATGGTAGCCAGATCTCAATTCAATTTTTTAAAATACCTTGGCACCCTGAAGCTGATCAAATAAGTCATCAATCTTCGGCAAAGGATACTTGTTCTTGATACTGACTTTGTTCAACTCCTGATAATCGATACACATCCTCATCGTACCATCCTTCTTCTTCACGAACAACACTGGTTCACCCCAGGACGAGGTCTAATAAATCTCTTATCAAGCAAATCATGCAACTGCTCCTTCAGTTCCTTCAACGCAGCTGGGGCCATACGGTATGGTAGAATAGAAATGGGCTGAGTGCCCGGAGCCAAGTCAATACAGAAGTCGATATCTCTATCGGGTGGCATCCCCAACAAAAGTGTAGGAAACATCTATGGAAACTCACGCACAACTGGTACTGAATCCATGAAAGGAACCTCCGCACTAGGATCACGAATATGGGCCAAATATGATAGACATTCCTTCTCGCCCATATGCCGCGCCTTCATATAAGAAATAACCTTGCTAGTAGAATGGCTAGGAGTCCCTCTCCACTCTAATCGAGGCAACCGCAACATAGCTAAGGTCACCATGTTGTCGTGATAATTCAATATAGCGTGATAAGGTGATAACCAATCCATGCCTAATATAACATCAAAGTCCACCATATCAAGAAGTAAGAGATCTACACTAGTTTCAAGGCTCCCGATAGACATTACACATGAGCGATAAACACGATCTAGAACAATAGAATCTCCCACAGGCATGGACACATATATGAGAGCACTCAAAGAATCACAAGGCATAACCAGACATGAAGAAAAATAGGATGACATGTAGGAATAAGTAGAGCCCTGATCAAATAGAACTGAAGCATCTATATGGCAAACTGGAACAATACCTGTGATGATGGCGTCAGATGAATCTTCCTCAAGTCTAGCTAGAAATGCATAAAAACAAGGCTGGGCCTCACCACTCTGAGCTCCGCCTCTCGGATGGCCTCTTGCTTGCTGGCCTCCATCTCAAATGGCCTGACCTCCACCTCTAATGACTTGACCTCCACCTCTAGAAGCCTGCTCCCGGACCCTAGCTGGCTGAGCAGGCGGTGAAGCAACTGATGCCGGAACCATGGCACGAGAATTCGGCTTTGGCTTACCGCCCTGTGATCTAGGGAAAAATCTAGAAACAGGCTTCTGGTCTCCACAAGTATAACAAGCCCTCGGCTGTTGAGACTGCTAACCCTGGAATTGGCCATGTCGACCTGGATAACTACCCTATTAACACTGGATCGGAGGTGCACTAATAAGAGGTGATGGTGCACTGTAAGCTGTCTTCTCAAGATGAGACACATAAGAGCCACGACTACTCAAAGCACCGTGGGATCCCTAAAACGATGTCTGAAACGGCCTAGGAGGATAGCCCCTACCAAATGAACCCCTACCTCCAGACGAGGAACCATTGAAACTACCAGAATGACGAGGTCTTTTCTAAGATACCGTCCCCTTATCCTGACCACGCACTATCTCGATCTGTGTAGCAATATCTACAGCCATCTGGAAAGAAATATCATCTCTGGTCTCCTTAGCCATCTTTAGCCTAATATTGAAAGTAAGTCCATCAATGAATCTCCTCACTCTCTCTCTCTCAGTAGGGAGTAAGATAACTGCATGGCATACGAGGTCCACAAATCGGATCTCATATAGAGTAATAGTCATGCTACCCTACCGAAGGCGCTCAAACTATCTGCGATATGCCTCACTCAAAGTGAAAGGAATGAGCTTCTCCAGAAACAACTGCGAAAACTGCGCCCAAGTATGGGGCGGTGAAACAGTTGGTCTGCTCCACACATGATCCTGCCACCATCTCTTGGCCAATAGGGGGATCTGGATCCTGCCCGGCTATAGACGTTATTCGTGTTCTCACCATCTACGAGAGAACAAGAGTAAAATGGTTCAAACTTCAATATTGGAAATAAAATCGCACGATAAGAAAAAAAAGAAGTAAAATTTTCCTAAAGCTCTATAGCCTCTAGAAGATAAGTACAGACGTCTCCGTACTGATCCTCCAGACTCTACTAAGCTTACTCATGACTCGTGAGACCTAAGCAAACTAGTGCTCTGATACCAATTTGTCACGACCCAGAATTCCCAACCTTCGGACCGTGATGGCGCCAAACATCCACTTGCTAGGCAAGCCGACATTAATAAAAAAATTAACCAATTTTTAATAGTTAAAACAAAGTAATGACATTAAACGAGAAATAAACTCCAAATTTAACACGGTGTGAATATAAGCAACGTGATACTAACTACTCCCAGAAATCCGGAGTCAAAAGTACCTGAGCAACTAGAAGTCTACACGCATAGTTTGAAATAATACAACTGTTTGAAAGAGACAAAAAGTAAATGTAGGAAATAAAAGGGAACTTCAAGGTCTGTGAACGCCAGGAGATCTACCTCGAGTCTCCAAAGTGAAAATGATCTGATCCGACGCACCTCTAAGCACCGCTTTGACCAATACCAGTATCTGCACAAAAAATATAGAAGTGTAGTATGAGTATAACTGACCCAATATACCCTAAAAGTGTCAAGTCTAACCTTGACGAGGTAGTGACGAGGCTATGACAAGACACCCACGTAAAAACCCTGTGCAAATACATATAAAGAAGCACAAATAACAAGGAGAACGATAAAATATTAACTGGAAGGGGACATGCGAAAATGGAGATATCATAGAAACTGCAAGTACGAAATCACCAAAATCGGACACCAAACAAGGCAATGAAATGAAGATGAATGGCACGGCATCACCCTTAGTGCTTTTACTCTCGTCCTCACCATTTAATATCATGAATATAACGGCACGACATCACCCTTCGTGCTTTTAATCATCGGCACGACATCACCCTTCGTGCTTTTACTATCAAATCTCTCAATATATGATAATAAATAAAAATAAGGCACGACAACACCCTTCGTGCTTTTCTATCTTGCTCATCAAGAAACAATACAAACCCGAATAATAAAAGCAAGGCGGAAAATAATTTCACTTCAACTATGTTGCCATGATATCAAACTCAACTTTCAAAATATTCCACATCTTTGAAATAAGCAATAAATATGAAACGAATAATTAAAATAAGTAATAATCTAACCTAAACTTGAAAAACATAATCAATGAAACAATATAATACAAAGAAACAACTTCCACCCGCATGTTTTAACCAAATGACAACGCATAGTTACTCGTCACCTTACGTGTACATTGTCCCCACACATAGAAACACGTAGAAAATAGACCAACAAGTTCTAATCTCTCAAGTCAAGGTTAACCACGATACCTACCTCACTCCGCAACCAAATCAATGCTCAACTGAGGCCTTTCCTCTAAACTTAGCCTCCAAACCAATCAAATCTAACCAAATATAGTTCAAATAATTCAAAATATGCTTTAGAAATTACCCTTTAATGAAAGAGGTTCAATTTTGATTATTTTTAAAAAGTTTACCCGGCCCACTTGGTCAAAACCCGAGGTTCAGACCAAAACCTGATTACCCATTCACCCCCGAATGCAGTTATATGGTATGTTTCGAAATCCGACCTCAATTTGAGGTCTAAATCTCAATTTTACAAAATTCTCAAATGTTACCCAAATCCCTAAATTCTACCATGGAAATCCTTAATTTGATGTGGAAATCTCATGAAAAGTAATGGGGAATTGAAAAGAAATGGATTAAAGTTACTTGCCAATGAATTTGGGAAGAAAAACCTCTTGGAAAATCGCCTCTTGAGTGTTTAGGGTTGAAAATGGTGTAAAATAAGCTAAGTCTCGTTTTTTCCATCTTTTACCCAGCTGCAGATATTGCATTGCGGCGTCTTATTTGCAATTGCGGCCTTCGCAAATGAGAGACAATGGAATCCACTCCACTGCCCCCGAGCTTCAACTTAACTCATTTAGAGTTCATAGAGTGATTACAAGTCCTCTTTCAAGTATTTATTTGTCACTCTCAAAGATAAATCCCTTGTTCGGGTTCATAAAATCGTTCCGTGGATTTACTCAAGCGGTTAGGGTCATTGCCCAACTCACTTTCAAGTTCCTAATTACTATTTATCTTCTTCCTCTTCAGAGTTCTTAAATGTCAAGAACACCCACTTTTGGGTTACTTTGATACCATGTTTCAATCACAATTATCATATTCAAATATATTCAAAATCATACGTACAAGTCCAAGATCATCATGCAAATCTATCGGAACAATCAAAACCCGATTCCGAGTCCGTTTACCCAAAAGTCAAACTTTGGTCAACTCTTCTAACTTAAAGCTTCTAAAATGAGAATCATTCTTCCAAATCAATCCCGAACGGCTCGAAAACCGAAACCAACCATACACGCAAGTCATAATACATTTTATGAAGCTATTCAAAGTCTCAAACCACCAAATGGAACGTCAAAGCTCAAAACAACCGATCGGGTCGTTACATCTTGTATCTAAAGAAGAAATAAAATTAAATACATACTTGGAACACCATTATTCTGGTGAAAATATTTTATCCGGCTAAATATAATTGATTTTAGTCATGTCTTTTTTACATATTTGGCTCGGAAAAAAAAATGCGCACTAAAACAAACAGCTATTGCACCAAAAGAAGAAATTAAAAATTACAAATTTGAGGTAAAATATACTCCTATTTGGTATGTTAAGAAGTAAGGAAAAAACATAGTTAGAGCAAACGAACCATTGTATATGACTATGTGGCAATTAACGATTAAATATACTCCACTTCAAAGTTAATTTTTTGATTTCTCATCACTATCACGCACGCACCTAAAAGAGTGTGTATCTACTCTCTTTTCCATGCCAGCGTTTAGGGGAGCAAAGGCTATCAAACTGCCAGCAAATGCTATCAAACTGCCAAGTTCAGGGGTAATTAGGATCAAATATAATTTAGGTGTTGAATAAAAAGTGTCAAGTTCAAAGAGATCCCAACATATTATGCCTATTTGTAATCACAAGATCCAAATTAAAATGAGTCTTCTAAGCTTCAGTCCGAAAACACAAAAGTAGATGAGCTTCAGTCTTGGGTTCGGCTTAACTTAGCATTGCAATGAAACTTGCTTATTAAGCATCATTTTAGGAGTTATTGGAATGAAATATCAATCTTTTTCTATCTAGTATTAGTCAGGTATTCAATTTTCCATCTTATACCTGTTGAAACATTGAGCTTCTTGTTATACATATAAAGGCAGACCAAACTTGAGCTTCTTGTTATACATATAAAGACAGACCAAACTTGAGCTTCTTATATCATATTTTATTAGGGGTGCAATTTTCAGTTACGACTTTTGTGATAAAAGATCACCAAGTTTCTACTAATATAGCTATAGTGCTGCTTGATTTTGTATAGGTGGGCAATGGGCATACTTGAATGAGTTTATTGTATAATACAAAAGTTACTTTAGTGAATACTTTTCGTGACAAATACTCATTGTTACATATATATCGGTCTAACCACCTAGTGCAAATCAGATTGAGATATATAGCTCAATAAAATACAGATTATTATGTTTTTGTAGTAACTTAGCTTATATCTATCTATGAATACGTTTTCCCTCAACTCATCTTGTACGTACTAACTCTTCGTCGTCTATTTTACTGGGATGCTTTTATATGTGCCGATCGCCTATATACTTCTGACACGCCCACAATGAAGAATGAAGTAAGTTAGAGAATATTGATGTAGCACTTTTCGCTTATCGAGAGTCAACTTTAATAATCTTTGAACCTAAATCGAATTAGATTAACTTAATATCTGAAATTAAGATTTAGATATTCAAAAACTATATAAAAAGTACTATAATTTGCAATTCTTCTCATGTCAATTTGTTAGAAAAAATATATCTTAAAATAATGATCAAAGTTTACATAGTTTGAATCTCATGAAGTAAAAAGTACCACATAAATTGAGACATATATATATACAATTATTTTATCTAAACATTGTAGTTTTTATTAGGAGCTTTTTACTAATTGGCAAATGAAATTTTCTTAGCAGGAAATAGGCATCATCCCCGTGGCTGCAGATGCATCGCAGCATGAGAGGTACATTTCTAAATTATACTAGTACGTAATTAGCTAGTTCATCATTTAATCAATATGAATGACATAGAGTTCATAAGACATAGGAAATAATATAAAAACGAATAAAGACTTGTCACGATCCAAATCTCACCTAGTCGTGATGACACCTAACACAACCTGCTAGGTAAGTCAACCAGTATGTAACACAACTCAAACTAAAGATCGTCAATAAATAATAAAACAAGAATGCAGAAATTAATACAACTATCCTCAAGAACCGATAGTACAAGTCATGAGCCACTAAGATTAAGAACTACAACGTTGGTATGAAGAAAATACACCGTCTATTTGAAATTTACGTAAGCATAAATATAAGTCCTAAAATATCATTAAAAATATAGTAGTTTCAACTGGAACGCTAGTACATCTACAATCCTAGCCTTCGGCTGCCAAAGAACAGTGGATATCAACAATAAGGTGCACACCTAAAGAAGAAGCTAATAAACATACTTATCTGAATAACAACACCAAAGCATATACAAATGCACCAAATCCGCATATAAAGAAAATTTGCACCAAGTAAGTTTAGTTCGAATATTTCTACATGAATGTAAAGTGTTTATGCATGATCTAGGCCCAATTTCAAATCAATGCTACTCATACAGGAGTCTAAGATATCTATACATGATGATGACTCGATATATACATAAATCCGAGACATTCTCCAAGTATCCAACAATCCACTAACAAGTATGCATAAAATGTATGAATGTGCATGTCTATGATATGTATGATTGCTTCTATATGAGTCTAATATATCAATGCATGCTCAAGACTTAATATCCAGCACATCCCATGTGCTCCAACATAATCCACCACGTCTCACGTGCTCCATATGATACGTGTATCACCTACACTCGCAAGACCCAATGTAACATGGGTAATTACCTTACCCTAGAGGGAAAGATCTATATCCAAGCGTTGCACGACAGAAACTTCGTGCCATAATAATATGGCAAAATACGTAATTTACCCCGTAACTTAGGACCAAATCACTATAACACACTTTCTGAGGACGGACAACCTTTTACGCACCTAAGCTTTCCAATATATATTTAAGACACACCACTTTTTTCTTGACCAATTTTTCAAATTATGTATAATGTCACGCACCAATAGGATCATTACACGTGTCACTAACTTAAAAAACAAAAGAAAATATGTAAAAGTACTCTTATACCCCTGAATTAAAATATCCTCTAACTTCCTATCTTCTTTTGCCATTTGTCGTCGTCGGAGACCATTGGAAAAAAGTCATAACTACCTCCTAACCTTCAAACAAATTCACTTTAGCAATGATTCCTCGATAACAAATCATAGACAAAGAGAAAGACACGAAAACTGAAATTGAAACTTCTTTGCTCTCCACGTTTCTCCTCCATTTATAGATCTCAGATCACAACCAAATAAAGCAAATAAAAGAAAGTCTCTCTTCATGAATAAAAAGACTCACTTGTCAATGCAATAATAAATCTTCCTCTTACACATCCACAAAATACAAAATGGGTCATGTAAAAAGAATTGCTATATCGATGAGTTTTGAAGAGATTAATGATTTTTGAATATTTGTTCTTCCTAATAACCTCCGTTAATGATTCAAAAATAGGCCATCCATTGTAGTGAGACCCATCAATAGCTAGGTGATAAATATGGTATAACAGTGGCTGAGCTTGAAGATGATTGAAAATATAGTTGGGAGATTGTATTATTTCAGTCAAAGACAATTTTTTTTTTATTTACGTAAGTGGGTTTTAATTGTAGAGAAAGAAGAGAAACTTCTTGGTAGGCACTCCTAAAGAAAAAGTTGAATACATACGAGGACCTTTATACACCTAAACTAGACACATGACCTATATAAATTGTGCCAACTAAACACATATTGGGAGACAATAAAAGACCTACAACGCGTGTAGTGCACATATGGGTGACGTGGCAAATGCACCAAATCAGACAAAGACAGATGGCTATTAATCCCTCAAAAAAACGTAAAAAGCTTTTGATCTGAAAAAAAGGCAAAACACGTAAAGACACACTTAAAGTTGGCCTCATATGTCTATTTCACACTCCAATTTACTCAATGATCAAGTAGACACTTCAATTTGGCACAGTGTGTCTCATGAACACCCCGAGCTAACATGACAAAATGTTTGATTTTCACACAACTCTGGGCGAGTGAAATCTCTTAAAATTATAGTTTTATTTTACTTTTTCCATGTGGGGCCCACTTTCTTCATCTCCAATCAAGGAATAGTTACCACCACTCTTTCGCCACCATCACAAACCCATCACTAATGTTTTAAAAGGCGTGGGCATAAGGCAGGGCATTTTACATATGCCTAAGTGAGGCGTAAGCCCCATAGGTATTTAATTTTTAATATTTTATAAAATAATATAGTTACAGTAAATATTTATAAACAGGTAAAATTGCATAAAAATTAAGGAAGACGATAAATATGTGAAAAATATATATATAGATATGCTCCATCCCCACAAAAAACTAGTCAAAACAATATATTATATGCTACTTAGAAGCACAAGTAACTTGAGTCAAAAAAGAATAAAGTTTTCTACTCGGAGGAACAAAAAGGATCACTAACATGCAATTTGAACTTTGAACTTACTGTTATGAAAGGGAATTGAGTTCTCTTTGTATTTGTAAAAAAAATTGAATATTCGTTTCTTTTGGGAGATATTAATAGACTAGCGGACAAGATAAAGAATTGGGAAAGACCGTGAATTAGGGCTTCAATCAATAAAAAATGTCTTGACTATTAAATTTAATATATTTCAGTTCCTTTTTAAAACTTTTGACTAATTACCAAGCTGAATTTTGAGAATTTAGGTATTATATGAAGGACTTATTCAATAAATTTTGTTTTAATTTGAAAAGGTCTCTGGGGCTTAGGCCTCACTAAAAAAATATGTATCAAACGCCCGGAATGCCCGAGCCTACGCCCCGAATTGCTAGGCGTACGCCTCTTGAGACTTTCACCCCACACCATCATCTGGGGACATTTTTGGTGCGCTTTGCCCTAAGGCACGCCCCGAAAATGCCTTTTAAAACACTACTCATCAACACCCTCACACTATCGCCTAATAAGAACAACATCAAATATACCATTCAATAACCCATAAAATTTAACAGTGTTATAATGTTTATGACATCCATGAAAATAGAGGATAAGAGAATAGAAGAAGCGTTATTATTTTCAATTCTAATATCTGATCGAATTAGACATGCAGCCGATTGAATCATTGCCAATGTTTCCATGATCTGGACCGGGCCTTAACCCTAGTTTGCAAGTGCAAGCATTGTGGAATTCTCCGCCATGTTGTCAGAATTATCACCACCACCAATTTCCGTAACGTGAACGACGACGAGTTATTAGATGACGATGCAACATTTCGATGAATTATTGAAGCAAATGATGAATTTTCTAAAAATAATGGAAATGAAATTGAAGAGAGATGATGAATTTTCTAAAGAAAATGAAAGTGAAATTGAATAGAAAATGAGGGTTACAGGATTTGGTGGAAATTTATGGAGAAGAAGAAAGAGGGTGGGTGGTGAAAGAGATGGTAAAGAGGATTTTCTAACGTTTTTATTTTTCTTTTTAAATTAAATGTTTTTTTTCAATAAAAGTTACACATGTCAATATTTTATTTATCACTTTTCCACGAGACATACCTGTGCCAAGTTGAAGTGTCTATTTGATCATTGAGTAAGTTGGAATGTGAGATAGACATCTGAGACCAACTTTAAGTGTCTCTTTATGTATTTTGCCAAAAAAACTATGTTTTTAAAACCCATATGGATCTTCTCCTTCCGCAGAAAGAACCTTCATTCCCTTCATGACAGAACCTCCAAATAATAGCCACCAACCGCCTCTTCTTTCTCCTCTTAATCTACTTCTTCATCCAAAAACTGTCTTGACATCCCATTCACAGATTTGGATTTTCCAAATGTTGAATGACAAGCTTTTTGAGCAGTCGAAAATCTCAACCTACAGACCTTTCATCTTCTTTTTATATTTTTTGTGAATTAAAATAGATAAAAAGAAAAACTTATAAAAACATTTTAAAAAAATGAACTCATATGTGGAATTATTAGAAAGTAAAAGGATTCATGTTTCTACATTTCCATTAATGAAAGATCTAATATCTTATGGTAAACTCCCTTTGTTGGAAACAAAGTGTAGTAGACCGGAAAAAAAGGCCTGAAGATGGTTTGAATCTAGAAGAAGAAGAAGAATGGAATGGATGAAAATTAAATGTCAGAGAAATGGTTGACATTGGCAGAATTAGTTATAGAGAATGATCTAAAAAATGGCTGAAAATGGTTTGAATCTACAAGAAGAAAGAACTAATTCAACCAACTATTTCTTGAAATATTTTCTTTCTCGAAATTAAAAGCATGATAAAATCCATGTCAACTTAACTGATTCCCAAAAAAAAAAATCTTCAGAAAGAGTCGAAAAACTAGAAGAAAGAGCATAAAAACAAAAGATTAATATAATCATAAAAAAAATTCGCTCATGCTCTCGGCGCATTATAGTTAACATGCACTAACTGCGCTCATCCATGGCGAATTGAAGAGGATGGGGACGTGGACGTGGGCGTGGTAGTCCCAAGAAGAACCCCATAGCTATCTATGGTAGCTCTGTGGGTGCTCGAATCCAAGCTAATGAAAAGGGAAATGATCAATTAGACACACCTTCTCACAAATAGGTGGTGCAGGAAATTGGAATTGCAATGGGCATAACGAGCTCTGAAGCGGGATCATCATCGACAAGCTCCAGTGTTAAGAAGAGGCTAGATCTAAACACTCCTCCAATAGCGACTCAAGTCAACAACCCTATGGAGCACCAGATCCAACATGCAAGTAAGGAAACAAAAATATTTGGCAATGAAACAGTGAATCCTGTGCATGCTGCTAGTGGAACAGTGATTGTGGAGAATACTGAACCTGATGAGGCAATTGTTGTGAAGCCCAAATCGTGGACAACCCTATTTCAGATGAACAGAGAAGTTGTGAATGGTATGCCATTATCTTACATACCCCCACAAATTATTGATGGCCAAATTGTAGTGCAATTAGACAAAGCTGAAATTGATCTAGAAACGGAGAAGTGGAGAAGTGTTGTGATAGCTTATATCATTGGGGAAGTACCAGGTTACAATACTATGAAGTGATACATTGGGATGAATGGGCAAATGTTGTTGAACCCGAGTTATACCTACATGAGGAGGGCTACTACATCATTAAATTTTAAAATGAAGCACACATGAAGGAAATTTATTATTTTGGGCCATATACGATCAACAATAGACCTATTATTTTAAAGCCTTGGACATCGGATTTTGATTTCAATGAGGAGTTTCCTATAGAAATTCCTTTGTGGGTCCAATTCCCTAAGCTGCCTATGAACTGTTGGGGTCATGATTCTTTAAGTAGAATGGCTAGTGCAATTGGGACTCCTATCTATGCAGATGAGTGTACTGCAAAGAAAACTAGGGTGTCCTTTGCGAGGATGTTGATAGAAGTAAACATAAAAAAGAGTTGCCTCTAGAATTAATGGTTATGGATCCTAATGGCAGGCAATTCACATATGACTGGAAACTTGAGTATTGCCAGAAATGTCTGGTGGTGGGGCACAAATGTGGCATAGAGCAACGACCAAACAATCAACAAGAGAAGCAACCTATAAGGAGAAGAGAGCCTAAGAAGGTCACAATGGAATGAAGATGCAAAGGCCCATTGAATGGAGGAGACAATCAGGCTAACCAACCAGGAGACCAAGGTCAGCAACATGCACAATACATTCCCCCTCAGCAGACCAAGGAAGGTTCATAGGGCAGAGGAAATGTGCAGACAAATATTGGTACTCATGAACAGGAGCAGCAAGGAAATTTTCAAACACATATACAGCAACACAAGGACAATTTGGCGACAATAGTAGATAAGGGCAAAGCTGCAGGAATTATGCCTGAACTAAATTTGGTAAATTTCCCAGCACTGTCAGCTATAGCAGTGAAAAATGCCTTCGAGCCATTACAAAGGGGAAGTTGGAATGATAACACCCTACCACCTGATAAGGGTAGGGGTCACATGACTTGCTAATAAAGTGGCTATTCTGGAATATCAGAGGTGTAAATAAGAGAAACAAACAAAAAGAGTTAAAAAATTGTATTAGTAGTCAGAAAATAAAGTTAATAGCTATAGTTGAAACTAGAGTCAAAAAACAAAATGCAAGCAAGGTAATGCTAAAAGTAATCCCAGGGTGGAACTATTTTACAAACTATCAACATGATCCAAATGGAAGAGTGTGGCTTACATGGGATCCTTAATGGTATATTGTTACACTACTGAGAATTGAAGCTCAATTTATACATCGTTTGGTACATGATAGGATGGGTGTGGTGGATTGTGAAGTTACAGCTCTCTATGGATACAATACTCTAGAACAAAGAAAATAATTGTGGGAATCTATAAAGGAGCTAGCAGTAAGAATTACCAAGCCATGGCTCCTATGTGGTGATTTCAATGTTTAGCTGTATTCTAATGATAGACTTATGGGTAATCCTATTAACTATACAGAAATTCTGGATTTTGCTGATTGCATGACTTCACTATCTCTGAATGAATTGTCGTGGACAGGGGAGTATTACACATGGTCAAACAAACAATATGGTGCAGATACGCTATGTAGCAGGCTTGACAGAGCACTTGGTAACTTTGAATCGATGATGCAGTGGGGTCATGTGACTACTGAATATGAGTTGCCATTTATTTAAGATCATACTCCCATAATACTCACCCTACACTCAGCTACAAAACATGGCAAAATACCATTTAGATTCTTTAATGTTTGGGTTGAGCATGATAGTTTTATTGATATTGTGGAAAGGATTTGGGTACAATCATATACTACTTGTAAGATGAAGAATGTTTGGATGAAGCTGAAGGCTCTAAGACCACTGTTAAGAGCTTTAAATAATGAATAGTTCAGAACTATTAACTTGAAGATTGAACGGGCTAGAGTGGAATTAGAAATCATACAGGGAAAGATCAATACAACATGTAATGATTCACTGCTTGAAGAAGAAAGGAGCCTACTACAGAATTTAGAAAAATGATCTCTCATAGAAGAGAGTGTATTGAAGAAGAAGTCAAGAGCAAAATGGATTAGGCTTGGTGATTCAAACACCAAGTATTTTGCAGCTGTCGTGAAGGAAATAAGTCAGAAGAAATAGCTAAATGAAATTATGGCCCTCACAGGTGATAAGCTTACCTACCCTGATAGTATAAAGCAGGATGTCATTGAATTTTATAAGTCACTAATGGGGTCAACAGCTCATTCTCTCTCTGTTATAAACAGACTGGTTATGAGGAATGGACCAGTACTGCCACAACAGCAAAAGATTGCTCTTTGTGCTGAGGTTACTGACAAAGAAATCTATGCTGGACTTTGTGCTATTGATAGTGATAAAGCACCAGGAATAGATGGATATAACGCCTACTTCTTTAAGAATTCATGGGTGGTCATTAAAGGTGAAGTTACTCAAGCTGTCAAAGACTTCTTTATTACTAGAAAATTGTATAAAGCTGGTAACTGCACTACTCTCAATTGATGCCTAAAATACCCAGTCCTAATACAGTCAAAGATTATCGACCAATTGCCAGCTGCACCATGCTGTATAAACTGATATCTAAAGTGCTAGCAGCCAGGATACAATAAGTCATTGCCTCTATCATCTGTGATGCACAGCCTGGCTTCATTCTTGGCAGGAGAATAGCTAATAACATCATACTAGAACATGAGCTAGTAAAGGCATACACAAGGAAAAATATTTCTGACAGATGTATGATCAAGATTGATCTTCAAAAAGCCTATGACTCAGTCGAGTGGAGTTTTTTTTGGAGAAAGTCCTGATAGAGCTAGGATTTCCTATGAGATTTGTAGCATGGATAATGGAGTGTGTTAGCACTGTTAACTATACTGTTATGATAAATGGTGAATCCATCCCACCATTTGATGCAGCTAAAGGTTTGAGGCAGGGAGATCCTATCTCCTCCTTCTTAGTTGCCATAGTTATGGAGTATCTCAGTAGAAGTCTCAACAGTCTCAAAGAAGTGAAAAGTTTCAGATTTCATCCAAGATGTGCAAATCTAGGAATCACACACCTTAGTTATGCAGATGACCTCCTGTTATTTGCTAGAGGTTACCTTCCCTCAATCTCTGCTATTTATAGATGCTTTAGTCAATTTTCCCAAGTATCCAGACTGCAAGCAAATCTGAGGAAAAGCTCAGTGTATTTTGGTGGAGTCCCCAGACTGTAAGAAGGAATATCCTACAACAGCTAGGTTTCACATTGGGGGAACTGCCTTTCAAATATCTTGGTATCCCACTTGCTAACAAGAAGCTTTCATTGATACAATGGCATCCTTTGGTAGAGAAGATAATTGCAAAGATTTCTTCTTGGATAGCAAAGAAGTTATCATATACTGGTCGAGTACAACTTGTTCAAACTGTGCTATTTGGTATTCAATCTTATTGGTCGCAGCTGTTTACTCTGCCTTCAAAGGTTTTGAAGATGATTGACTCATACAGTAGAAGCTACATCTGGTCTGGGATAAATGTGATCACAAAAAAGCCTTTGGTAGCCTGGGATAAAATGTGTACACCTAAATCAAGTGGGGCCTAAACTTGATTAATTTGCATCTATGGAACAAGGATGCTCTAGCTAAAGTATGCTGGGATGTAGCACACAAGCAAGATCGACTATGGATAAGATGGATACATATTTTCTACATCAAAGACAAACTCTTTGAAGAGGTGGCAATTTCCCAACAAGCAAGCTTGATGGTGAGACAGATCTTAAATGCTAGAACAACTCTTCAACAAGTGCATCATCAATAACATCAAAGAAAGAGTATGATCGGCAGTTTCTACTTGCAGCTGTTGGGAGACAGACCAAGAGTTAACTCGAAATGCTTGATGTTCCAAAACAATGACATGCCAAATACTATATTTACCATATGGCTGCAACTACATGGAATATTGTTGACTGCAGATAGGCTGATACAATGGGAACTAGCTGTAGATCCAAAGTGCTCCTTATGCTAAGCTCATGATGAGAACAAGGAACGCTTATTTGTCAACTGTCGATTTACTAAGAAATTGTGGCAGAGAATCCTACATTGGATGCAAAGGCAGGATGTTACTAGGGTTAACTGGGAACAACATATGCAATGGATTATACAATGTGCTAAGGGTAGGACACAACGGACACAAGTCTTTAGGATGGTATATGCTGAGATAACTCACTTCATTTGGATTAAAAGGAACCTGCGGCTGTTTGAAAAGAGAAGCAGAGGAGTTGATAGTATTGCACGAGAGTTAGCCTACATATATAACGTGAGATTCACCACTGGGATTAGTAGCATGATGCAACATTTTATGTTTAATATAGACAGTTAGTGCAGGCGTTAGAATTTGTAAGAGTTATAGCTGCTGAGTTATAAGCAGGCTATGGATATGTAAAGTTTACTGGTGATTAATACAAAATTGTTAGTTACCAAAAAAAGAGCATAAAAATGAAAAACGAATAAAAGGGGAAAAAGGCAAAGACAAAGACAAAAGAAATTAGCCATTTGAAGGCATTTTGACGTGCTGAAAGGGGGTGATACATACTCTCGGTGACATGTCAGCACATAGTGCTTAATTGGAATAGTTTACACAAAGTTCAAGTGTTCGATAGGTCATGTGTCTAGTTGCGGTGTCTAAATAAATATTTCGGTCATGTTTAAAGGGCCGTATATATATATATTCAGCCTAAAACAATGTACAAAAACTTGTGTAACTTCTAAATGATGGGTTTGGTAGATTAGTAGATTATATGATAAGAAGATGAAAGAAGAGGAAGGGTATGGAAAAAACCAGAGAGGAAAACCGGGGGAGAGGTTATGAGGAAGAAGAAGAGAAGTAGGGAGTAGGGTTCTGGGGACCATTAATTAAAAAGAATTTATAACATTTTTGCATCTCGCACTTAACCAAGGATTAGGAAAAATTAAATGGTTCATGCTCTTATCTTTTTGGTTACACACATTGTCACGACCCGGAATTTCCAACCTCGGGACTGTGATGGCGTCTAACATCCACTTGCTAGGCAAGCCGACGTTAATAAAGAAATTAACCAATTTTTAACAGTTAAACAAAGTAATGACATTAAAGGAGAAATAAACTCCAAATTTAACATTTTTGAGCATAAGCAACGTGATACTAACTACTTCCAAAAATCCGAAGTTACAAGTACATGAGCAACTAGAAGTCTACAAGCATAGTTTGAAATAATACAACTGTTCGAAAGAGATGGTAGGAAATGGAAGGGGACTTCAAGGTCTGCGAACGCCAGCAAATCTACCTCGAGTCTCCGAAGTGAAAGCGATCCGAACCGACGGCCCTCTAAGCACCGCCGTGACCAATACCCTTATCTGCACAAGAAGTGCAGAAGTGTAGTATGAGTACAACCGACCCAATGTACTCCATAAGTGTTGAGCCTAGACGAGGAAGTGGCAAGGCTATGACAAGACACCAACGTAAAAACCCTGTGCAACTATATATAAAGAAGTAAAAATAACAAGGAGAACGATAAAATATTAACTGGGAGGGGACATGCGAAAGGGGAGATATCATAGAAACTACAAGTACGAAATCGCCAAAACTGAAAACCAAACAAGGTAATAAAATGAAGATGAATGGCACGGCATCACCCTTCGTGCTTTACTCACCGGCACGGCATCACCCTTTGTTCTTTTACTCTTAAATATCTATACATATGATAAATAATGCAAATAAGGCACGGCAATTCCTCCGTGCTTTACTCTTTTCCTCACCAAGAAACAATACAAACCCGAATAATTAAAGCAAGACGGGAAACGATTTCACTTCAATTGTGGTGCCATGATATCAAACTCAACTTTCAAAATATTCCACATCTTTGAAATAAGAAATAAATACAAAACGGATAATTAAAATAAGTAATAATCTAACCTTAACATGGAAAACATAATCAATGAAACAATATAATACAAAGAAACAACTTTCACTCGAATTCTTTAACCAAATGACAACGTATAGATACTCGTCACCTCACGTGTACGTTGTCCCCACACATAGAAACACGTAGCAAATAGACTAATAAGTCCTAATCCCTCAAGTAAAGATTAACCACAACACTTACCTCACTCTGCAACCAAATCATTGCTAACCCGCAACCTTTCATCTAGAATTAGCTTCCAAACCAATCAAATCTAGTGAAATATAGTTCAAATAATTCAAAATATGCTTCAGAAACTACCCATTAAGGAAAGATGTTCAATTTTGATCATATTTTAAAAAGTCAACAAAAATCAACCCCAGGCTTGCTTGGTCAAAACCCACGGTTTGGACCAAAATCCGATTACACGTTCACCCCTGAGTCCGGTTATATAATTTATTTCATTATCCGGCCTTAATTTGAGCTTTAAATCTCAATTTTACAAAAATCTCCAAATTCTACCCAAACCCCTAAATTCTACCATGGAAATTATAAATTTGATATTGAAATCTCATGAAAAGTAATGGGGAATTGAAAAAACATTTGGAATAAAGTTACCTATCAATGAATTTGAGAAGAAAAACCTCTTGGAAAATTGCATCTAGAGTGTTTAGGGTTGAGAAATGGTATAAAGTGAGCTAAGTCTCGTTTCCCCCCTCTTTTACCCAGCTGCAGATGTCGCAATTGCAATGTCTTGTTCGCAAATGCAACCGTCACAAACGCGAGTCCTGCCTCAGAAGCCTAGAAGTCGCAATGCAACAAAATGATCGCAAATGGGAATATCCCACCTTCGCATTTGCGGCCACAATCTTCACAATTGGGAAGATACTTCACTGTTGCCAGGCATCGCAAATGCGACCAAATGATAAAGCGATCCTGCGCTGTTTGCAATTGCGAACCATTTTCTCGCAAATGCGAGGTTACCCAATCCCATACCCTGCTCGCAAATGCGAATATTTGTCCACAAAAGTGAGGCTCAAATGCGAAATCTGCATCATACACCAGAGTTGGGCATTGCACCAGCAATCTTTGCACTATCAAAACTCGTTTGAAACATGTCCGAAACTTACCCGAGCCTCTCGGGCTCCAAACCAAATATATACACAAGTGTAATAACATCATACGAACTCGCTCACACAATCAAAACACCAAAATAAAATCTAGAACTATGAATCAGACATCAAAATGTATGAAAATTTCAAAGAAACTCAAGAACTTCCAAATTCACAACCGTGCGTCCGAATCCTATCAAATCAACTTTGTTTTGCACCAAAATTTGCATACAAGTTTTAAATAGTAAAATGGACCTATTCCAAGTCGCGAAACCAAAATTCGAACTCGGTAGCCATAAATTCAACCTACAGTCAAACCCATAAAATCTTTTAATTTTCAAATTACTAGTTTTCAACCAATTAAATTAGGGACTTCTAAATTCAATTCCGAACATATGCCTAAGTCCAAAATTACGATGCAGACCCACCGGGATCGTTAAAATACTTATCTGGGGTCGTTTACATAAAATATTGATCGTAGTAAATTCAAATCATTTTTAAAGCTAAAAATCATGTTTTCTTCACTTTTTCACATAAAATCTTTCCGGAAAAAGACACGCGCTGTGTAGGCAAATTGAGAAACACTAAACGAATTTTCTTGAGGTCTCAGAACACAGAAATAAGGGTTAGAACTCAAAACGACCTATCGGGTTGTCACATTCTCCACCTCTAAAAGAAACGTTTGTCCGCGAACGGATATAGAAAAATACTTGGACTGGCGAACGGTGGGGTATCTACTCCGTTTATCGGACTCGGACTCCCACATAGTTGCCTCGATCGGCTTACCTATCCATTGTACTATAACATAAGGATAACTTTTAGACCTCAACTTTCGGACCTGTCGTGCTAGAATAGCCACTAGATCCTCCTTATAAGTTAAATCATTGTCTAATTGGACTGAGTAGAAATCTAATATATGGGATGGATTACCGTAATACTTTCGGTGTATAGAAACATAGAACACCGGGTGAACTGCTGATAAGATAGGTGTCAATGCAAGCTTGTAGGCCACCTCACCAATTCTCTCAAGGATCTCAAAGGGTCCGATATACCTAGGGCTTAACTTGCCCTTCTTACCGAACCTCATCACACCCTTCATGGGTGAAATCCGGAGCAAAACCCTATCTCCTACCATGAATGCAACATCACGAACTCTCTAATCGGCATAACTCTTCTGTCTAGACGGTGTTGTGAGAAGCCGATCCTAAATCGTTTTGACCTTTTACAAGGCATCCTGAACCAAATTAATACCCAACAATCGAGTGTCATTACCCAAAACCACGTGACCGGCACCCGGCACACTACCCGATCCGAACGAACCAAACCATGTGATGCACCCAAATTATATTCATGAAAACCAATTTAACCGCGAAAGCTCCTTAAAAATCATATACATTTTCAAGTTAAATGATAAAATATTTTTTAATTTAAAAATATCACATCACGCCTTCCGTATGCCATGTGTCCTACCTCATCCTAAAATATATAAAATAAGCAGGGCCCTGGAGGGGGGGGCCTAAGGACTGAATACACCACATCGGTACTCAATAAGTGTCATAGACTCTCTCTAACTTAAGTTCTTGGGACAAACTTTATCAAAAGTAATGCATCAATATTTTATATAAAACGATAAGAAAATTTATCCATTCATGATCCTTGTCATTTTAAATAAAAGCCAAGTGAACTATAACTCACAATGTAAACTTTTAAAATATTTATATCAACCCAAGATTTTGGATAAAATCATACACAATCATTCCATTTGCTTTAAGTCATTAAAATCACTTTTGACTCCTTAGGCCTAAATATAAGAAAATCATCCTTACCTTTCACCGGGAGTACTATACCATCACTGACATAAGAAGGCCAATTAGGTTATGTACCTAGCACAAGTATCATATACCCTACTTGATCAAGTCATCTCATCGTAGTACCGTACGAATCGACTCAACCATGCTAATAATAGCACAAAATAGTACCCTCTCGAGGGAGAGCACTCTGTCATAGTCTATACCAAAAAGTGGCCATCTATGCCTATACCGGCACATGTAGTTTCATGACGACGAACACAATATATCCGAAGTCAATCTCGGAGAACACAAGTAACTTCCAAAATATTTGATACTTCCAAAAATAGACTCATACCATAGTGGCCTCAAAGGATCTATTTTTATCAAATCATAGTATTAATAGAAAATTTAAGTCATTTGAACAAAATTTAAATAAACAACTTCTTTACATGTTAAAGCCTTTAGCAATTTAAAATCAATCTTTAAAAGATACCACAAATGATATTCTGCTCATCAATTTCCAAAAGGAATACTTTCCACGAAAACTTATCTTTAACACTTAAATATGTATACTCTTATCAATACGAAAATTTTTTTAAAAAAAACTTATAGCATTTACCTTGAGTGTCATTTTGCCAACAAGATTAAAAATAAAATTTTATAAAACAGCATGACACTACATATGCAACATAATATTTTTGTACATGGAGACATCCGTACTTGTTTGTCCCCACAAGCACGAAAGCACATTTGTAAACAACTTAAGTATTAACTCGAAACATGCTTTTAGAGAAAGTCCCTCAAGAAGATTAAGTTTTAATCAACTTACCTCTCTTTCGCTTTATTAATATTCACAAGCTTTTAATCCACTTCCATCGTTCCAATGTTGATAAAAATGCTCAAACATCACCAACAAGTCGATATCTACAATTAGATATCCTATTTACATCAAAATATGACCTAAAATAATTATCAATAACCATTTATGGATCATAAGTTGGCTACAAGCCTCCAACAACTCAAATCGCCCAATAGAGTTACATGCTAGTCCATTCAACTTCATTCTTATATTTTAATACCCATTCGGAATCATTAATGATACTACATCAATTGTTTAATACCATCAAGTTACTATTCATCGTCTTCCATAATCAAAACTTACAAAATGTATGATTCGGGTGATTACTTAGTTGATCACCTCCAACTTTTGCTAACAAATAATTCCATAGGTTCATTGTATTCATCAATTTCATCGCCAAGATTACTATTCATCTTCTCTGTTATTTTCTCAAAAGTACTATTCAACCCATGAACTAGAGTTTTATAATCCAGTCTTTCAACCATTAAAACTTGTAACAAATGCTTCAGATACTTCTAACTACCCATAATAAATGAGTTTGAAGCATTGGAATTACCTCTAGTAGATCAATCTTCACAAATCACAACTTTGGTGATTTTTGTATTCTTGAGGATTTGATGATGAAATCTAGTATTTGGATGCAAGAATGATATTAGAACTCATGTATATTGAGTAAGAATCAACCCAAAATATCATTAATAACTTACCTTAGTTGGTTGGACTTGATTTGAGTTTAAAATCGCCCCTTCACCTCAAGAGTCCTAACCCCCAATACTCAAAATCGGGGGAAGAGAGTATTCCGCAACCAAATCAAGGCTCAACCGCGGCCTTTCTTCTAGAATTAGCCTCCAAACCAATCAAATCTAATCAAATGTAGCTCAAATAACTCAAAATAGGCTTTAGAACTTACCCATTTATGAAAGAGGTTCAATTTTGATAATTTTTTTAAAAATCAACAAAAGTCAACCCCGTGCTCGGTTGGTCAAAACCCGAGGCTCGGACCAAAACCCGACTACCCATTCACCCCCGAGCCCGGTTATATGATATATTTCGAAATCCAACCTCAATTTGAGGTCTAAATCTCAATTTTATAAAATTCCCAAATTTTACCCAAATCCCTAAGTTCTACCACGAAAATCCAAAAATTGATGTGGAAATCTCATGACAAGTAATGGGAAATTGAAAAGAAAATGGATTAAATTTACTTACCAATGAATTTGGGAAGAAAAACCTCTTGCAAAATCGCCTCTAGAGTGTTTATGGTTGAAAAATGATGTAAAATAAGCTAAGTTTCATTTTCCCCCTCTTTTACCCAGCTGCAAATGTCGCAATTGCGATGTCTTGTTCGCAATTGCGACCATCGCAAATGCGAGACAAGGGTCACAAATGCGACCACTACATCAGAAGTCCATAAGTCGCAATTGCGATAAAATAATCTCAAATGCAAAGATCCCACCTTCGCAATTGCAGCCATAATCTTCGCAATTGAGAAGATATTCCACCGTTGTTAGGCATCGCAAATGCGACCAAATGATCGCAAAAGCGATCATGAGTCATTCGCAATTGCGAACCATTTCCTCGCAAATGCGAGGTTACCCAATCCCGGGCCCTGCTCGCAAATGCAAACATTTGTAGGCAAAAGCGAGGATCGCAAATGCGACATCTGCATCAGACAGCAAAACTGGGCATTGCACCAGCAATCTTTGCACTATCCAAACTCGTCTGAAACACACCCAAGCTCCTCGAGCTCAAAACTCAAAACATGCACACAAGTATAATAACATCATACTAACTCGCTCGCGCGATCAAAATACTAAAATAATACTTAGAACTACGAATCAGACATCAAAATGCATGAAATTTTTTAAGAAACTCAAGAACTTCCAAATTCACAACCAATTTGAATCCCATCAAATCAACTCGTTCTGCATGAAAATTTGCACACAAGTTTTAAATAGTAAAATGGACTTATTTCAAGTCCCGAAACAAAAATCTGAACCCGGTAGCCATAAAGTTAATGTACGGTCAAACCTAGGAAATTTTTAAACCTTCAAATTACTAGTTTTCAACAAATCAAGTCAAATTAAGTTAGAGACTTCCGAATTCAATTTCGGGCATACACTCAAGTCCAAAATCACGATGCGGACCCACCGGAATTGTCAAAATACCGATTCGGGGTCGTTTACATAAAATATTGACCGTAGTCAATTCAAGTCATTTTTAAAGCTAAAAATCAGGTTTTCTTCAATTTTTCACATAAAATCTTTCCGAAAAAAGATACGAACTGAGTACACAAATCGAGAAATACTAAACGGAGCTAATCGAGGTCTGGGAACATGAAAATAAGGGCTAAAACTTAAAACGACCTATCGGGTCGTCACACACGTGTCTGCCACGTTTCAAAAATAGTGTCTTAGATACACTTTGAAAAGGTTTGGTGTGTAAAAGGAAGATCGTGCTCAGAAAGTGTATCATAGGGATTTGGTCTTAAGTTTCGGGGATAAACTATGTATTCTGCCTAATAATATCAATATCACAACAACCACACGATAGAAACCTAATGCCATATAAATATCAATATCACAATAATAATGTCATACTTTTAGGTTTTGTCAAGTGTTCTCTTTTCCATCTTATACCTGTTGAAACATTGATCTTTGCTTTTGTCTGATGAGGGATGACTGACCGAAGAATACACATACCAAGGAGAATATTTAGTTAGCTTATATCTGCCCACTGAGTCTAGGTTATTAGTGAATTAGCTCTCCTCCTTTAATAATTTTGCAGTTTCCTAGTTGTTGGAGTATCTGGGCATTAATTTAAATCCGCCTACTATATCTCAAAGTTTAGCTTCTTGTTATGCATATAAAGACGGACCAAACTTGAGCTTCTTATATCATATTTTATTAGGGGTGCAATTTTCAGTGACGACTTTTGTGATAAAAGATCACCAAGATTCTTCTAATATAGCTATAGTGCTGCTTCATTTTGTATAGATGGCATTCGTGACAAATACTCATTGTTACATATATATCGGTCTAACCACCTACTGCAAATCAGATTGCTCAATAAAATACAAAAAGGAATTTAAGTTGAGTAGTGTATATAGGATTAAACTTGCACCTCTAGACTGGTTATATGCCATAAGATTAACTAACTTCCCATCATTCAGGAAATCCACTCCACTGCCCCGAGCAGAGAGTCTCCCAACAGCCTTTCCTGAGAGGTACTTAATTCCTCAAACTTTATTATGTCTTTGTAGTAACTTAACTTATATCTATCTATGAATACGTTTTCCCTCAACTCATCTTGTACGTACTAACTCTTCGTCGTCTATTTTACAGGGATGCTTTTACATGTGCCGATCGCCTATATACTTCTGACACGCCCACATTGAAGAATGAAGTAAGTTAGAGAATATTTATGTAGCACTTTTCGCTTATCGAGAGTCAACTTTACTAATCTTTGAAGCTAAATCGAATTAGATTAACTTAATATCTGAAATTAAGATTTAGATATTCAAAAACTATATAAAAAGTACTATAACTTGCAATTCTTCTCATGTCAATTTGTTGAAAAAAGATATCTTAAAATGATGATCAAAATTCACATAGTTTGAATCTCATGAAGTAAAAAGTACCACATAAATTGAGACATATATATATACAATTATTTTATCTAAACATTGTAGTTTTATTAGGAGCTTTTTACTAATTGGCATATGAAATTTTCTTAGCAGGAAATAGGCGTCATCCCCGTGGCTGCATATGCATCGCAGCATGAGAGGTACATTTCTGAATTATACTAGTACGTAATTAGCTAGTTCATCATTTAATCAATTTGAGTGACATAGAGTTCATAGGACATAGGAAATAATATAAAAAAGAATAATAACTTGTCACAACCCAAATCCCACCTAATCGTGATGACACTAAATACAATCTGCTAGGTAAGTCAACCAGTATGTAATACAACTACAAATAAAGATCGTCAATAAATAATAAAACAAGAGTGCGGAAATTAATACAACTATCATCAAGAACTGGTAGTACAAGTCATGGTCCACTAAGATTAAGAACTACAACGTTGGTATGAAGAAAATACACCATCTGTTTGAAATTTACGTAAGCATAAATGTAAGTCCTAAACTAAAATATAGTAGCTTGCAACTAGAACGCTGGTACATCTACAATCCTAGCCTTCGACTGCCAAAGAAAAGCGGATAGCAATAATAAGGTGCACAACCAAAGAAGAAGCTAATAAGCATGCTTATCTAAATAACAAGACCAAAGCATATACAAATGCACCAAATCCGCATATAAAGGAGATTTGTACCAAGTAGCTTTAGTTCGAATATTTCTACATGAATGTAAAGTCTATGCATGATCATGTCCTAATTTCACTGCAATGCTCAAATAGCATTCATACAAATGCTCTTATATGAGTCTAAGAATACTCATTATCACACCCCAACCATGGAAGGTGTGACCGGCACACGATGCCTGAAGGCCCGTGCAAACCGCGTAAGCCCTCATATCTCCTTACTCACAAAATCTGGGCCATTGAGGCCTCCAAGTAATAATTATCAAAAATTTTAAATGAGCAAAACTGATTAACAAAAGAAACATTGGAATTTTATACATGGTCATCACTGCCACCAGCATAGTCATACCCAACCTTTACATGAAACCGAATACTAGATCTAGTCTGCAAGCCTCTAAGAGTACCAAAAGATATGTACATTTACATAACTTAGTCGGGACAGGGCCCCACCCTACCCAAAAATTATATAACATCTGCTTCAGTACCTATTGACTTCTGAACAACTACTTTGAAGGAGTGGAGAGCAACAACCAATCTGCTGGAATAGCACCCTACTGATGAGGGGCGTCGCCAGGTCTATCTAAACTTGTGGGCATGAGCACAGCGCCCAAAAAAAGGACGTCAGTACGGATAATGTAGTGAGTATGTAAGACTAAGAAAAATAAGTAAAACAGAGTCATAGCATAAGAGATGTGAGTGCATGATTCCCAACCTGTATTCCGAGGACAAGCCAGCGAGGGCGTAAACCAAACTGTGGGAACTATGGACAACGTGTCATAATGCAGACAAACTTTTGTAAAACCAAGCCACTCGTTGGGGCCATGCATTGATTTATACTATACATATTTATACAAATCTTCAGCCACTCTTTGGGGCATATTCATCACTCCATACTCGGCCTCGTAGAGGATTCGGTCGTACCGGCCTCAGGAGGTCTCTGATAACCCGGTCTCAATACAACTCGATGTAGACGGCCTCAAGAGGAATTGATAACCTCACGTCACACATCATCATACCTGGCCACACAAGGGCTCAGTCGTACCCGGCCATACAAGGGCTCGGTAATATCTCATATCTTGCTTCATCGTACCCAACTGATTGTGGACTTTGAAAGAAATGCTACCAGCAAGAATGCACAAGAATGTGATAACATCATTAAGAGAACTTAGAACTTACCAGACCTTACGGTGCATGAATCATTTAGAAATAAGGGGTGACTTGGACTAATTTATGCCAAGAAAGGAGGTTGTCCTACATACCTTGTTGAAGAGCTAACTTTACTTCTACGGTGAATAACTTTTCCTTTAATGAATCTTCAGAATCAATGTCACCAGACGATAGGTGTTACAGCAGTGATTCCAAGTTTCTTCAAGCTAAATCCTGCTAGATTCAGATTCACCTTCGACTTTGCCTTAATTCGCTTACAAATTCTAAGGGGCATTGAGAGTATTTTCAGAGGGCGTATTTTAGTGATATCTTCTAGAATAAAAGAGAATGATCCTTACTGCCCTTTTATACTGTTACCAAGTATAGGAATTTCCGCCACTTCCACATGCAAAATTGGTCGTCGCCCTGGCTGCAGCGTCCGGTGAGACATTTGGCGCAAACTGACTGAAATACTACCTTGTGGCTCCGGCCGCATGAGAAGCTACACTTACCACACATTAATTAGGTGTGGGGGTGTAACACCATCCCCCACCCAAAACATTCGTCCTCGAATGTTGATTCATGGCCCATCGTGATAATCGCATTATTGCCTTCCATAGTGGGGAATAAATGGGGTACCTAGATTTCATTTCTTCTTCAGCCTCCCATGTCATTTCTTCCATATTCTTGTTCCTTCAAAGTACCTTAACTGAAGCCACTTCTTTAATCCACAGCTTACGAACTTGACAGTCTAAAATAGCCACATGAACCTCTTCGTAGGATAGATCTACTATGATTTGAACATCTTCAATATGGGTGATATGTGATGGTATACTTAAACACTTACGGAGCATAGACACGTGGAACACCGGATGCACTGCCTCCAACTCTGGGGGTGACTCAAGCTTATAATCCACTTGGCCAACCTTTTGAATAATTCGGCATGGCCCAATATACCGAGGGTTGAGTTTTTTCCTTTTTCCAAGTTTCATCACGCCTTTCATCAGTGACACCTTCAAGAACACCCAGTCTCCCATCGCGAACTCCAAGTCTCTTCGTTGGTTATCTGAGTATGATTTCTGCCTGCTCTAAGCGGTCAACAACCAATTTCGAATTGTCTTCACTTTTTCCACAGCCTATTGCACTAAGTCAGGACCCAATAATTTTATTTCACCGATTTCTTACCAGCTGATAGGAGATCTACACTTTCGTCCATATAGGGCCTCATATAGTGCCATTTGAATACTAGAACGATAGATGTTGTTGTAGGAAAATTCAAAGAGTGGTAGATGTCCCTCACAAGTACCCTTGAAGTCCAAAACACAAGCTCGTAGCATGTCCTTGAGCGTCTCAATAGTGCGCTCGGCCTGACCATCTGTTTGGGGATGAAAGGTTGTGCTAATGTGGATTCTTGTGCCCAATCATTTTTGGAATTACCTCCAGAAGTTCTCCGTGAACTGGGCACTTTGTCTGATATGATGGAAACTAAAACCCCATGAAGTCAAACTATTCCTTTGATGTACGGCTTAGCATAGTCTTCAGCCGAGAAAATAGTCTTTATTGGTAGGAAATGAGCTGATTTGGTGAGGCGATAAGGGTAATCCGGTAACAAAATCCATATTGATCCCATTTCCAGGTCAGAATTTCAATATTCTGTAGAAACCCTCCCGGTTTCTAATGTTCAGCGTTAACTTGTTGACAGTTTGGACATCGAGTGACGTATTCAACAATGTCTCTCTTTATGTCGTTCCACCAGTACAACTCTCTAAGATCATGGCCCATCTTGGTTGACCCCGGAAAAACAGAATCCCAGGACCAATGAATCTCTACCCTGATCTGCTCTCAGAGTCCCCCGACATCAGACATACATAGTCGGTCCTTGTATCTAAGGACCCTGTCCTCGGATAACTCGAACACTTGCTTCTTTTAAAAGGGTATGCTCTTTATTATCTTCACCAATGTTGGGTCGTCAAATTTTCGTGCTTTCACTTCGGCTACTAGCGAGGATTCAACACCATTTTGAACTATGGCTCCTTCTATAGCGGTATCGAGCAACCGTACACTTAAGTTAGCCAACCGGTATAAGTCTTTTGTCATCTCCAACTTATGCTCCTCCACATGCCGAGGCTACCTATAGATTTCATACTTAACACATCAGCCATAACGTTTGCCTTCCCAGGGTGGTATAAAATATCTATATCATAGTCCTTTAACAATTCGAGCCACCTTCGTTGCCTTCAATGAAAGCAATAAATATCCACATCACAGTCCTTTAACAATATGTACTGCAAGATCTTATGATCGGTAAATATGTCAACATGAACTCCATACAGGTAATGACACCATATCTTTAAGGAGAATATAACAATTGCTAGTTCCAAGTTGTGAGTTGGGTAATTCTGCTCGTGTTTCCTTAGTTTCCTCGAAGCATAAGCGACAACTTTCCCGTGTCACATTAGAACACTGCCCAATCCCACTCTACAGGCATCACAATATACAACGTACCCCTCGGGTCCTTCGGGAAGGGTTAACACTAGTGTCGAGTTTAACATGTCCTTTAACTCCTGGAAGCTCATTTCACAACTATTGGTCCACTGAAGTTTTGCTACCTTATGCGTCAACTTCGTTAGTGGAGCATCTATGGATGAGAAATTTTCCACAAACCTTCGATAGTAACCGGCCAAGACCAAGAAGTTGCGTGCCTCGATAGGAGTTATGGGCCTTGGCCAATTCTTAAATGCTTCAATCTTTTGACAATCAAAATTGATACCTTCACTAGATACTATATGCCCAAGAAAGGTCACCGAGCAGTACCAGAACTCGCACTTGGAAAACTTGGCGTACAACTTGTGATCCCAGAGTGTGTGTAGGACCTTTCACAAATGCTATGCATGCTCTGCTTCGATTGAGAGTATACCAAGATATTTTCAATGAACACGATCACCAAGATATCCAAGAATGATCTGAATATTTGATTCATCATATCCATGAAGGCCATTGGTGCGTTGGTTAGGCCAAAAGACATAACAAGAAACTCACAATGGCCATATCTAGTCCGAAAGGCTATCTTCGAAACATCTTCTTCTTTGATTCTTAAATGATGGTACCCAGATCCGAGATCGATCTTCAAGAAATACTTAGCACCTTAAAATTGATCAAACAAATTATTGATCCTTGGAAGCGGATACTTGTTCTTGATGATCACCTTGTTCAGTTGTCGATAATCGATACACATCCTTAGAAAATGTCATGCCCCACACTCGGGGAGCGCGATCAACGCTCCACCGAGTAAACCCAGTCGATTAAGCATAATTTACATCAACCTCTCATCATTACTCATGTATGATTTACCATAACATAATTAGATCTTGACTTTCAAATTGAATACATTTGACTCAATGGCCTAAAATTCTCTTCATGATGGATACATAGCTTTATAAATAAATGTAAATACTGCGAATATAAATACATGACAAAACTCAAAACCTTAAGTACAACATGGATTTTCTATGACAATAGATACCTAAGTACATAAAATGAACTGGACTCAAATACCCACTAGAACTGTAGCGGGCTCACCATAAGCTGAGTAGTGAAGCAGATCCCTATTAAAGATCCATATCATTCAATAGAAGTATACCTGCATCCATTAAAAGATGCAGCGCCCCCGACAAAAGGGACGTGAGTGCATGTGGAATAGTACTCGTATGTAAGGAAGTCAAAACAACATATGAAAGTATGGTAACTCAAATAAGAGGCAAATAAAGTACATCAAGAAACTACAAAACGTCCCATAGAATCACATTTCAAGTCTTATTATACTTATACCAATCTGAACTTCTTTTGGGATCAATTGAGCCATATGAATTATGTGTGGGATACAAAATATAATGTAAATGTAACAACATGGACAAACAAGGGCAATGAAAGTGGCACCTGTGGTTCGTGTTTTCTATGCGTCTTACTATACCGTCCATAGACCTCTCTTACTATGCACCTATGCATTTCATAGACCATCCATAGTGTTCACCCATACTATACACATATGTGTTTCATAGACCGTCCATAGTGCTCACATATTATATTATACACCTATGTATTTCATAGCTCGTCCTTAGGATTCACATATTATATTATACACATATGCATTTCATAGCCCGTCCATAGGATTCACATATTATATTATACACCTATGCATTTCATAGCTCGTCCATAGTGTTCACATATTATATTGTACGCCTATGCATTTCATAGCTCGTCCATAGGATTCACATACTATATTATACACCTATGCGTTTCATAGCCCGTCCATAGGATTCACAAATTATATTATGCACCTATGCGTTTCATAGCCTGTCCATAGGATCACATATACAATACACCTATGCGTTTCATAGACCGTTCATAGGATTCATTCATATTATATTATACACCTATGCGTTTCATAGCCCGTCCATAGGATCACATAGACAATACACCTATGCGTTTCATAACCCGTCCATAGGATCACATATACAATACACATATATGTTTCATAGCTCGTCCATAGGATCACATATACAATACACCTATGTGTTTCATAGACCGTCTATAGGGTTCATAATACATCATTATGCACATAATCATATATAGACTCAAAGTGACATGATTAACATTACATTTAAGGTCATAATTTCCCCTATCATTGGAATACTTCATGCTCATGCTCATCATGGAGAAACACAACTCATTACATTAGCACATGCATGGTGAATAAAAAAAGTCAATTTCAACGGCACATGAGCCCAATTTCTTTTCTTAAGGTTCATCATCATTTAGCAAAGGAAATCTCTCTTTCATCTCATTATTCACTCACTTGTCATCTTGAGGTCATTAGCTAAGTTCATCATTCTTGGGGACTTAATATCGAAGTCATTTCTATTTATTATTTTAGAAGCATACATACAATGATTGAAACCATTGAAACATACAATGCTTCATAATTCTCATTTTGGCAAGCGACCACATTTAATGTTCATACTATCACTTACTTGTACTTGCCATGGGTGATTCACACCATATATCACTTTATACATACTTTCAACCACTTATAACATCATTATTTTATTGGCATTCTTGGCTATACATATGATTTTTCTTTCATGGCACAATGGCCGTATTTCATATTCCACACTTTCATATCTTTCCTTTCATGGATCATCATCATAAATATCAATATATAGAATGTTTCGGAAATCACAACTTTAGGCTCATTAGTAATGAAGGCTTTAAACACAATCGATTTCTTTCCAATAAGTGGAGTAAAATGATTGGCAATCGAAGCACAAGTGAAAATCATAAACGAGTAACACACCATTTATTCTTAAAATACTTATCCCCAAAAGGGCAATACACGATTTCAACTCATGATTATGTAAGAGAACAAACCATATTGGAAATACTTACAAAGCATATCATTCGTTAAAACAACCACATTTGGGCATGACTTGAGCACATAAGCTTTTAGGCAAATCTATTTTCGAAGTCAATTTGGAGCAGTTGAATCAAGGCTCATTTCATAACCTTTCTCGTATCATTTTATTTAATTGGCACCATTGGCCACAAATATAACTTTCATTACTGGCACGGTAGCCACGCTTTACATCTCCAACCCACTTCTTTCACTTTTCACCATATTTATGGGTTATCAACAATGATGCATTTCTAATCAAGACCTTAGGTGCACATATGAACAATTAAGATTCTTAAGCACATCGAGTTTTTCTCACATAATTTGGCATCATAACTTTCATTTGAAACACGACTCAAAGCCATAATATTTTAATACACAACCCATACTTTGAACACATTCCCGAAGGATAACATAACATGATAAGAGCATTCGGAACACATATTGAACATATCTCTTTTGGCACAAAGCTTATTCGAAATAGTCAATTTATAATGAACAACTCGGTACTTACAAGAACATGGTGGGATTCAATTCTAAGAGAGAAGTTTAGCCAATATACCTTTATTGAGCTTTTCTTACATTACTACAATGTTTCGAAAATTCTAACAACTTCAATCTATTTAGAAACATAACAAAAGTGAACCATAATAAGAAAGATATTTGTGGGTTCACTTCATTCAAGCATTTCATCAAACACTTGGTGTGTAAATTTGACTAAAAGGTTCTTCTACAAGTTTTCCTTCACCCCACAACCAATTCAATACCAATAGTTTACTCCTTTTAGTTAAATAACCTACCTACCACACTTATGGCAATATTCATGCACAAAGAGCAACTCCCACACCTACGAATCATACTTCTCATGACCTACCTTCAGTCCAAATCCCGAAATTTAGGGCTAGGGAGTAGAGCCTTACCTATTAGATGAAGATCTTGTGGATTTCCCCCATGAATCTCCAAAGCTTCAGCAAGAATTTGAAGTATTAAGATGTTGGTTCCATCCTTTCTCTCTCTAAAATAGCTCTCTTCTCTCTAAAATATCAGATTTTACCTTGTAAAATGACCCCCTAAGGTCTTATATCAAATAGGGTCGGATAAGAAAATTTCCAAAAATGACCCCCCGAAATCAATTATGTGGTAGCAGAATCATTATGTGGGCAGCAGAGCCATTTTGCGGGCAGCAGAATCGATTATGTGGCCAGCAGAATGGTTATGTAGGTAGCAAATTTTTATACGGCCAACATACTCATTATGCGGCCAGCAGAATTATTTTTTAAAATTTTCCCATTTTCTGTTCCACTCCGCGACGGATCTGCGGTCCGCAGAGTGATTCTGTGGTCGTATAATGGACCGCAGAAATGCCATTTTCTGCAACAATTTACCTCTAACTCCCCAATGCATTGTACAACCCAAAAGGTCCGTACCGTGGCTCATTTTCTATAATTTTCAAATACATTAGCCTACCTCGACATCACGAAACCCCGTGGTCTAGGTAATATTTTACGGGGCCTTACAGCGAACCATCTTGCTTTCGAACAAATAACACTAGGGCTCCCTACGGGTAAGCATTGGGTCGAATGAAGCCCTTATCAAGGAGGTCCATAAATTCCTCTTTTAATTCCTTCAACTCGGCAGGGGCCATCCTTGAAGGAGGAATAGATATCGGTTGCGTATCAGGTGGCACATCGATGGCAAACTCAATCTCTCTCTCGAGTGAGATACATGGGAGCTCATTCGGGATGACATCAAGAAATTCACTGACGATCAGTACTGACTGAAGAGTGTGAGGCTTCTCCTCTGCATCTTGCACCCGCACCAAATGATAGAAACATCCTTTCATGATCATCTTCCAGGCCTTAAGGTAAGAAATAAACTTCCATTTGGGCGCTGCAATATTGCCCCTTCATTCAATAGCAGGCTCTCCCGGAAAGTTGAAACGAACAACTTTCCTCCAACAATCCACCGTAGCATAATAGGTGGCCAGCCCACCAACATGGACATTAAATTATATCATTTCTAATTCATTCAGATTGGCATAGGTATGGTGATCATGAATCATCACATCATAATCTTGATACACTTCTCTGACTACCACGGACTCGCCCACCAGCATGGACACCTCAACAGTTGTCATAGCAATTCAGGTACTTTACCACATTTACTAGCAACAAACAACAACAACGACCCAGTAAAATCTCACAAGTGAGGTCTGGGAGGGTAGTATGTACGTAGCCTTACCCTTACCCTGGTGGGGAAGAGAGGATGTTTCCGATAGACCCTCGGCTTAGGGAGACAGAAAGAAAAAGAGAAGAGACAATATATCAGTACCATCAATAAAAACCACAGAAATAGTAACAACATCATAAAAACCATAAAATAGATGGCATGTAATAACAATAACAAGTAATTAAGGCCCGGAGCTATGAAAAACAGAAGGATAGTGTGGACACAACATTAACCTCTAGCTTTATAAGATCAACCCTATCAGACTTGCCTCACCCCCGGTATGAAATACAAAGAAAGAAAGAAAAAAGAAAACTCAACTACCTCCTAGCCTACAACCCTAATTCTCGATGTCCATACCTTCCTATCAAGGGATATGTCCTCAAAAATCTGCAGTCGTGCCATTTCCTTCTTGATCACCTCTCCCCAATACTTCTTAGGATGCCCTCTACCTCTTCTTGTACCCACCAAAGCAAACCGCTCACACCTCCTCACTGGGGCATTAGGGCTTCTCCTCCGCACGTGCTCGAATCATTTGAGCCTCGCTTCCCGCATCTGGTCATACACAGGGGCCACGCCCACCTTCTCCCAAATTTCTTCATTCCTAATCTTATCCATCTTAGTTCCCACACACCCAACTCAATATTTTCATCTTCTGGATATTAAAATTCTTAACCAGCCAGCACTTTGCTCCATTTCATCCACCCCACCCCTATGCGATGTGTGACTTCCTCGCTGATCTCTCCATCCCCCTATATAATTGACCCAAGGTACTTGAAACTACCTCTCTTGGGTATGACTATACCCACTTCCCTCGACTTAGCGTTGAACTTGCACTCCAAGTATTCTGCCTTAGTCCTGCTCAACTTGAAACCCTTAGACTCGAGGGCTTGACTCTATACCTCCAACCTCTCATTAACACTGCCTCGCATCTCATTAATTAGAACTATATCATCAGTGAATAACATACACCATGGAACCTCCCCTTGGATATGGTGTGTCAGTACATCCATCACCAGGGCAAATAAGAAGGGGCTAAGAGCAGATCCTCGGTGTAACTCCATACCAACAAGGAAATGCTCCAAGTCACCTACCGTAGTCCTAACCCTAGTCTTAGATCCATCATACATGTCCTTGATTTCTCTAATGTAAGCTACCGGCACAGGCTTTGCCTCCAGACATCTCTAGAGCACCTCCCTAGGGATCTTGTCATACGTTTTCTCCAAGTCAATAAACACCATGTGCAGATCCTTCTTCCTATCTGTGTACTGTTCCAACCAACCTCCTAAAAAGGTGGATAGCTTCCGTAGTTGAACGACCCGGTATGAATCCGAACTGGTTGTCGGATATAGACACCGTCTTCTTCACCCTCACTTCCACCACCCTCTCCCAAACTTTCATGGTATGACTTAGTAACTTGATACCCCTATAGTTATTACAACACTGGAAATCACCTTTGCTCTTGTACAATGGTACCACCGTACTCCACCTCTACTCATCCAGCATCCTCTTCGTCCTGAAAATAATATTAAACAGCCCAATCAGCCACTCCAAGCCTGCTTTACCCACACACTTCCAAAACTCTACCAGAATTTTGTTTTGCCCGGTCGCTCTGCCCCTACTCTTCTTACGCAAAAACCCCACGACCTCATCCACCTTAATGCGCCTTCAATACATAAAGTCTTGGATACTCTTTAAATGCCCCAGATCACCTAGCACGTTTACTAGCAATAAATAGGGTAATATATGACAGGGTTGAACCTGGATTTATCAAAGTATACAAACTAATGGAAAGCACAGATAGTATACATGTGACCACGTCTGGTGAAGATTCTAAATTCTGACGACCTGCCAACGCATAAATGTGATTCTACCATTGCCCATTCGGCCTAGACATGGTCATTCCACCTCTACCTCTACCCCTTCCCATCGGTGACTGCATTTCTTGCTCATGCGGATGTATTGTAGATGAATAGGTTGTTTCCGATCCCGTTGGGGATACTACACTACCCATATTTCTCATTGGGAAAAAGTGCATGACATGATCGGGATGCACACAAGAATAGCACAAATCATAAACCTAGCGGAAATGCCCAAAATAATTCCTACCATATAGGCCACAATGCGGCGTCAGAATCCTCGTCTTACTTAGGTCTCCACTATGTTGTGGTCTCTGTCCTTGAGGATTCTGACTTTGACCGGAATAGGCAATCCGACCACGATGTTGATCCTGAAACTGTGACATTGCACCTACCGCTGAATGAGATGGATGTCGGGGAAATAGAGTTTTAAAATCACCTCGTGACTCTCCCATATCACCTGCAGATTGGTCTCTCTTGTGTTGGCCCCGATCATGCTCTTGAGCAGCTCGCTGTTGCCTTTTTTGATCCTCTAAGCTCTGCGCATAAGCTTGTATATGAGCAATGCCCATGTTTGGACTCATAGAAGCAGTGGTGCATTCATTAATCAAATGTGCTACTAGTCCGCCTACGAATCGATGTAATCTATCACTCATCTCTGCTACAATCAAAGGACCATACTTGGCCAAGGAGTTAAATTGCATTTTGTACTCCCAAACATTCATGTTACCCTATTCCAACCGTAAGAATCCATCTTGCTTAGCTTGGTGGAGCTTAATAGGCAAATATTGCTGTAGAAAGGATTCAGAAAACTCTTTACATCCCACTGGTGGTGAAAGAGGTCCCCTGTATTGCTCACACGTCTCATACGAAGTCACAGCAATATCCCGAAATCAATATGAGGAAAGCTCCATGAACTATGTATTAGTGGCACGCATAACTCGTAAGGTCTGCTGCATTTGGTCTAAAACATTCTGGAGATCTTCGTTGGGGTTTGTTCCTATAAATATCGAGGGGCCCAAATTTATGAAATCCTGGACTCTCGTACTGACCGCTCTATCTGAGGTGGCAGGGGCCTGACGTTCGGCCTGGGAGGCCACTAATTATGTAAACATCTGCATTGCACTTCTTATGTCTAAATCTTGCTAGGGACCAACCGGGAGGGAATAGGGGGTGTATTAACTTCTCAAGGTTTTTTTGGGGGGTAGTGGTGATGTCCCCGAAACTTGAGTTCCAACCTCATCGTAGGGTTCATATTGGCGCATAAGGGCAGGTGGCACCTGACTGGTACCTTCCCCCTACTTCTTCGTTCAATCCTTGTCCAAGTGTCTGATTTCTCATGGTAGGCATTGCTATAATCATAAACAAGATAGGGATTAGAAGTGAATTCTTATGACTCAGCTCTATCACACGATCAAGATCAGAAAGAAAGAGTATTCATCTTAGATAGCTCGTAGCCTCCTACTTATAAGTATGGTGCACAACATACCATAAACAAGACTCTACTAGACACGGCTTACAGACTCCCTAGGACACAACCTGCTCTAACACCAAGTTTGTCACACCCCAACCTTAGTAGGTGTGACCGGCACACGAACCGACGTAAGCCATCATGTCTCCGTACTCATAAAATCTAGGCCATTGAGGCCTCCAATTAATAATTATCAAAAAGTTTAAATGAGTACAACTTATTAACAAAAGATATATTGGCATTTTATACATAGTCATCACTGCCACCAACATAGTCATACCCAACCTTTACATGCGACACTAGCTCTAGTCTGCAAGCCTCTAAGAGTGCTGAAAGAGATGTACATTTACACAACTTGGTAGAGACAAGGCCCCACCATACCCAATACGTTTATAACATGTGCCTCAGTATCTATTGACTTCTGAACAGCTACTCCGAAGGAGCAGAGAGAAACAACCAATCAGCTGGAATAATACCCTACTGATAAGGGATGTTGCCGGGTCTAGCTGAACCTATGGGCATGAGCACAGCGCCCAAAATAAATTGTGTCAGTACGGATTATGTACTGAGTATGTAAGATTTAAAAACAAGTTAATCAGAGTTATAGCGTAAGAGATGTGAGTGCGTGATTCCAACCTGAGTTCTGAGGACAAGCCACCGGGGTGTAAACCAATTTGTGGGAACTACGGACCATGTGCCATAAATGCATACAAACTTTTGTAAAACCAAGCCACTCGTTAGGACCATGCATTAATTTATACTATACATATTTATATAATTCCTCAGCCACTCTTTGGTGCACATTTCATCACTCCATACTAAGCCTCATAGAGGACTCGGTCGTACCCGGCCTGAAGAGGTCTCGGTTGTATCTAGTCTCAACAGAACTCGGAGTAGTTGACCTCAAGAGGACTCAGTAACCTCACATCACATAGCATCTTATCCGGCCACACAAGAGCTCGGTCGTACCCGGCCACACATGGACTTGGTAATATCTCATATCTTGCTTCATCGTACCCAACTGATTAGTGGTTGCATAATAGGTATCGTATCTGGCCGACTATAGCGCAGCTCGATAGAGTAAAATTGATACATATATATAAGTGCAATGCAGTACCAGTTTCAAGAGATAACAAGTTTAAACTCAGAATGAATCATACTCTTTAACCACAGGATACCAAGCGGAAACAATGTGGACTTTGAAAGAAATGCTACCAGCAAGAACGCACAAGAACATGATAACATCATTGAGAGAACTTAGAACTTACTAGACCTTACAGTACATGAATCATTTAGAAATAAGGGGTGACTTAGACTAATTCATGCCAAGAAAGGAGGTTTCCCTACATACCTTGTTAAAGAGTTAACTTTACTTCTGCGGTGAATAACTTTTCCTTTAATGAATCTTCAGAATTAATATCACCAGACAATAGGTGTTACAGCAATGATTCCAAGTTTCTTCAAGCTAAATCCTGCTAGATTCAGAGTCACCTTCTACTTGGCCTTAATTCGCTTACAAATTCTAAGGGGCATTGAGAGTATTTTGAGAGGGCGTATTTTAGTGATATCTTCTAGAATAAAAGAGAAAGAGCCTCACTGCCCTTTTATACTATTACCAAGTATAGGAATTTCCGCCACTTCCACATGAAAAATGGGTCGCCGCCCTGGCTGTAGCGCCCGCTGAGACATTTGGCGCAAACTCACTGAAACATTTGACTACCTTCTGGCCTTAAATGTATCGTCAGCTGATTGGCCATGCTAAAAGCCGCACTTACCATACTTTATTTAGGTATGGGGTGTAACACTAGTCCTAAATATATATAATCCATATATATATATATATATATATATATATATATATATATATATATATATATATTTAGGCATGTATAATCCACGTGGATAGATAATAACCATGCAGGAGTGCATACATGTACAAGATATGATCTTTAAGCATGATGTATGCATGTATGTAACGTATGACTATAGCTTCAACATGTAATCCACCGTACAAAAGTCATCATGTCCAAATAAAGCATCTAAAGCCTAGACATAACCTTTAACATGAATAATAAAGCTATGTAATCATACAAACCATTAAAGCATATCAAAAGCAGAGCATATACCAAAAATAGGCATGACAAAGTCTAAAATCTACCCCGAGCAAGATATAGCCTCGATACATGCATATACGCTCGTTACCTCGCATGTACGTTACCCCCAAATACATATGTAGCATATAATTCTCTATTAGAAAATATTTTTTCAAGTTAAGGTTAAGCAAGACACTTACCTTCTCCGAACTAGTCTTCAATCCAAATCACACCTTTTTCTTGTTCTTGACCTTCAATTGCTCAAAATCTAGCCAAATATCATTCATCGAAGTCAAACAATGCTAAATAAAAAGTAATTCCGATCAATAACGCTTTGATTTGTAGAAATCTTGAAAAGTCAATAAAAGTCAACATAGGCCCACATGGTCAAAACCTGCAACCAAGACCAGATCCCAATAACACATCCATCCTCGAGTCCAATTATATGATTAATTTTCAAATTCGAGTCCAAATTAATGTTCAAAACCTCAAAATACGCTCTCTTAAGTTTCAAGTCAATTATTTATACTCTTTAAATCCTTGATTTATGTATAATAATCCTTTGGTAATCATAATAATTTTTCAAAATGTTAGAATCACTTATCCTCGTGATTTGGGTGAAATTTCTCTTCAAAATCGCCTCACTCTGAGTTCCCTAGTTCCAAAAGTGGTGAAATCAGCTTATAGAAAATACTGCCCAATATTAAATACGAATTTGGTTGTTAAAAGTGCCCACAAGAACCTATTGCACTAGCCATTTCTACACTTTAAAACATGTTCTAGATGCTCTGAAACCATACGAGCCCTCCGAAACCCCGTCCAAACATTCAAACAAGTTCATAAATACTATAAGGACATTCCCAAGGTCTCAAAATATATACGGGATATCCACATCTAAGAATCAAAGACCAAACAATATAGATAAACAATCTTAAGTCATAAAATCCTTATTCTTTAAAAGGGTGTCTGAATCACAATTATATATCTCGGATCACTACCAAACTTTACACACAAGTCTGAATTATCTAGAGGAACCTACTCATAGGTTCAGAACATCAATCAGAGACTAGTAACATCAACATCAAATTTGGGTCAAACTTAGGAACTCGGAACTCCTTCAAATTGCCAGCTATGGACAAATATGGTCAAACCTTTCTAGGAACATCCAAAACTAAATTCGAATATAGTCCAAATAATCCAACTTAAAGCCTTCAAATCAAGAGTCTGAGATCGTTTATCCATAATATTGACTTTGGTAAACTCTTCCAAATTAAAACCTCTAGCTGCCAACCAAATGTTCCAAATCACTCTCGAACTTCTCTGAACCTGAACCACTCATACATACAAGTCATAAAATATCATATGAACTTACTTGATGTCTCAAATCATTGAACGACATGCTTAGAACTCAAAATAACCGGTTAGGTCTTTACACGACTTTTCCATATAGTTTGAGTAAAATTCACTTTATAAATGTATCTATTGACCTCCAAGTTATCTTATGAACTGTGTTTATCGTCTTCTATGTTACATGGATGCTATTAGGGATAGGGATGGCATATTTTATATTGGAGGCATTTGTATCTTCGACATGTCTACAGATGCTTCACAGCTGGAGAGGTACATTTGTAAATTATACTACTACTAATTTAATTTGTTTTTTTAAGTAATACATTATTTGACTTGAACTTGAGTAGCATAGAGATCATAGGACAGAGGAAATGAAGTACAAAAGAATAATGACTTATCCATATAGTTTGAGTAAAACTCACTTTACAAATGTGTTAATTGTCCTCTGAGTTATCTTATGAACTAACTCGTATCGTCTTATATGTTATAGGGTTGCAGGTAGTTATCGCATGCTCGACATTGCTGGCATTTCTATTTTCGACAATTTTGCAGATGCTTCACAGCATGAGAGGTACTTTTGTAAATTATACTACTACTTAATAATTTTATTATTTAATTAATACACATGTCACATGAATTTAAATGTCACGGAGATACTACTAGAAAATGCTAAATTTCTAACAACCCAAACGGTTGCAAATCGGTCAAAAATTGACTTTTTGATGGATTTTCGACCGAAAAAGTCTATCAGTAAATACTTGATCGCAAATAATTTTCGACCGAATTAGTAGGTACTTTCCGACCAAAATGGTCAAAAAATAGAATAAACCGGAATGGCCATGTTTATTAAATGTTTCGACCAAAATTGTCGGAAATTTTTTGATCGATTCAATATGTCATTTTTAATAATATAAATTAAATAATTAAAGTTTTCGATCAACAACAACAACAAACCCAGTAATTTCTCACAAGTGGGGTATGGAGAGGGTAAGATGTATGCAACCTTACCTCTACCCTGGAAGGGCAGAGAGGCTGTTTCTGATAGACCCTCGGTTGGAGAACGGATGAAAAAGTAATGGAAATAAGTAGGAATAAAAACAAGATAAAAATAAGACCAAAACTAAGAAAGCAGTTAAACTTTAGGTAGTAATATCAATCTATGAATAAAAGGATATTATACTAACACTAATGCTAGCGAACTGAGTAAGACAAAGAGAAACGTTCGACTACCTACTAGCCATCTACCCTAATCTTCGACCTCCACACCCTCCTATCTAGGACCATATCCTCAGTCATCTCCAGCTGCGCCATATCCCGCCTGATCACCTCTCCTCAAGACTTTTAGGTCTACCTCTACCCCTCCTGATACCCACTAAGGCTAACTTCTCACACCCTCCTAACTGGGGCTTCTATACTTCTCCTCTTAACATGCCCGAACCATCTCAACCTATCCTCTCGTGTATTTTCCTCCACATAGGCCACTCCCACCTTATCCCGAATAACTTCATTCATAATCTTATCTAACATGGTATGCCAACACATCCACCTTAATATCCTCATCTCTGCTACTTTTATCTTCTGGACATGAGAGTTCTTGATAGGCCAACACCTCCATATAACTATCCTCCTCCTCCTCCTCCTCCTCCTCCTCCTTCTTTTTCTTTTTGTGTGTCTCCGCAAAAACCTGAGCATGAGTTACATCCCTCTCATATGTCTTTTCCTACAAAATTTAAAAGTGAGAGATAGATATATGTTTCGATGTGCGTATATGTAAAACTAAGAAAACTTTTATAAAAAATTATCAATCTCAATCAATGGACGCCAAAACTAATTGAACCTCTGGGGTTCAATGAGCTACCTTTACTAGAGGCGATGTTTGTTTTTTCTTGTTCACTCTTCTTCTGTCATTCAGGGGTGTTTCACTTCTCCAGAAGTTTATCTCAGACATCTTGACGTAACCGATCAAGCTTGTTGCCATATTTTTTAGCGACAAAATGACTATCTTTAATCCACTTTTGAGCTCTCTTCTTGAAATTAGCACTCACCTTATTTTCATGTTGAGGCTGCTATATGCACCTAGTCTGCAAAAAAAACTTAGATGAACACAATAAATATTATATAAATTTAATTTATTCTTACCTTAAATTGATTTCACATATTCACTATGATCTGATACGGTATTTCTCTCCAGGAATTCCACAGCTCAAGAAAAAAAAAGGCTTCATAAATTCTACACATATGTGTGGCCTGACGGGATGGCAAAAATCTTCATTAAATTTAACATATGAAATAAACCTTCATTAAAAATATATGTAAAACATCATTCAAATATTTAAAAATAAAGAATAACTTACATGTCTCGATAGGAGATGATAATCAGACAATTATAAGAATCATAGTTTACTGTCCCACTAGCATACTGTTTTTGTGAACCAACAACTGAAGAAGTACTAGTAGACGGGGATGTAGTTGTATGAGAGCCTCCAATATCTAGCCTAAATATACTGGGAGTGGATGATGAGAAGAAAATGGAGTGGACGATGATGGAGGCATAACATGCTGACTAATACGATAGCCTGGGGATACAATCGAGGGTGAGCCACCATGCTGACTAATAGGAGCATGCGGGGAAGAAGATGACAAATAAGGTTTGGAAATAAAATTAGTAGTAGTCGAGGTTGAGCCACCGTTGATAGGCATGGAGTAATACTGAACTGAGTTGGGTGGGGGGTGGGGGGGGAATTCTGAAAAAACAAGTCTATTAATTTTACGTTCCTTTCTTAAATTAAATTTCGTTATTTACATTAAACTATTAAATTGAAGTAGTATAAATCTTTCAAATAAAGCATGCTATAAGGCTAGAAAATACTAGAACATATAGATAAAATCAAATTAATATAATAGTTATTCAAAGTGATTAAAATAACCACAATTTTTTTATTTTTTAATTAGTAGCAAGCACACTAGTTGGCACTAATTTGAGGAAAAACTAGAAGATGACTATCATTAATCTATAAATTGAACACAGGAGCTAAAAAAACATAAATTTGGAAAACCTTGACAAAAACATATGTGCTAAACAAATTAGTATTAGCATCCAAATAATAGAAATAAACCATAAAGAACTAAAAAAAAACCTACCTTGATGTTGTAGTGGACCCGCCAGAGTGGTGTCATCGGATCCTCCTGAGTAGTGATGTTGGACTTCCTATAACAAAAATAGAAGAAAAAGTTAGGATATTAAGTGGGTAAAGAAAGAAATTGAGAGAGAAACTGTCACGACCCAATTTTCCTATAGGCCGTGATGGCACCCAACGTCGCTGCTAGGCAGCCAATGGTGAACTAGTCATGCATTTATTCTTTTAACATTTTTGAAATAGTTGATTTTTAATTATTAAATAAGTAATAGGTGATAAATTTAATAAAATGAAATGTAAACGATTTTACGAACAGGTATAGTGAAATAAAATACTCAAAATCATCAAGTGTCTACTAACAAAATTCCAAGATCTAGTATCACAAGTGTATGAGCTACTAGTAGAATATACAAAACACTAAACTAATGTCCGAATGGAGTGGACAGAAAATAAAAGCAAAAGAGAAACTCCAGGTGCTGCAGGATAGAATCGGAAAGCAGCTCACCATGAAGACTCGAAGTATCAGGGATGCGCATCGGGATAACTACCAAATGCACCTGCCTCAGAACCTGCACGATTAGTGCAGAAGTATAGCGTGAGTACATAAATAACATGAACCCGGTAAGTATCTAGTCTAACCTCGAAAAAGTAGTGACGAAAGGGTCGACATCGACACTTACTATGGGCTAACAATAAAATACAAGAATTCTTAATAAGCATGGATTGTGTAAATAATAAATATAACTCAGTAACAAGCAGTGAATAATAATTCTTTGGCTAATAATAAATTCCAGGTCAAGTCATTTAAATAATTCAAACCACTCAAACAATAAAATAATATCAAGTATAATTAGGCTCTCAGTATTATCACGCACGATTTATGCCGAGGTCGTACGGCCCGATCCAAAAATATATTGTGTGCATTGCCGAGGGTCGAACAACACGAACCATAGATGCATCTATTAACCTGCTGAGGCAAACGGTCCGCTCCCATGAGAGTAGAGGAATTTACCTCGCTCGCGGAAATACTTGCGATGCGAGTGAACATGGATTTATCAGAGTTATTATAAAACTCTTCAATTCTTCTCAAACATAAGAAATCCAAACGAGAGACTTTAAATCTTAAAATCTTTAATCTCAACTCTATTTAAGACAATTAATATGCATAATCAACATAACAGTGCAAACAAAGTATGATATAAATCTTAGACTACCCGGACGTCACATGGAATTTAGCTACGTATGGACTCTCGTTACCTAGTGCGTACGTAGCTCCCCAGACAAGTAATTCGCAACAAATATACCTAAGGGAATGAGTTCCCTCTTACAAGGTTAGGCAAGAGACTTAGCTCGTTCTCAAGCTCACTTCTGATCGACAAATATGCTTTAAATCCCCAACTCGGTGCCAAATGACCAAAACTAGTCAAATGTTATATAAATTAATCAATATGTGTTCAAAGGTTCATAATTTAACTATTAGAGTAATTACCCAACCCAAATTGAAAGATTTCAAAAATTTACCGTCGGGCCCACGTGCCCGGATTCTGAAAAGTTTCAAAAAGAAATGTTACACATAACCTCACGAACTCAAATATAAAATTTTTACTCAAACCCACAACCATTTTTGTGGTTAAATCTCATTTTTATCAAAATATAGGTATTTCATCTAAACCCATAGTTTTCACAATTTTACATGTTAAAATATACCCATAATCTATGTATTTAACTTACATTGGATAGAAATTACTTACCTCCAATAGCTAGGTTAAACCCCCTCTCGAACAAGCTCTAAAATCGCCCAAAAAGTGAAGAAATGTGTCAAAAATGGCCTAAGTCCCGTATTAATGAACTTCAGTGTCTCCAGTATTTTCGCATATGCAGACAATGGGCCGCATCTGCTGCGCCGCTTCTGCGAACTAAGGTCCGCTTCTGCAAAATGCTCCAAGCCCAGCACTGGCCGCACCTGCGGAGAGGAAATCGCATCTACGAGCCCGCTTCTCCGGCTCCCCTCTCGCATCTACGGCTCAGGCCTGGCCGGCCCCCTTCGCACATGTGGCCCTTCCCTCGCAGAAGTGAGGCCTCTTCTGAGGGCCATAGTCAGCTCGCCCAAAACTGCTTCTTCCACCACACGCTCATACCTATGAGCTCACATCTGCGGCCAAATGCTCGCAGGTGCAGGCACACCAAAACTGGTGCACCAGCAGCCCCTTTCAAGATCTAACTCGATTCGTGCATCATCTGAATAGCACCCGAGGCCCCAAGGCCTCTTCCAAATATACCAACAAGTTTGTAAATATGAGACGAACTTGCTTGAATCCTTGGAGCACGGAAAATAATACCAAAACTAAGAATCACACCCCAAACCAAACTGAATTAACTTATGAACTTCAAGTTCTTCCAACTTGCTCCGAACGTGCCGAATCATACCTAAACTACTCGGAATGGTACCAAAATTTGCGTGCAAGTCTTAAATTACCATACAGAACTATTCCCAGGATCGGAATCCTAAACGAACCTCGATAACACCAAAACCTACTCCAAACCAAATTTAAAGAACTTTAAAACCTTCAACCTTTTGCGCTGAAATGCTCCCGGGTCTTCCAAAACTCGATCCGAACATACGCCCAAGTCCAAAATTATCATATGAACCTATTGGGACCGTAACATTCCGGTTCCGAGTTTGTTTACTAGAAATGTTGACCCAGGTCAAACTTATCCCTTTAAAGTCATTATTAAGGAACTAAGTGTTTCGATTTCAACCCGAGCCCTTCCAAATCTCGAACTAATCGTCCCCGCAAGTCATAAAATAGTAAAAGCATATACGGAGAGTTTTATTTAGGGTAACGAGGATCTAAAAAGAAAAATAACTGGTCAGGTCATTACAGAAACTGCCAGGATGGAGCACTTGAGTGAAGAAGGAAAGAAGAGATCAGCACTGCCGGAGAAGAAGAGAAAATGGAGAGGAAAAGAGGAAAAAAGGAGAGAAGAGAAGAAAAAAGGGGGTTGGGGAGGGGTTAAACTAAGTTTTCTGACTGTTCCGGATGGTAAGTTTAAAATATTAAATAATTTTTTTATTCTGACAGTTTTAGTCGGTCAATGCCTGACAAGTCACGCCTCGGGTTATGAAATATTTTCCCGATGGATTCATTCAAAATTTTGAATAAATTAGTTTTTTATTAAAATGCCTGGCCGTTTCGGTCACAAAAATTCAAGCTAGTCAAACAGCAACACTTTGACTTTTAGGGACCAAAACAATCAGTCAAAAATTTTACCCCTGGGTTTTTGCGCCAAACTTTGCGATCAATTTTGTCGAAAATATGGTCAAAATATTATAAGAAAAATATAATTGATATTTGTTTCAATGTTCCGATCGAAACTACCACGGATGCAAAGTTTTAGTAAACAATATGTAGTAATGAGATCATAGGATAAAGGAAATAAAATACAAAAGAATAATGACTTTTCCATATAGTTTGAGTAAAATTTTATAAATGTATTTATTTTTCTCTAAGTTATCATATGAACTGCGATTATCGTCTTCTATATTACAGGGATATTGCAGATAGTGATCTCATACTCAACATTGCTGGCATCTGCATTTTCGACATGCCTGCAGATGCTTCACAGCATGGGAGGTACATTTGTAAATTATCATACTGCTTAATTATTTTATTATCTAATCAATACATCATTTGACTTGAATTTGAGTGACTTAGAAATCTTAGGACATAGGAAATGAAATACAAAAGAATAATGACTTCTCCATATAGTTTGAGTAAACCTCAATTTACAATTGTGTTCATTGTCCTCTATAGTTATCTTATGAACTAACTCGTATCGTCTTCTATATTACAGGGATGTTGTAGATGGTGATCACTTATTCAAAATTGGTGGCATATGCATTTTCGACATGCCTGCAGATGCTTCACAGCATGAGAGGTACATTTGTAAATTATAGTACTGCTTAATTATTTTATTATCTAATCAATACGTCATTTGACTTGAATTTGAGTGACTTAGAAATCTTAGGACATAGGAAATGAAATACAAAAGAATAATAACTTCTCCATATAGTTTGAGTAAAACTCAATTTACAAATGTGTTCATTGTCCTCTATAGTTATCTGATGAACTAACTCGTATCGTCTTCTATATTACAGGGATGTTGTAGATGGTGATCACTTATTCAAAATTGGTGGCATCTGCATTTTCGACATGCCTGCAGATGCTTCACAGCATGAGAGGTACATTTGTAAATTATCGTACTGCTTAATTATTTTATTATCTAATCAATACGTCATTTGACTTGAATTTGAGTGACTTAGAAATCTTAGGACATAGGAAATGAAATACAAAAGAATAATAACTTCTCCATATAGTTTGAGTAAAACTCAATTTACAAATGTGTTCATTGTCCTCTATAGTTATCTGATGAACTAACTCGTATCGTCTTCTATATTACAGGGATGTTGTAGATGGTGATCACTTATTCAAAATTGGTGGCATCTGCATTTTCGACATGCCTGCAGATGCTTCACAGCATGAGAGGTACATTTGTAAATTATCGTACTGCTTAATTATTTTATTATCTAATCAATACGTCATTTGACTTGAATTTGAATGACTTAGAAATCTTAGGACATAGGAAATGAAATACAAAAGAATAATAACTTCTCCATATAGTTTGAGTAAAACTCAATTTACAAATATGTTCATTGTCCTCTATAGTTATCTGATGAACTAACTCGTATCGTCTTCTATATTACAGGGATGTTGCAGATAGTGATCACTTATTCAAAATTGGTGGCATCTGCATTTTTGACATGTCTGCAGATGCTTCACAGCATGAGAGGTACATTTGTAAATTATTATACTGCTTAATTATTTTATTATCTAATCAATACGTCATTTGACTTGAATTTGAGTGACTTGGAAATCTTAGGACGTAGGAACGAAAATACAAAAGAATAATGACTTCTCCATATAGTTTGAGTAAAACTCGATTTACAAATGTGTTCATTGTCCTCTATAGTTATCTTATGAACTAACTCGTATCGTCTTCTATATTACAGGATATTGCAGATAGTGATCACTTATTCAAAATTGGTGGCATTTGCATTTTCGACATGTCTGTAGATGCTTCACAACATGAGAGGTATATTTGTAAATTATAGCACTATTTAATTATTTTATTATCTAATCAATGCGTAATTTGACTTAAATTTGAGTAATATAGAAATCATAGGACAAAGGAAATGAAATACAAAAAAATAATAACTTCTCCATACTTAACAAATACCAACTACTACAATGCTAGGAAACTAGACCTTCAACTGAATGGACCTTTGACTTCTCCAGGCTAACAAAGTCTTAGGTTTCTACATGTAGTTTTCTACTGCATCCGCGACTTCATTCCCTTCTCTGTAGTAATGAGTTACTTGAATGTTCCATTGGTTCATCTTCTTCTATTGTTGACTGCACTCTCCATAGAGGTTTAGCTTGACCCTTGATCATTATTAAGTCAAGTTCCACTTCCACAGCAGTAAATTGTTGGTCACAACACCAAGAAATCCCAATTAGTGCTTCACTTAAATTGTTAGTGCAGAATTGGATGGATAGGCAAATGACCTAATTATCTTCCCATTTCTATTCCTAACAATTTCCCCAGCTCCATCCTTGTTTTAAGAAACCACACATACACACACACACACACACACACACACATATATATATATATATATATATATATATATATATATATATATATATCATCATCCCAAGAGTCTCCTGTCAGTCTCAGCCAGTCCACCATTAGACTGGTAATCCTAGGCTTGTAGTTTTCTGCAATATTGCAGACATTTTTCCAGTTCCAAGAATGCTCCAGTCTGCTTAATTTCTTCCCCATGACTATCTTTACCTGAAAAGGAACCTGATGACAAATGATGTCTTTGCTCATACTTTCTACTACACCTTGCCTTCCATATTTCCCAGTACAATATACTAGGGGTTATGTGAATAAGATACTTGTTGTGGGATCAGCCCCAAATTAAAAAGAAAGAAAAGATAAGCAAGTTGCCAATGAGGGCGGCTGGGAAAAGGTTGCAAATTGCAACCAAAATAATGTGTGGACGATGCAAATTGCAAAGAACCAATCAATATGATTGTCTGAGAGGTTGGCAACTTTGCCTATAAATAGAGATGCTTCCCTCTCTGTTAAATATACCAAAAACAAAGAGAAGCTAAGCAGAAAGTAAAGCAGTGAGAGTAATCCACAGATTATTGTCTGTGAGATAAATAGTGAGTGGCAGTATTATTGTAGTGAGATATTTTAAAATAAAGAGTGTTATTTCTTTCGGAATTGTAGTAGTCTCTTGACACTACTAAGTTGTAATATTATAGTAGTAATATTTCACCGTTCGTGTACTGTATTTTACCCCGTTAAAAGATTTGGTATTATTGTTACTCTCTTGTGTTATTATTATTCGCCGCGGATATTATTCCTAGGCAGGATATATTTATTTTTTCCAACAACGCGGTATCAGAGCCATGGTGAATAATGGTCCGCTATCTTTTTAGTACCCCCGTCTCACAAAAGATAATTATGAGAAATGGTATCTACGTATGAAAGTCATTCTTGGCTCTTAGGATGTATGGGAAATCGTAGACAGAGGGTATGCAAAATCCGATAATGAAAAAGCTCTGCCTCAAAATGAAAAAAGAGGTCTTGCCAAAGACGAGGAAGAAGGATCAACAAGCCGTCACGCTCATCCACCAATGTTTGGATGATGCCATGTTTGAGAAGGTGGAAGATGCTACCACCTCAAAGGAAGCTTGGGTGATTTTACAAAATTCTCTTCAAGGAGTTGACAAGGTGAGAAAGGTAAAACTTCAAACTCTAATGGCTGATTTTGATGTTTTAAAAATGAAAGAATCGGAATGCATTTCGGATTATTGTTCAAAAGTGAAGGTTGTTGTAAATCAACTAAGAAGATACGGGGAGGACATAGAAGATGTCCGTGTGGTAAAAAAGATCTTTCGCACTTTTACACCTAAATTTGATTTTGTGGTGTGTGTTATTGAGGAGTCTAAAGATTTAGACTCTATGATGGTAGAGTAATTGGAGGGCTCTTTACATGTCCACGAAGAAAAGATCAAAAGGAGACAGGAAGTGCCATTGGAGCAACTTCCTAAAACTCAGGCATCCTTCAAGGATTATGGAGGTGAAAAGAGCTATCGAGGGAATGGACAGGGACGAGGTCGTGGCGGTCATGGGAGAGGAAGAAGTAGCGGTAACAACTTCAACAATGAAGTTAAAATACACCAAACATTCAGAGGTCGTAGTCGTGGACATAGAGGAGGAAGAGGATGTGGCTACTACCAAGAAAATAATGGACAAAGGTATGACAAATCAAAAATTGAGTGTTATAATTGTCATAAATTTAGCCATTACTCTTGGGAATGTCGCAGCAATGTTGAAAAAAAAGCTAACCTTGTTGACGACAAGAAAGAAGAATACGAGTCAACGTTGTTGATGGCACTCAAGGAAGAAGACAGGGATGATTGTAGCTCGTGATATTTGGACAATGTAGCAAGCAATCATATGTGTGGATGTAAAAAGAAATTTGTGAAGATCAATAACACGTTGAGAGGTAATGTGTCCTTTGGAGATGCCTCAAAGATTCAAATCGAAGGGATAGGTACGATTCTGATCTCCTATAAAGATGGTAATCACAAGCTAATTCAAGATGTTTATTATGTGCCAAAATTAAAAAGTAATATTTTGAGTTTGGGCCAACTTCTTGAAAAGGAATATGACATCCACATGAAAAATATGCATCTTTGGCTTAAAGATTCAAGTGGAATTCTAATTGCTAAAGTGCATATGGAAAAGAATAGATTATTTTCTCTGAATCTTAAAACAATTGATGCAAAGTGTTAGAAGGCTAATGTGCAAGATGAATCATGGTGTCGGCACATGTGATTTGGGCACTTGAATTTTGAAGCACGCAAATCAATGGGAGAAAAGAATATGGTACATGGGATACCATCAATCAACCATCCCAATCAATTGTGCGAAGCTTGTCTTCTTGGAAAACATGCAAGGAGCATGTTTTCCAAAGGAGACCATGTCAAGATCAACTAAACCGCTTTAGCTTGTTCACACTGATGTGTGTGGACCAATCAATCCACCTTCCTTTGGTAAAAGTAAATACTTTCTACTTTTCATTAATGACTTTAGTAGAAAGACTTGGGTTTATTTCTTGAACCAAAAATCTGAAGCTATTACTGCTTTTAAAAATTATAAAGTACTTGTGGAGAAAGAAAGTGGCTATGAAATAAAAGCTTTAAGGTCCAATAGAGGAGGCGAATTCACTTCAAAAGAATTTAATGACTTCTATCAGTCTCATGGAATTCGTCGTCCTCTAACAATACCTTATTCACCCCAACAAAATGGTGTTGCAGAGAGAAAGAATCGAACGATTCTTAATATGGCTAGATGTATGTTAAAAGCTAAAAGTATGCCCAAGGAATTTTGGGCAGAAGCTGTATCTTATGCAGTTTATTTGAACAACAGGTCTCCAACAAGGAATGTTAGAGATCAAACCCCTCAAGAAGCATGGAGTGGAAGAAAGACAAGTGTCAAGTACTTGAGAATCTTTGGGAGCATAGCTATGCTCATGTGCCACATCAAGGGAGAGCAAAGTTGGATGATTGAAGTGTCAAGCATGTGTTTGTTGGCTATGATACGAGTTCAAAAGGCTACAAGTTATACAACCCAAGTAGCGGCAAAATGGTGGTGAGTCGTGATGTTGAATTTGATGAAGAATTGGAATGGAATTGGGAAGCTCAGGAAGAAACTTCATATGATTTTCTTCCATACTTTGGCTATGAAGAAGAACCAGAGACCGTGAAACTTGTGAAGGATACAACTCCACCTCATTCTCCAACCAATGTTGCATCTCCTTCTTCTCAACAAAGTTCAAATGAGCAACTGCAAAGGACAATGAGCATTGAAGAGCTCTATGATGGCACGGAAGAAGTTACTAATTTTGATTTTTTATATTGTCTTTTTGCTGATAGTAAACCAATAAACTTTGATGAAGCTGTTACAGACAAAAGGTGGAGACAAGCCATGGAGAAGGAGATCGAGTCAATAGAGAAGAACAACACTTGGGAGTTAACAACTCTTCCCAAGGGTCATCGCGCAATTGGAGTAAAATGGATATACAAGACAAAGAAGAATGCTGATGGAGATGTGGATAGATACAAGGCACGACTTGTGGCTAAAGGCTACAAGAAAAGGCAAGGCATTGACTATGAAGAAGTCTATGCACCTGTTGCCCACATGGAGACGATGCGTTTGTTGATCTCTTTGGCGGCACAAATGAAGTGGAAGATCCATCAACTAGACGTAAAGTCAGCCTTCTTGAATAAGAAGTCTATATTGAACAATCATTGGACTTCGTGGTCAAAAACCATGAAGATAAAGTGTTGCGGTAGAAGAAAGCTTTATATGAATTGAAGCAAGCCCCACGAGCATGAAATAGTTGCATCAACAAGTATTTTAAAGACAATGGGTTTACTCATTGGCTCCATGAATATGCTCTTTACCTTAAAGTTCATACTAATGGAGATATCTTGCTTGTTTGTCTTTATGTCAATGATCTTATTTTCACGAGTAATAACCAAATTTTGTTTGAAGCTTTTAAGAAAGATATGTCCCGTGAGTTCGAGATGACACATGTATGGCTCATGTTATACTACCTGGGCTTAGAAGTGAAGCAGATGGAAGATGGAATTTTCATCTCTCAAGAAAGCTATACGAAGGAGATCTTAAAGAAGCTCAACATGTTCGATTGCAACCCCGTGAACACACCGATGGAGAGTGGGACAAAATTGTACAAGTTTGATGAAGGAGAAAATATTGATCCCACATTTTTCAAAAGTCTTGTGGGAAGTTTGAGGTACTTGACTTGTACCAGGCCAGATATACTCTTTGCAGTTGGAGTAGTAAGCCACTTCATGGAAGCTCCTACCTCTATCCATTTGAAAGTCACTAGAAGAATTCTTCGTTACCTAAAAGGTACGATTGACTTCTGGCTATTTTATTCTTCTTCTAGTGATTTCAACCTTATAGGATTTTGTGATAGTGATTATGCGGGAGATATTGATAATAGAAAAAGCACAACTGGTTTTGTATTTTTCTTGGGTGATTCTGTTATTTCTTGAAGTTCAAAGAAACAATCCATTGTTACTCTCTCGACTTGTGAAGCTGAATATATAGCAGCAACATCTTGTACATGTCATGCTACTTGGCTGAGAAGATTGTTGAAGGAGCTCAATTTATCACAAATTGAAGCTATAGAGATTTGTATTGACAACAAATCCGCACAGGCACTCGCGAAGAATCCGGTGTATCATGATCGAAGCAAGCATATATACACAAGGTATCACTTCATCAGAGAATGCATTGCCAATAAGGAAGTCGAGCTCAAATATGTAAAGTCCCATGATCAAGTTGCGGATATCTTTACAAAGCCCCTGAAGTTTGAAGATTTTCACAGATTGAGATCAAGAATTAAAATGAAGAAGAAAAATCAAAATTAAGGGAGAGATTTGTGGGACCGGTCCGAAATTATAAAAGAAAGAAAAGATAAGCAAGTTGCCAATGAGGGCGGCTGGAAAAAGGTTGCAAATTACAACCAAAATAATGTGTGGACGATGCAAATTGCAAAGAATCAATCAATATGATTGGCTGAGAGGTTGGCAACTTTGCCTATAAATAGAGATGCTTCCCTCTCTGTTAAATACACTAAAAACAAAGAGAAGCTAAGAAGAAAGCAAAGCAGTGAGAGTAATCCACACATTGTTGTTTGTGAGATAAATAGTGAGTGGCAGCATTATTGTAGTGAGCTGTTTTAAAATAAAGAGTGTTATTTCTTTCGAAGTTGTAGTAGTCTCTTGACACTACTAAGTTGTAATATTATAGTGGTAATATTGCTCCGCTCGGGTATTGTATTTTACCCTGTTAAAAGATTTGGTGTTATTGTTACTCTCTTGTGTTATTATTTGCCGTGGATATTATTCCTGGGCGGGAGGTTCATAAAAGAAAGGTGATCTCCACCACTGCTATAGGCAGCTCAACACATTGAGGTTGATTCCAAGGGGAGTGGATTGGATAGGTACAATATCACTGACAATGAAAATATGATCTGCAGTTGGATCCCTGCAACAAGAACATCTAGAAACCATGCATATTCTGAATATAGGAGCTAACCTTCTCATGCCAGGCATAGGAGTAGGTCTAGTAATATGGAATATTGACCCTTTACAGGTCCAATTATCCCACCAAAATAGGCTATTAACCTTCCAGCTAATGTTATGTTCCACTTTTTCTCTGATAGTAAGAAGTCTTTGATTCGTGCTACAATGTACCACTATCTGTAATGACGCTATTTGTTTCTTTTCAACAATCACCATTGTAGTGGGGGTCAGGTTTGAGACCCAACCTCTATATTACTTCAGCATTATTACAAAGAAAGGAGACTGGATATTTGTCCAAGCCTACTTCCCTTTTACATTTGAACAATACTATAAGTTTGCAAAAAATTAAAAAGAAGCTGTACAATCATACTGTAGTCAACCATAATCAAAAGCGAAATTCTTTCTTTGTGCTTTGATCCAGAACGCGAGAATTCCTTTGATGTCATTCTTCAAAAAGGTTTTAACTCTATGAGGAAGAGTTAAATCCTGTGTGAAATAGAAAGTTGGTTAGATTCTTCAGTTCTTTCATCTTCTTGGTAATATGGTTAACTTGCCAGGATCCTGAATTTGAGTCATTGATCATTCTTATAATTACCATGGAGTCTGACTCCATTGTTACATCACAAAAGCTATTGTTAATGTACAATTAATTACTCCCATAAGTATTGTCTTACAAGTTTGCTAATTTTCCTCTAAGAATCTTGAACTAACTCTTATCATTTTCTATGTTACAGGGATGTTATTACTGATAGTGATGACATAGGTATATTTGACATCGGCAGCATGTGTATTTTCGACATGCCGAGGCCAGAAAATGAAGTAAGTTAAGAATAATTATCATATGGAATGTTATTCTTTTCTATACTTATTAGTCCTTTTCTAGAAGCTTGAACTAATTTTTCATACAAATTTTAGGAGGAAGTTGTTTCTGAAGCTACTGAAATAGTTAGCATTAGTCCAGTTGACATGCGTAGCCCGGCAAATGAAGTAAGCTAAGAATATTGTTATATTTTATTATTTTTATCCATACTTGTTAGTCCTTTTTTACGAGTTTGAACTAATTTTCATACGAAACTTTTAGCAGGAAATAGTTTCTGCAGCTAGCGAGAGCGTTAGCATCACTCCCGTGGCTTCAAATGCAGCTAGTACCGGTGCTCTAGCATTACAGCTTCCCAGGTACATTTTTGTTTTTCACAAAGCTTAACTAAATGCTTAAATTAGTATTCTAAATTATACTACTTAGTTTTGTCACCATTTGATCAATATGTCATTTAACTTGAATTGCAGTGATGTAAAGAGTCAACCTCGACTTACTTCACTTATTGCTAGCGGCTTACTGGCCGTATTTGGGGGCCTTACCATTGGTTACGCCTTAAATGTCACAGGTACTTTAATTTTTCTTTATTTTTTGGTTAGTATGTGATTTCATGTGCTTGAAAATTAAAGTATTGCTTCTTTCAATATTTTTTGGTTACCATTTTATTTGGAGCGTTGGTTTCCTTGTGCTTTTATGAAAATTTTGGTTTTGTATTCTTTTTTGCGTGAATTTTTCTTTTCTTTTTCTTATCAAAGCATTTATTTTAGGACAACTACTTACTATTGAAACCAATATAAGATGTAACTTGCTTTCATTTTTGAAAAAATAGTTCATACAAATCAGACAAACAACTGAACTGCAGGTAGAGCAAAATTAGTAGACATTTAACTTTAATCTTAGTCTTATTCAGATTTCTAATTGAAGTGTAATAGATTATTAAGGTTTCATTTAAACATTCTACTTTCATACATTAATAAATCAAATCATGATATAGTATAAAGGATAATGGAGGAAACTTTTACAAGTCACCATCCCAACCTTGTATGAAATTAAGTAGAATGTTGTAATGGTGTAACCTTGTTGACAATGACTTTTGAAATGATTTTATTACAAAGATTTATTTTGGCTTTAGGTGTTAGGCAGACATAGGTAGTATTAACTTCAGTAGGAATCCTACAAGTCTGGAGAGCATTGAAACAGGAACTGTATACGGAGTGTTTACATCAGCCCAAAATATATAGGATGATAACCATCAGGGCATGGAGCGTTGAGTGTTTTTAAGGAATGACTGCCAGGGAAATTTCTCCTTCAGTTAAAGAAAAACACCATCTTCCAGAGATAGGTCATTTATTTAATAGAGATATCAGGTAAATGATTGGTTCTATGAACAAAGTTCTATCGAGTAGATTGAGTGAAAATGTTGAAGATGATGTCTTTGACAGTAGTAATGTCCATAGCCATTTACCCACTGAGTCATTCAGACCAAGAATATGATTTTTACGTCTTTGGTGAATCCACATAGCTATTCCCTCATCACAATTTGCTTGTTATGAACTAGTCACCAGCTACAAACATTCTAGTCTAAGTAGCAGGCATTGTTGCCTAGAAAGCAGCATAATCTGAAGCAAGCTTTTGCTACAAGCAAGAGACGGCTCTCTGGCTTTCCAGCTCAATACTGCTTCCACATTAACTTTTGCAATATATATGTAGCACAATCAGATTCCCCTTCTTTTCGGATTTTCCTGTGTGCGACATGCTTCCTCTATGGTCGCCGAGCTGAAACATGCTACTTTTAAAGGAACCTTATTCTTCCATACTAGTTTCCAGGGCCTCACCCCAATAACGTTTCCAGCCATTTTTAACTTAGATATATAATAGGCCTTCATGGAATAGGTTCCTGTGTTGTCGCTGGTCCACTTTACCTTGTTAGTGTCAGTTCAATGATTTAATTTTTATTAGCATAGAACTTCTCAGAGTAAGAGGTGGGACACTATTAGCCAATGAATAAGAAGTTGGAATTATGTTATCTAAAGGATTCATCTCAGTCCTAATCTAGACCCAGTCTTTGATGATTTCTGGGTATTGATCCGACACTGCTAGTATTTTCCCAAATTGGAGTTATAGATGACATAAGAAGAAGGAGAGTGAAAAGAGGGAATCAGAGTGAGGAAGAAAAAGAAAGAAACCATTCAGGCAATAATAACTTTAGAAATTTCGAGACCAGCCTACATATACCCAATATGTGTCAAAACCAACAATACCCAAATTATTATTCCCAAGTCCTCACAGTTGGTTTTGGCAACTAAAATTCTTTAGAGTTTAATCTCACCAATCTAAACCATTGGTTACAAAAGTCAGTTTATAAGAGCTTTTAATCATCAGAAAGCAAAATTATTCCAAGCTAGTGTACTGAAAGCATAAATACCTTCTAAAGCATAGTCTAAAATACATAACTTGCATGCAACTCACCCGAAGAGAAATATGTCAGAAAACAAAAGATGCATGTTGCACACATAGAGACTACTGGTGCTAAATCCAAATAACCTGTACTTTCCAACTAATTGATCAGTATTGCAGCTAGCAGCTAGTTATTAATAATATCTGGTTCTTTCTATTGACAATCCACTCTCATCCTCATTCAGTGATGTTATCTATTTCTTCCTAGTTCTTACTGTTTATTTGTGCATCCAAATTTTCCTCTCAACATAATATGAAATATCTGGTTGTACTGTGTTTCTGTCATTAGCATTATTCATCTTAAACTTTAAAGGCTAACTTATTTTTAATTGTGTTTCAGGTGGCACTATTGGCATTGAAAGCTTTGTGGTTCAGTTTTCCAGAAGAATTCACTTAAAAGCAGTGAAGGCCCCAACAGACAACTTCTGTGCCTACATCAATTTGTGGCTCATCCTCTTTTCATCCATTGTGCAGCTCTCGGCCATTCCATCGGTATGGGCTGCTGGTGGAATGATGGAGTCTTGGGGCCGGAAACCAGTACTAATTCTTGGATCGATACTTCAGCTTGTTGGAAGTATCCTTCTGTACTGGTTTCCAAATGATGTTGTGGCATCAATAGGCCTAACAATAATTGGATGCAGTGTGGCGTTACTAAATCAGGTTGGTGTTTCTATCTTTGTCAACTTATATGTTCTTTTCTCTTTAGCATTGTTGGAAATTTAAATAGAATTACGAACAGTAGGAACATAGAATAACACTACTAGAAATTCGGCAAAAACCGATCAAGGTCGACCGATCAACTTTGGTCGGTAAAAAAACCAACAAAGGTTGGTCGGTTTTTCAAAATATATATATATATATTTTTTTTTACGAAACCGACCAACTTTAGTCGGTTTCCTTTGGCGGAAAAATGCGGGAAACTATTTTTGAGTCCCGCGAAATTTATGTTTCAAGAAACCGACTAACTTTGGTCGGTTTTTCAATTAAAATAAATAAAAATTAATATTAAAAAAATCTACCAAAATTGGTCGATTAATTCGGCGGGTCATTTAAAAAAACCAACCAACTTTGGTCGGTAATTTTACTTTTTAATAAAACCGACCAACTTTGGTCAGTTATTTTCGTGCGAAAATACAATTAAAGAGTATAAATCAAATAAAAGACAATCTTAAAACAAAATGTACCAATGGTCTAGTGGTAAAATATTATCCTGCCACAGTACAGACCCCGGTTCGATTCCTGGATGGTGAATCTTTTTATTACATAATTAAAATACCGACCAACTTTCTTTTTTGCAATATTTTTTTTTTTAATTTAATTGACCGACCAAAGTTGGTCCGTAATTTCCTACCAACTTTGGTCGGTATTGCTTTCCGACCACAAAAATATCGCCCACACGTAAATGGTCGCGTTTTGGTCGATTTTTGGCCATTACCGACCAACGTTGGTCTGTGGTTTTGGTCGGTTTTTACCGGATTTCTAGTAGTGTAAGAGAGTGGAGAGAAAGCTGAAAACTAATTGGTATTTCCATGGGAAGCAATATAGTGAAGATGCCTATTTATATGCTACAATCAAACAAACAAAAAAAAATAGAAAATCCTGAACCACTACTACAACTTAAGCATCTATTCTATCCTTATTTTAACTAACAGATTATGAAAACTAGGAAGTACACTAACAAACCAAGAGGATAGATCCAACTTTGAATTAGTCTTAACTAGTATAAATGTATGTTCCACCTGCCTCAACTCCGATCAACTATTGTTGTGAAATAGTAGTATTATCCAACTAACCATTATTAGCATTTGCTATGTTGTGAAATAGGAAATATCAGAATATATAGTTTTAAATCTTTTGTGCTTCATATTGCATGTCATACTTAAACAAGTTACAATCTTGCAGACGATTCCCAGTATATTGAATGAGATCAATATTGGAAAGGCACCAAAGTGGATTTCCCTTCTTTATAACTCCATGGTGCTATGGGGAAGTACTAGCACAAAAGCAGTAAACATGGCAGCATCTCACAACTTCCGTTATGGTTGGAGATGGTCCTTTGCCACTAGTGGGTTTTTGGCTTTGCCGCTTCTTGTACTGTCTTTCTTTCTTAGTGAGACCCTGAGGTTTCTCATTAAGAAAGGGCGTATGGAGGAGGCAAAAGCGTCCCTTAAGATGTTGAGGAAATGTGGAGCAGAAGCAGAGCTGCAGATGTTGGCAGGCATGATGGAAAATGAAGGCAAGAGGAAAAGGAAGAAACTGTCACGCTCGCCCCTTTTGCTACTTAACATAGTGGCTCAAATTTTTCAGCAAGTGTTGGGCTTAGACTCAATCCTTTTCTTTGGACCATTCATTCTCCAGTCAACTGGATACGCCTATAATGCCCTATAATGCCTCATTCGTCGCTCCGCTCATTGCCGGAGTTATTCGAGCTGGAGTTGCTGGACTCACTTATCCGAGTTATAGCTACTTCGGACGACGGAGGACTCTAGTCTCGGCATGTTTAGGCATGGTTGTGGCGCAGGTACTTCTTCATTTCTTTTTAATTTAGGTTTTCTTTAAAGAAATCAATTTTTATTAACTGAAATATAGCATATGTAACTTAATATCACTTTCTCGGATTTTTTCAGGTTTTCTTGTTGGGTCTCTTCCTTTTGGTAGGAGACCGTATCTTTCACCTGAGCCAAAAAAGTGCCTATGTTGGCATGGCATTTTCCATCCCCCTCATAGGCTTCTATTCAATGTTCTCGGGGCCTTCTGGGTGGACTGAAGAATCATACGCCGAAGACATTAAAGTGCTAGGCGCATGCTGGGAGACGAGCATATCTTTGCTCATGTCCCTAATTATGAATCCAGCAATTCTTATGCTCCTTTGTGCTCTCAAGGCCGGCATATTCATACTATTTGCTGCTTTGACACTGGGAATGTGCTTTTCAATTTATAAAGTTTTGCCTGAGAAAGATGGCGAAGGAGTTGAAAGGAGTCCTCCTCAATTCGTATAACTTTTTTTTGTTCAGAGATGTAAAAGAATGTATTCTACAGGCATATTTCACTTCAGTTCATCAATATAAAACACAGTCAATTATTGTTGTATTGACTCCCAACTAAGTCGAAAAATAGTGCTAATGGGTGATTTACCTACAAAGATGAAGCAAATTATTGTTGAGGTGTTCAACAAATCAATCGCTAATGATGGGGAAGGCTGTGAAAGCAACTGTAAGTAACAACTAAGTGCTGGATTTCCGTTGCCGTAATAAAGTCAACAATACCAGATGAAGATTGGCAGCAATACCTTATATAGGCTGTTTCTAACAGCTTACATTCATAATCTCCTGTAATTAACAAACTGATTCCAATTTCAGTACTGAAATTTTATCAGTTAAACAACTTCATAGATAGTTGAATGACACAAGAAGGAGAATAAAAAAAAGTAAACCAAAGAGATCTTTAGTAAACAGAGATGGTCATATTATAGGAAGCGCTCAGATGATGACTTGAAAAAGCAAATGATTTCTCTAGTCCAGATGCCGGTAACTCATTTATGCTACTGGAGTTATTTAATTTCAGCATCTAATAAGTTAAATACTAAGTTCTGATAATAAATATGAAACTTTATTGGTCAAACAAAATAATATGGGGAATAAATCGCAAACAAGGACTTAATAACACAAAGGACAGACTCAAGAAAGGTTGTTCAGTACCCAAGCGACAAGGCTGAATGCAGAAAATCTTATTTTGCACTTCTCGTTAAACTTGTTCAAATAATCATGAGGAGTCCAGTAACGAGTCTATAATGTAAGATCCCACCCGTCAACATATTTCATCAGAGTGCACCTCAACTGTTCCAAGATACAGGACTGCAAAATAAGAACCTTTTCCTTTCTTTTAGACGTAAAAGGATCAGAATACCCCCTAAAGCATGCTTTCTAAACTTTGACCAACAAAAACACTATCCCAAAGAAATTCAAATTCAAACTGTTCCCTACAACATGTTTAAAAGAGTTGAAAGAAAAGAATGAAGAACTTCAAAGCTACAAAAAAGGAACAGTAGCGAAATTGCAGCTGTAAATTGCTACAACAATTTGAAGATGAAGAAAGAGAAAGCTGAAACTTTTTGGAATTCTATTTTCATTCTAATACATTTAAGATGCTTTTTACAATATATAAGAGGGAGAATTACATTCACATAATAAGCAAAATATCGCACACAAAACTAAGCACATATGTGGCTCACTAACTACCACCCATTTTACCCCAAAAGACTTGTCTAATACAAACCCAAAAAATATCTACTGAAATGTGGTAGTTTCTAGAGAAATCTTAATTGGCTAACAAAAAGAACCAAGAATCGGAAGAAAAGTCAGAGGATCAACCTGAGGCGTGATTTTTAGCACCGTGTGAATTATACATGCAAGGGCAATAAGAGCAACAGACCATCCTGCGAACCAACCTATTGAATTCACACAGCACTAAGTAGCCCTTATGAATTAACCATGCATCTTAACAAAGCAAATAGCATATGCCGGTCTAGACCATCAAAGATTTACCCCAACAACTGAAATCCTCCATTATCTTAAATTAACTACCAATAATCTTCTTTTGCTTCCCATTGTTGACACTTAATGCTAGAAAAATATAAGGACTAGAAATCCAGCATGGTTTAGCTAGGAAGAGTTTAAACTCGTTGAAGCCCACAAAAGTGTCATTTGTCACAGACTTTTGTCACATATCTATTATCTTGTTGGTCAGGAATTCTGAGATGTGCTTTTGGGGGAAGAAAATGTGACAGATTTCATAGAAGAGGACCGAGAAAGCTGGTCTTCTCTCCTTAATTAATCTGAACATAAAGAGATTCAAGAACAACCACTGAACTTCTGAATAATATATTTCTAGCAAAACCATGTAAAGTTGAAGTTGCAGTTAGGCATTAATTATGGTCATATTTCTTGCTACTGCTAAGCATATCTTCAGACCTTGGGAAAAAGCTTACAATTAACTGTAAATCCAATCACAAAGATAAAGGAAATCAAAATAAAAATACAACACATAAAGTAACTCAAAGAGAACAATGCAACCACGTACACAAGAAAGAGATAGCAGGATTGAGCTTTTGGCTAGTCTGACCAAGGCTTTTCTTCAAGTATTATAGGAAAGTAAACTTTTAAAAGTTCATAAGAGACCTACTGAGAAACCGCACAAAGTGACCATCATAGCTGGTTTTTACTCCTTGGCAAGTAAAAGATCTGCTGGAAACAAGTTTTGATAAATATGCCATCATGCTAGATTCATTTTCTGGACAAAATCAAATGATGACAGCAAATAATTTTTTACGCAGAAAAAAGAGAATTCCAACATCAAAAGCTGTGTTTGGCAAGCCTCTTCTAAAGAATGAATCATTAGTAAATTTTCAAGTGCAAAATGAAGATCCAATATTTATTGTTTCCAAAGAGACGAAGGTAGTATAGCTTAGAAGCACCTGTTATGACCTCAATAATTTAATTCACCCAATTAAGCAACTTCATTACAATTAATCAGTTAGAAAAGGAAATTACAATAGAATCTGAACAATGCTGACAAGTAGCACTTCAGACTAACCCAAACAAGTCGAAATAGACTCAGTAACTCGATTAACAATCTACTGCAATTAACTAACTGAAAATGAGTTACAAAGAAAAGAAATGGAACAGTACTTCCATTTTCAGCCGACTCAATCTCCACTCACCATAGATATTCCTGCATAATTTAGAGGAAGGAAATCAGGGAAGAAGACGAAGATAAGAGTGAGAGAGGGGAAGAGAAAATATGAAAAGGAGAGAGAAGGAATTCACGAGGGAAATGGGGAACAAGATTACCAAATTCATCACACCATTTTCCCACATGAAATATACTCCTTGCGAAAGATCTCAGTCATCGTCTTGAAGTAACTGATCCTTGCCATCCACGTGCGCATTAACTGCTAATTCAATTAGCTGTTAATTCCCTTTTTACTACTAACTCCACACTTAGCCAAACGACGCTGTAGAAGCCTCTACTTACCCCAAACTGTGTGGTCAGGCCCTTCCCTCCGTTTTCCTAATTCTTCTCAGACATAACACCCCACCCCTCTTCATTAGCATTTTGTCCTCATGGATGCTGCAAAATGAATCAGCAAAATTGAAACCACTTTGGTGTGGCATTTGACCAGTATTAGAATGAGATGCTCAGTTAATGTAGTGGTGGCAAGTAGGGTGGAACACAGAGAGAAATCCCAATGTACTGTAAAGTACGCCAAGGTGTCTCTTCCATTGACCCCATAACAAAAGGCTTTAATGACACGAACCTTAACCCCATAATGATGCTTGTAAGGCATAAGCAAAGCAACTTTCTGCATATGCAGCAATAATTTAGACACGCCTCCTTCTCTTAACAGCAAGCTCTAATATCCAAATAGGTGAATTCAAGTATGAAATTTTCTTGTCAAGAATAATTTTCCAAATTCACATTTCTGAACCTTCTCAAGCATGACCAAATAAGGATATGTATAAGCAAAGCCGGGCTTCAAGCATTCCAGCACTTTCAACTCATTAGCCAATGTATACTCATCGGCAACAGCAATCACTCCTTCTTTCTATGAACTTCTTTCTAGTCCATTCTTTTCAAAAGGAAGTACAATTAAGTCTTTTCTATCTCCTTCAGTAAACTTCTTTAACTGATATCACAACACAAATACCATGTTAGCTACGCAATTTAGTGACTACGATTGGGCATTAGCTGATATAATAAAAGTAGTCCGCATCTCCTTTCAATAATGAAGGAATCAGAAGTGTACTGGTCAAGTTTCAGACTACTAACGAATATTTCAACCAAAGCGAACATAGTCGATGAAATAGAGAAAGAGTAATAAGAAAGCACCAGTAGCTTCCGCATAATGCCTTGCCCCTCTCAAATTTAGGCTCAAGTGGTGACGTGAGGCAACAAATTCTAATTCTCTGAACCATAAACACAAATAATGATTGTAGCAGCATAGGTTTCCAAGGATATGGCCAGTAATAGCAGTAATCGCCATTGATAAGCAACCAATATAAAGGAGAAGAACTGGAACCTGTGATATATAGTTTGTTCGGAATAGCTTCCAATTTCACCTTCTCGTCTAAAATTGGCAATTTCCAACATTTTGCATAACATCCGTGTGATCTCCCTAATTTGTCAACTCATTAGTGTAATGGAATTGAAATACTTTATTTTAAATGACCCGAGAAGAATCTTTTACTAATTTTGTCAAAACAATATTTTTACTCCTATATTTTACGAGTGATAAGTCAAAATCAAACAGTATTTATTTGGTTTGGTGATAAGTTTAAAAAATTGATACTCCACTGTTTTGTTTAGTTTGGTATTGAACTAAACTGAACCAAACCGATAAATATTTATAATAATATTTTTTTCATAACAGATATTTGTAAGATTTCTTTATTTTATTCATAATTTTGGATCAATCGTGCATTTCTTCCATTGGTTTTTCTTTTTGCTACATAACCCAAATTCAACATCAATCAATTAAAAAGAATGTAAAAAGAACATGTGTAAGGGAATGAGTCGAAAAGAATAAATGTGCAATGTCCAAATTAGGAAATGCAACGTCCAAAGTAGGAAGAATCTTTGTCATATCGTATGAATTGATTTGCATATCCATCTTAAACTAAAGATAGAAATAATTTAGAGTATTTTTGAACCACTTTCTAACATTGAGTCGGAAATCTTGATTTGTACTATAAAAAGATATTTGCAGAACAAATGTAATGCATTGTTTCCGATAGTTGTAAGAGTGACAACAATTTGCTTCTCTCGTTTAGTTTCGATTATAATTTTTTCCAATATGGTCGAGAGCTACGAGTCTGCCAGAAGATCAAACATTACAATTGAGGTATAATTCCTATAGGTTTGGTATATTTGGACATTTCAAATTTACAAAAATGTAAATGCAGTGAAAGAAAATGCGGTTAAAGGCCTCTTTTTGATCCTTTTATGTGATGAAATTTGAATTTTTGTAGACTATTCGCGGAGATCTTTATGATTGTGTAGACATCTACAAGCAACCAACTCTTTTGCATCCAAAATTGGGCCCAGAAAGAATCAAGGTGAAGTTTTGTAATAACATCTTCGTAAAAAATGTATAACTTTACCTTATCTTTAATTTTTAATATTCATGACATTTCCTTGTAAATTTTCATATTCAAATTTTCATTTTGTTCACTACAATATATGCAAAACAGATGATCATCGTGAAGGAGCTTGAAAGACAAAAGGAAGGAAAATCGGGTGGTTTCAAGGCAGAGGAATATTGATAGAATAAGAAATTAAGGATGCCAATTGGAACTGCGCCTATACGCAAAATGACAAAGAAACAACTCGAGAAAGCTAAACATGCCTCATTAAGCTTGGCTAATGAATACCTCAGATATAATTGGATTGGTGTAAGTCTTCGTTTAGAAATATATTTCCTTGATGTTATCCTATATATAATTGTCAAATAGTTTGAAGGAATAAAAGAAAACATTGTATTTAGTTTGCAGGAATTAGGATAAAAGCGTCTCCACCAATAGAAAGATTTTTTGGGGTCTCAGCTTTTCTTTGTTTATATAATCCTCAATTAAATGGAACTGGTCAATACAGTGATGCAACCATATGGCTTGAAATAGGGTTAGGACAAAAGCTCGAACATATACAAGTGGGATGGATTGTAAGTTTCAACTCTTGTTATTTCTTTTTTTTTTTTAATTTTATATAGTTACCAAAAAAAGGATTTCACATTATAGAAACTACTCAATCGTCCATAGTAATTTTTTGATAGTGTTCTTCTCACGTTGGCGTCGTTTATGTTATTATGCTTTTTGGGGTTCAATTTATTATGTGACATTATTTTAAATAATTCGTTCCATAATTGACTTTATACTATCATTATTATGTTTAATAAGAAGTTTTTATAGTCACACAACGGATAGTATGACTAAAATCACAAATTTTAAGTGTTTCTTTCTTTCTTATCGTATTTGTTTTCTCCCAAAAGATTATTAAGTTAAACATTTCGTCTCTACATTATTTTTTTCAGGTGCATCCAAGTTTGAACGGTGACACCCAAACTCATTTATATACCTCGTGGACAGTAAGCATATGTTTTTAATTAGTTCTTCTTTTACTTGAATGAGAAATGACTTTATCACAAAATTTCGAAAAATAAAATAATAAACAAATCTTGAAATAGGCGGATGGCTATCGAAAAACTGGATGTTACAACACGCACTGTCCGGGATTTATTCAATTAAGTTTATGCTTTTCCAAGGACCTCTGACATAGAAACTAATTACAAAGAGGAAGTGCTTCTCACGGTCTATCATGTATTATGTTATGCCACGCACTTTCTATTATATATATACTACTTTGTCTTAGATTATGTGTCGTGTTTCTCTTTTACATGCCTCTTAAGAAATATTAATTAGGAAAGGGATTGGACTATTTTACCTTTATTTATCTCTTAAGATATAATCTCTCTTCATTGAATATTTATTCTATTTATGTGTTATTTCCAACTTCAAGAACAATTATTACTAAGGGTAAAAAAGGGGGAAAAAATAATCAGTTTTGTCTTGAATTTCTAAAATGACAAATAATTTGAGACAATTATTTTTAGTAACCACGACTGATAATATGAGACGGAGGGAGTATATATATATAATCGTTGTTTCTATATTTTTCACAAAACGTTTTTTATTCGTTCATTAGTATGCCCATATGTCACGACCCAAAATTCTGTCACAGACGTCGTGATCGCACCTAGTCTCTAAGACTAGGTAAGCCGATTTTCATTACATTTCGAAGTTATTTTTTTTAAATAGAAACTAACGGCGAAACAAATATGAATATAACAACCTCCCAAGACTGGTAGTACTGAGTCACGAACTCTAACTGAATACACGAAATGATCTCAAGGATCAAATACCCAATACTGTTTGAATAATAAATAACAGTATAATAAAATGGAAAGACTCCGAAGAACTGCGATGACCAAGCAGCTCCAGTGGAATATCACCAGCATAAGCAATCTTCTCAACCTCTTTGCGCAACTTCTCCACCAACTCCTTAGATGTCTGAGTCTTCCGGATCATCTTCACCTGCTTCCCCAAACCCTTGATAATCCTCCCATGTGTATCAAGAGTCTCCCGGATCTTCTTCTGGTCGTCCAGAATCTTCTTTTGGTTTTCCAAAATCTTCTTCAAAGAGTCCTCTACTGATGGAGGTACTTGAAGCTCTAATGGGGCTGAAGACTGTGCTGCCACTGCACTGGATATGGCAGTCAACTTTGTGGTAGCTGCCTGCATCCAGTTGTTGAGACTTGATAGTGTCTGTGAAACCCGCAATGCAGTCTGAGGGTAGGTAGAAGATGTGGGCACTGATGGTGGCACTAAGAGGGATGGTCCGGAGGAAGGAGGAGGCATGGCAGCTGCTCCGGCAGAAATACCGGCTGTTGTGGAGGGCTCGGCAACTGACCTGGTGGCCACTACCCCTGGCTCTTCAGACTGGCCAGTGGAGGTAGTGGCTTTATCCTTGAATTTAGGGTTGTCTGCTCCCTGGAGGTGGTACTATGAGAAAGGCTTTTTAGCCTTTACTTCCACATCAAAATGTCTTGGCTCTACCCCTTGGTCTTGGAAATACTCTATGAGGAAGTTGGGGTAGGGATACGTTCTTTCTTCTTTCTGGACTGCATTGGAAATGTTGTAGGATATCAAGTTTCCTACATTAATAGGATATCCTGCCATGATGGAAGCTACCGATACTGCCTGAGGGAGTGGAAGGATATTTTCATGCTGGCACGGGTCAAGACGGTTGCACACGAATGTTTGCCACCCTTTTGCTTCAAAGTTAAGGGTGGCTCTGACAATTTGAACTCCTGCTGTGAGCCATGCAGGTGTTGTCCCAATAGCAAGTATCTCAGCTAGCCATGGGCGAACTGCATCACCCAAGGCTAACTTCTCCAGGTATTGCACTGCCTCGACCTCCTCAAACCATATATAGTTATTCAATGCATGGCCATCAAACCGGATTTTTCAAGTTTCGGACCTTCGTCACCTTTGTACCATTTTTGATGTGGGCGACATTGGCATAAAATTCCTTGGCGAGGTAATCATTGGCATCTTGCAACCAGCCGGTGAACCATTTCCATCCTTTTCTCTCCTTAAATTGCTTTAGGAGTTTCGGATTGTGCTGGCTTAGGTCTTTGGTTATGAATTGTCGCTCAAGAGTGAGCGACCTTTGGGGGCACCATTCTCGAAATTTTGCATACGCCTTCTTACTTACAAATGTATCAGCCAACACCTCCGGGTTCCTTGATCTAGCCAGGCCTCCCACAATTGTGTCACCCCCTCTCCCGTCATCTGGGACCTCATCATCATCATATAAATTGATTGGGGTAGCTGTTGTGGCAGGTGTTATAGCAGGTGGGGAAGATGGTTCAGATACCTGACTACCTCCCTCTGAGCCATCAGAAGAAATAGAGGAGGAGGTAGGTTCATTGACTAAATGGAGTCTATCGGGGAATTGTTGTGATTGTGCCCACGGTTGTGGTTGTACATAATCCCTCTCAGAAGTTTCCCGGGATGGGAGGTAATCACTAGTGTCTGAGGAGTCTGGAGTTGGTCTACTGAGAGTAGTCCTTTTTCCTAAGACTTTATGGACTGATAGTGGCATGTTAGGTTTTCCTCTACCCCGGCCTCGGGAGGATTCTGCCCTCCCTTTGGAAGTATCACCTCGACCACGAGAATGCACCATTGTCTGTAACACACAAGTAGTGAAAGTCAGTTAGAATTGGGGTTCAACATGTATTATTGAATTACAGCTGAAAAGAAAGGCACTGCTTCTCAGAACAGGGCAGCGCGGACTGTACAAAAGTGACTGCGGCCGCGGACTGCCCATCGCAGACCGCACAACAATGAGTGTGGTCACATAATACCAATCGCAGACTGCAATTGAGTGCGGTCACGGAGATCCCAGGTTCAGACTACTGGTTCTCTGAAGTTACCTTAGCGCGGACCGCATACTTTTGTGTGCGAGCACGAAAACCCATCGCGGAACGTATAAAATAGAGTGCAGCCGCATAATCGATTTGTTAGGTCCCCGGAGTTTAATTGTGCGGACCGCACAAAATTGAGTGCGGCCGCAAAAACCAACCGCGGACCGCACAAAATTGAGTGCGGCCGTACAAACTTAGCAATGACAAGTGTTTTCAACCTAGGGTATCGCGTATCGCAAAATTTTGTATGCGGCCGCATACCCTAGGGCGGACCACACAAAAATGTGTGTGGCCGCAAAATTCAAATCAGAGCGGCACTCAAGTACGATTAATACTAGGGTTTTTACTAATTAAGCATGATTTGTGGCAATTAAAAAATAAAAACTACTAACCCTAGCCCCCATTATGTATTCAAACACTACCCACATGCTTCTAAGCAAGAATTAAGCATCAATTTGACATTTTTGGCATGAATCTAATCCTAGATAAAAAGAAAACTAAAACAAAGAGAAAAGAAAAGAAAAAAATGAAATTAATTCAGTGAAATCAACATACCAGTAATGAAATATAGTAGGAAATCAACACTTGATGAATATGGGATGAGATTGAAAACAAGAAAGAGTGCATTGTGCTTTAATCTAGCTTGAGAGGTCCGAGTGTGTAAAGTGTGAATAGTTTCAAAAAGTCCTATTTATACCCTGACCATGTTGGCCCACCGACTTACTTGAGTGCGGCTGCACAATTTTGGTGCGGTCCGCACTCTTTACCTTTTCTAACTCAGCAGCTGATTCGGTGACGCGGTCCGCATAAAAATGGCTGCGGATGCACAATTTGTGCGGTTCGTGAAATTTTGATCGCGGCCGCGAATCCTTAAGGGATTTTGTCAGGCCAAACTTCAGAGAGTTGGCATTTTTCATCTTTCAGTTGTGCGACCGCACACAGAATTGTGCGGCCGCGAAGGGTTTGTGCGGTCCGCACAATTTCACCACTTGGCCAATTTTTGTCTTGTCAATTTTCTGCACTGCACACACAATTCCTGCATACACTTCACAACCAATTAGTCCAAAACAATGCCTAATCTAACAAGAAAATCAAAAGAAAGAAAAACACATGGGTTGCCTCCCAATAAGCGCCTGATTTAACGTCGCGGCACGACGCATGTTATCATCCTTCATTTGAAATGGAGCAATGCCACAACGTGACCATCATCAACCTTACCAACGTAGTGCTTCACCCGGTGCCCATTGACCCTAAAGATCTCACCATTCTTATTTTTCAAATCAAGAGCACCAAAAGGAGTCACATGTACCACTTTAAAAGGACCACTCCAGTTTGATTTAAGCTTTCCCGGAAACATCCGTAACCGAGAGTTGAATAAAAGAACAAGGTCACCTTCTTTGAATTTTTTGTTCTGGATATACTTATCATGTAGGTACTTCATCTTATCCTTATACAAGGACGAACTGGAGTAAGAATGGAACCGGAACTCATCAAGTTCATTCAATTGCTCCACCCGAAGATTGACAGCTACATCCCACTCAAGGTTCAATTTTTTCAATGCCCACATGGCCTTATGCTCTAATTCCACCGGAAGGTGACATGCTTTCCCAAACACTAACCGATACAGAGACATGCCAATTGGAGTCTTGTAAGTTGTTCTATAGGCCCAAAGAGCACCATCAAGTTTCCTTGACCAATTAGTCCGATTTGCATTGACAATCTTGGATAGAATACTCTTAATCTCCCTGTTGGAGACTTCAACCTGTCCACTTGCCTGGGGGTGATAGGGGGTTGACACCATGTGAGTAACACCATACTTGAAGAGTAAAGTGTCAAAGGCTTTGTTGCAAAAATGTGAACCCCCATAACTAATGATGGCCCATGGGGTGCCGAACCTTGTGAATATGTTTTCTTCAAGAAAGCCCACACTCTATGCTTCATTTTTGGGCAAAGCCACAGCTTTAACCCATTTGGAAATGTAATCCACAGCAACAAGAATATAGGTGTTCCCACACGAGCTCACAAATGGACCCATAAATTCGATGCCCCGCACATCGAAAATATCAATCTCGAGGATGGTGGTGAGAGGCATCTCATTTTTGTTGGAGATCCCACCGGCCCTTTGGAAAACATCACAACGCTTAGCGAGATCGCTAGAGTCTTTGTACAAGGTAGGCCAATAGAATCCACAGCTTAGGACCTTTGTAGCAGTTCTCGCCCCACCATAGTGACCACCATAGGGCAAAGAATGGCAAGCTTCAAGAAAACCCAATTGCTCTTCTTCTGGAACACATCTCCGGATAACACCATTAGTGCAAATATTGAAGAGATATGGCTCATCCCAATAGTAGTCCAGGAAATCCCGTTTTAGCTTCTTCCTTTAGTTTAAGGAGAGCTCATTCAGAACAATGCCACTCACAAGATAGTTGGCCACGTTGGCATCCCAGCCATAGAAATGGAAAGGAGTAGTTCGTCAGGAAATGAATCATTGATCTCAAGGACATCATGTGGCCTCCCCTCCTCCTCCAACCGGGACAACTGGTCAGCCACTTGATTCTCACTACCCTTTCGGTCTTGAATCTCTAGATCAAACTCTTGCAATAGAAGCACCCACCGCATCAACCTTGCCTTAGAGTCTTTCTTGCTCATCAAATAACGAAGTGCCGCATGGTCGGTGTGAACAATCACCTTTGTACCCATTAAGTACGGGCAGAACTTCTCCATAGCAAAGACAATGGCTAGGAGTTCTTTCTCGGTCACCGTATATTTGACTTGGGCCTCGTTCATGGTCCTGCTAGCATAGTAGACCGGATGAAAAATCTTATTAATTTGTTGCCCCAATACCGCACCAACCGCCACATTGCTTGTATCACAGATGAGCTCAAATGGTAAGCTCCAATTTGGCACAGTGATAATAGGAGTGGTAGTCAACTTATACTTGAGTAGATAAAATGCCTTCATACAATCTTCATTGAAAAGGAACTTGGCATCTTTCTCTAAGAGTTTGCACAAGGGGTTTACCACCTTAGAAAAGTCCTTGATGAATCGGCGGTAAAACCCCGCATGACCTAGAAAGCTTATCACTCCCTTTATGGAAAGTAGGGGAGGGAGTTTGGATATCACATCAATTTTTGCTTTATCAACCTCAATACCATTCTTGGAAATCATATGACCGAGGACAATGCCCTTCTTGACCATAAAGTGACAATTCTCCCAATTCAGCATCAAGTTAGTTTCTTTACAACGTGCCAATACCTTATCTAATTTATCCAAGAACTATTCAAAAGGATCCCCCATGACAGAGAAATCATCCATGAAAACCTCAAGAAATTCCTCCACCATATCGGTGAAGTGGATATCATACACCGCTGAAAAGTTGCCGGTGCATTGCATAACCTGAATGGCATCCGCGAGAATGCGAAAGTGCCATACGGACAAGTGAAGGTGGTCTTCAGGTGCAATAAGAATCTGGTTATATCCGGAATATCCATCCAAGAAGCAATAATAAGCACATCCGGCTAACCTATCCAACATTTGATCAAGAAATGGAAGCGGAAAATGGTCTTTCCGTGTAACTTTGTTGAGCTTTCTATAATCCATGCACACTCTCCACCCAGTGATAGTTCTTGTAGGGATCAATTTATTTTTGTCATTTGTGATCACAGTCATGCCCCTTTCTTTGGGACACATTGCACCGGTGAGGTCCACGAACTATTGGAAATGGAGTAAACCACCCCGGCATCCAACCACTTGATGATCTCTTTCTTTACTACCTCTAGCATGACCCCATTCAATCGTCTTTGATGTTCCATGGAGGGTTTGGCATCCTCCTCCAAAATGATTTTATGCATGCAAAAGGCGGGACTTATACCCCGAATATCCGTCAATGTCTAACCTATTGCTTTCTTACTCCTTTGAAGCACCGCAAGGGTGGCATCTACCTACACGTTAGTTAAGCACGAGGAAAGAATAACATGTAAAGTGGAACAAGGGCCTAGAAACTCATACCTGAGGTGTGAAGGTAAAGGCTTTAACTCCAAGGTGGGAGGTTCCTCGATTAAGGGCTTTGTTGGCGGAGTCTTCTGGTTTTCGAGATCTAAGAAAAATTTTCGGGGCTTATAAGTATATAATCCCATTCCTTACAAAGCATTGACACATTCTACAAAGCCTTCCTTCTCATCCTCATCATGATTCAACAACACAATTTCCAAGGTATCTTCCACATTTATCACAACACTTGTGTCATCAACAATTACTTCGGTCATAAGATCCACGAACGAACACACTTCGTTGCTATTTGGCTGCCTCATTGATTTACAAACATGGAACACCACTTTTTTATCGCCCACCTGGAAGGTGAGCTCTCCAGCTTCCATATCAAATAAGGTCTTCCCTGTAGTAAGGAAAGGTCTCCCTATATTGATTGACACCTCGTAGTTAACCTCACAGTCAAGTATCACAAAATCTGCGGGAAGGATGAACTTGTCGACCCTAACTAATACATCATCAATTATCCCCGATGGCCTTTTCATTGTCCGATCCGCCATTTGCAACCTCATGGATGTGGGTCTTGGTTTCCCAATCTCCAACGTTTTGAACACAGAATAGGGCATCAAGTTAATGCTTACCCGCCTTAGCATTGGTACCTTAGCCTTTGGCACTACCGGTTCCGGCATGTCAGTCACGTGTTCCCTAGACGGGTTCACTTCTTCTTGTGTGTCCTCTATATTTTCATCAATATCAATCCTAGCTTCTTCATTAGCTTAAACATCATTGCTTGGCTCATCATCATCTTGCACCAACATATCATCACCCACATGTCTTCTTTGGTTTGAGGTACTAGCAACTCCACCTCTCCCACTTCTTGTTATCACGGCCATTGCATGCCCCGTATTCCCACCTTTCGGGTTCACCATCGTATCACTAGGTAGTGCCCCCTTTGGGCGAGTATTTAAAGCTTGAGAAATTTGGCCAAGTTGAACCTCCAAGTTGCGGATAGAAGTGTTGTGGGAGGCTAATTGGGCATCGGAGTCGGCGTTTTTCTCCATCATTTGCTTAAAAATGTTTTCAATCCGTCCCATTTCACTATTGGAAGAACTAGGACCTTGCAACGGATATGGAGGTGGGTTGTTTGGTTGTTGATACATCGGGGGCCTCTGAAAGCCCGGCCCCCGATTTCCTCGATTGCTATTGTTCCAACCCCCTTGATTATTGTTGTTCCCCCAATTGCTTTGATTGTTGCCACCCCAATTACCTTGATTATTTCCTTGATTACCCCAATTGCCTTGATTACTGTTGTTGCCACTACTCCAATATCCTTGGTGGCCTTGGTTGTTCCAGTTTCCTTGTGATCTCCATTGTTGTTGATTTGGAGCATTGCTTCTTTGACCTTGATAATTGTTGACATATTGAACCTCTTTATATTGCTCATCATATGAATCATCTTGATTATACCCATTATTACTTTGCTCAAATTATTCCGGATGGTTTTGTACTTGTTGACCTCGTTGTCGTCTCTTGTTTACCATCACATTCACCCCTTCCATAGCATAAACCTGTTTTGACCCTTGAATCTATTGAAGCTGAACCTTGGCCAATTGGTTCATAGTGGTTGTCAATTCTGCAATAGCTTGCCCATGATCATGTAGCTCATTATGTAGGTGAATAACATTTGGGTCACCCTGAGGAATATTGGCTCTACTTTGACACGCCAAAGAGGTGTCTGCCATCTCATCCAAGATTTCACAAGCTTCAGAATAAGGCGTGTTCATGAAGTTACCCCCAGCGAGTTGATATACCACACACTGATTTATTGTGTTGATCCCCCTATAGAAGGTCTGTTGGATCATAGCCTCGGTCATATCATTGTTCGGGCATTCTTTGACCATGGTGCGATATCTTTTCCAAATCTCGTGCAATGGCTCATTGGGCTCTTGTTTGAAAGCTAAAATTTCATCCCTTAGTGTAGCCATGTGCCCCGGAGAGAATAATTTGGCAATAAACTTCTTGGCTAGCTCATCCCAAGTGTAGATGGAATGATTGGGCAATCTCTCTAACTAGTCCAAAGCCTTTCCCCGTAGAGAAAAGGGAAACAACCTTAACCACAGTGCATCCTCTGTAATATTTGCTTGCTTGCTCCCCCAACAAGTATCGACGAAACCCTTGAGATGCTTGTAGGCATTTTGGTTTGGAGCTCCGGTGAAGAAACCCCGCTGCTCAAGTAATGTAAGCATCACGTTGGTAATTTAGAAGTTGCCCACCGTAATCCGGGGCGGGACTATTGCGCTTGCATAGCCCTCATTCGGCAACACCCGGTGTGCTGCTCTTGGTGGAGGTGGGGGAGGGTTTGGGACATTATCGTGAGACAGTCAGCCTCGTCTGTTTACTTGAGGCTCGGGATGAACCTCATCCACTTGATCATCATCTACCTCCTCCCCCAATGGTAAATTTTCGAGGGGCTCGTTGTTAAGGGCCATTTTGTACCTAAAAGCAATTCACAAACAAAATTAGTGACTCGGAAGGAAAGAAAGACAAAACACACAAATACCTAGATATATAGATAAATCCGTTTAACACCTAGGCAACGACACCAAAAATTGATCGTTTCCAAGCCTACACTACTATTGAGTAACGAGTGTGGTCGATGAAGTTTTAACCCAACTAGGCCGGGATCGAATCCACGAGGAGTTAATGTTTGGAATTAGGTTTATATCTAAGCTAGATGCAGGTTTTGAATCTCATTACACTTCCACAAGTTTGGGTTTGATTTCTACTTCTAACTTTACTCTAAAGATTGCAATAATTGAAACTAAGGATAATATTTTTGTTGTTGTTTTTCAAATGTTTAAAGAGACTAGGGTAGTGACTTCTACCTAGGTGGATATCTAACGGGTAGCAAAATCTAGGGCAAGATTGATTAGTTGGGATTGCAATATATCTACCACACGCGGGTACTCACTCTATACCTCTCGGTAGTTTGAGTGATTTTTCCCAATTTGGCTTTCTCAAGTCTAAATGGGTATTCATGCAAATCAAGTGATATTAGCTCAAGTTGGGTATTACTATATTTAGGTTTAACCTTTTAATTGGGGTTATCAATTTCTTGAGTTCACCCCAATTCCTTGTTAGCCTAGTTTTCCTAGACTTAGTCCCTCTTTCTCAAGTAGAGACTAAGTCATAAAGGCATGAATTAATGTTTGCAACCATTAATTCTTGAGTTCTAGCAAGAACTAGGCTAAATATGACTAACCCATTCACATTCAATCCCTAAAATCAAATACCCATTAAATACCCACACTAGGGTTGGGTCACAACCCTAGCTATGGGTTTAGCTACTCATGGAAATAACAAAAATTAAAGATGAAATGAAGATAAAATCCATAATATTAATTTATGGAATGAAAATCTAATGTTAAGAAGTAAATTTAGTACAAAATTTCCGAAAATAGAAAAGTCAGCCGACTCAGCTGCTCATACAAAACATAACATAACCTAAAAATGACAAAAAGTTCTATTTATACTGAGCTGAAAATATCTGACAAAAATTCCCCTGCAGAGGTTGTGCGGCCGTGTAATTCTGAGTGCGGCCGCACTCTTGCTTTCGCGGCCGCATAATTTTGGTGCGGTCCGCGTTCTTCTCTTTTGGATTTGGGTTGAGCTGAACTTTCGCATATCGCATATTTCTAAGTGCGGTCGTGCTCCAGATTATGCGGCCGCATAAAAGTGATGCGGTCCGCACTTGCTTGAGTTTAGCTTGAAATCAACTCTATGATTCTTCATCTTGCGGACCGCATAATTTCGATCGCGGCCGTATAAGGGACTTCCATGGCCGCACAATTCTGGTGCGGTCCGCACTTCTCTCTTTTGCTCAAGTTGTCAGCTCTCTGAATCTCAGTCATCGCGGTCCGCGTAATTTCAATTGCGGCCGCACAGGGACTTTCGCGGCCGCACATTTCTGGTGTGGTCCGCACTTCAGACCTCTTTTCCCAGCCTTGGTTTTTGTTCAACTTTTGACTCCTTCGTGAGTTGATTTTGATTCCTTTGGCTCATTTTGAACAATTCCTGCAAGCAAGCATATTTCATTAATTTTCGGGAATACCTCCAAGCATTTTTGGCCTAAAACACAAGTAAAAGAGAGCAAATAATAGGTTAAAATCCCTACTTATCAGCTCACATCTTCAAATCTTCCAACAGGGATAAACATATAAGTGGGTAACAAAATTACAAAACTCACCCATAAGCGGAGCATAATAGGAGGACTCACCTCAATTTTTAGAACCGAATTAAATTAAGGAAAGACATTCTTTATAACAAATCGGTACCGTACCTGTAATGACACCATCTGGTGTAGTGGCCTCAGCCACACTATAGCAATCATATCAACGGGCCGGGCCTCCACCTCTTAGGCGCCCTCTACCCGCATGTCCTCCACCCCTAAATGGCTATGCACGTGGAGTATTAACTAGAATAAAGCTTGTAGCCTGAGTGTTCTGATGAAACTCACCCCTCCCAAGTCTGGGACAATTTCTCTTGATGTGTCTAGTATCACCACACTCATAACAACCCCTCTGCGGGTTCGGCTGCTCACACTGAGTCTATGCCGGATAACTGGAATAACCATTATAGGGACCCCGTATTGGTGGTGCATTAAAGAACTTACTGGAACACCCCGAGTATTCTAAAATTATTTCCATGACCCCGTTGATACTGAAATGTAGAATTATTAAGGATGCGGGAATACCGCAAGTCCCAGCATCATCCCATACAAATCTCAACTCTTAATCATATATAAGTTTCATAGAGCCTTTCAATACCACATAAATACATCTCAGGCCAAAACTCATATAACACATGACCCCGCAATCTGATCGTTTATAGTGGACTCCCTCACTTGGCGCGAAGCCATAGGACACATTTCGATGATCCAAAATACAAAACTTCATTGCTCGTAGGACACGGTCATAAGACACCTCAAGCCATTTATTTGGCGCATATCATCCTCGTGATAGTTAAACTCGCTTCCTCCAGTGCGTTGGCTGCGTATGTACCCTTTGCTAAATGGAAATTCCATATGAACTACATAGTCTCTAATACCACCAACTATTTCAGATCTACATCCACCTCGTGACCCTACCACAATTGTGATGATTAGGCAATTAATTAAACCTTCTTAATATCATACTTATCAACCAGATGTCAGAACCTGCTGCACCCCAATGTGCACAACTGAATGATCTCTCAATACTTTCGCATCCTTGATCTGGACAACACGTTGTAATAATGGTTGAGCAACCCTGGCTCCCTTATAACCCCTCTGTAGTATCACGAACCGTTGGCGCATAGTTGATACCGAGTGCACAATTCATACACGAGTGGATGCAAAATAACATAAGATATATGCTTCAAGCTGAATAAATACCGCACGATAACGAATGAAAGAAGTGAAAAAAATTTCCTACTAGCTCTGTAGCCTCTCGAAGATAAGTACAGACATCTCCATACCGATCCTCAAGACTCTACTAAGCTCGTTCGTGACTCGTAGAATCTATGAACCTAGAGCTCTGATACCAACTTGTCAGGACCCAAAATCCCGCCACAGATGTCGTGATGACACCTAGTCTCTAAGACTATGTAAGCCGATTTTCATTACATTTCGAAGTCATTGTTTTTTAAATAGAAACTAACAACGGAACAAATATGAATATAACAACCTCCCAAGACTGGTAGTACCGAGTCACGAACTCTAACTGAATACATGAAATGATCTCAAGGATCGAATACCCAATACTGTTTGAATAATAAATAACAGTACAATAAAATAAAAAGACTCCAAGGAACTGCGACGACCAAGCAGCTCTACCTTGAATCCTTACGATCCCGTTTTAACTCTGTCCGAGTCTTATATCTCCAATATCTGGCTCTGCATAAAAATGTGCAGAAGTGTAGTATGAGTACACCACGGTCGGTACCTAGTAAGTATCAAGACTAACCTCAGTGGAGTAGAGATATGGTACAGTCAAGACACTCGCTAGTCTAAAAACTTGTGCAATATGATATACAAATAATAGGAAACAAATAACTATAAGGACAACACAAATCAACCAGTGAAATGCATAGCAGAGCAACAAAAACACCATTAATATCGTTCAACGATTAATAAATATAAGTACACCCAATTAAATCAAGTCCTTCAATTAAATATCTTTCACATATAATTCTTTCAAATAAATCTTTTTCAAATATAATTCCTTCAAATAAATATCTTTCAAATATACTTCCTTTAAATAAATCTCTCTCAAATATAATATCTTCAAATAAATACCTTTCGAATGTAATTCTTTCAAATAAATCTTATTGAGTAAAAATCCTTCCAAATAAATATTTTGAATATAATTCTTTCAGTTAAAAAGTCACCATGTGATACTTCATTTTATAGTCATACAACTACAGGACTCAGTCCATTTTCATATTTTCATAAACACGGGTCTTAGCCCTCTTTCATATCTCCACGATACTTCGTGCCCATAATTAAATCATCATATTACCCTGGCACCTCGTGCCCACTTTTTATATTACAACTGCACGGACAGTTCACGTGCCAATAAATAAACCATCATATTTTTTCCGGCACCTCGTGCCCTCATTTCATATCACAACTACACGGATAATTCACGTGCCAATATCATCATTATTTACTCACGGCACCTCGTGCCCACATTTTATTTTATAATCCGCCTAGCAATAGCCACATGCTCCCAATTTCAACATAAATCAAACTATTATCAATTTACCAACAACAAGACAAATTGCACAAGGTATAAAAATAAACACAAGGAAAATCACAACATCATATAAAAATCACAAATACAACCACTCCACATCATCACATATCATCCCTGACAATAGCCACCCTTATCTCTCCTATAGCCATCCTTATCACTCCTATAATAGCCTCCCTTATCCCTCCACCCTGACAATATCAATAGCTACCCTTATCGCTCTTATAACCACCCTTATCTCTCCTATAGCCACCCTTATCTCTCCTATAACCATCTGTATCGCTCCACCCAGATAATATCCCAACACACACAACAATAGTGAAATGTCACCCTTATACCCACATAATATCAACAGTGAAAATGCCACCCTTATATCTTCAAAATAATAACTCAACAATTTACACAGAATATTATCACGGCAATATAACAAAAATCAATTCATAACACAATTTGCCCAATGGCCACCACCAATTTCAAAGATATAACAATTCAATTAATTTCATAATAAATAGCCGAAAGCTCCACACAATGTGTATAAGACCTCAAAAACAATCAACAGAGATAGAAATTACTCAGCATAGGGCAACGCCTTCATTAATTCAAATTCTCAATAATTATATAAACACCTCTTCTTAAGCTCATTTAATGTATTATTTGCAGAGGAAAAATCTATAATGAAATTAAATCTCAAGAAATATCAAATCATCAAATTCACGGAATCCACATAATTATACAAGTAATAATCACCTCAAATTGTCATACAAAAATAAATTCAATAAATGCGAATTGAAGCATGGCAAACAAATGATTAAATAAATACCGAACAATATCCAATTTACTACACAATATGCCTAAGACTTTAACCCAATATATTTTGCACATATAAGCCCGAGTACGTACTCGTCACCTCGCGTACACGGCTTTTCACATTTCACAAATGGCACATAAGACTCAATGCCTAAGGGGTAATTCCCCCACTCGAGGTTAAGCAAGACACTTACATTTTTGAAGTTATGCCGATATTCAAAAATCGCCTTCTTGCTTGAAGTGACCTCCGGACCACTCAAATCTATCCAAATTAATTATATAACTTTATTAAAATTTATCGGAAACAATTCCGGATAATAATACGTCGACTTAAAAATTTATTCTAAAAAGTCAACAAAAGTCAATGCGGGGCCCGCTTATCGGAACCCGATATAATTTTCATAAAATCCGAACACTCATTCTGATACGAGTTCAACCATATAAATTTTATCGAATTCCAATAACAACTCGACCTCCAAATCTTAAATTTTAGTTTTTGGAAGATTTTACAAAATCTTGATTTCCTCCATTTAAAACCGAGTTAAACGATGAATATAACCATAGATTCATGAAATATAATCACTTTAGGATATAGAACACTTGCCCCAGTCGAAGTCGTGAAGAAATCCTCAAAATCGCCCAAAACTGAAGCTCCAGTAATCCCAATCGAAAATGAAGAAATGACAGATTTTCAATCCTTAAGTTTTTTCCCAGGTTCGCATTTGCGGACAAAAATTTCACATTTGCGAATGAACATTATTTTCGCAATTGCCAAAAATGATTCGCAATTGCCATAAATGAACAGTGTTTTCGCAATTACCATAAATGAATAGTGTTTTCGCAATTGCCATAATTGGTTCGCAATTCCGAATGAACAGTACCTCACCAGAAACCAGCAAACTCAAACTTCTCCAAAATGGTTTGAAACTACCCTAAACCTCATTCGGAACCTTCCGGACACAAACCATATATGAATTTCAATCATAAAATATGCTACGGACCTGCTCGCGCACTCAAAACACTGAAAGGAGGTCGTCTTGACCCGATATTGACCATGGTCAAACTCTCAAATTTCTTAACTTTACTAGTCTCTCTACCAATGATCCAAAAATATACCAAAGCCCCCCGGGACCCGTCAAATCATACTAACAAGTCCTAAATATATCATACGAACTTAGTCGAAACTTCAAATTACATCGAACAATGCTAGAACCACGAATCATATCCCAATTCATGCTTAATGAAACGAAGAAATTCTAACTTCTACATATAATGCCGAAACCTATCAAATCACGTCTGATTGACCTCAAATTTTGCACACAAGTCATAAATGACATAACGGACATATACAAATTTTCAGAACTGGACTCCGACCCCGATATCAAAAAGTCAACTCCCCGGTCAAACTTCCCAAAAATTCTATTTTCGCCATTTCAAGCCAAATTCTACTACGGACTTCCAAATAATTTTTCGGACATGCTCCTACTTCCAAAATTACCATACGGAGCTATTGGAACCATCAGAATTTGAATCCAAGATCATTTACTAAAAAGTCAACTCTCCGGTCAACTCTTTCCAATTATACATTGTTCTTTTAATTTAATTTCGAATCTTCAGTAAATCAAACTCGACCACACCCGTGAGTCATAATACATATTGCGAAACTGCTCGAGACCTTAAGTCACTAAACGGGGCGTTAATTCTTAAAACGGCAAGTCGGGTCGTTACACTGTATTGGGTAATTTGTATTAACTAATATTCACTGTTGTGTAAACTTTTGTTTTACACAATCAGGTAATTTTGTTTTGACCGTTCAAAAGCTAGTTAGCCGGTTACCTTCCTAATTTTCAGGTTTAATTTTCGTTTCTTAGTATTATTTATTTTTTAAACACTCCTCTCTAATCCCATCTCTTTCTGGCATTCTAACCTTCCGTTCATCCTTCTAATCCCGTTAACATATTCAGTGATGATTCACCTAATCTTTAGAACTCACGAATAGGATCTGGGCAGATTTTCCCAAGTAGAAAATTATTGTACTTGATTTTTGGGAGAGATAATAACCAATAGTTAAGTTTGAATTCATTATTTTAAACTTTTGGTTCCAGAAGTTTGAATGCAATTTTAGTGACTTGAAAAAATTAAAGTTTCGTATGATGCAACATTGATTCGAACTTGCCCAAGAACTTACCTGCAATTTTGATGGCTATTTGGTTGGATATATGTTTTGTAAACACGGTTATAATTTGGGTAGAATAAATGTAGAGTCCAAGTTACCTTTAAATGCTATCTTTTATTTTTTATAATATTGGAATATACAACTAGATATATAACCCCGCCTAAAAAAACAAAAGAAAGGGGTGGCCCCATACACTTGTTAAACAAAAAAAGGAGAATTTAATTAGAGGAACTAAATGAGAAATAATGTGTTATTTTGAACTATTTAGGGAGTACCAATTATAGCAGCCGCATCATTTTCTCAACTTTTCTCTCTCTATGTTCTCTCTCTAATTTTATTATTTACATAACATTTATTTTTAAAATTGGTCTTCTTTGTCGTTATGCTTCTATATTAATACAAGTTTAATCTTATTTTTTCTCAAGAATACAATTCCTATGATATTTCTGTTACATGTTGCCATTTGTTAAAAAGACATCAGTGTTATGTCCTTTCCACTCAAATTCTTTCAAATGTAAGGAAGCCAAATAATATGGTTTCATCACAGCAAAACTATAGTTTGATATTGCAACAATATCGTTTTATGATATATCATTCGTGAACTTTTAAATACGGAGGATGTACAGTACTGCTTAATGTTGCAAATATTTTCATTTTAGTCTTTAATAACAAAATCAGATTCATCAAACTCAATAGTACAGGAATTTTGTGCTTTGCAAGTTTACTAAATGATTGGAGATTCTAATTTCCTGAATCAATTGGAGCTCTTCGTCGTCATATATAGCTGAAAATAATGTTTCTTAAGTATTAATGTGACTTTAATTTCAGTGGTTTTCCAAAAATCCCTTTAATTGAATTCCAATGCTATTTTTGTCATATGTTTCAATTTATTCCTCTCATTTATATGATAAAAGGATAATGATACCACATAATGTGATTTCAAATGACAAAAATTACCTGATCAATATGTAGTAATATCGTTCTTATGATCGAAGAGATTTTTAATCTTTGTCTCATTCATAAATTTTTTGGATAAGGAGGTTGTACACTATATTACGCTGACAATATATACTTTCATTTTATTAGACGAAATATTTGGATTATCATCTTGTAATGTCGGTGATAGACCAGCATATTGGAATGTGGCCATATGAAATGTTCGAAAGTTTGAGTGCAAATGCGGCGGACACAGTGCGATTCAGAGGGAAGGTGTACACACCAGCAGGTGAATATGTTAGCCCTGCTATGGGAAATCGTCAATATAAGGGAGGGCAACCGTATCTAACTTGTTACATGCGCAAAGTGTTGTATGAAACAGAAATAGATGGAAAGAAGAAACAAGTAGTACCAGATGATTCTAAGGTTCAACATCAAGACTCAAGGTGTTACTACGAAGGAAATCATCATAATGAAAACGATGGTTACCGGTAGGGGTGTCAAACGGACGGATCGGGTCGGATATGAGCGGATAAAAATGGGTAATTTAAAAAACGGATAAATTATCCGATCCATATTTAATACGGATAAAAAACGGGTTATCCGGCGTATAATATGGATATCCATATTATCCATGACTTCTTGAATATGATCACTTTTGGGAGAATTCCTAATCTCCCAAACTTGAGGAACCCCCAATTTGAGTCTTTCCAAATGTAAAAGTTAACTCATTAGTTATCCATTGGTTATCCATTTGGTTATCCATTTTCTAAGTGGATAATATGATTCTTATCCATATTCGACCCATTGTTAAAAAGTTTATTATCCAATTTATTTTTTAATGGATAATATGGATGGATAAATATTTTCTTTTAACCATTTTGCCACATCTAATTACAAGTAATTGAGCCAGTGAGATAAAGATAAAAGCTCTAAAAATTAAGTGAAATTATAAAGAATTTTCACTCTGGATACCCGTTGAATAATTTTTATAACTAGCTGGTAATGCTATCTCTTACACTTTAATTTTCTGTAATAAAACTTTCGTGAAGCTAATAGTATTTTATTGATCCTAGTTAAGATTTTATTAATTTTATAGAAAAACTTATTTCCGTCAATACAATTGTTACAATAACATTATTCTATAAGGAATATAGGCTTGAAAATAATTAAGTCTTTTTTTTATCTAATTGAGTATTATTGATTAGAATTTTAATTATCTTCTACTTATACTATTTTCTTTACCACTTTTAATTTGAAAAATAAGTGTAACCCATCTAAATCAGTGTGACTATTACGTTTTAAGTAATTTTTAAAGTTAAGACAATATTTTTTCAGATTCTTATTGTGAATACCTAATTTTTGCACCCTTTAAAATCTCCTAAATTATAATTTTTGCAATTGACTGTTGATTAATTTCTTGCTTTTTCTTTAATTATATGCACTTTATTTGCATTTGTATTCCAAAAAAATACCAAAATATTTTTCATTCTTTGTGAATTATAGGATTTGAGCCGAGGGTCTTTGAAAACAGCCTCTCTATCTCCACGAGATATGGGTAAGATCTGCGTACACACCATTCTCCCCAGACCCTACTTGTAGGATTATATTGTGTATTTTATTATTGTGGTTATTGTTGTGCATTTTAGGATTAGTTGTTTAGTGTGCTGTTTTAATAAAGATTAATTTAGAAAAACTATAGGATTAGGTCATTGTTTTTTCAATTTGACAGAATGTGGTCAAATTTGAAACATATAGGTGGCCAAATGTGTAATACCAGGGCCAATTGAGGAGTTGCCAGAGAAGGAGTTGAAACGGCGTCGGTTTTTGTGAAACTACGTCGTTGTAGTAAGTGAATCAAAAACAATCATGGTCATCCATATACCTTGTTATATAATGGTCCAAATTTATCCGTTGTTAAAATATAAAACCCAAAAAAAATAGATTTTTTTACCATTTCACTAACCCCTCTCTCTCTCTCTCTCTCTCTCTCTCCCGCTTTTCTCCTCCCAGAAAGAAACAACACAAAAGAAAGAAAAGCTTTTTCCTTTGTTTCCCTCTTTAGTTTCTAGTTTTGGTTCTTCAAGTTTAGTGGAGTAAATCTGACTGGTACACTGTTTTCTTTTGCTGCTGTTGTTTCTAGTTTGAAGCTGCGTGTTCGTTTGATTGGTGGATAAGCAAAGTTCATCAGCTGATCGTATAAGTTATTTTCTATCTCTATGTACTTTCCTTGACTGTAGCGTAAGTGTTGATTGAAATTAGACTTAAAGATATAATCTTGGGATACATTCTAATTGTTTCTACTCTTTTCTTGAATGAACGAAGGTTCTGATGTTTTTTTTTTTAATATTAAGATAGTGGTTTTAGGAATTCTTAATATTTGAAGTTTAGTTCTTTAAATTCCACATGAACTTCTGCTTACGTGCAGTGAGTTTTAAAAATGGAGTAAGTATTTTTTTTTAGAAGATAAACACGGAATGAATATATTTTTATGTATCTTCATTAGTTTTTTAGAAGATGGTTATGTTAAAATGAAATCATGGAGCTATGGGAAAGGTTTTTTGTATTCTCGCGCATTTAAAGTTGTGGGATTGCAGTAGGATATTGAGTTGAACAAAAAAAAGAATTAAAAGTGTTATTGTATACAGTCGAAATAGATTTCGGCCTCCGTACGTTTTCGAATGGTAAGCGATTGAAGTGAGAGCTCGAGACGAGTTCCGAGGATAGTACATACAAGCCTCGAGCTCCAAGACCGATCGAGGAATCGGCTCGGTATCATTATCAAGCCCATGACCAAATCGAACCGTAGGGCAAAGAGAAGGTGGTCGGAGATGCACAAACCGATTGACACCCATCCCGAATGTCGAACTCGAACTCAAGGCCGAGGGCTCGATCCAATACCAAGCTCGAGCCCGTATCGAGCTCGCAGACAGGAGTCGTTGCAACCGCACTAGGGGAGAGAATCTTGGTAGGAATCGAGGAAGAGGCAATTCATCATTGGTTCTCCACTATATATTTTTTATTATAAATAAAGTAAGATCCATCTACTATAAAGGGGGAATCCTTGTAAGCACAAGCAGGTGGACACATTGTAAGAAAAGACTACTTCTATTTATTGAAGAATAAATCTCTTAAGCTTGTTTTACTCAACATACTCACTTTTCTAATTCAATAATTTATATCTCATTTCTATAGCCAAAAATCCAAACATTTCCACTTCTACGTACGATTTATGTCAGGCTATATTACATATCCTTAGAACTACTTATAAATTCAACTATATACGATTTTTCGGGTAAACAGTTTGGCGCCCACTGTGGGGCTAAGGATAACAATGGTTGTTTGATACAAATCCGCAATACGCACCAGTTTACAACTCTGAATCAGCAATGGCAAACCCTCGATTCATGGCTTTACCTATCGACCACGAAGCCGGCATTCAGGATGAAACCAACAACTTGATACCTAGGGCCGGAAGGCCACTTAATGATGTCACTGAAGCTCGAGTTGAAGTACCTGAAATACGAGTCGAAGTACCACTAGATGTCAATTCACAAGTGGCTCTTGAGGCGAACCAACATTCCGAACCGAAAAAAAGCATTCAGGGCGGTACTCTATCCGTAACTCGAGACACCCATAACGTGGAGGAGATCGGAGTCAGCTTACGGATGATCTTCGAGATGTTACAAGCCCAGCAAATAACGATAGCTCAGTTGCAGAGCCAAACTCAAGTACAAAGCAGGCCGGAGCCCGATCCGCTTCGAAAAATCACCCACAGAGCGGAGCCAGCCATAGTAAAGTCAAACAAGAAAGAATCGGGGACTACTCCCAAAATTATCAAATTGCTCGAGGAACTCACAAAAAGAGTCGAAGCCAACGATAAAAAAATAGAAACATATAATTCCAGGGTCGATCAGATCCCGGGAGCTCCACCAATGATAAAAGGGCTGGATTCGAAGAAATTCATCCAAAAGCCTTTTCCTTCGAGTGCATCCTCAAAACCAATCCCCAAAATATTTTGTATGCCCGAAATTTCCAAATATAACGGTACGACCGATCCCAACAAACACGTCACCTCTTACACATGTGCCATCAAGGCTAACGATTTGGAAGACGACGAGATTGAATCCGTGTTATTGAAGAAATTCGGAGAGACCCTCTCGAAGGAAGCAGTGAATTGGTATCATAATTTGCCCCCAAATTCCATCGATTCTTTTGCCATGTTAGCGGATTCGTTTGTAAAGGCACATGCTGGTGCCATAAAGGTTGCAACAAGGAAATCAGGCCTCTTCAAAGTAAAGCAAAGCGGTAATGAAATGCTGAGGGAGTTCGTGTCCCGATTTCAAATGGAACGCATGGAATTGCCACCGGTCACAGACGACTGGGCCGTCCAAGCTTTCACCCAAGGGTTCAACGAGCAAAGTTCAATAGCATTACGTCGACTGAAGCAAAATTTGATCGAGTATCCAATGACTTGGGTGGATGTACACAACCGATATCAGTAAAAAATCAGGGTCGAAGACGACCAGTTAGGAGCTCCTTCCGGATCCATGCACCAGAACAGGGCAGCTATTAAAAACCAGAGGGATATCGACAGAGAACGAAGATCGAACAGATACCGATATCAACCGTATGTTGCAGATCGAATGAACAATGGCTCAGCGCACAATTCCGCTCTGAACAATCGAAGAAGTGATCGAGGACAAAATTCTCAGGGGCTTATGAGCAAGAGTGGCTTTGATAAATATGGCGATCCTATAGAGGCACCTCGGCTATCGAAGTACAATTTTAGCATCGACGCATCGGGCATTGTATCGGCGATCAGAAGAATCAAATATACTAGGTGGCCCAGACCCATGCAAACTGACCCTTCCCAAAAAAACCCGAATTCGATGTGCAAGTATCATGGCACGCATGGCCACAGGACCGAGGATTGCAGACAATTAAGAGAAGAGGTAGCCCGCCTATTCGATGAGGGTCACCTTCGAGAGTTCCTCAGCGACCGAGCCAGGAATCACTTCAGAGAAAGGGACGCCAACAAAAAGGATAAACAAGAGGAACCTCTGCATATCATTCATATGATCATCGGTGGAGTCGATACTCTGCAAGGGCCCGTGCTCAAGTACGGCAAGATACCGGCCACAGGGGAAAAACGAACTTGAGGTTATGTACCTGAGGGCACTTTATCATTCGGAATTGAAGAAGCCGAGGGCATCTCTCAACCTCACAACGACGCTCTGGTAATTTCTATCCTATTAAATAAAGCTCAAGTTAAGCGTGTTTTAGTGGATCCAGGTAGCTCTGCGAATATCATCCGATCTTGGGTAGTGGAGCAGCTCGATTTGCAGAATCAAGTCGTGCCCGCAGCTCGGGTCTTGAACGGTTTCAATATGGACAGTGAAGCGACTAAAGGGGAGATTACTCTACCAGTGAATGTAGCTGGAACCATCCAAAATACCAAATGCCACGTAATCGAAGGGGATATGAGGTACAATGCCCTACTCGGAAGACCTTGGATCCACCAAGTAATGAAATTTCCTACGTTGGACGGCATAAAAACAGTATACGGGGAGCAACATGCTGCGAAGGAAATGTTTGCCATCGATGAGGTAACACCGATGCCAATACTATTGGTCTCGGAAAGATCGAGCACTAAAGATAGACGAGAAACCAAATACCAAGTAAACAAAACTTTCGAGGTTCGAGAATGTCACGACCCGAAATTCCCTCCTTCGGACCGTGATGACACCTAACATTTCACTTGCTAGGCAAGCCAATGTTAGAATAATATTAACTAATTTTTAAATAATTTTTAAATTATTAATAATCAACGAACAAAAGCGGAAGCAAAGTTTGAAATATAGTGAAATAATCCATAAAAACAACGGTGTCTAAATACCATCTCAAAATTTTTGTCACAAGTGCACGAGCTTCTAGAATAAATACAAATAAAGATCTGAATAAAATAAAGTTGTCTGGAAATAATAACACAGCTAAAGTAAAATAGGCGGGGACTTCAGAATTGCGGACGCCATGCAGTTATACCTCAAGTCTCCTCTGGTAGCTGAAATCCGAGCAATGTCTATGGCACGCCGCTGAGACCAACTCCGAAATCTGCACAAGAAGTGCAGAGTGTAGTATCAGTACAACCGACCCTATATACTGGTAAGTGCTGAGCCTAACCTCGACGAAGTAGTGACGAGGCTTAGGCGGTTCACTTACATTAACCTGTACGCAATATTAATAACAACAACAAATAATAGAAATAAATTACGTAACTCATTTATAATAATTGAAGGCAACTCAGCGGTCATAACCCATTATTATTTCACCCAATTCTATGGCAGCATGCAACCCGCTCTCACAATATATTCACATTCAATTCTGTTGTAGCGTGCAACCCGCTCTCCCAATATATTCCTTTTAATCAAGTCTGTCATATATTTATTTCAATCAAGTATATATATAGACTTTTAAATAAGTCTGTTGCGGCGTGCAATCCGATCCCCCTAATATTGACTTTTAAATACGTCTATTGCGGCGTGCAATCCGATCCCCCAATATTAACTTTTAAATAAGTCTATTGCGGCGTGCAATCCGATCCCCCAATATATATATATATACTTTCATTTCCGTTGCGGCGTGCAACCCGTTCCCCCAATATAATTTTAAACAACTCATAAATGTAATAAAACTTACTCCAATAAATACCACGTCCAATGAGAAATTATTAAGAATCAAGGCACACAATAATTATAATTTAATCATGAAACAAACAATGACAAATAGCAAATTATTATGGAAATCAGGAAGAAAATAGGCAGCTTAATATTTAATATGCTAAATGTCAAATAACAATTAAAACACATAATTCAAATAACATGTAACAATTAATGCAGGAATTCAAGAATTAATATTTGACAAAGAATAGGAGAGAAATAATTATTATAATAATTAATTTATGATTTAAAATAATTTATGATTTTTCAAGTAAGCAGGCAAATAATTAATTTGACGACGTATAGACACTCGTCACCTCGCCTATACATCGTTCACATGTACTTCACATAACAAATAATTTAAGGGTTTTATTCTCTCAAGTCAAGGTTAACCACGACACTTACATCGCTTTGCAAATTTCAATCAATTATTCAAACACAACTTTTCCTTTTAAATTTATCTCCGAAAGTTTCAAATCTATTCACAAACAATTCGATATATTCAATACTAATCATAGAAATTAATTCCATATGAATTTACTAATTTTCTAGATAAAATTTTGAAATTTATTTAAATATTCGATAGTGGGACTCACATCTCAAATTCCGAAAAAACTCGCGAAATCCGAACACCCGTTCCGATACGAGTTCAACTATACAAAAATTGTCCAATTCCGATATCAAATGGACCTTCAAATCTTAACTTTTCGTTTTTGAAAGATTTTATAAAAATCTGATTTCTTCCATCTAAATCCGAAATAAATGATGAATATAGACATGGATTTGTGAAATATAATCACTTTTGGTTAAAGAACACTTACCCAATTCAAAGTCGTGAAAATCCCTCTTGAAATCGCCCAAATCCAAGACTTGACACTCAAAAATGAGTAAAAATGGCGACTTCCGAATTTATGGGCTCTGTCCAGTCATTTTCGCATCTGCGGATAAAAGTTTCGCATTTGCGAGACAAAGCTCACATTTGCAATGCCAGGCTGCCAGGTGAAGTTCCGCATCTGCGGATACTCCTGTCGCACCTGCGGCATCCGCTTCTACGCAAAATGGTCGCACCTGCGAAGACCCCAGGCCAGCCCAGTCCCGCATCTGCGTGATTTGGTGCGCATCTGCGGACACGCTTCTGCATGAAGCTGTCCGCTTCTGCGAGCTCGCACCTGCGGGCAAAAATCTGCAGGTGCAATTACAACAGAAGGAAAAATTCAGATTTTGCTTAAGTCCAATTCTTGATCCGATTTCAATCCGTATCACTCTCGGGGTACTCAGGACCCCATACTAATATACCAACAAGTCCAATAACATAATACGGACTTACTCGGGGTCTCGTATCACGTCAAACAATGCTGAAATTACAATTCACACCCCAATTCAAACTTTGAGTTTTAAACTTTTCAATTTGCAAATCTCGTACCAAAACATATTAAATAAATCCAGAATGACTTCAAATTTGGCACACAAGTCATAAATGACATAACGGAGCTGTTCAAATTTCGAGAATCGGATTCCGGCTCCGATATCAAAAAGTCAACCCCGTGGTCAAACTTAAAAATCTTTAGCCTTTAAATTGCTAGTTCCGTTAAATGGTCATAACGTGAGCTAGGAACCTCCAAATTAAATTTCGGGCATACGCCCAAGTCCCAAATCACGATATGGAGCTACCAAAACTGTCAAAACACTGATCCGGGTCCTTTTACTAAAAATGTTGACCAAAGTCAACTCAGTTGAGTTTAAAGCTCTATTTCACATTTTAATCCATTTTTCAAATGAAAACTTTCAGGAAACTTTTACTGACTGCTCACGCAAGTCGAGGAATGATAAATTATGCTTTTCGAGATTTTAGAATACAGAATTACTTATTAAATTTAGAGATGACATTTTGGGTCATCACAGAGAAGATAGGATGCAAAGGTATTTGGACAAATTACAGGTAACTCTACACCGTTTGAAAGAATGGACCCTACAACATGTGCCTCGAGAACAAAACGGTGAGGCCGACGCACTTGCAAATTTGGGGTCGTCGATCGAGGAAGATAAGATCGACTCGAGGACTGTCGTTCAACTCTCGAGATCTGTAATCGATGATAGACATACCAAAATAAATTCCACGAGCTTAACCTGGGATTTGAGGAATAAGTATATTGAATATTTAAAGAACGAAAAGCTCCCATCGAACCCTAAAGAATCAAGGGTTCTACGAACTAAGGCTGCTCGATTCACGCTGGTTGAAGATGGAACATTATACAGAAGGACATTCGACGGACCACTGTCGGTATGTTTGGGACCAGGAGACACCGATTATGTTTTACAAGAGGTTCATGAAGGCACTTGTGGAAACCACTCCGGCACCGAACCATTAATTCGCAAAATCATCAGAGCAGGGTACTACTAGGATAGCATGGAGAAGGACACTAAGGAGTTCGTTCGAAAATGTGATAAATGTCAAAGGTTTGCACCGATGATCCACCAACCTGGAGAGCAGCTTCATTCGGTCATTTGAATGGCCATGGGGAATGGATATCGTCGGCCCTCTACCATCAGCCCCAGGTAAAGCTAAATTCATTTTGTTTATGACTGACTATTTTTCTAAATGGGTTGAAGCACAGGCGTTCGAAAAGGTGAGAGAAAAAGAGGTTATAGATTTCATCTGGGACCACATCGTGTGCCGATTCGGGATACCAGCAGAAATAACATGCGATAATGGTAGACAGTTTATCGGCTGTAAAGTGACGAAATTCCTCGAAGACCATAAAATAAAAGAATACTGTCTACATCATATCATCCTAGCGGGAACGGACAGGCCGAATCAATGAACAAGATTATCATCCAAAACATAAAGAAAAGATTGAACGAAGCTAAAGGAAAGTGGAGAGAAATTTTGCCCGAAGTCCTTTGGGCATATCGAAAAACATCTAAATCCAGTATAGGAGCAACCCCATTTTTCCTAGTGTATGGATCTGAATCTCTAATTCCGGTCAAAGTCGGGGAACCAAGCGCAAGGTTCCGACATACATCGGAAGAATCGAACTATGAGGCAATGAATAATAGCCTCGAATTATTAGATGAAAAATGAGAGGCAGCACTGGTTCAAATGGCTGCACAAAAACAACGAATCGAAAGGTACTACAACAGAAGAACCAACCTCCGCCATTTCAACGACGGGGATTTGGTCCTAAGGAAGGTCACCGTTAATACTCGAGATCCTAATGAAGGGAAGCTCGGCCCAAATTGGGAAGGACCCTATGAAGTCCTCGATATGGTCGGGAAATGGTCTTATAAACTTGGAGCAATGGATGGAAAACCGTTACCAAACAATTGGAACATATCGCTTCTTAAACGATATTACTGTTAAGGTATGATTCTCTCCCCTATCGTCTATATACGTACATTCGACACTAACTCATTGCAGGAATTCGACGAAAAACATCAAAACCTCTGGTTTCAAAGCACGCGTTGTACTCTTTTTCCCTCAAGCTCGGCTTTTATCCCAAATGGGTTTTTTCGATAAGGTTTTTAACAAGACAACAACTATGTGCTACCCGGGGACAAATCAATAGTTTGCAAGGCTCCTTCATAATCAACCTCGAATACTGGGGGGCTACCAAGAGAATAAATCAAGTTCGGCACAAGAAAGTTGGTCCATATCAAATTCATGACAAACAGGGTCTCGATAGAGAAAAGTGTAAGGGCCAAATGGTCAAAACAAACCATGCCCACGTAGTTTCGCTCGAACTCTAGCACAAGATACAAACACATATGTAATGACTTATAAAGGAGAACTTCTTTTTCAGATATCTCACACTTTGAAAAGATTTTCCTTCTTCATGATTCAAACAGGCTTAAAGGCCAACCGCCATCAAAGGCATTTTTGATACAAGCGATCATAAAAGGCCTACAAGCTAAGATATTCTGAGTTCGAGTTCGAAACAATCACTCGCTCAATTATTAAAAGCCTAAGGGCTATCTCACTTCGAGTTCGAGTAATCACTCACTCTGTCATAAAAGGCCTACGGGCCAAGATATTCTGAGTTCGAGTTCGAAACAATCACTCACTCAAATTAAAGCCTAAGGGCTATCTTACTTCGGGTTCGAGCAATCACTCACTTGGTCATAAAAAGCCTACGGGCTAAGATATTCCGAGTTCGAGTTCGAAATAATCACTCGCTCAATTATTAAAATCCTAAGGGTTATCTCACTTCGAGTTCGAGCAATCACTCACTCGGTCATAAAAGGCCTACGAGCTAAGATATTCTGAGTTCGAGTTCGAAACAATCACTCACTCACTCAGATTAAAGCCTAAGGGCTATCTTACTTCGAGTTCGAGCAATCACTCACTCGGTCATAAAAAGCCTACGGGCTAAGATATTCCAACTTCGAGTTCGAAATAATCACTCGCTCAATTATTAAAAGTCTAAGGGTTATCTTACTTCGAGTACGAAGCAATAACTCCTTCGGTCATAAAAAGCGTACGGGCTAAGATATTCTGAGCTCGAGTTCGAAACAATCACTCACTCAATTATTAAAACCTAAGGGTTATCTTACTTCGAGTTCGAGCAATCACTCACTCAATTATCAAAACCTAAGGGTTATTTTTACTTCAAGTCCGAGCAATCACTCACTCGATCGTAAAAGTCTACGGGCTAATATACTTTGAGTTCGAGTTCGAAACAATCACTCACTCAATTACCAAAGCCTAAAGGATATCTTGCTTCGAGTTCAAACGTTCACTCGACTACTAAACTCGTGGGCTACTTTTGTTTTTTGAGTTTGGGCAAGCGCCCACTCGACCAATAAGCCTGTGGGCTACTTTTATTTTGAGCTCGAACGAACACTCACTCGATCATAAAGGATACGAAGGCCGAATTCGATGAAATCACCTAAATCCTCATAAAAACACCCGCAAGGCATGAATGAAATCTTCACGAAGCAAGGCAGTAAAAGAAAAAGATATTTGTATAGATATACAAAGGTGGTTTACATAAATGAATGCAACATAGAAGAAGCTAAGGGCTAAGCTTCTGGGTTATTATCGAGAGCGGTCTCTTCTCCACCGGGCTTCCCCCATCTTCGGACCCGCTATTGCTACCATCATCATCATTATCATCGCCATGACAAGCCAAGGCTTCAGCTTCAACTTCGAGCTCTTTAGCACTTTTTATCTCTTCAGCAAGGTCGAAACCTCGAGCGTTTATCTCCTCGAGGGTCTCCCTCCGAGACCGACACTTAGCAAGTTCGGCAACCCAATGTGCTCGAGTGTCGGCAGTATCCGCCGCCTCTCTTGCCTCCATTTGAGCAGCCTCGGCATCAGCCCGATACACGGAAATGGACTTGTCCGCCATGACTTTCGACGACTCAACCTCCGCCTTGGCCTCAGCAAGCCGTGTTTCAGGCTCCTCGATCCTCTTAGCCTGAGCCGAACCCTTTTTCTTGACGCTTCGAAGCTGAACATCGGCCGATAACAATTTGGCCAAGATGGTTTCTTTTTCTGCAGCCAGGCGGTCGATAGTCTCCTTCCACCGATTACATCCGGCCTTGATTTGATCGACTTCTTCCCGAAGCAACCCGATCTTTTCAACCTTTTGCTGCAGCTAAGATAACGAAGGGTTAGCTTCCACTGTTGGGTCAAACCCATACTCTAGCAGAACGAGGCTCACCTGCTTATCTAGCTCGGCTTCTTCTTCACGAGCCTTAGCCAAATCTGCTTGGAGGTCCTTTATGGCCTGTCCTTTTGGCTGCAAAGAAATCGCAGAGCATCTCTCTCCCCCGAGACCTTCTGAAGCTCGACCTCACACTGGCTAAGGTCGACTCGAAACCTGCTAATAGCATGCACAGTAGGGAAAAAACACAAGTCAAGTTTAGAAAAGAACGAAGAAACCAAGCACAGTAAAATCATTGCCCGAGAAATGAAACGTTAGGCCTCTTCTAGTAGAAGAGAAGCGTCACTAATGTCGGAGGCATCATCAACTCCAGTAAAGCAATCCCGAAAAGGGTCCCCTACGCTAGAGCCTCCGCCCATATCGGGGGTCTTCAATTCTCGAGTTTCCTTTAACGCCTCCTCAGAAAAGGTCAGAAGAGAAGGAAAATGACCCACTGTCATAGCCCCAAGCGAATCGCTCGGGACGCTCTGATCGAGACTCGGGGTACCGAAACCGACCCCGACCGATATAGCCGTCATCGGCTCAGAAGGTCTGGCGATCTCGATAGCTTTCGCAGATCGGATCACCAAAGCCGAGGCATCATCATCTTCTTATTCTTCTTTTAGTCATTGGATCGAGTCCGTCGAAAGAGTGATTGCCTTCCTCCTCACCCTTCGAGTTTTGGGCTTGGGGTCCTCTGACCGAGAGACAGCTTTTCGCTTCTTATCTTTCCCCGGTTCTGGGACCGGGGACTTGGTTCCTTCCTCACCACTTGAAGGCCTCAAAATGGCATCCTTTGTTACACCTGCATGAAAGGAAATAGGTAACAAATGGAGCATAAAAAATATTTCGAAGAACACAAGAAGTGACCCTTACCGTGATTCTTGGCCTCCCATCTACCTTTTGCCAAATCACGCCAAGCGCATTCAGCATAAAATGAAGTCGAGGCTAACTTCTAAACCTAATCCTCGAGGTCGGGCACCGCTTGCGGCATCTAAGGGGCAACTGTATATCGGAAAAAGATATCAGATAGAATTAGAGAAAGATACGAAAAGCAACGCCTTATGAAAACCACTTACGGTCGAAATTCCATTCCTCGGGGAACGGTATCTTCTCTTCCGGAATGAGGTCACGGGTCCTCACCCGAATATAACAGCCCATCCAACCTCGATCCTTGTCTTCGTCGATGCTTGATATCAAAGATTTCGATGCTCGACGATAAAGCCTGATTAGTCCTCGAAAGATTTGAGGCCGATACAATCGTATGAGATGATTTACGGTAAAATCCAGCCCCCTCCCCCTCCCTCCCCCCCCCCCCCGGCCTTGTTGGAGAAGAAGCGAAGTAAGGTTACTATACGCCATAGAGAAGGATGAATTTGACTGAGGGGGACTTGATATCTTTTGAAAAAATCAATGATCACTGGGTCGACGGGACCCAACATGAAGGGGTAAGTATAAACACTTAAAAATCCCTCCACATGAGAGATGACGCTCTCTTCGGGAGAGGGAATTTGCAACACAACCTCGGAACCCCAGTTGCAGTCTTTCCTCACAGCCTCGAGATGACCCCTGTTATCGAGCACATGTACATCGACACATGCTCACATCGACCTGGAACAGACGAAGGATTTTCAACCATAAAATCGATCTTCAGAGTACAGGGGCCAGGAACGTACTCATGGGGAGGCGGCTCTACCGGCGTCTTATCGCTGGACGACCGTGAAGAGGAAGCTTTCTCCTTCTGAGGTACGATTTTTGAAGTTTTTGCCATTGATGTAAGAGAAAGAAAAGTGAAGGAAGATGAAAGGTTGATGGTGCCAAACGCTGATGAAGGTGGCTCTACAAGCGGCGAAATAGGGCAGAAAGAGTAAGAAAATTTGGGAGATTGAAGATATAAAAGTGGTAGATAATAAATGGAAGGGCTATTTATAGGTTTATACCGTGGCGGTTTAATATCAGCGGTGGCCGACCACCGTATGGCATGTATTAAATACCTTGAAAGACTAAATCGACGGGACAGCTATCACATACGTCACGATCGAGCCCAATAAAAACGTCAGCTTATAATCCGATCGAGCCGTCGAAAATCATATCGCTTCTCATCACATTCTTCCTGAGAAACGAGGGGACTATCTGTATATGGTCGAAATAGATTTCGGCCTCCGTACGTTTTCGAATAGTAAGCGATCGAAGTGAGAGCTCGAGACGAGTTCCGAGGATAGTACATATAAGCCTCGAGCTCCAAGACCGATCGAGGAATCGGCTCGGTATCATTATCAAGCCCATGACCAAATCGAACCGCAGGGCAAAGAGAATGTTGTCGGAGATGCACAAATCGATTGACACCCACCCCGAATGTCGAACTCGAACTCAAGTCCGAGGGCTCGATCCAATACCGAGCTCGAGCCTGTATCGAGCTCGTAGACAGAAGCTGTTGCAACCGCACTAGGGGAGAGAATCTTGGCAGGAATCGAGGAAGAGACAATTCATCATGGGTTCTCCACTATATATTTTTTATTATAAATAAAGTAAGATCCCTCTACTATAAAGGGGGAATCCTTGTAAGCACAAGCAGGTGGACACATTGTAAGAAAAGACTATTTCTATTTATTGAAAAATAAATCTCTTAAGTTTGTTTTACTCAACATACTCACTCTTCTAGTTCAATAATTTATATCTCATTTCTATAGCCAAGAATCCAAACATTTTCACTTCTACGTACAATTTATGTTAGAGTATATCACATATCCTTAGAACTATTTATAAATTCAACTATATCCGATTTTTCGAGTAAACAGTTCTGTTAACTGTTACGGTTCATGTTAGTGTAGCAAACTTTAAGAGTTGAAGTTTTATTATACATGGAACTCTTGCAACATAAGGGTTCGTTTCTCCACTTGAGTATGTGTAAACGTTTTAGCACGAACATTAAATTTATATGTTAGTGTGTTATTTTGTTAAGTTCACTGTCATGATATTGACTGGCTACAAATTTTAATAGAATAAATGTCAAACCAATTCAAGTGATAGGTCAAATAATGCAGAATCTTAATAAATAAGTTTCCCTATGTTTTCATTATTAATAAATAAATAGTTAAATATTTCTCCAAAAAGCGGTAGGCAAATTTTAGGCACAAACATAAATATATTCTTAAAATGCTTCACTTATATTAACTGTGTCGTTTAATTTAATGACAATAATAAGAAGAATAAGGTTATAAGTAGGCTTAACTTAATGTCTATATGTGGCCTCGTTACCATCAACTTGATGTGGCCTCGTTACAAAGAGGCCTCCTTTTCTGAGTGGACAATAGGAAAGTGATGTGGCGCCTTTCCCTAAAAACATAATTATCTTTTTTCTCTTTTTTTTTTAAATTTTTTTATCATTATTTTATCTTTATAATTCTCGCCTCATTATATTCATAACCTATATTTTTAATAATCTCAATAACTTTCATGTCTTTTATATTCATAACCCTCAAATATTTAATATGTAAATTTATGTCAATTTATATTTATTTTTTGTCCTTTATTTGTTTTAAAATTTTCATTTTCGTAACTCACACCTCTTTAACTTCCACTCTTAATAATATCCATAACTCTTATGCTTTTCATAACCCCCAAATATTTAATTTAAAAATTTAAGATACCTTATGGTATTCTTCTACTTTTACCTATATAAATTCATAACTTTTGTTTCATGAGATCCCTGCCCAAGGTTAACCCTTTTCATTCCATATCTAAAATAGTAATGGTGTCATATTTACCGCAGTATTAAATTCATGCTTTAGTTTCGCTCGAGGAAGAAGACTGTTGAATGATGATCGGTTTGCGAGAGTGGATCTCAATAACAACTCGAGAAACTATGCATTGATTCTATATTTCTTTTTTCTTTTATTTTCTTATGATTAAGGTTCCAAACAAGATGTGCGTTTTATTTCTTCTTTTTCTTCTGCTTTCTCTCTAATTATAAGAAATGGTGTATATCTATGTAATTTGCTTTAAGATCGGTGTAAGATTCATGAATCAATAGCATGTTCTTTCTGATGTTAATGTATTTTGGATGTATACTAAAGGTCAAAACACATATAAATACATATATCGTTGAATAGTTCTAAAAGAGTTTTAAGGAACATGCCAACTTGGAACACTCAATAAATAACATTGCTAAAAATAAAATTTGGTAGTTGATTTTCACTAAAGGAAGTGATAAAAGCAAGAACCGTAAAAAACTCATGCAGAAATTAATGGCAATACGTAAGATCCGATCTTTTATTTTTCTATTTTATTTTTAAATATATTAAGCAAAACCATCTTCAAGCGACTATGAAAGACAAAAATTGAGTTAACAAGTCTCTTAAAAGAGATGATCGCATAAAAAAATCATCTTTTCCTCTATGAAATCGTTGTGTTTTTCAAGATAGTAACGACCGACGGCCCAAGTGGGTGCAACTTCCTTTTTTTTTTAAATTATTGTTTCATCATGCACAAATTTATTTGTTTGTATTTTAATTTTTTTTATCTGTATTATAAATTTACATTCCTTTTTTATGTAAGTAGAAACATCCGAACAAGATTTTAAAAAACAAACAAAACTTAAATATGCATATATTAAATAAAGAAATTTATTATTCTATTTGTAACGACCCGGTCAGTCATTTTGAATATTTTAGTCCCGTTCCCCCATTTACTGCTTTATTTATACGTTACAGTTATTTTATGACTTACCGGGTTAGTTGGTTCGGATCCGAAAAGAATTTGGAGTGAAATGAGACACTTAGCCTCATAATTAAAAATTTTAAGTTAGAAAAGTGACCGGATGTGGACTTATGTGTAAACGACCTCGGATTTGAATTTTGATGATTCCAATAGCTCCGTATGGTGATGAAAAATTATTTGGAGGTCCGTAGTGGAGTTAGGCTTGAAATGGCGAAAGTTGAATTTTTGGGAAGTTTGACCGGGGGGTTGACTTTTTGATATCGGGGACTGAAAATTAAAATACCTCTGTTATGTCATTTATGACTTGCATGCAAAATTTGAGATCAATCAGACTTGATTTGATATGTTCCGGCATCGTTTGTAGAAATTAAAAGTTTCAAAGTTCATTAGGTTTGAATCTATGTGTGATTCATATTTTTAGTGTTGTTGGATGTGATTTGAAGACTCGACTAAGTTCGTATAATGTATTAGGACTTGTTGGTATATTTGATTGAGGTCCCGAGGGGCTAGGGTGAGTTTTGGATGTCTAACGGATCATTTTTGGACTTGGCTTTGATAGCTGAAGTTGTGATGACCCAAAAGGTCATCTTATGTTTTAGAACTCGATTCTGCGCTCTTAAGCCTTAAAAATCTCATTTTTACCCTCCTAGATTTACGTGCGCAGTTTTCGGAAAGTTTTTATGTTGAAAATTGATGAAAATAAGAATTTTTGCCTTAAAAGTTGATTTTAGTTGACTTTGGTCAATATTTTTAGTAAACGAGCCCGGATCCGTATTTTAACGATCCCGCTGGGTTCGTATCTAATTGTGGGACCTGGGCGTATGCCCGGAATCGAATTCGGAGGTCCCTAACTAGAGTTATGAATTTTTGATAAAAATTAAAAGTCAAAAAATTCAATTGTTTTTAAGAATTGGTTGATGTTTGGCCTTGTTGATACCAGGTCCGTATTTTGGTTTCGGAATCCGGTATAGGTCCAATACAATATTTATGACTTATCTGTGAAATTTGGTGAGAAACAAAGTTGGTTTGACGTGATTCAGACGTCCAGTTGAGAAAATAGAAATTTTAAAGTGTTCTTGAGAATTTCATTTGATTTGGTGTTAAATTCGTAGTTCTAGGTATTATTTTGGCGATTTGATAGCGCGAGCAAGTCGTATGATATTTTTAGACTTGCGTGCATGTTTGGTTTGGAGCCCCGAGGGCTCCGGTGAGTTTCGGATAGGCCGCAGGATGATTTGGACATTAGAAAATCTGGTTTTCTGCAGATTATGGTGTCTGGCATATTCTTCTTCGCGTGCGCGAAGGTTTTTTCGCGAACGCGAAGAGTAAACTGATGAGGCCGAAATTTCTTCTTCGCGAACGCGAAGGCTTGGTCACGAACGCGAAGCGCTGGGGGCATTACTCTTCACGAACATGATAAGCCCATCGCGAACGCGTAGTGTTAGGCACTGGGAGGGGGGAGTCAGCCTTTCCTTCATCGCGAACGCGAACAATGTCTCGCGAACGCGAAGGCCGGGGGTAGCCTACGTGAACGCGAAGACTGTCTCGCGAACGCGAAGGCTTGGCAGCCAATACTCTTCGCGAACGCGACAGTGGCCTCACGAACGCGATGCACACTGTCACTCAGCACTTAAAACAGAATCAAACACTGGTTTAAGCCATTTCTTCAATATTTTTCAAGAACCAAACGGGTAGAGGCGATTTTCAAGAGTTATTTTCTTCCCCAAAGTGTTGGTAACTGATTCTTAACCATTTCCTTTCAATTACCCATTACATTACATGAATTATCAACCTAAAATCTAGAGTTTTCATGGTAGAATTAGGGGTTAGGGTAGAAACTAGGGATTTTAAAATTTTGGGGATTTAGACCTCAATTTTAGGTCGGATTCCAAAACCAATTATATATCCAGGCTCGGGGGTGAATGGGTAAATGAATTTTGGTCCGAACCTCGGGTTTTGACCAAGCGGGCCTATGGTCGATTTTTTGACTTTTTGGAGGAAAATTTGAAAAATTTAATTTATGCAATATTATTGATTTCTTTAGCAATATTTGACATTATTGAGTCATTTTTGAATAGATACGAGCGGTTTGGAGGTGAATTCTAAAGGAAAAGCTGTGATTATGAATTAAGTGGCCTCTGGAGCAAGGTAAGTGTTGTGTCTAACCCTGACTTGAGAGAATTAGGAACCTTAGATTATTTGCTATGTGAAATTCATGTGAGCGGCGTATATGTGAGGTGATGAGTACTTATGCGCCGCCAATTTATCTATTTTCCATGTTTCTTCTGTTTTTCTTATATTGTCTCTTTTCTATGCCTAATTGCTACGTGTTTATACTACTGTTGTTAAATTGATCATTCTTATCATGTTTATGGACTTTCTGGAGATAATTGAGAATTTATTTCAAAGCTGAGATTGATATTGTGGAACCAAATATTGAAGTAAGGCTTGTACTTGTTACTCTATCTCCCTGTTATTATTTATGTATTTTATTATGGTAAGGGAGAGTGTTAATGCATCAAGGGTGATGCCGTGCCATATTGTAAGTTAATGCACGAAGGGTGATGCCGTGCCATATTGTGAGTGTTAATGCACGAAGGGTGATGCCGTGCCATATTGTGAGTGTTAATGCATGAAGGGTGATGTCGTGTCGTTTCTATTGATTTTATGGTGAGATTGAGAGTAAAAGCACGAAGGGTGATGCCGTGCATTTTTCCTTTACTGTATTCGTGTTCCTGTTAATTCATAATATGTTGGTTGTTCCAGTTATCATTCTGTTGTAGTTCTTTATCACGTAATTCCCCCAGCACATTCCCCTTCCCCCCCCCCGATATCTTCTGTCTAATTTCTTATTACTGTTATTTGTATATACATTGTTATACTGTACAGGTTGGTTTGTTGGTGCCTTGCCTTAGCCTCGTTACTACTTCGTCGAGGTTAGGCTCGACACTTGCCAGTACATGGGGTCAGTTGTACTGATACTGCACTCTGCACTTTCTGTGCAGATTTTGGTACCGGCTCGGGTTGATCGAGATTTTGCTATTGGATTATTATACGGGGACTTAAGGTAGATCTGTCGGCATTCATAGACCTTGAAGTCCCCGGCTATCTTTTTGTTCTACTGTTTCTTTCATTCAGACAGTTGTATTTCTTTCAGACTATTACTTGTAGTAAATTCTAGAATGCTCGTGAATTGTGACTCCAGTTCCGGGTGGTAGTAATTGATACAGTCTTTATATTATTCCGCACTTATTATATTTCATCTTGGCTAATTATTGTTATTTTTCGAATGGAAATAAGGATTTGGTTTAATAATTCTCTAACGTTGGCTTGCCTAGCAAGTGAAATGTTAGGTGTCATCACGGTCCCGACGGTGAAAATTTTGGGTCGTGACAAGTTGGTATCAGAGCACTAGGTTACATAGGTTTCACGAGTCAGGAGCAAGCTTAGTAGAGTTTGAAAGATCGGTACGGAGACGTCTGTACTTATCTCTCAGAGGCTATGAAGTTTAGGAACAATATCACTTCTTTCATTCCTTATCGTGCGACATTGATTTAGCTTGAAACATATATCTCGTATTCCTTTGTATCCACTCGTGTATGACATTACGCACTCGGTATCAGTTGTGCGGCAACGGTTCGTGATGCCGTAGATGCACTATGAGAGAGCCATAAATGCTCAAACATTGCCTCAATGTGTGGTTCCCACTGAAGATGCGAGCGCATTGAGAGTCCACCCAGTGAATCATGTAGGGGGTGAAACGGACCTTGGCATCTGGTTGATTTATACGAGCTATGAAGGTTAATATTATGGATCATCGGGTGTGGTGAACTATGACTTCGCGTCGAGTGGGGGAGTTCACTATCAATAGATGGATTGCGGGGTCATGTGTTATATCAGTTTTGGCCTGAAATGTATATATGTGGTAATAAAAGTTTCCCCAAAAAAAGAATTTACACATGTTTAAGGCCGAAGATTTTGTAGAGGATAAGGTTGGTACTTGCGGTATGTCCGCCTACTTAATAATCCTATACTTCAGTACCCAAGGAGTTAGAGAAACAACTTTAAATTTACAGAAGGTCTACTCAGCGTGGATGCCATGGTTGCGGATTATGGGGTGCTTTAGAGAAAGTACAGTGGTTGATGAGATTCTGGATTATGTGGTTTGTGCCAAGATTTGTATGTATGGAGCTCTACTTTTGTGATCGTTGTGTATAAATAGGGGTAAGGGTTACCTCTGAGGAGAATCGAAGAGTATGTTAAGAAATGGGTCAGCTCAACAGTGTTGAGTCAGCATAACAAAAGAATAAATTGGCCTTGGGAGAGATAATTCTCCACAGGTGTCCGTGACAAGCCTATGAAGAGGGCATACCAGCCAATGCAACACCGCCCACTTGGCTCAGTACTCAGAAACGCTTTTGAAAGAGTTTGTTCTCGAACTCTCCGTAATGCGTGGCGCATAATGTTTGAACGGTTACGTCAGGTCACCATGACGGTGTCATAATATGCCATCAGGTTCAATAAGTTAGCCCGTCATATTTCTACTTTGCTTCCTACAGCCAGAGAGCGAGTCCACAGACTCATTGAAGGACCCAATTATAAACGTAAAAATTTTGTACGACTCTGGAGCTACAGGCAAATACTTCATTTCTGCTAGTGGTAGAAATTGCCAAGATAAGGAGACTAAGACATCTCGAAGTTCTGGGGGATTCAGTGGATTCTACTCTGCAAGTATAAATCATTATGGCGGGGGCTCGGGCAGTTGGCCAGCCCAGTCCGCACATCGGATTACCCGGGGTACTCTAGTAAGTTCTTTTAATGCACCACCGACATGAGTTCCAACAAATGGTTATTCCAGTTATCTAGCACAGACTCATATGAGCAGCCAAACTCACAAATGGGTTGTTATTAATACGGCGATACTAGGCACATCATGAGAAAATTGTCCCAAACTTGGGAGAGATATATTTCATCAAAGCACTCAGGCTACATGCCCCATTGCAGTTACTACACCACCCACACGATCAGTTAAGGGTGGAGGACAGGCGGGTAGAAGGCGTCTTAGAGGTGGAGACCCAGTCGTTGCTATATTTGTTTTATGATATGGCGGAGGTCGCTACATCAGATAGTGTTATTCCAAGTATGACTTCGATTTAATTTAAAGGAATAATTTCCTTAACTTGATTTGGTTTTGAGTATCGAAACGAGTCCTCCTATTTTGCTCCACTTATGAGTGAGCTTCGTGATTCTATTATCTACTTATGTGTTTACTCCTGTTGGGAGGTTCTATGGAGATAACTATGCCCATCATTCCAAGTTAGTCACTAATAAGAGCTGTGAGGCTAAAGGTGGCTTTCTGTTACCCATTTTAGTAAGCTTTGATGTAATTTCCGGATAATTATTTACAAATTGCGAATTATATGCCATACCGGTGTGGGGTTCATTATGCGTTGTGATTTGGTATGACCAAAATTTTTTTTTTTAAAAAAAGAAAATAGAAATTTTTGATTGGCACGATGTGCGTATTACTTGTGATTCGGAACTGAGGACGATATCCTCACACTATAATATAAATTGATATGTTTAAACCGAGCTACAAGCTGCGGTGGAAGTTATATAAGAACGAGATCCTTGTGAGCAAAATTCTTGTGTTTAAATTCTCCCTTGTGAAATTAAAGTTGTACTATAGCAATAATAGGGAGTCATGCCTGTTAGGCCTAATTGAAAATTCTTGTATGAAATTCTCTGTGCATACTTGCCAAATTCGTATTGTAATTATTGAGTTCTAACCTACGAGATAGGTGTTTGCCCAGGTGGTGTTAAATGTGGCTCGTTAATTCGGGTAAATAATTATGAAGTCCGGTTACCATCAATTGAAGATTAGGGCATCTGATATCCCTAAGACAGCTTTTCGGACTCGGTATGGGCATTACGAATTCCTAGTAATATCATTTGGGCATGCCAACACCCCAGCAACACTTATGGATTTGATGAATTGGGAGTTCAAGCCCTATTTGGGTTCTTTTGTGGTTATATTCATTGATGATATCTTGATTTACTCCAACAGTCGAGAAGGGCATGGGCAGCATCTTCGGAGTGTGCTTCAGACTTTGGAGAATAATCAGTTATATGCCAAATTTTCAAAATGTGAGTTTTGTTAGACTCAGTTGCCTTTTTAGGGCATGTTGTATCGGCAAAAGGCATAAAGGTGGATCCTAAGAGGATTGAGGTTGTTCATAATTGGCCTAGACCTACTTCAGTTATAGAGATCCGAAGTTTCCTAGGTTTAGCAGGTTGTTATCGTCGGTTCGTGGAAGGGTTTTCATCTACAATAAGCCCATTGACCAGACTGACCCAGAAAGATGTCTCGTTCAGGTGGTCAGACGAGTGTGAGGCGAGCTTCCAGAAGCTCAAGACAGCTTTGACTACGGCACCAGTATTGGTGTTACCTCAGGTTCAGGATCTTATACGGTATATTGTGACGCATCTCGTATTGGTTTGGGTGTGGTATTGATGTAGGGTGGCAAGGTTATTGCATATGTTTTGCGGCAGCTGAAGGTTCAAGAGAAGAATTACCTTGTTCATGATCTAGAGCTGGCAGCCATTGTTCACGCGCTGAAGATTTAGAGGTACTATCTTTACGGCATGCCATGTGAGTTATTCACTGATCATCATAGCCTACAGTATCTGTTCAAATATAAAGATCTCAATTTGAGGCAGAGAAGATGATTGGAGTTGTTGAAAGACTATGATATCACCATTTCTGTATCACCCCGGAAAGGCAAATGTGGTAGCCGATGCTTTGAGTAGAAAGGCTGCGAGTATGGGTAGCCTTGCGTATAATCTAGTTGGTAAGAGGCCGTTAGCTGCAGAGGTTCAGGCTTTGGCTAATCAGTTTGTGAGGTTAGATGTTTCAAAACCCAGTCGGGTTCTAGCTTGCACAGTCGCTCGGTCTTCTTTATATGAGTGCATCAGAGAGCGACAATATGATGATCCTCATTTACTTGTACTTAAGGGTAATGTGATGCCAAACAGGTTGTTGTGGGGGAGGATGGAGTTCTGCGAATGCAGGGTCATATTTGTGTGCCTAATGTGGATGAGTTTCGTGAATTAATTCTGGAAAAGGCCCACAGTTCCAGGTATTCTATTCGTCCAGGTGCTGCCAAAATGTATCAAGGTTTGCGGCAACATTATTGGTGGAGGAGAATGAAGAAGGATATAGTTGCATATGTAGCTCGGTTCCTAAATTGTTAGCAAGTTAAGTACGAGCATCAGAGTCCTGGTGGTTTGCTTCAAGAAATAGAAATTCCTTAATGGAAGTGGGAGCGTATCACTATGGATTTTGTTGTTGGGCTCCTACGGACTCAGAGAAAATTTGACGCAGTTTGGGTCATTGTGGACAGGTTGACCAAGTCAGCACATTTCATTCCAGTGGCAGTTACCTATTCTTCAGAGCGGTTAGCTGAAATTTACATTCGTAAGATTGTTCGCCTTCACGCTGTGCCCATGTCTATCATTTCTAATCGAGGTACGCAGTTCACTTCGCACTTCTGGAGGGATATACAGCGTGAGTTGGACACGCGGGTTGAGTTGAGTATAACATTTCATCCACAGATAGACGGACAGTCAGAACGCACTATTCAGATATTGGAAGATATGCCTCGCGCTTGTGTTACAGACTTTGGAGGTTCTTGGGATCAATTCTTGCCACTTATGGAGGTTGCTTATAATAATAGCTACCAGGCGAGCATTCAAATGGCTCCATATGAGGCATTATATGGAAGGCGATGTCGTTTGCCAGTTGGATGGTTTGAACCGGGAGAGGCTCGGTTGTTAGGTACCGATTTGGTACAGGATGCCTTGGATAAGGTCAAGGTTATTCAAGATCGACTTCACACAACTCAGTCTAGTCAAAATAGTTATGCCGACCATAAAGTTCGTGATATTGCATTCAGGGTTGGAGAAAGAGTATTGCTTCGGGTTTCACCTATGAAAGGTGTAATGAGGTTCAGAAAGAAGGGCAAGTTGAGCCTTAGGTATATAGGACCATTTGAAATTCTTGAAAGGGTAGGGGAAGTAGCCTACATGTTTGCATTACCACCTAGTTTATCAGTGGTTCATCCGGTGTTTCATGTGTCCATGCTTCGAAAATATCATGGTGATCCGTCCCATGTGTTAGATTTCAGCTCAGTTCAATTGGACAAAGATTTGACTTATGAGGAGGAGCCGGTAGCTATTCTAGATCGGCAAGTTTGCCAGTTGAGATTAAAGAGTTACCCTTCAGTTCGAGTGCAGTGGAGAGGTCAGTCTATTGAGGCAGCTACTTGGGAATCCGAGTCCGATATGCGAAGTAGATATCCCCACCTTTTCACCAGCCCAGGTACTTTTCTATGTCCTTTCGAGGACGAACGGTTGTTTTAGAGGTGGAGAATGTGATGACCCAAAAGGTCATCTTATATTTTAGAACTCGATTCTGTGCTCTTAAGCCTTAAAAATCTTATTTTTATCCTCCTAGATTTGCGTGCGCAGTTCGGGCGTGTTTCCGGAAAGCTTTTATGTTGAAAATTGATGAAAATAAAAAATTTTGTCTTAAAAGTTAATTTTAGTTGACTTCGATCAACATTTTTGGTAAATGGGCCCGGGTCCGTGTTATGACGATCCTGGTATGTCCGTATCGAATTATGGGACCTAGGCGCCCGGAGTCGAATTCGGAGGTCCCTAGCTCGAGTTATGAATTTTTGATGAAAATTAAAAGTCGGAAAATTCAATTATTTTTAAGAATTGGTTGATGTTTGGCCTTGTTGATATCTGGTCCGTATTTTGGTTTCGGAGCTCGGTATAGGTCCAATACAATATTTATGACTTATCTGTGAAATTTGGTGAGAAACGGAGTTGGTTTGACGTGATTCAGACGTCCAGTTGAGAAAATAGAAATTTTAAAGTGTTCTTGAGAATTTCATTTGATATGGTGCTAAATTCATAGTTCTAGGTATTATTTTGGCGATTTGATCACGCTAGAAAGTTCGTAGTTCTAGGTATTATTTTCCATGTTTCTTCCATTTTTCTTATATTGTCTCTTTCCTATGCCTAATTGCTACGTGTTTATACTAGTGTTGTTAAATTGATCGTTCTTATCATGTTTAAGGATTTTCTGGTGATAATTGAGAATTCATTTTAAAGTTGAGATTGATATTGTGGAACCAAATGTTGAAGTAAGGCTTGTACTTGTTACTCTATCTCCTTGTTGTTATTTATGCATTTTATTATGATAAGGGAGAGTGTTAATGCACGATGAGTGATGTCGTGACATATTGTGAGTGTTAATGCACGAAGGGTGATGTCGTGCGATATTGTGAGTGGTAATGCACGAAGAGTGATGTCGTGCCATATTGTGACTGTTAATGCACGAAGGGTGATGCCGTGCCATATTGTGAGTGTTAATGCACGAAGGGTGATGCTGTGCCATATTGTGAGTGTTAATGCACGAAGGGTGATGTCGTGCCATGATATGAGAGTAAAAGCACGAAGGGTGATGCCGTGCCGTTTCTATTAATTTTATGGTGATATTGAGAGTAAAAGCACGAAGGGTGATGCCGTGCATTTTTCTTTACTGTATTCATTATTCCTGTTGATTCATGGTATATTGACTGCTCCGGTGATCATTCTGTTGTAGTTCTTTATCTCTATTCCCCTTAGTATGTCTCCCCTCCCGACATTTCCTGTTTAGTTCTTCATTATTATTATTTGTATCTACATTGTTAAACTGTACAGGTTGATTTGTAGGTGCCTTGCCTGAGCCTCGTCACTACTTCGTTGAGGTTAGGCTCGACACTTACCAGTACATGGGGTGGATTGTACTGATACTACACTCTGCACTTTCTGTGCAGATTTTGGTACCGGTTCGGGTTGAACGAGATTTTGATATTGGACCGCTATCCAGAGACTCAAGGTAGATCTGTCGGTGTTCACAGACCTTGAAGTCCCCGGCTATCTTTCTGTTCTACTATTTCTTTCATTCAAACAGTTGTATTTCTTTCAGACTATTACTTGTAGTAAATTCTAGAATGGTCGTGAATTGTGACTCCAGATCCGGGTGGGAGTAATTGATACAATCTTTATATTATTCCGCACTTATTATATTTCATTTTGGCTAATTATTGTTATTTTCCGAATGGAAATAAGGATTTGGTTTAATAATTCTCAAACGTTGGCTTGCCTAGCAAGTGAAAAGTTAGGCGCCACCATGGTCCCGACGGTGGGAATTTCGGGTCGTGACAGAAGTTCTGGTTTCTGCAGGTTCTGGTTTCCTTCTACGCGATCGCGTGAGAAGGTATGTGATCGCGTAGGGTTAATTGGGCAGCTGAAATTTTGTGCTATGCGATCGCATGGATGAGTCTGCGATCGCATAGGTTTGGCAAGCTGTGTTATGCGAACGGTTGGCTAAGACCACGTTCGCGAAGTGGAAACGAGGCAGAACTTGGTTCGCGCGCTTAACCCTTCACGATCGCGTGGATGAGTCTGTGATCGCGTAGGTCTAGGAATGCTGTGTTTCACGATCGCATGGAGTTATCCGCAATCGCATAAGCTTAATTCTGGGCAACCTTTTTTTGTTCTTCGCGATCGCGTGCCTTTGGCCGCAATCGCATAGAAGAAAAAGCCTGGGCAGAAAGTTTAAGTTCTGAAAATGGGACTCCCATTTTCCATTTTTAACGATTTGGACCTCGGATTGAGGCGATTTTTGGGAGATTTTTAGAGAAAATAATGGGGTAAGTGTTCTTAACTCAATATTGGCTAAATTACCCGAATCCATGGTTGGTTTTATCATTTAATTGGTGAATTAAGTTGAAAAAGTTTAAAAACCCTCTTGGATAAATTTGAGGATTTGAGGGATGAATTGTTATCGGAATTTAGTAATTTTGGTATGGTTAGACTCGTGGTTGAATGGGAGTTCATATTTTGTAACTTTTGTCGAGTTCCGAGACGTGGGCCCCACGGGAGATATTTGAGCTAAATTTCGAATTTTTATGGAAAATTAGCATTTTCTTATGGAATTAATTCCAATAAATTTTATTGACTCAATCGAATTATTTGTGGCTAGATTCAAGGCGTTTGGAGGCCAATTAACGAGGAAAAGCCATTGCAGAATAAAGAATTTCACGGTCTGAGGTAAGTAACAGTTTTAAATCTGGTCCTGAGGGTATGAAATCCCAGATTATTGGATTATGTGAGTATTCTGGAGGTAACGCACATGCTAGGTGACGGGCGTGTCGGCGTGCACCATAGAAATTGGGACTTGGTCCATTCCGTAAAACTGTAAAGTTGTATAACTTGTTGCTAGCTATATGCTCTCTCTGTGTTATAGAGATTTGACTATAAATTATGTTATAAACCATGTTTAGGTTATATGTTGGTACTGTTGGGACCCACAGAGGTCATGTACATGTTGAAATACCTGCATAATTGTTGTTTTGTACTCAGTCACAGTTTACTTGTTTATTTTATCTCAGTCTCTATTGTTCATTATTGATGAATCATATCATTGTTGCTTGGGCTGATTTCTTGATTATTGAGAGCCCGAGAGACTGGAGAGATTTGTGACTAAGTGAGGTCGGGGGCCTGATCGTGAGATATTATATTATAGCACGTGAGTTGTCCGTGCAGCACGTGAGTTGTTCGTGCAGATCCAGATATTTATACTATGGCATATGAGTTATCCGTGCGGATCCAGATATTTATACTATGGCACGTGAGTTGTTCGTGCATCACGTGAGTTGTCCGTGTAGATTATAGCGCTTGGGCTGTAGGAGCCACTCCGGAGTCTGTACACCCCTAGTGAGCACGGGTACCCATTGAGTGTGAGTGCTGAGGGCCGAGAGCCGAGTGGTTGAGCTGTTATGATGAGTTGAGTGACTATTGTCTGAGAGGCTGTACTTGCTTTGCATTTGTTTTTGCACTTGGTTTCTATCTATCATTGTTGTGAAATCTCTGAAGGATTTATATCCGGATTACATGAATTTGAACTGTATAAAATTTATTTGACTTAAATTGCCGGATTTGAAAGCATGTCTATTCTTTGTTGGAATTACTGAAAGTGAACTATAACTGTGTAGCTCATCACTATCTTCAGTTCTTTATTTATTATTGTTACTTGCTGAGTTGGTTGTACTCATACTACACCCAGCACTTCGTGTGCAAATCTAAGTGTTCCCGGACATAGCGAGTGTTGATTCTTTCGCACAGCTGATTTTAGGAGATTCTGAGGTAGCTTCCGTGTTTCGCAGACCTTGCCTCTCCTTCCCTATCTCCTTGTTTACTGTATTTGGTCTCAGACTATTATGGACCGTATTTTCTAGATTTGTAATCATATTAGATGTTGATGTACTCAGTGACACCAGGTTTTGGGAGTGGTTATATCGGTATTTTTAGGATTTGTGGATTTTATTTAAATATTATATTTTCAAAATTAAAAGAAATTATAGTTTACTAAGATTTTTGGCTTGCCTAGTTTCGAGATAGGCGCCATCACGACAGGTTAGAATTTGGGTCGATACAAGTTAGTATCAGAGCCCTAGGTTACATAGGTCTCACGAGTCATGAGCAGGTCTAGCAGAGTTTTGCGGATCGGTACGGAGACGTCTGTACTTATCTTCGAGAGGCTGTAGAACCCTTAGGAAAGTTTCACTTTCTTGTATTCTGTCGTGCGAAATTGTTGATTCCGGAAACTAAATTTCTGTTATTCTATTCTCTCACAGATGGTGAGGATACGTACTACCGGATCGGACGGTCAGCTATCAGTGCCACCAATTAGGGCCGCGAGAGGTTGGGGTCGTGGTAGAGGTCGGGGTCGAGGTAGAGGTCGAGGTGTAGCTCGTACCACAGTGGGCCCAGCACATGTAATACCACCAGTTGCTCCAGCTCAGGAGCAGATTCCAGATATAGCTGAGCCGACTGGACCAGCTAAGGCACCAGATGTGCCTTTTGAGATTCCAGGCCTTCAGGAGACTTTGGCCCAAATATTGGAAGCTTGCACTAGTCTTGCTCAGGTGGTTTCGGCTCAGGCCGCACCTGCCACTTCTCAGGATGGGGGAGGTACTCATATCCCTATTTCCCGTACTCCAGACCAGGTAGTACAGGGACTTCAGATACCGGGGGCACTACCAGCCCAACCGGCTGTAGCTGCTCAGGTCCCGGTAGTTCCTATTATGACAGATGATGAGCAAGGGAGACTTGAGAGATTTGAGAGGCTTCGACCTCCACCATTTAGCGGTATTGAGTCAGAGGATGCTCAGTGTTTTCTGGATAGGTGTCAGCGGATGCTTCGGACAACGAGTATTATGGAGACCAGTGGGGTCTCGTTCACTACTTTTCAGTTTTTTGGGGCTGCCTTCAGATGGTGGGAGGCTTATGAGAGGCGCAGACCAGTTGGTGCAGTACCACTTACATGGCAGGAATTCTCCGTTCTCTTTTTCGAGAAGTTCGTGCCGCAGTCTTACAGAGAAGAGCTGCGCAAATAGTTTGAGCAGTTATGTCAGGATGGCATGTCTGTGATGCAGTATGAGATGAGATTTTATGAGTTGGCTCATCACGCAGTCTAGCTGGTTCCCACTGATAGCGAGAGGATTAGGAGGTTCATTGATGGCCTTACATATCGGCTGCGGTTACTTATGACTAGGGAGAGGGTATCTGGTGCTACTTTTGATGAGGTAGTTAACATTGCTCGGCAGATAAAGATGGTTCATATCCAAGAACGTGGAGAGAGGGAGGCTAAGAGGCCTCATGGTCCAGGTGATTACGGCGGTGTTCCTTCAGGGGGTCAGTTTTACCGCGGTAGGGGTCGTTATTACAGACACGCTCAGATGGGTCATCTAGCTCATCGTAGTACATCAACTAGCCACAGTTCTTACAGTGCTCACTCAGGTCAGTCTTCATTCACTGCACTACCAGCGCAGAGTTCTCATCATGCCTTATCTGCTCAGGCTTCTATAGGTAATTCCCCGGGTTATCAGGAGCAACAGTTCCGTTAGAGGAGGGATTGTTTCGAGTGCGGAGAATTTGATCATTTCAAGAGAGAGTGTCCTAGGTCGTTGAGTGGGGCTCCACAACAGAGTTCTTGACTGATTGCACCAGTACCAGCAGATACACCACCCGCCCAGCCAGCTCGGGGTGGGGGTCAGGCAGCTAGGGGTCGCCCAAGAGGGGGAGGCCGATCAGGTGGTGATCAGGCCCGATTCTATGCTTTTCCTGCCAGGCCAGATGTTGTTGCCTCAGATGCAGTGATCGCAAGTATTGTTTCAGTGTTCCACATGAAGTCTTCTATATTATTTGACCCTGGTTCCACTTATTCATATGTATCATCGTATTTTGCTCATTATCTGGATATGCCCTGTGAGTCCTTAGTTTTACTTGTTTGTGTATCTACACCGATGGGCAATATTATTATTGTGGGCCGTGTGTATCGGTCATGTGTGGTAACTATTGGGGGACTAGAGACTAGAGTTGATCTCTTATTACTCGGTATGGTTGATTTCGATGTAATCCTGGGAATGGATTGGTTGTCTCCATATCATGCTATTCTGGACTGTCACGCAAAAACTGTGACATTGACGATGCCGGGGTTGCCAAAGGTTGAATGGAGAGGTTCTCTAGAATTTGTTCCTAGCAGGGTAATTTCTTATTTGAAGGCCCAACGTATGGTTGGAAAGGGATGTTTGTCATATTTGGCCTTTGTGAGAGATGTTGATGCTGATACTCCTATTATTGATTCAGTACCGGTCTTGCGAGACTTTCCGAATGTATTTCCTGCAGACCTACCGGGTATGCCACCCGACAAGGATATTGATTTCGGTATTGACTTGGTGTAGGGAACTCAACCCATTTTTATTCCTCCGTATCATATGAAACCAGCTGAGTTAAAATAATGAAAGAGCAACTTCAGGAACTCCTTGAAAAGGGGTTTATTAGGCTTAGTATGTCACCTTAGGGTGCACCGGTTCTATTTGTAAAGAAGAAAGATGGTACTATACGGATGTGCATTTATTATAGGCAGTTGAACAAAGTTACAATCAAGAATAAATATCCTTCGCCGCGTATTGATGACTTATTTGAACAGCTTCAGGAAGCGAGGGTGTTCTCCAAAATTGATTTGAGATCGGGGTATCACCAATTGAAAATTCAGAATTCGGATATTCTAAAGACGGCATTCAGAACTCGTTATGGACACTACGAATTTCTTGTGATGTCTTTTAGGCTAACCAATTCCCCAGCAACATTTATGCATTTGATGAATAGTGTATTCTAACCATATCTTGATTTATTTATCATAGTATTTATTGAAGATATTTTGGTGTACTCACGTAGCCAGGAGGAGCATGCACAACACTTGGGTATTGTATTACAGAGGCTGAGAGAGGATAGACTTTATGCCAAATTTTCTAAGTGTGAGTTCTGGCTTAGTTCGGTGGCATTCTTGGGATATATAGTGTCCAGTGAAAGAATTAAGGTGGATCCGAAGAAAATAGAGGTAGTTCAGAATTGTCCCAGGCCATCTTCAATTACTGAGATTCGGAGAATTCTCGGCTTGGCCGGTTATTATCGTCGTTTCTTAGAGGGATTCTCGTCTATTGCATCGCCTATGACTAAATTCACCCAGAAAGGTGCTCCGTTCATGTGGTCGGATAAGTGTGAAGAGAGCTTTCAGAAGCTCAAAACAGCTTTGACTACAGCTCCAGTATTGGTGTTGCCTACAGGTTCAGAGTCTTATGCTGTGTATTGTGACACGTTGCGTATTGGCCTCGGCATAGTACTGATGCAAGACGATAGGGTGATTGCCTATGCGTCCAGATAGTTAAAGATACATGAGAAGAATTATCCAGTCCACGATCTTGAGTTAGCAGCTATTGTTCATGCCTTAAAAAACTTTGGCGGCATTACTTGTACGATGTCCAGTGTGAGGTATATACCGATCATCGGAGTCTACAACATTTGTTTAAATAAAAGGATCTTAATTTGCAGCTGCAGAGGTGGTTAGAGTTGCTTAAAGATTATGACATTACCATTCTTTATCATCCCGAAAAGGCCAATGTAGTGGCCGATGCCTTGAGTCGTAAGGCGGAGAGTTTGGGCAGCTTAGCATACTTACCGGTAGCAGAGAGGCCTTTAGCATTGGATGTTCAGGCCTTGGCCAACCGGTTTGTTAGATTGGATGTTTCCAAGCCGAATCGAGCTTTGGCTTGTGTGGTTTCTCGATCTTCTTTATATGATCACATCAGAAAGCACCAATATGATGATCCACATCTGCTTATCCTAAATGACACGGTGCAACACGGTGATGCCAAGGAGGTCACTATTGGAGATGACGGTGTATTACGGATGCAGGGCAGGCTATGTGTGCCTAATGTAGATGGTTTGAGTGAGCTAATAATCCAGGAAGCTCACAGTTCGCGGTACTCTATTCATCCAGGTGCCGCGAAGATGTATCAAGATTTGAGGCAGCACTATTGGTGGAGACGAATGAAGAAAGATATAGTTAGGTTTGTAGCTCGGTGTTTAAATTGTCAACAGGTAAAGTACGAGCATCAGAGACCTGGATGATTACTTCAGAGACTTGAAATTCCAGAGTGGAAATGGGAGCGTATTACCATGGACTTCGTAGTTGGGCTTCCACGGACTTTGAGGAAGTTTGATGCGGTTTGGGTGATTGTAGATCAGATGACTAAGTCCGCGCATTTTATTCCGGTTGGTACCAATTATTCTTTGAAGCGGTTGGCTGAGATTTATATCCGTGAGATTGTTCGCCTATACGGTGTACCAGTGTCCATCATATCAGATCGGAGCACGCAGTTTACATCACATTTTTGGAGAACAGTGCAGCGAGAATTGGGCACACATGTCCAATTGAGTACATCATTTCACTCTCAGACGAACGTACAATCCGAGCGCACTATTCAGATATTGGAGGATATGTTACGTGCTTGTGTCATTGATTTTGGGGGTTCTTGGGATCAATTTCTGCCACTCATGGAGTTTGCTTACAATAACAGCTATCAGTCGAGTATTCAGATGGCTCCGTATGAGGCTTTGTATGGGAGACGGTGCCGGTCTCCGGTGGGTTGGTCTGAGCCGGGTGAGGCTAGGCTATTGGGTACTGACTTGGTTCATGATGCTTTAGAGAAGGTCAAAGTTATTCAGGAACGGCTTCGCACGGCACAGTTTAGACAGAACAGTTATGCCAACAGGAAGGTTCGTGATATTGTTTACATAGTTGGGGAGAAGGTTCTGCTCAAGATTTCACCCATGAAGGGTGTGTTGAGGTTCGGGAAGAAGGGCAAGTTGTGCCCTCGGTATATTGGGCATTTTGAGATACTTAAGAAAATTGGAGACGTGGCTTATGAACTTGCTTTGCCACCTAGTATAACATGTGTTCATCCAGTGTTCCATGTATGCTCCGAAAGTATGTCGGGGATCCGTCTCACATTCTGGATTTCAGTACAGTACAACTAGACGGTAATCTGACTTATAATGTGGAGCCAGTGGCTATTTTAGGTCGGCAGGTTTGAAAGCTGAGTTCAAAGTACATACCATCAGTGAAGGTACAGTGGAGAGGCCAGCCAGTTGGAGAAGCTACTTGGGAAATTGAGCAGGAGATGCGGAGCAACTATCCACACCTATTTGAGACTCCAGGTTTGATTCTAAACTCGTTCGAGTACGAACGTTTGTTTAAGAGGGGGAGAATGTAACGACCCAGCCGGTCGTTTTGAATATTTTAACCCTGTTCCCCCATTTACTGCTTAATTTATACGTTACAGTTATTTTATGACTTATCGGGTTAGTTGGTTTGGGTCTGAAAAGTGACCGGATATAGACTTATATGTAAACGACCTCGAATTTGAATTTTGATGATTCCAATAGCTCCGTATGGTGATGGAAAATTATTTGGAGGTCCGTAGTAGAATTAGGCTTGAAATGGAGAAAGTTAAATTTTTTGGAAGTTTGACCGGGGGTTGACTTTTTGATATCGGGGTCAGAATACGATTCTAAAAATTAAAATACCTCTGTTATGTCATTTATGACCTGTATGTAAAATTTGAGGTCAATCGGATTTGATTTGATATGTTCCGACGTTGTTTGTAGAAATTAAAAGTTTCAAAGTTCATTAGGCTTGAATCTATGTGTGATTCATGTTTTTAGTGTTGTTGGATGTGATTTAAAGACTCGACTAAGTTCGTATGATGTATTAGGACTTGTTGGCATATTTGGTTGAGGTCTCGAGGGGCTCGGGTGAGTTTCGGATGCCTAACGGATCATTTTTGGACTTGGCTTGATAGCTGAAGTTCTAATTTCTGCAGGTTCTGGTTTCCTTCTACGTGATCGTGTGAGAAGGTATGCGACCGTGTAGGGTTAATTGGGTAGTTGAAATATTGTGCTATACGATCACATGGGCGAGTCAGCGATTGCGTAGGTTTGGCAAGCTGTGTTATGCGAACGTGTGGCTAAGACCGCGTCCGCGAAGAGGAAACGAGGCAGAACCTGGTCCACGCGCTTAACCCTTCGCGATCACGTGGATGAGTCTGCGATCGCGTAGGACTAGGAATGCTGTGTTTCGCGATAACGTTGAGTTATCCGCAATTGCATAAGCTTAATTCTGGGCAACCCTATTTTGTTCTTCGCAATCGCGTGCCTTTGGCCGCGATCGCATAGAAGAAAAAGCATGGGCAGAAAGTTTTAGTTCTGAAAATGGGACTCCCATTTTTCATTTTAAACGATTTGGAGCTCGGATTGAGGCGAATTTCGGGAGATTTTCAGAGAAAATAATGGGGTAAGTGTTCTTAACTCAATATTGGTTAAATTACCCGAATCCATGGTTGTTTTTATCATTTAATTGGTGAATAAAGTTGGAAAAGTTTGAAAACCCTCTTGGATAAATTTGAGGATTTGAGGGTCGAATTGTTATCAGAATTTAGTAATTTTGGTATGGTTAGACTCGTGGTTGAATGTGCGTTCATATTTTATAACTTTTGTCGGGTTCCGAGACGTGGGTCCCATGGATGATTTTTGAGCTAAATTTTAGATTTTTATGGAAAATTAGCATTTTCTTATGGAATTAATTCCAATAAATTTTATTGACTGAATCAAATTATTTGTGGCTAGATTCGAGGCATTTGAAGGCCAATTCACGAGAAAAAGCCATTGCAGAATAAACAATTTCACGGTTTGAGGTAAATAACAATTTTAAATCTGGTCTTGAGGGTATAAAACCCCAGATTATTGGATTATGTGAGTATTCTGGAGGTGACGCTTATGATAGGTGACGGGCGTGTGGGCGTGCACCGTAGGAATTGGGACTTGGTCTATTCCGTGAAACTGTAAAGTTGTATAACTTATTGCTAGCTATATGCTCTATCTGTGTTATAGAGATTTGACTGCAAATTATGTTATAAACCATGTTTAGGCTATATGTTGGTACTGTTGGGACCCACAGATGTCGTGCACATGTTGAACTACCTGCGTAATTGTTGTTTTGTACTCATTCATAATTTACTTGTTTATTTTATCTCAGTCTCTATTGTTCATTATTGATGAATCATATCATTGTTGTTTGGGCTGATTTCTTGATTATTGAGAACCCGAGAGACTGGAGAGATTTGTGACTGAGTGAGGTCAGACGGGATATTATAGTACGCGAGTTATCCGTGCAGCACGTGAGTTCTCCGTGCGGATCCTTGTATTATACTATAGCACGTGAGTTGTCTGTGCAGCACGTGAGTTGTCCGTGCGGATCTAGATATTTATACTATGGCACGTGAGTTGTCCGTGCAGTACATGAGTTGTCCATGCAGATTATAGTGCTTGGGCTGTAGGAGCCCCTCCGGAGTCTGTACACCCCAGTGAGCGCGAGTACCTATTGAGTGTGAGTGCTGAGGGCCGAGAGCCGAGTGGCTGAGCTGTTGTGATGAGTTGAGTGATTGTTGCCTGAGAGGCTGTACTTGCTTTGCATTTGTTGTTGCACTTGGTTGCTATCTGTCATTGTTGTGAAATTTCTGGAGGATTTATATCCGGATTACATGAATTTGAACTGTATAAAATTGATTTGACTTAAACTGCCGGATTTGAAAGCATGTTTATTCTTTGTTGGAATTACTGAAAGTGAACTATAACTGTGTAGCTCGTCACTATCTTCAGTTCTTTATTTATTATTGTTACTTGCTGAGTTGGTTATACTCATACTATACCCTGTACTTCGTGTGCAGATCCAGGTATTTTCGGACATAGCGGGTGTTGATTCTTTCGCACAACTGATTTTAGGAGATTCTGAGGTAGCTGCCGTATTTAGCAGACCTTGCCTCTCCTTCTCTATCTCCTTGTTTACTGTATTTGGTCTCAGACTATTATGGACCATATTTTTCAGATTTGTAATCATATTAGATACTGATGTACTCAGTGACACCAGGTTTTGGGAGTGGTTATATCGGTATTTGTAGGATTTGTGAATTTTATTTAAATATTATATTTTCAAACTTAAAAGAAATTATGGTTTACTGAGATTTTTGGCTTGCCTGGTTTCGAGATAGGTGCCATCACGACATATTAGAATTTGGGTCGTGACACTATTAAAAAGAACACATATATTTTAAACTTCTTCAATAAAATCAAAGAGACTATTGATTAAGAAATACATATCAACTTTACATATACACATTAATCCCTTTATAGATGCAGGGACAATTGTATCCTTCCATGACAAACTTGTAACATACATAGTGTTGAAGGTATGAAAATTAGTGTCATTAAAAATGCTTAATATTTCTGATTTTATTCAATTTTTATAAATATATATATATATATATATATATATATATATATATATATATATATATTTTAATTTAAAGTATGAAGCGCGGACAAATACACTAATCCAGTAATAATAGATTTAACAAAGACAAATAATTATCCTTACCGATGTCGGGAAGACTCGCTACAGAATAAAGACATAAATAAAATAGCAAGGTCGTGAAGACACATCTTGTTCCAATTATCTCAAATAAATAAGGCCTTTATTTAATTTTATTAAATTCTCGTAGACTTCATTCTTTAGGGGCGATACACAAACTGAATTCGAGAACACTCGTCTTGGTTAGTATAGGCTAGGGTCGGAAGTGCTTGTTATAGTCAAGAGTAATAAAAAGTTCCACAATAAAAACAGACTTAGGCTAAGCACAAAAACTAATAAAATATAATTTTGTTCAAAAATTAATTTAAGTCAAATATAGTCAATAAAGTGGTCATGTTAGAACCATGGGATTCGGGGGAGTGCCTCACACCTTCTCTTCGATCAACAAAATTCCTTACCTAGGCTTCTGTTTTCATAGACCAATAATAAATAGAGCCAAACCTTTTTTTGACTAGGAATTAAAATAAAAGATGACATGCAATACCAAAATTCAATTCTAAATGGCGACTATATAAATAAATAATCTCAATTTAAATTTGTAACTTTAATTTAGAAAATACTTTAATCTCAAACAACATAAAAATTTAGTGAGGATTGTAAAAGGGGTGTGACACTTATCACCTAGTGATCTAAGTCTTATCATTCCCTATCAAAGTCGAAGTTTTATTTTGGACTTTGTGTTCATTCCCCGTGAAAGTTGTGGGAATACATCACCTGTTTGGCCTAGGATCGAGACTCTCTCTCTTTTCCTGTTTATTCATTTTCCTTTCTTTAATTATACTCTATTTGTTTAATTGGTTTTACTTATCCTTTTCCATTTATAATTTCTTTTCCAATGTCCTGATACTTTTGTTTCTCCAAAACAGACTTGTTATTATTTGTATTTTCCTTTCTTTTTATGCGTTATCACCCTCCAAAACATTCTTCTCCAAAACAAACCTGTTAATTTTTATTTTTACCCTCCAACCGCATCAAGCCAAAGGAAACGAAACTAGCCTCTTCCCCAAAATATGAAAATCTTGTGGAAAAAAATGATCACTTTTAACTGTAATTACTTTATGGTTTACTTATTAAATATTTTCACCTTCAAGTTTTAAATGAATGTGCACTTATACATTGTGATTTTAAATGATGTGCGTTTATTCTTTGTAGTTTTAAATGATGTGCACTTGGGTTCATCTGAACTCAATTGTTTTTATTCAGAATATAAATTTATGTAAATATTTATTAAAATTATAACAAATAGGAGTATATACTCATAATTTAAAAAATATAATGAGTTCAATGATAAAACGTTAAAGATTGAATATATATAGCTTAAATCTTAGATCCACGTCCAATAGCAACTCTAGTTAAATCCAATGCTGGCTGAAGGGAAGGCTGCCAAAGCAAGGCCTTTAGGCCTCAAAAATTTTAGGGCTTCATTTCTCACTGGTAATAGGTTTATGAATTATTTTTCAAAAAAAAAACAAATTATTGAGTATCTTAAAGTAAAAAAGCATATTCTTAATAGAAAAAAAATAGAATAAGAAAACTCTAATTGTTATTGATGCTGAGTATTGAGATTTGAATCATTTATGCAGCGTACAAAAATGTCTTGATTTTTACTTGATGTGAAAAATTGAGATCACTAGATGATAAGAATCCAAAAAATATTGCCTTAATTTTAAAAATTACATAAAACATAATAGTCATTCCTTTTTTGATGGTTTACACTTAATTTTCAAATTAAAAGTGTTAAAGCAAATAGTATAAGTAGAAGATAATTAAAATTCGAATCGATATACTCAATTAGATAAAAAGACTTGATTATTTTTCAAATGCCTATATTCATTATAGAATAATGTTCTTGTAACAGTTGTATCAACAAAAATAAGTTTTTCTAAATTAAAACTAATAATATCTTGCCTAGGATCAATTATATTTCAAAAGGTAAACGATAATAGACTTCATATAAAAATATGTAGAATTTGTTTTTTTTTTTGGAAAAACATGGTTAAGTCCTCTCATCAAGAGTTTGCTTTAGACTACCAACAATGTCGAGCCGCCCTTGGTTAAACGTATAATGGAATAACTATAACTTTAAAATCCTGGATCCGTTGATAAAATTTTGTAACTTAAAATTAGATTAAGTAATTTAAGTAAGTTCTTGTAAGAAGTTTTAAGTAATTCTATCCGAACAATAACTTGTCTAAAGTTGGTGATCCGCTCAATAATAATATCTACTATAGTATGTTCGTGATCCTTGTAACATTCACTTTTTCTTTTTAACGAAATTGCCACGAATGGTCCAACTTTGTAATAGTGTTACTGTTTAACTTTTAATATAATTGTATCCTTATTAGCAACAAAAAAAAAAAAAAAAAAAAAAAATTACCACGGTTGTTTCTAGTTACGCTTAAGGATTATTATTGTAGTTGTCCTTACCAAGAAAATGCGACAAGATATTTATCACGAAAAATGTGATAAGAATCTTTAGAAGAATAATGTCGTATTTTATTGTTCGGAGTCAACCCTATGGTATAAATCCAAGTCAACTTACTTCTTCCATGTTATCGATCAAAATAAAATTCGTTGAAATAAGAAGTCAAAAATAACAATACAAAGTAATGAGTAAGGGCAACCATCAAATAAATCATCAAAAACCTTTCAGGAGGAATTAATGTCTTGAGTTGGTGCCATGCGTAAACATTAGATATTGTATTTATTTGGTCTTGAGATATTAAAAACAAACTACAGCCTTTTACATTGTTAATGAGTCGATGACATGCGTTTGATGTTGTCGTGCGTTTGATGTTGTCGTGAATTTTTGTATTTTAGCCTGTTGAAAGGCTAATTCTTTATACTATTCCAGGTATGGCTTCACTGATTAGCTGTAAAACCATTAATATTGAGGAGGTTTCTAGAGAAGCTTAATACGTAAGATCAGGTTGTTCCCAAAATTGGTACTAGTATTTTTACATTCAAAAGGGAATATCATGTCTAATAGTCTCCGTTTGAAGTCGTGAACAGGCAACAGTTGCTATTATATCAAGGTCAATAATGTGCTTAATTAAGATAAACAGAATCCATGAGAATGTGATTATTTTTGAGTGTGTGAGATATACTTGTTTTGTTTAGATGGCATAATATTATAGACGTATCATCCAACTTTTATCACACAATATCTTCTTTTTCATATTTGTCTAAATCTTCATCAAATCCTTCTTAATTGACCAAATTTGTATAAAAATAAATACTAATATGGCACACGTGTCTTATATTTTAGTCTATATCTTGTATACTAAAATATATGTGATATCTCGATGTATTTTGTATTTAACAATTGTATATTGAAATCGTATACATTCTGTATATTTTTCAAAAAAAGATATGTAAGGTATATATATAGTAAAAATACATTATAAACCGTTTATACATATGGTATATAAAATATCTTAAGGATATATATGTTATTTAAACAATATAAACGTGTATATTCTGAAGAGTACATAAAATATATAAATATATATTTGATGGAAAAAATATATTGTATATATGTGATTTTTATACATTATAAATCATGTATAATGATATTGTATAATCTCATCAATAACGATACTATACCTTGAAATATATCACGTATATTTGAATTGATAATGAGTAAAAAATTTAAAGCTGGTAAGAGATAATTCCAAAGTGATTGCTGGAGAGGAGTTTTCTGCTGGTTGTAACCCCTTTTGGATCGAGGAGTTTTATGCTTAATTCAAAACTTTAGTCGGAAAGTAGGGTGTCAAAAGGAAAAAATATATTTTAAAAAAAGGGTAAAAGGCCAAATATATTCTTGTAGTATGAGAAAATATTTAAATATACCTTTCGTTATACTTTGAGTCCAAATATATCCCTGTTGTAATACTATTGGTTCAAATACACCCCTCTTCTGTTAAGTTTAACCAAAATGAATATCCAATCCTACGTGACATGGATATTTGATGAGGTGGATGCCACATGGCATGCCACCTCAGCGCCCCTAGTCCATATATAGAAGACTAAAATTTAGAAATAATATTTTTCATGACAGCGGTAATATGGGTGTGGGGCCCATATTAAATAAAAGAATAAGAAAAAGGAAAAGGAAACAAAAATGATTGGAAGAAATTGCGGCTATGGGCGATGAGTCTATGTTTTGATTTACAAGTTACAACAAGTTACCAAAACTTGTTTTGGCCGGTTACAAATTGCAATGCAAATTGCAAAGAGATAAACCATTCTGATTGGTCCAATAGTTGGCAAGTTTTACTATAAATAGCAGGTTTCGTTCCTCATTTTATGTACACCAAAAATTAGAGTGAACGCAATAGAGCGAAGAAAGAGTAATCCATAGATTGTAGTCTATGAAATAAATAGAGAGTGAGAGTAATATCGTAGTGTAGTTTTTAAAATAAAGAGAGTTATTTCTTTTGAAGTTGTAGTAGTCTCTTGACACTACCAAATTGTAATATTATAGTGGTTTATATTGCTTCGCTCGGGTATTGTATTTTACTTCGTTAAAAGATTTGGTGTCGTTGTTACTCTCTTGTATTATTATTATTATTATTATTATTATTATTATTATTATTATTATTATTATTATTATTATTATTATTATTATTATTATTATTATTATTATTATTATTATTATTTACTGTAGATATTATTCCTAGCGGGATATTATTTTTTCCAATAATGTGATATCAGATCCATGGCGAATAAAGGCTCACTGTCCTTTAAGTACCCCCGTCTCACAAAAGATAATTATGAGAAATGGAGTAGCGACCCGACTTATCCTTTTGAACATTTACGATCCTTCCAACTATTCAAAATCCTCAATAGCTTCATATGATGTATTATGACGTGTGTGAATCATCGATTTTTATTTTCATGTGTTTCGGGATTAGTTCGGAAGAATAAATTCCATATTGGAAGCCTTAAGTTGAAAGAGTTGACCAAATTTGACTTTTTAATATTCGACCTCGGATCAGAATTTTTGATGGTTCCGTTAGGATCAGATCGTGATTTTGGACTTGGGCGTATGCCCAGATTTGCATTTGGATAGGTCTGGAAGGTTTCTGCACTAATTGGCAAAAGTTGAAAATATTAAGTGGAAAACGTGTCTTAATTTGCACAATACCTACTTTTGAATGGGTATAACTCTCATTATGTGAAGACACTTTCATGAATTTTACCCCTAGAGTGTAGCTCTTTGAGTCTAGTTTCTAACGCATCAAGCCGTTCGTCATTTGGACATTCCTACTAAAAGTTATGATCAAATTACCAAAGTTAGATCACCCAGTTATTTTGGCGGACAGCGAAGTGAGGGTTACTTCGCCAAACCGGGCGCGAATCTTGTCTTCTCTTGCATGCAGTGAACAGCGAAATAAGGGTCACTTCTCCAGACCGGGCGCGGATCAGCTCTATTATTATTATTATTATTATTATTATTATTATTATTATTATTATTATTATTATTATTATTATTATTATTATTATTATTATTATTATTATTATTATTATTATTATTATTATTATTATTATTATTATTATTATTATTATTATTATTATTATTATTATTATTATTATTTACTGTAGATATTATTCCTAGCGGAATATTATTTTTTCCAACAATGTGATATCAGATCCATGGCGAATAAAGGCTCACTGTCCTTTAAGTACCCCCGTCTCACAAAAGATAATTATGAGAAATGGTGTAACGACCCGACTTATCGTTTTGAATATTTACGATCCTTCTAACAATTCGAAGTCCTCAATAGCTTCATATGATGTATTATGACGTGTGTGAATCGTCGGTTTTTATTTTCATGTGTTTCGGGATTAGTTCGGAAGAATAAATTCCATGTTGCAAGCCTTAAGTTGAAAGAGTTGATCAAATTTGACTTTTTAGTATTCGACCTCGGATCAAAATTTTTTATGGTTCCGTTAGGACCGGATCGTGATTTTGGACTTGGGCGTATGCCCGAATTTACATTTGGATAGGTCTAGAAGGTTTCGGCACTAATTGGCGAAAGTTGAAAATATTAAGTGGAAAAGGTGTCTTAATTTGTACAATACCTACCTTTGAATGGGTATAACTCTCATTATGTGAAGACACTTTCATGAATTTTACCCCTAGAGTGTAGCTCTTTGAGTCTAGTTTCTAACGCATCAAGCCGTTCGTCATTTGGACATTCCTACTAAAAGTTATGATCAAATTACCAAAGTTAGATCACCCAGTTATTTTGGCGGACAGCGAAGTGAGGGTCACTTCGCCAGACCGGGTGCGAATCATGTCTTCTCTTGCATGCAGTGAACAGCGAAGTGAGGGTCACTTCGCCAGACCGGGCGCGGATCAGCTCCAGCTCTTTTTAAGCCAATTCGGGGCTCATTTCCCCCATTTCATTTGGACAAATTTTGGAGGTCTTCTCCACTCTCTCAAGACCACCAACTCCTCTCTTCTTCAAGGTAAGCAATCCCCATTATCTTGGTGTGAAATTCCATTATTTCTACACTACTATTGATGAAATCTACACATAAAATATTTAGATCTTTAAGAAATTTCTTCAAGAACTCAAAGGAGGGTTTTGCAAGATTTCTTCCAAAAGGTAATCCTTCACCCTTAGACTTACATGTATGAATTTATTATGAGTATGTGAGCAAGAAATAAGTATTAACACTTATTGGATGGTGCTTGGAAGCCATAAATACTTAAACTAGATTATTGGGTGTTGTAGAGATTTTGTAATGAATTAATTAGCAATAATCGGGTAAATGTGAGTTTATTGATGATTTTAATGGTACTAAATAAGGTTGTTTGTAGACAAAGGAAGGTTTAATATCTCTTGTTGGTGGGAAGAAGGGATTGTTGGATGAAGAAACACCATTACTAGAGGTAGTAAAATGCTATGTACTCTAGATGTTTGATAAAATGCCTAAATGATCAAAAATCTGAAAATTTATTTACTAATATTGGTGCAATTGTGTTGCATTATTGTAGATTGAAATTTGTTTAGTGTGGTGAACCATAGTCTCATTATTAAGGGGCGAATTTTAGACTTGAGCCGTCCAGAGGTGGCTTCACTCGCGAAGATCTTTTAAAGCATTAACTTAGTTTCGTCGAGGTAAGTATCTTGCCTAACCTTGAGTGGGGGAATTACCCCTTAGGCATGGAGTCTTATGTGGAAATTGTATAATTGAAAACCATGTATACGAAGTGACGAGTACGTACTTGGTTTAGATGTGCAAATTATATCGTTTGAAATTCGTAGACACCCTTATGTATTAAATTGGAAAATTGTTGGAACTTAGTAAATCCTTGATTTGTCATGCATCATTCCTTGTTTGTCGAGTTTGAATTTTATATGATAATTTGGTGTGATTGCCACTTAAATTTTTATGTGAATTTCGTGTGTTTGTTGATTTGATATTTCTTGAAAATAATCACATTATGGATTTTTCATCTACAAGTAATTAATTAAAAAGTTTAAATTGAGGCGTTTATATATTTATCTAAAATTTGGATTAAAGAAGGCGTTGTCCTATGATGAGTTATTTTTCCATCCTTCTGGTTGTTTTTGACATTTTATATACATTATGTTGAGCTGTGAACTATCTGTTGTGAAATTAATTGACTTTATTGTACCTTTGGAATGGTTGTGGCCTACGGGCAATTTGTAAATACGAATTGATGATGATGTGTTGTTGTGATAATATCCTGTGTGAATTGTTGTGTGATTTGGGTTACTATTATACGGCGTATAAGGGTGGCATTCTATTGTTGACATTATGCGGGCATAAGAGTGGCATTTTACTGTTGTTATGTGTGTCGGGATATTGTCTGGCGGAGCGATAAGGGAGGCTATTAAACGGAGCGATAATAGAGGCTATTATAGGAGCGATAGGGGTGTCTATAAGAGCGATAAGGGTGGCTAAAGGAGCGATAAGGGTGGCTATAGGAGCGATAAGGGTTGGTATTGATATTGTCAGGGCAGAGGGATAAGGGAGGCTATTATAGGAGTGATAAGGGTGGCTATAGGAGAGATAAGGGTGGCTATTGTCAGGGATGATATGTGATGATGTGGGGTTATTATGTTGGTAATTTTTATGTGATGATATGGGGTTATTGCGTTGGTAATTTTTATGTAGTGTTGTGATTTTTCTTGTGTTTATTTTTATACCTTGTGTAACTTGTCTTGTTGTTTCGGTAAACTTGATAATAGTCCGATCAATGTTGAAATTGTGAGCCTGTGGCTATTGTCGGGCGGATTATGTTATATGGGATCAGGTTGCATGCCGCAAAAGATATGAAATGTGGGCACGAGGTGCCAGGAAAAATATGATGATTTTTTTTATTGGCACGTGAGTTGTCCGTGCGGTTTTGATAGAAATATGGGCACAATGTGTTACGAAAATATGAAAGTGGGCTGAGACCCGTGTTACAAAAATATGAAAGTGGGCTGAGACCCGTGTTACGAAATATGAAAGTGGACTGAGACCCGTATTACGAAAATATAAAAGTGGTTTGAGACCCGTATTACGAAAATATGAAAGTGGGCTGAGATCCGTGTTATAAAAATATGAAAGTGGGCTGAGACCCGTATTACAAAAATATGAAAGTGGGATGAGACCCGTGTTATAAAAATATAAAAGTGGGCGGAGACCCGTATTTTATGTTTATCAAATGAGGTATCACAGAGAAATATTTATTTAAAAGAATTTTATATTCGAAATATATTTATTTGAAAGAAGCATATTCGGAAGGTATTATTTCGAAAGAATTATATGTGAAAGATTTATATTTGAAGGACTTGATTAATTGGTTGTACTTATGTTCCTTATTCGTTTGAGCAATAATTATGGTGTTCTTGTTGCCTTGTTGTTTATATCACTGGTTGATTTATGTTTGCTATCACTGCTAGTTATTTTTCAGTACTACTCTATACTGTTATATTACCAAGATTATTTGACTAGTGAGTGTCTTGACTGTACCTCGTCACTACTCTACCGAGGTTAGTCTTGATACTTACTAGGTACCGACTGTGGTATACTCATACTATACTTCTGCACATTTTTGTGCAGAGCCAGATATTGGAGATATCGGACTCGGCCAGAGTTAGTGTGTTGATCGCAAGGATTCAAGGTAGAGCTGCTTGGTCATCACAGTCCCTTGGAGTCTATCTATTTTATTATACTGTCAACTCTTATTTGAATAGTATTGTATATTCAATCCTTGAGATCATTGCACGTATTCAGTTAGAGTTCGTGACTCAGTATTACCAGTCTTGGGAGGTTATTATATTTTTTTCCGCTTTTGGTTTCAACACGTGTATTCGATTTTCTATTTAAAAAACATGACTTGAAATATAATTGTAATCGGCTTACCTAGTCTTAGAGACTAAGTGCCATCACGACGCCTATGGTGGGATTTTGGGTCGTGACAAATGGTGTCTACGTATGAAAGCCATTCTTGGCTCCCAGGATGTGTGAAAAATTATAGACAAAGGGTATGCAATACTCGATAATGAGGAAGCTCTGCCTCAAAATGAAAAAGATATCTTGGCAAAGACAAGAAAGAAAAATCAACAAGTGTAACGACCCGGCCGGTCGTTTTGACTATTGCAATCTCGTTCCCCCATTTACCACTCAAATTATGAATTACAGTTGTTATTTGGCTTTTCGGGGTAATTAGTTTGGGTTCGGTGAGGCTTTGAAATGATTTAAAGCGCTTAGTTCCAAGGTTTAGAATTTAAGTTGAAAAGGTTGATCGGATACTAATCTATGTGTAATGATCTCGGAGAAATTTTGCTAAGAAAATTAAGGTTTGGTGGTACCGAGGTAGATCAATTAGTACAAAGATTATAGAAATTTATCGCGGCGAGCTTACTCGCCACGGCTCGGAATTTTTGTGCTGAACAATGCACTGAAACGTAAAGAAATATTTTGTCGGAAAATGGTCATTTCTGCGACCACTATGCGATCGCAGAATCACTCTGTGGACCGCATAATGGTCGCAAAGTAGAGCAGGAGGGGGGCAAGATTTGAGGAAAATCTGCGGTGCACTATGCGACCGCATACCTGTTTTGCGGTGCATTATGCAACCACAGAACAAGTATGCGGACCGCAGAACAGGTCAGTAAAGCTCAGCTTTGGAGGCCAAATTATGCGGACCGCATACCTATTATGCGACCGCATAACTGCGTCAGAGCTTCCATTCTTTCTAATTTTTTACCCGGCCCAATTTCGATTTATAGCCCTTGAAGCTCATTTTTGAGCCAAAATCTGATATTTTAGAGAGAGGCGAGCGCATTTTAGAGAGAGAAAGTGAAGACTTAGTGATTTATCCATCAATTCTTGTTAAAGGTTTGAAGATTTCACAAGGATCTTGCTAGGGCTTCAAAGAGGTAAGAATTTCTTTCTCTAATTCTTCAATTTCGGGTTTGGAATAAAAATGGGTAATTTATAGTATGATTCTTGGGTGTAAGAGTATTATGTATACATACGAATAAGGTTGTGGAAAATTATTAAGTTCAAATGGGTAAGGATTGGGTTGAAAATGGTAGAAATCTTCATAGATTTTAATTGAAGATTTGAGGGTCGAGTTGGTGTCGGATTTTGGTAAAATTTATATGGTTGGACTCGTGGTTAGATGGGCGTTCATATTCTGTAACTTTTGTCGGGTTCCGAGACGTGAGCCCTACGGGCGATTTTTGAGTTATTTTTGGATTTTATTGGAAATATTAATATTTCCTTATGGAATTAATTACAATAATTTGTATTGACTGATTCGAATTAATTGTGGCTAGATACGAGGCTTTTGGAGACCAATTCTTGTGGCAAGGGCATAACGGAATAAATAATTACACGGGTTGAGATAAGTAACAGTTATAAATCTAGTCCTGAGGGTATGGAACCCCGGATTTTATGTCATGTGATTATTTTGGAGGTGACGCACATGCTAGGTGACGGGCGTGTGGGCGTGCATCGAAGGAATTGTGACTTAGTCCGTCCCGTGAAACTGTAAAGTTGAATAACCTGTTGTTAGCTATAAGCTCTCTTTGTGTTGAAGAAATTCGATTGTAAATCATGTTAAAAACCATGCTTAGGCTATGTGATAGTACTGTTGGGACTCACAGAGGTCACGAACTTATTGAATTATTTGCTAATTTCTATCTTGTGCTCAGTCTTGATTTTATTAGCGAATCATACCTCAGTCTTTCTTGATATTTTTTGATGCACTATGTTATCTTTGTTTGGGCTGATCTTTGTGATTTTTGAGAGCCCGAGAGACTAGAGAAGTGAAGGATTGAGTAAGGCCGAGGGCCTGTTAGTGAGGTAAGGATATTATGGCACATGAGTTGTCCGTGCAGCACGTGAGTTGTCCGTGCATATTATGGAGCTTGGGATGTAGGAGCCCCTCCGGAGTCTGTACACACCCCTAGTGAGCGCGGGTACCCATTGAGTGTGAGTGCTGAGGGCTGAGAGCCGAGTGGTTGAGCTGTTGTGATGAGCTGAGTGACTGTTGCCTGAGAGGCTGTACTTGCTTTGCATTTGTTGTTGCACTTGATTGCTATCTGTCATTGTTGTGAAATCGCTGAAAGAATTTATGTCCGGATTACTTGAAATTAAACTGTATAAAATTGATTTGACTTAAACTGCTGGATTTAAAACCATGTCTATTCTTTGCTGGAACTACTGAAAGTGAACTATGACTGTGTAGCTCGTCATTATCTTCAGTTCCTTAGTTATTATTGTTACTTGCTGAGTTGGTTGTACTCATACTACACCCTGCACTTCGTGTGCAGATCCAAGTGTTCCTGAACATAGCGGGTGTTGGTCATTTCGCGCAGTTGATTTTCAGGAGATTTTGAGGTAGCTGCTGTGTTCCGCAGACCTTGTCTCTGCTTCTCTATCTCATTGTTTACTGTATTTGGTCTCAGACTATTATAGACCATATTTTTCAGACTTGTACTCATATTAGATGCTCATGTACTTAGTGACACCAGGTTTTGGGAGTGTTATATCGGAAATTGCTAGATTTTTGGTATTGTATCAAACGTTATGTGTTTTTAATTTAAAGGAAATCATGGGTTATTGATATTGTCGGCTTGCCTAGTACTGAGATAGGCACCATCACGACAGGTTAGGATTTTGGGTCGTGACAACAAGTCCCCACGCTCATCCACCAATGTGTGGATGATGCCATATTTGAGAAGGTGACATATGCTACCACCTCAAAGGAAGATTGGGAGATTTTATTAAATTCTCTCTAAGAAATTGACAAAGTGAGGAAGGTAAAACTCCAAACTCTAAGGGCTGATTTTGATGTTTTAAAAATGAAAGAATCTGAATGCATTTCGGGTTATTGTTAAAAAGTGAAGGCTGTTGTAAATCAATTAAGATGATACAGAGAGGACATAGAAGATGTCCATGTGGTAGAAAAGATCCTTCGCACTTTAACACCTAAATTTGATTTTGTGATGTGTTCTATTGAGAAGTACAAAGATTTAGACTCTATGATGATGAAACAATTGGAGGGTTCTTTACAAGCCCATAAAGAAAAGATCAAGAGGAGACAAGAAGTGCCACTGGAGCAGCTTCTTAAACTCAGGCATCCTTTAAGGATTATGGAGGCGAAAAAAGATATCGAGGGAATGGATGAAGACGAGGTCGTGACGGTCATGGAAGAGGAAGAAGTAATGGTAACAACTTCAACAATGAAGTTAAAATCTATCAAACATTCAGAAGTCGTGGTCGTAGACAAAGAGGAGGAAGAGGACACGACTACTATCAAGAAAATAATGGATAAAGGTATGACAAATAAAAAATTGAGTGTTATAATTATCATAAATTTGGCCATTACTCTTAGGAATGTCGTAGAAATGTTGAAGAGAAAGCTAACATTATTGACAACAAGAACGAAGAAGATGAGTCAACATTTTTGCTAGCACTCAAGGAAGAAGATAGGGATGATTGTAGCTCGTGGTATTGGTCAATGGAGCAAGCAATCACATGTATGGATGCAAAACAAAGTTTGTGGAGATCAATAAGATGGTGAGAGGTAATGTGTCTTTTCGATATACCTCAGAGATTCAAATCGAAGGGATACATACGATTCTAATCTCCTGTAAAAATGGTGGCCACAAGTTAATTCAAGATGTTTATTATCTGCCAAAATTAAAAAGTAATATTTTGAGTTTGGGACAACTTCTTGAAAAGGGATATGATATCCTCATGAAAAATATGCATCTTTGGCTTATAGATTCAAGTGGAATTCTAATTGCTAAAGTGCATATGGCAAAGAATAGATTATTTTCTCTGAATCTTAAGACAATTGTGCAAAGTGTTTGAAGGCTAATGTGCAAGATGAATCATGGTGTTGGCATATACGATTTGGGTACTTAAATTTTGAAGCACTCAAATAATGGGAGAAAAGAACATGGTGCACGGGATACCATCAATCAACCATCCCAATCAATTGTGTGAAGCTTGTCTTCTTGAAAAACATGCAAGGAGGAGTTTTCCGAAGAAGGCCATGTCAAGAGCAATCAAGCCACTCCAACTTGTTCACACTGATGTGTGTGGGCCAATAAATCCACCTTCATTTGGTAAAAGTAAATGCTTTCAGCTCTTCATTGATGACTTTAGTAGAAAAACTTGGATTTATTTCTTGAAACAAAAATCTGAAACTTTTGCTGCTTTTTAAAAATTACAAAGCACTTGTAGAAAAACAAAGTGACTATGAAATTAAAGCTTTAAGGTCCGATAGAGGAGGTGAATTCACTTCAAAAGAATTTAATGACTTTTGTCAGTCTCATGAAATTCGTCGTCTTCTAACGGTACCTTATTCATCCCAACAAAATGGAGTTGTAGAGAGAAAGAATAGAACGATTCTTAATATGGCTAGATGTATGTTGAAAGCTAAAGGTATGCCCAAGAAATTTTGGGCGGAAGCTGTTTCTTGTGCAGTTTATTTAAACAATAAGTCTCTAATAAGAAATGTTAGAGATCAAACCCCTCAAATAGCATGGAGTGGAAGAAAGCCAAGTGTCAAGCACTTGAAAAATTTTGGGAGCATAGCATATGCTCATGTGCCACAACAAGGGAGAGCAAAGCTTGATGATCAAAGTGTCAAGAATGTATTTGTTGGCTAGATATGAGTTCAAAAGGTTACAAGCTATGCATCCCAAATAACGACAAAGTGGATTGATTGGCATGGAATTGGGAAGCTTAGAAAGAAACTTCATATGATTTTCTTCCATACTTTGGTGATGAAGAAGAACCAGAGACTGTGGAACCTGTGCAATATGTAACTCCACCTCCACCTCATTTACCAACTAATGTTACATCTCCTTCTTCTCAAGGAAGTTAAAATGAACAACCGCAAATGACAAGGGGCATTCAAGAGATCTATGATAAAACAAAAGAAGTTACTAATTTTAATTTTTTATATTGTCTCTTTATTGATAGTGATCCAATGAACTTTGATGAAGCCGTCACACACAAAAGATGGAGATAATCCATGGAGGAGGAGATCGAGTCAATAGAGAAAAATAATACTTGGGAGTCAACAACTCTTCCCAAGGGTCATCGAGCAATTGGAGTGAAATGATTATATAGGGCAAAGAAGAATGTTAACGGAAAGATGAAAAGACACAATGCAAGACTTGTGGATAAAGGCTACAAGCGAAGGCAATGTGTTTCGAATAAGGAAGTTGAGCTCAAATATGTGAAGTCTCATGATCAAGTTGCAAATATCTTCACAAAGCCTCTCAAGATTGAAGATTTTCAGAGATTGAGATCTTGTCTTGGAATGAAGAGAAAAAATAAAAATTAAAGAAGAGATTTGTGAGACCCATATTAAATAAAAGAATAAAAAAAGAAAAAGGAAACAAAAATAATTGGAAGAAATTACGGCTATGGGCGGTGAATCTATGTTTTGATTTACAAGTTGCAACAAGTTACCAAAACTTATTTTGGCCGGTTATCAATTGCAATGCAAATTGCAAAGAGATAAACCATTCTGATTAGTCCAATGGTTGACAAGTTTTGCTATAAATAGCAGGCTTCATTCCTCATTTTATGTACACCAAAAATCAGAGTGAACGTAATAAAACGAAGAGAGAGTAATCCACAGATTGTAGTCTGTGAGATAATAGAGAGTGGGAGTAATATCGTATTGTAGCATTTAAAATATAGAGTGTTATTTCTTTTAAAATTGTAGTAATCTCCTAACACTACCAAGTTGTAATATTATATTGGTATTATATAGCTCCGCTCGGTTATTATATTTTACCTCGTTAAAAAAATTGATGTCGTTGTTACTCTCTTATGTTATTGTTATTTATCGTGGATATTATTCCTGGGCGGGATATTATTTTTCTCAACAGTGGCAATAGTGGTGGAGGGGAAGAAAATTTTAGTGGCGGAAAAAAAGAAGAAGGGAAGGGTAAAATAGGTTAGGGGTTCTGAAGTGGTAAGCCATGTTGCATCCACCTCATCAAATTTTAGTGTCACGTAGGATTTGATGTCCACTTTGAATAAACTTAAGGAAAAATAGGTATATTTGAACCAATAGTATAACGACAGGGGTATATTTGAACTCAAAGTATAACGAGGGGTACATTTAAACCTTTTCGGATAGTACATGGGTATATTTGGCCCTTTTCCATAAAATAAAATATAGATAAGATGAATTATAATGTAAAATTAAGAATAGAAGAGAGGAGAAAGAGTGTGAAATAAAAAGCAATTCCATGATTTGTGCCTTCTGTTGACTAATTAATTGTACTCATAATCTTTACACTATACTAATTATATAATTTTTTTTGCTATTTATGGAAAGAACAAAAGAATATCTTAAATAATTCGGAAAAAGATTAAAATATTAAATTTGTCCTTCTTCTACCTATTGGGCCAAAATTGTCCCTAACGTTAAGTTTTGGACGAAGAATCTCCCTCTTTCTAACAGAACTATGAGATGGCAAATGTGGGTCCTTTAATTAAATAGTATTGGTCCACGTGGCATTCGACCAGACCCAAAAGTAATCTCAGCCATTTAGATTTGTTTGTTTAGATCTAGTTTGACGATTTTTGGGGCTGGATTGCGAAGAATCCACCATTGTTAAAGGATGAAGATGCTTAGTATAAGTTAGAGATAAAATTGATTGGAGCTTGTTTGCACCAGTTTTGAACCAAAAATCGTAGGTTCATACATCAAGCATCGAAGGAATAGGGTACAAGTAGATCTGAAGTTTGTGGAAAGATTTTGAAATTTGTTCATTTCTTGAGGCTGCAAATCATTATAAATTGATTAATGCCAATACTTGTTGGAAATATTGAATTTGTACCAGAAAAATTTGAATTGCCATTGTTGAACGATCCAAAAGCTTGAGTTGAATTTTGAACCCGAAAATTTGTCACGAGATCAATTGGGTGTTTCGACTTTTGAGTCTGGGATTTTGAGTTAAATCTGGTTTCAAAACATCACTTCTACAATCTTTGAAAAGTTTATACTGAATTTAAAGTCTGTTGGTTGAAATTTTCTAATTCCTTCTCAAGAACGAATCTGGGGTTGATAAAAACTTGAAATACTAATTAAGGTTTGTTGAAACTTGAAATCATTCGGAAATCCTATTGAATTAAGGCTGAGAATCGGGAATAGCTGTTGGTTCGAGGAGCTCGTAGTGGGCGTTGTTGAATCCTCTGCTGTTGAGTGTCTTTGTTGAGATCAATTGTGTTAATCTGCTTGATTAAAGTTGGTTGGAGCTTAAAGCATTGCTTCAGTACCTTGCTGTGAAGATTGAATTTTAAGCTTAAAGCATTGCTTCAGTATCTACTAATCCAAGGGTAGTGGTGAAATTGTTGAACTCGAACAGTTTCTAACTTGGTGAAATCAACTCCACCATTACTGCTGAACACAATTGGCTTTCAGTTGTTTTTGGTTATTTATGGGTCTAATGCCCGTGGACCAATACATCAATGCCACCTATTTAATTAAAGGACCTATATTTGCCATCTCATAGTTCTATTAAAAAGAGGGGACATTTTTAACTCAAAAATTAACGTCAAGAACAATTTTGTCCCAATATAGATGAAAGGAGGATAAATTTATACTATTTTCAATATGTCAGGAGCATTTCTCATCTTTTCCGTAAATAATTTTAATAAAGTGCTTAGCCATGCAGTTTTACTGAAGAATAAGGTAAAGCTTGAGACTATATCCTTTTATTTTGAATTTGTGGGGAAAGTGGAAACTATGTTCTCAATAAGTGCCATGTGTCAATACTTTATTTTTCTTCTTCTCAAGACCATGTGTCAATACTTGGTATATAGAATCCTTTGATATATAGCACTGTTTTAAAAGGCGTGGGCGTAAGTCCCATAGATATTTTAATTTTTAATATTTTATAAAATAATATAATGATAATAAATATTTATAAACATGTAATATGTGAATAAAAATTAAAAAAAACTATATATATATATATGCTCTATCCACACAAAAAACTAATCAAAACAATCTATTATACGCTACTTACAAACACAAGTAATTTGAGTCTAAAAGAATAAAGTTTTCTATATGGAGGAACAAAAAGGATGATTAACCTGCAATTTGAACTTTGAACTTGATGCTATGAAAGAGAATGTAGTTCTCTTTGTATTTGTAAAAAAAAATATATTCATTGCTTTTAGGAGATATTAGCAGACTAGTGGACAAGATAAAAAATTGGAAAAGACCATGAATTAGGGCTTCAATCAATAAAAAATGTCTTGACTTTTAAATTTAATACTTTTGAGTTCCTTTTTAAACCTTTTGAGTAATTACCAAATTAACTTTTGAGAATTTGGGTATTATATGAAGGACTTATTCAACAAATTTTATTTTAATTTGAAAAAATCTTTGGGGCATATTTCTCACTAAAAAAATGTGTCTCGAACGCCCGAGCATACGCCCCAAATTGTTGGGCGTACGCCTCTTGAGACTTTCGCCCCACACCATCGCCCCGGGATATTTTTGGTAGGCCTCGCCCCGAAAACTTCTTTTAAAACAGTGTTATATAGTATATATATTTATTTGAAGTTGAGATAATTCAAGAATTACCGTTGAACGACTTAAGGAACCATTATAAATATTTTGAAGATTTAAATTTTGGAGACAACCACATTAATTGAGTAAAAAGATCGAACATCAGCAAAAAAAAAAAAATAAAAAAATAAAAAAATTTAAGAGGTAAGATTTGTTATTTTTTGTTAGTGAGTCCAGAAGCTTTAATTTGCTTCTTTAAATTTTCGCAAAAACCTTTTAGAAACTGCATTGTTAAGATCAGTTCCATGATGTAATAACTCTCTTTAATTCCTGTTTCAATAAAAGTCCGTCGTTTAAGCAAAAAAAAAACAAAAGAGTCCAGAAGCTATTCCACCTTTCAGACTAGAAAGTTCTCAATTTCTTTGTTGTGTATCATTTTTTGTCTGCTTAATACTGCGAATCCTTCACTTTCCAACTTCACCATAGTAGGGTTTTTCTAGTTGAAATGCTGAAGTACGTAAAGGTTTCATGAATAGATATTCCAGTATAAGAATTCTCCTTTGATGTTGATCACGCCCAACTATGCCTTATAAAAAGGATTAAGCGATCGTTGCAAATATAATCCAATTTACAAGTCCGGAATCGAATCCCACAGAGAACTAAGGCTTAGCTACAGTTATTTAATATTGCTAAGAAACACAAGTCCAAAAAATTTCCTAGTTATAAAGATTTGATTTTTATTTCTACTAATTAACTAACAAATATTATAAAGCAGTAAAATTACCAACTAACAAGGATGAAATTGGAAGCAAGCCTAAGGAGGTCTAGAGTTATGATTTTTTCAATTGTCGGAATCCTTCCTGCTACGCCTTTTATAATTTCGCCTAAGTATTCTCTACCGATCGTGAGTACTTGGGGTATCGTAGCTCTCTCTCGAGCAACTACCACAATTTACTAGACGCATTCTCTCGAACTACACTAGTTGGCACTAATTCACTGCTCACTACGATCGCACCAAGGTTTTGTTATCTCTAATCCCACCTTTAAACCCTCTGTATTAATCACTCACATGCGTTAGGCGTGATGTTGTTCAACAACTACCTAAATGCGTACTCTCGCGTACTCTCTCTCGAGCAATATATACACTAAATAGGTACAATTAATTAATGGTCATTCAATCAACAACAATAAATATGTAGTTGAACAAGTAGAGGAATCCAGCGGCTCAATTATATAAAAACATAACAAGAATTTATCCTACAAAAGGATCTATCAAAACTCTAGATAATAAATTAGCTATTCATAATAGTATGCAAAACTACAATACTAGAATTCATAACCAATAATGAAAATAGGAAGAAGGAAGTGAAAAACTCATAGAAGAAATCTCTGCCTTGCTCCCGGTGTGTTCTTGCCTCCTTAGGTTGAAATCCCATCTCCAAAAACGCCCCTTCTGGTTGAATCTACCCTAAAAACGACTCCTCCTGTGCTTGGCATCCTTTTTTTTCTCCAAAATCGTGTCCAACCCAAGAATAACTCGTTTGGGAGTATTTATGTCAATCCCCCGGTCAAAATTCGGGTTTGGATTTTTTAATCCGCGACTTTTAATTACGGTGCTATAGACCTCGCGAAGCCTGGTCTATAGCGCGGTCGTCGACGTGACTATATACCTCGCTGTAACGATCCGACCGGTCGTTTTGAGCCCTAGCACGTCATTCAGTGGTTTGAGTCCTTGAGAAGTTTCACTTCAGGTATTGTGACTTTCACGTGTGATCGGAATTTAATTTCAAAAAGTTCGGAGTTTATTTGGAAAGAAAATCCTCATTTCGGAAGCTTTAAGTTGGAAGAATTGTCTAAGGTTGAACTTTTAGTAAACGACCTCGGAATCGGGATTTGAAGGTTCCAATAGGTTCGTATGATGATTGTGGACTTGAGCGTATGTCCGCATCGGATTTTGGATGACCCGGGAGCATTACGACGCTTATTCTGGGAAGTTGGTATTTTGGAAATTTTTTATAAATTTGGGTTGAAGTGTATTTTAATGTTATTAATATCTGTTTGGGATTCTGAGCATGGGAATTGCTCCGTATGTTGATTCTGGTCATAGGAGCGCGTCCGGATGTGGATTTGGAGGTCCGTAGGTCATTTCGGGGTCATTTGGCGAAAGTTAGAAATTTAAAGGTTTATGAAAAATTTGACCGGGAGTGGACTTTTTGATATCGGGATTGGATCTCGATTCTGGAAGTTGGAATAGGTCTGTGATGTCATTTGGGTCTTATGTGCAAAATTTGACGTTGTTCCGGATTGATTTGATATGTTTCAGCGCGAGTTGTAGAAGTTGAAAGTTTATTAGTTCATTAAGTTCGATTTGAGGTGCGATTCATAGTTTTGATGTTGTTTGATCTGATTTGAGGCCTCGAGCAGGTCTGCGTTATATTTTGGGACTTATTGGTATGTTCAGACATGGTCCCGAGGGGCTCGGGTGAGTTTCGAATAGGTTTGGATTGTGTTGCTCTCGTTTTTGATGTTTCGACTTCGTTTCTTCAATCATAAATGGTATCACATTAAGAAAAAGAGCTCCAATTTTTTTTTATTAAAGCATTAGATATGTATCGTAATTACGGAGCCATAACAAAAAGAATCATCGAATTTGGACATCGTATGAGGAAGTTATGCTCATTTTAGTGTCGCAGAATAGAGCTGGTGCCGGTGCTTCGCAGATGCGAAGTTGGGTCCGCATCTGCGACCCCGCAAGTGCGATAATTGATCCGCAAAAGTAGAAATTGCACCTGGAAATGCGCAGGTGCGGATGGTTTGTCGCAAAAGCGAAAATCCCTCAGTATATAAAAATCAGACCGTGTTATTTTGGTATTTTAGGCATCTCTTGAGTTCTAGAGCTCCGTTTGAGATAATTTTCGCGGCGTTGTTATCATCTCAATAAGGGGTAAATATCTGACCTTTATTTTGATGTTTCTCCATGATTATTTTCATTGGTTATTATTTTTATCCGTATTTGAATTGTAAAAATTGGGATTTTGAGCCCTAAAGTTGAGAAATGGTAAATTTTTGATTTGAGGGCCGATTCATGGATGAAATTGGATGATTTTCTAGATATAGACCATATGAGTTATATTTATTTTCGTAAATTTTTGGAATCTGAGCACGTGGGCTCGAGGGTCAACTTGATTGACTTTTCGAGCAGAGTTAGGGATTGTTATAAATTGATTTATTATGAGTATTAGAGTATATTTTTATTGGTTTGCACATTATTTGACTAGTTTTGGAACGACGAGCATCGATTTGAGGTATTAGAGTGGTGTGGAGCCGGTTATGAAACTTCAGAGTGAGGTAAGTCTCCTGTCTAACCCTGTGAGGGAAAAACCACCCCTAGATGATGTAATTGTTATGTGCTACTAGTCGTAGGTGCTACGTACGCACGAGGTGACGATAGTCCGTATGTAGCTAGATTCATGTTATTGTTCGGGTAGACTTAGGCTCACACCATGCTATAGCTGTACTATTTGAACAGTCTCTTGCCTATTAAATTCCTTTATTTTTTTGTTACGACTTGAGACTAGACTTGTGCAGAGTGGTAGACTCGTTATTGTAAAGATCGGACAAACTTTATGAATTGCCATGGTATAATTGTACTCCTCCAACGAAATTTCTCCCACGTTACGCGTTCTCATCGAAGGGCTTTCCCTAAAGCTTTTCTAAAACTCACATGTCCCTTCGTGAGTGGGGTCAATGGCCCATCAAAGCTTTCTTATTCTAATGAGATCGGGCCGTTCGCCTCGGCAAGATAGATACATCTATGGTTCGTGTCGTTCGACCCTCGGCAGTGCGCACACTTTATGGGATCGGGCCGTTTGCTTCGGCAGAATTATGTAACACACTCTCATGGGAGCGGGCCATTTGCCTCGACAATATAATATTGTAGATGTATCTATGGTTATATACCAGATTATGATGGGATTGGGCCGTACGCCTCGGTATTTCTGTAAAAATCCTTCTATGGAATCGTGCGTATTAATTGTACAAAGGGCCAGTGTATTTGGGAGTTTTCCTGATTTGAATTATGGTGACCCATCTGGTGAGGTCCATTATATATATATATATATATATATATATATATATATATATATATATATATATACTCCGGGGGAGGAGGTGACTGCTAATCGAGAGTTGAGTTTATTGTTGAGAAGAAGATTGTACCACATATTTATATTTGTTTAATTCGCATATTTATTCTGCCCCATATCTGTTTTACTTCTTACTGTATTATTCTTATTGGACCACTAGTAAGCGTCGATGTCGACCCCTCGTCACTACTTCTCTGGGGTTAGGCTAGATACTTACTGGGTACGCGTTGATTTATGTACTCATGCTACACTTGCTGCATATTTTTGTGCAGGTACATATATGTCTGGCGGTCTTTTGGGCGCAGAGGCGCGGATGTTGCGGGGACTTACCGTGAGCTACATTTTATGTTACGATCCGCAGCTTGCAGAGTCTCTATCAAAGTTATTTATACTCTCATGTCTAATTTGTATTCCAGACTGAGGTTGAATTATATTATATTTCCTTGTTGATTCTCATGTACTTGTGACACCGGATTTTGGGAGTGCTTATGGGTAGTTCATTGTTGTAGTCGTGAACATATTATCAGTTACCATGTAAAATTCTATTTCTTACTACTTAATTGATGAAATTCTGATTTCAAAAATACTAAAATGAGTAATTTATTTAATCATCCACTGTTTGGCTTGCCTGACGGCGGTGTTAGGAGCCATCACGACCTTTAGTGAATTTTGGGTCGTGACAATACCTTCCCATCTTACAATAGCATCATAACAGGCTATAGACCTTGTGAAGCCTGGTCTATAGCACGGTCAACCTGACTATATACCTCGCGAAGCCTGGTCTATAGAGCGGTCGACCTGGCTATAGACCTCGCGAAGCCTGGTCTATAGCACGATCAACCTGACTCTAGACCTCGCAAAGCCTGGTTTATAGCACGGTTTGAGTACTTGATGCTTTTGGCTCTTTTCTTGTGTTTTTTGTCCACGTTTTGTGCAACTTTCATTCGATGATTCATTCTGATGTTCCTACGCATAAAACAACACAATTTAGCGAAATTGTTCGCACAATAACTCACTAAAACAATAAAAATATAGGGCGAGTAATGTACTAAAAGTATAGCATTTTGGCCTAACATCCGATGTTTTCATGAATATTTTTTGTTCAAATTTTGTGTGTTGAGGAAGAAGTTGAGATCAAAGTTAATCAGGTTTAGAGCAAGAAAATACATTTATGTGGATCGACTTAATTTTATGTGTATTGTGTGTTAAGAAAGAATGGGTTGAAAGTTTAAAAAATAAAAATTATTCTTGATTTTCCAACTACTTAAGTGGTTTTTTTGGAAGGATAAAATTGCACTTAACAGAAATTGAACCTGTGCAACCTTCTACAAAATCTGAACCCATTCACTACTAAGCCAAGCTTGTAACTACTTGTGTGCTAATTTAAACTTTGAACTGTCCTGTACCAGATTAAGAAAGGATGATGTCAGTACAAAAAATTACATTCGGGAATCATTACAGCGAAAGACATGGTATAGACGGAATATCCTACTTATCAAGTGTTGCTGTCAAACGCACACGCAATATACGTATCGACAAGTAATAAAATGATAAGTAGAATATCGTTTCCACGAGGACTTGTGATTAACTATTAATTAAATTAGATTAAAACTTTATAATCTAATCGAGTTACCAAGGTTGAGTTTTTGTTACTAAACTACTATTACAGAAATTAAATAAACAGATAAAACTACGACGACATAGAATTATTATTAAGAATTACTTCAGTAGAGATGAATACTCCAGGATTGTGGCTAGTTCACCAATTCTATTGAGTTGTAGTTAATTCTCCTTCAACTCGAATTACCTATGGTTGCTAATAAACCGAATTCAATTTACTTGTAGTATTCTTCCAAATTACTATTCGCCTACCCAAGATAGATTAACGCCTATATTCCAATGAAATTACCATGAATGCATTACACTCATGGTATTTAATTAAGCGCGGTGAGTGGTGACTAAGTATATTCCTATCATAACTATAAATCCACCCTTAACCCTAGGAATAAGATTACACTCTCTTTAACTCTTCTCTAATCTAAGAACGGTTTTTCCAAGTATGTCATAAATATTGATAAAATCTAACTGTTAGCCAAATAATCAAATAATTATGCACAGAGTTAAAGAAATAATCATAACATGAAAATTCGCATTAAATGAGAGAATAACAATTAGATACTAATATTCATGGTTAACCACAATCCTAATTAAAATTATGAAACTTAGCTGCACATAGTTATAATAACGATTACACAAATATTTTGCATGATAAAGTTATTAAGAAAGATGAAAGAATGTAGAACTGGATGATCCTTGCTCTAACGTTACTCCACCCAGTCCATTTCACCTCCCAATTGTCGTCCTCCCTACACAATTAGGTCTAAAAACCTTTTATACTTGTTAGTGACGTGTATGACTAAAGAAACCTTTTTATTTTTGTGCTAGGTAATTTGTCCGGACTTGAGCGCCCTGGGCACCACGGATCAGTGGCCCAGGCGGTGAAGAATTTCGAATTCGGCTTTTGACGCTGGTGCCCCTGAACCCTTTGCTCCTTCTTCCGTTTTTTTTTTTCACTTACTCGTACGCGTTTGCTTCATTCCACTTCAAATTACCATCTACATATATAAACACCAAAGTTAAGATCAAATCATCATAACACACATAAAAATCAACGGTAATAGAGCAAGATGCGAGGTACTTACAATATAATTATACACTCTCTCCGTTTCAATTTATGTGAATCCATTTGACTGGCACGGAGCTTAAGAAAAGAGAAAAGACTTTTGATCTTGTGGTGTAAAATGAGGCACATATGATGAGTGTCTTGTCAGAAAAATTGGAACCATGTATGGTCTACACATGCAATCCTTGTGCTTAATGAGCAGTTCCGTGAGGCGATAAGCAAAAGCACAGTATCAGTCGCTAATGGTTACAAAAACACTGTCAAACAAAATGGCCCGCGGATTATCAAGTTTGTTATTGACATATATATCAAGGGCTGATTTGAATAAATTGGATATTGATGATTGGTTGCTTCGTGTCAGTAGCAGTAGTATTAAGGAACTCACCGTCCAAATTAAACTTCATGCAACGTCCATATACATTGCCTTCTTTCTTATTTGAGTATTCAACAATGAGACACTTGAGTATACAATTAATGTGTCACCTTCAACAGTCCCCATTTCTATTGTGACTTTTGATTCGATTAACATTGTTGTAGCTCCATTGCTCTTGTATTTTGGAGAAGGTTTAACTTTGCAGAGCTTATTTTTTCATTCCCTAAAGTTATGGCGCTTTGCTTCAAGGTAATTAAACTGCAAACTTAGGTTTTCTTCTATATATGCTATTATTGCTAGCTAGCTTTATTGAATTGTTAAAAATCGTCTCTCATATACTGTTAATGTTTTTGGTGTGTTTTAAAGTTTTTAGTTCCATATTCTGTTCCAAAGAGGCTCGGGGCTAGCTTCACTAGAGCATTTGCAGGCTCTTTTATTAACTAGGTGTTAAGTTTCTTGATCTAGCTCAGATTTCAGTTGTTAATTATTTGCTTGCTTCAAACTTCAAAGTGCACCCCAATTTGAAGAGCTGAATATATACTCTTATTACTTATGCTTCTTTGAAACAGTGATCGCTAGCTTGTTCTAGATGACATGTAACAATTATAGAAATGTGCAATTAATAATTTGAAAGCAAAAAGTTAACCGAATTAAACATGCTGAAGTTACATTATTCCTTTTCCAAGCCGTACAAAAACATGATGTTCTTTACTAGTTTAATATATAAACACCTTAATTAGTGGCATTTTCTTGATACTGTGATTGATTTCTGCCCATATTGTTCCCAACATATTATGTCAGGAGTAACCTTAAGGATTAGCTGGTGCACTGCATTTTTTGGTTGAGTAGAGCATCACTGGTTCAATAAGCTGATAGCATCATCACAAGCTGAGCCAACTTTTTTTAAGCATTCTCCACATCAATAAGGAGAATTTAAATGGCAATTCTTTGATCCTACTTGTCTTGATTGTGTGACGTTTAGTTTTTATTATTTTGAGCAGCCTAGGTGAGTCTAGAATTACCACCCACATAGTAGGTCCAAAGCTTCCTGGACCATAGGCATGGGGCGGGTCAGCACATATAGGACACGATTTAGAATTGAACTAGTACGCTTTAGGTAAGCAACTTCAAGATAGTAATCGGGTAGCACGAGATGATAGTCGGTGTTCGTTGAATAATATGAGCAACCTTTATACTTAAGGGAGTTACGAAATATTATTTATGTTGTACAAAGTGATCCTTTAGGCTAAAAAACTTAGGACCCCCTCCCCCATACACGGTTATTACTTGTACACTTGCTTATTGAAACTTAAATTGGACTAGGATGTATCTAGTAATTCTCAAGAGTTGTACCAATTACTTATTGGTGGACAAGTTATTTCCTTCATTTGAATGTAATTTCTTTTAATCAATCATTTCATCCTATTCTTTGCTTTGAATAAATTGATCGATTATTTGGACTCTCTACTCTCTTTTAATTAATATGCTCACATATGGTAGTTATAATTCGATAATCCGTATAGTATGAAATTCGGCCGGAAACCACAGTTGTGGACCTTGAAGACTGCCTAACCCCTTCTCTTTGAGGTAACTTGAGCCCTTACCTGATTTTTGATGACGAAAATTAGTTAAACATAGTTATTTGCAAATAGGTGCACGAACGCTCCTTAAAAATCGTTAGGTGTCGACTCTTCTCTTTTAATACCCGTTTAAAAGAGTTGTCACACGTCGAAACCCGCTTTTACGAGAAAACGGGGCACGACAAATGGTGCAAGGTAAGGGAAGATCATTGCCATTAGACATCGACTAGCACTAAAATATTGGCGCCTTAGACGATGAAATATTGGCGCCCTAGATGATGCTAGGCGGTGAAACTTCGGCGCCTAGCGGAGCCCAAGGCGCCAAGGTCAGCGCCTTACATGGCACTAGGCCAAGGCCGGGGCGGCCATGGGCGATGACTGCTTCTATTCGAGCTATTTTTGTTTTCTTGTGGATTTTGAACTTGGAAAATTCAATCCTATCTTATAAATATCTTGTAAACTCGTTTTAGATGGGGAAAGATATTATTTTTTAGAGAAAAGACAGCTGGAGCAAGTGCATGCAAAGCAACGGATCATAAGAATTCTTCTTTCAATTCCTTAATTTCTTGTTTGTTGATTAATGCTTTTAATTATTAATATAATTGTTAGTATGAATATGAATAGCAAAATTTCTATTTATATAATTATCTAGAGTTTGATTGAGCATTTTGAGGAATGAGCTTTTCTATTCAAATATAATTTTTGCCTTTGAATTTATTTTCTCTACTTGTTCACTACGTGCTTATTTCAGTTGATTGAATGGCCATTAATTGTTGTGACTATTTATTATATATTACTTAGTAAAGGGTATATTTTTAGGTAGTTGTTGAATAACGTAACTCCTAATGTATATGAGGAATCAATACGGCGGGTTTAAAGGTGGGTTTAGGAATATCAAAGCCTTGACATGGTCATAGTGAGCGGTAAGATTGTGCCAGCTAGCGTAGTTCGGAAAAATATGTTTATTAAATTATTGTAATTGCTCAGGAGAGAATTTAGATACATGAAGTACTCACGATCAATAGAGAATACTTAAGTGAAATTATAGGAGACGTAGCGAGAAGGTTTCAACAATTCGAAAAATTATAACTCTCCTTAACATTTGCTCCAATCATCCTCGTTAGTTGATAATTTTACTGCTTATTTGTTAGTTAATTACTTTTAAAATAAAAATTACAATCTTTATGACTGAAAATTGTTTGAACTTGTATTTCATAGCGATATTGAACCGTTGTAGCTAAGCTTTAGTAATTCTATGTGGGATTCGACTTCGGACTCTTAGACCGAATTATATTTGGAACGACCGCTTATCCTTTTAGGACTAGAGTCACTTCAAGAAATTGTACTTATAGTGGCGTCTAAAGTCGCTACAGAAGGCCTCAAAGTCGCAGCTAAATGTTTATAGTGGTGACCTTTTGCTTGTTGCAAGTACAACCGTAGCTAAATATTTTTAGTGACGACTATATAAGGTCGCCACAAAAGAACACATTTGTGGCAACTAAACTTGCCACAAAAAGTAAATAAACACGCTACAAAAATTTTGTGTTGGTCACCACTAAAATATAAGTTGTAGTTGCGACAAAGTCGCCACTAAAGCAATTATACATTCGGAAGCTCTTTGTTGTTACAATTGTCTATGTTTTAGTGGCGACTAGAGTCGCCACATATGCTAATCTTAATAGTCTTCCAGTGGCAACCTTATTTTCTTTTAAAGTTAGTACCCAAGTATATTCATGTGAATCGTTTACCAATATTAAAAGCATCCAACGTCATTCAACAAACACCAAAAATATTTTCAAGCGGAATATTATATACTAAAAGCCAATTAAATATACAATAGAATACTTCATTGTTCATTATCATTGTGCACATATATGAAAAATAAAAAATAAAACATTAAGGGCCTTCAATTGATATAAGGCAATATAATTTATTTAAACGGTCTTGCACGAATTAGATTAAATTGATAATATTGCTACAACTAACCAGTAAAAATATATATGCTTGCAATTTATCTCCTCAAATAAACTCACATAACACATTAGCAAGGATTTTCATTATATTAGAAATAAACTCACATAACACATTAGCAAGGATTTTCATTATATTAGAAATAAATCGTTAGCTATCGCAACAGTAGTACTTGGCAGCAGATAGGAATAAAAGGACAACCTATGTCCAAATGGAAACTTATACCAAGAGCAAAAGAGAAAACTCATCAAAGAGAGCAATACATCCATCCTTGAATTTCATCAAGCAAAGGAGGGGCTTCTATTGCTCCTATTTCTCTGGGATTGGAAATTGAAAATACATCTAAAGGATATATATATATACAACCAAATAAAAATCAGAAACTGATGAAAATATCTTGAAAAAAGAAAAACATACCTCAACAGGTGAGGAAGATGGAAGAGAAATGGTTGAAATGTGTAAAAACCACGCCGGCGAACCGATTCAGAAACATACACCAATGCAACAAAGCATACCATCAAAGCATAGAAAATGGGTTAGGGTTTTAGTCTCATGAGAGCAAAGAGCACAAAATCTAGAGAGAAAAAACGATAAGGAACTCAATGTTCTATTCAACAGAGAATGAGACGGAAAGAAGAGATTTCGCCAGCGACGGGAGTGGTCCTCTTTTTGTGAGACAATTTAGCCGAACTAGGTGAGGCTAGGGCTGCTTATCGGGTGGATTGGGCGGTTAATTATTCTTAACGGTTTGGTTTAACGGTTATCGGCTTTTAAATGTATTAATCCGCTAGCCACCCGATAAGATATCGGGCGGATTGGTATCGGTTTAGCTCTTATCGGGCGGTTTATCGGCCTAATTCAATCTATATTGCATGCATTAATTGTTTGTTGACCGCCTAGCATACAAATTCAGAATAGGAAATTACACATTGAGTCCAGACATATATGTCTGTTAACGCCTACATAAGAATGATGTAGTGTGTCATGTGTTGTAGAGTGAAAAAAGTTGTGGCACAACACTGCTGTTCTTCTATTAAACATAGACAACAGACATTAGTTTAAAAAAATAAAAGCAGAGGTGATCCATAGACATCAGCTTAAACAATCTTGTTGTAAGGTGGGAGAATAAGCTAAGCTAAGCCAAGCCTGGATCTTCTGATGCATAGTACGTAAGGGTTCTGATTATTTAGGAATTAGGCGTTAGAACTTAGAGATAGAGTACTGGAAGAAGTGGAAGGGTTTTTGATATATATATATATATAACGGGTTAACGGATACTCGTAGTGGAAGATATATATATATTCTTAACGGGTTAACGGATTATCCGTTAAGAAAATTAAATAATCCGCCCCCAAACCGATAAGCCATTAATAAAAAAATTTTAATTTGTTCCCCGTCTGTTAAACCGTTAACCCGATACCAATAAGCCATTAAGTTTCGGTTTCCGTTCGGATGAGGACGAGGCCGTAACGGTCATGGAAGAGGAAGAAGTAATAGTAACAACTTCAACAATGAAGTTAAAATCCACCAAACATTCAGAGGTCGTGGTCGTGGACAAAGAGGAGGAAGATGACGTGACTACTATCAAGAAAATAATGGACAAAGATATTACAAATCAAAAGTTGAGTGTTATAATTATCATAAATTTGGCCATTACTCTTGAAAATACCGTAGAAATGTTGAAGAGAAAGCGAACCTTGTTGGCACTCAAGGAAGAAGATATGGATGATTGTAGCTCGTGGTATTTGGACAATGGAGCAAGCAATCACATGTGTAGATGCAAAAAAAAGTTTGTGGAGATCAATAAAATGGTGAGAGGTAATGTGTCCTTTGGAGATACCTTAGATATTCAAATCGAAGGGATATATACGATTTTAATTTCCTGTAAAAATAGTGGCCACAAGTTAATTCAAGATGTTTATTATGTGCCAAAATTAAAAATTAATATTTTGAGTTTGGGCCAACTTCTTGAAAATGGATATGATATCCTCATGAAAAATATGCCTCTTTAGCTTAGAGATTCAAGTGGAATTCTAATTGCTAAAGTCCATATGGCAAAGAAAAGATTATTTTCTCTGAATCTTAAGACAATTGTGCAAAGTGTTTGAAAGCTAATATGCAAGATGAATCATGGTGTAGGCATATGCGATTTGGGTACTTAAATTTTAAAGCACTCAAATTAATGGGAGAAAAGAACATGGTGCATGGGATACCATCGATCAACCATCCCAATCAATTGTGTGAAACTTGTCTTCTTGGAAAACATGCAATGAGGAGTTTTTCAAAGGATGCCATGTCAAGAGCAACCAAGCCACTCCAACTTCACCTTCCTATGGTAAAAGTAAATACTTTCAGCTCTTCATTGATGACTTTAGTAGAAAGATTTGGGTTTATTTCTTGAACAAAAAATCTGAAGCTTTTGCTGCTTTTAAAAATTACAAAGCACTTATAAAAAAATAAAGTGACTATGAAATTAAAGTTTTAAGATCCGATAGAGGAGGCGAATGCACTTCAAAAGAATTTAATGACTTTTGGCAGTCTCATGAAATTCGTCGCCTACTAACCGTACCTTATTCACCCCAACAAAATGGAGTTGCATAGAGAAAGAATAGAACGATTCTTAAAATGGTTAGACGACGTATGTTGAAGCTAAAAGTATGCCCAAGGAATTTTGGGCCGAAGCTGTTTCTTGTGCAGTTTATTTAAACAATAAGTCTCCAATAAGAAATGTTAGAGATCAAACCTAGGTGATGCTAGATTTCTTATGGTTTTCGGTTTCGGTTCGGTTTTGAACACCCCTAGGTGAGGCTAGATTTCTTATGGTTTTGCTATGTATCTAAATAAACAAATAAACCCAAGGGTGAATGAGAAAAGAGGTGAATTTGCCATAGAAGATAAGCAGCGAAATTGAGGAGGAATTTTAGGGAGAGGGAATTGGGGAAAGTAGGAACGGGAGAGGGAATTGGGGAATTGAGAGGGATTTTGGGTTTTCAGATTTGGAAGGGAGGTAGGTAGGTAACTCCCTAATAAATGGGTTTCCGAATTGCAAGGGGGAAACCATTTTAGGTTTTTCTTTTAATCATTTTGAGTTTCTTTATGTTTTGTGTTTCTCCTTTCTCTTTTCTTTTTGAATTATCTAAATTAAGAAATTGAAGTACCAATATTAAAATAAAAATATTAGTAGCGACCTAAGAAGTTGATACAAAAGCTCAACTTTAGTATTGACCATGTCGCCACGAAAGACCAATTATTGGCAACTATTTATAGATCGCTACAATATTTTTTTCAGCCATATTTAATTAGATAAAATAAATTGTCACACCTCCTTTTTCCCGAAGGAGATAGGGGATAAGGGAGTTTTTCCAATTAAAGTGACATTAATCGAAATGGGATTATTTATTAAAATCAGAGTCGCCACTTGAAATAAGTTATGGTGTCCCAAGTCACCGGTTTATTTTAAATCCCAAATCGAGGAAATTTGACTCTATTTATGGTCTGCGAACACAGAAGACCGGGTAAGGAATTCTGTTAACCCGGGAGAAGGTGTGAGGCACTCCCGAATTTCGTGGTTTTAGCACGGTCGCTCAACTATTAATAATTGACCTAATTATCTGATTAATACATATTTATAACCTATTGTGCATTTTAGCTTTTTAACCGCTTTTAATTATTTATGAAATTATTTCTGGAACAAGCCACGATGTCGTACACTTATCGTTTTGGCACACGTCGCAAACCGCGCCACATGAAATGCACCCACGATTGACGACATGCTTATTTTTATTATTATTTGAAGTTGAAGTCGAGTCACGTGAAACGCACACTCGAATTGAGATTTATGTATCGTAACTATGCCACGGGAATCGTACCCATAGTCGCGATGATTTATTTAGACGCGTCTGAAACAAACTACGAATGTTCATGTGTCAATTAATTTTCCTTAATTTTAGATAACATGTGAAAGGTCATAGATTATGGAAAGAATATTTGAGAAGACGTGCATCTTTGTTCCTAATGGGCTCATATATTAACGAACAACCCTTTTGACTTAAGACTTCTGATTTTGGCCGTTTAATTCTATTATAAATGTAGCCTCTATTGCGTTTCAAAACCGTAGCCACTTAATTTTTAAAGCCTATTAATTCCTATGAGTAAATGAGGAAACAGTAATGTCAGCACTATAATCTTAATCCTCAACAAATGAACATCAATTTTAATCATGATTATTCACGCAAAATTATCAACAAAAAAAAAAGAAAGAAAAAAAAACAAGACAAATTTAATGATAAAAATAACACCTCAATGACATTTGCTCAAATAGGCAAAAATGGATCCCAACAGTGAAATACCCGGACCAGCTCACCAGCATTTTAGAACAAAATAGAAGCAATACAGAAAGATCCAGAAGAAACAAACTTATTATAAAATTCAAACAGTAAATCAACATTTAAACATGATTTCAAATAGAAGATAAGAATGCATTCATCACTAAATATAACAAAATACAAAGGGGTTCTTTTGAGTTTACCTCTTAAGCAAAAAAATGATAGGGCTCAGCTAACAATTTCCAATATAGGACAACAGCACTTTCGAAATCCCAGCAATATTTAGAACCCAGAAAAATAGAAATAAACAGCAGCTGATTGGGACAGTGCAGAAATCTCTCTTTTATCCTGTTTTTCCTTTTGTTTTCTCCTCTGTTTTCGTTTGTTTTTGCAGCTTTTGTATTTCCGATATAAGATCCAATTTGAACTCAGAAGTATTTTTGAATGGGAATCAATTTTCATGTGTGTTCATGAATTCCAGAGAGAGGTGAGAGATGAGTGATGCAGCGGCTCCTTCTAGCCTTGGGACTCGTCGGCGAAGGATGCTCAGGCACAAGAGGCGACAACCTCCATTTTAAGAGACGAGAGAGTTTGGAGGCTGTTTTCTTTTTCAAGAAGAAATGAGCAGAAAGGAGTTTGGATATTTTTTTTTATGATTTTTATGATTTACGATATTCCTAATATGCATAAACAATGCGAATAAATACAAAATAAATAAAGAAAAACTTTTAAAATTTATAAAAATAATTAAAATTATTTTTGGATTATTTTTACGAGTAACTTCCTATGTAAGGCAAAAATTAGGTGCTCACATAAATACATTTTAGTGGCGATCAAAACAAAGTCGCCGCTGAATTGTTCTTTATAGTGGCAACTTTAAGGGTCGCCACTAAAAGTATCACCTTTTGTTGCAACGTTTTTGAGTCGCCACAAATATCTTACTTATTGTAGCAAAAAGATAAGTCGCCACAAAATGTTGCCGTAGAAAATCATATTTCTTGTAGTGAGTTGGGCGTGATCAAGCATCAGAGGTATAGATGTGTGGGCTAGTGGTCAATGAAGGGAGTGAAAAACATGAGATTTCATGTTTAAATTGTAGCATATGTGCTTGTGAAAGGTAGCATATGCCCATAAAATAATTTGGATGCGCCGAGCCGGCCCGAATACCACTCACATGAAAAATAAAAGTTGACGATGTTCAATACTTTTACTTCTATAGAAAGCTACAACATTTTGAGATCCAAAAAGTTTGCCTGCAGTATTTTTGAAATTTATCAAGTTTAGATGTAAAAAAGAACAAAGAACAATGTTCCCATTCTCAAATTTGATTGTAGAAGTATTGGTCTCGTCATTCTCCACTGTGCTTTCCTATTACTTATAAATTTCATTTATTTAACAAAATAAGAATACAAATCAATTTACCTATTACATTTCTCTATAATATAATGGATTGGTTCTTGAACTCAACAAACTATCCAAATAACATAAATTAAAATGAATAAATTGAAGGTAATATAAGCTTTAGTTTATATCATTTTAAACTTTATGGGGAAATTACATATATTCATAAGAGGAAACATGTGTAATTTAGGACATAGAATATTAGATAGTGCATATAGAATATTAGATAGTGCATTAACTATTTAAACTACATATAATTAAAAAATTACCATTTTTGTCCATGGAAGACACCGATGAAACAACTTTCGTAGAAACCTCTATAGGAAAAATTTAAATTAGGAATCAACTATATTAAATGAGTGGTTACTGTAATAAGATTTTATTCGTTACATCCAATGAATATATACTCAAGATAGAAAAAATTTCAAATCATAATATAATACTACAACTAATTGAGAAAAAAAATCAATGACTGCAATTTGAGTTTCTTCAAGGATAATAATCATTTTCCTGCCAAAATAAAAAATTTGTATGCCATTTCCCAAATTTGAACGTTTTGTCAAATCTATAAATAACAGGAGTAGTGAAAGAACATCAGCACAAAAGTACAGAGGTAGAATTTTTATCTGCGGTCTTCTGATTAAAATGGCGAGGTAAGTAAAAGTTCCCCTCCTCTTTCTTCTTTGTTTTCTCAATTTATTCTATATAGAGTTTATTCAATCTGGCAACTTTATCTTTGATTTTCTCTTTAAGAATGAGAGTCTTTTTTTATAAGTCTTGAATGTTTTATGTAACATTCGCTAAGATGTGTACTAATCTAAGTCAATTAATGCATGTTTCAGTATAGAATTCTCCTTTGACGTTCCTCATGAATTTTTATGTTAAACTTAAAGAAGTTAAGGTCATGGATAATTAGGTTTAGAGAAAAAGATCACTTTATGTTGATCGATTTTTATGTGCGTTGAAATTTTTAGAGCAAAACGTATCTTATAAATGATTATCTTCAAATGGCATAGACAGGTAAGCTATTTGTTCACCTATAACCATTGTCCATTGTGATTATGAAATAAAGGGGTGTTGCTATTGGCATAACTAAGTTTTGTAGAGTTTAAATCCAGATTGTATTATGTTTTAGGGCAAAAAATTAAACTCTCCCGCATTAAGTATTTACATCAAATGGTATCTTCAAATTGACATAGACACGAAGGTAATTGACATAGACACGAAGGTAATTGTTCACCTATAACCATTGTGCTTATGAAATAGAGGGTTGTTGCAATTGAACAAGAGTTTTGTAGATCGTTCAAATCTAGATTGGATTATATATGTTTTAGTGAAAAAACTTACCGCACTTTGTATTTATACTAAATCATATTAGTTTACGATAGTTAAGTCATAAATAAAGGTACGACTGTGTATTAATTAATTTATAGTTTAATGATAAGAGTGTATATGAAGACATGTGTCATATATTCATCGAAACATTGGTGTAAGTTAATTTTTACCTATTTTTGACTCTATCCCATGTTTATTATTATGCTGTTTCATTTATGTGAATCTCACTTTAGAAATTCATTCAATTATCGTTGTTCTAACTACTAGCTTTTCAATAACCTTTAATTTGTTTTCCAAATCAATGACCGTTAATTTAATTTACCCTCAACAAAAGATAAAGGAAAAACTCATTCTTGTTTTTCCACGACTTATGTGCTAATAAAATCTGAATTGTTTTGTAAACAGATTATTAAGAAAGAACGGCGGCAGTAGAAAGAAGAATCATTACAGTGACGGACTTGGCCGTATAGACAGGATATCCGACTTACCAAGCAATGTAATTGATGAAATTTTATGTCGTATGACCACCAAAGAAATAGCACAAATGAGTGTTTTGTCCAAAAAATGGTACCATATCTGGTCCACCCATCCAGTCATTGTGTTAGATCGTCAATTCCATGAGGACATAAACCAAGACGATTCATCAGTCACTTATGGCGGATTCAAAAACATCGTCAACAAAATACTGTTGCAACACAATGGCCCTATTGTCAAGTTTTTCCTTGACGTATCAAGTGCTGAATTAGACGATTGGGACATCGATCATTGGTTACGTTATGTCTCTAACAAAGGTATTAACGAACTCACCATTGATAACTCATTCCAATTTCCATATACTTTGCCGCATTTCTTGTTCAAGTGTGCGAAATTGAGTTATTTGGACGTTACCAATTGCAACTTCAAGTTGCCGCTTGCCTCTACATCATTTCAGAATCTTGTTAGGCTTGATCTAAAGCTAATGTCTTTTAATCAAAAGTTGGCGCAAAACATCCTTGAGGCTCCACTTCTCTTGATTTTGATGATTACTGGTTGTGAGGGTATCCAATTCCTTAATATCTCAGCGCCACGGCTACTTTGTTTGCACATTGTTGATAGTCATTATGTGGATTTGAAGCTTCTCAAAGCCTGTCCTGAGCTGAAAGTGGTGACTATTGTCACATGCAACAGAATCTACACCTATGAATTTTGGAGAAGGTTTACCTTGTTTCAGATGATTGCTTCATTCCCTAAACTTACAGGGTTTTGCTTGGACGGACTTTTTTTCAAGGTGAACTGCATGCATACTTATTGTTTTATTCTACTTCATATATAGTTTAATTTATAGTTGCATTGAAATGTACTTAAAAAATTTCTCTCATGCTTTTATGGTTTTCTTTCAAAGTTTGTAGTTCCAACTATTGTTCCAAAGAGGCTTGAGGCTCCACTGGAGCATTTGGTGGTTCTTAAATTAGGCTTTTGTTTTGCTGATAAAGCTCAGATTTCAGCAGTTATCTGCTTACTTCAAAGTGCTCCCCAGTTGCATACACTTGTAATCCAGGTAATTAAAGATCTGAATTTGAATATATCCTTATATTACTCATGAATCATTGAAGTATTTATCTAACATGTTGAAGTTACATTATTCCTTTTTGCAAGTAGTACAAAATCATTGAAGTTTTAATTAATGAATTGAGAGACATGTTTCCTTTTATTTTAAACATTTATTATACTTAAAATTGACTAATGCCTAGAAAGGGAAAAACCTTTGCACATAACCTATTTGGAGCACAATAAATAAACCACATGCATGCCTTGATCGTTCCATCACTAATTCTTTATATTTTGACTTTCCCAGAATATCCCCCTAGCTCCACGTACAAAAATTATTTACATGATCGATGTATATAATCAAAAAAATCCTTTTCTATGCTACTAATTAACTTCTTTTATTTGTATCACCTTAATTTCCATATGCTATATGTATGTACAGGAAGAACTCTCAGATGCTGAGGATATCAACGTAGAGGCAGTTACAGAGTTTCTAACAGCACCAAACTGTGTAGAACAAGATCTCATGTCACTTGAGATGATAAAGTTAGAAGGTTATGTGAACAACACAATTGAACGTCATTTCATGAAGCTTTTGCTTGCTCGTTGCCCTTCACTTGTTGAGGTGATAGTTGTGCCTTCGAGATTGATTGAATATAATGGAATTTGGGTCTTCTTCTTCGAGTTGTTGGAGTTCCCTCGAGCATCGCAAAACGTCAATATACTGCTTGGATAGATACCATGCATGGCTCCTCTAGCACACATGCACATTATTACTATCATTTTATTCTTCTGCTGATGAACATTTAGTTTTGGTGAAACGAGTATTATATACTCTTCTAAAGTATTTCAGTTTTTCTTTAGCTTGATGGTCAGGATAATGTCGACAGATTTATTAAATTAAGTTTAAGTTCCATAGCTTTGGCTATTTGCTTTAGCAATGATGGTAATTAAATGGCAGGTTTTGTAGTCAACTGAACTTGATCACTTCATGTTCTGTTGGGTCATTTGATTTTATTAGTTCCATTTGAGCTTGCTCTTTCACAGGCTCGACACAGGTTGAGATGTCGGGTCATCTCTTCTCTTTATAAATCTCAGTTGGAAAGCCCCATTAATTGGAAGGCCCCATTTTTCTATCATACATCCAATGAAGTAGGAGCTCGCTCCCTACGTAACGGTACTTCCATGGCTTGCCTCTTGAGGTCCAACCTAGTTTCAGTTGTGCATGAACTGACTATGTAACGACCCGACTTATCGTTTTAAGAATTTACGCTTCGTTCAGTGGCTTAAGTTCTCGAGCAGCCTCACAATATGTATTATGACCCACGGGTGCGGTCGAGTTTGATTTACGGATGATTCGGAGTCATTTGGGATACTTAGTCCCAAAAACGAAAGCTTAAGTCTTAGGATTTTGACCGTAGTCGGAACTGTATGAAGACGACTTCGGAATGGAGTTCTGTTGGTTCCGCTAGTTCCGTTGGGTGATTTTGGACATAGGAGTATGTCCGGACTGTGAATTTGAGGTCCGTAGCTGATTTAGGCTTGAAATGGCAAAAGTCGATTTTTTTGAGATTTGGACCGGAAGTGGACTTTTTTAGATATCGAGGTCGGAATCCGATTCTGGAAGTTTGAGTAGGTCCGTAATGTCAATTATGACTTGTGTACAAAATTTGAGGACAATCGGACGTGATTTGATAGGTTTCGGCATCGATTGTAGAAGTTAAAGTTTCAAAGTTCATTAAGTTTGAATTGGGGTGAGATTCATGATCTAGATGTTATCTGATGTGATTTGAGACCTCGAACGAGTCCGTGTTAGGTTATGAAACTTGTGGGTATGTTTAGACGGGGTCCCGGGGACCTCGGTTGTGTTCCGAATGGGCTACAGACCATTTCCCTCTATTTTTGAACTGCTGGTTCTGGTGTTTGATATCCTTCTTCGCGATTGCGAAGATCCTTCTGCGTTCGCGAAGTGTCTCTGCTGATTGCCTTAATTTCCTTCTTCGCGTAGCTCTGCATATTTCCTTTACCGCGTTTGCGTACCCCAATTCGCGTTCGCGTAGTATTATTTTGGAAGGGGAATTATTTGTCCTTCGCGTTTGCGAGCTTACTTCCGCGATCGCGTACTTCAGCTTTTCCCTTTTTCGCGTTCGCAACTCTCTATTCGCATTCACATAAAAGAAATTAGGAGCTGGGGGCCGTTGGCTATTTCTTCTTCGCGTTCGCATTAATTGCCCCGCATTCGCATAAGCTCCTGCCCATTGTTCATCGCGTTCGCGTCCCTTTACTCGCGATTGCGAAGGGTCTTTCTTGGCAGCCTCAATTCTCTTCTCCCGCGATTGTGACCCAATCTCCGCGATCGCGATGCATAGTCAACTTGGCAGAATTAAAAGTCTCAAAAATGGAGGTTTGAGTTCATAACTCAAAATCAAATTTGGAGCTTGGTAGATGGCAATATTTGGAGAGATTCTTGTGTGGGTGTTTGGGGTAAATGATTCTTATCCATTTTTGATTAATTTCCATGATTATGCCTTTGAATCCATCGTTTAATTCGAATTTAATGGAGGAAAATCAAGATTTTTGTAAAATCTTCCATAAACGAAAATTTAAGATTTGGAGGTCGAGTTGTTATTGGAATTCGATAAAATTGGTATGGTTGAACTCGTATTGGAATGGGTGTTCGGATTTCATGAAAATTATATCGGGTTCCGAGGGGCGGGTCCTGCGTTGATTTTTGTTGACTTTTTGGAATAAATTTTTAAGTCGACGTATTATTATCCAGAATTGTTTCCGATGAATTTTAATGAAGTTATACAATTAATTTGGATAGATTTGAGCTGTCCGGAGGTCAATTCAAGTAAGAAGGATATAAATTTGCACTTGATTGCTATCTGTCATTGTTGTGAAATCGCTGAAAGAATTTATGTCCGGATTACTTGAAATTAAACTGTATAAAATTGATTTGACTTAAACTGCTGGATTTAAAACCATGTCTATTCTTTGCTGGAACTACTGAAAGTGAACTATGACTGTGTAGCTCGTCATTATCTTCAGTTCCTTAGTTATTATTGTTACTTGCTGAGTTGGTTGTACTCATACTACACCCTGCACTTCGTGTGCAGATCCAAGTGTTCCTGAACATAGCGGGTGTTGGTCATTTCGCGCAGTTGATTTTCAGGAGATTTTGAGGTAGCTGCTGTGTTCCGCAGACCTTGTCTCTGCTTCTCTATCTCATTGTTTACTGTATTTGGTCTCAGACTATTATAGACCATATTTTTCAGACTTGTACTCATATTAGATGCTCATGTACTTAGTGACACCAGGTTTTGGGAGTGTTATATCGGAAATTGCTAGATTTTTGGTATTGTATCAAACGTTATGTGTTTTTAATTTAAAGGAAATCATGGGTTATTGATATTGTCGGCTTGCCTAGTACTGAGATAGGCACCATCACGACAGGTTAGGATTTTGGGTCGTGACAACAAGTCCCCACGCTCATCCACCAATGTGTGGATGATGCCATATTTGAGAAGGTGACATATGCTACCACCTCAAAGGAAGATTGGGAGATTTTATTAAATTCTCTCTAAGAAATTGACAAAGTGAGGAAGGTAAAACTCCAAACTCTAAGGGCTGATTTTGATGTTTTAAAAATGAAAGAATCTGAATGCATTTCGGGTTATTGTTAAAAAGTGAAGGCTGTTGTAAATCAATTAAGATGATACAGAGAGGACATAGAAGATGTCCATGTGGTAGAAAAGATCCTTCGCACTTTAACACCTAAATTTGATTTTGTGATGTGTTCTATTGAGAAGTACAAAGATTTAGACTCTATGATGATGAAACAATTGGAGGGTTCTTTACAAGCCCATAAAGAAAAGATCAAGAGGAGACAAGAAGTGCCACTGGAGCAGCTTCTTAAACTCAGGCATCCTTTAAGGATTATGGAGGCGAAAAAAGATATCGAGGGAATGGATGAAGACGAGGTCGTGACGGTCATGGAAGAGGAAGAAGTAATGGTAACAACTTCAACAATGAAGTTAAAATCTATCAAACATTCAGAAGTCGTGGTCGTAGACAAAGAGGAGGAAGAGGACACGACTACTATCAAGAAAATAATGGATAAAGGTATGACAAATAAAAAATTGAGTGTTATAATTATCATAAATTTGGCCATTACTCTTAGGAATGTCGTAGAAATGTTGAAGAGAAAGCTAACATTATTGACAACAAGAACGAAGAAGATGAGTCAACATTTTTGCTAGCACTCAAGGAAGAAGATAGGGATGATTGTAGCTCGTGGTATTGGTCAATGGAGCAAGCAATCACATGTATGGATGCAAAACAAAGTTTGTGGAGATCAATAAGATGGTGAGAGGTAATGTGTCTTTTCGATATACCTCAGAGATTCAAATCGAAGGGATACATACGATTCTAATCTCCTGTAAAAATGGTGGCCACAAGTTAATTCAAGATGTTTATTATCTGCCAAAATTAAAAAGTAATATTTTGAGTTTGGGACAACTTCTTGAAAAGGGATATGATATCCTCATGAAAAATATGCATCTTTGGCTTATAGATTCAAGTGGAATTCTAATTGCTAAAGTGCATATGGCAAAGAATAGATTATTTTCTCTGAATCTTAAGACAATTGTGCAAAGTGTTTGAAGGCTAATGTGCAAGATGAATCATGGTGTTGGCATATACGATTTGGGTACTTAAATTTTGAAGCACTCAAATAATGGGAGAAAAGAACATGGTGCACGGGATACCATCAATCAACCATCCCAATCAATTGTGTGAAGCTTGTCTTCTTGAAAAACATGCAAGGAGGAGTTTTCCGAAGAAGGCCATGTCAAGAGCAATCAAGCCACTCCAACTTGTTCACACTGATGTGTGTGGGCCAATAAATCCACCTTCATTTGGTAAAAGTAAATGCTTTCAGCTCTTCATTGATGACTTTAGTAGAAAAACTTGGATTTATTTCTTGAAACAAAAATCTGAAACTTTTGCTGCTTTTTAAAAATTACAAAGCACTTGTAGAAAAACAAAGTGACTATGAAATTAAAGCTTTAAGGTCCGATAGAGGAGGTGAATTCACTTCAAAAGAATTTAATGACTTTTGTCAGTCTCATGAAATTCGTCGTCTTCTAACGGTACCTTATTCATCCCAACAAAATGGAGTTGTAGAGAGAAAGAATAGAACGATTCTTAATATGGCTAGATGTATGTTGAAAGCTAAAGGTATGCCCAAGAAATTTTGGGCGGAAGCTGTTTCTTGTGCAGTTTATTTAAACAATAAGTCTCTAATAAGAAATGTTAGAGATCAAACCCCTCAAATAGCATGGAGTGGAAGAAAGCCAAGTGTCAAGCACTTGAAAAATTTTGGGAGCATAGCATATGCTCATGTGCCACAACAAGGGAGAGCAAAGCTTGATGATCAAAGTGTCAAGAATGTATTTGTTGGCTAGATATGAGTTCAAAAGGTTACAAGCTATGCATCCCAAATAACGACAAAGTGGATTGATTGGCATGGAATTGGGAAGCTTAGAAAGAAACTTCATATGATTTTCTTCCATACTTTGGTGATGAAGAAGAACCAGAGACTGTGGAACCTGTGCAATATGTAACTCCACCTCCACCTCATTTACCAACTAATGTTACATCTCCTTCTTCTCAAGGAAGTTAAAATGAACAACCGCAAATGACAAGGGGCATTCAAGAGATCTATGATAAAACAAAAGAAGTTACTAATTTTAATTTTTTATATTGTCTCTTTATTGATAGTGATCCAATGAACTTTGATGAAGCCGTCACACACAAAAGATGGAGATAATCCATGGAGGAGGAGATCGAGTCAATAGAGAAAAATAATACTTGGGAGTCAACAACTCTTCCCAAGGGTCATCGAGCAATTGGAGTGAAATGATTATATAGGGCAAAGAAGAATGTTAACGGAAAGATGAAAAGACACAATGCAAGACTTGTGGATAAAGGCTACAAGCGAAGGCAATGTGTTTCGAATAAGGAAGTTGAGCTCAAATATGTGAAGTCTCATGATCAAGTTGCAAATATCTTCACAAAGCCTCTCAAGATTGAAGATTTTCAGAGATTGAGATCTTGTCTTGGAATGAAGAGAAAAAATAAAAATTAAAGAAGAGATTTGTGAGACCCATATTAAATAAAAGAATAAAAAAAGAAAAAGGAAACAAAAATAATTGGAATTTGGTGATAGTTGTGCCTTCGAGATTGATTGAATATAATGGAATTTGGGTCTTCTTCTTCGAGTTGTTGGAGTTCCCTCGAGCATCGCAAAACGTCAATATACTGCTTGGATAGATACCATGCATGGCTCCTCTAGCACACATGCACATTATTACTATCATTTTATTCTTCTGCTGATGAACATTTAGTTTTGGTGAAACGAGTATTATATACTCTTCTAAAGTATTTCAGTTTTTCTTTAGCTTGATGGTCAGGATAATGTCGACAGATTTATTAAATTAAGTTTAAGTTCCATAGCTTTGGCTATTTGCTTTAGCAATGATGGTAATTAAATGGCAGGTTTTGTAGTCAACTGAACTTGATCACTTCATGTTCTGTTGGGTCATTTGATTTTATTAGTTCCATTTGAGCTTGCTCTTTCACAGGCTCGACACAGGTTGAGATGTCGGGTCATCTCTTCTCTTTATAAATCTCAGTTGGAAAGCCCCATTAATTGGAAGGCCCCATTTTTCTATCATACATCCAATGAAGTAGGAGCTCGCTCCCTACGTAACGGTACTTCCATGGCTTGCCTCTTGAGGTCCAACCTAGTTTCAGTTGTGCATGAACTGACTATGTAACGACCCGACTTATCGTTTTAAGAATTTACGCTTCGTTCAGTGGCTTAAGTTCTCGAGCAGCCTCACAATATGTATTATGACCCACGGGTGCGGTCGAGTTTGATTTACGGATGATTCGGAGTCATTTGGGATACTTAGTCCCAAAAACGAAAGCTTAAGTCTTAGGATTTTGACCGTAGTCGGAACTGTATGAAGACGACTTCGGAATGGAGTTCTGTTGGTTCCGCTAGTTCCGTTGGGTGATTTTGGACATAGGAGTATGTCCGGACTGTGAATTTGAGGTCCGTAGCTGATTTAGGCTTGAAATGGCAAAAGTCGATTTTTTTGAGATTTGGACCGGAAGTGGACTTTTTTAGATATCGAGGTCGGAATCCGATTCTGGAAGTTTGAGTAGGTCCGTAATGTCAATTATGACTTGTGTACAAAATTTGAGGACAATCGGACGTGATTTGATAGGTTTCGGCATCGATTGTAGAAGTTAAAGTTTCAAAGTTCATTAAGTTTGAATTGGGGTGAGATTCATGATCTAGATGTTATCTGATGTGATTTGAGACCTCGAACGAGTCCGTGTTAGGTTATGAAACTTGTGGGTATGTTTAGACGGGGTCCTGGGGACCTCGGTTGTGTTCCGAATGGGCTACAGACCATTTCCCTCTATTTTTGAACTGCTGGTTCTGGTGTTTGATATCCTTCTTCGCGATTGCGAAGATCCTTCTGCGTTCGCGAAGTGTCTCTGCTGATTGCCTTAATTTCCTTCTTCGCGTAGCTCTGCATATTTCCTTTACCGCGTTTGCGTACCCCAATTCGCGTTCGCGTAGTATTATTTTGGAAGGGGAATTATTTGTCCTTCGCGTTTGCGAGCTTACTTCCGCGATCGCGTACTTCAGCTTTTCCCTTTTTCGCGTTCGCAACTCTCTATTCGCATTCACATAAAAGAAATTAGGAGCTGGGGGCCGTTGGCTATTTCTTCTTCGCGTTCGCATTAATTGCCCCGCATTCGCATAAGCTCCTGCCCATTGTTCATCGCGTTCGCGTCCCTTTACTCGCGATTGCGAAGGGTCTTTCTTGGCAGCCTCAATTCTCTTCTCCCGCGATTGTGACCCAATCTCCGCGATCGCGATGCATAGTCAACTTGGCAGAATTAAAAGTCTCAAAAATGGAGGTTTGAGTTCATAACTCAAAATCAAATTTGGAGCTTGGTAGATGGCAATATTTGGAGAGATTCTTGTGTGGGTGTTTGGGGTAAATGATTCTTATCCATTTTTGATTAATTTCCATGATTATGCCTTTGAATCCATCGTTTAATTCGAATTTAATGGAGGAAAATCAAGATTTTTGTAAAATCTTCCATAAACGAAAATTTAAGATTTGGAGGTCGAGTTGTTATTGGAATTCGATAAAATTGGTATGGTTGAACTCGTATTGGAATGGGTGTTCGGATTTCATGAAAATTATATCGGGTTCCGAGGGGCGGGTCCTGCGTTGATTTTTGTTGACTTTTTGGAATAAATTTTTAAGTCGACGTATTATTATCCAGAATTGTTTCCGATGAATTTTAATGAAGTTATACAATTAATTTGGATAGATTTGAGCTGTCCGGAGGTCAATTCAAGTAAGAAGGCTATTTTGAAATATCGGCCTAACTTCAAAAAGGTAAGTGTCTTGCTTAACCTCGAGTGGGGGAATTACCCCTTAGGTATCGAGTCTTATGTGCTATTTGTGAAATGTAAAAAGCCGTGTACGCGAGGTGACGAGTATGTACTCGGGCTTATATGTGCAAATTTTTATTGGATTAACGTCCTAGGCATTATTGTGTAGTAAATTGGGTAATCGTGGATAAGTATTAAATCACCTGTTTGCCATGCCTAAATCCTTGTTGTTGAATCTGTTGTTATATGACAATTTGATGTGATTGTTACTTGATTATTTATGTAATTCCGTAAATTTGTTGCTTTGATAATTATTGTAATTTAATTTCATTATGGATTTTTTCTTTGCAAATAATTAATTAGATGAGCTTAAGAAGAGGTATTTATATAATTATTGAAAATTTAAATTTAATGAAGACTTTGCTTTATATTGAGTAATTTCTATCTCTATTAGTTGTTTAGGGTGTTGTACACATTGTGTGGAGTTTTTGGCTATTTGTTGTGAAATTAATTAATTTTGTTATATCCTTGGAATTTGTTGTGGCCATTGGGCAAACTGTAATGTGAATTAATTTTGTTATGTTGCCGTGTAAATTATTGTGTTGTGTGAATTATTATTTTGAGGAGATAAGGGTGGTATTTCACCGTTGATATTATGTGGGTATAAGGGTGGCATTTCACTGTTGTTGGAATATTGTCTGGGTGGAATGATAAGGCTGGTTATAGGAGCGATAAGGGTGGCTATTGATATTGTCTGGGCGGAGTGATAAGGGTGGCTATAGGAGCGATAAGGGTGGCAATAAGAGCGATAAGGATGGCTATTGTCAGGGACGATATGTGATGATGTGGGGTTATGGCGTTGATGATTTTCATGTGATGTTGTGATTTTCTTGTGTTTATTTTTATACCTTGTGCAATTTGTCTTGTTGTTAGTAAATTGATAACAATCTGATTTATGTTGAAATTGAGAGCCTGTGGCTATTGCCAGGCGGATTATAAAATGAAATGTGGGCACGAGGTGCCGTGAGTAAATAATGAGGATATTTGACACGTGAATTGTCCGTGCAGTTATGATATGAAATAAGGGCACGAGGTGCAGGAAAAATATGATGATTTAATTATGGGCACGAAGTGCCGTGGAAATATGAAAAATGGGTTGAGACCCGTGTTTACGAAAAATATGAAAATGAGCTGAGACCCGTATTTTTTTTATAATTTTGAAATGAGGTGTCACATGGTGACTCTTTAATCGAAAGAATTATATTCAAAATATTTATTTGAAAGGATTTTTATTCAAGAAGAATTATATGAAAGAATTATATTTGAAAGATATTTATTCGACGAAAATATATTTGAAAAAGAGTTTTATTCGTAAGAATTATATGTGAAAGATATTTAATTGAAGACCTTGATTTAACTGGGTGTAATTATATTTATTAATTGTTAAGAGATATTAAATGGTAATTTTATTGTCTTACTGTGTATATCATTGGTTGTTTTATGTTGCCCTTATCGTTATTTATTTTCTATTATTTTGTATACTATATTGCACATGTTATTAGACTAGTGAGTGTCTTGATTGTACCTCGTCTCTACTCCATTAAGGTTAGTCTTGATACTTACTGGGTACCGACCGTGGTGTACTCATACTATACTTTTGCACATTTTTGTGCAGAGCCAGGTATTGGAGATATCGGGCTTGAGCAGAGTTAAAGAGGGATCGTAAGGATTCAAGGTAGAGTTGCTTAGTCGTCGCAGTCCCTTGGAGTCTTTTTATTTTATTGTACTGTTAATTTGTAATGAAATAGTTATATTCGGTCCTCGTGATCATTCCATGAATTCAGTTAGAGTTCGTGACTCAGTACTACCAGTCTTGGGAAGGTTGTATATTTATATTTGTTCCGCTGTTAGTTTTGATTACTTATAAAAATAATGGCTTCAAATTGTAATTAAAATCAGCTTACCTAGTCTTAAAGATTAGGTGACATCACGATGCCTGTGGTGGGATTTTGGGTCGTGACAGACTATTCATGCCGAACTTATTTATAATTAGGACATTAACAAGAAAAATCATCTTTACTTTGTCAAATTGAATCCTGAACTTCACTTACATGATTTAAGATAGCTTTTGATGTCAAAGGGTCCTCATATTATTTTTTTTTACTTGAAGACTCTTTAAGAAATTTACGTATAGCAACCATATACTTTTAAGAGGCTTCTTTTCTCACTTTTAAAGAAGAAAAGGAAACAACCTTGCACGGTCATACTCGACTTATTAATACTAGCTGCTCCGTCCAATCCAAATTTACGTGATGGTATTTGATTGAGCGAGTAGTTTTAAGAAAAAAGAAAATCTTTTGAAACTTATGATCTAAAACAAGTTCTAGACAATTGTGTTATAATCATTAAGTGTAAATTAGAATTTTAAAACTAAATTATTTATAAATAAAAAGAAGTGTGTCATTCTTATTTTTAGGATAAATCAAAATAAAATGTGCCACGTAAAATGAGATAGAGAGCGAGTACTATCTATTTTAGTTTAAGAGATATGATTATATTGACTCAGATACATTTTCAAATGCTCATCCTAACTAATTAAACACATTTTCAAATGACAATAAAGTTGAGATACATCCTCAAAATGAGAATTTCAAGTGACGTAATGTAACGACCCGACTGGTCATTTCGAGTATTACAACCCAGTTTCTCCATTTACTTCTCAAATTAGGCTTTACAGTTGTTGTGTGACTTGCCGGGGTAAATGGTTCGGGTCCGGTGAGGTTTTGGAATGAATTGGAACACTTAGTTCCAAGGCTTAAAGCTTAAGTTAAAATAGTGACCGGATGTCGAGTTATATGTAAACGACCTCGAACTCGAATTTTGATGATTCCAATAGCTCCATGTGGTGATTTTGGACTTAGGAGCGTGTCCGATAAATTATTTGGAAATCCGTAGTGGAATTTGGCTTGAATTGCCGAAAGTTGAATTTGGGAAGTTTGACCCGAGGGGATGACTTTTTGATATCGAGGTCAGAATTCTATTTTTTGAGATTGGAATAGCTTTGTTATTCCATTTATGACTTGTACACAAAAATTTGAGTTCATTCCGGATTGATTTGCTATGTTTCAGCATTGAACCTAGAATGTTCGATGTCGATTCTTCAAGAATATGTGGTATCATATCAAGCAAATGAGCTCCAAATTCAGTTTTGATTAAAGTATTAGATCCGTATTGAAATTACGGAGCCATAGCAAAAAGAATCATTGAATTCGGACATCGTATGAGAGAGTTATGCCCATTTCGTATCGGAGGAGATTTTCCGTCGCCGCGAGCGCCCAGGGTAGCGTGGGGCGCTAGCCCTGGCGCTGGGAATTTTTGGGTACTGGAAACTGCGCCACAGGCAGCGCCCCACGCTACCTGTGACGCTCAAAAATACCAGAGGCTCTATAAACGAGTTTTTTGACCTTTTTGACAAAAATAGAGTTGGGGAGCTCGGTTTAGGCGATTTTTGGGCGATATTTATGGGAAAATATTGGGGTAAGTGTTCTTTATCCTATATTAATTATATTTCATGATTCCATATTCATTTACATCATGAATCCATGAATTTATGGAAGAAAAATCAGATTTTTATAAATTCTTCCAAAAATATAAAATGAAGATTTGAAGGTCAATCCGATGTCGGAATTTGATAATTTTTGTATGGTTGGACTCGTATCGGAACGGGTGTTCAGATTTTGTAACTTTTATCGGGTTCCGAGATGTGGGCTCCATGGGCAATTTTTGAATTAAATTTCGGATTTTTATGAAAAATTAGCATTTTCATATGGAATTGATTTCTATACCTCGTGTTGATTGTATCAAATTATTTTGACTAAGATTCGAGGCGTTCGGAGGCCGAATCACGAGGAAAAGGTTTATTGGATTAAAGAATTTGCTTGGATTGAGGTAAGTAACTCTTCTAATCTTGGAGTTGAGGGTATGAACCCTGAATATATGTATTTTGTGAATTGTTGGGAGGTGACGCACATGCTAGGTGACGGGCGTGTGGGCGTGCACTATAGAAATTGTGACATAATTGTTTATGTGGAATGTTATAGTTAAATAACCTTGGTATTTTCCATGCGGTTTTATGTGTTAAAGAAATTGAGCTGAAAAGCATATTACAAATCATGTTGAGGCTATGTGCAAGTATTATTGGGACCCACAGAAGTCATATTGCTGTGAATTATTGTGTTAAATTGAAAATTTATACTCAGTCATATTCATTTCATTGCATATCATAACTCAGTTTTATGACTCTATTTTGATGCATATAAATGTTTTGGGCCGAATGCCCTGTTTAACTGAGATGCCCGAGTGGCTTGAGAGGTTTATGACTGAGTGAGGCCGAGGGCCTGATTTATGTTTCATATTCATGGGATCGAGCTGCACGCCGCAGCATGTTTGATATCGGCCGAGGGCCTGATTTGTGAGGATGAGTGTGGATCGGGGCTGCCCGCCTGCAGCATACCTGAGTGAGGCCGAGGGCCTGAATTGTGAGGATGAGTGTGGATCGGGGCTGCCTGCCTGCAGTATACTTTATTATTATCGCACGTGAGTTGTCCGTGCAGATTATAGCGCTTGGGATGAAGGATCCCCTCCGGAGTCTGTACACACCCCCAGTGAGCGCAGGTACCTACTGAGTGCGAGTGCCGAGTGCTGAGTGCCGAGTGATGAGTGACTGGGAGGCATGAGTGATTGTGAGGTATGTCCGAGTGGCAAGAGTGATTGTGAGGTATGCCCGAGTGGCACGAGTGACTGTGAGGTTTGCCCGAGGGGCTGTATATGAGTGATGTTCTGCCCGAGAGGCTGTTTATGATTTTATCACTGAATTGCATTGCATTGGCATGCACAACATGACATACAGGCATAGAGATGTACTTTTCCTCATGCTGTACAACATCACATCATTCATGAGTTTTCACACATTATTGACAGATGGGCATAGTGATGCATTTGTTTTACACAGGTTATCCGGAAAGAAAATGAAACATCTTATTTATTATTGACAAGATTTTGGGAGAAATTTATTATTTTCAAACTATTTATATTATTGGAAACTTCGGCAAACGATTTGGGTTTTCACTGAGATATTTGGAAGGAAGAACTATAATTTTTGAAATCATTATTTGGCTGAGTATTTTATCCCTGAGTTATTTTTGGTATGATTTGCTTTATGTTGTTATGGATTATTGTGTACTATTGGTTGTGGATCCGACCTTGGTAGAAGCTTGTCACTACTTTCAACCTACGGCTAGGTTTGTTACTTACTCAGTACATGGGGTCGGTTGTACTGATACTACACTTCTGCACATTGCGTGCAGATGTTGGCTGTTGTTGTTGCTGTGCTCGATGGTTGCGGGACTTGAAGATGTACCTGCGTTCCTGTTGTAGCTGCCTCTTGTTCAGGGTAGCCTTAGATTTATAAAAGCTCTGTTTATGTATTATTCAAACAGACTATGTATTTATTTCATTTTCGCTTTGTATACTCTATTCTTAGAAGCTCATGATTTGTACTACCAGTTCTTGGGGAGATGTATCGGTTTTAGATATTTTCTTTTAATTAATTTTATTAGAATTGGATAGTTGGAAATTGGCTTACCTAACGGGTTGGGTTAGGTGCCATCACGACTAGTAGAATTTTGGGTCGTGACAAATTGGTATCAGAGCTCTAGGTTCATAGGTTCTACAAGTCATGAGCAAGTGTCTAGTAGAGTCTTGCGGATCAGTATGATGACGTCCATACTTATCTTCGAGAGGCTACAAGGCATTTAGGATAATTTCTCGTCTTTCTTTCCTTATCGTGCGGAATTGATTCAGCTTGAAATATAACTCTTTGAATTCTTTCCACGTATTCGTATGCGCACATGAGAGCTCGGTATCAGTTGTGCATCGTCGGCTTGTGATTCTATGAATGAGGTTCGAGGTGTGTATTTTGTGTTTTGGTGATGGGCCAGAGGACTTGAGGCCAGGTTTAGACCGCAGCTTAAGCTCGGTAGCTTCAGTTGTAACCTGTACATTTGGACTCATATGTCCGGTAATATCCCTATAAGTGAAAGTTGTGGCTTGATGAGCGGCAGAATGGCTTTGTGATAAAGATGATGTAAATGCGGGATGTGTTAAGACGATTTGAATATGACGAGAAGTGTTTCCTTAAAATGTAAAGGAAAGGTCATTGGGTGCTTGATTTCTGAATTGATGTGGCGTACAATCTCTAGTATGAATGTTTTGATGGATATTTCACATTGTTAAACATTGGGGTAAAACTAAATTCTCACGTCTGGTTAATGAGTTTGGACTTAGATAGACTAAGTGATTGCATAGTAATTGTGAATGCGAAAGGGTATAACAAGATACCAGATTGAGGCTAAGCAGGTGGATTATCCCCTGCAGAGTAATCTACGTAGGAGTATTCCTTATGATGTGAGTAGAGAGTTTCTTTTCTAATGACGGGGTGTATGAGTGGAGATTTGAATCTGAATATGGTTGAGAAAGTTGACTTGTGTGTTAAGAGGATGAATACGAGCTTAGCGGATGATTGAGGTATTTTTATGGTTGGCATTGTATGAACTTGGGAAGAAGTTTCATTGGACTGACTGTGGCATTATGGCAGTAAGAGAGTATTGGTATTGTGAGTTATGGAATGTTTTAATATATGGCTTTGAGCCAAGTGGGGGAGTTTGCTATTGACAATTTGATTTAATGGTTAGGTGTTAAATTTTAATTTTTGTCTGAGGCATACTTGTGGGTTAGCTATGACTTGCAGAAGTTGAGATCGAGTATGACTCGAATAAGAAAATTCCTGGATAAGGATTATATTGCACGTATGAGTAAATGAAATTCGCGGGATGAGTAAGTTGTTATTGGTGAATGATGTAGTGCGCACGGAGTATGAATTTGATATGTGGTGTTAAAGTAGAGTTACTTCTTTGAGTGCTGTGGTGCTAATGGGGCACATGTCTTTTGGCCCATTTGGGCGGTGCAATTAGATTTGAGCAAAGTGGGTGACTCCCGAGAAAATTCCAGTGGGTTTGAGAATTATATGTAGCAATTGAAAATATTTCCGGACTTGTGTATGGATAAAATCCGAAATTTGCGTTTGATGGTGCCTGGACTTGCGGAAATTCTATATGACTAAGGATTCTACATTTTTGTATAAGGAAGGTAAGAAGTACAATTTCAAATTCACATAAGGTATTCTAAGAGTGAGTGTTATAATTGTGGTATTTTTGAATGTGCTTAAGAAGAGTACACTTGCTTATGGGTAGTAGGGCATTGTGGTTCTATGCTAAGGTTTGTAGGGCAAGTTGTGGTTAAAGATCGTGGTATTTTAGCAAGAAGAAGTATCAATCTGAAGATAAATTTGGAAGGGACTCGGAGAAAAATAGGACAACTGGGTAGTAGGTTGGATCAGTATGATAATGGATAAGATCTGTTCTTTGGGTGCATATGATGTGGGGGTTTTCTACAGGTGCTTTGTGGCAATACACCTGGACTTGGAGACCTACGTGGCTTGGTCGAGTTAGAGGAATTTAGTTTTAAGGGCTTGATTATGTGCAAATGGATTCCAAAGTATTCTTGATGGTTTCTACCGGTATGGAGAACGTGTTATGTATTGTGATTTCCTCCTGGAAAGAAGCAAGAGAAAGGTTTCTAACTAAAAAGGTATGTAAATTATTGGTGACTCAAAGTTGATAATGGGATTCTTGTGCTTATCACATGATGGCATAATAGATGCGGTGAGTTGTGTGTGATTAAGGTTGGCGTGTGCAAGGTCACGGTTTAGCCTTAAAAGGGAGGTCATAAATTCTTAGAGGCATGAACAGTTTTCGATATCTAGATGAATACTATTACTACTTGGTGTTGTATGAGAAGGGGGCGGACTTCAGAAGGTGCACTGTATTTTAACTTACGGATGTATAAATTGGTATTGCGGTACTCACACTGTTGATAGAATGCTGATATTCAAATTTTGACAAGTGGCACGGAAGAATTTTTAAAGTATGTCTTGTGGGATGATCTTGTATTAGAGAGGTGTTAGACATTCGGGCGGTGGAGATGGAATCAAATGGACTGTGAAGTTGTGGCCGGAGCTGGCCAGATGATAGAATGTGTTATGATTCAGTCATTATGGAGTTTCGGAAGAATTTTTATCTAATTGTGGGTAACCCGAGTTGATTTGGCGGTCCATTGGTAGGCCCAATTAAGATGTGTATTCTACACCGAGCCGGAATGGTTGGCTCCATACTGCTATTATTGAGGGATGTGTCATTCGGTTGATGTTGAGCTTATTCGTGTTCTCAGATGATCTGTGAGTTGCTCCTTCATGCTACGAGGAGTTGTGATTCATTGGTTATGTGCACAGATGGTGCGGTCCTATTTGAGTTTTATAGTGGAATTTGAGCGTGATGAGTATTTGGGTATTGCATGATCAATTGCGTAATGGTTATATTCTTTTAGGTTTTGTGTGGAATTTTTGTCATTTGCCTCTCCGTGGTTATTGATTTTGAGCAGGGTGGCTCGGGGTATATTATATGGACCAACGTTTGGATGGGGACACACATTGCAGCAGAGCTATATTAAGGTATGAACCTTGTGTTAGAATCGAGTGATGGTTCTACGGTGTATGATGAATTTTTAGCATTTCGTTGTGGCGGTAGTTATTAATATTGCAGGGCAGTTCTCTCATTTGAGTCATTTTTCATGACTGAGTATATTTGAATTATTGCGTATTGGTGCACAGATGGCATGAGTTGTGGCTCTGAGTTATATTGGTGCGGCATGTCTGTGGAAATAGTTGTGTTTAGTAATATAAGGTCATTGGACCTCAAATGGGTACTATCATGTTTGATTACCGTATGTTAGGGTATGTTAGGGAGGATAATATTAAAAGTCGGCTCAAAAAGCGATTATGGTTCTGGTTGGGCGAGAGAGCTCCGTGACTTGTTTATTTCGCGTGTTTCTTTTATTATCAACAGTGTACGGAGGTTTTGGGATGAGGTTTGGCTTGATATGAGGTTTTATAATAGTACTTGGTTGGTTTGGAGTAATTACTGTGATCGGGAATAGTGCTACGAGCAAGCGAGTTGTATAATATGTTGGTTGATTATATCTGTGGTGATAGTTATGGCTTGATACAGCTTGTTCAAACTCATAAAGTGTATAAATGTAAGATTCGCATCTTGAAAGAAATTCTAAAGGTTGGAAATTAAATTCCAAGGTTTATGGGCTAGAGTTAAATTAATGAATTCAGTTGGATTGTGTTGTCAAGCCTATATGGAATAGGGTGACGTGGGTTCACCCCCCGAGTACGTGTGTGGTAAGATGGAATAGTGATTTGATGGCTTGGAAAAAACTCTAGGCACGTTCGAGGACGAACGTATGTTTAAGTGGGGGAGAATGTAACGACCCGACTGGTCGTTTCGAGTATTACAACCCAGTTTCCCCATTTACTTCTCAAATTGGGCTTTACAGTTGTTGTGTGACTTGCCGGGGCAAATGGTTCGGGTCCGGTGAGGTTTTGGAATGAATTGGAACACTTAGTTCCAAGGCTTAAAGCTTAAGTTAAAATAGTGACCGGATGTCGAGTTATATGTAAACGACCTCGGACTCGAATTTTGATGATTCCAATAGCTCCATGTGGTGATTTTGGACTTAGGAGCGTGTCCGCTAAATTATTTGAAAATCTGTAGTGGAATTTGGCTTGAATTGCCGAAAGTTGAATTTTGGGAAGTTTGACCCGGGGGGTTGACGTTTTGATATCGAGGTCGGAATCCTATTTTTTTGAGATTGGAATAGCTTTGTTATTCCATTTATGACTTGTACACAAAAATTTGAGTTCATTCCGGATTGATTTGCTATGTTTCGGCATTGAACCTAGAATGTTCGATGTCGATTTTTCAAGAATATGTGGTATCACATCAAGCGAATGAGCTCCAAATTCAGTTTTTATTGAAGTATTAGATCCGTATTGAAATTACGAAGCCATAGCAAAAAGAATCGTTGAATTCGGACATTGTATCAGAGAGTTATGCCCATTTCCGTATCGGAGGAGATTTCCCATCGCCGCGAGCACCCAGGGTAGCGTGGGGTGCTAGCCCTGGCGCTGGAAATTTTTGGGTACTGGAAACTACGCCACAGGCAGCGCCCCACGCTACCTGTGACGCTCAAAAACACCAGAGGCTCTATAAACGGGTTTTTTGACCATTTTTTACAAAAATAGAGTTGGGGAGCTCGATTTAGGCGATTTTTGGGCGATTTTTATGGAAAAACATTGGGGTAAGTGTTCCTTATCCTATATTGATTATATTTCATGATTCCATATTCATTTACATCATGAATCCATGAATTTATGGAAGAAAAATCAGATTTTTATAAAATCTTTCAAAAATATAAAATGAAGATTTGAAGGTCAATCCGATGTCGGAATTTGATAATTTTTGTATGGTTGGACTCGTATCGGAACGGGTGTTCAGATTTTGTAACTTTTGTCGGGTTCTGAGATGTGGGTCCCATGGGCAATTTTTGAACTAAATTTCGGATTTTTATGGAAAATTAGCATTTTCATATGGAATTGATTTCTATACCTCGTGTTGATTGTATCAAATTATTTTGACTAAGATTCGAGGCGTTCAGAGGCCGAATCATGAGAAAAAGGTTTATTGGATTAAAGAATTTGCTTGGATTGAGGTAAGTAACTCTTCTAATCTTGGAGTTGAAAGTATGAACCCTGAATATATGTGTTTTGTGAATTGTTGGGAGGTGACGCACATGCTAGGTGACGGGCGTGTGGGCGTGCACTATAGAAATTGTGACATAATTGTTTATGTGGAATGCTATAGTTAAATAACCTTGGTATTTTCCATGCGATTTTATGTGTTAAAAAAATTGAGCTGAAAAGCATATTACAAATCATGTTGAGGCTATGTGCCAGTATTATTGGGACCCACAGAGGTCATATTGCTGTGAATTATTGTGTTAAATTGAAAATTTATACTCAGTCATATTCATTTTATTGCATATCATAACTCAGTTTTATGACTCTATTTTGATGCATATAAATATTTTGGGCCGAATGCCCTGTTTAACTGAGATGCCCGAGTGGCTTGAGAGGTTTATGACTGAGTGAGGCCGAGGGCCTGATTTATGTTTCATATTCATGGGATCGGGCTGCACGCCACAGCATGTTGCATATTCATGGGATCGGGCTGCACGCCGCAGCATGTTTGATATCGGCCGAGGGCCTGATTTGTGAGGATGAGTGTGGATCGGGGCTGCCCGCCTGCAGCATACCTGAGTGAGGCCGAGGGCCTGAATTGTGAGGATGAGTGTGGATCGGGGCTGCCCGCCTGCAACATACTTTATTATTATCGCACGTGAGTTGTCCGTGCAGATTATAGCGCTTGGGATGAAGGATCCCCTCCGGAGTCTGTACACACCCCCAGTGAGCGCAGGTACCTACTGAGTGCGAGTGTCGAGTGCTAGTGCCGAGTGATGAGTGACTGGGAGGCATGAGTGATTGTGAGATATACCCGAGTGGCAAGAGTGATTGTGAGGTATGCCCGAGTGGCCCGAGTGACTGTGAGGTTTGCCCGAGGGGCTGTATATGAGTGATGTTCTGCCCGATGGGCTGTTTATGATTTTTATCATTGAGTTGCATTGCATTGGCATGCACACATGACATACAGGCATAGAGATGTACTTTTCCTCATGCTTTACAACATCACATCATTCATGAGTTTTCACACTTTGTTGACAGATGGGCATAGTGATGCATTTGTTTTACACGGGTTATCCGGAAAGAAAATGAAACATCTTATTTATTATTGACAAGATTTTGGGAGAAATTTATTATTTTCAAACTATTTATATTATTGGAAACTTCGGCAAACGATTTGGGTTTTCACTGAGATATTTGGAAGGAAGAACTATAATTTTTGAAATTATTATTTGGCTGAGTATTTTATCCCTGAGTTATTTTTGGTATTATTTGCTTTATGTTGTTATGGATTGTTGTGTACTATTGGTTGTGGACCCGACCTTGGTAGAAGCTCGTCACTACTTTCAACCTACGACTAAGTTTGTTACTTACTCAGTACATGGGGTCGGTTGTACTGATACTACACTTCTGCACATTGCGTGCAAATGTTGGCTGTTGTTGTTGCTGTGCTCGATGGTTGCGGGACTTGAAGATGTACCTGCATTCCTGTTGTAGCTGCCTCTTGTTCAGGGTAGCCTTAGTTTTATAAAAGCTCTGTTTATGTATTATTCAAACAGACTATGTATTTATTTCATTTCCGCTTTGTATACTCTATTCTTAGAAGCTCATGATTTGTACTATCAGTTCTTGGGGAGATGTATCGATTTTAGATATTTTCTTTTAATTAATTTTATTGGAATTAGATAGTTGGAAATTGGCTTACCTAACGGGTTGGGTTAGGTGCCATCACGACTAGTGAAATTTTGGGTCGTGACACGTAACGTGAACCTAACACTTTTTTGGTGAGCTCGTGAAATCTTGCAAGAAACTTTATCACATTCCTCATATTCACCCAATCATCATATTCAAGAGGACCTGCACTACTACCATCTTCACAAAGATGAGAACAGAGATAAGTAGAAAACCATCATAAAAAAGATAAAACTTGTCAAATGCCTTTTCAAAGTTTTGTGTCGTATCCAACATCAAATAGGTGGAATTATACCTAGTAGAAATATTCAAACACAATGTTTTGGTATATTCTTCCTTTACATGTGCACACCACTGTTTAAACTTTAAGATCCTTGCACGCGACGATCTCATATACCTCACAGTATTTCTAACATGTGTGACATAAGCATCAATTTCTTTCAAACCATCTTGCACAATTAGATTAAGTATATAAGCCATGCATCTCACAGGAAGATGTTTACCACTCATCATATTAGTTTTCCACATATCTAATTTTTTAGACAATTCTTTGACTGTGACATCATTTGAAGAATCATTGACCACGGTAATAGTGAACACCTTGTCTAATTTCCATTCAAGCAAATAATTACTGTCACACCTCCTTTTTCCCGAAAGAGATATGGGAATAGAGGAGTTTTTCCAATTAAAGTGACAATATTCGAAATTGGATTATTTATTAAAATCAGAGTCGCCACTTGGAATAATTTATGGTATCCCAAGTCACCGGTTTATTTTAAATCCCAAATCGAGGAAATTTGACTCTATTTATAGTCCGCGAACACAGAAAATTGGGTAAGAAATTCTATTAATCCGGGAGAAGGTGTGAGGCACTTCCGAGTTTCGTAGTTTTAGCACGGTCGCTCAACTATTAATAATTGGTCTAATTATCTGATTTATTACTTATTTAAAATCTATTGTGCTTTTTAGCTTTCTGACCGCTTTTAATATTTATGGAATTTATTTGAAACAAGTCACGATGTCGTACACTCGTTTATTTTTGAACACATTGCGAATCACGTCATGTGAAACGCACCCGCGATCTACAACATGTTGATTTTTATTATTATTTGAAGTTATGGTCGAGTCACGTGAAACGCACACTCGAATTGAGGATTACCTATCATGACTATGCCACAAGAACCGTACCCATAGTCACGATGATTTATTAATCGCGCCTAAAGCAAGTTACAATGTACGTGAGTTGTTTATTTTGCTAACTTACTTTGATATTTGTTGTGAGGTCATTAATTAATGGGTATAGGGGCATTCGGAATTCAAGAAATATTTTATTTATTTAGAGTACTGACAAGTTATCTACATTTAGAAATATTTACAACTAGTCTATTTGTTATCATTTTGATATCTACTAGCTATAAGGGATGGACTAGCTTATGAATAACTTCTTACTCTAAACCATTAATGATCCCTTTGGACTAAATATTTTCTCGACCAAATACTATACCGAAGGCCCAACTCTGTTCTGTTCTTTAAATGCAAACCACAACCCACTCGATTGAGCCATTGAAGGCAAAGCTCTATTTACACTTCAACAATCACTAAATTAAACCTCCAATTTAGCTACCTAAATCAATTAATGGAGGCATGACAAACACATGAAAATTTGTGCATCTTTTTCAAGGAAATCAACAGAACGAATTGATATAATAAATATAGAATCTCGGTATTCACTAACACTTGAGGACCTTTAGGACATGAAATATACAGCAATGATACGACACAAAATTTCGGTTAAAAATAGAGGTAAACACCAAATCAAAATAATAGCAGAAGTCACTAATAACCTGAGGAATGAGCATCCATTACACATAAGAATAACAAAAATCAGGAATCGAGCGGATCTTTAAATTTACGCAAGAACTCAATTGTTTAATCATTTACTAAAAAAAATATAATACAGAGAAGTTTCAAACTAACCTGGTTGAACAAAGAAAAACTCGAATAAACCGACTAAAGGCAACGGCAAAACTCGATCGAAGCTCAGCAAAACAGAAACAGCTACGACAGTAATCTTCGGCAGCTTTAAAATCTCAATAATATTAATAAGAACTCAGTTACAGCAAGCTCCGGCGGACCAGATGTGACCGGAAAATGAGACAGTAGTAGGAGCATAGACCGCGACCAAAATCCACTATCGGGCTTCGAATCGGCACCAGAACTAGAACTTAAATCCAAACAAACTCCAGCGATAAATTCAAACCAACCTCAAATTCAACCGACTAACTAAATCGAAATCAGAAGAACGAAGCAGAAGTGTATATTTTTTGGTGTTTTTCTGATTTTTTTTCTTTGAAACTTGATTAAAAATTAACCAAACTACAACAGTATTTTTGTATATGTCTTTTTTTAATCTAAAAAAAAAAAACACCGGAAATCAAAGATGAAAAAAAAGAAAGTTGAAAGTTTGCCTTCTTTTTTGGCTTTTTCTCCACCGTTTCCTCACTCCCTTTTCTATTTCTATTCCTTATTTTCTAGCCCCTCTTTGTTGTCTAATCCCCTTTTGTGTGTTATACTTTATTTTACAAAATAGAGGTTGTTGAAAATTGGCTTATCAAATGAAATAGTGAAAAAGGCTTGAGAAGAAGGTGCAGTGGAGATGGTTGAAAGGTTTGGTGGAGGCTGGTTTGGAAATGGAGCGGCATCTATTTTTGTGGTGGGTGCTGCTGCTAGGTTTTGAGGAATTTTAGAGGCTGCCGTTTTTGTCCAGGAAATTAGGTCTAGTCTCTTCCCTCATCTCCTTCTAAAAATGGGAAAAGAATTGGGTAATTAAGGGGAAATTTAGGGCAAGCTTGTGGAGAAACTGGGCTGCCGAATTTGTTTGGCCCAATTCGAAAAGATGTGCACCAACAACCCTTTCTTTTCTTCTCATCTTTCATTATTAGACTTCTTTTGCAAAATTAGCCACTATGAACTCAAATTTTAATTAAAATCAATTTGTGTGGCTAAACTATTTATATATTTCACTTACTGATTAACTAATGACCTAATTAATTAACTAGCCTAAGAATGTATTTTTTTTTTGGTTTTTATATATTTAAATAATACATTTAACAATGTAATTAAATCCTAAAAATGCAATTCAAAAACTAAAATGCTATGAGATTAAGATTTGAATATTTTTATGATTTTTATGATTTACGATATTCCTAACATGCATAAACAATGTGAATAAATGCAAAACAAATAAAGAAAAACTTCTGAAGTTCATAAAATAATTAAAATTATTTTTGGATTATTTTTTAGGAGTAATTTCATATTAGAGCAAAAATTAGGTGCTCACAATTACAAATAGCTTTAGACATCTCTTCACCCTTATGACTAGTGATAGGGAAAAAAATTATTGTTCTTTTATGCAACTTCCAATCCCTATCAATGAAGTGGGCTGTCAAACACATATAATATATTTTTTGCAATGAAGTCCATGTGTCTTTGGTTGTGCTTCTCTAAAAGACCTTCTTAGATTTTGCTTCAATTCACCGTAAACTTCATAACAATCCCTTGTTATTGTTCTACGAGAAGGAAGATGAAATAGTGGTTGAGTTATTCTCATAAATTTCATAAAGCCTTCCTTTCTACAAAGCTAAATGGTAGTTCATCAATAACTATCATCTCAATTAAAGCCCTCCTAACCTCTTCTTGATCAAATTTCCAAAGCGATCCTCCATCATTTTAGCAAGATTAAAAAATTATCTTTGTTTGAGTATTATCTTTATCAATGTTAAGTGGGTATTCTTTGCATCTAGTCAAATAATTTTTCAATATTGTTGTTCCATTCCTATATGTATTAGCAGCATAAGCTTGTTTATAATATCTACACCTTGATTTACCGACTTCATTTACCTCAAATTTATCAAAATATTTTCAAACTTCGGATCTAGCTTCTATGGCTTTTCTTTTCTTAGAATCTTGAGTATCAATTGTTTTTGTGTTGCTATCTTCCGTAATAGGTAAGCTTTTAGTTGAACTGACATCACTTACTCTACTTTTATCTGCCATCTATACAAAATTAAAACAAATACAAACAGTCAAACACAAATTGAGACTAGAGTTGAGTTTAGATATACTGGTGTACACCTTATTAATTATTTTCTTAGCAGCAAAGATTGCATCGTTAATTATACTAAAGCGCATATGGAGATACAACCTGGAAGTACTATTGGCTTAGTTTCAAATCATGTCTTAACAATTACTGCTAGTTCTTCCTGTGTGTTCTATGCATGAAAATGAAAATTGAAGAAAACAGAGATTCCATTATTCCACTAAGTTTCTGCATTCGGCTTGATTTCTTATCAAGTTGGGACGAATTTTGTTTATAGTTTATATAGCCTTTTGTACCTAAAAAATAAGCTATTAGTTACAAAATACAAAGTTACAAACTGAAGATTGAAAAATGAAGAAGTTGTGAACCTGTTGAAGAGTTGAAGATTGAATGTCAAAAATGAGGAAACAAGCAGTCACACTTGAGAGTCGCCGGTGTCGAGGTCGTGAAGTTGTCGTGACGCCGTCTCTATCGCGCTCGCAGTCGCAGTCACAGCCGATCTATACTTCACTTCTTTCTTGAGACTTGAGAGAAACCTAATTCTAATTCCTATCGTTAGAAACAAGGGAAAGAGACTAAGAGAGTAATTGACTTGGGCTTAGTCTTATTGGGCTAGAAATAAACTTAAAATTGTGGGCTGGGCTAGGGCAGTGTAGGACTAGGATAGGAATTAGGAAGCACATGAAGTATTTTAAAAATTCGGTATTTCGGTATACCGAAATATTAAAATCTTAATACCAAGGACCGTACCGTTATACCGAAATATCGAAAAATTAATACCGAATTATACCGAAATACCAAAAAAATCGAAATCGAAATACCGAATTAATTCGGTCCAGTTCGGAATTCAATTTTTCGGATTTTATGCCCACCCCTACTGTTGAGTGTATATCCATTGTTATTCCTTAAAATCAAATTACGTATAAGGGAAAATATATAGATCCATTTATTAGCTGGCTATTTACCCAGTGGCGGAGTCACATTGATACAAGGGGGTTTATATGATATAAAATTTTCTTATTATACATGTATATTATAAGCCAAAAATAATAAACTTGATAAACATAAGGGTTGAATCCCCTTGATCGAAAACAAAAGCTTGATATAGTCTATTTTTATAAAAATTAAATCTCTTCAATAAAATTTCTGGCTCCGCTGATAACAACCGTGGGAGGTTTATGCAGTTTTGGAAACAATATAATGGGCGTGATCTTTGTGTTAAGTTAGAGTCATATAAGTTACTCCATCAATTGGTAATCTTTATAAAACTTGTACGTGGTCCCTGTAACAGTCATTTTCTCCTCTCTTTTTATTTTTAGTACTTTTTTGTATATACGAAAATTTAAACTTATTTATCCGGTTTATCTCTAAATTTTCCTATTTACAGAAAGTAACTAAAGTTCTTGTAAAAAAAATATATATATATTCGGTCAAGATCTACAATTTATCTACAACTTGAGTCATTTTTTTGTACAAAAAATCGGTAAAAATTTACAATTTAGATACAATTATATACAATTATGTTAGTTGTATATATTTTGTATGTCATTTCTACACCGAACATACAAAATATATACAATTTGTTTTACAAAGCATACACAATTTGTTTATATATTCTTCTTTATACCTCATGATGGATCATTCGATCTGATGACATATAGATACAGTACTCCGGTTCAATTATTATGTTACTGTATTTTCATTAGTGATTATTCTTCTTTGTTAGTTGAGGCGGACTAAAAGTGCATAACTTTACTAGTAATGCAATTAGATGAAGCAATTGCATTGGGAAGGAAAAGAATGAATGGATGCTGACCGAAATGCGTTTGAAGAGATTTGATTGTTTGAATTTGGGGAAGGAAGAAGAGGGAGAAAAAATGAGTAAAATTGGAGTCTAATATACTTTGTATATAAATGGTAAACTGTATATGCCGAGCCACTCATTAGCAAGGGGAGTCAATTGTTATCTTTTCGTCCGAAAATTACACTGTGTAGATACGTTAAATATTTAATTTTTATGTATATATATTATGTGTTGACTCCCTTTGATTTCTTAGCATAATTATTTATATTTTGACTCTTTTTAGAAAAAATCCTAACTCCGCCACTGATATATGCTAATGTAATTAAGTGATAACGTCTTTAATAGGGGTACGTAATAAATTTATAATGTATATAGTATATAGTTAGTATATATTTATAAGTAAATGTTCCTCTTTTTTTCCCTCAATTCGCAGTGTTCATTTGAAGGATTTTTTCCTTTCTATACAATATTTGAAACTTATTTACCAAAATTGTCCTAATTTTGTATATTACTCGCCCTAAATAAGGATTACTTCCAAATTATATACAATCCATTATTAGTGCCTTAAATTAGAGAATTTAGTTGGATCTTTTTTCTATTTTCTCTCCACCCCTCTTTTAATAAGACTCCTTCCGGTTGGACTTTTTCTTCTTTACAACTAATGGTTCGACGATTGTTTTTTTCTTCTTTAAATTTTTCAAACTTTCTATAATTTTATCAACTTCACGAGTCGAAACGAGACACATAATAAAAGTAGTCGGAAGATGAGGGGTGCCTTATTTATAGATCCTGGATTTTTGCAATAAAGCAGAGTAACCATTACTGTTAAGAAAGATTATGGAACTTTTTGTGCGTACTGTTCTTTTGTACTGTTATTTAGGCATATATTTAGTTGATCCACTTATATTCCGTCTAAAGGGATAATATCAGAATACTCATACCGTGAATTTCATAACATTGATGACAGCAATGGGATATCAGGCCTCATTTGTTTTTGTTTTTAAGATTAAGACGTTTGAATCAGAATACACATCTGAATATTAAGATGTCTATTAAGATTAATACATCTAAATCTGAATACACATCTGAAATATTAAGATGCGTATTAAGATCTGAATACTAAATGATTAAGATTGTTTGATTTTTAATATCTGAATGTATAAAATTTATCTTTATTTGAAAATTAATAAACATAAAATTCAAATGAAATACTAATTAATCTAATATTCTATCAATAAAATATATAGTTTTTTAAAAATATAGTAGTTGCTGGTGGTGAAGGCTAATGGTGGTGCTTCTGAATGTCGACTAGAGACGGTAATTGGTGGTAAGTTTGGTTGATGGTGGTGGTTCAGGGTAGTAGCTAGTGGTGATTAGTAGTGGTGGCGATTATGATTGAGGATGGTGGTGGTGAGTAGTGATAGTTAATAATGGCGGGTGGTGGTGGTAGTTGTGATTGAGGAAGGTGGTGGTGGGTTGTGGTAGTTTATAATGATGGGTAGTGCCGGTTATGATTGTTGATGGTGACGGGGTAGTTAATTGTGATAATTGAGGTGGATGAGCTGTGAGCACCTAATTTTTGCCCCGCATAGGAAATTACTCCCAAAATATTCAAAAAAAGAAGTTTTAGTGACTTTTGTAGAATTTTAAGAATTTTTACTTTTATTTGTTTGGCATTCATTTGCACTTTCAGCATGTTTTAGTAGCATTTCGAATCATGAAAATGATCAAAAAATAATTTTTCTCTTTTTGCTTTTTGCATTCTTAGATTTTTACTTGCATTATTAACATTTAGTTTGCATTATTAAAATACAAAAATACATTAGTGATTTTACATGCATTTATTTGCTAAGTAATTAGTTAATTGTTAGAAAATAGATAGTTAGGTTAATTTCGCAAAGTTAGCTTTAATTAGAATTAGATTGGTCAATTTAGAAAACATTTAGACTAGGAAAGAAAGATGCTATTTAGTTTGTTTTCAAACTGGGCCAGTGATCAGCAACCCAAATCTTGCTCCAATTTCGACCCAAGCCCAGTAGTTCATTAATCAGTAGGGTTATATTTTCACAAGAGGTGTAAATACAAGGATATTGCAGGGTAGTTTATGAATTAAAATTGAGGGAATATTTTCTGTAACCAATTAAGAAGGTTCTAAAGGATAGGGAAAGGACTAATTAGCAAAAAGAAAACTAAAAGAGGTCAGATTTTTGGGACTTTTGAGCAAATAAACAGAAGTAAAGGAGCTAAAAAATGAAGAAAAATATCTGAAAAGAGACAACTATTTTAGAAGATGCCTTTTTCCTTATTTTTAGGGATGGCACATGTTAAAAGAGATTCCTTGATTTTTAGTATAAAAAGGGGACCTTCCCCATAGATAAGGGGATTTTTTTTTTCCAGCAAGGATGCTCGGTATTTTTGGAAAGAAAGAAGGATCTTCTGACTCTCCACTTTTCTTTCAAAAAATTTCCTCATTTTCATTTTGTTTCATAAAATATCTTAAAAACTAAAAAAACGGTTTAGAAAAACAACAAAAAAAGAGAGATTCGAATTCATACTATTTTAGTAATTTTTTTGGGTTCTCTTTGGATTTTGAAAGTGGCCTTTTGAAGTTGTTTTGGTTTGGTTTTAGCTGTTCGTGCTGATATTTTCCTCAACATTCAGAGATTTATTTTCTTTGTGTATTTTTGCTGTAATCAGGTATGAAGCTGAGCATTTGTTCTTCCATGATTGTATACATGAAGTTTGAAATTCCCTGTTAAGCTCCATGTGATTAGCATGTTCTGCAACATTCTAATTTAAATCTGTTTCGTGCATTACTGTGCTTTAAACGTATTATTATTGTATTGAAATAATACATGATGACAGTCATGGTATGAAGATATCAAATGGAATTGTGATTTAGCTTGTTTGCCTCCCTCTTTCTATGATGGAGTATACTGTGCTTATGATTCTCCACTAAGAATAATTTAAGTGTTTTGCATAACTGATTTTCTATTAGTCATGAACAAGTTTGTGGTGTTGGTCAGGTGATAAGAGCAATTTAAACCTGCTAGATAGGATTTTGGAACTGAAATTGTATAAATATACGTGTACTCATATTTTGTTGGTTAAGTTTGGTAGGATTACATCAATTGTGGCTAGGATAATTTGCCTTTGTAATAGTTCAAGCTTAAAGTGCGATTTTTCTCTTTGATTAACGTTTTAATTGTCAAACAATTAGCCAGATTTGTAATTATATTATGCTGTAATTTATTGGCCGGTGATTTGAATTGTCATGTTTCGTATATTAGCTAATTTAGTGGATGTGTCTTTGCACTCTATTGGTTAACAAGCTATTGGGCTTCAGGCCCATCTTGGATTGGAGAACAGAAAAGGCTAAATGAGTTTCCAGCCTTTTTTTTTCTTTATTAACAAATCAAACTGACACAAAGATTATGCTGTCTATAAGATGTTTGGCAATCTGTCAACACACCTATGTCCTTATTTATAAATTCCCCATACTTGGACATTTCATACACGATTTCAAACTTAGAAAAATCAATCTAAGCATAAACATTCGTAGCTTTGCTTTATGCGCGTAATCAAATCATCACGGTTATGGGTACGATTCCCGTGGCATAGTCGTGATACGTAATTCCCAATTCGGGTGTGCATTTCATGTGACCCGATCATAACTTCAAACAATAACTAAAATAAATACATCGTAAATCGTGGGTGCATTTCATGTGGCGCGGTTTTGCAATATGTACCAAAACGACATGTGTACGACATCGTAACTTGTTCCAGAAATAATTCCATAAGTATTAAAAGGCGATTAAATTAATTGAAAGCGGTTAGAAGTTAAAAATGCACAATAGATTTTAAACAGGTAATAAATCAGATAATTAGGCCATTTATTAATAGTTGAGCGACCGTGCTAAAACCACGAAACTCGGGAGTGCCTCACACCTTCTCCCGGGGTAACAGAATTTCTTACCCGATTTTCTGTGTTCGCGGACCATAAAATTAGAGTCAATTTCCTCGATTTGGGATTTAAAATAAACCGGTGACTTGGGACACCATAAATTATCCCAAGTGACGACTCTGATTAATTAAATAATCTCATTTCGATTATTGTCACTTAAATTGGAAAAATTCTCTTATCCCCCGCGGGAAAAAGGAGGTGTGACAGATGAGTGTTTGTGGTTGAGATTGATGGTGGTGGGAGTGGTGCGGATGGCGGGGGTGGTAGTCGATTATGGTGGCGGCTATGATTGAGGATGATGGTGGTTGAGTATGGTGGTGATGGCATGGTGGTAGTTGATAATAGTAGGCGGTGGCGACAATTAATAATGAATATGAATGATAGCATCTTAATGAAATTAAGTTTCTGTTATGTATCTTAATCATACAGACCTATCCAGACCCATTAAGTGGCTCTGAAGTGAAAAAAACAAACACACTTAATGATTAAGATATGAATAATTAAGATTCAGACTTTAAAAACAAACGCACTTAATGTCTAAGATCTGAATGATTAAGATTTAGATCTCTATTAAGTGCAAACAAATGAGGCCTCACTCTCCGCCATCTTATGGTCAAAGTGTTGTGTAGGAAAAAAAAATTGCAGGTTGCTTTCTTTATTTTCTAAATAGACAACTTGTTCTTCTTTATTTTCGTACCATTTTTTATCGCATTATTCTCCCAGCAAGCATTGACCCGATAGTCCTGGCAATAGCAACTAATAGAACAACATAGATAGTTAAAATAAATTTCATACAACTAATTATATAGTATACAATTTATTTATAATTTATCTACAACTTTTATACATTATTTTTATCTAGTTAAATACAACCATAATATCATACAACTTAAATATAATTTTCATACAAAATTTTATACAATATGCCTTTTTTATATATTTTGAATATATTTTGTAAGTGGTGTGTTCTTCTTCCTCTCTGAAATTCCAATAAAAACTTCCTCTCTTAAAATAATTTTGATGCATATCAACAACTTTAGGTAGAAAGATAGTATTTATAACTTAAATACAAATTTTATACAATGCTTCATACATTATACAACTATTTTTCAGCTTTCATACACCATTCAAATAAAAATAAATATATAATTACAACATAATACATATTAAATACAATTTACATACAATTTCGTAAGTATATTATATGCCATGTATTTTTCTTATTCTTCTTCAAGTTTCAATCTGAAAAATTCAGCCAAAATCAAATCTAATCTTCACCAAACACCTTAAAATTGAGATATAAAATCCAAAGAATATTTTCAATTATTTGCAACAACACCCAATCCAAACAAACAATAATTTTTGAAAACTCAAATTCAAATTCAAAGCTTCGAGCTTTTTAATGGTTGTCAATGGCGGAGAATCAAATACCTTTAAAATTTATTGATTGACAAATTCAATTCGAACACCAATTGTACAACATGAAAGGACATTGCTAAGTTAAAATTATATATTATAACAACTGAAATTCATTGATGAATTTTCTGGGGAAAAAAGGATAAAAAGCAAAGAAAAAGGAAGGAAAAAAATTGGGGAAGACAGAGACGGAGAGAGAGAGAGAGAGCACAGGGATGGGGATTCCCTATTTAATTCTTTATATAAAGTGATACTCATTAATACTAATTTGTATATAATTAAAAAATTATATATGCCTATGTAATTAAGTAACAGTCATTTTTTTTATTATTATTATTATTATCTATATTTGGCAGTGTTCAATTTGAATATTCGCTTATATATCAACTGTTAACTGAGTACTGTTGGAGCCCAAACCCAAAGTTCAGCCACCCACCTTAAGAAGACCTGTGTTTACTTGTATTTATTTGTATTTGTAGCCTTCTTCTTTGCAAATGTAGCCAGCCTTAGTTTGTATACAAAAATACCTAGTCTCTAGAATATTCTTTAGATGAGAGACTCGTATTCATATATATATATATATATATATATATATACACACACGTTATGATGAAGAAATTTTTGTAAATCATTGATAGTCATGCATAAAATATTCCTTCACCCTCATACAGATCTTGGGTACGAGCCATGAAATTAGAAAAAAATTGATAAGAACTGTTTTTTTTTCTTTAATTGACGTTATACAACACATATCCAAACTAGTCGAGGCTCCGGTACGAATACCGTAATAATAATAATAATAATAATAATAATAATAATAATAATAATAAAGTGTATCAAGCAGTATATCGAGCAATTCCTTCCGTGTTTGCATATATAGCTTCAGACATATATATCAGGAAATACTTTCAAAAGACTACTAGTAGTTGTAGTCTCTAATAGCTCTAGTAATTTTGTAACATAGCTGGATGATACAATATTACTTATTTTGGACCGGAGGAGATATTAATTAAACAGGAGGAAAACTAATTAATTAATGATATCAAAAGTATTAATCATTAGTGTAAATACTTGTTTAGCATGTGATGTGCTCTTAGTGTCTACCACAATCATTCACACGCCCCCTGTAATTTTGAGAGTGAATACCGTCTCATCAACTCAAATGTTTTAATTTGAACTACTTCAAATTAAAAAGGTCAAATCATGGGAAATTTCTTAGTTGGTTCAAAAGTCATCTTCAATCTAATTCACACCTTCAATAAGCTTTTACCGACTTGACATTACCACTCTTTTAAGATCCATATATAGATTCTATAGAGATATCATTGTAGTATTATTAAGTTTAACACTCTATTTGGTTATCGTTATTATAATGTATCGTATTATACTGTATTGTATCGTTTTATGAATATAACATTTGGATAGATAGTATCGTTTGTTGTTCACTACTAAAAATTCGGCAAAAACTGACCAAGGTCGACCGACCAACTTTAACCGACCAAAAAACCGACCAAAGTTGGTCGGTTTTTCAAAATATTTTTTTTTTAATTTTTTTTTTTCAAACCGACCAACTTTGGTCGGTTTTCTTTGGCGCAAAAATGCGGGAAACTATTTTTGAGTCCCGCAAAATTTATGTTTCAAGAAACCGACCAACTTTGGTCGGTTTTTCAATTAAAATAAATAAAAATTAATATTAAAAAAATCGACCAAAATTGATCGGTTAATTCGGCGGGTCATTTAAAAAAACCGACCAACTTTGGTCGGTAATTTTACTTTTTAATAAAACAGACCAACTTTGGTCGGTTATTTTCGTGCGAAAATACAATTAAAAAGTATAAATCAAATAAAAGGCAATCTTAAAACAAAATGTACCAATGGTGTAGTGGTAGAATAGTATCCTGCCACAGTACAGACCCCGGTTCGATTCCCAGATGGTGAATTTTTTTATTACATAATTAAAATACCGATCAACTTTGGTCGGAAAAAACCGACCAACTTTGGTCGGTTTTTTTTTGCAATATATATATATATTTTTGAATTTAATTGACCAACCAAAGTTGGTCGGTAATTTCCGACCAACTTTGGCCGGTATTCCTTTCCGACCACAAAAATACCGTCCACATGTAAATGGTCGCGTTTTGGTCGGTTTTTGGCCATTACCGACCAACGTTGGTCGGTATTTTTTATCGATTTTTACCGGATTTCTAGTAGTGGTTGTTAAATAATTTTTTTATATTTGGTTTAGTTGTATCGTATTGTATTATAATTGATAAATTTACTAAAATATCCTCAAATGCCATAGCACAAATTTCAAACTATATAGTTTTGTCAAATACATGTAAATATAGATCTTCCAACTATGTAGTTGCAAACAAACATGCTAAGCTTTTGCTAAACTTTAAAACCATAATTTTAACTTGGTAAATTATATTAGTAGAATATACAGCTTAATAAAAAATGAAAATCTTCAAAAGTAGACATAGTAGTAGCACAATAAGGAGAACTAAAATAATATGTTCATAAACAATAAAAAGTGCATATACTTCAAAATAAGGACAGAAACCTAAGCAAAGTAAGTTGTTAATCAACAAAAAGTATCCAAAGAACATAGATTGAGATAAAAAGATACAAAAAAGTTGGACGAAGGAAGAAGAAAGATAAAGTACGGTACGGTATTTTGGTGGATTTAATAAATAAAAGATAGAGGATAAAATAAAATTACGGAGTAATAAGTAAAAGTATAATGGAAACAAAAAATAGAAAACAATTTCACCGCACCAAATCCGTTATTTCATAAAATGGAACTTTTCATTGTTCCACAACAATGAATTTAACAATAAAATAAAATCAATTTCAAATAAACAATCAATATAAACATTATTTTGGGATAATAATAAAATACGATACAATGGGTAACAACTATCCAAACATGCCGCAAGTTCAGTGTACTGACATTATATAAATATTTTAGATTATAAAGTTAAATTGATTTACATTAGCATGTAGCTCTTCATTGAACGCTAGAGATAGTAACCTAAAAATAGAGGAATATAACTTTTAAAATACATAAAATTATGATAGTATTATAAGAATTGTTTACACTATCGATTAATATAGCTTAATATTAGAATATTCCTCAGTACAATCGTGCTTTTTCCATATGTGGATTCTATTAAGACGATTGTTAAAGTCGTATTGGTAATATTATATGTTGATTATCAAGCTCCAAACACTGCAGAATTCTCATTCCAATTTGTGTAATTAGCAGTTTCCTTCTGATCACTTTAACATTGCTGTGGAGTCAGTGCACTGTACAAATGAAACCGATAAACCGCACCAACCCGATAATCCGAGTCAAATCGAGAAAAAAAAACCCGATTATAATTTGGTGTTGGAAAAAAAACCCAACCATATTTGGTTTGGTTTGATTTTAACTAAAAAAAGTCAAACCAAAACCAAACTAACCCGACACTATATGTGTAGAAGTTTTAAATATATTTAATACATAAAAATATTTATTGTCGTGTAGTTTATAAATATTTCTTAACCTTTTTCATAATTTTATATTTTAATATACTATTTTAAGCCTGTGCTTATAATTTCTGGATGCTGCAATAAGTTTTATAGTCCATAAATGTTAATAACCCAAATAAATTCTAAACCAAAATCAAATCAATACTAATGCTAATAAAAGACATTCAATTCAATTGTACTATGAATGAAAATAGTGTTGGATACCTATTTTTTAGTTTTTTCATGGTTTAGATAAAATGTATAACTTATTTTTTTTTGTGGTTAGTCATGTAAATAATAGTACTTATTATTCGTAATTTTAAATTATGTTTGTTTTCATTATGGCTTATTAATAATATTTATTTTATGTGATTTTATTATCTTTATTGTTGAATATTTTAGTACTGTGTTATGACGCATCTTGTATTTATGTTATTTTATTGAAAAATACCTTATATAATTCTGTCTTACTAGGATTAAATAAATATTTGGAGCACAAATTTTACGTTTTGTGCTATGAAGACTTTATGAAGAAAAAAAAGAAACAAAACCGAAAACCCAAAAAATCTGAGAAAAAACGAGATTAAAAAATCCGACTTTTATTGGTTTGGTTTGATATTTAGAGTTAATAACCTGATACAATTGATTTGGTTTGGTAATTAGAAAATCCGAACCAACCCGACCTATGTACACCCCTAAGTGCACCATAGAGTTTTACCTAATTATCTATCATAGTTATTAAGCCGTGCTAATATTTTCTCCACCATATATAAAAAGCCAAATCTTAAAATTATATTTGTGATACAGCCAAACATACTTGAATCCTTGTATACAAAAACAGGATGAGTAGACAACATGTTTCTATTTATAGCATGCTTGGCCAAGCTTCTTTAAAAAATTTTCAAAGTTGAAGTATTAGTTTAAGTTTTTAGAAGAAAAAAAAGTATTTTTGAGTATAAGTAGAAGCAGTTTTGGAGAAGCGGAAAAAAATAGTTTCTCTCCAGAAGCACTTTTTTTAAAAGTATTTTTAGAAAAAATACACTTAGAAGCATTTTTTTTTTTACAGATTAGCCAAACACTAATTATTGCTCATAAGCACTTTTCAAATTAATTAGCCAAGCATAAACTGTTTTTTACCCAAAGTAATTTTGAGAAAAACGTTCTTGAGGAAAAAACACTTCGTAAAGTAAGCTGATTTTAGAAGTTTGGCCAAACAAGCTATTAGTCTTCCGGAACGTACAAATTAACTCTGAAAAATATGTTACGTTCAAACTTCTAATTACCAATCGAGCAGCCTCAAATGTTGCTTTGGATGCATAAAATTAACTTGAATTTTATCTCCCATAGAGTTGCGGATGCGGATGCGGAATTAGCTATACTGATTTACGAGATCGAAAATACAACAATAATTTATTTACTGACAGTTATATATTTCAAATTTAAATAAGGTAGTACCTAATATTACCGAGAGTGAATTGGTAGGAGGCCTGAGATCTTGAGAATGGATCAAGGAACTCCTAATATTCCGTCAGCCATTCCTCATGCTGAACAAGTTATAATAACTACGATATTATGGTGTCATGATGTGTGTTTGGGAGTGGGTTTTGGACATTTTGAGTAACAAATGTTTTTAGCATAAAAGATTGTTGGGCTAAAACCGCCCAAGACACTCTTAGCTTGATGTGATATTGTTCGCTTTGGACCAAGTCCGTACGGTTTTCTCCAAAAGGCCTCACACTATTAAGAATATCCAACTCTTTATAAGCAGCTTATTTTTCTTTTCTACTTTTCATGTAGGTCTCTCTCTCTCTCTCTCTCTCTCTCTATATATATATATATATATATATATATATATATATATATATATATATATATATATATATATATATATATATATATGCGCGCGTGTAGCTTCCAATTTGAATGACGAAATCTGTTGACAAAGAACATATTAGTAGAGTAATACAGCAGGGAACAAGAACTTTCATATCATGTCAGCTGAAATCGTTTGACAATAAAGCATCGATAACTTTCATAATTGATTAGATTCGATGTTCTTTTGAATTGCTTTATTAATTCGATAATGACTTGGGCAATGCAATAACTTGATAGTCAAGTTTACAAGACCATATGACTTTGGTGTCTAATAACATGAATTGTATTATAAAGAGAATTTGGTAAGACAGTTGGAATCAATATAAATTAAGTTTTTGCGTTCGATTGAAAAATCTTTCAAAACGGAGTAACTTATTGATAGAATTTAAGGGTCCACCAAACTATATAGAGAATCAGGTTCTCTATTAGTTTTCACAGAACACACGCACACTGCAATAAGTAAATGGCACAATGGAGTTTTACGTGAAAAATTCCTGGCTCAATGGAAATAAAAATCATGACCTACCCTTGTAGGATTTCAACTTCACTACTGAGCAACTTTAGATTACAACTTATTGTAACCTAGAAATTAACCTCTTAATCCCTCGCCAACTTGTAACATTCTATTACAAGCCACTTTGTAATAACTCTATTACAAAGACTTTAAACCTAGGAATTAACCTCTTAATCCCTCACTAACTTGTAACACTCTATTACAAGCCACTTTGTAATAACTTTATTATAAAGACTTTACAACTCGACTAACTCTAGCCAAGACACAAACACAAGGGTTTATGATTTACAAAGATTTCCTACACAATGCTTGTTTCTAAGATAAGTAGGAATTACAAGTAGAGTGCTTTAACAAAGGTACAACACAACTAAGGACATGTAATAACTTCAATACATGGAACTGGTCCTTGGTTATGTTGTTCTTCGTTCTTGATGCCCTTGAGGGTCACTTACAGGATTGACACAGACTTGAGAGAATGCTTGATGAGTTCTTGAATGTGCAAGTAATTTGTTTTTCCTTTGCTTGATGTTAATATCTCATTTGTGACATCACTTGGATGATGCAAGCAAGTTAGGTAAAGGGCATTCCCGATAAAGTTAACCGCTGCACTGTTTATATACTGTAGCGTATGCAGGCAACAACATTACAGCTGTGAAGTTGACTTTGTACAGTCACCTCGGGAGCTGGTAGCGACCTGTTCCCTCTGCTGTTCCTTTGACTCTCAAGAGTTAAATAGTGTTCCCAACTGGAGACTTGTTGATCTTGAGTTTTTGAGGATGTGTAACAGGTTCCTTATCTAGTTCTTAACAGTAAGTTTGTTAGATCATCAAAATATAACAGGGATACACATATAACCTATCAATCTTAGTGAATTTATTTGACGAATTAATCCGGCCAATAATAGTTAAACCGGAAAAAAGAATAACTGTATATATATTTTATTGATTAATTAAAAAGTCAATTGTATTACCCTTTATTTTGGGCTTGGTTGTACCATATGTTGTTATTACACAAGTCAGAAAAGCTTAAACTTACACGTAACCCCTTTTTAAATTCCAATAAGCCAATCATATCTTGGTTCAAACTTTAAAGAAGCTACTCCCTTTTACAAGCTTTCTGGTGTTTGGTGTTTCACGTTGAAAGTAATACTATATATAATGCGTCGTAGTTGGTATGTGAAAGCTACTAAAGAACACTTGTAAAGCCCTTGAAAGATCAAGGAATAGAGCAAATAATTGGATTTTAATCATTTTATCGTAGTATATGGTTTGCTCTTTTTTGTTGGATTGTTTGCTTTTACACAATCCAAAAAGGACTGGCCCGTTAACGGTTCTTATTAAAATGAAGCTTCAACAGGACAAAAAAAGAAGAACAAAAGCAAAAATGAAAAAGTAGAAAAGTTAGAAAAAGGAACTACGAAAGATTCTGTGAATCTTGATTTGTATTTTCATCTTCCTTTTTCTAAAAAGAAGACAAAACATGGCGACGTTATGATAGGATAACATAATAACATGGTTGTGTATTAATTATAAGGCCAAATACATTACTGTTTATTTGTTATGTCTAGTAGGCGCAGTATGCAACTCCTTAAACTTGCCCAAATTTTCCATTTAGATACTTGAACTATCCTTTGTTCCTATTGAACACTTAAACTCAAGTTCTAATGCGCCTACTAGACATACACTGCTGATATGGCAGTGTGCGTGAGTCTCACCTCCAAAAAGAGCGTGAATGGCCAAAGTCTTTATTTTTAATAGTATATATATTTTTCTCTTTTCCTTCATCTTCTTTCTTCCCTTAATAGTCATTTCTACCACCATAACCACCAAATCTCCACCAGTCTGCCACTACTACATCACCGGATGCAAAAAGGGAAGCATACCATTAAGCAACTCTCCTGATTCAATAGTATAAAACAAATCTCTGCATCATTGTTTCCTCTTCCTATCTCATTAATAATTCCAGATAGATTTGCTTGCTGCCAATGTAAGTCCGGCAACGTTACTGCCACTACAAAAAGGAGCAGTAGTTTGACGTTCTTCTTTTGCTTATTTTTATCTACATTGAATTTTTTCCTTTGGAGTTTTAAGGCACAAACCTTTTACTTCCATTACAAAAATCTCTGGCAACGCTAAACTTAATTTACTGCGAATTTTAATTGAGAAAGTAGTATTTTCGAAGTTATGATTCGTGACCTGAATGGATTACTCATCGTTAATGACAGTAGCTACTAATAGAGAGGTTCCTTAGTTTGACTAGCTTTTCCAGTGGGGAGAATTCTCGGATTGTCTTAAAGTGAGGGAAGGTGGTCGGAGGTGGTCTCAGGCATGGGTAGATGGTGGCGCCAGCAATAAAGGGGAGGGCGAGAGATTTTGAAAATGTAATTGAAGAAGAAGTTTTTTCTTTAAAAGAGAAATTCCCGTGTCACATATAGATTGGTCCATTTTTTAAATTTAAAAAAATATATCATGCGTTTGAGATTCACAAACCTTGTTCTTGTAAGAGGTCATCACTTAAGTGTTTATTAGGAACATTTTCACCAAACATTAGGTATTCAATAGGAACATGGGCTAGTTCTAGTATTTAAATGAAAAAATAGGGCAAGTTTAAGGGGCTGCATATGTATTTGGCCTAATTATAATCACAATATTGATATTGTTCTATTATTAAATAATACAAAGTTTAATTTATTACTCAATGTTATATCTTCAACAATGTAAGTGTTAATAACTTAAATCGACAATGTAAGTGCTGCTAATATATATATATTCAATACCGAGGCTAATACGGTGTCTTATCTGCAAACAATATTCATATCCATATAATAATCTATATAATTGTAGTCCATAATCTACTCATTATGTTTACAAGTGTATTAAGGAGTAACTATGATGACCCGATAGGTCATGTTGAGTTTTAGCCTCCATTTCTGTGTTTCGAGACCTCGCCTAGTTTCGTTTAGTATTTCTCGATTTGTGTGTGTAGTCTGTGTCTTGTTCCGAAAAGTTTTTATGTGAAAAATTAAAAAAAATATGAATTTTTGCCTTAAAACTCACTCGACTTGACTACGATTAATATTTTGTGTAAACGGACTCGGATCGGTATTTTGACAGTCCTGGTGGGTCCGTATCATGATTTGGTTCATGAGCGTATGCCCGAAATCGAATTCGAAAGTCCCTAACTTGATTTAACGTGAATTGTTGAAAACTAGTAATTAGAAGGTTTAAAGAATTCCTAAGTTTGACCGTAGGTTGACTTTGTTGCTATCGGGTTCGGATTTCGGTCCCGAAACTTGGAATAAGTTCATTTCACTATTTATGACTTGTCTGTAAAATTTGGTGCAAAACGGAGTAGATTCGACGTGATTCGGACGTCCGGTTATAAATTTGCATGTTCTTGAGTTTCTTTAAAAATTTCATATATTTTGATGTCTGATTCGTAGTTCTAGGTGTTATTTTGATGTTTTGATCGTGCGAGCGAGTTTGTATGATATTATTACACTTGTGTTGATATTTGGTTTGTAGCCCTGTAGGCTCGAGTAAGTTTCGGATAGGCTACAAAGAGATTTTGGACTTGGGAGAATAGCTGATGACCCTCTGTTACTAGTGTGGTCTGCAGACCTCGCAATTGCAATGTTTGGCCAAGTCTGTCATGATCGCATTTGCAAAGTTTTTGTTCGCAATTGCAAAAGGGGCCTCGGAACAGCAAAGATCGCATTTGCGATCATTTGATCGCTTGTGCGAAGTTCCAGTATTTGCATTTGCGAACAAATCATCGCAATTGCGATGACAACAGAGATGTGAGTTTCTTCGCATTTGCGATGGATTTCTCGCATTTGTGAACCCTATGTCGCAATTACGACATCTGCGACTGGACAAAAAAGCTGAGAAAATGGGATTTAGCTCATTTCTTACAAACTCTCAACCCTAAACACCCTAGAGGCGATTTTCTAAGAGGATTTTCTTCCCAAAAACATTGGTAAGCAGCTTTAATCCATTTCTTTTCAATTACTCATTACTTTCCTAGTGTTTTCAATATTAAATCTAGGATTTTCATGGTAGAAATTAGGAATTTGGGTAGAAATTAGAGATTTTATAAAATTGAGATTTAGACCTCAAATTGAGGTCGGATTTCGAAACTAATCACATAATCGGGATCGGAGGTGAATGGTTAATTGGATTTTGGTCCCGAACTTAGATTTTGACCAAGCGGGCCCGAAATTGACTTTTGTTGACTTTTTGGGAAGAGTATTAAGATCCTTGCTTTATCTATTGTAATTGATTTTCCTAGCATTGTTTGATGATATTAAGTCGATTTTGGTTAGATTCGATTGGTTTGGAGGCGAATTTTAGAGGAAAGGCCCCGGTGGAGCTTTGAGTTGGTTGCGGAGCGAGGTAAGTATTGGGTCTTACCTTGATTTGAGGGAATTAGAAACCCTTGAACTATATGTTATGTGAATTACGTGTATAACGGTGTATATGCGATGTGACGAGTGTATATACGCCGTCAAAATAATTTTTTTTTAATGCTTTCTCGTATTTCATAAATTATCTTATTCCATGTCTTAACTGTTACATGTTTTAATTGCTTTCTATGCCGTAACTTGTTACTTGCCATTAATCATTATTATATTGAAATATTCGTTCCTTCCATGACTCCTTAGTTAATTGCTACTTGTATTAATTGTCTTTATTGTATACTTTAAATGTCACATACTTGGCTTGTTTTGTTGCTCTTATATTATTGGTAGCATTCATTTGATTAGTACGTTGTTCCTTCATTGCTTTGCTTTTATATTCTTTAATCATAGAGATTCTTGTGAATTGAGCTATTGGATTGATTACATTTATTGAATTTATTTATGGATCGGGTTGTACGCCGCCATGGTTGTGATATGGTGGAATAACGGAGGATTTTAATATTGATATGGTGGGATTTGATTGCGCGCCACAAAGGTTATATACGTAATGCTTGATATTGATAAATTGTGACATAGTGGAATAAGGGAGGATTATGATATTGATTATGATGATATTGTGGGATCGGGTTGCGCGCCGCAACGGATTTTATATGTGATTTTGATATTGATATGGTGAAATAAGGAAGGATTGTGTATGTATGGCGGGATCGGGTTGCGGCCGCAATGGATTATGTGTGTCGTATTCATTGTTGTTATTGTGTTGATTTCCAGTGTTGTTACATGAAATTATGAGGTCGGTTATTCCGGATTCTCTGGTTACAAGAATTGAGTTCTTTTTCATAAGTTAACTGACTCAAAACTATCTATATTCCATTATTATTATTATTATTATTATTATTATTATTATTATTATTATTATTATTATTATTATTATTATTATTATTATTATTATTATTATTATTATTATTATTATTATTATTATTATTATTATTATTATTATTATTATTATTATTATATTGTTACAGGTTTTTGTAAATGGCCCACCTTAGCCTCGTCACTACTTTGTCGAGGTTAGGCTCGGCACTTACAGAGTAGATGTGGTCGGTTGTACTCATGCTACACTCTACACTTATTGTACAGATTTTGGAGTCGGTCCTAGCGGCGGTCAGTAGATTGCTCGGATTCGGTGCTTGACGAAGACTTGAGGTACAGCTGCACAGCGTTCGCAACCCTAAAGTCCCCTTCTACATTACTCTAGTTGTTTATTTCGTTTCAGACAGTTGTGCTTTCATTCAGACTATTATTTGTAGTACTCTAGACGCTCGTGTATTCGTGACACCAGTTCTGGGATTTGTATTTGGTTATTACCATATATCAGATTTATCTACTTATTTCAGTTTATTTGGCTTATTAGTTTTCATTTGGTTTGAATTATTAAAAATGATTAATAACTACATCTAATATTGGCTTGCCTAGCAAATGAAATGTTAGGCGTCATCAGGATCCCGAGGGTGGAATTCCGGATCGTGATGGTAATTTAGTTCCACCCTAAAAGATTAGAACACACTTAAATTCATTGTATCTGTTCCTCGTTGTCAAATCATTATTGGTGAGCTTGCTAATGTGAAAACCATATAATTTTGCTAAGAGTGATAAACACTCATTGAATCACTTAGAAAACAACAAATTGTCTTGTCTGGACGAAAATTCTTTAGCAGTATTACTCTCCAATTATTTCGTGGTGATTATGTCAAGCAATTAAATAGTCAATTATTTTAGAGTTGGCCAAATAATTTAGTTTGTTCCGTTGTAATTTGTGTCTTCGTCCATCATTTCCGCCACGGGTGTAAATAGGTCGGGTTGGTTCGGATTTTTCAATTATTAAACCAAATCAATGGTGTCGGGTTTTTAAATTTATAAACCAAACCAAACCAAACCAACAAAGTCAGGTTTTTTAATATCAGTTTTTCTCGGGTTTTTCGGATTTTTTCGAGTTTTCGGGTTTTTTCCGGTAAAGTCTTCATAGCATAAAATATGTAACTTGTGCTCCAAATATTTCTTAAGTCCTAGTAAAATACAACTATATAATGTGTTTTCCAAGAAACTAACACAATAATATGAGATAAGTCATAGCATTATACTAAAATATTCACTAACAAATATAAAATATTAAAATTACATAAAATAAATATTGCTAATTAATAAGCCATAATAAAAATTAACATAATCTAAAAATACTATATAGGTCATGCTAAAATAAGTATAGCTAATAAGTACTAATATTAATTACATAACTAAGCACTAAAGAAAAAGATAAACTAAGTTATACATTTTCATTATAAACCAATGTAAAACTAAAATAATTATTCAACATTATCGTCATTCCTAGTATTGAATTGAATTTCTTTTGTTAGAATTAGTATTGATTTGAACTTTGTTTGAGTTACTGCATTTATGGGCTATAAAATTTATTTACCATTCAAGAATGTTAAGTCTAAACTTGAAATAATACGTTAAAAGATAAAACTGTGAAAAAGTTTAAGAAATATTTATAAATTATATTACAATAAATATTTATATATATAAAATATTTTTAAAAATTATATAAATGTACTATCGGGTTGGTTTGGTTTCGGTTTGACTTTTTTTTAGTTAAAACCAAACCAAACCAAACCAATTATGGTCGGGTTTTATTTTCCAATACCAAACAAAATCAAACCAAATCATAACGGATTTTTTTTCAGTTTGACTCGGATTATCGGTTTGGTGCGGTTTATCGATTTTCTTTGTACACCCTTAATTTTCGCTCCTTTTCTCCGATTTTATTTTGATTTTCTTTAAAGCAAACCAATTATAGTTTTTAACCTTATTTTGCAATTGGCAATATATATTATGAAAATTATTTTTAAAAAGAACAATTGTACCCCATCCCTTTGTACATTTCTGCCCTTATATTTGTGGAAGCTTGTCGTCAATCAATATTTTAAAAGAAAGTTAATATTTGCTGCAGAGCGAGCTAACTCCAATCCTAAATATCTTGAAGCAATCATGGAGATGTAAGAGTTTTGTGAGACTAATATATCGATGGTGTTTATCCTTAAAAAAAATAGATAACAATTAAATTTGTAAGTGATTTTAAAGATACATGAATTAATTCGATACAAACGATAAATTGCGTTACATTAAACAAATAAAGATACAGTAAATTTAAATCACGCGAAAATGATTCCAGCCTTGATGAAATATTCACCCTCGATCCGGATTCTCAATGGCTAGCACTGATGAACAAAAATAAGAGTTATGAATGACAGTGAAAATAACAGTATATTGCTTTGGGATGCATGTTACAATGTGTTCAATGAATAATCAAACTCCCCTTTATATAGTAGGGGAGTTTTACCCTAAGGACAATTTTATAAAAGGTAAAAATCTCGCATTTAACTAATTACTGAATTCCTGTCGGTACGTGCCGAGATCTGCGTCGTGATACCCGGTTGATTGCAGATATTACGGTCTTCCGTAAATCGTGTTCGATTGCCCAATAATGCTCTCCGAAGTCTCATAGAATTTGGACCGATCCCGGGGTCATGGCCTCGATATACTCGAGGGCGGGTGACGTGCCCCCGATGCCTGACTCGGTGAGTCCCCTACCTCGATTCTGGTTCCTTGTCATCGCGTACCTTACTTGATTTATTTTATCCGGAACCAAGCCGGCTTATAGGTTCGGTTTCACCCGTATACAGATAGTCCCCTCGTTTCTCGGAGAGTAAGTTTTATGGAAACGACGAGGAACGACATGAGTTCTTCGATCTCTTTTTCAACACGCTGCAACACTAAACGATAGAGAAATCGAAACGTCCCGTCAGTCATGTCATTATGACCTCAAATGCGTGTCAGTCGTCGGTTGGGTTCCCTTGGACGCGAAACGTCGTGGAAACCTTATAAACACCCCTCCTTCGTTCATTTTTCACTTTTCATCCAAACTTCTACCCTCGTGTCTTCAGGATTTCATTACCCTTTTTTATACTCTTGCATTTTTACCTCTGTTACTCAAGATTTCTTAGTACATTGCAGAATTTTTACTCATCCTCTACTCAAGCTAACACATCTGAGCTTTCAACTTTCACCATTTCTCTATCTTTTTCAAGTTTTTTCCCGATAACAATGGCCAAAACATCTAAATCTGTTCCTCAAAAGGTCGCTTCCATCTCCCAACCGACTGCCAAAATTAACGAAACCACTCCCGATGTGGTCGATCTCGGGAGGTCCGCCGCTAACATGGCTACCGATGAACCGGCTTCTGAACCTCCCTTGAAGATGTTCATTCCCGGGGGTTGTTCGGTCCTGACGACTTCAAGGTTGAGAAGCCCTCTTCGGTGCAAGGTCGGCGTGATGAGGCATCGAGATATATTTTCTCAATCACTAAAGATGACCTCCCCGCGGTCCAAAAGGACTGCAACTGGGCCAACAAGGACATAGTGGTCCCCGACTGTGAGGAGGCCATTACTACCCATGTCGAGGGATACCTAAGTGTTTATACTTATCCCTTCACAGTGGGCCTGGCGAACCCGGTCATTATAGACTTCTGTAAGAGGTACGAAGTATTCCTCGATCAGATCCACCCATCATTGTGGAGGATTGTAATCCTCCTTTGATTTTTTGTGAACAAGATCGACTCATGTCGGCTCACCGTAGATCATCTACACCGCCTGTACAGTCCCTGAATCTTCAGAGGGGGACTGATAAAGCTCGTTCGTCGGGCTAGTAAAGCCCCATTCTCAAGCATCGATAAATAATTAGTTAAACAAAGTTATTTGCAAATAGGTGCACGAACGCACCTTAAAAATCGTTAGGCGTCGACTCTTCTCTTCCAGCGATCTAAGCCAGGATAACGTGCAAATTAACTCTGAAAAATATGTTAGGTTCAAACTTCTAATTACCAATCGAGCAGCCTCAAATGTTGCTGTGGATGCATAAAATTAACTTGAATTTTATCTCCCATAGAGTTGCAGATGCGGATGCGGCTATACTGATTTACGAGATCGAAAATACAACAATAATTTATTTACTGACAGTTATATATTTCAAATCTAAATGACGTAGTACCTAATATTACCGAGAGTGAATTGGTAGGAGGCCTAAGATCTTGAGAATGGATCAAGGAACTCCTAATACTCCGTCAGCCATTCCTCATGCTGAACAAGTAACAATAACTACGATTTATGGTGTCATGATGTGTGTTTGGGAGTGGGTTTTGGACATTTTGAGTAACAAATGTTTTTAGCATAAAAAATTGTTGGGCTAAAACGGCCCAAGACACTCTTAGCTTGATGTGATATTGTCCGTTTTGGACCAAGCTCACACGATTTTTTCCAAAAGGTCTTACACCATTAAGAATATTCAACTCTTTATAAGTAGCTTATTTTTCTTTTCTACTTTCCATGTAGGAGTTTACTGTAAAATTCACCTCCCCTATATATATATATATATATATATATATATATATATATATATGCGCGCGTGTAGCTTCCAATTTGAATGACGAAATCTGTTGACAAAGAACATATTAGTAGAGTAATATAGCAGGAAACAAGAACTTTCATATCATGTCAGCTGAAATCGTTTGACAATAAAGCATCGATAACTTTCATAATTGATTAGATTCGATGTTCTTTTGAATTGCTTTATTAATTCGATAATGACTTGGGCAATGCAATAAATTGATAGTCAAGTTTACAAGACCATATGACTTTGGTATCTAATAACATGAATTGTATTATAAAGAGAATTTGGTAAGACAGTTGGAATCAATATAAATTAAGTTTTTGCGTTCGATTGAAAAATCTTTCAAAACGGAGTAACTTATTGATAGAATTTAAGGGTCCACCAAACTATATATAGAATCAGGTTCTCTATTAGTTTTCACAGAACACACGCACACTGCAGTAAGTAAATGGCACAATGGAGTTTTACATGGAAAATTCCTGGCTCAATGGGATTAAAAACCACGACATACCCTTGTATGATTTCAACTTACTACTGAGCAACTTTAGATTACAACCTATTGTAACCTAGGAATTAACCTCTTAATCCCTCACCAACTTGTAACATTCTATTACAAGCCACTTTGTAATAACTCTATTACAAAGACTTTAAACCTAGGAATTAACCTCTTAATCCCTCACTAACTTGTAACACTATATTACAAGCCACTTTGTAATAACTCTATTATAAAGACTTTACAACTCGACTAACTCTAGCCAAGACACAAACACAAGGGTTTATGATTTACAAAGATTTCCTACACAATGCTTGTTTCTAAGATAAGTAGGAATTACAAGTAGAGTGCTTTAACAAAGGTACAACACAACTAAGGACATGTAATAACTTCAATACATGGAACTGGTCCTTGGTTATGTTGTTCTTCGTTCTTGATGCCCTTGAGGGTCACTTGCAGGATTGACACAGACTTGAGAGAATGCTTGATGAGGTCTTGAATGTGCAAGTAATTTGTTTTTCCTTTGCTTGATGTTAATATCTCATTTGTGATATCACTTGGATGATGCAAGCAAGTTAGGTAAAGGGCATTCCCTATAAAGTTGACTGCTACACTGTTTCTGTACTGTAGCGTATGCAGGCAACAACATTACAGCTGTGAAGTTGACTTTGTACAGTCACCTCGGGAGCTGGTAGCGACCTGTTCCCTCTGCTGTTCCTTTGACTCTCAAGAGTTAAATAGTGTTCCCAACTGGAGACTTGTTGATCTTGAGTTTTTGAGGATGTGTAACAGGTTCCTTATCTAGTTCTTAACAGTAAGTTTGTTAGATCATCAAAATATAACAGGGATACACATATAACCTATCAATCTTAGTGAATTTATTTGACGAATTAATCCGGCCAATAATAGTTAAACCGGAAAAAAGAATAACTGTATATATATTTTATTGATTAATTAAAAAGTCAATTGTATTACCCTTTATTTTGGGCTTGGTTGTACCTTATGTTGTTATTACACAAGTAAGAAAAGCTTAAACTTACACGTAACCCCTTTTTAAATTCCAATAAGCCAATCATATCTTGGTTCAAACTTTAAAGAAGCTACTCCCTTTTACAAGCTTTCTGGTGTTTGGTGTTTCACGTTGAAAGTAATACTATATATAATGCGTCGTAGTTGGTATGTGAAAGCTACTAAAGAACACTTGTAAAGCCCTTGAAAGATCAAGGAATAGAGCAAATAATTGGATTTTAATCATTTTATCGTAGTATATGGTTTGCTCTTTTTTGTTGGATTGTTTGCTTTTACACAATCCAAAAAGGACTGGCCCGTTAACGGTTCTTATTAAAATGAAGCTTCAAAAGGACAAAAAAAGAAGAACAAAAGCAAAAATGAAAAAGTAGAAAAGTTAGAAAAAGGAACTACGAAAGATTCTGTGAATCTTGATTTGTATTTTCATCTTCCTTTTTCTAAAAAGAAGACAAAACATGGCGACGTTATGATAGGATAACATAATAACATGGTTGTGTATTAATTATAAGGCCAAATACATTACTGTTTATTTGTTATGTCTAGTAGGCGCAGTATGCAACTCCTTAAACTTGCCCAAATTTTCCATTTAAATACTTGAACTATCATTTGTTCCTATTGAACACTTAAACTCAAGTTCTAATGCGCCTACTAGATATACACTGCTGATATGGCAGTGTGCGTGAGTCTCACCTACAAAAAGAGCGTGAATGGCCAAAGTCTTTATTTTTAATAGTATATATATTTTTCTCTTTTCCTTCATCTTCTCTCTTCCCTTAACAGTCATTTCTACCAACATAACCACCAAATCTCCACCAGCCTGCCACTACCACATCACCGGATGCAAAAAGGGAAGCATACCATTAAGCAACTCTCCTGATTCAATAGCATAAAACAAATCTATGCATCATTTTTTCCTCTTCCTGTCTCATTATTAATTCCAGATAGATTTGCTTGCTGCCAATGTAAGTCTGGCAACGTTACTGCCACTACAAAAAGGAGCAGTAGTTTGACGTTCTTCTTTTGCTTATTTTTATCTACATTGAATTTTTCCCTTTGGAGTTTTAAGGCACAAACCTTTTACTTCCATTACAAAAATCTCTGGCAACGCTAAGCTTAATTTACTGCGAATTTTAACTGAGAAAGTAGTATTTTCGAAGTTATGATTCGTGACCTGAATGGATTACGCATCGTTAATGACAGTAGCTACTAATAGAGAGGTTCCTTAGTTTGACTAGCTTTTCTAGTGGGGAGAATTCTCGGATTGTCTTAAAGTGAGGGGAGGTGGTCGGAGGTGGTCTCAGGCATGGGTAGATGGTGGCGCCAGCAATAAAGGGGAGGGCGAGAGATTTTGAAAATGTAATTGAAGAAGAATTTTTTCTTTAAAAGAGAAATCCCCGTGTCACATATAGATTGGTCCATTTTTTAAATTTAAAAAAATATATCATGCGTTTGAGATTCACAAACCTTGTTCTTGTAAGAGGTCATCACTTAAGTGTTTATTAGGAATATTTTCACCAAACATTAGGTATTCAATAGGAACATGGGCTAGTTCTAGTATTTAAATGAAAAAATAGGGCAAGTTTAAGGGGCTGCATATGTATTTGGCCTAATTATAATCACAATATTGATATTGTTCTATTATTAAATAATACAAAGTTTAATTTATTACTCAATGTTATATCTTCAACAATGTAAGTGTTAATAACTTAAATCGACAATATATATATATATATATATATATATATATATATATATATATATATATATATATTCAATACCGAGGCTAATACGGTGTCTTATCTGCAAACAATATTCATATCCATATAATAATCTATATAATTGTAGTCCATAATCTACTCATTATATTTACAAGTGTATTAAGGAGTAATTGTGATGACCCGATAGGTCATGTTGAGTTTTAGCCTCCATTTCTGTGTTCTGAGACCTCGCCTAGTTTCGTTTAGTATTTTTCGATTTGTGTGCGTAGTCTGTGTCTTGTTCCGAAAAGTTTTTATGTGAAAAATTGAAAAAAATATGAATTTTTGCCTTAAAACTCACTTGACTTGACTACGATCAATATTTTATGTAAACGGACTCGGATCGGTATTTTGACAGTCCTGGTGGGTCCGTATCATGATTTGGTTCATGAGCGTATGCCCGAAATCGAATTCGGAAGTCCCTAACTTGATTTAACGTGAATTATTGAAAACTAGTAATTAGAAGGTTTAAAGAATTCCTAAGTTTGACCGTAGGTTGACTTTGTTGCTATCGGGTTCGGATTTCGGTCCCAAAACTTGGAATAAGTTCATTTCACTATTTATGACTTGTCTGCAAAATTTGGTGCAAAACGGAGTAGATTCGACGTGATTCGGACGTCCGGTTATAAATTTGCATGTTCTTGAGTTTTTTTAAAAATTTCATACATTTTAATGTCTGATTCGTAGTTCTAGGTGTTATTTTGATGTTTTGATCGTGCGAGCGAGTTTGTATGATATTATTACACTTGTATTGATGTTTGGTTTGTAGCCCTGTAGGCTCGAGTAAGTTTCGGATAGGCTACAAAGAGATTTTGGACTTGGGAGAATAGCTGATAACCCTCTGTTACTAGTGTGGTCTGCAGACCTCGCAATTGCAATGTTTGGCCAAGTCTGTCATGATCGCATTTGCAAAGTTTTTGTTCGCAATTGCAAAAGGGGCCTCGGAACAACAAAGATCGCATTTGCAATCATTTGATCGCTTGTGCGAAGTTCCAGTGTTTGCATTTGCGAATAAATCATCGCAATTGCGATGACAACAGAGATGTGAGTTTCTTCGCATTTGCGATGGATTTCTCGCATTTGCGAACCATAGGTCGCAATTATGACATCTGTGACTGGACAAAAAAGCTGAGAAAATGGGATTTAGCTCATTTCTTACAAACTCTCAACCCTAAACACCCTAGAGGCGATTTTCTAAGAGGATTTTCTTCCCAAAAACATTGGTAAGCATCTTTAATCCATTTCTTTTCAATTACTCATTACTTTCCTAGTGTTTTCAACATTAAATCTAGGATTTTCATGGTAGAAATTAGGAATTTGGGTAGAAATTGGAGATTTTATAAAATTGAGATTTAGACCTCAAATTGAGGTCGGATTTCGAAACTAATCACATAATCGGGATCGGGGGTGAATGGTTAATTGGATTTCGGTCCCGATCTTGGATTTTGACCAAGCGGGCCCAAAATTGACTTTTGTTGACTTTTTGGGAAGAGTATTAAGATCCTTACTTTATCTATTGTAATTGATTTTCCTAGCATTGTTTGATGTTATTAAGTCGATTTTGGTTAGATTCGATTGGTTTGGAGGCGAATTTTAGAGGAAAGGCCCCGGTTGAGCTTTGAGTTGATTGCGGAGCGAGGTAAGTATTGGGTCTAACCTTGATTTGAGGGAATTATAAACCCTTGAACTATATGTTATGTGAATTACGTATGTAACGGTGTATATGCGATGTGACGAGTGTATATACGCCGTCAAAATAATTTTTTTCATGCTTTCTCGTATTTTATGAATTATCTTATTCCATGTCTTAACTGTTACATGCTTTAATTGCTTTCTATGTCGTAACTTGTTACTTGCCATTAATCATTCTTGTATTGAAATATTCGTTCCTTCCATGACTCCTTAGTTAATTGCTACTTGCATTAATTGTCTTTATTGTAGGCGTTATCACTTTCACCCATTTAGAAAAATAGTCAGTCATAAATAATATAAATTTAGCCTTACCGGGTGCCCATGGCAGGTGGCCAACGATGTCTATTCCCTATTTCATGAATGGCCAGGGTAACAAGACTGAATGTAGCAGCTCCCCGGGCTAATGAATCATCGGTGCATGTCTCTGACATCCGTCGCATTTTTGTACGAACTCCTTTGCGTATTTTTTCATGTAGATCCAGTAGTATCCAGCTCTAATTATCTTACGAACCAATGATTCGGTACCCGAATGATTCCCGCAAGTGCCTTTATAAACTTCCCTCAAAACATACTCGGTATTTCCCGGTCTCAGACATATGGTGAGTGGGCCATCGAACGTTCTCCTCAATAGGCTGTTGTCTTCGGACAAGCTGAACCTGGCCGCGTTCGTGCACAGAGCTCTCAATTCTTTAGGGTCCGAGGGCAGTTTTTCGGTCTTCAGATAATCTGTATACTTGTTTCTCTAGTCCCATGTTAAGCTTGTCGAGTTTATCTCGACGTTGACTTCCTCCACTACCGATTTAATGAGTTGTACGACCATTCTCGAGTTGAATTCATCGTCATCAACCGACGATCCTAAGTTGGCAAGAGCATCGGCTTCGCTGTTTTGATCTTAAGGTACATGTTGCAAAGTCCATTCCTTGAACCGATGTAATGTCACATGTAGTTTATCCAGGTACATTCGCATTCGCTCCTCTTTGACTTCGAACGTTCCATTGACTTGGTTCACCACAAGGAGGGAATCGTACTTAGCTTCAATCACCTCGTCCTCTAGGCTTTTAGCCAGTTCGAGACCTGCAATCATGGCCTCATACTCGGCCTCATTGTTAGTAAATTTTATAGTTCTAATAGATTGCCTAACTACATTACCTGTCAGTGTCTTCAACATGATGCAAAGTTCGGACTCTTTTGCGTTTGAGGCACCGTCCGAAAAGAGGGTCCAAATTCCGGTGGAGGTCCCCGAGTTCAACAACAACTCCTTCTTGACCTCGGGTATTAGGGCCGGTGTGAAGTCGGCCACGAAGTCCGTTAAAATTTGAGATTTGATGGCGGTTCGGGGTCGATATTCGATAACGTACCTGCTGATTTTCATGGCCCATTTGGTCAATCGTCCCGAGAGTTCGGGCTTATGCATTATGTTCCTTAATGGGTAAGTAGTCACGACACATATGTGATGACATTGAAAATATAGTTTTAATCTCCTAGAGGCGCTTAGCAAAGCGAGCGCCAATTTTTCCAGGTGAGGATACCTAGTTTCGGCCTCGCCCAGAGTTCTGCTAACATAGTAGATAGGAAATTGCGTACCTTCTTCTTCCCGGACTATGACTCCACTTACCACTATCTCGGATACCTCTAAGTATAGGTGCAACTGTTCATCTGCCTTCAGAGTATGAAGCAAAGGCGGGCTCGAAAGGTACCGCTTGAGTTCTTCCAAAGCTTGTTGACAATCCGGGGTTGTCACGTCCCGAATTCGAGGAGCGCGACCGGCGCTCAACCGAGTGAACCTAGTCGAGCAAGGCAACGTTACATAAACCTCTCATTATAACTCATGCATGATTTATCAAAACATGATTAGATCATGACTTTCATATTGAATACATTTGGCTCAATGTCCCATAAATTGTTTTTTTCTCGTGTTGGGTACATAGATTCACAAATATCTGTGAACATAAATACATGATGAAACTCAAAACTTAAGTACATGACCCACAGTGTACATGGAGCTTCTATGACAATAGGTACCTAAGTACATAAAACCAACTAGACTCGAATGTCCACTGGAATTGTAGCGGGCTCACCATAATCTGATGTGCAGAAGATCCCTACCAAAGATCCATATCATCATGTAGAAGTATACTTGTATCTATTAAAAGATGCAGCGCCCCCGGCAAAAGGGAGGTGAGTACATGTGGAATAGTACTCGCATGTAAGGCAAACAGAACAATATATGAAATCATGGTAATTCAAATAAGAGTCATATGAAGTACATCAAGAACTACGAAAAATCCCATAGATTCACATTTCAAGTCTCGTTATGCTTACATCATTTTAAACTTCTTTTAGGATTAACTGAGCCATATGAACTATGCGTGGAATACATAATATAAAATAATTGAAACAATATGTACAAACAAGGCTAATGAAAATGGCATGTAATGTCTGCGTTAACAATGCGTCTCACTAGACCGTCCATATCCCTCTCTTGTCTTACACCTATACAATTCATAGACCGTCCTTAGTGTTCACATATCATATTAAACACTTATGTGTTTCATAGACCGTTCATAGGATTCCATAGACAATACACCTATGTGTCTCATAGACCGTTCAGAGGATTCCATAGACAATACACCTATGTGTTTTATAGACCGTTCATAGGATTCACATATACCATACAATACACCTGTGCGTTTCATAGACCGTTCACAGTGTTTACTTACACAATACATTTGTGCATTTCATAGACCGTTCACAATGTTTACTTACACAATATACTTGTGCGTTTTATAGACCGTTCACAGTGTTTACTTATGCAATGCACTTGTGCGTTTCATAGACCGTTCACAGGGTTTACTTACACATTACACTTGTGCGTTTCATAGACCGTTCACAGTATTTACTTACACAATACATCTGTGCATTTCATAGACCGTTCACAGTGTTTACTTACACAATATACTTGTGTGTTTCATAGACCGTTCACAGTGTTTACTTACACAATACACATGTTTCATAGACCGTTCACACGATTCACATATTATACACATATGCGTTTCATAGCCCGTCCATAGGGTTCATACACATCATTATGCACATAACCATATATAAACTCAAAGCGACATGTTTAACATTACATTAAGGTCGTAAGTTCCCGGATCATTGGAACACTTCATGTTTATGCTCATCATGAAGAAACATAGCTCATTACATTAGCACATGCATGGTGAATCAATAATTCAATTTCAATGGCACATGAGCCCAATTTCTTTTCTTAAGGTTCATCATCATTTTAGCATAGGACATCTCCCTTTCATCTCATTATTCACTCACTTGACATCTTGAGGTCATTAGCTAAGTTCATGATTCTTGAGGACTTAATATCGAAGTCATTTACATACATTATTTCGGAAGCATACAATTATAGTTGAAACCATTGGGACATACAATACCTCGTAATTCTCATTTAGGCAAACAACCACATTTCATGTTCATACTATCACTCCATTAGTACTTTCAATTACTTACAACATCATTATTTCATTGGCTACTTTTTTTGCCATACATATTATTCTTCATTCATGGCACGGTGGCCGTATCTCATATTCCATACTTTCATTTCATTACTTTCAAGGCTCATCATCATAAACATCGACATAGAGAATATTCTTAAAGTACCTTTCCCCAAAAGGGCAATACACAATTTCAACTCATAAATATGTAAAGGCTTAAAACACATTGGAATACTTACAAAGCATAGCATTAGTTAGAACAACCATATTTGGACATGATTTGAGTACATAAACTTTTGGATAATTTTATTTTCGGAGTCAATTTGGAATAATTGAATCAAGGCTCATTTCATAATATTTCACACATCATTTCATTTCATTGGCGCTATTGGCCACAATCATAACTTTCATCATTGGCACGGTGTCTACACTTTATATCCCCCAACTCACTACTTTCACTTTCAAGCATCTTTATAGATTATCGACAACAAAGAATCTCTAATCATGACTTTAGTACACCTATGAGCAATTAAGAGTCTTAGGCACATTGAGACTTCTTACATAATTTGGCATAATAGCCTTCACTTGAAACACTACTTGGAATCATAAACTTTTTTTTTATATCCAACTCATGCTTTGGACACATTCCTGAAGGATAACATCATATGATAAGAGCATCCAGAATACATTTGAACATATACCTTTCAACACAAAGCTTATTCAGAATAGTTAATTTAGAAAGGATAACTCGGGACTTACAAGAACATCATGGAATTCAATTCTAGGGAAGAAGTTTAGCCAACATACCTCAATGGAGTTCCTTAAACTCTAAAATATTCCGGAATTCATAGCAACTTCAATCTATTTGAGAAATATAACAAATTGAACCAAAATTAGGAAGATGATCATGGTTCTAGCTCGTTTGAGTATTTTATCAAACACTAGGTGTGCATTAAGGTTTCAAGGTCCTTTTATGGAGGATTTCATCATCCCACAACCCATTCTTTACCATTTTTAGCTCAACAATCATCCTACACCCCTTGATAACACATGCATGCAAGATGGACAACATGCCCAAAAGTTATCTTACTAATTACTCAATTCTAGACAAAATTCAAAATTGAGGGTTAGGGTGTAGAATCTTACCTTTAGGATGAAGACCTTGTGGGTTTTCCTTGTTAATCTTCCAAGATTTGGGCAAAACTTGATGAATAATTAGCCTAGGATTTCCTCTCTCTCTAAAACACTCTCATTTCTCTCTAAAATATCAGATTTTTGCTCAAAAATGGTCCATTGCATCTATTTAACAAAGTAGGGCCGGGTTATAAAAATCCAAAAATGAAGCTCCGGAACAAGGTCTGCGATCGCATAATCGATATGCTGACCGCATATCGGCCGCATAATTGGTATCCAAAACTTGGCAAATATCTGCCTGGGTCTGCGGTCACTATGCGGCCCACTGACCTGTTCTGCGGTCGCATAATGAATTGCAGAACAGTTCTGCGGTCGCATAGTTGACAGCAGAATGGCTTCCAAAACTGCCCCTCTCCTGCCTCACTCTGCGGCCATTATGCGGTTCGCAGAGTGATTCTGCGGTCGCATAATGGACCGCAGAAACGCATTTCTCTGCCAAAAAGTTTCCTTTATCCCACAGTGCATTGTTCAACCCAGTGGATTTATACAATCCTCAAACACGTAAGCCCAATTCGGCACCATGAAATATTATTTTCTTATGCAAATTTTTACGGGGCCATACAGGGGTCCGTGAGAAATTATTCTTTTTCTTCAATAACGAGAAGAACCGATGACTCTTGTCGGAGGACCTTGAAATGAATCGGCCCAAAGTGGCTATGCGCCCGGTTAATCTTTGAACGGCCTTGACAAATTCCACCACTGTAATGTCATCTATGGCCTTGATTTTATCGCGGTTGATCTCGATTCTCCGGTTAGACACCATAAATTCGAGAAATTTCCCGGATCTGACTCCGAATGTGCATTTCTCCGAGTTCAGCTTCATATTGTATTTCTTCAATATGTTGAAGGTTTCCTGCAAATATTTCAAATGGTCCTCTGCTCGCAGGGTCTTAACTAACATATCGTCAATGTAAACCTTTATTGATTTTCCTATTTGTTCTTCGAACATCCGATTTACTAGGCGTTGGTAAGTGGCACCGGCGCTTTTTAGTTCGAAAGGCATCATGTTATAGCAGTAGGTTCCGTACTTAGTGATGAAGGAAATTGTTTTTTGGTCGCCCGGGTCCATCCGAATTTGGTTGTACCTGGAATAGGCATCGAGAAAACTGAGGATCCCGTGACCGGCTATCGCATCGATCATGCGATCGATGTTGGGCATAGGGAAAGAGTCCTTGGGGCATGCCTTATTCAAGTCATTGTAATCTACACACATTCTTAATTTATTCCCCTTTTTAGGGACTACCACTACGTTTGCTAACCAATCTGAGTACTTAACCTCCCGAATGGACCCTATTTTAAGGAGTTTAGATACCTCGTCTTTGATGAATGCTTGCTTGACTTCGGACTGAGGCCTTATTTTCTGTTTGACCGGGTAGAACTTCGGATCCAGGCTCAACTTGTGAGTAGTTATTTTCGACGGAATCCCTATCATGTCGAGGTGGGACCAAGCGAAATAATGTAATGACCCAAAAGATCATCTTTAAATTTAATAATTATTTCTGTATTCTAAGACCTCAAAAAGTACTATTCATCATTCCTCGACCTGCATGCGTAGTCCGTATAATTTTCCGGAAAGTTTTTATATGAAAAATTGATTAAAATGTGAAATAGAACCATAAAACTCAACTGAGTTGACTTTGGTCAATATTTTGAGCAAACGGACTCGGATCAGTATTTTGATAGTTCCGATAGGTCCGTATCGTGATTTTGGACTTGGGCATATGACCAAAATTTAATTTGGAGGTCCCTAGCTTGAATTATCGCCAGTTGGGGGAAACTAGAAGCCTAAAAGCTTAAAGATTTTAAAGTTTGACCACAAATTGACTTTTATTGATATCGTGGTCGGATTCAAATTCTGAAAATTTTTATAGGTCCGTTATATCATTTATGACTTGTGTACAAAATTTAAGGTCAATCGGACTTGATTTGATAGGTTCTGGCATCGTTTGTAGAAATCGAAAGTTTCAAAGTTCATTAGGCTTGAATCTATGTGTGATTCGTGTTTTAGTATTGTTTGATATAATTTGAGGTTTCGACTAAGTTCGTATGATATTTTAGGACTTGGTGGTGTATTTGGTTGAGATCCCGGAGGCCTCAGGTGAGTTTCAGATGGTTAACGGGTTGAATTTTGGACTTGAAACTCTGCTGAAATTTTTCTGATGCACTGTCTGGTTTCCTTATTCGCGTTCGCGATAGAGGTCTCGCATTCGCGAAGAGGAACTGGAGGCAGGTGAAATTTACTCTTCGCGTTCGCGAAGAGGGGACCGCATTCACAAAGGGGTAGAGGATAGTGTTCATCGTGAACGCGTGGGAGAATTCATGTTCGCGTAGAAGGGCGAGGCCTGGCCGGGCACCAGGTGATAAGGCTTCGCGTTCACGTAGGGGAGACCGCGTTCGCGAAGGCCAAGTTTGGAAAGGCATCGCGTTCGCGAGACTGACCTCGTGTTCACGAAGAAGAAATCTGGGGCAGCACAAAAATGTGCTTCGCGAACGCGATGAAGAAATTCCTGGACAGCAAAACTTAAGTTCGGAAAATGGGATTTCATCCCATTTTTCATTATTCAAGATTTTGAGCTTGGGTAAGGCGATTTTTGGGCGATTTACACGAAAAAATATTGGGGTAAGTATTCCTTATCCTATATTGATTATATTTCATGATTTCATAATCATTTACATCATAAATTCGTGAATTTATGGAAGAAAAATCAGATTTTTATAAAATCTTCCAAAAATGTAAAATAAAAATTTGAAAGCTAATCTGATGTCGGAATTCGATAATTTTTTCATGGTTGAACTCATATCGGAACGGGTGTTCGGATTTCGTGAGTTTTTCGAGATTCGAGACGTGGGCCCCATTGTCGATTTTTGAGATGAATTTCGGATTTTAATCCGAAAAATTTATAAATTCATATGGAAATAATTCCTACTATTTGTATTAAGTATATTGAATTGTTTATGACTAGATTTGAGGATTTCGGACACGAATTCGCGAGGCAAAGGTTTATTGGATTCTTAAATTTGGTTGCAAAGCGAGGTAAGTGTCGTGGTTAATCTTGACTTGAGGGAATAGAACCCTTGAATTATTTACTATGTGAATTTCATGTGTAACGATGTAAAGGCAAGGTGACAAGTGCCTATACTTTGTCAATTTAATTGTTTGCTTAATTATTTAAACATCTTAAATTATTTTCAGACACGAATTAATTGTTATAATAATTATTTCTCTCATATTCCTTGTCAAATATTAATTCTTGAATTTCTGCAATAATTGTCACATGCTTATTTGATTTATGTGTCTTAATTTCTACTTGACATTTAGCATATTAAATATTATACTGCCTATTTTCTCCCTGATTTCCACAATTAATTGTTATTTGTCATTGTTTGTTTCATAAATGAATTATAATTATTGTATGCATTGATGCTTAATAGTTTCTCATTGAACGTGGTATTTATTGGAGTATTTTTATTACATCTAAGAGTTGTTAAAATATATGGGGGAATCGGGTTGCACGCCGCAACGAAAATAAAAATAAATATATTGGGGGATCGGGTTGCACTCCGCAATAGAGTTATTTAAAGTTCATATTGGGGGATCGGGTTACACGCCGCAACAGATTTGTTTAAAGTTTATATTGTTGGAGCGGGTTGCACGCCGCAACGGAAATTTATTCAGGAATTATATTATTGGGGCGGGTTGCACTCCGCAACGGAATTTGATTGAAATAATAATTGATTATGATTGCCGAGTTGACTCCAACTGTTAAAATGAGTTACCTGATTTATTTCTATTATTGTCGTTATTATTATTATTGCATACAGGTTAATGTAAGTGACCTGCCTTAGCCTCGTCACTACTTCGTCGAGGTTAGGCTCTGCACTTACCAGTATATGGGGTTGGTTGTATTGATACTACACTCTGCACTTCTTGTGCAGATTTCGGAGTTGGTCCCAGCAGCGTACCGTAGATTTGCCCGGATACAGCTACCAGTGGAGACTTGAGGTATAACTGCATAGCGTTCGCAGTTCAGAAGTTTCCTTCTATCTTATCTCAGTTGTGTATTATATTTCAAACAACTTGAACTTTATTTAGACCTTTATTTGTATTATTCTAGAAGCTCGTGCACTTGTGACTCCAATTCTGGGATGGTATTTAGATGTCGCGTCTATTATGGATTATTCACTTTATTTCAGACTTTATTTTCGCATTTGTTTTCTTTGTTATTAATTAATTTAAAAATTGTGTTAAAATGGCTAATTATATTCTAACGTTGGTTTGCCTAGCAAGTGAAATGTTAGGCGCCATCACGGCCCCGAAGGTGAGAATTTCGGGTCGTGACAAATAATATATGTTAGCTATAAGGAATTTAATAAGTTTTTTACTGAGCTCGGGATTTAACCCCCTGCCCAGGTATACCTTACGATCGTGCTGGTGTTCGATCAATATGACTTGCTCCAGTTCTTCGACCATTGATTTGGTGGCGTCGGAATCGTCAGGGACTATGAAAGATCTGGGAACTCCGTAATCATCGTCCTCATCCGTCCCCTGCTTCTCCGGTTCAGTCGGGGCTAGTGTCAGTGATTGATATTTGGTTCCTTCCTTGGCGATAGAACTCGGATACTTTGGTGTATGAAGTGCGGATATCGGGACCACCTCGTCAACCGCGAACATCTCCTTTACGGCCGGTTGTTCTCTGTAAATTATTTTAATACCTCATGGCATTGGGAGTTTCAACACCTGGTGCAGTGTCGAGGGCACTGCCCTCATGTTGTGAATCCACGGCCTCCCGAATAGAGCGTTGTATCTCATATCCCCTTCGATCACGTAGAACTTTGCTTCCTGAATAGTTTCGGTTGTGTTCATCGGTAGTGTTATCTCTCCTTTAGTGGTCTCACATGCCATGTTGAATCCGTTTAAAACTCGGACTGCGGGCACAATTTTGTCATGCAGACCCAACTGCTCTATGACCATCGATCTGATGATATTGGTCGAGCTACCTGGATCAATTAACACATGCATAACTCGAGATTTATTTATGAGTATAGATATTACCAGTGCATCGTTGTGTGGTTGTACGATGCCTTCAGTGTCCTCATCCTTGAAAGATAAGGTTCTTTCTGGCACATAATCTCGAGTCCGTTTTTCTCTAGTGATGGACACTTTGGTGCGCTTTAACATTGGCCCCTGGGGGACATCGACCCCACCGATGATCATGTTAATGACGTGCTGAGGTTCTTCCTGCTCGATCTGCTTATTAGAGTCCCTATTCCTGAAATGGTTTTTGGCTCGATCGCTCAGGAACTCTCGGAGATGTCCATTGTTGAATAACCGGGCTACTTCCTCTATCAATTGTCGTCAATCTTTCGTTCTGTGGTCGTGAGTACAGTGATACTTACACATTAGGTTGGGGTCCCTTTAGGCTGGATCAGACTGTAGAGGTCGAGGCCATTTGTTGTCTTTGATGCGTCCGATGGAAGATACGATGGCAGCAGCATCGATGTTGAAGTTGTACTCCGATAACTTTGGTGCTTCCTTAGGCCCGATGGGCCTGTCGAAACCGCTTTTGCTCATGAGTCCCCGATTATTTTTTACCTCGATCGCTTCGCCTTTCACTTCTCACAGGATTTCATCCAGACCCACTGCCTCTTCGGTCCCCATTGTATGGTTGATACCGATCCCTATTTGATCTCCTTTCATGATCAATGTCTCTCTTGGGTCTATCGATAGTTCTGACGGGGTAAACGAAACTAGATGGGGCCCCAAGCTGATCATCTTCGACCCTAATTTTTGATTGATACCGGTTATGTACGTCGGCCCAAGTTACAACGGGATATTCTACCAGATTTTCCTTCAACTGTTGTGAAGCCAATGATCTTCGAGCATTGAGTCCTTGGGTGAAGGCTTGAACGGCCCAATCGTCCGCGATCGGAGGCAGGTCCATTCGTTCTATTTGAAATCGGGACACGAATTCCATAAGCATCTCGTTATCCCTCTATTTCACTTTGAAAAGGTCTGACTTCCTGGTCTCGACCTTGATGGCCCCGGTGTGTGCTTTCACGAAGGAGTCTGCAAGCATAGAAAATGAGTCAATAGAATTAGGGGGTAAGTTGTGATACCATATCATATCTCCCTTCGACAAAGTTTCCCCGAATTTTTTCAGCAGGACGTACTCGATCTCATCATCCTCCAAGTCGTTCCCTTTGATGGCGCAGGTGTAGGAGGTCACATGCTCATTTGGGTCAGTTGTTCTGTTGTACTTAGGAATTTTGGGCATGCAGGACTTCTTTGGAATTGGCTTCGGAGCCGCGCTCGGAGGGAAATGTTTCTGAACAAACTTCTTGGAATCCAAATCCTTCAATATCGGTGGTGCTCCTGGGATTTGGTCGATCATGGAATTATAGGTTTCCACCTTTTGTCATTGGCCTCGATTTGTTTTCTCCCGATTCTACCCGTTTTGTTAGTTCCTCGAGCATTTTTATGACCTCGGGGTTAGTCCCGGGTTCAACTTCACTCGGCCTCTTCGTAATTGGTTCGTTTCTTTCCTGTGACGGCTCGGGTTCAATTCTGCTGGGGGCGCGACTTTGGTTATGTAGCTGGGCTATCGCTGCCTGTTGGGCCTGCAACATTTCGAAGATCACTCACAAGTTGATCTCACCTCCTTCACCATCGTGTGTATTTTGAGCTATCGATCGGACTCCCCCGCGGACGCTGTTCTCAGGATCGGTAGGCAGATTCGCATTGAAGGCCACATGTGAGTTAGCGTCGATCGGGTTCCGCGACCGAAACTCCGCTGGGATCGACAGGGGGCACCTCGTTACTGGATACCATATTGTTGTTCTCGTCGTGGTGACCTGACTCAGCATCCACGTTTAGAGGTGTAGATTGGGAGTTCGGCATTTTGAACTTTGACCTGAAATTGAAGACACTTCAAAGAACAAGTGTAAAATAGGGTGCGTTATGGAAATTTGTATCAAATTGCCACTATTATCCTTAGTCCCACGGTGGGCGCCAAACTATTTACCCTAAAAACGGATAACAATTAAATTTGTAAGTGATTTTAAGGATACGTGGATTAATTAGATATAAACGATAAATTGCGTTACGTTGAACAAATAAAGATACAGTAAATTCAAACCACGCGAGAAGGATGATTCCAGCCTTGATGAAATATCCACCCTCGATCCGGATTCTCAATGACTAGCACTGATGAACGAGAATAAGAGCTATGAATGACAGCGAAAATAATAGTATATTGCTTTGGGATGCGTGTTACAATGTGTTTAATGAATAATCAGACTCCCCTTTATATAGTAGGGGAGTTTTACCCTAGTACAATTATGTAAAGGTAAAAAATCTCCCGTTTAACTGATTACTGGGTTCCTATCGGTACGTATCGAGATCTGTGTCGTGATACCCGGTTGGTCGCGGATATTACGGTATTCTGTTAATCCTGTTCGATTTCCCAATAATGCTCTTCGAAGTCTCTTGGGATCTGGACCTATCCCGGGGTCATGGCCTCGATATACCCGAGGGCGGGCGTTGTGCCCCCGGTGCCTGACTCGATGAGTCCCCTACCTCGATTCCGGTTCCTTGTCATCGCGTCCCTTACTCAATTTATTTTATCAGGAACCGGGCCGGCTTATGGGTTCGGTTTCACCCGTATACATAACGTTTATAGACTATTTATTCATATGTATCAAGAATTGCAAGTTTTACACTATGTTTATTTTCTCTTATATTTTTTTTAAAAAAAAATTATTTTTATTTGAATTTTGGTTTAACTATTTGACAATAAGCTTTATTTATAACATGTTGTTCTTTTTCTATTTAAGAATCCGGTGACATAGCATATTATTAAGACTACATAGTTGAATTAATTCTTGTATGTTTTTTGCTTTTGAATTTGAAAAAAGTCTAACATATTTCCTTTCTGTTATAAAATAAAAACTGTAAAGTAAAGACAAGTATAGAGAGAAACTGATATATTATTCAAACTTCAAACTTATGTACATAATGAACTAAAAACTCCCCTATTTATAGAAGAAAGGAAGTTGCTGCGTAAGCTGCTACTGCAAGCTGATGTGGAAGCTGCTTGTAAGCTGCTATTGCAAGATGCTACTGCAAGCTGCTATTGTACTAGATATAGATAATCTTCTACCGGGGGTAATGTTTATCCATAACGGAGTACCAAAATGATAAGCTTCTTCAGGAGGCTTATTTCCAATAGAGTACTAAATAGATAAACATATTTACGGCGGAGTCTCATATGGATAAACTTCTTCATGAAGCTTATTTACAATAGAGTAAATGAACATTCATAATATAACATATTTATAGCACTCCCCCTTGGATGTTCATTAAAAGATAATGTGCCTCATTAAAACCTTACTAGAAAAAATCCCATGGAAAAAAAATCCTAGTGAAGGAAAAAGAGTATACATATTTAGTAATACGCATTTCTAGATGCCTCATTAAAAACCTTATAAGGAAAACCCTGTGGGAAAAAACCTTAGTAAGGAAAAAAGAGTACATCGCGTATTTTACTCCCCCTGATGAAAACCTTGTTTCAAATATTTGAGTCTCCACATTCCAATCTTGTATACCATCTTCTCAAAAGTTGAAGTTGTCAAAGATTTAGTGAATAAATTTGTCGGATTGTCACTTGAACGGATTTGTTGTACATCAATCTCACCATTTTTCTGAAGATCGTGTGTGTAGAATAATTTTGGTGAAATGTGTTTCGTTCTATCTCATTTTATAAATCCTCCCTTCAATTGGGCTATGAATGTAACAATGTCTTCATATAAAATTGTGGATCTTTTATCACATTCCAAACCATATTTTTCTTGAACAAAATGAATCATTGATCTCAACCATACGCATTCCCTACTTGCTTCATGAATAGCTATTATGTCAGCATGATTTGAAGAAGTAGCAATGATAGATTGCTTTGTGGAGCGCCATGATATGACAGTACCTCCACATGTAAACACGTATCCGGTTTGAGATCTAGCTTTATGGGGATCAGATAAATAACCTGCATCTGCATAACCAATAAGATCTGCACTACCTTTGTTAGCATAAAACAAACTCATATCAAGAGTTCCCTTTAAATATTGTAAAATTTGCTTAATCCCATTTCAATGTCTCTTTGTAGGAGAAGAGCTATATATTACTAGTAAATTAACATAAAATGCTATGTCAGGTCTTGTAGCATTAGCAAGATACATAAGTGCACCAATTGCACTGAGATATGGTATTTCAGGACCAAGGAGTTCCTCTTCCTCTTTTGGAGGTCGGAACGTGTGATGACCCAAAAATGTCATCTTTAAATTTAATAAGTAATTCTGTGTTCTAAGACCTTAAAAAGTACCAATTATCATTCCTCGACTTACGTGCGCAGTCCTTACAATTTTTTGGAAAGTTTTTATGTGAAAAATGGATTAAAATAGGAAATAGAGCTTTAAAACTCAACTAAGTTGACTTTGGTCAACATTTTGATCAAACGGATCCGGATCATTATTTTGACAATTCCAGTAGGTCCGTATCGTGATTTGGGACTTGGGCGTATGGCCGGAATCGAATTCCAAGGTCCCTAGCTCGAGATATGGAATTTTGATGAAAAAATTAAAAGCTTAAAAGCTTAATGAGTTTTAAGAAATTACTGATGTTGGATTTATTGACCTCGGGTCCGTATTTTGGTTCCGGAACCCGGTATAGGTCCACTATAATATTTATGACTTGTCTGCCAAATTTGGTGAGAATCGGAGTTGATTTGACATGATTCGGACGTCCGGTTGTAAAAAAATAAGTTTTAAAGTTTTCTTGAAAACCTCCTTTGATTTGGTGTCTGATTCGTAGTTCTAGGTGTTATTTTTGGCGATTTGATCGCGTGAGCAAGTTCGTATGATATTTTAGGACTTGTGTGCATGTTTGGTTTGGAGCCCCGAGGGCTCGGGTGGGTTTCGGATAAGTTACAGGATGTTTTGGACTTTGAAAATATGGTATTTTGCTGCAGCAGGTGTTCTGGCATGTTCTTCTTCGCGTTCGCGAAGGTACTCTCGTGAACGCGAAGTGTAAATTGGGCAGCTGAAGTTTTCTTCTTCGCGAAGGCGAAGGCTTGATCGCGAATGCGAAGCGATGGTGGCATTACCCTTCGCGAACGCGACAAGCTCCTCGCGAACACGTAGTGTTAGGCACACCTGGGGGAGGGTCGATCATTCCTTCATCGCGAACGCGAGCAATGCCTCGCGAACGCGAAGGCCGGGGGGAAGCCTTCGCGAATGCGAAGGAGGACTTGCGAACGTGAAAGCCACGGGCTGCTACTCATCGCGAACGCGACAGGCCCTTCGCAAACGCGAAGAAGGCCTGACCCATGTGACTTAAAACAGAACCAAAACGGGATTTTTTCCATTTTTCACAAACCCTCAATTATAACTCGGCTAAGGGGCAATTACAAAGGAGTTTTTCATGATTTTGGACTGGGTAAGTGTTCTTTATCATATAGTGATTGTATTTCACAAATCCATTTCTATATTCATCATTTATTTCAGATTTAGATGAAAGAAATTGAAATTTTTGAAAAACTTTCCAAAAATAAAAAATTAAGATTTCAAGGTCCATTTGATATCGGAATTGGACAAATTTGGTATGGTTGAACTCGTATTGGAACGGGTGTTCGGATTTCGTAAAGTTTTTCAGGATTTGAGACGTGGGTCCCATTGCCGAATATTTTAATGAATGGATTTTTATCCGGAAAATTTGTAAATTCATATGAAATTATTTTCTATGATTAGTATTGAATATATTGAATTGTTTACGAATAGATTTGAAGCTTTTGGAGGCAAATTTAAAAGAAAAAGTTGTGATTGAATAATTGATTGGAATTTGCAAAGCGAGGTAAGTGTCGGGGTTAACCTTGACTTGAGGGAATAGAACCCTTAAATTATTCGTTATGTGAATTGCATGTAAACGACGTATAGGCGAGGTGACGAGTGTCTATATGTCGTCAAATTAATTGTTTGCCTGCTTACTTGAAAAATCATAAATTATTTTTAATCATAAATTAATTATTATAATAATTATTTCTCTCTTATTCTTTGCAAATATAAATTCTTGAATTCCTGCATTAATTATTACATGCTATTTGAATTATGTGCCTTAATTGTTATTTGACATTTAGCATAATAAATATTAAACTGCCTATTTGCTCCATGATTTTCATAATAATTTGCTATTTGTCATTGTTTGCTTCATAATTAAACCATAATTATTGTATACTTGTTGTCTCGTAATTTTATATTAATTGTTACATTTATTGGGAAAATTTCTTCTATAAGAATTGGTAAATGAAAATATTGGAGGAGCGGGTTGCACGTCGCAACATGATTGATTATAATGAATATATTAGAGGAGCGGGTTGCACGCCGCAACAGACTTATTAAAAGTCAATATTGGAGGATCAGGTTGCACGCCGCAACAGACTTGTTAAAAAGTTAATATTGGAGGATCGGGTTGCACGCCGCAACAGACTTGATTAAAATGAATATGTTGGAGGAGCGGGTTGCACGCCGCAACAGAACTGAATGTGGATATATTGTGAGAGCGGGTTGCACGCTGCAACAGAAATAATGAGAATGATAATTGGTTATGACTGCTGAGTTGCCTTCAATTATTATAAATGAATTACCTGATCTATTCCTATTATTGTTGTTGTTACTAATATTGCGTACAGGTTAATGTAAGTGAACCGCCTTAGCCTCGTCACTACTTCGTCGAGGTTAGGCTCAACACTTACCAGTACATGGGGTCGGTTGTACTGATACTACACTCTGCACTTCTTGTGCAGATTTTGGAGTTGGTCCCAGCGGCGTACCATAGACTTGCTCGAATTTAAGCTATCAGAGGAGACTTGAGGTATAACTGCATGGCGTCCGCAGTTCTAAAATCCCCGTCTATTATACTTTAGCTGTGTGTTTATTTTCATATAGCTTTATTTTATTCAGACCTTTATTTGTATTTATTATAGAAGGTCGTGCACTTGTGACACCAATTCTGGGATGGTATTTAGACACCGTTATTATTATGGATTATTTCAAAATTGCTTCCGCATTTGCTTCCTTATTATTAATAAATTTAAAAATTATTTTTAAAATAGATAATGTTATTCTAATGTTGGCTTGCCTAGCAAGTGAACTGTTAGGCGCCATCACGATCCGGAGGTGAAAATTTCGGGTCGTGACAGAACGGGTCCTTATTCACTTCAAGTGATCGAACAACCATTGGTGTACTCAATGGGTGCACTTCGTCCATGTAAAAGCGTTTTAAGACCCTTTCTGTATAGGCAGATTGATGGATAAAGATCACGTCTGCTAAATGTTCAATTTGCAGACCAAGACAAAGTTGTGTCTTTCCAAGATCTTTCATCTCAAATCCTTTCTTAAGATATTCAATTGCCTTTTGGAGCTCTTCTGGAGTTCCAACAAGATTTATGTCATCAACATAAACAGCAAGTATAATAAATTCGGATGCCATTTTCTTTATAAAAATACATGGACAAATAACATCATTTATGTAACCTTTTTTCAGCAAATATTTACTGAGGCGATTATACCACATGCGCCCAGATTGCTTTAAACCGTACAAAGATCTTTGTAATCTGATTGAGTACATTTTCCGAGATTTTGAATATGCTTCAGGCATTTTAAATCCTTCAAGGATTTTCATGTAAATTTCATTATCAAGTGACCCATACAGATAAGCTGTAACCACATCCATCATATGTATTTCAAGCCTTTCACATAAGGCTAAACTGATGAGATATCGAAATATTATGGCATCCATAACGGGTGAATATGTTTCTTCATAATCGACTCCAGGTCGTTGTAAGAATCCTTGTGCGACAAGGCGAGCCTTGTACCTTTCAACTTCATTTTTGTCATTCCTTTTTCGCACAAAAACCCATTTATGACCAACTAGTTTTATACCAGCAGGTGTTTGGACTACTGGTCCAAAGACCTCTCTTTTATCAAGTGTGTTCAATTCTGATTGAATTACCCCTTGTCATTTTGGCCAATCAGATCTTTGTCGACATTCTTCGACAGATCGGGGTTCAAAATCCTCACTATCTTGCATAATGTTAAGTGCAACATTATAAGCAAAAGTATTATCCACTAATATTTCAGATCGATTTACATTAATCTCATCACCAGTAGAACTTATTAAAAGTTCCTTGCTCACTTGAGTCTCGGGTTCAGTGATTTCTTTAGGAATCTCAGAACTAATCAGATCTTGGGTCTCTTTAGGAGATCCCTTCATAGTATCATTATCATTTGTCGATTTTCTTTTTCGAGGATTTCGATCCTTAGAACCCAAAGGCCTACCACGCTTCAGGCGTGCTTTAGGTTCACTAGCTCTCAAGCTAGTAGATGGTCCTGTTGGGACATCAATTCGGATAGGCACATTCTCTGCAGGGATATGTGACTTAGTTATCCTATTCAAATCAATAAATGCGTCTGGCATTTAATTTGCTATATTTTATAAATGGATGATCTTCTGGACCTCCTGATTACATATAGGGGTATGTGGATCAAAATGAGATAACGATGAAATTTTCCACATAATTTCTCTTTTGATTTCCTTTATCTCTCCCCTTAATTGTGGGAAATTTGTTTCATCAAACCAACAATCTGCAAATCAAGCAATAAATAAATATCCTATCAATGGTTCAAGATAGCGAATAATAGAGGGTGATTCAAACCCGACATATATTCCTAACCTTCTCTGTGGGCACATCTTACTGCACTGTGGTGGTGCTACTGGCACATATACAGCACATCCAAAAATTCGTAGATGGGTAATATCTGGTTCATGACCAAAAACTAATTGTGATGAAGAATATTTATTATAATATGTCGGTCTGAGACGGATAAGTGATGCTGGATGAAAGATAGCATGGCCCCAAACAGTAGTGGAAAATTTTATTTTCATAAGTATTGGTCTTGCTATCAATTGCAGGCATTTAATAAATGACTCTGCAGGGCCATTTTGAGTATGAACATAAGCTACAGGATGTTCAACTTTTATCCCAACTGATAGACAGTAATCATCAAAAGCTTGAGATGAGAATTCTCCAGCATTATCAAGGCAAATAGCCTTTATAGGATAATCTAGGAATTGTTCCCTTAATCGAATTATTTAGGCTAATAGCTTTGCAAACGCCAGGTTGCGAGATGATAGTAGGCACACATGAGACCATCTTGAAGATGCATCTATTAGGACCATAAAATATCTAAACAGCCCACTTGGTGGGTGAATAGGTCCACATATATCCCCATGTATACGTTCTAAAAAGGCAGGGGATTCAATGCCAACCTTCATTGGTGATGGTCTAGTGATCATTTTGCCTTGATAACAAGCATCACAAGAAAATTCATTATTTGTAAGAATCTTCAGGTTCTTTAATGGATGCCCACTCAAATTTTCAGTAATTCGGCTCATCATTATTGATCCAGGATGGCCCAAACGGCCATTCCAAAGCACAAAAATATTTGAATCAGTAAACTTCTGATTTACGATAGAGTGTGCTTCAACTGTACTAATCTTTGAATAGTATAAGCCAGAAGATAAAGTTGGTAACTTTTTTACAATGCACTTCTGGCCAGAAACATTCTTTGTAATACAAAGATATTCCATATTCATTTCATCAGTCGTCTCAACATGATACCCATTTCGGTGGATATCTATAAAACTCAACAAGTTTCTTCGGGGCTTGGAGGAGAATAATGCATTGTCTATTATAAATTTTGTTCCCTTAGACAGAAATATAATGGCTCTTCCAGAGCCTTCAATCAAACTTATATCACCAAAAATTATTGAAACATTTGCTTTTTCCTTATGCAAATAAGAAAAGTATTTCTGATCCTTGAATATGGCATGCGTTGTTCCACTATCAATTACACAAATATCTTAGTGATTGGTTTTTGATCCAAACATAATTTGAGGATTATCCATATTCTTCAAAATGACATAAATAAAATATGTTATAATAAACATCATTATCAAAGTATAACTTTTATTTATGTACAACAATTACATAACCATACTATCTATTACAAACAACCAAAATTAAAATATTTACATTTCTACAGATTCACCACCGATCATATGACTTGTTTCTCCTTCTGGGAGTGCAAAGTAATCAGCTACATCCAAATGCATGAAGTCTAAATTATCTTCAGAAATAAAATTTGCTTCAGTATTTTTCTCTGCCTTCTTCAGGGAGGCTTGATAAAGCTCAACCAGGTGCTTTGGCGTACGACAGGTACGTGACCAGTGTCCTTTTCCTCCACATCTATAGCATGCATTTTCTGGCTTTGCTGCTTACACCGCTTCATGCTTTTGTTCCTTCCTTTTTCACTGCTGGTGGTGAGGAGGGTTCTTTGGTGCATTATTATTACCATGATTAGAGTTTCTTCCCCGACCACGGCCATGACCACGACTGGGGCCACGTCCTCTTTCACGCTTAGCTTGGTGAAAGTTCGTCTCATTCACTTCAGGGAATGGACAAGAACCAGTAGGTCGGCTTTCATGGTTTTTCATTAATAGCCCACTATGTTGCTCGGCTACAAGAAGATGTGAGATAAGTTCAGAATACTTTTTGAATCCCATCTCTCGATATTGCTGCTGCAGGAGCATATTCGAGGCATGAAAAGTGGTGAAAGTTTTCTCCAACATATCATGATCAGTAATATTATCACCACATAGTTTCAATTGGGAAATAATTCTGAACATAGCAGAATTATACTCACTGATAGATTTAAAATCTTGTAGACTTAGATGAGTCCAATCATAACGTGCCTGTGGAAGAACGACCATCTTCAGGTGGTCATATCTATCTTTCAAATTATTCCACAGTATGACTGGATCTTTAATAGTATGATATTCCATTTTCAGGCCCTCATCAAGGTGATGGCGTAGGAATATCATTGCTTTGGCACGGTCTTGGTTTGATACTTGATTTTTGTCCTTGATGGTGTCTGCCAGACCCATCGCATCAAGATGAATTTCAGCATCAAACACCCAAGACATGTAGCTTTTGCCCGATATATCCAGGGCTACAAATTCAAGTTTAGAAATATTTGACATTATTTAGAAAAAGAAAGTCCGTACCTCTGATATTTTCAAAGTATTTGCTCGAGATGGCAGAGTCTCATGCTGATAACGTGTTATAAAATAAAAACTGTAAAGTAAAGACAAATATAGAGAGAAACTGATATATTATTCAAACTTCAAACTTATGTATATAATGAACTGAAAACTCCTCTATTTATAGAAGAAAGGAAGCTGCTGCGTAAGCTGCTACTATAAGTTGCTGTGTAAGCTGCTATTGCAAGCTACTGTGTAAGCTGTTTGTAAGCTGCTACTGTACCAGATATAGATAATCTTCTATCGGAGGTTATGTTTATCCATAATGGAGTACCAAAATAATAAGCTTATTCAGGAGTCTTATTTCCAATAGAGTACTAAATAGATAAACATATTTACGGCGGAGTCTCATATGGATAAACTTCTTCAGAAAACTTATTTACAACGGAGTAAATGAACACCAATAATATAATATATTTATTACACCTTCCACATTTCTACAAGATTTTCAAAATATTCCCTTATTTTGAAAAAATAAGTACTAACAAATAATCACAGAGCTTCCTATATATAGTCCATAAAACACTAGTAAAACCTCTTATAAGAAGTTAACTGTTGCTAACAACTCCAATAAATCATAAACCCCATGTGAGTTTGCTCTTTTTTCCAACTGCCGCTCTACCCCTGGATCCCACTCCACCCCCCTTTCTTCTTCTTTCTCTCTTTTTCTTCCCAAAATCAAAACCTCAGAAACTCTACAAAGAATTGATTTTTGTTTTTGTTTTGAGCCAGTTCTATATGGACCCGAAGTTCAGCGGAAAGCCTATACCCATCCCATTTCTAGCGGGTCGGACCGACCTTGACCAGATGCCGGATACTCCGACCCGTATAGCACGTCATCGGCGGGCACAATCGGAGACTTTCTTCCGGTTCCCGGACTTCGACGATGATATTCTCTTAGACGACGTCGTAGCCGACTTTAATCTGGATATTTCAGCGCCGTCGCTATCCCCTTCTGCTGATACTCATATGCAACCGGCCAATTCTGCTGACTCGTCGTCGACCGGTGGACCAGGCTTAATGTCCGGACCGGGCGCTAATAATAACCCTAGACCGTTGAATCATTTTCGTAGTTTATCAGTTGACGCCGACTTTTTTGATGGTTTGGAGTTTGGAGCGACCACGCCGGGGGCGGCGGCGGAGGAGGAGAAGAAGGTGTTCGGTTCCAGTTCGGTTTCTGGTTCGGGTACTCGACACAGGCATAGCAATTCGATGGACGGGTCATTTTCAACGGCGTCGTTTGAGGCGGAGTGTAGCAGCTCCGTTAAGAAAGCTATGGCTCCTGATCGCCTTGCTGAGTTGGCTTTGATTGATCCCAAGAGAGCCAAAAGGTTTGGACTTCTCTATTTTTTGTTTTTTGTTTTTTATACATTTGTTGTGTGATGTTTTTTTTTACTTGGAATTATACTTAGCTCTAATGATTAGGATTTAGGAGGAAATGTCTCTTCAAATCATTTGGTTCTTTGAAAATTTCTTGAGAAAATGTAGGGAACTAGATGGTCGCTATATTTCTTGGTTTTGAAATGATTTGCTATTTCTTTGGAAGGCCAAAATTGTCTATTTTTAGTTGTAAAGAGCTTTTTTTTGGATGAAGTAATAACCTTTTATTTATGAAGGGCATAATATACGAGTAGTATACCAAAAAGTAGAATCTTTAGGACACTCAATCTTCTATACATATAAAAGAGAAGAAAAACAAAGGATAGGAGTTAAAGGAGGAGGTAGAATTATGATATTAGAAACTATATCCTTCTTTTGGTTAAATTGTATGTGATCAATATTCTCGAACTCAAATCAATGGAATAGAAGAAATGCATATGATTTGAGAAAGAAGAAGTATGTTGGTGATCATTTGCAACAATTCTCTATTGTGGAAAATGAAATAAGTTTCCACTATTCTCTATATGTGAATGGCCAGGATATTTAACATCGGAAACAAGGAAACTTTATATATTCAAAAAAAGGAAGAAGGGATTGGAGGGAAGGGAGGGGAGGACTATACTACTTAAAAGCAGTCTAGTAGAGGCTCCTAGCAGTAAAGCCGGATTACTGAGTTAATGAAAAGATGCTATTGTACCTTGTATGCTGATTTAGGATGAAAGAGAATGGTGTTCTGCTATACTGTATATCTTTAGTGAAGTGGTGTTACCTGAATGGTAGGAGGCGAGGAAATTCAGAAACTACTGATAACATCTCATTGTCAACATAGCAATCTGAAAATTTCAGCACAAAAGGTTATACTGTGTCATTTCTCTCTGTTACATGGCATCGTGTCCCAGCATTACTGTTTTGTCATTTGTATGTTTTCCATTTCCTAAAATACTAAGTCCCCTTGTGGCTTGTAGGTAAAGGTTCTAGCATTTAACTTAGTTTTAAGCTTTTGTATAAACTCATCTTTGATTCTGCATTATTACAGGATTCTTGCAAACAGACAATCTGCTGCACGTTCAAAGGAGCGAAAAATTCGTTACACTAGTGAACTGGAGAGGAAGGTACAGACTCTGCAGACTGAAGCTACTACTCTATCTGCCCAAATCACGGTCCTGCAGGTATGAAATAGACAAAGAATTTATGCAATACTCTTCATGGTTATCAAATTTTGCTGTATAAAGTGACCTGAAAATTTCAATAGCTTCTCATGTTTACATACGTTGAACAAAGAGCATATGCAATATGATCATGGTAAAGAACTCCAAAAAGTTTTGAAAGAACTGTGCAATCAATAATAAAGTAACTGGGAAAGAAATGTTGGCGTATAATAAAAAGCTCAATGCAACCTGGATGGTTATTACCAAGTCAGTGAAGCGACCTTTGGCTTGTCAGTAATCGGGATATTTTCCGTTTCTTCCCATTATTTATGTTCATATTCCTGTCCTTTTTTGTACGTGATGTAGAATGCTTAGGGCTAATAATGGGAACGGAGAACCGGAGAACAGTGATATGGTGCCAGTGTTTGGGAACAGGGTCGGGTAGCCATGGGAAAGGGAGTACTACAGCTAAGAAAGAGAGAGGGGCATTGGAGAAGTGGGAGTGCTAGTGCCATATGCGGAGGGTGCTGTTGCTGGCAATGGAGGATGGAAGGAGGGAGCTAGTGGTTGGGAGGGGAATATTGGGGAAAGGTGAGATAGTGCGGTGCTATGACAGTTAGAATGGTGTGGCATCAGGGGGGGGAAGGTGTGTGAGCATTAGCGAGATAGAGAGAGGTGCTGAGGAAGGAATAGGTCCTTGTTGATTTTGCTTTTCTTTTTGTCCCCCCCACCCCAAAAAAAAAACACACACACAAAAGAAAAAAGGAACTTTAAAGATGAGCAATATCAACTGCGGACATGCTGGTTGACTAATTGGTCAGTCACGTATCTTTCGGCGAGACCAACTTGTTTTTTGTTTTTTTTGACAATTTAGAATATAACAAGTCAAAAGTGGGGTTGGTGGAATAATCTAGCTAAATCCTGCTATTAAAAATAAGAGTAGGGTTACCAATTTAGTAAAGACCTCCAAGTTTGCCTATAATCTTTGCAAACAAATAACAATGAAACTGAAAAAGAAATATAAATGATACTGAAGTAATTTTTGTCTGTGAAGTAACACCATAGAGAGGATTTGCCATTGGAATAATATGAATATAGGTTGTAAATTTAATTGATAGGATCAGAGTCTCTGCTAGTTGAACTTGTGAACTAAGAATGCAAAAGGAGAATTTTGGAAATTCCATGCCCTATCTATCAATTAAAATCCCTTTTGAACCCCTTTTCCCTTATTTTTTTTTTTTAAAAAAAAAGGAGAACTTTGGTGCTAAAATGGCAGAATTCTAGATTCAGCCTTTGGAACCGAAACTAGAGATTTTTTGGAAAACCAAGTAAGGCAAGTGAGCTCTAGCAAAGAACTTCAGGTAATTTCATCAAATAGATGGAGGGTTTGCAGTACTCATTTCAAGTATTTTTCTGATTGACGGTTTGTTATATATTATTTGTACCTGGGTTTCAGTTGTCTTTTGAGCTTTATGTTTCTCAACTAGTTGTTTGAGTTTAAAATTAATAAGCTGGAATGAACTGCTGGAGCTAGAAATGCATCTGATATTGTACATTGCTTCAAAATTTCCCACTGTTAAAATCTGGAAATACTATATATCATATTCTTCAAGGTGTCCTTTCTCCTTTTTTTAATCCTTACACGGATCTTCTATGTTTGTCATCACTGCATAAGATAGTTACTATGGATTAATTGCATCTATTACATGCATATATTAAATTTAATGATATGGAAGAAGCTTTATCGGTCATGGTTTTTTAAGATGTAGGCTCCAAACTTTTGCTTTTCAATTACCTACTTCTATGCTTGTAGATTTCACTTAGAGTTCCTTGCGTAATTTTGCAAGCCATTTCTCTAAACTGGTTCTGACTTCAAATTATTGTGGAAAACATAGTATTTCTTAGGATATAAGGAAAATTTTCAGTCAAATCTTTTCTTTTCCACCACTAGCTGGTCAGGTAATTAGGCTCTTCTAAGCTGTTGCACTTCTCTTTGGTGCTAAATAATGAACGTTGTTTATTGAGAATAGTCATCATAAATTAACAGGTTCTTAGTTATTAAGTAGTATTTTGTTTTCTAGCATCATTAGAATATCTGAGTATGGTATCCTGCTAGCTGCTCGCAATAAAATCCTGCTGGAATCTAATTCCATTGCTCTGGTTGGAAATTCATCTTCTTTTTACTCATCTCTTTGTCGTTGAGTATGGATCTGTCTACCACAACATCATGCATAAATAGTTGTGTGACACAGTCTCCAGTTTGTTGTACTGAAGGCGTACCGTTCTTGTTTTTCATGATTGCTCCTTCCCATTTTTCTTTTCCTTTTTGTAAAATTACTTTGGTTGACGGGTTGAGTGGTGCTTTTGAACTTCTTCTCCATGTTTTCATTTGGGCGGTAACATACAATAGGCAATCCATTTATCCATGACACATATATGCCGTGTGTGCAAAATTGCAGTTTCAAGTTGTGTGCATTTCCTTAGACATGTATCAACTGTATTTCTGTGTTGCTGAATGGAATATTTTCATTGCAAATTATGCTATCGCTAACACACTGTTGTCAAAAAACACAGTAACAGTTCCTTGACCACTTTCATGCCATTTTTGTATGATGAAGCAGAGAGACAATAGTGGATTGACTAATGAGAACAAAGAGCTCAAACTACGGTTGCAAGCTTTGGAACAAGGAGCACATCTTAGAGATGGTATGCCTGTTTACTAGCTTGATGTGATTTTCACTGATTTATTTTAGTGACATATGAGTGAATATTTTCTAGCTCTGAACGAGGCTTTGAGGGAAGAACTGCAGCGGCTTAAGATAGCAGCTGGCCAAATTCTAGGTGCCAATGGAAATAGGGGGCCACGTCCGCATTTCCCTCCCCAGCCACAGTCATTTGTCCAATGTGGTAGTCACCATGCGCAACAGCAGCAGCAGCACATGCCTCATTCTACCACAAGTACCCAGAATATCGGTGGGCAGACCCAACCTAGCTTCATGAACTTCAATAACAGGGGTTGAAAATGTCAAAAGGGAACATCATAAATGAGTAATTAGCATAGAGCTTTGTATATATTGATATGTAATGGATAGTGGTACAGGCTGTGAGTGCATGCTACTCAGATCATTTGTACCATTATCAATACTAGTTACTTTAATGCTATAGGAGAAACTTGTTTCATAAACAGCAGCTAGATATTGTTCAACATCTTTTATGTTATGATTATCATAACTTATTATTTGTGAGGTTTCCAGTTGTTTGATCTCAATTAAATAAACCTTGCTGGTGATTAAATTCTTCTGAATGACCTCAAATTCCTGACCATTGAGCTAGAAAACAGGCATGAACATGATCTTGGGTTATGGAAATAAATTTGCTCTATTTATTTTCCACAATTACAACTACTTACATGGCATATCCATAACCTTATTATTTAATGCATTCAACCACTCCAAACAGGACGGCCTCGTATTAGTTGAGAGATAGATTCTTAAATGCTTTCTATTGCATGATCAGATTTGAGAGTGGACTTTAGATTTTAAAAGCAATAACCCAAAGCCAAGTTTTGATGGCTTACTAATTAAGTCAGCTTTAGACTCTAGGCCTATTTATCATAATTTGTTTTGTCAATAGAATCTTACAGATTGAAACCCTTTCTTTTTCTGTCTAGTCTTGTTTGTGAGAGAAGAAAAATGGAGTATGTCAGTGAAACAATGATCCAAAGTTGGAAGCATTGTTGGGCTGGTGCACACGCCTAAGTCAACTCAACCATCCCATAAAAGAAGAGTTGTGCCAAGTTTGACAACTTTAGCTTATCAAAGTAAATAAATGGATCTATTATCCGAATTATAGAGTAAATAGTATAAATTCATTGAAATTATTCTTCCCTAGTTGCGAATTTACCAACTGATTAGCATTCTATTTATTTTTTCAAAAAAAAAAAAGACAAGAAGAGAACTAGAGTAGGAAGAAGTTAAATTCCTTCAACTGATCAAGATATCAAAGTTCCTATTAATTTAAAAGTTGAATTTACAATGTAACAGTGACATGAATCTATTTTGACATTATCACAGAAGAAGATGCCATATACTCACAGGTGGTAGCCATGATTTCAACGCCAGAATTTATTGTTGCATTGCTTCAAAAGATTAATTAATCAATCAAGTAGCTGTAATTAGACAAGAATGTTTACACCATCCAAGTTAACTTGGGACAATATCAACAGAAACAAGTGATTAGTGGTCTTCCTTAGATATAGCCTAACAGAAAAATCTAAGTATCAGCCAATTTAAAGATTAATTAATCACTTCCATATGTCAAGCAGTTTTCATTAGACAAGAATATTGACACCAACTAAGTAAAACTTGACATAATACCAATAGGAAACACAGTGAGATGGTTTCTCCTTGCAGAAAATTTCAAAATTGAAGTATCAACCAATTCAAATGAATTTATGCCTTAAAACTATTTCATTTATCTTGTTGAGTAAAATCTGAATCAAAATCAAGGTGGTCTTGAATTATCCTTTATCATCAGAAATGTTTATTGTTATTTAGTTTGAGCATCCAATCCAAATTAATCGATTATAAGTAAAGGATTTTAAGTTATATGCACTAATAGTGTTAGAAATATTTAGACAAGTAAATCTTAATAATAAACATTAATCAGTAACCTGGTAAAAATGACATTTAAACTACATTAATAGTGTAAAAAATGTTTTCGCTGTTAAGAGTATATAACTGAAATCTTGAGTAAAGTGGTTTTGAGTCTGTTAAGCATCTTATCTTTCATAATTAATTCCATTTATTATCCCAACTTTCTTCAAATTGTAAAAGAAGATGAAAGTTTTTCTTTTCTCTTCATTTCCTTGAACTTACCTTTTTCTGTTAGTAGAATAATTTGACTCTGTTATTTTCTTGACATTAAACAAAGTCTAGAAGAAATTGTGACTAGTAGTAAAATAATTTTATGAATTAGAAATTTATAGTAAATCCATTTGGACCCCTGTCATAGAAAACATCTAATACCAATGGAAACTTAATATATTCAATGGGGTGAAGTTGTCTTATGCCAACAAGGAATCAGTTTATGCTAAAGCTGTTCTTGAGATCATCACAATATCACATATAAATTAATCATTCTTTGCAGCTTTAACACATTCAAGAATGGAGCTAATCATGTTAATAGTGATTGTGCTAGTGTTGGCTTTAGTAATATTAGCTATCTTACTGAAAACAAGGGATTCTCCAAAAGAAATGGAAGCAATTCCAGGTACCTTAGGGTGGCCTATTATTGGAGAGAGCTTGTCTTTCATATCTGAATTCTCAAGCCCTGCTGGTATATACAGCTTCATTAACAAGAGACAGAAACTGTAAGTAAGTGTTAAGGCCAACATATGATCATTTTCGTATTATCTAGCTATAGCACGTCAAATATTTCTCCAGGGAATCGTAATAATATGCTATGTTTATTTAGAAAGAACTCATTCACTTGCATTGTGGGAAAGAATTTAAAATCTTGCTCGGGAAAGTTAAAGAAAATTCTTAAAATGCTCTATGTTATGAAAAATTACACTGTAAAATATTGATTTTAGATGTATATAACATATATTCAACACCCTTTGTCGGGAAATTTGTTTACTTCTTTCAAGTCAGAACACCCTTGAAGAAATTTCTGGCTTTGCCACTGACTGACTGTATCATGGTTTGGCGCGTGATTGAAATAATGATTGTAGGTATGGGAAGGTGTTCAAGAGTTATGTATTGGGAAGGTACACGGTGTTCATGACAGGAAGAGAAGCAAGTAAAATATTGTTGACAGGAAAAGATGGAATGGTGAGCTTAAACCTTTTCTACACAGGACAGCAAGTACTTGGACCTACTAGCTTGCTTCAACAGACGGGAGATTCGCACAAGAGACTCCGAAAACTAATTGCTGAACCACTTTCTGTTGATGGACTTAAGAAGTATTTTCAGTTTATCAACAGCTTAGCTATTGAAACATTGGATCAATGGTCTGGAAAAGAAGTCTTGGTTCTTGAAGAGGCTTCCACAGTTGAGTCTTTTGATTGTTGAGTTTGGTTTTTGATTTAGAGGCATTGTTTCAACCTGTTGGATTATGTTTTGCAGTTCACGCTCAAGGTGATAGGCAACATGATAATGAGCTTAGATCCAACTGGTGAGGAACAAGACAAGTTTCGAACCAATTTCAAGATTATTTCTGCCTCTTTTTCTTCTTTACCCTTTAAGGTCCCGGGAACTGCCTTTTATCGTGGCATTCAGGTAACAAATTTTCAACAGTATATGCAGAATAGGATTAATGGACAAACTAAAAGGGATGGCTATTTGTCAACTACAGGCTCGTGATCGAATGTATGCTATGTTAGACTCGATAATTGACCAACGGAGAAGTGGGAAAAGCTTGAAACAAGATTTCTTGCAATCCCTGGTAAAGAAGCATGCATCAGAAGGAAATGATGATGATGGCAAACTTACCGATAAACAACTGAAGGATAACATATTAACACTGCTAGTTGCAGGACACGATACTACAACTGCTGCATTGACATGGCTACTCAAATTTATTCAAGAAAATCCTGCTGTATTGGAACGATTAAGGGTAATTCTTATTGACCCTAACACGGGAAAAAGGAACAGCCTTTAACTTTCTGAAATTAGATTATAACTTGAATCTCTTATTTGCAGGAGGAACATAGAGAAATCCAAGCTAGAAAACAAGGCACGTCAGATCTTGCCTGGTCTGAAGTCAATAATATGCCTTACACCGCCAAAGTGAGCTGCATAATAGTCATGAATCCAGCTTCTTTTCATCCCTGAAATTCAAAGATTAACTGTTTGCTTGATCTTTCAATGTTCAGGTAATAAGTGAAACTCTTAGAATGGCAACAATCCTGCCTTGGTTTTCAAGAAAAGCAGCAATGGATTTTGAAATTGATGGTAACTGTCAGCTTTCTCATACCTGGAATTTGTTACATTTCCTGCTCTACTATACAGAGCTAGAATAAATCTTTTAACCATGCTCAGGATTCAAAATCAAGAAGGGATGGTCTCTTAACTTGGATGTAGTGTCTATCCACCGCGACCCCAAGATTTTTCCTAATCCTGAGAAGTTTAATCCTTCTAGATTTGATGTAAGTTCTCCAAAATAATTAGCTGGCTCCTTCTATTCAACCCCTGAGATATTATAACAAAAGTCGGCTTGTTGGATTTTCTACAGGAGCCTCTAAAACCTTTCAGCTTCCTTGGATTTGGAAGCGGACCGCGCATGTGTCCTGGAATCAACCTAGCCAAACTGGAAATTTCTGTTTTCCTTCATCATCTTGTCTGCAGATACAAGTAAGAAAAAAGGAACAGTTGTTTTGAAATTTTCTCCAACGATATTAAGAAACTGTATCTAATTTGAAAATTTGTCTACCTTGCAGATGGACGCCTTTAGACACAGATGATTCTGTTCAGCCAACACTTGTCAGGATGCCAAAGAACAAGTATCCAGTCATGGTTGAGACACTTTAGATAATGTCTTTCTTTCACATTGTATTAGAAAGAGGAAACGAAAGCATTTTAGTAGAATATAATAGCACAAATAAGGAAAAGGTGCCAACTCCTGGTTCCAGTTGAACCAATAAGTAACCAATGAGTTGGAATTGTTCCTGTAGATCCATTGTTAAATTGCAAGATAATGTATGAAACTCTTTGATGATGATAAAAAAGATGGTAATCTAACAAAGTGATACATTTTAAAGCTCAAAGCAAGTATAACAACAACCCAGTATAATCCCACTAGTGGGGTCGGGGGGTAGTGTGTACGCAGACATTACCCCTACCCTGGGGTAGAGAGGTTGTTTTCGATAGACCCTCGGCTCCTTCCCTCCAAGAACTCCCAACCTTGCTCTTGGGGTGACTCGAACTCACAACCTCTTGGTTAGAAGTGGAGGGTGCTCACCACTATAGCAACCCACTCTTGTCTTAAAGCTCAAAGCAAGTACTTTGCTCATTTTGTTCTGCTTCCTCTTTCATTTTCTTCTTTTCTCGTCGAGAGGGGTGGCTGGTATATGGCAGGAGGTTGTTACAATCAACCCTTGATCCACCCATTCTAGCACTGAATGTGATATATTTAACTCAGATGCATAGCTCGAAAACTTAACTGGACGTTAGAATTTCCTGATTAAAGAGCCAAGAAAAGTCTAAATGTGCATTGCAAGTAATTACTCTCTAATAGCCACCTGCTCTCAAGAAAAGAAGATGATTATAACTACCAAAAAAGAAAAAAATCGAATAGTATACATCCTTTTGAGAAGTGGATAATTCGGTTTTTCAACCTTAGCCTGCAGTTTATGTATTAACTTCCATGATTTCTTTCCAATCACTTTCTGGAGATTCCTCAGCCAAACGACATATATAATACAGAGAGTATGATAGTTTGCAGATTCACTGAGATTGTTATTGTAAAAAAAGAAGCTTCAAATTGAAAGTTTAGATTCTGTTTGCAACCGAAAAAATTGTACCTCAACGATAAAATAAATAAATAAAAAATTAGAAGAATAGGACTACAAGGTACAAATCATTAACTGTATCCCCTATTCAGTTTAACGTTCTACTACATTAGTCTTCTAAAGATATCACGAATATGCATGCTCTTAAGGGGATAAAAACCAGAAACAGAAATGGTTATCTGCTATAGAAATTAACTTGATCAGTTGTTTCGTTCATCTTTTATTTCTGTTTCCTTTTTTTTTCTTTGACCCACCCTGACGCCAGAAAAAGAAACACAGACCAATCCATCAACCCCCCTCTTGACCCAACCAAAGAAGGCAAGTTTTGCTTCAAGAATATGGAGGTCATAACCATTGACGGGTTTTACAATTTCATACCGAACAAGACTCGTAGACTACATCCAATCTTAAAATCTATTGCACAAATGCTACCATAACTTTCTTGCAGAGTTTCTAAACTCTCTTTTCAACATTTTTTCATATTTTTTGCTATGGCTAGGAGTTCCCCTTTTTCATATCAAAGATAGCAGACTGAGAAAATGGAGAGGAACACAAAAGATTCATAAAGCTGCCACATAATCTTGGCAAATCCTTCCTTATGATAACACATTTATGCAGAAGCAAAAATGCCACACCGATACACTTCTATGGGTCCAAGTCACAATTCAAACATCACTTCTACAATGAATCCAAGGCTTCCTACAGAAACTAATAGCTTCTCTAATTCAAACATCAGTGGCACGATGGCTCTAATGTTTCCTACAGAAACAATGAGAAACTATAGCTTCTCTATCTAAGAATTACGTCCCCTGTGCTGAGGGCAGCAACAGTTTTGACTCCCGATATCTGCAGCTAGACAAGGAGGCTTGACGTTCTCATCCTTGTACCAGATTGATCGTGCTTTAACTAACTCGTCCAAGAAGTCATCCAGCTTTTCGACTGTGACACTAGGCATTACGACAACATGTGACATATTTCTTTCACAAGCAAGTTGCCACTTGCGAACAAATTCCTCATCTTTAGGTCGCTCAAAAACAACTGTGCTGCTCAGTTCATTCAGCATAGCACTGATTCCAGCTCCTATAAGGCGATCTTTTAAGTAATGAGCATTCCTTAGGCACTTCTGGACTTCTTTCTGGAATCCCTTGTACCCTTTTCTGTTCAGGGTGCACCAAAGGAAAAGTGGAGCATGCCCATTCCGACTTCCCATGATAGTGGCGTCCCTTGAAGCAAGGTACTCCACGTTCCTAGAAAGGGCATTAATGTGCTCCAACCTTGTCAGTTGAACACCGCATGGCATTGGACATCCCACAAACTTGTGACCAGAGACGCTCACACTACCAATTGGCTTTTTGAAAGTAACCTGCGGTGCCTGTACATATTAACAATATTACTTAAGAGGTAAACCCTGAAACAATAGCATTACCTTCAAAAAAAAAAATTCTTCTTTTTGGTTTCTTTCATTTTCTGAAAATTTAAATTTTAAATTTATTGTTCCGTAAAATGGTACGTAGGAGCAACAAAAGATAATAGTTAAATTTATGATTCATAAAAGCGCTGTGGCGGTGGATGGTCTCTGCTTGCAGAATCTCTTTTTTGGTTTGAAGAAGTTACCACATGACGAACATTAATACTTGTCAAAAGAAAAAAAGGAATATAAACACTGCCAACAGGACTGTAGATCTGCATACAAAATCTATTTCATCCTTTTTTTGTTTTTTACTGTGAAGAAGTATCCACATAAGGAACACCTACTGCCAACAGGACCGGAAAAAAGATACTTTATCTTTTAGTCCTTCTAATCAGCCAAAGATATGAATTCTGCTTCTCTTCATATTTCCCCCTTTAGTTCCAAAAGAAATGGTTACAGAGAACCAATTTGACTTTTAACCTTCTGCCTATTGCTAGTGGCAAAGGCAGCAACTTTTCACATTTTCAATTACACAAGAGTACCTCATAAACTCCTGATTCGCTAACAGTAGCCAAGTATTTTTACATACACTTCACATAGGCTAGTTTAAGAAATGCAAGGAGAAGTTAAACAATAAAAACAGCTTGTATAAACAAATTACTTACACGCTTGACAAATGGCATCATAAGACCAAAGAGAGCCCCATCACAGTGGATATAAAACCGATCATGTGAAAACCCGCACTCTTCAAGGGTTTTTATGACGAGATCAAGATCATCGACGGCTCCTTTCACAGTAGTCCCTGTCAACCAAAAAAGATGGCACATTAGGCAGCTACGCGGTTGCTGCATTTAGGGAATATCTCAGACAGTGAAAGGGTAAGAGAGTACCGATGTTGACATTGAGGATTGCAGGTTTGTCCTTGTTTGCTAGTAGCTTAACTTTGAAGTCTGCACAATCTATTTCACCAGTTAGTAGAGTGTCAACCTTCACACATTCCATTCTATACATTCGTGCTGCTTTAAAAACAGAATAATGAGACTCCTTCGAAGCATACAAAATTCCTTCGGGAAATACTTCTCTCCTGCATTATTAAGACAGTATTTTCCTTAGAATTAGAAAAAAGAGAGGAAAAAGGAGGGAGATCCCCTCTTCAGCAGTAACCTAATGCTTCCAAAGGAAAAAAATTAAAATTATACTAACCCAACAAGGATTCCATGAAGATTTCCTTCAGTTCCGCAGTTTGTGATGTATCCCCAATATTCATTCTTCTCTATTTCCCATAGGCGTGCAAACCAGTCCAAAACCCCAACTTCAAACTGCCTTGAGTGCACACCATAATTACTCTCAATGAATGGATCCCCCAAGTTATTGATGGAAAAATGCTGCAACTGTGTGAGTGCACCATAATCAAAGTCCAAATTATATGGATACCCTGTGAAAATCAGCAATCTGAGATAATAAGGCAAATATCTTTTTACACCTGGAATGCAATGAAAGTAGTCAAGGATGTTGTAAACTGGACTAGTCCACCCACCCACTGGGACATACTGTTGGCTAATTTCAATACTATATCTATACTGTTGGCTAATTTCAATACTATATCTATATTCATTACCAAAAATAACATCAGTACGGTAGTTCGGAGGCAATCAATATATAAGGTTCTAATGAAGAAAAAGCACTTTTTAATGCTAAACACAACACGAAATCAAATTTTTTATAAACAGCAAATAAGACAACACATATAGCTATTTAAAAGAAAGACAGAAGCCATTCTAAATTATGTTTACCTCCCAAAAGGAGGAAAAGCTATATCATACTTAGGTGAAGAAATAGATAAGAATATCAGAAACACCTTATAGTAAATAATCACCCAATGATTTCATCCTCTCATGTTACATCAATATCCCAACCTCCCCACCCCCCCACCCCCAAAAAAAAAGAAATTACTTGCTATGTGATGGTAAAACTGTGTCCTGAACCTAATCTCACGCTCATGCAAGACCAATCTTTTGTTCAACTTTACCAGTCTGCTTCTTTTGCCATAAATAGGCATGTTCTTTTCATGTTGTCCCCAATGAAAATAATAGCAAAGAAAAAATAATCAGCTGCTTGTTACAACTTTCCAATGCAACAAGCTGGACAGCTTAATTAGTCGAGGCCAAAAGCAATAGCCACAAGTTTGCCAATTTCAAAGACAAAACTCAGTATTTCAGAAAAGGGCTACTTTTGAGCCCGAAGAGTAAATTACCAAAATTCTAAACCAAAAAAAATTGCCCCAAAAGGAAACATAATAGTAAGTCATAACATTCATATTGGAGCTATATCCTAGTCTCTCCCGTTTTAAGGGGGATTATCCCATAACAGATTTCGAGCTAGAGATACCATACCTAATATATATGAAACCAATTTAGAAAGCTAAAATGGCCATAGTAGCAACATTTGTCAAAAAAAGAAATATCTAAAGCCAACCTAAGAAAATATATAATTCCCTTTATGGACCAGTAAATCCAATGGACTGTGGTAGAATTTCAAACTCGAACCGATAAAGTTAAAATCTTGGATCCGCCTCAGCAAAGAAATCAAAATCACGAGTCACAATTCAAAATTAAATTGAACACGATACCTAAATGGTACTTAGTTCGATCAGTAAGAGTCTTCCGATACCGAGCCAAAACACTAGCCATATAGGCTTCCTTATCACCGGTAGATTCATCATCAGCATCAGGTTCCGTAACAGCTAAGCACGTTGTATGTATGTTCCTCCCTAACACAATCTCCCTCTTCTGCTCCTCACCATCATTAACCGCGCCATCTACATCCTCCGATTTCACTACTGCCGGCACCGGCTCCGCCACAGCCGTCAGATCAAATTGACTGTCCGCTGCCACCTCTTTTCCGATCACAGCGGAGCTGACCGATTCAATTACTGCGCTTGTTCCTACCATAGCTCTGTTCGAATCAACAATCGCTGCTTCCATTTTAGTAAAATTTTATCAAATCGTCAATTTTTATAATTGTATACAAAATTAGTTACAGATCAATCCAACAAAATTAGAACCGAAAATACATATGGATTTCAATTATCTAACCGATTATTCATATAAAAAAAGAAATTTGCAATTTTATTTTTTCCCGCAATGTATGACAGAAAAAGTGCAGGCGTAATATATGAATATAAATGCGGAAAAATAGGAATCAGTGGATAAATGTATGGTTTTTACCTGAATTAAGAGAGATTGTTGTATAGGGAAGACCGGCAGTATCGGCTCAGCAATTCTTGATTTTGCGGAGAGAGGAAAAAGAATGAACAAATATGGTTCTGTATTTATAGCCTAATAACTGAATATTTATTTCTTTTCATTTTTAGTCTTTTTCTTATATTTACTAATCAGTCCCTCGTGGTACTTTATTTAGATCGGAACTCCCTCATGGAATCCTTATGATTTTCCTAGGCGCTTAGACATGAAGGTCTATTTGGAAAGCTACCTGCTAATCGGAAGTGGCGTAATTATTATGTTAGTAATTACGCAACCTAGTAATTATACAATTTAGTAATTACGACGATCTATTTGTTTGTCACAACATAATTACAAGCGTATTATTTGGTTGCACAAGTGTAATTACATAGTTAGATTAAATTTTAAATGAATTATCAAAACTTAAAAGTTAAAAATAATAAATATATGCCTATACGTAATTTTTTATAAGTATAAATGATATTAGATTTGGTATTTAAGATGCATATTTTTTCTTGAATATACACTGATTAGTAATCATATATTTATAACTAATATTGTAAAATAATTTTTATATATATTTAAAATTAATAATATTTAGTTTAATTAATTATAAAAACTAAAAACATACGTTTTGTAAGAACATCATGGAATGCATGTTTGATAAAATAAATTAATATTTATAAATATAATATCATAACATTATGCAAATATTTGACAAAATTAATCTATCAATTCTAACTTAAAATCAGTATTTTAAAAGGCGTGGGCGTAAGGCGGGACGTTTTACATATGCCTCAGCGAGGCGTAAGCCCCATAGGATATTTAATTTTTAATATTTTATAAAATAATATAATTACAGTAAATATTTTATAATGTGTGTGTATGCGCGCGCTCTATCCCCACAAAAAACTAGTCAAAACAATCTATTATACGCTACTTACAAAGCACAAGTAACTTGAGTGTAAAAGAATAACGTTTTCTATATTGAGGGAAAAAAAAGGATGACTAACCTGCAATTTGAACTTTGAACTTGCTGCTATGAAGGAGAATGGAGTTCTCTTTGTACTTGTAAAAAAAGGTGAATATTCGTTGCTTTTGGGAGATATTAGCATACTAGCGGACAAGATAAAGAATTGGGAATGACCATGAATTAGGGCTTCAATCGATAAAAAATATCTTGACTTTTAAATTTAATACATTTCAGTTCCTTTTTAAAACTTTTGAGTAATTACCAAGTTGACTTTTAAGAATTTGGGTATTATATGAAAGACTTTTATTTTAATTTGAAAAAGTCTCTAGGGCTTTTGCCTCACTAAAAAAATGCGCCTCAAATGCCCGAGCGTACGCCCCGAATTGTTGGGCGTACGCCTCTTGAGACTTTCTCCCCACACTATCGCCTCGGGGCGTTTTTGGTGCGCCTCGCCCCGAAAGTGCCTTTTAAAACACTGCTAAAAATGAACAACATGCAATATGAAATAACAAGCCAATACTACTAAAATAAGTAAATTGGAACCATAATATAACACATTTTCAAAATTCCAAAAAAAAAATTTAAAAAAAATTAAACATATGTCAGATTCCAACATAATAAAAATAAATTTAAATACAACTTAAGATTAGGAAACATAATAAGTTTATAACCTCATTCAACAACGAAATTCTACTTTAATAATATCACTCATTATATGTCAAATTTGTTAATGAATTATTATTTCTAATATTAGGAGATGTAGTTTCACAAACTAGAATAATAACGCAATTACGCTAAATAAAGAAATTAAACAAATAAGAAATAAAATATACGAGCAATTACATGGAATCACAAGAAGTAAAGGTAGAGAAATAAAAGATAAATAATGTACAAAAAATATATTTTTTAAAATTAAAAAAGAAATTAAAAGGTAAAATTAAAATAAAAAATAAAAAATAATGGAAATAAAAAGTTATAAAAAATAAATTAAAATAAAAATAAAAAGAAAATAAATTAAAAAGTAACCTTGTAATTACAACAAATATATCAAACTGTGTAATTACACTCAATTACACTCAAATTCAATTACTATGTAGCTATTCAAACAGGCTCGAAGTGATTGATATTTGAGAAAATATAATATTTGAAGTTAATATTGGAAAAGAATATTTGGAAATTGGAAGTGTGATTGGATATGAAAATATATTAAAATATTGTGAGCAAAAACTTGAAAAACTACCTAAATCTATTTTTCAAATTTCATATTTCAAGTTTGAAATTGAAGTGATGGGCAATTTGATAAACAACCACTTATTTGAAATAATCTCTAAATATTATTTCAAACTTTTTAAACAAAATCTATGGTTCATTCCTCGAGTTCTCTAGAATTATGTAGCATGTTTGGCCAAACTTTTTTTGAGGCAAAAGTATTTTTATTTCGTCAAAAGTATTTTTTTTTCCTAAAATTAAAGTGTTTGGCTAAGCTTTGAAAGGAAAAAAAGTGTTTTTGAGGAGAATCAAAAACAGTTTTTGAGAAGCTGAAAAAAATAGCTTCTCTCCGAAAGCAGTTTTGAAAAAAATACACTTAGAAGTACTTTTTACAAGTTTGACCAAATATCAATTGTTACTCAAAAATACTTTTTAAATTAAATAATCAAACACAAATTATTTCTCACCAAAAATATTTTTTTTGAAAAGACCTTTTAAGAGGTACACTTTTCAAAATAAGCTGATTTTAAAAGCTTGGCCAACCAATTTGCTTTCCTCGAATAATCTGGAATCAACAGACGAGTCTACCCTATTTACTCCCTCCATCCGATTTATGAATAAACTCTTTTGCGAGTTTAAAAGAAAATGATTTGAACGAATGATTGTAATAGTTTATAGTAGATAATATATAAGTTAGAAGTTTAGGAAATATGAAAGAATAAAAATAGTAGCGTCATCTTAATTTGCCTTTTAGAAATTGGTGGAGTTGCCATTTTAAGAAACTTAATTACTTAAAACATTATCACTGCCCCTTGAGAGTCCGAACAGACGTCTTCTTTTTTTTTTTTTGGTAAGAAAGATGAACAGACGTCTTCTTTATATTGTCTAAATACTAAAAAAATGGAGTATTGATATTGGATGGCTCGAAAATTTTCAGATTACTTGGTTTCAAAAGGTATCTACTACTAGTAATATTAGAAAAAGAAAAATAAAGATACCAAAGAAAATTAATTGTTAATTAGTTTTAAATCACTAGCTAAATCAAGCAGACAAATATGAAACAAAAAAATTCATTTTTAAAAAAATCTGAATTAATTTGATAGATTCAGTTGCAATATACTCACTATTGTAAGTTCAATCATGCACCTAAGTACAGATTTAGTATAAGTAAAGGGTCGGATCTCGTCAAATGTCAATTTAACATTATTCACAAGTTCACCTCTCTAAAAAATAAAAAAATAAAAAAAACAAAAAAAAAAAACCTTAAAACAATCTGATTTTGAACTGACAAGGGAAGCTATTACTAAAAAGAAACAAAAAGAACAAAAGAGAATTAGTACATTACTTCTAGCCTGATTGGCCGAGCTTATTTTTGGGCCAAAAGTATTTTTTTTTGTCAAAAGTATTTTTGGCCAAAAATTGAGGTGTTTGGCCAAGCTTTTGGAAGGAAAAAAAGTGCTTTTTGAGAAGAAGCAGAAACAGTTTTTGGGAATCAGAAAAATAGCTTCTCTCCAAAAGCACTTTTCTGAGAAGCACTTTTGAGAAAAATATACTTAGAAACAGTTTTCAAAGGCTTGGCAAAACACTAATTACTATTCAAAAGTGCTTTTCAAATTAATTAGCCAAACATAAACTGCTTCTCACCAAAAGTACTTTTTAAAAAAGTATTTTTGAGAAAAGCACTTCTCAAAATAAGCTTATTTTAGAAGCTTGGCCAAACAGGATTCAAAATAATGAGTTGAATAATAAAAGGATTCAAAATAATTTAAAAACTTAAGCGAGACGAATTCATAATTTATAAACATAAATTTTAAAAGATACTATGAAACTGTGAAATACACTTACGACTTGTTTGGATGGTTGTTACATATTGTATTGTATTGTATTGTTACTTTAAATATAATATTTATTTTGATTGTTACTTATTTTATAGTATCGTATCGTTAAATTCATTGTTACGTAATGATGAAAAGTGTCACTTTATGTAACAACCTATTTGGCGTGGTCGCATTATAACTTTATTTTTTCTTTTCATCTTGTCCTTCCTTATTATTAAATAATCTTATTTTATCATTTACCCTACCTATTTATATAAATATTTTACCTCGTAACCTTATTTTTTATTGTAAAATTGCAAATTTATTTTTTCATATTATTAGTATATGATATCATGAAACGACGACAAATAATACAACAACAACAACAAAAACATACCCAGTGTAGTCTCACAAGTGGGGTCTGGGATGATAGAGTGTATGCAGACCTTACCCCTGCCTTTAAAAAGACAGAGAAGCTATTTTCAGAAGACCTTCGGCTCAGGAAGGGGGAGGGGAGGGGCAATAACAAAATATTTCTGAAAAGAATGGCATCGCCCGGACTCGAATCGGAGACCTTCAGTGTGTTAGACGGCGATAAATAATATAATTTATCTAAATAATATATATATATATAAAACTAACCATCCAAACAATATGTTAAAAGTTTCAAGACTTCATGGGAATGCTTTCTAGTTTTTTTATTCATTTTACTTTTTTGTTTATATTATTATTAAGTAATAATAGTTGCTGACTCGTCCATCCTTATCCTTTCCAGTTACATGCTCTTAGTTGCATATTTCAATTGTTATAATTATTATACAAAAAATGAAACGTTCATTGATACTATCTGAATTGGATTATATTATATTATTATAGAAAGAGAGGAAAAAAGATACGTATTCGCAACCAATGATGAAGAGCAATTGGATTCCCAAGATTCAGTAGGGTAGCAAAAGGTGAGTCATGTCATGTGTAAATATCTGAATTTGTAGGACCACTGTTTCTGGCACTTTGTCCTATAACCCATCTGCTTTATAAGGGGCACAAATTTATGGCAAATCTATGGTCCTCCATGCAGATGGTAAATTGCTTCTGTAGTCCTTATGTTTGCTTAAAATGTAATTATACCCTTTTATTTGAAAATATTTTATAGTTATAGTACAAAGATACCCAAACTTAAACTACATCCTTACACTTTCTTTGTGAACAAAAAACATCCTTGAACTATTCATAAATTAACAACTTTCATCACTCCCTTTAACATCTTTGAAGAAACTAAGGGCTCGTTTGGTATGAGGGATAAGGGATATGGGATAAGTAATTCCGAGATTAAATTTGAAATAAGTTTATTCTATTTTTGGTTGGGATAAAATCGTGGTATAACTAATTTCGGGATTAGTTATCCCAAGATTGCATTATTTTTTATCCCTATGGGTGGGTGAGATACTAATCCGATCCTCGGATAATTAATCATGGGATAATTTATTTTCCAAACAAACGACCCCTAACATTTCCCGTCAAAGTTTGAGTTATAATTTAGGGATATTTTCTGCCGAAAACTCCATGTTTATAGTTGTGGACAAAAGTTTTGGTAGGATAATTAAACTTTAGGTACTATTCATTTACTAATTACTTTATAAAAACGTGGTACTCTGACTATCTGATATGAATTGTATCAATTGCACAACTGCGAGAGTAGTACATAGAGCTTGAGTAGTAGTACGAGAATAGGAAGTAGTTAAGTCAGTTTATAGTTTGAGAGTTAGCGGTTTAGTCCCTAGAGTATTTTCATTTTGGCCCAGTTAGTATTATATTTCTTTAACTTTAGTCTCCATCTCAGTAACGTTATATGTATTGCACTTTACCCATTTGAGGATTATGAATGAGAATACTAGTTCCTTTCTCTTCTCTCTTAGATTGCTAGCTTAGATCTCATTATTTTCTTTGCAAGTTCACAGATTATATCACTATCATGCATTCAAGTAACTAATCTAAGTTGAAGTAACTAAAAGATGATAGGAACGAAGGTAACAACATTCTAATCCATTTACTTAGGTTGCATCAATACGTTATCAAATTGAACTCTTCTAGTAAAAGTAACTACTGAAAATAGGGCCTATGGCAACACTATTTTCAGCAACGGTTGTGAAACCGTTACTATAGACTGTATATCGCAACGATTGTAACCGTTGCATAAGGTTTTGCTATCACCACACTTTAGCACTGAAGTCGTTGCATTAGTGTCGAAACCGTTGCAGTATAGTGACTTTTTGCAACGGCTTTTGTAATTGTTGCAATAAATAAGGCCCTCCTACAATTGTGACACTACTTTCCTCGACTAACCTCACATTTGAGAACCGTCTACCACCATCAAAACCAAAAGCGATGGCCGCCCAACTTCAATAATTTCACCACACTTACTGTTAGACTCATGCAATCTATCCTAAAGCCATCAATTCATCCCGCAAAATCGTCGTCGGTAGATCTATTTGAGGCTTCTTCGCTAGAAATCGGTGGCTGAGGGAGAACAAGAGGAAGTTATAAATATTTAGGGTTTCTTCCTTAATCATCTTTTTAACTTATTAATTTCTTGTTGAGTCCATTATTTTCTTTCAATTGAAGCTTTGAATCTAAATTGGGGATCTCTTAAGGTTTCTTATATTGTAATTCCTTCCCTTTGCTCTTGATTTTTTAAAGAAAATAGAATATTTCTATCTAATTTTCGTTTATATCCTTATAGTTGTTTGTAAGAAGGATGCACTGATTATGTTTTCTGTGTTGTTCATAGTTATAATTTTGGCCCAATTACAAGTCCCAGCTCAGGTTTTGCTTTGCCTCTCGCCTTTGGTGGTTTACTAGGGCTGCTATATCTATGCTTGAGCAGGTACAATTTGGTCTGCACTCTAAAAATAGTTTGAATTTTTATACTATGAAAACAACTACTTATCTTTTGGTAGTGGCCGTCTTTTGCTTTATAATATTCATGTGAGGACTTTGTGTCTCTATAAATTTGTTGCTTTGATCTAACAGTTGTTGAAATATTTTTTTTCTTTAGTTCCTCTGTTTTGCTTAGGCATTAAAGTTTTTTCTTTTTAAATATCATGTATTAGCTTGTGTGTGTGTGTGTACACACACACACTTGAAGATTGTATACCTTGTAATGCTTAGTGAATAATAATCAAACTGTAATCATATTTTTGGCTATTTCCTTCAATATATTTCTAGTATTGATTACATGGTGTCAATCTGTTGTGACTAGAAAAGTTCAAGAAACTAAACTTTAAAATTAAAAAACATATCTAATGCTTTTGTTCGTTGTAATACTTTGGTATTGTTCAATATTCAATATTTCTTTATTTTCATTTGTTTGTACCTTTATGTTGTCTATGCTCCAAGGTTTAGACCTATCGTGACATCTGTTTTAATGACATGTTACTTGATAAAGAGCTAATACCAATGCTAGTATCTTGTAGCAATCTGAATGGATGAAAGTAAGTTATTGCAACAGGTTGACCAGTTTAGCTGTTTCATCGGCCAAGTGTTAGACATAGTTGATGTAATACACTTTTGTGGGATTGAGGCACAAACTATTTGTATTATGAAGAACTATATATTATTTCTGGAGATTGTTTTCTCAATGTAGTCGGAGATTGCTGTTTTATCCTGTAGAAGAATAGAAAATATTTAACTACTGGAGGTCCCTCTTCATCTATTTTTATTGTGAAGAACAAAATATATTTTCTGAAAGCGAAAACGACAATTTGATCTTGTTTGTCAATTTCTTAATTTATGTTTAGTTGTTATGGTTTAATAGAATTTGAAGATTGCGTACCTTGAAATGATTTCGATCTTAAACCGTTTTCTTGGAATTTGTGGAGTGAACATCTTAAAACTGTAGTTTCGATCTTAATAGCAACCTCTTAAATTTATGAGTGCATTTGTGGATGCAGGGAAGTGAATTAGTTGTCGAAAAGGTTCCCTTTCTCCAAATTTTTTCTTAACTAAGTTAGATATAAGGTTGAATAGCTTTCACCGTGATGTAATTTACTTATAATATTTTCATTTGCATGTAACTCCGTTGGCTGCCTGTAGCAATTGCTAATTCAATCGTTATATTTTCATTTTGTTAGGTTTGCAATTGGCTTTATCTCCTACTATGGCCTTCTTGAAGGTATACCCATTTTCTTAATCTTCTTGCCGTTTTATTCCTTTACATTTCTTTTTCCACTTATGCGAGTTTGAAATAAAGACTTAGGTGGTGATCATTGTTGAAGGTGATTGTTAAGCCTTCAAACATCTATGAAAGTGGTAAAATTAGCTAAATTATTATCTTGCTTTGACATCTTGATGTGTTTGGTCATATTGTTACGTTCCTTGTACTACCACAAGTTTTCTTCCAATCTAAGATAATACAAAGTTCATCTCTATTTGGACTTTGCCTAAATTCCTTGAAACTCTTCTTTATCATAGTTGGTACTTGTGATGAGGGCGTACAATGCAGTTAACACGCTCTTGAATTATTCTCTGACAGTTCTTTTTGCAGTCTTTTTCTTGATGTCACAACTATAGTTTTTAGTTTCTAATTTTATCTTTACCTTTCTTTTGACTGGGCATTCAACTATGTCAAAATTTCAGTTTGGATTGTTAGTAGTATGTACTTCAACATTTAGACGATTATGCTTCCAAGTGAATAATAAATTATATTGAAAAATTGAGCTTCTTGTTAGTACTTTTTCAGGTGAAAAACTTTGAACTTAACTCCATTTATCAATATAGCAGTTTAAATATTTCTGGAGTGGACTGGTCAATTGGATGATGGACCATAGGTTAGAAAAAGCTGTCAAATTATGTGGCCTTCTATGCGTGTAGAAATTCACCATTATCTTGTTATAGCAAATCATTCTATGGTATATGACTTATGCTTCGGTAGTTTTATACCTCTGTCCATCATTGCAAGTAACAATTAGAGAAGAAAACTTAAGCACAATTTGCATAATGAATTCTTTTGTTGCATAAAATAATTAATGCTTGGTTGAGTACTTGAACTATTCCCTATTCCACAATAGCAATGCTTATCTAGGACCTCACTATTTTATATCTTAGCTTTCGGCTTAATTTATTGTTTGACTTTTTTTAATTAATTATATGTAATTCCTAATCTGACAAATATTGATTTTTTTTTATTTATGGTTTTATAGGTGAAGCATATGAACAAGGGTAGATGAAAGGTGTGAAGATCTTACTCAAGAGTATTAGTTGATTGTTGTTAAACTTTTAGATGTTCTAGAATCTTTTATTTTAGAAACTTTTGCCAACTTATGTATTAACTCTTGAATTGCCAAACGACATTGTATATTTAGCTTTTATATATGGATAATACTAGTTGGATATTTTAGATATAATTTTATATATTGATGAGGAGTTTCCTTTTGAGATTTATATAAATTTTAATGTATTACATAATTTATTATATAGGTAAATAAATATGGTATAAAACCACCAAACCGTTGCAATAACTTGTAGTGACCGTTGCACTAGCTCATAATAATTGTTGCAATAGCCTCAACAATCAATACATAAAACAATATTGCAACGGTTTTGAAGCGTTCTAGTTGACAAGGCAACCGTTGCGATAGATCTGGCTATTGCAACATTTTGTAAACGTTGCAATAGACATGCTTATGGCAACGATCTTAGAACCGTCACGAGAAACCGTTGCAATAGACCTATTGGCACGCGATCTGATGCGACGGTCCCATAACCGTTCCAATAGGTCTATTGTAACGGTTTTGCTTGTTGTGACAATGGTTTTTCAGGCATTGCTATAGGTCCAAGACAAAGAGATTAACAACATAAAATGAGTGATTATGGTAACATTGAATGTCCCGTGTGATTAATAGAAGTAAGAAGGTAATGTTGAATCCACATTTTGCTAAAATATATATATTAATTCTTTTTGTAATAAAACTTTTTATTATCAAATAAAAATGTACCGCTCAAGAAAAAATAAAATAAAAAGAATGTTAAAGCAAGAATAGTCCAGTTTTCTGTCACGACCCAAAATCTCACCTGTCGTGATGACGCCTATCTCAATACTAGGCAAGCCAACAATCTAAATAAACTACCATATCTTTTAAGTTTGAAAACAAAATAATTCAATTCAGCGGAAAAAAACTCACAATTTCGAATATAACACTCCCAAAATCCGGTGTCACTGAGTACTTGAGCATCTAATATGAATACAAAGTCCGACTGACAAAATCATTGTCTGAAAATATAGAACAATCCAATAATTAAACAGGAAGAGAATCAAGTTTGCAGACGTCAAGCAGCTACCTTGATAGTCCCCAATAGAATTAACTTTGAAATCTAGCAGATGCTGTATCCGGGAGCACCTGGATCTGCACACGAAGTGCATAGTATAGTATGAGTACAACTAACTCAATAAGTAACAAGACTAACCTCTGGGCTGAAAGCAATGATGAGCTCCGCAGGTACAGTCCAGTATAAATAATGGTATAGAAATGTAGGCATGCTTTCAAGTTCAACAGTTAAACTCAGTACAAGTGAAATTGATAAATACTGCATGATATGAGGAATACGACATCTCAGTAGAAAGACCTCAAGTAAATACCGGTCACCAATTATTCGGTCACCCGGTACTGTTTATGGCCAATCCAGTCCAGGGGTGTTCCAACCCGTATATATATACACATCGACTGACAGTCAGTCACTCAGTACCGTATAAGGCCAATCCAGCCCTAGGGTAATTTATCCCCAAATATAAATGATACGGACAAGATCCATGTCCAGGTAAATTCATTACAATATAAATAAGTAAGGCAAGTCCATGCCCTGAAAAATCCATCCCGAATATATATAATCACCTACGCTCGCTGGGGGTGTGTACAGACTCCGGAGGGGCTCTTTCAGTCCAAGCGTGACATAAAGCCTATATCGAATATATATAATTATCTACGCTCACTAGGGGTGTGTACAGATTCCGGTGGGGCTCCTTCAACCCAAGCATAATATAAAGCCTATATGTCCTGCTGCAGGCGGGAAGCCCCGATCCATAAAATAGTAATGCCAATAACACTTGCTGCAGGCGGGCAGCCCCGATCCATAAAATAGTAAGGCCAATAAGGGATGCTGTAGGCGGGTAGCCCCAATCCATATAATAATAATGTATAAAGCCATTATGGCTTGCTGCGTCGCGCAGCTCAATCCCATAAATATCCTCACAATGGACAAATATTACTGAGTGTGAAATGTATATTTTTGAACAATTAATTCAACAGCAACACGACCCCATGGGTCCCAAAATATTGGCACGTAGCCTAAACATGATCTTTAATAGGAGCCTCAGCTCAATTTCTCTAACACGTGAAGAATGTTCAGATAATAACATGATTTATTAATCTTACAACTGCACAAGATTTATTCAAGACACAATTTATATGGCGCACATCACATACTCGTCACTTATAGTGTACGTCACCTCCAAATAATTTATATCATACCAAATTCGGGGATTCATACCCTCAGAACTAAGTTTAGAAGTGTTACTTACCTCAAACCGTGTAATTCTTTACTCCGCTATGCCTTTGCATTGTGAATTAGCATCCAAACGCCTCGAATCTAGCCACAATTAATTCGATTCAGTCAATAAAATTTATTGGAATTAATTCCATAAGAAAATACTAATTTTTTCATAAAAATCCAAAATTTAGCTCAAAAATTGTCCGTGGGGCCCATATCTCGGAACCCGACAAAAGTTACAAAACCCGAACACACATGCCGATACGAGTTCAACCATATCAATTTTATCAAATTCCGATAACAACTCGACCTCCAAATATTAAAATTTTATTTTTGAAAGATTTTGCAAAAATCTTGATTTCTTCCATTTAAATCCGAAATAAATGATGAATATAACCATATAATCATAAAGTGTAAGCACTTTCGGATATAGAACACTTACCCCGAATCCATATGGTGAAAATCACCTCAAAAATCGCTTCAATCCGAGTTCCATAGCTCCAAATATGTTAAAAATGGCTGAAACCTCGAAATATAGCTACTGCCCAGGTATTTACCATTCCCGATCGCGAAGCACAACTTTTCTCAGCCCAAATATTTCCTTTCGCGATCGCGAAGAATAAGTGCACACCTCTTCCAGACAGCCTCTAGTATAATGGTCATAACTGTTTGTACATAACTCCAAATTACAATTGGTTTAACCTTCTAAAATCTAGACACCAAGGACTATAACTTTTATTTGTTGCTCATCTCCCAATTCCTTATAAATTGCGAGATATAAGCTTCCAAAGTCAGCCCTGTGCAATAGAGATTTCCAAACTCTTCCCAGATAGCCTATAGTGTATCTACCATAACTTTTTTTTACATAACTCCAAATGACAAATGGTTTAACTTTCTGAAAACTAGACATAAAGGTCTACAACTTTCATTTTTATATCATTTTCAAATTCCTTATAGATTACGAGATATAAGCTTCCAAAGTTGGGTCAGTGCAGCAGGATTTTCCTCTACGCGATCGCGAAAAGGCTTCCGCGATCGCGATTCACAGTGCCCAAACAACAAAATTGCTCTTCGCGATCGTGACCATTTGTCCGCGATCGCGATGCATACCTCTGTGGCCAAAAAACATCAACTAAGAATGGCCTAGAAATGGTCCGAAACCACCCCGAAACTCACCCGAGCCCCACGAGACCTCAACCAAATATACCAACAAGTCCTAAAACATCATACGAACTTAGTCGAAACCTCAAATCACATCAAACAATGCTAAAACTATGAATCATGCCCCAATTCGAGCTTAATGAAACTAAGAAATTCTAACTTTTACATTCGATGTCGAAACCTATCGAATCAAGTCCGATTGACCTCAAATTTTGCACACAAGTCATAATTAACATAACGAAGCTATTCCAATTTCCAGAATCGGATTCCGACCCAGATATCAAAAAGTCAACTCCCCGGTCAAACTTTTCAAAAATTCATCTTTCGCCATTTCAAGCCTAATTTCACTACATGCCTCCAAATAATTTTCCGGACATGCTTCTAAGTCCAAAATTACCATACAGAGCTATTGGAATCATCAAAATTCAAATTCGAGGTCCTTTAGACATAAGTCCACATCTTGTCAACTTTTCTAACTTAAAATTTTCAATTATGAGACTAAGTGTCTCATTTCACTCCGAATTTCCTCCGGACCCGAACCAACTAACCCGGTAAGTCTTAAAATGACTGTAAAGCATAAATTGAGCAGTAAATGGGGGAATGGGGCTGTAATACTCAAAACGACCAGCCGGGTCGCTACATCTTCAGCTCTCTATCTATCATGTTATACTGACAAGGCTACTCTCCTCAGCAATCACAATCAGTTTTATCTATTGCTTAAGGGTAGAAGTTCAGGCTACTCAGATTCCTTAACAAGTGTGGTTTCATGCCTCTTATATAAAATATTTTCTGCACTGTCAACTTGATGATGCTCCCTTGCTTGTTTGAAATATGTTTTGGTTCCTTTTCTGCCAAATGTAGTAAATACAGCTGCAAATGACATTTTATAAATTTGAGTATTGCTATTGTTGTCAATAAAATTAGCTAAAGCCCAAGACAACTCCTCATTCCATCATATTGGTTGCCTGGAGATATATTACCATTGCAAAATTCTGCCGAATCCCAACAGATATTACACTTATTGAAAGAACATATTATTGGATTAAAACGGCCCAAAGATACTCTTAATATAGTGTGATATCACGATTTTCCTCAAAAAGCCTCACGCCATTATGAGATCCTTACTCCTTATATATAGACTCCCAATCTTTTCAGCTACTAATGTGGGACTTTGTTCGCACACTCAACAATCTCCTCCTCGAACTAAGTTTCACGTGGCCCACTACCACGATACACGGGTCTCCCCCTCGAACCAAGTTTCACGTGGCCGATTACCACGATCCACGTGTCAATTTCCGAAATTCACTGTGTGCTGCCCACATTATTAGAATATTTATGGCAAGTGAAGAGCACAACTAGCTTCTTCTTGTGTGCGCGTCTTCAAGCTTGTAAGGGAAAGTAATACTCGTCCCGCTGAATCTTGGCTTTGATACTAGTTGTTTTGGGCTAAAATGGCCCAAAGATACTCTTAACATGGTGTGATATTATCTGCTTTGGGCCAAGCCCGCACGATTTTCCTCAAAAGGCCTTACACTATTAATAGATCCCTACACCTTATATAGGCTTCCAATCTTTTCAGCTACCAATGTAGGACTTTTTCACTAGCCCAACATATATGTGATACACTCTCAGCTTCTAAGTTACACGGAGGGCAAGTTGAGTTAGATATTATGCACCCACTGCATCAATATGTCCTTACTGTACAATCTCCCATAAGCAGCTAGTCTTAGGATAAAAATTTGTTTTGGTGTGCCATAATTGTTATGCACCATCCTCTTCCAGTAAACCTTAGTAAACTTCCCTCTTAACTTCTGAGAAAAGTTCTTGATAGAACATTAATCAATAATGAGCAAATCTTTCATAACTAGCCCAGCTTGTGTAATATATATACATGTCACTTGATTAACTTCTCTATAAACATGGCAGATCATTCAAAAGAGACTTGCAATGGTATGAGTATGAGTATTTTTGTTCATTAGTATATGGAGGACTACCTATGAGTTGATGGTGATTTTCAATGAGATTAGGATGATTTTCTTTTTCTTTGAAGAATGACCATAAGTTCAATTTTTGTATTTTATAGAGTTGATTAGGTTTGTGAAAAAAACTAAGACCCAATCTCTTTTGCTATATTTAAAAATGCCTCATGTTCTTCCTATCTATTAGTTTGAGTGCTCGTATGGATTACTAACGAATTTGGTTCTTTACCGTGTTCCTTAAGCGTAAAGTAAACAAGTAATAAAATAAACACAACAATTTTTACGTGAAAAATCACCCGGCTCAAAACCACGACCTACCATGTAGGATTTCCAACTCTAACTTCACTAGAACAATGAGCCAAAATGTATCGATCACAAGACTGTAATTAAATACTCTCTAGTACTCCTACTACTCCTATTTAATTCACAAGTTACTCTAACTTGTAAAGCAAAATATCCACTCCAACTCACTAATTATTTATGACACTTGATTACAACTCAATTTTCTAAAACACATTCACCAGACTGACTCAGGAAGAATACAAGGCAAGTACTCAACACAAGTAAACGACTAATGATTCTTTAGTTGATGTGTAAAAGGATAGTGCAGAAGTCCAAAGTCGATCCTATTTAAAACTCAGCTTGAGATCTTCTAGGAGTCCTATTCATAGTCAGCTTCCTCTTTGATAGGACTCCTATTGTTCCAAGGATTTCACAAGCTTTGGGACTTTTGTCTCTGACTGAATTATCTGTATCTTCTTGAGCAACGACCCTTATCACTTATAGCAACCATCTTCTACCAAACTCAAACCTGGGTAACTTTGAGATAAAGTTACTATCTTGTACAGACGTACAAGTATCAATCATGAGGAACTGATTCTTTCTCTTGAGGAGCTGGTTCTTCAGAACAGTTAAGCAACTACGTTGAGGATCTGGTTCTTTGAATATTTATTTATACTTTTTAAATCATCAAAACTTCAATACTCAGTAAATTCCCCCTTTTTGATGATGACAAACTTTGTACACAACAGAACTAGGTAATCACATCAAAGAACCAGATAATCATAACAAATACTATTGACAAACATGTATGTTCACAGCCCACAACCTTCCAACCTTATCTTCCTCCTTTTGGCAACATTGAAAACACATAAAAAAAATATTAGACATTAAGCACATATAATGTAAGATTCAAGGCCAAACAAGTGACAACACAAGCTTAAGAAAAGGCAAATAGACTAGGCTGAGGATCCAATATAGTACAAAGCACTAAAGTAGAGCAATAGGAGACATTAAGTAGTGACAAAAGAAGCCCAGGGCCTTGTCTTCATCATTAGAATAAAATAAACTAAGCATATTGCAAACTACTTAGATTAAGACGAAAAGGAACAAAAGATAAGGCATCACTGGAATAGCAAAAGAACTAAGGACACTGGGAAGGAACAGGTTTATGGCTGAGAAGCAAAGGGGGTCAAAGCTTTCACAAGGGTGGCAATCTGTTGAGCATGAGCATCCCTATATCTTCTGAGCTCTTCCCTGAGTTACTTTATTTCCTTTCTCAGCTCATTATTGTATTCACGAAGCTTGGTATTCTCTTCAACAGCCAACTCCAACCTCTTGCTGAGCTTTGCAACCATACTGCTCCCAGGTAGAATAGCAGATCATGTGGGTCCTCTAGCCTTGATATCCTTATACCCACACTGCTTGAGGGTAACAACATCCAAAACGTCATTGTGGTTTCCAAACTTAAGCTCAGGTAAGGCAATGTTGAGCTTGTTAAACAACTCAGTCAACATGAAATCATATGACATAACATGCTTGGGTTTGGAAGTATCTGCAGCTCTTGCCATGTGCTGAATCATCAGGCTAGGAATATTTATAGGTCGACCAGTGTCAAGAAACTCCATCAAAGCCATGTCCAGTAGAGTAGCTTCATGCCTTCTCTCAGACCTCTAAAGAATGCATGAATTCACAAACTAAAACAATAATTTGTAGAAGGGAGTCATATCAATCTTGTACACTTTCTAGGGAGCATCTAGTTCAAACTTTTGGGAAAACTTCCTGGTGGCCACAATGCTAGTGTCAACATCATTGACTATGGCTGGCCACTTCTTCTTTAAGTAATTATCAAATCCCAGGGAAGAGATATTCAAAAGCATCCCCAACTCCTCAGCATCAAACTCCATGTCAAATCCCCTTACCTTACTTTTGACTACCTTCCCATCAAATGTGAAATTTGCATAGAACCCCACCACAGCAGGAACACATATTGGGTGGGGGGAGGGGGGGAAGCTTTAACAAACATGTGCTTCCACCCATGAAGCTCAAGTTTTTCAACCAGTTGAGTCATCTTCTTCTTATCAGTGTTCGCAAGAATCTTCCTATTTAGCACTTTTCTGTTCTTGAACTCACTGAGTCGATCAACTGCAGCTGGGACATTCTTTCTTGTCCTACCCCTACTAGCCATTACAGAAGAGGTAGCAGGTTTGGTGACTTTTGGCACCCTTTTTCTTTGGTGTAGCAGACTTTGCTGGCAAGGCAGAGTCGGACTCATCTTCTCCATCCACCTCAACAATAAGTTCCACAATTGAAACCTTCTTCTTTGGCTTCTTTGCACTTCTAGACTCCTTAATGATTTGTGCATCAATAGCCTTTCTTTTACTCCTTGTGAGAGGAGTTCTGGCAGGAGGAACCACTCATTTCCTTGTTGAGACTGCTGTCTTTATAGTTTTAACATGGGTCTTCCTGGATTTCTTCCCATCCTCTGATAGTGGCACATCATCTTCATCACTGCTAACTTCTTCAGCTCCAGTGAAAGGAGTTAACAGAGACCCAGGTTCTTGAGCCCTTGTCTCTTCACCAGTTTCTTCTGAAGGGGCTATGACAGTGTTTCCAATTGTCATGAAACCTTCAGATTCCTCACTCACATTCACTTCTCCTTCCTCACCCTCTTCATCACCTCATTCACTCTCACTTACTTTTTCTTGATCCTCACCCCCACTTTCAGAAACCTCCTCTTCTTCACTATGATTTTCTTCTTTTGCAGAATCGTTAGTTTGTTCTCCTGCCTTATACTCTGCATCACTTTCCTTCTCATTTCCAGACGCTCCCTTATTCTCACTCTCTTCTTCTTCATTGGCTATATTTTGAGCATCGTGTTCCTCATGACTGTTCACAACTTCTTCTTCTTTTTCACCCCCATCATCTTCCTCATTCCCAGTCCAACTATAAGAAAGACCATCAGAAGCCTCATTTTGCACAGGTTCTTTACTTCTTTCCCCCTCAACCACAGGCTCCACAACCATTGTATCTACCTCCTTCCCCAGATCCCCTGCACCCTTTTCTATAGTAAATTTATCCACTGGTGGCTTCTCACTCGAGGGTGGGAGAGTATGTAGGGGTGCAACATCTATAACAGACACAAAAATATCTAATTTGGAAGGAGGATGTTGTACCTGATCAGTAGTAACTGGCACTGATTCCCCTTAAACCACAGATTCCTTGGCTACAGTGTCACCTTGCATAGCAGCATCAGGCACTTTCTTGACCGATTTTCTTGGAGTGGCTTTGATATTTGTTGACTTAAAGGTATTTTTCGCAGGAAGCTCAGGTGCATGGGTAGTTGTTTTTTGAGAAGGGGATACAATGGAGGTGGGAATGATGGGAACAACATGAACAGTAGGAACCGGGGATGATGATGCCTAGTGTAGGATATCAAAGGAGAAGGAACAAGTATAGGTTATCTTGATGTCTTGGCATTTTTCTTTAATTTGGGCTTCATGATTTTGGGTTTTGCTTCAGCCTTAGTTGATGATTTAGCTTTAGAGTGTGTTTGAGTGGCTTTAGGCATGTTGATCAGATGAGGGACTCGAAGGAGAGAAAGAGAGAACTAGTTCTTGATAATTGCTTTTGATTCTTGCTTAGGGTTTGAGAGAAACAATGAGGTCTGAGAAGCTAATCATAAGAGCCTTTTAAAGGCATTACTCCTGATTTGACTGGAATAGAGAAGGTGACCGAATTTGAGTTCTAACGGGACTCTTATAACTATTACTTTGACTGTTAGAATTTCAGGAGTAATTGATCTCTAATTACACTAGGATCTCCCCTTACTCTTTGACTAGAGGACGATTAGAAGTGATGACAAGGAAATTAGAAGTTTGAATATAGCAATAATTTTAGGATATAAAGTCCTAGTGACTTAAGACAGTATGGCATGTACCTGAGTCAAAGAACCAACTCCTTAGCAACTCCTTATTTGTTTTTCCAATAAAGCCTCAACACTTCATATTAGTATCATACAACACAGTTATCAGCAAGATTTTCCAAGCAAGCGTGTGAGCTTAATACAAGCACAAAGATGAATCAAATACATTGTACTTAGTTATGTACATCTTATTATGCCTTTTCTAGACAATCACTGGGATTCAACTTAGTGGGAAGATTTGATTAGACCTAGTTCTTGTCTACTCCTTTCAAAGTGATCCCTACTCAGAGCTTTAGTAAAAATATCAACAATTTGATCTTTAATTTTACAAAAGTTAATTGAGATATTCCACTTTTCAACATTGTCTCTGAAAAAGTGATGTCTAATGTCAATGTGCTTGGTTCTCTTGTGCTGACATGGATTTTTTGCAATGTTTATTGTAATGACCCAACCGGTCATTTTAACTTTTAGAATCCCATTCCCTAAAATAAAACTTTTCATAGGTTCTTGTAATGATTTATGACTTGCGGGGATGGTTGGTTCGGGATTTGAAAGTGTTTGGGGTGAAACCGGACACTTGGTTCCTTAAGTTGGCCTTAAAGTGCTAAGTTTGACTTCGATCAACATTTTGAGAAAACGACCCTGGAATAGAATTTTGATGATTCCAACAGCTCCGTATGGTGATTTTGGACTTAGGAGCGTGTTCGGAATTTTATTTGAAAGTCCGTAGTTAAATTAGGCTTGAAATGGCTAAAAACAAGAATTTAAGTTTGGAAGTTTGACCGATGAGTTGACTTTTTGATACCGGAGTCGGAATCCAGTTCCGAAAATTTTTATAGCTCCGTTATGTAATTTATGACTTGTGTGTAAAATTTGAGGTCAATCGGAGTTGATTTGATAGGTTCCGACATCGAATGTAGAAGTTGAAAACTCCTAGTTTCATTAAGCTTGAATTGGGGTATGATTCATGGTTTTAGCGTTGTTTGATGTGATTTAGAGGTTTGACTAAGTTTGTATGATGTTTTAGGACTTGTTGGTATATTTGGTTGAGGTCCCGAGGGCCTCGGATGAGTTTCGGATGGTTAACGGATCAAAAGTTGGACTTAAAAAGCTGCTGCAATTTTCCCTTCTGCTGTATATTCTGGGCTATGATCGAGCCCCAGATCGAACCCAGATATCGAGCCCACGATCGAGGCCTGAGTCGAAGTTAGGGATGAGGCTCAGTATCGAAGCCACGATTGAAGGCAAGGCTCGAGGGCCATGATCGAAGGCAAGGCTCGAGGGCCAGGATCAAGACCCAAGATCGAACTTGATCGAGGTCATGACCATGTCCCAGGCTCGAGGCCTGTTTGAGGCCATGACCAGCTCCCAAGATCGAGCTCCTTGATCGAGCTCCTAAGATCGAGCTCCCTGAGATCGAGCTCCCGAGATCGAGCTCCCCTGATCGAGCTCCTTGATCGAACTGGACAGAGCTGTAAGTTATAAAAACAGAGGACATTCGTCCCATTTGCCATTTTTGACGAACTTGAGCTTGAGCAGAGGCGACTTTTGTCAGATTTTCAAGGGAAAAACATTGGGGTAAGTGATTCTAACTCGGATTTGGTCTACATATACAAGTATATCATTATTTTTACCATAAATTAGTGTTTTGAGATTTAAATTTGGAATTGTTTTAGAATTCTCATAGAAATGAATTTTTGAGATTTCGGTATCGATTCAGAGTCAGATTTGAGTGAAACTGGTATGATTGGACTCGTAATTGAATGGGTTATCGGATTTCGTAACTTTTGCCAGATTCCGAGACGTGGGCCCCACGGACGAATTTTTAATTAATTTCGGGATTTTTATTAAAAATGTAGTATTTTCTTATAGAATTGATTCCTATAATTTTTAGTGATTGTATCGAATTATTTTGGATAGATTTGAGCCAGACAGAGTTGGATAATCGTGGAAAAGGCCTTATAGTGGATTAATTGGAGCAAGACGAGGTAAGTCTCTTGTCTAATCTTGTGAAGGAAAAATTACCCCATAGGGATTAAATTGAATAATTGTTGCTAATTGCGGGGGCTACGTACGCACGAGGTGACGAGAGTCTGTGCGTAGCTACTATTAATGCTAAAGTCTGGGTAGTTTAAGACTCAAAGCATGAATTACTTGTGTGAATTGTATTCTTTATTAATTAAAATAATTGATGTATATATTGTGAATTGTTATGAAAAGTAGAAAAATATGAAATTTTTATATGCTTAATTTTTGTTTAAATCAAATAATTGTTAAAAGAAATTGTTCTCCTCCCAAATTCATCTTATTATAAATATACTCTCCTTCCGGAGGCACATAAGAAAATGTCCTCCTTTCTTATGGAGCGGGCCGAACGCCTCGGCAGGATAAATGCATCTATGGATCGCGCCGCACGTCCCTCGGCAGTGTACACAACACTCTGGATCGGGCCGTACGTCCTCGGCAGAAATCGTGCTTAATAATAATAATTACACGATACTTTAATAATTTATTTCAGCTTGTGAAGCTAATTAATAAATTAAAAAATCCTTGGAATTTAAGGAATTATTATTCTTGCTTGTTAAGGAATTAGTTGTTACTCCTGTAAATGAGGTTTAATTGATAAATTGGAAATTATTTGAATTGAAGGAATTTAATTAATATATTGAGAATTGTTACATTTGAAGGAATTTGATTATTTCTGCTGATTAAATAAATTATTGTAAATTCTGTAAATCATGCTGATTTAAATATCCTAGTTTTATTTCAGTTATTATTATTGACCCATAGTGAGTGTCAAAGTCGGCCATCTTGTCTCTACCACTTCGAGATTAGGCTTGATACTTACTGGGTACACGTTGTTTACGTACTCATACTACACTTGCTGCACTTTTTGTGCAGGATCTGAGACAGGTACTAGTGGAGGACCTATCATCACATACCCACGTCATCCCGAGGCATAGTGGTGAGCTGCCTTTCTGAACCATTCTGCAGCTACCAATGTCTCTTCTTATATTTATATTCTGTCTATTTCATTTCAGACAGTATTTGGAGTTTTGTATAATCTACTAGATGCTCATGCACTTGTGACACCGGGTCTTGGCACACATACATTGGTAGAAGTTGGTATTTTATTATTTTTTTGGAATAAAAGTTTAACCAATGTACGTTTGACTTATTAGTTGGCTTGCCTAGCTGTAGTGTTGGGCTCCATCACGACCTATAGGTGAAATTGGGTCGTGACAACATTGTATCAGAGCACTTGGTTCACGTAGGTCTCACAAGTTATGAGCAGACCTAATAAAGTCTTGCGGATCGGTACGGAGACGTCTGTACTTATCTTCGAGAGGCTATATGGTGTTAGAAAACTACCTTTCTTCATATTCCATCGTGCAATTGATGTAGTACTAAATATCCTTCTCTTATTCTCTCACAGATGGTGAGAACACACTCTAATGAGATTCCATACCAGGGAAGAGCTACTCCCCCAGTTACTAGAGGCCGAGGGAGGGCTCCAGGCCGTGGTAGAGAGCGAGGACGTCCCAGGACTGTTCCAGTTATGTCGCCAGTGAATCCAGCAGAGAATCCCATTATTAAGGAGCAGGGTGAGGTGCCTGTGGCAGAGCCAGCTTCGGTGGACTTCACATCTGCACCGGGATTTCAGGATGTCATGGGTCATATGTTGCGATTCATGGACAATATGACTCAGGCCGGTTTATTTCTGGCAGACCCAACCACATCTCATGCGGGCGGGGGAGCACAGACCCCTACCGCGTAGGCTCATGGACAGGCAGCTGCTGTATATCAGACCCAGGGTGCACTACCCGTGGGTGGAGTCCAGCCAGTGGCAGCAGCTACACCTGAGCCCAGGCCAGCTGTAGCCGCCGATCCTCAGAAACTATTAGACAGATGGACTAGACTACATCCTCCTGTCTTCGGGGGTGAGCGACATGAGGATCCACAGGATTTCATTGATCGTTGCAAGGATAAACTGTACAACATGAGGATATTGGAATCCCATGGGGTTGATTTCGCTACATTTCAGTTAGAGGGTAGAGCCCGTAGATGGTGGCAGTCTTATGCTCTTGGCAGACCAGCAGATTCTCCTCCCATGACTTGGGACAGGTTTACCCGTATCTTCTTGGACAGGTATATTCCACCCTCCCAGAGGGAAGAGTTGCGGTTTCAGTTTGAGCAGCTCCAGCAGGGTCAGATGTCAGTGACTGATTATGAAGTGAGGTTTTCTGAATTATCTCGCCATGCACTAATGATACTCCCTACTGAGGCGGAGAGAGTGTGAAGGTTTGTAGCCGGTTTACATACTGGTATTCAGGCCACTATGGCTCGAGAGGTTGAGATGGGTACTTCTTATGAGCGAGTTGTGGAGATAGCCCGGAGGATTAAGGGTGTACGTCAGCGGAGCCGAGAGCAGATTATGAGAGATAAGCGGTTCAGGTACTCTGGAGAGTTCAGAGGTGCTCCGTCCGGGGGCAGATGTCAGTTCATAAGGGGACAGTCTAGCAGACCCCCATATCCAGCACCACCACTTCCTCGAGGTACTCCAGTACGACCTTATTTCAGTGCTATACCAGAGAGTTCTTATCGCCCACCAGCTATTCAGGGTCCTCCCCGTGGGTATACAGGTCCCCAGGGCCAGACACTTAGTCATCAGCCCATCACACCAAAGAGTTGTTACGAGTGCGGGGATCCCAGTCACATGTGGAGGTTTTGCCCCAGGCTTCGAGGTAGACCAGTACAACAGGGTCAGCATCCTATGCTTACCGGACCAGTTGCTCCAACAGTAGTCTGACCACCGAGAGGCGGAGGACAGGTGGGTAGGGGCCGTCCTAGAGGTGGAGGTCAGCCAGGCGGAGGCCAGACAGTTGGCGCTCCATCTCAGTTCTATGCTTTTCCGGCTAGACCAGATGCAGAGGCCTCAGATGCCGTGATTACAGGTACTATTTCTGTTTGTGGCAAAGATGTCTCAGTATTATTTGATCCAGGATCTACGTATTCATATGTGTCATCTCTATTTGCTCCATTCCTGGGTATTTCTCGTGAGTCCTTGAGTACTCCTGTTTATGTGTCCACTCCTGTGGGCGATTCTGTTGTTGTGAACTGGATCTACCGGTCCTGTATTATTACATTCTGTGGTTATGAAACTAGAGCAGATCTCATATTGCTTGAGATGACCGATTTTGAAATTATTCTGGGCATGGACTGGTTATCTCCATATCATGCTATTCTAGATTGTCATGCCAAGACTGTTACCTTGGCTATTCCGGCATTGCCTAAGCTGGAGTGGAAGGGTTCACTTGTTAGTTCATTTAATCGAGTTATTTCTTTTATAAAGGCTCAACACATGGTTGAGAAGGGTTGTTTGGCTTATCTAGCCTATGTTGGGGATACTACTGCAGAGACTCCGGCTATTGATTCGGTACCTGTAGTTCGGGAGTTCCCCGATGTATTTCTGTCAGATCTTCCAGGTATGCCACCTGATCGTGATATTGATTTCTATATTGACTTGGCTTCAGATACCTAGCCTATATCTATCCCACCGTATCGCATGGCTCCGAAAGAATTGAAAGAATTGAAAGAACAACTTGAAGAGTTACTAGCCAAAGGGTTTGTCAGACCGAGTGTATCGCCTTGGGGTGCACCAGTATTATTTGTGAAAAAGAAGGATGGAACAATGCGGATGTGTATTGATTATCACCAATTGAACAAAGTCACTATTAAGAACAAGTACCCGTTGCCGCGTATTGATGATCTATTTGACCAGTTGCAGGGTGCTAGTGTATTCTCTAAGATCGACTTGAGGTCGGGGTACCATCAGTTGAAGATTCGGGATTCGGATGTTCCGAAGACTGCTTTTCGGACTAGATATGGTCATTATGAGTTTCTGGTGATGTCCTTCGGTTTAACTAATGCCCCAACAGCGTTTATGGATCTGATGAACAGGGTATTCAGGCCATATATTGATTCGTTTGTCATTTTCTTCATTGATGACATATTAATCTATTCGCGCAGTAAGAAGGAACATGAGCAGCATATGAGAGTAGTGCTTCAGACATTGCGGGAACAAAAGCTATATGCTAAGTTCTCTAAATGTGAGTTTTGGCTAGAGTCTGTTGCATTTTTGGGACATATTGTATCGGGCGAAGGTATTAAAGTTGATCCCAAAAAGATTGAGGCAGTTCAGAATTGGCATCGTCCCACTTCGGTGACTGAGATCAGGATTTTTCTGGGTTTAGCAGGTTATTATCGTCGGTTCGTGGAAAGTTTTTCATCTATTGCAACACCTTTAACCAAATTAACCCAAAAGGGTGTTCAGTTCCGATGGTCCGATGATTGTGAGTCAAGCTTTCAGAAGCTCAAGATAGCACTGACTACAGCACCCGTGTTAGTATTACCATCTAGTTCGGGAATATATAAAATGTATTGCGATGCGTCACGCGTTGGCTTGGGTTGTGTATTGATGTAGGAAAGGAGAGTTATTGCATATGCTTCACGTCAGCTGAAGCCTCACGAGAAGAATTATCCAGTACATGATTTGGAGTTAGCTGCGATTGTTCACGCTCTAAAGATTTGGAGGCATTATCTTTATGGGGTGTCTTGTGAAGTTTACACTGATCATCGCAGTTTGCAGCATTTGTTCAAGCAGAGGGATCTAAATTTGAGGCAGCGCAGATGGCTGGAGTTACTAAAAGATTATGATATTACTATCCTGTATCATCCGGGCAAAGCAAATGTGGTTGCAGATGCCTTGAGCAGGAAGGCGGAGAGTATAGATAGTTTGGCTTTCATTTCAGCAGAGGAAAGGCCATTAGCCTCAGATATTCAATCCTTGGCTAACAAACTTGTGAGGCTGGATATTTCAGAGCCCAGTCGAGTTCTTGCATGTGTGGTGACCCAATCTTCACTATTTGAGCAGATAAAGGCTCGCCAGTATGATGAACCATACTTGATTGTTCTTCGTGAAACAGTACTACAAGGTGGTGCCAAGGAAGTTACTATTAGAGAGGATGGTGTTCTGTGACTCCAGGATCGTCTATGTGTTCCTAATGTGGATGGACTGAGGAAAAAGATCCTGGAAGAGGCACACAGTTCTCGGTATTCTATTCATCCAGGTGCTACTAAGATGTATCGTGACTTGAGGCAACATTATTGGTGGTGACGAATGAAAAAGGACATAGTTGAGTATGTATCTAGGTGTCTAAATTGCCAGCAAGTTAAATATGAGCACCAGAGGCCAGGTGGCCTACTTCAGCAGATGACTATACTAGAGTGGAAATGGGAACGAATTACTATGGACTTTGTAGTTGGGTTGCCGTGGACCTTGAGGAAGTTTGATGCAGTTTGAGTGATTGTTGATAGGTTGACTAAGTCGGCACATTTTATTCCTGTTGTGACTACGTATACTTTAGAGAGGTTGGCCCAGATTTATATTCAGGAGATAGTTTGGTTGCACGATGTGCCAATTTCCTTCATATCAGATAGAGGCCCTCAGTTTAGTTCACATTTTTGGAGAGCAGTACAGAGTGAGTTGGGGACCCGTGTAGAGCTCAGCACAGCCTTTCATCCGCAGACCGATGGACAGTTAGAGAGGACAATTCAGATTTTGGAGGATATGCTCAGGGCATGTGTGATCGACTTTGGAGGTCAGTGGGATCGTTTCCTGCCTTTGGCCGAGTTTGCTTATAATAACAGTTACCAATCCAACATCGAGATGGCTCCATTTGAGGCTTTATATGGTCGGCGATGTCGTTCACCTATCGGATGGTTTGAGCCAGGTGAGGCTAAGTTATATGGTACTGATTTGGTAAGGGTAAAGTTGATTCAAAAGCGACTTCGTACAGCACAGTCCAGATAAAAGAGTTACGCGGATCAGAAAGTGTGTGATATATCATATATGGTAGGTGAAAAAGTTCTCTTGAAGGTTTCGCCGATGAATGGAATTTTGAGATTCGGGAAGAAGGGCAAGTTGACCCCAAGGTATATAGGCCCATTTGATGTGTTGAAACAAGTTGGGGAGGTTGCTTATGAGCTTGCATTGCCTCCCAGCCTATCGGGAGTTCATCCAGTTTTTCACGTATCTATGCTCCGGAAGTATCATGCCGACCTATCACATGTGTTAGACTTCAGCACAGTTCAACTAGATAATAGCTTGGGTTATGAAGAGGAGCCAATTGCCATTGTTGATAAACAGGTTCGCGAGTTGAGGTCCAAGAGGATTTCTGCAGTAAAAGTCTAGTGGAGGGGCCAACTAGTCGAGGAAGCGACTTGGGAGGCCGAGGAAGACATGCGGAGCAGATATCCACACTTATTCAACACTCGAGGTACAATTCTAAACCCGTTCGAGGACGAACGTTTGTTTAAGAGGTGGAGAATGTAATGACCCAACCGGTCATTTTAACTTTTAGAACCCCGTTCCCTAAAATAAAACTTCCCGTAGGTGCTTGTAATGATTTATGACTTGTGGGGATGGTTGCTTTGGGATTTGGAAGTGTTTGGGGTGAAACCGGAACACTTGGTTCCTTAAGTTGGCCTTAAAGTGCTAAGTTTGACTTCGGTTAACATTTTGAGAAAACGACCCTGGAATAGAATTTTGATAATTCCAACAACTCCGTATGGTGATTTTGGACTTAGGAGCGTGTTCGGAATTTTATTTGGAAGTCCGTAATTAAATTAGGCTTGAAATGGCTAAAAACAAGAATTTAAGTTTGGAAGTTTGACCGATGAGTTGACATTTTGATACCGGAGTCAGAATCCAGTTCCGAAAATTTTTATAGCTCCGTTATGTAATTTATGACTTGTGTGTAAAATTTGAGGTCAATCGGAGTTGATTTGATAGGTTTCGACATCGAATGTAGAAGTTGAAAACTCTTTGTTTCATTAAGCTTGAATTGGGGTATGATTCATGGTTTTAGCGTTGTTTGATGTGATTTAGAGGTTCGACTAAGTTTGTATGATGTTTTAGGACTTGTTGGTATATTTGGTTGAGGTCCCGAGGGCCTCGGGTGAGTTTCGGATGGTTAACGGATCAAAAGTTGGACTTAAAAAGCTGCTGCAATTTTCCCTTATGCTGTATATTCTGGGCTATGATCGAGCCCCAGATCGAACCCAGATATCGAGCCCACGAACGAGGCCTGAGTCGAAGTCAGGGATGAGGCTCAGTATCAAAACCACGATCAAAGGCAAGGCTCGAGGGACATGATTGAAGGCAAGGCTCGAGGGCCAGGATCAAGACCCAAGATCGAACTTGATCGAGGCCATGACCATGTCCCAGGCTCGAGGCCTGATCGAGGCCATGACCAGCTCCCAAGATCGAGCTCCTTGATCGAGCTCCCCTGATCGAGCTCCTTGATCGAACTGGAGAGAGCTGTAAGTTATAAAAACAGAGGACATTCGTCCCATTTGCCATTTTTGACGAACTTGAGCTTGAGCAGAGGTGACTTTTGTCAGATTTTCAAGGGAAAAACATTGGGGTAAGTGATTCTAACTCGGATTTGGTCAACATATACAAGTATATCATTGTTTTCGCCATAAATTAGTGTTTTGAGATTTAAATTTGGAAAGTTTTTAGAAATCTCATAGAAACGAATTTTTGAGATTTCGGTATCGATTCAGAGTCAGATTTGAGTGAAACTGGTATGGTTGGACTCGTAATTTAATGAGTTATCGGAATTTATAACTTTTGTCGGATTCCAAGACGTGGGCCCCACGGACAAATTTTTAATTAATTTCGGGATTTTTATTAAAAATGTAGTGTTTTCTTATAGAATTGATTCCTATAATTTTTACTGATTGTATCAAATTATTTTGGATAGATTTGAGCCAGACAGAGTTGGATAATCGTGAAAAAGGCCTTATAGTGGATTAATTGGAGCAAGACGAGGTAAGTCTATTGTCTAATCTTGTGAGGGGAAAATTACCCCATAGGGATTAAATTGAATAATTATTGCTAATTGCGGGGGCTACGTACGCACGAGGTGACGAGAGTCCGTGCGTAGCTACTATTAATGGTAAAGTCCGGGTAGTTTAAGACTCAAAGCATGAATTATTTGTATGAATTGTATTCTTTATTAATTAAAATAATTGATGTATATATTGTGAATTGTTATGAAAAGTAGAAAAATATGAAATTTTCATATGCTTAATTTTTGTTTAAATCAATTAATTGTTAAAAAAAATTGTTCTCCTCCCAAATTCATCTTATAATAAATATACTCTCCTTCCGGAGGCACATAAGAAAATGTCCTCCTTTCTTGTGGAGCAGGCCGAACGCACAGGATAGATGCATCTATGGATCGCGTCGCACGTCCCTCGGCAGTGTACACAACACTCTGGATGGGGACGTACGTCCTCGGCAGAAATCGTGCTTAATAATAATAATTACATGATACTTTAATAATTTATTTCAGCTTGTGAAGCTAATTAATAAATTAAAAAATTCTTGAAATTTAATAAATTATTATTCTTGCTTGTTAAGGAATTAATTTTTACTCCTGTAAATGAGGTTTAATTGATAAATTAGAAATTATTTGAATTGAAGGAATTTAATTAATATATTGAGAATTGTTACATTTGAAGAAATTTGATTATTTCTGCTGATTAAATAAATTATTGTAAATTTTGTAAATCATGCTAATTTAAATATCCTAGTTTTATTTCAGTTATTATTATTGACCCATAGTGAGTGTCAAAGTCGGCCATCTTGTCTCTACAACTTCGAGATTTGGCTTGATACTTACTGGGTACACGTTGTTTGCGTACTAATACTACACTTGCTGCACTTTTTGTGCAGGATCTGAGACAGGTACTAGTGGAGGACCTATCATCACATACCCACGTCATCCCGAGGCATAGTGGTGAGCTGCCTTTCTGAGCCGTTCTGCAGCTACCAGTGTCTCTTCTTATATTTATATTATGTCTATTTCATTTCAGACAGTATTTGGAGTTTTGTATAATCTACTAGATGCTCATGCACTTGTGACACCGGGTCTTGGCACACACACATTGGTAGAAGTTGGTATTTTATTATTTTCTTGGAATAAAAGTTTAACCAATGTACGTTTGACTTATTAGTTGGCTTGCCTAGCTGTAGTGTTGGGTGCCATCACGACCTATAAGTAAAATTGGGTCGTAACATTTATGGCACTGGCGTTGTCACAGAAAATGGGAACACAATCAACAAATATACCATAGTCTCTTAACTATTGTCTTATCCATAACAACTGAGCACAGCAGGATGGTGCTGCCACATATTCAGCCTCAGTTGTAGATAAGGCCACTGAGTTTTGCTTCTTTGTTCCCCAAGACACCAGACAAGAACTTAGAAAATAAGCTGTTCCTGAAGTGCTATTCCTGTCAACATGAAAACCTGCATAGTCAACATCAGCATAACCAACTAGATCAAAGCTATACCTCTGGGATACCATAGACAGAGGCCAGGGGTCCCCTTGAGATATCTTAGTATCCTTTTGACAGCCTTCAGGTGAGATTCCTTGGGATTTGCCTGAAATCTTGCACATAATCCCACACTAAATACTATATCAGGCCTGCTTGTTGTAAGGTGATTTGCAGCCCCAGAAAGAAGTTCAATTCACCCATCATGCTCATTTCAAACTCATTACCCATCATCTCAGCAAATTCCTTGCACATTGCTTCACTGGTATCCCCAAAGATAATGTCATCCACATACACTTGCACAATTAGAATATTCTTCCCTCTGCTCCTTAGAAATAGAGTGTTGTCCACCTTTCCTCTTACAAAGTTATTGGCTAAGAGGAATTTTGAGAGGCTTTCATACCAAGCTCTTGGAGCCTGTTTCATTCCATAAAGAGCTTTATCCAGTTTGAAAACATAGTCAGGAAATTCTTCACTTTCAAATCCAGGAGGTTGTTCAGGTAACCATTCAAAAAGGCACTATTTACATCCATATGGTATAAAGTGAACTTCATGTGGGCAGCAAAGGCTATCATCATTCTTATAGCCTTCATTCTAGCTACAGATGCAAATGTCCCATCATAGTCAATGGCCTCATCTTGATTGTATCCCTGAACCATCAGTCTGGCTTTGTTCCTTGTGATATTTCTTTATTCATCCAACTTATTTCTGAACAACCATATGGTACCTATGACAGTTCTGTTCTTAGGTTTCTGTACTAGGTGCCAGACCTTGCTTCTCTCAAACTGATTTTGCTCCTCTTGCTTGGATATAATCCAGCCCGGATCCTTTAAAGCTTCTTTGATGGTCTTAGGTTCAATATGTGAGAGGAATGTTGTGAGTGAACATAGATTTCTTATAGAAGACCTGGTTTGCACCCCTGCATTTGGATCAGAGATGATATTCTCAAGAGGATGTGATCTTTGATGTTTCCATGGTCTGATCTGTATACCTAGAGAATATTCACCCGAGGAGTGACCCAAAGGAGCAGGTTTAGTAGGTGTGGCTTCATTAGTCTGGTCAGCAGTCAAAGTAGTTCTTTCTTCTTCTTCTTGTTCTTCATGATCACTGTCAATTTCCTTGTAGTTTTCAGATCCATCTTCATCAGATTCCTTTGTATCTTCGTCACCAGTGAATCCTATGTCATAATCTTTATCCTGCAGACCTTTCTCAGCCAAATTATTAGATTCATCAAAAATAACATGAATATTTTATTCCACACACATAGTTCTTTTATTAAAAACCTTATAGGCCTTACTATGAGGAGAGTAACCCAAGAAAATTCCCTCATAACTTTTGTCATCAAACTTACCTAGTGCTTATTTCCCATTATTATGCACAAAACATTAGCACCCAAAGGCTCTCAGGTGAGTGATGTTAGGTTTTCTTCCTCGAAGTAACTCATAGGGAGTTTTCTCAAGAATGTGTCTGACCATGCATCTATTTAGCAGGTAGTAAGTAGTATTGATTGCCTCAATACAGAAATTCTTAGGCAGTCCACTGGCAATCAACACGGTCCTCCCCATGTCTTCTAAGGATCTATTCTTTCTTTCTACAACCCCATTTTGTTGTGGAGTTCTAGGTGAAGAGAAATTATGGTCAATGCCATGTGAGCCACAGAATTCAAGGAATTTTGAATTTCAAATTCAGTTCCATGGCCAGTTCTTATACTTAAAAGATTACATCCTAGATTTTGTTGAATCATTCTGACAAATACACATAAAACATCAAAGGTTTCATCTTTAGATCCCAAAAACAAAGTCCAGGTTTACCTGGAGAAGTCATAAACAATCACAAACACATACCTCTTACCTCCTCTACTCCTTAATCTCATTGGTCCACATAGGTCCATGTGAAGGAGTTCCAGAGGTTTAGAAGTACTTACAAACATCTTAGATTTAAAGGATGACCTAACATGTTTTCCTCTAACACAGGCATCACATACCTTGTCAGAGATGAACTCAACTTTAGGTAGCCCAAGGACCAAGTCCTTTGCTGCCAACTTGCTGAGTTGAGAGAGACTTGCATGTCCAGTCTTCTATGCAATAACATTGGATCATCTTCCACTACACTCAAGTATTTTTGCTCACTATGGGGAAGTGACATAATCGATATCTTGTAGACATTGTTATGTCTCTTACCCTTTAACACAATTTCATCAATATCAAGCTTAGTGACAGTGCAAATCTATTGAATTTTACCTCATTTCCTTTGTCGTACATTTGAGAGATACTAAGAAGATCGTGTTTAAGACCTACCACATAATACACATCTTTTATAGCACGGGAGAGTGACTTGCCAACCTTGCCAATACATGTTATCTGGCCCTTTTTCCCATTTCCAAATGACACACTCTCTTATTGGAAGGCTGCCAGTGAGAGAAAGATTTTCTTTTCTCCAGTCATATGTATTGAGCATCACTGTCTAGATACCAGTCCTGGTTGTTTCCTCTCACCTTAGCCTGCACCAAAATTCACAAGTTAGTTTTGGGAACCCAGACAATTTGGGTCCTTTTTTGTTGGAAAAAGGATGAATCAAATCCCTTCTTGCCCAGAAGGGGATAGAATTAGAAGTTATTTTTTTGTTAACCTTAATCCACTTATTATAGACATGAGGATTAACCTTTGGCCCCTCTTCCTTATTCACATTTTTAGCAATACCAAAGGTATTTCTAAACTGAGCATCAATTAAGGCAGGACAAGTATCTCTAGAGTATCCTACTCTTCCACAATGAGTGCACATATTATTATCAGAAATTCCTACATACTTTGGGTCAAACTTAGGGACATATTTTTTGTAGCCAAATCCAGATTTGTTAGAGCTACAATTTTCATTCAGCCAATTCAAGGCATTAGAAGATCTATGCCATTTGCTTAGTCTAGAGAGTTCATAATTAGCCTTTTTTAGATTTTCATGCAGGACTTTATTTCTACATTCAGCATCACAAAGATTATCATTAGCAATTTTTAATTCATTTTCAAGCTTATCCTGCAGATCACTCATTTTTCCTTTGCCATGTATATCAGAAGACTTCTCATTCTCAGAAGTAAGCTCATGAACCTGGTTCTTAAGGTCTTTGACCTATTTCTCTAAACTAGTTTATCCTGCAGATCACTCATTTTTCCTTTGCTGTGTATATCAGAAGACTTCTCATTCTCAGAAGTAAGCTCATGAACCTGGTTCTTAAGGTCTTTGGCCTGTTTCTCTAAACTAGCTTTGTCAGATTCAAGCCCTTTGATATCAATTTTGACACAAGAAAGGTTGCTTATTAGCTGATCATTTCTAGTACTCATTTTATCCATTTCATTCATTAAGGTCACAATTATGGCCATCAGTTGCTTTTTGGACATAACATGAATATTTTCTTTCAAGTCAGATATACTTACTTGGTTTGCTTCATCTTTGATTTTTTAATCACTCATGGCCATCATTCCTATCACTTATTCCTCTGTTTTGGAATCTTCAATTGCCATCAAATCCACTTCGATGTTTTCATTTCCAAAGTAAGCTTCCAAGGTCCTCCATATATCATGAGTAGAGATGCAAGAGGACACTCTAGAAAAAGTGTTTCTAGATAGGCTTCTGCAGAGCAAGTCCTTTAAGTTAGCATTTTTCTGAACTAGCCGATGATCTTCCTCATCATATTCCTCTTCTCTTTTGTTGCACTTGTTACCTTCACTATCCAATTTGGTTAGGAGAATTGGTCCATGACTGATAATTACTCACATGTCAAAGTCAGTAGCCTGAAGAAATATTTCCATACGTAGCTTCCATTTATCATAGTGGTGTTCATCGAACAAATGGGGTCTTCCAATGTGCATTCCAAGTTGTACTAGAGGTTCTGTCTTCATAGTTTGGTGTTCATCAATCACAGCATAGAGACTTATAGCCTCATCCTCATTTTCTTCCTCTTTATCACTTCCACTGTCCTCATATGCTGCCAAGAATGCCTGCTTCATTGCTTCAGTAAATCCTTTGCCTAGGATTTTTTCTTTGTTGGAACCCTTTTCTCTCATCTTCTCCCGTTTCTCTTTTTTAGCTTGTACTTTCCTCCGCTCAATTTTCCACATTGGGCAGTCTTTGACCATGTAATCTAGCTTGCCATACTTGTAGCACCCATCATAGTTAGCTTTGTCGATCTGCTTGAGCTTACTTCTGGCCTCTTTCTTGGATGCACTTTTGGAATTCTTCATAAACCTCTTGAATTTGGCAAACATTGCTAGATTAGGATCATCATAGTTAGATTCATCATCCTCAGACGCTTTAATAACCAATGCCTTATCCTTCTTTGGTTCTTCCTTGCGTAGTTCTATCTTTCTTATTTCATGAGTTTTTAAATTTCCAACCAACTCATTAAGTGAGATTTTGTCCAATTCCTTGGCTTCCTGGATTGCAGTGACTTTTGATTCCCATGAAGTTGGAATGCTTCTTAGAACTTTGCTAACCAATTCTTTTGAGGTAAACACCTTTCCAAAGTGATTTTAGTTTATTGGTTATTATAGTGAACATAGTCATCATATCCTGGATGGGCTTCAGACTTATTCATGGAGAAAAGCTTATAGTTTCTCATGAGTAGCTCAATTCTTGACCTCTTTACTTGGTTTGTTACTTCATGAGTAGTTTGAAATGAATCCCATATCTTCTTTGCATTAGACCATCCAAAAATTCTATTGTACTCATCAGGACCAAGTCCACCGATAAGGATTTTCTTAGCCTTTGCATTCTTCTCCATCATTCTGAAATTTGCTGCCACAACTTCGGAGGAGTCCTTAGGAACTGTTTCATTCCATTCATTTTGTTTAGTAGGAATCAAGGGAGGGGTTCACTATAGTTCATAGTTCATAGTCTTGAGCTGTCAGGAAGTCTTCCGTCCTTACTTTCCACCAACTGTGATATTTTTTATTGAACAGAGGTGGCCTGGTAGTTGATTGTCCTTCATTAATTCCGGGTGGAGCACTCATCTTGCTTCCAAGATCTCTTAGGTGTTAGCCGTGTAAATGAGAGAACTTACTCTGATACCAATTTTTAGTTTGAGTGCCTGTATGGATTACTAAAGAACTTGGTTCTTTATCGTGTTCCTTAAGCGTAAAGTAAACAAGCAATAAAATGAACACAATGATTTTTACGTAGAAAATCACACGGCTCAAAAGGTGCAAAAATCACGATCTACCACGTAGGATTTTTAACTCCAACTCCACTAGAACAATGAGCCAAATGTATCAATTACAAGACTGTAATTGAATACTCTCCAGTACTCCTACTACTCATATTTGATTCACAAGTTACTCTAACTTGTAAAGCAAACTGCTCACTCCAACTCACTAATTGTTTGTGATACTTGATTACAACTCAATTTTCTAAAACACATTCACTGTACTGACTTAGGAAAAATACAAGGCAAGTACTCAACACAAGTAAATGACTAATGACTCTTTAGTTGATGTATAAATGGATAGTTCAGAAGTCCAAAGTCGATCCTACTTAAAACTTAGTTTGAGATCTTCTAGGAGTCCTATTCATAGTCAGCTTCCTCTTTCATAGGACTCCTATTGTTCCAAGGATTTCACAAGCTTTGGGACTTTTGTCTCTGACTGAATTATCCGTATCTTCTTGAGCAACGACCCTTATCACTTATAGCAGCCATCTTCCACCAAACTCGGACCTGGGTAACTTTGAGATAAAGTTATTGTCTTGTACATACGTACAAGTATCAATCATGAGGAGCTGATTCTTTCTCCTGAGGAGCTGGTTCTTTAGAACAGTTAAACAGCTACGTTGAGGACCTGGTTTTTTGAATATTTAGTCATACTTTGTTAATCATTAAAACTTCAATACTAAGCACTATCCTAGTTGGCCTTACTACCTGTGTTAAGCTTGTCGTAGTATCAATTTGCGGAGGTAGGAGTCATCAAAGCTTCTATTCATAAAATTGTTTAGCTTCCGAAGCCTACTAAATTAACACATTCGATGATTCTGGTGATCATTGTCATGTGAGTACCGGCTTCTTTTTGTTATTAAAGAGGTTATTATTTGATTTTTCAAAGGCAAAATGGAAGAGGTTTTTGTTTTGTATAGGCATGTTTTTATTTTTTGGCATAGAAAATCAAAGAGCTGTGACAATTAGATTTTAGTCCATTTGCTTAGAGATTGGTTTGACCGTGACGTTGTCGGAAAATACTAGAGGTCAAAACACTGAGAAGAACACTTAATCAACAAAGAAGACACGATAATCACAGAAAGAAAATGACACATTAATTAACAATAAAAGATAAGATCAGAGTTGGATGTAAAAAACCAATTCGAGGCATACTGTAGAAGGAGCTAACTTTAAAGTAGATTTCTATCTCTCAAAATAATATACATTTAAATAAAAGTTCTAGAGAACTCTTTAATCTCTCAACTGCTTTTGGAAAAATTAAAGTGAATAAAGAAAGGGACTCGAATGATAAGAGAAAGAGTCAAAGGATGAAGACATGGAAACACATAAAAAAAAATTACTTTGACATACGTGGGCTAGGTATTTACAGAGAGTGAAACATAACTAGCATATCTTTTAGTGAAGAAATGTGTCCTCTTGCAATAATTGGATATATCGTTTCAATTGCAGCCTAAAAAGTTTGGAATCTTCTTACAAAATATATGTCTAGTCCAAAAGACTCATTAAATTTTGGATCATTCTATATAAATTCCAACAGGTATTTTTTAGAATGTATCATAGATGTATTTTACGTAGTGCTAAGCGATGAAATATGTGTTCCTATACCAGTGTTACAAATCGGACATAGCTTGAAACTCACAATATTCCAATATGATAGAATTTTTACAATTAGATGGCGATTAGCACAAAGCTACAAACAAAGTCACAAGAAGTATTTCATTTTGTTGAGAGCTTTTAATTTTCATACTCATGAATTGCTTGAAGTTGGAACAACTCTGATTTTGTAGGTAAAAATGTGAGGTTCCTACATTTATACACTTCGAAACAATTAGATGGTTCAACACATCAGTTGAACGTTAATCCGTTACTAATATCTAATCACAATTCTAACTGAAACATCAAGCATATTTAGGACTCCCAAATGTCCATAAATTTCAAGTTTATCTGCTTGGTAAACTTGTTATTTTCAAGAGTAAAGGAATTAATTAAATGAGAAGAAAAGAGAATGTGGTACGGGCTAATTCTCAAGATAAATGATAAAATAACATAAAAAGAGACATAATTAAAAACAAGAAAGAATATATAAAAAGAAGATACAGAGAAACATAGACCAACCAATGAGGCAAGACCAACTCGGATTTGGAAGATTTAATAAGAGAAAGATGACAAAGAGACACTCGTCACGGTAGTCCACCGATTCAGAGCACTCCATATCATCTTATAGTTCTTTGTATATCCTAGTCAAATTTGTTGCAATCCCATATACCCAGAAATTACTCTGTGCTCCTTGTATTTTCTTAAGTTGTAATTGCAAAAATATTTTTTTTTTTTTTTAAAAAGTATTTTTTTTTAAAGTTGAAGTATTTGGCGAAGCTTTTAGAAGAAAAAATAAGTGATTTTGAGTAGAATCAAAAGCAGTTTTGGAGAAACAGAAAAAAATAGCTTCTCTCCAAAGCACTTTTTTAAAAAGTACTTTTGAGAAAAATACACTAAGAAACAATTTTTAAAAGCTTGGACAAAATACTAAATGTTGCTCAGAAGTGCTTTTCAAATTAATTAGTCAAACACAAACTACTTCTCACCAAAATTACTTTTGAGAAAAATACTTTTTAAAATAAGTTGATTTTTCTAGCCTGGCCAAATAGACTATTGATATGAAAACTTAGATTTTAAGTACATCAGTTACCCAAATTATGGAGTCTACAATAACAATTTAAGAGCACTCCCAATGAGAAATTTTAATTTGGGTGAGACTCACCCAACAATAGTTGTATGAGGCCATGCTCTAATTTTAACAAGCGTATTTGTGGTGTTTGGTCATCAATGGCCATCACAATAGAGTATAGACTCCAACAAAATTTCTCACCACTTTGTATTGTTGATCAACATAGTCCAACGAACGCCACATCAAATCTATATTCAAGCAAAGGAAAACGACATTCTATCCAAACATAATACTCCATATACATTTTGTATATATCTGTTTTGTTCTTGTTTTTTTATTATCATAGTTTATATCTTTCTAAATTCATCTTCAGTTTCCAAAGTTTTAAAATCAGAGTAAATAATGCCTTAATACACTAGAAGAAATGGTGTTTAGGAAAATTTTTGGTTTTGGGTATTGTTTCAGCCGGTAAAAATGAGAAGGAGAAGCTCTTCAATTCATTTCAGATTGTGTTTGTGGTTTTGCATGGGACCTACAGTGTAGAAATGGCGTGGGGTAGCCACTTTTTAATGTGGTATTTAGTTTTTATCCAGCATTTTTAATGCTGAGCAAAAATAGTCACTACTCTATTAAAATTAATACGAAAAGATGGTTTTATCCTTTCTTCACGAGTGCTGTGTAAATATTAAGGACATGGTGTCCTTAATATTTACACAGCACTCATGAAGTTAAGGACATGATGTCCTAAAGTTTAACAACAAAAGGTGCAAATACATAATATTTTGTCCTTAATATTTACACAGTACTCATGAATTTAAGGACATCATGTTCTTAATATTTACACAACACTCATGAAGTTAAGGACACTATGCCCTTAACATTTACCCTGCATATATGAAGTTAAGGACAAGATGTCCTAAAGTTTAAAACAGAAGGTGCTAATTCATGACACTTTGTCCTTAATATTTACAGAGTACTCATGAAGTTAAGGACATCATGTCTAGCAAAGGGGTATTTTTGTCCGGGGAGATAAAAGTTTATTAAAGCACTGGCTAAAGAATAAATACATTTTAAACAGTGGCTTAAGAGACAACTCTAATTAGTGGCTAATTGTCCACTTTCCCCTATAATCCACTTTACCTTTATTTTTATTTTATTTAATCCTTTCAGTTGGCCCACATTCCACTAACTCACTTTTTCTTCTTTGTTTATAACTTTATGTCAGCAAATGGACCCCACAAATAGACTTGTAAAAGGTAAAAAATGACCTCATACTACTATTGTTGGTGAGTCTCACCCAAAATAAAACTTCGCACTCTCAACTAAACAAATGATACCTAAAACATTAGCAATGTCTATAAAGCTTATTATATTAGTTCAATAGGACATTAAATTGTTACTTGTGAAACAATCGTTATAGTATCGCTAGCAAGGATAATTAATTAAATACTACTACTGAACGAGTACATTAGAAAAAAACATAGTGAAGATAAGATTACTCGCAAGTCGCAATGATCTTACTAAACATTTAAAAAAATATCTTTTAATATTATTATATTCTTTTTGATGTTTTACTGTCACACCCATTTTCTACCCCAAAAAAGATATATGTTATATTATGGATTGTGGGTTAAAGTATTTTTCCAATTAAAGTGACCAACTTGAGTAGGGATTATTTTATTTATAGAGTCGCCACTTGAAATTGATTTTTTGATGTTCCAAGTTACCTTTTATTTGAATCCCTAGTCAAAGGAAGATTTGACTCTATTATTAATTGGTCTGCGAAAATAAATTTCGAGTAAGGAATTCTATTGACCGGGGAGAAGGTGTAAGGCATTCCCCGAGTCCCGTTGTAACGACCCAGAATTCCCACCGTCGGGACCGTGATGGCGCCTAACATTCCACTTGCTAGGCAAGCCGACGTTAGAGAATTATTAAGCCAATCCTTATTCAATTCAATAAATAACAGCAAGGAAGCTAAAATGAAATACATCGAGTGCGGAATAAGATAACAACTTCACTAATTATTACCACCCGGATCTGGAGTCATAATTCACGAACTTCTAGGATTTACTACAAGTAAAAGTCTAAAAAAAAATATAATTATTTGAACGAAAGAAACAGTAAAAAAAAAACTGAAAAGATAGACGGGTACTTCAAGGTCTGCGAACGCCAATAGATCTACCTTGAATCCCCGATGAACCAGTCCGAGCTTCTACGCCTCTCGATCAGCTGGGACTAATACCAAAATCTACACAGGAAGTGCAGAGTGTAGTATCAGTATAACCGATCCCATGTACTGGTAAGTGTCGAGCCTAACCTCGACGAAATAGTGACGAAGCTATGACAAGACACACACATAACAAACCTGTGTAATTTAATAATATATGTACAAATAACAGCTAAACATGTACTATTGGGAGTGGGAACATGCTGAGGGGAATACGAGATAGAGAACTACACCAGAATGGTAACTTGAACAATCAATATAGTATGAACCAATAAGAACAAGTAAACACAGTAAAGGAAAAATGTACGACATCACCTTTCGTGATTTTAGTCTCAACCTCACCATAAAATTAATAGAAACGGCACAGCATCACCCTTCTTGCATTAACTCTCATAACATGGCACGACATCACCATTCGTACATTAACATTCACAATATGGCACGGCATCAACCTTCGTGCATTAACACTCACAATATGGCACGACATCACCCTTCATGCATTAACACTCACAATATGGCACGACATCACCCTTCGTGCATTAACACTCTCCCTTACCATAATGCAATGAACAAATAATAACATGGAGATAGAATAACAAGTACAAGCCTTACTTCAACATTTGGTTCCACAATATCAACCTAAACTTGGGAGTCAATACTCAATTATCACCAGAAGATTCGTAAACATGATAAGATAGATCAATTTAACAACACTAGTCTAAATACGTAGCAATTAGGCATGGGAACACAAGTAGAGTATGTAACAATTAAGACACGGAAAGAGACAATATGAGAAAAACGTAAGAAACAGGGAAAAACAGATAAATTGGCGGAATCCGACCCCATATTGAGGTCTAAATCCCCAATTTGCAAAAGCCCCCCAATCCTTCTTAAATCCCTAGTTTTCTACTATGAAAGAACAAAGATTAGGGCTAGGAATTTAGTGGGTGATGTGAGAAATGGAAGAAAATGAGTTAAAGAGTACAAACTTATGAATTGATGTTGAGTTTTCTCTTCAAAATCGCTCCTAGACCGAGTTCTAAAGGAAGGGTTATCAAATTTTGGGAACATCCCGCTACTGTTTTGTTTTAAGTCACAGGCTTCAGGCCTTCTTCGCGTTCGCGATGAGCAGCAACCCGAGTGGCTTTTGCGTTCGTGAAGGCTGTCCCCCCTAGCCTTCACGTTCGCGAGCCAATGCTCGCGTTCGCGTAGAAGAATGACTGACCCCTCCCCCAGGTCCTTAAAGCTTCGCGTTCGCGAGAAGCTGGTCGCGTTCGAGAAGGGTAAGGCCCCTATTGCTTCGCATTCGCAAACCAGATACCCCGTTCGCAATTAAGAAAATCACCCTGCCCCAGTTTACTCTTCGCGTTCGTGAGAGTACCTTCGCGAACGCGAAGAAGAAAACACTAGATAACAGTTAAAGCACAAAAAAACCCAGATTTTCTAAGTTTCAAAACACTCGTAGCCTATCTGAAACTCGCCTGAGCCCTCGGGGCTCCAAACCAATTATGCACGTAAGTCCAAAAATCTCATACGAACTCGCTCGCGCAATCAAAACACCAAAATAACGCCTAAAACTATGAATTGGATACCAAATCAAATGAAATTTTCAAGAAAATTTTAAAACTTCTATTTTCACAATCGAACGTCCGAATCACGTCAAATAAACTCTGTTTCTCACCAAATTTGACAGACAAGTCATAGATATTATAGTGGACCTCTACCGGAACCAAAATACAGACCCGGTATCAATAAGACCAAGCATCAGTCAATTCTTAAAAACCATTAAACTTTCAGACTTTAAATTTTCAACAAAAATTCATAACTCGAGCTAGGGACCTCCGAATTCGATTTCGGGCATACGCCCAGGTCCCAAATTACGATACGGACCCACTGGGACCGTCAAAATACGGATCCGGATCCGTTTACTCAAAATATTGATCGAAGTCAACTTAAATGAATTTCTAAGGCAAAATTCTTATTTTTATCAGTTTTTAACATATAAACCTTCCGGAAGGACACCAGGACTGTGCAAGCAAATCGAGGAAGGCTAAAATAAGGTTTTTGAGACCTCGAAACACATAATTAGGTTCTAAAATATAGGATGACCTATCAGATCATCACATTCTCCACCTCTAAAATAACCGTTCATCCTCGAACGGAGATAGAAAAGTACCTAAACTGGTGAAAAGATGTGGATATCTACTCTGCATATCTGACTCGGACTCCCAAGTAGCTGCCTCAATGGGCTGACCTCTCCACTGCACTCGAACTGAAGGATAACTCTTAGACCTTAGCCATCAAACCTACCGGGCAAGAATAGCCACGACTCCTCCTCCTAAGTCAAATCCTTGCCCAACTGGACAGAGCTGAAATCTAACACGTGGGACGGATCGGTCTGATACTTCTGGAGCATGGACATGTGAAACACCGGATGAACTGCTGATAACCCCGGTGGCAACGCAAGCCTATAAGCCACCTCTCCCACTCTCTCCAGAATATCAAAAGGTCTGATATACCTAGGGCTCAACTTTCCCTTCTTTCCGAACCTCATTACACCCTTCATGGGTGATACCCGAAGCAACACTCTCTCCCCGACCATGAATGCAACATCACGAACTCTGTGGTTGGCATAACTCTTCTGCCTGGACTGGGCTGTGCGAAGTCGATCCTGAATAATCTTGACCTTAGCCAAGGCATCCTTTACTAGGTCTGTACCCAACAACCAAGCCTCCCCCGGCTCGAACCACCCAACTAGAGACCGACACTGCCTACCGTATAATGCCTCATAGGGAGCCATCTGAATACTCGACTGGTAGCTGTTGTTGTAGGCAAACTCTCCAAGGGGCAAGAATTGATCCCACGATCCTCCGAAGTCTATAACACATACGTGGATCATATCCTCCAAGATCTGAATAGTGCACTCGGACTGTCTGTCCGTCTGAGGATGAAATGCTATGCTCAACTAAACCCACGTGCCCAACTCATGCTAAAATGCCCTCCAGAAGTGCAAGGTGAACTGCGTACCTCGATAAAAAATGATAGACACGGGCACACCGTGAAGATGGATGATCTCACTGATGTAAATCTCTGCCAATCGCTCCGAAGAATAGGTAACTGCCACAGGAATAAAATATGTTGACTTAGTGAGCATGTTCACAATGACACAAACGGCATCGAACTTCCTCTGAGTCCATAGGAGTCCAACAACGAAGTCCATAGTGATACGCTCCCACTTCCACTCAGGAATCTCTATCTGCTGAAGCAAACCACCGGGTCTCTGATGCTCATACTTTACTTGCTGATAATTTAGACCCCGAGCTACATAGGAAACTATATCCTTCTTCATCCTTCTCCACTAATAATGCTATCGCAAGTCCTGATATATCTTGGCGGCGCCTGGATGAATAGAATACCGGGAACTGTGGTTCTCCTCAAGAATCAACTCACGAAATCCATCCACATTAGGCATACAAACATGACCATGCATCCTCAAAACTCCATCATCTCCAACAGTAACCTGCTTGGCACCACCATGCCGCACTGTGTCCCTAAGGACTAACAAATGAGGGTCGTCATACTGCCAATCTCTGATACGCTCAAATAAGGAAGACCGAGTGACTGCACAAGCTAGAACATGGCTGGGCTCTGAAATATCCAACCTCACAAATTGGTTGGCCAAAGTCTGAACATCTGATGCAAGCGTCCTCTCACCGACTGGAATGAATGCAAGGCTGCCCATACTCACTGCCTTTCTACTCAATGCGTCGGCCGCCATATTGGCCTTCCCAGAATGATACAAGATGGTGATATCATAGTCTTTCAATAGCTCCAACCACCTCATCTGCCTCAAATTGAGATCCTTTTGCTTGAACAAATACTGAAGGCTCCGATGATCCATGAAGACCTCACACGACACGCCATAAAGATAGTTCCTCCAAAAAAAAAGCAACTGAATCCAGCCAAAACTCGCACTTTGAAAATTTAGCATATAACTGGCTGGCTCTCAGAGTCTGAAGTACAATCCTAAGATGCTGCTCATGCTCCTCTCGACTGCGGGAATAGATCAAGATATCGTCAATAAACACAATCATAAAGGAGTCCAAATAAGTCTTGAACACTCGGTTCATCAAATCTATGAATGCTACGGGGGCATTTGTAAACCCAAAGGATATCACTAGAAACTCATAATGCCCGTATCGAGTCCGAAAAGTTGTCTTAGGGACATCAGATGCCCTAATCCTCAACGGATGGTAGCCAGATCTCAAATAAATCTTCGAAAACACCTTGGCATCCTGAAGCTGATCAAATATATCATCAATCCTCAACAATGGATACTTGTTCTTGATGATGACTTTGTTCAACTGCCGATAATCTATGCACATCCTCATCGATCCATCCTTCTTCTTTACTAGCAACACAGGTGCACCCCAGGGCGAGACACTAAGTCTAATGAATCCCTTATCAAGCAAATCTTGCAATTGTTCCTTCAATTCTTTCAACTCTGGCAGGGCCATACGGTATGGCGGAATAGAGATGGGCTGAGTACCCGGAGCCAAATCAATACAGAAATCAATATCCCTATCGGGTGGCATCCCCGGTAGGTCTGCAGGAAACACCTCTGGAAACTCACGAACAACTGGTACTTAATCCACGGAAAGAACCTCCGCACTAGAATCGTGAACATAAGCCAAATAAGCTAGACACCCCTTCTCGACCATACGCCGAGCCTTCATATAAGAGATAACTCTGCTGGTAGAATGGCCAGGAGTCCCTCTCCATTCTAATCGAGGCAAACCCATCAAGGCTAAGGCCACCGTCTTGGCGTGACAATCCAATATAGCATGATAAGGTGACAGCCAATCCATACCCAAGATAACATCAAAATCGACCATATCGAGAAGTAGAAGATCTACACTAGTCTCAAGACTCCCAATGGTGACCATACACAAACGATAAACACGATCTACAACAATAGCATATCCCACAGGTGTGGACACATACACATGAGCGCTCAAAGAATCACGAGGCACAACCAAATATGAAGCAAAATAGGATGACACGTAGGAATAAGTAGAACCCAGATAAAATAGAACTGAAGCATCTCTACTGCAAACTGAAACAGTACCTGTGATAACAGCGCCAGATGACTCAGCCTCAGACCTGGCTGGAAAAGCATAACATCGGGGCTGGGCCCTACCACTCTGAACTACTTCTCTTGGACGAGCCCTAACTGGCTGGCCTCCACCTCTAGCGGCCTAACCTCCACCTCTAATGGCCTGACCTCCACCTCTAGCTGCTTGACCCCTACCTCTAGCTGGCTGAGCGAGCGGTGAAACACCCAGTGCCGGGACCATGGCACGAGAACCCTGATGCTGTGAGTTGCCCGATGCTCGAAGGCAAAATCTAGCAATGTGCCTCGAATCACCATAAGTATAACAAGACCTCGGCTGCTGGGACTACTGACCCTGAAACTGACCCTGTCGACTTGAGTAACCACCCTGAAAACTCTGGAGCGGAGGTGCACTAATAGGAGCTGGTGGTGCACCATAGGCTAGCTGGTCGGAATAAGGCACATAAGGACCATGACTCCTTGAAGCACTATGGGATGCCTGAAGCGCTGAATGAAATGTCCTGGGAGGATAGAACCTACCAAAAGTACCCCTGCCTCCAGATGAGGCACTGCTGAACCCACTGGAATGACGAGGTCTCTTGTCATACCCCTGACCTCCTTGTGCAAGAACTATCTCGACTCGCCTGGCGACATTGGCAGCCATCTGAAAAGAAATCTCACTCCCAGTCTCCTTAGCCATCTACAATCTGATAGGCTGAGCAAGTCCGTCAATAAACCCTCTCACTCTCTCTCTCTCTCTCTCTCTCTCTCTCTCTCTCTCTCTCTCTCTCTCTCTCTCTCTCTCTCTCTCTCTCTCTCTCTCTCTCTCTCTCTCTCTCGGTGGGAAGCAGAAGAAGAGCATGACGGGCCAAATCCACAAAACGGGTTTCATACTGGGTAACAGTCATACTGCCCTGCTGGAGATGCTCGAACTGACGGTGATGCTCCTATCTCAATGTGATAGGCAGAAACTTCTCCAGGAAAAGCTGAGAGAACTGGTCCCAAGTAAGAGCAGGCGATCCAGCTGGTCTGGTTAACAAATAATCTCTCTACCATTTCTTAGCGGAACCAGTCATCTGAAATGCAGAAAAATTGACCCCATTGGTCTCAACTATACCCCTGTTCCGTAGCACCTCATGACAGCTGTCAAGATACTCCTGGGGATCCTCTGAAGGAGCACCACTGAAGTGAACTGGGAAGAGCTTGGTAAACCTGTCCAATCTCCATAAAGCCTCAGAAGACATAGCTAACCCATCGCCGGCCTGTACCGCAACAACTGGCTGAACTACTCCGACTGGATGAGCGATTGGAGTCTGATACTAGGGAGCCATCTGCTCCGGAGTGTGGGTAGCAGGAGTCTGGGCTCTTCCTCCAGCCTGAGAGATGGCTGGTGCCATGGAAAATGGCCAGTCTAGGCCACACTCTCCATAAGGCCCACCAAACGGACCAAAGCGTCCTGAAGCATTGGGGTGGCAATGAACCCCTACGGAACCTGAGTTGGTCCGGCAGGAATAGTCTAGGCTGAAACCTCCTCGTCAAACTCTACCTGAGGCTGTGCTGCTGGGGCTACTGCTCGGGCTCTAGGCTAGGCCTTTCCCCTGCCTCGGCCTCGACCTCTAGCACGGCCTCGGCCTCGACCTCTGCCTCTCGTAGGAGCTGCTACTGGAGGCTCTGGCTGCTGCTCAGCTGAAGAAACGGTACGTGTTCTCGCCATCCGCAGAAGGACAAGAATAGAAGAGTTCAATCAGCAATGATAGAATAAAATTGCATGACAGAGAAGAATAGAAGTGAAATGATTCCTAAACTTCATAGCCTCTGGAAGATAAGCACAGACATTTCCGTACCGATCCTCCAGACTCTACTAAGCCAGCTCATGAATTGTGAGACCTAGGCAACCTAGTTCTCGAATACCATCTTGGAACGACCCAGAATTTTCACCGTCGGGACCGTGATGGCGCCTAACATTCCTCTTGCTAGGCAAGCCGACGTTAGAGAATTATTAAGCCAATCCTTATTCAATTCAGTAAATAATAGCAAGGAAGCTAAAATAAAATACAGCGAGTGCGGAATACAATAACAACTTCACTAATTACTACCACCCGGATCTGGAGTCACAATTTATAAACTTCTAGGATTTACTACAAGTAAAAGTCTGAAAGAAATACAACTGTTTGAACGAAAGAAACAGTAAAAAAAAAACTGAAAAGATAGACGGGGACTTCAAGGTCTGCGAACGCCAACAGATCTACCTTGAGTCTCCGATGAACCAGTCCGAGCTGCTATGCCGCTCGATCAGCTGGGACTAATACCAAAATCTGCACAGGAAGTATAGAGTGCAGTATCAGTACAACTGGCCCCATGTACTGGTAAGTGTCGAGCCTAACTTCGACGAAGTAGTGACGAGGCTATGACAAGACACCTACATAACAAACATGTGCAATTTAACAGTATATGTACAAATAACAGCTAAACATATACTATTGGGAGGGGGAACATGCTGAGGGGAATACGAGATAGAGAACTATAGCAGAATGGTAACTTGAATAACCAATATACTATGAACCAATAAGAACAAGTAAACACAATAAAGGAAAAATGCACGGTATCACCCTTCGTGCGTTTACTCTCGACCTCACCATAAAATTAATAGAAATGGTACGGCATCACCCTTCGTGCATTAACTCTCATAACATGGCACAACATTACCCTTCGTGCATTAACAGTCACAATATGGCATGACATCACCCTTCGTGCATTAACAGTCACAATATGACACGGCATTACCCTTCGTGCATTAACACTCATAATATGGCACGGCATCACCCTTCGTGCATTATCACTCTCCCTTACCATAATGCAATGAACAAATAACAACAGGGAGATAGAATAACAAGTACAAGCCTTACTTCAACATTTGGTTCCACAATATCAACCACAACTTCGGAGTCAATACTTAATTATCACCAGAAGATCCGTAAACATGATAAGAACGATCAATTTAACAACACTAGTCTAAACACGTAATAATTAGGCATGGGAACACAAGTAGAGTATGTAAAAGTAAGAGTGGGAAATAGGACAATATGAGAAAAATGGGTGAAACAAGGAAAAACAGATAAATTGGCGGCCCATAAGTACTCGTCACCTCACATATACGCCGCTCACATGAATTTCACATAGCAAATAGACCGAGGGTTCCTAATTCACTCAAGTCAAGGTTAACCACGATATTTACCTCGCTCCAAAAGCCACTCAATGCTCAATTATCGTTTTCCCTCTAGAATCCACCTCCAAATCACTCGTATCTATCCATAAATGACTCAATAATATCAAATATTGCGAAAGAAATCAATTACAATGCATAAATTTAGATTTTCCAAAAAGTCAAAAATTGACCTAGGGCCCGCTTGGTCAAAACCCGAGGTTCGGACCAAAATTCATTTACCCATTCACTCCTGATCCCGATTATATAAATAGTTTTGGAATCTGACCCCAAATTGAGGTCTAAATCCCCAATTTGTAAAAACCCCAATCCTTCTTAAATCCCTAGTTTTCTACCATGAAAGAACAAAGATTAAGGCTAGGAATTTAGTGGGCGATGTTAGAAATGAAAGAAAATGAGTTAAAGAGTACAAACCTATGAATTGATGTTGAGTTTTCTATTCCAAATCGCTCCTAGGCCGAGTTCTAAAGGAAGGGTTATGAAATTTTGGGAAAATCCCGCTACTGTTCTGTTTTAAGTCAGAGGCGTCAGGCCTTCTTCGTATTCGCGAAGGGCCTGCCGCATTCGCGATGAGCAGCAGCCCAAGTGGCTTTCGCGTTCGCGAAGGCTGTCCCCCTTGTCTTCGCGTTCGCGAGCCAATGCTCGCGTTCGCGTAGAAGAATGACTGACCCCTCCCCCAGGTCCCTAAAGCTTCGCGTTCGCGAGAAGCTGGCCGCGTTCGCGAAGGGTAAGGCTCCCATTGCTTCGCGTTCGCAACCTAGATACCGCATTCGCGATTAAGAAAATCACCCAGCCCCAGTTTACTCTTCGCGTTCGCGAGAGTACCTTCGCGAACGCGAAGAAGAAGACACCAGATAACAGCTGAAGCACAAAAAAACTAAATTTTCTAAGTTTCAAAACATCTGTAGTCTATCCGAAACTCGCCCGAGTACTCGGGGCTCCAAACCAATTATGCACGCAAGTCCAAAAATCTCATACGAACTCGCTCGCGCGAACAAAATACCAAAATAACGCCTAAAACTACGAATCGGACACCAAATCAAATGAGATTTTCAAGAAAACTTTAAAACTTCTATTTTCACAACCGAACGTCCAAATCACGTCAAATCAACTCCGTTTCTCACCAAATTGGACAGACAAGTCATAAATATTACAGTGGACCTGTACCGGGCTCCGAAACTAAAATACGGACCCGGTATCAACAAGACCAAGCATCAGTCAATTCTTAAAAACCATTAAACTTTCAAACTTTCTATTTTCAACAAAAATTTATAACTCGAGCTAGGGACCTCCGAATTCGATTCCAAGCATACGCCCAGGTCCCAAATTACGATACGGACCCACTGGGACCGTCAAAATACAGATCCGGGTCCGTTTGTTTAAAACGTTTATCGGAAGTCAACTTAAATGAATTTCTAAGGCAAAATTCTTATTATTATCAGTTTTTAACATATAAATCTTCCGGAGAGACACCCGGATTGCGCACGCAAATCAAAAAAGGCTAAAATAAGGTTTTTGAGACCTCGTAACACAGAATTAGGTTCTAAAATATAAGATGACCTATCGGGTCATCACACCCGTGGTTCTAGCACGGTCGCTTTATTGACTCAAACTTGGCTTGACTAAATTTTGGACAAAACTGTAATTTATATGATTTCTATGTTTTACCTATCCACTTTTAATTATTTAAGAAAAATATTTGAATAATATTAAATTGTCCTAACCGCACCACGCACGCGAATATGCGACCAAGACGAATTTTATTAATTTTATCATAACCGCGCTACGCAAGCAAATCCGAAGTCATGACAGGGGTTATTAGTACGTTAATACTTTTGAAAAAATTACTACATTTGAGGAAATTAATTTTGAAATTTATTAATTATCAATTATCGCGCTACACAAGCGAATCACGATTACAGCAAGGGATTAGGAAATTAATTAAAAGCTAACGAGTATGGTGTTAGATTATTGAATTAAAGAATGTGTTAACATCACGCTACGCAAGCGAGTCCGTGAATGAAAAAGTTAAAGCGCACCTTCTAGTTGCTTAATGCTTAAATAAAATAATTAAGTTATCAAAAGATTATTTAAAAGAAGTTCACTTTTACCGGATCTGTTGGAAGAAAACTGATTTTTAATCAATTGGGCCAGTTAATGGTTATCTCAAAAATGGGCCAGCTGAAATACTCAATTATTATTATTAGAAATATTTACATGGTAGGTCTCTTATTTAAGACTATTTATATAAATAACATCACTTGTGGTTTATTTCAATAATGAAAGATTTTTTTACTATTTTGGCAGGTTTAGAAAATAAAATAGATCCTACTAAATAAAATGAAAGACTTTAAACGTTAAGCATTCATGAGTCATTTTTATACTTTATATACAATAGTAATATTATATAATATTTAAACAACTACAATGTGCTCTAAATATATAACATTTATACAATAAATATGTGGTATATTTTATATTATAAAATTTACTATTCTGAATATACGTTTTATCATATTGAGAAAAAGAATTATATACTATGTATATCCAATTAAAATAATATTTTATACTAATAAGTTTTAATTTATACTTCATAATATACTTATTAAATAAATATTAATGTATTATACAAATTATATAATATGTATATTAATAGGTAAATATTATAAATATCACTTATTCATCAAAGTATGCACTATTATACAAGCATTCACATTTATCAATAAAATATAGTTATATCACCAAATAAAACGTTACCATAATTGAAATAGAAAGAAAGTACCAATAAAATCATAATTAATGACAATTCCATTATTAGATGGGAAACTAAAACCCTTTAGGTGCGTGATTGTAGGTAATAGTTTAAAACTTTCTGCTAGTAATATAATTATTTAGTTGCCTTGTATGTAAAATACATATTGCTGCTATGTTTGTGGAGTTTTTTCTTAAGTTTTATCTATTTATGTTTTTTGCCCTTATTATTACACGACACGAGCTTTACTAGCCAATGGACTGCTGAGTTTTATTTGGCCCAATTCTTTTTTTTTTAATTGCTGATTTTCAGTAACAAAAACCAATTATTTTGAGGCCTACATCTGGGTTAGCTAATAAACGAATGGTCCATATTTTCTACAATTTCAATAGATAACATAATACCTACTATTAAACTAAATGAGAACTTTAAATAATAACTAAATAAATTTTAAAAAAACAAGCAGTCAATAAAAAAAAAAAAATGATAATTTTAAACTAATAATACATGGATAGATCTTCTTTTACTTAACAACTTGTTACTGCCCAAATCAAACCAACCAAATTCATTTGCTAAAAAAGAAAATGCATATTCACTTGCTAAGATTATATACTTGACTAACCTATTAAAGGTTAGTCATGAGCCTCCCAGAAACATAAAAGTAGTATATGCTTATATACACCTCCTCTTTCAAGAATTAGACAAAGTAATCATGTAAAAACCATGATGGCTAGCCTATGATCTTTTCCGTGATCAAACGGGATTAAAAGGGTGCTTCAACTAACATTTAAAGAAGAATAAAAACTTCAAGCTATCAGTTACATAATCACGTGCCTGAGCCATACATAAAAACGTTAAAGCACTTAAACAAACTCAGAGAATGAAATCAAATGCATCCCATCAATCTAAAAGGTTCAAATCTTAAGTTATTGCTAAGCAAAATCTGCATTACAATAGGTTCAAAAGTTACCTGTATTGCAGAGAATCGAAAATACAGCAGTGAAAACGAATAGAAAGCAGCAGAAATAGGAGTGGAAACAGCAGCAAAACAACAACAACGAGTAACAAACTTTTAAACCCGATGCGAACCAGAAACTCAAACCAAAAGCTCAGCGACTTAGGAAAGGAAGAAAGAACTCACAAACTTCAGTTTTTTCAGCTTACTTTTGGATGATCAGCTGCTGATTTTTCTCTCAAGTTTGGTGTTTTCTTCGAGTGTAAATGATTATAAAAACGTGTAAGACCGTGTGTCCTGAAGTGAGGGAAGAGCAGCCCCTTAAATAGGCAAATAAAGTCACTTTTTGGGACATATTTTGGTTCACCAAAAATCTGTCCAAAAGACTGACTTTGTGTGATAAACACTGTTCAAAATCTGTCCAAAAGATGAAAGGACAACCTGAAAATATGCTATGTCAGAAGCAAGGAGAAAAAATATCAGTTCACCCACCCTACTAGTAAAAAGTAGGCTACTAGTACTCTATTTTATGATAAAATAACCTAAACTTCAGATAAAATACCCTAAAGAGATGAGGATTATATCTAAAGAGCGCTTGAAGCTGTTCAAGCCACGAGAAGACGTCGGAGATGCCAAGAACTGGTTGCCCGACCATGGAACGCTTATCTCATTTTGGTAGACATCAAATTCAATGAACTTGGTGTCATACCAAAAGGAAATGAGTGTTCTTGGGTTGGAATTAGGCTAAAACAGAAGAGGAGTAGTGCGGTAGTAGTGGCGGGTCGACGGTGAGGGTGGCTGTCGGTGACTCGCCAGAATCTAGTCGCCGAAATTTTGGTTGAGACCAGTGTCAGTTGGTAGCCCATACCAAGATGTATCCATCTATATAGGTATTAGATAGAGTAGATGGTTCAATCTTCACGATTTTTAGACAAAAATGGGGTGTGAGGTTTCTTAGATCTAAAAATCGTGGAATTTGAGCGGGGTTTGAAGGGTTTGGGTTGGAGATTTAGAAATAGGAGTTTGAGGGGAGTGTATGGTGATGAGCCCGCCGGTGGAGAATTCCGACGGGCGGCAGCGGCGGTGTAGCCAAAGGGCGAGAGAGAGAGGGGAAGAAGAAGGGAGAGAGTAATAAGGGAAATGGGAAATTTTTTTGGGATTTTAGGCTTTAAATACCTAGGGTGGGGGATAGATAAGGGCTGTTAGATCAAAGGGTGATCAACTGTTGAGATTAGTCCTCTAATTCATTAAGAAAAACGACGTAGTTTTACGATGAAACTACGTCGTTTAGCTCTAGCTCGCCTCATCCGGACCGGGTCAGTGCCTTTGGGCCATTGATTTGGTTCAATTTTTTGGTCCATTTCATTTTAAAATGCATCTTATCCCAACTTTTTATTCACTTTTTAATTAAACTATAATCAAACCTTAGACTAATACATACACACATAATAAACATAAAAAAAAAGAGCTAAAATTAGACATTTACAGCTGCCCCTCTTTGCTCGAGAGCATGAAGAGTTTTCGTGCAAAGATAGTGAATGTCATGACTAATTTTTGCTCACATATGAGTCTAAAGAAAGCATTTTTTATTATTATTTTATTTTAAAAAGGTGAACGAACCTTGCTCAACGCCTAGCCTTAGCCCACGTTTGAAATTTTAGAAAGACTCACTTTCCTAACTTGTTTCCCTTTCTTTGCTATGAACACAAGTCGTTCATAGCCCACTTAGTCAAGATCACAGGTCGATCTTGATACACTAAGACCTGCCCATGCCCAGCCTTAGTTCAACTTAAAGCTGGCAAGTGGACCGATCCAGGCCCAGGACCGGCCCGGAATCGCGGGCCAAACAGGCCAAACGGCTAAACGGGCCAGGACCGTTTGGTCTGGTTTTAGCGGGCCTGGTCCGGTCTCGTGGGCCGGTCCTATGATTTGGGCCCGTCAGGCCCGGGACCGTTTGGCCCGCCAGGGCCCGGGACCGGCCCAGGACCTTAGCGGGCCAAATGGTCCCAACGGCTATTTTTAAAAAAAAAAAAAATAGCCGTTGGGCTGTCAAAAATAGTCGTTGGCTATTTATGAAATAGCCATTTAACCCCCCCAACTTTGTTTTAATCCCAAAATTTTTATAATTACACTTTTTCTCTATTTTCAACTATAAATACCCCATCATTATTTTATTTTTTCTTACAAAATCATCAATCTATCACAATCTCTCTCTAATTTACTTCTATAATTGCTACTATTGCTTACTTTATTGTTACAATTTGTGAAACAATTGTGAAGTTGGTGAATTGAAGTCTTCAACGATAATCAATTTTCAACAAGTTGTTCGTCAATTCGGTAAACTCGTTCCAACTCTTAAGTTTTAATATTATAATTTTGTTTGTTTTATTTACTTTGCTTGATTAATTAAGATGGCTTATTCCTTAAAAAATATGTTTAGTAAAAATAAGGGAAAATCGAAGAGTGGTGAATCTAGTGGCCAATATGTTCCTCCTCCACTTCCCCCGGCTCCCCGACCCAAACATATTACCCGTCCTACACCTCCTATTCTTGATAGCGATAATAGTTTATTACAATTTACCGAGAGTCAATTTTGCCATAATATTGCACTCGGTGAATAATTAAACCATGAATATATGAATGCTCTTTATAGTAATACAACTATTGATGAAAATGATGATGAAGAAATAGATTTTGATGAAACGCAACCGGATGACGATACACCCACTAGTCCTGCTCCTGAAGTTAATCCAACTATTAATAATCCAGATGATCCCCCGTCTAACCCTCCTATTAGTGCCCCTACTTTTTCTAGACAATCTTCTAAACGGGCAGAAACATCTCTTGTTTGGCAATTTTTTACTCAACTAAGAGAAAAAAATAGGGCTAAGTGTAAAACTTGTGGCAAAGAGTTAGTTTTTCAATATATTGAAAGTCGGGGGGGGAGGGGGACGGGAAGTTTGACTAGACACATATTGCTACACCCTCAAGATAAAGCTAGATATTTTCGTATGAAAGCTTTGGCTGAGGGGACAAGTGCACCTAGTCAGGCTGACCTTAGTACCGGGTTAAATCAATTTCACCCTAAAATTAACACTGTTACTGATGATATTTTATATTATGATCCAAAAAAAGATCGGGAAGAATTGACAAAAATGGTTACTGTTATGTGCTTACCCTATAGTTTTCCTTCTAACCCCCACTTTGTGCATTATATTAGAAAAGTTTATAATCCTACTTATAAAGGTTTTTCTCGTACAACCGTAAAGAGTGATATTTATAAATATAAACATGAATATGAATAATATTTGCGCTATTTATTTACTCATATAAATTATCGTCTTGCTATTACAACTGATATTGGTAGAAGTGGTAATGACTGTAATTACCTTACTGTTACCAGTCATTGGATTGAAGAGCATTGGATAATGCAAAAGCGCATTATTGCTTATAGAATAATTAATTTACGTCACACAGGGCAGTTTATTTCTAGCATGATTGCGGATATTTGTAGATATTTTTGCATTAGTGATAAAATAATGTCAGTTTCAATGGATAATGCTACTAGTAACACAAATGTTGTAGCCTTGCTTACCACTACACTAAGTCTTGTATTTAGTAATATTTTTCATGTTAGATGTATTTGTCATATTTACCATTTAATTGTGGGTGATGGTATGCGAATTTTAAATGTTGAAATTGAAAAGATTAAAATAGCTCTTAATTGACTTTTTTATTCAAACCGTAGAAGTAGACTTAGAGAATATTTTAAAAGATGCGATTAATTTGGCCTAAGAGAAAGAAAGGTTCATAAACCTTGTCCAACTAGATGGAATTACATGATGAAAGTTTGGTTATTGCATATGAATATATACTATACTATACTATATATATATATATATATATATATCTTAAGATGTATATATAGTATATTTTAAGATGTATACTATGTATATATAATATAGTATATATATATATTTTAAGATGTATATATAGTATATAAATCGAATATAGCTTATATATCTTTATTACTATTTTTTTTCCCTAACTTCTATAAAAAAAATTAAAAATATAAAGTTTTTGTTGGGCCCGTTTAGGCCCACTTAGGCCCGGGACCGGCTCACTTAACCCGGGACCGTTAGTTCGTGGTCCCGGTCCCGAGCCGGTTCCAGCAATAAGCCCGCGGAGCCCGGGACCATTTAGGACCGGACCGCATAGGACCGGCCCACTTAGGACCGGGCCCGCGAAGCCCACTTAGGACCGGGCCCGGCTCACTTGCCACCCTTAGTTCCACTTCTGCTCGGAGACCCTCTTCTTCTTTGAAGACCCTCTCCTTCTGTTTGGAGACCCTCTTCTTCTTTGAAGACCCTCTCCTTCTTTGGAAGCCTCACATTTGACCCTCATTTTTCTCTGGAAGGATCACAGTTTGAAATCCCTCACTTGATCTAAGACTAATCTTAGTCTTGATAATCTTCTTCACGAAATGCTCCCATATATATAGATATAGGGGCTGCCTCTGGCAGATTTGAAGGGACAACTTACAAAGGGGCAATTCCATCCTTGTGCTTTACCCAGTCGAAGCACTAAATAAGTACTTAACTATTTAATGAGGCACTTACCCACGAAATAGCCCTCTTCAGCACTTACTCTGTTTTGTGGAGCACTCAGCTTTCATGGTGGAGCACTTAGCTCTCTGGTGGAGCACTTAGCCCTCTGGTGGAGCACTAGTCCCACCTCCCACTGAACCAAGACTTACACACAACATTGCTAAATCTGATCCTATCTTGTAGTTGATATCCCCCAACTACATAGGCCATTATCTTACCGAAATGACATTAGCTACAAGCACTAAACAGACATAGATACAAGTCATTACAAAAATACAATGGCCCACTGCTTTGGCATGTGCTTTGCATGCGCCCTTTTCTTGGTCAGCTATTGCACGCCCCAAGGATGGCATTGCACCCAGGCTTGGCTGATTTTGACATTGCTCCGCGCCAATACCTTGTCCGTAACCTGCTGTCCATGATTTTACCGCACACGCCCGACGCCTGTCGCCCCACATTGCCTTAGCCGCATTTCTGCCTTGTCTTTGTCAATACTTGTTTTACCCGTGCCATTGCTTGTCTTTTGTCTCACATAGGTTTGTCTTAGCTATTGAAATCCTTTGCCATCATTCCGTGCCTTCGTGATTTAGCTTGCTTGTACTTGGCGCTCCCACAACTTGAACTGCCCGTACCTTTGTCTTTGGCGCGCATGCCGTGCCATGCCGCCCAAACTTGTCCACACTGCCTTTTCAAGCCTTTACCAAGCATGTCTTGCCTATCCCAAGACCTTGGCCAATACTTATTCTCATGACAATGTTTCTCGTCCATTGTCCCGCATGATCGTTTTGCTCTCACATAGGCCAATGGCAAGGCCATCACGCCCCAATCCTTGCCACAGCCGCGCCACGCCCGATGTCAAAGATTTGGGTCCTAAGAGCTAGCCTATGATCTTTTCTGTGATCAAACGTGATCAAACAGGATTAAAAGGGTGCTTCAACTAACATTTAAAGAAGAATAAAAACTTCAAGCTATCAGTTACATAGTCACGTGCCTGAGCCATACATAAAAACGTTAAAGCACTTAAACAAACTCATAGAATGAAATCAAATGCATCCCAGCAATCTAACAGGTTCAAATCTTCAGTTATTGCTAAGCAAAATCTGCATTACAAAAGGTTCAAAAGTTACCTGTACTGTAGAGAATCGAAAATACAGCAGTGAAAATGAATAGAAAGCAGCAAAAACAGGAGTGGAAATAACAACAAAACAGCAACAACGAGCAACAAACTTTTTAACCCAATGCGAACCAGAAACTCAAACCAAAAGCTCAGCGACTTAGGAAAGGAAGAAAGAACTCACAAAGTTCAATTTTTTCAACTTACTTTTGGATGTTCAGCTGCTGATGTTTCTCTCAAGTTTTGTGTTTTCTTCGAGTGTAAAAGATTGTAAAAATGTGTAAGATCGTGTGTCCTGAAATGAGAAAAGAGCAGCCCCTTAAATAGGTAAATAAAGTCACTTTTTGGGACATATTTTGGTTCACCAAAAATTTGTCCAAAAGACTGACTTTGTATGCTAAATACTGTTCAAAATCTCTCCAAAAGGTGAAAGGACAGTCTGAAAATCTGCTATGTCAGAAGCAAGGAGCAAAAATATTATTTAAGCCACCCTACTAGTAAAAAGTAGGCTACTAGTACCCTATTTTATGATAAAATAACATAAACTTCAGATTTTAACCATCAGCTCCAAACCACTTGATTTTGAAGCAAATCAAACTCATACGACTAACAATTGACAAAACAGAAACAAGACTTCAAATGGAACTAAAACTCAAACTAACTAGATTGAAACAAATTGATTTGTGCAAACTAAACATAGAACAAACAATTATATTTACAAACTAATGCTCAAAATAGAACGACCATCGTTAACAATCAGACGACGACGTTCAACAACTAAACAATCGATTAACTAAGCAAACGATTAAACTAATACACTAAAGATTATGTTTAATTAATAATAGTCTAACAAATACCTAAACTAAATAGAGATAACTAATTAAATAAATCTAACTTAAAACTCTAATTAACAATAACAAACCCAAAACCGAAAAATTAAAATCAGGAACTAAAATTAAAATCAAGAACTAACCTATTACTACTAAAAGAAAAATTAGAAATTAAGTAAAGAAATGGCGATTATACCTAACGAGCGTGCTTGAAGCTGTTCAAGCCACGAGAAGACGTCGGAGATGCCAAGAAGTGGTTGCCCAACCATGGAACGCTTATTTCATTTTGGTAGATACCAAATTCAATGAACTTGGTGTCATACCAAAAGGAAATGAGTGTTCTTGGGTCGAAATTAGGCTAAAACAGAAGAGGAGTAGTGCGGTAGTAGTGGCGGGTCGGCGATGAGGGTGGCTATAGGCGACCTGCCGGAATCTAGTCGCCAAAGTTTCGGGTCCAGACCAGTGTTAGTTGGTAGCCCATACCGAGCTCTATCAATCTATATAGGTATTAGGTAGAGGAGATAGTTCAATCTTCACGATTTTAAGATAATAATGAGGTGTGGGGTTTCTTAGATCTAAAAATCGTGGAATTTGAGAGGGTATGGGTTGGAGATTTGGAAAGAGGAGGTTGAGAGGAGTGTATGGTGATGATTTGGGGGTGTTTGGAGGTGCTCCGCCGCCGGTGGAGAATTCCGGCGGGCGGCAGCGGCGGTGCTGGCAAAGGGCGAGAGAGTGAGAGAGAGAGAGAGAGGGGGGGAAAGAAGAAAGGGGGAGAGTAATAAGGAAAATATGGCAATTTTTTTGGAATTTTAGGCTTTAAATACCTAGGGTGGGGGATAGATAAGGGCCGCTGGATCAAAAGGGGATCAATGGTTGAGATTAGACCTCTGATTCATTAAGAAAAACGACGTAGTTTTACCATGAAACTACGTCGTTTAGCTCATCACCCTAGTTGGCCTAATCCGGACTGGGTTAGTGCCTTTGGGCCACTGATTTTGTCCGATTTTTTAGTCCATTTCATTTTAAAATGCATCTTATCCCAATATTTTATTCACTTCTTAATTAAACTATAATCAAACCTTAGACCTATACATACACACATAATAAACATAAAAAAAGAACCAAAATTAGGCATTTACATTTACAAATATTATAACTTCACAATATTTTTATCCTATCCCTCGTTAGGTTAAATACTTTGGATACCTTGCGTATGCTACGTGAGTCAGGTCGGCGAGAAGCAATTGTTGCATAGAATATGGCGAACGATGTGATATTACCAAGTATTATCTCTGTATTCTTTCCAACTTTGACAGGTGATCTGCATATTTGTTTTCTTGTCTCAAAGCATGGATTAGTGTAATTCCATGTTTGGATATGAGACCCCCACATTCTTCGCTCACAACACGATCAGGGTGGCTTTCAATGACGTTATCAATCATAGTTAGCAGAATCAAAGCATCACTCGAGTCGGTTTCAATAATAACCATCTTCAGTTGTAATTCTTTATTACAACTAGACCACCATGTGTGGCTCATAACTCCGGTATAAGACTTGATGTCGCTTTCACGCTAAGTCACCCGTAGAATCCGCCTAACCATCTTCCCTTGTCATCTCGTGTAACACCTTCAGACCCTGCTAATCCTAGATTAAATATGAAACAACTGTCAGTGTTGATCTTGATAAATCCCTATGGAGGAAATGACCAACCCATGAAAATGGGCACTTGTTTACTTGAATTTTGTGTTGATTGAACATGGCAAGTTACACTACTAGGGACCGAAAGATATGCATTTTGGCAGGAAGCCGAAAGAACGTATACTGCCACTATAGATTTTACAGTCCTCAAAAGGCTATATAATAAGTAACACTATCTATTGATTATTACATGAGAAAAACAATATATGGTACGCTTTGTATGAAATGTGAAAGAACCACTCCATGAATTTTGAAAGAGTTAAGTGGCACCTCAGATTACGGCATATTATTTATGAAGCAAACTTTCCAACTTTTTGACTATTTCAAGTATATGGGTTCGTAATTTCCATCCATCTTTACCGAAAGTTTGAAGGATGTTATTTTTGCAAAAGGCCAAATACATATGTAGGCCCTCAAACTTGTCCCTTTTTGTCACTTGGACATCTAAACATAGGGTTGTTCCTATCAGGCACTCCAACTAAATCCATATGTGCCAATTAAACACCTAAACATAAGGTTGTTCCTATCAGGCACTCCAACTAAATCACATCTGTATCAATTAAACACTGTCAAGGGAAAGGGCGCGTGAACATGAGAAAAATTTATTGATTTATTATTATTATTATTAATATTATTATTATTATTATTATTATTAGTATCCATATTATGATTATTTTATATATCCTAATATATTATTCCTATTAAAGCCAGATCATCATTTTTTTTCTTGGCAAAATCAAAGGCAAAGTTGCTTGCCCTCTTAGGTTTCTTAAGAATTTCATCGTCATACCACCTGGAAAAATTGCCAGCAACTTTGCCTTCGATTTTGCCAAAAAAAAAATGACGATCTGGCTTTAATAGGAATAATATATTAGGATATATAAAATAATCATAATATAATAATAGTAGTAGTAGTAGTAATAATAATAATAATAATAATAATAATAATAATAATAATAATAATAATAATAATAATAATAATAATAATAATAATAATAATAAATCAACAAGTTTTTCTCATGTTCACGCGCCCTTTCCCTTGACAGTGTTTAATTGGCACAGATGTGATTTAGTTGGAG